>NC_090928.1:351542918-354042918 GCF_040938575.1 Ambystoma mexicanum
TTGATGGGGACGATTCTGTAGCAGAATAAACTCTCTGCCTTAAAGAGAAGACTCTGTATCAGAATAAATCCCCCCTGAAAGGGCGAGACTCTGTTGCAGAATAAACTCTCCACCTTGAAAGGGGAGACTCTGTACCAGAATACACTTTCCACCTTGAAGGGGAGACTCTGTATCAGAATAAACACTCATTCTTGACGGGGGAGTTTCTGTATGATAATAAACTCTCCACCTTGAAGGGGAGACTCAGTATCAGAATGAACTCTCCCCCTTGATGGGGGAGATTCTGTGGAAGAATAAACTGCCCCTCTCGAAAGGGTTGGCACTGTACCAGAATAAACTCTGCCCCTTGAAGGGGAGACTCTGTACCAGAATAAACTCTCCCCCTTGAAGGGAAGGCTCTGTATCAGAAAACAGTCTCCCCCTGAAAAGGTCAGACTCTGTTCAGAATAAACTCTCCCCCTGAAATGGGGAGACTCTGTATCAAAATAAACTCTCCCCTTGTTGGGGGAGACTCTGTAGCAGAATAGACTCTCCTCCTTGAAGGCAGAGACCCTGTATCAGAATAAACTCTCCCCTTGATGGGGGGATTCTGTAGCAGAATGCACTCTCCCCTTGATGGGGGAGACTCTGTAGCAGAATAAACTCTCCCCCTGAAAGGGGAGACTCTGTATCAGAATAAACTCTCACCATTCAAGGGGGAGACTCTGCACCAGAATAAACACTCCCCCTTCAAGGTGAGACTCTGTATCAGAATAAACTCCCCCCCCTCCGAAAGGGAGAGACTCTGTATCAGAAAAAACTAAATGCACCCCATTGAAGGGGGAGACTCTGTATTAGAATCCACGCTACCCCTTGATGGGGGGTTCTATATCAGAATAATCTCCTCCTTTAGAAAGGTGGACACTGTAGCAGCATAAACTCCCCATTTGATGGGGGATACTTTGTAGCAGAATAAACTCTCCCCTTGAAGGGGAGACTTTGTATTAGAATATACTCACCCATGTAAGGAAGGCATGGTATCGAAGCAAGACAGGCAAAAGTGACAACAGTTCAAGGGTGTTTATTGAACTTTTAACAAGGGTGTGAGAAATGCCTATCTAAACCATAACCTAAGATGGGAGCAAGCTACGACCATCAAATAATAATAATGCAGTCCTAGTGGAGTGGAGTCAACATTAAAAGGGCCTATACTAAACAAAAAGTATTGCCGCTCGTTACCTCTAATTTACAAATAGTGTGGGATAATGTTCATGAAAAATAAAGAAGTGTTCACAAATAATAAGTCAGGATGTTCAGGCTGTGAGCCTCCTTTCCCCAAGTTTTCAGCACGGGACCAGGCAGTTCACTCTAGCATAGCACACAGTCTGGCTTCTTCGGCACAAGGATACAGTTCCAGTAGCAGCTTCAGGGATTTCTGTGCCCAAGTCTCTTTAATTGCCAGTCTCTTTATTCAGAGGACCTGCTGTATCAAAACAATACACAAAGTTATTTCCTCTCACAAGTATTCAATTTGGATTATTCACTCTTCACCCTGGATCCCCCTTTTCTGGGCTCAGCTCCCCCTTTTTACAAGTAGTTCTCGGGTGACTCACAGTTCATCCCGGATGCCCCTCTGTCAGGCTTAGATCCCTTTTTACAATTAGTTCTCGGATGACAAACGGTTCACCCCAGATCCCCCTCTGTCGGGCTCAGATCCCGTTTTGCAATTAGTCTCCCTCAGACAGGCTCGGACCAATTACAACTTCAGTTTTGCTATCGAAGACTTCCAAATGTCCACAATATTTGGCTAAACCTGATGCAGGACCACTTCGACTTTACAATGTACAATTACACTTTCCTCAGAAAGCAGGTTTCCCTTCCCAAAGCTTTCTCTCTGAACCCCTCTGTCGAGTTCACACTTGCCGTTTTGTAATCACAGTTCACAATGTTACACTCTCAGTTGGATACCTAACAGAGACTTGAGCAACCATGTGGTGCCGGACCACGTTGTATGGTATCTATTCTGTTTCAAACATTCACTCACTCCTTGAATATTCAATTATATGTGTCTTGCTCATCACATACGCTTTATGCTTTATTCCTTGCAGCTTTCTTCATACAACGTTGTGGCTTGCGACCTTGGGTCTAACACACAGCAGACTGCATTCAGTCTCCCTGACTCACCGGCTGTGCTGACTTGACTGGGGCAGCTTTGCTGCAGGAGCCAAGGAGAGTACTACCGCAGCAATCTCTCCTCTCCGCCTCAGCCATCGATTCGGGAGAGCCCCATGTACCTTCGACACACAATGCACCTGTCTTCAGCGTTAGTTCCGGTTTTATGTTTCTTATCCTTGTGGGCTCTTGAAAGTAATGGTTTCCTTTTGTTGAAAAGGCCAAGGGAAATTCCCTCCTTGCAACCCTTTTTGATCTTGCCGTCTTTCTCCTCATGCTAAACCGCCATCTCGGAAAAGCTTCTTCCATGGTTCTTTTGCCTCGCTCAGAGTGTGCTCCCATGCTCTGCCTTTTATCCGTGTGGGGAAGTGTGATGCAAGTCTGCTGTGTGTAATTATCAGTAATTGCCTGACTATGCCTGACCCTTGTGTTGGGACATGTCAGGTATACGGCTCGGGTGTTAGACCATTTTCTTTCATGTTTGACTGTCCGGGAAAAAGTGTTTGGGTCGGGAAAGGGGAGAGGGTTAAGTTCCTAGGTATCCTACTTGCTAGGATCGGGAAAAGGTGTTATTAGGAAGGGGATATTGTGTCTCAACGTTTTGTGTCCCACTTACACTCCTGGTGGACCCCTCATCCAGGTGATCCTCCCTTACTGGTCCACCCCAGTACCTGGAACTAAAAGCGATGGCCGTGTCCTGTCCACCTGGATGACAGATCCCCAGGCAATAGCGGGTGAGACACCTTCAGCTTTCTCACATACTCTTCCCCTATGCAAGGTGGATATGCCTGTTTTTTTGCCCATGTTCTTTGTTTTTAAGACCTGGAAGAGAACATGTCCAGGAACTTTTGCATATTCTATTGTTTTTCTTTTGCCGATGTAGGTAGAGTTGGAGTGGCTTTATTGCTCTCTCTAAAGTAACCTATGAACTGGTCTCTAAAGGTCGACTCGGGTTTCAGAAGTTCTTTATATCTTGAAGGGGTTTCATGAAGTTCTGATTTTTCCCAGTCCCGTATTGGAGAATTTTGGGAGTAGTAGGTTGACTGCCAGCAATTCTGGGGTAAACATTCTCCAAATGGTGGTGGGGTTTCCTGCAATCGAGTATAAAATGTAGGGAAATACAGACCCAGAATAACTTCCTCTGGGAGTCCCAGAATGTGGCTGAAGATATTAAACAGGACTCCCCCCGGATTTTAATGTGTACTGGTATTTTGGAGTATACTTTATTGTCCCCATGTACACAGATAACTCAAACTAGGGCGGCGCTCTCAATGTGACCAAGTCAGCTCATTAAGCGATTTGTTTGCTACCTGAGTCAATGAATGCCTTTACTTGATTTCCATTCACCCAATCCTTTTCATATGTGAAGTCAGCAGAAGACTGACATAAACGTATGCTAAAGGTCACTAAATCCTCTCTATGTTTTTCCAACTCTTCCCCTTCTATACAGCCTATTTCCATAGGCTCGTCCCTTAAATTCTTTGGGCAGTGTCTAGGTAAATGCCCCGTTTCTCTACAGGAAAAGCAGATAAGATTTTTTATTGATGCAAAGGGCTACATTATTTTTGACACGTTCACCCATTTCTAGGGGGGTTTCTCCCAGGTTTAATCTAATGGCCCTCAATTTCTGCCGATAGAAATTGCAGGTTTGCCCCACTCTTTTCAACAATCCTTCTTTGATAGATACAAAGGTGGCTCCCAGGGCAAGATTAAACAGTTGATAGGCAGTCTGTAGTTCACCTTTCAAGAGAGGAGCTAAGTAGCACCTTTTAAGGTTCTCTTCCCATTATAGTTGTTTGGCTAGGCATTTGAAATTCAAGAAGAAATTCCCTAGATCTTCACCTTCTAGTTATGGTTGAAGTACCCCCTTTGGTAATAGGGGTCTAGTTTGAAACACAACCATTTTGTTCGATTTTCTTCGATTCAAGCTTCAGCCTGTATTTAATGGGCCAACAACTGGGCTATGACATTAGTCGGGTCGGCCATTTATTCTGCTGGGGTAAGGGTTCCTTCTGTGGTTTTTTCGGAATCAGAATCTCGACTCCCTCAGATAAAGTTTTAAAGTCGCCTCAGACTTCTGAGTCTGATTCTGCCAAAGGGATTGACTTCGGTAGGTTGGTCTCTACCCCTGATGGCCCTGGGACGGATTAAGGATCGGGGGTTTTATGGCACCAGGTCTAACAAAGGTTAAGGCTGGTCAAACTTTCAGTAGTGTTTGATCCCACTGTTGTATATTATAGTGGGAAAGAGGAAGGGTGTCTAGTAATGCTTGTGTTTTAAAGAACAGATCTTGTTGACCAGTTGGGATATGTATTTGAGAGTGGCAAACTTTTTCTAGCATGGATACACGGACAGAGTCAAGGAGTTCAATGATTATATTTTCCCCTTCTGGTGGTACGAAAATTATCAGCATGAATTTCAATTTTTAGCAGTTGAATCACATCCCACACCTAACACCATATGTAACGAAGGCATGGTATCGAAGCAAGGCAGACACAAGTGTCACAAGATGATCCCTTCCCAGATCGAAATTCTGTAATGCAGCCCAGCCAGAGCTCCAGGATGGTCTGGGGTGCTGTCCCAGGCCTTGTGCACCTGTCCCCCATGTGGGTCGACCATCTCCAAGCCCACTCTAATGGGAGACAGGCACCCAAGGCCGGTGATATCACCCAGGACCATCCTGGAGCTTTGACTGGGCTGCATTACAGAATTTCCCTCTTGAAAGGGATGGGGAATCCTGCCCGGGCTCCTTGGAACTGGCGCTGGACTTGGGGACGATCAATCCACATGGGAGACAGGTGCCCATGGCCGGGACATGACCCTCGACCGTCATGGAGCTCTAGCTGTGCTGCGTTAGAGCTTTCCACTACGGGTAGGAATGGGGACACTGCCGTTGGACTTGTGGACAGTCAACACTTTTTCATTTCCACCAAGATAGCTGCACCCACACATATGAGGTACCGTTTTGGCGTTTTTTGGCGAGACACCTGTGGGAATGTGGGAAGATTGGACATATGTTGTTGGCGGCATGTATCGGTGGATTCCTGCTGGCAAATGTCTGCACATTAAGTTGTCTTCCCTAAAGTTTGGACTTTGCTTGGCCTTGTGGGTAATACATTATTGGCCGATTTGCGCAAGTCAGACCTCTTTGGGTGGGTGTCTTCTTTTCAGAAATGTGTGGGGTTCCCTGTTTTCGCTGGTGGCAGTGACACCCCGAGCCCAAATCTGTGGGTTGTCCTTAAAGCCAAATCCAGTCTTCCCCAGGGCATATTGCACCTAGGTAGGTGCACCCACACATGTGAGGTACCGTTTTCATCAGGACACCTTTGGGAATTTGTGAAGGTAGGACATTTGTTATTTTCTTTTACTTTTCAACACGTTTTCATACATTTGCAACTGCACTTTTTTACACAACCCTTTCATTTCCCAAATGTAACCTACATTTAGTCGCTACTTTAGGCACTGTACGGTTTTGTAACCTGCAAAAGTCGCCTATCCTGTGCTCCTTCAAAAAATGTATGCCTGACATTCCTCACCACATTTTTATTTTCTTTATTTTCACATGCTAAGTACGTCTGTTTAGGCCATCAGATAGAAATCCTGTGTTCCATGCCTCAGTTTTTGGCTTGTAGTATTGCTTGTTTTATGAAACATTACGAAACATGTGTGTTTTACTAACTAGAAGAGTCCAGGGAATGTAGCTGTGCATTACTTTTCTCAATATTCACAGAATCTGTTACCTTACAGGTCCAAACATTTCCAGCACATACCTTTTTTTCTGTTATTTTTCTAATTTTTCCCAAACTATGTTAATTTTACCAACATAGTTGTTACCTGACCTGCGCAAATGACCCCTTCCTAAACTTGGATTTTTATCTCCTTTTCTGAATTGTAGGCCTTTCTGTCTTCCCATTCAGCTTCCTATCCTCCTCTTCATTCCATCAACGCAGTGCTATTCGGAAAAGGGAAAAATCGCCTACCTCTCACAAAACTGATGGTAACCTTATAAAATATGTTTTTTTTGGTTTCCACTCAACCTGTTCTTGAAAGCCTGGAAAATGGTGAATACAGAACAGCAAACCATTTGTTCCTAGCTCTTACAAGGAAAAAAACACAGGCTTATTTGTACATCATTTTATTGCATGTTCTTAAAGAAAACACACACGTTGCTTACTTTTTTGTTATTTTCTCTCACCCCCATCTAGCAAACTAGGATTCAGCGCGTGGGGGGGGAGAATTCATTTTGCAGGGGGCACAAAAGTATTCCTCCCCCAGAGATTCTATTTCAGAATAAACTCTCAGGGGGAGACTTAATTCTGAAATAAGATCTCCAGACTTTTTGGAGAGAGTTGGACAGGATGCTGCAGGAGTTCTTGTGGGATAGGAAGCCCCCGAGGTTGAAGTTGTGGAATTTACAATTGCCATTGGATAGGGGTGGTCTTGGGGTGCCGAATTTCAGGGCATACCACCTGGCTTTCTTTTCAGAATTTTTGGTTCCATTTGTGGAGGACTTGCAGGATGTCTGGGTAGAGGCTGAAACCAGTTTCCATGGGCCTCTTACTCCAAGAGCTGTGTTGACTTCGGTCTCTAGAAAGAGTTGTGGACATGATTTGCTGATGAATAACATGAGGAGCGCCTGGAAGGGCTTGTGTCGTTATTTGAAGGTGGACGCTTTGAGGAAGCCCGGTGCCTCGGTGTGGCTAAATCCTGCTATCAAAATAGATGGCAAGGTGGTCTTTTGGGCAGATTGGTTTCTGGGTGGGGTGAGGTGGGTTGCTGATCTATTTACAAATGGTTGTTGGATGAATGCAAGGGAATTGCAGCAACAATATGGTATTGAAAACTTTAGACCCTCTGATTTTGTGAAGCTTAAACGTGCGATTGGAGTTGTGGATTTGGAGAGGAAAATTGCATTGGATCTGTTTGCAAGGAATTTGGTGGGTTCAGGTGGGGGACTGGCCAGTCGCCTGTATAAAGCATTTGTGTGGTGTTATCAGGGGAATGATTCTTTAAGAGAGGAATGGGGCAGGAGAATCAGATTGGATATCACAGAGGGCTTATGGCAAAATATGTGTATGAATGTGAAGTTGTGCTCGCTGGGACTCACGGAAAGATCGAGATGGATTAAAATTCTTAATCGAATTTATTGGATGCCTGAGAGAATGTGTAACAGAGGGTTGTTGGAGAGTGCAGATTGTTGGAGATGTTCATGTGAGATTGGTACGATGGAACATCTGCTATGGGATTGTAGGCTGGTGAGACTGTTTTCGGTTGAGATTGGACGTGTGTGTGATGAAGTGATTGTTGGTCTCCCGGTCTTGGATTTTAGTGTGATCATATTGGGGAGTGGTGAGTCTTTGGATGATCTCACTCAAAGTGAGAAGAAGTGGTTGTTCAGAGGGGCGATGACTGGTAAAAGAATTATATTGAGGAACTGGAAGAATGCTTTGACATTGAATGTGGAGACGTGGTTGACTGAGATGCATGAATTGGCAAATATGGAGAGAGTGATGTATAGAAGACTTGGTAAATTGGCTTTGTTTGAGAAAATATGGGGTAGATTTTTGCAGTTGTTTTAAATTGACATTATAGTTGTTTGGTGGGGGGGTAATTGAGAGATGTATTTGAGATGTTGGGGATTTAGGGTATTGTATATCTCGCTGTGTACATAGTACTGTGTAAAATGTTGTGCTTTTCTTGTGTTTTATTTTTCATGTGTTATTTGATATACGCTGATTGTATTGGGATTTGTTATGGATGTTGTGTAAATAAAGTTTCAACAAAAAAAAGATCTCCAGGGGAGAGTTCATACGGGGGAGGATTTATTTTGTGACACCAGTTTATAGCAGAATGTTAGTACCAACATCGAGACAGCAAGGTTTTTCATTGGGGATAGATGCATAGCCAAGACTGGAATGGGAACCTAAAGTGGCCCTGGAAATGTTTTTCAAAGTTGCCGCATATTAACATATACTGGAAGCTTTGCAACGAATGTTTTACATCATCCCCCTCAAAAGCAGATGATGGTGTAGAGGCCCACTGGAACATCTCCAGAATTCCCTAAAGGACAGACCACCACGGTGTCTACCTTGGTCAGAGGGTCTGTCAAGCACTTTGATGACTCTCCAGCATACCTGAACTAAATGTACTGCAGCCCAAATTACTGCACATCCACCAACAAAATTAAGTCAAATCCCCCAAATCAGGTCTCATTAGAAAACAAAATGAGCGCATTTTTTGACAGGCACTTATTCTGTTAATGTGTTCATTCGCCATTCATACATATACACCGTACAAAAAGTAAACAAATGGAACACGGGAGGTTCTTCACAATATGTTTGCATAGGCATACTAAGCCTACACTTAAAAAGCACAAAGACAAGGCTACGTTCATGCCAACACTTACAGAAAATGGACCTTACTGTTCTCGCCTTTGGAAACTGGTGGACTCCATAGCCAAACGCGATCAAAAGAAGAAACATAAACAGCAAACATCCAGAAAAAATGTTTTGCATTCCGGGTATTGAAACTAAAGGTGGACTCAAATCAATAAGAAAATGCAGACTAAGGCAAATTAGTTTCATCAAAACCTCGCATAACAATGAGCAGCATCTTGAACTGTACAGTAAACATTACTGTCATGCTGTTTTATGAAAAGATAATGGACACCTTTCTGAAAACCAACTGCAGCATACAGCAAGAACATATGTTGTGGCAAAATGAACAACGCGAAATAGTGTTGTGAAATGAACTATATGCCTATCGTGAAGTGTCAGCCTGAGGCTCTCACAGTTGTGAGTGCTTTGAGATCAGTACAATTGGGCCATTAGAAGGCTCACTGGTAAGTTCGCCTAATTCTACTGACTGAGTTAGAGGGAAACTGACTGCACTCCTTGTGAGCTCTGATGAGACACATTTTAGTTGATGGTTTTACCACCATTCAGGAGGGCAATGCAAGGTGGACTCATGGCTTGTATGAAAATGCATTACAAGGTAGAGGGCTGGGGACATGGTGCCTTCCTGATAGTCCAAACTACCTGCTAGTGATGCAGCTAGAAACATTCTGGGTGCATGCATGAATTCCGCGAAACTGCTCAAGGGGAAGGAGAGTAAAAGGCGAAGACAACCTTTGCAAATAAGGCACAATCTCAGAAACGAGCCCTTGTGGTGCCATGTGATAATGTTGCCTTGAAAAGGTCACCAGATAGGCCCCTAAAACACTTTCCCCAAATATTCTAGGAGGGGTATCATTTTGTATTATCAACTCCAATCCTAGAATATTTGGGGAAAGTGTTTGATAATACTGAGGGGGCATTTTTTGAGAAATGTTGCCCTGGCTGCCATTTCCCAGGCGACATTATCACTGGGCACCATCTTTAATGATGCAAAGATGGGTACCAAAGCATGGGGACAGCTCCCATACATATCAGTAGGAAATTGCCATCATAGCTGAATCAAAGCAATGGCTACTCAAATTAACTACACACCACTCAAAAGAGGAGAATGGTGCAGAGGGCCACTGGTAAATCTCCAGAATTCCAGCCACGTTAGTCCCCTAAAGAAGGATGGCTTGTGAAGGCACAGGTACATTCGAAGGAAACGCTGAGTAGTAATGAGGGGGGCTCTTTTAGGCATAAACCGTACGTTTACTTTTGACAATAAAGCATAAAATCATAGTTATCATTTTCCTACTCTAAATTAAAAAGCAAACCGACTATTCATAATTCATAAACACAATGCATACACACTATTGCCATCATTCAGTGACCTTCTTGGTCAAAATAGGTATAATAAAAGTAATTCAAAAGACATTATTCAGTAGGAAAATGATGAAAAATGAACTCAAGAAATAGTTTGTGCGAACAATTAAGTACTGGGATGAGTTAATACGAGAGCAGGGGTATCACTCCTCATGTTCATTTGCCATAGCAGATGGTTCACTAGTGGGCTAAAATTCAATCTCACATAAAGGAACTCCAAACACTGTTACAGTTGGACGTTGGACACTGCAGGATGCCACCAAGAGCAGACCACCAGGCACTCCTATCCCTGGGATGAAATCTCAAGGCACAAGTCCCCTTGTACTGTAATGTGGCGGAATAAGCAATTCACTGTGTACCCTTCCTTCCCCGCAGGCTGCATTGATATGATATGATATGATATGATATGATATGATATGATATGATGATATGATATGATATGGCATTTATAACGCGCCTATACACAAGTGTTTCAAGGCGCGAGGAGGCAAGGGGGGGAAACAAAGGGAGGACAAAACAACAATCCTATTAGGCCAGGTGTCGTTCAGATCGCGCAAGTGCAGGGGAAGGGGGGAAAGGAAAAGTGCGCAGGGGGAAGGGAGCGGGGAAAAGTGCAGTGCATGGGAAGTGGAATAAATATGACACATAACAGCCAGCTAGTGGCAAGTGCAAGGAAGTGCAGACGTAGGTGCTTGTAGGCGGGGACTGAAGGGATACAGGAAACGGTCCCAAGTGCAGGGTTTTGGTTTAGCCTACTGGGAATGATTTGCCCCCTTGGAAACACAATACCACTGTTCCCATCTATGTAAAATAAGCAATGCATCCTCTACAAGAAAGTCAACAAAACGTAAGCTTTACCTTTGTGAGATCGGCAAACGTTACCAACTGAAGGTTCGCATCAATTGTAGTTTTAACATTCCGTTTTTTAAAGGAATGTAAAATATGTCACTTCTGTGTAGAGCTTGACACTCGGCAGTTTGGTGTGAAGTAGTTTTGAGTCAATTGTTCAATTATATATGCGTTTAGCTGACAATTGGGCCTCATCATAAGGTTGGTGGTGCAGAAATAAAGGTGCCACTAGCAACGTACTGGCACCATTTGCGGACCGCCAAACTGTGAGTTTGCCGGTAGGGGCACAGAGCTCCCGGCATCAGGTCCCTATTGCTATACTTTTCACTAAAGCACCAGCACTGTTACTAATGGTGCCGGTGCTTCATGTTTCCCATTCCGATGGAGTCCTCTTGGACTCCATGGATATGCAAAAAAAACAATCCGCCACCGCCTATGATATCCCTGTAGCACCAGGATGTGAAACAGCAGAAAGAGTGTTACAGGGTTGGTGGCAACCCACCAGGCTACCAGATAGTTCTACCCCCAACCCCCTAATGAAGGCCACCGTGTCATTTTTTTGAAGTTGTCTAGACAGGTAGCATGTTGATGCTGGGCAAATCTTTCCGAAGTCATGTGTCTGCAATCCTGAAATGCAAAGTACTTTTCCAGATATAGCTACATTTAGAGAAACAACACATCTGAATACTGTGTTATCAGAGGATATAGTAATTGCATGGGTAATGTAACGCGTGTGTGACCACTCTCTTACTCTCTCTGGAATACTCAGTGGTATACATCCTGATTCTTCCTAGCAGTAGCTCAATCCCATCTCGACCAAGTCTTTCTCCATTTCAGTTCCAGTGATTCATGGCAATGCAGCTGGCTACTTTTCAACACCAACCTTGCATCGACCGTTCAAAGAGCATGCCATCTGATGGGCAGGACATGAATTCACTAATTGTAATGAGATGTTAACCTCTGCTGGCTGGTAAAAACTTCCAACATTTGAAACGTGTTTCAGATTACACAGTTTAGTTTGCATTGATCTATGATTCATTGCTCACTACTAGTTTACTATGCCTGCCTGCTGTTTTTAGACTACACTTTACAGTGTTTTTTCTATTGTCTTCGGGGTGTTGCGAAGAGTGTTGAGGAGACATTTGAATTGCCCATCTACACTTAGTACAGTGCTACAGTCCACACTATTTGAAAATGCAGAGAAAATGATGTTTTTGTTGAAGAGCATGCATTTTGATTCTTTATAGTAATGTTGTTTTTAGCTGAACTAAATTAATCATTTATGCACTTGTCAATTAATGTGCACTTGACTGCACAGCATTCACTGTGCATGTACACTGCATGCATTGCTGAGCCCCACTGTGTAAAACTGAGTCTCATGAAAAATGTAATCTAGCTGTTACATGGGCCCTCATTACAACACCGGCGCTAAACCATGGCGCTATTAGCACCATGGTTGCTGCCGGTATTGTAACGAGTCCGCCATGGTGAAATGGGGAAGTGCGACCCCATTCCAAGGTTGGCGGGGCGTACTTCCCCATTTCACCATGGCCCTTCCCCATTTTTGCCCCATAGGGCATAATGGGAATGGGGAAGGCGGTAATTACGGTACCGCAAATTGCGGTACCGTAATTAGCACCAAGGTCCCTTTGCGGGTCCATACCTTAACGGCTGGTAAAACCAGCCGTTAAGGTGGGAACCCGCAAAGGGACCTTGTAATCAGGCGCTAAGGGATTACTGGCACCCTTACCGGTACCAGTAATCCCTTAGCGCCAGGGTCGTAATGAGGCCCATAGTCTCTCCCATATCCATGTACACTGCTTTTAAAGTATGGCAGAGCCCTCAAATGTAGACAGTTGCCCTAGTGGTTAATACACTCTTCATTGCTGCAGCATTCCTCCTATTGTGCTGCAACCCATAGCATACATCTAAAGAATGTGGTCCAGCTATCACATAGTTTCTAAAATCTTCAATACCCTCCTTGCCTCTGCTCCATCCGCCCTCGGCCTTCAAATGTCTCTGCAATAGACATCTCTGAATTTCTGTAGAGTGCCTAAGGTACAGTTTCTGGGGCAAGCATTGCAATGCTCCTCTCTTTTGTCATTTCAGATGATGGTCTGCTGAAGGGCCATGCTTCCTACAGTGGTTTGACTCTATTACGTATGGGAGGAGGTGCTATACACATATAATAGCAGATGAGCCCAGAATCCTGTACCTTGCATAGCCTGCTAGAGGCCCATAACATGCTTTTGATCTCTGTACCATCAGCAAGGCAACATCAATAATGTTACAACACACCTTCAACCAAAACTACCCAATAACACACCTGAACAGAGTACACACAAACAAGATATATGAGATCACATTTAGAAGGGGGTGTTCTGCTTCATTACTACTCTATGGGCCTCATTACACGGTAGGCGGTAAGGGTTTACCGGGACTGGTATTTTACCGCCTTACTACGAGGTCCCTTTGCTGGTTGGGGAATTTAACGCCTGCTTTTTGCAGGCGTTAAAAACCAACCCGCAAAGGGACCAGTGGAGCTAATTACGGTACCGCAATTTGCGGTACCGTAATTAGTGCCTTCCCCATTCCCATAGAGCACTATGGGGCAAAAATGGGAATGGGGAAGGGCAATGGTGGAAGGGGGAATTACCGCCCCGCCAACCTTGGAATGGGGCGGTAATTCCCCTTTCCACCAAGGCGGTGCCAGTATTTTCCCGGCATGAACCATGGCGCTAATAGCGCCATGGTTCACCGCCTACCGTGTAATGAGGCCCTATGTGTAAGAAGACCATTTCTTTGCTTTACCAAGACCCAGCCCAGAACCCATCCCCAAATTACTATCCATTCACATACAAAGTGGTCATCAATATTCATGTAAATATGTTATATATAAAAGATTTCAGACTAGACAGTGGATACCAAGTTCAGTAGGATGTGACCACCTGTTTAACAGCTCCTCGGGCATATGCCCGTGTATGTAATCATACAATGTATGTGTTTCAGTAGATAGCACTAAGAAATTGATCCACCTAAAGAAAGTGAAACTGATGATTATTACAAAACCTTTATTGTAAGTTCATTATCAACTGCATATTAAAATTTCTTATGTTGCCCTATTGGTGATTTTCTAGACTATTCAAGACATGATAACTTGGACATTTTATACAGGGAGGAAAATGCCCAATGAGGAAAGGGCACATCACATTCCCTGGATCAAAGTGCAGCACTCCCTCTCATTGTAGGAGAGAGCTGCCAGCCCTGCCAACAATGCCGCACTGCCGCTCACCAAGACTGCACATGGCTGACACCGCCCAGGAGCAAAAATGTCTCCCCCCTGCCTGCTCCGCCACACATTATTTTTCTTGTGTTTTAAATATTTCATTTTTGTAGCATGAACTGTGTTTATTATTATAAATGTCAAATTGCAGCGCTCATATGCTTTCCCTTGTCCGCGCTTTATAAACATTGTCAATAAATAAATACAGAAAACGATCTGTACCTTGGTTGCTCCTGAAATATGCGACCCGTGTTGTAGAACAGTCATTTTCTGTCTCCGCTTCCTCTTACAATGAGGCACAACCATTTTCTATTTAAAGCTCTTTCTAAGGCATAGGTAGAGATGGCATCAGATGTGAGGAAAGACTCGTGGGGCGAGAACAACAATCCAGACTCACCCCTGTAGTGCCCACATGCCAGACTCGGGTTTAAGGACCTGCTGGAAGCAGGAGTAAAAGGTTTCCTCCTTTCCTCTCACGATGGAACCCTGCCTCCTCTCCCTTCAGCACAGAGCCGATCTCAGCTCCTCCCATGGCCCAACAATCAAGCCAAGAAGGTAGAAATAAGCCTGATTTCCTGAAACTGTGTAATATGTCCAGGGACCAAACAAGAGATGTTTCCTTCAGACTATTTGGAAATACAAGTGTATAAGAATGAATTGATAAGCCTGATGAAAAGGCACCCAAGGCGTTATCAGGTACCCTTTCTAGAGGTCACTTTAAACCTCCTTGCCACAATATTGTAAGTAATGGCGATCTAGAGAGCTTGAAAATTAAAACATGTGAGGCCAACACGCAATCTGCCACTAAGTGAGCAGCGGACATTTTCTGCACTTCTTTGGCTGAAAAACAAACACTCACAGCATGTGAATCTCTACCTGCAACATCTCTTGAAAACCCGCATATGTCTTTTCTATGCAGAAGTATGAAATACGAATCTCCGCCGCAGGTTAATATCAAGTCAACAGGCTCATTTCACTAAGATGTGGGGGTAATAGGTGTTGTGTATGTCGAGGGACCTCCTTGGCCCCCGCCGGCAGTCACACGTGCATACACACACTCACTCTAAGGACCACACGGGACGCGTGTTGCCTTCTGAGGTCCCGGCGGCAACTGGCTACCGAGACCGTCTTTATTGAACTTGCGCATGCGCGAGCCTCGTTATGGGCCACGTATGCGCATACTGCATAATCACTATGCAACATCCCTCCTTTTTCCCCAAACAAGAAACAACTGTAACATTAGCACACAACAAATACATCTTGGGACTTCACAACCAGTTCTCACCCTGTTACGGGGCCGAGTACATGAAACCTCGGCGGCGACTTCCGCCCCGCCCGGCTCGGGTACCTTCTGGGCTCTTCTCGAGGTGACTCTGGGGCCTTGAGAGCTTCTGGCGGCCCCTCATCCCTCGGTGGTGATCCTTCCCCAGGTCCGGGTCCGGGTCCTGGCACCTTGGGCAATGGGGGAGTGGGCGCAGTTTCAATCCGCTTGAAGTATGACACGTTTCGCGTGATGGTGCCCCTGGCATTGGCGACGGCGATCATAGACCCCTTGACATGGGTCACGCCCAGTGACTGCGCTTCATACGGGAGAGATAGCTTCCCTTCTAGCCTCCGATTTCTGACCAGCACAGTGTCCCCCACTGCAATCACCTTCTCTGGCAAGTTCCGGCGGGCGCTCTCCCACTCATTGTGGATGGCTCTCTCCACCCGCACTCGGCTGTTGTCAATTACTCCAGGACTGTGCCCTTCCACTTCGGGGATCAGTCCTCTGGGGGCCCCCTTGAAGAGAGCCTTGGCTGGCGCAACCCCGGTGGACTGGTGGGGAGTCGTGCAATACTCACGCAGAAACTCGACAAGGTTGCGGCGGAGCTCCTCTCCTCCATTGATCGAGATTCGAAAGACTTTATTGAGTGTCCTCATAGACTGCTCCACCTCCCCATTAGCCCTGGGCTAGAGTGGGGTGACCTTTCGGTGATTGATCCCCCTTTCCTCACAGTACTGGGCGAACTGCTGCCACTGGAACGGCGAGCCGTTGTCTGAGCAAATCTCAGTGGGGAACCCGTGGGTGGCGAACATCTTCTCCAGGGCCAGAATGGTGTGATCGCTGGCTGTGGATTCCACCAGCTCCACCTCGGGGTAGCGGGACCACTGGTCAATAACTGCAAGAAAGTACATTCCTCTGCCTGTGGACCCGAAGTCCGCGTGTACCGTCCCCCACGGTTGCTCACTTCTTTCCATGGCCTGGATGTGAGACCCTCTCTCTGCGTGGCATGCCGCCTGGCATGGTATGCATGCGCGCACAATATCGTCCACCCTGCTCTCCAGGTCCGGGAACCACACCTTCAATCTTAGGTGTGCTTTCGTTTTTGCTGTCCCCTGGTGACCTTTGTGGGCGAGCTGTAGTACTTTCCCCGCCAGTGCTCGCGGGTTGATGATTTGGCACCCCCTCAGCAGAAGGCCGTCCTCTGCCACTGACAGCTTGTTGCGGACCTTCAACAGTGCTTGGAGATCTTTTCGTGCCCCACTCTCCCTTCGGGCATTGGTCGTGAGCACTTCACGCCACTCACCACTGTCCATGGCTTCCTTGAAAACCAGGAACACCTCGCCCTATTTGACGCTTCCGTGATCTCTTGGCGCGCCAGGGTCACCTGCAAGGCAGCTTCCACCACGTGCTGAACCACTTCGATAGAGTCCACCACCTCTTTGGCATCTCGAGGGTGCCCCACCCCCGGGTGACAGGACAGATAGTCTGCGGGATTGTGAGGGCCCAGGTGATATTGCAACTTGATCCCATACTTCATGAGAGACAGCATCCATCTCTCGATACGTGGTGGGGGCTTGGATGAAGCACCAGCCATGATCGGATTTAGATGCTTGTGGTCAGTTATCACCACCACGGGCTTCCCCAGAATGTAGATCAGGAAATGCTTGCAGCCCCACAAGATGGCCAGGGCCTCGCTCTCAATCTGTGAATAGCGCTTCTCCGTCTCTGTCAGCGCCTTGCTCGTATAGGCGATGGGACGTATGGTCCCCTGTGGATCTGCCTGCATGAGCACCGCCCCCAGGCCAACCGGGCTGGCGTCCACCACTATTTCCAACTCCCTGTCGGGATTGAAATATGCCATGGTCTCCTGCCTCGACAGGGTGTTCTTGATGTCGGCGAACGCCCTCTGCTCTTTCGCCGTCCAGGCCCACGCCACGTCATTCCTTGTTAGGGCCCTCAGCGGCTCCGACAGGGACGCTAGATCGCGAATAAATCGTCCACAATAGTTTACCATGCCGAGGAAACTCTGTATCTCGGCTGGTGACTCTGGCGGAGCCGCCTCACAAATGTTTCTTACTTTCTCTGGGTCCGGTGAGATGCCTCCTGCGTGGAACACGAACCCAAAGAATTCTATTCGGTCCTTCAAAAATTCACACTTTTTCCGATGCAGCGTTAGCCCCAGGCTTTTGAGTCACTCCAGTGCCCGCTCCAGACGCTTGAGATGTTCCGCCTCCGACTGAGCGAACACCAGAATGTCATTGGACATATTGATCACCCCTTTTAGTCCTGCCAGGGCCCTCCGGATGGCATTCTGGAAGACTTCCGCCGTCAAAGAGACACAGAAGCTGAGCCTCTTATACTAGTACAGCCCCTCGTGAGTTGTGAAACTGGTGATGTATCTCGCCTCAGGGTGAAGTTCCAGTTGATGGTAGCCAGACCTCAGGTCCAGCTTGGAGAAAACTTTCGCTCCCTGCAGCTCGCCGACGATGTCATCGAGCGTGGGCATGAGGTGGTGCTCCCTCTTGATGGCAACGTTGGGCAGTCTCATGTCCACGCAGATGCGGACGGCACCTGGCTGTTTGGGTTTGGGGGCAACAACAATTGGGGAGACCCATGGAATCGGGCCCTCAACCCTCTCAATAATGTCCAAGTCAACAACTGATTGAAGTTCCTTCTCCACCTGTGCTCTCAGGTGGAAGGGTATCCTACGGTGTTTGGAGGCTGTCGGTCTTACCGACCCATCAATGTGGAGCCTGATGGGGTCACCCTTCAGTTTTCCGACCCCTTGAAAGATGCTGTCGAAACGCTGCAGGAGGCGGTCAATGTCCGTGTGATAGACAGCCAGTGTGAAATGTACAATGTCAAGGGCTTCAGAAGCAGCACAGCTCAACAGGGAGTGAGGGCTCACGTTTGTCACAAAAAATCTCGCCTTGAATTTGTTCGGCCCGTGTGACACCGGCACCACGAACACCCCTTGAATAAGTAGCGGCATGCCTCCCCCGAAAGAATATTTCCGGGCCTTGGACTCTGTCAGCTTGGGAGGGCCTCGGAGAGCCTCATAGTGCTCTGCTGCTAGCACGCAAACTGATGTACCAGTGTCTATCAGGACGGGAGTAGGCACCTCCCCAATGTTAACGGTGCATGTCAGTTGCCTGTTTCCTCTGGAGCAGGCAGCAATGCTAGAGATGAAGAAGATTTCCTCCTCCTCTTCTTCCTCCTCGGCTATGTCCATATCCTGCATTCCTTGCTCAATCGATGACACACCTCTCACTCTCCGGGCATTGCTCCCGCCAACTCTCGCTGGCCCTCTTGACGCCGTCTCAGGGGTGGAGGCCCTGCACACCCTTGCATAGTGTCCTGGCGTGCCACACCGGCCACAGAGCCTCGTCTTCACCGGGCAATCTCCCACATGCGGCAGGACACACCCACAATATTGACATGACTGCGGAGTACCAGACGCAGGGGGACTGTCCATCCTCCTGGGTGTCCATCATGCCCTTCCTGGGGCAGCACTGCCGATGGCAAACGCGTCTTCGCCCTTCCCAGGGTGCATAGCAGCGTCCATTTTTGCCCCTCTGGACTCTGCCAACTCATAAGCTCTTCCTGTGTCGAGGATCTGTTGCAGCGTCAGGCCCGGCTCCCATAGCACCACCCTTCTCAGCTTCCCTGAGCTACACCGTTGCAGCAGCTGGTTTCGCACCATCTCCTCCTCATTCACCCACCTGCAGGTACTTGCAAGGTGTGTCAGCCGTGCTCAGAACTGGTCCAGTGACTCTTCTCCTTGCTGCTGTTCTGTACACATAACAAATCTGTCGAAGTCAACATTCGCCATAGGGAGAAAATTATCTTGGAGGGCCTGTTTTACAGCATCGTAAGTGACCACCTGAAGATTGAGAGAGTCATAGATCCTGTGGACCTCTGTGCCCGCAGAGTACACCATGGTGGCAACTTTGGCATCATCATTTGTCTCCCCTGCCGCCCTGAAAAACATTTCCAACTTCTTAACCCATAGAAGCCACTTCGGCCCCAGCTTGGAAGGCGGACCAGGGGTGTCAAATTCGGGCATAGGAGCAAGGGTGCTGTGCATTCGGCGTGGAACTGGAGCAGTGGCTGTTAGGGAGAATTCTCCTTCTAGGGCTAGTTTCCCTCACCTAGTGAGTCCCCCAGCAGCTTTTCTGGATTTCTGGAGTTTATTTTTTCCACCTGGTAAGGCTGTACATCTTTTTCCACTCGTACCTGTGTTTTTACTCATTGTCTGATCTTGGGCAATGGAGCACACCACTCCAGGTGCCCCTGTTCTTGTACGGGTTACACAGCACCTTTAGTGTAGTAACCCAGGGTTGTCTTTTAGACTTCCCTCTGACTCCATTTCGCTGGGGCTGACTACTGTCCCCCAGAGAAAGGTAAAGTGCCATTTACTTTACATAGTAATTTTTACCACAGACCCAGTACACCCCATCTTACATGGAGTACTGGAAAGGGCTAATCAGTACCCCTTTTTCTATCTGTACCTCCCTGAGCATTGTTTTGCTCTTTTAACATCTAGACTTGGCTGTTGGCAGTAGTATCTACCCTAAGTTTTCTACCGCAATTATATTAGATAAATGTGGTACTGTTCTTGGCTATTATATTAGTCTCGAACATAAACCCGCTTGACCAAATCGTGTTTCTTTTGGCTCCAGTTGGGTTTATTCGCCATTTCTTTTTGTTAAAGTCCTTCTTGTGTTTTACTTTGCGCAGCAAACTAGGTTCGCCTTCTTTGTTCGCCGTCTTTTTGGTGGGCTTCTGCAGAGAAGCCCTCCTCAAGGCACCTGGGTGTCTCGGTAGGCTGAATGTGAGGGAGGGGTGTAGTCACCCCCTGCACAGGGTATCCTAGGAAACCCAAGTCGCACCTTGCCATGATTGGCTGAGGTGGTTGTCCCGGCTGGACAACCCCCCTGCTGCGTGATTGAAAGCCAGGCTGTGTGAATGGGGGTTTTGCGCATAAAAGGCAGGTCTCTTGGGCTAGAAGTCAGAGTCGCCTCTGGAACTACAAGGAACCGAAGAGAAGCGGAGAGAACGACGGCTGCTGTAACTACCCCATCCCGGTGAAGCCCTGCTGCAGTCCTGAGCTATCTACCCTTCGACGACTAAGAGAAGATCCAGTACGGAGTCTTCTTCCCTTGAGCCTCATCGGGATAATCAGCTCATCTTCTTCAGCCAGAGATCTACGCCGTGGTCGAAATCGCTGCACACTGCTGTAGTGGTCCGGATAGCAACCCGCTGAGCCTCTCCTGTTTTTAAGGAGCACGCTTTTTCGTTGTCGCTGCTGCAGGTTTCATCCCTGCGTGGTGCAGACCCCCTTCAGACGTCCTCCTTCACAACGGAGCTCCAGGAATCGTGGGTCTGCGGGAAACCAACAGGAACAACTGCCAGGGCTCCAGCTGCATCGTGGAAATAAGGTACTGTGTTCTACGCGAGGAAACTGGGTGAACCCCTTTTCTTCATCTCCAAGGCTCGTCCTTGTCTTCCCTCCTTCTTATAACTTTTGCTTCCTAACATTGACAATATTCAAGTACTCTTGGGCTATACGGAATCGTGAACTGTCTAACGGTGTGATCTACGACACAGGCCTCCGGTGTCATCTAAACCTGGCTCCAACCCTTTGACTTTTGAACTCCTGTTTCTGAGTGTTTCTCGATACTGTCTGCCTAACCTAAATATTGCCTGTGATTTTTGCCTCCAACTCCCTCTGGGTATCTCAGGTGCTAAGTGTGTTTTTACCCCGGTAGCATTTCATGTCTCAGATACGCATTTATTTAGTTGACCGAACTGTCAAAAAGTGATCGCAACCATATCCGCCGTATCGTGTTTTGTTAATAACACCGGTTCATTCAAACACAGGGTACTTACCTCGAGACTTACTGTACAAAGTGAATTGGTTAGTTGTAGTATATTTAACATGTGGTTTTGTTTAAAGTTTAATAGAGGTGTTGTGTTTATAACTGATGGTTTAAAAAATAAATGTACTTATAATTTTTTACCTGAAACCTTGAGTCAGTGTTTGCTTGAGTCACAGTAATTGTGGTCCCTTTGTGTAATCTCTGCTACTGCTCATATACTCTTGAGATAAGCCTGGCTGCTCTGCTACTGCTACCACTATAACTTAGTAGTACAAGCTTGTACCAAAGGTAAAACTTGTATTGCCAGCTGTAGTCTTAATTGTGTGTAGTGGTCCCTAAGGGCACTGCACAGGATTCTGCCTAACACTGGTGTACAGCGGTGAGGATTTGGAAGTAGAGTGATTACACTTAGAGTGATGCTTTTTCTTGGGTTCAACTAACCAGAAGGCTAACACCACTAAATCTATTTAACTGAGAAATCATGTCAAATATGGAAAACTACACTGAAGAGAGTCTTTTACTCTATACTGCTGTGGTTCTTAGAACCATGTGTAGAGATAAGAATCTCTCTGGTAAAGGAAAAAAGTCCGAACTGGTTGCAAAGTTAATGGGAAAAAGTCTGGAGAGTGGGTCAGAAGGGCCTACCACTCCAGCCAATGTGATTTTGATGTTTCTGATTCTGATAGTGTTTATTTAGAAGAAGTAGAGGAGTCCTTGCTAGGAAACCCTACAACTCCTTTGCCTGCTCAGAATGCGCAACCCCTGTCCACAGGGACCCCCACATGTCCTACACTTACTCCTGAATTTATTGCACTTGAGAAAATGAGACTTGAATTAGAAGTGAAACGTATTGATGCACACACTGCCATGAAACATCAAGAGTTAAGGCTCAGAGAAATGGAGCTGAATCATGAACTAGAAATGAAGAAACTGTCTCTATAAAATGTTTCTCTCCCAGAGTCTTCTAGGTCTTCCAGCCCTAAGAGACCCCGTATGCCAAAGGAAATGATTGGTATGTATGAGACTAAGCTTAATATTTTGTGTTGGTTAGCACTGTTTTAGTACAATAATGGGATTCAAGGTATCTCAGGGAATCAGTTGATTCCTTGGCTTTTCTCTAGGCTCCCCCTTGTTGCAAGTGATGCTGTAATGGAGTTGGGGATCAGGATAAGCAAGATTATGAGTGTGTGAAACTAGCATTAATAGCTAGGTTTGGGAAGACCCCTTCCCAGTATCTTAAGAGGTTTAGAACCCTCAAAAAGCATGATGGTACCCTTTGGGCTACCTGGGTGTGTGACCATTTGAAAAACGTAGATGGTTGGTTTAAGGGTTACAAAGTGAACACTTATGAAGGTTTGAGGAATCTTGTAATGTTGAAGTCTATTTTTGATGCCTAAGAAGTTAGCTAAGGCTGCTGACTTGTGGGTTGCCAACAGGGCTACTCACAAGGATTTTGGGGCAACTCAGAAGAAGGAAGAGGGAAGGCAGTCCGAGAAAGACAACAAGGAGAATTCCAATAATTCCAATCCAAAAGAGGGCCACAAACATAACCAGGGTAAGCCACAAGGTAAACCAAATCAGGCTAGTGTACCACCTGGTTCCACACCAGATGGAGGTCAGAGCAAGCCCCCATTCCACAGAGCATTTGGGAAATGCTTTGTTTGTGGATTGCCTGGCCATGTGAAAGGAGATCCCAAGTGTAAGGGTAGACCTTCAGGGATCAACACTGTATCCTTAGCCTTCTCCCAGGTGGATGAAGTACCTATGACAAGTGGAAACTTTCAGCTACTAGCTGATGAGCCCATGAGAGTCCCAGCTAGTGTTTCTTTAGTGTCCTTGGGTCTTTGGGAACAAAAGAACTTAGATGTCTATAACTCAATCCCAGATAATACTAAAGAGTATTACAAAGATAGGGTTCTTGTGAATGGTCAGGAGACCCCTGCCATCAGAGACACTGGAGCCAGCATAACTGTGGATTATTAATGTTTTTTCAAGGTGGAGGATGTTGCCAAGGCACCCAACCACCTAACTAAGTTAGCTGGAGGCCCTGTGCAAATGGTTCCCCAGTTACCAGCTCCCATCCAGTGTAATGACATGACTGTCAGAATACCTGTAAGTGTGCAAAATAACGTACCTGGGAGGGTCTTGTTGGGTAATGACCTTAAAACTCTTGGAGTTGTGTCTAGTACCCCCAGGCTCCCCAGCAGAAGGAAGCAGGAGCTCAAAAGGTCTGCAAGGGAGAGAACCTTAAGAGGCTCTCCTGGGGACATGATAGAGGAAGCTATCACCCCAGGTCCACAGGACTTACTTACTGCCATTGCAGGGCAAGAAAAGACAAAAGAGAAACCTAAGTCTTCCAGCAAGAAACCAGCAAGCACTCCTGTGCCCAGAAGGACATCTCCGAGACTGTCCAAACTCACACCTGTGACTCCCAAACCAGCTGAAGCTGAGTGCGAGGTTCAACCCTGTATGGTCAAACTAGATGCTGAGGAATCAGATCTAGAAGAGGATCTTACCTTGGTAGGAGATGTTGACCCTGTTGACCATCCTGAGCTGCAGTCTTTACTGGCAGAAGGTGGACCCAACAGGGAAGATTTCAGCAAGGGACAAAGAGAGTGTCCTACCTTGGAAGGTCTTCGCCAACAGGCCACTTCTCAGCTCAATGGGCCTGAGCCTGGGAAGTATAGGTTGCACGGGGAAGATGGCCTCCTCTACCGTGAACCAATTGAGTCAACCCCTGGAGACTACAAAATACTTGTAGTACCTCTAGTGAACTGACTCCAGTTTCTTCAGTTAGCCCATGAGGTACCTTTGGCTGGTCACTTAAGTTTTAAGAAGACCAAAGAAAGGATATCTCTGCACTTCTACTGGCCTAAGATGGGAACGGAAGTAGACAAATTCTGCAGAAGCTGCCACACTTGCCAAACCTCTGGCAAGAGTGGGTTCAATAATGTGGCACCCTTAGTGCCTCTGGAAGCAAAATGAGTGGGCACCACTGGAACATTAATCTCCTTAATATTCTTAATATTGATGTACGAAGTCTCTGATAAATAACTATCCTTAGAAAAGTAGTTTTTTGTGCAGGAGCCGGCTGTAAAAGGTTTGGAGACACCCAAGCCAAAAATAACAGTAGAAGCAAGAGACTAGGTAAAATACCCAGTCATACAGCCGCTCTCTGGATCCCAATCTGGGTTTTGATTAGTTGCAATTTTGGTGAACACTCAGTGTAGATATTACAAATGATTTGTAAAACAAACTCAAAAGTACTGTTGTTTTCCAACTATGATTGTATCTATCAAATCAAAGTTCATTTAAGAAAAATAGAAAGTAGTCACTAATAGTATTTTAGTGAGGAAGAGTTTGCCACAAGTCACTCCAGCAACAGACTAAGATTGTGCCAATGCATTTCGGAATGGAAATTCCTTCATCAGGGCAATTCTGAACATTGTAAACACAATATATATATTCAAATGTTTGAAATCAACAGTGCAAAAAGTGTCATGGGAAATAAATAAACATATGCAATCAAACCCATGGTTATGAAAAATGTGAAAACATGACATAAATAGCAAGAGCATCAAGTTAAGTAGCGTTTGAAAATAACATAAAACACATACCCAGCGGTAATGTATGTAGAAGTAGAAGGTAGACCGGGAATTGAATAGGAAAAAATAGGAAAAAATACAAGAAACCAATCAGTAAAAAGGTAAGTACTTGTGTAGTATAGCCATAAGAAGGGAAAGTGGTCAATTACCTGAATTAGGTAAATGTAATGTAGCAAACCAAATACGAGCTGGAAACGTCAAAAACGAAACGCTAACCCGAATTTCAGCGAACTGTATCATTCAGAAGAGCAGTGTCTGTAAACATGAATGCATGTTGTTTAGAAGCCTTGGTGATTGTAAGCGTAGCTGATCGCATCGTTCGTGGTAGAGCTTTGTAATAGGGCTTACCGTTACAGAGAGCGGAGCGGAGCAGTTCTCTCTGTGTCTGCCGAGAGCAGACTGACCTTGCCGCATCGGAGCGTTACCGGGCAACCATGCTATATACGACACGTGAGCGCGGCTCCTCAAAGAGGGCGCGAGCTACATGTCTAGGCTGCAATCAAGCCAGTAGGCTTGAATTAGATAGAAAAAAATATTTATGGGACCTTATAGACTAATGGTTAAAAAACAAATCATATAAAAAAAAAAAAATGTTTGGTTGCGAAAATCATGGAAAGAGAAGAAATACTTGAAGCCAAAAATCACGGGTAATAAGATAAGATGAATTGTTAATAATGAAAAAAGATGGACAGAGCAGGTTTACAAAAAAGAATGGCAGCTATATGGATGTGTAATCAAAAACTCATGACAATGGCCCTCATTACGACCCTGGCGGAAATCGAAAAACGATGGCGGAAATGCAATACCGCCATCGAATAGCGCTCGGTGCGATTATGACCCGTCACCGTAAAGTACGATGCCATTAGCGACACCGTAGTGAACGCCAACGCTAACTGCACCAAGTACGCGCACGCGCGCCATGCCAAACCGTAATTACCACCATGGCGCAACGGTACGCGAATTCTGACCCTAGCGGACATGTACCTAACGCCATCAAGCATGGCGGAAAGTACCATTCCGCCATGGTGAGAAGTACGGCATCGCGAACCAACCGTAAACGGCCCTACTGAGTGCCTGTACACCACTCCCTGGCCACATTGCACAACTCCTCGTAGGTGCAATGAAGTCACACAATGCAACCAGTGAAATGTACAAGTCACCCATGCATGCCAACGAACAAATGAATCTAGGGGCTCCAAGTGCCTTGTGAGTGGCCATCCATATTTGCCATGGCACCATTGCCGCACTGATGCAGCACAGGCATGTGAAGGGTCAAGTCCAGCAACATGAACAGAAAAATGAGACAAACAAAAACAGGCCCCCCCATCGACTGACACCAGTGTAAGGCAACATTCAAAGCAGTATCCTGAGTGAGACTGCACCAGCCCTGTACTCCTGCCAGTAAACAAACCAACCATCAGCATAAGCATGTACCACACAAGTTGGCAGAGTGACTGAGCAGCCAGGCTCATCTCAAGAGGGGCCAATGGGAGCTGCAGGGCACAGATGGCACGAATACAGAAGCTATTCAAATGGACATGACCTCAGTCTCCCTCCAAGAAACGCACGCAAACACAGGCACCTGTGACCAGCCATATTCTGATAATCACATCATTCCACCAATCCACCTGGCTGACCGGCATCTGTTACACAAAAGCTAATCCCCCGCCCCTGAGCATGACATCATTAAAACAGTCATAATGGCAGCCCCTATCCCTGACCTCACTGGGCTTCGTAGGCAAACGCGCCCAGTACAGTACCACGCAACTATACTCCGAAGCTGGAACCCAATGCAGATCTCCTCACAATACATCGCTCCACAAATAGGAATATGCTACATCACTTGCAAAGAAGAACGCTACACGGTTAATATCAGAATAGAAATTTAATGCACAACAAAATCACCAAGCCCATACAGCCATTAGGTAATGAACTCCAAAATATATTTCATTATTGTGGGCTGCATCCGCAATAAATGACCAGCTTCTTCTTGTGTGACGCCCTGTTCCTTCATGGTACACAGGGGCTACATTCACGTTCAAAAAGGCAACATGGAAGCGCCTAGAACCGCAGGGCCGTCCCATTAGGTAGGCACTAGTCCAGCTGAAAGGTCGATATGTTGCTCCTAGCCACTAGTACTGCGTAAGGGCATGTGGCCCATTGGCGATCGTCCCATAAGATCGTAATGGTGCTCCACTGATTAACACGAAGCAGCATGTGTCGTGAGTAAAAGCCATCTGCAGGAGTGGCATACAGATGGCAGCGGCAAAAGGGGAGGAGATACCTGTCACCCAAATGAAATGAAAAAGAATAGTATGGGCATCAGAACTTCATTTGAATTACTCACTTCAATGATCATACCAAATCCACAGCCATATGCATGCTAGCCCACTCCAAAGGATTATTTCCACCCAAAAACCACTTGCGAATCATAACTATATAAATCGAGGTGAATACACTATTACAAACAAGTGTTTGTGTGCATGCGTCTGTTAAAACAGAATCCATTAGATGGGATTAGTAACGTGCATAGACACAAGTGTTTGAAGGCGCGTCGAGACAGGGAGGGTTCAACAAGGGCAGATAGACGATGGTCCCACTATGGCAGCTCTGCATCACATAGCGCAGGGGAGGTGGATAGATTACAAAAAGCCATGTACATGGCAAACTCTCTATTAAATCATCTGTCCATGCATCCATACATCATTCCCTCATCCCGGTATGAAAACGCCTGATTTCATACTCACATAACATGTGAAATTTCCATTGAGTCTGTGCGTTATGCAGTCTGCAAAATCCACTGTGCTCCAGCCCGTAATTCCAGTGTTGTGAAGTAACATGTATTTGGGAACGTCCGGCCTCATCGTCCACTACGCTATTGCGCATCCCATACTATTCATATCAATCATTGCATTCTCACCATGGCCCCTGTCCCAAGGACATTGAACAATAGAACGTTATATTTGCAGTCAGACCTGTGGGCATCTCCTCGCCGCTAGCTGAAAACCGAAAGCGCCGTCCTTCGAATTCCTCATTTGCAACATCACGTCGAAAAGGCATCTGTGACCGCTTGAAATCACAAATTCATCCATGTAGTGCGGCAGTGTGTGAAAATGGCAACTGGCTTCACTCACAAATGGGACGCCCCGCCCGTCGGTGAACCTCGGTACAGTGCTGCATGAGGGTCCACCGTTAATCGAGTACTACATTCCACTGACCCTTCACAAGTTTGTTCGCGACTGCAAAGATAGTATGTGAAACAATGGGAGCATAGCAGAATGAACATATGAACCAATATTTCACTGCCATCGGGAACAAATACATGATTGTAATAGCAAGATGCCATTCGTCGAATTGCAGCGTTGTGTGCGGGACGTGCTCGCCCAAAGGGGATTGCAGCTTGCACAGGTGGAATGAATCACCACAGGTGGAGGCTATACAGCCTGAAAACACATAAATTGCACACCCAACCCCCTCCCACAACCACACCCACTCCAAAATGCTACCGGCAGGACTAGCGATGTTGGCCCTGGGGGACCTGATAGCACTGCAAGTACTCCAACTTCAAGAAGAAGACGAACACCAACTACTACAACAACCGGCCGCACAGAGGAGACGCAGGAGGAGGAGGAGGGCAAGGCAGGGCCAGCAAGGCCCACCAGCACAGCCACTACCACCACGCAGGCAGCCCGCAATCCCACGCCTCTGAGCACATCCGTTCAACCTCACTGCTGAGCAGATCCACACCCTCTACCGTTTGGACCGGGACACCATAACCGCCATTGTGGACATGACACAGGCTGACCTTGTCAGCATGATAGATAGCCCAACCGCCATCCCACCCCTACTGAAGGTGGTGTCTGTACTCCACTTCCTGGCCACAGGCACCTACCAGCACACAGTCGGACAGTTGCATGGCATTTCACAGCCAGTGTTCTCACGGACACTATTGCAAGTGCTCGATGCCCTCCTGAAGCACGCAGACGACTACATCTCTCTACCACGCTCGGAGCAGGAAATTACGAACACAAAAGTGGGATTCCATGCACTTGCCGGCATACCGGGTTGCATTGGTGCCATCGACTGCACCCATGTGGAATTGGTCGTCCCACATGCCATGGAGGCCCAGTACCGCAACCGAAAACAATTTCATTCTCTTAATGTACAAATGGTGTGTGACTCCAACAGGATCATTACACATTGTTGTGCCCGATTTCCTGGATCAACCCATGATTCTATGGTCTTGAGGAACTCTACAATACCACGCTACATGGAGCGACACGCAGGGAACAGATCCTGGCTACTCGGTGAGTCTCATTTCATGAATGATAATGTGGGGTATGTGATGCGGCAATGACCTGGCAGGAAGGGGGGGCTGCGTACGTAGCAATGTCATTCCACAAACATCCTTTATTGTCCACATACATGTGATGCCGGGTATCCACTGAAGAGATGGCTCCTTACACCACTCCGGAACCCACAGAACCAGCATGAGGAGGACTACAACCATGCCCACTCACGTACCCGTGTAGTCATAGAACAGGCATTCGGCCTACTGAAGACTCGTTTCCGCTGCCTCAGCAGGTCTGGCGGGGCACTCCTGTACCGCCATGAGAAGGTTGCAAAGATGGTCATGGCATGTGTCATGCTACACAACATGTGCGTACGTAGAAATGTGCCCATGCCCCCTGACGCAGAACTGCAAGCACCTGAAGATGGTCATGATGAGGGTGGGGATGTGGCAGCACCTCAAGGAGTCCGCGAGGCACAGGAGGGCCGTGACATTCGTCAGCATATCATAGATGCATGCTTCTAGCACTCACGCCTGGTGGCTGATACATGGACAAGGCTACTTGTGGCACTGTGTGTGTCTGGAACATGCACAATATGGACTGTACGCCTATAAAGGCCTCGTACACAAAGATCAATGTCCACACATCTCATTGGATGATCGTGCATTGTTTATAGCATATGTGAAATTATGTTACACACCCCATCGACCCGCCACCCAAGTGAGCCCAACACACCCCCTCAACCCTCCTACCTCCCCCCCGAACACCAGTGTCCGAAGATGCTCATTGTCAGTGGGCAGACGCTATTGCAAGCCCCCTCTCCGGGTATCAGGGGCACCCCTGCCTGTGGAGCGCAGGTTCCTCCCAGATCTACGTTGGGGGCTGCCCTGGACGGAACTTGCAACGGATGATGTCTCTGCCTGCTCACGTCCATGCATGTCCCTAAGGGTTTGTGAGAGCTCAGTGAGCACACGGCGCACATCGGCAAGTTCAGCACATACGTCTTTGGACGTCGCATGCAGTTCCCCCCTCAGGCTCTCGGTGCTTCTCTCCATTTGTGCCCTTAGTGTCTCTGTACTTCTCTCCATTTCTGCCCTAAGTGTCTCAGTTGATGTTTCTATGGCTGCCTTAGTACCCCCACATTCATCTGCATGGTCCTTGAGGAGCGTGGCCAGTTGCTGCTGTTGCACGATCACCTGGTCGAGGGACTGTTGCCTCTGCTGTGCCATGGCCATTTGCGGTGGTGTCACAGAGGGGCTGGTCACCTCATGTTGCCTTGCCACAGGGCTTGTGGGGGATGGCCAGTCGTCGTCTTGTGGGTGCCCCTGCGTGGTATCCTCATGGTGTACGGGATGGAACAAACAGGGGGATTGGGACAGGTCATGGATGGATCTAACTTCGACATCCCCGTTTTCTGTGTCGGAGCATGCTGCCATTAATGCAGTGTCACCTATGGTGCTGCTGCCACCAGAAGCAGTGCCTTCTTTGGCATCCATTGGGGGGACCTGTGGTGGTGCTGTTGTGGGCGTGCTGGCTGCTGGGGTGCCTGTTGATGTTCCCTCCTGTGTGCTGCCACTTGATTTGTGCTGCTGCCGTGTCTTGATCCGTGCAGCTGAGGTGGAGGGTCTTTGGCCGTTGGTCTTGGCCCTCTTTGCAGGTGTGCTGGTAGGGGTGTCCTGGAGCTCGTCGTTTGAATCGGACCCTGTGGTGGAGTAAAGGAGGGCGAGCGTTATTAATGGGTCTGTGGAAATTGGAATGGCAATGTATCACATGCATTGGGGTGGTACCTGAGGGTGATTTGGGTTGGGGCCTTGGAGGTGGTTTAATTTTTGTGTGGATTGAGGATGCAGTTGTTTTGCAGCCTGCAGTTAGGGTGTGCCTGCTGCACGTGTAGAGGGTGTTTTTAGGATTTTTAATTATTCATGTATTTAATGTGACTTTTAAAGTGCGCTATCAGGCCAATGTATGTGGACGTTCTCCTGGACATGTGTTTCTGTTGCACTATGTGGACACATGGTACTTCACATGATTGGACATTGTGGATTTAGCATTGTTTTATTTGGCCCACCTACCTGATTCTTCGGATGTCTGCACTCCTTTCTCCATCCCTCCGACTCCCTCTATACTCTCCATTCCAATGGTGGAGGCACAGATTTCTTCCCAGGGGGTCAACTTGATGGGTGATTCCGATCCTCCCCCGGTAGCTGTGGCAATGTTACGGTTGGCGGATAGTATGCTCCGTACGCGTATCCGCAAGTCGTCCCATCGCTTTCTGCATTGCTGTGGGTTGCGGGGTCCCCACCGCACTTACCCGCTGTGCCACCAGGGCCCATATGGCCTTCTTGTTCGCAAGTGCCGTCCTGGTCATTTGCGTCGAGAAGACGATGGCAGCATTCTCCTGGAGGGTCTCTGTGAGCACGGTGAGTTCCTCACGGGAGAAGTGGACCTGCCGCTTGCGGTCGCACGCTTTTTTCGCTACTTTTCCCATTTTTATTGCTTTCACTAGGGTGGATGACGGGTTGGGATGGTTCTCAGGGTAGTATTTTTAATGGTTGTGTGGAAATTGTGATTTTATAGGTGTACGGCGTGCTGTTTCCCGTTCTGGGACCATGTTTTTACTTCCGTTTCCGTATATTTACGGTCACCGTACTTTCCGATTGCCGCTCATTGCGGTGACCGCTAAGATGGGTGGCGGAATTGCACCTAGGGCGCCGTACGGCGGCGGTGAGGGCCGTTTTGGGGACATTTCCGCCATCGCGGACTTTGCACTTCCGCCATGGCGTAGTGCTCGTGCCCGATGGGTCGAAATTGGACGCACTTTGCTCCGTCGTGCAATGGCGGAAACGCTATTTACGCTATGGCGGTCAGGTCAGTCACTTTCCGCCAGGGTCGTAATGAGGGCCAATATCTCACATTTTGTATCAAAAACATGTATACTTAAATGCTGCCAGTGGTGTCGTCATACAGACGGCACCTTGCGTCCTGGATAGAGATCCAGGATATGCAGCATGCAAGTCAAACACATAGAGTCCATTAGGTACCAAACTGTGGCACGCCATTGGGTGGCTAATGGACATAATGTGACACAGATAATATTTGTGATTTTGGAGGTACTAACCAAAAATAGTCCTCATGAGGATTTATGCCAACGTCTGAATCGAAGAGAAACTTACTGTATAGACAAACCTGGCAGTTTGGTACCTAATGGACTAAGCGAGGAGATACATTTTCACTGTTTTCTCTAATTGTATGCTACTTTCTCTGTTTGGATGAACCTGTTTGTATTGACATTAAGGTGTAAGTGACACCATGACTTACATGACACTATTGTTTATGTGAACTTGTAACTATTCTTTAATTTTGCGTATATATGTGATTTGCGACTTTCTCTATGTGTTTGACTTGCATGCTGCATATCCTGGATCTCTATCCAGGACCCAAGGTGCCGTCTGTATGACGACACCACTGGCAGCATTTAAGTATACATGTTTTTGATACAAATGTGAGATATTGAAACAAGGAGAGAGAATGTTTTGCTATTGTGTGGGCACTGACGAGGTTTAGATCATACTTGTATGGCTCTACCTTCATCATTCAGACTGACCACCAACCCTTGAGATGGCTGATGCACATGAAAGGGGAAAACCCAAAGTTACTCAGATGGTCAATCTGCCTGCAAGGATTTGTTTTTTCCATTGAGCACAGAGCAGGAAGTCACCACCAAAATGCTGATAGTCTCTCTAGGACGTTTTTAACCGACTAGAGGTATGAGATCAATCTAGGAATGGATTAAATCCTCATGTCCCTTAGTCTGGGGGGGGGCGAGTGTTAGGGAGAATTCTCCTTCTAGGGCTAATTTCCCTCACCTAGTGAGTCCCCCAGCAGCTTTGCTGGATTTCTGGAGTTTATTTTTTCCACTTGGTAAGAGTGTACATCTTTTTCCACTCTTACCTGTGTTTTGGCCTATGTGTTTTTACTCATTGTGTGATCTTGGGCACTGGAGCACACCACTCCAGGTGCCCCTGTTCTTGTACGGGTTACACAGCACCTTTAGTGTAGTAACCCAGGGTTGTCTTTTAGACTTCCCTCTGACTCCATTTCGCTGGGGCTGACTACTGTCCCCCAGAGAAAGTAAAGTTGCCATTTACTTTACATAGTAATTTTTACCACAGACCCAGTACACCCCATCTTACATGGAGTACTGGAAAGGGCTAATCTGTACCCCTTTTCTGTCTGTACCTTCCTGAGCATTGTTTTGCTCTTTTAACATCTAGACTTGGCTGGCGGTAGTGGTATCTACCCTAACATTTCTACTGCGATTATATTAGATAAACGTGGTACTGTTCTTGGCTATTATATTAGCCTCGAACATAAACCAGTTTGACCAAATCGTCTTTCTTTTTGGCTCCAGTTGGGTTTATTCGCTGTTTCTTTTTGTTAAAGTCCTTCTTGTGTTTTACTTTGCGCGGCTAAACTAGGTTTGCCTTCTTTGTTCACCGTCTTTTTGGCGGGCTTCTGCAGAGAAGCCCTCCTCATGGCACCTGGGTGTCTAAGTGGGCTGAATGTGAGGGAGGGGTGTAGTCACCCCCTGCACAGGGTATCCTAAGAAACCCAAGTCGCACTTTGCCATGATTGTCTGAGGTGGTTGTCCCGGCTGGGCAACCCCCACTGCTGCGTGATTGACAACCAGGCTGTGTGAATGGGGGTTTTGCGCATAAAAGGCAGGTCTCTTGGGCTAGAAGTCAGAGTCGCCTCTGGAGCTACAAGGAACCAAAGAGAAGCGGAGAAAATGACGGCTGCTGCAACTACCCCATCCCGGTGAAGACCTGCTGCAGTCCTGAGCTATCTACCCTTCAACGACTAAGAGAAGATCCAGTCCGGAGTCTACTTCCCTTGAGCCTGGTGGGGATAACCATCTCATCTTCTTCAGCCAGAGATTTCCGCCGTGGCCGAAATTGCTGCACACTGCTTTGGTAGTCCGGATAGCCACCTGCTGATCCTCTCCTGTTTTTAAGGAGCACGCCTTTTCGTTGTTGCTGCTGCCGGCTTCATCCCTGCATGGTGCAGACTCCCTTCAGACGTCCTCCTTCACAACGAAGCTCCAGGAATCGTGGGTCTGCGGGAAACCAACAGGAACAACTGCCAGGACTCCAGCTGCATTGTGGAAATAAGGTACTGTATTCTACGCGAGGAAACTGGGTGAACCCATTTTCTTTATCTCCAAGGCTCGTCCTTGTCTTCCCTCCTTCTTATAACTTTTCCTTCCGAACATTGACAATATTCAAGTACTCTTGGGCTATATGGAATCGTGAACTGTCTAACGGTGTGATCTTCATCACAGGCCTCCGGTGTCATCTAAACCTGGCTCCGACCCTTTGACTTTTGAACTCCTGTTTCTGAGTGTTTCTCGATACTGTCTGCCTAACCTAAATATTGCCTGTGATTTTTGCCTCCAACTCCCTCTGGGTATCTCAGGTGCTAAGTGTGTTTTTGCCCCGGTAGCATTTCATGTCACGGATACGTGTTTCTGCTCTGCTACTGCTACCACTATAACTTAGTAGTACAGGCTTGTACCAGAGGTAAAACTTGTATTGCCACCTGTAGTCTTAATTGTGTGTATTGGTCCTAAGGGCACTGCACAGGATTCTGCCTAACAGGGCTTCCTCTCCTTCTCCCTCCTCACCCATGATGGCAACTGGGAATGGGTACTCACAGTCAGGTTGCCCCTGGACACAAGCACCTGCAATCCAGCCTCAGGATTGATGTTCTGGCACCCCAGCAATGTATGGTGACACAGATGGGTCCACAGCAATGGATGGTGACACTTTCAGCTGTCTCCCACTGGCTTCCTGGGTGTTATCCTCTTTTTTTCTCTGATCCACGGCCCTTAGGTGAAAAGGGCCATGGAGTGTCCAAGAATTGTTCCTTTAAGAAAAGGGATCTCAGCCAGCGCACGAGCACACTCCTGTGCCGCAACTGCTGTGATCCGCGATGCAGACAAGATGGCCGCCGGCCATGTGCGTATGTTCGTGACGGCACGGAAAAAGCACTTTCTCCGATTCACTCGGAGCAATGATCTCCCTCTCCGCTGCCGCCGCTCCTCGTCGCCAGTGTTGTGTGTGTCGAGGGACCTCCTGGGCCCCTGACTGCAGTCACACGTGCATACACACACTCACGCTAAGGACCCACACAGGACCCGTGTTGCCTGCTCAGGTCCCGGCAGCAACTGGCTACTGGGACCGTCTTTATTGAACTTGCGCATGCGCGAGCCTCGTCATGGGCCGCGCATGCGCATACTGCGTAATCACTATGCAACAATAGGCACCTTAACGACCTTCCCATCTCGTATAATTTCAGCTTTAGCATTGTCAGAAATAATGTCTTTATCTTATTGATAAAAAACTCCAGTTGATACGGAAAAGGCTTTACAACAAGCCACACTTACAGTCATCTGGCCTGCAAACAATGAACATATCTGCATTTTCCAAACCAATAACCATATTATTTTCCAACTTAAAGTATGTTATGATATACAAATATATTTTGCATGATGAGGCTGAGAGGGCCAACACTTACTGCCTACTAATAATGCCTTTACAACTCACATTGATAAACATGTCAGCTGCTAGGACACAATAACGTTTAATGAGTCCAATAAAAATCGTCTTGAGATTACCAACCAGTTGGACTGATGCATGTGCGAGCCGCCTGGCAAAGAATTGTTCCCCTTGCGGCATACATAAACAAACCATCACCCGGAGCATCATATGTTGTTTTTTTTTTTACTCTCAAAGGAAGTTACATCTGAGGATGCTTAACTTCAGAAAATAATTGTATTCTCTGTCAAAAACACCCTACGCCATATGATGCTCAGGATCAGCAAAAATATCCTTCAAATTCTCCAAAGTTCAAACCAATTGCACCCTGTACATCAGAGCTCTCCGAACACTACCCCATGCCGTCTTGGAAACTCATTAAATAATGACAGTGACTGGGCACAACAATGAATAATTTATCTGAAGCTAATGGGTACCCCAAAGCAACCAGGGGAAAGGAGGTTCCCCTCCCTCCTTCCCCCTCCTCTCGCTGACCCCAAATCTGACACTGAAACCACCAGGGGCATTAGGAGGTCACCCGCCTCCTCCCCTTCCCTTCCCTCCTTGCCCCCTCCTCGCCTCCCGCTGACCTAAAAAAAATACTTTGAAACCTTCCTTACCTCCGCTCCCCTCCCCTCCACCCCTCCCTTCCCCACCTTTTAAGTAAATTGTTCTGCATACTATATCACTGGATTGTTTCATGTTTGTATATATGCTTCTTTGATTATTGTACCTTGGTGTTATACTGTAAAGCGCTTTGGATTAAAGCGCTATATAAACTCAATAAACATAAACATAAACCAAAAAAAATCAGTAGTCCAGACCCTCGCACAATGCTATTAATAAAAATCAAAGTTCATATGAACAGTCTACCAGAACAGGGAAGATTTCAAAGGACACAGTTCAACTCCAAAATCCAATGTTGTAAACCGTAACTGCACCACTTTTTCTGCCTCCACAATTTAATGAACACAATCAGTTTCTATGGCAATACAGAGGCATAGCCAGGTTTGTCTAGCAAGTGGCGCCTTAAGCTAATGTAGTTGGGCCTACCACAGGGATATACACATGTAGAAAAGCCCAAGCAGCGCTGCTGAGCAGGCATTTGCGGATTCTGGGTGGGCTTTGCCAGCTCAGGCCCTACCCTGGTACGTCTCTGTGGTAATATGCAGCTCAACCTCAAATAATTATTTGTCATTGTTTCACCTTTCTGTGATGAGGATGAGGACTCTCAACAAAGTATATTTATAAATGCAAATAAAATGACATGTATTTGAAAAGCAATAATTAGGTTGTATCCCCTGTTGTCTAATTTGCAACATAATAGCTTTATAGACCCCACCCTCAGCTCAGATTGTAGCATCACTTATGGACCCATCAACCTTTGGTAATTGCGATCTGTGCTCCAGCCCTGAAAACAGTCTTCTGGAGCCATAACCTCTGGTTCAGCCCTAAAGCTAGGTCTATCAAGCTTAATTATTGCCACAATTCATCATTATGATATATCAGAGAGAGAGAGTATATATACAGTTCGAACATAGAAGATTTAGGTACAATGATACAAGTGAGAGAGATTTAGGGGTAATTCATAGAACTTAGTGCAGAGTGCGCGTGCGCCAGTCTGCGCTAGCCACGTGCGCCAAAACCCATTTTGACGCACAGCGTATTCATGGATTTTAACATCCTTAACCAACCGTGGCGCAAAGTGGCGCAGCGACCCTGCAGCAGTGCCAGTTACGCCCCCAACCCCGCCCTGTGCGCCAAAAACATTGCACAAATCCCGTACATGGCGCAAAGGCCAGTGGACCAGCATACAGACCCCCAACCATGAAAACGTGCTAAAAACACCACACAGCCCTCACGTGTCAGCAAAATCGCATGTAAAAATCCCAGCGCACCCCTCGGAATACGCGTACCTGCTTGCACCAGCGTAATAGCATGGAAAACTCCCCGCGCACACCTCGGAATACACGTACCCCGCTTGTGCCAGCGAAATAGTGTGTAAAACTCCCCACGCACCCCTCGGAATACATGTACTCCGCTCGCGCCATCAAAATCGCGTGGAAAAAGTCCCCCCTGTGGTGTGGGCTGCCTGTGGGGCATGGACTGGGGTGGATGGGCTGCCTGCTGGGCATGCCCAGGGGTGATGGGCTTCCTGCGGGCCATGGGAAGGGTGATGGGCTGCCTGCGGGCCATGGGGAGGGTGATGGGCTGCCTGCGGGGCATGCCCAGGAGTGATGGGCTGCCTGTGGGTCATGGGGAGAGTGGATGGGCTGCCTGCGGGGCATGCCCAGAGGTGATGGGTACCACCCAGTACAAACACCCAACGATCCACTGCACCCAATCCCTACTAAATCACTCATTCCATAATAGTCTGAAACAAACCAGCATGGCCACCAAAAATTACCTACAGAGTCACACAGTGGCAACACATGACTGAGCCAATGGCCATGGAGACATGCACAAATGAAATCATAGAATACCACACCAAGAATTAAGAATAATGATATGTATTAAAAATAAAAATAAAATGTCAATATGAATAGCACACATGCAAATAAATAAATAATTAAAGCAATATGAAAAATATAATGAAATCAAAGTAAAAAAAAAAATCCAAAACATGAAAAAATAAAACTGGTACATAACTAAAGTCCATAGAAATAAAGGACAAGATGAAAATCATGAAAAAACATTATCCATGTGAAAATAAAAAAGAAATAGTATGTACAAGTCCGTAATAATGATAATAAAAGTCTGAAGGGTCCAGTATCCCCAAAAAAACCTAAAACCCTATCTAAAATAGAACTATATACAAAAGGTTGAGCAAAGTCTGTGGACTCCAAATAAAAATAAAAAACAAATGAAATCTAATCCTAAATAACCATATACAAAGGCGGTGGGCTAGTCTGACGGCTCATTCATTGATGTCCCGGGCATGGGCATCATCGAACTCCACTTCAAAGTCCCGGAGGCGGGCCTCTTCCCTGGCCCGAGGTCTTGCAGGGATGCAGCCCTGGCTTCCTCTAACTCTCTGTGAGTTGCCTTGAGGCATTCAGCCCGCCTCAAGGCCCAGCGCATAGAGTTCTCTGCCCTGACCATTGTGAGCCATGCCTCTTCCGCCCGCCGCCGCTCCGCATCTATCTGATGGCCCAACCGCTCCCACATGGAAGACACTCCCAATCCTGGGTCCTCCTGCCCGCCGGCCGATGCCTGCCTCTGGGATGTTGAAGGCCATGATCACTCCCACACTGAACCCTGCTGCTGCCTCCAATGCAACTGCCTCTGGAACCATGACGGCCTCCAGGCTGATGGAATCCTCTGGTGCCGCTGTGCATGTGCCCTGCTTGATGATGCCTGCATGTCCTCCATCTGCTGGGGTCCAGTTGGTGGGGTGGCCACCCCTACTGGACCTCCGACTCCCAACTGTGGCAGGGATGTGTCCTCTACCAGCCTGCCCACTGGCTCAGGGGCAGCTCCACAAGGGGCCCAGGTGATACTTGGGTGGGAAGATGGCACGGTGGACGACTGGCGCATATGCGATTCAGTTGAGGAGGGGGTCGCAAGAAGATCCAGCACACGGAGCAACACAGTGCAGACAACCTGTCCTAGTAGGTCGACGCGTCCAATGAGGTATTCGAAATAACGTGCATTGTCTGGATGAGAACCCTGCACGTCATCCTGAATCCCACATTGGTGCAACGCCATCCCAACCAAGTCAGGCTCAATACGGTCACATATTGCAATGTCCGCAGGGAGAGGAAGGCCAGTTGTTGTATGTGCATCCCCTCTCTGAAAACTGGTTGGATGGAGGCATCCCTGCAGGTGCTGGATGATGCAGTCACAGGATCGGGGACAGGATTACACACAGGCACCTCAGCGGCGGCCTGTGCTGCCTCCTGTTCCTGCCCCTGGACTGCACCACTAGCACCAGTGGAATCCCCCCTCCAGGCCCCTTGCGTGGCCCTTCCATGGCTTCCTCCTCAACCAAACCCCCCACCAACCTGGATGACTCTGTGCCATCTTCCTCCTTAGGCCGCTGTGGGGGCTCAGCTGCCCCTACTGCTGCCGAGGAGTCTACCTCCGCCTCTTGGACCTTCTCTCAGCAGCTGCAGATGTGGACGCGGCACCAGACTCCTCACTGCCGAAGAGATGACTACGTGGGAGGGGAGCTGGTCCTTGCGTCTCCGGCTGGCGGTGGGATCCCTGCGGCTTTGCTCCAAAGCACTGTCTCCACCCTCTTCATCAGTCGACGCTGCAGACAGGGAGAGACAGAATACAGGCATCAGGGTACTGTACAATGGTTGAATACACACATGACAGTTGCACATGAGTAGCAGTGTCAAACTTCACAGATGGCATCACACTCCCCAACACTCATATCATTAGGACCCACACACATGCACAAATTAACAGGAATCATGCAGCAGGCAGCAGCATCCATACACACACACCAGCATGAACATCCGAAGGTTGGCATGACATCACAAGCAACATGGGGAGTGGCCAACACATGCACACACGCCAACAGACAAACATGCATCTGTACATCTCCACCACCTGTCACAGTGCAATAATCGGCAACTATGTCACATATGCCAATCAGCTTCCTACATGTCTGTGTCACATGCATCCATGGTGTATCATAGTCACACACATGTCAAACACACACACGCACACATGTACACTGTGCACGTACATGAAGGTGGAACCAGCATCCATCTGTCACACCACAACCATGCCATAGTACATACACATAAATGCTAACGTGTGTGTGTCTCCACATACATTTGTGCATCATACTTTCTAACACATACACCATTGATGTGCATCACACATGACTGGACTCACATGCGGCAGGCTCATGTCCCTGCAAAGACACATCCATACATGGGTCTTTCCAGACATATGTCCAGGCTGCACACTCCTGGCACACCTCAACATGCACTGCGTCCAATCAGTACGCATGGACACTTACGGCTCGACTCCGGACGGGTCTGCCTCTCAAGGACCTGGAGGTGAAGCGCTGGGCATATGCGTTCCAGGACCCTCATCTGGTCGTTGGTAAGGCGGACCCGGCACCCCTCTGCATCTGCTGCATCCAAGAGGCGCTCGGCCTTCTTGAGGGTCCTTGACCTGAATCCTCCCAGCGCTCACGGACGTGTGGTAGGTCACAGGTTGCCACCCCCTCCGCGTTGATGGCAACCACGGTGTCCATCCAGATCCTTCTCTGTCCTACTTTGTCGGCGCGTGTTCTTCCGAAGAGGGTATCATCTGGTTGGGGGTTGCCAGTGGTCTCTGATGGTGTTTCCCCCGACATGGCAACCCCTGAGGCAGGTGTGGGTGGGCAACTTGGGTCCTGGTGCTGGGCTGTGGAGCGATGGAACTGCAGTCAGGAGTCTTCTGTTCCAGCAGGGGTGGTCACAGCAACTGGACCCCTGCAGATGGCTGACGTGCAGGCACCAAATAGCAGGGCACATGGCCAGCAGGCAGCAGCAGATGGCTGGTGGGAGTCGGCTCGGGGCTCTGGGGGGGCAGGAAAATGGCCTTGTGGGTAGGAGCGTGGTCTTCTGTGTGTTTTCGCGTGGCCAGCTTAATACAGAGTGATTTGGCACTTGAAAAAACAGCACGTCAGTGTGTAATTCGAGGAAAGGCCCTTAGCGCGTAAGTGCGTATGTGAGGTAACGCGCACAGGCATTTCCCTCCCACGGGTGCATAGTCATTCAGCATGTGAAAAAACAGCACGTCCGCGTGTTAATGCATGTAATTCGAGGAAGGGACCTAAGCGTGTAAGTGACGTGACGTGCGTGGGCGTTTCCCTCGGCACGGGTTAAAGGTGAGCGGGGCCAGCAGTTCACTGTACATGCTTTTCGTGGAGACCGACAAGTGTGTTGCTACTTCTGGTTGTTTCACGTGCCATCACTAATTCACAGAGGATCAAGGACGTATCTCTTCTTTTGGCGGGGGTATTGGCTACGCATGTTTTTCATTACCACGCTAGCCAGACAGTGAGTTGCGCATGCTATTTTTCCCACTGCGGGTTGCCCTGTGTATCGCGTACCCGTTTGCGAGGTCATAGTAGCCTGCGTGTCCCACACGTATGTGTTTTTCGTGTCTCTGGGTGCCACTGCATACTGCGGGAAGTTAATTCCACACATGTGGGCTACCGGAGGTTGTGTGCATGGTTTTACTGCAGTTTTGGGGTGCCTGAGCATTGTGTGACCCGTCACTTTATCACTGGGTTCACATACCACCTTGCAGGCTTACAGGGGTGCTGTTAACATCTAGTACCCCACCCCCTTCTTCCCAATTGCCCAGGACTATTGTTGTGTACACCTCCCATTGGCAATACTACATCTGTGCCGGCACTACTACATCTGTGCAATGGTTGGGAGGCCACCAAAGGTGAGGGGCGCCTCAACTGGGCATCCATATGGAGGATGGGCGTTGTCAGGGACGTGGCCGGGGTGACCAGGGAGTAGGGGGACTCCAGGGTTTCCAGGGTGGCTGCAGAGGGGGAAGAGGCAGGGGTGCGCCACTTCGGCAGGATGTTTTGCCACGTGTTGGTGCAGTCATGCCACCACCCACTGTGGTTCCGGGAGATGCAGCTCTTGCATCTGGCACTGGCACCCATGAGACCCGGCAGTCCATTTCATCGACTGCCACGGGCCCAAGGGTAGTGGTAGCTGCAGGTGCAGCTGTGGCCACCACCACCCAGGCTCAGCGTCGGCCAGCACATGTTGCGTTGGTACCTGAAGAGTCTCAGGATGATTTTCAGGAGGTCAGGAAGCACATGCTAAGTGCATGCAGGGCTGCCCTGACCAAAGCACATTTCCCTGGGGCAGTATTTTCATCTGCTGCCCCGACCAGCCGGGTCTTGGCAACTGCATGGGCAGATGCAGCCGACACTACCCAGGCAATGAGTCTACCATCCAGGACAGTCCCGGTCAATGACCTTGGCACAGCGGATGTTGCTTTGCAGGGTCCAGTCAAGGGCTCCCAGCAGTCACTGACACAAGTCAGGGTGCCCGTCCTTGTTCCACCTGCCACTCCCTCGGTTCAATCCACCAGCGCCACTGCCCCTACTGATCAGGGCAGCATTTGCCAGTCAGGGTCGGGATCACTGCCTAAGAGGAGGAATGTTGCACCTTCAAGAGAACTGGGACCCCTGACACGGCTCCAGCCTCCGGCACATCGAGGAAGAAGCCTTTCGGCAAGCAGGAACTGGGCTTCCTTGTGGGCTGCGTGTCGGAACACGAACGTGATATGCTAGTGGGCCCAAATTGTCACACTACGGCTGCCCAGCATTGGGACCACTGGAAGCGTGTTGCGGAGAGTGTTAGTGCATTCGGGCATGAGGTGCGCACAGCTCAGGAGTGCAAAAAGCATTGGGATGACCTCCGACGCTGTGCTAAGCTAAAGCGTGCCTCCAATTATGCCATGACTGCGGTGACTGGCGGTGGGCCACCACCTCAGGAGAAAGAACTCACTCCGCACGAGTTGATTGCTGCAGAGTACATACCGGCACAATTGGTCAAAGGAGTGGGAGAGATGCTGGATTTTGATGCCCCGTCCAGTGAGTCTTGTTGCGTGTTTGTCCAGCCCATGTGTGGTTTGCTTGTGCGATGTGTTGTGCTTGACTGCCAATACATGCTATGTGTACATGGTTTTCATGTGCGAGTCATGCAATGCTTCACTGATGCCTGCCTGCTTTGCAGCATGCGGGACATGTAGTGCAGACAGGGACTGTCCTCATCACCACACCTGCACCCTACTCATGCTAGTCACCCGTCTGCCCCTCCGGTCCATGTTCCAGCTCAAAGGCCCTTCTGCATGTAGACCGGTGTGTCTTTCCACTCAGCACTCGGACTATGTCATCACATGACTGACGTGCCTGTGTGTTCTTCCTGCATGTGGGTACTCCACGTAGGCATGCTCTCTTCCCCCCCCCGTACCCCAATTTCACCATGACACTGGTGGGTCTCATGTTGGACTACTGCAAGGGCCTGTTCAACGCTCCTGTGTACATGCACACTTCCCCCTGTCAACCTGCCAGACACATACTGTGGGGTACAACCTTTGTCCTTGATGCAGGGTGTCTCATTAGGACTGTGTAGATGGCCGATGCTCCGCAGGGATATGAGTGCCCATTCATGCTCCATGTGAATTCCATGCATGCCCCTATGTGTCCTTGGCAGGATGACCATTGTAGTACGTGTCCAGGATGACATACATTTAATGGCATTTGATCATCCATTCCATGCCCACTCTGGCTCAGTCCTGCATCACGCACATATTTAGGGTGTCAGTCTGTGTAGGGCACAGGCCTCCCCCTGTTTCAGGCCCCCTGACTCTGTTCAACTGGTGTAGTGCCTTCTGCACAAATGGGTGTACTACTGAGGGTTCATCATGTGTCCTGCTTACTGTCCCATTATCATCTGCTGTGTTGTCAGTGGACTCAGATGATGCAAATGATGCTAATTAACACGGTCTGCAAATACACAGTTCTCTGGTCAACCTTTCACTGCCATGCATTTCCTCCCTGTATATTCACTAAGAAGGGGGTGTGGGGTGTCAGTAGCCATGCAACCCATTGCATGCACATTGCACCTGATGCCTGAAATTGCCCTTACATGGCCTTCATGTTCATTGATTGACATCATAATGTACTTGTTGCTGTAGATAGTCGGTAACGTACACATGTTCTGCACTGCACCAGCCCACTTCTGAGCCATGTTACACCATCCTACATGCCTACTCACTGCTGCAATGTCAAAGTGACCTGTCATGTCATTTCAGATTGTCATCCCTTCACTGTCAAGAAAGGCACAGGTACAGGTGCATCCCGTGACACATGTACTCAGTATTGGAACACCCTATTGAGTGTTTAGCAAAGTTGATTGGTCAATCTGCGGCCTATACTTACTGGTATAGGCCACAGATTGATTATATCCTGCCAATCGAGTTGTAATGACTGTGGAGCTGCCTTCAAGTGTGTTTGTGTACACTTTCACATACATTGAAGCAGGCAGCATTGTAGCTGCTTGCTTTGCTGTATAGGTTGCTGTTCATATTCACCATACGGGTGTATATGTTCATGGGTGTTCTTCAACACTTTCACATGTACATATGCAAGCAGCTTCAACGTTGTGTAGTGCAACATTGCAGCTACTCATTTATTTGTGTGTGAACATGTTCATTTACACATGTGTTCTCTGCAACTTTTTTGTTGTATGACTAAAATGTAGTTGATTAACGTTAATGCTGCTGCGATTTAGGCATTCCACCCGTTATGTTCAACTGGTACAATCCTGAAGGTGCACTGTGGTGCAATATATGTACGCCGTGGCCCACTTATCTAATATGGTGGGGCCTGGCCGTGATGATTTGACACACTGAATAATGTTTTAGGGCACAATCAATGCACAATGTGCTCAATCAGGCCCTGAGGGGTGTTATTGAGGTTTCATGCCCCGCAGCTCGGACCGTACTGGGCGTTATGGTCCCTCATGCCTGGTTGCAGGCCCTCGCTTTGCTCGGGACATTCACTATGTCTAAATGGCCCATGATGCCCGGTACGGGACGAGCTGCAGATGGATGAAGTTATATTGGTGATGATGGTTTAGTGATGCATGTGTACATGCATATTACGTGTGTCATGGTGTGTTTGGATTCACTTGCAGCTGTGGCCATTTTGCAGTTCAGACATGCTTATGGTATGTGCCATTTCTTTGTTGCCATCTGTCATTTCTGCCTGTGACATGTGCCTGACAGAGGTGGTGTGTGGTGGAGGTGATGTACTACAATCTGTACATGTTTAGGCTTTGCTATTTACACACATCCATTTCTGCTTTTGGGATGTGTTTGCATATCAATGCCACTGGATGCATGCCGTAATTTAATTTGTGTGTGACAAGTCTGCTTCATGTGTTGGCTGTCGATGTGATGTCTATGGGCCTCATTACGAGTTTGGAGGTAGCCATGGTGCTATTAGCACCATGGCTTCCTCCAAACCGGGCTCCATTACAGGGTTCCTTCAATGAGCAATAACCGTGTCATTCCAACATTGGAGGACTCGGTAATTCCTCCATAAAGGAACCATTCCCCATTCCCATTTGAGCCGCCATAGGGCTCAATGGGAATGGGGAGGGAGGTAATAATGGGCACATTACGAATGGCCCGTTATTACCTCCCTCTTCCCTTCGCGGGACCCGGAAAAGATGTCTGTTTTTACCAGATGTCTGGTCCGGGTCCCGCAAAGGGAACCTCGTAATCGGCGCTCACGTAATGAAGGGTGCCGGTCCCGTACTGGCACCCTTCATTACATGAGCACCAGGGTCGTAGTGAGGCCCTATGTGTGTGTGGGTTATGTGCTTCATGTTTGTTTTTTCCACATTACAGATGATTACGCAATGGAGCCAGAGGATGGTGATGTCAATCCTGAAACAGGGTTGCTATTACATCAGCAACCCCGTAGAAGTGGGGGTCATGGGGTGGCAGGCCTCGAGAACCCACTTGTGCTCCAGACCATTGTGTACAGGGCTGGCAATGAGTCTAGCTCAGATGATCACTCTGACAACAATGTTGAGTTGGATGCGTGTCATGTCCGTTCGTCGACGGTGAGTGATTCTGATGTGGACGATCTTCTGTCTGCGACACCTGCACTGAGGGGCCACACGCTGTTGGAACCTCCGCCTGTGGTGGATCGGGACGCACAGTCACATTCCACACAAATTGATGATGTGCCTGGGGCATCACTTCAGTGGAGGGATGTAGTCCTGCAGTAGCGGGCAGTGCTAACCCAGTGAGGACCGTGGCTCCTTCGGCCCCACGAGTGTCAAGCCCGGCAACGCGGTGGCCATGCGCCACCAGGTTATACTGAGAGGAAGCAATCAATGTGTGCCAAATCAGAACAACAGGGGGCAGCAATTGATAAGATCGCTCAGAGCATGGAACGTGTGGCCAAATCCGTTCTCCCCCCTGCTAGGCAGGTGGAGCTCCAGCAGCGGGCAGCACAGTCCATGGCCCACTCAATCAGGCTGGGCATGGCGTCCTCAGACAGGGCACGCCATGGTTTGGCTCCTTGGAGTTCTCTGCAATTTGGTATTTTTACCAGTCAAGGTGGCCTCTGAGGGGGCTGGACCCTATTTACATGAAAGGTGGAACAAGGAAAGCAAGGGGTAGGGGGATCCTGAAGCCAGGTAGACTAGAATGAAGAAGCCAACAGACCCCAGGCACAGTTCTTCTGAAGGTCATGGTGATGAGTAAATGAGGGAGGGCCTTTTGTTGTAGGACAGTACACTTGGGCTACAGTGTTTGGGCACTCTCTGACATTGTCATTGTGGGGTACTATGTACATGATGTGTTCTGCTGGTCAATGGCTGTTCCTGTGTTGTGTTTACTTTTCAGGTGTCAGGGAATTGTTGTGGTTTGACATACTGGGGTGTACACATGGCCAATGTTCACATGTGATGTGTACAGGACACTGAGGGTCACTAGATTTCACATGCATGTATTGAGTGCATGTCCCTACTGACACACACACTTACACAATGCTCCACAACACATACAACCACCCGTCCATGCCCACACTTGCACACAGCTTGCCTTCTCTGCCATGCTGTGTCCCTGCAGCGCATGATCAATTTACCATTTGGGGATCGTGTATATGCATCAATAGGTTATTTTTGTTGCTTGTCCTTTTTATATGATGCTCAAGGTGCATCCCCAACACATTGGCTGCTCACTGTGGTGAGCGGTGTGTTGCAGGAGACACACACAGCACACAGGTTTGGGATTTGCGGATTTGGCTTGGCCAATGTGCATGCCAACAGGCATTCTGTCTTTTGTTGATGGTACCGCTGATGGCATGCATTTGTGTATGACTTTGTATGTGTGGGAGGTTGTTGGTCATTCATTTCATCTGATTCCATGTCAGGTGTGATTGTCTCTTTCCATTTATCACGTGTCACTTTGTATCTAATTGGTCATGTGTTGTGCTTTTGGTTTGCTCTTTAGCTGTTGCATGCCATGTCATGGTGTGGTGGACAAGGGTGATGTGGGTTGGGAGGGTTTGGGTGACATACCACTGATTGTCATGGCCTGTTTTACAGGGGGGTGGTCTGATATACACCTTGCATGTGTTACTTTTGGTCACACAGGATTGGTTATGTTTAAGTAGATAGGGATGCACACAATGTAGCACTTCAGTGGCAACATTCTCAGGGTGGTAAGGTTGTGACAGTTGACTGACTCTTTGTCATCATCGATTGTCACCTGGTATGTGCCAGGCATGTGTGCACTACGCAGGGGTGGGAGTTTAGGTGAAAAATGTGGCCACAAGATGGGTCTGGGCTGCCTTGCCACATGCCCTTTCCCTTCCCATGGGCAGCACCTGTGCCTGTGGTTGGGGATGTGGGGGTACCACCATGTCCACCGGTACGCCCTGCAGTGTTGCAACATTGTGCAGGACACATGCTGCCACAATGATCCTGCACACTACTGGGGGTGCATATAGTAGCTGCCCGCCAGAGCGGTCAAGGGAGTGGAAGCGTGATTGAGCACTCCGAATGTGCGCTCCACTATGGCCCTGGTTGCAATATGTCTATGTCCCCTGGGGAGGTGAGGATGGTTGTCATTAGTTGGGTTTGTGTATTTATCTGCTTGTGACATGCATGCATGTGCATAGACATTTGTACTCACCAATGAGCCATGTGTCGCCATGCTTCCCAGCTTCCAGGTCCCGGCTCAGGGCAGACATTCTGTATATAAAACTGTCATGGGTAGACCCAGGATAGTTTGCATAGACAGAGGTAATGATTCCATGGGCATCGCATACAACCTGTAAGTTGATGGAATGCCAGGGCTTGCGGTTTTGATAGATGTGCTCAGTGGCCCTTGGTGGAAGTAGGGCCACATGGGTGCAATCTATGGCACCGAGCACTTTGGGGAAGTGTGCCACCCTGTAAAAGTCCTGAACCACGGCCTGCCTTTCTGCGGGTGTTCTGGGCATGTTTATGTGCCTGCGGGCTGAGGGGCGCGGAGTCATGATTGCCAACGCCTGGTGTAGGCAGCGTGACTGCGTGGCCTGTGAGACACCCCCAACTATGGCAGTTGTTCGCTGAAATGACCCAGCGGCCAAAAAATGCAGGACATTGAGCACCTTTTCCAAGGGGCTCAGTGCTTGGGAGAACAAGGTGGGTGATGTGAGGTCATCCTCCCACTCAGTGACCAGGTCTAGGATGATACGAGGTGGAAACCTATACCTGCCATAGACCTGGTCATCAGGCATCCCAAGGCTGGTCATGGGCATAGAAATGTGGGGCCTGGCTATTCTCCTCCTCCTGCAGTGTTCCACGATCAGTGCGGCGAGAAATGGGACATTCATCATAGCTATATATACGTGTTTGTTGTTTGCGCGCACTTTTGTACTGCGCGAGGATGCTTCCGCCTGCCTTCGTGTGGTGGACGTGTTTAGGCCTGTGCGTGTCTTTTGGCATGTGCATGTTTCCCGTATTCGATTCCATGAATATGTGTTGTTCGCGTGTATGTGGGCGTTCCGTGTATTTCCCAGCAGTACTTCCCGCCCCCTTTTTGGTATGTGCGCTACACGTTGTGAACTTTCGCTGTGCGCGTCGCACACAGCATTCGGGGCGTTGAAGTGATGTGTGTGCCCGTGTGCACCACCCACGGATTTGGTGCACATCCCAGGAAAAACACGCGCAGGGCCTTCCATGAATTGCACGCGTGCGCGTACGCTTGCTTTTTCACGCTTGTGCCAGCTTGCGCCACAAATTTCGGTGCACATTTGTTCCATGAATCGGCCCCATGGTGAGAGACGCTTATTGAGAGACAGGGAGACTTCCTGAATGAGTGGCAATAGCTGAGTGGCTATAGATGAGGCTCACAGGGTTTGACTATGACTGTGACTGGCTGTGACCAATACTATAAATGTGAGACAGGCTGTGACAGATTATGACAGAGACTATTACAGTATAGAGGAATAGGAGGGTGATGAGGACTACTTTGATGAGTACTAGGACTGTGATTTGTAAAAGCACAGAGGCAAGGAATAGGACTGTGATACAGACTAGGACTACAACTAAGATTTCGAAGAGGAGTAGTACTGTAATGTAGTGTAATATAAAGTGATCATAAATAGTTCACCTATGACATTTGACAAACTCACTGTACATGTAATTGTAAGAAAAAAGGATGGAGCTGGTTGTTAGTGGGATGGAGGAAAAGCAGGCTAAAAACCTAAGATGTTGGTAAGTGCATGTCAGATGTATGTGGGCCCTGAGTGCGGGTATGGATTTCAGTTTTTAGGAGCATACAATATCTAATCAATCACACTGCTGAGAGACCAGGTTAGGTGATTGTCTTGATATGGGCAAAATCTTCCTCGGGGCCAGCCCTTTGAGAGCAAAAATACCCAATTCAGCCCAAAATACAGGTTCTATTGTGCTGAGCAGTGATCTCATGCTAGTGACAAATGACACCCTCAAAGTTTTAGCATATTTATTCTAAGCAGTGAATTTCATATACATTTGGGATTCAAGTTAGAGAATATTACAAAGCATAAAACAAAGAGCAATGCAAAATATAGTGAAACATGGAACTTAGATAAACATAGAGAAACATAGAGAAACATAGAGAAACATAGAGAAACACAGTCTTACGTCCCTTTAATCAGCACTGGGAGACCTGGCTTTTCATAGAAAAACAATGCTGGAGGACACCGTGAGAGCCAATTCCGGGCACCTGTTTCTGCACGAATCAAGTCCACAGGACGATCTCCCCCTGATCCCATGTGTGCATGGATATTTTATAATCTCTTGCTGTCAGTCACCATGACGCATAGTTCCAGAACTTTCCCTGTGAGGCTGGTTCATGGAAAAAACCCAGCTCTCTCTGAGATGCTCCCTGCTCGCTCCTACCCCCTCCCTTGGTTCCCATCTGCGCTGGCTGAGGAATGTCTTATCAGTACCTTCCCAGAGAAAAGGAAGATTAGCTTGGAGCCAGGGCTACCGTTAGTGAGGCTGAATATTCTAAGGGAAGCAGGGATGTATTAACCCCATCTGCAAGCTCTAAAAGGCATGCACTCATAGCTTAGTGTTTATAGCGCTTAAGACTGGCTATCTAAGTGCTATATAGGTGCCATGATGTTCCAAACACTCCAAAAATACCTATTAGGTACAGAGCTAGGGGTCCTCCCTGCCTGTCTATCAACAATGCTTAATGTGACCTATTTCATACTAGGCCTGCATATTCCTTGTAGCTCACTACTGCATAATGGAAGTGCTACAACAGACTACTGTCAGCATTTTTAGCACATACTTTGAATACACTATTGGCTTTCAGCGGCTAATGCTGTCATCTAAAGCCCTGATTGGCAAGGTTGCAATTTCGTGTATCACTACATTCCACCCCTATTCAACGTGTGTGCGACAAAATGCTGACTAATACCTATCAATATAGTATTTAGTGCAGTGATAAAGACCTTGGGGCTTTGCAAGAGGTTTAAGCAAACTATCTTCTAGCGGTTAGTTAGCGTGGCATGCAAGGTAAAACACTACCTAAACAAAAATGTACACAAAGTGAACAGTGACATATACCCTTGCCAAAACCTGGCCTACACAAAAATACCTACACAAAGTGAACATGGACATTTACTCTAGCCAAAACCTGGCCTACACAAAAATACCTAAATCAATTTTGTATAACTGATTGTCAGTTAAAAAGCAGCATGCAGTTAAAATGTCAAGGCAATCCAGTGTAGTCTAATCTACAATGCACTATTGCATTTATGTATGGTTACTAATTCTAAAACCTGGCAGCCTTTCACCCTAAGGGCCTACCCTCCCCCTGATCCCCGGGCATTCAAGCGTGACTATGGGCTGTGTGACTAGACACTTCCCCCAGGTAGGTGGAACCCAACCAGAAACCATCTAATTTCGTGAACAAGGTGAACCCATGGGCACCAGGTTATCTAAATAAAAACAATTCTACTAATTTACATCAAAGCATGGCATGTGTTATTCATGCAATCAAAAAGCAAGCAATTCAATCCATATGTATGCTGGTAACTGTAGCTCTGCGTGCCAGTGTGTGGAGGATGGTTGCCCCCACCCAGTAAAAAGCCAACACCTGCTGATCAAACAATGTTTGCCATACAATGCCTCGTGTGTATATAGCAGTCTTGTTGACCTGCCCTATGGCAGAAAAAATGTCTTCATACCTAAAATTCTGCCATTTTCAGTGGTTGTCAATACTTGTAGCAGTGTTGGGCGTATCAATGGGCCCCACTTAGGCCAGAAGTTCTATGGCAGAGCTGGCATCAGAACCCATAGTGGCTAGCTTATTGTGCACAGTTTCTATGTCACAAGCATATAAAGCTCCTGCAATTAATGAATCTAGCTCCCTAGCTACGCGCACTCTAGTGATGGGCCATAGAAATGGACTCCATTTGTAGCAGCTTGGTAGTACTAAGGAAACATTGCCTCATAAATCTATGTCTAAGTGTATTACTGTAATAATGAAGGTGTGCATTACCAGTCTGCAATTTTGACTTGGAGAATACTCTTCTTCAAGTGGGATATCTATCATATACAATATTAACTTTAGCCACAAACACCATACTACTATCCGGCAGTGGCTGTTTCATCACACCATGGTAAAATGCCTTAGTCAAGTTATAGTCCATAAAATCTTGGCGAGAACACTCGCTGCAGTTCTTGGTCAGAAAAACATCACATTAGACAAATTAAACAAATGGTATCCATTCAGTGACAAAAGATGCCCGACAATGTGCCAGGCCAGTACACTAGCAATTCCATGTGGATACTCATTTGTAGCGCTTTTCCAAAGAATTATTCCAAATGTCTACAATCAAAAGGTGACTCTTTGCATTAGTGTGCTGGAGACAGCTGTCCCCACAAAAACATGAAACTGGTTGGTTTAACAAAAACCGTGTCACACTCTGTGTCATAAAATCAAACATCAAGTCAGTCATGGTTTCATTTACCTGCCTTAAGCTGGCTGTAAAAGTATCCAGTGTTTCAAAGATTACCATTTCAAATTATAGCTCATACACTTGGCAGCATTACTTCAATTAAGAATCTTAACCTACGCACAGGTGACTTTGATGTGCGCACTCATCTTATCTCAAAATAAATTACGCTCCTGCTTGCATAATTCTGCTGCCCCAACAGTTCATAAATCATTCTCCTGCCTACGTGCAATGTAGAATATTTTTTTTTTCTTCAAAAAAACAAAACATCTCTGGTTAAAGCAATTCAGTTGGAAGAGTAAAACCATTTCGTTTTTTCAGATTCATCTCAACAGTGCATTTAAAAACCATTTTTCAATGTGTTAGCATTCAATTGCTGTGTCACACAGCTGTATGTGGTGCCTGATGTTACAGTCCACAATTCATTGTCCATAGTCCTTTAAACAAGAAAGGGCAAAACATGTCAATTAAGTTATTTCCAGCAACTGAGTCATTTGAATGTGTAGCATCAAATACTTGATAATTAGCCAAGTCTGCATCGTGCCAGTTCAGCAAGAGTTATTACTCTGTTGGACACTTTTCGCAGGTTGCAGCAGCGTTGAGTGCGGTGCAGGGCACGTTAAAGTTGACTCGCATATCAGTAACTCGCATACTCTATGAGATCAGTGTCACCCACAAACTGCACACATCTATTTCTGATATTGTGAAATGCCTTGTCGTTTTTGCCTAGGCAAAATACAAACAGAAATGTTAGGATTTCATCAAAAGTTCAATATCATTATTCTTCATGTTAGGATGTCATCAAAAACTTCAATATCAGCGTTATCCACCCCTTCCCATAATACCACCCCCATCTTCAAAAAGTCTCATCAGGTAACTACACACTTTGTCATTGCTACTGCAATTATTTATCACCCTTCTGCATGTTTCTGGGGGCTTATTTACACTCAACCATACGGGGTGTAACTGCCTAATCACAAACTCATTTGTGCAATGCAATCATAGCTGGTCAATGGTACCTCAGACTGATCTGTGCTTTTACAAAGCCATATAGTAAGTACCCAGGTCGCACAATGCTTTTCTTTTTCACCAAAGCGATCACAAATGCCAGGCGCCAACTTGCTTCCAGTGTCCCATGATCTTGGTTTAGTTTGCCCTGCTGGCATCACTCCATTTTTCAAAGGTAAAGTCTTTCAGTCCAATACCGCTTACAGTTGTACAAGCAGCTGTTTATTCTTCATACAGGCAGTGTCTTTTCAAGCCTCTGGTTTTTTCACTTGTCATTTTTTCAAAGGGCGTTTGCTGTTTCCTGAACCACCCCTTTGAGTGCGATAGTCTAAGTCAGTTTCTTTTGTTGCTTCAACAAATCGTTCATTCTTGCACTAAGCCGTGTGGCTTCTGGATCATGGCTAATGTGCAGTGTTCATGTTGTACTTCAAAGCCCCGCTCTGCATGTTGTCTCTTGCAAAACGGCTAAGCACTTTTGTCAGTTTTGCTTCCATCTGGAATGCCATAATGTCTTTGTCAGTTACTCCATCCCTGGCAATGTAGCTTGCAGTTTGCCAGATGTGTATTTTCTCTTCTCAAAGCGCCTAGAGGTTTCTTCTCCAGTGCACAGCGCTTTACTTCAGTTCACATCACATGGAGCATTGGAATGCAGCTTGCACAGCAATAGCGTTTCACTTCACTTCACATCACATCACATGGGAATGCGGTTTGCACAGTAATGTCTGTTGGAATGGGCAGCTGTCTTTTCTTGGCCCATTCACAGATGCATAGGTAAATGTTCAGATGTGATGTGCCCGTCTGCCATCCTGCATGAAGCCTTTGTTCCCTACCACAGTTTACTGGGCAAATTCTTTACTTTTTGAACAGCTCTCTCTTTTTGCTCCCCCTTCCTCAGGAATGCAGGCATGTTTATCTTTCGTGTGCACCTGGCAGCGCCATGAGCACGCAGTTTATCTCTTTTGCCTATAACTCTTATACTGTGGCGGCTTCAATGGGAAGCACTCGTTTCAGACAGTTCATCCAGATTAACTCTTTCTTGTACTGTTTCTGCTTTTGTTTGCCTTCACGCACCTCGCCCAAGACAGCTTCAAGGCACAAGCTCTGCACACACAGCAAGACTCTTGTTTTCAAAAGCGGCACTTTTCTTGTCATCGGATTCTACTCCATGTAATTTTGCAAAATGTCAAAGCGTCTTTTTTTTTTCTTGTAATGTGCGATCTTTAAAGAGAACTCACAACCCATTAAATCTTTGTGCTATCTTATCACACACAGATGTTTCATTCTGTTGTACCATTGCCAAACTATAACCACTCAGTTCAGTGCATTTAAAAATAAAAATGCCAATGTTTAGTGCAGCTCCCTGCACGTTTTCCTGCAAGAGCAACCCACACTCTATTGCTTGTGGGCTGTTTAATGTGTCAACAACATTTTTCCCCATGTATCACAGTCAACAGGACACTATTTCCAAATCATACATCACTTATAAGGCAACAGCACAAATCCATGGCATAGCATGGGGACAGTCAAAAATACTCCAGGGGCAATTTAGAAAAATATAAATTGTTTTTCCCCCCAAACCATTGCAAACTGATTCTGCAAATTCAAATCAATACACAAAAATCAAAAATCCAAATAACATTCACTCACTTTCTTTTTTAAGTGAGTCTCTCACCCAATATAAGCATGGCACAGCCTAAAATGCAATATAGTCATTTTAGTGTGTTTCCTTTAAACAGAATTTGCCACCATCAGCACATGGAATTTTACAGTTGCCAAAAGAAAGAAAAAACTCTTTAGGCTCTCAGCACAGATGTTACTCATTCTCCTAAGCATGGCTCATTCCCCTTCCTCATTATTCAGGAATGCCAACCCTTCAAAAGCATATATCAAAAAAGCGAACCTTCGCCTCCGAACATTACAGCCCCCACTCGCTAGCACACTGGGGCTGAGTCAATGGTTAAATCACTATTTACAATTTGCATGTCAAATCCCTGCAATTATTTTTTTTCCTGCCCTCATGACAGAATAGAGATGAGAACTCCGTCTCACTATGCATTCCAAATTACAACTTTAAACTTGGGAAACCGCATGATAAAATTCTTTTTCTAATTGAGCATACATCTTTCTTAACCATTCATCGGAGTGCTTTAAACAAAGCCATTTCCCGCTCGTTTATCGCCTTGTACTCCCTGGCACCAATCCCATGCAATAAGTCAGTCACGACTGATTTACTGAAGGGAGTCTTAACCACACAAGCTATCGGCCACGGCAAACCGACACAACATTGCTGCCTTTTGAAGTCTCAGAGCTGCAGTGAGACCATCAAGGAAATGCGACAGCCTGCTCCCCACTCTACACTATGTTCTCTCACACCATTTGTCATGTCAGCATGGCACTGCTCTTCACAAATCCCACCGCTGCCACCAAATGTCTTGATATGGGCAAAATCTTCCTCGGGGCCAGCCCTTTGAGAGCAAAAATACCCAATTCAGCCCAAAATACAGGTTCTATTGTGCTGAGCAGTGATCTCATGCTAGTGACAAATGACACCCTCAAAGTTTTAGCATATTTATTCTAAGCAGTGAATTTCATATACATTTGGGATTCAAGTTAGAGAATATTACAAAGCATAAAACAAAGAGCAATGCAAAATATAGTGAAACATGGAACTTAGATAAACATAGAGAAACATAGAGAAACATAGAGAAACATAGAGAAACACAGTCTTACGTCCCTTTAATCAGCACTGGGAGACCTGGCTTTTCATAGAAAAACAATGCTGGAGGACACCGTGAGAGCCAATTCCGGGCACCTGTTTCTGCACGAATCAAGTCCACAGGACGATCTCCCCCTGATCCCATGTGTGCATGGATATTTTATAATCTCTTGCTGTCAGTCACCATGACGCATAGTTCCAGAACTTTCCCTGTGAGGCTGGTTCATGGAAAAAACCCAGCTCTCTCTGAGATGCTCCCTGCTCGCTCCTACCCCCTCCCTTGGTTCCCATCTGCGCTGGCTGAGGAATGTCTTATCAGTACCTTCCCAGAGAAAAGGAAGATTAGCTTGGAGCCAGGGCTACCGTTAGTGAGGCTGAATATTCTAAGGGAAGCAGGGATGTATTAACCCCATCTGCAAGCTCTAAAAGGCATGCACTCATAGCTTAGTGTTTATAGCGCTTAAGACTGGCTATCTAAGCGCTATATAGGTGCCATGATGTTCCAAACACTCCAAAAATACCTATTAGGTACAGAGCTAGGGGTCCTCCCTGCCTGTCTATCAACAATGCTTAATGTGACCTATTTCATACTAGGCCTGCATATTCCTTGTAGCTCACTACTGCATAATGGAAGTGCTACAACAGACTACTGTCAGCATTTTTAGCACATACTTTGAATACACTATTGGCTTTCAGCGGCTAATGCTGTCATCTAAAGCCCTGATTGGCAAGGTTGCAATTTCGTGTATCACTACAGTGATGGCTTATGGATGTGTGTTGATGTATGCTGTGACATGGCTCTGTTATGTTATTGTGGTATTGGAAGGCATTATTTTGCTGAGCATGAACTGGTTTAATGATCTGTGACAGGGATTAGGGCTAATTAGCCCCAGTCTCCAATCCAGGCTTGGATGGCGGCTAATGGACTGTGTCTCAATGGAGATTAAACAGAGATTTTCTTGGTAGGCACCAAAGATACTCTCAACAAACTTGACTATTAATATAGGACATTTAATATTGATAACACCCTCATCAACGTCTCAGCAGCAGTAAAAACCCTAGGGGGTCTTCCTTGATCCTGCTCTTTCCATGACGCACCAAGCCAGCACCATTGCCTCTTCGGCTGCTCTCACCACAAAAATCATCAATGTGGTTAAACCGTTCTTGTCCTCCAAAAACTGCCTCACAATAGCCAGGGCTACCATTGGGGCCAAACTGGACTATTGCAACGCCTTGTTCATGGACACGCCAGCAAAAAACCTTAACAGTTTACATGTCACTCAAAACAATGTCATCAGTGCTGCACTCAGAATTCCCAATAGGGAACACATCACACAGGCATGAAGGGGTGCACATTGGCTCCCGATTAAAGTGTGCATACTATTTAAAACCATGGCAATCATGCCTAAGGGCCTTTTTTCGCACAGCCCCCGTACTTATCAGACAAGATCATTCGAGTCAACTCATCCAGACCCATTCATACTCAACACTCCAACCAGATCTTTGTCCCCTCCTTCAAAAGAGCTAAAGCGGGAGTTGCAAGCTTCCAATAACCAGCACCCAAGAACTGGAATTCTCTGCCCACTTCTCTCAGAAATGAAACTTCTTACGCTGTCTTCCGCAAAGCACTCAAGACCAAGTTCTTAAACTAATTCAAGCACGTCAGTACGCCACCATCTTTTTTCCTTATGAATTGCCCCACCGGGACTCCCCCTTTCAACCTTAGGACAGTCATTGTTAATCTTTTCCTGTATCTGCCATTGCATTACTTACTTGGTACCTCTGTAACCATGAAACCAATAGGCCAAACACTGTGTTGTATCTGCTATTCATTTCCCCTTGTTTTTCTGCACACTAATGTCATTGCAAAAGTGCCAGGCTTGGTTCCACTGTAACCTCCGAACGAGTAGGCCAACCTCAAGTAATTTCCCATTTGTTTTGTTTAATGGGTGGTGTCAGCACCTTCCAATTTGTGATTTATTTTTCTGCCTGCAACTAAGTAATCCCTACTGTAACAGCACCACAATGCCTCAGGTCAATGTTGTGCTCTTTATAATTGTAAAGAAAAAAATATATATCTTATTGAGTGCCCCAACCCAACACGTTTCTGTCCTGACACCTATCATTGTAAGACATTCATCAGGGGTACCTATGTTTGAAATGCATAAGTCTCTATCTGTTTGTTATTTGTTATTTGGCATTTGTATAGTGCTCTATATATCATTATTATGACCTCAAAGTGCTGGCAGTTTGAACACCCTGGGGACCGTAGTTCAGGTCAGTTGAGAGAGTAGGGTTTTGAAGGGTGCTTGGGTGTACCAGTTAAGTGTGACGCTGATGCAATTGTCTGATGCTAGTTGCATGCTAGCATTAGGTGTGGTGGTATTGATATCAGTTCAATGAGTGCAATCTAGCGGGTGGACACCAAGACTGGGTTCTGTCTGTGTTAGGCCTGTGGGACGCTTATGTGTACAGCTAGGCCAGTTTGTCGTGTGGTGTAGCTGCATTTTATTGGAATGATGAGGTGTTCATGGGATAGTGTTTGCATGTGAGCAGCTAGGCCGAATTGATCGAGGGGTGTAGCTGCACTCTAATTGTGTGATGGTGTAGAGTAGAGAGTCAGCATAGTGATATGATATATGATATGATAGTTTATCTACACAGCACGCACACACAATCCACTTCAAAAGGCCTTACGAGAAGGGAGGAACAAGGGAAAACAGAAACACTCCCACAGGCTAAGAACAAAATGGGAAGATTACCATCATACTCGGCCTAGTGAGGTGAGGGAGGGGGTGGAGAAAAGGGGGAGAAAAGGGGAGGATCAAACGAGCAACAATCTCACTATGCCCTATGACACCTAATGGGGGTGGGGAATAGTAAGGAGGGGGGATGTATAGCGGGCACCCTATAGACAATTTAACGGGAGGATACAGATAGATTTTGACCATCATACTAGGTCCATGGAGAATTCTGATAGAGCAAGTGCATAGAAAAAGTAAGGGGGTGGGGAGAGAGAGAAGGAGGAGGGAGCGGAGAATAAAACAGTGGAAAGAGAGGAGAAGCAGAGGGAGAGCAAATACAGTTGCAGAGGTCAGTAAAACAGAATGATTGTATGGAACAGAAAAGGTAGGTGAGGATTCACTGTGATGAAGGGTACAGCAATGCTCATCATGGTTCGGACAACCAGAGTGTGTGATCCAGGGGGGGTCCAGCATGAGAGTAGAGGGGGTGAAGCACCATGGGTCAATGTGTCAGAGTCAAATTCGAGCGTTGGCAAAGGTTATTGATGGTGAGCCATTCGTGAACCAAGACCACTCTTGTAATGAATCGGGCGTGTGGGGAAAGAGAGGGGTTAAGGGAGGTGGAGGAGGGGGAAGAGATCAGGGAAAGCAGGGGGGAAGGACATACGGGGGCTAGAAAGGTTCACACAGCAACATTAAGAGGGATATGAGAGGGTTGGGGGACACAGCAGCATCATAGGGGACCAGAGGGGCTGCTGCACACAGTGATATCACGGGGGACCAGAGGGGATGGTGGCAGACAGCAATATCAAGGGGAACCAGTGGGACTGGGCACACACCGACATCATCGTTGACCAGGGGAATACAGTGACATCACAGGGAACAAGAGGGGCTGAGGCATACAGCGGCACCACATGTGACCGGATGGGTGCAGGTACAGAGCAATATCATGGGGAATCAGTGGGGCACAATACAACATCACGGGCCAGAGGGTTTGGGGCTCATCACAATATCACAGGAACTAGGGGGGCACACAGCGACATCAATGGGGGCGTGAGGTTCTTGGAGGCACACAGTGTTATCACAGGGAGGGCCAGAGAGTATGGGACACACAGCGACATCACAGGGGACCAGGGGGGCTGAGAGCATACAGTGACAACACAGGGGTTGTGAGGGACGGGGGGAACACAGTGACAACATGGAGGAACCCAGGGGGTTGGGGGGAACACATCAACGTCACAGGGGACTGGGCAGAGGGCTGGGGGCAAATAGTGACAACATGAGTGACTAGGGTGGTTGGGGGCACACAGCGACACCATAGGGGGGGCCAGAGGGGCTGGAGGCATACAGCGACAGCACGGGGGTTCTGAGGGGCAGGAGGCACACAGTAATGACACACTGGCCCGGGGGGCTAGGTGGGGGGGATGGGGGCACACAGTAACAACATGGGGGACCAGGGAGGCCCACAGCGACATTTTGGGTGACCAGAGGGGGCGGGGTCACACAGCAACATCATGGGGGACCAGGGGGCCCGGGGCACATAGCAACATCACAGGGGAGCAGGGGGATCTGGGGGTTCACAGTGACAGCATGGAGGTGAGGTGGGCAGGTGGCCACAGCAACATCACAGGGACCAGAGGGGTGGGGGAACAAGGTGACACCACAAAGGCGCTGAGGGTATGGGAGGCATAGAGTGACATCATGGGGAACCAGAGGGTGCAGGGGGACCCACTGACATCACGGGGGACCAGAGGGGGCTAGGGGTACATAGCGACAACACAGGGGACTGGGGGGACCACAGCGACATTACAGGTGACCAGAGGGGGCTGGGGTCACATAGCAACATCACAGGGGACCAGGGGAACCAGGGGGAACAGGGGACCGGGGCACATAGCAACATCACCGGGGAGCAGGGGGGGCTGGAGGTACACAGTGACGGCATGGGGGGTGAGATGGGCAGGGAGCCACAGCAACATCATGGGGACCAGAGGGGTGGGGGCACAAGGTGACATCACGGAGGCGCTGAGCGTCTGGGAGGCATAGAGTGACATCACGGGGGACTATAAGGGTGACATCATGGGGAGCCAGAGGGGGCAGGGGGACACAGCGACATCACGGGTGACCAGAGGGGTCTGGGGGTATATAGCGACAACACGGGGGACCAGAGCGGGCTGGGGGTACATAGCGACAACACGGAGGACCAGAGGGGGAAGGGGGACACAAAGGGACATCACGGGGGAACCAGGGGGGGCTGGGGGTACATAGCAACAACATGGGGGACCAGAGGGGCTGAAGGCATACAGCGACAGAATGAGGGTTCTGAGGGGACGGGAGCACACATTGATGACACAGGAGACCAGGGGGCTGCGGCACACTGCAACATCACAGGGCACTAGGTGGGGGCCTGGGGGCACACAGTGACAACATGGGGTATGAGGGGGGCCCACAGCGACATCACGGATGACCAGAGGGGGCCGGGGGTCACATAGTGACATCACGGGGGAACAGAGGGGGCTGGGGGTACATAGCGACAACACGGGGGACCAGAGCGGGCTGGGGGTACATAGCGACAACACGGAGGACCAGAGGGGGAAGGGGGACACAAAGGGACATCACGGGGGAACAAGGGGAGGCTGGGGGTACATAGCAACAACATGGGGGACCAGAGGGGCTGAAGGCATACAGCGACAGAATGGGGGTTCTGAGGGGACGGGAGCACACATTGATGACACAGGGGACCAGGGGGCTGAGGCACACTGCAAACTCACTGGGGACTAAGTGGGGGTCTGGGGGCACACAGTAACAACATGGGGTATGAGGGGGGCCCACAGCGACATCACGGGTGACCAGAGGGGGCCAGGGGTCACATAGTGACATCACGGGGGACCAGGGGGGCCAGGGTACATAGCGACATCACAGGGACCAGGAGAGGCTGGGGGTAAACACTGACAGCATGGGGGTCAGGGGTGAAGAGGGCCACAGCACCATAACAGGGACCAGAGGAGTGGGGGCACAAGGTGACATCACAGAGGAGCTTAGGGGGCTGGGAAGCATACAGTGACATCACAGGGACTATAAGAGTGACATCACGGGAAGCCAGAGGGGGCAGGGGGACACAGCGACATCATGGGGGACCAGAGGGGTCTGGGGTCACATATCGACATCACAGGGGACCAGGGGGGGCGGGGCACATAGTGACATCATGGGGGATCAGGGGACTGGGGGTACACAGTGACAGCATGGGGGTGAGGGGGACAGGAGGCCACAGCAACATCACGGGAACCAGAGGGGTGGGGGCACAAGGTGACATCACATAGGAGCCGAGGGGGCTGGGAGGCATAGAGTGACATCACAGGGAACCAAAAGGGTGACATCACAGGGAACCAGAGCAGGCAGGGTGACACAGCGACATCACGGGGGAACAAGGGGAGCTGGGGGCACATAGCAACAACATGGGGGACCAGAGGGTCTGGGCAGACACACAGCAACATCACAGGGAGCCAGGGGGGACACAGCGACTTCACGGTGGACAAGGGGGGGTCTGGGAGCACACAGTGACAACACAGGGGACACGAGGGGCATTCAGCAATATCACGGGGGATAGAGGGGCTGGGGTATACAGCAACAACATGGGGGACCAGCAGGGTTTCGGAGCACACAGCAACATCACAGGGATGAGAGGGGGTCTAGGGGGCACACTAACATCACAGAGGACTATGGGGGGTTTGGCGGGCACACAGGGACATCACGGGGACCAAAAGGGCTGGGGGGTAGATGCGACATCACGGAGGACCAGAGGGGGCTGGGGGCACAACGCAACCACACAGGGGGCCAGAGGGGTATAGGGGCACCCTGCAGCATCACAGGGGAGCAGAGGGTTCTGGGGAGCACACAGTGACATCACAGGGGACCGGGATAGGCTGGAGCACACACAGGCAGTTCCAAAACACTATAGCAAACAAGGAAGCCCAGCGAGCCAATCAGGGGCAGTGGGAGGGCTGGGATCGGGAGTAGAGGGCTCGAGGGAGATTGGAGAGACGGAGAGGGTCGGGAAGAGCGGGGCTGCACACAGATAGGGGGGTCTCAAACTGTTATTTTTGGTCAAATTACAAGGCCCATGGGGACAAGAGGGGGCTGAGGGCATACAGAGATCTCAAGGGGCTATGGGGGGCACTGGGAGGCACATAGAGACATCACATAAGACCAGAGGGGCTTGGGGGTATACATTGACTTCACGGGTAACCAGAGGGGCTGGGGGCACACAGCGACAACACAAGGAACTAGTGGGGCATGGGGCACACAGCGATATTATGGGGGACCAGAGGGGGTGGGGGCCACACAGCGACATCACGGGGGACCAGGGGGGGCTGGGGGTGCATGGCGACATCAGGGGGGGGCCAGAGGGCCTGGGGCACAGAATAACATCACAGGGGACGGGAGGGTGCTGAGGGGCACACAGTGGCATTACAGGGGACGAGAGGAGCTGGGGGCACAGAGTGACGTTGCAGGCACCTTTTGTGGTATGGGGCACACAGAAACAACAGGTGGGACCCAAGAGGCTAGGGGACACACAGCGACAACACAGGAAACTAGAGGGCTATGGGTGGTACATAGTGACATCACGGGGGCGGGATGAGTACCTGAAGTGGAAAGGGAGCAGACAGAGGCCTTTGTTGGGGGCCATGTTGGGCTTTTGTTGTGGGCCTTGTTTGGTGAAAGGCAGAAAGATATTGGCAAGGATATGTGAATACCAGTAAGGAGAGTGTTTGCATGGAGGCATGATCTAAGGAGATTGATATTCTGCATTTCAGGCAAGCGGTTGCTTAATAGCTAATTAGTGAGCGTATTATGTGATGACATTGTTGGGGATCTCATTGAGCATTAGTCATCGGGTTGCTAGGGTTCAATCGCTTCAGAAGGTCGTGTTGGTATTACGGAAAGAGACATTTTATAGAGCTTTGCGGACCGGTCATATAGTCTTGAGTGTGTCGAATTTGAGGGGGGAGCGAGTTCCACAGAGTTGGGGCCAAGGTTGAGAGGAGGATCCTCCCATCCAGACAGAGTTAGAGGTTAGGATCACTAGAAGGAGGGCACTGCTTGATCTTAGGGTGTGCAGTTTTGAAGGCATCAGGGACGATCCCAGAGGTGAGGGATTCTATGCAAAACCAAATAATCAAAATCGAAAAGTACATGAGCAGTGTACAGACAAGTGTGGGTTTTTGGTTTATTGTAGAAACTGTAACGTGACAAGAGTTAATATAAAGTGGCATCAGATTGGCTAATTCCTTTGCATTGTCTGTACAAAATGAGTGTTGTTGCAGTAGATACGTTCTATAAATGTATACTTGTTTATTCATATTTGTTTGATGGATTTAGATGGTCTTTACCAAACTGAATACGTGTGCCATCAGTCTTTTATTTGCCCCCTTCAAGATGGCAGGTGTGGCGACCACATAACCTATGTTGATTTCGCATTTCTCTCCTTTTGGGTCATGTGACCTTGTCGGGATTCAAGTTAGGATAATGTCAGATGGATACATTTCAACTATCTGCATTATAGATGGGCAGTTGTAACTGTGGTTGTCCTGCAATACGTTGAAAATTCATGTCGGCTGATCTGCCCTTCGGTTAAACAGTTAATTGAGCAAATTTGATTGCACATATATGTTTTGCACAATCTGTGAGTGCATGCATGGTCGCTAAGGAAGTAAAAACCTTAGGCATATACCTTTATTCTGTCATCACATTAACTAGACATGTCAATGCCACAGCTAATGAGTCAGCCTACATCTCGACATCCCAGAAAACAATCATATTAGTGCAGCAAAACGGAAAGCCCATTGTCTGCCGGTCCATGATCGAATCCTCTTCAAAACCCTTTCCCTGCAGGACAAATGTATCTCGAGTTCACCCCCTAGTACTTTCATGGAGGTGTTTTTTATTAAGTTAATGTGTGGCAACAACTATTAATTGTACTTCATTGTGGTATTTAGTTACATTTGAATTCCCTTTTTTATTTGTTGCTATTTGTTTCTTTAGAAGTGGAGGTCATTCATTTTAACCTGGATTTGGATGTTTGTGGTTTTGAAGAAGGATCTGGATGGAAATGGCTGATCACGACACCAATATGTAGGATCATAAATGTTGTGTACTTTCCGATTTTGATTAATTTGTTATATGTGGATAATTATGTATTTGAAACATAAGTACACCTGAGGAATGTCTAACAATGATAGGTGTCAGGACAGAAACATGTTGGGTCAGGTCACTTAATCAAATTGATGTGCCGATGCAAATAACAGACTGTTCATAAAAGTAAATGGAGACTATGTAGCCATTGAGTACATGCATGTACTGTAGATTTATGTTTAGGAGTATTACATCAAATGCTGTGTTAGCATACCTCCCTGCGTTTTGTTTCAACACTTTTTTGTTTTGATGGATTATGTTTAATACATGTTTAAGAAATATTATGTATAAGTATGGAGATTTAATATAATTTGACAAAATAATGTGAATGTTTTAATTTTCTCTTGTGCAACTATATTACTTCTCTGTTGGACTTTTCATTTTAAAGGAACATATCTCGGTTTACTCACCATCTCATTCCCTCTAATCCTCCTCTGTACTCAACTTCACCATCCCACACCCTTCCTTTATCCCTTTTCACTTCTGCTCCTTCTCCCTATTCACCCCACTCCAATGGAGCTCACTGCCCATAACAATAAAAGCCAAGCCAACTGTGGGCCTCTTCAAAGCTTGGCTTAAACTTCAGTTACTTGCTAAAGGGGAAGTTCCCTCTGCCATCTCCTTCATTCTTCCTATCTGACCCACCCACTTCCTCCAGTCATGCTTAATAATATCATTTGTATATTTAATTAGAAGTTCTCTTTACTTTGAAGCACGTGCCCCCTTAGGTTAATGTTACCTTTGTAAGTCACCTGTTTTCTTATATACATTTTGTTTATGTTTGTTTTGTGTTAATATGTGTACACCATCCTCAACTGGCTGACTACTTTTTCCCATCTTTGTGATATTGTACAGGTTTTCTTCAAGGGAATGTTTCCTCCATCTGTACATTTGTTATTTTAGTCATTTCTGTTTGGAATTGACTGCCTATTCTTCAAATAAATACAAAAACCAATGAAGACATGGTCTGTGGCAAGGATTATGATGAGAACTAGGACTTTGACAAGAGTTGGGAATATGACAAGGACTAGAATTGTGACTCTGATTATGCTGAAGATTGTCTTGAGTACTAGGGCTCTAATGGGTATCAGGTAATATTATACCCATATATATGGTCGCCGTAAATAATAGCGCCGGGAAAAGGTTGTGGCAATATTATATGGGTGACATATGGGTGATATATAAGGGGACAGGGGCAAAAAAAAAATGTAAAAAAAAAAAAGAAAAAGAAAAGTTTGGGGGTTGCGGGGGTGTCCCCCGCATGTTCCATGCAATAATGTCGCCACAAAAAACGTCAATTTTTCGGCGATATTTTTGCATGGCGATATTTTTGTGGCAAAAAAAAAAAGAGACAGGACAGACTGACTACCCCTCTCTCTAAGGTCTTTCGACACTACAGATGCAGGTGCTAAGGTGCTGTTACATAAATCTACAGCGATTACCCTTTAAGAGAGCAAATTATTTAACAGAAACCGTTGAATTATAAAGATATAAATCATTTTAATAGTTGGTTAAAAACCACATTTTTTATAAAAAAACTGTACATTAATAGGCTTTTTCATACATCACTCATACCTTTCATACCAATTCATTCGTTCTGTAACATAAGGGTTTGGCAATTTACATTTTCTTTGAGCATATTGGTTGTTGGTAGTATGCATGACATTAGAAAAAACTGTTAGTTTTTCTATTGGTCGACATATGTTTCGGCCCCTTTCAATAGTACCATTGTTGTCTACGGTGGTCTAAATGGTCGTTATTGGGCCATCTTCAGGACAGTGATAAATTTATGAAAGCTTACAGTCTTCACCCTTTTTCATTCGAAAAGCCAAATCTAAAAACATAAAGTGAACATATATTACATTGTGGAACAGTTTGAGCTCTACTAGTTATTATCAAGGTAATGGCTTGATTACTATACCAAAAAGGCAGCACCCACCTGTGGTCGAAAAAATTATTGTGGACCACGGAGCTAAGGTTGTAGGGTATCTTCTTATTACCCCTTTTTTTTTAGGACCCTGTCGAGAGGGAACACATAGAGGAAAATTACTGCCCTGCGTGTTTATTCAATTAGCACAAAAGCCAAAAACTGTATTTTGACATCTCAAAGGAAACTTACAGTTGACACCTAAATATGGATGAATCTTCAGGTTTCTGGCCTCCAATGTCGCGTAGTTGTTTATCAATAAATTGGAGCTGTTTGCGGCGGCAACTTCAAAAGTAATGCCTGCAAAAAAGAAGCACGTTAGATAAACTAACCTGCTTTGATCGTGTCATTTTTCTAAACAGAAGCAGTGGTTTTAATGCTTTTGCATCAGTTGTAGCTTTAAGACTGTGACTTGAAATCATGTAATTACTATGTCGTTTTTTGCTACTTTTACTACCGTAACTGTTTGTTTATGCTACGAATAAAGAACGAAAATCTTTCGATTAGATTTCATGTGTTTGATGTTAGGCACTGATTCTAATGAGGGAAATACTGCTTATTTGCGGTTATTCTGACCAGCGACCTCCGCTAAAGGTAAGTCACGGTTGTAATTGCTTTTAAAAGAGTTGCAAAGTTGATGAATTTAATGCGTTGATGAAGTCTTCGTGTTGGAACCCTATTACATCATGTTTCAGTGTACCAGAATGATTTCGGAAAGTACACGAGCACATTTTGTTGTTGCTGGTGTGGAGATAACTGAAAGAGAAATTTTGGCCTTACTAATAGGACGCGCGGTGAGCAGTATATATATACCTAGCCGCGAAGTTACAAGAAACCTTTGACTCGCTGATGCGAGAAGGAAACACGAGTACCTACTTGTGTTGCTTGTTGGGAGAAGTTGGCGGTTTCGCTCGAGCGGCGTCTTCTGGCATGTAACTGAATCACTCAAGCAGAAGGGAGGGGCTTGATCTTTTAAAGGATCACGTGGTGCCTAAAACGTGATGTTCACGCAGAACTCAGCCGTAATAGTGAGACCATATGTAAACGTGCTGCACAGTGTTAGCTCGCTTTGGTTATCAAGGGACCTCAAAAGCAACTGGTGCACTTGCGAGCAGAAATGTGGCTTTTATCTGGATAACGCACGCTATAGAGTATGTGATAATTTCAATTGTAAAAATTATAAAAAGACATTTCTGTGGGACAGAATTCTCATGAACTAATTAATCTTAGCTTCTCGACAATGCACTTATGTCGGGCAAAAAAGAGGTTCTACTTTATTGAACCCAAAAGTCCATATATCCTAGAAGTTACACAATGCATTGTATATTATGGACACTTTAATATGAATGTATTGTATACTTAAGTATCATGAGGTTACTGATGACCATGCAATTCGCAAGATCTATGCGAAAAAAGCTGGAACATACATATTGGCTGTAGGACTATTGGTTGTATCTATTGCCCCACCATGAAGTGTTATGTGGGATAGGGAGCCGCTTGCTAAATGACGGATAGTTTAATTAGACTGGTTGACTCATTTATGTAAAGTGGACAGGGCCTTATTATTCTTTTGTTATTTAGAGAAAGGCACTCCATTCAACGGCTATATTTAACCTGTTTTGCACTGTTCTCAAGTTGTAGATCCATTTTTGTTCAGCTTGAGTTAGAATTTTATCTTTATTCCCATTGCGAGGGGAGGTTTTGATCACCTGTATAACACACCATAGGAAGTCTGTACATTTATGTTGTTTTTTGGAGAAATGAGCCACTAGTGGTTTATTTTCTACTGCATTACGAATACAGGATTTGTGCTCATTAATACGTTGATGAACAGGCCGTTTTGTTTTGCCTATATATACCAAGTCGCAGGGGCATTTGATGGCATATACTACCCACGGTGTTAAACAATTAGTGAACTCTTTCAGTTGGTTAGTTTGATGACACAAGGTGATTTTTTTTAAAGTAGTTGTTTGTGCACACACTGAACAATATCCACAACGATGGTGACCTATTACAGGCGGTAAGCCCCAGAGGGATGTTTGTGCAAATTTCTTGGATTTAGATGGCTGGTAAGAATGTACTAGATTGTCTTTTATATTTGATTGTCTTTTAAACGCAAACCTGGGAACCGGGGGGTTGAAGTTTTCCGTATAGATCATCTTCCAGTGTTTGCGTATGATCTTTCTATAGATGTTGCTAAATATTTGTGACAACATTATTACATGGAACCCTCTAATGCTGACTACAGCTGACAAGTACTCAGACTGGGATTAGGATTAGGATTAGGATGAGGATTTGGACAGCTAGGAGGACAAATGCTGTGTTGAGGGCTAGGACTGAGTTTAGGTCTGCAATGATTACTAGGCCTGGTAAGGACTACATATTTGACTAGGATTGCAATGTCAAGAACAGGAATTTGTGATAAAATTACCTAGGACTGTAAGAAGAACTATGACATGGGCTTGTACTGAGATGATGATAAGGACATAGAAAATGACTTGGAATGATGCGGCATATGATTCATGAGGACTCATGAGGACTAGAACTCACAAACACTAGAACTGTGATGAAACCATGACTGACAAGGAGTAGGACTGAGAAGTTGACTATGAGTGTGTCAAGGACTAGAGTTGTGAGGACAATTAGTACTGTGTTGAGGACGTGGACTGTGACCAGGGCTGGGATGAGGACTTGGACTAGGACTAGGACTGCTTTGAGAAACCTGTGGGTATTCTAATCCTTACTCCCCCTGGATCCTCTTCTCAGGTGGCCACGGAAAGGCCATCACTCTTGGATCCTGACCATGGGGGTGGCGAAGCAAGGGATGATAACCTGTTTGGAGGGTCCTTGGAAGTAGGAGTGGGGTGCCCACAGGAGAGACATGGCATCCCCCTTTCCCTTTTGAAGACCAACCTAACCCTCCCCCAGCCTTTAGAGGCTATTGTAAGCCAGCTCCCCTAATTTTTCCACATTTTACACTGTGATTGATGCACCTCTAGAAAGTGCACACTGTGACATTCTGGTGATTTAGTTGCCTCTGCTGCTCACCTAAAACTCCAGATTTATTTGTACCACACACTTAGAAATGTGCCCTTGATTTTCATCTAGAGACTACTGTATGTGACTTGGAAATTGTTCCTGGTAGCTTCATTCACATCTAGAGGGTGCCCCCTTAAATAATACTGTAATCTATTTGCCTGCGCTGCACACTTAGAATTGCTCCTGTTAGCTTAATCTGCACCTAGAAAGTGCCCACTGTTATTGATACACTTCTAGAAAGTGCACAGTGTGATATTTCTGTGATTAGGTTACCTCAACCACTCACTTAGAACTCCCTTCCTCTACCCTCTTTTGCCCTCTCCCACTTCCCTGGCGACCGGAATCTAGACACATTTTGTACATCTTGTGGGTATACATCTACTATTACTAGTTCATCAACCCCTACATACTGCACTGACCTCCCCCAGGATGGAGATCCAAAATCTTGATATTCCCCCTCTATGACCCGTCCTGATCCTTAGCCCCCTGCACCATACCCCATACATAAATACACACAGAAGCTGCCCACCCTCTCTCCTACCATCATCCCTCGTCCAACTGTAAGATCAGAGGAGCACTCTGCCGTGCCAAACAACTGTGCCCTCAAGTGCTAAACCCCCTCTCCCCATCCCAGCCTAACACATCGACTTCTACTCTCCCTCTGCCATCTATTGAGAACACCCTAAAACCCCCCGCCCATACACCACACAGTCTATCAAACTCCCAAGCCAGGGGAGCCCTCTGGCGCTCCAAACAGCGCAAACCCATCTTCACTTCCACTCCATCCTTATGCCCTCTGAGGAAATCCCCTCCCTCTCTACAAACCTCCCATGCCACCCACTCCCTCCCCCTTAGCCCACTGGGGAACACACCACCCCTACAACCCTCATATCTCCTACTTGACCCCTGCCGACAAACCACCCCCTTCATATCCCTTCCTCACTCAGAATATAGATCGTATCACCATTGCTAGAATGGTAGCCTCACCCCCCTCTAACCTCCACCCTTTCTCTCACCCCTATGGCAACAAAACCCACGAAATGCAGAAAACATGACTGGTCCTCTCCCTCACCCCTCTACTCCTCACCACTTCTGCCTCAGCCCACCCTCCCAGCCTCTCCCTCCCCTACCCCCTGCACTCAGCTCCCCCAGTTTCCACCCCCTTTCTCTTGACTGCCCACCCTGTACACCTAAACCCCCTTCGCCCCAGACTCATTCCAAAATCTGCCGACCTAAACCCCTCACACCATCTGACTAATTCACCACCCTCCCAGCCCCCCTTGACCAACACCTCATCTCTCACATTCCTACCTCCACCAGCTTACTCTTCCCACCCCCACAGATGTAACCCTCTCAGTGGACGCTCAGGCACCTCAAACACCCAGCCCCTCCCGTACCCCTCCTAAACCTGTCTCAACACCCCTAAATGTTCCTACCGCAGCCACCACCCCACCCTGCAGCCATGTCCCTTAAGCTTCCACTTTAATGAGCACCACGAAACCCACATCGACTCACAAAGTCACTTGCATACTCTTTACCGCCTGCTCGGTAGCAAGAAACATACACAGCATTTTGGACCTCCTAGCCTCTTGCAAGCCGAACCTCATCTTTATCACTGAAACCTGGTTCTCCAACGACTTGGCCCTGTAGCACATGAATCCTTTCCCCCCGGTTTCTCCCTCATCACCCACAATAGATCCTCCAGAGGTGGCAGTCCTCGACAATCGTCATTTCTCTGTCTCTCTCGTCGAATCCCAGACATGCACTGCCTCCTGTGAATCCCTTCTAGTGAAACTATCTCTACCACTGACTTTCACCCACAGCTTCCTCCGCATCTACAAACCCCTGGATTACGACAGACATTTTGCCAAACAACCTCTGTGATTCAATAGCTACCATGCAAGTATATCACCCATCTCTTAAACTCCTAGGAGACTTTAATATCTGGTTAGATATCCCACTAACCCCATGACTCATCTGCGGTTGACAATCTTGATGCGCTCAACCTCTCCCATTATACAACTAATCCAACCCACTCAGGTGGGCACAAGCTTGATGCAATTTTCAGCTCCCATGACCTGGTTTACTTATCCCGTCCCAAACCACTCATGTGGACCGACCACTACGCCATCCCTTTCTCTATCCACACCCCTGCCCCTCCTCCTACCGCTCCCCCGCATTCCCCTCTGGGATCTCCAATGCTGGAACAAAGTCAAGGTCGTTCCTGGCCTAGCCGAAGCCCTGCTTCTTCTCCCCCCTGCAACGCTCCCCTGATAGAGCCTTAAACATCGACTCCTTGGACTCCTGGCTTAATGACTCACTAATTCCTCTCACCCCCTCACATCCCGCTTCCTCACACAATGGACTGTCCCCCAAATGGTTCACACCCCTCCTGAGGAATGCCAAAGAACAAAATAACTCCCTTGAACGCAAATAGCGAGCATCTAAAACAGATCTTAGCAGATCCATGTTCGCCCTGCATCACCATAACTACAAAGCTGAAATCCGAAAGGCCAAAAAAGCCTACTACAATAAACAAATTCTCAACTGTGGCAACCGCAGCAAAGAACTCCACATGATCATATCAGAATTTGTCAAACCCACCTGCTCCTCTACCCAATCCACACCCACACAACCACTCTGTGACTCCCTCTCCCTACACTTCTACAACACTGCTCTTGACAGTACGACATCCCTTAACACCAAATTGTCCCTCCTCCCCCCTCACTGACCCCTTCTGATCCCAATGCCCCGATGCCCAATTTTCTTCCTTCGACTCCTTCAAACCCATCTCCAGAGACGAGTTCCTTGACCTACTATCAGCCAGCAAACCCTCTGTGTCGCCCCTCGACCCCTGCCCAGTCTCTGTCCTGAAAGAAATATTCTCGTCTACCTGCGCAGGAGAAAATGCACAAGCCATTCTAAATGAATCCCTCAACTCTGGCATCTTCCCTGATGCCTTCAAAATGGCACAGGTCAAGCCACTTCTAAAAAAGGCATCCTTTGACCCACGTGACCCCAAGAATTATAGACCGATCTCCAACACCAGATGTCTCGCAAAACTCATTGACCGGACTGCATACTCCCAGCTCAACACCTTTGTAGAATCCAACTGCCTCCTCGAGCTGGCACAATCAGGCTTCAGACCGCGACATGGCACTGAAACCACTCTGATATCGATCTGGGATGATCTCAAGGTCACTGCATACTTTGAAGGCTGCGCAGCATTGATTCTCCTCAAACTCTTGCAGCCTTTGACACAGTTAACCACTCAATCCTCCTTGACCGCCTTCACTCCCTAGGAATCCATGGCACTGCTCTCAAATGGATCACCTCCCTCCGCAGCAACAGGAAACAAATAACCCTCCTGTCCCCTAATGTCTCAACTGCTCTCTTGGTGAACACTGGAGCACCAAAAGGTGCATGACTGTCTGCTCTCCTGTTCAACCTCTTTATGACCAATCTACCGGGAATCATGTGCATGCACAACATCTCTTGTTAGAACTATGCTGACGATACCCAAATTATCCTAAGAATCCCAAGTCAGGAACCAACCCCCTTCCCGACCTTGAAGCCTGTCTCTGCAATATTGATCGATGGATGACAATAAACCACCTCCTTTTGAACCCTGCTAATCATGGTGTGCAGCAATACTGCGCTTCTACCAGATCTGCTCCCATGGCACTCATCCCTTGCCCTACCCCCCTTCCGATACAGTGAAAACCCTAGGCTGCACTATGCACTCAGGCCTGACCCTCTTGCATCAGATCAACAACATGTCATAATGCTGTCACTACCACCTCAAACTTCTCCGATGCATTTTCCCTACCTCTCCTACCCGAACAGACTTGCCGCAGTTTTGTCTATTGTGATGTTGAGACAGGACTATGCCAACTCTGTGTACCTAGGACCCCCGAAATACCAACTCAACAAACTCCAAATAGCCAACTCGCTGCTACAAAACTGCTCCTTGCCTTGGGTCAAAGAGCTCACTTCTCAGCTCTCGGAACCCTCGACTGGCTCCCAGTCGGATGAAGGGCCACCTTCAAGACCCTATGCATCACTCACTGAACAGTGCACAAGACCAGTCCATTATACCTACAAGAAAAGATAAAACCATAACTCCCATCCCACACCCGAAAATCAAGCACATCTAGTGATTCCAACTTCTACCTCTAACTCTGTCAGGATCAGAGGATCTGTCTTCTCAACCTTGGACCCCACTCTGTGGAACTCGCTTCCCCCTCATATTCAACACACCCAAGACTATATGGCGTTCCCCAAAGCTCTAAAAACCTGGCTCTTCCCGTAATATCAACAAGACTTTCTGAAGCGATTGAACCCTAGCAACCCGATGACTAATGCTCAATGAGATCCCGAACAATGTCATCACTGAATACGCCTATTAATTCGCTTTTAAGCAACCACGTGCCTGAAATGCAGAATATCGATCTCCTTTTATCAAAACTCCACACAAACACTCTCCTCCCAAATCACTATGCTTACTCTCTACTCTACAGCATCACACAATTAGAGTGCAACTGCATCCCTCGATCAATTCGGCATAGCTGCTCACATATGAACATTACCCCATGAACACCTCATCATTCTAATGTGCAGCTATATCCCATGACAAACAAAGCCTAGCTGCACACATAAGTGTCCTACAGGCCTAACGCAGCCAGAACCCAGTCTTGGTGTCCACCCGTCAGACTGCACACATTCATCTGATATCAATACCAGCACACCTAATGCTAGGATGCAGATATCATCAAGCAATTACATCAGCTGCACTCATAACCGGTGCACCCAACCACCCTACTCTCTCAACTGACCTGGACTAAGGTCCCTGAGGGCGTTCAACCTACCAGAGCTGTGAGGTAATACCAATGATATATAGAGTGCTATATGAATGCCAAATAACATAACATAACATAACTTAACTTCAAGTATTGTCTTGAGAATGAAGCCCCAAGACACTTTTTCTTTTGAACTGTGTTTCTTGGAACTGGAGCAAGAGAACTCCGAGGAGTGTGTGGAACTGTTTTACCTTGAATGTGAGAACAGTCATTTTGAGACTTTTGTGAAACTTTCTTGAACTTGGGGAAGGGGAGCTGAGAAGGGAGCTAAGAGCTGGAAGAAGCTCAGAACTTTATGTTGATCACCATACTTTGACTATTAACATCCCTACACCTTGCTCAGCTTCAGTTGTGAGAACAAGCATACTTTTTGAAGACAGACCAACATTTAAGTTGAACTCTTAGACTCAGACTTTCCTTAGATTCCTTCAGGTAGAGAACATCCACCCAAACAAGGGCATGTTAGGCCTTTTATCATCCTGACATTTAAGTTAATAAATATCTTTTGTTTGAGCTTTAACTCTGTTGTCTGTTTCTTGCTTCATGATGCCTCCACAAATGGTGTCAGTGGTGGGATTCAGATAGACCAATACAAGTTTGGGTGCTGTAGAATTCGAAAAGCTATATGCCAGAGCATTATAACCCTCAGTATCTACCATGAGCTCTATTGGGTTTTATATCTAAAGAAGTAGGGATGAGACAAATCCTCCAGGTGACAGACGATTGTTGCTCACTGGTTTGATCCTAATTCTGCAAATTAACAAGGGGGATCCTGGGAGTCCCTCTGCCAGACATCAGTCCTGGTTACAAGAGACTTACCAAGAGTCTTTAGCTCACTATCTTTCACAGAGAAGAAATATCCCAAACATATCAGTCTTTTTCCTGCCCTGGGGCAGTCCAGCACCGAAATGCTAGGCAATTCTCCTCTGAACAAGAGTACCAGCAGAAACCCCAGACACGTGTTGGTAATCTTGTTCAGAGGAGAATTGCCTAGCATTTCGGTGCTGGACTGCCCCAGGGCAGGACAAAGACTGATATGTTTAGGATATTTCTTCTCTGTGAAAGATAGTGAGCTAAAGACTCTGGGTAAGTCTCTCGCAACCAGGACTAATGTCTGGCAGAGGGACTCCCAGGACTCCCCTTGTTAATTTGCATATGCAAGTAACTTTGGGTCTCACCCTAAGTTACTAGGGGAATCCAGACGTGGACCCCTTGCTCACTATTCTTAGAGAGGCACAGCTCCTCCCTACTGATGAGGTCCAAACAGACCGAAACACGTGTCTGGGGATGCTGTTGGTACTCTTGTTCAGAGGAGAATTGCCTAGCATTTCGGTGCTGGACTGCCCCAGGGCAGGACATAGACTGATATGTTTAGGATATTTCTTCTCTGTGAAAGATAGTGAGCTAAAGACTCTGGGTAAGTCTCTCGCAACCAGGACTAATGTCTGGCAGAGGGACTCCCAGGACTCCCCTTGTTAATTTGATCCTAATTCTACCACATGTTACATATATTAGGCTAGCAACCCCAGGACAGTGCTGGCATGGAGATTAGAAATGCATGTATTTGCAGGAGTAAAAGACCCAGACTTTAGAGGTGATGTTAAGGTAGTGCTACAAAATCACGGAAAGGACCCATTCCAAATTCATCAAGGGGATATAATTGCTCAAGGGGTGCTTAAGAAGGCAGTATTACCTAGACTCAAGGAAGATGCCAGGAATGAAAGTACAGATGGGGAACTCAAGGCTTTGGGGGAGGCTAATGAGACATCTGACAGCTCTCCCAACCCTCAACCCAGAAACCCTACAGAGGAAGAGCCTGTAACCCATCCACACAAAAAACTTCCAGACTAAGGGCCTCATCACGACTTGGGCGGTAACCATTAAAATTGGCGGTAACGCTCTTAGTGCCGATTTTAAGGGTCCGTCGGATCACGACTCCAAATACCGCCGGCGCAATAACAGCCGGCGCAAGGACAGCCGGCTGTACAAGCGCCGGCCATAACAGCGCCAGGAACCATTTGTGCTAAAACATCATCAATCACGAGTCTGGCGTAAGTGCTATTAGCGCCAGAAAAGCGGCAGATAATCTGCCAAAAATACCTCCAGCAGAAAGCTGGAGGTAACAGAACACAGGCCACAGCAATAAGGGCCCAGGTGGAAGCAATGCCAATCAGAGGCCTACAAAGGAACCACCCATGCACAACACACCCTCCCCAACCCCATTATACCAGCAGGAGCAGGGAGGAGACAGCAATGAGGGCTCAGGTGGAAGCAATGCAAATCAGAGACCTACAAAGGACCCACCCATGCACAACACACCCTCGCCAACCCCATTACACCAGCAGGAGCCGGGAGCTGACAGCAATGAGGGCCCAGGTGGAAGCAATGCAAATCAGAGGCCTACAGAGGACCCACCCATGCACAACACACCCTCCCCAACCCCATTACACCAGCAGGAGCAGGGAGGAGACAGCAATGAGGGCCCAGGTGGAAGCAATGCAAATCAGAGGCCTACAAAGGACCCACCCATGCACAACACACCCTCCCCAACCCCATTACACCAGCAGGAGCAGGGGGGAGACAGCAATGAGGGCCCAGGTGGAAGCAATGCAAATCAGAGGCCTACAAAGGACCCACTCATGCACAACACACTCTCACCAACACCATGCTGCCATTTGGAGCCGGGAGCCTTGATGTCGACTTCTATCAGCTGCGTCTGGAGCTACAGAGGCCAGTCAACCAGGCCAGGTCCCTAAGAGTACAGGGGCAGTGGGGATGAGGAGAAGGAGGAGGAGAGCAGCACCAGCAAGGCGGACAGCTATCCCCAGGGTCAGGCCAACACCCTGGGCCCTAACTGATGGTCAGTTGGTGACAGAATATCGGCTGGACAGGGCAGCCATCACCCAGTTGCAGGACCCAATCCAGGGTGACATATGCAGCCGCATAGCCACCAGCACGGCAGTACCTCCCCTAGTGAAGCTCGTGTCTGTGCTTCAATTACTTGGGACTAGCAGCTACCAACATACCGTTGCCATGATGCATGGAATGGCCCAGTCCACATTCAGTGCCATGCTGGGACAGGTGCCTGATGCACTGTTGAATCATGTGAACGAACACATTGCATTGCCAGCCACACAGGCACAGGTGCACCAGTTTAAGGGTCAATTCTATGCCATTGCCCAAGTCCCAAATGTAATAGCAGCCCTGGACTGCACACATGTGGCACTTGTACCACCCCAGGCACATGAGGCTGCCTACAGAAACCGTAAACAGTACCATTCCCTCAACGTGCAGATAACATGTGGCCCTGACCTCACCTTCAGCCACTGCTGTGCCCGCTACCCAGGATCCACCCACGACTCCATGGTCCTACACAACAGTACCCTGCCAGCGTACATGGAAAGCACCGAGGCCAAAATAGTACAAATGTATCCCACAAAGCATGTCAATCCACAACTGATGGTGCCTGTCACAGAATCCATCATTCCCAATAGTCAGCAGCATCACAGCAGCATACACATTCAAGCACCTTGCACGATGAACCTTGGACATGTCCTACACAGCAGAACACACCCATGCAGGTTGTAAGACATGTGGCGGCACAGTGACATATGGAATCCCCACTACAACAAAGCCTCCTGTGTGAGTAGCACCATGGCTCACAACACTGACACAGTCCAGATATCCCACCCTGGCCATCCGACAGTAATGTAATTCCAAACCATGAGCTGGCACATCCATGAATGCTCCACACATAAGTAGGCCGAGTAATGACAATGCACATCCCACAGACACTGTCCCCAAAATGGCCATGGAAATGCATGGAGAACAGTACAGAATAGTGAAGAGCAGCAAATGCAACTGCAGCCAAATGGATTTGCAATGACACATGAGGCAGCCACTTCTGTCAAGCAGAAGTAGATGGAAGGGCCCCTTTATCCTGAGACAAGTGAATGAGTACTGTTACATACAGAAACATAGGCGTACCAAGTGGAGAGTACCCTATTGATTCAATCGTGCCCATAGGACAGCACACTCCACAATGTTATAGGCCATATAACAAATATGGCAAAATCACACTGATGACAGGGCTCTGTACACCCACTGGACTTACCTTGTCCCCATACCGGCTTCCTCTCCCCTGCTTGTGATTCTGGATATCCCCAGTACACGTGGCTCATGACCCCTGTGCGTCACCCACACACGGTGGCGGAGTGGGCATACAACCTTGGCCATGCCCGTACACGGATCTGCGTGGAGAGGGCATTTGGACTGCTGAAGGCACGCTTCCGGTGCCTCGACCGCACTGGAGGGGCAATGATGTATGCACCAGAAAAAGCTGGAAAAATTGTACTGACATGTGCCATGCTGCACAACATCTGTTGTCGCAGAAATGTGCCACTGCCCCCTGATGCACATGTGCAGCCACCTGATGATGGTAGTGAGAGCGATGAAGTGCCAGAAGGTGTTGCACATGCACAAAGGGTTGGGCAGAGGGAAGGGAGGTTGGCCAGACAGGGATTGATTGATGGATTCTATTAGAAATGGATAGTAGGTAAATTGTGAAAATGTCACTTCAACATCAAATTGCATTTGTTACAATCACTACTGTCCATGCATTGTGTTTTTTGTAACGTGATTTATTTTCCCTACAACAATCACCCCTGCCCATAGTGAACACCCAACAATCCCCCTCCCCCCAGTGAACCCAACAATCCTCCCTCCCCCCAGTGAACACCCAACAATCCCCCCTCCCCATAGTGTACAACCCCCAACTGTGCAGTTGCCTCATCAGGCCAACTACAATGTTGCCATGCACCACTAGGATGGGCGTGGGCGCTTCCCTCTCCCAGGACCCTACGGTCTGCATGCCCTCAGGTGGTGCATGGACCGGCGCCTCGGAGATGGGTCTAGTGAACCCTCTGTGGGTGTTGTGGAAGTAGAGGGTATGGAAGCGCTGGCCATCATGTGCTGGCGCATGATGTTATTGGCCTCGCGTTGCTGTTCTGCCAGTGCTGACACTGCCTCCATGAATTCGCAGACTCATTGCCCAAAGCCTGTCTGGGCAGCGGTGCATTGTTGCACAACTTGCCATGTGCGTGCTTTGTCCCGCGCAATGTACCTGCACCCATGCCGGATGGATTTACTCACAGCCTTTATGTGCCGGCTCTGGACCCTTGCCATTCCTTCCACCCGGGCCTGTTTTGCCTCAATGATATCCAGTCGGCCCATGACTGCTGCCCCAGTGACAAAGGCCTCTCCTGGTGCGTCAGGTGGTAGACCGCGAATTGGGCGCTGTGGGGGGGGGGCTGCATGGTGACATGCCACCAGACTGGACTGGGCTGCCTGGCTCAGATCGCTGGGCCTCTGGGCTCCCATAGGGCTGCATTGTGCTGCAGTGACGCATAGGCACATGGCGACTCCCTGCCTGGTGTCTGCCTGGGCTTGGGCTTCCATGGGGTGTTGACACCCCTTCTCCATCGCTACTACTTTGCGAGTGTAGTGCGGTGACATGATGCCCACGTGGAGGTGTTGCTCCCACGTCGGGCTCCAGTTCAGGCCTCTCTCCCTCGGCATCGGGGCTGTGGATGGTGGCTTCTGGTGAGCTGCCAGTCGCCTCCCTGTGGCCATGTGGCTGCCGCTGCTGTCTGGCAGGGCTGCGTTGGGGTGAGGTGGGGGTTCCCCTGTGTTGTCTCCCATGGGTGCAGCGTCTTTGGGGGTGCTGGTGCTGGTGGAGGCACAGTGTTGTGGGCGCATTGTCGATGTGGCCTCATCGCCCTCATCACCAGGCTGTTGGGATCGACGTGTGCCTGTGGGGTACATAGGGAGTGGTTTGAGTACAATGCTACATGCATTTGTGTGATGCAGGTCATGCAAACAAGTGTGAATGAAGACAGTGACAATGACGCAGTCAACTTGCATTCCGTTCAGTCACCATGTGATGCTTGTTGTGGATGTGCATGGAGGTACACTGCATGGGAACGCGTGGTTGGGGTGGACTGCGCTCAGGCTTTTGTGGTTGTGTTGAAGCACAGTACCACTCTACGTAGCTGTCCTATGGGTATGGGAGTCTATCCCCTGCCCCTGTCATTCATGCACTATACGTACAGGGTCGTCTAGGCAGCACTACTGTTCTAGGGATGTGGCCCTCACTTACGGGTGTATGCAGTGCCTCAGACATATGTCTTCACTCTCATTCAGATGCATGTATTTGGGGATGGGACTCACCTGCCGTTGGATTTATGCCAGTCCCTGCCTCCGCTCCACCAATGCCCTCAATGGTTCCGACGTCAATGAGGCCCGTTAATTCCTCCTCCCATGGTGTGAGGTCGGGTGGGGGGGTGGTGGCCCTCCTCCTGTGCCCCTGCTTGCACTCCTGTGCTGGGACAGGATTCCTCGCACTCGCATGCACAGGTCATTCAGCCGCTTGCGGCAGTCCTCCCCATCCCGGGGCACGCGCCCCACTGCACTGACCCTTTGTGCGACGGATCTCCATATTTGGCCTCTGCGCTGGGTGCTGGTTTTACGCTGCTGCAGCTCATTATGGTACGTCAGTGCCTCCTCCACAAGTACCTCAAGCTCCTGGTCATTGAACTTGGGTTTTCTGACCCTGTCCAGTGCAGACTTGCCCCTAGTGCGCTCTTGACTCATTTTCAGGGTTCAGATCGCGTGGATGGCTTCCAGTGGCTGTGATATCCGACGGATTGTGATTTCCAAGATGGCCACCGCTTTATTTCCCGTTCCGGCGGTTACGCGTTTCCCGCATTTCCCACATTTCCCGCGTGCTATAAGCGCGAGGTGGCGGTGCGCCGGATTTAAGGGTTCGCGCTAACCACGCTAACGCCGTGGACCGGGGCACGTGCACAATGACTCGTGATCTAGCGAATTATCCGCCGGGTGCCTTGGCGTTAGCGCTATTTAGGTCCGGCGGATAATCCACCACATTTACCGGCCAAGTCGTAATGAGGCCCTAAGTCTTTGCCCAAAGAGACAACCCCTGGTTAGCTGAAGCATAAATATCTGAGCCAGAGGGTCGTGAGGAATGGGGAACTTTTTTCTTTTTGAAACATGGACTTCTTATAGAGGAGACACCACTTCAGAAGGCCTTATAAAAAAAATCCTGAAAAATCGCAAGCAGGTGGTCTTAGCACATTTTCATCTGACGGCTGGTCATCTGGGACAGTCTAGATACATGCTGCTGGGGGACTCTATACGTAAGGGAAATTAGCCTTAGAAGAGAATTCTCCCTAAAACTCGCCACCCCCCCCCCCAGACTAAGGGATAGGAGGATCTAATCCACTCCTGGATGAGTCTCTTACCTCTAGTCGGTTAAAAACATCCTAGAGAGACCATCAGCATTTTGGTGCTGACATCCTGACCTGTGCTCAATGCTAAAATCAAACCCTTGGAGGCAGATTGACCATCCTAACAGTTTGGGTGTTCCCCTTTCATTTGCATCAACCATCTCAAGGGTTGGTGGTCAGTCTGAATGGTGAAAGTAGAACCATACAAGTATGGCCTAAACTTCTTCAAAGACCACACAATGGCAAAACATTCTGTCTCAATAGTTGCCCACCTTGTCTCAGGTTCCTTCAGTTTCCTACTGATGAAGCAAATGGGGTGTTCCCTACCTTTCTCATCCAGTTGACTAGGGACGGCACCTACTCCTGTATTGGAAGCATCTGTTTGCACAATGAAGGGTTGGTGGTAGTCAGGAGCTCTTAGAACCGGAGCTTGACAAAGGGCTCTTTTTTGGCTTTCAAAGGCCTGATTGCACTCCTCATTCCATTTGACATTTGTGGGGAATTTTGGAGAGGAGATTACATTCAGTGGAGAAGCTATGGACCCATAGTTCTCAATGAAATTCCTGTAATACCCAGTGAGGCCTAAGAAGGCTCTTACCTGGGTTTGAGTAGTATGTGTTGTCCAATTTTGCACAGCTTCAATCTTGCTGAGCAACGGCCTTATTTCACCACCTCCTACCTCATGACCAAGGTAGACCACTTTACTCTGACCAATTTGACATTTGCTTGCCTTTATGGTCAGTTGGGCCTGCTCAAGAGCCTGCAAAACATATCCTAGGTGGTCAACATGTCATTTCCAAGTAGGGATGAACACTGCAATGCCATCCAAGGATGCAATGCAGATGTCCTCCATCCCATTCAGAACCTGGTTAACCATCCTTTGGAATGTTGCAGGTGCATTATTTAAGCCAAAAGGCATACCCTTAAACTGGTATAAGCCTACTGGGGTGGAGAATGCAGTTTTCTCCTTGGCATGGTCTGTCAGGGCTATTTGACAATAGCCTGACGTGAGATAAAATGTGCTGAGGAACTTGTCTGAACCAAGTCTTTCCACCAGCTCATCTGTCCTTGGCAAAGGATGGTCATCAGTCTTAGTGACTGCATTTAGAGCTCTATAGTTCACGCAGAATCTCAACTCCTTGGATACTGCCTTTGGTACTAACACAACTGGGATAGACTAGTAGAGGGTTCTATTACCCAGAGATCAAGCATCTTGTTGACCTCTCCTTTGATATGGGTTCTTACATTCTCTGACATTCTGTAACCCCTGCTTTTGACAGGTAGACAGTCACCAGTGTTGATGTCATGCTGGCCCCAAGGGGTCAAGCCTGGTGAAAGTGAAAACCAGGGGGCCAATTGATTTAACAAAACTTTGCAATCCTCCTGTTGCTCAGAAGTCAGATTAGAAGAGAGATTAACTCCTTCTATTTTCTTATCTAAAGGTTCGCCTGCCTCTGAGAAGGTCAGGCAGAGGTTCCCTCTCCTCCTCCTCTTGAGCTGAAGCTAGAAGCAAAGCTCCCAGTTCTGGTCTCAAGACATAAGCTTTTAGATGGTTGGTGTGAAAGACTCTGGGAGCCTCCTTAGGATTGCTTCAATACACCAGATAGTTCACCTCTCCAAGTTTTCCCACAATCTTGAAGGGTCCTATCCACTTGTCCTGCAAGGCCCTCTCCCTTGTTGGCACCATAACAAGAACTAGCTGGTCTTGAGCAAACTCAACCATGTTGGTCTTCTGGTCATGCCAATGCTTAACCAGAGCCTGACCTGTTTTCAAGTTATCACTTGCCTCAGCCATCATGTGTGACATTCTCCTCCGGAGTCTTATCACATAGTCAGTCACTCTGACTGGCTTGGGGGAAGGAGCACTCTCCAACCCCTCCTTAATCAGGGCCAATGGACCTCTGACTGGATGGCCATAGAGAGGTTTGAAGGGACTGTACCCTACTCCCTCCTGAGGGACTTCTCTATAAGCAAAGAGAAGGCATGGCAGTAGAAGATCCCACTTTCTTTTAAGGGGGTCTTCCAAAGCTCCTTTCATGCTCTTCATGGTTCAGTTAAACCTTTCTACCAATCCATTTGTTTGAGGGTGGTATGCGGTAGAGAACTTGAACGTAACTCTACAGTTTTTCCACATGGCCTTCATGTAGTGGGACATAAAATGTGACCCCCTGTCGGATATTACCTCCTTAGGAAACCCAACACTGGTAAAAATACCAAGCAGGGCCTTAGCCACAGCATGAGCTGTAACAGTTCTCATAGGAATTGCTTCAGGGTAGCTAGTAGCATGGTCTACTACAACAAGAATAAACCTGTTGCCTGAAGAGGTTGGAGGGTGAAGAGGACCAACAATGATGATTCCAACCCTCTCAAATGGTACTCCCACCACAGGGAGAGGTAATAAAGGTGCCATGTTCTTGGAGCCACTCTTACCAGAAGTTTGGCAGTTGTGACAACTCTTGCAATACTTATCTACCTCAGCCCCCATTTTAGGCCAATAAAAGTAGAGAGAGAGCCTTTCCTTGGTCTTCTTGAAACTTAAGTGACCAGCCAAAGGTTTCTCACGGGCTAGTTTCAAGAATTGGAATCTGTTCTCTTGGGGGACTACAAGCCTTTTGTAGTCTCCATGGGTGGACTCAGTGGGTTCACTATAGAAGAAGCCATCTTCCCAGTGTAATCTATACTTCCCAGGCTCTTGCCCTTCAAGCTCAGAAGCTGCCTGGTGGTGAAAACCTTCCATAGTTGGACATTCTCTTTGTACTCTACTGAAGTCAGCCCTGTTGGGGCCACCTTCTGTCAGTAAAGACTGCAGCTCAGAATGGTCCAGAGGGTCCAGATCTCCAATAAGATCCTGGCCTTCTACTAGATCTGAATCCTCAGGTTCAAGTTCAACCACAGAGGGTTGTACCTCCCTGTCAGCCTCAGCTGGAGGAGGAATCACAGGTGTGATTTTGGACAACCTAGGAGATCTCCTGGTTGAAGCACTGGAGTGCTTTCTGTTGGTTTCTTTTTGGAAGTCTTGGGTTTCCCCTTTGCTTCTGGTTGCTTAGGAATTACAGTTAGTAACTCCAGTGGAGTAGGAGTGATTTCTTTTTCTATCATCTCCTCAGGAGAGCCTCTCAAGGTCCTCTCCCATGCAGGTCTGGTGAGCACCTATAATCTTGTACTAGGAGGTCTGGGAGTACTTGACACTACTCCAAGATCTTTAAGATCACTGCCCAATAACACCCTTCCAGGTACTTCAGATTGGATACTAACAGGTATTCTGACAGTTATGTCATTGCACTGGATGAGAGCTGGAAACTGGGGAAGCATCTGCACAGGCTCTCCAGCTAACTTGGTGAGGCATTTGGGTGCCTTAGCAACATCCTCTGCCTTGAAGAAATATTCATCCACCTCAGTTATGATGGATCCAGTGTCTCTAATGGCAGGGGTCTCCTGACCATTCACTAGGACACTGTCCTTATAATACTCTGTAGTATTATTTGGGATAGAATTATACACATCTAAATTCTGTTGTTCCCACAATCCCAAGGATATGTAACGCTCACCTGATTCCCACAGAGGCGCTGGTCCAGGCTGAACTGTTATAGTCTCTTCAATTGAGAAGCGTAGAGCTTGGATGACTCTCTGGACTGGGCTTCCTCTTATTGACCGTCTGGCTTGCAGGGTAAGGTTTCTGCAGGCGGAAGAAAAAAAGGGTTAATGACCGTTTGGCTGGACTTCCTCCTCACTAATCGCCAACTCTCCGAAAGTCCAATGTCCTGGTGAGCTCTCACCTTAGGCGTATAAATGCTGGGCTCTCCATCCTGCGACTTATGCAGTGGTGCGTGGGTTCCAGTTACGTCACTGGAGGTCCTCAAAGTCTTTTGTGGCCTTAGAAGTGGCACAGGTGCTGAGATGCCAAAAGGTGATGCCGCCGTTACTGCACAAGTGGATGCCAGTAGGTATAAAGAGTTTATAGTCTCGAAGAGATGGGCACCTTTAATGTAGTCTTTGCATTGTCTTTTTCAGGTGCCTGGATGCTGAGGGCGTGGTCACTGAGAGCGCGACACGTGCGGTTGTACGTAGGTATTGGAATTTCAATGACACCTCAATAATGTCCCTTGTTTTCTGTTTTCAGATCTTGAGATGTTGCGGGCGTTGTTCGTCCGTTGCCGTTGCATGTGCAAAGTATGTGAGTATAATGATCTGTGACCTTATTATAGCACCTCTAACAATCTTCTTTTCTTATTTGCAGGTGTCGGGACCTTGCGGGCGTTTTCCCAGTCGCGGATGCACGTGGGGAAACACGTAAGTGTTAGGCTTTCTTGCAGTCTTTAATGGCACTTAAATAATGTATTTTCTTGTTTTCAGGTGCCGGGCTGCTGCCGTTGAAGAGATCGTAATACGCGCACAAAAGCAGGTAAGAAAAGTAAATGCGGCCGCCTTCACCCGATTCCTACTTAACAATGTTCTTTGTCTTTACAGGTGCCGTTAGGCTGCTGAAGAGAAGGCCGCGAAGAATCCGTGAAAGCACAGATGGATCAGGTAAGCGAGCGCGGCTGCGAACGTGTTGCAACTTGCTAACCTTATGTTTCTTTTGCTTGCAGGTTCTGCCGGTGTCTGGATTCCTGGATGGTAAGTATAGTTCTCGTGTCTTTCTTCCACAGGTTGTGAGCTGAAGCTGGAGATGTCACTGGAATGCTGGAGCTGACTCGGTGAGCTTCCTGCTGCAGATGCAGAATAACGCGTAGCACGTTTTCCCAATCGGGTGTGGTTTAAATAGTGTTGGAGTGATTGGGTGTCTTCTTCCTCAGCCTCGCCCAGGTAAAAGAGTTCCTGTGTTCCAGAGCTACGGAGTGGCACCAGCCCCACCCAGGTAAGAAAGTAGTCCCAGTTCAGGGAATAGTTCCTCCCAGCAGAAGGCTGGGGACTTCATCCTGCCAGCATTTGCAAAGGTGAGTATGCAGCATGGTCTGCTACGGGTAGGTCCACCCAAGCACCTTTGCAAGAATTATGAGCCCGGCGCACCTGGCGCCGGGACTGAGGTTCCTTATGAGCCTGGTGCCAGAGGCGCCAGGACATGGTCCAAAGGGCCCCAATAGGGGTTTGCTGGAGCCGGGGACGAGGGTCGTGAGCCTGCTTCCGGGGATGCTGGGCTTGACTTGGCTTCTCGGGAGCAGTGCTCATGACAGCACCCCCCCTCAAGGCCCCTCCCAAACTTGTCTTCCCCGGAGGTTTTGGCCTATTGGGAAAAGTTCGGTGGAATTTTCTGACTAGACGAGGAGCATGGACGTGGTCAGAGGGTTCCATGATCGTTCTTGAGGTCCGTAACCCTTCCAATCGATCAGATAGTATAATTTTGACTTGATGATCTTGGAGCCCAGGATGTTTTTAACCTCAAATTCAGGTTCTCCATTTACTTGAATAGGCTCTGGAGGTTTATTCAGTCTGGTTCCAGGTTGCATAGGTTTTAGTAGAGATACGTGAAACACCGGATGTATTTTCATGTGGGATGGCAAACCCAATTTGACAGCCACTGGGTTTATTATGGCTGTAATTGGATATGGTCCCAGATATTTTGGGTTGAAGGTGTGAGGTCCTTTAAGTGATAAATGTTTGGTGGATAACCAAACTTGATCTTCAACCTGGTATTGAGGGGCGTCTCTTCGGTGTTGGTCTGCTCCCCTTTTGTACCGTTCTTTAGCCTGTTTTAGGTGGATTGTCGCTTCTTTGAAAGTTTGAGTGATAGCATTGCGAAGTTGATCCACGGCAGGCGTTCCAAGATCTTGGGGCGGGTCGAGATTGGAGGTTCGAGGATGAATCCCATATAAAATGTAAAAGGGACTTTTTCCAGTTCCTGAATGGATCGAATTGTTGTAAGCATATTCGGCTATCCAAAGGATATCTTTCCAATTACTTTCCGACTGCTGTAGCATACAACGTAAATATTGTTCCAGAGTTTGGTTTGTCCTCTCAGTTTGTCCGTCGGTTTGGGGATGATGGCTGGTTGAAAGTCTCACATCGATTTGAGCTAAACGACAGCAACTTCGCCAAAAGTGAGAGATAAACTGGCTCCCCCTATCTGAGATCAAAACCGAAGGGAAGCCGTGCAATCTTACAATATTTTCAAGGAATTCCCGTGCTAGAACTGAAGCTGAAGCTAAGGCCTTTAGTGGAACGAAGTGGGCCATTTTAGAAAACAAATCTACAATTACTTGAATAGTGTTGTATCTGGAACAGGAGGGTAAATCGGTGATGAAGTCCATGGAGAGGGTATGCCAGGGATGTGGCGGGATGTCTAGCGGATGCAGGAGACCCGCTGGTCTTTCCTTCTGACCTTTGTTTTGGGCACACACACCACAGGACATCACAAACTCCTTTATGTCTTTTCTCCATGACGGCCACCAGAAGTGTCTCTTGACTTTTTCCGAGGTTTTGGCAATGCCTGGGTGGCCCTCCATCAAGGAATCATGGTAGCAAGAGATTACCTGTTTTTGTAAATCGGCATGTGGTAGGAATAGTCGTCCCTGATAATAAGGCAGGTCTTTTTTATGATGAAGTCCTTTCCCTTCAGTTGCCAGTTTTGTAAGTCCGAAGGGGTCACAAGTTGTTTAACTTTTGCTTCGATATCTTCGATGGATTGTGAAGAAATCAGGCCCAGGATTCTCTGTTCTGGAATTATTGGCACAGGTTCAGGATTGACAATATTATCTCCCATTCCAATCCGGGAAAGGGCATCCGCTTTGCCATTTTTGTTGCTGGGGCGATAAGTAATTACAAAGTCAAATTCGGCAAAGAAAAGTGCCCCTATAAGCTGTCTGGAGGACTGAGCTTTGGCGGTTTTCAGGTATTGTAGGTTTCGATGATCGGTGATTACCGTGACGGTGTGTTTGGCTCCAAGGAGATAGTGCCGCCAGGCCTTGAAAGCGGACTGAATTGCTAAAAGCTCTTTATCTGTGATGGTGTAGTTAATTTCAGGCGCCAAGAACTTGTGAGACCAGAATGCCACGGGGTGCAATTGGTTAGTTTCCGGATCTCTCTGTGATAGAACCGCCCCCATTGCTAAGCTGGAGGCGTCAGTCTCAACGATGTAAGGGAGGTCTGGGCGTGGGTGTTTCAGTATGGGTGCTGAGGTGAACTTGGCTTTTAGCTCTTGAAAGGCCTGTTCTGCTTCTGTTGACCACTCGAAATTTTGATTTTCTTAAGAGGGTGGTGATGGGCTGAACCACTCCTGAAAACTCTGGAATAAACCTGCGGTAAAAGTTGGTGAAACCTAACATGCTTTGGACACCTTTCACGGAAGTAGGTGATGGCCACTTGATGATAGCGTCCACCTTTCTCGAGTCCATGTGGACTCCTTTGGGTGTTAGAATAAAGCCTAGAAATTCGACCTCCATGACGTGAAAAACACATTTTTTGAGCTTAGCAAAAAGCTTATGTTGGCAGAGTTTTTCAAGGACGGCTCTAACATGTTTCCGATGATCTGCTTCTGAAGATGAGTACACAAGGATGTCATCTATGTAGACGACCACGCAAACATCTATGAGTTCTCTGAGGACATCATTCATAAAATACTGAAAAGCGGCTGGTGCATTGCATAGTCCGAAGGGCATCACTTGGTATTCAAATAGTCCATACTTGGTGCGAAATGCCGTCTTCCATTCGTCGCCTTCTTTAATCCGTACCAAGTGGTAGGCTCCCCGGAGATCTAGCTTTGTATGAATGCAGGCGTTCTTAACTTGGTCAAGGAGTTCCGGAATTAGAGGTAGGGGGTATCTGTTCTTAACCGTTATCTGGTTCAGGGCACGATAATCTATACAGGTTCTAAGGGCACCTTCTTTTTTAGGTACGAAGAACAGAGCCGAGGATGCAGGAGACTTTGATGGGCGGATAAATCCATTGGCCAGGTACTGGTCCAGATACTGTCGCAAATGAAGATTTTCAGGCTCGGTAAGGGCGTAAATTGTACTACAATGGGGAGTGGCTCCGGGTATCGGGTCTATTTGACAGTCGTAAGATGTGTGGGGAGGCAGGGTATTAGCCTGTTCCTTCTGAAATACATCTTGGAATTCTTGATACTCTGGAGGCAATTGCGCAATTGCGGTCCTTCGGATGTTTCTACCGCTAGGCCAATACTGGGTCGAGGATAACAAGTAGGTGCACACTCTGGGAACTGTATCGTTTTTGCTCGCCAATCAATTTGAGGATTGTGTTTCTCCAACCAAGGGATCCCCAGAATTATTTGGAACTGAGGGGCCTTGATCACATCGAACACGATTACCTCCTGATGTCCATCTTGGCCTAATAACGTCACTTCTGTGGTGGTATGGGTTACCGGTCCAGAGGCTATTTCCATACCATCCACTGTGGTAATGACGTCTTTAATTACCTTAGGACAAGGGGTAGGTTCATCCTGCAAGCCATCTCGCGGTCTACATAATTTCCAATCGCTCCGCTATCAATGTATGCTTTAATGGCATGCAAACGATCCGGTCGTTCTGGATTTATGAGGACCATTGACATTATGAAGTGCGAGGTCAAAGAACTGGTTTTTACGCTCGGCAAGCGGACCTCTACACTTGTCGGGCGAGGTCGTTTCCCCGCTCGGGCTTTTCGGAAATTCTTATCAGAAGCTCCCACTGTCTTCTTCGGAGGTTTCACCTGGCAATCTCGGAGGAAATGTCCTGAATTTCCACAATAGAGACATAGCTGCAATTGTCGTCTCCTGTCGCGTTCTTTCTGGGTTAGGGGACCCTTTACGACCCCTATTTGCATAGGTTCTACGGCTTCAACTCCTTTGGTGTGAGTTAGTGGCTTAGAGAATATTCGAGTTTCGAACCTGGAGCGCTCTGCCTTTCTGTTTTGTAGTCTGTGATCCAATTGGACCACTAAATCAATGTACTCTGAACAATCTTGAGGGGGATTCACGACCTGGGCTAGGACGTCTTTGAGTTCGCCACGCAAACCCCTGTGGAAAAGCGGGATCCTCTTGTCCTCGGGCCATCTGGTTTCTACGATTAGTTTGTTAAATGACGCAATATAAGCCAGAAGATCCTGATTGCCCTGCTGTAGGGAAAGGAGTTTGTTGTCCAGGGCCTGCCCCTGGGAATGTCTTGCGAAAAGTCTTTCCATAATGGCCTGGAAGGCCTGGAAATTGCGAAGAATCGGGTCATCCTGTGTAACCAGAGGGATCGACCAATCAGCGGCGCTGCCGCTAAGATACAAAAGCACAAAGGCTACTTTAGTCTGATCAGTCGGAAAAGCAGCTGGTCTACAAAGAAAGTGCAATCGGCACAGATTTATGAACACCGCAAACCTCTTAAGGTCACCAGAGAAGCGTTCGGGCGGAGCCAAAGGCACATTTCCGAGCAGATTGATTTGAACAGGATTGGCTGAAGCTGCCGGGGTATAGGTCCCTCCTGAATTAGGTAGAGGGGTTTGCCCTGCTTGTGTTTGTAATAACTGTCTGGCGAGGTCATCAGTTTGTTCTTTGGACATAATCAATTCCCTCCTCAGGGCATTCGTTTCCTGGCGGGCAGCATGTACTTCAGCTCTTAATTCCCCTAGTAACTGGGACAGTTGATCAGTTTCGGAAGTTTCCATAGCGCCTGGGTAGGAGATAATTGGAGGGCTTCGCGTTCTGTAATGCTCACCTGATTCCCACGGAGGCGCTGGTCCTGGCTGAACTGTTATAGTCTCTTCAATTGAGAAGCGTAGAGCTCGGATGACTCTCTGGACTGGGCTTCCTCTTATTGACCGTCTGGCTTGCAGGGTAAGGTTTCTGCAGGCGGAAGAAAAAAAGGGTTAATGACCGTTTGACTAAACTTCCTCCTCACTAATCGCCAACTCTCTGAAAGTCCAATGTCCTGGTGAGCTCTCACCTTAGGCGTATAAATGCTGGGCTCTCCATCCTGCGACTTATGCAGGGGTGCGTGGGTTCCAGTTACGTCACTGGAGGTCCTCAAAGTCTTTTGTGGCCTTAGAAGTGGCACAGATCCTGAGATGCCAAAAGGTGATGCCGCCGTTACTGCACGAGCGGATGCCAGTAGGTATAAAGAGTTTATAGTCTTGAAGAGATGGGCACCTTTAATGAAGTCTTTGCATTGTCTTTTTCAGGTGCCTGGATGCTGAGGGCGTGGTCACTGAGAGCGCGACACGTGCGGTTGTACGTAGGTATGGGAATTTCAATGACACCTCAATAATGTCCCTTGTTTTCTGTTTTCAGGTCTTGAGATGTTGCGGGCGTTGTTCGTCCGTTGCCGTTGCACATGCGAAGTACGTGAGTATAATGATCTGTTACCTTATTATAGCACCTCTAACAATGTTCTTTTCTTATTTGCAGGTGTCGGGAACTTGCAGGCGTTTTCCCAGTCGCGGATGCACGTGGGGAAGCACGTAAGTGTTAGGCTTTCTTGCAGTCTTTAATGGCACTTAAATAATGTCTTTTCTTGTTTTCAGGTGCCGGGTTGCTGCGGTTGAAGAGATCGTAATACGCGCACAAAAGCAGGTACGAAAAGTAAATGCGGCCGCCTTCACCCGATTCCTACTTAACAATGTTCTTTGTCTTTACAGGTGCCGTTAGGCTGCTGAAGAGAAGGCCGCGAAGAATCCGTGAAAGCACAGATGGATCAGGTAAGCGAGCGCGGCTGCGAACGTGTTGCAACTTGCTAACCTTATGTTTCTTTTGCTTGCAGGTTCTGCCGGTGTCTGGATTCCTGGATGGTAAGTATAGTTCTCGTGTCTTTCTTCCACAGGTTGCTGAGCTGAAGCTGGAGATGTCACTGGAATGCTGGAGCTGACTCGGTGAGCTTCCTGCTGTAGATGCAGAATAACGCGAAGCACGTTTTCCCAATCGGGTGTGGTTTAAATAGTGTTGGAGTGATTGGGTGTCTTCTTCTCAGCCTCGCCCAGGTAAAAGAGTTCCTGTGTTCCAGAGCTACGGAGTGGCACCAGCCCCACCCAGGTAAGAAAGTAGTCCCAGTTCAGGGAATAGTTCCTCCCAGCAGAAGGCTGGGGACTTCATCCTGCCAGCATTTGCAAAGGTGAGTATGCAGCATGGTCTGCTACGGGTAGGTCCACCCAAGCACCTTTGCAAGAATTATGAGCCCGGCGCCCCTGGCGCCCGGACTGAGGTTCCTTATGAGCCTGGCGCCAGAGGCGCCAGGACATGGTCCAAAGGGCCCCAATAGGGGTTTGCTGGAGCCGGGGACGAGGGTCGTGAGCCTGCTTCCGGGGATGCTGGGCTTGACTTGGCTTCTCGGGAGCAGTGCTCATGACAGGATACTAAAGATACACTAGCTGAGACTCGGATGGGGTCGTCAGCTAGTAGTTGAAAGTTTCCACTGGTCTTTGATACTTCCTCATCTGGAGTGAAGGCTAAGGAGACTGTGTGGACCCCTGAAGGTTTCCCTTTCACATGGTCAGTTGAACCACAAACATAACATTTTCCAAATGTCTTTATGAATGGTGGTTTGCTCTGACTTCCTTCTGGTCTGGGACCAGAAGGTACACTAGCCTGATTCGGTTTCCCTTGTGGCTTAACCTTAGAGTTTTGTTTGTGGCCCTCTTTGGAATTGTAATTATTTGAATTCTCTTTGTTGTCTTTCTTAGGCTGCTTTACCTCATCCTTTTTCTGAGTGACCCCAGAATCCTTGTGAGTAGCCCTGTTAAAAGAGGTACTTTGAGTATTATGTTTATAATTATTAGAGTTGCAACTCTTAAAGTGCCAAATGGCTTAAAGATGAGATTGTCAATATTGACCCAGCGTAATGACACTGATAGTAGAATACCTTCTATGTTTTTTTGCTTCAGGAACTGAAATCACAAATTTATAGAACTTTTGGAAACAAATAGTATCATTGGCCCTGAAGATGGACTGGCGTAAAGTCCGAAACACGTTGGCAATACATTGAAATATCCTTATGCTACTTTGGATTGGTGAATTTGAACCAAAGAACTTTATCATATTATTTGATTTTGTTATTATCACATAGAGGGAAAAGGGACTTTGCACATGCAAATCTATGTGTGAAACAAAACACTTACAAATTGTGAATGTACTAAAACAAATTTTGTGAGCAAACCAACTATGGTGGGACTTTCATTATGTTCACTAAAAAAGGTTTTGTAAAATTATACACTTTGGTTGATTAAAATAACCCACTTAGGCTTTTCTGACTCTCTATGGTGTAAATTATTGTATGAAGGAATTGTTTGTTACATTTTGTGAACTGAATTAAGTGCATGACAAACAATTAGTTGCCAAACTATAAGTTAACTAGAGGTTATACACCTATCTTAACTTCATTGAACATTTGTATTTTGAAATCCTAATATAAGCCTTTATAATAATACGCTAAACTTTGAACAGCAAGCAGTGGGACCTGTATTAGACCCCATATGCCGGCAACATTAATGTTTTTGGGATTGAACTCCCCTCGGAGTGCACTAAGGGTTGGCATGTAGCAATACATGCCCTCTTCCCTAGCCCTGTTGGCAACCCACAAGTCAGCAGCCTTAGCTAGTTTCTTGGAATCTATTTCCTTTGAATCAGCCAAGTGCTGCCTGAGCTCAGGATAGCAGGCATCATAGATAGACTCCAACATGACAAGATGTTGCATTCCTTCATAAGTGTTAACTCTGTAACCCTTAATCCATCCCACTACGTTTTGTATCCCAAGGGGTACCATCATGCTTTTTGAGGGTCCTAAACCTCTTAAGGTACTGGGAAGGGGTCTTGCCAAATCTAGCAATTAAAGCTAGCTTCACACATTCATAATCCATCCTATCCACCTCCCCCAACTCCATTACCACATCAGATGCAACAGAGGGGAGCTGTCACGACTCCTGCCCTTAGACTGGGGTGTCCCTGTTATCTTAGAGAGAAAAATAGTCCTGGCAAAATTGAATACCGAAAGTAAGAAAAGTGCCACAAGAACAGAGTTACTTACCCAGGGGTCAAAAGAAGTGAAAAAAGAGAGAGTGACATGTTTACATGGCCATAAGGAAAATCTCCCATTAATCCAGTTCACCATTACCATCTTAGAAAGAAAAATAAATCTAATGTAGCAGTCATTTCCAATTTAGCAGCCCAGTTAGTCCCAGGAACTAATTCACCATGATTCGATAAATGGGTTTCACGGGTGGCCCAAGACAAATCCAAGACTCTTAAAGTTAGGCCTCACCACCCAATGAAGCTGGAACTTTCCATGTCTGACGAGAGAACTAGTGCGGAAGAAAGCATTAGTTTCTTAAGAGTGGATTTGATATACTAGTGTAACGCTTACCTTGGACTATGCAGGAGCATCTGGACCCTCCGATGCCTGTTTCATGTCACTCACCTCCCCACACCTATGTAGCACCAAGATAAACACCAACCAGGTGTGGGATGGAAGGAGCGGGAGTGTATTGTTGGATGCTGCAACCCTGGGATAACCAGTGTTGTGCAGGATATGGGGTCCTAAAACCAAAACATGTGTCATATTTCTGTGTAATTAACCCTATCTATCACCCACCCCCATGGAAGGCTGGATTCAGCTGTTGAACTGCACAAGTGCACACAGTGCCTGGTTTCATCCATGCCAGTTGCTTCAATAGCTCTGCCCAGACTGGTTGTGGCTTGTCGGATGTGGTTGCTTACAGTCTTTTGTGTCCTCTTGCTTTCTTCATTTTAAGTCTCTAATCTGTGTGCTGCTTGAGTCTCTTGTCTCTTGCATCTGTCATGGCCACAGGCCCCAGGACACAAAAACCACACCATCTATTGATGGGGGCAATGGGTCACTTGACTCACTTATGTCTATTTGGCACCCATAAACACAGGGGCCCTGGCTGGACTCAGTGTGCCAGGCTCATATAGTGATGTGAGCAGGAACACTTTATTTCAGTACAGGAGTGCTTTTACTTTATTTCAATGCAGGTGTGCTTTTATTTTACAAGAACTGTCCAGGAGCTGAAAGCCTTTTTTCCAGAGAACATCCTCATGTGCTGACTCATCGGGTGTGGCTCACTAGGCCTGGTCTTCTTGTGATGACTCATCGGGTGTGGCAGTGTGTGGCAGGCAGGCTGAACCTGGTGGGCGTGGCTTCAAAAGCTCAGCTATATAGGCTGCTCCATCCTTAGGGCTGGTGCTTCGCATTACTGTGCACTCGCGTGCAACATGACGCTCTCTGCCACTTGGACCAGTTTACTTACCTTTGAAACCAGGCGTTCTCCTGCATACTCACCTCCAGGAAACCAGTGCTTCATTGCTTCATCCGCAGACTCATCTCCTGACATCCAGTGATCTTCATCCCGATGCCATAGCACCACACACCGCATGCATGAACTCGGCCCCTGTGAAGAAGAAGAAAGACAAGGTAGAACATCCGTCCTATGGCCACACCCCATTTGAACCCCACGTGCCCCCTAGTTAACAACCTACAAGCTACTGTACAGAAGGCCTTGTGGACAATGCAGAGGATTTTGAACTTAATCCTCACAGCCTCCAAGCACAGGCAGGCCAGGTCCCACTGCCGGCTTATGCCCCTCCTGCCGCGCCTCCACAGCCCATGCCAGTACAGGTGGTTCTTCCAGGGGGGAGTTCCCTGGGCCCTACCAGAATGCTTCACAGGTGATCCAAATAAGTTTGCCATCTTTAAGAATCAATGTCGCCTACTTTTCATGTGCAGACTTGGGGCATTCCGCAACGATCAAGCGAGAGTGGCATTTGTACTCTCATATTTGGGAGGTAGTGCAGCGGACTGGTGAATACCCTTGGTAAACCAGGATGATCCTTTGCTTTGAGACAGAGGTTTCCAGCGTAAAATGGAGAAACTATTTGCACGCCATTCTCAAGGGCATGCTCTGGACAATGAACTGTTATCACTATGGCAGGAAAATCAAGACTTACTAACATATATCACTTCCTTCAATCATCTGATAGCACAAACTAACTGGCCAGAGGAGAAAACAACTACACTCTTTTACCGATGCTTGCGAGGGGAATTTAAAGACATATTAGCCCAAGTAGTAAATCCCCCAGAAAGATGTGCTGAATACATCCACCTGACAGTGCAGCTCAATAACAGATTGCAAAATCAGAAGATGGATCAGGCCAAGGCCAAGGGGAGGTCGGTCTATGTTCGACCTCGTGAGAATCAAACCAAATCACATGATCAGTCCGAGCCAATGCAAATCAGAGGCTTGCGGAGCCCACGCACCAAGGCAGAAAGGGAGAAAAGGAGACAGCAGCAGCTTTGTTTTTACTGTGGTAAGGCAGGTCACTATCTCCGAGAATGCCCGGTGAAACCACCGAGGCAAGCAGTTGAAGCAACTGACAAGGGTGGAGCAGGAGAACAGGACTCGGGAAACTCCAACGCCTGACAAGCGCAGGGGTCCACTTGTTGAGCGGTGAAAAGGAACCTATATGGACCTCACATCTAGTCATCCCTGTGCCCCTGGTAAACCACTAGCAATCGTTGAAAATACATTGCCTTGGAGGCATACATTGACAGTGGGGCTGTGGGAAATTCCATGGGAATTCCATGGACCAAGATCTGGCTACCCGAATGGGCCTTCCTCTCCGACAGAAGCAGATTTCAGAAAACATCACAACAGTTTATGGATCTCAGCTATCATCTGGCCCAGTGACGCATTACACCGAGAAAGTCACACTTCTGTGTCAGGATGGTCACCAAGAGGACATCACCTTCGATGTCATCTGCGCTCCTCAGTTCCAGATGATATTGGGAATGCCTTTGCAGGAGACCCACAATCCCAGGATTGACTGGCGTAAACGTGTTCTGACTTTTCCCCAAGACTGTGCTGACACCTTTTATAGCAAGGGATTCTCATTAAAAAGGTCTTACCAAGCCAGGTTCTTTGAAGAAAGAAACCATACTGGGCCTCAACAGTGCACTACCACCTGAATACCTGGATTACCAAGATGTCTTTCAAAAAGAGCAAGAAAACACCCTACCTCTGCACATACCGTATGACTGCCAAATTGATCTGGTAACTGGAGCTCAAGTTCCCTGCAGCCGGATTTACGCAGAACAGGAAAACCAGCATCTAAAAACCTACCTCGATCAATATCTGGCAAATGGCTTCATTCGTCCATCCAAGTCCCCTGCATCCTCGCCCCTCTTTTTTGTGCCTAAAAAGGAGGGAGACCTGAGAACTTGCATTGACTACAGAGCATTTAACCAGATCACGGTAAAAAACCAGTACCCGTTACTGCTATCCCCGAGCTCTTGTATCAAGTCAAAAACACTCAGATATATACAAATCTAGACTTTCGAGGGGCCTACCATCTAGTAAGAGTCAAAAAAGGACATGAGTGGAAGACAGCCTTTCACATGAAATATGGCCTTTATGAATATCAGGTTATGCCCTTTGAACTATCTAATGCCCCAGCGGGGTTCCCATTTTTCATGAATGACGTGCTTCGCGAACTGTTGGACGTCTGCGCTCTTGTCTATATTGATGACATTCTTATCTATTCGACCACCAAGGAGGACCATGTCAACCATGTCCGGGCAGTTTTGGAGAAACTGCGGCAACACCAGCTCTATGCCAAATTGGAGAAATACTTATTTCATGTGACAGAGGTAGAATTCCTCGGCTTTATTCTCACACCACGGGACATATTCATGGACATGCGCAAGGTAGACGCTATCCTTAACTGGCTGTCACTGACATCCATAAAGGCAGTACAGAGTGTACTCGGGTTCGCCAACTTTTATCGCCGGTCATTACCGGGGTCTCCCAGATCGTCCACCCAAACACCTCTTTACTACAGAAAAATTAAAAATTTAATTGGTCCGCAGAGGCAGAGAAAGCCTCCCAGGAGCTAAAACAAGCATTTACGATAGCATTAATTCTACGGAATCCTCGACCAGAACTACCATACTTGGTCGAAACTGATGCTTCCAACATAGCAATGGGAGCAGTCCTGTCACAACAAGACCGCGAAACAGGTCAGTTGCATCCCGTGGCATTCTGGTCTCGCAAGTTTTCAGCCCCTGAATTGAATTATGCAATCACTGATAAAAACTGCTGCAATTAAGGCATCGTTCAAAGCCTGCAGACATTATCTTCTTGGAGATAGACATACAGTCACTATCGTCACAGATCATCACAATCTACAATAGCTGAAGACTTCTAAAGCGCAATCATCACACCGATTCTGCTGGGCTCTCTTCTTTGTGGAATACGACTTCCTCATCACCTATAGACCCGGAGTATGCAATGGAAAAGAGGACTCCCTGTCTCGCATGAGTGAGGAAGAAGAGGCATTCACTACACCAGACCCCGTGGCCATCATCCCATAAGGACAAATCCATGGCATGATAGCTCCAACCACCACTCTAGACAACTTAAAATCTGACCTGCAACACTTGATGTGTCCACCAGCGCAACAAGAATGGCTAGGGAAGGGAGACCGGTCTACGAACGTGGACAACCCACCATACTACCACGGATGATTTTACATCCCGGATAAGAAATTACAGAATCAAATCATTGCAAACTATCATGATTCATTAGTAGAAGGGCATCCGGGAATAGCCAAAACCCAAGGTAAAATAGAGAGAAATTACTAGTGGCCAACTTGGCGAAAGGATATTGTCCAGTTCATCGCGACCCGTGGCACCTGTGCACAACACAAGTCCAAAAAACAAAGTCCTGCAGGTCTGCTACGTCCTTTAGAAGTACCCCCAGAACATTGGCATACTGTAACGCTCACCTGATTCCCACGGAGGCGCTGACCCAAACTGGACTGCTACAGTTGCTTCTATGACTATGATGAGGCATAGAACTCGGAAGACGCTCTGGGCAGGACCTCCGAATATTGACTGTCTGGCTTGTAAGGTGAGTTTTCTGCAGGTGGAAGAAAAAGGGGTAATTACAAGCTGGTTGGATAAGTTCTCCCACCAATCTTCTGCTTTTCCCACTTCTTGGTTCTTGACTGGTCTCCACGAACTCTCACCTTTGGTTTAGTAAAGCCGAGCTCTCCATCCTGCTTCTGGTGCAGGGGCGCGTGGAATCCAGTTAAGTCACTGGATGATTTCAGTGTTTAGGCTCAGTGTCCTTTTGTGGCTTGTAATAGTCCTTCAGGTGCCGAGGAGCTGTTGGCGACACCACCACTGCTGTGCAAGAAGAGGCTCGTGAGTATAGAAGATCTGAGGCCGCTTCTGAAGGAGCACCCTTTTATAATGTCCTTTTCTGTCTTTCAGGTGCCGAGATGCTGTGGGCGATGCCGCCGCTGTTGCACGTGCGGTGGCACGTAAGTATAACTGAATTGTGGCCGTTTCCAAATGGGCGCCTTTGATAATGTCTTTTCCTTCCTTTCAGGTGCCGAAATACTGAGGGCGATGCTGCCGCTGCTGCACGTGAAGAAGCGCGTAAGTATAACTGAGTTGCGAACCCTTCGGCTCGGACACCACTAACAATGTCTTTTGTCTTCCAGGTGCTGGGATGCTGCCGAAGCGAAGGCCGCGGTGAACTCCGGTGTGATCACGGATGGATAAGGTAAGCGAGCGCAGCTGCGAGCGTGTTGCCCGTTTTCTAACCTTATGGCTTTATTTGCAGGTTGTCGGAGACTGGACTCTTTTGGCTGAATTCTGGTGAGTAGATGTTCCTGTGCCTTTTCTTCATCCACAGGTTGCTGCTCGAGAAGCTGAGGGTGTGTCTGGACCTGGAATGCAGGAGCCGACTCAGTGAACGTCCTGCTGCTGTTGCAGAATAACGCAAAGCACGTGAATTCTATCGGGCGTGGTTTAAATAGTGGAGAAGTGCTTTGGTGCGTATTCTTCCTCCAGCCTCACCCAGGTAAGAAAAAAGTTCCAGTGTCAGAGGATTAGCATCAGCCCCACCCAGGTAAGAAAAGAGTTCCTGTAACAGAGGATTGGTCCCTCCCAGCCAGTGGCTGGGACTTCACCCAGCTTGGATTGTTCTAGGTGAGTATGCAGCATGGTCTGCCACAGGTAAGTCCACCCAATCACTACTGCACACTTTAAGACTATGAGCCTGGCGCCCATGGCGCCGGGACTGTGGTTCCTTATGAGCCTGGCGCCAGAGGCACCAGGACATGGTCCAAAGGGCCCCTGTAGGGGTCTGCTGGAACCGGGGGTGTGGATGATGAGCCTGCTTCCGGGACGCTGGGCCAGTCTTGGCTCCTCGGGAGTAGCGCTTATGACAGCACCCCCCCTCAAAGCCCCTCCCAAACTTGTCCTCCCCGGGGGTTTTGGTTTATCGGGAAAGGTTCGGTGGAATTTCCTGACTAGACGAGGAGCATGGACGTAGTCATAGGGTTCCCAGGATCTTTCCTGGGGTCCATAGCCTTTCCAGTCGATTAGGTAGAATAGTTTTGATTTGATGATCTTGGAGTCCAAAATGTTTTTAACTTCAAATTCGGGCTCTCCATTCACCTGAATGGGTTCTGGAGGTCTGGTCAGTCTGGTTCCAGGTTGCATGGGTTTCAAAAGAGATACATGAAACACAGGATGTATTCTCATATGGGTTGGCAAATCTAATTTAACGGCCACTGGATTAATTATGGCCGTAATTGAATATGGTCCCAGGTATTTGGGGTAGAAGGTGCGAGGTCCTTTTAGCGATAAATGTTTGGTGGCCAACCAGACTTGATCCCCAACCTGGTATTGAGGGGCATCGCTTCGGTGTTGGTCTGCTCCTTTTTTGTACCTTTCTTTAGCTTGTTGTAGATGTGCAGTCGCTTCCTTGAAAGCCTGGGTAATAACAGAGTGCAACTGATCTACGGCGGGTGTTCCAAGATCTTGAGGTGGGTCGAGGTTGGAGGTTCGAGGATGAATTCCATACAAGATGTAGAAGGTACTCTTCCCGGTTCCCGAATGAACTGAATTGTTGTATGCATATTCAGCTATCCAAAGGATGTCCTTCAAGTTGCTTTCAGACTGTTGTAGCATGCATCGTAAATATTGTTCGAGAGTCTGGTTTGTTCTCTCGGTTTGCCCGTCGGTCTGGGGGTGATGGCTGGTTGAAAGCCTTACATCGATTTGAGCTGACCGACAACAACTATGCCAAAAGTGAGAAATAAACTGGCTTCCTCTATCAGAGATTAGTACCGACGGGAAGCCGTGTAACCGGACAATGTTTTCAAGGAATTCTCTGGCTAGTACTGAAGCTGAAGGTAAGCCTTTTAGCAGAATGAAGTGGGCCATTTTAGAAAACAAATCCACAATAACGAGAATAGTGTTGTACCTGGAACAAGAGGGTAAGTCTGTGATGAAGTCCATGGAAAGGGTATGCCAGGGACACGGTGGAATGTCTAATGGTTGCAGAAGACCAGCCGGCCTTTTCTTTTAACCCTTGTTTTGAGCGCACACACCACAGGACATCACAAATTCTTTTATGTCTTTTCTCCATGAAGGCCACCAGAAGTGTCTCTTCACTTTTTCTCTGGTTTTGGCGATGCCAGGGTGACCCTCCATTAATGAATCATGATAACAGGAGATTACCTGTTTTTGTAAATCGGCGTGTGGTAGGAATAATCGTCCTTGGAAATAAGGCAAGTCATTGTTTGCGGTGAAGTTCTCTCCTCTTTGTAACCAGCTCTGTAAGTCTGATGGGGTCACAAGTTGTTTAGTTTTTGCCTCAATATCCTCGATGGCTTGCGAAGAAATCAGACCCAAGATCCTTTGTTCAGGAATTATTGGTATGGGTTCGGGATTGACAACGCTATCTCCCATTCCGATTCGGGAAAGAGCATCCGCTTTGCCGTTCTTGTTGCCCGGGCGGTAAGTGATCACGAAGTCAAATTCAGCAAAGAATAGAGTCCAGCGAAGCTGTCTGGAGGATTGAGCTTTGGCGGTTTTCAGATACTGTAGATTTCAATGATCGGTGATCACCGTAACGGTGTGTTTGGCCCCGAGGAGATAATGCCGCCAGGCCTTAAAGGCAGATTCAATAGCTAAAAGCTCTTTGTCCGTGATGGTGTAATTAATCTCAGGCGCCGAGAACTTTCGAGAACAAAACGCCACAGGATGCAGTTGGTTAGTCTCTGGATCCCTTCGTGATAGAACTGCTCCCATTGCTAAGCTGGAGGCGTCGGTTTCAACGATGTAAGGGAGATCCGGGCGTGGGTGTTTCAGTATTGGCGCCGTGGTGAACTTGGCCTTTAGCTTTTGGAAGGCTTGTTCAGCTTCTGCAGACCATTCAAAGCGCTTATTTTTTCTTAAGAGGGATGTGATGGGTTGTACCACTCGTGAAAACTCTGGAATAAATCTGCGGTAAAAATTGGCAAAGCCTAGCATGCTTTGAACGCCTTTCACGGAAGTAGGAGATGGCCATTTGAGGATTGCGTCAACTTTTCTCGAGTCCATGTGGACTCCTTTGGGTGTCAGAATAAATCCCAGAAATTCGACCTCGGTGACATGAAAGGCACATTTCTCGAGCTTGGCAAAGAGTTTATGTTGGCGAAGTTTTTCAAGGACCGCCCTAACATGATTTCGATGATCAGCTTCCGAAGATGAGTACACAAGAATGTCGTCTATGTAGACGACAACACAGACATAAATGAGCTCTCTGAGGACGTCATTCATGAAATATTGGAAGGCGGCCGGCGCATTGCATAGTCCGAAGGGCATCACTTGGTATTCAAATAGCCCATACTTAGTGCGAAATGCCGTCTTCCATTCATCACCTTCCTTGATCCGTACCAAATGATAAGCTCCCCGGAGATCAAGCTTGGTATAAATACAGGCGTTTTTCACCTGGTCGAGGAGTTCCGGGATCAGAGGTAAGGGGTATCTGTTTTTTACTGTTATCTGATTCAGAGCACGGTAATCAATACAGGTTCTGAGGTCACCTTCTTTTTTTGGTACGAAGAACAGAGCCGAGGATGCAGGAGACTTTGACGGACGGATAAAGCCATTGGCCAGATACTGGTCTAAATACTGTCGCAGATGAAGGTTCTCAGGCTCGGTGAGGGCGTAAATCCTACTGCAAGGGGGAGTTGCACCGGGTAGCAGATCTATCTGACAATCGTATGATCTGTGAGGTGGCAAGATGTTAGTCTGTTCCTTTTGAAAAACATCTTGGAACTCTCGATACTCTTGAGGTAATTGTGGACCGTCAGTCGTTGCTGACGCTAGGCCAATGCTGGGTCGTGGATAGCAGGTTGGTGCACACTCAGGGAACATTATCGTCCTTGCTCACCAATCAATCTGAGGGTTGTGTTTCTCCAACCAAGGGATTCCTAGGATTACTTGGAATTGAGGAGCCTTGATCACGTCGAACACAATTACCTCCCGATGCCCGTCTTGGCCTAGTAACGTCACTTCAGCAGTGGTATGGGTTACCGGTCCGGAGGCGATTTCGGTCCCATCCACCGTGGTAATGACGTCTTTAACCACCTTTGGACAAAGAGATAGGTTCATCCTGGAAGCCAATTTGCGGTCCACGTAATTTCCTATTGCTCCACTATCAATGTATGCCTTAATAGCATGCAAACGTTCTGGTTGCTTTGGGTTTACGAGGACCATAGGCATTATGAAGTGCAAGGTCAAAGAACTGGTTTTTAAGCTCGGCAAGCGGACCTCTACACTTGTCGGGCAAGGTCGTTTCCCGGCTCAGGCTTTTCAGAGTTCTTGTCAGAAGCTCTTACTGTCTTCTTAGGTGGTTTTACCGGGCAATCTCGAAGAAAATGTCCAGAGTTTCCACAATAGAGGCACAATTGCATTTGTCGTCTTCTGTCACGCTCTTTCTGGGTTAAGGGACCCTTTACGGCCCCAATCTGCATAGGTTCAACGGTGTCGACCCCTTTGGCGTTGCTTTGTGTTTTCGTGAATACTCGGGTTTCAAATCTGGATCGGTCCGCCTTTCTGTTTTGGAGCCTATGATCCAATTGGACCACCAAATCAATATATTCCGAACAGTCCTGAGGAGGATTCACGACCTGGGCAAGGACGTCTTTAAGTTCACCACGCAGACCTCTGTGAAATAGCGTGATCCTTTTATCCTCGGGACATCTAGTTTCCACGATTAACCTATTAAAAGATGCAATGTAGGCTAAGAGGTCCTGGTTGCCCTGTCGCAGGGAGAGGAGTTCGTTGTCCAGGGCCTGCCCTTGGGAATGTCTTGCAAAAAGTCTCTCCATACTCGCCTGGAAGGCTGAGAAGTTCCGAAGAATTGGGTCATCCTGTGTAACCAGAGGGATCGACCAATCAGCGGCGCTGCCGCTAAGATACGAAAGTACAAAGGCTACCTTTGTCTGGTCAGTTGGAAAGGCTGCGGGTCTACAAAGAAAGTGCAGTCGGCATTGATTTATAAACACTGCAAATCTTTTTTTTAGGGTCACCAGAAAAGCGTTCAGGTGGTGCCAATGGCACATTTCCAGGTAGGTTGATTTGAACAGGATTTGTTGAAGTAACTGGGGTATAATTCCCCCCTGAGTTAGGTAGAGGAGTTTGCCCCGCTTGACTCTGTAATAACTGTCTGGCGAGATCGTCAGTTCGTTCTTTTGACATTATCAATTCCCTCTTAAGGGCGTTTGTTTCCTGGCGAGCAGCATGGACTTCAGCTCTTAATTCCCCCAACAACTGGGCCAATTGGTCTGTGTCGAAAGTTTCCATAGCGCCTGGGTAGGAGATTATGGGTAGGCTTCGCGTTCTGTAACGCTCACCTGATTCCCATGGAGGCGCTGACCCAAACTGGACTGCTACAGTTGCTTCTATGACTATTATGAGGCATAGAACTCGGAAGTCGCTCTGGGCAGGACCTCCAAATTTTGACTGTCTGGCTTGTAAGGTGAGTTTTCTGCAGGTGGAAGAAAAAGGGGTAATTACAAGCTGATTGGATAAGTTCTCCCACCAATCTTCTGCTTTTCCCACTTCTTGGTTCTTGACTGGTCTTCACGAACTCTCACCTTTGGTTTAGTAAAGCCGAACTCTCCATCCTGCTTCTGGTGCAGGGGCGCGTGGAATCCAGTTACGTCACTGGATGATTTCAGTGTTTAGGCTCAGTGTCCTTTTGTGGCTTGTATTAGTCCTTCAGGTGCCGAGGAGCTGTTGTCGACACCACCACTGCTGTGCAAGAAGAGGCTCGTTAGTATAGAAGATCTGAGGCCGCATCTGAAGGAGCACCCTTTTATAATGTCCTTTTCTGTCTTTCAGGTGCCGAGATGCTGTGGGCGATGCCGCCGCTGTTGCACGTGCGGTGGCACGTAAGTATAACTGAATTGTGGCCGTTTCCAAATGGGCGCCTCTGATAATGTCTTTTCCTTCCTTTCAGGTGCCGAAATGCTGAGGGCGATGCCGCCGCTGCTGCGCGTGAAGAAGCGCGTAAGTATAACTGAGTTGCGAACCCTTCGGCTCGGACACCACTAACAATGTCTTTTGTCTTCCAGGTGCTGGGATGCTGCCGAAGCGAAGGCCGCAGTGAACTCCGTTGTGTGATCACGGATGGATAAGGTAAGCGAGCGCAGCTGCAAGCGTGTTGCCCGTTTTCTAACCTTATGTTTTTATCTGCAGGTTGTCGGAGACTGGACTCTTTTGGCTGAATTCTGGTGAGTAGATGTTCCTGTGCCTTTTCTTCATCCACAGGTTGCTGCTCGAGAAGCTGAGGGTGTGTCTGGACCTGGAATGCAGGAGCCGACTGGGTGAGCGTCCTGCTGCTGTTGCAGAATAACACGAAGCACGTGAATTCTATCGGGCGTGGTTTAAATAGTGGAGAAGTGCTTTGGTGCGTATTCTTCCTCCAGCCTCACCCAGGTAAGAAAAGAGTTCCAGTGTCAGAGGATTAGCATCAGCCCCACCCAGGTAAGAAAAGAGTTCCTGTAACAGAGGATTGGTCCCTCCCAGCCAGTGGCTGGGACTTCACCCAGCTTGGATTGTTCTAGGTGAGTATGCAGCATGGTCTGCCACAGGTAAGTCCACCCAATCACTACTGCACACTTTAAGAATATGAGCCCGGCGCCCATGGCGCCGGGACTGTGGTTCCTTATGAGCCTGGCGCCAGAGGCGCCAGGACATGGTCCAAAGGGCCCCTGTAGGGGTCTGCTGGAACCGGGGGTGTGGATGATGAGCCTGCTTCCGGGGACGCTGGGCCAGTCTTGGCTCCTCGGGAGTAGCGCTCATGACACATACGCTATCAATGGATTTTATTACAGACCTTCCCTCCTTGTAACGGATACAATACCATCTTAGTCGTCGTAGATCTGTTTTCCAAAATGGCCCACTTTGTTCCCCTGAAAGGTCTCCCAACTGCTTCGACTCCGGCTACCATGTTTTTGGACGCATCAGACCGAGGAAATCAGTTTGTCTCTGCATTCTGGAAAAGGTGTTGTAAAATGCCAAAATCGACCTTCGGTTATCTACAAGCCATCACACCCAAACCGACGCCCAGGCCGAACGGACTAACCAGACCCTCAAGAAATACATAAGGTGTATGCTGAAAACAACTTTGGTTAGCAGAATACGCATGTAACAACTCCATTCACACCAGTATGGGACAAAGCCCATTCTACATAGTGTACGGTCGACATCACGGACACACATTTGCGATGTACTCAAATCATTAGAAATGCCGGCTCTAACGACCTTACACAAAACTATCACCCAGGTTTATAAGGAAGCAGCAGAGCATCTTGCCAGAGCCAAAGAGAAACAGAAGCAGTTTGCGGATCGACACACCGAAGGGAAGCTTCCAACTACCACGTCAGAGACAAGGTTTGGTTAGCATCCAAAAACATTCCGCTGAAAGGACCACAGGCGTTCTGTCCCAGATATCTGTGACCCTACACTACTAGGGCTGTGATCAACCCTGCAGCAATGAAAATAAAATTACGGGCCCACATGCGGATCCACCCGGTGTTTCATGTCTCCCTCCTAAAACCATTGAAACCAGGTACGTGGAACGATACTACTCCACCGGATTCCGAAATGGTTGAAGGAGAACCAGAATACGAAGTTAAAAGGATCCTAGACTCTAAGATGTTCCGGTCCAAGTTTTACTACCTTATAGACTGGAAAGGTCATTGACCCCAAGATCGTACCTGGGAACCCAGTGAGCATGACCACGCTCCACGATTAATCAGGCAGTTCCCCACAATAACCCCACTAAACCAGGGCCAGGGGGAAACCACCCATGAGAGGGGCCTTGAGGGGGAGTGCTGTCATGGCCACAGGCCCCAGAACACAAAAAGCACACCATCTAGTGATGGGGGTAATGGGTCACTTGACTCACTTATGTCACTTTGGGTCCCATAAACACAGGGGCCCTGGTTGGACTCAGTGCTGGCACCGTTGGCGCCAGTCTCATATAAATAGGTGAGCAGGAACACTTTATTCGAGTGCAGGAGTGCTTTTACTTTATTTCAGTGATGGAGTGCTTTTATTTTACAAGAACTTTCCAGGAGCTGAAAGCCTTTATTCCAGAGAACATCCTCATGTGCTGACACATCGGGTGTGGCTCCCTAGGCCTGGTCTTCATGTGCTGACTCATTGGGTGTGGCAGTGTGTGGCAGCAGGCAGAACCTGGTGGGCGCGGCTTCACTAGCTCAGCCATATATGCGGCTCCATCCTTAAGGCCTGTGCTTCGCATTACTGTGCACTCGTGTGCAACGTGACGCTCACTGCCGCTTGGACCAGTTTACTTACCTTTGAAACCTTCATTCTCCTTCATACTCACCTCCAGGAAACCGGTGCTTCATTGCTTCATCTGCAGACTCATCTCCTGACTTTGAGTGATCTTGATCCCAACACCGCAGAACAGCACTCCGCATCCACAAACTCGAACCCTGTAAAGAAGAAGAAAGACTAGGTTAGAACATCCGTCCTAGGGCCGTGCCACTTTTGAACCCCGCGCGCACCCTAGTTAACAACTTACCAGCTACTGTACCACTTCAGCACTTCAGCTTCGTTCCTCATTCCTTCTGGCTGCTGCATCAAGCTCTGCCTCTTCTGCCGGGCCGGCAACATCACCTGGAATGGAAGAAACCAAAAGAGCAAAAATCAAAAGAGAAACAGAGAGCAATACAAGACAACAAACTTTACAATACAACAAAAACAGATGAGGAAAGACAAAGGCAAGCAGGAACACTTACCTATGAAGGATTTTTGTCCAGATCATACAAGCGTCCCTGCCAGAAGCAGCAGGATGGAGTGCTCGCCAAAACTAATTAACAGGTGAGCTTTCCAGGGACAGCACATCCCACGGGTACCACGGTTTGGGAGAAGGGGTCTGGAAGGGGATCTGGCACACATGCTTGCAACCGTGCCCAATGCATCCACAGAGACCAGGTGAGTGTAACAGAATCTCTGCGCAGTTTCAGCCTCTTGACTCTAAAACAGTGTGCTGTTCTTTTCTCTGTGCTTTCAGACTTGGATGTGCCTTTCCTTTCTGTGCATTCACGCGTGCATGCCCTTTGTGGCTGCTGTATGTTGTCTATTACTTATGCGCTTGCCAACCTGCATTCGTGGTCTTACTGTCTCTTTTCTTGTGGATTTCAGGCCATCACATCCAGAGCTGAGGGAGCCTGACCTGACGAGGGACGGATTCGGCAAATGGATGCCTGAAATGCTGAGGGGTGATTGCATGGCATGGTAAGTAATGTCTTTGCCTTTGCTCTGAGCTCCGCTGATAGCTTGCCTTCTTCTTCTAGGAACCGAGTTGCTGGATGCTGGATAATGAAAACGGGAGCCGACGGTAAGCATTGTGCTGCAAGGAGAAAATCATGGGGTGTGGTTTTTATAGTGACCACACCCATGCACACTAGTTTGTTGTTCTGGAAGGTGGTTTGTGGGCTTGATGTAGGCCATATTGGTGGTGAACAGAGCAGGCATACAGAACAGCCATATTGGAGACTCCATGCCCAGACTTAGTACTATGCAATTCAATGGCAACTTTGAGCGCCAGGCGCATAGCAACAAGGTCCAGTCTTCCCTTTTTCTGGCAATGTGGGCCATGTAGTTATGATGATGTGTGGGTCTGTTACTGTGATGTGTGAGATTGCTGGAGCGATGTGGGGATCTACTGGAGATCATGACACTAGTAAGAAGAACCCAACCTAAGGGACGTACAGGGTTTCTTGGGCTGTCAACCTTACTGCTTCACAGTCAGACATTGGAAAGGCAGAGAGCAAGGTAATGTAGACCTCTTCTCCCATTTTCCATGTGAAGCACCACATTCCAACCAGCATTGGGGAAGGGTATGTGAGAAACCTGAGGGTATTCTCAGTCCTACTCCCCCTGGAACCTCATCTCAGGTGGCCAGGGAAAGGCCGTCACTCTTGGATCCTGGCCCTGGTGGTGGAGAAGTGAGGGAGGATCAGCCAGGTAGAGGGCCCTCAGGATTGGGAGTGGGGCAACCACAGGAGAGACATGGTATCCCCCTTTCCCTAGTGAAGACCAACGTAACCCTCCCGCAGCCTTTATAGGCTATTGTTAGCCACCTACCCTCATTTTCCCACTTTTTCCATCTGACAGTACTGAGACAAGGAAGAATTGACTGGGCATAGTGAACACTAGTAAAAGAGTTATACCACACTAAAAACACATTTTACCACTCTAGAATTGAGATAAGGAGGATGCCTTCCAAGCACTGCGAGGATCAGGCATATCCCTTTAATTATAGTCAGGCTAGCCAAATTGAGAATGCACGCCTGCAGTATGTCAAGTGGTTGCAGGTGTATAAATGGAGAACCATAGAACAGCAGAAGAAGAAACATGGAAGGCTGTGTGGGAGGGACCAGCAGGGGACCCTCCCTGAGAGAAGCCAGCTTTGGTGGGACTGGAGAAGAGAGCCAGGTCCCGGTCGACATCCTGCAGGACCCGGGGAGCCCAAGGTGAGAGATGCTGTGAGGCTGTTCCATTTCTGGGAGCATCCTTATACAAAAACAAGCAGCTGGTGCTGAGAGCAGGTGGGACAGTGGATCTGTCTGCATCCCTGTAGAAACAGTATAGTACTGGCATGTGCAGAACTGCTGCCAGAATGCGAGCCGGACTCGCAGGAGCCAGTATGTTGACCTGAGAAGTGGAAGGAAGCAGCAGGAGCCAGACAGGAGAATGCTGAAGGACCAGTGAGTGTTGGGAAGAGCCACATAAGGCCAGGGCACTCCAAGCGGGCTGTGGATAAATAACTCACTCTGCAGGGAACACTCTGGATGTTCTGATCTCCTCAGACCTTCCCCTTCCTATCCCTCTCACCACTCCTCTCTCTTGCAATGATCACTTTCTGCTTTCCTCCCAACTCACCCTCTCTACCCCCCAGGTCAAGCCAACTCCAGCACTGCAACCCACCTTCTTGGTTATCCAACCCATGAAGCTTGTGTCAGTTGAGGCTTTCGCCGCCACTTTCTCATTCCCCTCCCCCTTTGGCTTCCTCACACCCTGACACCACAACCCTTTCCATTCCCTACTCTGCTATATCTGATACTCTCAATGTTCTTCCCCCTGCCATGAGGATCCGCTTGAACCCCCAAGCCAAGTGCAACTCCTGGTATGACTCAGACCTCATCATCCTCAAATGCAAGTGTAGGGTGGCTGAGAGGAAATGGAATGCTTCTGGTACATCCTCCGACAAACTGGCCTGCCACCTGCTCCACAGGCAATACCGGCTCTCTGTCCGCAGCAAGAAGAGAGCTCACATCCAAGCCAGCGTCTCTGCGGCATCTAACAACTCAGCCAAACTCTTTAAACTCTGCAAAGAACTGGCCAATCCTGCTGCAGTCTCTACTTTTCCTGGCCCTTCCTAGGCCCTATGCACAGTTCTGGCTTCTCATTTCATCTCTAAAATGCAGGCCATCCTGTCCTCTCTCGTTTCCTCTCTCCCTTCCCCCTCTACTCCCTGCTCTTCCTCAGGCTCTTCTTCGGCCACCTCTCCCCCCCCTTCTCTGCTTTCCCCTGTTCTCCCCAGACGAGGTTTCTAGAAAAGTATGATCTATGAAAGTCCCATCAAAACAGGTTCATCCCTGTCGTTTTTAAAACACAAGGTTCAAACTTTTGTTTCAATTTTCTTTCACACACTCGAAAATTCATTTGTGTCCCCATTATCACAAAAATAAAGTTTCTCATTTTGCTACACAACTAATTAAATCTGTAGATTACATTCTCAAATCAACCCAAATCAGCATAGGATCAGTGCCATTAATTTCTTTAGGGATCAGTTTTCAGAAGCATGTCCATGTAATCTACCATCGCGCAAGTAAGTTTGATACTGTTGCCAGAGATAATCACCGACCACCACACAGCCATGTCATCATCAAGAGGTGCAAATTTTGTGAGATAAAGAGAACGTTGATTGCGAGTTTGTTCGCAATCAATTATTAGATGTTTTGAAGATTCAATGGTCATACGACAAAAGCGGCAAAGATTATCTTTTATTGTTTTGTCTTGTCTTTGCCAAAGAATTTCTTTTGTTTTCAGTGTGTTCATTCAAAGTCTTAGAAATTGTTCTCGATGATGACCACAAGGGCAATGGAGCAAGTATCGAGGCTGCATGTTTAGTTTTTTCTGATAGAGACTCAAGGAAATTGCAGAGTGCAGCTTCACTAATTTTTCTTGATTTACTATCCATGCCCAGGATCACATTTTTTCTTGGAGCATTGTGGCCGTTTTAAGAGTTCATGTTTGTTGATGTCAGCAGAGGTCAAAAATAAAAGTAACTGATTAATCATCCCTGTTCCTCCAAAACCATCAAGGACCAATTTGACTCCCTGGCTCCTGGTCTGGCCGACTTCTGCAACCCTTCCTTTGCCACTGGAGTCTCCCCATCTCTCCTGAAGCACTCCCTTGTGCACCCTCTTCTTAAAAAACCCTCTGCCGACCCGTCCTGCCTGGCTAACTATCGCCCAATCTACTGGAAAAGCTGCCCATCTTCCAACTCAATCTTCACACTGAATCTGTTGGTTGTCTTCATGACCATCAGTCTGGCTTCAGAGCTGCCTGAAGCATGGAAACTGCACTCCTGAACATCTGTGAATACCTGCTCTCCAACCTTGATTCCAACACCCCTTGTGTCCTCATCTTACTTGATCTCTTGTCTGCCTTTGATACGGTCAACCATACCGTCTTGCTCAACTGTCTCTGTGATAACCTAGGTATCACTGGTCAGGCCCTGGCATGGCTGACTTCCTTTCTCTCTGACCGACCCTCCCAGGTCCAATGTGGGTCCTTCCTCTCCTCTATCTCTATCTCCACCTGTGGTGTCCCCCAGGGATCTAACCTCTCTCCTTGGCTGTTTAACCAATACCTGGAACTTCTTGCCCACCGCATTGCTGCTCTCTGCCCCAACTTTCAGTGCTATGCGGATGACATTCAACTCATTTATAGGCTACCTTCAGCCACCTCTTCTCCTTCCCTCATCTCTGACTGTCTGTCTGCTATCCAGGAGTGGTGTGCCGCCAATTAACTCTGCCTTAATACCAGTTTGACTGAGATTCTCCTCATCAGCACACCCGCTCCCTCATTTCCTGTCACTCTCTGGCCGGCCTCTCTTGGCCCTCTTCCTGCTCCCACCTACAAGGCTAAACACCCTGAGGTCATCTTCAACTCACTCTCTCCTTCTCTCCTCACATCTCTGATGTCACTAAGAAGTCACACTACCAGCTGCTCCTCCTCAGCGGTATTCTTCCTTCCTCTCCTTCCCCCAGAAGCTCACTGTCTCCAGAGCTCTGGTTCTCTCTAGGCTGGAATATTGCAACAGCCTCTTTCTAAATCTGCCTGCTTCTACTCTCTGCCCTCTGCAACTTATCCAGAAAAGGACTGCAAGACTTGTCCTTGGCCTCAAGGGATTGTTTCTCTCCAGGACTGAAATCTCTGCACTGGCCCCCAGTGGCTGTGAGGATTAAGTTCAAAACCCTCTGCATTGTCCACAAGGAATGCTGGTGCCTGGGGCCTCAATACCTTCAACTCTCTCTTCCTAAATATCTTCTATATTTAGCTCTTTGATCATCCACCTCCAACTCCCTCAGGGCCAGTCGCTTCTTTAAGCAGCGTGTTGGTGGTAGATCTCTTTCCTCGGCTGGGGCCTCCCTCTGGAATAGCCTCCCTGTCTCCCTGAAACTTGACGAGAACCATCTCCAGTTCTGGAAGCACCTCACAATCTTCCTCTTTGCTTCTGCTTTCTCTCCTCCTCTCCCCTGCTGAACTCCTGGCTGAAACTTCACTGGCTACCTGGCCACCCTCTGATCTCAGTCCCAGGTTCCCTCCCCTGCCAGTTGCACACCTGCACTGCCTCTCTGGCAACCCCCACACTTGGGGACAGTTTCTGTAGCCCTACAGCCCCCCACCAGCATTTGATACCTGACGTCTGAACTTACCCTTGCACTTGACAAAACTCAAAACAAAGTCGAATGATGTATATTGAATACGAATGAATAATAAACTTGAATTTATGCATATTGAATACTAAATTGAATACAACTTTATGGGTAAAGCAAATAGCAGATGAAAGCCAAAGGGAAAGGGCCCATGTGAAAGCAATATATGGAAAAGAGTGCACGTGTGGGGCATGAATAAGACCACCTGAAAGTGAACTTTATGAGCAGATGTAGTGTGACAAGGCCAAAGACTGGCAAGTGGTGCACGACACGTTGTGACAAAGCCAAGAGGCTAACTAGGTGAAGCCAGAAAACTGTAAACCTGCCTATAAAGCCAGGAGGCCCACAAAGAAGAGCTAAGTGAGTGTGACTCTGAAGACAGAGGCAGGTACCGAAGAATCTGTGTATGCTGACCAGTCTAGGGATCCTGGTTGGGCGACCTGTGATGGATGGACCATGTGGTTTGACATCTGCCCCTAGACCAGTGAACTCTGAATTGTGAGAACCAAAGACATAGTGAAATAAGCAAAGGAGCAACACTGCAAGTGAAATGGTAATGCAATCTAGAAGGCGAGTCAGGATGACCTCGAGTTGTGTTACATATTTTGAAAAGACTGACACAAGTACAAGTGTTTGAGGTAAAGTCTTGGGGAAGGGAATGCTGAGACTTTGGAACTGCAAGTATTGTCTTGAGAACAAAGCCTCAAGACCCTTTTCTTTTGAACTGTGTTGCTTGGTATTTGTAGAAGGGAACCCCAAGGAGTGTGTCAAGCTGTATTACTCTGAGTGTGAGAAAGGACATTTCGAGACTTTTGTTTAACTTTCTTGAACTTGGGGAAGGGGAGCTGAGAAGAAAGCTAAGAGCTGGAAGAATCCCCGAACTTTATGTGAATAACCATTGCTTTGATTATTAACACCTCTACACGTTGTCTAGCCGTACATGTGCGGGCAAGCATAGGTTTTGGGCACAGACAGACGTTTAAGTTGAACTCTTTGTCTCAGACATTCCTTAGTTTCCTTCAGGTAAGGAATTTCCACCTTAGCATATGGCAAATTACGCCTTTTACCATCCTGACTTTTAATTTTATAAATATCTTTCATTTGAACTTTAAGTCTGTTTTCTGTGTCTTGCTTCATGATGCCTTCTCACTGCCCAGGACTATGATGAGGATTTGGACTGTTATATGGACTAGCGATGTGACTAGAATAAGCACCCGGACTGTGATGAGGTCTAGGATTGATGAAAACAAAGTCTAGGACTTCTACTATTTTGGATTAGGATTGTGATGAGGACTGTGATGTGGACACAAATTGATTGCAAGACTAGGACTAAGAATTAGACTAGGAGTGATGAGGAGTAGGATTCAAGAAGACTAGAACAGACAACATCTAGGGCTCTGATGAGGTCTGGCAACGATGGGCAAGGGCTAAGAAGGTCAAAAGGACAAAAAGTGTGACCAGGACAAGGATTATGACACAGATGCCATGACAGGGGCAGATCTGTGGAAAGGATTTTTATGAGATCTGGTATGAAAACGAACACTGTGAATTGTGACAAGGCAATCACTTTGACTCAAACTAGGACCATGACATATCTCACAAGCACTAGCGCTGTAATTAGAACTCATAGTAGGAATAGGATTGTGAATAGCCTGTCAATATGACTGATCAGCGCTGTGAAAAGGACTAGGACTATGATTAGGAATATGATTGTGATTTGGACAAGGACTGTCACTAAGTTTTCGAAGAATACTAAGACAGACTGTAATGCAATGCAATACAAATATGTCTTGCATAGAGAATCTATGCTATTTTGTGGCATCATTGTGGTGGCTTTGTGAGGAAAAATGAGAGGGTGGAATCACGAGTGGATGAGTGTAGACGAGAGGTACATGGGCATTGAGTGCCAATATTGTTTTGTTGCTTTTGACAGTTGTGCCTGGGTATGTATGCTTTTCCATAAGGGGGAACTAAGATCTCTTAAATCACACTGGTGAGAGACCTGGTTATAGGCTGGCTTAGGGATGTGTGTAGTAGACCTACAAATATAAGCTTTAACGTCGGTCTGAGATGGTAATGTCTCAATTGGGCTGCATACAAATGCAGAATGTGCAGCGGTTCTGTAACAGGGATTACGACTGAGGAGGATTTGGACTATGAAATGGACTATGAGGAGGATTGTGAAAGTGCTGACATCTATGACTAGGACTTTAATGCTGACTAGAACAAGAACTAAGACAAGGACTGGGACTGTGAAGAGGATTAGAACTGTGATGAGGATTGTGTTGAATAGTAAGACTACATCAAAGACAAGGACTGGAACAAATGTTGTGACATGCCCTATTAATCTGATGATGATTAGGATTGGAAAAAAATGTGTCTAGGACTAAGACCAGTCTGCAGACTAACACTTAGCAAGGACACAGACTCTGCCTCGGACTAAAATGGTGACTATAATTAGGATTAGGAATAGGATTGGCAGGGACTAGAAATTTGATCAGGATTTAAACTGTGATGAGGACTATTGCTATGACTTGTACTTTACTGTGATGAGGACCATGACTGTTTTGAGGATTAGGACTGAGAAGGACACAGATGTAGGCTGCTGTTAAGAAAGACTAGGACTGTGCCAGGATTGCAATGAACACCAGGACTGATGAGGACTAGGACTCACAAGGGCTGACAACTAGGAATGTCGTGAGGACTAGGACTTTAATAAGGACACAGGGTGTGACTAGGCCCGTGATGGGGATGGAGGCTAGATGTCTAATGAAGTCTACTCTGTATAAGGACAGGCACCAGGACTACCACTAGGAGGGACTAGATTGTGAGGAGGACTGGGATGAGGACTAGGAGTGTTAGTCCTCATCTAAAACAGTGATCCTTTTATTAACCCTGAGGTAGGGGCAGAGTCTTCACCATAACCGTAATACGTTTCTTGCCTTGATGCCAGTTTCAGAGGTGGTCAATTACTTTTGTTGCTGAGACCAGAATTGAAAACTTTACCCTTCTGGGTAAGGTCTCCTGGGATTCATTCCTGAATTTTGAAAGTGAAGGCACCATTTTTTAAATAGGTGCTGGGTTAGACTTGATTCCCTGTGATGGATATGTGCTGCATCTACTGTGCACCCCCTACAGTGCACACGGTAACACGGCGACAAGGACATGTCCGAATATGTGTCAGGATTTAACAAAGGCAAAGGCTGGGACAGAGAAGACTGGATTGATGAAGAATAGGACTCAAGAGGAGTAAGATTGATGAAGAAAATGTTGTGATGAGGGCTACAATCCACAAGAACAAGAGCTAGGAATGTGACAAGGATGAGGAATGGGATGAGGATTATGACTTTGAGCAGAACTTAGACTGTGATGGGGACAAAGACTGTGACAAGGATTATGACTGTGATGAGGAATACAACTATGACTGTGACTCAGACTAGCACTGCAACTCAGAATAGAAATGTAATGAGTACTAAAACATTGGGACGGAGAAAGACTGTGACTAGGATTGTGATGAGACCTAGGTCTCTAACAAGAACTATCAATGTGACATGGACTAGAATGGTGATGAATTACCCGTATCTGCTGTGCTCGACTGCATGCGAGCTGCGATGCTGTTCCCAAGAGAATCACAACACCCATCAGGGTGGCAGTGACTGCGTGGCTCTCTTATGCACTTTGAACTGCCACTCTGGACTATTTAATCAGATGCTCTGTGATTAAGCGGTGCTTACCTGCTTCTGCTGCCCTTGACTGCAGACAAGCTGAGACATTGTTCCCAAGAGGACTACAATGCCCATCAGGGTGGCAGTCACTGCAGGACTCTCTCATGCCATCTGAGCTGCCTCTCTGGAATATGTAATCAGCTGCTGAGTGCTGAAGTGGCACTTACCTGCTTCTGCTGTCCTCGACTTCACAAGAGCTACAACGGTCTTCCCAAGTGGAATACTACCCCGATCAGAGCAGCAGTGTCTGTAGGGCTGTCTCATGCCCTTTGAACTGCCTCTGTGGAATATTTAATAAGCCACTGTGTTCGCACACGAAGTGCGTCACCATCACGCTGTCACACCATCTCACTGGGAATCGAATTGTGAAGGAAGTATGACATCCAACTGTAGCATGCTTTTTTTTTTAAACAATTGCATTGAATAGTTAAACAACCAACACAAACCAAACTTGCAATATATACAATAACATTTCAATTATACATTCTTCAATCACGTTCACTGCTCCCCTTATCCCATCCCCCGTTACGAGCCTATTTCTACTGATGTCTTAATTCTTCTATATAGGCTCGTACCCCAACATGAACTCCCACTAACTATAAACACAACAACCCCTCCCACCTCTCTCCCACCCCCCTCCCTACCTTTCCCCAACAACACCCTCTCCAACTGTTGCCCAGCTCCATCCCTGGATCTCAGGCACCCCCGCATCTAGCCCTTTCTGGCAAAAGCCTGTACTCGCGGCTCAGAAGGGTAAAGTCACCCTAATGGCTGCCTTACTACTAATTCTTGGGGGTAAGTTGCCTCCGTCCTGTCGCTCCTGTTTATTTTAGATTTGCTATGCCTAATGCTACCCAGTTCGCTTGCGCATTTTATTCGCTATATTCCAGACAACAGGGTTATAGAGTCCATAAACTGCACCATACAGTTCAAATGTCCAGAATCCTCATGTTAGGACTACCCTCCCACTTATCCCCTCAGTGTTCTCGACACATTCTCCTCACTTATCTTGCTTCTGGCGATCCTGCTCATCATCTTGCTCTGGGCAGCCCTGCAAGTCCAGCTACTTCGCCACTTCCTCTGGGGTGTCAAAAAAGAGCGATCTACTTTTGTGCAAGACTTTTAGCTTCGCAGGGTACAAGAGCATGTACCTGATACCAGCCGTGCTCAGTCTCAAATTGACCGCCACGTAGCTATACCTCTGTCTTTGCACCATCATAGTATAGTCGGGATACGCCGTGATGTTAGTGGATGCTCTTTCTATCGTTCCCCCTTTACGAAAATACTCCAGGATCTTCTCCCTGTCTTTATAGTTCAGGATTTTCGCAATTATTGCTCGCGGTGGGGCTCCAGGCCGTGGCTTCCTCATCAGGGCCCGATGTGCATGGTCGACCGTGAACCCTTGTGAGAGCTTATCTGCACCTATCTCTTGCAGAATCATATTCTCCACATAGTCCGTGGGGTCTTGGCCTTCTTCTCCCTCCAGCAGGCCGACCACCCGGATGTTGTTCCGTCTTGCCCTTCCTTCCGCTTCTTCCTCTCATTTTTCTAGGTTAGCAACCTGTTGTTTTAGTATGTGTATTTTCTTTGCATTCTGTTTGCTGACATCTGTGTTAGTCTTGACCGCACTCTCCAGACCACTTGTCCTTTCTGCCAGTGCCCTGACATCCTGTCGCAGCAGGGTGACTTTGATCCCTACTGTGTCTATTTTGTTCTCTAAGGCCGCTCGTAAGTCGTCCATAGCCGTCCCCCATTTGGCGCTCAATTCTGTTATGGCGGCTAGGACCTGATGATTTTCTCCTTCTAGGATACCTTCCACGGAAGAGCCGCTCTGCCTTCTGCCGGTGTCGAGGGAGTCCGCTGTGCCTTTGCGAAGGTCTTCATTGTGGGTTGTGTGCTCTTGGCCCTCAGTCCTTTAACTGACATTGTGCCAACTTCCCTACGTGTCTGGTTCCAGCTCTTCAGTGTTATCGTGCCTCCACCTGTTCAGCCAGGTGCTGGAGCATCTACTTCAGAGAGTTGTGATATGTGGTGGCATGAGAGGTTGCGTTTCGAGTGGGCTGTGTCCTCCCACATCCTCCTATGACTTCTGTAGGCAATGTCCCCTTAGCCTATTCCTGCAGGCCAATAGGCACACCCTACCTGCCACCACCACTGTGCCTCGGACCTCTGTGGAATTCAGTGCTGTGTGTCCACTTTAAGGGGAACTGTCCAGCAGCATCTGAATTCAGCCTGCTTGATTCCTTACTCCTGCTTATGCCTCTATCCAGCGACCGTCCAGGACAAATTAGGTTCTGACCCCTTCCAGTTGTTGCTATGCAAAGGTCCTCATATATTGTCCGTTATTCCTGGCAATCCATCCACCTTGAGTGCACCGGTGCCACCTGCTCTTAGAGATGGGCACTTCAATTTAGGGCCTTGGGCACAAGTCTCCCAGCCAGAACTAAGAACACTGTCAGTCGGCCCCAGCATCCCCCAGGCACCCGCGCTTCTCAGACTAGCGGTGCAGCGTTATTGTTGCCTTCTTGTACAGTCATCGCTCACCGCTGTAAACTGAAGGAGTGTTCCGTGTGCTTCTCTTGTCGCACGCAGCGCAGCCTGCATTCTATCAATGACGCAGAACAGGGATCATTCTGTCCTTCGTCTGTCAGCAAGCGTATGCCCCTGCGTTCACGCGAGGCATCTGATACACGCTCCGATTTCCACCGTCTGTGAGCACATACCTCGCAGTGCCACCATCATCCATCCCTCGCAGCCCAGTAATCAGCGTTACTGTTCAGCCCCAAACGCTTGCATACGCTAACAGCAGGGCGCCGCACGGACACCAGCTGTGTATTGTTGGTGGCAGCGAGAGCGCTATATGCCGGTCTGCTGCATTACGCTCACGCTGCTGTTGTGCCCATGGCCCCAGGTCACGTGCCACAGCAAACTGCTAAACAATGGCCGATGTCCGCATTGCCAGTCCCCACTCCTCACATCAGGAGCATGGCATACAGCCAGCAGGGCTCCACTTGGCCCCCAGAGGCCAGCATTCGTCTTTTCGCTCCGTCACCCAGATCTATGCAGCCGCTCCCATTGCTTCGGCTGTGATTCCTTTGTTGTTGGCCATTTTCGTTACTTTGTATCCACCCACCGATTCCAAAACAGAAGCATTGGAGAGGGGTTTGAATTTAGCACATAGTCAGAGCAAAATGGTGCTGCCAACCATCTGCTCGACTCCAGGGCTATGCACATCAGGCGGAGATGTCATTCCCAAACTTACAAGACTAGACATTCCTCCCCCACAAAATGAAATTAACCATCTGAGATGCAGTCTTCTAGATTAAAGATTATTATGCACACCAGAATTACCTCCACTCAATCCATGAAAGCCAAATATAGTGGCTCACCCCTAACATAAATTGATGAGGCGCCCACCAAGTATAAATTCAGGGCTTGGTCCCTAGTTCCCACCCAAGCCTGGGAGGCAGGGTCGGACTGGGACAAGAAATAGGCCCGGACAACAAAAAAAAAGTGGCCCACCCCTCGCCTCAAAAAAGTGGCCCACCCCTCGCCTCAAAAAAAGTGGCCCTCAACCCATCATCCGTGAATCGTGTCAATGCATGACTTTTACAGAAAATGCTACATATTGAGGGTTCATGTATCTGTTTCATTACAACACAACTCATAAAATAACATTACTTTGCATACAGTTCTGTGACAGCTGTCACCACTTGCGTGGCCCCTCTCGGCACTATGATGGGGGCCATGCAAGCATTTGGAGGTCGCTGGGTATTCTGTCACTCGAGGCCCCACTTTCAACCTGCTTTTTAAAACTGTCCAACAACCCCCAACCCTAAAACTTCTGAGGCCGGCTCTGCCCCTGCGTGATTTGTGAACCCTGCCACTGGCAACTTCAAAGCTGTAGGAAATGGGTGCAGGTGGGCGCCTGCAACAAGGGAGCTTTAGGAAGTGGGTGCAGCAGGGGACGCCTGCAGCAGGGGAGCTATAGGAAAGGGGTCCATGGGGCGCCTGCAGCAGGGGAGCTATAGGAAAGGGGTCCAGGGGACGCCTGCAGCAGGGGAGCTATAGGAAAGGGGTGCACTTGGTGCCCCTCATAGATCCCGGATACATGCTCTGTCCTGATCCACAAAGTAGCTTACGTACATGGTGTGCTGGGGCTGCCTTGAGAGTCTACACCTCCTTCTAGGACATAAGGGGTGGGGGAAGGTATGCTGCATCCTCTGTTGGAAATGGGAGTGGCTCCTTCTAGGACATACTGGGGGGGGATGCCGCTTCCTCTGTTGGAAATGGGAGCTTCTGGGCCATACAATATCGTCTACAGGCCAGCTGGTTTGCCGATGGTAATGGTTTACCAAGTTCTTGTCTTATGTCAGCTTAATTGCCTGCCCAAAATGACATTTGCATTCAAAAGAACTACCGATCTTCTAGGCAGCCGCAACTTGCACATCTAATTCTCTTAAGAAAAAAGCCTGTTCTAGTTACTTTAACAACCATTGTGTTGGCAGCTCTCTAATGTAGATGTGCTGAAAAGATGAAATTAATTTAAACAAGCATACATTTATTGCACACGACTAGTGTAAAATTATTCATGGAAAACAATGCAGAAGCCATTTGCCTTCTCGGGCCTTTGAAGTTTGAAAACAAAAGAGAGGTTCAAAGAATGCTCATATATACCGTTTAAAAAGATACACGTATTAAGTAATATGAGCTTAACTAATATACTTTTTAAAAGTCTGCGTGTATAACAATACAACAGTGTCTAGTATTTTCTAGGGTATCATGCACTTTTTTTAAATGAATCATGCCCTTTTATTTTGGTTTAGAAATTGTCATCTATTTTTCAATCATGTAATATTATCAAGCCCCCACCCACCCGGCCCCTTCTTGCATGCAATTTAGTTTGGTTTCTGACTCATGTCAAAAATGTTTGCGCAGCGTGTTCTATATGTTTCAACATAAAAAAAAACAAAAGGTTTGCCTTTTCTTTGAAAAAAAAACTGTGAAGCGTACTATGCACAACACGCAAACGGACACGTTTAGTCAAAGTGACCGTTCAAGAAAAAGAAAATGCCCCAGTGGGTATGGGCCATTTTGAAGCCACACACACTGTTCGTGGGGGGAACCCCCTGTGCTTGCCTTGGCATGCCGCTGAGCAGCATGATTTAAGCAGTGGGCAATTTGTAGAGGGATGTGCCTGCAAAACAGGTGCAAATTGTAATGAGCACATTTATGAGGTGTGCTTGCTCATTCCAGGCACCGTGCACTTTGGCACCGTCTCTGTCACACGTTCCCTCCACTTCCAGGCAATGAACACACTTGGGTGTTTACTTGGGTGGGGGCAAACTGAACAAAGAACACAAGCAACCCAATTACGCGGGAAGCCTTGGAGGAAAAATAGCACCAGTTTGTTTGAAGGCGAAGGTTTCCAGTTCACTCTTAACTGCAAAAAACGATGTATACTAAATAAGAACCAAACTCAAAAGGGCAACACTGTGGGCCTCATTACACGGTAGGTGGTGAGCCATGGCGCTATTAGCGCCATGGCTCATGCCGGTAAAATACCGGCACCGCCTTGGCGGAAAGGGGATTTACCACCCCATCCCAAGGTTGGAGGGGCGGTAAATCCCCCTTCCGCCATTGCCCTTCCCCATTCCCATTTCTGCCCCATAGGGCTCTATGGGAATGGGGAAGGCGCTAATTACGGCACCGCAATTTTGCGGTGCCGTAATTAGCTCCGAGGTCCCTTAGCCGGTTGGTATTTAACGCCTGCAAAAAGCAGGCGTTAAAACTCCAACCCGCTAAGGGACCTCGTAGTAAGGCGGCAGGGATTTACCGGTACCGGTATTTTACCGGTGCCGGTAAATCACTACCGCCTACCGTGTAATGAGGCCCTGTGTGTATTAAAGAGCTTGATTGTTGGACTATTGTGTGTGCTTGGTTTCTTCCAAGAATCTGGCCTTAAGAGTTGTCATTCTAGACATCACTACTCAGACTCTGCAAGTTTAAAACGACGAGGTTCCAGCATGGGCGGGCTGGGAAACACAAGTAGCCCTGGAAATGTTTTTCAAAATGGCAATATTACATTGTGTGATCATTACAGTAAAGCATAGGCCAGCATAAGTGAGTGTAGCAGAGAACAACCACTGGTCCTCCATCTAGTTACATATTTCTCACAGGTCTCACCCATTCAACTTCTAGAACCTCCCTGTTGATGACAACCTGAGCTCCATTACAATGTGGCTACTACCGACTAGGTTAACTTGTGCTACTGTGTGTGGAAGCCAAACTGGCAGACACCACCCCAGAAGACCACCCAAACACCCTGTTGTTCAATTAAAATGCAGCCAAGTAAAATGTAGTCTCTGAGAAAATTGGGATGAAAATACCTTTGCTGTAAAAATGTTGCCAACAAAAGGGTAGTAAAAAAATGCAGACGAAAAATAGCTAAAATGCAGTGCTGTTAGGGTATGCGACTGTGTGAGGGTTAAGGAGCATGTGGGGTCATTGTGATTGCCTGGTATAGTGTCAGGATGGGGACACTGGTAAGCCACTGCGAGTGCAGGGCACCTGGCAGGACACTATACTCCAGGGGCACCGCTGGTCATCGGTGCAGGGCATTATGGTTGGATGGGGGCATGTTCTTAGGTCTGTATTGGGCTTTTAACCAGGTGAACCACCAAACAACCCCACTAAAGGTGGCAGGGTGTATCAGTGCATTATAGGGGCGCACACCCAAAAGGGCGTGGAGGGTCCGGTTGTCGAATGCAAGTCCTGGTGAGAATGTTGCAGGGCATCAAGCCGCGTTCTGACCCATTTTGGCACGCATGGGCTTGCACCTGCAGAATCCACTGACAAGACCCCGGAGGGAGCCCTCGAATCCCCACTTCCTCCAGCGGTTTTATAAGTGCGAGGAGACGCTGCTGATTCCCATCCAGGAAGTTAGACTGGGAGGGTCCTCGGTGACTGCAGGGCCCCCTACAACTGCACAGGGCATTGCATAGAGGATTCTGAGTCACAGCAGGGACGCTGCACCTGGGGCACACTGTTCAGACCCTGGACTCAACCCTACTGTAGCCCCGGAGAGCCGGTGGAGGCCCCACGCAGGGCGTTGCATCTGTGGATCTGCTCACTATGCTCTGTGGAGCCCCAGCTGGTGGAGCTGCACGGTGTATTAATTCTCGTACATTGGGGGTTCTACTGGCTCAGCACCGAGGGATCTCCACACAGAACTCGGGGGTAGAGTCTTGTTATCGGAGGGGTGCACTGGGAAGCCTTGCAGTACAAGGTGTGTGGGTTGGTACCCCCATACCCTGAGAGGTATGTGGATACCAGCCCATCTGCCTGGCTACGAGCTTTCCCTCCCGCCGATCCGTGCACACGGGTTTGTCCAGCCAGTGTCTGTAATGCAATTGAGACTTGTGGCAAGACGCGGGCACCATTAGTGCCCTCGGTCGGAGCAAGGTGATTGAAAGCTTCCTCGTTGAGATGCGCCTTTCCCGTTAGAATTCCCTGCGCTGCAAACCACGGGCATGCACCATGTGCGCAGAGCATGCACACTGGGCAAGCCGCAGCCAGCCACTGCCATGGAACACCCGTATTCGGGAAATGTGCAAGGGGGAGGTTATGGCCGAGAACAGGATACACACATGGGAGATCCCGGTGATTTGTTTACCACCGAGATTAATGACATGTACATGTGCAAAACATCCACAGAGGACAGGTCATAGACGCTCCATGCACGCAAGGGAGCGCATGCATGTACACACACGGGAAACGGCTAAGTTAGAGCAAGGGTTTTGGTTTGAGTTATAAAAAGAGATAGGGAGGTTGGGATAAATTTAGGGGTTACGGAAGGGGACGCGGACGCCTGCAGCAGGGTAGTTATAGGAAAGGGGTACAGGGGGCGCCTGCATTAAAACCCATTATACCTACGAGAATACTAGTCTAAGAGTCCTTACCTGATTGATGGCTGCTGTGGCCTGGGTGGGCACTGTCTGTCTGGCCGCTGTCGTCACCTCGCCTGCTGCCTGACGGTCCACTGGTTCTACTCAGTCAGTGTGGCTGTGTGTGGGCAGTACACTGCCACTGGTCTGGCACCTGGCGGCCTCCAAGTTGTGGTGAGGATGGTCCACTGGTGTGCTTGCACTGTGGTGGGGCTCAGCTCAGCTGGTGCCTGGTGGCTCTCTGTCTCTCTGCCCACTGCGAAGTCACATCATGTGCTGCCTGCTGCGCTGTGTGGTGGGAGCGGCCGGCGTGCCCATAATACATGCACAGGGCCAGGGTGGGTCAGAGGCCCAAGGCAATTCGCAATGGTGGCACAGAGTCTATTGGGCGGGCGGGCAGGGCAGCCTGCCCTCCTGCAGCCGAATTTACATTGGCTTGTTCCGCGGCGGGCACAAGTTAACTTAAGTTCAATTTTGCAAAGAAGTGCCAACAACTGTTGTTACTTCCTGCAAACTAGTTGAAGCAACTGTGTGAAATCAGTTGCTGCCGGCCCCAGCTCAGCCCTGCAGGCAGGCTGCCCCCCCCCGGTCAGGACTCGGAGGGAGGCAGGTGTTACAATTGCTTTAGTGTTTACAATTGCTTCATCCTGCCTCCCTCCACAGATCAAAGTCACTTTACTCAGGCCGCCGCCGGCCCGAGCTGAGCGTGAGCCGTGCACACCAAACGGCACCGGCCTCACGCAGTGGCGGCACTGCTGCCGGTGGCCCACCGTGATGAATGATGCTCGTGCATCTGCATCTGCATGCATCATAAATTATGATGCATGCATGATGCAGATGCAATCATCAAAGCAAGGCAACAACATCTAGTGTTACCTTGCTATGATGAATTGTGTGCAATTTGCAGACTGCAGATAGTGCCGCTGGCGCGCGCCTCTGGCTCCTGCCCTGCCCAGCCCAGCGCGGCGGCTCTGCCCCCCCACCCCATTTTACTTCCTGGGCGCGGGCGGCCTGCTGAGTCTGTGTGACTGTGAGCCTCAGACTAGCGAGCTGCTCACGCAGTCCGCGGCGCCGCACGCAGCCGCACACACACAGACAGGCCGGGCCTGCCAATAAAAAAAAAATTACATTGTCATTTAAAAAAAAATTAAACGGCCCAGAGGTGGCTGCCGAAAAACCGGCCCCCTGAGACCCCAAAGTCATTCGGCCACGGGCCGAAAGACCGAAAGGGCCAGTCCAACCCTGCTGGGAGGAAACCATATTGGGTCTCTGTAAGTACCCCTGAGTCAGAAATCCATTGTTCAAGCCGTGCCAGGACTTCCCTACCAAAGATTTTGAATGAGGTGTCCAAAAGGGAGATCGACAATAGGAGAAAGGGCTACCAGGGTCACCCTTTTTGAAGATGGGAAAAATTATAGCCTGTCCCCATGTTGCCGGATAGATGCCCAATTCTAAGCATGCATTAAAGGACTTGGTTAGTGATGGGGCCCACAGATCCACCTCATTACAAAAAATATCAGCGGGAATGGCATCCGGTCCAGGGGCACGGTTGGGGACTTGTTTACTTATAGCCAACTCTACCTCTTTAATTGTAAAACAGAGGGAAGATGTTCTATTAACCTCTTTGTACAACCTAAGTGTAACAATCCAAGAAGTAACCAACAAACTTCCTTGTCTGCTTAAGTCTATCTGTGGGCACTTGGAATTTAAAGCTACAATCACCAATGTTTCCTGTTCCCTCCCCAAGGAAATTGAGATGGGGAACTTGAAGATCGAGGAAGGAAGGCTAGCTGACTATAAGTGGGTCAGCTGTATGTCCAAAATGACTCGGTCGAGAGAGAGAGAAGAATCTAACATGAACATCGAGTGTTCTGCCAAATTGCCCCATCACCACACAGAGAGGAGTATAAAATGTGTGGAAATTGCTACACCCTTGACCAGCCTCAAACAACTTTGCAACCTTATAGAACCCAAAAGCATGAGATTTGATTCCCCAAAACTCACAAAGGATCACAAAAAGAAAAAATCACACAAAAACAACATTGACTATCGGCCTAACATTGTACCATCAAGGGAGCACAGTTTAAAATTGCAGAAAACAGCAATAAGAAAGCAACAAATAAAATAAAGAGTGTGTTCTATGGCTCCAAGTCAGCATGGCGTCAACCACCAATGTCAGCACTATCTGAACACAGCCATCTATCTATTGAAGACGAGGATGACATTTCCTGATATTCCAAGCCACTTCCCATTAACAAGGACAGCTGAAATGTCAGGGGGTATTTGTGATCATCTGCTCATACCCTCCCACATGTCAGTCATTATTTACTCTACCAAAGATACAACTGACAATAGTCATCTGTCAATATTTGAACGTGTTAGCCTATTGTTTATAGATCCCAAACCTAATTTCCAACATTCTGTGATTGCACAAGCAAGAAATACTGGCTGCTGCCCAGAGTACCCCTTAACTAAAAGAATGACCTTCTCTATGAATAACACAGGCTCAATTGAAGGAGATAATTTTGCCAGGAGGGACGTTAATGGCTCAACCACTAAGGTTAATCGCTGAGAGATTTAAGTAGAACTAAAAATAAAAAAAAACTTTTCTGCACCACAGATGAATGCACTTTAAATCGGAGGTGTGTAATGAATATCTTGCACTCGATCTTTCCATTACATATGATCAACTCCGTCAACATCAGCATTGTGGAATAATCGGAAACGGGGAAAATAACCATTGCTATCTTACCCTTTACTATCTGTGATATCAGGAGCATAGTCCTCAGTCAACTCCTGGAACTCTTGAAGCAAGGCTATGAGTGTAGCCTCCTCAAAATTACCCTCCAAAAAGGACCAACAAATATACAACCAAAGTATACATTTGGCTCCACCCACAGCACCATCACACCTAAACATGGATGGTGAGATGTGTATTTCGGTGAATGCCCAAGGCAATAAAAGCTTCCTTTATTAATCCTTAGGATTGGTCTTGACTTGCCAAAGTGCCCCAAGCATGCTATCAAGACCCTAACCACTGGACAAAACTGCTAAGCTGTATGTAACACCATGATGTAGTTGCATGACAACATCAGGACGGAATTTGGGATTCTCTCATAGGAATTTGCTATGGTCGCTTTACAATAAAAATGGACTGTGGAAAAAACACACTGTGAAAGGAGAAATACCATACATAAAGCGCCCTTACAGGGTCACACTGGAAGGCCTAAAGGAAGACTCCCGCTCAGCATTAAAAATGCATACGCTCCACCCCATTGATACAGTTTCTGAAAACATATTGCAGGATTTATTAAAGGCGACTGGTTACCACACAACATGAAAAAGCAGATCGTAAATATTGATGACCCTCTGAGCTGAAACTATACCTCCACCATTATGCAATGCCTTAAGCACCTGATACGCACTCGTGAATGCACTGTTGATATGCTGATACTGATCATGGGAGTTTTAATGCATGAATCTTGGACGTCATCAGTGTCGAATAGGAAAAACTATTGAAACCTATTGAATATTCCACTGCCAAGAATGAAGCAGTAATGCCAAGCGGATAAGGTGGCCAACATTTCTTAGAATCCAAGGCATCACAATGCTTAATGGCAGATGCAGAGGGGATTCAGTCGGAGAATTCACAAGAATCAGTGTCAACTCCTCCACCATTAACTATTGCTTTAACCAGACTCAATGTTTACATTTTATCAAGAGATTTGGGGGCCGATTCATGGAACAAATGTGCGCCGAAAATCTTAGCGCAAGCTGGCACAAGGTGGCGCAAGCATGAAAATGCAAGCGCACGCGTGTGATTCAAGGAAGTGCCTGCGCGTGTTTTCCACTGGTTGTCTGCCCAATCCGTGCGTGGTGCACACGGGCGCACACGTCATTGCAACAACCCGAACGGCATGCACGACGCGCACAGGGAAAGCGCACAACGTCGGCGCACACACAAAAAAGGGGGCGGGACACAGGCGTAACACGCGGAATGGGGAACAATGCGTGAAAAAGAAGGCGTAACTGGGGAAGTACTGCAGGGAACTACACAGAACGGCCACACGCACGCGACTAACTCGTATTAATGGAATCGAATACGGGAAACAAGCGTGCGCAAAAAGACGCGCACAAGCGGCAAAACGTTCGCCACAGGAAGGCAGGCGTAAGCATCCCCGCGCACAGTATAAAAGTGAGTGCAAGCAACAAACACGTATATCCAGTTACGATGAATGCCCCATTTGTCGCAGCACTGATCATGGGACACCGCAGGAGGAGGAGAATTGCCAGGGCCCGCATTTTTTCCACCCGGACTAGCCTTTTTGGGATGCCTGACGACCAGGTCTACGGCAGGTATATGTTTCCACCTCGTATCATCCTAGGCCTGGTCAGGGAGTGGGAAGATGATCTTACATCCCCCACCCTCTGCTCCCAAGCATTGAGCCCCTTGGAGAAGATGTTCAATGTCCTGCAATTTTTGTCCACTGGGCCATTTCAGCGGACTACTGCCATAGTGGGGGGGTCTCACAGGCCACGCAGTCACGCTGCCAACACCAGGTGTTGGCAATCAGGACTGCGCGCCCCTCAATTCGCAGGCACATAAACATGCCCAGAACACCCTCAGAACGGCAGGCTGTAGTCCAGGACTTTTACAGGGTGGCACACTTCCCCAAAGTGCTCGGTGCCATAGATTTCATCCATGTGGCCCTACGTCCACCTAGGGCCACAGAGCACATCTATTAAAACCGCAAGCACTGGTATTCCATCCATGTGCAGGTGGTATGCAATGCAAAGGGAATAATCATCTCTGTCTATGCAAACTACCCAGGCTCCACCCATGACAGTTTCATATACAGAATGTCTGCCCTGAGCCGGGCCCTGGAAGCTGGCAGCATGGTGACACATGGCTCCTAGGTGAGTACAAATGCCCGTACATATGCATGCATGCATGTCACACACAGAAAAATACACAAACCCCAATGATCACAACCATTATCACCTCTCCAGGGGATAGTGCCTACCCTTTGAGCAACCACATGATGACGCCAATCCAGAACCCCACCACACCACCCCAGATAAGATACAATGCTGCCCATATTGCAACCAGGGGCATAGTGAAGCGCACATTCTGAGTGCTAAAGTCACGCTTCCGCTCCCTTGACCGCTCTGGTGGGCAGCTACTCTAGGCACCCCCATTAGTGTGCAGGATCATTGTGGCAGCATGTGTCCTGCACAATGTTGCTACACGGCAAGGTGTACGGGTGGACATGGTGGTGCCCCCACATCCCCAACCACAGGCACAGGCGCTGCCCATCGGAGGGGAGAGGGCACGTGGCGAGGCAGCCCGGACCCAGCTTGTGGCTACATTTTTCACCTAAACCCCCCCCCCTGCTGAGTGCAGACAGGCCTGGCACATACCAGGTGACAATCGATGATGACAAAGAGACAGTCAATTGTCACAACCTTACCACCCTGAGAATGTTGCCATGGAAGTGCTACATTGTGTGCATCCCTAGCTACCTAAACATAAACAATCATGTGTGACCAAAAGGAGCACATGCAAGGTGTGTATCACACACCCCTGCAAAACAGGCCATCACAATCCCTGGTATGTCCTCCCAAGCCCTCCTAAACCACATCACCCTTGTCTGACACACCACACCATGACATGGCAAGCAATAGCAAAAGCCAAACACATTACCAATAATATACGAACTGACATGTGATAAATGGAAAGTGGCTTCAGACAATGACGCCTGTCATGGAATCAGATGAAATGACTGACCAACAACCTCCCACACAAAACAAGTCATAACCAAATGCATTCCAACAGTTGTAGCATGAACATAACAATCAATGCCTGTTCACATGCACATTGGGCAAGGCAAAAGCCCTACTCCTGAATCCGTGTGCTGTGTGCGTCTCCTGCAACACACTGCTCAGCACACAGCATAGTGACCAGCCATTGTGTCAGAGACACACCTTGACCATCACATGAAAAGGACAAAATAAACAAATAAATAAACAATTAACGCATGTACAGGATCCACAAATGGTCATAGATCATGTGCTGCAGGGACACAGTGGTCCCCAGAAGGCAAACTGTGTGAACATGTGGACATGGAAGGGTGGATCTTTACATCTGGAGAAAGGTTGCACATCTTGTTTCTTTCTGACTCTATCTTTCCTTCCTGTCAGTAGTACAAAGCACTTTGGATGTGATGTAGAAGACAAAGACCACTTGATGTCAGAAGACAAAGACCACTTGTTCCAAGAACAGGGACTGGAACGCTAAAGCAGGCTACCATTAGTACAAGGGCATTGTTTACTGCTGCCTTCGCTGTTTCACAGCCCAGATGTTTGTTAAGTTGCACAAGTTCTGACACCCGTCCTTCCCTATTGTATGCACTGCATGTTTGTATCACATCCCTATCCCTATCCCTAATAATCCCCCCTACCAAGGCCCCACAAATAAACTCCTTGAGATTAGGGAACACTACACCCCAAGGCAGTAACTATGCCCCATGCCCATCTACCTCGCCTACACCTGGAACTATAAAAAATGAAGCCTTAGTTAAACGAATAGTCGATTGCAAAATACATAAAACAGCCCTACTGTATATGCATTCTCTAGCTAAACATGCTCCTGATATTCATGATTACTAGGTTAGGTGCAGAAACTCGGATTGACTCGGAGGCGGTCTCTTTGCGTGAGACTTTGAGGTGCAGCTTGAGTCAGTGACGCGACGCGCGACCATCAAGCAGCGTGTAGAGTCCTTTTCTCGAACCCGGCGAAGTGAAGTGTTCGCTGCTACTCGATCCACCCGCTCCCTCCAATCCCTCCGGGAAGGTTCGGGGAAGCTGCAGGCTCAGCTGCGGGCTCGGCTGCGGGGGCTCCTGGACTCGAGAGTCTGACTCGAGAGTCTGAGAGGACATGTGCGAGTGGAGCGGAGCCTGGAGCTTTGGGTGCGCGGAGCCTCGTAAGAGCCTCGTAAGAGCCTCATAACAGGGGGGCGGCATCTGGAGAGGAGTTGCTGCAGTGAAGTGGTTTGGTGAGTCCGGGTGAGCTGCCTGAGCTGTTGGAGCCTGTTTGGGCTGCCCGAGCTATTTCAGCCACCACCATTTCACCTCCTTTTGAGCCCTTAGATTTTAATTTTTCTACCCCTGAGGCGTGGGGTAGATCACGGCGAAATTACAGCTAGACTTTGGTGGAGAAGCTGTGGGGAGCTGTGAAAGGCTGCCTTATTTTTCACCTTGTTCTTAACCTGCCCACCTGGTTTGCTCTGTTTGCCCTGTTTGCCTCGACCGTTGGTCTATGCTGGTGCCGACTGAATACGGCTCTAGTACTGTGTTGCAGTTTGGTGAGCTGTATTGGGTGGTGTTGAGCTGTGATGAGCTGCTGTGCTGCCGGGTGCATTATAAGCAGGAAATAGCCGTCTGGGGGGGGGGGGGGCAAATAAGCATATTTGGGTGCGCTGTGTATCCTAGTTGTTACCTTCCTGCGTCCTTCACTGTGCGGCGGGAGGTGGCTGTGTGTTTCTAGCAGGGCAGTTTTTTTATTTTTTATTTTTTTGAAGCACATTTGTTGTGCCCTGCCCTGTCTATTGCCATACATTTGCCATACATTTGTCAGTTGGAAGGGGCAGTTGAGCGTCCTTTGTAGTAGGGTGGCTTGACTGTCCTGTTGGCTGAGTAGCGGAGCACGGAGACACACAGTACTGTGTCTGCACTGTGAATAGTGAACAGTGAAGCGTGGGATTATCCAGTTCTTTTCTACCTGTGCTGTGTACAGTGGAGTGTGGGGCCAATGAAATTGAGAAGTAAATCATTGCAGAACGACACTAGGAGCCCAGAATGGGATGGCTCCTATTTTGAGGAACCACAAATTCAGAACCAACACCAAGAGCTGCCCTCGAATAATGCACCCTCTACAAGCCAACACCCAGAAAATATAACTATTGCGCAGGTGCATCTTGGTTCCTTGGGATTCTTGCCAGCTAGCAGTACCCCCTCTTACACGGTACAGTCGTGGAGAAAGGGTTTGGAATATACTACCACTACAAATAAGATCCAAAGGAAAATTGATGAACACTTTGGCAAGAAAAAACGTTGTGGTAATGGAAATGTATCAAGTAGAAGCAGCATAGAGCGCTTAGGAAGTGACATAAATGATTCCTCATCTATAGAAGATCCTCCCCCATAATTGCCTGCACAAAAAATGGCAGTGCCTGAAAGGGAGATATTAAATGTAGAGGAGGCTCCAGAAGAGGAAGCTCCCTCACAAACGCAAAATCTGCGGTAAGCCAGAGAGAGAGAGAGAGGGGTCAAACAATCAGTTTGATGATACTCCCCTCTCGGAGTCAGTTCTGGAGGAGTTCAGACAGCTTGCACATGTTGTAGATGAAGATGTAGTGGTAGAAATTGAGCCCCCCATAAATAATCAGGAGCATGTGTCAAGCCCTCAGGATGAAGCTCTGGTGAATGGCTGGTTCCTGGTAAACAACTGTCAAAGGGTCGAAGGAAGGCTAAAAAAAAAAGAAATTAATAGGAAAACCAGCACAATGGCATTCCCAGTTATCCTACGAAAGCAGAAAAAAAGGCTAAGCCTGGTGACTTAAAAAAGAAACAGATTAATAATGAAGAACCTTTAATAACTAAAAATTGGAAAAATTCCTCACAGAAAGATATGCTAGGAAATGACTCACATATACTGAACATAACAAATGGACACTCAAAAGGTTCTCAGACAAAAAGTGGGAAATCCTTTAGCGATATTGAAAAAAGAAAAAACAGACAGAAGGGAAGCAGAAATCTATTTTGGAACCTGACACGAGCAGCCCGACTAAAGCGAAGATCTCGATGGCTAATGTCGGCCTTCAGACAGATCCTATGGATCAACAAGAAGTTTTACACCAAACTTCATGTGCAGGTCCCGTGAGTACTAAAAGCCTAACTGGGAATGGAAAAGAGAATAGAGAGAAAAAATCAATTTTAACCTGTCCATCATTGAAAGGCCCACCTTGGGCCTCAATATTTTTGGGGAAGGAGGATAGAAACCTTTCCAAGAAAATTCTGGGCCCAACAGAAGCAACGCTAAAAATTGCACCAATTTTTCTAAAACGAGATGTTAAGAAGAGCTTAAGCACATCACTGATTGTGGAAGTCAAAAATGGTCAGGTTAAGACCAAGAGACTGACAGAAGCACTCAAGGAAAAATCAGAAGACCTCAGAATGACAGTAGTTGTGGAGGCAAATTCCTATCAATAAGTCCTGTTGGAAGATCTAGAAACTCAAGAATATGCTGTTCCGAAACTCTGGCTGAAAGCGCTAAACAAAATACCAAAACATGCATCACTTTGTAGAAGTGCTATTTTGGACTATGGTAAAAGACTTCCCAACCTCTTCCTGTTTGGCTCTGAGGACATAGAATATGTAAAGGTTCCGAGCAGACAGGTGATGAACATAGTAGAGGTGGGTTTTACATCACAAAAAGCGTGGAAAGCCATTAAAAGTAATAAAAAAAAGCTGGAAAAAAACAGCCTGATGATTTTTGAGAAGAACCCAGTGGAAGTACAAATGCGTCAAAACAGCGAGAAATTTAACTCTGTAGGAGAAAGTGTGAATGCTGTGGGAATCTTAAATCAGAAGCCAGAAGTGCCAGCTTGGGAAAACTCGGGTGAAAGCAAGGCCAGTACCCTAGCAGCACTCCCTGGGATCCTCAGTCAAGTACTACTAAAGCTGTGGTTGACACAGCAGAGACTTTAGGCATAATGAAATTACCGTTACAAGTTGGAACACCTGTGGCCCAAAGTCCTTTACTGCAAATAGCAGACAGAAAGATCTCTTTTTAAATTCTGATGTTATCCTACTCCAGAAGACCTGGCACACACATCCAATAGAAATAGAAGGGTTCACAATATTCACAACCCCGGCAAGCCAAAAATCTAAAGGACGACCGTCGGGGGGATTATTGCTTGGAATTAACAATGCATTAAGCAAAATTGTCACACTTTTAAACAATGGAAAGGAAGGAATTCTGGCATGTGAAGACAAATTACAGTCTGTCCATGATTTTCCTTCTCTTGTAGTAGTGAACATTTATTGGAACCCAGTACAATGTAGCCTTGATCAATTCCATCGGTCGTTGTCAACGGTGTTGCAGAATATTGCATTGCTCCATGGTGATGCCAATGTGATCTTGGGTGGTGATCTGAATACGCAATGCATCATGACATAAGATAGGAAGAACACATTAAAATGGGCAAAAATCTCCAAGCCTGGGAGGCAGTGGTCAGAGTTTTTAAAATCCTGGGGCCTCTATAAGCTAAATGGAGCTGCTGAAGGGGACTGCCCTTCGAATCCAACATGGTCCCGTGGCAATGCCTTCTCCACTTTGGATTATGTATTTGTCTCTGAAAAATTACGAATGAAAGAAACATCTATGGAAATAATCTGGAGAGAAAGGAGTGATCATGCTCGGCTAAGAGTTGAAATTATGAGCTCAATGAAAGATAAGTCGGCTAAATACTCACAGGACCTACTATTGAGGAAAAACAAAGCAGTCCTGGTTAAATATAAAAGAAAGGGGCGAAATTTGAATGAGAAGTTAAAACGTATCTCATTAGAAGAACAAAAAGAGAATTGTAAACCTTCCTGCTTTCAGCCATTTATTTGGTCGGTGCACCGCCCGATAGCAGGAGCACTAGCAAATGAAACTCATCACTTACACGCTTTTGATGAGGAGACATGGATCCAAAAAAGGTCCTTAAGGCGTGAAGTTAGACCGTTGAAGTCCTCTATTACGGACCCATCGGAACGTCATATAGAACAGAAAAAGCTGCTTAGGAATTATAAGCAATGGTCACGGTCAAGAAAGATCCTCCGTCATCAACAGGACAATGAACAGATGCTGGAGGCTCTTTGTGAAAATAGTACCCACAACTTCTGGTCAATGATTAATAATAAAGGAAAGAAATCAGCCAGTAACATCACCCAATGCATCCTGGTTCCAGAAAAAAGGTGTATAGACTACCTGACAACGAACTTTAAAAACATGTCAGCCATTTTGGAAAATCAACAGGAGGTCACCAGGTGGGAACTTAACTTTGATGTAAAACTAATAGAAGACCTAATAAGGAGCGCCTCATCATCAAAGGCAGCAGGCCCAAACGGGCTAACTTATCAGGTTCTGAAGTCTAACGTTAACACCTGGGCGACACTTCTCGATACCCTTTATAGGGAAATACTAGAGTCAAAATGCTTCCCTCCTTCTTGGAAACAAGCAATCATAATACCATTCTTTAAAGGAGGGGACAGATCACAGCCTGAACATTATGGTATATAGGCCCACGCCCTCTTGAGCATCGAGATTAAGATATTCATGCGGATACTCTTATTAGAGTTAGAGGATTGGGCCAAATCAAGCAGCATCATCTCCAAATTCCAAACAGGCTTCAGGTGAGGAAGGTCTACAACATTAAATGGCCTCACCCTGAGCATATTAGAAGAACATACAAGGACATTTGGAGAGGGTCCACTTTTTGGAGCCTGGGTAGATCTCTCTAAAGCATTTGACCTGGTAAAGATGGAGTTATTGTGGGCAAAACTGAGAGGGTGAGGCCTCCCAAACAAGCTCCTGGCGATTCTAATTGAGCTCCACAAAAACACCACGCTCATGGTAAGATTAGATGAGGCTGGTCATCTCTCTAGTACAATCAATGTGGAGCAAGGTGTGCAACAGGGTTTTATGGGAGCCCCCTTGTTCTTCAACATATACCTGTCAGATCTGGGAGATTTTCTACAAAAATGGACCATGGCAAGTCCCAAACTCAACTCCAGTAAGGTTTTTTGTCTCGCCTATGCAGATGACATCGTCCTGATTGACAGGACAGCAATAGGTCTGCAGCACCTACTTAATGGGCTAAGTGAATACATTAAACTAAATGGACTAGAAGTTAACCCAAGAAAGTCAAAAATTCTGGTGCTGAAACACCCAAAAAAGCAAATTAACTTTGGCAAATGTTCATTGAGTGCATAATCACATGTGAACCTAGTTGCCAAAAATTGCTCGCACGATCTAAAGCTACTCAGGATAATCCGCCCATACCTCAATGAGGAGAATTCAGCAACTCTCGCTCGGGCACTCATTCTCTCAAGAATAGATTATTGCAATGCACTCTTAGTAGGGGCCCAGCACCTCCAAGTCATTCAAAATGACGCGGTCCGGATTATCATAAAGGTCCCAAAAAGATGCCATATTTCCCTCTTCACAAATGTCTGTATGGGAAAGTTCCCATCTACCTGAAATCAACCACCTCATGGCATAAATCACTACGTTTGTTAAGATCAATGAACACCAGTCTTGTTGCTTGTCCGTCGATTAAGAAATCAAAAGGGCTGTGCACATTATTCGCAAACTGCCCTTCTAGAATTTGGAATACCCTCTGTATCATCTTGCGATCAGACCCGCACATGAGCACGTTTAAGAAGGCACTGAAAACCCTTCTTTTCACTTAGAACTAATTCTTCCTGGACCTGCCTGCTTTTGTCCTGTTTCTGTCGGTTGCCCTTTGTGTCTGTGTGTGCCCTGATGCCTGTGGGCTCTGACGTGGTATAAACAAATAAATAAATAAACAGCTGAGTCTTTTATCGACAAAAGAAAGGGTCTCCCACCACTTCTTTGAATTATTCTCCTGACCTGAAGCTGCAGAGCATTGTGTTCCATCCAGTCCCCTGCACCCTGCCGACATCCTGACCATCACCACACCAAGATAAGTCCACCTGCGCTCTGGTTGCATCTCCCTGCAATTTTCAAACAAAGATCTGCCCATATGAACAAGCAGTTTGTAATTTTGAGCCTTGTGTGTCAACATGTAACTAAATTGGTTCATTCACTCCTGAAGTCCTTTCAGAGGATAGTGTTTAATTTTGCAGAAGCATCTGTGTTGTTTGGATGCATTTCAAGGTCTTTGTGCATTGTGTTAAAAGGGCTCCTAATTGTGGGCCACTCTCCAAGATGGCTGCCCTGCATAGGCCTGGAGAGCGTTCCTGTTGCTGCAAGCCTGATCCTCTCTGATTGGCTTTCCAAAAATGCATCTCCCTTTCAGGGGCACTGGGACGCATGAGTCCGGCACCAACAATCACATCTAGACCCAGTGTGAAGGCCCATCCCTCATTCTCCTGGCCTAAAGCTGTAGAGAATTGTGTTCCATTCAGTCCCCTGCACCCTGCTGACCTTGCGACAAGTACTACACCAAGGTTAGCCCATCTGGGCTCTGGTTGCATCTCCCTTCAATTTGCAAAGATATAGCTGCCTACATGAACAAGTAGTTTGTAATTTTGAGCATGAGCCACTCTGATTAGCTATCCAAAAATATTTCTCCCTATCAGGGGCACAGGGAGGTGGGAGACGGCACCAACAATCAAAGGCCAGCATCTAAGGCCCCTGCCTGAGCCTGTCCGGACATGGCTGGTAAGGCAGCCCCTCCTTTTGTCACTGCTGGCAAAGACATGTACTTGGTACTTTTTCCCTGCGCCTCTGGACTTTGGCATCCCCCCACATTCATGTGATTGCTGATTGTTGTTCTCTTGCCTGCCTCATCTCTCTGTGACTCTCACCCTCTGCCTCCTAGACATTCTCATTGCTGCATCTATGTGCCCATATGTCCCTTTGTACTTCAATACCTACCCTCTAGATTGACTCTTTCATTTCCTGAGCCACCTCCAGACTGTCATCATGTCTGTACTGCTTTGGCATAATACCTTTGTCTCAATACTGGCTTTGAGGTGTGTTTTCATCCTGCACTGTTTGTACTGTTTAAAGAAATCGAATTTATGTGTGTTTTCATCCTGCATTTTTTGTGTTGTTTAAATTTTAAAAAATCAAATTTAGGTGTGTTTTCATCCTGCATTGTTTGTGTTGTTTAAAAAAATAAATTCAGGTGTGTTTTCGTCCTGCATTGTTTGTTTTGTTTAAAACATTGAATTTGGGTGTGTTATTATCCTGTATTATTCAGTTCTGCTAGTTAGATATCCAATCTACCTCCTTGCTCTTGTAGTAAGTGTCTTTGCTTCTTGCTTCCTTGTAGCCCCCCTTTAGCTCCCACTACTTTTTCATTCTACTGCGTTCCTTGTGAGCCTGCACACTCCTGTCAACTCTCTCCCACGTGCCAAAGTTGTTGAGCCCGGTTAAGTGCACCACACCGGTCCCCTTCACAATGGCACTCTCTATCTCTCCTATTTTCTCTAACTGCTTCTCTATCTCCTATGCCTCACCGCTCACTAAGTCGGGCAGGAAGAAACTTAAGAAGTATACACTTGGCTCTAACCCAGGCCTTCCTATAGCTGACACCTACATCAGTGCCTCCGACAGAGAGAGTCTCACAGGCATCTTCTTTGTTGTTCCCTGCCATATGGTCGCTCTGCTCTCTTCCTACTCTTCCTCACACATCGCAATGGTTCCATCTTGGCACAAGGGCCTCAACACAACCTCCTCCTTTTTGATAAGCTCCTCCCACACCTTATCAACTTTCCACCTTCATCCTCACTGGCTCCCTTGCCATCTACCACTGTCCCTGCGCCCTTGCCTCTGCCTTCTCTTGCCTCTATTTCTCTGGCACGTGAGCCACTTATGGTGGGGACCACTGTCCCTTGCACCCCTTGTAAGTCTTTCAGAAATGGCAATCTGCTCCACATTGCTACGCTTCACTCCCGCTCCGCGGTCAAGCAATCTTCCGACATCTGTCACCTCTTGGAACACCTGCAGCTTGATGTTCTTGCTCTCACGGAGACCTGGTTTAAGGACAGCTCTATCACGAGTTTTGACACTCTACTTCCTGACGGGTACAAGATTCTCTCTGAACACAGGCCTAACAGACCAGGAGGAGGAGTTGCCCTTATCTTTCTAGAGTGGATCCCTGTTTCCACCAACCCCACACAGACCTATTCCTTTTTCAAATTCCTGGTCTGCAGGCTTCCCCTCTCTCCTGTCTTCTCTCTTACTCTAGCCACCATCTATTGGCCACTGGGCCAGTCCACCATCTTCCTCTAGGAATGGGCTGACCTGGCATCTTATCTCCTTTCCTCCTCCTACCAACTACACCTTTTGGGGGATTTCAACATCCATCTTGAATCTCCTGACTCTTCAGGAGTTTTCCGCAACCTATGCAACTCGCTCTCCTTCTCCTTTCTACCTGCTGGCCCGATGCACACTGCTGGCCACACCTTGGATGCTCTTACCTCCGCAGACATTCCTCTTTCTATTCCTCTCACTACCCTACTTTTATGGACTGATCACTCTCTTCTTTCCTCTCACTTGAAGCTTTCATCTCCTTTAGCACTGGCACACTCTGCACTGCCTCTGATCTTCAAGGTCATCCAACCCATGAAAAAAGTGTCAGTGACTGCCTTGCTTCCATCTACTATCCTCCTTCTACTTTTATAGCTGACTCCCACCCCCATACAGCCCTCTCTAACTTTCACCTTTACATCTCCAATACCTTCGACATCCTTGCCCCTGTCATGAGGGTCCAACTGAAGCAAGCCAAAAAGTGCAACTCTTGGTACAGCTCTGACCTGGCTGACCTTAAACGCAAGTGCAGGGCAGCGGAAGGGAAATGCAGATCTTCAGGCGCCCCCTCGGAAAAGCTGGCATGCCGTCTTCTGCAAGGGCAATATAGACTCTTCATCCGGTCTGAGGAAAGAGTCCATATTCAAGCCTGCATCTCTGTCACACCTAACAACAGGGCCAAACCTTTCAGAATCTGTAAGGAAATGGCCAATCCTATGCAGCCTCCGGCCCTTTGCTCGACCTTGGCTTCACACTTCACCACCAAAACATAAGACATCCTGACTTCTCTGTCCTCGGCACCCACTCGTGCACCATCATCTCCTGGGCTTACGTCACCCCCCCGCAACACTCTCCTTCATCTGTCCTTCCTCTCCCCTGTCATACCAGAGGAGGTCTCTAGACAAGGTGGATTCCTGCCCCTCCAAAACCATCAAGGACAACTTTGACTCACTAGCTCCAGCCTTGGCAGACCTCTGCAACCTTTCCTTCACCACTGGAGTCTTCCCCACTTCTCTCAAGCATTCTCTTGTGCACCCTCTGCTCAAGAAACCCTCTGTCGACCCTAGAATTCTGGCTAACTATCGCTCGATCTCCATTTCTCCTTTCCAGGGCAAACTCCTGGAGAAGTTGGCTATCTCAGCTTAGCCTCCACACTGAATCTGCTGTTTGTCTCTATGACCATCAGTCTGGCTTTAGAGCATGCCGAGGAAAGGAAACTGCGCTTCTGAACACCTATGAAGACCTGCTCTTAAACCTTTACACTAACTCTCCCTCTGTCCTCTTTATTCTTGGCTTCTCTGTCAAGTATGTCAAGATATATCAAGAATCAGGTAGTTGAACTCGTAATGTAGTAGTTCAGTTGTCCCTACCAATGTGTCCCTTTGTACCTCCAAAATAAGTACCAAGGGGCCAATTAGTCGGAAGATGGAATACCAGATCGGACTTCTGAGGAGGCAGGAACAGCGTAGGATGCAGAGAAGGATAACGTACTTGATCACCACTAAACTATAGGAATCACAGAGACAAACAGACTCAGAATCGTAGTAGTGGGAAAACAATGAACAAGTATAAGTATTACAAGACCAAGATCAAAAGCAACTTACCAATGGTGCGAGGAAATGAGTTCTGCCAGAGAGAAATACTGTGCAACCCAGTCTAGCAACCCAGTTTACCAGTCTAGCACGAGGATGCCTATGCTAGTGCAAGTGTCTCTAGTCCAGTGTCTGTCCTGACGGGATGAGGACACCTGTCGACTCTAGCACCTATAGTGCCAGTCTCTAGTCCAAGCACTGTATTATGGGTCATGCAGTTTCTTTCTGGTGAATGGATGTGAACTCCTCAGTAGTACTGTCCAAAGCGATGTAGTGAAGTAGACACAAATGGGATCTCCTGCTGCGGATGCTTGTATCAAAGATGCAGCATGAGTATGGTAACACGCCGACGAGAGGAAAATCACAAGACAATCGGAGAGAATGGTCAAACGTTCAGGGTCTGGCAACTTGCTAATAGGGTGTTTGTTGGAATCCAAAAAGCAAAAGCGTGGTCAAAATTTGTTCTGGGTTCTTCTGTTGCGGGCAGCAGGGTGACCAGCTCAGGAGGCAGAAGCTGGGTGGTAAATGTTCCTAGTCAGGCAGCGTCCTGGTGGTAAATATTAGCAGACGATAGGCAAAGACAGGTCGTAACAAAGGCCGAGGTCGGTAACAGGAAGACTTCAGAGGGAAATAGGATGGGGCAAGGTAGGAAGGATCAATGACAAGAAAGTACCAAACAAGTACTAGGAAGCGTAGCCTAGATTCCAAGACAAAATCAGAAGCGGCGAGTGCGGTAACCCAGAACCATTATATTGGGTCCCCGCAAACTTGCCGAACTACGCCTCTCCGGGATTGAATCATGTGATGAATATGGAGCGGACGCCATAATCGCCATGGCAATCTTGCGGAGTGAGTAGAAAAAAAGCGAGAGCGAGTCCAGGGAAAACCATGATGCGAGTTTCTTGCGTAGGTAGCATCACAAGCAGCAGATGATGTATTCATGTGGGTAGCAGCATCAGATTTGGGGAAAGGGTATTCATCCTTTCCCCAATTTTCCTGATTTCCAGGCGAATCAAGACACTCACCTCTGCTTGCGATATGGCAAACCACAACATCCTGATCTCCCATCTCTGTGAGACCCTGGGCATCACTGATCATGCCCTGGCGTGGACAGCATCCTTTCTCTCTGATCGTCCTTCCCAGGCAGAACTTGGTTCTCCGCTATTACTCTACTTGTGGTGTCCCCCAGGGATCTAATCTATCCCCCTGGTTTTCAATGCCTACATGGCCCCTTTGGCCCACATGATCTCTGCCTTCACCTCAAACTTTCAGTGTTATGCAGATGACACACAGCTCTCTTTCAGGCTACCCTTGGCCTCTTCCTCCTCCTCGCTCATACCTGACTGTCTGTCCACAATTCAGTCCTGGTGTGCTGCTAATGATCTCTACCTTAATGCCAGTAAGACAGAGGTCATCCTCATAGGGACCTCTGCTCCTGTTTTCCACTTTCACTCTGGTCCTGCACCCTCACCCACTAGTGAGGCAAAACATCTGGTTGTCATCTTCAACTCTACTCTCTCTTTCGCTTCTCACATCTCGGACATGTAAAAAAGGCCCACCACCAGCTGCACCTCCTCAGAGGTATTCTACCTTTTCTCACCTTCCCCCAGAGGCTCACTGTCTACAAAGCCCTGCTTCTCTCCAGACTGAACTACTGCAACTGTCTCTTTCTCAATCGTCCCACCTCTACTCTTTGACCCCTTCAACTTATGCAGAACTGAACCGCAAGAGTTATCCTTGGCCTCAAGCCCAGGGATCGCTTCTCTCGGGTGCTGAAATCCCTCCACTGGCTCCGCGTGGCTGCATGGTTCAAGTTCAAGTCCCTTGGCATAGTCCACAAGGATTTCTGGGAAGGGGGTCCACACTATTCACAACGCTCTCTTCCTAAATACTCTCCTTCCAGAGCCCTCTGCTCCGCCTCCTCCAACTCTCTGCGGTCAGCCGCTTTTCCAAACAGAGATTTGGGGGTAGATCCTTATCCTCTGCAGATACCTCCCTCTGGAACAGCCTACCTGCCTCTCTCTGTCTTGAGCCAGACCTCCTTATGTTCCAGAAACTCCTCAAGACATTCCTTTTCCTCTGTCTCTCTCCTGCTCCCTTGCTAGCCTCCTTTCTCTTCTCTCCTGCTTCCCTCCTTTGCTCTCATCCCCAACCTGTTCAGTCAGCTGACTGGTCACCTGGTTCACTTCCAGAGCCTCAGAGGTACCAGGCTCCCACTCCAGTCCTGCACCTGCCTCCGGTCCTCCACACTCTGCCTGCATTACTGCACTTGGAATATGTTCCATGAGAGTGGCACACACTCTGCACTTAACCCTGGCCACTGCTGGACCGGGTGCACTTGTCCCCTCCCGCTCCCTCACACTTCTGTCTGCTCACTCGCACGCCCTTGAATGTACTAGGCTTAGCATGTTTATCTGTGCTGTCTTCCTCTACCTCGCCTCCTGAGCTTTGCTGTGCCTGCATGCATAGGCTCATTGATGAACAACCTTTTGTCTTGTATGTTCCTCTCCCTCCCCTGACTGTCCCCCCCACTATTTGTCACATACTTATACTAGCAGAATTGCCCTGGCCTAGTATGCTAGAATGATGACGATATCTCCTTGTTCCCTTCCTGCCTTGAAGCACTTTGAAGTGCTTCACTTGTGTATAAGTGCTTTACAAATCAACAATTACAATTATAATCTCTGCACTTCAAACCTTCAAGAAGATTTTGTTAGACCCTGTTACGAGTGCAGTCCTTCCCAGTATCCTGCAGTTGTGAAGTGAAGGCAGGTGTTCCAAGGCAGACACAAGTGCTGTCCCCTAACCATACCCGTTGACCACTGGTGGTGAACTGCTGCTGGAATAAGACATGCAACTGTGACACCCACGGGCTGGCCAGGACAACACTCTGCTGCAGGACCCTTGAAGGTGTGTGGTAGGCTGGCCCATGGTTTGGGAGCCTAAGAAAAGGACTCCTCTTGTCCCTGAGACCCAAGACAGCCAGGATTCCTGCCATTTTGCTATTGTACTTCTGTGAGCCATGATCCAAGTGTGTTTGACCCAAATCAAATGACCAGGACCCTTTGGAGCTGCCTTTGAATTTTGAACCACTCTCTACTGCACATTGAAACCTGTTCGCCACTGCATTGCGCTATCCGGAATTGCATCATTGTGTCCACTCAAAGAAAGAAGTACTGCTGTATCTGCACTGCTCGCACCACTGCTCAAACATCCAGCTTCTTCATCGCCAAATAAGTCACCTCTCAAACTGACTGTGGGGTTTTTCCTGCACCTTTGTCCTTCGAGCCCCCACATCGAACCGACTCATCTCCACATCCTGGACATTTCGACCCTGCTACGACATTTTGCTTGCCTTTAGACTTGCGCAAATGTCAAATGTTGAACTTCATCAAACGGCCAACCAGCACCCAGAAACCTGGTTTTCTGTTGTCGAACCACCAAGACACTGCAAAGGCATTATTCACTGCTATCCGCCTCTAGTCTACCTTGGGCCCTAGAGACTGCTGAGGTTACATGAATCCTTTTTTTTTTCAACCCAAGAATATACCTTTTGAACCCAGTAGTTTTTACTGCATTTTCCTCCTGTTTCATTACCCAGAGTGCTGCATCTCTATATCTTGCCTATTCTGTGTTCTTCCTATAGTGGTGGGATTATGTAGTGTTTTCTATTCAGTTATTATTGCATATGGTGTGTTTAATTAATGTATATCATAGAATCTTTAGTGGGCATTCCCCGACAGTACAGGCTGCTCTCGATCCAGGTTACCAGACAGAGTAAAGGAGGTATATATTTTAGCAGTGCTTGTTTTACCTGTATGATTGTGCTGGCTCTTGGTTTGTGGAAGTGTGAGGGCTGAGTAGGCACTTTAGATTCTGCTCATTCTTGTTCTGCTGCAGTGTAGGAGTAAATTCATCACACCAACCCTATAGGCTTTTCAGATGTCCTTGTCTTTAATGGATCCCCATTATTGTAATATTGTAAACCTCAATCATTTTGAATACGCCAAAACCTACCTGAACTTCCCTCAAGAATTATGGCACTCAAAGGACACTCGGGGCAATTTGGCTTGAATACAATGTGTGGGAACCCACTAATCTTCCTGAATCTAACTAGGAGATTTGTGGAAGCCACGGATACCATTTAGGAATGTATGCCCAGGCTTACCCCACATCCCAAACATACCACTCATAAAGAAGACTTGCTTAAAAGATGACTCCATCCTCACTCAAACAAGCACACCATCGCAAATGTACAACTGATATGATACATCATCAGAAAATGTGCACAAACTTCTGCAAGCAAAACGTATAAAAACGCATACATCAAAGTAGCACGCCAAATAGCAAACCAAAATTTGACAACACATGTTACCAAATGATAGTGAATGCTCTTTAATCGTACCTCCAGCATTCAACAGCAGCCCAAAAAAGACTATCTAGCAAAACCAAATTCAGTTTTTAACATGGCAGCACTGTTCATTCTAATAGGTAAACAGGAATAAAACTAAGAAAATAAATTAAAAGTTACAACACACAGATATTTTAACTAACATGTCTGGGTTAGAGAAACAACATTTTTAAGGCATCAGCAAAAGAAAAACTCTGACGAACTAGAGGTATAGACCACTGGTCAAACCGTGCATGAATACTTCCACCACTAAAAAGGCTGAATGCCCCATCTACAATGCGGGGTGTGAAGGTTTTGGATGGTAGGGGATTACATGACGTTTCCTTTCCTATTTGATATTGTGTGGTTCTGTGTGGTTGGTAAAGTGGCTACTCTTGGCAGAGGTTGGGTATCTGTTGTCACTCACTCTCTCCCAGCTGTAGGAGTGGCTTTTATTCACCTCCCATCATCTACCTGTGCATGGACGATTGGGGAAGTGTATTAGTACCTGTGTGCTTCCAGTCAAGTCCTGCCTGTCGTCAGGCCCTCCCTTTTTTTTGTATGGGCTATTAGGTGTCGCTTGTGACACGTATACATCCCAAACGATTGCATTCATGTCAGATTCAAGTACAGATAGGGAGGTTCCATGCCATTTCCACGAAATAAATGGTAATTTGCTTCATGGAAATTACTTTTATGTTTTACTTCAATTTATTTTTTTAATGAGGAATTCCCCACTACCACAGCTACCCCAGACACCTCCCCACCCCCTTTTGCACCTTAGCTCACAAATATATATATATAAATATATATATATATATATATATATATATATATATATATATATATATATATATATATATATATATATATATATATATATATATATATATATATATATATATATATTACACAGCCACGGTAGTGGCTGTGTAGTTATGGTTAAGTTTGGTGAGGTTTGGTTCAGGGGGGGCAAAGTTATAAGGGGGGTCCCAAAACTTATTTTTTTCCCATAGACTGAATGGCGGAAAAACTATGCTCACGTCCACAGCCCAAACCGCTGGACGGATTTTCACCAAATTTGGACCAGGAGCAGCGGCTTGGTCCCACAAGCATGCATTTGCAAATATGGTGAAAATCCGTCCAGTAGTTTTTAATAAAATGAGCAAAAAATAGGTCAAAATAAATTAGTGATATCTATGTTCGGTCCGCGGACACACTTCCCTGTTCGCTCTGCGGACGGTGTCCTGATTGGCCAATCGGCTCGCATCCTGTCCGCGGACATGCAACGTGTTCGTTGATTGGACGGTGAAGAGCGTGAAATGCATCAGATTTTCGGGAACGCCCGCCATCTTTTATTCGCGGACATCCACGTACAGCGCAGTGAAACTTTGTTGAAAAATACTATTTAGTACAGTGTGTTGTTGTGTGAAAGTGTTTGGGGAGGGTGGGGGAGTAAGAAATGGGTTAAATGTTTTATTTATTTAGGTGGTAGACCCCCCTGTTGTGTTCGCTTTGTCCGCGGACAACGCAGATGTTGTAAAATGTTCTAAATAAACAAATTGGGGGTGTTCTGAGGACACTACTCCTGTCCGTATTGTTCGCAAGCAAGCTAAAAGTGTTCAAAGAACACATCATGTGTCCTGGGATGTTCGTCAGTAAATAAAATGGGGGTGTCCTGAGGACGGTATGCCTGTCCGTTCTGTTCGCAAGCAATTTCAAATTGTTCTAAGAACACATGTTCGCAAGCATGTTCAAAGTGTTCTTAGAACACATTAAGTGTCCTGGGATGTTCGTAAATAAACGAAATGAGGGTGTCCCGAGGACGCTATGTCTGTCCGTACTGTTCGTAGGCAAGTTGAAACTGTTTTATGGACACTCATGATGTCCACGGACATTAAAAGTGTCCATATGGCATAGTTGAAATGTTTGATTCTATGGGTGTCATATGCTGTGATGGTGCATGGCCAGACTCCGTGCCCTGGCCACAACTACCACAGCATATCACACCCATAATGGTTTATATCTTTGGGATCGAAGAACACATTTATAAGCAGCAAAGTTAAAAGCCACTGTGGGTGTGATATGCTGTGGTGGTTGTGGGCAGGGCCTGTAGTCTTGGGTGCATGGACAAGATAAAATGTATAGGCAGCAAAGTTGAAACTGTTCTAAGAACACTCATGATGTCCGCGGACATTAAAAGTGTCCATATGGTATAGTTAAAATGTTTGACTGTATGGGTGTGATATGCTGCGGTGGTTGTGGCCAGGGCATAGAGTCTTGGGAGCATGGCCACATGGCCATGTGGCCATGCTCCCAAGACTCTATGCCCTGGCCACAACCACCGCAGCATATCACACCCATAGTGGCTTATACCGTTTGGATCCAAGAACACATTTATAGGCAGCAAAGTTATAAGCCACTATGGTTGTGATATGCTGTGGTGGTTGTGGGCAGGGGCTATAGTCTTGGGTGCATGGACAAGATCAAATTTACAGGCAGCAAAGTTATAAGTCACTATGGGTGTGATTTGCTGTGATGGTTGTACTTAATATAATATACTTACTGTTTGGTTTAGTAACTGTAGTACATGCATTTCTTGTTTATTTCTCTGATAAAAGAAAAGATCATGTTAGTATTGGTATTTTGTAACAATTTATAACATTGAATAATCAACATTTTATTTTTACCCTCATATTTAGTAGATTACAAACCAGTGTACTGTGCAATTCGCTCAGTTTCTGTGTTTGTTGCTAAAATTATTGGATCTGTGGGAAAAAAAAAATCCATGTAGGATTTTAAAAAAAAACTTTTTTTGTTATGCTGCAGTCTATTTGTTTGTTTGTTTTCAGTGTTCACTTGTTTCTGTCTAATGCTTTATATCTTGGCTTGTTGCAGATTGTTGGAGCAGTTAGATACCTGTTGACATATTCTAACAGTCTATTTTTTGATATAATTAAGTGGTATTGATTTATCTATTTGGATATTGTAAAATTTTGGGGTAGTTAGATACCATTTGGTGTATTCTAACTGTCTATTTTTTCTTATAATGTAGTTGTATTGATTTATCTGTTTGGTTATTGAAAATCTTGGGATAGTTAGATACCAGTTGGCGTATTCCAACTGTTTATTTTTTTATATAATTTAGTGGTATTATTTTATCTGTTTAGTTGTTGTAGAATCTTGGTGCAGTTATATAGCTGTTGGCATATTGTAAAAGTTTATAGTTTTCGAATAAAAGTTTGGTTAATGTTTAAGTACAGTTTAGTTAATACATTTTGGTTTTAAGAAGATTAAATAAGCGTTTGTAAGATTTGCAGGTAATCTCTGCTTTAGAGTAATGGTACTATCATTACATTCGAACCATCCACAATTCTTTTTTATATATGCAGTATACTGACCTGCATTGGTTATGGCTCCTGCGTGGTAGATTACACCTATTGTTGTGAAGGTTTTTTACCAATTGATACTTGACCATGTGTGAATCCAGTCATCTTGCAGTTATTTTTGGTACCATTTGCATTGTAACGTAGAAGCATTAGTATTACGTATTTACTATGTGTTTGTATTAGTAAGGTGGAGTGATTATCTGAATTGCAGGTAGTACATAATTTACCATGGTTTGTATTTTGTACAAGTTGCTGAAATGGAACAGATTCACAATTAGGTACTGATACATACACAAAGCGCTCATTGGGGATTTGTTTTTGTGTCACATTGTTGCACAGAGTGCATGTATGTTTCCACATGTATGAAATCTGGAAGATTTCATTTAGAGGTTTATTTTTGTTTTCCAGTAAATTCTGAAATTCAGAACCAACTACATCAACCTGCTGAAGTCTACCAATGATTAGCCCATTGGTGCACAAATATCCCCAGACTACCCAGTATTTACATATGTTGACCCTGCTCCTTCTGACCCTTGGACCTCTTCACTCTGCCCTCCTGGTTGAGGAGATAATGTTCATCCGGCACCTGTATATTTTATTGCCCCTACTATACTAGGACTGTATATTTACTGCACCTACTACCATCCGGCACCTGTATATTTACTGCCCCTACTATATATACTATATACTTTGTAACTATGTCTGCGTCTTGTAAATTATAATTGCCTACTACCTGTGGTATCTGTATATGTATCCTGTATTTTGTATGTAACCATTGCTACCTTGTAACCTAAGCTTTGCATCTTCTTGACTGTTGCGCCCGGTTACCCTTGGGTCTTCCACGCATTACAAGTGAATAAAACAAACAAACAAACAAACAAACAGTACTTGTAGTAAGTACATTAGAAATTCTTGTGGATCTTCCTGTGCGTTTATAGTGAATTTCACCATTCCAACACAGCAGTTAAATGTTTTGTCTTATTCCATAAACACTATACATGTTGTCAGGATTGTTTGTTTCATTTCTACGAAGTACTAACATTTGCAAACACAATTGGTCTGTACTGTGCAAATAAATGTTGTCAACTATTGGTGGTAATTGAAATAGAATGTTCATTGCTACATTTGCGTAGCAAATTACACCATTTACATTTGAAAGTTTAAATGGACCAGGTAATTCTGTATCTGAGTGCTTTTTTTGGAGTTTGTCTTCCTTTTTTGAAGAAGTACCTGGTTTACTTTCCCTAATAGGGTCTTTTTTGATTGTGGTACTTGATGACGTATTAGTTTCTTTTAATCTCTTTGGAGGATTTGCAGTGACATCCTGTTGCATTTCTGTTTGATTTAGTTTTCTTTTAGTACATTTTACTTTTTGTGGAATAGGGTATGTTTTTAGATGGGGCTGTATAGTGAACAAAGTCTATTGTATTCTGAAATGCAAGGAATATCAGCATTTACTTTACTTGCATCAAAGTTGATTAGAAATAGACCGTCAAGTGTACGTAAGCGTGATAGTGCTACGTAGCTCATGCCTTCTTTAAAGACTGTTTTACCAATGTCTATCAAAACTTTTGTCTAGGGTAAGACCTTGTGATTTATGAATGGTGACTGCGTATGCAAGAGTTAGAGAAAATTGTTCTCTTCGTACATACATGTCTTTGAAGAGAAGGAATCGGGCTGTTGAGCGTCCTATCCTTTTCACTTCTGAAAGTTTGCCAAAGAGAATATTGACAAACTGAATGTTGTTGTCACGTGGGTATGTTTGAAAGCCAACAACTGTACCCAGTACTCCATTAACTAGTCCTTGATCCACGGCAAGGTTACGTTTAAGCATTACTCTGCAATTTAAGGACAATTTTAATATTTTTTCCAAACCAGCTGTGTTGGGGATTGAATTTTCTAAACTATTTAGTCTTGTTGTGGCTTGTTCACACATAGGTAGTGTCATACCATGTATGTCTGGTTTGTCTGTAGCGCTAATTTCAATTTTTGGTTGCATTTTATTTTACATTGTTTCATTGAATTTGAAACAGCTTGCAAGAGTTGGCATTAAGGACATACAATTTACATTTTTGTGGGCTAATTGTTCCATAACATCCGTAGCACATGCATTATGGCCATAAAGTGCATGAATGTGCCGGGTTTTCAATATTGTTTGTGCTTCTTGAGATAATATACCAACTCTAATACTTTTTAAGATGTTGGCAAAAGGGAAATCTGCAGATTGCTGCATATTTTCTGTTAATTCTCTGTATTGGAAATGTTGCCAAAGGTTGACATTTCCAATGCTGTCAACAGTTTTACAGTAGAGTTTGTGTCCTAAGTTTTTAAAAATAGGCTCACCTTTCACTGGAGTTAATTGAAGAAGATCTCCGAAAACAATAATCTGTTTTCCTCCAAAGAGCTCTTCGTAGATTGTTTTGAGTACCTCTTGTAATCCGAGGTGAATCAAGGCCAAGATTAGGTTGGAGACAATGCTCACTTCATCTATTAGTAGCATTTTCATTTGTTTTAATACTCTGCATAGTTCCATTGCAGCTTCTGTAGAAAGTTTGTAATAGTCTAATATGTTTTGGTGTTCCACTGGCTGGAGCAGTAATCGGTGTAAAGTGACACCGCCTATGTTGTAGGCAGCTAAACCTGTGGAGGCAATGACAACAGCTGACAGTTTGTTGTTTGTCAATTGTTGAAGGAATTTCCTGATGATTTTGATTAAGAATGTTTTGCCAGAACCAGCTTCACCACTGACGTACAATAATATAGGTTTGTAATTTTGGCAGGTGCATTCTTTGTTTTCATGTTGTACACCATGTGCAATTTATTTTGTTACTTCTTCAAAAATGCTACGTTGTTCATTGTTTAGTTTTGATTGTAGTATAGTTAAGTCTTCTTTATCTTCATACTGACACAGGGTGTTTTCTACTTCTGTCATAGCTAATTCTGCCTCATTTGTTATTAGTGGCTCTCCCAGTGGTTCTTGGCTTCCTGTTACAGAAGGTTGACTACTGTCAGGAGTGTCCTTATCTAGTTGGGCCTGCAGTTCTTCTTCATGTTGCTGTTCATTGTGCAACATTGTTTTGTACTGTGTAAAGTTTACATCAGTTATAGTGCTTTCATTTGCTTTGAAAGCGTGTTCATAGGAGTCATAGTTATCTAGTATTTCTTCTTCTTTTCTCCATGGTTTAAAGAGTTGTAGCAGGGACATGTAGTATAGTTATTTATGTTGAGGAGTCTTTAATGACAATTTGATATGATTAATGAAATTTGGTTTGGTGAGTTTTACTAAGCTGCCTTCACAATTTGACACTCTGTATTTACCTTTTTTTTCATCTGGTTTTATATTATTTTTGTATGTGACGTTTTGGGCTATGTGGTATAGACACATGGTTTCCAAAGTGGTATTTCTGTTTGGGTAGTATGTGTCCAGCAAATAGTTTTTTAAAATGTCTTGGCTGTTGGGATCATGTCTGGCTATTGTTGCTATATCTTCATATCATTTTAGAACTCTTTTTCTAAATTTAGCAGGACCAAGACTTAGCCATACTATATTTTCAGGTTGTCCATACAAAGCAGTACCAGTTAAACTATCTGCTGCTTCATAGGAGCCACATTCTCCATGGGAGAGCATTTTTATGCCCAACCTGTATAATTTTTGAGACAGTGTTTTGTCTGATGACAGGTCATTCCAGAGGTCTTGTAGCTCTGTTTTTTCTGCTTTGGTTAAGTATGCTGTAACATATTGTGCAACTGCAGTGGAATTGTCTGCAATGTACTGCACATCTATGTTTGCATTCCAAAGGGGGCAATGCTTGCAATGTAATCATTGATATATTTTTCTTCTTCTGTTCTTTTTATGTAATATGTATGTTTAGGTGATTTGCCTTTAAACTATGGGCCTAATTACACGGACGGCAGTGGACCAAGGTGCTATTAGCTATTAGCACCTTGGTCCATGCCGGTGAAATACCGGCACCACCTTGGTGGAAAGGGGAATTCCAAGGCTGGTGGGGCGGTAATTCCCCCTTCCCCCATTGCCCTTCCCCATTCCCATTTTTGCCCCATAGGGCATAATGGGAATGAGGAAGGTGCTAATTACGGCACCGCAAAATGCGGTACCGTAATTAGCTCCCTGGTCCCTTTGCGGGTTGGTTTTTAACGTCTGCAAAAAGCAGGCGTTAAATTCTCCAACACGCAAAGGGACCTCGTAGTAAGGTGGTAAGGGTTTACCGGTACCAGTAAAATACCGGTACCGGTAAACCCTTACCGCCTACCGTGTAATGAGGCCCTATGTCTAACTGAAGACATGTTGCTGTTCACTTGACCTGTTTTTGTAACCGGTCCAGGGAAACCAAAGCGGCATTTGGTGTAGTATTTCCCTTTGTTTTTGTATTTGCGAAAAGAATATTTGCCACATTTGTGTCTTTGAAATTGTTAAATTTGTGCTTGGAGATCACTATTTGTTGCTTCTGATGGAATTTGACAAGTGACATATTTTCCAATAAACTGTAAAACAGTGGCATCACTGTCTTGACCAAATTTAGGAGCATCTTTAATCCATAAAAGCATGTGTATATGTGGTGCTCCTCTGGCTTAGTATTCTTTTCTCCAAAAGAAGTGTTGCACTTCTCCAAGGGGAGAAGCAGTTTTATTACAAATAAAGTGTAGCATAGCAATGAAGCGATGGTGAAAATATCTTGAAACATTAACAGGATCTAGAGAACAAAGTTCTCCAGGTGCCAGTATATCTATGTTTGTTTTGTTTTTCTTTGATATGGGTAGGAAATCATGTAAATCTTCCCATGCATATTCTGCACAACTTAATTTAACAAACCAACTGGGTGGGCCAAGGTTTCTTAACATACAAAGTACATCTCTGTGACGTTGAAACCAGTATTCTTTAGTACCACACATATTTTCTAATAGATTCATAATATTTTTTTGAAAATCAAGTTTTATTAGGTTTCGTGCATGTGTTACAACAATGCAGAACATATTTAAACATGAATAAACAGGAAACCAGTTATAACCCACCACCCCCCACCCCTTCCCACCCCCCACCCACCACCAGTTCAAGTTCTCAATAATAGCATATTTAACGGGTTCCAAAAAGAGCATAGCAATGTCTACATGATGTGCACTTAGCACGCCGAAGTCATGGGCCGAGCTTTGAGGGACTAGAGGCTGGACCAGTGAACGATGGCTCGAGGCCCCCAGGTGGGAGTTCTCCGGGTCTGGAGCTTAAGATTATATTGAGCGGCCGTATTTTTCGAAGAAGGGGAGCCATATTTCCTCGATGTTGGATCTAGATTTGTCAAGTAGATGTGTGAGGAATTCCATGTCGTAAATGGCCCGTACCTTGGCTACCCATGCTTTTTCCCCGGGCATTCCAGGTTCTTCCATTTTTGTGCCAGGCAGCACCTGGCCGCCACCAACATAACCTGCAGCATGTGGTCATGGGTATTCTCGTGATCATCTCCAATGTCAATTCCGAAAAGGAGGAGCCAGGGGCAGGAAGGCCGCTCCACCCCATATATCCCCTTAATCCATGTCAATACCTCCTCCCAGTACTTTTGGACCACCGGGCACCTCCACCACATGTGAATATAATCCCCCCTTTCCATCCTACACTTCCAGCAATGTGGGTCGTACCCTGGCCTCATTCTAGCAATCCTCTGCGGGGGGTAGTGCCAGCGATGCAATACCTTGAGGTCCTCGTGGCGGTACTGGAGTGAGGCCGTGGAGCGATTGGCCCGCCTACACATCCCCCCCCACATCTCGTCGTCGATTTCCTCGCCCAGGTCCTTTCCCCATTGTGTGCGTGCGGGTGGGGTGTCTCTTGGGACAGAAAGGAGGAAGAGCTTGTGGAGGTGGGATATTATTCCCTTAGAGCCCCTCGCCGAAAGGAGGAGTTTTTCAAAGTCTGTGAGGTCTCTCCTAAGGGTGTCCCCCCAGGATGGTTCGGTAAGGACTCCCTTGAGCTGGAGATAGCGAAAGGGGGACAGGCTGCCTATCCCCAGGGCCTCTTCCAGATCTTTCAAGGGTAAGAAAGAGCCCTCCACCCAAAGGTGACCAGTCCTGCTAAGGCCTGCCTCGAACCACGTCTGGTACGCCGCTGGCTCTGCTATCTTGGCCAAGAAGGAGGGGGCCCAAATACAGCTCAATGGGGAGGGCCAGGTTGTGAGCCAGCGGTAGTAACCCCCTCCATCCTTCCATAGGGACCACAGCACTTTTAGGACTGGGTGATACAAGACACTTCTAGGGATCTTCCTCCTTGGGACCCAGAGCCATTCCTCTATGGTGATGGGCGCAAGCGGCCCGTTGTTCATGCCTACCCATTGTTTTTTCGTAGCCGGGGCAAAGTGGTCGACCAGGACCCTCAGTTGGGAGGCTCTGTGGTATGTTTCTAGGTCAGGATATCCCACCCCTCCATCCTCCTTCGGTCTGGTCAGCACCTCGTAGGAGATTCTATGTGTTTTACCTGACCAGAGAAAGTTGAGGAGGACTCGCTTCGTTTCCGTGAAAAATGTTTTGGGGATCAGCACCGGGAGCATTTGCAAAAAGAAATAAAAACTTGGGGAGGATTACCATTTTTATGAGGTTGAGACGTGCCATCCAGGAGAGCACCGACCCTGACCATCGCTCTTTGTCTTACCTGATTGCTGACCAGAGGGTGGGGAAATTGGCCGGGTATAAGCCCCCGGGATCACGGGTGACCAGAACCCAGAGATACCGGAATCCGTCATCTCTCAGCCTAAATGGGAGCCCGTTAACAAAAGCCATCTTTGAATCTGTTTAGTTACCTCTTATGAACGCCACCGATTTCTCAAGATTAACTTTGTACACCGATAGGTCCCCATAGCGCGAGAGGCCCTGCAGCATTCGGGGGACTGTTTGGGATGGGTTTGTGATATAAAGTAGTGCATCGTCTGCAAAAAGGCAGATTTTGCACTGCATCTCTCCGACCTGTACTCCTCTGATGGCCACATCGTTACGGATCGAGATTGCCCATGGTTCCATCACGAGTGCGTAGATTAGTGGGGACAAAGGGCATCCCTGCCGTGTACCACGCTCGAGGAGGAATGTCCTTGACTCGGTCCCATTTGCCACCACTCTAGCGGAGGGGGAGGAGTAGAGCATGGAGATCCAACCTAGCCACCTCGGACCCATACCCAGAGTCGTGAATACTTCCCTCATAAAAGCCCAGCTGACCCTGTCGAAGGCCTTCTCCGCCTCAAGGGCCAATAGAAGCACGCCTTCGTCACTGACCCCTCTCGAGGCAAGTACATGGAGCGTCTTCCTCATATTATCGGAACCCTTCCTGTTTAAGACAAATCCCACTTGGTCGGGGTATACCAGTCACGGGAGGCAGCCCTCTAGTCTGGTGGCCAGGATTCTAGCAAAGATCTTAGCATCCAGGTTGAGGAGTGAGATGGGTCTATAGGACCCACATTCCGTCTGGTCCTTGCCGGGTTTAGGTATAACAGTGATGAGGGCCTGCAGAAATGTCAGTGGGATGGACTCCCGATTCCTGATCTGGTTAAACAATTTGGCCAGGGTCTTCAGCAGGATAGGTTGAGTTTGCTTGTAGAAATTGGCTGTATAGCCGTCATCTCCCGGTGCCTTTCCCACCTTCAGTCTTTTGATGGTGCCCTCCACCTCCTCCTCCGATATCTCTCTCTCCAGGACCTCTAGCTCCATGTCGGAAAGCCTTGGCAGAAGGTGTTCTGCCAGCTAGGCGCGGATGTCCTCCAGTGATTCGCCTGCCTTTTTGGAATAGAGTTTGCTGTAATAATCAGCGAATCACTCCACTATTTCCTCACGGCCCCCGTGGATCCCGCCCATTCCATCCCTGAGACGAGTGACTGCTCTCTCAACCCTACAGCCCTGAGCCCTCTGTGCCAGTAGGGTCCCCACCTTGTCTCCCCGTTCGTAGTACCTCTGCTTAGTATATCTCATTTTCTTAATAACTTCCCCTGTAAGGACCGTATGGAGTTCCTGTCTTTTACCCTGCATCTCCTCCAAGAGAGCCCCACGATCAACCCCTGGGAGGCCAAGTCTGGCTCACAGAGCGCCCAGCTCTGCACAGAGTTTACCCTCGATTAGGCCCCTTTCCTGTTTACGTCTCGAGCCCTCCGCTATGAGAAGGCCCCTGAAAGTGGCTTTTGCGGCATCCCACACCATGGACATATCCGTCTCACCGGTGTTGTTTGTCTCAAAGTAGGCCAACATTTCCTGTCTCATGAAATCACGAAATACCGGGTCCCTGAGAAGTGCATCATTACAACGCCATCGGGAGGATCTTGGGGAGATGGGCAGTGACCAATTAGCTATGAGTAGTTTGTGGTCCGACCAAGTTATGGCTTCCACCTTAGGCTGTTGTGCCACCCCGTTCCCCTCTTCCGAGATTAACAAAAGGTCAATTCTGGTGTAGGTGAAATGTGGGGGTGAAAAAAAGGTGTACCCACCCTGGCTCGGGTATGCTTTTCGCCAAACGTCCACCCAATAATGCTCTCTCAGGAGGGGCTGCAGGGCCAGATTATCCTTGGAGGTACCCCTGGGTGCCCCCCCTCGCGGACCACCAGTCAAGCCTCGGGTCCATTATAAGGTTGAAGTCCCTGCCCAATATCATGGCTCCCTCTGCCCATTCATCCATGACATGAAAGACCTGGGTGAGGAATTGTATTTGTTTTGAGTTGGGCGCGTATAGAGTGGCCAGGGTAATGCGCTCTCCCTCACAGGTTCCCTTAATGCCCAGGAAACGACCACCAAAACCCCTCTTGGTTTCTATATCCATGAGACGGAACGCCCTGCTCAGGAGGATTCCCACCCCTTCCTTCTTAGAACTTCTATGTGAGGCCCAGTAATTGCCCCCAATGTCTTTCCCCTTGATCTTCGATTCCCTACCTTACCTGTAATGCGTATCCTGTAGGAAGAGAACCGTTAGGTGTTGCTTACGGAACATGTTGCTCGTGAGAGATCTCTTATTCTGGGAGTTAAGGCCCTTGGCATTCAACGTGCCTATCTTTGCAATCATTATCATTTTTCGTTACGCGCACTGTAATCACCTCCAAGTATCTGCTACTCGGAGCCCGTTGCAAAACAAGTGTCCATAGTTTGAGCTGGTTTTCCCTTTCCCCTCGGGCCCTCTGCCCCCTCCCTCCCTCCTCCTTTACCCATTTTGTGGGGCGTTCGCCGCGGGGTCCCCAGTTGGGGATGTGACTGGCAACGAACCACCAGGGTCGCTTCCCTGGCCCCGGGAAAACAATTTCTTAGGTGTATCGCTTTCCAACATGCCTTTCTTCGTTAAGTACCAGCTCTCTCGGATCCGCGGTGGGGAACTAGCTGTAGTGTCTCCCGAGCCAGGTTCCCCCGGCCTTAGTACTTGATTGGGCCCCTTTGCCCCTGACAGGGCGTGTCACGGCATGAGGCCCGGAGAGACACTGACAGTTGTCAGTGTGGAGTCGATGTGTAACTTTCTATGAAACCATACAACAGCCTCTAAATGGGCAACACTTCAACCCTGACCGAAGTCAATTGAACAAGGAACTCCCCACTGGTTGTGGGAAAAACACACTATGACCGGCGGACTCCATGAGTCGTCGCGTGCTCCCGTGGAATGTAGATCAAGCCTTCTGCACAGAAAGGTGAGCCTTGGTTACTGCTTGTGCGATCATATAGGGTCCCCTCGGTCTGTGGGTGGATGTTTGGTTTTTCGAAATTTGCGTGAGCATTTGACCTTTAGCTTCCCCTGGGAGAGGTCTGGGCCACGAGGGGCACGAGGGCGATCTCCGTTGGTTTCGTTTAGATTTTCTGATGGTCCCGTGATGTCACCTGTGAAATCTTCGGTGGCCCTTCGAATTTCCGCCTCCGTGACTAGTTGGTACCTCTGGCCCTGCCATTCGAATGCTAGGTGAAATGGGTGGCCCCACCGATAGCGTGTCCCCTTTTCTTGTAGCCACCTGGTGATAGTGCCGCATTTCGTTTGCATCTGGAGAGTGAGGGACGAGAGATCCTGATAAATCGTCACCCTGGAGTTACCATGTTGAGTATCCCGTAAGGTTCTCGACCTCTCCAACACCCTAGCCTTGTCCTTATAGTAGTGAAATCTTGCAAGAACTGAGCATGGGCCTCTACCCTCCGCCAGCCCGATGGACCCTGTCAAGCAGGAGAGTCTCTCCAGAGTCCGACCCCAAGACATTTCTGATGATGTCTTGGATTTTGCTTTCAAGTCCCACTGGGGTCTCTCCCTCCGTCTCCTCAAGGCCGAAAATTCTCAAGTTGTTTCTCCTCTCCCGGTTTTCCATATCGTCGACCTTGAGCCAGAGGTCCTCCTCGCGGCGTTGCAGTTCCTGAAATCTAGTTTCCATTTGCGCCTCGAGGATGTCCGTCGATACCTGGTTGCACTCGACCCCTTCTACCAGATCCTCCAGAGTTGAAACCTTGGCCGTGAGGTCAGCCAATTTGGCCCCCATGTCCGTCCTCATACCCCTAATCTCTTCTAGGATCGTTTGGATATTGCACTGCATGGCATTCATGTCAGGGGGTTGCGAGGCAGCAGGGCCGGTATCCATTTTGTAGGACCCATGTGTAAATTGGTATTGCGCAAGGGTCTCCCTCCAGTCCATGGGGTAACGATTCCCCTGTAATGTGGATAACCCTCATTACCGGTATCGTGGGTGCAGGGAGGTGGGCAGTGACAAGTTGGCTATGGAGGGCCCCAAGGTAGCCCCCGGGGGGAAGCGCCGTGTCTCACCTGTACCGCCAGCATGTGGAACTGAGCGTCGCTGGTGGGCAGGGGGCCTGGAGTAATCTCGCTTTACTGCAGAAGGCGGGGGCCACGGACTCCAACAGGGGAACCCTCCCCAAGGGGGGGCCCGGGAAGCGGAAAGGCCCAGGCGTGCTCCCGTGACGGCCTGAGCCTTCATTGGTGGTCAGGTGGGCTCCTCTGCAACTAATCCGGGGCCCCGCGGGGGCTGTGGGGAGGAGGCCTTGGGTTTCTTTGAGGCAGTGGTCAGGCGTGGAAGTGGTTTCGAGGTGAGCTCCGGCGTCAGCCTGGGCACAGAAGAATCACTGGTGGTAAGAGAGGTGGGGGGAGCACGGGCCCCCCAGCCGCCCGGGCTGGAGTAAGTATAGCGGTGGTTCCCCCGTATCCCCTATGATGGAGGCAGGTCACTGTTGGCCTCCAGTAATGGATGAGCCGGTCGCCGGCAGCTGTTGCAGCTTCTCAGAAGGCTCGCCTGGCGTTGGGCCCTGTAAGCTGTTCGCGCGGGCCGTTCCTCCTCTCTGGTGGGGTCGGATGACCCGCCGGATCCGGCGTGGGGCCTCCTCTGAGATGTCCGGAAAGGCAGAGGCCGTCAGCTGTGTGGCAGCCGAGGGAGGGTAGAAGGCTCCTCACCCTGCGTTGCGTGGTCTCCGCCTCGGTCAACAGGCACCATCCGTCTCCAGCTGTGGGGGGGGCATAAGCCACTGGTGGGGATTTCTGCAGGCCCCCCCCGGGGGCATTAACAGCACCACAGGCCTCGGTGCGCGAGTCAGAGCGGGTGGGGAAATCGACTCATCCCCCCACTACGCGGCCAGGCGATGTCCGGCTCCCGCGCGGGGCCTTCCCTCAGAGGCCAGGAAGGGGGGGTCACCGATCACAGGTCGCTTTCTGGGGAACGGGGCATCTCCGAACCCCAGACGAGCTTCTGGGTAGTCCACAGCGGTTCCCCTCCTCAACAATTGCTGGTAGATGGGGTTAAAAAGCATATAATGCATGTCTATCCGTGGGTTTCCTGGGGCCATACGGGGAGCTTGAGATTCAGGCGGCCATCTTGCCTGCGCCCCCTGGTGGCCTCGATTTGTAATATTTGATTGTGAAACCTCATCTTTTTGTTGCACTTTTTGTAATAATTGTTTAGCTGACATATTTTGAAAGTGGGATCTTGATTTTAATGTTTGTACAACTCCGTAACATAAAGTTGCTAGTTCACTTTCAAAGAGTAGGTGGAATATGTATTCCACATTTTGTCTAAATCTGGGATCTTCAGAATACATCCGTAATGAGCGATATTCTGATGCTGTTATTTGAATAGGTCTATCATCGTACCTTCCTCCTATGCCAGTAGGAAAAAGTAGAGGAAAAGCATGTGCTTCTATACTTTTTTCCCATATGCTAATTGGTGATCCTTTTGTTTGACTCATTTGGTACGTTTCTAGTGCATCTCCTACGGTGTCATTAGAATGCAATGGGTGAATTGTATAATGGTCTAAAGTATTGGATATTGTAGCAGGATCTAGGAGCTCAAATTGACGAGCTTCTTGTGTCTCTTGAATTATTTCAGTGGTATCCTTCAAGTTTTCTTCAATATTAATTTCTTTGTAGTAATCATTATTTTCTTTTAGATATTGCAAAGCTTGTCTAACTTTATGTAAATCTACCAGTTGTTGCCAATTTTTTTTATCTTTTGTAGGTACACCATTTACTAAGATAATTAAAGATTGCTCCATTGGACATTGCACTCCTAGAGTGTGCAAATTTTCTTTTAGATCTAATGGTAAATACAGTACTTTTCCACGAATACCTTTCACTAATTCAGAGGGAGGTAATTTTGCTGTTTTTGGTTGAAGGCGTATTATTGCTTGAAATGGGTGTAATGTTTGAATTATGATGCTCTCATATAAATTGAGTTGTTGTAGGGGTTTTGGTAGTGGATATAATTCCAAATTATTTGTGATGGCACGTGAAGGAGTTTGGTTGTGTTCAAGTTTTGTAGTGCAGTAACTGTAAAGTATTAAGGGGTCAGTTATTTCGTATTTGTTTTCTGCTACAAGGTAGAGAGCTAATTCAAACCATTTAGAATCTTCATTGTTTTCTATTTTATATGTTAGGTCTACAGTTTTTGTGTTACTTTTATAGAAAGTTCTACGGCAACATACACACACATGGTTTGGTATTTCAGCAGATGTACTTTTAAATTTCAGTATTTCTTTTTTGTATGTGTGTAGTAGAAGGTTGCCATGCATAGAATTGTTGCTAATTTGCTTTAAAGCTATTTCATTCTGTAAGTGGCTTTCACATTTTTTCTGGATATAGTCGATTTCTTGAAGTAGGTCTTTTGCTGTACCATGTAGAAGAATGTTATTTAAATTGGCTAGTGATAAAGCAGGACTTTTAGCATAGTACAGTTTATAGACTAGATTTCTTATAGTTGAATGATGTGTTGATATCATTTTGATATAATGGAAGGTGGTTTTGCAAGTAGGTCCTGAAATGCAGGCCGATGAATGTCCTTGTAGTGCTGTGCACTTGCGCACTGGACAGGTATCCATATTTTGCAGTAGTTTAATTTTCATTTTATCTTTGCCTTTCACATATTGATTGAGGAATTGGCGTAAAGACTTGAAAGTTTCTTTGGGAATGTTACACATTGAGTGCATGGCCATTTGTATACTAGACATTCTTATTCAGTTGAATGGAGAGGTAATTCTAAGGTTTCTGGAGATATTTTTGTAAGTAGTATTACTTGTTCCATTATGGTATTATTAACTTTTTCATAACCTCGTCCACTGCTATGTATGGCAATTTTATTTGTTTGCTTTTGATTGTATGCTTCTTCATTAAAGTATGGTTCTGTGCTCGTAGTGTGACTCCCTTCACCTCCACAGATACTTAAGAAGTTATTTCTGTTGACATTTCGTTCATTGAGAAGTCTTTTTTGTCATTTAGTCATTAGTTTTGTTAGTGGTTTCATTTTGTTTAACACTAAAATAAATAAGTTTCTTTTGAGAAGGATTGCACTGTCTATCAACGCTTCTAAGATTAATTTCCTACGATAGGTTTTAAGGGTTGAGTTTGATTTCTCTCCTGTTTTTATAAGATTTTGCAGGACTCTGTGACGGAACATTTTTGATAAAATACTTTTTTTGGTATGCTTAGTTTGCACTATATCAAGATTTATAGGAGCAGCTTCATCTGTAGTGGTAGCTGAATTTTTGTTAATTGTTTTTTGGTTTGTTTTGCATTTTGATAGAAGAGGCAAAGTTTCTGTACTTTAAGCTTATTTTGTTTCGCTAAATGACTGTATCAGCTGTTTTGTTTTAACTTTTTTTACAAATTCTGCTAGAGATGAATGGTTGTTATGGACACTTCTATTTTCATTGGCTCTGTTTCTGCGTTGCTTTCTACGAGTGTGTGAGTAAGATAATAAAGATGTATGTAATGGTGTGTGATTGTGCATTGGGCAACTACAACTAGTTGGGATGGCTATTCTTAAATTTATGTGCTACTAAACTGGGGTTCAGATGATAGTAGAAAGTAAGCTGGTGGTGTGTAGAAATAATAAATCTAATGGTATACAATTAAAACAGTTGTTTGTTCTATAATATGAAAATTCTAGGGGTTGAGTTGGGTTATTTGTGTGTCGAAAACTAAGAAATTGTGCGTCATTCTGCCTGTAAATCTCTGTTTAAGAAATGGGGATTTGTAGACAGAATGGTGCACAATCTCTATTTTTAGACACAAAAATAGCATGAATTAGCATTACAGTGTGTTTGAATAATAGTACAAATAATATGGTGGTATTCAACTTACTTTTTTTAAATGAGCAGGTTTCTTCTTAGTTGTTCTTTGTACTTCAAATCCGGCTGCTTCTTTTCAGGAGAATGGTCTTCACTGCAATTGTAAAGGAAACAAATAAGGAATTTTGTTTGTATATAGCATTGTTTTTAATTTAGACATTGATTTTTTTAATTGACATTGACCCTCAGCGCCTTCCTCAAAATCATGAAAACTGTCTTATTCACATAAGATGTGTCGCACCAGTTGAATACATATCATATGTTCTTAATGCATAAACTGTATTGGAATGACTAACTGTACCAACCAAAATATCATTTGTATGCCTTGTGGAATTCATAATGTACCACTGAATACCACTATTTATGTAACTAAGCTCTTGTAAGTAACAGCACCTCAATGCCATGTCCTGCTTGCACAGTATATAAATATAAATAAATGTTTACATTTTTGTACAAGTATTGTTGTTTGATTTTTGAACATACGGTGTGCATGCAATTTTGTTTGAGTATGTTAACACTTCATATTGTACTTTAAATATGTTAGTTCAACATGCTTTGAAAATGTGTGTGTCAAAAGAAATTAAATAGCAGATAGGTTTGGAAGTGACAGTTGATTTTAGGAGATGGAAAAAATGACATACCTGTAGTTTGTGTTCATGCATATGGATATGTATGCAGCTGCAAGTAGAAATCTTGGATACTTGTACAGTATTTCTTGTAGAAGGTGCTTTGCAATGATATCACACTTGTACTCAGAGAGATTAACAGTACATTTAAAGTGGTGATCTATGATGATGCAGTTAGATGTAGAGGTCTTGAATGTGATTGGTGGATGTTCATGTGACTTCTTAGCTATATCCAATGAGGGAATGGCACAGAAAGTGAAAAGGAAATGGTAGAAGGACTGTTCATGTTACGATATGTCCGCGGACATGGCGGTAGTCCGCGGACATCAGGTGTTACATCCGGGGATTTTTGGGTTGGGGAGCCATGCAAATGAGAATGAGCAGAGAAAGGGATTGGTCAGGAAAGTTTAGTGGGTGTGTTGTGCCAGGAGAGAGTTTCTCAGATACTCTTTTTGCTGAGAGAAGAACAGATAGCTATGGCTGTGTGTTTCAAAAAACAGATTGTTTGGATTTTGGGAGACTCGTGGATGCATTGGTTGAAGGTGCATGCAGAAAGCTGTGGAGTAGCTGTACATCTTGGATTCCCACATGTGGAAGTGCACTGGCATGGAGTATGTGGAATAAAGTGGTTGGACATGCTACTGTCCGGGGACTTCTAAAAAATACACTAAAAAATACACAGAGTCCTGCTTCATTTATTTTCACTTCTATTTTTTAACTGTAAAAGGCGGCTCTGAAAAGAGTCTTTTTTAAATTTTTGTTGTTTTCAATTTTCTTTTTATTTTTATACAAGACACACTAGGAGAGGAGGGGAAAGGAGGGTAAGGAGGGGACACCAACCCCAGGGATAAGAAAGGGTGAGCTGAGAGAGGAAGACATAGAGTGGGTTTCACTTGGGTAGTGAGCAGACTTTTTCGTGCTCTGAAACAATAGCCTCAAAAGCACTACAAAGTCTCTCCCCTCTGCACAGTACTGCATCGCAGTACATTCACACAACTGTGACCCTCGAAAGGTAAGGGTCATCAGCATTGCGTATGGCCTGTGAGGCAGCTTGAGGAATACTCTGTCCCACAGGAGTGTTCCTTGTGGTGACAGGATCAGAAACAGAGGATGAAGTAGAGGAATTCAACCTGCTACGCTCCTCGCAAGGTACAACTTTGCGAACAGCCCCCGAGTGGAATGACCTTAGGTGTCACTTCATGGTAGTTGTCCCAAAGCTGTATGAACCATGCCTCCCTCAACTGAGTACCATTTTGCACTCATTGCAGGTGACTTGGTACGCACGCGCCTTAGGACCATTACCACAAATGGTAAATAACCACCACACCCAAGACTCACGCCGAGTGCTGGTAGTAGGGACTTCCACTACCTCATTCTCATCATCCTCTTCTTCCTCCTGTGCATCCTCACTCCTGTTCCCCTCTTCAGGTCCTTGGAGAGGTGGTGGTGGTGGATGGGGTGGTGGTGGGGCTGAGGCAGATGCAGCACCAGGTGGCAGTAGTGGAGCCATGGAAGCGATCAGCTTGGCGTTGAAAATCTGCAAATTGGCAGGAAAATTTGCTGTGCTCTGTAGGATAGCCAGAAACACAATGAGAATGAGCTCTAGGGCATGGTATTTTAAAGGGGTGCTTGTAAACGGTTCGTGGACATGCGTGCTGTCCGCGGACAGATCGAACAGAAAAAAGGTTTCAAAAAGTCACAAAAAGTATGTAGAAACTCAGGATTACTATGTGGGACTTGTTCTATGGTGAGTTTTTGTTGGAAAATATTATTACGAACATTTTAGGACACAGCCTGTGTTCTTAGAACAGTTTCAACTTGTCTGCGAACAATACGGACAGGCATTGTGTCCTCAGGACACTCCCATTTTGTTTCTTTACGAACATTTTAGGACACCATTTTTAAAATGTTCATATGTTATGACATAACAATTAAACATACCCCCACAGACTTTTTGGGTAGTGGTGCTGTTGTCCGAACATGTCTGCGGACATTAAAAGAGTTTGCGGACATCAAATTCAGTAGAGGGGGTTCAGTATGTTCCATATTACATGTACATAAAGTCAGAGTTATTATTGTTAAGTTGCGCTACTAAAAACCTATGAAATTCAGTGAAAAAACTTTGTTAAAGGGACGTTATGGTTAAGTTGCGCTACTAAAAACCTATGAAATTCAGTGAAAAAACTTTGTTAAAGGGACGTTATGGTTCCAAGTAAAACCGAAAAACCCCTGAAATTCGCCAGTTATGGTAAGCTAAGCAACCATAACTTGCGCCACCACTGTGCGCTGCTAAGACTAACACCCACAACATCAAAGTGGACATCACAAATGTCATTGATGACATCACTGATGATTTGCATTCAACTGGTGCAACGTATCTTATGTGAATAAGATAGTTTTAATGGTTTTGAGGAAGGCGCTGAGGTACACAGTGGTATATACAAACAAAATGACTAATATATTTCTTTTACAATTGCAGTGAAGACCATTCTCCTGAAAAGAAGCAGCCAATTTTGAAGTACAAAGAACAACTAAGAAGTAACCTGCTCATTTTAGAAACAAAAAGTAAGTTGAATACCACCATAATATTTCTATTATTACTTAAACAAACTGTAAGATTAATTCATGCTATTTCTGTGCCTAAAAATAGAGATTCTGCACCATTCTGTTAAAAAATCCCCATTTCTTAAACAGCGATTTACAGCCAGAATGGCCCACTATTTCCTATTTTTCGACACACAAATTACCCAACTCAGCCACTAGAATTTTGATGCTATAGAACAAACAACTGTTTTAATTGTATAGCATTAGGTTAACTATTTGTACTTCTCCACACCACTAGCTTACTTTTTTCTGTAGTCTGAACCGAAGTTTAGTAACACATTAATTCAAGAATACCCATCCCTACTAGTTGTAGTTGCCCAATGCACAATCACACACCATTACATACATCTTTATCATCTTACTCAAACACTCCAACCCATACCTTCTTTATTTTTTTCAACAGACCCTAAAGAATGCCTACCAAAAATCAAGTCTATAGAAAGCAACGCAGAAGTAGAGCAAATGAAAATAAAAGTGTCCAACATAAGCATCCATCTCTAGCAGAATTTGTAAAAACAGTTGAAACAAAACAGCTAATACAGTCATTTAGTGAAACAAAAGAAGTTTCAAGTACAAAATTTTGCCTCCTCTATCAAAATGTAAAACAAACCAGAAAACAATTAACAGAAAATCAGCTATCACTACAGATACAACTGCTTCTATAAATCTTGATATAGTGCAAAGTAAGCATACCAAGAAAAATATTTTAGCCAAAATGTTCCGTCACAAAGTCCTCAAAATCTTTTAAAAAACAGGAGAGAAACCAGGTTCAACCCTTAAAACCTATCGTAAGAAATTAATCTTAGAAGCGCTGACAGACAGTGTAATTCTTCTCAAGAGAAAGTTATTCATTTTAGTGTTAAACAAAATGAAACCACTAACAAAACTAATAACTAAATTACAATTACAAATAATTAAATTACTAATAACTAAATTACAAAAAGACTTATCAATAAACGAAATGTCAACAGAAAGAACTTCTTAAGTATCTGCGGAGGTGAATGAAGTCACACTACAAGCACAGAACCATACTTTAATGAAGAAGCATACAAACAAAAGCAAACAAATACAATTGCCATACATAGCAGTGGTAGAGGTTATGAACAAGTTAATAATACCATAATGGAACAAGAAGTACTCCTTATAAAAATATGCCCTGAAAACTTAGAATTACCCCTCCATTCAACTGAATCAGAACATCTAGTGTACAAATGGCCAGACACGTCAATGTGTAACATTCCCAAAAAAAATTCAAGTCTTTACGCCAATTCCTCAATCAGTATGTGAAAAGCAAAGACAAAATCAAAATTAAACCACTGCAAAATATGGATACCTGTCCAGTGCGCAAGTACACAGGACTACAAGGACATTCATTGGCCTGCATTATAGGACCGACTTGCAAAACCACCTTCCATGATATCAAAAGGATATCAACACATCATTCAACTATAAGAAATCTAGTTTATAAACTGTACTATGCTAAAAGTCCTGCTTTAGCGCTATGCAATTTAAATAACATTCTTCTACATGGTACAGCAAAAGACCTACTTGAAGAAATCGACTATATCCAGAAAAAATATTTTGGAAGTGAAAGCCACTTAGAAAATGCAATACCTTTACAACAAACTAGCAACGATTGTACACATGGCAACCTTCTACTACACACATACAAAAAAGAAATACTAAAATTTAAAAGTACATCTGGTGAAATACCAAACCATGTGTGTCTGTGTTGCCACAGAACCTTTTATAAAACTAACACAAAAACTATAGACATAACATACAAAATAGACGACAATGAAGATTCTAAATGGTTTGAATTAGCTCTCTACCTTATAGCAAAAAACAAATATGAAATAACTGACACTTTAATACTTTGCAGTTACTACACTACAAAACTTGACAACAACCAAACTCCTCTACGTGCTATCACAAATAACTTAGAATTATTCCCACTACCAAAACCCCTACAACAACTCAGTTTATATGAGAGCATAATAATTCAAACAGTACACCCATTTCAAGCAACAATACACCTTCAACCAAAAATAGCAAAATTACCTCCCTCTGAATTGGTGAAAAGCATTCATGGCAAAGTAGTTTCTTTACCATTAGATCTGACAGAAAATGTGCACACTCTAGGAGTGCAACGTCCAATAGAACAATCTTTAATTATCTTACTAAATCGTGTACCAACAAAAGACAAAAGAATTTGGCAACCACTCGTCGACTTACATAAAGTTAGACAAGCCTTGCAATATCTAAAAGACAATAATGAGTACTACAAAGAAATAAATATTGAAGAAAACTTAAGGGGAACAACTGGAATAATTCAAGAGTCACGAGAAACTGGTCAATTTGAACTTCTGGATCCAGCTGCAGTATCCAATATTTTAGACCATTTTACAATTCATCCATTGCACTCTAAAGAAAGCATAGATGATGCACTTGAAAAGTACGAAATGCGACAACCCAAAGGATCATCAATGAGCTTATGGGAAATAAGTATAGAAATACGTGCTTTTCCTCTACTATTTCCTACTTCAGAATACCGCTCATTACGAATGTATTCTGAAGATCCCAGATTTAGACAAAATGTGGAATACATATTCCACCTACTCTTTGAAAGTGAACTAGCAACTCTATGGGCCCCATTCTGAGTATGGCGGTAAGGGATAGCGGCCACCGGTAACGAGACTGGTGGCGGTAATCCCTTACCGCCATACTCCGAGTTCCCTCTGCGCCCTCGACCTTAACGCCTGCTTTGAGCAGGTGTTAAAGTCGAGGGCGCAAAGGGGCCTCCAAGCCAATAACGGTGACCGTAATGAACGGTCACCGTTATTTGCATCTTCCCCATTCCCATTGAGCCCTATGGGGGCTCATTTGGGAATGGGGAAGAACCTTGGTGAATGGGGAATTACCGCCCCGCCAACCTTGGAATGGGGCGGTGATTCTGCCATCCACCAAGGCGCTGCCGGTCCGGGTACGGCGTCAACCAAGGCGTTAATAGCGCCATTGGTTAGCGCCGTACTCGGAATGAGGCCCTATGTGATGGAGTTGCACACAGATTGAAATTGGGAACGCAGTTTCAAAATATGTCAGCTATGCAATTAATACAAAAAGTGCTACAAAAAGATGAGGTTTTACAATCAAGTATTACAAATCTGTTTGCAAACATGCGTGGTACAAAAGAATACTGGTTCCGACGTCACGAAGATGTACGTTGTATGATCAGAAACCTTGGACCACCCACTTGTTTGGTTACATTAAGTTGTGCAGAATATGCATGGGAAGATTTACATGATTTCCTACGCATAACAAACAAAAACAAAACAAACATAGATATACTAACACCTGGAGAACTTTGCTCTCTAGATCCTGTTAATGTTTCAAGATATTTCAACCATTGTTTCATTGCTATGCTACACTTTATTTCTAATAAATCTGTTCCTTCACTCGGAGAAGTGCAACACTTCTTTTGGAGAAAAGAATATCAAGCCAGAGGAGCACCACATATGCACATGCTTTTATGGATTAAAGATGATCCTAAATTTGGTCAGGACAGTGATGCCACTGTTTTGCAGTTCATCCAAAAATATTTCACTTGTGAAATCCCTTTGCAAACGACAAATAGTGACCTTCATGCACAAATTGAAAGTGAAAGCCACTAACAGAATGAAATAGCTGTAAACCAAATTAGTAACAATTCTACACATGGCAACCTTTTACTACACACATACAAAAAAGAAATACTAAAATGTAAAAGTACATCAGCTGAAGTACCAAACCATGTGTGTGTATGTTGCCGCAGACCTTTTTATAAAAGTAACACAAAAACTGTAGACCTATCATACAAAATAGAAGACAATGAAGATTCTAAATGGTTTGAATTAGCTCTCTACCTTATAGCAGAAAACAAATACGAAATAACTTAATAAACTTAATACTTTGCAGTTACTGCACTACAAAACTTGACAACAACCAAACTCCTTCACATGCTATCACAAATAATTTGGAATTATATCCACTACCAAAACCTCTTAATTTATATGAGAGCATCATAATTGAAACAGTGCACCCATTTCAAGCAATAATACGCCTTCAACCAAAAACTGCAAAATTACCTCCCTCTGAATTAGTGAAAGGTATTCCTGGAAAAGTAGTGTATTTACTATTAGATCTAAAAGAAAATGTGCACACTCTAGGAGTGCAACGTCCAATGCAGCTATCTTTAATTATCTTAGTAAATGGAGTACCTACAAAAGACAAAAGAATTTGGCAACAGCTGGTAGATTTACATAAAGTTAGAGAAGCCTTGCAATATCTTAAAGAGAATAATTAATATTACAAAGAAATTAACATTGAAGAAAACTTGAAGGATACAACAGAAATAATTCAAGAGACACAAGAAGATGGTCAATTTGAGCTCCTAGATCCTGCTACAATATCAAATACTTTAGATCATTATACAATTCATCCATTGCACTCTAATGACACCATAGAAGATGCACTGGAAACCTACCAAATACATCAAAGAAAAGGATCACCAATCAGCATATGGGAAAAAAGTATAGAAGCACATGCTTTTCCTCTACTCTTTCCTACTGGCAAAGGAGGATGGTACGATGATAGACCTATTCAAATATCAGCATCAGAATACCGCTCATTACGAATGTATTCTGAAGATCCCAGATTTAGACAAAATATGGAATACATATTCCACCTACTGTTTGAAAGTGAACTAGCAACTTTATGTTACGGAGTTGCACACATATTAAAATCAGGATCGCACTTTCAAAATATGACAGCTACACAATTATTACAAAAAGTTCAACAAAAAGATGAGATTTTACAATCAAATATTACAAATCTATTAACAAATATGTGTGGAACTAAAGAGTACTGGTTTCGACGTCATGGAGATGTATGTTGTATGATTAGAAACCCTGGGCCACCGACTTGGTTTGTTACATTAAGTTGTGCAGAATATGCATGGGAAGATTTACATGATTTCCTACGCATATTAAACAAAAACAAAACAAACATAGATATACTAACACCTGGAGAACTTTGTTCTCTGGATCCTGTTAATGTTTCAAGATATTTTCACCATCGCTTCATTGCTATGCTACATTTTATTTGTAATAAAACTGTTCCTCCCCTTGGAGAAGTGCAACACTTCTTTTGGAGAAAAGAATACCAAGCCAGAGGAGCACCACATAACCACATGCTTTTATGGATTAAAGATGCTCCTAAATTTGGTCAAGACAGTGATGCCACTGTTTTACAGTTTATTGAAAAATATGTCACTTGTGAAATGCCATCAGAATCCACAAATAGTGATCTTTATGCACAAATTTTACAATTTCAAAGACACAAATGTGGCAAATATTGTCATCGCAAATACAAAAACAAATGGAAATACTATACCAAATGCCGATTTGGTTTCCCTAGACCAGTTACAAATACAGGTCAAGTGAACAGCCTCATGCCTTCAGTTAGACATAGTGTTAAGGGTAAGTCACCTAAAAATACATATTACATAAAAAGAAAAGAAGAAGAAAAATATATCAATGGTTACAATGCAATCATTGCCCATTTATGGAATGCAAACATAGATGTGCAGTACATTGCAGACAATTCTACTGTAGTTGCACAATATGTCACAGCATACTTAACCAAAGCAGAAAAGACAGAGCTGCAAGACCTCTGGAATGACCTGTCATCAGATAAAACAGTGTCTCAGAAATTATACAGCTTGGGCATAAAAATGCTCTCCCATAGAGAATGTGGATCCTATGAAGCAGCTGATCGTTTAACTGGTACTACATTGTACGGTGAATCTGAAAATATAGTATGGCTAAGTCTTGGTCTGCTAAATCTAGAAAAAGAGTTCTAAAATTATACAAAGATATAGGGCCTCATTACACAGTAGGTGCTAAACCATGGTGCTATTAGCACCATGGTTCATGCCGGTAATTTACCGATTCCGCAATGCCGGAATGGGGAATTACCACCCCATTCTGAGGTTGGCAGGGCAGTAATTCCCCATGCCGCAATGGCCCTTCCCCATTCCCATTTTTGCCCCATAGGGCTCAAAGGGAATTGGGAGGCGCTAATTACGGTACCGCAACTTGCGGTACCGTAATTAGCATCAATGTCCCTTTGCGGGTCCCTACTTTAACGGCTGGTCTACACCAGCCGTTAAGGTCGGGTCCCGCAAAGGGACCTCGTAGTAAGGCGGTAAAGGTTAACGGTCACCGGTAGCATTACCGGTGACCGTTAACCCTTACTGCCTTCCGTGTAATGAGGCCCTTAGAAACAATAGCCAGACATGATCCCAACAGCCAAGACATTTAAAAAAAGAATTATTGGACACATACTACTCAAACAGGAGTACCACTTTGGAAACCATGCATCTATACCACATAGCCCAAAACTACACATACAAAAATAATATAAAACCTGATGAAAAAAAAGGTAAATACCGAGTGACAAACTGTGAAGGCAGCTTAGTAAAACTCACCAAACCAAATGTAATTAATCATATCAAATTGTCATTAAAGACTCCTCAACATAAAGAAGTATAATACATGTCCCTGCTACAACTCTTTAAACCATGGAGAAAAGAAGAAGAAATACTAGATAACTATGACTCATATGAAGACGCTTTCAAAGCAAATGAAAGCACTATAATTGATGTAAACTTTACACAGTACAAAACAAAGGACTAGTTAATGGAGCACTCGGTACAGTTGTTGGCTTTCAAACATACCCACGTGACAAGAAAATTCAGTTTGTCAATATTCTCTTTGACAAGCTTTCAGAAGTCAAAAGGATAGGACGCTCAACAGCTCGATTCCTTCTCTTCAAAGACATGTATGTACACAGAGAACAATTTTCTCTAACTCTTGCATACGTAGTCACCATTCATAAATCACAAGGCCCTACCCTAGACAAAGCAATGATAGACATTGGTAACACAGTCTTTAAAGAAGGCATGAGCTACGTAGCACTATCACGCTTATGTACACTTGACGGTCTATTTCTAATCAACTTTGATGCAAGTAAAGTAAACGCTGATATTCCTTGCATTTTAGAATACAATAGACTATGCTCACTATACACCCACTATCTAAACAGATATTCTCTACCACAAAAAGTAAAATGTTGTAAAAGAAAACTAAACCAAACAGAAATGCAACAGGATGTCACTGCAAATCCTCCAAAGAGAGTAAAGGAAACTAAAACTTCACCATGTACCTCAAACATAAAAGAACCCATTAGAGAAAGTAAACCAGGTACTTCATGAAAGAAGGAAGACAAACAAAAAAAATCAATCAGATATAGAACTACCTGGTCCATTTAAACTCTCAAATATAGTTGGAGTATGTTGCTACGCAAATGTAGCAATGAATATTCTATTTCAATTGCCACAAATTGTTGACAACATTTACTTACACAGTACAGACCAATTGTGTTTGCAAATGTTAGTACTTCACAGAAATGCAACAAACAATCCTGATAACACGTATAGTGTTTATGGAATAAGACAACAATTGGACTACTGTTATTGAATGGTTAAATTCACTATAAACTCACCGGAAGATCCACAAAAATGTCTAATGTACTTACCACAAGTATCGGAAAATAAAGCATACCTATAAATGAAATCTTTCAGATGTCATACATGTGGAAACATACATGCACTCTCTGCAACAATATGACACAAGAACAAATCCCCAATGAACGCTTCATATACATATCAATACCTAATTGTGAATCCAGCCATTTCAGCATCTTGTACAAAATGCAAACCATGGTAGATTATGTACTACCTGCCATTCGGATAATCGCTCCACGTTACTAATACAAACACATAGTAAATACGTAATACTACTGCTTCTACGTTATAATGCAGATGGTACCAAAAACAACTGCAAGCTGACTGGATTCACACCTGGTCAAGTATCACTTGGTAAGAAAAAAAAAGCACCACAACAATAGGTAATAGGTATAATCTACCACACAGGAGCCACAACCAATGCAGGGAACTACACTGCATATATAAAAAAGAAAGGTGGATGGTTTGAATATAATGATAGTACCATTACTCTAAAGCAGAGATTACCAGCAAATCTTTCAAACGCTTATTTAATGTTCTTAAAACCAAAATTTAATAACTAAACTGTACTTAAACCTTAAGTAAACTTGTAGTAAAAAAAATAAACTGTTAGAATATTCCAAAACCTATCTAACTGCCCAACGATTCTACAACAACTAATCAGACAAATGAATACCTCTAAATTAGAGCAAAAAATAGACAGTTAGAATATGCCAATTGGTATTTTACTGTCCCAAAATTTTACAATATCCAAACACATAAATCAATACCACTAAAATATATAAAAAATAGACAGTTAGAAAACGCCTAATGGTATTTACTGTTCCAAAATTTTACAATATCCAAAAAGTACTGCTCCAAAAAACTGCAACAAGCCAATTTATACAGCATTAGCCAGAAACAAGTGAACACTGAAAACAAACAAATAAACTGTAGCATAACACAAAAAGTTTTTTTTTTTTAATCCAACATGGATTTATTTTTCTCCCACAGACCCAATGATTTTAGCAACAAACACAGAAACTGAGTAAATTGCACAGTACTCTGGTTTGCAATGTACTAAATATGAGGGTAAAAAAAGAAATGTTGATTATTCAATGTAATAAATCATTACTAAATACCAATACTAACATGCTCTTTTCTTTTATCACAGAAATGAACAAGAAATACATGTACTCCAGTTACTAAACCAAACAGTAAGTATATTATAATAAGTACAATCATCGCAGCATATCACACCCATAGTGGCTTATAACTTTGTTCCTTATAAATTTGTTTTTGATCCCAAAGTTATAAGCCACTATGAGTGTGATATGCTGCGGTGGTTGTGGCCAGGGCATAGAGTCTTGGGTGCATGGCCAGGGCATAGAGTCTTGGGTGCATGGCCAAGTGGCCATGCACCCAAGACTCTATGCCCTGGCCACAACCACTGCAGCATATCACACCCATAGAGTCAAACATTTCAACTATGGCCTATGGGAACTTTTAATGTCCGCGGACAAAATGAGTGTTCTTGGAACACTTTCAACCTGCCAGCGAACAATACGGACAGCGTCCTCAGGACACCCCCATTTTGTTTATTTACGAACATTTCAGGACACCGCGAGTGTTCTTAGAACACATTCAACTTGCCAGCGAACAATACGGACAGCGTCCTTGGGACACCCCCATTTTGTTTATTTATGAACATTTCAGGACACCACAAGTGTTCTTAGAACACATTCAACTTGCCAAAGAACAATACTGACAGCGTCCTCAGAACACCCCCATTTTGTTAATTTGCAAATATTTAACCGACACCACGAGTGTTCTTAGAACACTTTCAACTTGCCAAAGAACAATACGGACAGCGTCCTCAGAACACCCCCATTTTGTTAATTTACAAACATTTCAGGACACTGCAAGTGTTCTTAGAAAACATCAAACTTGCCGGCGAACATTACGGACAGCGTCCTCAGAACACCCCCATTTTGTTAATTTACGAACATTTAACAGACACCACAAGTGTTCTTAGAACACTTTCAACTTGCCAGCGAACAATACAGACAGCGTCCTCAGAACACCCCCATTTTGTTAATTTACAAACATTTTAGGACACCGCAAGTGTTCTTAGAACACATTCAACTTGCAGCGAACACTACGGGCAGCGTCCTCAGGACACCCCCATTTTGTTAATTTACGAACATTTCGGGGACACCGCAAGTGTTCTTAGAGCACATTCAACTTGCCAGAGAACAATATGGACAGCGACCTCAGGACACCCCATTTTGTTCATTTACGAACATTTCAGGACACCGCAAGTGTTCCTAGAACACATTCAACTTGCCAGCAAACAATACAGACAGCGTCCTCAGGACACCCCCATTTTGTTAATTTACGAACATTTAGTAGACACCACAAGTGTTCTTAGAACACATTCAACTTGCCAGCGAACAATACGGACAGCGTCCTCAGGACACCCCCATTTGTTTATTTACGAACATTTCAGGACACCACGAGTGTTCTTAGAACACATTCAACTTGCCAGAGAACAATACGGACAGCGTCCTCAGGACACCCCATTTTGTTAATTTACGAACATTTCAGGACACGGGGAGTGTTCTTAGAACACATTCAACTTGCCAGAGAAAAGAGAAAAAATATGGACAGCATCCTCAGGACACCCCATTTTGTTCATTTACGAACATTTCAGGACACCGCGAGTGTTCTTAGAACACATTCAACTTGCCAGCAAACAATACGGACAGCGTCCTCAGGACACCCCCATTTTGTTAATTTACGAACATTTAGTGGACACCACAAGTGTTCTTAGAACACATTCAACTTGCCAGCGAACAATACGGACAGCGTCCTCAGGACACCCCCATTTTGTTTATTTATGAATATTTCAGGACACCACAAGTGTTCTTAGAACACATTCAACTTGCCAGAGAACAATACGGACAGCGTCCTCAGGACACCCCCATTTTGTTTATTTACGAACATTTCAGGACACTGCGAGTGTTCTTAGAACACATTCAACTTGCCAGAGAACAATATGGACAGCGTTCTCAGAACACCCCATTTTGTTCATTTACGAACATTTCAGGACACTGCAAGTGTTCTTAGAACACATTCAACTTGCCAGCAAACAATACAGACAGCGTCCTCAGGACACCCCCATTTCGTTAATTTACGAACATTTAGTGGACACCACAAGTGTTCTTAGAACACATTCAACTTGCCAGCGAACAATGCGGGCAGCGTCCTCAGGACACCCCATTTTGTTAATTTACGAACATTTCAGGACACGGGGAGTGTCCTTAGAACACATTCAACTTGCCAGAGAAAAATATGGACAGCGTCCTCAGGACACCCCATTTTGTTCATTTACGAACATTTCAGGACACCGCGAGTGTTCTTAGAACACATTCAACTTGCCAGCAAACAATACGGACAGCGTCCTCAGGACACCCCCATTTTGTTAATTTACGAACATTTAGTGGACACCACAAGTGTTCTTAGAACACATTCAACTTGCCAGCGAACAATACGGACAGCGACCTCAGGACACCCCCATTTTGTTTATTTATGAATATTTCAGGACACCACAAGTGTTCTTAGAACACATTCAACTTGCCAGAGAACAATACGGACAGCGTCCTCAGGACACCCCCATTTTGTTTATTTACGAACATTTCAGGACACTGCGAGTGTTCTTAGAACACATTCAACTTGCCAGAGAACAATACGGACAGCGTCCTCAGGACACCCCCATTTTGTTTATTTACGAACATTTCAGGACACCGCGAGTGTTCTTAGAACACATTCAACTTGCCAGAGAACAATATGGACAGCGTTCTCAGAACACCCCATTTTGTTAATTTACGAACATTTCAGGACACCGCAAGTGTTCTTAGAACACATTCAACTTGCCAGCAAACAATACAGACAGCGTCCTCAGGGCACCCCCATTTTGTTAATTTACGAAAATTTAGTGGACACCACAAGTGTTCTTAGAACACATTCAACTTGCCAGCGAACAATACGGGCAGCGTCCTCAGGAAACCCCCATTTTGTTTATTTACGAACATTTCAGGACACCGCGAGTGTTCTTAGAACACATTCAACTTGCCAGAGAACAATATGGACAGCATCCTCAGGACACCCCATTTTGTTCATTTACGAACATTTCAGGACACCGCGAGTGTTCTTAGAACACATTCAACTTGCCAGCAAACAATACGGACAGCGTCCTCAGGACACCCCCATTTTGTTAATTTACGAACATTTAGTGGACACCACATGTGTTCTTAGAACACATTCAACTTGCCAGAGAACAATACGGACAGCGTCCTCAGGACACCCCCATTTTGTTTATTTACGAACATTTCAGGAAACCGCGAGTGTTCTTAGAACACATTCAACTTGCCAGCGAACAATACGGACAGCCTCCTCAGGACACCCCCATTTTGTTTTTTACGTACATTTCAGGACACGGCGAGTGTTCTTAGAACAGTTTCAGTTTGCTTGCGAACAAAACGGACATATATATTGCGTCCTCAGAACACCTCCCCATTTAGTTTCGAACACAACAAGAGGGTCTACCACATAAAATAATACAACATTTAACCAATCTCATACTGTCCCACCCTCACCAAACACTCTTACATACCAACACACGAATCCATGATGGCGGGCGCTACTGGAAATCTGATGCTCTTCACGCTTTATGCCGTCCAATCAGCGAACACGCTGCATGTCTGCGGACATGACGCAAGCCGATTGGCCAATCGGAACAGAGTGGGCCATATATTTCTTTTGCAAAGTTTGGTGAGGATTTGTCCAGGGGAAGCGAAGTTATAAGCCGCCCAAAAAGTGCTCTTCCTATGGAAATAGCAACTTTACCATAACTACCGTGGCTGTTTAAAATATACATAATTTCAAAGTAGCGAAGAAATAATTTCCACCAACTAAATAACTACAAAGTAATTTACTTTGTGGAGGCAACGGGACACCAATAGGAAGGAGTATAATCTGATGAGGGACTCAGAGGAATGACATTTGAGGAGGGACAGTGTATAATTGTTGTTTGATTAGGCGCCCACCCATTGCCTGTCATAGCCATGCTAATCCCTATGGCTATTCCCACCCATTCCTGCCTCTCCCCACCCAGAACACCTCCTCATGGGAACTATTTAAGCTCTAAACTCACTTTAATGAAGGCTTTCAATACACGCAGCATTCTGACCTGCTGACATAGGCACAAGCTGTCTGGTTTACTATCACCATGTTGCAAAGAATGTTGCGAGACACGATGAACAATCCTTTTGCTACTTTATTGCACGTTATTTTGTGCTCAGGGTAGGCACTTCTATTAATAGTATTTTTCAATGTATTCACTTTCTTAAACTGTTGCCGTCCTATTGTGGGGATGGTCTCGTTTTCGGCCTTCCCTTTGTACATATTTTGAAAGCCGATCTAGCTTGTTTTATAATTCATGCGAACCCGGGCCCAGTGCGAAGATGTTGATGGCCGCCATCTTGACCTTGGCAATATTTGGTTTTAGTACTGTTAGTGTGGGACTTTTTAGTTCATTTATACAGTGCAAAGAAAATGACGACACCTGAGGAAGGTAAGAAAACAAATACTTTGATTACATTGTCTACACTAAGGCCATTTATACCCATGGAATCATTGTTACCTTCTAAGTGCCTGCACTCTTTGTCCCATAGAACAATGGCTCCACGCAAACCAGCATCTACCTATCCTTTCAAAGGCTGTTCCTACCTCGCTCTGGGCAAAGTACCAACTCCCTCCTTTTGTACCTGTTTACATAGATGTCAATTATTGTAAAGCATCAACAGAGCAACAACCTTGTGCATCACCTCCAACACACACACCATCCACCTGTTGTTAATTACCATTCTTTATATAGCGGCTCTAAAATGGATGGTGCCTGCACGTTGAAACCATATCTGCCTTTTATTTCAAAATCGAAAATTTAGATGTATGGTGACCGTGCCTGATTCCTCCCTTGTCCCATCCCAAAACACAGTGATTGCAATTTAATATGAGCACATTAATTTCATAGATGACATTTTTTGTTTGGGCTACTAGGTGGCGCAGCACAGTGACCCATTCTGGCCTCTCTTAATGGTCTCACACGTGGCTAATTCTGGTATTAGCATTTCTGCATACGCGTTTCCACGGTGTGGCCTGGGGTGGCACATGCTACCCCTGGAATCTGATTGGCCAACCCAGGTGCCACTCCATTATCCAAAACTATAATCATTATGTGTGTGCACTCATACTTCATGCCACCCTTGCAAAAGTCAGTGGCCCACTTGGGCCACCCCAGTCAAAAGAGTCTGGACATGCCACTGCGTTTCTGAGCACTCCCTGTCAATATCTGGTACATAGGAGTCCGTCACAGGATGGTTGGGACAGGAGAACTCTGACTCCAATAGATGTGTGTTTGGTGGGTCTGTCAATGACAGTGTAGGAACAAATGTATACCTATGCTGTCAACCCTACATTAAAGCCCAAACTATTGGCATTGCCAATGCGTGGTTTGTTTGCTAGAGGGGCCAGTGCAATCCCTTCACATCACTGTGTTGATTACGATTTTTTTCTCATGGATGCAGATAAATTAGTCCCATTTCTTATATGTGGTCCTATGGATGTCAACAAAGAAGGACCTGGGTGAATTTCTTGTGGATGGTTTTGGTTAGGTTTAAATAATTACCCAGGTGGTATAAGGATGTGCAGCTGCTCCACATCTTGCATGGCTATGTCCCTTCAAAAGATAGTATTTGGAAGAATGATATATTTGGAAAGTGTCAGTTGTGCAAGGCTTGAAGTTGTTGTGAAAAGTGGCTGCGAACGCCATTAGGTGTGCATCACAGTATGGACGGGGGTAGATAGGAAGTGCCGATTTACTGCTAATTTTTTCTCTGCCTTTAATCTGACAATGTATTTTTATTTTCATTTCGGTATTTGGTCGTCCATTAAGAACGTTTCATCATCATCATTCACACACCTACAATAAAATCATAACACTTTTCAACAATTTACACAGGCAATAAATAAAATCACCAACATAATTCATATAGTCACTAATCCGCATTATTACAATTTGTAACTTTCTTTAAATAGTTTGTCTAAAAATCCAATCAAAGCTAAAACCAAGGGAACTCTTTTGCCCATTAAAAAGTTCTCCCACCACTCTCTCGGTGTCATACTATTGCTTTCTGAGAAAAATCTCCCAAGATATCATGCTCACGTCTCTGTGGGCACAATAGCAAAACGTGCTGAAGTGTTTCGGTGTTACTAATAACTGTGTAAAATCTGCATATTGAGTTGATTATGGCACTTGTCTTTCTGACAAATAAAATATCTTTCCTTAGGTACAGGTTAATTCGAAACCGGAGAAATTGGGCACGATAATGCAGGGTAATTCATAGAATTTTGCACAAAAGTGGCGCACGCGACTGGCGCACAGTGTGCGCGTGCGAATGTCTGCGCCAGCCGCGTGCGCTAAAATCTATTTCCGCACACAGCGTATTCATGGATTTTAGCCTCCAAAACCAGCCGTGGCGCAGAGTGGCGCAGCGACCCTGCAGCAGCGCCAGTTACGCCCCCAAGAACGCCCTCGCGCAAGGAAAAGCCATCAAAATTCCCAATTCAGCGCAAAGGGCTGCGCTAACCCTGGACCAGTTTACAGAGCTGCCAAACAGCAAACGCCAAGTGGGGAACGTGTATTACTGGGGTGTGTGTGAAGTTTCACACGCGAAAGTGCCTGTGCGAATGGGGGCGTGTATTACTGGGGTTCGTGGAAAGGTTCACATGCAATTTCAGCAGGGTACGTTTATTACGGGGTTCGCGGGAACTTTCACACGTGAAAGGGCCTGTGCGAGTGGGGTACGTGTATTTCAGGGGTGCGTGGGAAGTTTCACACGCAATTGGCCTGGGTATGTGTATTTCAGGGGTGCGCGGGGAGTTTCACACGCGATTGGTCTGGGTACGTGTATTTCAGGGGTGCGCGGGAAGTGTCACACGCGATTGGCCTGGGTACGTGTATTTCGGGGGTGCGCAGGCAGTTTCACACGCGATTGGGCTGGGTACATGTATTTCAGGGGTGCGCGGGAAGTTTCACACGCGATTGGCCTGGGTACGTGTATTTCAGGGGTATGCGGGAAGTTTCACACGCAATTGGGCTGGGTACGTGTATTTCGGGGGTGCGCAGGAAGTTTCACATGCGATTGGGCTGGGTACGTGAATTTCAGGGGTGCGCGGGAAGTTTCACACGCGATTGGCCTGGGTACGTGTATTTCAGGGGTGCGTGGGAAGTTTCACACGCGATTGGGCTGGGTACGTGTATTTCAGGGGTGCACAGGAAGTTTCACACACGATTGGAGTAGGGTATGTGTATTAGTGGGCTGCGCATGAAGTTTCGCACGCGATTTTGCTGTCAGAGCGGGGAACAGTATTTCGGGGGTGCGTGGGGAGTCCTACACGTGAATTGGCAGTGTGGGTCCTCTACCCCCTCCACGGCCCCTGCAGGCAGCCTACACCACAGGGGACTACCCTGCACCCCTGGTCATGTCCCGTAGGCAGCCCATCCACCATGGGCATGCCCCCCAGCCAAGCCACATGTCACTTTGCTATATGATCACCAACTCATGTCTCCTAGCATCCCCACCCCCAGCAGTGAGGGGCACCTGCCAGCAGGCCGCCACTCATGTCCCACTCATGTCACCCTGCACCCCACCCCCCAGCAGTCAGGGGCACCTGCCAGCAGGCCCCCACACATGTTTCACACATGTCCCCCTGCACCCCCACCCCCCAACAGTCAGAGGCACCTGCCAGCAGGCACCCACACATGTCCCCCTGCACCCCCACCCCCCAACAGTCAGGGGCACCTGCCAGCAGGCCCCCAGATATGTCCCCCAGCACCCACACCCCCCAGCAGTGCAGGGGCACCTGCCAGCAGGCCCTCACACATGTCCCCCAGCACCCCCACCCCCCAGCAGTAAGGGGCACCTGCCAGCAGACCCCCACACATGTCCCCCTGCACCCCCACCCCCCAGCAGTGCAGGGCACCTGCCAGCAGGCCCCCACACATGTCCCCCAGCACCCCCACCATCCAGCAGTCAGGGGCACCTGCCAGCAGGCCCCCACACATGTCCCCCTGCACCCCCACCCCCCAGCAGTCAGGAGCACCTGCCAGCAGGCCCCCATACATGTCCCCCTGCACCCCCACCCCCCAGCAGTCAGGGGCACCTGTCAGCAGGCCCCCACTCATGTCCCACACATGCCCCCCTGCGCCCCCACCCCCCAGAAGTCAGGGGCACCTGCCAACAGGCCCCCACACATGTGTCATGATCTCTGCTTCCAAAAGATCAGGACTTGCCCGACTCCCTTGGAAGCAGACCCATAACCCCAGTTCCGAGTGCCAGCCAGTCCCAATTGGGACCTTTTGGACCCTGTCCTGGCGCCAGTGGCACCAGGCTCATAAAGATGCCCAGTCCCAGCGCTGGAAGCGCCGGGCTCATAATGCTTGGGTGGGCTTACCTGCAGCAGACCATGCTGCTTACTTACCTGCCAGTTGAACCCCTGATCCTCTTCTGTTTGGGACTACTTTTCCTGTTGGGTGGGGCAGGAGCCACTCCCTGGGTTCAGAACACTGGAACTCTTCTGGAAAGCAGGAACTCTTTTCTTACCTAGGCGTGGCTGTGGAAGGAGACACCTAAGCACTACAAGAGGCTATTTAAACCACACCCGATGGATGAATCTTGCTTTGCGTTATTCTGCATTCTCTGCAGCAGAACGCTCATCGTGTCTTCTGCTTCTGATCCTGGGCCTAAGGGAACAAAGGCTTACCATCCTGGAATCCAGTCTTCAGCAGCACCTGTAAAGACAAAGAAAGAACAGGTTAGCACTACGGTCTTCAGTGGCAGCCCATCTCTTACCTGGTCCATCGGCTGTCACCAACGCCTCGCGCTGCATTCCGGCATCTGAAAGACAAAGGCTTACCTACTCTTCGCATGCTCCGGAGGTCTTCGCACTGCATTCTGGCATCTGAAAGACAAAAGCTTACCAGCTCTTCGCACGCTCCGGAGGCCTTCGGCGCTGCATCCCGCATCTGAAAGACAAAAGAAGGTGCGTTTAAAGACATTGGGCAACTTTATTACTCACGTGCCATTACTCCTTCTCACGCCGAATCCAGTGGGTATTCCAGCACCCTTCAGCTTCTCTAAAGCTCCGAATTTGTACCTGCAAGATAAAAGGGACAGTTAGTGCGCATCGTGAAGCAGGCTACAAGCGCTTACTTACGTTCTTCCAGGCGCTTCTATTCCTCACGCGGGTTCGATCCTAAACTCTCATCAGCCCACCATCCGCCATCGCCGGAACCCTGCAAAACAAGAGATATCATTACAAAAGACTTTTAAGACATTTGAAGTGCCCAGAACTTACTGTTCGTGCAGTTAACGACGGACAGCAGTCCTCTGAGGTCAAGAGGCCTGCACCCTTATCCAGTGAAGAAACTGGTTACGGCACCCTGCCCCGAGGCAGATGGAGAGCTCGGCGTTCACTTACCTAAGGTGAGGGCGTTAACCTTTGGGGTTCTACAGGAGAAGAGAAAGGGAAGAGGAGAGAGGCACCCAATAACCCCAGTTCATTAATCCCATATTTTCTATCTGCAGACATCTTACTCTTCGAGTCAGACATACAGTGCACAGAGGTCCAGCCCAAAGAGCCAACCGTGTGTTACACATCACCTTTGAAGATACGGCATTCACCCAGTCAAGACCGGCGCCTCTGCGGGAATCAGGTGAGCGTTACACCATGTCCCCCTGCACCCCCACCCCCCAGCAGTCAGGGGCACCTGCCAGCAGGCCCCCACACATGTCCCCCTGCACCCCCACCCACCAGCAGTCAGGGGCACCTGCCAGCAGGCCCCCAAACATGTCCCCCCTGACAGGTCATCACACTCCAGACCCATGCCCCTCATGGCCACCCAAATCCCACCCCAGTCCAAACACTGCACATTGAATTCCCAAAAAAAAATGTGTGAAAGCAGAATCCAAATCAATCCAAAAGCAAATGGGTCCAAAGAGTCTGTCAGTCCAACCAAATCCAAAGTGTAAAAATAAGACACATCCATTGATCCGTGGTAAAAAAGAAACTTAAATGAAGTGAAATCCAGTGTAGAACTATATACAAAGTCGAAATCCAGGGTCCATGAGCCCAACCATTGAAAGGAAACCTACAAAAACCCTACCTAATGAATAACTATATACAAAAAGGTGGGGCATTGTCCAAGCGCCCCAAATTAAATTAAAACCAAAAGGAAACCTAACACTAATTAACTATATACAATGGCAGCGGGCTAGTCCTACGGCTCACTTCCTGATTTCCCGGGCCAGGGCATCATCGAACTTCTGCTCGATGTCCCTGAGGCGGTCCTCTTCTAAGGCCACGAAGGTTTGCAGGGACGATGACATCCAGACCTCCAGGTCCCTGCGAATTGCCTTGAGGCACTCGGCCCGCCTCAGCGCACTGCGCATGGAGTTCTCCGCCCGGACCATTGGGAGCCGTGCCTCCTCCACCCCCAGCGGCTCCTCACCTATCTGCTGGCCCAACCGTTGCCACACGGAAGACACTCCCATTCCAGGGTCCTCCTGCCCTCCGGCCGCTGCCTGCCCCTCTGGTGTAGATGGCCCCGAGCCATGATGCCTCCCACTTTGAGCCTGCCGCTGCCTCCGACGCAACTGCCTCTGCCAGCACGACGGCATCCAGGCTGATGGAATCCACCGACGCTGTAGTGCACGTGCCCTGCTCGATGATACCGGCACATCCTCCATCTGCTGGGGTCCAGTTGCTGTGGTGTCCATCCCTGTTGGACCTCCTACTCCCGACTGTGGCAGGGATGGGATCTCCACCGAGCTGGCTGCGTTAGTCAGGGCAGGTCCACAGGGGGCCCTGGTGGCATCTGGGCCGGAAGACGACATGGAGAACGACTGGCGCATTGTCTCCACAGAGGAGGAGAGGGCCGCCAGAGTGGCCGACGCATGTACAGAACCCCCGACCATTGACACTCCCAACTGGGCCACGTTGGCACGCTGCTCTTCGTGATGATGTGCGTGCTCCCTCTGGGAAGCACACACGTCATCATGAATGTCACGCGTGTGCAACGCGACACCAATCAGGACTTTCGCCATACAGCCAGGGGTCCCCTCGTCCACAGGTAGAGAATTGTCAGATGACATGGACATCCCCCCTACCTGCTGACAGGCCTGGAATGGGGCATCCCTGCTGGTGCATGGTGGTGCAGTTACAGGGTCAGGGACAGCGACATGCACAGGCCCCTCCGTGGTGACCTGTGCTGCCTCCTGCCCCTGGCCCTGGACTGCACCACTTGCATCAGTGGTACCAGCCCCACCAGGCCCCATGTGCGGCTCAGTAGCGGCCTCCTCGTCCTCTGTGGAAACCACCAACCTGGATGGCTCCACACTGTCTTCTGCCGTTGCAAGCCCCTGTGGGGGCTCACACACCCCTTCCGATGCAGCCGTAGTGGCAGACGCAGCACCAGTCTCCTCATTCCCGGACGATGGTAAATTCTGGGAGGGTGACTGGGCCTTGCGTCGCCGGCCGGTGGGGGCATCCCCGCCGCTTTGCTCCACAGCGCCGTCTCCGCCCTCTTCATCACTTGCCGCTGTGTAGAGGGAGACATAGAACACAAGCATCAGGGTGCTGTACAATGGTCCCCTAGACAGGAAGCAATAGCAGATGAGTGGCACTGTCAAACATCACTTCCATCATGTCCCTCCACAACACATGGGTCAGTGCAGGAAAAACACATGCAGTAACAGGCATGGTGCATGCTATGAACATTAGCATACATGTCCAAGGGACTCTTGAAACATACAATGCTGGTTAGAAACTCACATGCATCATGGGTCATGCCTATCACATGCACACACTTTACCGTAGTTTCATCCATCTGGCCTCGTACACCCCAGACACAGTGGATACAAGGATGATTAGGCTGCATCAGTGAATCTGAACATTGTCACAGACATGTGTCATGTATCCATGGCATTTACAAGTCACAGACATGCAAGTCAGACACACAGACATGGACACCATACATGTCCATGACAGCAGCACCCATCTCTCACACCCCATCCATGTCCAATAACAGAGACAGGCATGCATTAATGTGTGCATTCCCCATGCTGCTCTGCATGTTGCATTGTAACACATGCACCAACCATGTGGTTCACACATTACTGGTCTCACATGCATGACCATGATGTCCCTGCACACACACATACATACATGGCCTATGTCACATATGCAGGAAAGTATCAGACAACCAGCACCCTGCAACATGCTCTGTCTCACATAGCAATGCATGGCCACTTACCGCTCAACTCCGGACGGGTCTGCCTCCGAAGGATCTGGGCGTGGATCGCTGAGCATAGGCGTTCCAGGACCCTCATCTGGATGGTACTCATGCTGCCCCAGCCCTCCTCCACAAGGTGCCGGGCCTTGTTGAGGGTCCTAGACCTCAAGTCCTTCCAGCACTTCTTGACTTGCTTGATGTTGCGGGTTGCCACCCCCTCCGCATTGAAGGCAACCACAAAGTCGTCCCGGTTCCTATCCCGTCCTTCCTTGTTGGCGCGTGATGTTCCGAAGAGGGCATCATACTGCCCCAGGACATGCTCCACCAGGACACCAACTTCCTTCTGACTGAAGCTGGTGGCCCTCTGCCCCTCTGGCTGGGGGTCGCCAGTGGTCTCAGATGGTGTTTGCCCCGACATGGCGACCCCCGAGGCAGGCGTGGGTGGGCAACTGGGTCCTTGGGCTGGGCTGTGGAGCGATGGTATCCCAGTCGGGAGTCTTCAGTTCCAGCAGGGGTGGACACAGCAACTGGACCCCTGCAGATGGCTGATGTGCAGGCACCAAATAGCAGGGCACGTGGGCAGCAGGCAGTCAGGCAGCAGCAAATGGCAGGTGGGAGCGTGCTCGGAGATCTGGGGGGCAGGAAAATGGCCTCCAGGGCAGGAGCGTGGTCTTCTGTGTGTTTTTGCGTGGCCAGCTTGATACGGAGTGATTCGGCACGTAAAAATCGTGCACGTCAGCGTGTCATTCGAGGAAAGGGCCTTACCGCGTAAGCGCGTCAGCGCACGCACACGATTCCATTGGAGCAAAAAGGCCCTTAGCGCGTAGGCGTGTAAGTTACATTATGCGCGTGGGCATTTCCCTCATAGCACGTGATGACAGAGCACACGTGGAAAAACTGCACTTCCGAGTGTCATCGGGTGTAATTGGATGAAAGCGCCCGCATACACGCGTCTCTGATGTGTACGTGTGGGCCAGTTTAAAAGCTGCGTGTAGGACGCCATTTCCTTGTACGTGCTTTTCGTGGAGAGCGAGTGGGTGAAATTTGTACTTCTTGTCGGTTCACACGTGATTACTTCACAGCGTTTCTAGTTCGTACTCCCTGTTACCTCTGACAGCTCTTTTCTGATTTTTTGTTGGGCCTGTTTCCTCAAACAGAGTTCATGTCTCCTTTTGTCCTGTCTCCTCAGACAGCGTACAAACAGGTGTGGTGCCTGCCGACGCGGTGGCCGTATGCCACCAGTCAATACCGCATGGGAACAATCCATTTACGGTATGGCAACCCAACAGGCAGCATCAGTTGAGATGATGGCTCAAGCAATGGAGAGGGTGGCCACTTCCATTGTCCCCCCTGAAAGGCAGATGGAGCTACTACAGCAGGCAACAGACTCCATTTGCCAATCACACAGGGAGGACATGTTGGCGTCCAACAGGGACAGACGGGCGGCACTGGAGACTCTACACCAAATGATATCAATAGAGTCCCAGTGCCACACGGAAGCCCTGAGGGTAGAACTCCATCACCTCAGGGAGCCTCTTGTGCGGCTCACATGTTCGCTCTCAGCTGAGATGCAGGCAAGTCGGGAGGAGATCAGTGCATCACGTCAGGTGCTGCATGGGGATCTCCGCACTGTAATCCTCCAAAACGAGACCTTCCACACCCGCATGCTTGCTGCCATGGAGGACCATACCAGGGCTTTGCGTGGGCTGCCTCCCATTGCACCACCACCTCCTGTGGTAGCACCACCTCCTGTGGCAGCAGCAGAGGGTGATGATAGCGACAGCAGCAGTTCTCCCACATTGGCATAGCCGTGCAGGCCATGAGCCCATGGAGGTGTTTTTTATCCCCAACATCCACACAGGTGGGTGTTGGTGCACACCCCACATGGCCATTTTTGATTTTTGATTTTTGATTTTTTTTTTTTTGCAGTGTGTTGCCTTGTGCGGCTCCCGTGGGCATCCACTGTATTCCGGCTGGGCACATGAAGGCTTGTCCTGAGTTTGGGTTAGATGCTTGGGTTCGTGAGACACACACCCCTCCTGCTTCCCGTTTCCATGGGCTTGCAAAGGGTGTGCCCAAGTGACATTGACTTATACGGTGACATAGGACTCCCATGAGCTGCGTGGGCAGTCTGTTGTCAATACTGTGTATACATTCCTAGTGGATATTGTTGTTGAATTGTACACTGCATGGTGTATTGCTATGTGCTTGTGCATCCATGTCTTTCGCCTAACTTGCAGGTTAATTCCTCATGTCTTCACAAGGCCGTCTACTTTGGAGATGGAGTTCATGTTGTAAGCAGTGCACTTGGACATTTGTGTGGCAGCAGCACTGTACAGTTGGAAGTGGCCGATGTGCTGGCATGATCAGGTTGTAAGACTACCACTACTTTAACTTAGTACTGTCATGTTTATGCTATATTTGAGGGTGTGTAGTTGCATTGTATTGTTGGTAGGTATTTGGTCATGTGTGTTGTTAGTTCTACATTACTAGGAGCATATTGTGTGTCAGCAGTTTCCATTGAGGACACTGTACTTTGACACTTGTGTGATGTTTTGGGGATTGCTTTGTTTGCTCTCACATAGCATGACATGCCATGGTGTGTTGGGTGGCGGTGCTGGGGAGGGGTTGGGTGACATGGCACTGTTGTCATGTTGTATTTTGCAAGGGGGCAATGATTTTTGCAGCATAGAAGTGTGTCTTTTGATGACACAGCATTGGTGGTGTTTGTGTAGGTAGGGCACACAATGTAACACTTCAGGTGACCAATCTCAGGCTGGTATGGTTGTGAGAGTTGACTGTCCCTTATGTCATCATCATTGATTGTCAGCTGGCATGTGCCAGGGCTGTGTGCACTCCACAGGGGTGTGATTTTAGGTGAAGTAATTATCCACCAGCTGTGTATGGGCTGCCTCACCCCGTGCCCTTTCCCCTCCCATGCGCAGTGGGCATGCTTGTGGTTGGGGATGTGGGGGCACCACCATGTCCACGGGCAGGCCCCGGCGTGTTGCAACATTATGCAGGACACATGCTGCCACTATGATCCTGCACACTACTGGGGGAGCGTATAACAGCTGCCCGCCAGAACGGTCAAGGGAGCAAAAGCGTGACTTGAGCACTCCGAATGTGCGCTCCACTATGCCCCGGGTTGCAATGTGGGTGTATTTTACCTCGGGTGGTGTGGTGGGGTTCAGAATTGGCGTCTTCATGTGGGTGCTCAGAGGGTAGGCACTGTCCCCTGCGGAGGTGGTGATGGGTATCATTAGTGGGGTTGTGACATTGCCTAGTATCTGACATGCATGCATGTGCTGTGGCATTTATACTCACCGAGCAGCCATGTATCGCCATGCCGCCCAGCTTCTAGGTCTCGGTTTAGGGTCACCATTCTGTAAATAAAACTGTCGTAGGTGGACCTTGGATAGTTGGCATATACTGAGGTGATGATTCCCTTGGCATCACATACTACCTGGACGTTGATGGAATGCCAGTGCTTGCGGTTTCTGTAGATGTGCTATGATGCCCTGTGGGGACGTAGAGCCACATGGGTGCAGTCAGTGGCACCTAGCACTTTGGGGAAGTGTGCCACCCCGTAAAAATCCTGGACGACAGCCTGCCTTTCTGCAGGTGTTCTGGGCAGGCATATGTGCCGCCGGACTGATGGCGTGCAGTCATGATGGCCAAGACCTGGTGTAGGCAGCGTGACTGCGTGGCCTGTGACACCCCCCCAACTATAACAGTTGTCCGTTGAAAGGATCCAGTGGCCAAGAAGTGCAGTACATTGAGGACCTTCTTCAGGGGGCTTAGTGCTTGGGAGCACAGGGTGGGTGATGTGAGGTCATCCTCCCACTCACTGACCAGGTTGAGTATTATGTGAGGTGGAAACCTGTACCTCCCATACACCTGGTCATCAGGATCCCAAAAAGGCCGGTTCTGGGTGTAAAAATTCTGGGCCTGACTATCCTCCTCCTCCTCCTGCGGTATCCCACGACGACTGCTGCTAGGAACGGTATATTCATCCTGGCGTCTGTGCGTGTTTGTTGTTTGCGCGCACTTTTATGCTGCGTGGGTCCACGTACGCCTGCTTCCTGCTGGTGTACGTGTTTCCGGATTAGCGCATCTTTTTTGGCGCACGCGTTAGCCCCGTTCGATTCCTTGAATACGTGTTTTGAACGTGCGTGTGGGCGTTCCACGCACTTGCCTTCTGTACTTCCCCGTGACGCCCACATTTTCACGAGTTGTTCCCCATTCCACGTGTCACGCCCCCTGTTCCTCCTGCTTTTGTTGTGTGCGCCACGCTATGTGCGATTTCGCTGTGCGCTTAGTGCACGCTGTTTGGAGTCGTGTGGCCAGTGTGCGCCACGCAGAATTTTGACGCTCATCCTGGAATTTTCTCGCACACGGACTTCCATGAATCACTGTGTGCGGGTTTGGCTGCGATGTTCGCACTGGCACTGCGATTCGCACGCTTTCGCACGCTTGCGCTGAAAATTTCAGCGCACATTAATTCCATGAATCGGCTCGAATGGTTGCTTGGAAATTTAAGGAAGCACTTTGACGTTATAAGGTCAACAATGCTGCAGGGATGGAACAGTTGATATTCTTACCTTGCTTCCAGCATCTCGATAAAGTCTTGACTTCCACATTTTAACCTGAACCCTGACTGGGTTTACCAATAGCTCATCCTCAGTCATGCCCAATTTCTCAAGCACACTCCTACAGGCGTGCTGCCACTCATGATAGATTAGTTCATAATTTTTTACAGCGTATCCCTAATCATTTGAAGCATAACAGGACAATCCAGAACTAGGCATTTTCAATCCAATGAAAACGTTGTCCATACCACTAGCGCATACAAAGAGAGGAGACCTAACTTTAATCAGCACTCTGTTGAGCAATACAAGCACTCGCCACCAGAACAAGCCTTCCAGCACCAGCCATGTGCTGGCTGGCAATGTAAATGAAACTTCTGCGCCGTAAGTTAAAATAGCTATAACATTTTGTTTATAAAAGTGCAGAACTGGGACTGATGAGTAGCAACCATATTTTCTTAACAAGACGCATCCCTGCGTCGCCAGATTTTTCACTTTGACTTTCACTCAGGGCATCAGCTGTACTAATATTCATGCACATGCCCAATTATGTAAAGGTTTCCACCTTTTGTAGGGCCTCCTGATTCAAATGCCAGCGAAAAGGTAGTATACGCTTGGCCAAGGGCGACTGCAGGATTGAAACTCTTGATTTAGCCACATTTACCCATTCCGCCTACCATAAGCATGCATGCATGGCACTGAGACAGTGCTGTAAACCTGTTGGTGTCTGGTCCAAAAGAACCAATTCATCAGTGTACAACAACTAGATCAGCGCCCTTCCATCCATTTGCTCCAGCCCCTTTCAGACAATTACCCAGATCCGAGAGAAACTGATTGAACAGGACTGGAGCCAATGGGCAGCCTTCCTTTAGGCCCTTACTCGTTTTTATTGGTCTAGAAAGGCATCCAGTCTTTCACAATCGGACCCTCAGCGAAGTAGCAGAGTATAGTGCTTTTGTAGCTCCTAAAGGATCGCCAGGGCAAACCGATTCCATCAATTTGGTCCATCAAATATCTCTTTCTATGCTATCAAAAGTTTGGGCCAGGTGGATGAATGCTATATAGATTTGTGAGTGTGTCGTCATTCTGCCTCGAGGATTGCACCCATTTATTCAAGCACTCCAAGATTATAGATGCAAAAATCTTGCCCCCAACATCCAAAAGGGCAATAGGAGGGGATGATTATAGCTGTCTTCCAAAACATGGTCACTTCCTTTAATTTCATCACCTAAATAACAGTATCAGGAAATCAGCCCATAACTCTGGTTCTTCCTTCCGCCTCACATTCGTCAGACCGTCACGCCCGGCACTTGGAAGGAACTTGCGTTCTTTATAAGAGTTATAATGTCCTGACTTTCATTCTGAAAGGAGCGCTCATTGACTAAGGGACTTTTTCCAGTTCTACCACTCTCTCTGCAGCCCAGAAAAGGTTGGTGAAATAGGAAATCCATACCTCCTCTGAAGCCACATTTGTTTGCAAAGCCAGTTGTGGGGTGACTAGGGAGTTAATCTGTTGACATATTTCCCCCATGTGTTTCTTATCAATCCTTTCCAGAATACACTCTGTGTCATGTGTAAGCATATTTTCCCCGTGGGAACTTATTAATTTTTGTATATATATTCAAAGAAAAATCATTGTTAAAGGGACGTGTCGTTAAGTTGCACTAATAACCTATGAAATTCAATGAAAAGCGTTTGATAAAGGGACATTATAGTTACAAGTAAAACCGAAAATCCCCAGAAATTCCACAGTTATGGTAAACTAAGCAACCATAACTCGCGCCACCACTGTGCACTGCTAAGACTAACACCCAGGACATCAAAGATGATATCACAAATGTCATTGATGACATCACTGATGGCATCACAAATCTGGGCCTCTTGTTTTTGTTCACTGACAAATATAAACCAGGTGGTTTTGTTCACTGACAGTCAGAATATTAAAAATGAAAAAGTTGCTATATATCTAGATGTTAACCTTGTCATATGTTCTTTAAGTACTTTCCCTACTGTTTGGTCTCAGCTCATTTGCACATACATGCAGGCCTCAAACACACAATTCAGTTGTATATATGAAGATACACTTTAATGTTGCTGCAGTCATCGTCTATGTTTATATATGATTAGGTTTCTGTATTAACAACAACACTCCAATACAATGATTTGAGATGAGTACAATCTTTAACAGATTAAGTAGTTCATGATAGGTCTCCCGATCATCCCTGACATCTTGTTACCAACAATATAAACAAAACTCCTTGAAGGGACTTTTCATCAACATTTATTTCACATCTGATGTCATCAGTGATGTCATCCATGACATTTGTGATGTCATCTTTGATGTCCTGGGTGTTAGTCTTAGCAGTGCACGGTGGTGGCGCAAGTTATGGTTGCTTAGCTTACCATAACTGGCAAAGTTCTGGGGTTTTTCGGTTTTATTTGTAACCATAACGTCCCTTTAACAAAGGGTTTTCATTGAATTTCATAGGTTTTTATTAGTGCAACTTAACCATAAAGTCCATTTAACAAAGTTTTTTCATTGAATTTCATAGGTTTTTATTAGTCCAACTTAACCATAACGTCTCCATAACAAAGTTGTTTCTTTGAATTTCATAGGTTTTTATTAGTCCAACATAACCATAATGTCCCTTTAACAAAGTTTTTTCAGTGAATTTCAAAGGTTTTTATCAGTGCAACTTAACCATACCGTCCCCTTAACAAAGTTTTTTAATTGCTATATATATATATATATATATATATATGTATTCAGTAAAAAAACTTTGTTAAAGCAACGTTATGGTTAAGTTGCGCTACTAAAAACCTATGAAATTCAGTAAAAAAACTTTGCTAAAGGGACGTTATGGTTCCAAGTAAAACCGAAAAACCCCTGAAATTTGCCAGTTATGCTAAGTTAAACAACCATAACTCGCGCCTCCACTGTGCACTGCTAAGACTAACACCCAGGACATCAAAGATGACATCACAAATGTCATTGATGACATCACTGATGACATCACATGTCTGGCTCTCCTTTTTTCTTTACTGACATATGTAGGGCACATGGTTTTCTTCAGTAACAGTGTGTAAATAAAAATTGAAAAGGTACTATATTTGTACAGTTATCGCTCAAGTATGTTCTTACAGTAATTCCCTTAGGGTCCAGTCACATCATATGAAACATATACATAAGGGAAGACATAGGCTTGCAAGACAGCAATGGTTTCTGTGCATGAAGATAATCAGTAGGGTTATCAGCACTTTCTGATAGTTTTTTTTAAAAAAAATTTATTACTGTACTTTCCCTGTATATATTCATATTTGTATACATTGTACTCGCACTACTTTCCTTAGGGTGCAATCACACATGTGATACATATACATAGGTTAAGTAGCACCTTTGAAACAGAGCAATCATTTCTCTGCATAAAGATAATCAAGTAGGTTATGAACACTTCTGCTACTACTGCTGCTTTTTTGCTTACTTCACTTTCCCTGTATATACTCATATTTGTATGTGTTGTTGTCTCTTTGTGTTTTTTTGTAATAATGCAATTATGTAGTAAGTAGGTTTTATTCGCTACTTATTAAATGTTTCACAGTACGCAAAACTGTAATAAGAAAGAAGTTATCATTTCAGTATTCAATATGGCAAAATTATGAATATTGCACCTCCATCATGTATGCTGCACACAATACCTATGTTTCTACATAAATGCATTTATTTATTTATTTGCATTTGTATATCGCACTTGAAGCCCAGGGACAGCGAGGCGCTGTTACAAGAATATGTGAATATGAGTGCACCATTCTGCCCGCAAATCCCGTTTTTTAGCGCACAAATGACATAACCAGCCTCTAGAATGTTAGTATTTCAGAATAAAGAACTGTTTTAATTCTATACCATAAGATTTAGGATGTGTGCTTCTCCTCACCACTAGCTTTCTTTGTACTGTCATCTGAACCCCAGTGTAGTAACACACAAATACAAGAATAGACTTCCCAACTAGTTGTAGCTGCCCAATGCACAATCACACACGATCACATACATCTCTACCATCATACTCACACTCATGCACACAGCACACATGCATCGCAGAACAACCCAACCCATACCTTCTTTATTTTTTTCAACAGACCCCAAAGAATACCTTCCAAAAAGCAAGTCCTTAGAAAACAACGTAGAGTAGAGCAAATAAAAAAGAAGTATCCAAAATAAGCATCCATCTCTAGCAGTATTTGTACAAAACGTTCAAACAAAACAGCTAATACAGTCATTTAGCAAAACAAAACATGCTTCAAGTACAGAAACTTTGCCTCCTCTATCAAAATGTAAAACGAAACAGAAAACGATTATCAAGAATTCAGCTACCATTACTGCAAAAACTGCTCCTATAAATCTTGATATAATGGCAAGTAAGCATACCAAAAAAAATAATTTAGCAAAAATGTTCCGCCACAGAGTCCTTCAAAATCTTATAAAAACAGGAGAGAAATCATACACAACCCTTAATAACTACGGTAGAAAATTAATATCAGAAGATTTGATAGACAGTGCAATCCTTCTCAAAAGAAAATTATTTATTTTAGTGTTAAAAAGAATTAAACCACTAACAAAACTAATTACTATATTACAAAAAATACTTCTCAATAAACGAAATATCAACAAAAATAACTTTAAATATCTGTGGAGGTGAATGGAGTCGTACCACAAACACAGAATCATATTTTAATTAAGAAGCATACAAACAAAAGCAAACAAATACAATTTCTATACATAGCAGTGGACGAGGTTATGAAAAAATTAATAATACCATAATGGAATAAGAAATACTGCTTGGAAAAATATCCCCTGAAAATTCAAAATTACCTCTCCATTCGACTGGACCAAAACATCCAGTATACAAATGGTCATGCATGTCTATGTGTTACATTCCCAAAAAATCTTTCAAATCTTTACGCCAATTCCTCAATCAGTATGTGAAAGGCAAAGTCAAAATCAAAATGAAACTGCTGCAACATATGGGTACCTGTCCAGTGCGTAAATACACAGGGATACAAGGACATTTGTTGGCCTACATTTCAGGACCTATTTGCAAAAGCACCTTCCATCATATCTAAATGATATCAACACATAATCCAACTATAAGAAATCTAGTCTATAAACTGTACCATACTAAAAGTCCTGCATTAGCACTAGCCAATTTAAATAACAATCTTCTACATGGTACAGCCAAAGAACTACTTGAAGAAATTGACCATATCCAGAAAAAATATTTTGGAAGTGAAAGCCACTTAGAAAATGCAATACCTTTACAACAAACTAGCAACGAGTGTACACATCGCAACCTTTTACTACACACATACAAAAAAGAAATACTAAAATTTAAAAGTACATCCGCTGAAATACCAAACCATGTGTGTCTGTGTCGCCGCAGAACATTTTATAAAACTAACACAAAAACTATAGATATAACATACAAAATAGACGACAATGAAGATTCTAAATGGTTTGAATTAGCTCTCTACCTTATAGCAGAAAACAAATATGAAATAACTGACACTTTAATACTTTGCAGTTACTGCACTACAAAACTGGACAGCAACCAAACTCCTTCACGTGCTATCACAAATTACTTCGAATTATTCCCACTACAAACCCCTACAACAACTCAATTTATATGAGAGCATAATAATTCAAACAGTACTCCCATTTCAAGCAATAATACGCCTTCAACCAAAAATAGCAAAATTACCTCCCTCTGAATTAGTGAAAGGCATTCATGGCAAAGTAGTTTATTTACCATTAGATCTGACAGAAAATGTGCACACTCTAGGAGTGCAACGTCCAATAGAACAATCTTTAATTATCTTAGTAAATTGCTTACCAATAAAAGACAAACAAATTTGGCAACAACTCGTCGACTTACATAAAGTTAGACAAGCCTTGCAATATCTAAAAGACAATAATGAGTACTACAAATAAATAAATATTGAAGAAAACTTAAGGGGAACAACTGAAATAATTCAAGAGTCACGAGACACTGGTCAATTTGAATTTCTGGATCCAGCTGCAGTATCCAACATTTTAGACCATTTTACAATTCATCCATTGCACTCTAAAGAAAGCATAGATGATGCACTAGAAAAGTACTAAATGCGACAACCCAAAGGATCACCAATGAGCATATGGGAAATAAGTATAGAAATACGTGCTTTTCCTCTACTATTTCCTACTTCAGAATACCGCTCATTACGAATGTATTCTGAAGATCCCAGATTTAGACAAAATGTGGAATACATATTCCACCTACTCTTTGAAAGTGAACTAGCAACTCTATGTGACAGAGTTGCACACATATTGAAATTGGGAACGCAGTTTCAACATATGTCAGCTATGCAATTAATACAAAATGTTCTAAAAAAAGATGAGGTTTTACAATCAAGGATTACAAATCTGCTTGCAAACATGCGTGGTACAAAAGAATACTGGTTCCGACGTCACGGAAACCTTGGTCCACCCACTTGGTTTGTTACATTAAGTTGTGCAGAATATGCATGGGAAGATTTACATGATTTCCTACGCATATCAAACAAAAACAAAACAAACATAGATATACTAACACCTGGAAACCTTTGCTCTCTAGATCCTGTTAATGTTTCAAGATATTTCAACCATCGTTTCATTGCTATGCTACACTTTATTTGTAATAAATCTGTTCCTCCACTCGGAGAAGTGCAACACTTCTTTTGGAGAAAAGAATATCAAGCCAGAGGAGCACCACATATGCACATGCTTTTATGGATTGAAGATGCTCCTAAATGTGGTCAGGACAGTGATGCCACTGTTTTGCAGTTCATCCAAAAATATTTCACTTGTGAAATCCCTTCACAAACTACAAATAGTGACCTTCATGCACAAATTGTACAATTTCAAAGACACAAATGTGGCCAATATTGTCATCGCAAATACAAAAAGAAAGGGAAATACTACACCAAATGCTGGTTTGGTTTCCCTAGACCAGATACAGAAACAGGTGAAGTAAACAACTTTGTCTCTTTTAAAGGTAAATCACCTAAGAACACATTTTACATAAAAAGAACAGAATAATCAAAATATATCAATGATTACAATCAAATCATTGCCCACTTATAGAATGCAAACATAGATGTGCCGTACAGTGCAGACAATTCAACTGCAGTTGCACGATATGTTACAGCATACTTAATAAAAGCTGAAAAAACAGAGCTTCTAGACCTCTGGAATGACCTATCATCAGACAAAACACTATCTCAGAAATTGTACAACTTAGGCATAAAAATGCTCTCTCATAGAGAATGTGGCGCCTACGAAGCTGAAGATCATTTAACCGGTACTGCTTTGTATGGAAAATCTGAAAATATAGTATGGCTAAGTCTTGGTCCTGCTAAATCTAGAAAAAGAGTTCTCAAATCATTTGACGATATAGAAAAAATAGCCAAAAATGATCCAAACAGGCAAGACATTTTGAAAAACAATTTACCAGACACATCCTACCCGAACAGGAGTACCACTTTTGAAAACATGCGTCCATACCACATAGCCCAAATCTTTGCATACAAAAATAATATAAAACCCGATGAAAACAATGGTAGATATAGAGTGACAGATTGTGAAGGCAGTTTAGTAAAACTTATCAAACGAAGCTTAATTAATCATATCAAATTGTCATTAAAAACTCCGTCATTAAAAACTCCTCAACAGAAAGAACTATATTACATGTCCCTGCTACAACTTTTTAAACCATGGAGAAAAGAAGAAGAGTTACTAGATATCTATGGCTGCTAGACGACGCTTTCAAAGCAAATGAAAGCAGTATCCCTGATGTGAACTTTATATAGTGCAAAAAATTTTGCTAAATGAACAGCAACATGAAGAAGAACTCCAAGCCCAACTAGATAAGGACACTCCCAACAGTAGTCAACCTTCTGTAACAGGAAGTCAAGAACCACTGGGACAGCCACTAATAGCAAATGAGGCAGAATTAGCTAGGACAGAAGTAGAAAACACCATGTGTCACTATGAAGAAGATACAGAAGACTTAACTGCACTACAATCAAAACTAAACAAAGAGCAGGGCAGCATTTTTGAAGAAGTAACAAAAGAAATTGCACATGGTGTACAACATGAAAATAAAGAATGTACCTGCCAAAATTACAAACCTATAATACTATACGCTAGTGGTGAAGCTGGTTCAGGCAAAACATTCTTAATCAAAATAATCAGCAAGTTCCTTCAATTATTGACAAACAACAAACTGTCAGCCTTTGTAACTACTCCCACAGGTTTAGCTGCCTACAACATAGGCATTGTCACTTTACAGCGATTACTACTCCTTCCAGTAGAACACCAAAACAAATTAGATTATTACAAACTTTCTACAGAAGCTGCAATGGAACTACGCAGAGTTTTGAAACAAATGAAAATGCTACTAATAGATGAAGTGAGTATGGTCTCCAACCTAATGTTGGCTTTGATTCATCTCAGATTGCAAGAAGTACTTAAAACAAACTACAAAGTACTCTTTGGAGGAAAACACATTATTGTTTTCAGAGATCTTCTTCAATTGACACCAGTGAAAGGTGAACCTATTTTTAAAACCTTAGGACAAAAACTCTGCCGTAAAACTAATGGCAGCATAGGAAATGTCAACCTTTGGCAACATTTCCAATTCCAAGAATTAACAGAAAACATGCGCCAATCTACAGACTTCACCAAAGCCAACATTTTTAAAAAGTATTAGAGTTGGTGTACTATCTCAAGAAGCACAAACAATATTAAAAACCCGGCACATCCATGAACTTTATGGCGATAACTCATGTGCTACTGATGTTATGGAACAATTAGGGCAGAAAAATGTTAATTGTATGGCCTTAATGCCAACTCTTGCAAGCTGTTCCAAATTCAATGAAACAATGTTAAAAAAAGAAATGCAACCAATAATTGAAATTTGCTCCACAGACAAACTGGACGTACATGGTATTACACTGCCAATGTGTCAACAAGCCACAACAAAATACCTTAGAAAATTCTATCTCCAACACAGCTGGCTTGGATAAAATATTAAAATTATCCTTAAATTGTAGAGTAATGCTTAAATGTAACCTTGATGTGGAGCAAGGACTAGTTAATGGGGCACTGGGTACAGTTATTGGCTTTCAAACATACCCACGTGACAACAACATTCAGATTGTCAATATACTCTTCGACAAAGTTTCAGAAGGATGGCGCGTTCAACAGCTCGATTCCTTCTCTTCAAAGACATGTATGTACGCAGAGAACAATTTTCTCTAACTCTTGCATATGCAGTCACCATTCATAATTCCTGATGTCTTACCCTAGACAAAGCATTGATAGATATTGGTAACACAGTCTTTAAAGAAGGCATGAGCTACGTAGCACTATCATGCTTACGTACACTTGACGGCCTATTTCTAATCAACTTTGATGCAAGTAAAGTCAACGCTGATATTCCTTGCATTCTAGAATACAATAGACTACGTACACTATACACCCCAACATAAAAGCATATCCTGTTCCACAAAAAGGAAAACATTGTAAAAGAAAACTAATTCAAATAGAAATGCAACAGAATCTGACTGCAAATTCTCCAAATAGAGTAAAAAAAGCTAGTACTTCATCATTTACCATAAGTAAAGAAGAACCTATTAATCAAAGTAACTCAGGTACTTCTTCAGAGAAGCAACATACACTCCGAAAAAATGACTTGGACACAGAACTATCTGGTCCGTTCAAATTTTCAAATGTAACTGGTGTAAGTTGTTACGCAAATGTAGCAATGAATATTCTATTTCAATTGCCACCAAATGTTGATAACATTTACTTACACAGAACAGGCCAATTGTATTTGCAAATGTTAGTCCTTCGTAGAAATGCAACAAACAATCCTGACAACACGTATAGTGTTTACGGAATAAGACACAAATTGGACTACTGTGGTGGAATGGTGAAATTCACTATAAACTCACAAGAAGATCCACAAGAATTTCTAATATACTTATCTTAAGTATTGGAAAATAATAACGTACCTATAAATGAAATCTTCCAGATTTCATACATGTGGAACCATAAATGCCCTCTCTGCAACAATGTTACACAAGAAGAAATCCCTAACAAGCGCTTTGTGTATGTATCCATACCAAATTCTGAATCCATTCCATTTCAGCAACTTGTACAACATGCAAACCATGGCAGATTATGTACTACCTGCAATTCAGATAATCACTCCACCTTAGTAATACAAACATATAGTAAATACTTAATACTAATGCTTCTACGTTACAATGCAGATGGTACCAAAAACAACTGCAAGCTTACTGGATTCACACATGGTCAAGTATCACTTGGTAAAAAAACATTCCCAACAATAGGTATAATCTACCACACAAGAACCAAAACCAATGCAGGTCACTACACTGCATATATAAAAAAGAAATGTGGATAGTTCAATGTAATGATAGTACCATTACTCTAAAGCAGAGATTACCAGCAAATCTTACAAACGCTTATTTAATCTTCTTAAAACCAAAATTTAATCTGTACTTAAACATTAACAAAACGTCTATTAGAAAACTATAAACTGTTAGAATACGCCAACAGGTATCGTACTGCCCGAAGATTCTATAACTACCAAACAGATAAATGAATACCACTAAATTATAACAAGAAATAAAACAGTTAGAATACGCCAACAGGTATCTAACTGCCCCAAGATTTTGCAACAACCAAATAGATAAATCAATACCACTAAATTATAACAAAAAATACACAGTTAGAATACGCCAACAGGTATCTAACTGCCCCATTTTGCAACAACCAAACAGATAAATCAATACCACTAAATTATAACAAAAAATAGACAGAATTCCCCAACAGATATCTAACTGCTTCAAAATGTGCAACAAGAGCTATGGGTGTGTTATGCTGCATTGGTTGCAGCCAGGCCCTAGAGTCTTGGGTGCGTGGCCTATAACAACCAAACAGATAAATGAATATAACTGAATAAAAAAAAAATAATTACAGTTAGAATACACCAACAGGTATCTAACTGCTTCAGAAATCTGCAACAAAAATGTGGATGGTTCGAATGTAATGATACTACCATTACTCTAAAGCAGAGATTACCAGCAAATCTTACAAATGCTTTTTTAATATTCTTAAAACCAAAATTTAATAATTAATCTGTACTTCAACATTAAAAAAATTAAATGAAAAAACTATAAACAGTTAGAATACGCCAATAGGTATCTAACTAGCCCAAGATTGTATAACAACCAAAGAGATAATAATAGACAGTTAGAATACACCAACAGGTATCTAACTTCTTCAGAAATCAGCAACAATCCAAAATATAGAACATTAACCAGAAACAAGATGTAAACACTGAAAGGAAACAAACAAATAGACTGCAGCATAACAAAAAAGGTTTTTTTAATCCGACAAAGATTTTTTTTTCCACAGACCCAATGATTTGAAAAACAAACACAGAAACTGAGAAAAATGCTCAGTACACTGGTTTGTAAACCAAATATGAGGGTAAAAAAAAGCTGAAATATCTATTATGAATTGTAATAAGTCTTTATAGAATACATACACTAACATGCTCTTTTCTTTTATCACAGAACTTGAAAAAGAATACTTCCTCCAGGTGCCAAACTCATGTAAAAAATGTATCGAATCTCAACAAATCATGCAGTAAGTATAATTGAAACTAGCTGAAATATAATCAAATCTATAGGTGTGATCTATGGGTGTGATATGGTGCAGTGGTTGTGGTCAGGACCTAGAGTATTGGGTGTACAGCTTACAGCCTATAGCCTGCACCCATGCACCCATGCACCCTGCCACAACCACCACAACATATCACCCCATAGTATCTTATAACTTCAGTACTTATAATTTCGGTCTTGGGTACACTCTGGCCACAACTCTAAAACATATCACACCCATACATCACACCCATGTTTGAATCTATGGGTGTGATGTATGGGTGTGATATGCTGCAGTGGTTGCAGCCAGGGCCTAGACTCTTGGGTGCATGGCCCATAGAATCAAACAATTTTAACTATGATCACACCCATATAATCAAACATTTTTAACTAGGCCTCATGGCATTTTGTATGTCCGTGGACACCTTCAGTGTCCTTAGAACTGTTTCAACTTGCCTGCGAACAATACGGACAGGTATATTGTCCTCAGGACAACTCCATTTTCATTTATTTGCGGACATTCCGGACACCGCGTGTGTTCTTAGAACAGTTTCAACCTGCCTACGAACAATATGGACAGGTATAGTGTCCCCAGGGCACCTTCATTTTCATTTGTTTGCGGACATCCCGAACATGGCGTGTGTTCTTAGAACAGTTTCAAATTGCCTGCAAACAATATGGACAGGTATACTGTCCTCTGGACACCTGCATTTTCATTTATTTGCAGACATCCCGGACACAGCGTGTGTTCTTAGAACAGATTCAACTTGCCTGCGAACAATACGGACAGGTATAGCGTCCTCAGAACACCTTCATTTTCATTTATTTGCAGACATCCCAGACACGTCGTGTGTTCTAAGAACAGTTTCAACTTGCCTGCGAACAGTACGGACAGGTATAGTGTCCTTAGAGCATCCCCATATGGGACGATTGCGTACATCAAGGACAGCGCTACTGTCCGCGGATACAACAAACACAACAGTGGTGGCTACCACCTAAATAGATACAATATTTGAACCACCTCTTACCCCCCCACCATCCTGAAACAGTCTTACAGACCAACAGACTTGCCAAAACTGTATTTCCCCACCACTTGACACAGCGCTGTCCGCGGACGTCCGCGGATACATGATGGTGGGCGTTTCCAAAAATCTGATGCTCTTCACCATCCAATCAGTGGACACATCACATGTCCGCGGACATGACGCAAGCCGTTTGACCAATCAAGACACTGTCCGCGGAGGGAACAGGGAAAAGTGTCCGCGGACCAAACATAGATATCACTTTACAAAAGTACGCTTTCGGGACCAAGCCGCTGCTCCTGCCGTACATTTGGTGAAAATCCATCCATCAGTTTGGGCTGTAGATGTGAGCAAAGTTTTTCCCCCATTCAGTCTATGGGAAAAAGACATTTTGGGACCCCCCTATAATTTTGCCCCCCTGGACCAAACCTCACCAAACTTTGCATAACAATTCAGTGTGGCCCATATACTTTTTTTGCAAAGTTCGGAGAGGTTTCGTCCAGGAGTGGCTACTGTGGCTGTGTAATTATACGGCGGCGGACACTGCCCTATAGTTAAAGTGAGTTGGAGACACATAGGAACCCCTCAAAATTCTATTGTTAATATCTTTTGATTCGAGTAACAGATTTCACATTTGAAAGTCTTTAAAAGTCTGTGTGCCCCCCAGACTGCAAAGTTTCATAAGGATTTGTTAAAAAAAATGTATTAAGCGTCAAAAGTATTTTTTCTCCAAAAGTGCATCCGACTTCCCATGCATTTTCCAATAGACAAAAAAGTAACATTTTTGCCAAAGCGCACACCCCAAACCACTGGATGGATTTGGACCAGGTCCAAAATAACTTGGGCACGAAGTGTTGACTTTCAGCCATCCATGGTTTGGGGTTATTCTGTGCAATAGTTATTTAAATATTTGATGGGGAAGGGGCTGCCCCCGCCCCAAAAAATTGACATATCTCCCATGGTGCATTGCAGGATCATGGTTTTCCGAAATGAAATGACCTCCATCTTGTTTTTCTCTCAATGTGAGAGATATTCGCAACTATAACTGAGGTTATGGGAAAATGAAACACAGCAAAAAGCTATAGGCAGGTCAAAAAACATACAAATGCCATCAAGGTAGAAGTAGGGGGAGGGGTGGGTAGAGGGCACATAGTAAAATTTGGGAGTTGGTAATGTTCCAGCGAATGGGTTTGCAACACAAAGCTTTCTGTAGCTTTGGCCATAGCCACGAATAGCAGACATCTGAAAGCACTCTGCATCACAGAAGCAGCATGTAGCCATCTGGGGATTGGGGGGAGCTGGCACAGATGAGGGGGCACATGGTCATTTTACCGATATTCACGGCTATATGCCAGGCTACAAAGGACTCCAGATACCTGCGGGTAAGAGTAGTTCTGCATTCACAGCTATATTTTTGCGGGTGAATCTGGAGTTATTTTACTGTGTGCTAGTTTCCACTCTCAACTTTTCTACCATCTTCTATTACAAAGAAAAAAAGGGGGGGTGGCAGCGAGCAATTTGATTCCCGCAAAACTTCCCACAAAGTTTTGAAATTGGTAAATGATAAGTTGTGAATATGGAAAGATGTCCCGCGCTCAACCCCAGTCTAAATATTTAAAAAAAAGTCCAATAATGACACCTAAGATGCCAGAAGATTAACTCCAAATGCTGGTTGAAAAATGTCTTTTTAATTTCTTATGTAGTAGACAGCTGACACGTGTTTCGACCATAGGTCGTTTTCAAGGCCACACACTTGTTTGTTACTTTTCCCATTGTGGAAAAGTGATTGACAGATGTCCCAAATGAGCTTTCAGACCAACGTGGTCTAAATTCTGGTCTACAATAGCCCCAAGCACCTGTTAAGCAAATCCTGTCTCGGGATCAATCCAATGCAGTTAGCCTAGATGAGAGGCTAACTTCACGGGATTGATCCCGAGACAGGATTTGCTTAACAGGTGCTTGGCGCTATTGGAAGCCAGGATTAGGTACTTGAAATTGACTTCACAGAAGTTGTTGGCAGACAACAGATTGAGAATACTTTTGAAAACCGCTACTGGTTGATGATTAAAACAATGATTGATGAATAACACCACGTTGGTGTAATGTCATTGTATTTTCCCTTGCTCCCTCCCTTGCCATGAAGCGCTTTGAAACACATTGTGTATAGGTGCTATATAAATAAACTGTCACATCATATTATATCATATCATTATGTTTTCTTTTTTCTTCAGATAGAAGGATATTATTTGTTGTTTTAAACATAGATGTATAGCCACAGCTATGTTTGAGTCCAATGGGCTGTTGAATGTTGGAGGCGTGGTTAAATGCAGCAAAGACTGGGAGAGGTCCTAGACGAGGTTTCTATGACTGCATGCACGGCTTTAGCTGTAATGTGTAAAAAGTGCATTATTTACATACTCTTTTTTACTGTGTCTTTTGTTACTAATAGTTTGCACTAAGATTATGAAAAGAAACACACGCAATAGCATAGCTGCGGTTATATGATTTGGTAGTCATTGGATATTTGGTAACCACGGCTATACATAATGTTTGGAAAAAAAATAAATGTGTATAATTTTTTTAAGCTGTATTGAGTGCAGTGTATGTAACATTTGACATATTTCGTATTCATTAACAATGCACATAAGTGTACATACTTGAAAAGGGTAACTAAATATTCAAACACAGTTTGTTGAAAACAGTTTTATTTGGGGGATGTGGTGGGGAGTTTTCTTTTTCTTTTAGTTGGTGCACATGATACATCTTTTTTAGCCCAATTATCTGGATTTTTACTGTCCGTGATTTGTCTTACTTTTGAATATCTTTTTTCATTAATTGTATTTCGAGTTGAATATTAAGTAATAGTTATTTTGTGGGTACTTGTGGTGCTTCCTACTTGAATCTTTTTGAGACTTGAGTGACTTCTTCATCTGTTTGAAAATATTTTAAATATTTTCAAACAATTGAAGATATAATACACTTTAACAATATTTGTGTTGGCTGCATTGACATTTAAAAGTAGTTAGATACATTATCTGTTTGGTGACCGATGTTTGTTCAGTAACATATTATTGCCAGTCTAATATTACAGAAATATAAAGAATGTACTCACAAAATCCTGAATGTGATGTATTTTCTTGTGTTTTCTTTTCTTGAGTATCTTCTTTTTTAATTTCTTCTTCTGAAGGATAATTTTCCTCCAGTCATTCCATGTAATTTTCCATTGTACTGTGATAGACACAAATACTGCTTGTCACCTAAAATATTAGAATTAGCAATTGAGGAAGATTACATGAAGAGAGAAGGTGGGATTTCTTGTATTTACTTTCTGGTTGGTTGTTCATTGCCTGTGTGATGGGTGGTTGCCAATAGGATGTCAAGTACCTCAGATGCTGTTGAATATTGTACCTATCAGAGTATGTATTTTTTAAGTGATGTAGTTATATGCCAATACAACTGTAGATTATATTGCATTATTATATTAAAAGATTTTCTACATGGTATATTTTTATTGTTTGAGGGTGAGGTGTACTTTATGAGATAGTGCTGTTTTTGGGGTATATTTATTGTTTCATTGGATATTTGAAAAATGGAGCCAATTTCAGAAGGAGAGTAATCTCTTTGTTCAGAAGACTGTGGAAAATGTGCGGATTTTGAGAATGGGGTTAATAGTGATGTTGAGGAAAAGGTGATGAGTTCTCAAATCATTGGCTTACAAGGTTTTTGGTTTTATAATACTGTTTTAGACAGAGTGTTTGAAATGAGTGACATATGCTGCGATTGTCGATAAATATTTTAGAAAGGGAGCACAAGTATTTTTCTCTTTGGGAAAAGAAAATTAATTACTCATCTAAAGAGAGCGCACAGACAAGTTATTCATCATAGATGTGAAAAGAATTTCTCTGATTAAAAATAAAAGTTTGGTGATATGTTGTTAAAAGAACTCAAAGGTTCTTTTAAGAACCACCCAGAGTAACTTTTAAGTATATTGCAAAAGGAAAATGCCATTGATGTTTTTTTTTAAATAGCCGCAGTTACAAAAGCAGCCAAGGAAACATTGTGTCCTGTCAGGTGTATTATAGCCCTGGGTACAACTGTAAGATGGGTTATAGCTGTGAGTATGAGCAAGCACGCCATGTATTTTTGGTGAGTGTAGCCACGTTTATAACTATCACCTTAGCCGCGGGTATAACGATTGCAATTTCTATGCATTGATCATGTTGTCCCATTGATTTTACACTACACAATTTCACATGTGTTTCTGAATCCATGCCCTCATGTGTACCTTTATGTTGTTTGAATTGTTACAGCTTGTCAATATGTCTTTTTGAATCTGTAAAGATTTTACGGGTAGCCGTGACTACTGGTGGTTGACTCGATCCGCGGGTAAAAAAATGCTCCAATCGCAATCGTACTTTGTGGCAGTATTTGATAGCCACGGGTACGAATCTGTTTGCTGTCACTGTGGTTATAGCTGGTTGTATTTTGGTGCAGTGATCATATTATATTATGGATGTTTTAGTTCAGATTTGTACATGTGTTTCTGTTTAGATGTTCTCACCTGAAGGCTAATGTGAATTGATTTTGAAATCTTTTTAATATGTGTTTTTGAGCACATTTGAGAAATGTATGTGTAACTGCGTCTATAGGTGGGTTTTGGTCATATTCTTTTTTTATTTCGTAATTCCGGTCAAAGACTGGGTTTATGGCCTGGCAAATCCTTTTAAATATTCACAATTTCCAGTTGTCTACTCACTTGGACACCTAGATTGTGACCGAAACAATCCTGCAAAATACTTTTTGATCCAACTGCATCCTATGGGTGTGCGCTAATTGCGTACTGTTATTGGAAAAAACAAACTTTCTCAATTTTTTGTCCAAATGTTTCTTTTAATATTTGTGGTCACTTTGCTTGATATCATCCAACTTTACTTCAATGCTTTGTCTTTCTCTTCACACCTGTGTAGACAGCATGGAGTCAGGACAATCATATCCACTAGGAGATTAAAACTAGGTTACACACACAAGATAAACAAGAGGAATTATCTAAGCACAGAGAGAGAGGAATCTAAGATAAAGATAGAATTCTGTCCTGAGAAACCATGGGTATAGACCATGTAGAAACACGTGTTGAGAGAAAGACAAAGCATTGAAGTCAGACCGCCGCGCGGCAGAGCCTCCAGTACCCCAACGCTAGAGATACCCACGAGGTGGGATCCTAATACGGTTTAGGACTTTCCTGGCCATACCCGGCATTCACGCATGGTGCCATCCGCTTCCTGATAACAGAGACAAGTACAACCAAGACACGAATATCCCCAGCGGGTCAAAAATCAGCTGTGATTCACAGTGCCGCCAACTAGACACCAGTTGTGCATATACCACCTGATCAAGAGACAAGGTGACGTCGAGGCACCCCGACAGGGTTCCTGCCTGTTAATCAGAGATGGGTCCCCGACGGTCAGGGGCACAGCTAGTGCAGACACACTGGCCAGCCATTGAAAATTCACAAACACGCTGTGGCTTGCACAGATTGGACTTCAACAGTTGAAAGTACTAAGTCCAGTAAAGAGGACATCTAATACGCTATAGATTTCCTTCCTTCTCCTTCCAATTTTCAAACCATGCAGAGTTATTTGTTACGACAAGGCAGCACACACACTGAACAGGCCTTTCCACAAGTCTTTCTGTCCTGATGAAGGCCCATTCAAGATAGGCCCATACAGTAGCCTGTGAATGCCAAAACACACCTGTGTAGACTTTTCATACTCCACCTCATGTATCATTTGTCGACACTGTTTACTATTATTCCAACACTGTGTCGAGAAATTGTATTAACTGTTGTGATCCCTGTTGTTGTTTTCCTTTACAACAGTAGGTACCCTATTATTTAAAGTCAATGTTTAATACAAATGTTAGTCAAAATTTCTCAAATATGTATGTCTTACAACACCATGCATTTGGTTCATTTTCAGCCATCAATGAAATGTTCTGTGTATTTTGTGTGCTATTAGACCAGTATGTCTCCACTTTTGAATATAAACATTTATTGAAAAAAGGTGTGTCTACTATGTTATATTAGCGATACTCTTGGGATAAACGAATAGGAAAGATTTCGCCTGTTCATTTGTTCATTGACTATAGAGCCCTCTTGTGAAGAATAGGGTCCCAACCAGGTGCCCTTATATATTTAATTGAACATTACACTATTCATCCTCTACACTCACTTGAAGTCAAAGGTGACAGTTTAGGATTGTATCAAATGAAAGCAACAAATGATGCACCAATTAGTATCTGTGAAAAGACTTTAGAAGCCCGTTGTTTCCCTATGCTTTCTCTAACTGTTACTGGAGGGAGACGGATGATCAGAAGGTACAAATCTCTGCTTCAGAATATCGTTGTACAAGAATGTATTCAGAAGATTCACGATTCCTCACCAATGCTGAATACATTTTTCAATTATTGTATGAAAGTGAATATTCGACATTATGTTTTGTTTTTGCTCATACACTTCATACTGGAACTAGATTTCAAAATCTTTCTGCATGTGAGATGCTGCAACAGGTGAAAGAAAGAAAATGAAGTTTTAGAGGGTAAACTTACAAATTGTTTGCTACAATGAGAGGAACTAAAGAATTTTGGTGTAGGAGACACACTTAGAATAGATGCATGATCAGAAACTTGGGATCTCCAACCTGGTTTGTGACTTTAGTTGCCCTGAGTATGGTTGGGATCCAGGAAACTAATGCAGAGAAAGAAAACATATAACACATGACACCAGGAGAATTGTGTTCTATGAACCCTGTAAGTGTATCACATTTTTTTCATCCCAGATTGTTAGCAATCTTACACTTCATATGTTATAAAGAAAATGGTCCAATAGGCCCCGTGGAACATTTCTTTTGCGGAAAGAGTAACAGGCATGTGGTGCTCCACATATACATGTGCTGTTGTGGATTAAAGATGCTCCTCAGTTTGGTAAGGGAAGTGATGGTTGTGATATGGAGTTCATTGCAAAATATGCTACTTGTTCTATTCTAGCTCAGCCCATGAATGCTGATCTACAGAACAAGGTGTAAAGGTTTCAAAAGCATTCATGTGGAAAGTACTGCATAGACTACTACACTCAATGGAGATTTGGCATACAAAGGCCTGTGACACCAGTTGGTCAAGTGAATTGTTTAATGCCATCTGTTCAACACCATGTTACTGGTAAGTCACAGAGAAATACCTATCATCTAAAAAGAGATAAGGAATGCCAATTCATTAATGATTGCAATCCTGTCATTGCTCAGCTATGGAATGCAAATACTGATGTACAGTTTATTGCTGATGATTCAACAGCTGTTGCTCCTTATGTTACAGCACACACGGCAAAAGCAAAAAAGAGCAATGCATCTGAAGTATGCACAGATTTATCAGCAGATGAAAGTGTCAGTCAGAAGCTTCTAAGCTTTGGTTTGAAGATGCTTTCACATAGAGAGTGGGTTGGCTACAAAGCTGCAGATCGGCTAATAAGTTTGCCTCTGTATGGACATAGCATTATTGTAGTTTGGTTGAGTCGTGGACCAGCTAGTACTAGAAATCGGGTAATGAAGACTTTGACTGAAATTGAGCTGTTAGCTGAAGCAGCACCTAACAGTACAGAGATTTTGAAAACCAACACGATTGATACATATATTCCAAATCAATCTGAAATGTTGGAGGATCTTTGTTTATGTGAAGTAGCACAATGCTACTCATATCGAACAATGAAGCAGACCGTGACAGAGGATGGTTTAAAGTACATGGATGTAGTAGTTGTATAGTGAGACATGAGTAGGCAAGTCTCATTAACCGCATGAAACTGTCTTGGCAAACTGCTGAGAAAAAGGAATTATTTTATATTTGTCTTTTTGCAGTTGTTCTTCACATGGTGTGCAGAGTATGATTTACTTGGAAGTTTTGAAAAATGCTTAATTACACGTCCAATATTTGAGCAGTATTTTGAGTTACGGGAGAAAGAACTATGTCAAGAAGAACTTTTGGCAGCTGAATTGGCAAAAGAGGCTACTGAGGGTAGTCAAGATTCTGCAGCAGGAAGTCAAAATGTCCTTGGTGAGCCAGCTATTCAAACTGATGTTGAGCTTGCTATGTAGGAAGTAGAAATTACAATGCAACAAAGCAAAGTTGCAAATGCTAATTGTGATGAAATTATTAGTAAACTTAACATAGAGCAAAAAGAAGTGTATTATAAAATGAAAGATAGGTTCTTACATGGATTACTGCATGATAAGCGTGAATGGTCTTGTGCAATACAAATCTGTATTGCGGTATGTTCGTGGACAAGCAGGAACAGGTATATATTTTTTAATTCATGCAATAAGAGTTATGATCCAAAATGTAACAGATTCTTCTTTTTCATGTATTGTAACTGCCCCTACAGGTTTGGCAGCATTTAATGTAGGGGGTGTTACTTTACATCGCCTGTTGATGTAACCAGTGCAGCATGACAACAAACTAGAGTATCGAAAAACGTATATCAAGTGCAGCACAAGAAGTAGGAAAAGTTCTTAGAACATTGAATACCTTCATTGTAGATGAAGTAAGTATGGTGTCTAACTTAATGCTACAGGTTTTGGAGACTAACTACAACATTTTGTTGGAGGTAAACATGTACTTGTTTTTGGAGACTTGTTACAATTAGCTCCTGTGAAAGGTCAACCAGTTTTCAGAATGCTGCAATCTAAGGATAGTCAAAAAATTATGGGAAGTATTGGTCATTTTAACACTTGGAACTGTTTTGATTTCCAGGAACTTACCATTAATATGAGGCAATCTGCATTTGTATAGGTGTTCTTGAGGAAAATGTGAAAGCAGTTTTAAAGGGAAGATTGATTTCTAACATGTTTCATGCAGATTGCAGTGTGTCTGATGTCATGTTGACTCTTAAGGAAAGACACTTGCAGAATATAAAAAGTTTAACTCTAAAATGCTACTGTCAGCACAATATTGTAGAGATAAAATGGTATGAAGTTTTAGCTGGTCATGTTATGCATTTAGAGTTCGATAAGAGAGCAAAAGCTCGATTAAGTCATCTAGAGAAATCAATTTCTAAAACAGCAGGTCTGGAAGGAGTTTTAAAACTGTGCATCAACACACAAGTAATGTTAAAGAGGAACTTGAATGTAGAAATTGGTCTAGTTAATAGAGCGATGGGAACAGTGATTGCATTTCACACTTTTCCTCACAGTACAAATATTGAACATGTTGAAGTTAAGTTTTACCGTGTAGAAGGAACACACTTCATTTATCAGATCTCTGCATGTTTCATGCATTTTTAAGGATACCTTTGTGAAAAGATCACCGTTTTCACTGTGCTCTGCTTATGGAATAACTATTCATAAATCGTAAGGGTTGACTTTAGAAGCAGAACTTATTGACACTGGTCATACAGTGTTTAAAGAAGGAATGTGATATGTAGCCTTGTCATGTGTGAAAAATATAGAAGGTTTATATTTAATAAACTTTGATGAAAGAAAAGGGAAAGCTAATATTTCTTGCATTGAAAAATATAGTAGGTTGTGTATACTGTATGTTCATCACCTGAACCTTTAACCTGTACCTGTGAAGCAATCATCCAGGAAATATAAGGAGTCAGTGAAAGTACATTCACATGAAATCAGTCCTTTCAAGACTAGAAAACAACCAAATTTAACAGAGTTGGAGAGTCATTCAACTATAACATACTCTCATAGCAGATTTAGGAATGAAACAGGCATTGCATGCTATTGTAATGCAGCGTTGTGTGTGTTGTTTCAAATGGCTCCATTGGTGCAAGAAATAGCTTCCATAGCAGAGAAGCAGCTACGTGTGGAACGTTAATTTCTTAAAATATTTGTAGATGAAAATCCACACAGTTTACATTCAGCAATGTCAATTCGAAATGTAGTATCTGTTGCAAGTGGGCATCAACAATTTTTCAAAACACACAGGACGATATTCAAGAATTTATAATGATTGTCCTTGATTTATTAGTGAAGGAAATTGTTAATGTAGAAAGGTATTTAGGAATTTGTTACGAGTGGAATCATATGTGTCCAAAATGTAAGAAAGGTTATTCTACTTGAGATCTCTTTGAAAGATTTGTGTATCTGCATGTTCCAGATCAGAAAAATGTACACTTTTCTGATCTTGTAATTAAAGCATTCCATGATATGCAATGCAGTGACTGTGGTTGTAATTTACAATCAACACTGCAAAATCTAGTTTTTAATAAATATGTACGGATTATATTTCAAAGATAAAGTGTAGATGATAAGAAAATTCACACAACAATAAAGAATTATACATTTGGTCAGGTTTCTGTTAGTAAGAAAACATTTTAAAGTGTGCAAATATTTTTCATGAGGGGGCATCCATTAAATCTGGACATTTCACGACACGGCTGCGTCTAGAAGTAGATCAGCCTATTTGTAATTACTCTAAAGTCACATACCATAGTAGATTGCTAAAGGGTTTAAAGAATCATTACTTAATTTTGTTAGAAGCAATGTTTTAAAATATATTTGTAATATTCTTTGTGAATGTAAAAATGCAAAATAAAGGTTTGAAATCAAAAATGGGGTAATAAGTGTTTTATGTAATGTAGGAGATGGATTGTTACTAGGAAGTACTTTAAAAACAGTACTAATTAAATGTGGCGGTAAGATTCTGAACATATGAATTAGAAGAGAAAACAGCATTCTGCAATCTTCTTCTTCTGTTTTATTTTTTAAAACACTATGGGCCTCATTACGACCCTGGCGGTAAGTGAAAAACGATGGCGGTAAATGGTTACCGCCATCGTTTTCCGCCAGGTCCGATCATGACCCGTGACCGTTAACTACGATGCCATTAGCGGCATCGTAGTTAACGCTGCCGCTAACTGCGCTAAGGGTGCGCGCACGCGACCGGCCACACCGTACTTAGCGCCATGGCGGAAAGGTACGCAAATGCCGACCCAAGCGGACATGCACCTAACGCCATCACCCAGCCCGTTAAGTACCTTACCGCCATGGTGCTAATTACGCCATCGCGAACCAACCGTTAAGGGCCATGTAAAGTGAATGCAGCTGCCACAGGTGCACATAAACAGCACAGGTGAAGGCAATACAGACTCAGGAAGTACAAAAAGAGCACACCCCACCCCTTCCCACACCCAGTCACACTCCACAATGATACCAATACGGCTAGCAATGTTGGGGCTGGAGGACCTGATAGCAATGCATGTGCTACAACAGCAACAACAACAACAGGCAGCACAGAGGAGACGCAGGAGGAGAAGGAGGGCAAGGCAGGCCCAGCAAGCCCAACCAGCACAGCCAGTGCCACCACGCAGGCAGCCCCCAATCCCACGCATCACAGCCAATCCATTCAACCTCACTGCTGAGCAGATCCACACCCTGTACCGTTTGGACCGGGACACCATCACCGCCATCGTAGACATGATACACAACGACATCGTCAGCATGATAGAAACTACAACCGCCACCCCCCCCTACTGAAGGTAGTGTCTGTACTCCACTTCCTGGCCACAGGCACCTACCAGCACACAGTGGGGCACTTGCATGGCATTTCACAACCATTATTCTCACGAACACTCATCCAAGTGCTCGATGCCCTCCTCAAGCACACAGACGACCACATCTCATTACCACGGACTGCCCAGGACATTGCAAACACCAAAGTGGGTTTCCATGCACTAGCCGGCATACCCGGTTGCATTGGTGCCATCGACTGCACCCATATGGAATTGGTGGTTCCACGTGCCATGGAGGTACCGTACCGCAACCGGAAACAGTTCCACTCAATCAACGTGCAAATGGTCTGTGACTCCAACAAGATCATCACACATTGTTGTGCCCGATTCCCCGGATCAACCCATGATTCTATGGTCCTGAGGAACTCCACAATACCACGCTACATGGAGCGACATGCAGGCCCAAGATCCTGGCTACTCGGTGAGTCCAATATCATGGAAGTGGGCAGGTGAATGACGTACCGATGCATACTCCACCTGGCTGAAAGGGGGGGGAATGATGCATACTCCACCTGGCTGAAAGGGGGGGGAATGATGCATACTCCACCTGGCTGATAGGGGGGGGGATGATGAATACTCCACCTGGCTGTGAGTAACACAGAGAACGGAGACAGAGGATGGGCACTCACAATGCACTCAACCCCTCTGCATACATTGGGTGATGGCATGCAAAACAGGCCATGGGAGCCATGAGCATATACTGGTTGCATTGTGTGAATCAATTAGTGCATGTAGAAGTGAGCCGAAGTAACAGTTGGATGCAAGCCATGTTGGCACATCATGTTCTTGATCAGACGACATGACTGACACATACATTCTCGCCTACATACAGGTGATGCAGGCTATCCCCTGAAAAGGTGGCTCCTTACACCAGTCCGTAACCCGCAGAACCAGCACGAGGAGGACTTCAACCGTGCACATACACGTACTCGTGTGGTCATAGAGCAGACATTCGGCCTACTGAAGGCACGGTTCCGAAGCCTCAGCAGGTCTGGTGGGGCACTCCTGTACCACCATGAGAAGGTGGCAAAGCTCGTCATGGCATGTGTCATGCTACACAATATGTGCGTCAGACGGAATGTGCCCCTGCCCCCTGACGCAGAACTGCAACCACCTGACGATGAGGATGAGGAGGGTGCAGATGGGGCGGCACCCCATGGAGGAGGCGACGCACAGGATCGGCGTGCAATGCGCCAAAGTATCATCGACCACTGCTTCTAGCACACATGGCTGGTGTGAATCACATGGAGACTGCACTTGGGGCACTGTGTGTCTCTGGGACATGCACACTGTGGACTGTACACCAATAAAGCACACATACACAATGAAAATGTCCACACATTTCATTTTGGGAAAGAAACAAGTGTATTTAAACTATGAAACGTCGTGACACACCCCCTCCCCCCTCCCCCCTGCACACCCCAACACACCCCTTCCCCCCTCCCCCCTGCACACCCCAACACACCCCCTCCCCGCTGCACACCCCAACACACCCCCTCCCCCCTCCCCCCTGCACACCCCAACACACCCCATGTAGGTGTCAACAGATGCCTGTGACAGTGGGCAGAGGCTGTTACAAGCCCCCTCTCCCGGCCCCCGGGGCACCCCTGGCTGTGGAGCGCAGGTTACGTCCGGAACGTCGGACGGGGCTGCTCTGTGCAGAACTGGCAGTGGAGGATGTCCCTGCCTGCCCCCGTGCATGCACCTCCTGTAGGGTGTGGGTGAGCTCAGTGAGCGCACGACGCAAGCCGGCAAGTTCAGCACAGATGTCCCTGGACATGGCCTGCATGGCATCCCTCAGGGTGGCAGTGCTCTGCGCAACTTCGGCCGTTAGGGTCTCCGTGGCCTTTTCAATGGTTGCCCTAGCCCCCACACATTCTGCGGCATGCTCAGCCAGCATTGTGGACAGTTGTTGCTGCCGTTCTGTGATGTCCTCGAGGGACTGCTGCCCCTGCTGGCCCATGGCCAGTGCTGGTGGTGTGATGGAGGGGCTGCTCCCCTCCTGTGGACTGAGGACTGGGCATGGGGTAGAAGGCCTCTCCTCTACCTCTGTGTGCCCCTGTGTCTGATCCTCATGGGGGCTGGCGTCTGACAAACAGGGGGAATGTAGTAGGTCAGTGGGGCTTCTGACTTCGTGCTCCTCAATGTCTGAGTCTGAACATGCAGCTTTTGCAGCTGTCTCACCCATGTTGCTGCTGGCCGCTGACCCGGTGCCTTCTGTGGCAGGCAATTTTGGTAGAGGTGGAGCAGCTGCTGCTGGCCTGCTGACTACAGGGGTGCTTGCCGGTGGGACGTCCGGTATGCTTGCAGTGGGTCCTGCTTGTTGTGGGGTCTGCCTCACTGCAGCTGAGGTCGAGGGTGCGGGGACGGTATAATTGGCCTTCTTGGCTCTCTTCGTCGCAGGGGTGTCCTGGTCCTCGGGGTGTGAATCTGTGCCTGTGGTGGAGCAAAGGAAGGAGGGCGTTATTGATGGGTCTGCGGACTTTGGAATGACAATGATAGACATTATTCTGGTCAGTAGATATGGCAGATTTCAGGCAGGGCCATGCAGGTTGTCTCCTTTTAGTGTGGAATGTGGATGCAGGTATGCGGGTGCCAGCAGTGTATACAAGGTGGTGCTCGCATGTGGCTATGGGCAGTGTGGAAATGTGTTGCATTTACACTCTAGGGCAACCTTGTGCTACACATGAATGGACTGCAGTGACTATGGCATGTCTTGTTTGAGGCACCTACCTTCATCGCCTGATGTCGGAGCTCCCCTTTCCATCCCTCTGACGCCTTCAATGGCTTCCATGCCAATCGCGGTTGCACAAATCTCCTCCCACGGTTGGAGTTTTAGTGGGGATTCAGACCCTCCACCGGTACCCATTGCAAGGTTGCGGTTCGCAGAGATGACCGCTCTGACCCGTATGCGGAGGTCGTCCCAGCGCTTCCTGCACTGCTGTGGGGTGTGGGGTACGGTCCCCACCGCGCTGACGCGCTCGGCCACCAGGGCCCAGATGGCCTTCTTTTTCCCTATCGCTGTCCTGGTCATTTCAGGGGAGAAAACGACAGCTGCGTTGTCTTGCAGGGTCTCCGCAAGCATGCAGAGTTCCTCCCGGCTGAATCTTTCCTGGCGCTGGCGGTCACATGCCTTCTTAACAGCTTTAGGCATTTTTGGGTAGTTGGATGGGTGGGTGATTGGTTGGGACAGGTGTCAGGGTTGGATCTGGTGTTGTTCGTTAGGATGGCAATGGATTGTGTTATTAAAGATGGCCGACGTGCTGTTTCCCGTTCCGGCGCGATGACGCTATTTCAGGTCCTGCTTTTTAGGGCCACCGCAAATTACGGTGGCCGCTAATTACGGTGGCCGCTACTTACGGTGGCGGAAGTGCGCATTGCTCGCTTTCCGATGCCGGTAGGGGCCTTTTCCGCGATGGCGTTAATTGCATTACCGCCATGGCGTAATGCTCGTGCGCGATGGGTCGTAATGTGGCGCTCTTTACGCCATCGGCCCACGGCGTAAACGCTCATTACGGCATGGCGGTAATGACGGAAGATTACCGCCTGGGTCGTAATGAGGGCCTATATATTTTAATATGTACAAGTGTTCCCTATAAGCGCTAGGCTACATAAATGGTTCCATTCACACTATTCTGAGTGTGAGGGAGTGTAGACGGCCATGACTGTTTACATAAGAAACAAGTAAACAGTAGGTTGTAGATACACAAAACATATATACTGCGTTCACTATGTGTATGGGTGCTGAAAATAAGTATGAACACAACGCTCTTGAAAAGTATTCTAATTAAAATGAAACATTAAAATACCTTACTCAAAAGGTGTGTTTGTTAAATGTAGAAATATTTTCTATATACAGTGTGAAGTTTTCAGAAAAGTTGGATAATCTATTCAGTCATTAAACCATGCATGTTTTATTTTTTATTTTATATGGTAGGTTTAAGAAAATTGAGGTTAGCTTCTTAGGTGTGTGGGTGGCCAGAAAAAGGACACACACCAAATTATGATAGAAGTTATGAAATGGCAATGTAGATATCATTTTTATAACTTAGATTTAATTTTAATATAGTCAAAAAAGGTATTCCACACTGCATAGAAGTTTCAGTGCTAACAGAAGTTTATATAATAATTAGAAGTTTTACATTTTTTTAAAATATGATGTGTAAAATATGACATGTCATTATGAACTTCTCATGCATGCAGGTGGAGAAACAAAGGACACACACAGATTTTATAAGAAGTATGGAACTTACATCTGTTAGATTATTAGTGTAGTTATTGCTAAGTGCTAATGTGTTAATAAAGAAAAGTTTTTATTGTCTACCTATTATTTGAAATAAAGGTATGACTATACTTTAAAAAGATAAATACTCAAAATAATGTTACAGTGTTGGCATGTCTTCATTTATTTATTTGTAAAACTGAAGTCATAGGTTATATGTCTTGGTTTCCTGGTGAAGTCTGTAAATGTGTCAGTATGTAGTATAAAGTAATGTTGGTATACTATTGTAATATCTGTGCATTGTAGTGAAATGCCTTTATCAGTGTATGAATTATGGATGTTGTGGGCGAATCTTTTTCAAATTTTCTGATGCAAAAACGAGTTTTTAATGACCTGACTGTTAAATATTTAAAATAACAGAAGAGAGGTTTAGTTTCTTCCTTTATAGCATGATTAATGAAGACATCTTTGTTAATGGTTGCGAACTTGGACCACAATCAGTATACTTTTAGGGGGTAATTCATAGAATTCAGTGCACAAGTGGCACATGCAGCTGGCGCACAGTGTGCGAGTGCGACAGTCTGCGCCAGCCGCATGCGCCAAAATCCATTTCCGCACACAGCGTATTCATGGATTTTAACATCTAAAACCAGCCATGGTGCAGAGTGGCGCAGCAACCCTGCAGCAGAGCCAGTTATGCCCCCAACCCTCCCCGTGCACCATGCACAGCGCCCAAATCCCGTACATGGCGCATAGGCCAGTGGACCAGCATACAGCCCCCCAACCATGAAAACGCCTGTAAAACTCCACGCGCACCCCTCCGAATACATGTACACCCCTGCGCTGGGAGAATCACACGCAATTGGGCCTGTGCGAGTGAGGTACATGTATTACTGGGGTTCATGGGGAGTTTCACAAACAATTGGACCTGTGTGAGAGGGGTACGTGTATTACTGGGGTTTGCGGGAAGTTTCACACATGTTTTGCCCAGTGCGAGCAGGGTACGTGTATTTCGGGGGGTGCGCGGGAAGTATCACACGTGAATGGTCCTGTGCGAGCGGGGTACGTGTATTACTGGGGTTCGCAGGGGGTTTCACATGCGATTTCGCTGTCAGAGCGTGGTACGTGTATCCAGTGGGGTGCGCTGGGAGTCCCACACGTGAATTGGCAGTGTGGGTCCTCCCAGGTGTGCCCTCTACCACCTCCACGGCCCCTGCAGGCAGCCCACACCACAGGGGACTACCCAGCACCCCTGGTCATGTCCCACACACAGCCCATCCACCATGGGCGTGCCCCCCAGCCAGCCCACATGTCACCTTGCACTAGTGATCACCAACTCATTTCCCCCAGCACCCCCCAACCCCCAGCAGTGAGGCTCAGGCCCCGACTCATGTCCCCCAGCACCCCCACCCACCCAGCATTGACGGGCACCTGCCAGCAGGCCCCGACTCATGTCCCCCAGCACCCCCACCCACCCAGCATTGACGGGCACCTGCCAGCAGGGCCCGACTCATGTCCCCCAGCACCCCCACCCACCCAGCATTGACGGGCACCTGCCAGCAGGCCCCGACTCATGTCCCCCAGCATCCCCACCCACCCAGCATTGACGGGCACCTGCCAGCAGGCCCCGACTCATGTCCCCCAACACCCCATCCCCCAACAGTGAGGCACAGGCCCCGACTCATGTCCCCCAGCACCCCCACCCACCCAGCAGTGAGCCTCAGGCCCTGACTCATGTCCCCCAGCACCTCCAGTCACCCAGCAGCGAGTCTCAGGCCTCGACTCATGTCCCCCAGCACCCCCACCCCCAAGCAGTGAGGCTCAGGCCCCGACTCATGTCCCCCAGCACCCCCACCCAGCCAGCAGCGAGCCTCAGGTCCTGACTCGTGTTCCCCAGCACCCCCACCCCCCAGCAGTGAGGCTCAGGCCCCGACTCATGTCCCCAGCACCCCCACCCACCCAGTAGTGAGCCTCAGGCCCTGACTCATGTCCCCCAGCACCCCCACACCCCGGCAGTGAGGCCCAGGCCCCGACTCATGTCCCCCAGCCCCCCACCCACCCAGCAGTGAGCCTCAGGCCCTGACTCATGTCCCCCAGCACCCCCACCCCCCACCAGTGAGGCTCAGGCCCCGACTCATGTCCCCCAGCACCCCCACCCACCCAGCAGTGAGCCTCAGGCCTTGACTCATGTCCCCCAGCACCCCCAGTCACCCAGCAGTGAGCCTCAGGCCCTGACTCATGTCCCCCAGCACCCAAACCCCCCAGCATTGAGGCTCAGGCCCCGACTCATGTCCCCCCAGCACCCCCACCCACCCAGCAGTGAGCCTCAGGCCCTGACTCATGTTCCCCAGCACCCCCACCCCCCAGCAGTGAGGCTCAGGCCCCGATTTATGTCCCCCAGCACCCCCACCGACCCAGCAGTGAGCCTCAGGACCTGACTTATGTCCCCCAGCACCCCCACCCCCCAGCAGTGAGGATCAGGCCCCGACTCATGTCCCCCACCACCTCGTCCCACCCAGCAGTGAGCCTCAGGCCCTTACTCATGTCCCACAGCACCACCACCCCCCACCAGTGAGGCTCAGGCCCTGACTCATGTTCCCCAGCACCCCTACCCACCCAGCATTGACGGGCACCTGCCAGCATGCCCCGACTCATGTCCCCCAGCACCCCCACCCACCCAGCAGTGAGCCTCAGGCCCTGACTCATGTCCCCCAGGACCTCCACACCCCACCAGTGAGGCTCAGGCCCCGACTCATGTCTCCCCAACATGTCATAATGATCCACAATCATGGGCCTCATGGCCTCCCAAATCCCACCACATGCCACCCCTGTGCAAAGACCCAACCAAGTATCCCATCTACCCCACATTGAAATGCCCATTACATGATATAACCCAAATGGCAAGAATGTACATCAACACATGTCTGTCACACACACACAATGGGTGCTGGTGATTCTAAAAACCTACACCGTGACATGCATGAAACCAATGAGAGAATACCACACATCAAAGTAATAAACCAAAATGTATTGAACACAAAAAGAATGTAATCAAATGAAAACATGAAAAAAATGTTTGAAAAAAAGATGAAATGCAGCATGTCCAAAACACAAAAAGAAAAACATGAAGTCTGAATCTAAACAAATCGAAATGAAAATGTGTCCAAAGTCTCCGGCCTCCAAATCAAATCCAAAGGAAACGGAAACAGTAAAATCATTGCTCCATGGTGAGAAAAATAATAGATAAATCCACTGTTCAACTATGTACAAAGAAGTAATCCAGGGTCCATGAGCCCAACGAATGAAATGAAACATAGCAAAAAAACGACCTAATAAAGAAATATATACAAAAAGGCAGGGCATAGTCCAAGCGCCCCAAATGAATGGAAAAGATAAAGTAAACCTAAAACTACAAACTATATACAATGGAGTCGGGCTAGTCCGACGGCTCACTTCCCGATTTCCTGGGCCAGGGCATCATCAAACTCCTGCTCGATGTCCTGGAGGTGGTCCTCTTCCATGGCCCTGAGGGTTCATAGGGACAATGCCATGTTGACCTCCAACTCCCTGCGAATTGCCTCGAGGTACTCGGCCGGCCTCAGTGCCCTCCGCATGAAGTTCTCCGCCCTGACCATTGTGAGCCATGCCTCTTCCGCCTGCCGCCGCTCCGCACCTATGGCCTGGCCCAACAGCTGCCACACGGAAGACACTTGCAATCCAGGGTCCTCCTGCCCTCTGGCCGATGCCTGCCCCTCGGATGTTGAAGGCCCCGAGCCATCATGGCTCCCACCTTGTTGCTGCTGCTGCTGTGCCTGTGCCCTGGCTCTTGCTGCCAGCACGTCCTCCTCCGGCTGGGGTACAGTTGTTGGGGTGGCCACCCCTGCTGGACGTCCGACTCCTGACTGTGGCAGGGATGTGTCCTCCACCAGCCTGGCCACAGGGTCAGAGGCAGCTCCACAGGGTTCACAGGTGATACATGGGTGGGAAGATGGCATGGAGAACGACTGGCGCATAGGGGGTTCAGGTGAGGAGGGGGTCGGAACAAGGTCCAGCATACGGAGGAATCCAGCACTGGTGACCCGTCCCAGTAGGTCAACACGGTCAACGAGGCATCCGAGATGATGAGCAGTGTGTTCACGAAAACACTGCAGGTCACCTCGCATGCCCCATTGATGCTACGCCATCCCAGACAGGACAGGCTCAACCCGGTCACGGATTGCCACGTCTGCAGGGAGAGGAAGGCCAGTTGTTGTGAGCTCATCCCCTCCCTGAAAATGGGTCTGGACGTAGGCATCCCTGCTGGTGCAGGATGATGCAGTCACAGGATCGGGGACAGGATTACACACAGGCACCTCCGTGGCAGCCTGTGCTGCCTCCTGTCCCTGCCCCTGCACTGCACAACTAGCACCAGTGGAATCCCCACCTCCAGACCCCGTGTGTGTCCCTTCCACAGCCTTCTCCTCCACCAAACCCCCCACCAACCTTGTTGACTCCATGCCATCTTCCTCCATCGGACCCTGTGGGGTCTCAGCTGCCCCTTCTGCTGCCGAGGAGTCCACCTCCGACCTCCGCCTCTTGGACATACCCTCGGAAGCTGCGGCCTGGGATGCGGCACCAGACTCCTCACTCCCCGACGAGATGACAACCTGGGAGGGGAGCCGGGCCTTGCGTCTCCGGCTGGTGGTGCGATCCCTGCCTCTTTGCTCCACAGCACCCTCTCCGCCCTCTTCAACAGTTGACGCTGCAGACAGGAAGCGATAGACCACAGGCATCAGGGCACTGTACAATGGACTCATACACACATGACAGTTGCACATGAGTGGCAGTGTAAAACTACAGACATGGCATCACACTCCCCAACACACATGTCATTTCAACTCACACACATGAGCAAATCAACAGGAATCTTGCACCAGGCAGCACCGTCCATACACAAACAACAGCACGAGCAGCCGCAGGTGAGTCTGACATCACATGAAACACGGGGAGTGCACAACACATGCACACACGCCACCAGACTTACATGCATGTGTACATCTCCACCAACTGTCGCAGCGATGAGATCGCCATCCATGTCACATCTGGCAATCAGCCTCGTACATGTCAGTGTCACATGCATCCATGTTGCATCACAGTTCCACACTTGTCAAATACACACACATGCACATGTACACAATGCAGAGACATGCAGCAGGGCCCACCATCTATGTGTGACACCACAACCATGCCAAAGTACATACACAGAAATTCAAACATGTGTGCTCCCACACCTGCATTTGGCCAGCATGCTTAGCAACATATACACCATCGATGTGTCTCACACATGAGAGGACTCACATGTGGCAGCCTCACGCCCCTGTACAGACACATCCATACATGGTCCTACAAAAACACATGTGCAACCTGCACACTACTGGCACACCACAACATGCACAGCGTCCAATCAGCATGCATGCACACTTACCGCTCGACTCCAGACGGGTCTGCCTCTCAAGGAACTGGATGTGGAGCGCTTGGACGTTTGCGTTCCAGGACCCTCATTTGGTGGTTGGCAGGTTGCCCCGGCGCCCCTCCGCATCTGCTGCCTTCAAGAGGCGCCAGGCCTTGTCGACGGTCCTGGACCTGAAGTCCTCCCAGCGCTTCCAAACATGCTTGATGTCGCGGACTGCCACCCCCTCCACGTTGATGGCAGTCATGATGTCCATCCAGATCCTGATCCGTCCTTCATTGTCGGCGCGCAAACTTCGAAAGAGGGCTCCACCAGGACACTAACTTCCCTGGCACTGAAGCTGGTGGCCCTCTGCCTCTCTGGCTGGGGGTTGCCAGTGGTGCCAGATGGTGTTGTGCCCGACATGGCAACCCCAGAGGCAGGTGTGGGTGGGCAACTGGGTCCTGGGGCTGGGCTGTGGAGAGATGGTATCCCAGTCGGGAGTCTTCAGTTCCAGCAGGGGTGGTCACAGCAACTACACCCCTGGCTGACGTGCAGGCACCAAATAGCAGGGCACGTGGGCAGCAGGCAGTCAGCAGCAGCAGATGGCAGGTGGGAGCATGCTCGGGGCTCTGGGGGGCAGTAATTCAGCCTTCTGGGCAGGAGCGTGGTCTTCCGTGTGTTGTTGCGTGGCCAGCTTGATACGGAGTGATTTGGCACATGAAAAAATTGCATGTCGGCATGTAATTCGACGAAAGGCCCTTAGCGCGTAAGCGCATCTGTGATGCGACGCGCGCGGGCGTTTCCATCGTAACATCGGCATAGTGGCTCAGCGCGCGCGTGAATAAACTGCACGTCCGCGTGTGAATGTGTGTAATCTGAGGAAAGGGCCTACTCGCGTAAGTTACGCGCGCAGGCATTTCCCTCAGCACGGGTTAAAGGTGAGCGGGGCCAGCAGTTCGCTGTACGTGCCTTTCGTGGAGACCGACGTGTGTTGCTACTTCGTGTTGTTTCGCGTGCGATAACAACTTTACAGCGGATCAAGGATGTATCTCTTCTTTTGGCGGGGGTATTGGCTACGCGTGTTTTTCATTATCACGCTAGTCAGACGGTGAGTCGCGCACGTTATTTTTCCCACTGCGGGTGCCCCTGTGTATCGCACCCATTTTCGAGGTCATAGTAGCCTGCGTGTCCCACGCGTACGCGTTGTTTGTGTTACTGGGGGCCACTGAGTACTGTGGGAGGTTAATACCACGCACGTAGGATGCAGGGTTGCATGCACGGTTTTACTGCAGTTTTGGGGTGCCTGAGCGTTGCGTGACCCGTCACTACATCACCGGGGTCACATACAGCCTTGCAGGTGCAGGGGGGCTGTTAACATCTTGTATCCCACCCCCTTCACCTCAAGTGACAATTGTGGTGTACACCTCCCATTTGCACTCCTCCATCTGTGCCGGCATTAGACCATCTGTGCCATGGTTGGGAGGCCACCAAAGGTGAGGGGTGCCTCAGCTGAGCGTCCTCCTTGTGGCAGGCATGGTCAGGCACATGGCCGGAGTGACCAGGGAGTAGGGGGACTCCAGGCTGTCCAGGGTGGCCGGAGAGGGGGAAGAGGCAGGGGTGCGCCACTTGAGCACGATGTTGTGCCATGTGTCGGTGCAGTCATGTCACCACCCCCTGTGGTTCCGGAAGATGCAGCTTCTGCATCTGGCACTGGCGCCCGTGTGACCCGGCAGTCCGTTTCATTGACTGCCGCAGGCCCAAGGGTAGTGGTAGCTGCAGGTGCAGATGTGGACACCACCACCCAGGCTCAGGGTCTGCCAGCGCACGCTGCGTTGGCACTTGAAGAGTCCTTGGAAGATTTCCAACAGGCCAGGACGGAAACCGTAGGTGCACAAAGGGCTGCCCTGACCAAGACACGTGTCCCTGGGGCAGTAATGTCAACAGCCGGGTGTTGGCAAGTGCAGGGGCAGATGCAGCAAACAACACCCCGGTTGTGAGTCTGCCAGCCAGGACAGTCACGGTCAATGACCCTGCCACAGCGGATGTTGCTGCGCAGGGTTCATTAGAGGGCACCCAGCTGCTACTGACGCAAGTCAGGCCTTTGTTCGTCCCTCAACCTGCCACTCCCTTGGCTCAATCCACTGGTGCCACTGGCCATACTGATCAGGACGGCATTTGCCAGCCAGGATCTGCGCCACAATCCAAGAGAAGGAAGGTTTCACCTGCACACAGGCTGGGACCCCACACACATCCACGACCTCCTGCATGTTGCGGAAGAAGCCTTTCTGCAACCAGGAATTGGACTTCCTTGTGGACTACGTGTGGGACCACAGCCGTGACATGCTAGTGGGTCCTAATTGTCAGATTACGGCTGCCCACCGTGATACCCACTGGAAGCAAGTTGCGGAACATGTGAGTGCATTCGGCCATGAGGAGCACCCGGCGCAAGAGTGCAAACAGCGTTGGAATGACCTCAAACGCAGCGCTAAGGCTAAGCGTGCCTCAAATTACAACTTGACTCTGGTGACTGGCAGTGGGCCTGCACCTGAGGAGGAAGTCCTCACTCCGCATGAGTCACTCGTTGCAGAGTTCATACCATCTGAATCGGTCGAAGGAGTGGGAGAGATGCTGGACTTTGATGCCCAGTCCAGTGAGTGTTGCTGCGTGTTTGTTGAGGACATGTGTGTTTTACTTGTGTGATGTGTTGTGCATGACTGCCACTACGTGTACATGGTTCTGATGTGCAAGTGATGCAATGCTTCCCTGATGCATGGCTGCTCTGCTGGATGGTGGACATGTGGAGCGGACGGGGACTGTCCGCATCACCACTATTGCACCCTTCTCACATGCTGGTCACCAGGATGCCCCTCCAGTCCATGTTCCAGCTCACTGGCCCTTCTGCATGTAGCGTGGGGTGACCTTCCTCTCAGCCCAGGGACTATGTCATAGCATGACTGACGTGCATGTGTCCTCTGCCTGCATGTGGGTACTCCGTGTAGGCATGCTCCCTTGCCCCTCCACCCCCACTCTGCACACCAATTCCACCTTTGCACTGGTCTGCTTCAATTTTGCTGTTGAGTACTTCCCTGTTCAGGCGTCCTGTGTACATGCTAACTTCCAGCGGCCAATCTGACAGACATATGCTGTGTGGTACATCCTTTGTACTTGATGCAGGGTGTCTCACTTGGACTGTGCAGAGGTCAGATGCCCCGCAGGGACATGAGTGCCCATTCATGCTCCATGTGTATTCCACGCATGCCCCTTTGTGTCCTTGACTTGATGATCATTGTAGTACGAGTCCAGGGTGACCTACATTGCATGGCATTTCATCAGCCTTCCCATGTCCACTGTGGCTCAGTCCTGCGTCGCACACATGTTTAGGGTGTGACAGTCTGTGTGGGTCACAGGCCTCAGCCTGTTTAATGCCCAATGACTCTGTCCAACTGGTGTAGTGTCTCCTTCACACGTGGGTGTACTCCAGAGGTTTCATCATGTGTCCTGCTTACTTTCCCATCATCATTTGCTGTGTTGTCACTTGACTCACATGATGCAGTTGATGCTAGTCAACACTGTCTGTCAATACACAGGTCTATGGGCAGCCTTTTGATACCATGCTAGGCATCCCTGCATTTGCACTTGGGGGGAGGGGTTGTTTGCTTGTAGCCATGCTTCCCATTGAATGCACATTGCACGTGATGCCTGAAGTTGACCTTGCACTGCCCTCACATTTTCTGACACACATCATGAAGTACTTGTACATGTAGATAGTGAGTAACATAAAAGGTTGCTGCACTGCATCCCACTTATGTGCAAACTGACACCATTCTACATGCCTAATCACAGAAGCAATGTCAAGTTGACCCAGCATGCATGGCAGGTTCTATTTTGTGTGTGACATGTCTGCTTGATGTGTTTGGTGTCTGTGTGATGTCTGTGTGTGTGTGTTGTGTGATTCTAACATGTGAGTGACCTTTTCTCTCTCTACTTTTCAGATGATGACGCAATGGAGCCAGAGGATGGTGTTGTCATGCCAGGCACAGGGTTGTTATCACTACAGCAACCCGGCACAAGTGGGGGTCATGGGGTGGTAGACAACGAAAACCTACATGTGCTACAGTGGATCTTGTCTCTGGCTGGCAATGAGTCCAGCCCGGATGACCACTCTGACGTCCATGTCGAGTTGGATGAGTATCAGGTCCATATGTCAGGGGTGAGTGATTCTGATGTGGGCACTCCTCTGTCCGCGACACCTGCACTGAGGGGTCAGACAGTCTTGGAACCTCTGCCTGTGGTGGATCGGGACGCAGGGTCACCCTCCACACCAGTCGCTGATGTGCCTGGGCCATCACATCGATGGGGGCATGTAGTCGTGCAGCCGCGGGTGGTGCCAAAACAACGAGGGCACCCAGTCCTTGGGTCGCGCAGGGGTCAAGCCCAGCAACACAGTCGCCGCGCGCAACCGCTGTATACTGAGTGAGAGCAAGACATGACTGCCAATTCTGAACACCAGGGGGCAGCAATGGAGAACATCGCTGTGAGCATGGAGCGTGTGGCCCAAACTGTGCTCCCCCCTGCTAGGCAGGTGCTTCTCCAGCAGCAGACGGCACGGTCCATGGCCCGCTCGCTCAGGCTGGGCATGGCGGCCTCAGACAGGGCACGCCCGCCTGAGATGGTGTCTTTGCGTCAAGCAATTGCTGCTCACGCAGAGGCACACATGGAGGCCTTGAGGGAGGAGTATGCCTCCTTCAGATCCACTTTGGGTGTCCTTCTGATGTCCCAGAGGGAGCGGGCAGAGGAGAGGTTTGCGCAGGTTGAGCGTACCATCTCGGCTGAGCTACATGCTTGCTGGGAGGTGCAACAGTTGTCCAGCCAAACCTTGCAGGAGGAACTACATGTGTTACCTTGCAAGAGGAAGCACGCGTATCACGTGAGGTCCTGCATGCAGACCTACGTGTGATCGCTGCACAGAACCAGGCTCACCCATCTGGCAGACTTGCTGCCGATGAGGGGCAAGCTGTGGCTAGTTATGGTCAGGCTCGTGTGCCACGTCCTCCTTTCCAGGAAGAGCCAGACTCGGGCGACAATCTATCTCCCACATAGGTCGTGCTGTGCATGCGTTGAGCCCATGGAGGTTTTTTTTTCCTCAATATCATCGCATGTGGGTGTTGAGCAGCACCCTTTACCTCCCCCCTCCTGGGTGCCTCCCCCTCCCCCGGGTCGTATGTGGCCATTTTTGATTTTTCTTTTAGTTTAGTTAGTTAAGTTTCTATTTTATAGTTAGTTTATTTAGGTAATGTAGGTTTTTCATAGTTAGTGTAATTAGTTAATATAGTTTAAAATTGCTTTTCTATTGTGCTTTCATGTGACGGTGTGGTGCTTTGTGGCTTTTGAAAGCATCCACTGTCTGTTCCAGCTGGGCCCTTCAAGCTTGTCTTGTGTATGTGTTGCAGCTTGGGGTCCTTGACTCACATATGCCACTCCTGCTTCCCTTATCCATGGGCTCGCAAGGATGGTTCGGTGTAACAGCCTATTACACAAGGGCTTTGGACTGTCATATCTGTGGCATGTCTGCTGCTGTTCAACTTGTGTTAACACCCCTAGTGGGGATGGTAGGGGTGTTATTGACCACTGTTCTTCTTTCGCTATGGGGGTTTCATGATTCATGTGTACATTCATTGCTATGCATTGTGTAGTATGTTTCTCATCTTTACTGTACATGTGTTTGTTGCTATTCATGCCGTAGATAGTGTGTTCCACACTTTGCCTGTGAAAGACGGACTGATTGTGTGATTTCTGATGTACGTCTCTGACATGGTCTAGTCATGAAATGCCTGAAGAGACACACACAGATGTATTTAAAGCATTAAGCCTCCAGACCACTTTTGCCAGCAGACATGGGCCATTGGACGTCTGGAAGCTGGACACGTTTGGTGGTGCCGACATGTGCAGGTGTGCGCAAGCAGAGGCACAGGGATTGCGGTCATACATCCCAAAACAGCTGATGTGTTTCAAGGGACTCCAGGCAAGGTGAGCAGCACAGGGGGGCCACAACACAGCAAACCTTCCACCAGGCCAGTTGCACATGCATGCTTAGTAGCAGCACTGACGGTGAGCTTGGACAAATATTAGTGTTGAAGCGCACAATACAGCTGAGATGTGTTGGTGGACTAATGGCTAGTTGATGGGAAAGTTGTCTGGGGCCCCTGCAGGGGCAGTGGCACATAACCTCCGGTCCACCATGGTCCATTGAGGCACTTGTATTAGCCATGTAGCGTACCGAGACATGGAAATAAGCAGCTCACAGGGACAGACAGCAAGGGACAGACTTGTGTGCAGTGCATTTCATTTCCATGTAGAATTTGACACATGCACTACCTACTTTATTTCGGTCATGGTGGAACACGACTTGTTCTGAAGTCATACCTTGCTATATGCGTCTGGCTGCTTACCCAGGGAACATTGCATGTTGTGTGAATCGTGACACATTGGTCTTCAATTTGCCACGCACCCACCGGCGCCTGACTTACTGCATTGACTGTGTATGAACCATCACAGGGGTAATGTTACGTATGGGTATGAAGCATCCACACCAGATTGTTGGTTTGTAGAGTAGTTTGTTAGTTTGGGGCATATATGGTGGTGTGTTTGTGTTTTATGGGCACACACAGATTAGTATCTGTGGCTCTCTTTGCAGCTTTGAACAGCTCCTGTTACCGGACCTGAGAGTGCGCAGGCAGGAGGCCAGCACTCACCCCAGAGATAAGTTTCTCTTTGTCTTCGATTTGAGTCATTTGTTACTATGTGCATGATGATCAAGTTTGGTGTACTTGTGTATGTGTTAATGTGAGTAGTACAGTTTTGTGCATTTCCTACTTTCCTGTGTCAATCCTACTCCCCTCTCCTGCCCCACATTCCGGTTATCCAGTATAGCAATGCCTGTCCCGACTGCATATCCCTGACCCTCCTTCCCCACCAGGGTCTTAGAGGCCTGTGTGAGTTTGGCCTTGCAGGCACCCAGACTACAGTGGGGGTGGTTGGTTTGTGCCACTCCTGCGCCTGTACACGGGAGATGTGACAGTACACATCAGTTTGTGGTGCATCATTCTGTGTTATGTACGACACATGGTACACATCCTGTTGTGACATTGTTTTACTGTGCTACCTTGGTTGTTACGTCATTGTGGTAGTACTTGGGCTGTGTTACATACTGCTACTTCAAGTCATCTACTGGAGGCTCTTCTGGTTTGTTTTGCTGCCTGCAGGCTTTTTGCTTGGCTTCTGTGTTGGCATGCTTTGAGTTCTCTTTGATGTGGTGTTTTTGCAAGTCAAGGTGGCCTCTGAGGGTGCTGGATGCTTTTTGCACACAAGGTGGGAGATGGTGACAAAGTGGAAGGGTGATCCTGTGGCCAGGTGAAATTCAAGGATGAAAGCTACATAATCCAGGTGCAGTTGTTCAGTGGGTCATGGTGATTTGTGAGGGAGGAGGGAGGGGTTTTGTTGTTGACAGTTGCCTTGCCCTACAGTGTGATGTGCACCCTGACATTGTAATTGTGGTATCCTATGTACATGATGTATTCTGCTGATCAATGCCTGTTCATGTGTTGTGTTTAACTTTCAGGTGTGAGGGAATAGTTGTGGCTTGACATGCTGGGGTGTACACATGGTGAATGTGCACATGTGATGTGTAGAGGAAACTGATGGTCACTTGATTGCACATGCATATATTGAGTGCATGTCCCTACTGACCCACACACTCACACTATGATCCACTACATGTCCAACCACCCTTCCATGTCCACATGTACACTTTGTTTGCCTTTTGGTGGCCACTGTGTCCCTGCAGCATATGATCTATGACCAATTGTGGATCCTGTACATGCGTAATTTGCTTTTTGATGTAATTTGTCGCTTAGATGTGATGCTCAGGGTGTGCGTCACACACAATGGCTGTTCACTATGCTGTGCGCTGAGCAGTGTGTTGCAAGAGGTGGACACAGCACACAGAAGCTGCATTGTTGATTTTGCAATTCACAATGTGCATGTAGACAGGCATTCATTGTTATGTTACAACTAAAACTGTTGGAATGCATTTGGGTATGACTTCTTTTGGGTGGGAGGTTGTTGGTCAGTTATTTCATCTGATTCCATGTCAGGCATCATTGCCTGATGCCACTTTACATTTTTCACATGTCAATGTGTACCTTATTGGTACTGTGTTGGTGTAGATCTATTGCTTGCCATGTCATGTTGTGGTTTGGGAGGGTTTGGGTGACATACCAGTGATAGCCATGGCCTGTTTTGCAGGTCTGTGTGATTCACACCTTGCATGTGTGCCTTTTGGTCACACAGGATTGCTTATGTTTAAGTAGCTAGGGATGCACACAATGTGGCACTTCCATGGCAACATTCTGAGGGTGGTAAGGTTGTGACAGTTGACTGTCCCTTTGTCATCATCGAATGTCACCTGGTATGTGCCAGGCCTGTGTGCTCTCCGCAGGGGTGGGAGTTTAGGTGAAAAATGTGGCCACAAGCTGGGTCCAGGCTTCCTCGCGTGATGCCCTGTCCGCTCCCAAGGGCAGTGCCTGTGCCTGTGGTTGGGGATGTGGGGGCACCACCATGTCACCGGTACACCCTGCCGTGTTGCAACATTGTGCAGGACACATGCTGCCACAATGATCCTGCACACTACTGGGGGTGCATAGAGTAGCTGCCCGCAAGAGCAGTCAAGGGAGCGGAAGCGTGACTTGAGCACTCCGAATGTGTGCTCCACTATGGCCCTGGTTGCAATATGGGCCGCGTTGTATCTTACCTGGGGTGGTGTGGTGGGGTTCCGGATTGGCATCATCATGTGGTTGCCAGAGGGTAGGCACTGTCCCCTGGAGAGGTTATGATGGTTGTGATTATTGGGGTTTGTGTATTTGTGTGTGTGTGTGACATGCATGCAAGTGCACAGGCATTTGTACTCACCTAGGAGCCATGTGTCACCATACTGCCCAGCTTCCAGGGCCTGGCTTAGGGCGGACAGTCTGTATATGAAACTGTCATGGGTGGAGCCAGGGTAGTTTGCATAGACAGAGGTGATGATTCCCTTTGCATCGCATACCACCTGCATGTTGATGGAATGCCAGTGCTTGCGGTTTCGGTAGATGTGCTCAGTGGCCCTAGGTGGACGTAGGGCCACATGGGTGCAATCTATGGCACCAAGCACTTTGGGGAAGTGTGCCACCCTGTAAAAGTCCTGGACAACGGCCTGCCTTTCTGCGAGTGTTCTGGGTATGTATATGTGCCTATGGACTGAGGGGCGCGCTGTCATGCTTGCCAAGACCTGGTGTAGGCTGCGTGACTGCGTAGCCTGTGAGACCCCCCCACTATGGCAGTAGTCCGCTGAAATGACCCAGTGGCCACAAAATGCAGGACATTGAGCACCTTCTCCAAGGGGCTCAATGCTTGGGAGCAGAGGGTTGGGGATGTAAGGTCATCTTCCCACTCCATGACCAGGTCTAGGATGATACGATGTGGAAACCTATACCTGCTATAGACCTGGTCGTCAGGCATCCCAAAAAGGCTTGTCCGGGGTGAAAAAATGCGTGCTCTGGATATTCTCCTCCTCCTGTGGTGTCCCACGATCAGTACTGTGACAAATGGGGCATTCATCGTAGCTGTATATACGTGTTTGTTGTTTGCGCACACTTTTATACTGTGAGTGGGATGCTTCCGCCTGCCTTCGTGTGGCGGACGCGTTGACGCCTATGCGCGTCTTTTGCCATGCGCGGGTTTCCCATATTCAAATCCATGAATGCAGGTTGTTTGCGTGCGTGTGGGCTTTCCATGTAGTTCCCTGCAGTACTTCCCCAGTTACACCTTCTTTTTCACGCGTTGTTCCCCATTCCGCGTGTTACGCCCACTGTTCTGCCCACTTTTGTTGTGTGCGCCGCGCTATGTGCGCTTTCACTGTGCGCGTAGCGCACGCCGTTTGATGACGCGTGCGCCCAAGTGCGCCATGCAGGATTTTAGCGCACATCCCAGAATTGACACATGCACGGACTTCCATGAATCAATGTGCGTGCCTTTCGCACGCTTGCGCTGCGATTTTTGCACTTGCGCTGTGATTTGCACACTTTCACACGCTTGCGCAGAGATTTTCGGCACACATTTATTCCATGAATCGGCCTGTTAGTATCATTATGAAAAAGATATATTTCTTTTAAATTTATTTTGTTATGATGAACACCAGATGACCACTCTGGTGGTAATAGTCTGCAGTATAAATGGCCTTTAAAATTAATATTATGTACATTTTCTTTTCTTTCAGAGTTGGTAGTTTGGATGAAAGTGGCGAACACGTATTAAGGAATTTGTTAAGACTTTTGAGAAATCTATATGTGTAATGCATATATGTACATAGAAACAGTTGTATATTATGTTATAATATTATTTCCAGCCATGGCTACAGTATTAGCCAATGAATCACAGGATTCTTCTTGTGTGGCTAAAGTGAGCAACGACTGGAGTACCTTTATTTGTGGATAAACGGTTTCCCCTGGTAACCGGGGCTACAGACAACAATTGTGAATTTTAAGAACCAAATGTATAAAAGAAATTCCAATAGATATAGTTATATATGTTTGCAGTCTGTGTTCAATTTTATCTATTCTTGTAAGATAAAAGGTGGCCCTTAAAAGGGCTGGAATAGGGGAGGAAAACACATAAGAATGAAACATATAACAACAGGAATTCAAATAAAAAGAAAAATATTATTAAGTATTTTATTTGTATTTTTTTAGAAAAAAGGGGGAAAATTGCAACAAAAATCTAACGATGGCAGGTAATCTGGTGTTGTGTGATTAACTTCTGTCATTCATTATATGTGGCATATCCTTTGACTACCCATTTGCAGCATTTTTTACACATGACTTTCATCATAGTTAGATCAGGTGTCGGTAAGAGAGGAGTTTGTGTAGTGGATACCACTGCTGATGTAGAGGCCTCATTTCCAGTTGGAGTTGTTGGTGCACTGGTGGATGGAGGTTCTCCGGGTGGTGCTAGTTGCCTTCTATGCAAGGAATGGGCCTCATGCATTTTCCTTTTATGATGTTTGTGTGCTTTTTGATATTCATCGTCCACCTCATCCCAATGCGGTCTCACTAGATGGTTGATCAATATTGATGTTTCTAGGCTTTGAGATGGAACATCAGAAGGCTCATGGCGTAGAGTCATATTACAGAAGGTGCAGAGTACCTACTCCACCTCTTTTTTGGAGTAGTGTCCCTTCACTTTGAAGAAGCGCCAACTGTCAGCTGTTTTTTTTTTCATTTTTCATTCCTGTGCGCTTTTTCCTTGTGGTGATGGATTGGACCCAAATCATGATGTTGTCACTAATGGTGCTCTCATGTTCAAACATGTTGAAATTTCTTAGTAGGAAGGAAAATGTAAAACTTTCACAAAGACAAGAGAAAAAAGACAATGCTGCAAAAATGTTTAAAAGATTTTTTTAAAAGACAAAAAAGGTAAAACAACAAATACACAAACTGAACAAATCATAGCAAAAGGGAAATAGGATTAGGGGAAAGGTGGGTAAAAAGGATCAGAAATGTAACAGGTAAAGTGCCAAAGGTGCTTGCAGTTACTGAGAAACCCATTTACTAGCAATTACAGAAAGCAATGATAAATGTGAAATTCTTATTTGTGGGTGTGGTGATTATTTGTGGCTACAGACTACAGCGCCAACCACTTGGATAGTCTTGTAAATGCGGATATCGTCAAACGGCGTGGGCGTAGCCGCATTAATATATTGCAACGTTTAATTGGCTTGTTTGTTCATGCGCATAAACGTCACGTGTAGACGCGGAGCTGCAGTGCATGATTTCATTGGTTAGTGGGTCATGCGTGAAGATTTATAGAAGGGTCAAGGGAGTTCCATGCCCTATTTGCTCATTTTGCATGCAGGGGTCACGTCACACGCCATTGGGCATATTAACGTGAATACATCCCAGCGGTTGATTGGATTGTTTGTTGATGCGTATAAGTCATGTGTAGGCACAGACCCACAGCTCGTGATTTCATTGGCTGGTGGACCATGCACGAAGATTGGTAGACAAGTAAAAGGAGTTTCATGTCCTTTTGGCTCATTTTAGATGCACGTGCTACGTCAGACGGCATGGGTGTATTTGTGTGAATACATCCAATGTTTGATTGGATTGTTCATTGACACGCATAAAAAGGTTTCGGGGCCGCAGCGCGTGATATGATTGGCTGGCAAATTAGGGGCAAAGACACGTAGCCATGCTGGAGGATGTCAGTGTCTATTGGCTCATTTCACACATGCGGCTAACCCCCAGTCCTTGCTGCATGTAGCCGTGCAGGCATCTTTAGTAGCATCTTTAGTAGATATGGCTATAAAACCCTTTTCTTTAAATATATATATATATATATATAGCTATATAGATATGGGCAGTAGTCTTGTACATATTTATGTTAAAATATATTGAGTGTAGTTTTTTTACACAGTTACTGTAACACTTTAATAACTATTCATGATATGATATGGCAGTTATAACGTGCCTATACACAAGTGTTTCAAGGCGCTATGAACAGTACATGTACATGTAAATACTTTAGAAAGTTAAGTAAATATGCAAACATATTTTTTGTAACAACAGGTTTATTTGGGGGGAATGTGTTTGCACAATTGCTTTTTAATTTACTTTGTAGACATCATAGGTTGTTTTTATTAGCAAATTAGCTATATTGTTCATGTTAATTATGTATGGCATAACAAAACCCTTGAAATTCTTAGGGAAAAACTTGTGTTGCAGGGACGTTAAGGTGAGCAATACATTGTAAAAAAAACCTTGACATTCAAGGAAAAAACTTTAGTTGCACGGATGTTAAGGTGAGAACTTAATGCAACAAAACCCTGGAATCTCAGCTAAAGCCACCTTCACCTTGCACCCCTGTTCTGCAGACTATGACCACAATGAGAATGTTTGGGAACAATGATGACATTACAAATTACAACACTGATGCCATCACTGGTGACAACACTAATTACATTGTACATAAATCAGTAATGGATTTAGACATAACATCATGTATAAGTTAGTTAATGAAAACTTTGATTACCTTAATAACAATGTAGGCAGGTGACTTGGCCATGACAATGACTGGGGTCAATGGCCAGTACCAAAGGCCATTGACCCCAGTGGTTGACCAGTGGTCAGTTAGTGTTAAAAAAATACCAATGTGCATGGTTAAAAATCATGCCTAGTAGCCCATCCCTGTTTTAAAATATATAGTGGGCAACATTGAAAGCTGTAATCGGTGGCCATGGCTAAACGCCATAGTGCCCATTAATATGTCAGAATATACTGTCTGCATAGCCAAAGCCTGTGACCACTGGCTAGTATTGTGTTGAAGACCATGGATAGTGGCTAGTTAGTGTATATAATATACGTTGGGTACGGTTGAAATACATAACTAGTGGCTGGTTAGTGTTGTGTAATACACAGTGGGCACGCCCAAAGGTAATCGCTTATTGCATTTTATTATTTTAAAATATTCAGTGGACATGGGCAAAAGATGTACAAACTGCTCAAGGTCAAAGGCCATGGCTAATGGCCCATTTATATGTTAGAATATATAGTGGGCACAGCCAAAGATTGTGGTCAGTGGCCAGTATTGGGCTAAAGACCATGGCTAGTGCCTAATCCAGTTGAAAGCAGATCCAATGGTAAAGTCCAAAATCTATGGTTGGTAGCTTGTTAGTGTGCATGGATGAAGGTTGTGGCCATTGCCCATAGCTGACGGCCATGACTAATAGCCATTCATGTGTTATAATATATTTGGCCATACACACTGATCATGGCTGAAGGCCATGCTTACGGCCAGTAACTGCCAGTTACTGTTGTAATGTATTTAGTGATGTCATCAGTGATGTGATCTATGATGTCATCATTGTGGTCATAGTCTGTGAAACAGTCTGCACAACAAAAACCTATCAAATTCAGTGAAAGAACTTTGTTAAAGGGACATTATGGTTACATTACACTAATAAAAACCTACCAAAACCAGTGGAAAAGTGTGTACAATAGGGGCAGTCTTTCCTCACTTTCTACTTCACTCTTTGCAGCACTCTCTCTTTGGCTACTATTAAGCAGTCAGACACCTATCCACCAATCACAGGCAAGAATTGTACATCTAACTCTGTCATCTCAGTTCAACACTTTAGATGTACTGTTGAACACTCAGAGTACAGATCTGCTGTAATTGAAAAGAACCTCCATCAAAAAGTACTGCAAAACTCTCCAAGATTTCTGCTTCCAGATTCATCCACCTCTGCTTTTATCAGCAAAAACTATGGGTATGCATATTGTGTAGAGTATATTTGCAACTTTGTCACAAATGCATGAGAACATAGTTTCTGCCACTTACCCTGCACAACCTACTATTGACATCAAGTGGCAGTTACTTACAATGCTGAGTGCTTTCAAATGTTTCTTTCAATGCCCACTTGCAGAATAGCTGCAAACCACATATTTCAATTTTATCGGCACTCTCTCTGTTGTTGTAAAACAAAAAAAAGAAAACCACATAGGGATTATTTGCACTGCAAATTCAGGAGGCAGATCCTATGTTAAATGCCCAGAATGCACACAGAAAAGGGGAACAGGATGCATGTTAGCAAAGCATGGCAAGTACATACATCGCAAAATTACAAACAGGAACCATTGGAATTAAAGCAAAGAAATGCATGTGTACATTGACAACAGTGCCAACTGCAAATGTGAATAAATGCAAGAACAGGAAAGGATTTCTACACTCATGTAGCAGGCATCTATATGTGGGAAACTTAATCAAATTCCATACACAGTTACATTCTCCTTTCCAATCCGTACATCTTTATTCCCCTTTTCTCACCCTAATATCCATTTCCAAAGCAGTTGTGCAGCAGCATCTCACACACAAAAGTCCAGCCCCATAGGGAACAGTTACCACTACAGCACTGGCCCCTATAGCAACGATACTGATGCTCCCAAGTCCCCACTCCTATGCAGTGCTGCACTATTGGACACACACACTAATTCTTCCTGCCAGCTAATACAGTCACTGAGCAAATCGGAACCAGGTAGCAGGAAAATAAATGTGTGACCACTCTTCCAAAATGTAAAACTAAAAAGAATTGTATTAAGAAGAATGCAACTACCAGTATTGCTAACACTGCATCTACCAATGTTAACGTAGTCAAAGGTAAGCATTCCAGAAAATGTATTTTACTAAAAAATGCCCACCATGTAGTCCTTCAGAACCTTAGCAAAACAGGGGAGAAATCACACTCAACCCTTAAAACTTACTACAGAAAACTGATCCTGGGAGTTCTTATAAGGAAATTGTTTACATTCATTTTAAACAGAATGAAACCACTAACAAAATTAATTATTAAACTACAAAAAGTACTTCGCAACATATGCAATATCAACATAGATACCTTTGGAAACTTCTGGCTGGTGAGTGGATTCACACAACCAGCACAGAGCCATATTTCAATGAAGAGTCATACAAACAAGAGCAAGCAAACCCAATTGACATATATACCCATGGCCAAGAGAATGAAAAGGTAGACAGTACCATTATGACAGAAGAAACATTGATTGAAAGAATATCCTCAATGTGTAACGTACAAAAACAATCCATCAAATATTTACTGCAATTCCTCAATCAGCATGTGAAAGTGAAAGACATATTAAAAATGAAAATATTACAAAGCCTGGATTCCTGTCCAGAGCGCAAATACACAGGACTGCGAGGACATTCGTTAGCCTGCATTTCCGGGCCTGCCTGCAGAAGTACCTTCCACCACATCAAAATGTTAGCAACACAGCATTCCACTATACAAAATCTAGTTCACAGACCGTACTATGCAAAAAGTCCTCCTTTAGCACTCGAGCATTTAAATCACATTCTCCTACATGGCACAGCCAAGGAGCTCCTGGAAGAAATAGACCACACCCAAAGCAAATATTTTGGAAGTGAATAGCACTTACACAATCCTGTAACTTTAGAACAGAGTAGCGACAACCTTGCAGATGCCACCCTTCTATTGCACACGTACAAAAAAGAAATAGCAAAGTTTAAAAGCGCATCTGCTGAAGTACCAAACCAAGTATGTCTATGTTGCTGCAGAACTTTTTAAACATAGAGCACCAAAACTGTATATATATCATACAAAATTGAAAACAATGAGGAATCCCAATGGTTCCAATTAGCTCTCTATCTTATAGCAGAAAACAAATACAAAATTACTAACCCCTCAATACTTTGCACATACTGCAATACACAGCTTGATAATAACCAAATGCCTTCACTGGCCATCAATAATAACTTGGAAATAGTCCCACTTCCAAAACCACTCCAACAGCTTAATTTGGATGAGAGCATTGAAATCCAAACAGTACACCCATTTCAAGGGATAATACACCTTTAACCGAAAACATCCAAGTAGCCTCCTTCTGAATTACTGAAAGGCATTTGTGGGAAAGTAGTTTATTTGCCATTAGATCTTAAAGAAAATGTAGACACTCTGGGTGTACAACGGCCAATAGATTGATTATCCTAATGAATGGTGTGCCTACAAAAGACAAATGAATTTGGCAGAAACTAGTAGACTTAAACAAAGTTAGAGAAGCCCTACAATTTTTTTACATTGAACAATGAATACTACAAATAAATAAACATTGAAATAAACCTGAGAGAAACTACCAAAATAATTCCGGATTCCTCCTCAACTGGTCAATTTGACCAAAGACAGCGTAGATGATGGACTAGAAACATATCAAATGCAGGAAGCCAAAGGATCTCCAATCAGAATATGGCAAAAAATGTAGAAACACAAGCCTTTCCTCTACTCTTTCTACTTTCTACTACTCTACACTTTCTCTTTCTTCCTACTGGAAAAGGTGGAAGGTATGATGAAAGATTCACGCAAATAACAGCATCAGAATACCGCTCTTTACGAATGAACTGAACTTTGAAAATATATTCCACCTCTTGTTTGAAAGTGAACTAGCAAGTCTATGTTACGGAGATGCACACACATTGAAAACAGGTTCCAATTTTTTAAACATGTCTGCTATGCAGCTACTTCAAAAGGTCCAAGAGATGGATGAAGTTTTACAGTCAAGTATCACAAATCTCTTGGCAAACATATTTGGTACGAAAGACTACTGGTTCTGACGTCACGCAGATGTACAATGTATGCTACTCAACCTTGACCCACCTACATGGTTTGTCACTTTAAGTTGTACAGAGTATGCATTGGAAGACTTCCATGATTTCCTATGCATAGGAAACGAAAACAAAGCTGGGATAGACTTGAAAACTATGGTCTCTTGATCCTTTAAATGTGTCAAGGTAATTCCATCACCGCTTTATTGCCATGCTGCACTTCATCTGTAATAAAACAATTCATCCCCTCGGAGAAGTACAACACTTCCTTTGGAGAAAAGAATATCAATCCAGAGGAGCACCACACATCCACATGCTTTTGTGGATAAAACATGCTCCTAAATTTGGTCAGGACAGTGATGCCACTGTTTTGCAGTTCATTCACATATATGTCACTTGCGAAATCCATTCAGAATGTGCCCATAGTAAGCTACATGCACAAATTCTACAGTTTCAAAGAGATAAATGTGGCAAGTATTGTCAACGCATATACAAAAACAAAGGCAAATACTACACCAAATGCTGCTTTGGTTTCTTTAGACCAGTTTCAGCAAAAGGAAAAGTAAACAGCTTCATGTCTTCTGTTAGACAGTGTGAAAGGCAAATTGCATAAGAACACATACTGCAATAAAAGAAGCAAATCATCAAAGAACATCAATGATTACAATGCAATCATTGCTCTCATGTGGAATGCAAACATAGATGTGCAGTACATTGCAGACAATTCCACTGCAGTTGCACAATATGTCACAGTCTACTTAACCAAAGCGAGAAAACAGAGCCGGAAGACCCCTGGGATAACATATCATCTGACAAAACACTGTCACAAAAAAGATACAGCTTTGGCATAAAAATGCTCTCCCATAGAAAAGGTGGTTGCGACAAAGCCGCAGGCCATTTAACCGGCACAGCCTTGTATGGGAAATATGAAAAATGAGTCTGGCTAAGCCTTGGTCCTGCTGCATCAAGAAAAAGAGTTCTCAAATCATACCAAGACATAGAAGCAATAGCCAAAAATGATCCTAGCAGCGAGGACATTTTGAAAAACAAAGTATTGGACACATACTACCCAAACAGGAGTACTACTTTGGAAACCATTTGTCTATACCACATAGCCCAAAAATTCTCATACAAAAATAATATTAAACAAGATGAGAAAAAAGGTAAATACATAGTCAAAACTTGTGAGGGTAGCCTGGTTAAACTGACCAAACGCAGCCTGATTAATCATATGAAGCAATCATTTAAAACTCCTCAACATAGAGAACTTTACTACATGTCCCTACTGCAACTTTTTAATCCATGGAGAAAAGAAGAATATTTATTGGACACCGATGCCTCCTATGAAGATGCTTTCAATGCAAGTGAATGTACTATATCATATGTACATTTTAAGCATTACACAATCATGTTGGACAATGGACACCAACAAGAGGAAGAACTTCAAGCACAACTAAATGTAGACACTCCTGAGAACAGTCAACCTTCTCTTACAGGAAGCCAAGAACCAATTGGAGAGCCACTCATAGTAAATGAGGCAGAATTAGCCATGACTGAAGTAGAAAACACCATGTGTCAGTATGAGGAATCTGAAGAATACTTTGCTCTACTGAAATCACAACTGAATGATGAACAGCGTAGAATTTTCCTGGAAGTAACTAAAGAAATTCAATATGGTGTGCAGCATGAAACTAAAACCTTTACCTTTCAAAAATGTATACCTGTACTCCTGTATATAAGTGGTGAAGCTGGTTCAGGCAAAACATTTTTAATAAAAATCATCAGAAAGTTCCTCCAAAAATTGACAAACAACAAGCTTTCAACTGTTGTATCTGCCCCCACAGGTTTAGCTGCCTACAGGGACATCATTTCACCAAAATTCCAGGGGTAGCAGAAGTGACATCACACGACCCTTGACCTCTGATGACGTCACATAATGTGATGTCATCTGACCCCACCCCGAAGTGACATTGCGGGAAGCAATGGAACACAACCTTTCACCCCTTTAAAAAACAGGAAGTGGAATCACATAGCATTGTTTCTAAGTACACTGTGAAAAATATGTATACGGTATCACTGTAAAGTGATATGAATGGCATACAAGAATGGATCATCATATGTATTGTTAATATCAGTGCGAATATGCCCATATTACCAAATTACTGTGAATGCAAGAAGACGTCCAAGGCCTAACAATAATGATGTGTCATTTTATAGCAGTTCTGCTTAAGCACTTCATTTAGAAAAAATATACATAGCATATCACCCAACCTGTGTTGGTACTTATTTATCAACCTCAGCAGGAGGAAAGGCTAAGCTGACCTTGCAGATCACACACACATTCCAGCAGTGAGCGCTCTACCCACTGAGCTATTTTACCGGCTATACCAACCAGAAAAGTGCCACATGCTGATGGCCACAGCCCAGTAGCCTAAATGACCAAAATTAAAAGAAATGTTTTTTTAGGGGTAGCAAGGGAGACAACAGTGGTAGAAAGGGAGACTTCAGGGGTTGAAGTTGTGACCCATGGTAATCCCTAAAGGATGCCCCGGGCTCCCTTCAACATAGGTGGTGTTACTTTACACAGATTGCTTCTCCTTCCAGTAGAACACCAAAAGAAATTAGAGCACTACAAACTTTCAGCAGACGCTGCTATGTATCTACGCAGAATTCTGAAACAAATGAAAATGCTCCTAATAGATGAGGTGAGCATTGTCTCCAACCTAATGTTGGCTTTGATTCACCTGAGATTGCAAGAGGTCCTTAAAACAAACTACGAAGAACTAAATGGAGGAAAACACGTTATTGTTTTCGGAAATCTTCAATTAACACCAGTGAAAGGTGAACCTATTTTTAAAACCTTAGGACACACACTGTGCTGTAAAACACTTGGCAGCATAGGAAATGTAAATCGCTCGCACCATTTCCAATACAGAAAACTAACTCAAAACATGCGTCCATCTACAGACCTCAACTATGTTAACATTTTGAAAAGCATTCAGTCTATCTTAAATAGCACACTCATCCATGAGCTGTACAGACATAGCACATCTGCTACTGATGCCATGGAACAATTAGCACACAAACATTTAAAATGTATGTTCTTAATTCCAACCCTAGAAAGCTGTGCACAATTCAATGAAACAATGTTGAAAAAAAGAAATGCAAATAATAGTGCATATTAACTCCACAGACAAATTGGACGCGCACGGCATGACGATACCTATGTTTCGCAAGCCACACCATGAGTAAATAGCTTAGAAAACTCTGTTTCCAACTTGGCTGATTTGGAGAAAATGATAACATTGTGTTTAAACTGTAATGTAATGCTAAAGCCTAACCTTGACGTGGAGCAAGGTTTAGTTAATGGAGCACACGGTACAGTCGTCTTCCAGACATGCCCACGTGACAACAACATTCAGTTTGTCAACATCCACTTTGACAAACATTCAGAAGTTAAAAGGATAGGACATTCAACAGCCCAATTCCTTCTTTTCAATGACATGTATGTACGCAGAGACAGTTTTTTCTGGCTCGTGCGTATGCAGTCACTATTCATAAATCACAAGGTCTAACCCAAGATTAGGCATTGATTGACATTGGCTGCACAGTCTTTAAAGAAGGCATGAGTTATGTAGCACTGTCATGCCTATGTATACTTCAAGGACTATTTCTAGTCAATTTTAATACAAAGTCAAGGCTGACATTCCTTGCATCTTAGAGTACAAAAGACTATGTGCACTCTACACACCCCATCTCAAAATGTACCCTGTTCCTCACAAAGGAAAACTTAGTAAAAGAAAACAAGTGCAAACACAATTTATAAGTAATCCACCAACAGTACCACTAAAGAAAATGAAAGCAGCTGCTACTCCATCAATTAGCACAACCACAGAAGGATGAAGTGAAAACGGAAATGCATAATCAACTGCACAAAGAGATGCATCTCTTCAAAAAAATAAAGTGGAGTTTCATCAAATGACTCAGACACAGAACTGTCCAACACAACTGGAGTAAATTGCTATGCAAATGTAGCAGTCAATGTTATTTTGCAAGTACCACCAATTGTTCAAAACATTTACTTGAACGGTGCAGACCAGTTGTGTTTGCAAATGCTACTCCTTCATAGAAATGCAACAAACAATCCTGACAACGCTTACAGTGTCTCAGGAATAAGGCAGGAATTGGACAACTGTGCAGGAATGGTGCGATTCACCAGAAACACACAAGAAGATCCACAAGAATTTCTGATTTACTTACTGCAAGTGCTGGAAAGCAAAAACATACCTATAAATGAAATCTTCCAGATTTCATACATGTGGAAAAGTACATGCACTCTCTGCAGCCATGTGGCACAGGAACAAGTCCGCAATGAGCGCTTTGTGTATGTATCTATGCCTAACTGTGAATCCATTCCATTTCAGCAGCTGGTGCAAAATGCAAATCATAGCATATTATGTACTACTTGCATTTCAGACAATTGTTGCACCTTACAGATAAACTTACATAGCCAATAAATAATAGTAATGCTTTTACGATGCAACGCAGATAGTACCAAAAACAACTGCACGCTTACTAGCTTCACACATGGGCAAGTATCGCTTGGCAAGAAAACCTTCACAACAGTAGGCATAATCTAGCACACAGTTGCCACAACCACTGCAGGTCACTATGCTGCATACATTAAAAAGAAATGTGGGTGGTTTGAATGTAATGATACTTCCATTACTCTGAAGCAGAGATTACCAGCAAATCTTGAAAATACCTACTTAATATTCCTGAAACCAAAATGCACTCACTGACCTACAAAAGCAGCTTAGCCTACTCCCAATAGCCACCAACAGATATGTAACTGCAAACGAAAAATACCCTTCTGCGCTGTGAAAATGTAACAACGTAGAATACACCAACTGGCCCATGAGTACATCAGTTGCGCTGCTATACAGTTTTTTCCCCCAATGACCCAATGATTATAGGCACAGAAACAACAACTGTGGAAAACACACACAAACATTGTTTCACCCATAGTACTTAAAAAGAAAAGTACTGAGTATGAGGGTCTACAAACTGTCCTCACTGACCTGTAAAACTACCGACTGTTAGAATAAGCCAACGGCTGTCTAACTATACCCATGCCACTGCAATACATACACAACTGCATCTAACTGCACCCATAATACTGCAATGGCACTTGGCAATAGTAGAAAATAAAAATCTACCAACAAGAATGAAGGTGAATGAAAACATACCTGGCAAAACTGTGAAACTGTAAACAGACTATGCCAACTGGTATGTAACTGCAACCATAATACTGCAATATTACTTATCATTATTACACAGTTTAAAATTCACCAGTAAAAACAAAAGTTCTTCTGATGAAGCCCTTCAAGACTTATTAAATATCCACAGCCAGAATATGCCAACTGGTATCTCAGTACACCCACAGTACAACAGTGTTACTTTTAGCAGTCGAACTGCTTAAATCGACCTTCAACAATCAAACTGCAACAAAACATGCTCTCAACAACTGTCAAACTATCAACAGTTAGAATACGCCAACCGGTTTCTAACTAACCCCACAATACTGCAATATTAGTTGTGAATAGTACAGTACTTAGAAATCACCAACAGCAATCAAACAGCATAAAAGGATACTGATAAAAAGAGGAAACAGATAAACAGTTAGAATACGCAAACTGGTATCTTACTGCAAACATAGCACCACCACTTCCCGAAAAGCAGAACACATACACCATTTCATTTCCTCCTACTGCAATAGTGTTTATAACAGCAAGCCCACATAGATGTGCACCTTAAAGATTCCTGTAAGTACTTCACACTTCATTGAAAAATAGTGTGCCACGTAACATCAAATACACGTAGAACGTTTTTAATTTTATCCTGCATGAATTCTTTTTCCCACAGTCCCAACGATTATGCAACCAAACACAGGAACTGAGCCTGTGGCCATGCAACCAAGAGTCTAGGGGCTTGCCACAACCGCCACAGCATAGTACAGCCTATACAAACATCCTCATATCATCTACATTCCACTCCCCTACCCTAATGAAGCCTGCCTGTAGTCACCAAATAAGCTGCTCGCCTGAGGACCTACCTGCAAACTGCTGCAGAGTCTGCAAACTGCCGCGGACACAACACAGTCTTCTTCCACCTAAACAAAAACATCATATGAATCATCTTTCACTTCCCCACCCTTTCCAGCTCCTCCTCCCAACACCAAATGCCCCAAAACATATTTCCCAGCCCTGTTTGCCGCTGCACTATCCAAGGATATCCGCAGATACAACATGGCTGGCGTTTTGGGAAAATATGACGCACATCACTCTTCCGACCAGCCAATCAGTGGGTGAGTTGGTTGTCCGCGGACATCATGCAGCCCTCCGGGCCAATCAGAGTACGGGTCCGCGGAGCGGACCCAGATATCACAAATTTTTTGGGACCTACATTTTGACGGTTTTAAAAAAACAAGTGGACGGATTTACACCAAATTTACAAAAGCTCACTTTCGGGACCAAGCTGCTGCTCCTGCTGCAAATTTGGTGAAAATCCATCCAGCAACTTAACCATAACTACAGGGCCTCTACCGCAGACCGTGTAATATAAATGTGTTCTCTTGATTTCATTTTCTATTTCCCGACCAGTACAGGTTTGTATTTGCTTAATTTCTGATTTGAACATGTGTTCCTCTCTTCCACATGGCTATCAAAAGAGTGCAATTAAAAAAATGTGATTACAAAATTACTGTTGTAGTACTATAATACTCGCAATATTCGTAATTGTTACCAATAAACAATATTGCAAAAAAACGACTAGCATACTAGACATGTTACCAGGTCTCTAATGGCGAAAATGACTTTCATCTGCTACTACGTTTACAGCGCAACACCACACGTTTTGATTGGCTCAACTGAACTTTATAGTAGATGATATGAACTGCATACAAAAGACTTCAGCTAACACGTCTGCACGAGCATATGCAAACTCGTATGTGTTCATTGTGCCTAGGAATAATTAAAATGCATGGACAATTCGTTTCAAGCTGTTTTTTAATGCTGTGTGGTGTGAACGTGCTCGGCTGTTTCAGTCGAACTCGAAATGAGAGAATGAATGCAAAAATGGAGTCAGAACAATGGCATCCGAATAGAAGCCACAACCCTTAATTCTCCCAAATATAGCTGGTTAATTGTAAATTATGTGTGGTTAGGTTATACAATTTAGATCCAACTACCCCCGACGTAGTTGACATCCATGAATATTCCACTGTTTCATGTAATTACCTTAGGTCTGCCATTCATAAACCAACACGAGAGCAGAGGTCACTTTGCTGGGTTCTCTTATTGAAAGCAACTCTAAGCCTTTCAGAATGAAGACTAAGAAAATCACCGTGAAGAAACAGACGGGAGCTTGTGCGTTTTTTGACTGATTTGCAAGTATCAAACAAGGAATTGTTAATCGAAGAGCTTTATTTGCCTTTGAGTATTTTCCATTTAGGTTAACACCTGCCCTAATGTGGGTAGTTTATTATGTTATTAGCACATTCTCTGTACAGTGTATCTCAAGGCTCGACGCTTCTGAATGTCACATCAATAAATGTTTAAGAATGCCTGGCCTTTAATTCCCATGGTTACACTGGGTGATCTCATTTACTCTCTGTTCAATGGAAACATCGTTTACAAAGGGTGCGCAATTAGTCAGAAGTGGATAGCCACCAGGGCCATTGTTCTGGATTAAAAAATAGAAAAGTAGTGTTTATCGGATGACCCATTCAGTAAAAAAAAATGGTTAAACAATAGCTCTTATTGAATGACATTTTAAATATAATCGAGTGACCGCATTTCTAAATATATATCACCTTTTGGATCAGAAAATGTAGTGTAATTATTGATGAACATCCCAGTCATTTTATCGATGTGTATTTATCTGCGCATCTACAGTTGCCACTCCACAACTTGTGCCATAATGACGCAGATAACATTGAAGACCGGTTGACATACAGAGCATTGCAGACTTTGTCAGCAGCAAGTCACACGGAAATAAGCTTCACTCGGGACATGACCGTAAACATGGTTCACTTGATCAGTAAAATAGCAAGTTATACAAACTTACCCATAGAAATAATTATTGTAAACAGCACATGCTTTGACAAGGAAGTATGTGCTCAATAACTGTAGTTATATTATTTTTCTCCTGAAATGTTTTATATGTGAATCACCACAATAATGAAATGTGGTGATTCACATTGTACCATTACTGTGTTTGAAAATAATCTTTGTCCGGCTTAGGTTGCTATGTATGTGCCTACAGCGTAAGGCTTGGCAAGATCGGAACAAATACGGAACAAATACAAATAAATAGTGAAAAATAAATAATCAGAGATGAATGGAGAAACAGGATCTTAGCATAATATTTACAATATGGGGAACGTGACTACATTTTGGGGAAAAAGTATCAAATATATATTTAGTGCAAAGAAATCTAAGGATTGGGTTCAGTTTTTCAGGAAGGAATATACGATCCCTGACAACGAACCGTTAATTAGTTTGAAAGAGGGGGCCCAGGTGGAAGTAAAGTGCCCTTGGAATTGAGTAGATGTGGTGTGGGCAATCGGAAGAGTAAAAGCCTCAAGAGCGCTAGGTCCTGACAGTAACCTTCCTGTAGTTATCAAGGAAAACGTGGAGACATGGGCAACACCTCTATGGGAACTCTTTCATTATATATATATATATATATATCATACTTTAAGAGTCCCCGATATGTGGAACAATCCCATATTGGTTATAAAAAAGCGGACACATTAAACCCAGCTAACTGTAGACCGATAGCTCTCCTAGATTCCAGCAGTAACATTTTTGGGACCCTGCTATTAAGAGACCTTAAAAGAGAAATAAATGCACAAGGCATTCTGTCGGAGTCACAGATAGGTAGCCCATTTGAGAACAGCAGTGAAGAACAAATCAATCAGGAATGTGTACATGGCCTCAATTGATTTGGCTAGTGCCTTTGACACCGTCAGTCGTACTCGACTGTGGGATAAGTTGGTGAGGTATGGGATTCTGCTAACTATGATGAAAATACTAAGGTTGCTCCACACGGGAACAACAATTAGAGTCAAATTGAACAGGGAAGGAGCCATGATGCCGCTCATAGAGACCCATGTGGGGTTCAGACAGGGGTGTGTTGTGGCCCCAACCCTCTACAACCTTTTCACCACTGACATTGACAAAATGTGTCGGGGGAACAACAAACGCAGTAAAGTTGGGGTCGGCAACACCGGACTGGATCGCTTTTGCGGATGATGTAGTGTGTTGTTCGACCTCACAGCCCTGGGATTACAGCGTAAATTGGCACTCTTATATAGTTATGCGTTAGAAAACAACCTAAAGGTAAATGGGCAAAATCTATGGTACTCATCTTTTCAACAAAAACAAGGACAAAAAAGATTAAATGGAAGGTGTGGAATAAGCCATTAGAAAGGTTACTGCACTAACCTATTTGGGTTATAAGGTTTCAAACTCCACTTCCAAAGCAGGAGGTATACATGATCTGAACCTTATGTATGACCCCTTGCTTAGGAAGATGAGGTGGGTTTATGCACAACTGTGCAGTTTCTCATTGGTCTCACGCATCCGATTCTATCAAATGCAGGTGGAGCCAACAATCCTGTATGGTCTGGACATAAGTCTAAATGATTTTGGACAGTAGCTAAATATTTTCCAAGGGAAGTTAGGGAAGGAAACCTTAAGACTTGCCAAAACTATCCAAAACTCAATTATTTGACACGAGTTTGGCTTAGTCTCACTTGCCACGGGGGCGGAGTTTAGAAAACTGACGTCCTATGACAAGTTATTTGACCCTCCAGCACACTCCCTGTATGAAACATGGGGAACGGTACAGACTCGAACCTCGGCATACTCTATTACCAAACTTAAAACAAAAAAAAATAATTTGCTCATTGAAATAGGGTCTACCGTGGAAGAGCTCACTGCAAATCAGTCAAAGGTAAAGAAAAACTGTTTGAGTATGCCTGGGATAAAACAAGAGATCCTGAGATATATACTCATTTTCCCATGTTACAAGAGATGAATATTATATCTACAATTCAGGTTGAACCAGCTACCAACAATTCAGAGGGTGGGAAGTTGGTAGGGCCTGACAGAGCCTAGTTGTAGACTGTGTGGAGATGCGGCACAAAAACAAACAACAAAGCACCTCGTACTTGGTTGCACAGCACTCGAGGAAGAACGTTTGAGATGCTTAGGAATGCTTGGGAATGGAAAAGGGCACAGAGGCCTGCTGGGCTATCTTGATGGGGGACAAGCACAGAGCCATATTCTTGCTTTATGTGAACTGGTTTATAACATTTTGGGAAAATTGGGTAGACTGGGGGTTGAAGGGACAAGGAGCATACTAAGTGAGGAGGGTGGCTAATGGGCCTCCCTAGCGGCTTCCCCCCATTGCCTGCAGGCTTTCTGAGGACTGGGGTTTGAGGCACTTGAGAGGAATAAGTAATGGGGCACATAGTGGACTATGATTCCTCCTTCTGTGATTTTGTTTGCTGCATATACCCTCTTGCTGTTTTCTGGATCATTCCTCTTTCCCCTCCCCGCCTCTCCCTTTCCTTTTTACACAATAACTGATGTGTTGAAATTTTACTATTTTAAAATTGTTTTCTTTTTTTGTAGCTTTTTTATTTGTTTGTATCTCTTTTTGGACTGTATGAATTGTAAAAAAACAATGTGAAAGTGTTCTTTCTTTTGTAGATGGAAATCAAAACACAAATACAAGTTTTTATAAAAAAAAGACCTCTTAAAAATGATTGATGTTTTTGGAGACGACATATTTAGGACCCTCTATACACAGCATTAAGATCTTAACTAAGCTTTACAGCTTGCATCAGCAGGAAGTAGATGCCCGTATGGACCCTGAAAGACCACTTTAATGGCACAATTGAGAAAGGGTGTTTAATAAAATCTTTCAGACAGTATCAGTCAGTACAGTCCACCAACACAGGCTATACAGCCTCTTGTAACCAATTAACATGTAATCAGCATCTGTACCTTGCTGTTGGTTTCAGTGAGTGGAGTAAGGGGAATTGGCAACATAGTCGATATAAAAGAAAGACAAACACAGGAGCTATTTCATGCAATAGAACATATTATCATTGCCAATCAGGAATGCATGAAGATGTTATTGAAAAAAAAGCATATTTGGAATATATTTAATGAAGTAAAGCATAAAACCATGAGATTGAAAAGAATAACATGTTGAAATGATTGAATAACTGTTACTTATTTACAGATACAGTTCACATTTCCTTGGACTATCAATAAGCAATTTCTAAATTAGCCATATGGTGAAGAGGGAGATGTTGATATTGATAGAGGTATTGCATGTATGTTTGAATCACTGGAAACTGTTAATGGTTTTACGAGCATCACCATTCTGTTTGCTGGGGAGCCCCGAAGCTGTGACTTAAGATCCCTATAATGTGGCCAGTGACATGAATAATTTGTCTTAATTGTAGACCTGTGTTAGAAGGAATTTGAATTGCACATTATATAATACAATGGTTGGAGCAGATGGTTTGTACATTTTCCCTTTTTGAAATGGCAGACATCATGGATCCAAATGTGTTTTTACACAACAACCTTGCAGTGTGCTTTATTTTCTGCATTGATGCTTTTTTGGTTGTTATATTTTGGCTACAACATAGAACAATCATTGGCAAAGCCTATTGTTTTTTCCTTAGGTGCCAAATGTGCATTGACAGGTATTATAAACATATATCCAGATAATCGTTACTTTTGCCAGGTATTGGCATCATATATCCAAGCACTTGCATCATTCCCCGGGATTACCATCAAATGTCCAAGTACACACATTATTGCAAGGTACTGCCATGCAATGCCAAAGTAACTCTCACTATTGGCATGAACTTCCATCAAATGCCCAGGTACTCACAACATTGTCATTAAATGCCCTCTGTTCAAATCAAATGGCAGGTGCTTGGCTCATGACAAGTGATTAGCATCAATGATCTACATACTCACATAGTTCCTTGGTATTGTCACCCAAAGACCACATGCACATTGGCATGGTCCGCAATCAAAGGTCTAGAGACTTACCCTACTGCCAGGGATTATCATCAAATGGAACGGTATGCTTATTTCAAATGGCTTCCTATATTCTGTAGTCTTCTCTTGTACATCAGTGTGAGGTGTAATCAAAGGCCCCCAAACCAACAAAACTGAAGGGCCCTGTGATAAAGGTCTATCTGTCATTACCAAAGGAAAATCAGCATTTTAATTCACAAAGGCAAAGGAAATTCAAAAGTCCCTTCCACATGAACACAAGAATTTTTTAAACGCTGGCACAAAAACGGCTTTGCATGTGTGTTTGCAGTTTAAACCAAGAAAAGTGAAACATGTTCCCCTGCCAACATAAAAATGTCAGGGAAAAGACATGATGCGTGTAAACAAGATGTGATATATATTATGCTTCACATGCAATATACCGGCAACATGGGAAAAGAAAAACATTGTTTCATGGGCCACATGAAGATTTTATTCAGGCCCAAGGCAGACCCCTTTGGCTTGTTGGTGGGCAACCTCTACAAAGAACTCCCTCAAATGCAAGCCTGGCTTTACACCCCCCCCCCTGTTATTTTAAACTGCAATAAAGTGTACCCAGCTAAGAGTGTCTGCCAGACTTTCTGTCTTTGAAGGCAGTTTTATGCAGAGCACATGGCTCTAGCTGGTGCATCCCAGGTATTTACGATCTGCAAACAACCAACTTCAAACAACAAAGAGACAAATGGCCTGCAGGAAGCAGAGCACCCGTTTGCCCAACATGAATATTTATTATTAATGTAAATGATAAATTAGAACTTCAGCCTTTTTCTCAGCAACCACAAGTTGCACTGATTACATGTATGTTTCATTTTTTATATTATTTCCAGGCAACTTTGGTGATATACAATTCATCCACCTGCCACTCAGGGAACATTAATGATCATCTAAAATTGATTTCTGGCTGATCTGAAAATGTCCTGAATTTAAGATTTGGTGAACTGGTGGAGGGTAAATTGGGGTTGTGGGTAATAAATGATATGTTCCTAATTATTATTCTTTTTGTAAAAACAGAAATTGCCAAACGGCCGTGCAACATGGAGCGGACACAGATGTTATATTATGGGAAATACATATATTATGGCAGTTATTAGTAAAATTATGATGTTTTGCCACATAGCTAGTTTTTGCCAAACATTTGACATGAGAACATATGGAGATTGCAAATTGAAGCTGCCATATGTCTGCTCCAGACTCCTAAGCCAATCCTTCGAAGGGGGATACATTTGGAGGAGAGAGAGAAGGGTAACTGTCCAATCCTATTTGCGAGAACTCTGTCATGGTACTGCCCAAGATTGTAAACTTGATGGTTTCATCAGTGCTATATAAAGTGGATGCACTGTGAGAGAAGAAAAATATATCCTTAAATTGCCATTGTCAAAGGAGCTACTAAAACATACCCTCTGACAGCCACAAGGAAACACCAAAAGGAAATGTTGTAGAGATTGCCTATGGGTGGAGCTGTCGTTTCCTGGGAAGGCCTAAAAGCTGACTGGGTCCTATGGTGAAAAGCAGGAGGCCATCCTTGAGAGTGGGGTGACCAGACTGCTGCCTTGTCCTTCCAGAGGATCCTGACATGCAGCTGGATTTCCTGAACTTAAAACAGAGGTTTTCTATGTAAGTAGAAATGAAGCCTTTGCAACCAAAAGTTGGGGTGATCTGCGAACCTTAAATCCTTTCCCTTTATAGCAGGTTGGGGGTGGCTGTGTAGATCCTTAGTCTATTTGACTAAAAAAATATAAATTTAATTAATTCCCCTTGGCAAAACACCACAAAATTAAAAAAGCTCATTCCTGGTGGATGCTCAAAACTCTAGACTGTAATTTAATTGCATAATTCTATGAGTCCGACTTCCCTAACACATTCCTATAAGTGGAGGAGGGTCTAAATCCAAAATTGTCCAATCATCCCAGTTTTTCATATCTGGCTTCCCCAACACAGACCTTTAAGTGGCAGGAGGTCTGAAATCCAAAAGTCTCTAATCCTCCCAATTTTTGCTATCCAGCTTCCCCAACACATGAATTGGAGGGGGGCCTGAAATCCAAAATTCTTCAATCATGCCAATTTTTCAGTCAGACTTTCCCAAAACAGACCAAAGAAGGTGGGTCTGAAAAACCCACTGCTAAATCACCCTGTGTTTATTTTAAGGATAAAGTTTGGGTGAAATCATAATTTCCATATGCATTTGTCCAAATCTGTACACAAAACTGCTAGCCTTTTAAGCATGCAAGAAAATCCAAATTGTAAAATTGGATTGATGGGCAGTTGTAGCAGAGAAGACTGCCTCTGCAAACCTTGCTGTGCTCTTTGAAAAGCGAAAACTTTTTGTGCCAGTGCTGCATGCAAGCAGCATTCTCCGAATGAGCTACTGATAGTCTTACTACCATTTCTACATCACTTTGTGTCAGATGGGAGGTGGAGCTTTGCAGCTACAGATAAAACCCCACTCAAGGTGTGAAGTGCTGCAAAGGGCATTGAAGGGCTGTTGTGGCAGGGAAGACTTCCTGTGCAAACCTCACTGTGCTTTTTGAAGAGCAAAGATTGTGTGTGCCAGTGCTGTGTGCAAGCAGCAGTCACAGAATGAACTATTGGTAGTCTTACTACTGTTTCTACATCACTGAGTGTCAGAGGGGAGGTGGTGTTTTGCAGCTACCCATGAAACCCCACTCAAGGCCTGAAGCGTCACAAATGGCATCCAAGGGCTGTTGTGACAGTTAAGACTGCCTGTGCAAACGTTGCTCTTTGAAAAAAGCAAAGACTTTGTTTGCCAGAGCTGTGTGCCAGCAGCATTCACCAAATGAACAACTGGTAGTCTTACTACCATTTCTAAATCAATCTGTGTCAAAGGGGAGGTGTTTTTTTGCAGCTATCCATAAAACCCCACTAAGCGCCACAACGGGCATTCAGGGGCAGCTGTGGCAGTTGAGGCAGTTGAAGATTTGCTGCCCCTGCCAGGGTTTGACAATTCTCGATTTGATCAATGAGCTGATGAAAGCAGGGCTGGAGTGGATACACGCAGCCCATGGCGGAACTGCTGCACATAGCTGGTAAGCAGACAATCACCTTCATGGCATTTGAACTCCTTTTCTGAATCTGACATTATACTGTGTAACATCCTTCCTGTTTTTTGCTATCGACACATGGGGCCTCATTACGACCCAGGCGGATTTCGCGGTGCTAAATGCACCGCGAAGCATGGCGGAAAGCCGCCGATAGCGCCATGGGGGTTGGCGGATTTACCGCCCCATTCCGACCTCGGCGGAGCGGTAAATCCCCAATCCCCATTCTGCCCTTCCCCATTCCCATTTTTGCCCCATAGGGTATAATGGGAGTGGGGAAGGAGTTAATTACGCCACCGTAAAATACGGTGGCGTAATTAACAACGAGGTCCCGTAGCGCCATGGTTTTCTCCGGCTGGTAAAACCAGGCGGAGAAAACCTCCATGGCGCTACGGGAACTCGTAGTATGGCGGAGAGGTACGCCATGCACTACGCTGGCGTAATACCCTCTCCGCCAGGGTCCTAATGAGGCCCATGGACTGCTCATATTTAAGGATATGGATGCTTGGCTGACTGCGACAATCTGTAGCATACATATAGCATGAGAGCATAGCACAGTCTGCTTTTCCCCTCGTCGGAGTTAGCCGCTTTGACCCATCGAGGTTGGCTGCTATTCTGTTGTTCTGCGCTCAGGCTTCATTCCTCCATACTGAGACCTATTTATGAATGCAGCATAGGTTCACAGTAGACTTAACCTACACACTCAAACACATTCCGCAGTATATCTACTCAGTTAGGCAAGCACACGTACAGTTGTTGGTTTTCCCCACTTTTTGGGTGCAGATATTGGCTGACACATACAGTCATGAATCGATCAACAGCCCACAAACATGGTCTATGGAGAAAATCTGCATTGGCACTTACAAGACTTTGTAGCCCCAAAACTCAAGCTAGAGAGGGGAAAAGGACTAAAACAGTAAAGCACACGCTAACGCAACTACCAATCACTGCCTTCATTGATGTACTATCACCTCTATCAGGCCTAAACAATCCGGATGATGCATCTTCACCGCATCCGTCACCTGCCATAAATACATCAACAAACATTGACAACAATAACTCACTCTTGAAACTATGCATCGGATGGATGGGAAAATATGATTGGAACTAATCTATCAGCCTCACCCGACCTTTCTATAGTGCTTTGTCATCTGTGGACTCAAGCACTAGTGAGTCAGATAGCGAGTCCCCATTGGCAACTAAAGGCCTTATTACAAACATTGCACCTCAACTAGCATCTAAATTGAATGCGATAATGGCTAGTGTTGATGCTCTGATGGCTCTCTGCTCAACAATTGCAAAGGAGCAGTGTGAATTCAAATTAATAGTCGCAAAGCTGGCTGACTTAATTTTGGTAAAAACTCCCAGTCCACAGTCATAGTGCACACTACAAAAGAGGCAATACAAATTTTAACTATCCCTCCCATCTGAGAATGCATTGAATTTAAAGGAGGGAATAGTACAGACAACTCCTTCTGTGATTAAGGATCTCGAGCTGAAGAACCTAGAGGAAGAGGTATGGGACTTTGAAGAAGTCACTATTACCCCCCATTCTGAAAAGGAGGAATTACCTACTGACATTGATAGCCCGGTTATTGGTCCACCGGAGAGGAGAATCAAACACAAACATACATAAAATAAGAAAGCCATCTAAAAGAGAAGGGGCTATCTCAAGTAATGATCGATCCCATGGATAACCATTTTAATATGCACCCTGTTGAAACCACTAAAACATTGGTAACGCACACCATAGCCAATTGTACGACTAGGAGGGTGTACCTTCAAGGTCCAATGGATCACTGGTTGTACGTTCCTCCTATTGCACTTAAATCCACAGAACCCTACTCCTCCTCTGCAGCAATGACCAATGGAACATCAGCTGGCCATAAAACCTTGAACACAGTGAAAGCTTTACCCGTCGTCTCTAGTGCATTTTGTAAGATTCTTGTCCTGCACTGGGGAGTCCAAAGCATTATAAAGAACAAATAGTAACAGAAGTGCCACCCAATAAGAAAACCTTGTTAGATGAAGACATCAATTCAGTAGGCAAATGGGTGAGGCTGGAGGAGATTCACTCAACCAATTGTGGGCCATTCCTGTATCGAAAAGTCAGTGGGCCTCATTGAAAGTATGGCAGTAGGGGAACAACGGTGATGGTATCGCTACCGGCACCATTGCTACCGTACCGCCATACTAGGAATTCTGCTCACAGGTGCACTTGCAGACAGCAGGACCGACCTGGTGGCCGTACCGGCACCCGCGAGCAGAACATGATGGTAGCACCGGTATTGTTATTAACAGTACCGGTGCTACCACCCTCCCCATTCCATTGAGCCCTATGGGGCAGAATGGGGATGGGGAGCCCCTTATTACCGGAACCCGCAAATGGACAATTACCAGGTCTGCCAAACTCGGCATGACCCGGTAATTGCCCATTTGCGGGTGCCGGAAAAAAATGGATGCCGGCAGCAGCTGTGCCCGAACTACAGGCATGGATACTGCCAGCCTTGTAATAAGGCCAATTGTCTAAATATTCTTACAAATTAGTGGATTATCATTAATTAGATCTGCTAACATAAATTAAGTGAATTACCCAAGTACGATAACACGACCAGTTGGGCAATACTCGAGTTTCATTCACCTCTTATGTTTGCCGTGTTGAAAACTTGCGTAAATGAACTAGGAACACTGTTGTTCAAACTAATAATCTGCAGAATGCAATCATTATCTGCCATTGACTAACAGTACAAAAAAGTGGCAACTGTTAACAGCAACATCTACAATGACACGCAATCCTCATTCAGAACGCACATTTCATTGCTCGTCCCACATCGATGGATCGTGAAGCTGTGCCACCTGGGTCGGTCTGACAAAGAACAATGCCTTCTTTTCTGTTATGGGTATCTTGGAATATGCGTGGTCAGAGACATTTTTTTGGACATCAGAGGGGTCAGTCACATTTAACAACCAAAGATATATTTATGCTACAAGAGACTTCGCTCATTGCCAACTTTAATATCGATGGATATAGTGTCCTCTGTAATCATGCAATAGGTGCTCATAGAGGTCGTCCCTCTGGTGGCCTAACCATAGGAGCTCAAACTCGATAAATTCTTGAACTCTTTAAAGCTGATCATTCTCTTCCTCAAGTACTTTCAACTTCCCTCACAGTCCCACAGTTGGATGAAAGAGTATTAATTGGCAACGTTTACTACCCTCCTAATGGCATGGCAACACAGAAAATCCAACACCTGATTGCATCTATATTATTGAAATGGTACAACAGATCTCCACCAAGCAAAGTGTAGATTGCTGGAGACATCAATGTACACAACTTACATCTGGTCACGATTGAGGAAATAGGCATGGAGACAGCAAAATCCTGAATAACGTATTCTGTTGGTAACATGGATCTTGGTTGGCACCAATTTCACATGGCACACGATTTAACTTGCCTCCCTAGGGCAAATCCCGGCCTTCCTTGTTCCAAATACACCTGGACTAATGGCTGAAAAAACATCTCTGCTGGACTATGTTATAGTAAACCGCAGAATACTTGGTGGTTGTGAATATTTAAACATCCATCACAATGAGCAAAGTGATCATGCCACTCTTGTCTGGGTAATTCTTATACTATCTTTTATTACCATCTCAGTCGGGAAAAATGTAGTAGGAAATCGTATAGTATGGCCTGGAAAGAAAATAGGAAACTTCAATAGCTTTATTGTAGATCACCAAGACCAGTTGCTATCCTGGCTAGCAGAACATGCCTGGGACATTCAACAGCTGACGGCTGGTATCACTCCTTTTGTATGTCCCAAAAATATTACTTCTCTGGCAAAAAAAACAAGCATATTAGGGCACCCTTTGACCTTCGTATTCATCAGAAAAAGGCATCCTGTCGCATGGAAAATGTGTGGGTCAGATGTTAAGCTGCACTCCTTCCACTCCTTCCGCATGAGGGTAAGTTATATCTTACAGCATTAACCACACACTTTAAAAACTGGTTGAAGGCATATAAATGCTTGTTGGACAATTCATACTCGGTCTGGCTTTTTATAACCCTGAGAAGCAGCGATAATCGTACATTCTGCTTAAAATTCTGGGGCTATCTAGCTGGGGCCACTCCTGTTGAACTGCATGCAGTTCCTGACACACAATGGGTGGCACACAATTCCAAGTCATACAATGTCGATTCTGAACCTCACTTTGGAATGGCTTCTCCGCCCACTGCACTGTTTGGTGAAAATTCTGATCCAGAAGAAATTGCTGACAAAGGGCCTCATCACAAGTAGGGCGGTAGTCCTAAAATATGTTGGTAACAGTATTAGCGCCACCAATACTGCTCTGCTGGATCATGAGTAGGTACAAATACTGCCAGACGGCATTAACTGGCATGATCCAGCCGGCATTAACTGCGCCGACAACACAACGTGCAGTCACAGCCGTATCACAAGTGTATTCTCTCCGGTATTAGAGCCCAAATCCGGCGCTAATACACCTGAGAATTACCTCCAGCCTCCAGCTCCACCATAGGGCTACATAAGACCCACCCAGGCCCCAAACACTGTTTGCAACACAATGCTACCATTATTTGATGCAAGCTGGGACAGGCAGCAGCTCACGCTGCGCCTGGCCCTTACGGTGTAGGAAAACCAGGCCAGGGCACAGGGAGTACAGGGGGAGTGGAATGAGGAGGAGGAGGAGGAGGAGGAGGAGGGGGAGGAGAAGAAGAGCAGCCCCAGCAGGGTGAGCACCTTTCCCCAGAGTCAGGCCATCACCCAGGGCCCTTAGTGACCCCCAGTTGGTAACTGAGTACAGCCTGGACAGGGAGACCATGACTGAGCTGATTGCCGCAATACATTATGGAATTGGGAGCAGGATTAACATCAGCACAGCCATGCCCCCACTGGTGAAGCTGGTGACAGTCCTGCAGTTCCTTGGGACAAGCACTTTTCAGCACTCCGTGGTCATGATGCATAGCATGGCACAGTCAACATTCAGCGCAGTCCTTGGCCAGGTGCTGGATGCCCTTCTACGCCATGTCAAACAGCACATCGCACTGCCCACCAACTAGGCCCTGGTGAATGACATGAAGGCACGCTTCTATGCCAGCGCCAACTGCCCAACGTGATAGCATCCATTGACTGCAACCATGCTGAATTGGTGGCATCCTAGGCCCATGAGACAGACCACAGGAACTGCAAACACTATCACTCCATAAATGTGCAGGTGACTTGTCGCCCTGACCTTATCATTACCTACTGCTGTTCGCGCTGCACTGGATCCACCCACGACTTCATGGTCCTATGCAACAGCACACTGCCAGGATACATGGAGAGGCACAAGAGAGGACAACAGACCTATATAGTGTGTGAGTCCAAACCCAGCCACCAATGCATGTTGAAGCAAAAGTAAAAAAGGCGGGATAGCCACCAGAAGCATTGCATGTCAAGAGGGGGCACTTGCAGCACGCGTGTACCACCTGCACCATCACCGGTGGGCATCCAAGGGTGCATGCACACATCTACCACACCCGGACACACACATGGTTATGGACACACACTGCTGCCAACACAATTTCACATTAGACCACATCAACCACAATGTATCTTGAATGTGCTACAGTGCAGATCCACACAGCAGCAGCCAACAGCATGTCCACCCATGCCACATCCATCTTCCCATGTACATTCAACCATCACATGCCACAGAACAGCCATCACAAAAACACTGTGTGCATGTCCAGGACTATTAATGCATGGCATGACATAAATAGGATGCACACCCACCACACATACACAATGCATGGTCCGGATGCACACAAGAATTCCCACCGCTCACAATGGGAAAATACATTGAGACTGCAGACCCATTCATGAGACAAATGACTGATGTCGCTTTTCAACCCCATGCAGGTGACTCCAGATATCTGCAGCTGGCGTGGCTGATGACCCCTCTGCGTGACCCACCAACATCATATCACCACGCCTTCAACCATGCCCACAGCCGGACACGCATATGCATAGAATTAACCTTCGGGCTACTAAAGTCAAAATTCTGGTGCCTAGAACTCACAGGAGGGGCCTTGATGGATGCACCAGACATAGTAGGAAAATTGTATTGATATGTGCAATGATCCACAACATTTGCCTCAGGAGGAATGTGTCCCTACCACCAACGCTGACAGGCAACTCCCAGAGGAAGATGAAGAAGATGAGCATGTGGCCGGAGCCAGGGCAGACACACACAGGGATGAAGTGAGGGAAGGGAGACTGGCCTGACAGGCACTGATAGACAATTACTTTTAGCAAAGTGACACGACCCACTACAAAACCCACACATATTGAATAAAGAGCGCAAGTTCATAATAATGAATGTCCTTGCATTTTTTTTTATTTCAACAGACATTAATGTGACTTTTTCTACCCCCATATCCCTCCCCACCCACTAACAACACCCCAGAAAACTCTCCCCCCTAACCCCACCCACCGGTAACACCCCAGCATTCTATCTCCCTCCCCCACCCACCAGCAACACCCGAGAACACTATCCCCCCGCCCCCCACCCAACAACGTCTCCATATGTAGCACACTCAGGCCAACAGTATGCATGGCGGTCATGAAGGCTGTCCCCTCCTTCCCCGAGCCCCAGCATCCGGGGAGTGTGAGCGTAGGTGGCACTGGGACCTCCACCTAGATGTTCCCTGTTGGCATTCATCAGAGGCGGTGATGGAGGATGAGGGAATTGAGGCTGCCATCTGCAGCTGCTGGTGGTGGAGGGCATTGCTTTCCCTCATCTGCTCCGTGAAGGCAGAGAGCCCCTCACAAAGATCCTGCACCCTCTGATCAAACCCAGTCAGGGAGGCTGTGCACACTACCACTACAGCCTGGTAGCTATATTGTCCTGGGCCATCCTCCTCATGGCCTCTCTAATGGCCCGATTGATAGCCTACACATGCTTGTTGTGGGCTGTGGCAAGGCCTTTCATGTGGCACTGGCTTGCTTCCATAGCATCGAGGTGTTCCATTACAGCACTCAAGGCGGCAGTTGGCTAATGTGGCGTGCTGAGGCATTTCCTGGTGGGGCTTCTGACTGGGGACCCATTGGAAATAGTGTCTGTATCTGGCTCCGGTGTGTGTGTGCATCAGTGCTGTGCCAGGCCCTGTGACCTTGGGCTGCGCTCGGTCTTCCGAACTGGCCTCTCGGGTGGTGTTTTTGATAGATGGCACTGTTTGCAGACTTGTGTCGGTGCTGCTGCTGCATGCTCACCATCACTGTGGGGGCTGCTCGTTCCTCCCTCCTCCTGGGTTATTTTGGCTGTGTCCTCACTGTCAGGCATGGTGGTCTCAATGCTAGCCACTGGTGTGCCCCTGGCATGCTGGGCTTGGCCAGTGGGTGTGCCCCTGCTTCAGCGGGCCATGGCGGGTTGTATCTTGTGCCTGGGAATTGACTAACATCCCCTTTGGGTGCTGGTGGTGCGGGTGGTGCGGGTGGTGTTGTGGGAGGGCCCACGTGTCGACAGCCCTGCTGTGCCCTCTTCCCTTGATGCCTTAGGTGATGCCTTTTTAGGCAGAATTACATGCAGTGCCCTTTGGGAACACTACACACAATTAAGACTACCTGTGTAAGCACTATCTCACCTTTGGTACGAGTCTGTACTACACAGTTATGTGGTAGCAGTAGCTGAGCAGCCAGACTTATCTCAAGAGGGATGTGAGCAGTACAAGATGTTACACAAAGGACTTGCAATCACAGTAGTTCAAACAAACACTTACTCAAGGTTTTTTGGTAAACAGCTCAATATCACACACCAATACACTACAATACTAAACCAATATGTTTCTGAACAAGTTAGGCTCACCTGAAGTGGGAGCAAAATAGCACTTCAATAACTTTCAAAATGGTTAGAAAGACAAAGGTTAAAAGAATCAAAACACAGTTACTTTCATAGGCAGGGCAAATAGTTTCAGTTCACTACAAGAGGCAATTCAATTCAATAGGCCTGGGCCAAAGTCACTGGTTCATTGTCTTGTATAGGATAGCAAAGTTCTTCTGGTAGTAAACGGTTAAGTATTTGCCAATGTTCTTGGAAGTAGTTTGCACGAAAAAGAGTTATAGGTCGGTTTAGGAGCGAATAAGACTCCAAAGTTGGGAACGTTTCACAAACTGTCACCGCGGCAAAGAGGATTTCTTAACCGCATTTGCACAGTACCTTATGGAAGAAGAAAAGCTGTAGCTGAGGCAGTTGTTCCTGGTAGTTCCTGCAGATCTCGCTGTTCCTGAGCCTCAGTCGTGGGGACAAGAGGGAGGACGTTGGGTGGCTCCTGCACTGCACAGGGAAGAAGCCACAAGCTTGACAAAACATCGTTTTAAGGTGTGAGTGCCTTAAAGTCCACAATCTGGTATCCTTCTCACTGGCTATCCGGTTTTCAACAGCACTCTAATGAAAATTCGACTAGTATGGAGATGGTTTCCACGTGGCTTGCGAATTGGTTGTTCCCACCAGCTCCAGGGAGGAAGTCGTCCTTAAGGGGCTTTTCTGTTGAGGGAGTTTCTGGCAATTCGGACCTGCAGCAGGGCTTCACCGGCAAACCAACGGTCCAGGAGTTGCAGCAGAGGTCTTCCTTCAGCTCGTCTTTGGTTCTTTAGTTCCAGTGGCCGAATCTGCCTTCCAAGTCCCAGAGACCTGCTTCTAAACAATTTTCTCCCATTCATTCCAGCCTAGCTGTCACTCACCCAGGAGGGGAAATGTCCTTGCCGGACAGTCTGCCAGCCAATCACACCAGAGTGCATTCAGGTCTCCTAGGAGACTAAGCACAGGGAGTTTCGGGCACTTCCCTCACATTCTGTCCACCCCAGACACTCAGGCGCCAGAAGTGGGCTTCAGCACTGAAGCCCGCCAAAGGCTAACAAACAAAGGGACCAAACCTGGTTTGGCGTGCAGAGACAAACACTAGAAGGACCTTTCCAAAGAGAAATGGCAAAAAAAGTCGATCAGACCTGTTTTTTCAGAGGGAGTTCAGACAACATCTTGAAAAACATGGTTCCAGTGAATTTTAGCTACCGAAGCGTTTAAACGGGTCACAGTTGGGAAAATCAGGCTAATAACACTGCCACCAGCCATTCTAAGAGGAAAGGGTAACCTTTGAGGGCTATATGAGTTTTCTAGGCATAGGGAATACTAGGTATTCCCTCCAGCACTCTGCTGTAAGGCAGTGTGTGCTGGGTCTAGCAATGTAGTAAGACTAGTAAAGTCAATTTAACTTTACATTCACTGGGAGACAGTAGTTAGTAAAAGAGAAGGTATTTAAACCTTGGGAAGTCTGAAAGACATTCCCTCCAGCACTCTGCTGTAAGGCAGTGTGTGCTGGGTCTAGCAATTTAATAAGACTAGTAAAGTCAATTTAACTTTACATTCACTGGGAGACAGTAGTTAGTAACAGAGAAGGTATTTAAACCTTGGGAAGTCTGAAAGACATTCCCGTGCCACTGCACTGGTTGACACCCAAGAAAAAAATGATGCCTATGGAGTTGTCTAAAACTCCATATCCAAAGAACACAAAATGTAAAACACACATCAAAATACATGAAAGAGTGGGAAAAAAGGCTCACACTCTTTCCAGGTGAAAATAGAAGTCCTACAAATACAGCTAAGTTGCTGGGGGACTCAAAAGGTAAGGGAAATTAGCACATTTCTGAGAATTCTCCCGAACATGCCTGTGTGCCTGTAGGGGATAGCGTTAGGACACATTCTGTTGCATGTTTTTGCATGCATGGTAGTAGTTACAGGTTGTGGGGTGTGGCACAGGGCTGTTGGTCTCATGCATGGACCTGGCCTGCTTGCATCTGGTAGCAGATCGGCAGAGATGGGGCCACATGCTGCAGGGAGGGCACATAGGGATGTGAATTTTCTCTGGTGGCATGGCAGGGGTACATTGCTGGCATAGGCATAGACGTTGCATGTCTCACATGCTCCTGATGCCCATGACCCACTAGACTGTTGCACATGGTGATTGGGCAAGGGCTGGTACTTTCCACTGCCTGTCATCAGTGGGGTACTGCTGGACCCCCGCTATGGCTGTGTGGTGCATGGCACTTGGATGTGTCCCTTTGCTGTCCTCCCCACTGCTCTGCTTCACAGGGGTGGCCTAGGTGCACTGGCACGTGGGTGCTGCCGTAGGTGCCTGTGGTGGCTCTTACGCACCCCCTATACAAATTATTCCTTAGAGAAGAATGGAAGGAGGAGGAGGATAACGGTCTGTTACATCAAGTTCTAATAGACTTTTCCATGACCAAACAACTTGTGATGAGCAGATTATAATGGCTCAGTTCACAGCGTATTTGTACTTTCATTTACAGTTAATGGAAGAACGATTCGAAAAGAGTGAGGCCAGTGCGCAGAATCAGACTGTGGGTTTGAAAGAGACCAAGCAAGATAGAAGATAAAGAGCAACAGATTCACATCTTTGAATCACAACAAGAAAGTCTCCTTGAGCAACTCAAAAATTAGCTCAATATGTGGTAACAAAAGAGTGCAGAGTGTGATTACATTTTTCTGCACTGCAAGATGCACATAAAGAGTGTGTGGAAAATGAAAGCACTCTGCAACATAAGGTAAATGATCAGACTATTATTTATAATAGAGGGCTGTTAGATGACATTATGGCACTCAAACCACAAATCAGGTAGAGGCTGACCTGTCACAGGCAGCAAAATCTAGGGGCACGTTAAGAAAGAGAACAATCTCTTGAAAGACGAAAGCCTGGAATATGCATTGGTCATACAGGACCATGAGAAATAAATGAAGATTTCAGGAGGAATTTCAGCAAATGAAAGGTCGACTCATAGCTCTGAGTAGGCCTTAGTCTCAGAGTTAGAAAGACAGCATTCTGAATGTCATCATGAAATCAAGACATAGAGAAGCAGGTATGAGAGTTTTACAAGTGAAATTGAAAAATACAAACAGACATTGAGGCACCTTGAGCAGTGAGGGTATGGAAAAGTGCCCACTTATATAAAAGTGATACCCTCTCTACCAGGGAACTCCTGCCAGTTAGCCAAAACTTCATATGTCCTAACGGCAACTGACCTCATACACACCACTTACCAAGAACAGAGAAACATGAGCCAGCTGGACTCACCCAGGCCTAGCCCAACTGAGACCGAAGGCTAATCCTTATTTGATATTGATGAATATAAATGTTTACCAAGCAGAAGGGAAGGTGGCCAGACCAGTGTGTCCTGGAAAATCCAAAATTCCACTCAGAGTACTTCTGACCATGAAGACTCCTATGATGAGAAAATCCAGGAGTTGCACTGGCAAACAATGAACTTACAGAGGCACCACTTAATGTGCTTGGTAGAAAGAGAATATCCAAAGCTTTGGCCTAGGAACAGCATTTGGAAAACCTCCACACATTCAGGGAGATGGGGGGATTTCCCTGGCCTACCTGGAAGATGGTATGAAACAAATGGGCACACTTCTGCTCAAAAAGCAGACTACAGGGGAAATGACCCTGATAGTTCACAGAACGATAGGAGAGAGTCCAGACCGTGTGACTCCAGGAAGCATTCCCAATCTCACTGAGATCGGGAGCGCATAGAGGACAGGGAATAGACTACAAACAGTAGCAGCTCTGAGTCAGAAGGTGAATGGACTCAGGTGCAGAGGGAAAGGAAGGCTGCCAAACAGAAGAATTGTTGTGTTAAAGACCTGATTTCGACAGATAAAGGCCATAAAGCGTTTTCTGACTCCCTACCATGAGAATGCAAAATATTTGGTATGGAAGCATTTAGAGCTTTATGAAAAAATTACTCAAAATTGATGTGACTTGTATGGAGTTTGTCAAGTGGACATTCTCCCCCGAATATTTAATTGTAGGGCTGGACGATTACTATCACTATAAATGGTCCATTTGTAAGACTGCCATATTCAAACATTTTTCCACCCACCAGAACCCACAAAAAGGTCCATAAGGCAGCATATAACTTGCAATGTGGGGAAGACCAGGTGCACAGGGAGTTTGTGCAGGATTTACAACAAGCATTTGCACATACTTCCGGACGCGTGAAGCCCAATAGTAGGGAGTTTGTGACCACCTACTTCCATGCACTTCCCAATTACATCATGGCTCAGCTGGTGTGGGATTTCCATGAGCACAGGACCTGGATTGCTTGATTGAACAGGCCAACAGGAGCTAAGTGGTCAAGAAGCCGACTGAGAGAAAAAACAACACCAAAACCCCTAAACACTCTAGTACACCTGCTGCTGCGAAGGTGGCAGAGGTGAACATTAGCCCTCTTTTGGATCTGGAGATGGGAGGGCCTAAACATATTCCTTCTACTAACAAGCAGAATGAAAGGCAGAGGAGACCCTCTGGCCCAGCCCAATCGAATGGTAGTCAGGCAGGGTACCAGAATGGTGACCCATCTGACCCTGCCACATATGTAAGCCTGAGATACAAGGGTAATAGGTTTATCCTGGGGTATGTTAATACTCCCCCGGCATAGATGGGTTGCCAAACCAGGTAAGTACTGCCCCGGGAAACTTCCCTCTAAACTTCCCTCAGGGAAAAAGTATTACTCCACCTCCCAACATACACTTTTTCCACAGGTAGCCCCTGAACAAGAACTTCCAGAATAATCCTCCTCTCTCTCCCTGCTTCCAGGACAATAGATCCCTGAACACAGGAGAAGGGAGACCCAGGAGGGAAAATTATGGGGGAAACTTCCAATACCCAAACTACTCTGGCAGAAGGTACAGTTTCCCTTTCCGGGAGCAACAGAGATATGACCAGAGACATCCTCTCAACTCAGAAAATATTACCTAACTGGAGCGACAGGTCCAGCAACTGACCAATAATCTGGGACGCATGATGAGGGCTCAGTCAAACTCTCAACTGGAACCTGCTGCCCTTAACACCGCAACACCCCGGTCTGAGGCCTTGGGGGCGAGGGGGTGACTGAAGGAAAATTCGACAACCGACAGGTTCGTGAAGAGGGGACCTGGGTGGAAGGGAGATGCCAAGCCCTAGAGGAAGCTTCCTTTCCCACTGGAGCAAAACCCCTAGAAGCCTCTCGGCCTGAATATGAATATTCTACCCCCTAAAAGCTGGAACCTAAAGAACAGAGGGTAAGTAGGAGAAGTCAAAATAGAGCACACTTTGTGGAGAAGTTCCATATCATTCCCTTTGAAAGAGAATAATCTCTGGATGACTCAGGTAAACAGACAATCTCTTTTAAAAATGGGGGAAATGGGTCCTAAAAGACCCTGAGTGAGACAGGGTAAGTATGGAGACAGACCCAGAACAGGGAACACTTTAAAGCCAAAAAGGTGAGCCAGACAGAATTGAAACTGAGGGGGTGTTCTTTCCCCAAACAGGTTCTGAGAACTTCCTCCAGGTAAAAGGGGACAGCAAGGAATCAGGGGATAAAGGGGATTCCCCAAATGCACCCATTTTGAATTGCAACATTTTATTTACAGATTCACGATCTCCGACACAGAAGATTGCCCAAAATCACATCATGTAGGAGCTCAATATTAAGAAAATGACAACCGGGCTGTCAAATAACTGACAGAAAGAAGGCTGATTTTCTGCAGATTTCAGGGTCAGTGTGAATTATCATCTCTGCTGGATACTGGATCCCAAGTCACCCTTTTGTCCAAAAATAACTTTGCCCAACTAACCGTAGGATGGGGAAGGGCCTTCAAATTCCCCTCATACCACTTCCCGAACAACTCAAAATTTTTAACAGGAATGATATTTCCATTGAAGGTACTGTGGATCTGGAAATAAAGATTTGGCGACATCACCTGAAACATCCAGTGATAGTTGTAATTCCAGAGGGCACACCTTGTTTACTGAGGAACTATCTCCTGAGTAGGTTATCACCTCTGATCTACTGTGTAAACAAGGTCCTCCAGACCCAGACTAACTGGCTTATAAAATGAAAATGACTACCAATTATGTAAGCATTAATGGTACCTGTCATTTTATTGATCAACTTTCTGAGAAAGTAGAATTCCATTTTGAGAATAACCAAGTCCCAGACATCACTGTCATCTCTGTAGGTGAAAAAATGGGCGATGGGAACCCTTCTCCATTCTTGAAAATCAACCTTCCTCCCACTGGAAGGCAACACCCTAATATTTTACACTAGTTCAAAATCAGAAGAAACCTTGTGTCCCGGTGACACCAGATATGGACAGTCATAAAAAGGGGAAACAGTTGTTTTTCCCCATTCAGTTAAATGAGGGGAAGGAGCCGGTGCTCACCAGAGTATGCTGGAATAATGGAAGGAGCTTCATCAGCGAAGAATTATTCAGGAAACTCCCAAAAGATCAGACCGTTCCCACTTTTAAATTGATTGACAAATGGGAAATAGGTCTGGTAACCCCAAATTCCAAGCATCTATTGCCTCTCAGGTGTATGCTAATAATTGCCATTGGCGACAAAAACATTATAATTGTTGGGTTGTGAGAGATGTCCCTTCCACCTTTTATTTGGGCTGTGACATTCTCAACCGATTCGCAATCAATTTGGAACTAATTAATAATAAAGCTTGGTCATGACTGGGGGTGAATCCATGGGCTTTGACAACACCAAAAAAGCATTCCAGTCAGCTCAATTGCTGCCTTATGCAGTTGAAGTTCAAGTGTGAGAAGAGGTTAACATCCAAGAACAGGTGCTGCAATTAACTATTCCCCTTAAGATTAAGCGAGGACAGAACCTCAAACATCAGGACGCCTATACAAATTTAAATTCCCATCTCCAACAACAAGATTTATATTCCGATGCCTCCAGTAGACCTGGAACATGAGACCATTCAAATATTGGTGGATAATAGCAACCCTCGTAGTATCACGTTAGGCGCAGGCCCCTTTATTGCAATGGTGGTTGATGCCCAACAATATTCTATTGATTTAGGTAATGAAATCATGGGACCAATCCCAATGACTGGTTTGAACTCAGCAATGGTTTTCCTCCAGAAAAGATTTTGACTAGGCATGGGAGAAAGTTCATGGTGTACTTGTCCTGCCACTACAGGGTGGAAGAGGTCACCTGTCCCATTAGGTGGTAGGAGGTAGTGTTCACAGTCAAGGACCACTACCTCAAATCTCCTGTCCAGGTCAACACCTTCAAAAGAGATCTCTGCACCCAACTGTAGGATGGCACTGAAATTGCCAAGCCTGAGGTCTTTCCAAGTTCCAAGCAGATGGTTGAGGAAAAGATCAATCTTGCTGATTCCTGTGAGGCCGAGAGGCAACGACAAAACCTAAAATAGGTTTTCCTGGAATTACAAGATATCTTTTCAGTGGACTCACATGACTGTGGACACACATCCATTCATTCAACCACCATTTACACAGACCCCAAGATGGCTCCAGTACATGTGAAACACTATGGGTTATCTCTTGCATCAATGGAATCACTCACAGAGATGATTAAGAACTTAGAATCCTATGGGATAATTTGTCCCATCCATAGTACCTTCAACAACCTGGTACTGGGGATACTCAAATCAAACGGCCAATGGAGACTATGTGCAGACCTGAGGTAGTTGAACACATGGGTCTACATATCAAGATGACCACTTCCCTGCATCTAACAAGGGCTGGCACATATACAAGGGTCAAAGGTATACACCATCATTGGCCTGACCAACGCTTACTGGACAGTACCCATGAGGGGTGAAAACCAGTACAAGCTTGCCTTTACCTTCAGGGGCAGCAGTACACATGGCGCTGGACCCCCTTTAGATACATCAACTCCGGCAATGAGATTAACATCTTTCTACATAAGGCCATGACCGACTTGGGCGAACGGGAAAACCTGGCCTATGTTGATGATATTCAAGAGCTCAACTGTGGAGGAACATATTGCAGAAATCTGCTATGTCCTGATCCAGTTGCAGAAAGATGGAGCAAAACTGTTCATTCAGAAGGTAGAGTGGGGTAAGACCCAAATGAACCTCTTAGGGCACATGATCCCCCCTTAGTGTCTTAATCCCCATGCGAGAATTAAAAAGCCTTTTTGGACTCACTAATCATAGTTGGAAGTTCATTGAAGACTACGCAGAGGTCAGAGTGGGTGTAGGGTTTGGAACAAGCTGAGGCAGTTAAACAACTGAGAAGAAGCCTTTCCCAGGCTCATTGTTTGGCATACCCCATAAAGAACAAGGATTCCTTCTTGGAGACAGGGTATTCAGATACTTGCCTAACATCGGTGTTGTATAAAAAGCACAACATGGTCAACAAAGTCATCTCATACGTGAGCAAGACTTTGGTCCTCATCACAAGTCAGCCACCAATACCGCTCTACCGGATCATGAGCCAGCATGATTACTGCTGACAGTAAAATCAGTCGCTGCCATTCGAGCCGGCGTTATTAAAGCTGGCACTCTTACAGCCGGCCACACAAGGTGCAAATACAGCTGCATCACAAGTCCATGTCCAGCAGTTTTAGCGCCGAGAATTAGTGCTAATAGCGCCGATAACACAACGCAGGTTCCTTCAGCGTCCAGCTGTTGGTAAATGAAGATAGGTGCCTGAAATGAAGCAACAGGTGATCCCAATCCACCCCAGAGGCCTATATAAGGCTCACTCTACCCCAACACTGTTTCCAAAACCATGCTACAACTAGTCACCGGGAGCTGGACCAGGCAGCTGCTCATGCTGCGCTTGGAAGTAGAGAGGCTGGAAAACGAGGACGAGCCACAGGCAGTACAGTGGCGGTGGGCAGGAGGAGGAGATGCCAAGCAAGGCATTCCCTGACCCCCAGGGTCAGACCTTCACCTTGGACCCTCACTGACAGCCAGTTGGTCACCCTGAGCTGCCTCAACAGGGAGACCATAACAGAGCTGCTCACTGCAATACAGGATGAGATAGGGAGCAGGATAAACATCCTGATAGCTGTGTCCCCACGGCTGAAACTAGTGTCCATCCAACAATTCCTTTAACTGGTACCTTCCAGCACTCTGTGGCCATGATGCGCAGCATGGCACAGCCCACATTCTGTTTAGTGATTGCCCAGGTGCTTGAAGCCCTCCTGCGGCAAGTGCAACATCACATCACACTGCCTACCACCCCAGCCCAGGGCAATGCCATGTAGGCACAGTTCTATACCATTGCCCAAATCTGATTGCTGCCCTGGACTGTAGCCATGTTGCACTGGTGGCCCCCAGGCCCACAAGGCAGTATACCAAAACCTTAAGCACTACCACCCCATACATGTGCAGGGCACCTGCGACCCCAACCTCATCATTAGCTACTGCTGTGCCCACTACCCTGCTTCCACCCATAATGCCATGGTCCTACAGAACAGCACACTGCCAGGATACACAGCGAGGCACAGAGGACAACAGGCATGGATAGTGGGTGACTAGAAAATCTAGCACGCATGCGCTGTGGGTCACATGCCCAAATGGGGGGGGTTGAATGACCACACAAAGGCTGGCATCACAAGCAAATGCAAAATCGGCACATGCCCACCTCCTGCACCAACGTCACAGTACAGACCAGGGATCATGCACATGTCGGACCTACCTGCCTGGAGAAGCAGCAGTATACATACAGGATCCACTAAATACACCAACATGACTACAGGTTCCATACTGCAACATGCACCCACCAAAACAATGCAGATAAATGGCCAAAATGACACACAGCACAACCTCACTTCCAGTGACAAGGCCATGCACCCATGTGCGGCCAGCCCGCAATGCCTACCTGTTGCCACCAGATGCCCAGGGAGGGTCTATGGGGAACCCAGCATCCCACACGCGTGGTGTGAAGACACAGCCACATCATAGCCACAAACAGTGAGAAATGGACTTCTGAACACTCTTCTGAGGGTCAGCCCTTCTTAGTAACTTCTCATATCCTTCCTTCTGCGCCGGATCTGGCTACCTCTCACTTTACCTGATCTGATCTTCATCTTATCTAGCCCTGCCAGTAGCTGACTTTGTCACCTGCCCTGCGTTAAAGTCGAATTTAGCCTACTGGTGTGCTGCATTTCACCTGCCCTGCTGCAAAGTCAAATTTAGCCTGTCTGGTGTGCTGCATTTCGCCTTCCCTGCTTTAAAGTCGAACTTGGCCTTCCTGGTGTACTGCATTTCACATGCCCTGCTTTAAAGTCTAATTCAGCCTGTCTGGTGTGCTCCATATCACCTGCCCTGCTTTAAAGTCAAATTTAACATGCCTGGTGTGTGCCCTGCTTTAAAGTCGAATTTAACCTGGCTGGTGTGCTGCATTTCACCTTCCTTGCTTTAAAGTCGAATTTAGCCTGTCTGGTGTGCTGCATTTCACCCGCCTGCTGTAAAGTCGAATTTAGCCTGCCTAGTGTGCTGCATTTCACCAGCCCAGCTGGATAATCGATTTTAGCCTGTCTAGTGTGGTGCATTTTACCAGCCCTGCTGTATAATTGATTTTAGTTGTTCTTTGTGGCTGTTTGGGCCACCACAAAGCACCCCCCCTCTGTCTCCCTCCCCCACCTCCAAGTATATAAGTGCTTCAGCATGGCAAGGGTCTTTCCACCCCCTTCCACTTCTGCCCACCATGTCGCTATCTATCTCTCTTATCCTCTGCAACTGTTTCACGATAATCTGTGCTTCTCCTATCACTAAATCTGAACAGAAGAAACTTAAGAAGGACACTTTAGGCACCAACCCAGACCTTCCTATTGCAGACAACTATGTCACAGCTTCCCCCAGAGAGACTTTCACTAACATCCTCTTTTTCGTTAACTCACCTGACTTATGGACTCGTTACATGGTCAGCCTTCTCTCTCCTATTGTCTCTTCTCCCATTAATGGTGGCACTCGCTGGGAGGTCCTGCGTGACCTCGTCACCATTTCCAGAGTTATCATTAATGTCTACCTCAATGGAACTATCATGGCTCAGGGTCCTCAACCCAACCTTCTTCTCTTTGACAGACTCCTCCCTCACCTCTTTAATCTTACCTTCCCCTCAGGCCAGGCTCATTTGCCCAAAACACCTTCTGCCTTCTCCTCTGTACAGGCACCTGGGCCTTGCCCTGCTATCCCGGCCCCCTTGTCAGCCTTGATTCCGTCTCCATACTCTACTATCGCTCTGGCCCTTTTGCAACGATCAGTGGGGACCACTGTCCCATGCGCCGCCCCCCATGGTAGACCTTTAAGGATGGCAAGCTACTCCACATTGCCACCCTTAAAACTCACTCTGCTGTAAAACACTCAACCGATATATGCAACCTCCTCAAACTCATGGATCTTGATGTGCTCACCGTCACTGAGACATAGTTCAAGAACAGCTCTGTCACAAGCTTTGGCACTCTCCTCCCTGAAGGCTACAAAATCCTTTCTGCGCTCAGACTAAAGAATGCAGGTGTTGGAGCAGCACTGATCTTCCCTGAATGGATACCTGTGTCTATTATCCCTATTCAGTCCTACTCCTCCTTTGAGTGCCTAGTCTGCAGGCACTCACTCTCTCCTAAATTTTCTCTCCTCTTGCCCCCCATCTATCGGCCTCCTGGACAGCCCACTCTCTTCCTTTCAGATTGGGCCGACCTATCTTCTTCTCTACTCTCCTCCTCCTCTCAACTCCTCCTTCTGGGGGACCTCAAAATCCACCTTGACTCTCCTGACTTGTCAGGACCTTTCTGCAAGCTAGGTGACTCTCTCTCAATCTCTATTCTACCTTCTGGATCCACTCACACCACGGTTCACATGTTAGATGCTCTCTATCACTCTCACTACCTCTCTCTGTTGGACCAACCACTTTCTTTCATTCAACTCACTTTAAGGTCTCCTCTCCTCTGGCAGCAACTCACTCGGCACAGCCACTCAGCTTCAAGGTCACCAGGACCCATGAAAAAAGTAACAGTGGCTGCCTTTGCCTCCGTCTACTCTCCTCCTCCCATTCCTGTGGCTGACTCCCACCCTGACACAGCCCTTACTACCCTTAATCTCTATCTTCAACACTCTTGATACTCTTGCCCCTGTCATGAGGGTCCGACTGAAGCCTTCCAAAAAGTTCAACTCTTGGTACAACTCCGACATGGCTGCCCTTAAATGCAAGTGCAGGGCAGCTGAGCGGAAATGGAATTTGTCTGGTTGTCCATCTGACAAACTGGCTTGCCGCCTCCCTCAAAGACAATATAGACTCTGCACCCACTCCAAGAAAAGAGTCTTTATTCAAGCCTGCATCTCCGCGGCATCAAACAACACTGCCAAAATGTTTAAAGTCTGCAAGGAACTGGCCAATCCTGCAGCAGCCTCCTCCTCTATCACTCCTGGCAGTATACTTCACCACAAATACCCAAGACAGCCTCTCCTCCCTTCCCACCACACCATGGCTGTCAGGATTGAGGCTGGTGAGGGCTTTGGCAGTGTGGTAGGTGCCCTAATGGTGCGTAGGATTCATCCTACATTATTCCCCAGGCGTGTCCTTTATCCCTTTTTCAGGAAACAGCTTCTGGGACGAAGGACAGCCCAGGAACTACGTTTCCCAGCAGGCCGAGCGTGGCACAGGCTTGCTGGGATGGAGTCAGCCACGCCCGCGCGAGTGCGCATGCGCGAACCGCGCCCAAAGCCCCACGCTTGCGATTCCGGCCAGCAGAGAGGAAGGACGTGTAGAGCCAGAGCTCCTGGCGGCAAGCCTACGCGGGGCACCCCGCCGCCTGTTAGTCCACCCCAGGCCCCGCGTGACAGAAAAAGATAAGTGCTGAGCCAAGCGCGCACCTTCTGGCAGCATTCTTATGACAGTTTTGTTAGAAGAAGTCGCGTTTGGATTTCCGTACTGGAACCGCGCCCGAAGCGGTTTAGGAATGCATGGCGCTCGGTCCAATAACCCAGCATGAGACATCATTAACACGCGATTGTGTTCCTAGACGAAGAATGCTTTCTACATGTGTTTAGACTGAAAAGACAGTAGAGCAGAATTGCTAACTCAGAACTATTAACCCCTAAACAGCAACTCCGCTTATATGTATGCTTCCATTCTGACTTTATTCTTGCCTCTTGCAGTGCATGTGAGGTACAGAACGCCATAGGGGTCTAGCAGCACGAAGAGACCAGAAGACCACACAGCAGTGCCGAAGCTAAGTGCAACTTACATTGTTTGTTTTAGGGCACGTTTAGAAACTGGGTATAGAGTTTTCCATTCTGTATGATGTTAATGCAGACAGTGCTTTCATTCTGTATGATGTTAATGCAGACAGTACTTTCCTCCATGAAGTAATGTGAGGATAGTGATTGAAGAACAAGTACAGTAACTGGTTGAGGGCTCCAGTACAAAGGCCTAACTTCTCTGGCATAAGTGTGCATAGTTGAATGTAAACTGAACACAGTAACTGGTCTGGGGCTCCAGTACAAAGGCCCATTTCATCTGGCATAAGTAAGATTGCGAGTGAATGCAAGAAAGCGCCAGGGCGGAGAACTCCAGATACAGGAGCCGGAGCTGAGGAGCATGTTACCCTGTTCTTCCCCATCCCCATCCATAACCTCTCCCTTTCCCTCTTTCCGGTGTTCCTAAACAACCTCTACCCATCCAACCATCGGACCCTAACCCTCTTTCCCCCAAGGGTCAAGGTGCCCTGTGTTACTTGCTCCCAGGTACCAAGACCCGACGGGGAGGGAGGTGTTCTAGCCGCGTTTGTGCTGCCTCTGCGTTGAGAAGAAGGGAGTCTGACAATGGCACATACCATACCAGTGCCTCTCTTGGCCCCACCTCCACCCCCACTCTCCTCTCTCCCTCCCATCACACCTGATGAGGTCTCCAGATAAGTATGGTCTTTGAAGGCATCATCCAAGCAAGTTGACCCTTGCCCTTCCAAAACCATCAAGGAAAACATTGACTCCCTCGCACCAGCCTTGGCCAACCATTGCAACCTCTCCTTTTCCACTGGAGTTTTCCCAACTGCTCTCAAGCACTCCCTTGTGCACCCTCTTCTCAAGAGTTACCTCTGCTGACCCCTCCATTTTTATCAAACTACAGCCAATCTCTAACACTCCTTTCCTGGGCAAACTCCTCGAGAAGCTGGCTATCTCTTAGCTAAACCTAATCACATAATCAATCAGTTGTTTCCACGACCACCAGTCTGGCTTTAGAGCAACAGAGGCACGGAAACTTCTCTTCTGAACACCCGTGAAGACCTGCTCTCAAATCTTGACACTAACACTCCCTCTGTCCTCATTCTCCTTTATTTCTCTTCCACTTTTGACATGGTTAACCACAACATCCTGATCACTGGTCAGGCTCTGGCTTGGTTAAGCTCTTTTCTCTATGACCGCCCATACCAGTTTTAACTTGGTGCCTTTCTCTCGACTATCACCCTCTCAACCTGCGGCGTTGCCCAGGGTTCTAACGTGCAATGTCTACATGGCTGCCCTTGCACATGTGATTGCCTCTTTCACCTCTAATGTCCATTGTTATGCAGATGACACGCAACTTTCCTTAAGGCTTCTCTCAGCCGACTCCTCCTCCTCACTCACACCTGACTGCCTGTCCGCCATTCAGTCATGGTGTGCTGCAAATGACCTTTGTCTCAATGCCAGTAAAACTGCAATTGTTCACATTGGGACACCTGCTCCCTCCTTCCCCCTCTCACTCTGGCCGCCCTCCCTTGCCCCCGCACCTACCCCCAGCAGTGAGGGTAAAAACCTTGGGGTCATCTTTGACTCCACTCTCTTCTTCTCCTCTTACATCAATTGAACCTCCTCAGAGGCACACTACCTTTTCTCACTTTCCCCCAGCGGCTCACTGTCTCCAGACCCCTGGTTCTCTCTGGGCTGGACTGCTGCAACATCCTCTTCTCAACCTCCCTGCTTCCGCCATGCACCCTCCGCAACTCATCCAGAACAGAACCGTGAGACTTATCCTTGGCCTCTAGCCTAGGAACCACACCTCTCTGGTGCTGAAATCCCTTCACTGGCTCCTCATGGCTACAAGGATCACATTCAAGACCCTCTGCATTGTCCACAAGGCTTTCTAGGGCCTGGGACAAATATACCTTCAACGCTGCCTTCCTAAATACTGTCCCACTTGAGCCCTTCTCTCACCTACCTCAAACCTTGTGTGAGTGAGCCGGTTCTCCAAGCAGAGATTTGGAGGAAGCTCCTTAGCAGGTGCCTCTCTCTGGACCAGCCTCCATACCACCCTCTGTCTGATAGTTCCGGAAACTCCTCAAGACCTTCCTCTTCTCCTCTTCCTTTTCTCTCACCCTCGGTATACCGTCTCTCCCACCCCCCCTTTCCACACAACTTACTTTATTTAAATGTTTTGCATTTTTAAAGTGCTCACACAGCCCGAGGGCATTGAGGCGCTGTTACAGGAATTGTTATTTTTTTACATTTTTTTTAGTTAGCGTTTTGTCTTATTTGCCTATTTATAATGCGCTTAAATACCCAGAGGTTTCTAAGCGCGGACCCGGGGATCGTACCTGTGTTGCTTTGTGTCATCTTGCTTCCAAGGCAAGCATGTTGCCGGTCTGCTACCCTCCCGGGACAATTACTGACTGGCTGCTTGGGGTACCTCAGAGTCTCACAGGTCCCAGGCATCCCTGCCAGTCCCTCTGCACTTGCCTTAGTACCCTCCACCCCCACTGCGCTTGTAACAAAACCTTCAGAGCTTTTCTCTCAGCACTTCACCAGTCATTACCGACTGGATGCACTTGTCCCCTGCCCCTCCCCCACCTATCACGCACTGCATGATCTGTTTACAGCCCAGATTGTTATGTCTGTTCTCCCTTGTCTTCACCCCTTAATGTGAACTTGAAAAAACTGCAGAATCACTGTCAGGCCTATTTGCTTTATCTAAATCGTTTCAGAAATTCAAGGGCTCTGAGCATCTATTGTTTTTTCCCATGTTCCTTCCCTCCTTGAGCGCTTTGAAACACTTGCCTGTGCATAGGCACTATATAAATAAACATTACCTAACATACCATACCATGCCTGCTGCACATATCACTGACAGACACTGTACATAAGGGAGTGCAGGTGAAGCACAAACAATGCATGGCATGAGTGACACTGCATGCACAGACATAGAATAGACACACGCTGTGAAATGAAAGCCTATCTGCATGCACATGGAGTCCATTGGCCTGATATTGTGTAAGTCCACCCTCACACATTACACCGTGACTAATGTCTGTGCCTCCACCTATGCAGCTGACTTTCGATACCCAGAGCTGCCCTGGCTAATGACCACTGTGCGTGAGCAACAAATCCCAGAAGAGCATGCCTAGAATCATGCCCACAGCAGGACCTGTGTTTGCATTGAGCGTGCCGACAGCCTCCTGAAGGCATGTTTCCGTTGCCTTGACCGTACTGGTGGAGCCCTGATGCACGCTCCAGAGAAATGTGTCAAAATAGTGCTTGTGTGTTCAATTTTGCACAATATCTGCCTGAAGAAATTGTTCCACTACCCCCTGATGTGGACATGCCACCCCCAGAGGATAGGATGCTGTGCCCATGGCTGGGGTAAATACATGCATTGCCAGAGATGACATGAGGGATGGGAGAATGGAATGCCAGGTAATGATAGCCAATTTATTTTGACACTTTCACATGGCACAAGCCATGCACCACTGTGTGACACAACCCTAATCAATAAACATGACAAAGACACAATTATGAATGCCCGTGCATTGATGAATTTTAATGTTTTTTTATGGAATGAAGTGCCCCAACTATCAGCCCTCCCACCACCAACTCCACAGCACACTATTCCCCCTCCCTCTCCCACCACCAACTCCCTAGAACACTATCCCCCTTCCCCATCTGATCACCAGATCCCCAGGACAATATCCCCCTCCCCCTCCCACCACGAACTTCCCAGCACACTACCCTCCTCCCCCTCCCACCACCAATTCCACAGCACACTATACCCCCTCCCCCCACCACCAACTCCCCAACATGCCCACTCATGGTGGCCAGTGTCCCAGAATCATACACAGGGCCTCCCCCCCATTGCCTGCCCCAGGTGACTTTGTGTGGAGAAGGGGCTGTGACTGTCAAAGCTGCGTGCCATGCTGTGACCCCTCCGTGGGTGTGGTGGAGGTGGATGGGAGGAGCCTGTCACCAGGTGCTGCTGCTGTTGCAACTCATTGCCCTTCCAGATGGCTTTCACTAGAGCCAAGACACCCTCCATCATTTCTCTGACACGTTGCGCATATGGTGTCAGGATGGGTGTGTTGGCACTCATCCAGCCCCTGTTCCTCACCATTTGCCACATAACCCATTGGGTAGCCCCCTGGATACTTTCCCTGATGGTCTGCAGGTAGCGGAGTGAGTGTGACCAATCTCCTCCATTTTCCACTGTCTGCGCATCATGTCATCCAGCCTTTGCAGCAGGGTGCTGCAAGATAGACTACTCAGTCTGAGTGCAGGGATGTGCACTGTACATGGGCTGTATGTGGGTGAGCCATTAGATGGAGTGTCCACATCTGACTCTAGTGTTGCAATGCACTGGCGGTGTGGAGGGCTATCTGGGGAGTGTTGGCCTCCGGCAGGTGTTGACTCGGGGCTGGTGTACCCCTGTGTCTCCTCAGTGGCAATGGCTGCAGGCGTTGGCTCAGTGTCCATGTATACAGCTGCTGGTGTGGGTGCAGCTTGGCCTGCACTGCTCCTGTCAGCTGCTAGTGGTGGCACAGGGCCTGCAGTGCCACCTGCAGGCTTGGCCTTGCGGGTAGCAGGCATAGCACAGCATTCCATGCACCTCAGCAAGGATCGTGTGCGCCTCTGTGGGGAAGCACCACTCCCTGATGGGTCTGCTACCTCCTCCTCCAAGGCCTCTGACGATGCATGAGTGCCTGTAGGAGACATAGGAAATGTCATTACATATGGTTACCCCACATGTGTAGGTATGCAAGACACATTTACAATTGTAACTGTAGTGTGTGTCCCCACACATATGGGCAAATGGGCATGGTTGACCATGGAATGCATGTGGGACCACCGTCATAGGGTTGCTTGCGGCAATTGGTGTGAGACCCATGGCCTGTTGGTTATTGCCCTGTGTTTGGGTAGGACAGCGTGTCCATGCAGGGTCTGCTTATTTCTGACATGCATTCTTGTGGACCCTCATGGCCCCACATCCCCTGCCTGGGTATAACTCACATGGTGGGGTTGGGTGGGCTTGTTCCATGGCACTGTCATGGCTCTATGGGGAAATGCTGTCCATCCATTAGGGCTGTACTGTGGTGCACAGTGATTGGCAGGCTGGGCACATGTCTGTTGTGGGATGTGTACTTCCCTGTGACTTATCTGCCATGCCCTCATGGGGCAGGCCTATTGGGACAGCTTCATGCTTGGGCAACTGCTGCATAGTGTAATGGCCGCACACGCACCTCAATCCTGCTGGCACAGAGTCCGCCAGTAGGGGTGTGGTGCGAATGGAATTTGTTTGGTTCACTTGCCTGCCCTTCCCGCTGCTGTGATGCTTAGGGGTGCCCCTGGTGACATGCACCATGGGTGCTTTGGAGGGTGGCTCATGTGCCACCCCGTCACTCTGACCTGTCAAAATGCCAGGCTTTGTGGTCTGCTGACATGACTACCTGTCCACTGGGGCTTCTTATGCTGGTTTGTCATTTTTGCATGCATTTGTTGGGGGTCACTCACCTCCTGCCTCCTGGCTGCTGGCTCCCACCTCTGCACTGCCGACTCCCTCTTTCCCCTTGATGCCCTGTACCATGCTACATTTCTCCTGCCTGGTGGTGAGGACCAGTGGCTCTACAGTGCTTCCTCCTGTTGCCAGGGCTCACAGTGGCGTTTGGACAGCAGTCCCTGAACCCTTACCCTCAGGTCATTCTACCTCTTGCGGCAGTCCTCAGCATCACAGGATACACTGGATACTGCTGTCACATTCTGGGCATTGGAGTTCCAGATTGCTGTTCACAGCTGGACACTGGTCTTCTTTTGGCTGCTCTCGTACAGCTTCTCACAGGGGCCACTACCTCATATGTGAGGACCACAAGCTCCCTCTTACACATTTTGGCTTTCTCAGGCGATATTCAGCCCCCTTGCTTTGTAGCCTCTCCTTGGACATATTTACAACTTTATAGGACCAGATGGCGGCAGGAAGGGAGATATTCAATTGATTGTGTTTTTGAAAATGGCCACTGCGATGCTTCCCATTCTGGCAGTGACGCAATTTTTGCCAGCGCTAATACCGTCGGGTTTGTCAGTGGCAGCACTTTTAGTGCGGCTTCATTGGCAGTAGCCCTTATCCCGGCACAGTTACCAAAGGCACTAATGGCGTTACCCTCGGTGTCGGGGGCATGTTCACGCTAGGTTGTTATACAACACTGTTTGCACCGCACCACTAGGCAGTAAGCTATTTGCTCCCAGCGGTACAGGCACTGATTTACTGCTGGACTTGTGATGAGGCCCTTTGTCCTCTTTTGAGGAAAAATTCGATGATTGCGAGAAGGCACTGCTGGCAATGGTGTTGGTGCCAAAAACTACCACCCATTCATCCAGGTAGAGCACATAATTGTCGAGACTCGTCACCAACCCTTGCAATAACTACAAAGTGATAAAATGTGGGTGGGGAACATTAGTAATTCCAGAATTACTTCCTGGATTCTGTCCATGACAGGCTTTCCTGTGGAGGTCAAATATGGCCAAAACAAGAAGAGCCCCATAGAGCAGGGCTGGCAGACTTGCATGATTGTGTTCCAGAAAACTGTCTCGAGGACAAAAGTCAATGATCAACAACAATATGGAGGTGTAATTATTTTTCCCCACACAAGGACTATGAATAAGATATGTGTCAGGGGAAACCCAAAGTTTATGTGGATGGCTGCTCCTATCATGTTGATGACAATGGGGAAAAAGAACTTGTGGCTGGCATTGGGAGTGCCTGGCTGAATGATACCCAGGAACCCTTAACTGGTTAAAAAATAGGACCTCAAAGTAGTCAGTTTGCAGAGTTCATGGCCGTTCATCAAGCCATCCTCACTGCAGTGCACCACCATCTCAATGAAATGGTCATAATCACTGACTGTAATTATGTCAGGAATGGGTTAGTGGAGCACCTGATTGCCTGTATGTATTGAGGCATGCTTTGTGCCAAAAATAAACCCTTAAAGCATGCCAAACTGATCCAGTCATTTGACGATCTGGCAACCTCCAATGAGATGCCCATCTATTGGAAGAAGATAAAAGGTCATTCCAACATAGAGGGGACAGATAAGATTGGGAATTACCTGGCTGACCAGCTCGCTAAAACCAGACATCTGATGGGGGATTTCATAGAAACAGAATCCCTTCTTGGGAAAATCTAAATTGATGCTGTCATCAAGTGCTACCAGCGAACCCTCGACTGTCCAGTGCAGTAAAGATACCCCAGATGCAGATTTGATCACTACACAGAAAAAGGACCCGATCATTGGGAAATGTTTCGACACTTTGAAGACCCCACGAGATTTCCTCTAGCAGAGTCAGATTATACCGGTAAAGAGGATCTCTAGGTGTTGATAAAGTTTTCTAACATGGTCCGGATCCAAGATGGATTGTTGGTAAGAAGAGCCCTACCTGGCTGTGACTCGTGGACGGTACCTACCTCATTCTGAAGCTTGATGTTGAACCTCACCCATGACACGGCCACTGCCATTCAAAGGGAGTTTCACAAGACACTAGAAACTTGTGTGAGGTTACCTACTAGCCACACATGGGCCAGGACCTCGACACTTACCTAAAGGGGTGTATTGTGTATGCTGAATTCCAACCCAGTTCACTAACACACAGAGCTTCCCTACAATAAAGGGGATTAACACTGCCTTGGTCAGATTTGCAAGTTGATTTCATGTGGCCAGTGATTCACTGCTCTAGAGGAAACAAGTACAGTTGACTGTGACATGCTTTTTAAAAAGTGGGTAGAATGTCTTCAAACCCTGACTTGTAAGGAGGAGACAGCTGCTGCACTAATGATCTATCACATCTTCTCTCATTTTGTCCTCCCACAAAGGATTGAGTCAGATAGAGGAATTTATTTGAACAGTGAGGTGATGGCAAAGATGTGGGAGATTCTAGGGGTAAAAAGAAAACTCCATATTGCCTACAATACAGCCTCAAGCATCGGGGTAGAGAGAAACAAAAAAAAGGTAAGTATCGTAAAGAACTTTGTGACAGATTCTGGACTTAATTGGGACATCTGATTACCGCTTGTCCCAATGGATTTTAGGTCTACACCATATTCTACAAAAAAGATGTCACCATTTGGGCTCATGACCAGATGAAAACCTCAACATATACACTAAAGAACTTAGGAACAGACCCTGATAAATGCATCCACTACTCATGAGTACATTGAACATTTAAGGAATCACTGCCAGCATGCTTTTGCTTATGCTCAGCACAATTTTGATTAGTCTTCTGAAGGAATGAAGACCTAATATGATCTAAAGACCACCAAGAAATAATATGAAGTAGGTTACAAGGTTTACATGTTCAATTTTCAAATGAACCAGGGCATGGAGGGAACATTTCTTCCATCTTGTTGTGGTGCCTTTGAAATTGGAGATAAAATATTGCCTGTTGCCTAAAAGATCTGCATACAAAAAGGAGAACAGACGGAAGAGAAGAAAAATGGGTCCACATCAATCAGTTAAAAAACGGTCATCCCAGACACGCTTTACAACTGATTGAGGAGCCAAATGAAAGTCAAGGGGAGGAACCATCCAAGGAGTGAAAACCCTGAATGGAGAATAACAGGTGAGTATTTTAATGAATATTCTTTGAAGTGATTTTTAGCCTAGTTTTATGTAATGTTTTCCTCTTTCGAATGGAAGTCTTGAAATTGATGTCTATTTCTATGTAAACATGTTCCCTCGATTGCAATGTCCAATGTCCATCTTCCAGGGAAATGTGGTGTGTAAAAAGTACTGAACCTACTTTCCTTTCTTTTGTTATATAACTAATCTCGTTAATTTCCAGCCTGGAGGCAAGAGGGGACTCTGAGGAGGACCCTCAGGACCCTGGAAAGGAAGAGGAAAGGGGTACCGTGCCACACCACCAACCCAAAGATGAAAAGGGAGGCTGGAGTGCTCACTCCAGGTTGGAGTGCTCACTCCAGGATAAAAAAAGAAAGAAAGGGGTAGACGTGCTACATCCCCCAATCCAGAGCCAGAAGGGGTGACTGGAGTGCCCACTCCCTAATGAAGGAAGTTGAGCCGGACGGGCTCCGAACAAAAAACAAAATTAGGAAAGAAAAAGAAAAAGGTTTGATGAAAACCCCATTCCGCCCGCTCTCCCGGACAAAAGATTCTTGCAAGAACAGGGGCGGGGCATGTAGGGTGTAATCAAAGGCCCCCAAACCAATGGAACTGAAGGGCCATGTGAAAAGGGCCTGCCTGTCATTATCAAAAGAAAAGCAGCATTTTAATTCATAAAGGCAGAGGAAATTCAAAGGTCCCTTGCACATTAAAAATTGGATTCTTAAACACTGACACCAAAACGGCTTTGCCTGTGTGTTTGAAGTTTAAAACAATAAAAGCGAGAAATGTTCCCCTGCCAGCATGAAGATGTCAGGAAAAAGACATGGTGCAGGTAAACAAGATGTAATGTATGTTATGATTCACATGCAAAATACCATCAACAAGGGTAATTAAAAACTCTGTATCATGGGTCACATGAAGATTTAATTTATGCCCAAGGCAGATACTTTTGGCTTGTTTTTAGGCAAACTTCACAAACCTCCCCCATTTCAAACCTGGCTTGTACAACCCCCAACTATTTACAACAGCAATAATGCGTGTCCTGTTAAGGGTGTTGAAAACCAAGTGTCCGCCAGACTTGCTGTCTCTGAAAGCAGTTCGATGCAGAGCAAATGTCTCTAGCTGGTGCATCCCAGGTATTTACGATCTGCAAACTTCAAACATCAAGGAGACAAAATGTCTTGAGTAAGCAGAGCTCCCATTTACCAAACATGAAGATTTACTATTAATTTAAATGGACTATTAGAACTTTTTCTCTGCAACCGCACGTCACACTGATTAACATGTATGTTTAATTTGTAGATGATTTCCAGGTGATTTTGGTGAGATAAAATTCACCCACCTGCAACTCAGGGAACTGTCGTGGCCATCTAAAATGGGTTTCTGGCTGATCTGAAAATGTCCCGAAATTAAGAAGTGGCAAACTGGTGAAGGGTAAAATTAGCGATGTGGGTAATAAATTACATGTTCCTAACTATTATGCTTTTTGTAAAAATGGCAGAAAATTGCCAAACAGCCATGCAACATGGTGCAGACCCGGCTGTTGTTTTTTATTTTTTTTAATTCACCCTCATTACCTGAATCGGGAAATACATATATTATGGCAGTTACTTGTAAAATTATGAAGGTTTTTATTAAGATATGACATGAGAACAAATGGGGATTGCAAATGGATGCTGCCACATGTCGGCTCCAAACTCCTAAGCCAATCCTTAGAGATGGGATGGATTTGGGAGGAGAGAGAGGGGTAACAGTCCAATGATATTTGCGAGGACTCTGGCAGGGTGTTCCCCAAGATTATTAACTCGATGGTTTCATCACTGCTATATGAAGTGGATGCACTATGAGAGAAGAAAAAAACCTCCTAAAATTACCATTTTGAAAGGAGCTGCTAAAACATACCCTCTGACAGCCAAACACCAAAAGTAGATTTTTCAGAGATTATCTCTGGGTGGAGCTGTCTATTTCTGCAAAGGCCGAAAAGCTGACTGGGTCCTATGATGGCTAGCTGGAAGCCATCCTTGAGAGTGGAGTGACAAAACCCCTGCTAGCTTTCCTGAACTTTAAACATAGGTTTCATATGCAACCAAAAGGTGGGGGAATCTGCTAAGGTTAAATCCTTTCACTTTATAGCTAGTGGGTGCAGGGGGGGGCACAACTGTGTAGATACTTGGCCTATTTAACTAAAAAAATATCAATGTATTTAATTCCCCTTGGCAGAACACTACAGAGTGATTTTTCTTAAAATTTGAAATTAACAAAGCTTATTCCTGGTGTGCAGTGAAAACTATAGACTGTAATTTAATTTGGTAATCCTATGGGTCTGGCTTCCACAACACATTCCTTTAAGTAGAGAAGGGTCTGAAATCCTAAATTCCCCAATCATCCCTATTTTTGCTATACACAAGCCCCAACACAGGCATTTAAGTTGAGGAGGCGGGGGGTCTGAAATTCAAAAGTCTCAAATCATCCTAATTTTTGCTATCCAGCTTCCCGAACACAGGCCTTTAATTGGATGGGGGTCTGAAATCCCAAATTCTTCAATCATCCCAATTTTTCTGTCAGAATTCCCCAAAACAAACTAAAGTAGAGGGGTCTGAAAACCCACTGTTTTTGTTTATTGATCAGCTTAATTATTTCTTGAATTGAAATTTGTAGAAAGTAAAGGAGTGTGATATGTGTTCTTTTCAACTCACTTGTGTGATTTATTTATGTTGAGAGAAATGTATTGTGCCATGGGTAAAGTGGTGTTTGACATTTTAGGGCGATTTCCTTGACATCTAATTCAAATACATGTATATTTCTTGTACATAGGCCTGGTTCTTGGCTCATTGGTAGCTCAGGGGATTGATCTGAGGGGTATTAGATTAAATGGAGATATGGCTTTATAAAATAACCGACATTACCATTTATTGTGTGACACTTAGCTTGGGGAGAGAAGGAACTCCCTGTGTTGAAGGTCACCTCTCAATAAACCGTTATACCAGTAATCTAGAACAGTCAGCCAAATTTGAATAATTGTTCATAAACACACACAGTGATTGAAGGTGCTAAACATATTAATCAGGAAATAAAAGAATATAACAGCCAAATCACTGCATTGTGTGTGTATATGTACAACGTGTGGATAATATGGGCAAGGGCACCATTTGCACATCTCAGCAGTATGCAGTGTATGGGTGGATGTGCTTTGTGTTTGTATAGTGTTATGTGCAGTGTGATGTGTGAGAGGGTTTGTGTGTGTCGAGTGATGGAGTGATGGATAGCATGCACTGCAGTCGGCAGGAGTTTGTGTAGTACGAAGGTGCACTTGCATTCTGTATCGACAGCTCAAGTGTGTGTGAGTACATGTTCATTTTTAATGCAAATGCAGTTTGTTGGCATATGTGCAGTGTGAAGGTGTGTGCTATATGGGTGCCTATGCAGTGTGAGTGTGTATGTGCAATTTGAGGGTGCATGTGCAATGTAAGGTTGTGTGTATATAGATGCATGTGTGGAATGAGATTGTGCATTGAGTGTGTAGATGCAAAGGAGATTGAAATGGGAAGAGTTGGGGTGGAGATGGCTGGCCAGCGGTGGATATTTTCAAAACTACTACCATGATTATGGCCGTGTAGTGTGTGGACACATAGTCAAGAAACTCCAGTAAGGTGTGTGCCCATCTTTGCAAGCCACCTCCTTCATATTTGTACTAATAGGAAACACTTTGGGATTGTAGTTGGCACTTTTAATGCTACCTAATAAACAAAACCGAAAAGGAAAACCTGTCTTGGATCGTGTCCCAAAAAAGTGTATAAATAGTGTCCATTTGATTATGGAAAGAATTACCTATGAAACATTCCAAAAAGACTTATGAACGTGGTCATCATTCACCAACAACCAACAATGCTTGTAACACACTCCTTGGAATATACAATTGCCAGCATGAATAACACCAGACATAGAAAAAACATAAATGGCATTGCTTACAACACCCAGTCTCTGGCTCTTGGTGCATCGTTAAGCTTAACTTGGAAGACAACTGCCTGAACCTTCTGCATGGCGGTTTACATTTTAGATGAGTGGCTCTCCGTTGCTTAGTGGTGCTGATTATCTGTGCGGTCAGGACAGAGCTAGAGGCTTGCACCTTTCTCCCACTGTGAGTAGAGTGGGGAGGGGGGGGGGTAATTCAGGCACGAAGGAGATTGCATGCCTTACTGCACATCCTGTCAGCCCCACATTAGCTTGCCCGCAACAGATTTTAGCAGGCCATTAGAACCAGGCAACAGTATCAACAGAATGCAGCAATTCATTGGCTGAGAGAGTACAGCACGCTGAGGCAAAGAATGAGAGCTGCTTGTTCAACGGTGTGAAACGAAAGTTTTTGGTTGTGAATATGATAGCAACGTCCTGTATTGGCCGGGAGGTGGAGGAGGAGGAGGGAAGGATGGCAAGCTGTCGTAATTCAGGACACACTGGACTGATGGCCTGTTCTCACATGTGAACGACCTCTTGCAGTAAGAGTGTGCTGCTCCCAGTGAGAGCTTATTTTACGGATTTTAAAATTATTCTGCAGATGCAATGTCTGATATAGTAGGTTCTGAAATGACATTATGCGATCATTCGTGTGAGCATATACCAGTGTCTCTCACCTCTTCTGTAATGTACACAGACCATGGACAGACCTTTTCTACACTAAAGATGGTGCTGACTTTATTGCAAAATGTGATGTCCACGTGACAAGGGTCACGTGGACGAGAAAATAAATGGGAGGCAGATCACACCAACAAGGCAGTTCCCGCTCCAGATCGTGACAATCCGTCTCTGTCACGATCTGCAGATGCAATGTCTGATATAGTAGGTTCTGAAATGGCATTATGCGATCATTCTGCAGATGCAATGTCTGATATAGTAGGTTCTGAAATGACATTATGCAATCATTCGTGTGAGCATATACCAGTGTCTCTCACCTCTTCTGTAATGTACACAGACCATGGACAGACCTTTTCTACCCTAAAGATGGTGCTGACTTTATTGCAAAATGTGATGTCCACGTGACAAGGGTCACGTGGACGAGAAAATAAATGGAAGGCAGATCACACCAACAAGGCAGTTCCCGCTCCAGATCGTGACAGAGCTGTCTCTGTGTGTCCTTTGCAGTGCGCCCAGCGCCAGCGGCCTCCTGCGTGGCCCAGCCCCCCCAGAGCACACTTCCACTGGCGACGAGGCGGGATCCGAAAGACCCGCACGGCACGTCCCCACCCCCACACCAACACAGTGAGGGCAGCCCTTCTTCCGCGCCCCATGCTTCCCGGAGGCCCGCTGAGCTATTCGCGCCTGCAACATGGGAGCCTGGGAGAGCCTTGGAAGAGAAGAAGAAAAAAATAAAATTAACATAAAACCACCACGAGTGGCTGCCACAGGAGAGCTGCAACGGTCCGCTGCAAGCCCAAGTTTGCCTCCTGGCAGACTTCACAGTAAGTGGACAATAACCGCATGTACGGCACACAGACCCCACACACGCACATGGCAGCCCGAAGCATATAGACTGACAGGCGCCCCTCCACCCTAGCACTCAAGGGTAGGAGAAGGACAGTGGCACAAAGCAATAGGCCCAGCAGGCCTTATAAAAGACCGTCAAAAGGGAAAACAGAGTGCCATATACCTCCTACCACCACCACAGCCAACATCCACACGTTCAGCACGCAAGGCCACCACGCACCATCCACAGCCTCAAGAGCAGGAGGGCCACAGCCAAGAGAAGAGCTCACAGCTCGCCAAGTCACAGCCTGGCCCTTACATTTCAACTTAGACACCGCCACGTGCCAGCCCATGTGAGAGGCATAGCATCCACCGACTTAAGACCACCATGACATGACGGACAATGTTGCAACCCCGCAAAGGCTACAGTGCCGCAATACTGACTCCAGCACCTGGCTGGACACAACACAAGGGACGTTTATGCAGCCCTTCCAACCATTTGGACTATGCACCGGCCTTCGATGGGATCTTTGGATGCAACAATTCGAGCTCTGCCTTCTCACACGAAAAATCGACACTGAAGACATGAAGAGACCATTCCTCATGCTCAAGCTTCGCCCCTTGAAACATTTGTGTATAGGTGCGTTATAAATGCCATATCATATCATATCATAACCTAGGCACAATGGCACTCCGCATATTCAAGCCCTACCAAACTGGGGCACGTTGGATGATTATGAGACAGAGAAAGATGTACTCACAAAACAATTCAAGCCCAAGGTCAGCGCCGACTTCGAGAGATTTAAAATGACCCAGGCCAGGCAACTTCCGAAGGAGAGCATAGACGACTTACACAGCCAGCTGAGAGAAATGGCGCTAGACTGCGACTTCCCGAACGAAGAATTCTCAGTAAGACAGCAAGTAATACACGGTTTGTCACCTGAAAAACTCAGATGTACCATTCTTGCAGAAACAGACATTCCACTGGACACCATCCTGTCCTTGGGGCGACTATGAGAGCAGACGGACGAACATGCAATCGAGATGGAGAAAATCATAAGCTGCCTTCCACTGGATACAGAGCTGACAAGGAATGACACCGTGACAATCAATGCCCTAAGGCAACATTGACCGCGACAAAGCCAACCCGCCGCCCGGCCGAAAGACAACATTTGATGTGGAGGACGGCGCGGCAGGACAACCCATGCCCAGCATATGGCACCACATGCCACAAATGTGTAAATCTTAACCACTACGCATCGGTGTGCCATGAGTAGAAGTGTGAATTTGGGAAATTATCACTGAGCTTCTTTGGCTACGTTTTCAACGAGCATGGAGTGTCACCTGACCAAAGTAAAGTCAGCCACATCAAGAATTCGCAAGACCCAACTACAGCGATGGAAGTCTGCAACTTTCTGGGCATAGCCACTTACTGCAGCCAGTTCATTCTGGACCTAAGCACCTCCGCCGCCCTCCTGCGCGCACTTACGAAAGCCAAGGCCTCTGGGAATGGGGCATGGACCAAGAACACGCATTCACTGCATGCATCATCGTTCACTCTGGCATTAATCATCCATCTCCAGACCTCTGGAAAGCAGCGCTCCAGCCTGACATTGTGACACCAAGAGCAATCCATCTGAAAACAGTGCCTGCAAGAGAAAAAGAGAAAGACAAGGTTAGATTTTGCTAAGACATTACGTTTAAGGTCGCGCTTTGACAAATCCTCGCGCTTGACCTTAAATCAGCACCACCTTCTGTATGAGCATCGTGGACTCCATTTTCTTCCCATTTAGCCTCGCTTCTTGCACCGCAACTACCGCTCTGACGTTTTTCATCTGTTGGGAGAAAGCGAAGGAAAGACATTATAAAAGATACAGACTATAATCAAGAATCAACAAAATATTTTAAAAGCCATAAGACTCTTACCTTCAAGAGTGGTTCAGTGACAGCTGGTCTGGGCTACCATGCATATGGGCCAGTGAAGGAACTCGGTCCATCAAAAGCACCCATGCATTGAGAAGCAGGACGGAGAGCTCGTCATCATCAATCAACAGCTGAGACTATATGGGTCGGCACATGCTCACCACATTCTGGGAAGACGGGTTTGAGGGAGACAGCAGTCATATAGCTGCATTCTCACGGTCTCTCATATCCACGCAGGAGCAGTGTCAACAATCAGCGCAGCCCAGAACATATGAGCAGGGGAAGAAGCCTGACAAGGGAAATCCGCTTCCAGGCGGGGCTGCAACCGTGCCCAACATCCCCGCAGAGACCAGGTGAGCGTAACAGAACACAAAGCCTCTCCGAATCTCTGCCTGGGATTTATGGAAACCTCGGAAACTGACCAGTTGGCCCAACTACTGGGGGAATTACGGGCTGAAGTCCATGCCTCCAGACAGGAAACCAATGCTTTAAGGAGGGATCTTATTGTAACTCAGGAACGAACTAACGACTTGGCAAGACAAATGCTTCAGACCCACACGGGTCAGGTCCCACTACCAGGGCTTGCCCATCGTCCCATGCCGCAGCCATCACCACCAGTTCAAGTACTCTTTCCAGGTGCAGCGCCACTGGCCCCGCCCGAACACTTTACTGGCGACCCTATCAAGTACGCCATGTTCATGAACCATTGTCGCCTTCATTTTTTTTGCCGGCCTGGGGCTTTTCCTAACAATAAAGCCAGAGTCGCATATGTACTCTCATATTTAGAAGGTAGCGCAGCAGACTGGTCGATACCATTAGTAAACCAGGATAATCCTCTACTTCGAGACTTTGGGGAATTTCAGCGGGAGATGGAGAAATTGTTTGCAAGGCATACACAAGGACAAGGTATGGACAATTAATTATTGTCACTCCGACAGGGAAATGAAGACCTATTGACATACATCGCCACTTTCAATCGTTTCATAGCACAAACAAACTGGCCAGAAGAAAAGAGGACTACACTCTTTTATCGAGGTTTATGTGGGGAACTTAAAGATGTTCTAGCCCAAGTGGTCAATCCCCCCGAGGCAAGTGCGCAATACATCAACTTGAATGTGCAGCTCGATCACAGATTGCAGAATCGGAAAATGGATCGCACAAGAGCTGAAGGGAGGTCAGTCTATATACGACCCCGGGACAATCAAACGTGAACCCACTAACAAACTGAACAAATGCAGATCAGTGGTGTGATGCTGTAAATGCATTGGAGGGACAGGGCCTCCCTGTCCTTGTCCTGTAGTACTTTTTCATTTGTGTTCTGTATTGTGTTCAGCCCAGGAGTCCATGTCCATGTGGGACTCCTGGCAGTGCAGCTCTTCCTGTTTTTGGTTTTTGTGTACAGACCCATGGGATACCATTATGGCACCTATGGGTGGGGGTGCAACCCTGTGCCCCTAGTGTATGTTTTTGGGCACCTGTGTGTAGCCGACAGAGCAGGATATGGGCTGTTGGCAGCTCCATGCTGAAATTGACAGGTGCTCTGAATATCCTCCATTTTGGGATACCCAGGCCCTGCCATTGGAATCAGTTGATTCCTGAGAGGAAACAAGACGGCCCCTGTAGCCTCTTGCTTTCTATTGCCTGTTACCTTGTTTTTCCAAAGTCCAGGGAAGCCCTGACTCTGTCCCTTCCCCCTGACTGGCTGTTGGGTGGAAGTTCCATATATGGTGTTGTTAATTTGCATATGCAAGTAACTTTGGGTCTCACCCTAAGTTACTAGGGGAATCCAGACGTGGACCCCTTGCTCACTATTCTTAGAGAGGCACAGCTCCTCCCTACTGATGAGGTCCAACCAGACCGAAACACGTGTCTGGGGATGCTGTTGGTACTCTTGTTCAGAGGAGAATTGCCTAGCATTTCGGTGCTGGACTGCCCCAGGGCAGGACAAATACTGATATGTTTAGGATATTTCTTCTCTGTGAAAGATAGTGAGCTAAAGACTCTGGGTAAGTCTCTCGCAACCAGGACTAATGTCTGGCAGAGGGACTCCCAGGACCCCCCTTGTTAATTTGCATATGCAAGTAACTTTGGGTCTCACCCTAAGTTACTAGGGGAATCCAGACGTGGAGGCCTTGCTCACTATTCTTAGAGAGGCACAGCTCCTCCCTACTGATGAGGTCCAACCAGACCGAAACACGTGTCTGGGGATGTTGTTGGTACTCTTGTTCAGAGGAGAATTGCCTAGCATTTCGGTGCTGGACTGCCCCAGGGCAGGACAAATACTGATATGTTTAGGATATTTCTTCTCTGTGAAAGATAGTGAGCTAAAGACTCTGGGTAAGTCTCTCGCAACCAGGACTAATGTCTGGCAGAGGGACTCCCAGGACCCCCCTTGTTAATTTGCATATGCAAGTAACTTTGGGTCTCACCCTAAGTTACTAGGGGAATCCAGACGTGGACCCCTTGCTCACTATTCTTAGAGAGGCACAGCTCCTCCCTACTGATGAGGTCCAACCAGACCGAAACACGTGTCTGGGGATGCTGTTGGTACTCTTGTTCAGAGGAGAATTGCCTAGCATTTCGGTGCTGGACTGCCCCAGGGCAGGACAAATACTGATATGTTTAGGATATTTCTTCTCTGTGAAAGATAGTGAGCTAAAGACTCTGGGTAAGTCTCTCGCAACCAGGACTAATGTCTGGCAGAGGGACTCCCAGGACCCCCCTTGTTAATTTGCATATGCAAGTAACTTTGGGTCTCACCCTAAGTTACTAGGGGAATCCAGATGTGGACCCCTTGCTCACTATTCTTAGAGAGGCACAGCTCCTCCCTACTGATGAGGTCCAACCAGACCGAAACACGTGTCTGGGGATGCTGTTGGTACTCTTGTTCAGAGGAGAATTGCCTAGCATTTCGGTGCTGGACTGCCCCAGGGCAGGACAAATACTGATATGTTTAGGATATTTCTTCTCTGTGAAAGATAGTGAGCTAAAGACTCTGGGTAAGTCTCTCGCAACCAGGACTAATGTCTGGCAGAGGGACTCCCAGGACCCCCCCTTGTTAATTTGCATATGCAAGTAACTTTGGGTCTCACCCTAAGTTACTAGGGGAATCCAGACGTGGACCCCTTGCTCACTATTCTTAGAGAGGCACAGCTCCTCCCTACTGATGAGGTCCAACCAGACCGAAACACGTGTCTGGGGATGCTGTTGGTACTCTTGTTCAGAGGAGAATTGCCTAGCATTTCGGTGCTGGACTGCCCCAGGGCAGGACAAATACTGATATGTTTAGGATATTTCTTCTCTGTGAAAGATAGTGAGCTAAAGACTCTGGGTAAGTCTCTCGCAACCAGGACTAATGTCTGGCAGAGGGACTCCCAGGACCCCCCCTTGTTAATTTGCATATGCAAGTAACTTTGGGTCTCACCCTAAGTTACTAGGGGAATCCAGACGTGGACCCCTTGCTCACTATTCTTAGAGAGGCACAGCTCCTCCCTACTGATGAGGTCCAACCAGACCAAAACACGTGTCTGGGGATGCTGTTAGTACTCTTGTTCAGAGGAGAATTGCCTAGCATTTCGGTGCTGGACTGCCCCAGGGCAGGACAAATACTGATATGTTTAGGATATTTCTTCTCTGTGAAAGATAGTGAGCTAAAGACTCTGGGTAAGTCTCTCGCAACCAGGACTAATGTCTGGCAGAGGGACTCCCAGGACCCCCCTTGTTAATTTGCATATGCAAGTAACTTTGGGTCTCACCCTAAGTTACTAGGGGAATCCAGACGTGGACCCCTTGCTCACTATTCTTAGAGAGGCACAGCTCCTCCCTACTGATGAGGTCCAACCAGACCGAAACACGTGTCTGGGGATGCTGTTGGTACTCTTGTTCAGAGGAGAATTGCCTAGCATTTCGGTGCTGGACTGCCCCAGGGCAGGACAAATACTGATATGTTTAGGATATTTCTTCTCTGTGAAAGATAGTGAGCTAAAGACTCTGGGTAAGTCTCTCGCAACCAGGACTAATGTCTGGCAGAGGGACTCCCAGGACCCCCCTTGTTAATTTGCATATGCAAGTAACTTTGGGTCTCACCCTAAGTTACTAGGGGAATCCAGACGTGGACCCCTTGCTCACTATTCTTAGAGAGGCACAGCTCCTCCCTACTGATGAGGTCCAACCAGACCGAAACACGTGTCTGGGGATGCTGTTGGTACTCTTATTCAGAGGAGAATTGCCTAGCATTTCGGTGCTGGACTGCCCCAGGGCAGGACAAATACTGATATGTTTAGGATATTTCTTCTCTGTGAAAGATAGTGAGCTAAAGACTCTGGGTAAGTCTCTCGCAACCAGGACTAATGTCTGGCAGAGGGACTCCCAGGACCCCCCTTGTTAATTTGCATATGCAAGTAACTTTGGGTCTCACCCTAAGTTACTAGGGGAATCCAGACGTGGACCCCTTGCTCACTATTCTTAGAGAGGCACAGCTCCTCCCTACTGATGAGGTCCAACCAGACCGAAACACGTGTCTGGGGATGCTGTTGGTACTCTTGTTCAGAGGAGAATTGCCTAGCATTTCGGTGCTGGACTGCCCCAGGGCAGGACAAATACTGATATGTTTAGGATATTTCTTCTCTGTGAAAGATAGTGAGCTAAAGACTCTGGGTAAGTCTCTCGCAACCAGGACTAATGTCTGGCAGAGGGACTCCCAGGACCCCCCTTGTTAATTTGCATATGCAAGTAACTTTGGGTCTCACCCTAAGTTACTAGGGGAATCCAGACGTGGACCCCTTGCTCACTATTCTTAGAGAGGCACAGCTCCTCCCTACTGATGAGGTCCAACCAGACCGAAACACGTGTCTGGGGATGCTGTTGGTACTCTTGTTCAGAGGAGAATTGCCTAGCATTTCGGTGCTGGACTGCCCCAGGGCAGGACAAATACTGATATGTTTAGGATATTTCTTCTCTGTGAAAGATAGTGAGCTAGAGACTCTGGGTAAGTCTCTCGCAACCAGGACTAATGTCTGGCAGAGGGACTCCCAGGACCCCCCTTGTTAATTTGTTGTGAAGTCTAGGCCAGACTGGCTGGAGCCTTCCCATTGACTGTATGTTGTGGGTACACCCTGTGGGTAGGACCTGGGTGAATGGAGTCTGTGACCGATATGCACTTCTTGTTGTGGATGTCTGATTTCTGGTATGAGAGACAAAGACTGAGACAGCCCTGCCCAAAACTGGCATGAATGCAGTGTGTAGTGTTGAATGGCTGGGTACTCGTCACAATCCACATTCCTTTTTGTGAGTGTCTGAGAGGGAGGAGTATGGCCTGAATGCACTGTATGCCTCATTGGCTAACTGACTGCATGAATGCCCTTCTGTATGATTGTCTGCTGAGTGTGACCCAGCAGTGTGGATGAGAGACAAAATATTATATCTGGGGACCTCTCACCACTGGAAATTGTTCAGAAGCCGAGTTGACACTTGAAGAGTAACTGGAACTGCTTATCCTCGGTGCCCAGCTGGAAGAAGAAGAACTGCTGCTGCATTTGCTTCGAATTGATCCGAAAGCTATCGAGTCTGTCGAGGACTGATCCGAGAGAGGACCTGGTTAGGCGCCCTCTTCCCATGCTCCGAGGGACCATCGAGTACCGCTAACCTTCGCCGATGCTCCCTCGAAGTCAGACCCTCGAAAGGCTGCCGACCGGAGACGGGGACCGCCGAGGAGAACGAAGTGAAGCACTCAGACATCGACACCATCGAAATCCATTGCCGTCGATCAGGGTTCGGAGTATCGCCATAACCGCTGGAGGCCCGTCGAAGCTGTGTTGCTCAGAAGAGGTGACCGCTTGACGCTGTGCCACCGATGACTGGAGCCGCCCGCTCCTTTGACTAAGACTTTTGAATCAAAGGACTCCTTTGTCCGCACCATCGACCGCTTTATCCCGCCGGAGGAAGTCGAGAATCAGGGATGCCTGATGCGCCAAGGAGAACCTGCCGGTGGGTTTCCCGCCACCCAAAGCACACAAAGATTTTGACGACTCAATGCCCTTGTCGGCCCACAGTTCTTCAGAAACTCTTTCCGGTCATTAACTATGAATCGCCGAGGTGCTCCGCACACCTCATCCTTGCGGGACGTCGCTGACGAGCACCGCCTGGATTGACGCTGTGGTCTCGGCACCCTCGAACTTTACATTGATGCCGTCAATGCCAAGTTCACCTTATTTGATGCCTCTTGACGATCTGTGGCTCTTGCTTTAAAGGGAGTCACTCAAGAAAGATTCGTCGACGCCTCTTCGAAGAACTCTACTCTACCAGGTACATTGGGGGTTTAGAAACATTATAAAAGGAAATACGACTTATAGAACAATATATGGACTGGTCTTGTGATATATCTTTACTTTACAGGTTGCCCAGGTGGGGGGATCTCCACACAGAATTCTGTCTAGTGGGTAGGGGCTTGTATTCTGCCAATTGTTCTAACCAAGTGCTTTTATCTTATATCTATTGTTGGTTACTTTTATTCCTTGACCTGTGTGACATTTGACCGGAGTATAGTTGATGCACTTTAATGAGATCTGATAATAATTGTGATACCACTTTAGAACTGGATATATTTGCCATTGTGGATTTTCTGAGCACAAAGTGAGTTATTGTGATAGTGTACATGACCTTGAATATTAATTATATAAAGAATATGTTTTAGCTAATACAGTGTGTGGACATTCCTTTGTGGGGGCTTGGGGACAACACTGTACTTAAGAACCAGCCTGCATCACCTCCTGAGAAGCTAGGCCTTGATTGCTCCTCCATTGCTACCGTAATAGCGAATCTTGGCTGGGGTCCTCTGTGCCTCTCCTCTACCATATAGAGAGTAGAAGTACCGACCCCCCTCCAGTCTTTACACTGGTGGCAGCGGTGGGATGCTTATGGTTTAAAGAATCAGTGTATAACCGTGCCACTTACAAAATATCTGCACTTTGTTAAATTGAGGTTTAGTTGTGTACAAGGTAACTGCATTACAAGCAACAGAGTTTATTGCAAATGGTAAATTGACTAGGATGAGCTTAGAGGCTCTCCAGATTGCTTGTGAAGCCACGGAGTTAGACTTTGTGGATAAGTCTAGGGCTGAGCTGATAGCTGCCCTGGTGGACTACCAGACTGATGGTGAAACTCTTGAAGGGGGGATGCAACCAATGAGGACTCTTCCCCTGGGGTTATTGCTGAATCTGTCTCTGGGAATGCCACCATTCCTGCTGCCTCTGTTCCAAACCCCAGCAAATCCTTGGAGCTTGAGTTATTAAGGATGAAAGCTGAGATTAAGAAAGAGGAGTTGGCTCAACAAGTGGAGCTCAAGAATAGGGATCTTGAACTCAAAAATAAGGACCTTGAACTCAAGAACAAGTACACTGAATGGCAGAAAATCAAGCTAGAGAAACTAAAGTGGAGTCTTCAGCTAAACCCAGTGAGAGTGTCAAGTCCCCAGCCACCAAGTTTATGAAAGGTTTGGTTGGTGTGTTTGTGGAGGGTTCAGATATCCTCCAATGGATTGAAGCATTTGAAATGGCTTGTGCAATTCATGATGTTGATAAGAGAGATTGGGCTAAGTGTTTGTTAAGCAGAGTGCCTCAGACTCGATATGACTGTATTCTGAAACTGAGTGTGGAAGAAAGGGGTCAGTATGAGTGCATGAAGTCTGCTTTGATTGCCAAGTTTGGCAAGACACCTACCCAATACCTTAAAAGGTTCAGGGAATTTAAGAAAAGAGAGAATGTGTCTTGGGTTGACTGGGTGAGTGCTGCACACATGAACATGATGGGGTGAATTGATGGGTACAAAGTGAAAACGTTTGTTGAATTGTCTCACCTTTTGTCTTTTGAGCATTTTTCTGACGCCTGTTCACCAGAGCTGCGTCAATATGTTGCTGACCAGAACATTTTGGATCCCTTTAAGCTGGCTAGGTTGACAAGTGTGTCTCCCACCAGGTGTCCCCAAAGGACTCCAGTGGGAAGGACAAGGACAAAGAAAAGGGGACGTCTCAGAAAGCTGAGCAGTCCCAAAAGCAGTCACAGTCAGGTAAACCAAAACTTTCCTCTCCTAAAACCCAAAATTCTAGTGGGGATAAGTCATCTGTGAGTGGGAATAAGAGTAGTGGTCCACCTGCTGCAAAGCAGGCTCCCAGTGATTCCAGTACCGTACCCTGCATTCCTGGCACCTGTTGGGAATGTGGGGCTCTGGATTACAAGAAGGGTGTCTCCAAGTGTAAAGGTAAGGCACTTGGAGTACAGGCTGTCAGCCTGACCTACCCTTACCCCTTGTCTGAGGTGGAGGCCACTGTCATCCCCTCCTCTACAGGGATCACATTTGGTGCTCCTGTAGAGATTTCCTTAGTGTCCATTGGGGCCTGGGACCAGTATGCGGAAGTACTGGCAACTATCCCACAGAACACCCTTAGGTTTTTGAGAAGTGTCCTCTTGAATGGCCAACCTTCTACTGGCTTGAGAGACACTGGGGCAAGCATGACAGTGGTGGACAGGACCCTGCTCAAGCCAGAGGACTATATAGGTGCTCCTCTGAGAACCACCAGGTTATCTGGTGGGCCTCTCAAATTATCGCCTGTAGCCTTAGTCACACTCATGATTGGAGACAAAACAACACAGCTGCCTGAAAACCTACTTTCACTTAGCTGAAAACGAACGTTTTTCTAATCTGCACTTTGCAGAAACTGCGAGCCATCCAGGTGCTTCTGCTCGCGCGAGGTCGCTTCCTGGAGGAGGCGGGACCCGGCCAGCACACGTGACTCATCACGTGACCTTACCAGCTACAAAGCACAGAGCCAACCAGCCGAGCGGCGAATACTGCTGCCTGAAAACCTACTTTCACTTAGCTGAAAACAAATGTTTTTCTAATCTGCACTTTGCAGAAACTGCGAGCCATCCAGGTGCTTCTGCTCGCGCGAGGTCGCTTCCTGGAGGAGGCGGGACCCGGCCAGCACACGTGACTCATCACGTGACCTTACCAGCTACAAAGCACAGAGCCAACCAGCCGAGCGGCGAATACTGCTGCCTGAAAACCTACTTTCACTTAGCTGAAAACGAACGTTTTTCTAATCTGCACTTTGCAGAAACTGCGAGCCATCCAGGTGCTTCTGCTCGCGCGAGGTCGCTTCCTGGAGGAGGCGGGACCCGGCCAGCACACGTGACTCATCACGTGACCTTACCAGCTACAAAGCACAGAGCCAACCAGCCGAGCGGCGAATACTGCTGCCTGAAAACCTACTTTCACTTAGCTGAAAACGAACGTTTTTCTAATCTGCACTTTGCAGAAACTGCGAGCCATCCAGGTGCTTCTGCTCGCGCGAGGTCGCTTCCTGGAGGAGGCGGGACCCGGCAAGCACACGTGACTCATCACGTGACCTTACCAGCTACAAAGCACAGAGCCAACCACCCTTGCGGCGTTAAGCCCGGCGGGGTCAAGGGCGCTGGCTGTTGTGCGGCTGTTGCGCGAGTGCGCCGCATTCTAAAGTCGGAACTGAGACGAAACCTGTTCAACCTAGCATCATATGAGGTGGTAGTGAGGTAAGGTCCCACACCATATGATCTAACTACTATAACACATCCAAGACCCTACTTGAAACTGCGGGATATTACTTCCTTTGATCACGTTAGGATCACATAACAGGTTTCGCAACAAAAAAACACATTTTTATTCCCCGATAAGATATATTTAAGATTCTATCAAGATATACAAATCCTTAGCAGCACGCGCCTCTGTTCGTAGAAAGTCTCTAATCTTTTTAAGTTTTTTGAAATTCTCTTTGGTATACTCTGCTTGAACTCCACTTTCACAAACAAAACACACACTACTGATTGTCTATCAACTAAACAATAAATTGAAATGAGACTACGCAGTACAAAAGAAATGGAAGGGGCAGGGGATGGATCTTATCTAAACCAAAACGACGTAGCAAGCACACCAACTATTCAACATGCTCAGGAGAATGTAAATTTAAACACCCCATTGCAAATCCAAGCACTGGTACATGCTGAAGGAAACCATAGCACACCAGTAAAAAATCCAACAGAGAAAAATCTACATGTTGCTATAATGCAAAATTGGAAGCGGGGATTGGAATACACCATTACAACAAAAAGGATGCAAAGTAAAATAGACAACTTTTTTGGGAAAAACGACATAAAAGCCATAGTAGCATTGAAGGTGAATCACTAATTCTTTGGGAAGACCCAAGGAACCCACAAACCCCCACGTCTAGCACAGAAATACACACGATATCAACAAATCTGGAAAAAGAAGGCCCCGTATGCCAGGAGGAGGATAAAGTGCCTTCTCCAATCCCTGAAAGCTCACAGCTAACAACAAATGGCACACAACTTTTTCAGGGAAAAAGGGAAACAGACATAAAAAATGAGGAGAAAGCACAAACAAATGTAAATGCAGATACACTGAAAGCCCTGAATTTTGTTCTCAACTCATTGGTCTCAGTCTTTGAGATGTTAAAAGGAGAGGTTCAATCGCAAAATGGGACATTGTTAGAAATAACAAAAGAAATTACACTCTGCGATTCCACTCTAGTGGGTTTGGGGAATGCTATCAATACAAAATTAAGCACCCAAATTCAGGCCTTAAACCTCGAGACTATAAAGCAAGGACTCGATATCGCATCCATCCAGCAATCAATGAAGGAAACAAATGAAACTGGAAAACAAAACAATAGACTGCTAAAAGAGGTTCTACTAACTTTGAAAGGACATGCGTTCCCAACCCAAAAAGAAAAAACTCCACAAAAAACTCAGGAATACTCACTTGATGATTCACCACTTTCAGAATCCATAATGGAAGAATTTCTAAGACTTGCAATGGTACTAGAGGAAGACGTAGACGTTGGAAAAAATCCGCAAAAAAAAAAAGAAGGACTTGAAAATCAAAAAAGCATTCAAAAGGGACAAATGCAAGAATGGCAAGAACTAGGAGAACAAACATAAAGAGGGAGAAGAAAAAGAAGGAATTGCCTTGCAAAGAGAGAGAGATCCAAATCCACACAACGAAGAGGAAAAAGGAAACAAAATAAAGGAATAAAGCATAATAGAAACAGAAAAGAGAAAGGAAACGCACAAGAACAATTGCGATCAACTGGGTACAGTGAAGAACAAGAAAGCATTCTAGAAGATCCTAAAGCCCCTTACAACGGCTCAAAAAAAAAAAAAAACAAATATGGAAAAGGGGAATCAGAAATGTAGGCCTGAAGTTTCTGCAAAAACCAAAACGATTGAAGAAAAACAACTGGATGACATAGCCTTAATAACAAAAGCAAGTATTGGTTTGCAAACAGAGGAGGAAAAAGGGCAAAAAGACAACCTAAAAAAGAAAATCACAGAGGATGAAAAGGAAATGAAACAGCAACTAAACCTGGAGAAATTACCAGCAAAAAACAACTTAGATACACAACACCAAAAAGAGACTATAACAAAAGCAGTTAAATGGGCTCCTATCTTCATTAAAAAAAACCTCCAGCCTGGAAAAAATAAAGCTGTTAGCAAAAATACTGCTATAGATCAATATGACAATATAAAAATTGCCCCAATTTTCTTATCAAAGAAGCAAGTGGCCATTAAGGATCCTAGATCAAATCTTTCTAAGTCATTGGCCTCAACAAATACGATGGGAAAAAATATACCCGAAGGAAATGATATTAAAATTCAAAATGGAGAAGGAAAATGTGTTAGGCTTGATACTCTTACACATCACGAGGAAAATAAAATAGGGTCCCAATACTCCTCGATAACATGTGGTCAAGCAATCCAAAATACAACGCTGGAAAACAAAATCAATAGGGTATGGTTGAGACTACGATCAAATCAGGGTCGCCACAAAGCTTTGAATCGGGGAGTGATCTTAGACATAATACAAAAAACTGCAAATCTTCACTCCTTCAAATCTAAAGACATCGAGAGCGTGAAATTCCCACTGTCAACTGATCCATTTTTGGTTGAACTCCTCTTGTCCTCTAAGAATGCAAAAAATGATATTCTACAAAACTCAGTTGAACTAGAATCCTACGGGCTAGAGGTCTCATGCAGTGACAGGGAAAGCAATGTTATGAGTAAACAATACAACCCAATACAATCAACCAAAGGAAAAATATCCCAAAACGAGGCGATTCCTACAAAGAAAGGAAATTCAGAAAAAGATCTCAAAGAAAAAGACAACACTCTATTGCTCCTCCCAGAAATACTGACAGAAGTATTACAGAAACTGGGCCTAGGCACACAGCGTCTTTAGAAGGAACAATGTAAATATTTTTAGTTGGAATACAAGGGGCTCAAGTGTCATTAGAAGCAAAGAAACACAATCATATCTATTTAGCCAGGGAGATGTAGTTCTATTGCAAGAAACCTGGCTGGTAAACCCACTAAATATTGAAGGATACACAGTTTACTGTCTATCAGCTGCGCAAAAACCACTAGGACATCCCTCAGGAGGACTATTGATTGCACTAAAAAATCTAATTTTTAAAAATGTCACAGAAATATGGAAAAATCCCCAGGGGGATCCAAGCATGTAGAGCCGAAGTAAAATTACAAGAAACTATTACAACTTGGGTCTTTGTAAATATTTACTGGAACCCTGCAACATCGAAACTAAATTGCTTCTTAGAAAACCTAGCAGCACTATTCGAACTACTAAAAACTACCTTAGTCGCTTGTAAAATCGTGATGGCAGGAGATTTTAATGCAAACTGCCTATATCCCCAAAAAGGAGGCTTAGATCGAATGTCTCAAGGGAAAATCAGTCAGGGGAAAAAGTGGCAGGAATTTATGGAAGAATGGGATCTTCACATGGTAATGTGCACACTAGAAGGCGACCAAGAACCATATACAACCTGGAGAAGAGGGAATACATCCTCTGCCATAGACTATATTTTCGTTTCAAAAACCCTACATGCTTTGCCCTCTACTCTAAAAATAAAACAGGAGTTAGGCAGTGATCACAGTAGATTGGAGCTGTCATTTGAAAATATTATAATAACGGAGGCTGAAAGAGAACTTCAGCTGCTAGAAGGTAAAAAAGGAAAACTCAGAGTTACAAAATATAAAGATGGGGGAATCAAACTAAATGGAAAACTTAAAGGGCTCCCGGAACATATTTGGAAAATGCAATGTGACCCAGAAGGATTTACCAATTTTCTATGGACAACTCTAACACCCAAATATTTAACAGGAGAAACCAAACAGAAACATCTTCATGCCTTCGATGAACTCACACAAAGAAAGAAAAGAGAGCATAGAAAAGCTCTAAGAGATATAAAAAGGGCAGGATACTCATTTGGAAAAATGAAAATGGAGATAAGAAATCAAAAAGCAAATTATAAATCATGGTCAATTTCGCACAAAGCCCATCGGATGCAAACAGATGGCGAGCATATACTTAGCACCCTTAGAGAGAGAAACAGCAAGAACTTCTGGGAAATATTGAACAAATTCGAAGGGGACCAGACACAATCATTATGTAATCTAGTGTCAGAAGATAATTGGGTGAGTCATCTGACAGAAACATTCAAGAGTAAAATTAATTGCGAATTCAAAAACAAAACAGATATCCACTGGCAACTAAACTTTAAGGAGGAGGATATACTCGAAATCATAGCCAACTCATCGACATCTAAAGCTTCGGGACTAAATGGCCTGACTTATCAGGCATTGAGAAATGAACCAGTGTTGTGGTCAAAACTTTTATCCACTCTCTTCAAGGAAATACTAAAACAACGAACATTCCCAGCTTCCTGGAAAACGGCTCTCATAGTACCCTTTTTTAAAACTGGGTATCGAAGAATAGCAAGTAACTACAGACCAATAGCATTGCTGGACATTGAAAGTAAAATCTTCATGAAACTTCTACTGAATCACATCATGAAATGGGTTGAAGAGTCCAATATTTTATCACGCTATCAAACAGGATTCCGCAAAGGCCACTCAACATCCATTAATGGCCTGATCCTAAATATCCTAAACGAACAAAAAAGAGGGGGAAAAAAACAAATAATGTACGGAGCTTGGATAGACCTTTCCAAAGCATTTGATCAGGTAGAACGAGTACTACTATGGGAAAAACTCCGAAAATGGGGAATGCCAGAACCACTATTATCAATTCTAGTGGATCTATATAAAGATACCAATTTGAGAATACGGCTTGATGCAATGGGACATCTCTCAAGACTGGTTGAAGTGAATAGAGGAGTAAGACAAGGCTGCCTGGGAGCGCCCCTGTTCTTCAATCTGTTCTTGGCAGACATGGGCCTTTTTTTGGAATCATCTGCTTTGTTAAGCCCAATGTTAAATGGGAGGAAGATCTGTTGGCTTGCATATGCAGACGATATAGTTCTCCTCGACAGAACACCGGTCGGTTTACAACATCTACTTGATAAAATGAATGAATATGTGGAACTAAATAAATTGACAGTTAATCCAGCCAAATCAAACATTTTGATCTTTAAACATCCACTATCAAAAACGAAATGCAGAAACTGGAACATGGGAGGAGAACAGATAAGAACCGTTGAAACCATAAAATACCTGGGATATAACATCCATGCTCATCCAGCAATATACAAAGCAGAAAACGAAATTAGGGCGAAAGTCAAACAATTCACATCACAAATGATCAAGCTAAACTATACATTTTGCAAATTCTCCATCCTCCCATTGGTGAAGTTCTATCTAGCCAAAGTGGTACCAGTCATCCTATATGGCTTAGAAGCAAAACCGGATCTCTGGTTTACAAACTGGGACAATTTTGAGAGCCATCTATGGAAAAAAGCTCTGGGCCTCCCAGATTGTGCCTCTTTAAAAAGTCTGAGATTTGAATTAGGTCTAAAATCACTGAACTGTATGGCAGACTGGAAGCTCATCTCATTATATCGAGAAATAATAACGAGTAAGGACTCGACAATGTATGGAGATCTAAGACACGAAGCTCTACAAAAGAGATCAACCATCCTCGCCTCATTGGAAGAGAAAACGATGGAAAGACTGGATGCAGTAGATCTAAATGAAGAGATCTTGGCCCTAAATCCACTTAAAGTAAAAAAAAGACTCGAACAATGGGACTGGATTAAAACGGTAGAAAAAGTAAGAGAAGACCCAACACAAAACATCTTCTTGAAAGGAGAAAAGAAACTCGGGTGTCTCTCCTGATATCTCCTGAATTCTCCCAATAGGAAATTGCGTTCAGACGTCCTTAGAATGAGACTGAACCTTGTCCATTGTGGTGCTGTTCTAGTGAAATGTAACCAAGGAGCCATGGCAAAAAAACTATGCTCAGTCTGTGAAAACCCTGCCAAACAAACACTAAGACATGTACTAATGGATTGTGAAGGCACGTGGCCACTACGATTTAGACTTTTTAGAGATCTCGTGCGGAGGGAGGAAGACATAGTTACAGACTTCCTCTGGGACAGAATTATCTCGGGCACCAACGCCGCATTGATGTTTGCAGCAACCCAGGTCATAATAGAAAGTGGCCTGACAATCTAATATAAAGTAAAGTGGAAGTATTTGTAAATTTGGAACCAGCAAAAATTAGGAACATTTGGCAGGGTTGGTGGATATCAATGAAATATACATGCAAATTTTATAATTTTATTATTTTGTAAAGGCTTGTGCCAAAACAGATAAAAAAAAAAAAAAAAAAAAACAACACAGCTTCCTGTCCTGGTTCAGGACAATGTCTTGCTAACATTCTGTTAGGTAATGATCTAGTAGAGTTGGGGTTGATCTCGGATGGTCTTCCCATGACTGCTGCTGCAGTCACTAGGTCACAGGTGACACAGGGTCTGGCTGTGAGTCAGGTACCCAAGCCAAAGACGAGGCCTAAGGCAAGAAGAAAAAAGACCAAGAAGGCCACCTCTGCGAGAGGTGCTCCTTCTCTTCCTGCTCTTCCTACAGCACCCATTGGGATCCATGCTCCGGATGGGCTCGGTCCAGTGGAAAACCCAAGCTCAACTCCTGAGGGAGAAGAGACAAAAGACTCTCCTGTGGGAGAGGCCCTCAAACCAGAGGACCACCCGACCTTCAATGCCTGTTGGCTCAAAGGGGTCCCTCCTGTGCGGACTTCTGTAAGGGATAGAGAGAGTGACACTCTCTCGAAGGTCTGAGGAAACAGGCCCTGTCCCAGGCACAAGGAGAAGTGCCTAGGACATTCCGGATCTATTGGGAGGGTGAGCTCCTTGTTAGGGAGCCCACTAATCCTGAACCTGGTGCCCTCTAGAGGTTGGTGGTACTCCCAGGTTTACAGGCCCTTCCTGCTGCAGTTGGCGCATGATGTGCCCTTAGCTGGTCATCTTGGGACCAAGAAGACTAAGCAGTGGCTCTCTGCCCATTTCTACTGGCCTCAGATGGGAGTAGAAGTGGAGTCACACTGGCGGACCTGCCCAACTTGTCAGTTGTCTGGCAAGACTGGAGGCAGTGTCATTGCCCCACTGCAACCATTGCCAGCGGTTGGCACACCATTTGAGAGGGTGGGAGTCAACATTGTCGATCCCCTTGACCCTCTCACTTCAGGTGGACATTGGTTCATCCTGGTCTTGGTTGATCATGCCACCAGGTACCCTGAGGCTATACCCCTTCAGACTGTTACTTCCAAGGTGGTTGCCGGGGCTCTCTTGGGCATTTTCACCCATGTTGGATTCCCTAATGAGGTTGTCTCTGACAGAGGATCCAATTTCATGTCTAGTTACATGAAAAACATGTGGAAAGAGTGCGGGGTAACCTACAAATTCTCCACCTTTTATCATCCCCAGACCAATGGTCTGGTTGAGAGGTTTATTAAAACTCTCAAGGGCATGCTAGGCGCTTTGGAAGAGCCCCTAAGGAGGAAATGGGATCTCCTCCTGCCATGCCTGCTGTTTGCTTACAGAGAGGTACCTCAAGAGGGTGTTGGTTTCAGCCCCTTTGAGTTACTCTTTGGACATCCCATAAGGGGGCCTCTTGCCTTGATCAGAGAAGGTTTGGAGGCTACCCCTCCAGGTCCCGCCAAGCACATGGGGGACTATGTGTTAGGCCTCAGACGGAGGATGACACTGATGATGGGTCAAGCAACAGCTAATCTCAAGGCCATCCAGGAATTTAATAAATACTGGCATGACCTTAAAGCCTTGCAAGTGGATTGGCCTCCGGGACAGGAAATCCTTGTTATGGGGCCTACCAAGCCTAGAGCTTTGGCAGACAAGTGGACTGGACCCTTCAGGACCATCTTCAAGATGGGCGAAGTCAATGGGTGTCCCTGGGGTAGCCCCTCAGGCATTCCATGTTAACAGGCTCAAGCCTTTCCACAGGCGAGCAGAAGTCTGATGTCTCTTGCTAGCTTCAGAGCAAGAAGAGGATGGGAGTGAGCACCTTCCTGATTTGCTGCATAGCAACCCTCAGGATGGCTCAGTGGAGGGAGTACATCTCTCTCCTGATCTGACGACAGAGCAGCAGAAGGCCTGCAGGGCTTTGCTCCAGCAGTATGCCTCTCTGTTCTCACTGACACCAGGCCTTACACCTTGGTGTAGGCACGAAATTGACACTGGTGAAGTGTGCCTGTCAAAAGCAGGCGCTACCATATGTCAGATACCGTTAAGAACCACATTCAGGCTGAGGTCGCCAAGATGTTGGATGTGGGTGTTATTGAACCCTGAACCAGTCCCTGGTCCAGTCCAGTGGTCCTTGTTCCCAAGGCAGGTTCCCAGGCAGGTACCAAGGATTGGAGGTTCTGTGTGGACTTCCGAGGAGTCAATGCCGTCACCAAAACTGACGCGCACCCATTGCCCAGGGCTGATGAGCTCGTGGACACCATAGGTGCCCCCAAATTTGTGAGCACCTTTGACCTTACCTCAGGCTATTGTCAAATAGCTCTGACGGACCCTGAAAAGGAAAAGACGGCATTCTCAACAACTGACGGACTCTACCAGTTTAAGATCATGCCTTTAGGGTTGAAGAATGCCCCTGCTACCTTGCAGAGATTAGTTAATCATGCATTCAGTGGGATGGAGGCCTTTTGTGTGGCCTACTTAGACGACATTGCCACCTACAGTTCCACCTGGGAAGAGCATTTGACACATCTGGATAAGGTGTTGCAGGCCTTCAAAAGCGCTAACTTCACTATCAAGGCCACCAAGTGCCAGATAGTTCAGGGGAAAGTCATGTATCTTGGTCATGAGGTAGGAGGGGATCAAATCCAACCTCTCCCCAGTAAAGTACAGGATGTACATGACTGGGAGACTCCCACTACTCAAACCCAGGTGAGAGACTTTTTGGGCCTCACTGGGTACTATCGCAATTTCATGGTGGACTATGGAATCACAGCTGCACCCCGGACAGCTCTGACTTCATCCAAACAGCCTAGGAAGGTTAATTGGACTGAAGACTGTCAGAGAGCCTTTGATGGCTTGAAAGAAAGTCTGTGTAGGGCACCTGTGTTGTTTGTGCCTGACTACAGCAAACCCTTTATCGTCCAGATGGATGCCTGCGACACCGGAATTGGAGCTGTATTGTCCCAGTTAGATGACTAAGGGAGGGAACATCCGATCATCTTCATCAATAACTCAAGGGTAGAGAATTTAGGTGGGCTACTGTTGAAAAGCAATGTTTCAGTATAGTTTGGAGCCTTAGGCATTTTAGGTGCTACCTTAGGGGGTCTACCTTCAAGGTCCAAACTGATCATAAGCCCCTGAAGTGGCTTATGCAGATGAAGGGTGAAAACCCGAAACTGCTCAGGTGGTCCATTAGCCTGCAAGTCCTAGACTTTACCATAGAGCATAGACCAGGGGAGAGTCACGATAATGCAGATGGCCTTTCCAGAGGTATGTTGACCATCTGGATGAGGATGTCTATACCGTGGGAGATTAGGCATCCTAACCTCAGTCTGAGGAATGGGGGGCTGTGATGCTGGAAATGCATTGGAGGGATAGGTCCTCCCTGTCCTTGTCCTGTAGTCCTTTTTTATCATTTGTGTTCTGTATTGTGTTTGGGCCAGGAGTCCAAGAGGGACTTCTAGCAGAGCAGCTCTTCCTGTTTTTGGTTTGGTGTACAGACCCATGCGATACCCTTATGGCACCCATGGGTGGTGGTGCAATCCTGTGCCCCTAGTGTATGTTTTTGGGCACCTGTGTGTGGCCCACAGAGCAGGGTATGGGCTGGTGGCAGCTCCATGATGAATTTGACAGGTGCTCAGAGTATCCTCCATGTTGGGATACCCAGGCCCTGCCATTGGAATCAGTTGATTCCTGATAGGAAACAAGATGGCCCCTGTGGCCTCTTGATTTCTATTGCCTGTTACCTTGTTTTCTCAAAATCCTGGAAGCCCTGACCCTGTCCCTTCGCCCTGACTGGCTGTTGGGTGGAAGTTCCATAAATGGTGTTGTTGTGAAGTCCAGGCCAGACTGGCTGGAGCCTTCCCAGTGACTGTATGTTGTGGGTACACCCTGTGGGTGGGACCTGGGTGAAAGGAGTGTGTGACCAATATGTACTTCTTGTTGTGGATGTCTGGTTTCTGGTATGAGAGACAAAGACTGAGACAGCCCTGCCCAAAACTGGCATTAATGCAGTGTGTAGTAATGAGTGACTAGGTACTTGTCCCAATCCACATTCCTTGTTGTGAGTGTCTGAGAGGGAGGAGTATGGCCTGAATTCACTGTATGTTTGATTGGCTGACTGACTGCATGAATGCCCTTCTGGCTGCTAAGTGTAACCCAGCAGTGTGGATGAGAGACAGAATAGTATATCTGGGCACCTCTCACCACTGGAAATTGTTCAGAAGCTGAGTTGGCACTTGAAGAGTAACTGTAACTGCTATCCTCGACACCCAGCTGAAAGAAGAAGAACTGCTGCTGCATTTGCATCGACCCCATCTGAAAGCTGTCGAGTTTGTCGAAGACTGATCGGAGAGAGGACCTGGTTAGGCGCCCTCTTCCTCTGCTCTGAGGGACCATCAAGCAGCACTAACCTTTGCCGAAGCTCCCTGGAAGTCAGACCCTCGAAAAGGCTGCCGACTGAAGACGGGAACCGCTCAGGAGAATGAAGTGAAGCACCCGGACATAGATGCTGTCAAAGTCCATTGCCGTCGACCAGGGTTCGGAGTATCGCCGTAACCACTGGAGGCCCGTCGAAGACGTGTTGCCCAGAAGAGGGGACCACTTAACGCTGTGCCGCCGACGACCGGAGCCACCTGCTCCTTTGCCTAAGACTGTTGAGTCGAAGGACTCCCTTGTCCGCATTGTCGGCCTCTTTATCCCGCCAGAGCCAGTCGAGCGTGCTGACACGCCGAGGAGAATCCTGCAGTGGGTTTCCCGCCACCCAAAGACCACAAAGACTTCGACGACTCGACGGCCTTGTCGGGCCACAGTTCTTCAGAAACTCTTTGCGGTTCTGAACTATCAATCACCGAGGTGCTCCGCACACCTCATCCTCGCAAGACGTCGCCGATGAGCACCGCCTCGATCAACGCCGTGGTCTCGGCACCCTCGAACTTTTCATCGACGCCGTTGATGCCAAGTTCAGCTTCTTCAATGCCGCTCAATGATCCGTGGCTCCTGCTTTAAAGGGAGTCACTCAAGAAGGATCCATCGATGCCTCTTTGAAGAACTCTGCTCCACCAGGTACATTGGGGGGGTAGAAACATTATAGAATGAAATAAGACTTATAGAACAATATATGGACTGGGCTTGTGATAAATCTTTACTTTACAGTTTGCCCAGGTGGGGGGATCTCCACACAGAACTGTGTCTAGTGTTTAGGGGCCCGTAATCTGCCAATTGTTCTAACCACTGCGTTCCTCCTATATCTATTTTTGGTTACTTTTATTCCTTGACCTTTGTGACATTTGACCAGAGTATAGTTGATGCACTTTAATGAGATCTGATAATAATTGTGGTACAACTTTATAACTGTATATAATTGCCATTGTGGATTTTCTGAGCACAAAGTGAGTTAATGTGATAGTGTACATAACCTTGAATATTAATTATATAAATACTGTGTTTTAACTAATACAGTGTGTGGACATTCCTTTGTGGGGGCTTGGGGACTACACTGTACTTAAGAACCAGCCTGCATCACCTCCCGAGAAGCTAGGCCTTGATTGCTCGTCCATTGCTACCGTAATAGAGAATCTTGGCTGGGGTCCTCTGTGCCTCTCCTCTACCATATAGAGAGCAGAGGTACAGACCTCCCCTCCAGTCTTTACAGGTGGGTTACAGAGTCCTATCACCAAGGCTGAAAGGGAGAAAAGGAGGCAACAGCAGCTCTGCTTATACTGCTGGAGAGCAGGACATTTCCTCCGAGAATGCCCGGTGAAGCCACCCAAGAAATTAGTTGGAGCAATGGACAATAGTGATGAGGAAAAGGAACAAGATTTGGGAAACACCAACGCCCGACAAGCGTAGTTGTCCACTTGTTGAGCGAAAAGAAGGAATCCGTACAGACCTCACATCTAGTTATCCCGGTACTTTTGGTTAACCACAAACAACCGTCAAAGATACATGCCTTGGAGGCATATATTGATAGTGGAGCTGTGGGAAATTATATTGACCAAGATCTACCTGCATGAATGGGCCTTCCTCTCCAATAAAAGCTGAAATCAGAAAACGTCACAGCAGTGGATGGTTCTCAGTTATCATCCGGGCCAGTGACGCATCATACCGAAAAAGTCATGCTTATGTACCAGGATGGTCATCAAGAAGACATCTCCTTCAATCTCATTGGTGCTCCTCAGTTCCAGATGATATTAGGAATGCCTTGGCTGGAAACCCACAACCCTAGGATCGACTGGAGAAAACGAGTTCTGACCTTTCCTCAAGAGTGTGCTATCGCTTTCTACAACCAAGATGTGGGCAACCTGAAACCCAAGACAAAAACTATTCTGGGGCTCACTGGTTCCTTACCACCAGAATATCTGGATTACCAGGATCTTTTTCAGAAGGAACAAGCAAACACTCTGCCTCCACAAAGGCCTTACGATTGCCAAATCGATCTGGTGCCCGGAGCCCAAATTCCCTGCAGTCGAATTTACGCCCTAACGGAGCTGGAAAACCAGCATCTAAAATCTTACCTGGATCAGTATTGAGCTAACGGCTTTATCTGCCCGTCTAATTCCCCTGCCTCTTCCGCTCTCTTTTTCATACCTAAAAAAGAGGGTGACATAAGAACTTGTATTGACTATATAGCACTTAACCAGATCACGATAAAAACAGATACCCATTGACAATCATCCCGGAACTTCTGGATCAGGTAAGGAATGCTCAAATCTACACAAAACTGGATCTACGAGGAGCCTATAACCTTGTAAGAGTTAAACAAGGTAATGAGTGGAAGACGGCATTCCGCACCAAGTATGGTCTTTTCGAATACCAGGTTATGCCTTTTGGTTTATGTAATGCCCCGGCCGTGTTCCAATTTTTTATGAACGACATGCTTCATGAATTATTAGATGTTTGCGCACTTGTCTACATAGATGACATTCTCTTATTGTTCGGCTTCCAAGGAGGAGCACGTCGGCCATGTAAGAGCAGTATTGGAAAAACTTCGACAGCATCAGCTGTTTGCCAAGTTAGAAAAGCGTTTCTTCCACGTAACAGAAGTTAAATTCTTGGGTTTTATGCTCATACCACGAGGCGTACACATGGCCACACGCAAGGTGGATGCTATCCTTCTATGGCCATCACCGACATCCACAAAAGGAGTACAAAGTGTGCTCGGATTCGCCACCTTTTATTGTCGGTTTATTCCTAGGTTTTCACAAATAGTTCATCCAATTACCTCCCTGTTGAGAAAAAACGAGAAATTCCTTTGGTCTCCAGAAGCAGAGAAAGCCTTCCAGGAGCTGAAACTTGCTTTCACTACAGCACCAGTTCTCTCGACCAGATCTGCCATACGTAGTCAAAACAGATGCCTCCAATGTAGCCATGGGGCGGTATTATCACAAAGAGACAAAGAGACTCCGACACAGGACAATGTCATCCCATAGCATTCTGGTCCTGTAGGTTTTCTGCACCAGAGTTGTACTATGCGATCACAGACAAAGAACTGCTAGCGATTAAAGGAGCCTTCAAAACATGGAAACACTATCTTCTGGGAGCGAAACATACAGTCACTGTCATCACAGATCACTGCAATCTGCAATACTTGAAGACCGCCAAAGCCCCATCCTCTCGTGAACTTCGTTGGGCTCTCTTCTTCACGGAATACGATCTTTCATCACCTACAGACCCGGAGTATGCAATGGGAAATCAAACGCTTTGTCATGGATGAGTGAGGACCAAGAAGCTTTTACCACGGCTGAGCCCGTGGCCATCATTCCTGAAGAACGAATTCAGAACAAAATCACTGCAGCCACCTGATTGGATGACTTGAAAACCGATCTCCAATCTCAGATGAACCAAGCAAAATGACAGGAGTGGCTATCTAGAGGGGACCAATGCACCATTGAAAATGATCTACCATATTTTCAAGGGAGGTTCTACATTCAGGACAAGAAGCTACAAGACCAAATAATAGGTAACTATTATGATTCACTAGTGGAAGGACATCTGGGAATTGCTAAGACTCAAGCTAAAATACAAAAAGGCTATTGGTGGCCAATCTGGAGAAAAGACATCGCCCAATTTATTGCGACCTGTCGTGTCTGCGCACAACATAAATCTCAGAAGCTAAATCCAGCCGGATTACTGCATACATTGACGGTACCACCAGCACCATGGCATACGTTGTTGATGGACTTTATCACAGATCTTCCTCCCTGCAATGGATATAACACCATCTTAATTATTGTAGATTTGTTCTACAAAATGGCCCATTGTATCCCATTAAAAGGACTCCCCACCGGTTCCGCCCATGCCACCGTATTTTTGGATCAGATTATCAAATTACACAGATTCCCATCAGTACTAATATCAGATCGTGCAACTCAGTTCGTCTCAGCACTCTGGAGGAGATGCTGCAAAATAGCCAAAATCTCTGGTTATCCACTAGTCACCATCCTCAAACCGATGGTCAAACCGAACGGACCGACCAGACCTTGGAGCAATATTTGAGATGTATGTTGCAACAAACTTAGGAATCCTGGAAAGACATACTTTGGTTGACCAAATTCGCCTACAACAATTCCATCCACACTAGCACCAGACAGACCCCATTCTACACGGTGCATGGTCGGCATCCGCAAACGTCCACTTTTGACTCACTTGATGAATTGGAAATGCAGCAGTAATGACCTTACATAAAACCATCACTCGGATTCTTAAAAAAGCAGCTGAACATATGACCAGAGCTAAAGAAAAGCAGAAAAAGTTTGCAGATCGACACCGAAGGGAAGCCCCACATAGCAGGTCAGAGACAAGGTTTGGTCAGCATCCAAAAATATTCCCTTGAAAGGACCACAAGACTTCCGTCCCAGATACCTGAGGCCCTATCCCATGAAAGTTGTGATATACCCAGCCGCCATGAAATTGGAATTACCACTTAATATGCGAATCCATCCAGTATTCCATGTTTCACTCCTGAACCAATGAAACCAGGTACTCAGATTGAAGCACCACCTGAGCCTGACATCATAGAAGTAGAACCAGAATACGAGGCCAAAACTATTCTGGATTCCAAGATAGTGCAATCTAAATTGTACTACCTTATAGACTGGAAGAGTTATGGACTTCAGGACCGTACATGGGAACCAAGTGAATTTGTCCAAGCTCCACGACTAATCAAACAACTCCATCGCAACAATCCCACCAAGCCAGGGCCAGGAGAAAGAACACCCATGAGAGGGGCCTTGAGGGCGAGTGCTGTCATGGCCATTGGCCCAGAACCCCAGATCCTGGAGCATCGGGGAACGAGAGCACGGGGTAACACTACCTTTTATTGTCCTTTGGGGACAATACAGCAGGGAGGGCCCAGCTGGACTCAGTCCTGGTGCCTTTGGCGCCAGCCTAATAATTAAATGTGCATTAGCACATTTTTATTTGGGGCAAGTACTTTGTATTCCCTGCAGGGGCCTCCACGTGCATTCTGTCAGGCGTGGCTGCTGGGGAGAGTCAGACTGCACATGTAAGCATCCCTTAGGAGTGGCAGGGTGGGGTTGGTGAGTCAAGGCTAATGGGTGTGGTCAGAGCTAGGCTATATAAACCCGCTCAGCCCTCATGCACGCGCTTTGCATTATTCTGCTATTGCAGTGTAAAAGTCACTGCCGCCTAAGTGCATCTTACCTGTTTCCAGCTGCAGCCTGAGCACATCTTATCTATTTCCAGCTAGAGCCTGAGCGCATCTCATCTTGTTTCCAGCTACAGCCTGAGCGCATCTCATCTTGTTTTCAGCTACAGCCTGAGCGCATATTACCTTGCTGCCAGGTACCAGCCTGAGCGCATCTTACCTTGTTTCCAGCTACCAGCCGCAACACTTACCTTGGAATCTGCTTTCTTTGGCATGCATCATTGTTAACTCTGGCATTCATCATCCATCTCCAGACCTCGGGAAAGCAGCGCTCCAGCCCAACGTCGCGACACCAAAAGTAATCCGACTGAAAATGGTTCCTGCAAGAGAAAAAGAGAAAGACAAAGTTAGAATTTGCTAAGACATTACGTTTAAGGTTGTGCTTTGACAAATCCTCATGCTTGACCTTAAACCAACACCCAGCTTCTGTCTGAGCATTGTGGACTCCATTTTCTTTCCATTTGGCCTCGCTTCTTGCACCACAACTACCTCTCGGCCGCATTTCATCTGTTGGGAGAAAGCGAAGAAAAGATATTATAAAAGATGCAGACTATAATCAAGAATCAACATCACAATATTTTAAAAGCCATAATACGCTTACCTTCAGGAGTGGTTCAGCCACAGCTGGTCTGGGCTGGCATGCACATGGGCCAGTGTGAAGGAACTCGATCCATCAAAAGCACCCCTGCATTGAAAAGCAGGATGGAGAGCTCGTCATCATCAATCAACAGGTGAGACTATATGGGTCGGCACATGCTCAGCACATTCTGGGAAGATGGGTTTGAGGGAGACAGCAGTCATATAGCTGCATTCTCACGGTCTCTCATATCCACGCAGGAGCAGTGTCAACAATCAGCGCAGCCCACAGCATATGAGCAGGGGAAGAAGCCTGACAAGGGGAATCCGCTTCCAGGGAGGGCTGCAACCGTGCCCCAACGTCCCCGCAGAGACCAGGTGAGCGTAACACCCGAGGACAAGAGACAGTGACCAGAAATGTCCCGCCAGCTTTGTGGGAAGAAGGGAACCTAGAAGCCAGCCCCACTAGAGCCGAGCCCTCAAAGGAAGACAGCCCCAACTTAAAGGAAAGGCCAGGCGAGAACTTGAGACAGAAGGGTCCAGAACAAAAAGAAGAAGAGAGGAACACAGCCACACCCCCAACTCCCCACAGAGACCGAAGAGAACACTACTTGCTCACCAGACTGCAAGGATATGTACTGAATGGCATCTACGTGCGTAAAGGAGGCTGAACAACAAAAAGAAGATCCACTAGACTGTCTGAGACAACTTTGTCTCCAAAGCCCCAAAGGGTGACTTGTGTTAATTGTATGATGTTCAAATGTTTGGTTTGTTTTATCCAAATTTGAAAAGGGATGTGATGTCCACGTGACAACTGTTACGTGGACGAGTAAATAAATGGGAGGCAGAGCTCGCCAACAAGGCAGTTCCCGCTCTAGACCGTGACAGAGCCGTCTCTGTGTGTCCTTTCCTCTGCTTGCAGTGCCAGTGGCCTGCTGCGTGTCCCAGCCCAGCCAGAGCACACCTCACACAAAGCTGCAAAAAAGCATTAAACTGGGTCGGCCGGCCACATTAGAGCAAAAACGTCTGTGTCACTCACAAATATACATAATGCACTCTGAGTGCAGTGTCCATATGTTTGAGTGAGGGTGTAAAGCTTTTGAATGTGCACGTGAATGAATGCAAACGGTTGGCTGAATGTCTTGTAAGTGAATGAGTTAAAGAATTCTGCTGATTGCATAAGTGTATGAATGGGGAAGGTGCGAGTGAAGGCATGGATTACTTACTAATAATCTAATACTCTTAGTCCTAACTTTCCTCCACACAGTACTCACAAAAGGTTAACCACCTCACAAGTAATTACAGGGATGAGGAAGAGATCCATGAAGTTAATGGATGCTGGTGAATATGACAATGCGGTTGTACAAATAGGGAATATTCAGTGCAAGTGAATGCTGGTGAACGTGATAGTGAATGAATGCTGCTGATTGTGTGAGCATATGATTGGGGAATGTATGCAAGTGAATTTTCTTTTTCTTTATTTCATGAGATTGAATGATTGAAAGTATGCATTTGAGGTCTGTATGGGTGCACGGCTCCTTGTGTGATGAATGGGCATGAATGGGCGCACATGTGAATGAGCGAGTGAATGCTATGTGTGAATGACCAAGTGAATGTTGTATGAATGTGTGCATATGTGTGTGTGTTTGCTGGGCTGGGGAACTGATTTTGACAGGGTGTGGTGGGAGAGAGGTAAAGGGAGTAGAGCATTCTTTACTGGCCATCTATGACAATTCAAACATTGTAAATATTATTATGTGGATAGACTGCATTTTGGTTCAGCCAGACTAGCCATTTCTTACTGTGACATGATATTTTTATTTACTGTGTATCTACGATTAAAGAAAAACATATTAAGTTGGTGTGGTAGGTTTCCCAGGTATAGCAGAGCATGGCTGGAGGGCTGCCTGACTCTCAAGGGCCCAACTCCCTTCCCCAGAATAAACTGACTCAGCCAACGGCAAGTTAGGACTGTGGTTTATTGCAAAAACTAACAGGGATCATACAAGACAATCAAGGTTCTCCAGTACGTTTCAGTATTCCAATGTGTGCATTGCGATTATGTGAACGAATTACGTCATCGCTGGCCCTTCCCTGAAAATCCTATCACTACACATGATTGGCTATCGAGAGTGGTAATGCCTATGGATGTTCCCTATAGAGGTTAATCTACTGGTCCTTGCAAGTCAGGTGGCTGGCTTGTCCCATCTCCAAGAAACTATCTATTAAATTGTTGCAGATTAATGGGTTTACCATTGGTTCTTGCCCCTTGTCCTCCACCCCTAATTTTCTGTTCTGTGATTGGTTAGAGCTGATCTCCCCAGGCCTGGGACTCAATTCATTTCTCAGCCCTCTGTGCACTTCTTCAATGTGATGTGAATGATTATGTGTCTGTATTGTAACTGGTAGTGTACCACCTTTGTATATGAGCGTGCACTCCAATGTTGCAAAACGTGTTGCATTCTTCAGCTGGCTTGCTGGCATCGTCTCTGCTTTCCCACCACAGGTGAATGTCCATTGTTTGGCTCGGGTGTGTCACATGCTTGGAGACCACAAATTCGAACTCTTGAGCTTGCATTTACGAGGATGTATTCAATTTCTCTGCAGCTGGTCCTCTGCTGTCTCAAATTAGGAATGTGGCTGTGTATCTCTGACCTTGCTGTGAGCCTGCTTTGGTCTTCATGCAGCCTGAATCAGCTCTTCTCGTCTAAGGCACTGTGGCTGAGGCCATCAGTAACTTTCCTTAAACGTATAAAATGGTGAATACATCCTTGTATTATACTAAGTAACCTAAACGTTAGTCACACATGGTCACACAGGCCCCATATTTGCTCCTGTAGCCCTATAGGGTTATTCGTGTTAAGCATCTGCAAGATTGCTCAGGATCTCTTGATGCATTGCGTTTCTGCATTACTGTATTTGGCTATTGATAAAAATAATAAAAGCTTTGACAGTATGTATAGGTGTCCGTCCTCTAGCTATAGAAGTGGTAAGCATGGTCTTTGTAAATGCAAGTGTGTGGTTGTGTGCTGCAGTGCGGTAGTGTGAAAGGGCTTCATGACTAACACAGCCATGTCGCGGTGTCAATAGTGACATCAGCATCGTGGCTTCTTGGTGCTTTAGTTGAGACTGTCCATTATGGTGTTCCCATTCATGATCACCATGGTCTCCCATATAACTGTAAGGACTTGCACTGGATTGCGTCTGTATGGTTGATTGTGAGGATATCTTTCCATGTACATGTCAGCAAACGGTGCACTTGGGTTTCATCCAAAATAAGATGGGTGGCTGCGAGTGTTCTTGGCTCATCGTCCTGTCATTCTTGGGACCCTCTCTTCAAAGTGTTACTACATGGCTCGATTGCCATTTTTGTGCAGCCACTCTAGCTACTGTTTTACTGTGACTTGGTATTAATATAAGCAAAAATTTATAGACATGTCTACATTGATGCAGTCAGTTTTGACATGATTTCTTATTGTGGCATGGCATATTTAATGACAAAGCCAACAGAAGCATGTTCTTAGGTGGGGATATTGGAATATATTGGCAGAACCAGCTTGGACATGTTTTCTTATAGTATCATTACTGGAGTTAAGTGCAAAGCAAACATGAGTATGTTCTTATATGGGAACAATGTGCATCTATATTGATGCAGCCAGCATGGAAATGTATGGCTATAGCCTGCGTGAACATGTTTTTATACATTTATTGTATGGAAACACATTGTGAAAATGCATTGGGAAATGCTCCTGTCCACTTTTGGTGACTTGCATCTATTTTCATTTTTCCTGAGTTACCTTACAAATGAGATTGCAACATGTCTGGATGATTACCTAATTTTTCACAGAAAGTGTTTTGTATCATTCTCCATTTTAACCTACTATGCAAAACATTTTCTCGAGGAGGGAATCCCCTGTCCCTCCACGAATCTCCCTTCGGTCCTTAAATATTTGTGTGAAAATATGTATGCCCCACCAAGTAAAAAATTCACCAACTGTCACTCCTTACATGTCTACATAATGAACTTGCCAAGAAGATTCAGGTGTAGATGTGGCCCGCTCCTAAGAGACTATTTGGATAAAAGTATGTTTGATGTCCAAATCCTATCCAGTACAGACTAAAGTGCTACCAGATTTTTTAAAACCATACCTTTGGCAATACAGAATCTCCAACTATTAGTATAAGGCTGTACCACCTGTGATCTTGGCAGCAGGGACACAGCACAAAACAAAAATGCAGTTATCCGAAGATAAACTGCACACCCTCCTATTATTGATTGATATGAATTTATGCGTAAAGATGCTGCATAATCCCTTCCAAAACAAAAAACCCTATTTAAAGAGTGTGTGTTTTGGACATAAGACAGCATGTCAAAACGCATTTGTTTTAGGTTTGTTTAATCATATTTCAATTGTAAAAAACATTTACCAAAGGGTATATCAAATATATTAATAACCCATCTATAAAAAACAATTGTTAAGAACACACATTTTATCACATCAACAAAAAAAGCTTACATCTCACATATCATTCCTTGCGTACTCTTTCATCCCCATGCATACAAAAAACCACTCATACTTGTGCAAAAGACGCAATCCTGATAGTTTTGTTCTGTGACTCAGAACATCCCATCCGTATGGGTTTGATATTTTAGTAGTTCCAAAAGTGCCTATTTAACAGTATTTTTTCCATCAAAGGATATAAGAACACTGGGTAGGTATTCCAAAGTGATTGTTCGTGGACCCATATTAATCCCCATATTTTATCTATGTAAACCCAAGTTAAAGCCAACTCTGGTAGGAGTAGGCTCTATGGTGTTGTCGACTCGAGTGTCGGCCTGCCAGAATGGTCTATACAACTTCCGTCTGGTGCACCTCATCAGGACGTATACATTACAATCAAAAACACAGTTAATAAAAACAGAATTCAAGTTGATGTGAATTGACGAAATTCGTTCAATTTCAAAGAGCTAGTTTCTTTCGCTTCACAAGGTGTTCAATAATGGTAATCCAAATATGTTTTTTCAGAAAGCCGCTTCCAAAGTGTAAAAGCCTCAGGTATGGTCTCCTCATATGTTGTTCACAGGACCCAGCCAAAGCTGCATTTCCTTCTCAGTTGCAATATTGTTGTGTCTTAATTTGCAAAGGTGTTATTTCCTCCCTGCTGGATGTATTGCAGGCCAAGGGGTTCGAATGCGTTGAGCCAATGGCATGGGATCCCTGTATTCTTTCCCAAAAAAAAACACTGGATGTGGACAGTGTCTCACACACAAGATATCAGCAACCACTCATATGTTTGTTTTAGGGTCGGTCAGCCGTCTGGGAAAAGCAGGTCTCATTGTGCAGCACTGCTATTCGGTGACACAGCGGCCAGGTTAATCTTAGGAGGGAAAGAGGGCTGTGCATAGGTACCAATACACTGTAGCCTACATATGGTCCCAAGAAACACTGATACATGTATGTATTGTAAAAACAATGGTTCGATTTATGTATATGTAGGCAAAGATACATCGTTGGAAAGGTAAGTACTATATCATAATTCATAGGTTCCATGTCTTAAAATCGCAACAGAAATGGCTGTGTATACAAAATATCACCACAAAAATGCTGTCGTTTTGATGCCACAATCATGTTAAGGATGCAGGGGACACCCCTGCAATCCCGAGACCCATTATACAATTTAAGGGGATCGGGGGACACCCCCGCAACCCCTGCCCCCCTTAAATGGTATAATGGGGTACACCTTTACTGGGTCAAACCACAGCATTTTTGCAGTGATTTGTTTTTACCGGCGTCATTTTTGCTGTGATTTTATTACCTGATACCAATTCATAAACATAATTATAAAAACTGAAACAATACTATAATATGCAAACCAATGTATAACTTTATTTAGAGCACCAATATGCATTTCAAGGTGAGTAAAACCCAATGATACACATTTAGAATGTCAGTCAGCTATTCATGGGGAGTAAAACAATATTAGGCTTCTGGAATACAGTTAGTAGTTCAAGGGCAGCAGATTCTATTGGTCATATCCTACAGTGTTATTCAGTTTCAAGAATCATCTAGCTATACCAACATGTTTACAAGTATACACCTTGGAACATATGCAACTTGTTCTTCTGTTAGGAATGGATACAGTTACACTAGCAATACTTTTCAGAATTCAGTTCAAAGGTAAGTAAATAACTCATATACTTTACAGAGTGGCAGTCAGCTACTCATGGATAAGTATGAAGTCAGTAAGATTATTTTAGGAGTGCACTAATCAATTCAAGGTAAGCACAGCCCAATTTTACAGTTTTAGAAGAGCAGCAGCAAAAGTCGAACTGGGCCATAAAATTGTCTCGGCACCAATGAAAAGTAGCCCACAGTTTCAAATGGCTTTTCATTCCTTTTATGGCACTGTTTGAATAGTAGAAAGAAGCGGTTGTTCCTTAAATTTAGGAACTCCCGTCCCCTGCACACTATCTGGTATCTGCGGAGCAGATCAATAATTTTCTAGTATTGTGTATTGCTAAATTTCATAACACTTTTTTTTCAATTGACAGTTGAATAGATGGAGCAATCAGAGAAATAATACGTTCACCAAACTTATATAGACAGCAAACAACAATTTATTGTACAATATCTCTGAGCCCGACGCGTTTCGAGTAAAAACTCTTCTTCAGGGGCAAACATCATATTTCACAATCAATTTCTAGAAAAAGATAGAGAAAGGTACAACTTAATATCTTATTAACCATGTTATTAAATTATTGATGAAAACATTTTAAAAAAAACATTTCCAAAAAACATTTAAAAACATTTCAAAAAGAACAATTCAAAATAAATACTGAATCTTAAGTCTAATTTAGAATACCTGAAAAAAGTGGGCTGGGATACTACCTAATAGCCCTGTTTATTCTGAGTGAAAAACATTAGTCCAGTCAGATCAATAGTCATTCAAAAAGTATTATGAAGAAAGAAGAAGTATAATTTCTCAACTGAGCGTGAAGTCAGCTACCTAATTGCCTCAAAGATGAATCAAGAATAAACTCTGCAGTTTTAGATATATAAAACAATAGGTGTAACATGCAATTTACCAACTATGGGATAAGCATAGTTGAAGCATGCACGATGTCCAGAAGATGGCAAGTGTTTAAGAGAGGAAGTGTATGCGTCTGCACTGTATAAATAATATGTAAAATATGAAAAAGTAAGCAATACACTCTGAGTGTCGATAGAGAAAGATAACAGTGCTAAATCCACACTTACATAGAAATCTGTATAAGTTCCAGCGAGCGGTCCGTTGACAGAGTCAGACGAATGCAGGCGGTACGTGCTAGTCAATAGTTCTACATAGCAAAAGAGTGCAAGAGAAAGTAAATAGTTAGAGGAAGGGTCCGGGGGACACAGGTGTCCATAGACCAAGAGAGCACTTACTTTGGAATGTGTCAGTACTTCAACGGGTAGATCATGGCGAAGATCATGCCGAGTAAGCGGATGGGGTTCGTTCATGATGCTGCTCTTAAATACTGTCTGAGATGATGACGTACGATCGGGCATGAGTGGTAGCCGATGGACCGCCGCGCATGAGTTCCAACGAAACAATAAGTATTGGTGTTCGTCATGGGTCTGACGACACGGTACAGCCGGCGTCAGACTCATATGTAAACAAAAGAAGTTGCACAAACGCTTGAGAACGACGGCATGAATGCCTGAGCAAAAAGGAACTTTGAATTGCAATGAATGCAGAGTAGATGTAGACATGAAGATATATATAGTAGAGTGATGGAAATAAGAAATAACCATCACAGGAGTTGTTAGCTAGGTAGGTAAAAGAGTGAGTCACGTGGTGGGTAGGTCAGACCGTCCTTTGTCAGTTAGTAACACAGTGAGCAAAAAAAAAACGTATTGTTCTAAGATAAACAATCTAACAATTTAGACATTAGTGTGATATTCATTTGGTGGAACTTCATTTTAAGATAAACAAGTAAATGATAATGCACATTGAGACATAAATGAGGCACATTTTTCAAAAAAGAGATATTTCAACCATTCAACAACCCAAATATGGGGTATTTTAACTATTCAATCCATATTATTACATTTTTTTAACAAACACATGTCCGCATGTCAATATAATATGCAAAAGATAACTAATTTTAGAGGTTACTAATGCTGCACAATGTGGAAATTGCGGTCTGCCTAGATGTGAATAATATGCAGTACGGAAAAGAAGGAATTAGGATGGGTGATCTGATCTTCATAAAAAGGGGCCAAGATAGTAGTCCGCGTTCATGCCTAGTGGGGCAAGTGAGTCAAGACAATGTATCCAGTAGAGTTCACGCTGTGATAGCAGTTTTTGTAAGTCCCCTGCTCTCGGGAGTGGGTGTATGACTTCGAGTATCACCATTCTCATTTGTGCCACTGTATGCTGATGGTCTCTGAAATGTCTGTATACAGGAGATTTGGTATTCTTAATACGGATATTTGACTTGTGCTCAGTCCAATGTTCTTTGGCTTTCCTGGTTGATTTCCCTACGTAATATTTCCCACAGGGACAACGTTGAGCATAAATAAAAATATTTGAATCACAGGTATCAAATTGTTTTAGTAGAATTTTCTTCCCATTGTTACCATGTCGGATGTGGTCTCCTTCTATTATATTAGAACAATGTTGGCAATTCAAGCACAGAGAGGTGCCCCTTTTAGGTTTGGACAAGAAAGTTTGGTTATTTATTTTCCGTTTTTCAGCTCTAATCAGTTTGTCACGAAAGTTCTTCCCCCTCTTATACGCCAGACTTTGAACCAGACAGAAACTTTCCAGACAATCTAATCAATAAAGCAAATCGAAGAACAAAAATACAAAGTCGCAAAGACCTATTGGACCCAAAGATCAAAATTGAAAAAAGGAGTTTTATACACTCACTAAAGTACTCTAGTCTGAATGTTCAGGTCAAACGAATAATCCACAAAAATTGGTACATAATCAAAACGGACCCACAACTGAATCAACTTTTCCCTGGACCACCGATGCTGGCATCCCAATAAACTGCCATCCCATATGGATGAAGGCAACACCTGTATAGGATCCATCCTATCAGCTGAGCAGGTTTTACTGTATGTTGTTTCATCAATAAGATGCTGTGTACCTTTAAAAGTTTCTGCTTGTACCTCTCTTAGGCAGATGATTCTTAGCAGCAGAGTTCTTTGCTGTTACTCTCATCTGAGCATGAGATTAAACTTGTTATCCTTACAAGATCGGCTTGGGCCTTTCTTCCCTATCAGGTTGTATTCTCTCTGGTGTAGGTGTTTAGGGGCTTACTTTGAAAAAGAATGAAGCCACCAGTCTTGCAGAATGGTGAGCCCTCTGTGCATTACCATGGCTGGTTTGACAGCCTGCTTGCAATATTAAATAAAACATCATTAAAATAGAGTCACTGCCACCAGCCATAAGAGTTAGCTTGCCACAGTTAAATGTTATTAGGTCAGTGAGAAAGGGGATGCCATATATCGCCCCAGCACTCCACATACAGTGGAGTGTGCTGGTCTTCCATATAAAATGTAAATAGGTTGAAAATCCCTTGCTACCCTTGGGAACAGTAGTTCACCCAAGGTACGTTAAGAGAAAATTATAAAAGGGAAGTCTAAGGGGCAACTCAGCAACACTGCCCATGAGGTGCTGTGTGCTGCCATAGGAACATGCATTCACCCTAAATGGAATAAGGGACTATTAATCCAAACATACTCTATGGAGAGATATAACAATATCACCCATAAAATGAGTAAACAAGATGGTCAGAGAGGACATAGATTCCCACTCACCCTGGAACAAGGACAGATAATCACCAAGTCCAGCAAAATGTTCTAGGGTTGGCACTGGTGAGGAGAATTTATCACATAAATGAACATCTTACCTAACGCTCATCCTCCTAGACTAAGGGACAGGAGGATCTAATCCACTCCTTGATGGATCTCATGTCCCAGTCTGTTAAACATACTGTGGAGTCCATCAGAAATCCTTTGTAACCCTTTTTCAGATTAGTTTGAAAGGTCATTATCCTTAAACTATAGAACTTGCAATTACTGCTCAGCAATGTTCTCTTTTTACAAGAAGATGTCTGTCTAGCAGTCCCTCGGGAGGTGTTTCAGCTTCCTGCAATAGGCTTTTTACAGGGATCTTTAGCAAAAGGTTCCAAGGACCTAGAGGGGTCTCCATGATTCCTCAGCACCTCTCCCTCTGGAGTAAGTTAGGTCTCTGGTTTCTTAGTTGTTGTGGAGGAGCATGGTAGATGCTTCCACTCTCTAGGTTTACCTTGGGTAGAGGTTTCCCACCTTACACTAGGATTTGGAATTGAGCCCCCTGTAGAGGATCCAATAATCTTTGAGTTATTAAACCCTGACTTGGTTTTGCTGGTTGTACACCTGCTTTGAGAATAACAATGCCCAAATACCCAGAGAGTTCTCCATTATTCCTAACCACCTCTCCCTCAGGAGCAGTGTGGCTCAAAGGCTTTATATCTGGAATTGAAATGGTATAGCATGGTTTAAGCTCCCATTTCCCATTAGTTCTAGTTTTAGGTTTGGCTTTGTTAGAGGTCGCTCTAACATTATGACTTTTAGTAGGGTCCTCTGGAGAGAATCCCACAGTTTCCCACAAAATCAATCTCTCCTGTAGGAGCAATTGGCGTCACAGGCTTTTTAACAGAAGGTGTAGTATCACTCTTTAGGTGGTTCCGTTTATCAGGCCTTGAAGTTTCCTTATGGGCACTTTGAACCAATAAAGGAGAAAACATAATTCCTACCTTTGGGTCAACTAAAGTCCTTGCCTGTGGGAGTTGGCCAACCTTTTGGATCACCTCCATTGTAAGTGGGTTTTCAGGAGCATCCAGTTTTTGAGTTGTATGAACCACTTCCACAGTATGTGGATTTTCAAGGGGTTCAGCCACTTCAGAGCTAACTCAACGTGCCATTGTGTCAATGGTATTAAACCATTTTGGATTCTGACAGGAACACCTACATTCTTGTCAGCCCTCTGAATGACCTCCACAGGATGTGTACAAGAGGCCAGGTTTTGAGATTCAAGAACCACCTCCACAGTCTGTGGGGTTTCGGAGGTTGCAGTCACCTCAGCCTCAGCTGAAGGCGTGTTCACATCAGAGACCTACAGAGTGGCAGCACAACAAAATACTACTTGGATAGAAACACTGAAGTTTTTTATCAACAGTGTGAACCATCAACACAGTATGTGGATTTTCAGAGGGTTCAATCACCTTAGTGTTAACTAAAGATGGGGTCACATCAGTGAGCTTATCAATGGTATTACACCATGCTATTGGTTTGACAAGAACACTTAAGTTGTTGTCAGCTGGTTGAAACATTATGTGAGTTTTCAAGAGGTTCTTTCACCTCAGCAGCATCTGAAGCTGGTTCACATTAGTGACCTGGACAAGGACATTACACCACATTAGTGTTGTAATAGAAACACTTATGTTTTTGTCCATTCGTTGACCCACTTCCACACTGTGGAAGCCTGCCGAGGCAATGGGCACCGCTGTCCTGGGTGACCCTATCTGCTTTTCATGGCAGTGGTTTCCATGCTGTGACACTAAGCCCTGCCCCACTCCAGGTGGAGGAGAAGGATAACAACTGCAGCAGGCTGCCCTTGCGGTGAAGTCTGCCATGGCAAAGGGTTCAACTGTTTTGGGCTTTTGGAGGCTTTTGAGAATTGAGAGCTGTCCCTTAGGGGATCATCAATGGTGCCTCAGGGAGAGGAGGCTGCGAGGAGAGAGCCAGCGGTAGGAAAGAGCAACAGGAGACCAGAGACTGCAGTGAGCGGCATGCAGTGAGCGTAGCTTCCATAAAGATTGCAAGCCGCACTGATACAAAAGTGGGGACAAGTAACTGCTAAATACAAACTTTACTGTTGCCTGCCACTGTACTGAAGGGCAAAGAGATAAGGGCTAAGAGTGCCCAAAAGTAATAATCGCCTCTGGTCATTGTATATTGGACATCGTGAGGCATACTTGCACAATACATTTTGACTTATTTAAGCATTGTAAGGAGCGAGGAGGGGGAAATAAACTATGGATGCACCCTGAGCAGTGAGTGTCCCATGCTCTCGATGCTGTTTGATTTCTTTGTTTGTTTTTTAACAACCGGGATTACTAAAAGTTTCTAATAAGCTTTTAAACATTTAACAAATGTGAATATTTATTTTTAAAGGGGTACTGTTCTTAAGTACATTGCATCATTTGCACCATTTGAACATTCTAGATACCTAGTGGACGGTATCCTAGATCTAGTGTTTTTTCAGGTTCATACATAATGTATATATATTGTATGTAAACTGATACTCTGTATCATCACCCATTTTGCAAAGATTATATACCTAATCCATTGCATTCTGAATTTAGGTGTTAGTGAGGCTGATATATATTGCATGTAAAGCCTCAGTTCTTGTATTTCTGCACACTATATGCAATTCCTTGATAGGTTAGCACTTTGCACCATGCACTTTGAATTATTATAGCACCTTTAAACTTCATAGAAGCAGCCCTATAAGTAGCTTCCTTGTGTTAGTTATGGAGGTTGTTACTACAATGGGCATCAATAGTGTTGGAAACCTAATAGTAGGTTGGGGCCTCCCACAACACATTTATATAGTAAATATTGAGCCCTAGAGGTATTTGTATCTTGATCGACAACCCTGACTTCAGACAATTAATGTCTTTGCATTGAGGATGGTGAAACGCAAAGCAAAGTCCACAGTCTCGCCAGGGTCAAATAAAAAAGAGTATATACACTCTTTGAGCCTATAAAGGAGGTGAATACTTGCCGCACAAAATATAAAATCTAATTGTGTAGTTCTAAATGAGGGTGCAAATGCACTGGGTGTAATACAGATAGAGGATGAGGACAGTGCCATCACTGGTAACACAAGTGATTGTGGCTTTTGATGTGCAAGGAAAATTGGTGATGATGACCCCCTCAACAAATTCAGAGTGGGAAATACTATAAGCCTGGAAGAAGGGGCGGAAACAACCTAATTCCAGTACTCAGCTCTGAATCACTGGGTTCCCCAACCAGTAATGTTGTCAAGTACATTCCCAATCAGGGCAAGTAAAAGATGATACGTGTGATGAGATGGCTCTGACTGCATAGGGGAGAGAAAGTTCCGGGAAAGTGCCATCCAAATCTAGAGTAGGAGCCCAAAGTGGACGAAAGGGAATGGAAGCCAGCTCCTTGCTTGAACAACCTCATGGATTACCTACCCTTGGATGCAAATGCAATCTGAGTAACAACCTAAAGGATCAAATGGATGAGGTTGGGAAACTTAAGGAATTGGTAGCTAAGTTGGTTACAAGAGTTACAGAGTTACATAACAGGGGAATGAGTTGTCCAGGATACAGAAGGAGTGTGTTTTTCAACCCCCTCCCCATTCACTGCCTGAAAAAGATGCAAAACAAGACACAGTCAGGGGACATGTTTTGCTGCATCCCCAGACTGAGGTTAACAGCATTGGAGGTGGGGGAGAGTTAGCATTAAAAAAGGGCCTGGAAAATTTCCAATTGGGCTAAATCAATAACAGACACTATTAACAGACATGTGTCTACTCACCTGCCACAGATCATTGGCAATAGCATGCACGAACCAGTAACCAACATAAGACCAGTAGGCCCTACTATCTATAACAATAACCAAGCTGGGGATAGGGGCAGTGTGATAGTCTACATGTGTAATGTCCCTGAATTATGGCCTGGGACTTATGAGAGAAAGGAGATATTGACCAACAAGAGTATCCACTGGGTACATCAAGTCAGGGGATGTATTGCCATTATAAGAGATGACATTATCACCTGTGAAAGAAGGACTAGTCCCAATGAAAAAAGTGATTATAAACAATTGACATTGAAGGACAATACGCTTGTTGAAGGGTTACTGGCAATTGAGGCAAGATCCTACCCTCCTCAATCTCCATAAATTTCCCTAAAACCTTTTTCCTCTAGTGAGAGGCAGCAGAGAACTCATGGGCTACTGACAATTGAAGGGAGGTATAACCTAGCTCCACTGGGTGAGGGACTAGAAGCAGTAGATTGACACTCCGCTATGCCTAAGGAACTAAGGGCGCTGTCCTGGAATGTTACTCATCCTAGTGGTGGCAGGATTGAGGAAACAGAAATAAGTTACCTAAGTTCATCAGACATACAACTAGTAATTGGTAAAAACAGAGAGGGACGTACTCTACTCATATTTAACATGTATAGTAGACCATATGGGACCAATCCATTGGGGACAATAATACTCCTGCAAGAACTGATAAACAGCTGGAACCATAGGGTCCAAGGGAAATTCCACATCTTAGTCATGGAGGATCTTAACATACAGTTCGAACCCCTCAGAGAATTTGAAGAGCTTTGGGGTGAACAAGACTCAGTGTAGGAGATCCCAGCTCTAGAAGCAAGTTATCCTCCCGGTGCCCATAAACACGTGATAGACTCAGCCCCGGATATTGCAAGGTCTTAATTTAAGGGCATGCAATGGCGGGTGTAGTGATGAATGACCCCGAAGGAACACGTTCTTTGGGTTTGAATGATCCACACTGATTGATTACATCTTTGTGCTAACCAGCGATTGGGGACTTGTGGACAATTCTACTATCATAGACCACTGAGAAAGCAACCACAAACCCCTCTCGCTGTTTATAAGACTAAAAGACAAACTATGTGAAACGTCAACGCTTGCTGGATCTCTGGATCTTGCCGGATCTCTGGATCTCTGGCAATTCCATCATATACTGTTAAACGGGACCAAAAAGAGACACCTGGGTTAAAATACGCTGTTTACCAAAAGGACTTGAGAAACATTGAAAATATCTGTGGTGACTGTAATGGTGACAATTAAGTCTTGGCTGAATTTGATCATTTGTTAGTAGGCCTACAGCCTCTGTTCACACAACCAGGAAATGGGATAAAGAAAAGAGTGGTATGGAAGCCTGATTGGTTTGGTGGCGATTTAAGTCTGATAAAGAAAGACCTAACGCAATTCCTGGCCAGCAAAGGGAAGGTGAATAAATAGGGGTTACATTCATGGATAATTTAATATAAAAACAAAATTAAGGAGAGCAAAGAGCGCTACAATAAAGCCATGTCTTCGAGGCAGCCACCAGGAGGAATGCTAAGGCATTGTGGACCCTGGTGGCACCTACAAAGGTAATAACCACTTTAGTGGGATCTACAAAGACAATATGGTTAATGTGTGTGATAACATTGAAGGACCTCCAACTAAATGCCGAGAGTTGATTGAATTTGATAGACCAACCATGACTATCACTCTAGAAGAGGTAAATAATGCAATGCTGAATTAATAAGGTCAGAAAGCCTACGTCCTGATAGGGTACCAGCTGATTTATTAAAAGACAAACCAGATGCCTGGGCCTCGATCCTTTGTAAATTGTGTCTAGCAGTGGTTAAACTTAACAAGGCCCCTGATTCCTTGTGAAGTGCTGAAATAGTGCTGATTTACAAAAAAGACATTAGAGAAAAGTCCAGCTATAACAGTAGTATAATGAAAACGGGGGTAGGAATGCGCTTGACACTGTTAAACTAAAGTAAATCAACAGTCTTGCTGAATACAATGTTTTTAATAATAAAGCTTTCTTTGAAGAACAGCCGACACGTGTTTCGACACTTAGGTCGTTTTCAAGGCACACAAAACTAAAGATCATCAATTAGCTGGTTATATCCGGATCAAAATATTGAAAAAGTTCCCATCACTTGGGAAATATGGCGAAATGCAAAAGAACAAGGTACTAGTTGCCGTATTGGCCGACTGAATTATATAGCTCGATATATCGAGTGAGAAACATATATACCAGGATGAATTTATCCTGGTATATATGTTTCTCACTCGATATATCGAGCTATATAATTCAGTCGGCCAATACGGCAACTAGTACCTTGTTCTTTTGCATTTCGCCATATTTCCCAAGTGATGGGAACTTTTTCAATATTTTGATCCGGATATAACCAGCTAATTGATGATCTTTAGTTTTGTGTGCCTTGAAAACGACCTAAGTGTCGAAACACGTGTCGGCTGTTCTTCAAAGAAAGCTTTATTATTAAAAACATTGTATTCAGCAAGACTGTTGATTTACTTTAGTTTAACAGTGTCAAGCGCATTCCTACCCCCGTTTTCATTATACTATTGTTAATTGTTGCCAGCCTTTGTGGATGGGTTGGTGGGTACGGAATTGCTGCTAGAGACGCCTTTTCTGAATATAGTAGTGATAAATAGCGCACAAGTATTCTGTTTGTGACTCCACACATTTTCTTCCAGCTATAACAGGCCTATTTCATTAATTGACACCACCAGAAAAACATTTGCGAAGGTTGTTCTAAAGCAAATGCAGGATGGGGTAGCCTCAAATAATCCTATTTTCCACTTCCAGTTTGTTTTCCAGCAAAGGACAAGCACTGTAGACCAACATTTTTGCCTGTCCCTTGTTATAAAAATAATACACAGTATTGAAGAGAATGCAGGTGTACACAGTGTTCATAGACTTACAGACTGCATTTGACTGCGTCTCAAGAGACCAGCTATCGTAGGTATTGACAAAATGGGGCGCACCTGATTCGTTGGTAGCAATCATCACCAACTTTATTCCAACAATACAGCGGTGATGAATTGGGGTTCAGGGGGAGAAATCACTGACTAGTTCAGAGTCAACAAGGGAGTGCAGCAAAGTTGTGTCCTTGCCCAGCTCCTGTTTTGCCTCTACAAAAATTAGGTAATTTTGGAACTGGTGGCTGAAAGCTCAGAGGGCCGGTTCGATCCCCTGAGGCTTGGCCCTGACATTTTTCTGGCACTATTTTCTGCCGACGATCCAGTGTTTTGGCAATGTCACCTATGGGGATAAGGCACTGCCTGGAATGTTTGTCAGCAAATGTTGTCGGTTGGGCCTGACCCTAAACAAAAACCATACCAAAACACTGGTATTCAAACTGATGAGATCAAAGCTCAGCATATGCTCCTTGGTAGTAGATGGCATAGATCTTGAACAAGCAAAATATCATGACTAGTTAGGAGTAAGATTTACTGACACTGGGGTGAGGTCTGCTCAATCTGAAAAAATACAGGTAGTCTTGGAAACTGATCAAGGAGTCGAACAATACCTTGATTTAATATCACCGGCCTATGAACACACTCTATTTATGGAATTCAGGCCTGGTACCCTAGAGATTGCAAAATGTACTTGCGGCAAGAAATCTTACAATTCTGAAACATGCCCATGGTGTGACTCATGTTTGTGAATTGTTCTGATTTTATGAGTTTTTATGGTTGACACATGTATCCTGGATGAACTAACCATATATTGAATGATGTGTATGAATTTTGCACGCTAAAGGAACATGTGTAAAATAAAGCACTATGTTGATGATGAGTAGTGTTAACTAAAGGTGGTGTCACAGAAGTGACCTCTAACTTTGTGGGCCTATGAGCTTCGTCCCTATTTGAAGCTAGGCCCTTCAGAGTGGCAGGTTATGCCTTTTGACTCTGAGGAGAAGTCCCCTAAAGTGGCCTCTCTGGTTTCAAGGGTTACAGCCGCCACCTTTTTTCAAGGTGGCTCAGCTGAGTCTAAGACAACAGCTTTTCTGCTACAATCACTGGCAACAGGCCATACATGGTACACAGAGGTGGGGTTGTTTGATTTTTTTTTTATGTTCCCTTAAGGGATTTAGATTTAAAGAAGGTTTCTTCTCATATCTAGGAATGAGAGCTTGTCTCACCCTAATATAGTTACTTCATTCAGCCTCATTAATATCCATGATTACATGGTAGTCACTCTTGGGAAGCCCAAAAAGAACACAGGGGATCTGATAACTCTCACTCAAACCAAACTTTTTTACAAGTAAGGTCAACCCTTATGGTCCTTTTAATTAAGGTAACACATTGAACGATGCATGGGATGGAGAATAACTCTTACACCAAATAAGAAAACCAACTCCTCAGGAAGTTGGCAAAACATCTGTTTTATTCTCAATTATCTAAAACAGGGAGTACAACGGACAGGAACAGACGTCGCACAGCATGGTCTCAATGTATTTCATAAAAAACATTTCTTTTATAGCAAAAACTTGTCATACGTGACATCATACTATGTGGCAAACTACAAAAACCTACATGGGATTGTGATCAGACTAAGGGGAGTATCTAAGCATACTTTCTATAAGGGAGTGGATTGTGATTGGGTCTCTATAGTCAGCCGGGCAACTCATGCCCTCCCTTAGTGCAAGTTATCTTTGATAGTGATTAGAAACACGATACATCATTGGCTCTCAAACTATAAGGCCCTTCGTTATATGGCCTCCTACAATTGGTTGGCACGCTTGTACAATTCTGGAACATCCGATTCTCTAGCAGCACGTAAGCTGGTACCCCAGATGCTGGTGGTTGGCCTTGACCGCACCTCCTCACCCAATTAGCCCATCATCTCTCATCACTCATGCCTTCTGCCATTCAAATTGTACTTGAACTTGGCCTTATAGTAGCTTTTCTTCTCTAGCAAAATAAGGGAGTGTGAGCATGTTCTTATCAAGGTCCAGGCTTGCATGCCCACTTCTATTTCCATCCTGGACTCACGTGACAGGAGATCGTGAATCAACCCATTATATAGAATTGAATTGTCCTGAACAAAGAAACTTGCCACTCATGGGGTTCTCTCTTTGCAATTTAGCAAGGGATGCCTCCGTGTCTCACATTCACTGTTCTTCAAGGCCTGATAACCTGTTTTGGCTGCTTTAGCCTTTGACACCAGGCGAAGCAGTGTTCCTTTGGTCAATCTTCGAGCCTCTGCTTATTTCTTTGCTGCGACATACACACAGCTAGCAATCCTCCTTTCTCCACGGGTTGAGCTTACAAAAATGGTGACATTGAATGTCCAGATTTTATATATATATATATATATATATATATATATATATATATATATATATATATATATATATATATATATATATATATATATATATATTCAGTGAAACAAAACTTTGTTAAAGGGACATTATGGTTAAGTTGCACTACTAAAAATCTATGAAATTCAGTGAAAAAACTTTGTTAAATGGACGTTATGGTTACAAGTAAAACCGAAAACCCTAGAAATTCGCCAGTTATGGTACGCTAAGCAACCATAACTCATGCCACCACCGTGCACTGATAAGACTAACACCCAGGACAAAGATGACATCACAAATATCATTGATGACATCACCGATGACATCACATGCCTAGCCCCTTCTTTTTTGTTCACTGCCATATGTAGGCCAGGTGGTTTTATTTACTGACAGTCAGAAACTTAACATTCAAAAGGTATTACATTTATAAATGTTGCTATTCTCACATGTTCTTAAACTATTTCCTTAGAATTTAAATGCATTCATGATGTACATATATAGGGGAAGAAGCAGGCCTGAAACACAGCAATCATTTTTGTGCGTGAATACAATCATGTAGGTTATACACAGTTGCTAATGATACTACCTCTTGTTTGCTTACTTTACTCTCCATGTATAAGCCCCATATTTGTATGCATTGTAGTCTATTTATGTTTTGTGTGCTTTAGTAGAAATATGTAGTAAGTGATGCATTATTAGCTACTTAGTACATGTTTCACAGTACAGAAAAGTCTGATACTGAAGCAATCACTGTTTTATTATATAACTTTAGAAAATTACAATATTGCACCTCTATGGTGTATGCTGCGGCCAATACCTACATTTCTGTATGAGTAGTTTCCTGTACTAGAAAGAACAGTGCAATGGAATGATCTTTAGAACTCTACATTGCGTCATGAAGTATGTAGTTTAATACACATCTCTCGATAATCCCTGATACATTTTTGCCAGCATTACATTCAGAACACCTTGTATGAAAAGTAAATGCACATGTGATGTCATCGATGATATTTATGATGTCATCTTTTATGTCCTGGGTGTTAGGCTTAACAGTGCATGGTGGTGGCGCGAGTTATGGTTGCTTAGCGTACCATAACTAGAATTTCTGGGGTTTTTCAGTTTTACTTGTAACCATAACGTCCATTTACCAATGTTTTTTCACTGAATTTGATAGGTTTTTACTAGCTCAACTTAAGCATAACGTCGCTTTAACAACATTTTTTCACTGAATTTCATAGGTTTTTAGTAGCTCAACTTAACCATAATGGCCCTTTAACAATGTTTTTTCACTGAATTTTGTAGATTTTTAGGAGCACAACTTAACCATAACGTCCCTTTAACAATGTTTTTTCACTGAATAAAGATATAGATAGCATGCATTTGATAGGTGTTTAGTAGAATTTCCTTAGTTAATATACATATAACATAGAACATACTGAACCCCCTGCCCACGCTAGTTGTTCTGAGGTCCACGGACTTCGCGCATGTCCCCGGACGGACTCGTCAATACACTTTTTGAAAACTCAGAGGGTATCTTACATTGTTGTATCATGCAATAAAAACTTTGAACATGTTCAAAGAGCAGCACATACATAAATTACATTGAAGAATAAATAAGAAGTGCAAACTGTAAATGTAAGACACCAACATTCCAATTACATAGCATATGCAACATAATTGAACATACCAAAAGAAAATGACATATGCCTCCAGCAGAATGACCTCACAGAAAGTGCACAGCAAAAACCAAAAGCACACCTACGCAGCAGTAGCAGCAACACTTAAGAAAAAACTAGTAAGTACACTACATTAATTTCAGAATTCCCAGATGTGACACACCCTGTCTGCAAACAGCTGCGCTGTCTGTGGAGCGCGTAAGTAATACTGGGGCAGCCGTTCTACCCTTTCCACTTCACTCTCGGCACCATTCCCTCATTGGCTACTGTTAAGCAGTCACACAACCATCCACCAATCACATCCAAGAACTCTACATCTAACTCCATCATCACAGTTCAGCACTTTAGATATACTTTTGATCACTCTTAGTACAATTGTGCTATGATTGCAAAGCACATACCGTACTGTAAAACTCTCCAAGTTTTCTGCTTGCAGATTCATCCATATCCACATGAATGGACACATACTACAGGTACAAATATTTTCTGCACAGTACATGTACACCTCTTGTATAAATGCATACTTAATAAATGCTAACTGTCACTTCCCTGTATAACCTGTAAAAAAAGCTTACTGTCATTCCTCCCATCTGTTACGATAAAGTGTCGCTTGCAAAGCTGTCTGCTCTCCAAATTTTTATTTACGCGTATTACTAACTGTAAAGTGCAAAAAGTTTTTCTCTTCATTCATTCTGTCATTTGTGTGACCACTACCACCTATTTATCCACATTTCAACTATAATGGTATTGAATGCATTATGGTGCATAGGATGTACGTACACTTTCCTTTCTATACATTTTGGATATTTTACTTACAATCTATCATTTGAACTTCCTTTAATAATGATTACAATAGTAATCAGACACAACACACACAGCTGTCTAACAATGTGTCATTTCATGTTGAAAGATGTGAGAAATAACAGTGTGATTGTGGGAGAAGGCTTTGTAGTATGTTATAAAATGACACGCAGCCAGGATGAGTACATGCATCTTTATACATGCTCACAGATAGCCAATATCATTTGAAAGGCTCCCAGCTGAAACAACACCACTGCCTCTACAACTGCTCTTCCAATCTAGACAGCTCTCTCATTCCAGGTGATTGCCCATTCCGTTCTAGAATTTACCACATCATTCAACTACACACAGGTGCAGTCCTGTCTATCACATCATGTACAACTATGTACAAACAGTGTAGTAAACCAACATATACAACATCTCCCCATCCCTCCAGTCTGCAACGCAAGCGCCACACCTTTCATTGCAACCCTTACTTTCTTTCAGACTCTTCCACGTCCAAGCACCACACCATTACCCAGTAGTTTGCTAATCACCTGCAGTCTGGTAAAATTGCTTTGTCCCTTTGCCACTTTTCCAAGTGTTCTTAATTTAACCTTCTACCCTACAACTATCCTGGCGAGTAATAAGCTGCTGAACCCATCAAATCCTTCTGCTTTATTTCCCACACCTTCACAAATTCATACATTGCATGCTTTTCCCCACAGTTCCGGCCATTTACCCTGTATAAATAGCAAGGAAAACATACAGTTATTTCTCCTATCTCCTAACATCCAATAACACTGCCTTAAAAATCTGTGTGTACTCTGTGTGCTTTCATTTGTACTAGATTATAAGGCAGGTTCGTCTGACAGATTGTAAGTAAAATATACAGAATGCACATAGACAAAGGAAAGTGCATCTACATGGTATGCATAGTTATCAGAAAGCACTGCTACTGCAAAAAGAAACACATTCATGTCTACATTAACAACAGTACTATCACCACACATATTTACTAACTTCTTTCTTTCACAATTGCAGTGAAGACCACTCTCTTCAAAACCAGCACTGTCTGAAGTACAAACCAGAACTCAGAAGGAACCTACTCTTTCCATCCAAAAAAGTAAGTGCAATACTGCCATAATGTTCTAACTGTTACTCAAACACTGTAGAATTCTAGTATTGTAGAGCAAACAATTGTATTAACCCTGCAGCATTGGATTCGGTATTACTTGCCCCTCAGCAGCTCCATACTTTTTATTGTCATCTAAACACAAGTATAGTACACACAGAAATAACAATAGCCTTCCCGACCTGAAGTAACAGCCCATTGCTCAATCACCCACCTCTACATACATGCTTAGCATCATACTCGGACATTCGTGCAGTAGGCACACATACACTGCACAATATCCCAAACCACACTTTCTTTTTTTCTCCAACAGACCTCAAAGTATGTCTACCAAAAAGCAACTCCATAGAAAGAAACGCAAATGTAGACAAAATCAACATAAATGTGTCCAAAATAAGAATCCACCTCTAGCAGAATTTGTACAAAAAGTTCAAACAAAACAGCTAATACAGTCACTAAGCGAAACAAAACCAGCTTCGAGTAAGGAAACTGTGCCTCCTCTTTCAAAATGTAAAACGAAAGAGAAAATGATTAACAAGACTGCAACTACCACTAGTGCTAACACTGCACCTACAAATCTCTATATAGCAACAAGTAAGCATACCAAAAAAAATATTTTACAAAAAATGTTCTGCCACAGAGTCCTTCAGAACCTTATAAAAACAAGAGAGATATCATGCACAACCCTTAAAACCTACCATAGAAAATGAATCCTAGAAGCTCTCATAGTGTAATCTGTCTCAAAAGGAAATTTTATATTTTAGTTTTAAACAGAATGAAAACACTAACAAAACTAAGTACTAAACTACAAAAAAGACTTCTCAATAAATAAAATATCAACAAAGATAGCTTTGCAAACATCTGTGGGGGTGAATGGACTCACACCACCAGCACAGAACCACATTTCAATGAAGAACCATACAAACAAAGGCAAATACACCCAATTGCCATACATAGCAGTGGATGAGGGTATCAAAATCCTAAGAATACCATTATGGAACAAGAAACGCTGCTAACAAAAATATCCCCGGAAAACTTAGTATCAACTCTCCATTCCACTGAATCAATGCGTCCAGTCTACGAATGGCCGTGCACATCAATGTGTAAAATAGCCAAAAAATCTTTCTGATCTTTACGCCAGTTCCTCAATCAGTATGTGAAAGGCAAAGACAAATTGAAAATAAAACTATTACAAACTATGGACTCCTGTCCAGTGCGCAAATACACAGGACTACAAGGGCATTCATTAGCCTGCATTTGTGGACCTATTTGCAAAAACACCTTCCACCATATCAAAATGATATCAACACAACATTCAACTATAAGACATCTGATTCATAAACTGTACTATGCCAAAAGTCCTGCTTTAGAACTAGCCAATTTAAAGAACAATCTTCTACATGGTACAGCCAAAGAACTACTCAAGGAAATAGAGCGTATCCAGAGAAAATATTTTGGAAATGAAAGCCACTTACAAAATACAATTGCTTTACAACAGACTAGCAACATCTTTACAGATGGTAACCTTCTACTACACACATGAAAAGGAATACTAAAGTTTAAAAGTACATCTGCTAAAGTACCAAACCATGTGTGTGTGTGTTGCTGCAGGGCTTTTTATAAGAATAGCACACAAACTGTAGACATAATGTACAAAATAGAAGACAGTGAAGAATCCAAGTGGTTCCAATTAGCTCGCTATCTTATAGCAGAAAACAAATACCAAATTACTGACCGCTTAATACTTTGCAGTTAATGCACTGCAAAACTTGACAACAACTAAACACCTTCACGTGCTATATCAAATATTATTACCACCACCAAAACCCCTGCAACAACTTAACTTGTATGAGAGCATCATAATTCAAACAGTGTACGCATGTCAAGCAATAATACGCCTTCAACCGAAAACAGCCAAACTACCTCCCTCTCAATTACTGAAAGGCAGTTGTGGCAAAGTAGTTTATTTGCCATTAGATCTCAAAGAAAATGTACAAACTCTGGGAGTGCAACGTCCAATAGATCAATCTTTATTTATCTTAGTAAATGGCGTACCTACAAAAGACAAAAAAAATTGGCAACAACTCGTCGACTTACATAAAGTTAGACAAGCCCTGCAATATCAAAAAAAACAACAATGAATACTACAAAGAAATAAATATTGAAGAAAACCTTAGGGAAACCACTCAAATAATTCAAGACTCATCAGAAACTGGTCAATTTCAACTTCTAGAACCTGCAACAGAATCCAATATTTTAGACCATTATACAATTCACCCATTTCACTCTAAAGACACCATAGATGATGCACTGGAAACATACCAAATGTGACAAGCCAAAGTGTCTCCAGTCAGCATATGGGAAAAAAGTATAGAAGCACGTGCCTTTCCTCTACTCTTTCCTACTGGAAAAGGAGGAAGGTACGATGATAGACCCACACAAATAACAGCATCGGAATACCACTCTTTATGAATGTATTCTGAACACCCCAGATTGAGACAAAGGCCCTCATTACAACTGAGGTGCTAAGTGCACCAACTTTACCACCATGGTGTAAACTACGTTTACACCATGGTGGATGGCGGATTTACCGCCCCATTACAAGGTGAGTGGGGCGGTAAATCCCCATTTCCCATTTTCCCTTCCCCATTCCCATTTTTGCCCCATAGGGCATAATGGGAGTGGGGAAGGCGCTAATTACGGCACCGTAAATTACGGTGCCGTAATTAGCACCAAGGAGTCTTAGCACCATGGAACATAACGCCTGCAAAAAGCAGGCGTTAAGGTGGGAATCAGGCGTTAAGGGTTAACGGTGGCGTTAACCCTTAACGCCTGAGTTGTAATGAGGGCCAAAATGTGGAATACATATTCCACCTTCTCTTTGAAAGTGAACTAGCAACTCTATGCTACGGAGTTGCACACACATTGAAATCAGGTACCAATTTTCAAAATACGTCAGCTACTCAATTACTACAAAACGTGTAAGAAAAAGATGAGGTTTTACAGACAAGCATTGCAAATCTTTTAGCAAACATGTGTGGAACAAAAGAATACTGGTTCCGATGTCATATAGATGTATGCTGTATGATAAGAAACCTTGGCCCACCCACTTGGTTTGTGACATTAAGTTGTGCAGAATATGCATGGGAAGATTTAGACGATTTCCTACGCATATCAAACAAAAACAAAACAAATGTAGATATAAAACACCAGGAGAACTCTGCTCTCTAGATCGCTTCATTGCTATGCTATACCTGATTTGTAATATAACTGTTCTTCCCCTCGGAGAAGTACAACACTTCTTTTGTGAGAAAGGAATACAAATCCAGAGGAGCACCACACATCCACATGCTTTTGTGGATTAAAGATACTTCCAAATTTGGTCAGGACAGTGATGCCACTGTTTTGCCGTTCATCCAAAAATATGTCACTTGTGAAATCCCTTCACAAATGACACATAGTGACCTTCATGGACAAATTGTACAATTTTAAAGACACAAATGTGGGAAGTATTGCAGTCGCAAATATAAAAACAAAGGGAAATACTACACCAAATGCTGCCTTGGTTTCCCTAGACCAGTTTCAACAACAGATCAAGTGAACAACTTCATGTCTTCAGTTAGACATAATGGGCCTCATTCCGAGTATGGTGGTAAGGGATAGCGGCCACCGCTAACGAGAGCGGTGGCGGTAATCCCTTACCGCCATACTCCGAGTTCCCTTTGCGCCATGGTGGTTTTAACACCTGCTTTTAGCAGGTGTTAAAAACCATGGCGCTAAGGGACCTTGATGTTAATTACGCCACCGTAATTTACGGTGGCGTAATTGACGCCTTCCCCACTCCCATTATGCCCTATGGGGCAAGAATGGGAATGGGGAAGGGTAAATGGGGATTGGGGAATTACCGCCCCGCCAACCTTGGAATGGGGCGGTAATTCCGCCATCCACCAAGGCGCTGCCGGTCTGGGTACGGCGTCAACCAAGGCGTTAATAGCGCCATTGGTTAGCGCCGTACTCGGAATGAGGCCCAATGTCAAAGGTAAATCATCTCAGAACACATATTACATAAAAAGAACAGAAGGATCAAAATACATAAATGATTACAATGCAATCATTGCCCTCCTATGGAATGCAAATATAGATGTGCAGTGCATTGCAGACAATTCCACTGCAGTTGCACGGTATGTCACAGCTTACTTAACCAAAGCAGAAAAAACAGAGCTGCAAGACCTCTGGGATTACATATCATCTGACAAAACACTATCACAGAAATTGTACAGCTTAGACATAAAAAAGCTCTCCCATAGAGAATGTGGCTGCTATGAAGCTGCAGATCGTTTAACCAGTACTGCCTTGTATGGAAAATCTGAAAATATAGAATGGCTAAGGCTTGGTCCTGCTGAATCTAGAAAAAGAGTTCTCGAATCATATGAAGACATATACGCAATAGCCACAAATGATCCCAACAGCCAAGACATTTTGAAAAACAATTTACTAGGCACACACTACCCAAACAGGATTACCACTTTGGAAAATATGTGTCTATACCACATAGCCCGAAACTTCACATACAAAAATAATATTAAATTGGATGAGGAGAAAGGTAGATACAGAGTGGAAAAGTGTGAAGCCAGTTTAGTGAAACTTACCAAACAAAGCTTAATTAATCATATCAAATTGTCATTAAAAACTCCTCAACATAAAGAAATGTATTACATCTCCCTGCTTCAACTTTTTAAACCATGGAGAAAAGAAGAAGATTTATTAGATACCTATGACTCCTATGAAGACGGTTTCAAATCAAATGAAAGTACTATAACAGACGTAAACTTTACACAGTACGAAACAATGTTGCATAATGAACATCAACAAGAAGAAGAACTCCAGGCGCAACTAGATGTGGACACTCCTGGCAGTAGTCAACCTTCTGTAACAGGAAGCCAAGAGCCACTTGGACAGCCACTAATAGCAAATGAGACAGAATTAGCCATGACAGAAGTAGAAAACACCATGTTTCAGTATGAGCAATCTACAGAAGACTGTGCTCTACTAAAATCACAACTAAACAAGGAGCAGCATAGCATTTTCCAAGAAATAACAACACAAATTGAACATGGTGTGCAGCATGAAAGTAAAAATTGAACCTGCCAAGACTACAAACCTATACTGCTATACGTGAGTGGTCAAGGTGGTTCATGCAAAACGTTCTTAATCAAAACCATCAGCAAGTTCCTCCAACAATTGACAAACAACAAAATGTCAGCTGTTGTAACTGTCCCCACAGGTTTAGCTGCCTACAACATAGGCGGTGTCACTTTACACCGATACTACTCCTGTCAGTAGAACACCAAAACAAATTAGACTATTACAAACATTCTCCAGAAGCTGCAATGGAAATACACAGATTTTTCAAACAAATGAAAATGCTAGTAATGCATGAGGTAAGCATGGTTTCCAATCTAATGTTAGCCTTCATTCACCTCAGATTACATGAGGTCCTGAAAACAGACTATGAAGAACTCTTAGGAGGAAAACACATTATAGTTTTCAGAGATCTTCTTCAATTAACACCAGTTAAAGGTGAACCTATTTTTAAAACCTTAGGCCACAAACTATGCCATAAAATTCTTGGCAGCATAGGAAATGTCAACCTTTGGCAACATTTCCAAAACAGAAATTTACTGAAAACATGTGTCAATCTGCAGACCTCACATACGCCAACATTTTGAAAAATATTAGAGTTGGTGTACTATCTCAAGAAGCACAATCTATATTGAAAACTAGGCGCATCCATGCACTCTATGGCCACAACTCATGTGCTACTGATGTCATCGAACAATTAGCACACAAAATTGTTTACTGTACGTCCTTGATGCCAACTCTTGCAAGCTGTTCAAAATTTTATGAAACAATGTCAAAAAAGGAAATGCAACCAATACTTCAAATTTGCTCCACAGATAAACTGGACGTACATTGTATGACACTACTCATGTGTCAACAAGCCACAGCAAGGCTAAATACCTTAGAAACTCTATCTCTAACACAGCTGGTTTGGAGAAAATATTAAAAATATCTTTAAACTGTAGAGTAATGCTTCAACGTAACCTTGACTTGGACCAAGGGCATGTGACAACAAAATTTAGTTTGTTAATATTCTCTTTGAGAAACTATCAGAAGTTAAAAGGAATAGGATACTCAACAGATCGCTTGTTTCTTTTCAAAGACATGTATGTACGCAGAGAACAATTTTCTCTGACTCTAGTATACGCAAACACCATTCACAAATCACAAGATCTTACCCTAGATAAAGCATTGATAGATATTGGTAGCACAGCGATCAAAGAAGGCATGAGCCATGTAGCACTATCACGCTTACATACACTTGACAGACCATTTCTAATCAACTTTGTTGCAAGTAAAGTAAATGCTGATATTCCTTGCATTCTAGAATATGGACTGCATTCCCTCTACACCCCCATTTAAAAACCTATCCTGTTCGGCAAAAAGCACAATTTTGTAAAAGAAAACTACTTCAATCTCAAATTATGCAGGATCTGTTACGCTCACCTGGCTTCCACAGAGGCGTCGATCTGAACTGGACAGCTGCAGTCTCCACCAATGTGACCCGTTGGGCCGAGATGACGGACTGGACTGGCCCACCTAGCTTTGTTTGCTTTGCCCGTAGGAATATTCTTCTGCAAATGGAGAAAGGGAATTAACCACCCATGGAGTTGAGCGTAAATCCCCCCACCTCCCCGCTGTTCTCCCCACAGATCACCTTTGAAATCCCCTCTTATAGTCTCACCTGACGGTTTGAAAAGATGAGCTCTCCATCCTGCATTGAGTGCAGGGGCGCGTTGATAACCAGTTGCTTCACTGGCTCAAGGAATTGGTGAGTTCCAGAACAATATTGACTCCGAAAAATATGTAGTTCGTAAGAGTTCACATGTCTGACTTTCACTCTTGTCCGATTCCTTGCAGTTTGCAGCTTGACCCCAGCGAAGAGTTCCTCATGGTAGCTGACGAAGTTCAGGGTAGGATTTGTCTTATCCAACACAGTTCAATAAAATAAGGCTAGAATGTGAGCTGTTGTTTGCTCCCTTATTCAGGTGTGGAGAGAAAATATAAAGTTCGGGGAATAATGCCTCTGGCGGTAAAATTAGGTAAGTCTATTGTGGTGAGAACAGTTCCCCTTGTTTGTCCCTTTTTTTCACCTTGTTGTCCTTTTGTTCCCCTTAGGGGCCGGGGTATGGCGAGGATGCAATGGAGACTGCGCCGACCCGTGAAGAGGAATAGTACCCCCAGCAGTAAATAATGTAAGTCTATGGGGGTAGTTACTATTGCCTCTGTTTATTCCCTTGGCTCACCTTGGCTGTTCTTGTGTTCCCCTTAGGTGCCGGAATGCAGCGGGAACATGCAGAAGGATGTGGTGGATCGTGAGGATGCTGCAAAGTCCGGTGAGTTCAGCGTGGCGCTGCAGCAGACGAGGCGGCGCGCGTAAAATACTTCTTTCTTCCAGCTCGAAGGTGCGGTGGATCCGGAATTCAGGTAAGGATCGAAGGTTTTGCTCTTGTTCTAACCTTTTCTCCTTCTGTTCCTCCCTTTTTCAAGGAGCTGCAGACTCGAGGCGGGCGTGGCAGAAGACTGGATGCAGGCTTGCAGACACGGTGAAGCGTGTGCTGCTCTTCGGGCGTGGTTTAAATAGCCTCTAAAGTAGTCCCAGGTAAGTGTTCCTCCCCAGCCCCTCCTGAGTAAAAAATAGTCCCTAGGTAAAATAGTCCCTTCCAAGCCTCATTTGGCTTGGAGCTCTGCAGCATGGTCTGCATCAGGTAAGCTTGCAGCATAGTCTGCATCAGGTAAGTTCTACTCTACGAGCCTGGCGCCTATGGCGCCAGGACTGGCTCTCCATATGAGCTTGGCGCCATAGGTGCCAGGACAGCAGCCAAACAGCCCCTAGCAGGGGTTTTTGGGCTTGCTCAAAATAACTTGATGCCTGCTTCCGGGGTTTGTGGACCTGGTCTGGTTCCCCGGGGGTAGGCATCATGACAGGATCTCACGGCAATTCCTCGAAAGAAATTAAATGAAGCTACTACTTCATCAATGACCACAACCACAGAAGAATCTACTGTACAAACAAAGTCAAATACCTCTTCAAAGAAACAATGCAAACTCTGAACAAATGACTTGGACACAGAACTGTCAGGTCAATTCAAATTTTCAAATATAACTGGTGTAAAATGCTACACAAATGTAGCAATCAATATTCTATTCCAATTGGCACCAATTATTGAAAACATTTACGTACACGGAAAGACCAATTGTGTTTGCAAATGTTCGTCCTTCACAGAAATGCAACCAACAATCCTGATAACACTTACAGTGTCTCTAGAATAAGGCAGGATTTGACTACTGTGCTGTAATGGTCAAATTCACTATAAACACACAAGAAGATCCACACAAATTTCTAATGTACTTAAGGCAAGTACTAGAAAATAAAAACATACCTATAAATGAAATTTTCCAGATTTCATACATGCGGAAACATGCATGCACTCTTTGCAGCCATGTCGCACAAGAAGAAGTTCCTAATGAACGCTTTGTATATGTATCCGTACCTAACTGTAAATCCGTTCCATTTCAGCAACTTGTACAAAATGCATACCATAGCAGATTATGTACTACCTGCAATTCAGTAAATCGCTCCACATTACTGACTGGAATCACACATGGTCCAGTATCACTTGGTAAGACAACCATCACAACAATAGTTATAATCTACCATGCAGGAGCCACAACCACTGCAGGTCACTACTGTCACGCCTCTTAGGAAGCGCTGGTCCTTATGGTACCGTTGGGTTCAGAGGTATGCAGCATCCATTTTTACATCTAAGATGGTGGCTACTACTGCCTGCTGCAGTCTAGCTGCTCTGTTTCCACACGGCACCTCGACTCCTCCCCCTCAATCAAGCACAGCATATCTGACTCTTCCAGCAACAAGCGGACGCGTTGCTACTCCTTTTTATCAATGCTGCGTAAGTACGGACATAGGCTTTGTCTTTCTGTCCTTATTACGTTTACTGTGTGTAATTACCTTCTACCTTCTGTTTCCTGTATCAGTATACCTTGCTTCCCAGCCGTAAAACTGAAACCGCAGTAGTTTCATGAGCAGAACGAACCCACATGCTTTCAAGAGAATTCCTCCGGATTACCTCTGTACATCAAACAATATCATCCCTCAGTAATCTCCGAGGTACAAAGGCAGGGCTAGCTCTTCCTTTATCTTTCACACTGTAGGAATTGCCCTAAAACTGTTCCCTTCTCTCCCAGTCAATCTTATGCTTCTGCAACTCCCGACAAATATCGGACTACTTTTCTGAACCTGCAGCTCGGAAGCAGTCCCGTCCCTTATCACAGGTATTTCTTGTTGTAGGAGGTACAAATATCTTTTTTCCTTCTCTGCCCGTTCTAACACGTTCTTTCTATTTAGTGGAGTTTCCCGAAATCTGAGCATCCTGTTTCACGTATCATAATTTCCCGAATAACTACAGGTGTGAGTTTCGTCACGATTCCTTTTTTCCTCTAATATACTGTCTAAATCTATACCAGACCTTACTTACTGTATCTTTCTCTTTCCTTATATTAGACCTTTCGATGTGCACCAACCTTGAAGTATAGCTGCTCAGGAAGTTACCAGAAGCAGGCGACTTGACAGACATGCAGGGTTTTCTTCCCCCCAAGGGTTTCCCTGGGGTCTTTCTCTCCATCCAGGGTTTTTTTTGCCACAGGAGGAGAGGGAGAGTTCTATCGACATCACCCTACCTGAGTCCCGGTCACAATTTGGTCCAAGAGTTCTTCTCCGTTGGTGAGTCATGCTGAAGTTTCTTTCCTTGTCATTGCTACTGATTGAAAGTGTTTCATGCTCAGCTGATACAATGGTATCGCAGTATTATAATTATTACAACTACACTGCATATATAAAAAAGAATTGTGGATGGTTTGAATGTAATGATGCTATCATTACTCTAAAATAGAGATTACCAGCAAATCTTGAAAATGCTTACTTAATATTCTTAAAACCAAATTTAATTACTAATCTATTTATGAAGTTAAACAAAATTTCAACTTCAAAACTATGAACAGTTAGAATACGCCAACAGGTATCTAACAGCCCCAAGATTATTCAACAAGCAAACAGATAACTAAATACCACTGCAATGAAACAACAAATAAACAGTTAGAATACGCCAACAGGTATCTAACTGCCCCAAGAATCTGCAACAAGCAAACAGATAAATGAATACTGCTATCTATTACAACAATAATACCACCACTTCCAAATTAAAAAAACATACACCTATTCAATTCCTCCTACTGAAATCAATGAAAGAAATATATTGTACCACAATGTAGAAAGTTTTTTTTTTTTTAATCCAGCATGGATTTTTTTCCCACAGACCCATTGATTTCATGAACAAAAACAGGAACTGTGCAAATTGCACAGTACACTGGTTTGACCTGTGGTACTTCTAAAGTACTAACTATGAGGGTCGACAAAATGCAGAAATGTCTACTATGCAATGCAATACTCATTGCAAACTACCTACACTAACATGTGTTTTCTTCTTTTATCACAGTGATTGAAAAAACATGTCTGCTCCAACTACCCATGTCATGGAAAAACTGCATATAACCACAAAAGGTCAAACAGTAAGTATATAATAATTGGACTCACAAACTCCACAGCATAACACACCCACTCAAGCAAACACCTGACCATAGACCACAATACAAAATGTTTGCTTCCGTGGGATTCTTATGCTGCAGTGCTTGTTGCCAAACACTGCAATCTTTACTGCATAGCCTGGCCAAAACTCTACATACAGCCTCAACAAAGGAAACAGTAAGTATGTAATAATTAAACTCACAAACACTGCAAGATAACACAGCCATGCAAATAAACACCTCACCAATAAATACAACCCAAAATGCCAACAGTCTTCAATACCAACATTCTGAACACAATCCAACAAACAAACATACATAATCTTAGTATCCTTAGTATCCTAAAAAACACTATTACACTACTTCCAATCAGTACTCACATTTTTGAAAAGATATCCTCTAAGCAGCCCACAAACCACAGTCAAAATGTTTGGTAGCATTGGTGCGTTATGCTGTGGTGGTTGTGGCCAGGGCCTAGAGTCTTGGGTGCATACACCCAAGACTCTAGGCCCTGGCCACAACCACCGCAGCATAATACACCCATAGAAACAAACAGCTACCGAATGACCACAACCCAATGAAATAACGCATCCACCTCAAAACCTATCCACTTCAATTATCATTCTAAAATAATAATTACAACCAACACACAAACAATTCAATACATACCCTTTTCACTCAATGCTCTACTAACGACCCAAAACCAAGATCATAGTAAAGTAAAATAACCAATAGTGCGCCCAGTGTTTAGTATGTCCACGAAATACAGCGGAGACAGCGGACACCGCAAACACATCACGGCCTCCTCCCACCTAAACAAATACATCATTAGACCCATCTCTTACTCTCCCAACCTCTCCAAGCACTCCTACACACCAACAAACTCCCCAAAATTGGATTTATGCTCACTTCCACACTGTGCTGTGCGCGGATGTCCCTGTATCCAATATGGCGGGCACATCGAAAGAATGTGACGTACCTCACGCTTCACTCCAACCAATCAGCGAACAAGTCGTATGTCTGCGGACATGACGCAAGCCAATTGACCAATCAGTGTCATGTCAGCGGAGCGGACAGGGAAGTGTGTCTGCGGAGAGGACATAGATATCAATCATTTTTTAGATCCACTTTTTGGTCGTTTTAAAAAAACTACTGGATGGATTTTCACCAAATTTACAAAAGCATGCTTTCGGGACCAAGCCGCTGCTCCTGAACACAAATTTTGTGAAAATCTGTCCAGCGGATTGGGCTGCAGGCATGCGCAAAAATATACATTTTTGGACCCCTATAACTTTGCCCCCCCTTGACCAAACCTCACCAAACTTTGCAAAAAAAAAATTAAAAGTGGGCTATATACTTTTTTTTGCAAAGTTTGGTGAGGATTTGTCCAGGGGGAGCACCCAAAAAGTGCTCTTCCTATGGGTTTAGCAACTTAACCATAACTACATGGCCACTACCGCCTGCCATCTATTCACTGCGCATAGCCAGCCTTTACGATTACTTAGTCTACTTGCATTACGGCATCTGTACAGTTATAAAATGGCTTGCATTTTCTGCAGTGCTTTTTCAAATGTGCAATCTTCATTCTGCACATTAAAGTCTTCTCGATTCTTTACTTTGTCATCAGATTTTACACAGCCTATGCATTCTCATCTTTGTTCATACTTCCCAGTGTATCAAGCTAATTTCGTCATCAGCCTCTCCTCTTCACATCTTCACACTTCTTCAGGGGTCTCCCTCAGGAGACCATCATCTCTTTGGGGATACATCAAATAGGGTTTTCTAAGTGGACACCTTGTCTCAAAGGCTCCTCGTGCTATAGGTACCCTTACTGGCATTGTACATGTCGCGATTTCCGGTTTCCAACAGATAGGCAGAAGAGGGTTTGGGACTTCATGCAGAGGCATTTAGCCGCTCCTCTACAAAGGTCAAAAGCTTTCAACCATACAACAGTGTCATCCTTCGTGTCATAATGACTCACCAGCTCTTGGATCCTGGAAGCTTCAGACAAAGAAGACCCTGAAAAAGATGAATCGCCCAAAAACCTGTCTTCCATGGACATGTTATACCTTTTCTCACTTTCCCAGAACTTCAAGTTATGTTTCAACAGAAGCTGTCTTTTGTAAAGTTCCAGAGAAAAGTCAGGAGCCATGGTCGAGGGTAAGGTATGGAAGGAGGAGAGGGGGCTGAGCTATCATTCTCATCGGATACTTCATATTCAAACTCAGAGGAATTTGACTTGTGCTAAAAACGTTCTCATCCTCTCTCTAATCACTAGATTTAGAGGGTGTCACAGGGTTGTCGACTAACATTTTACTGCCCTACAACCTTTGCAGACTTTTTAGCTTGCTTACTTTACAGGTGAGGCCATACTCCTTACATTTTGTGTACTGTGTTTCCATGGGTCCATAAAGGAAGGCCTCAGGCTTAAAGTAGCCCATGTTTTCAGTTGTGAATACATGTGTGACTAAACCAAACCTTATTGATGGTTCCATTAAACACAACGTGTCTGAAGAATCAATGTAATCCAATCTACATAAATCCCAGCTCACATGCCAACAGTATTAGGCCAATTTATTTTCTAAAGTGCTACTAGACTTTATAAAATCATACCTTATGCAATACAGAATCTCCAATTCTTAGTATAAGGTTGAACCACCCGAGAGATTTGCAGCATGGACAGAGAAATTGCAGCATACACATGGTACAAAGAAACACTGATACACTTACGTATTGTAAAAATAATGTTTTTTTTTATATACATGCATGCAAAGATATTATAGAAACCAACACAATACTATGGTATACAAACCAAAGTATAAATCTATTTAGAGCTGCAATATGCAGATGTAGGTGGGTAAACCTAATCATACAAATTTAGAATGGTGTTATGTCTTGTGTCTCCCCTGCCCTGGTGCTTTATGGTATGCTGATGTGTAGAATGTTGTTGTGTGAGTGCTACTAAATGTTCTATGGATGCCAGTTGGCACTGACCTGACTGTTGTGTGGTGTGGGTCAGTGTCTGGTGGAGTGCCTGACCTGGCCACGGACCACCCAGCGTGTTGGACATCCCACACTTTGGGGTGTTATGAACCTGTGCCTGCTGTTGTTTTGTGGATGTGGGATGTTGGACACCTAGAGGTTTGCGGCACATTTTCCTGAAGGTTTACCTGCCTGTGCCTTTGGAGACACTTGAGTTGGACACCCGGTGCAGATTAGGGGGTGGTCATCTCTTTTCATTGGTGCATTGTATTGGGTGCCTGAAGCCCTGTGTTCTGACATGTATGGTGTTGGTTGGGTCACTCACCTGTCAAGTGTGAAGGGCAATGACATCTTCAATTAAGAGAGAGGCCCCCCACCCTGCTTGGAAGAAACTGCCAGTTGGTGTTAGCTGGGAAGAACAAATGGCTCCCATTTGTCTTAAGACTATCTTATAAAGAACTGTAAAAAGACATATATCTTAACTGTCAAAACTGTCAAAATTGGTAAAAATTTGGAATTTTCACAGCGTAAAAGTGGAATTGTGGGCTGTGTTTGAAAACTTGGTCGAATATCGTGACACACTCTGGACAGAAATGGTGATATATGTTGTATTACCAGAAAAGCATCCATGTTGCAAATGTCAAATTTTGTACATACATCCCTGGGGACAATTCGCATCTGTGCATAAAATTGTGGAAGTTTTGCCCAAATCTTTAATGTGTAAAATTACCAAAATGTGTCAGAAAGGCGAAACAAGGTCTCACAGACTGGAGGTTTGGACTAATCTGTGCTGCACAAAATATGTAGCCTGTGAATCTGACTTACTAAGAGGTTGCAACTGCATAAATATCTGTTTTTGGCAAAATTGGATTTTCAGTAAAGTAAATGTGGGAGTTCCTAGATACAGTGAAAATCACCTCATAAACATGATATCAATTTTCTGATATCCAACCAATTGTGAGCAAGGTGGAGACTATGCCCTTGCCCAATCATATTGTTAGAGGCGTGGGTAGTGAATCCTGCCACTGTCATGTACTATAATGATGTGATCTGGCATTATAAATAAGAGCCTCTGAAAACACACTGAAACACTGATTCCTGACTGATTCCTGATTTACTTCCCGGCTTCCTCTCTGTTCCTGTCTTATTGCAATTATCCATCTGGAATCCAGATCCCAACCACAAGGCCAAACCTTGCTGATCCTGCTTCAGCTAGGCCTCAATTTCTAATTATCCCAATAACCAAAGGGAAGCTGTGGTGTTTTGGGGGAAAGTATCCTGAATTAACCTGGCTTGCTGCTCAATAAGTAAATGCCTGCTGCTATCCTGCTATCCTGATGCCCTACCTTATCCAGTAATCAGAAGTGCTACCCGGTATCCAGTCCGTGCCCGCTGATTTTGTCCGGCTGTCCTGTGTTAGACCAAATCCGTGTGGTGATCTAGAGCGCTGACTTTCCAAAATCCAAACTAAAAGTGGACTGTGAGTATCAATAGGAACCATAGAACCACAGTAAACCTTGCCATAAATTGTCCTTAGTTCCAATCTCTGAGCTATCCTATTCTGACCCCAATAACCTATAATATTGTCATATTCATTCTTGCTATCTTGCTTTGATTCCTTGTGCTAGTGCCAATTTCTTTAAGAATTTTGTCTTGTGAAATCCTAAGCCCTTAGTCCTCCCTCGGGTGATCGGAATAGGTCCGCCAGGGCGGACATGGACGTGCTAGGGTCGATTCCGCGGATCAATCCCAGAGCTTAATGCGTCTCAATCTGGTCACCTAGCCCTAATGCCCTAGTGTAGAGTAAAACTGTTCTCACCTCACTAGATCTTGCATAACTCACTCAATTTATCAGCTAGAGACCTAATTTCACTCCCAGGTTGTACCTAGGATCTCTAGCTAGACCCCAACTAAAATCATAATTTCAGACGGGAAATGACATTTTTGCAAAATTTTACATGTGTGATTTTGATTATAAATTATTTTAAACCTTCCATTCAATTTCAAATTGTATGCTTTTGCTCAGTCTATTGCTTATGACTGCTTGTATCTTTCTAGTGTTGCTCCACTAAAGAATTGTACTTATTTAAGGATTTTGCACACATTCATTGTTTTATTCAGCGATTTCCGAGTGTCATTTTCACATTGTGAGGGTTTCAAATTTGTTTGGGGAGGGAAGGTTGGATTCAAATCTTGTTTCTTGTTCCTCATTCCTGATGACCTGCTGCTTCCTTATATATATATTTAGAATTGATTATTGTAGGTTGAGGAATATTGCAGGGGGAAATCCTAACTTGAGTGCTATCTTTCTAAAAATTCAAAAGTGTCTCGATTCTCTGGTGTTTTCTATCTATGTTGCTAAAGGGTTAATTTAAGTGCATTGCCTACATTCCTATTGTTATTGTCACCACATTGGTGATTGCTGCCCCATATATTAAAAAGTGCGTGATTTTCTTGAATTTATAAATAAATAAATAAATATTACCTTTACCTTTACCCACCAGCCTGGTTCCTGTTCCATTGTGACCCGGGGTGTTTGAAAAGGGGGTGTGACGTGAGTGGTGTATCTCTCAAATATTGAACCTATGTATGACAAAATAAGCATTTCACTTGTGCGCTGCATTCTGGGCCGAGACTAAGGTGTGTGTTGCCTGATTGAAATCCTTAACACTCCTGTGTGCTCTGTTCCGTACTCTCTTTTCCTTTGTCTGTGTTAAGGAGGGAGATGTGTTGTGTTTCGTGTCTCCCCTGCCCTGGTGCTGTGTGAATGCTAGCTAGATGGAGTGTTTGATGGAATGCTGAGGTGTAGAATGCTGTTGTGAGAGTGCCCCTGAATGTTCAAGGATGTCAGTTGGAGCTGAAAACTTGCGAGAGTAGGAATTGGTGACTATTTCACTAATGTAACTTGGACTTAAGTAAAAGAGTTTCACTTCCCTACCTGGTTTCTGGGAGTTCTTCTTCACCAAGAGTACATCTTTTTCTAATGGCAAAAAGATATTCATGGTGAGTAAAACCATATCTGTTAGACTTTTAGAATACAGTAAGTCAAGGGCAGCAGACCCTATTGGTCAGAACCTACAGTGTTATTCTGCACAAGGTTAGAGCCACTACTTTAGATAATGCTATTATCAGTGATCATTTTTTGATCTTGACCCATCTTGAATTTTTATTTAAAAAAAGGTGTATCTGTTTTTAAGATTCCTTTTTTGTGTGCTCACAATTGTAGGGAGACACAATCCCGAGGCCCGGAAGAAGGCACCACAACTGGGTGCTGAAACGTCCATGGACCTGGCTCTTCAAAAGCCTGTCCACATCTAATTTTGGGATTCCTATTCCCGACATAGACTTAGAATTGGTCACCACTCAACTGCAGCAAGACCCACACCTTGTGTTTTTTTTTTTCTCTGAGGACACACTATTTTTTTTCTGCCCCGTCCCACTTCTTTGCACTAGTTTTCTTGTATTGAATGTGCACCTGTACCATTATGTTTACTGTGTATGTGTATATGTCTACATTGGCATTGAATTATGTGATGCACGTGCCTCGACCCGTAATGTGTTTAAATTCAATGTGGAAGGAGGGGGGCGCTGTTGAGCAGCCCGAAAATGGCCGCCTGGCTGCAGAGCTCTGTGAGGCGAGGACCTTCATCCGCCTGCATCAGCGGTTTCCTCTACCGCCATCAACAGAAAACTTGTTGGGCTGCTGCCCAATCTCCGCTGCCTGCCCTGTTCAAGCCCCAGCCTGGGGCGAGCTTCGGGAGACCCCCCACAGCCTGCTCCAGTTGCGGCCCAGCCGCGCGGCTTATCCCCGGTGCTGTGGCTCCCCTGGAGGCAGACCTCCCTGGCTGGATTGCCCGCCCGAATCCTTCAGGAGGCGCGGGCGCGCCTACCCACCTGCCGGCCCTGCCGGTCAGCTGGTGTGTCCTGCGTGAGCCGGGGAGTGGGTCGTCCCCCTTGCTGAGGGCCGCGATCCCTCAAGCCGGGCATTGCGGTAGAGATCGGCTCTGGCTGCCCGATGTCTGGACCACCTCCTGCTGCCGCGGTGTGGCGCTGCAGTCTGGCCTGCTGCGGCCCCTGCGAGGCAGCCGCGGCCTCTGCGTGGCCTGCTGGCTGATTCCTGTGAGCCGGGACAGTGTCAGGACCCTGGGTGCTACGGTGCGGGCCCGCGGGCTGGACGTGGCCCTAGGCGCACTGGTTCCACCATGCACGGAGAGCAGGTGTTGAGCAGGGGCGACGCTGACCCCCCTTCCCGTAGCATCTGAGCGGGTGCCCTCACACAGCAGCCTCACACAGCGGGTGGCTCCTCCAGCTGTCCATGCCTGCCACCATTCCCAAACGCTGCTTGTGAGGCCCCAACCACTGCTCCAGCCTGTGTATCAAGACCATCTACTCCCTCCTGGATTACCTAAACATTTGTAACCCATTGGCCAGGGACATTCCATTTGGTGGCCTTCCCACAGCCCCTCAGCCTGCGCCCTGGTGGCATACAACTTTGGGTTCGCCTGACCCACATTGTCACGGTCCGTGCCCCACTTCGCCTACTGGGAACCCCACAGTGACAACACCTCTTCACTACTGCAATACTGGGCAGTCGGGCACCGCACTTGCACGGCGGCACAACCATTGATCCGACTGCCCCGCAAAACAATCCTCCATTGGCCGGATACCCCCGCCGTTGTGGACTGCGTCGCCCATCACCTACCAGCACATTGCCGTGGCCTCCCCACTGAAACCCGCTTGCAACTCCATTGCCAGCTGACCTTGATAGTAACAATGAGCTGCCCCCTATTCCGGGATCCTCGCTGAGCGGTGAACTTGGCACTGCACACCTACGCCCTACACACCCTTGGGTCCATGCTGGCGGGCCCCCCTGCTCGAAACTGTAATGCCTAATAGATCTAGAGGGGCCAACAGGGTAGGCACCATGGACAAGTTTGCAAGAGCCACTCCACGCGCACAGGCCGAGCTTGCTGCTCCGCTCTGGGGGACCATGGCCACGAACCCTCATGCAGTACGTCTGCCCCAGATCTCACCATGATGATGGAGTCTATGGCCAAGAATTTCACATCCTTCCACAAAAAGCTTGACGACATTAACGCTAATGTGACATCCCTGAAATCGCGTGTTGACCAGGCAGGAACCAGAATCACAGAGGCAGAGAACCATATAGGGGCAAACAAAGACATTCTACACTCGCTGCAGAATACGGTAGCCACCTTGACCCAAGATGTGAAAGCTGTAAAGACGAAATGTGATGATCTTGAATCCCGCTCACGCAGGAACAATCTTTGCATTATCAGGGTTCCGGAGAACGCCCTTAAGGGGCGTATGGAACTGGCGGTTGAGTCTCTTCTTAAAGACCTCCTGTGCGACCCTGCCATGTCACCACACTTCACGGTCGAGCGAGCTCACCGGGCCCTATCACCACGCCCCAAGCCTGGGGACTTCCCCAGGCCTGTAATCACCAGGATCCTCAACTACAGGGATAGGGATCTCATCCTCCGCCTGGCTCGCGAGAAAGGGGACCTCCGCCTTGACTCACATACCATTCGTATATTCCCCAACTTTTCTGTTGGGGTTCAACAAGAGCGACGCCATTTTCTAGGAGTCAAGAAACTACTGCGAGAGCACAATATCCCCTATGCAATCCTCTTCCCGGCCCGGCTCAAGATCACCTTCAGAGAAAAACTGTATTTTTTCACGGTCCCGGAGGAAGCCGTGAAATTTATAGTGTCCCAGATACCACCCCACAACGCGAAGGAAGACCTTGCTGCAAATGACTGAACCCATCTCAGCCAGTGAACATATAGCCTACTCATTATTGTTTGTTCTTCAATGTGCTGATGGTACCAACACTCCACTGTCTTAACCACGCATACACATCTACACTCCAAAATAAACACACCTGGCGAGTGCTCAGAGTGGGGCAATCTATGATTCCCCCCGGTCCCGATAGGTCTGCCCTCGGCCACCTACGTGAGACCCCGCACTTGCTCCACTATCCCCTCTCCCTGGCGCCTATCCCACCCAGGAGTTGGGTACTTCACCCTCTATCCGAGCAGCCGGATGTGGAACAATGTGATGTTTATGCATTCTAATGTTTGTTATACCGCTTGATACTCTACACTATCCGTGTTTGACTTTGTTTCACCACACGGCAGCAGCGCACTCCACTGCGATTTCAAGGTTTGAGTTTATTGCATTGATGTTGGGTCCTGGCCCCGGTTGGGCCACTAGCGAACTGGACCCACATTGGGAATCCACCGCTGGCTCACAGTTATTGGGGGATTATGGTTTGGAAGGGGGGGGGTGGGCGGGCACATCACCTACAAGGATGGGGTGGTGCGGGTGGGGGGAGGGCATGAGTTGGGAATTGTTATTGGAAACGGCAGAGGCTGCTTTGCATGCTACACTACATTGGGGCACAGGCAGTGTGGTGGCTCATATGGTAATTATGTTCAGCGACAACAATGCTGGGATTTACATTAGACCCCTAGAATGTCTACCATAGTAATGTCCTGGAACATCTGGGGCCTGAGCAACTACACTAAAGCCCGTAAAGTAATGGCTTACGCCAACAGACATAGATGTAAAATCCTATTACTGCAGGAAACGCACGCTATGGGCCCCCTAACGAAGTGTATGGCACCATCCTGGGGTCCCAATAGATATTTCACTTTAAACTCTACGTGGGCCATGGGGGTCCTGACGATGATTCATAAGTCACTCAAGTCTGTACTACACAGAAATTACATTGACGTGGAGGGGAGGTATGTCGTACTACATTGTACGATATCCAATAGGGAGTACCTTCTGGTGAACACCTATGGCCCTAATGTGGACTCGCCCGATTTTTTAGATCTGGTGGCGTCCGTCCTGCTGAGCTACGTGGGTGTACAGATTATTTGGGGGGGGGATATGAATTTCATTTTAGACACTGCCCTAGACAGGACTGGCACAGCCCCTAGGCCACTGTCCGGTGCATCATGTAGACTATTGGCTCACTGCACAACCCTGGATATTCGAGATGTATGGAGGACTCTGCACCCACAGGCAAAGGAATATACCTACTACTCCTCAGGGCATGACAGTTCCTCTAGAATAGACATGTTTCTATTATCCAGCGGGATGCTGGGTTGAGTGGTAGACACACGTATACTTGCCCGCACGTTGTCGGGTCATGCCCTGGTTCTGCTTTCCTTGGCCCTGGATGTTCCCTCGCCTACCATCAACACGTGGCGGTTTAAGTCAGAAGCACTTCAGGATATTGTATTTAAAGCTGACATCATGGCCGACATCCAATCCTACTTCGAGCATAATACACCCCAATCCACCACCATGGGAATCCGATGGGACGCCTTTAAGGCCTTTATCAGAGGCATGGCCATCTCTAGGGAGGCGGGGGCCCTTAAAACTATCAGAACAGCCCTCAGCGGTGCAGAAGCTAGATTACACGATCTAGAGCGGGCGCACCCGGCATCAGTTGACCCTGCTGTCCTCTACCAGATTAGTGAAGAATTGAAGCTATTTAATGACCTGGCCAAAAGGGAGGTCCAGCACTTTAGCCACCCTCGGGCGGCCCGGAAGTATGAAGAGGGCGATAGACCCGGCAAAACACTAGCCGCCTTGACAAGGGGAGAGTGGGGCTAGGCCCAGATCACTGGTGTTAAGGACGAACGGGGGGAAATGCAATGGTTCGACCAACAGATACTAGACGTCTTCACAGACTTCTACATGGATTTATACTCCCAGCCCCCCGAAAATATCGAGTCACATATGAGGAACCTCCTCGAGCAAATACCCACAACCTGTGTCTCCCCTGCAACCAGGGACCAATTTGACTCTCCAGTTCTGTTGGATGAAATTGTCGAGGCCATATCCAGTCACCCTAAAGGCAAGGCACCGGGCCCTGATGGGCTTACGGGCCAATTTTATCAAGAGCATGTTGCCTTGCTGGCCCCTAGACTGCTTGAGGTATGGGACGAGGCGCTGCGGCTGGGAACTCTTCCTCCCACTCTACATGAGGCGGCCATCTCCATACTACTCACACCTGGCAACCTGGCAAGCCCAGCTATGAATGTGGAGCGTACAGACCCCTCTCGCTAGATACCAAAATGTTTGCTAAAGTAATAGCCAACCGCTTTCTTCCAGCCATGACATTATGGTGCACGACGATCAATCGGGGTTTGTACCCGGGAGATCCACATCCTACAACATTAGAAGACTCCTCAATGCCATGTCCCGAATAGACCAAGGCGCTAATGCGGTGGCGGTCACGCTTGACGCCCAGAAGGCGTTTGACATGTGGTCCTGGAAATATATGTGGTTGGTGCTGGAAACCATGGGCATTGGACCCAACATGATTGGATACATTAAATTACTTTACACATCACCAGTTGCCAGAGTCCGTGTTAACTCCCTGACGTCTGGCCTAATCCCTCTATTTAGAGGCACCCACAGGGTTGTCCGTTCTCCCCGATTCTTTTCGCCCTGTCGATAGAGCCAATGGTGGACCATGTTAGGGCACGCCAATCACACAAAGGGATACGGCTGAACGATGCCCCCGAAATCATCTCACTCTATGCTGACGACGTACTGCTGTTTGTTAGAGACCCTGCCAATCACCTCGATCCGATACTGCGGGACATTACCCGTATAGGCACATACTCCGGATTTACCATAAATTACACTAAATCCGAGCTCTTCCCCCTCACCAGATCCATTCCACAGCCCGTGACCGAATACCCGCTGCGCTGGTCGCTTGACGGGGTTAAGTACTTAGGGGTCCAGGTATCCTTGACTAAAGAGACACTACTAGCTGAAAACTATTTGGTGGCAGCTCAACAAGCTGATGCCAAAATGGAGCGTTAGCCCTCCCTTAAACTATCTTTGGCCGGTAGACTCTCACTTGTCAAGATGATACTGCTCCCCAGGCTGCTGTATATATTTTGTAATGTCCCCATTTGGCCTGGGAAAAAATACTTTGCAGGACTGCACAAAGCTTGTGCGCAGTTCTTATGACACTCCGGGGCGGTACGGAAAACATGGTCTGACATGACACCTCCATATGATAAAGGGGGGTTCACTGCCCCTGACATGATGCGGTATTGGATCGCAGCTCAGGCACAATTTGCCTCTTATTGGTACCCTGGCCCACCCCCTCGCCCCCATGTTAAATTGGAAGCATTGGCGACTGCGAGCGTCAATTTCATGTCACTGATACTACACCGGCAATACGAGCCGGATTCCCCCATTGATCCGGTTCACACCACTATACACGCCTGGGGGCAATTATTTAAGTCTGGGGCCAACCACCACGCATACTATAAGTGGCTCCCTGCCTGGCGATTCCCCGGGCTGGAACCGACACATGACCAGGCCCTGGAGCATCATTGGGAGGCCCTGGGATACCGCACCCTAAAAGACTTTTACCCAGATGGGCAATTTATTACGCCACAGACTTGGAGACCTGGACATACTGGCTCAGCTCTAGAATTTTTTCAATATTATAGACTCTGTGCGGCCTTCCGCGCCACCTGGCCTGACTTCCCCAAGGAACCCCTAGAGTCCCCCGGGATCACATACATTGCCAACGCAGGTGGTGCCCGAGGGGTTTTCTCCTCACTGTACAAGATACTACTACTGGCTGCCCCACCCCAACCCTCTAGGGCCCGGGACAACTAGGCGACCAAACTGGAACTGGAACTCACGGATCACATGTGGGGAAAGATGTGTTCACACACTAGCAGAGTTTCCCTTAATTTTCACTATCGCACCATACAATACAAGCTGCTTAACAGGCTGTACTATACTCCATACAAGATCTCCAGGTTTGTTCCAACCAACTCGCAGATGTGTCCCCGCTGTAAAGCAAAAGACACCTGCAATCTACATATGTTCTGGGGGTGCCCGGGGCTTGCGGAATTCTGGGGTAAGATCCTGGAGACACTGACTGAGATCTGCGACACTCCTATTGACCCAGACCCAATGGGAGTTCTGTTTGGAATGTGGCTGACTGATAGGGCTAAATCCATGGCCAAATCTTTGAACGTGGGCTGTATTGTGGCTAAAAAATGTATTTTGCAGAACTGGAAGAGCTCCTCTCCCCCCTCATTCCAGAAATGGCTAAACCTACTTACTTGGTCTGCAAATTGTGAGGAGGAGTTCATAGCCACGATCCCAGTGCGTTCTCGCCCCAAGAATATTTGGACTGCCTTCAACAGTTACCTCCATGGCTTAGACGAAAACTCATCTGGGGAGGAGTCCCCCCAAGCCCTGTATTGATTCCTTGCACCATCTTGATATGCATGGATGTCACTACTTTGTATTTTTCGTTATTCCATTATTGTTGTGGTACAACTGTCCTGATACATGTATAATGTGAATGTTGCTGCCCATTCAGATGTATATGTTTGCTGTTTGCCTCTGCCAACAAAAATACATTAAAACAAAAAAAAAAAATAATAATTCAATGTGGACCTTGAAACTGGTGTTTGTTTAAAATGTCTGGCTAATTACAAGTTTGAGACTCATGCTCTGATTCACTTGTTGATCTACGGCAAACTGGTATGTACCACCTTTATTGTCTTACACCTAGTACTATGATTAACATTATATAAATTCCATGTTTGAGCCACTGTCATAAGGCTAATAACAATTGTGCATTTTTTTTTATTGACTGTCAACTTTGCCATTGCACCTCCACCCCAGACCAAAATATGGGTAATTGGTGATTTTTTTAACACCACCACAATCCTCGATGCATAGGGAGTCATACATAACTAATAGCATGATATGACCTAGACTGGAGGTTACACCTCCTGTGTCATATCCTACGCTTTATCCCAAGGTTCCGCCATTTAGGGCTGTCCCTCCTGTTACAACTGTCCAATCAGGACAGCCAGCACCCCCAGTGGGTGCTGCTTTTGCTCAGACACAATGGAAGACAAAGGGCTGCAGAGATTCAGACTCCTCCCTCGCTTCCTGACTTCACAGAGACTCTGGAGCCTTAGCGGGAAACACAAAGGTTCCGGCTGAAGACAACACTTCAACCAGGACCTCCCCAACCTGGGATAGCAGAAAAACACCCAAAAAAGAACCAGCAGAATGAAAATGGCAAAGGAAGAAAAAAGACACAATTTTTGCGCAATGGTGACACTTCTGTGCATTGCAGCAACTGGTTTGAAAGCCTGCGTGTGATATTAACTATTAACTAAAAAGTAATTGAAGTAGATTCACGGCCACCAGCCATACGAGTTAGCTTGCCAGAGTAGCACCAATGGTACTAGGTCAGTGAGAAAGGAGATGCCATGCATCTCCCCAGCCTCCACATAAGATGGGGTTTGGTGGTCTCACATATAAAATGTAAACCAGATGAAAAGTCCTCTCTACCCTTGGGAACAGTTGTGCACATTAAGAGAAAATAATAAAGGGAAGTCCAAAGGGCAACCCAGAAACACTGCCTATAAGGTGCGGTGTGCTGCCATAGGCACATGCTTCCAGCTCACAGGTTAATGGGAACTATGAATCCAAACATTCACTATGGAGAGACATAAAATGGTCACCCATAAAAAGAGTAAAAGACAGGGTCAGAGAGGATAAAGATTCCCACTCAGCCAGGAACAAGGAAACATAATCACGAAGTCCAGCAAGAAGTTCTGGGGTGGAAGATTTATCACATAAATACAAACGTTACCCAAGAGATATGTCGCACATTCATGATTACACAGCTGATGCATGCCACAATTTCGTCTTCCCTCATCACCTTAATACAGGTTAATTCAAATTAATTGCAATGGGTGCACTCTATTGAAATCGAATAAATATGGCATTGTATGAATATGAGAGCTCGCAGGGCAGTATAGGTTCATGCATGTACAGACCAACTAAATCCAATGCTTTTTTAATAACGAAAGAAATGTATATAATAATGTTGACATAATAAGCTGCATACCATGTCTATCCTACCCTGTTTTTTAAATAGCAAATCTCAGGTGCTTGTTAAGAGTCACATTCAAATAGTGCTCAGGGATAATGCAATGGCGAAAGCCACAAGAAGAGTGAAGGTTTTGAGTAAAGAGGGCTGCTGCCTAACTATGTGCACCATTAATGTCATTTCAATTAATGGCACACTGTTAACAGTGCATCTTTACGGCATGCTGCTCTGATACTCATCTGATTGGTTCAAATGAGTCATGATTTTCTTTTTTCTATTTAAATGCATTTAATATATAACTTGCTTCGCTGTGTATTACTTTCACATGCTCGGATCTAGAACACGTGACGGGGAAAGTCATTTCTGAAAGGCAACAGGGCTGACGTCTCAAAGCATCTAATGTCATATAATAAAGATTGCCCACGCTAACAGCTCAGGAGTCTTCATTCTATTAAAGACAAGGAGGCGAGCATTATGCTTTACTCTGTTTAATTACTGCCATTCAGCATTTTCAACAAAACAAACATTTGAAACCGTAACATGTGCTCCTTTTTTCCCTCCTTATGTAAAAAATACCAAATATGAGAGGTTTTAAAAGTTCTAAAGTCACTTCTTTTCTGTACTACCTCCCCCATGATCCTCTGAGGCTAGTAGTCTTGACCTCTCCTGATCCACCTATCCGGGAGCAGGTCACAGTATAAGAACCCGCCATGACAGTCCTCTGCCTCTTTCCTTTTCCACTCCATTGTGTACTGAACTCAAAACTGTCCTCTATTTGATCAACTGTGACCCTGGAGGAAAACTGGAACTGACTGGTCAACCGTAACTTGCTAGGTTCTCCGGACCAACTTGAACAACTTTCTTAACATCTTTGATCTGTGTAAGGAGTCAAGTCGATTTCTGATCTTCTCCCACGAGAAAGGGAAAATACTTCATGAGGGCGGGCCAACAACATCTGAGCATCAAAAATACATATACAGGTTCAGATTTTTAAAATACTTCATTTGGGTGGGATATAATGCTCGCCTCATTGTCTTTAATAGAATGAAGACTTCCTGAGCTGTTAGAGTCGGCAATCTTTATTCTATGACAAGACAGGAGGCTCGCATTATGCTTGTTCAAAGCTTGCCACCACTGCATTAGTAATATTAGAGACATGCTTGAAGTAAAAGGTTTTAAAGGTCGACTCTGAGGACCAATCTGCCGATTTCATAATGTCCTGAAGAGATACCCCAGCTGTAAATGCTTTAGAAGCCATTGCACTCCTCGCAGAATGTGCCCCAAATATTGACAGATCAATTCCAGCCCATTGCATGACCTCGCGCACCCATCTAGCTATAGTAGCCGCTGCGACTGCGTGATAAGTTTTTCTGCGCGCTATAAGCAATTGGGAAACCCCTCGCGGCCTAAGGTGCTCTGTGGAGACTTCGTAATCCTTGATGCACTGAGCAACGCATAGCTTTTCATTTTCTGTGAAGTAAGGGTATGAAATCACTCGCAATCCAGTCTTCGTTCTTTTCGCTGTATGAAAAGCTACCCCTTCTGGATAGAAGATCTTCCTATCGATTTCCAATGCCTTTACGTCCGATACTCTGCGGCATGATGTAAGGCACAATAACATTGCCAGTTTACCTGATAACTGCGAGCGGGAAAGATCTTTGTTCGCTGGCCATCTAAGGAAAAGTTCGAACACTACTCTAACATCCCATAAAACTGCGTACTTCAGTTCTGGGGGCTTTCTTATTTTTATTCCTTTGAGAAGCCTTAGGACCGCTGGGTGCTCGCCTACTGCGATCCCTTCTATTTTATCGTGTCCCGTTGAGATCACTGATCTATAAACACCTATCAGTCTAAAAGCACCCCCTTCTTGAAATTTAGTCGCCAGAAAATTAAAGACTTGCACTAAAGTGGCTGAAACGGGATCCAGACACTGGTCTGTGCACCATCGTGCCCAGGCTTTCCATGCAGTGCAATCGCTCCTAATGGTGGAAGGCGCCCAGGAATCTATGATGCAGCCTGCAGCGATTCGCGAAATTCCTGGCAATTCCCACTTTCTCCTGAAATCCTGCATGCCAGCAACTGCAGCTGCCTGTTGCTATCAGGGGATGGCTCTGGCCGGATGGTCCTAGTAGAAGGTCCGGCTAATGCGGAACTATCTTCGGAAAATCCAAAGAAAGTTCCATCGCTACTGGAAACCAGGGCTGGGATTTCCAGAGGGGTAGTACCATCACGAGTTCGGCGCGATCTCTGCGAACCTTCGCTAACGCTCTTGTGATCATGACAAATGGCGGGAATGCGTAATGAAGCGCTCCGTGCCAAGTCTGTAGGAATGCGTCCGTACCTGCTGCTCCCGGGTCTATCCTCCAACTGAAGTATGTCTGCATCTGAGCGTTCAGTCTGGACGCAAACAGATCTATGTGTATTGGGCCCCAGCGCCTCTGCAGCTTCTTGAAAACTCGTGGGGGAAGTTTCCAATCGCTTGAATCTATCAGATACCTCGCGTTCCAATCTGCTACCTCGTTGAGAGCTCCTGGCAAATATTCCGCTGTGACTGCAATATGATGTTCCAGGCAATAATGCCAGAAATCTTTCGCTAATTCCGCTAGTAGCTTGGACTTTGTCCATCCCAGCTTGTTCATGTAACGAACTGCAGAGATATTGTCCATCTTAAGCAGGACACAACACCTTGCTTTGCCCTTCGTGAAGGCTAGCACTGCAAATGAACCTGCTAACAACTCGAGGCAATTTATGTGCAGCTGCAACTCTTGATCTGACCATTTTCCTCCTGTTTCTATGTGCTCGCATTTGCTCCCCAGCCTGACCTGCTTGCGTCCGATTCTATAACTAACTGTGGCGTGTCTCTGAAAATGGCTCGGCCATTCCACGCCTCCATATTCTGAAGCCGCCAGTGAAGCTCGGTGAACGCTTCGCTGTCCAAGGTCACCAGTTGGTGATGCGCCACGCCTCCTTGTAGATACCTGATCTTGAGACGTTGAAGAGCCCGGTAGTGGAGTGGGCCTGGAAATATCGCCTGAATCGAGGCAGCTAACAATCCCACTACTCTGGCTAGACATCGAAGCGAAATAACTTTCTTCGCTATCACTACTTTGAGCTCTTTCTTTATCGCTCTCACTTTGTGATGAGGGAGCTCGAGGGTCGCTTTCACTGTGTCTATGGTGAAGCCCAGAAATTCTAGTCTCTGAACTGGCCTTAGTTGTGACTTGTCCCAATTTACTAAAAACCCTAGAGAGGCCAACAGCGCGCAGATCCATTGTACATTCTTGATGAGAGTACTTCTGTCTGCGGCTAGCACGACAATATCGTCTAGTTATATGATAATACGTATCCCTCTCTCTCTTTTGGCAGCTGCCACTGGTTTCATCACTTTGGTGAAGGCCCACGGGGGGGAAGGCCAACCCAAATGGGAGACAAGAGAAACACCAAATTTGCAGGGTAATTCATAGAATTCAGCACACAAGTGGCGCACGCGGCTGGCGCACAGTGTGCGCGTGCGACTTTCTGCGCCAGCTGCGTGTGCTAAAATCCATTTCCACGCACAGCGTATTCATGGATTTTAGCTACCAAAACCAGCCGTGGTGCACGTGTATTTCGGGGGTGCGCGGAAGGTTTCACACGCGATTGGCCGTGTGCGAGTGGGCTACGTCTATAACTGGGGTGTGCGGGAAGTTACACACGCGATAGGCCCTGTGCGAGTGGGGTGCGTGTCTTACTGGGTTCGCGGGAGGTTTCACACGCGATTGGCCCTGTGCTAATGGGCTACATGTATTCCTGGGGTGCGCGGGAAGTTTCACACACGATTGGCCCTGTGCGAGTGGGGTACGTGTATTCCTGGGGTGCGCGGGAGGTTTCACACGCGATCGGAGCGTGTACATGTAAATCGGGGGTGCGTGGGAAGTTCCATACGTGATTGGCCCTGTGCGAGTGGGGTACGTGGATTACTGGGGTTCGCGGGAAGTAACACGCGATTGGCCCTGTGCGAGTGGGGTACGTGTATTCCTGGGGTGCGTGAGAAGTCTCACACGCGATCAGAGTGGGGTACGTGTAAATCGGGGGTGCGCGGGAAGTTTCACATGCAATTGGCCGTGTGCGAGTGGGGTACGTGGATTACTGGGGTTTGCGGGAAGTTACACACGCGATTGGCCCTGTGCGAGTGGGGTACCTGTATTCCTGGGGTGCGCAGGAAGTTTCACACGCGATTGGCCCTGTGCGAGTGGGGTACGTGTATTCCTGGGGTGCGCGGGAAGATTCACACGCGATAGGCCTTGTGCGAGTGGGTACGTGTATTCCTGGGGTGTGTGGGAGGATTCATGCGCGATCGGAGCGGGGTACGTGTAAATCGGGGGTGTGCGGCAAGTTCCACACGCGATTGGCCCTGTGCGAGTGGGGTACGTGTATTCCTGGGGTGCGCGGGAAGTTGCACATGTGATCGGAGCGGGGTACGTGTAATTTGGGGGTGCGCGTTAAGTTTCACACATGATTTTGCTGTCAGAGCGGGGTACGTGAATTTCGGGGGTGCGCGGGGAGTCCTACCCGTGAATTGGCAGTGTGGGTCCTCCCAGGTGTTCCCTCTACACCCTCCATGGCCCCTGCAGGCAGCCCACACCACTGGGGACTACCCTGCACCCCTGGTCATGTCCCGCAGGCAGCCCATCCACCATGGGCATGCCCCACAGCCAAGCCACATGTCACCTTGCACTACTGATCACCAACTCATGTCCCCCAGCACCCCCACACCCCAGCAGTTGGGGGCACCTGCCAGCAGGCCCCCACTCATGTCCCCCTGCATCCCCACCCCCCAGCAGTCAGGGGCACCTGCCAGCAGGCCCCCACTTATGTCCCCCAGCACCCCCACCCCCCAGCAGTCAGGGGCACCTGCCAGCAGGCCCCCACTCATGTCCCACTCATGTCCACCAGCACCCCCACCCCCCAGCAGGCAGGGGCACCTACCAGCAGGCCCCCACTCATGTCCACCAGCACCCCCACACCCCAGCAGTCAGGGGCACCTGCCAGAAGGCCCCCATTCATGTCCTCCAGCACCCCCACCCTCCAGCAGTCAGGGGCAGGTGCCAGCAGGCCCCCACTCATGTCCCCCAGCACCCCCACCCCCCAGCAGTCTGGGGCACCTGCCAGCAGGCCCCCACTCATGTCCCGCAGCAACCCCACACCCCAGCAGTCAGGGGCACCTGCCAGCAGGCCCCCGCTCATGTCCCCCAGCACCCCCACCCCCCAGCAGTCAGGGGCACCTGCCAGCAGGCCCCCACTCATGTCCCCCAGCATCCCAACCCCCCAGCAGTCAGGGGAACCTGCCAGCAGGCCCCCACTCATGTGCCCCGCCCCCCATGTCATGACGATCCTCAATCATGGACCTAATGGCCAGCCACATCACACCCCATGCCACCCCAGCCCAAAGACCCAACTAATTATTGCATACATCCACATAGAAATGCCTATTACATGATACAACCCGAATGGCAAGCATGTAAATGAACACATGTCTGTCACAGACACACAATGGGTGCAAGTGAATGTGAAAACCCACATAATGACATGCATGAAATCAATGAGAGAATACCACACACCGAAGTATGAAACAAAAATTTATTGAATCCAAAATTAATGTAATGAAAAGAAAACACACAATAATGTGAAGAAGAAATAAAACGCAGCATGTCCAGAAAATAATGAAAAATATGAAATAAGAATCCAAAGAAATCCAAATGAAAATGTGTCCAAAGTCTCAGTCCAACAAAGCAAATCCAAGGGAAAACAATAAGTGAAATCCATTGCTTCATGGTGAAATGAAAAGAACAAAAAGAAAATCCACTGTTCAACTATATACAAATCACCAATCCAGGGTCCATGAGCCCAACAAATGAAATGAAACCTACAAAAAAGACTACCTAATAAAGAATTCTATACAAAAACGTGGTGCATTGTCCAATCGCCCCAAAATAAATAAAAACAGAAAGTAAACCTAACACTATCTAACTATTTACAATGGCAGCGGGCTAGTCCGACGGCTCACTTATTGATGTCCCGTGCCAGGGCATCATCGAACTCCCGCTCAATGTCCTGGAGGCGGTCCTCTTCCATGGCCCCGAGGGTTCGCAGCGACGACGATATGTTCACCTCCAAATCCCTGCGAATTGCTGCCAGGCACTCGGCCCGCCTCAGGGCCCTCCGCATGGGGTTCTCTGCCCTGACCGTTGTGAGCTGTGCCTCTTCCGCCCGCTGCCGCACCTCATCTATGGCGTGGCCCAACTGCTGCCACACAGAAGACACTTGAAATCCGGGGTCCTCCTGCCCTATGGCCGATGCCTGCCCCTCCGATGTTGAAGGCCCGAGCCATCATTGCTCCCACCATGTTGCTGATGCTGTGCCTGCGCCCTGGCTCTTGCTGCCTGCACGTCCTCCTCCGGCTGGGGTGCAGTTGTCGTGTGGCCACCCCTGCTGGACGTCTGACTCCCGACTGTGGCAGGGATGTGTCCTCCACCAGCCTGGCCGCTGGGTCAGGGGCAGATCCACAGGGTTCCCAGGTGACACATGGGTGGGAAGATGGAATGGAGGACGACTGGCGCGTAGGGGGTTCAGGTGAGGAGGGGGTCGCAAGAAGGTCCAGCACACAGAGGAATCCAGCACCAGTGACCCGTCCCAGTAGGTCAACGTGGTCAAAGAGGCATGCGAGACGACATGCATTCTCTCCACGAAAAGACTGCAGGTCACCTTGCATGCCCCGTTGACACAATGCTATCCCACTCAGGATAGGCTCAACACGGCCCCGGATAGCCACATCTGCAGGGAGAGGAAGGCCAGTTGTTGGGCGCTCATCCCCTCCCTGAAAACGGGTCTGGATGTAGGCATCCCTGCTGGTGCCAGATGATGCAGTGACAGGATCAGGGACAGGATTACACACAGGCACCTCCGCTGTGGCCTGTGCTGCCTCCTGTCCCTGCCCCTGCACTGCACCACTAGCACCAGTGGAATCCCCACCTCCAGACCCTGTGTGTGTCCCTTCCACGGCCTCCTCCTCCACCAAACACCCAACCAAACTGGATGACTCTATGCCATCTTCCTCCGTTGCACCCTGTGGGGTCGCAGCTGCCCCTTCTGCTGCCGAGGAGTCCACCTCCGACCTCTGCCTCTTGGACCTACCCTCAGCAGCTGCGGCCTGGGACGCGGCACCTGACTCCTCACTCCCCGATGAGATGACAATCCCCTTGCGTCTCCGGCTGGTGGTGCGATCCCTGCCGCTGTGCTCCACAGCAACCTCTCTACCCTCTTCATCAGTTGACGCTGCAGACAGGGAGAGATAAAACACAGACATCAGGGCACTGTACAATGGACTGATACACACATGACAGTTGCACATGAGTGGCAGTATCAAACTTCAGACATGGCATTACACTCCACGACACACATGTCATTTCAACTCACACACATGAGCATTTCCACAGCAATATTGCACCAGGCAGCAACATCCATACACATACAACAGCATGAACAGCCGAAGGTGAGCCTTACATCACATGAAACACAGGGAATGCACTAGACACGCACACATGCCAGTTGTCGTGTGGCCACCCCTGCTGGACGTCCGACTCCCGACTGTGGCAGGGATGTGTCCTCCACCAGCCTGGCCGCTGGGTCAGGGGCAGTAATTCGGCCTTCTGTGCAGGAGCGTGGTCTTCCATGTGTTGTTGCGTCGCCAGCTTGATACGGAGTGATTTGGCACGTGAAAATCTTGCACGTCAGTGTGTAATTCGAGGAAAGGCCCTTCACGCGTAAGCGCGTCAGCACATGTACGCGGTTTCATTGGACCAAAGGCCCTTAGCGGGTAAGCGCTTCTGTGACGTGACTCGCGCGGGCGTTTCCCTCGTGACATGGCAGCGCACGTGGAAAAACTGCACGTCCACGTGTGGATGCGTGTAATCCGAGAAAGGGCCTACGCACGTAAGTGACGTGACACGCGCGGGCGTTTCCATCAACACGGGTGCATGTTCATCGTACATGTCCAAAAACTGCACGTCTGAGTGTCAGCTCGTGTAATTGGAGGAAAGGGCCTTAGCGCGCACACGCGTAAGTGATGCTGTACGTGTGGGCCGCTTTAAAAAGTACGTGTAGGACCCCATTCCCTTGTACGTGCTTTTCGTGGAGAGCACGTGGGTGAATTCTGTACTTCTTGTCGGTTCACACGCGATTACTTCACAGCGTTTCAAGTTCGTACTCCCTGTTACCTCTGACAGCGTTCTTTATTCTTTTTGGGCCTGTTTCCTCAAACAGCGTTCACTTCTTCTTTTGTCCTGTCTCCTCAGACAGTGTACAATTCTTCTTTTGGCGGGGGTGTTGCCAACACGCACATGTGCGTCTTTTTCACGTTCTTTTTCCAGGCAGACGGTGAGTTGCGCACGTATTTACCAACTGTGCTTGCCCCGTGTGTTGCGTACCCCTTCAGAGGTCATTGTAGGCTGCGTGTATTATGCGTACGCTTATTTTTGTGTTTCTGGGTGCCACAGCATAGTGCGGGTTCATTTTTTCATGCACGTGTTATTTTATTTTTTGATGTTGGGCTGCCTGTGCGTTGCGTGACACGTCATCTTCCCCCAGGGGTCACAAACAGCCTTGTTAGAGCACTAGGGTACGAATTTCATCTAGTAACCTACCCTTTTCACCCCCAATTGCCCAGGACAATAGTTTACTGCTACTCCCATACGCACAACAACATCAGTGCCATGGTTGGGAGGCGACCAAGCAGTAAGGGAGGCAAAGGTGGCCGACCTTCAAAAGGTGGGCGTGGTGGGCATGGTAGGGGACGTGGCCGGGATTTGCAGGGTGCCCCTAGACCCCCACGTGTGGAGAACCAATCAGGGACACCCAGGCCCCCCCTATGGTTGAGGGAAACGTGGCTGACACCCTCCCATCTCAGCTCTTGTTGGACCAGCCCATTGTGGCACCTGACCTGGCACAGGATGACTCCCAGGCTGACTTCCAGGTCAGCAATTCTAGGCCACGTGTGGCGGTGCACGTTGGTGTCACCATGCCACGTGGATCTGGGGCAGCTATGTCATTTGCTGCCCCAAGTAGGCAGGGTGGGGAGGCTGCAGGGGCAGCTGCAGCTCCAGCTACCACAGCACTGAGTCTCCCAGCCAGGACAGTGTCGGTCCGGGTCCATCAAACTGACGTTCCCCCTGCCAACATCACACTTCTGCCAATGCCTTTAGCAAGGCCTATGGTCATTGTGCATTCGCACACTCCTACTACCCAGTCCACCGGTGCTTCTGCCCCTACTGACCAGAGCGGCGTAAGCCACTCAGGCTCCGCTCCACCTTTGAAAAAGAGGAAGAAGGGTGCTCTGGCACAACAGGCTGAGACCCCAGACACAGCTACACACTCCGGCATGTCAAGGAAGCCTAGCTTTAATGACCCCGAACTTGATGCTCTTGTGACCTATGTGTCGGCACATAGCCACGAAATGTTGGTGACTGCAGGGTGCAAGACCACACATGGTCAACATAGGGCACACTGGCAGACCATCGCGGACCGCATAAGTGCCCTTGGATTTGTGAGGCGCACAGCTGATGATTGCTACAAGCGGTGGAATGACCTGAAACGCAGAGCAAAGAACAAGCTGGCCTCAAATCATGACGCTACTCTGGTTACTGGCGGTGGGTATCCACAAGAGGACAACAACCTCACTGAACGTGAGTCTGTTGCTGGGACCTTCATCACAGAGGAACAGATGCAAGGTGTGGGAGAACTACCTGATTACGAGGCATTGTCCGGTGAGTGCCCATGCGTGTGTGTAATCCATGTGTATGTTGTTTGGGTGACGGGTTCTGATTGAGTGCCAGGTGAGGGTGTGTACTCCTGAGTGTTATGGGTCACCCATTTGCTTCCTCCCATGCATTCACTTGACTTGTATTTGGGTATGACTGTATCCCTTCTGCCCACAGTTGCCAATTACGCCCAGATTAGTCCACTTTACCTTGAACTGTCATCTTGCAACTACATTGGTCAGATTTTGTAAGTGTTCATTCAGGCTGATTGTTTCCACTCTCCCATTTTTAGTACACATTATTCTGCCCTATTGCAACATATGTGATATGCTTTGGTCATTGTTTACAGCCCACACTGGGCCACTACTTTTACCTTGTTATGTTAATGATTACACCATTCAGGCCAATGGAGTTTTGGGCTGCAGAAATGTTTTATTACAGCCTGTTTGCATGTGGAAGATGAGAGGTGTTTCCTGTAATGTTAAAGTGAACAACCATTGATCAGCCCACAATGACTGTGTTATTGGACACTGGATGTGTTTCAGTGTGTGGCACATGCATATTTTGCAACACTATTCAGCATCAATCACCGCATCATGTCGATGTGACATGGATGTGTGACAGTACTCATTCACTGACATATAGCTGTAGTTTTGTAATTTACCGTGGCTATGCTACATAACATCTGTGTGGTGGCATGTGTCATGTATGTGTATTGGACATGCCGCTCACAGCCTGATGTGTGATGCCAGTGCTACCCAACATGCTGCAAATGTGTTGCATATCCATCTTGCTCTCCCCAGTGTCTGCCTTTTTGACTCCACTTCCAACTCTTTGACAGTGCATGCATGGCAGGGATATAGTCATGTGGGACATGTCTAATTCATGTACTGGATCTCTGGCTTGTCACGGCCTATGTGTGTGCTATGGTGCTCATGCCTGTTTCCATTTGTTGTCTTTTATGTTTTTGCAGGTGATGATGCACTTGGTGCTGTTGAGGTTGAGGAGATGGTGCAGACCCAGGAGGAATCTCAGGCACGACCGGGCACCAGTGGGGGACGTGGTGTGGTGGTGGGTGAAAACCCAATGTTACTGCAGACAATACTGTCCAGGGGTGCCTAGACTTATGTGCAGTCACAGGTGAGTGTTTTTGGCAGGGATTCTGTTCTGTCCAACCCACCTGGACCAGGGGTAGAACCCTCTATGGAGATGTCAGTGTTGGTTGGTCCGCCTTTGGCGGTTACGGATGCAGGGTCACACTCCACAGCATCTGATCCTGTTCCTGGGCCAGCAGATCAGAGGGGGAATGCAGTCCTGCAGCCTCAGGCAGTGCCAGCACAGCAAGGTGCAGATCGCCTTGCCCCAAACAGGTGTGGTGCCCGTCAACACAGTGGCCATGCGCCAACAGGCAATACTGTATGGAAAAACTCCATGTATGGTATGGCGACCCAACAGGCAGCATCAGTAGAAATGATGGCTCAGGCAATGGAGAGGGTGGCCAATACCATTATCCCCCCTGAAAGGCAGATGGATCAACAACAGCAGGCAACAGACTCCATTTGCCAATCACACAGGGAAGACATGTTGGGGTCCAACAGGGACCGACGGGCGGCACTGGAGACTCTGTGCGAATCCATATCAATAGAGTCCCAGGGCCACAGGGAAGCCCTGAGGGTAGAACTCCATAACCTCAGGCAGAGTCTGCTTGAACTTGAGGCTTCCCAAAATGTTAGGGCAGGACAGCAGCTGGAGCAGCTCACGCGTTTTCTCTCAGCTGAGCTGCATACAACACGTGAGGAGATCCGGGCATCACGCGAGGCCATGCGTGCAGAAATGCAGGCAACCCGTGATGTGCTGCATGGGGATCTCCGCACTTTAATCCTCCAGAATCAGACCTTCCAGACCCGCATGCTTGCTACCATGAAGGACCACACCAGGGCTTTGCATGGGCTGCCTCCCATAGTGCCACCGCCTCCTGATGCAGCAGCAGAGGATAAGTAGAGCGACAGCAGTTCTCCCACAATGGCATAGCCGTGCAGTCCATGAGCCCAAGGAGGTATTTTTTTTTCGCCACATCCACGCAGGTGGGTGTTGGTGTGCACCCTGTCCTCGAACTTCCTGGGTGGCCTCCCCCACCCCCCCCACCCCCCACATGGCCATTTTTGATTTTTGATTTTTTTTTACAGTGTGTTGCCTTGTGTGGCTCCCGTGGGCATCCACTGTATTCCGGCTGGGCACATGCAGGCTTGTCCTGAGTTTGGGCTAGATGCTTGGGTTTGTGAGACACACACCCCTCTGGCTTCCTGTTTCCATGTGCTTGCAAAGGGTGTGACCAAGTGACAGTGAATTACACAGTGACGTTGGGCTCCCATGAGCTGTGTGGGCAGTCTGTAGTCAATACTGTGTAGACATCCCTAGTGGATATTGTTGTTGTATTGTACACTGCATGGTGTATTGATATGTGCTTGTGCATCCATGTCTTCCTCCTAATCTGTAGGTTCCTTCCTCATGTCTTAACAAGGCCGTCTACTTTGCAGATGCAGTTCATGTTGTATGCAGTACACTGAGACATTTGCGTGGCAGCAACACTCTACAGTTGTAAGGGGTCGATGTGCTGATGTATTCAGGTTGTAAGACTACCACTACTTGAACTTAGTACTGTCATGTTTTTACATTTTTCCATGGTGTGTTGCAGCATTGTGTTGGTGGTAAGTATTTGGTAATGGGTGCTGTTCGTTATACATTACTGGGAGCATATTGTGTGTGGGCAGTTTCCATTAGGGACAGTGTACTTTGTGACACTTGTGTCAGGTCTTGTGCATTGTTTTGTTTGCTTTCACATTGCATGACATGCAATGGTGTGTTTGGTAGTGGAGCTGGGGAGGGGTTGGGTGATATGGCGCTGTTCTCATGTTGTATTTAGCAAGGGGGTAATGAATTTCACAGCATAGATGTATGTCTTTGCTGTGAAATTCACAGCATGACACAGCAATGGTGGCGTTTGGGTAGGTAGGGATGCACACAATGTAACACTTCCAGGTGATCAATCTCAGGATGGTATGGTTGTGACAGTTGAGTATCCCTTATGTCATCATCATTGATTGTCAGCTGGTATGTGCCAGGCTGTGTGCACTCCACAGGGGTGTGATTTTAGGTGAAGTAATTAGCCACCAACTGCGTATGGGCTGCCTCACCACGTGCCCTTTCCCCTCCCATGCGCAGCGGGCGTGCATGTGGTTGGGGATGTGGGGGCCCCACCATGCCCACCGGCAGGCCCGGCATGTTGCAACGTTGTGCAGGACACATGCTGCCACTATGATCCTGCACACTACTGGGGGAGCATATAACAGTTGCCCACCAGAGCGGTCAAGGGAGTGAAAGCGTGACTTGAGCACACCGAATGTGCGCTCCACTATGCCCCAGGTTGCAATATGGGCTGTGTTGTATCTTACCTCGGGTGGCATGGTGGGGTTCCGAATTAGCGTCATCATGTGGGTGATCAGAAGGTAGGCACTATCCCCTGGGGAGGTGGTGATGGGTATCATTAGTGGGGTTGTGACATTACTCAGTATCTGACATGCATGTATGTGCAGTGGCATTTATTCTCACCAAGCAGCCATGCATCGCCATGCCGCCCAGGTTCTAGGTCCCGGTTTAGGGTTGTAAATGAAACTGTCATCGGTGGACCCTGGATAGTTGGCATATACTGAGGTGATGATTCCCTTGGCATCACATACTACCTGCACATTGATGGAATGCCAGTGCTTGCGGTTTCTATAGATGTCCTCAGATGCCCTGGGGGGACGTAGAGCCACATGGGTGCAATCAATGGCACCTAGCACCCTGGGGAATTGTGCCACCGCATAGAAATCCTGTACGGCAGCCTGGCTTTCTGCAGGTGTTCTGGGCAGGTATATGTGCCTGCGGACTGATGGGCATGCAGTCATGATGCCCAACACCTGGTGTAGGCAGCGTGACTGCATGGCCTGTGACACCCCCCCACTATAGCACATGTCCGCTGAAATGATCCAGTGGCCAAGAAGTGCAGTACATTGAGGACCTTCTCCAGGGGGCTAAGTGCTTGGGAGCACAGGGTGGGGGATGTGAGGTCATCCTCTCACTCACTCACCAGGTCGAGTATTATGTGAGGTGGAAACCTGTACCTCCCATACACATGGCCATCAGGCATCCCAAAAAGGCTTGTTGTGGGTGTAAACATTCTGGGCCTGACTATCCTCCTTCTCCTCCTGCGGTATCCCACGGCCACTGCTGCTAGGAACGGTATATTCATCTTGGCGTCTGGGCTTGTTTGTTGTTTGCGCGCGGGTCCACGTACGCCTGCTTCCTGCTGGTGTACGTGGTACCGGATTAGCACGTCTTTTTTGGCGCACGCATTAGCCCCGTTCAATTCCATGAATATGTGTTCCGTGCATTTGCCTCCTGTACTTCCCCCGTGACGCCCACATTTTTACGCGTTGTTCCCCATTCCGCCTGTTACGCCCCCTGTTCCACCTACTTTTGTTGTGTGTGCTGCGCTATGTGCGCTTTCGCTGTGCACTTAGCGCACGCTGTTTGGAGACGTGTGCGCCAGCATGCGCCACGCAGAATTTTAGCGCACATCCAGGGATTTACACTCGCACGGACTTCCATGAATCGCTGTGCGCGGGTTTCGCTGCGATTTTCGCACTTGCACTGTGTTTCGCACGCTTTCACACGCTTGCGCCGAAAATTTCAGCATACATTAATTCCATGAATCAGCCTCTTGGTCTTTCCACCGAAAGCGCAGATACTTTCGAAATTCTTGAGCTATCGGAATTGTAAGATAAGCGTCCCTGGGATCCAGGCGCCCTAAGTAGTCTCCTTGGCGGAGGAGTTTGCGCAGAAGGTGAATGCGTTCCATCTTGAAATGATAGTACTCGAGCCATGCGTTTAAACTCTTCAAGTTTATGACTGGCCGAGTCTTGTCTCACCTGTGGACCAGAGACATGTTGCTGAGGAAACCTGGCTCCTCTTGCATATCTCGCTCTATAGCTCCTTTGTTCAGTAGACTGAAGAGCTTGTTGTGCAACAACTCTAACTCCTCGCTTGCCATATATATGGGGGGAGGCTCCACTCTCTGTATGGGGTTTCCTACAAACTCCAGCCGCAGCCCTGCTACTGCTTGTATCACCCATGAATTGCGTGACAACGCTCGCCATTCGCTCAAAAATTAGAGAGTTCTCCCTCCTACTCTTATGCTTGTTGTACTCACCAGCAGCGGCACTGGGTTGTCGATAAGATCCTCTCCCTCTCCAACCTCTCGGAAATCTGGATCTGGATGGGAAGAAGGTATCTTGAGGTTTCCCTTCCCAGTATTGGGTTTGTTGTCCCTGGGGCCTGCGCTGGTAGTTGTAGCGACCGGACGTTCGGCCCCTGTGGTCCGCTCCCGGAAAAAACACGTCCTGGGAAGATTTTCTTTATTGAGCTCTGAGCTCTCTCTAATGCACACAAACTGGGCCATCTCTTTAGCGAAAGCTTCGCCAAACAATAGGTCTTTGCCATTCTCCCCTGCCTCATAAGAGGCTAGATCACTTCATTTTTTGTCAATCTTCAATAAGACTCCTCTCCTCCTATCTGACGAAAGTGCGCAATTAGCATTTCCCAGAAGACACACTGCCCTCTGGGCCCAATTTCCTAAAGCGAGGAGGTCTACCGGCATCTCGGTGTCCTTCGCCTATTCAGCCAGGTCCATTATTTTTGCTAGTGGGCCTGCTATGTCCAACAGCTTGTCCTGGCATCCTCTCCAGGCGCAGTCAATTCCTTTCCCAATATCACGCGCTGACTTAGTCACAAACGTGACCATCCTGGGATCTAGGTCTGGAGTTTCCGCCAGCTTCGCTGGTAACACTGGCCTAGGGCACTCTGACCTCATGCGTGAACGCACCTCTCTGTCCAGTGGCTTTCTTATGTGCTGGGACATGTACGCTGACACCCTGGGTGAAGGTACCCATTCTGAAGATTTTGGGTGTCTGATAGTCTCTGGATCGAACATGTCAGCGGTGTTCTCCATATCTTGAGGGTCGACATTGTCTTCAAAGTGTCATGAGGTGTCTTCGTCTCCTTCCCCGTCATCATCGGGCGAGTAGACCTTGTCATCATCCCCTAAATTATTCACCCCTGGGGTAGGGGGTCTGTCCTGGCTCTCTTTTTGTTTCTCCAGGAAGGCTCTTTTTAGCCTAGCAACGGGGTCGCTTACATCTTGGGGAGCAGCATCCTCCCTTTCATTAGTGCTCGGGGGGGTCAAAGAGTGTTTGCTCTTCCGAGCTACCTTACGCCCCTTTGGTTCAACCCTGTCTGCGGGGTGTCTGGCTGACGGCCCTGCCTCTGAGCTCTCTGCCCGCCTTTTCTTGGCAGTTACCTGCTTCTGTCCTTCTGCCATCCTCGCCTCCAAAATTTTGAGCCTTTGTGTTATAGGCTGTACTCCTAGCGAGACTGCTTGAGTCAGCGAGTCCCCTAGCACTTTCTTAAAGCTCTGAGATAAATCAGCTTCCTGGTGGGAGGGATCCTCCTCCCATTCTTCTGCACTCCATTCCGGAGAAGTTGATGGCATTTGGCCAGGGCTTCTGTATGCAGCCATCACTGCTGTTGGCACTGCCAACTATCCGCTTGTCAGCACTGAGGAGTGGGAAGGCTGTACAAGTAGTGGAAGTAAAAGCCTTAGCAGGATAATCCCTTTCTCCCCTCTGCACGGTAAACATCTGTTGTCTTTTTTTAAAAAAAAAATCGAATTCCCATGCTGTGGAGGCTTACTGTCACTTTCTGCTTCGTGACGTAATGAAATCGTTATGCGCAAGCGTTGAGGTGTCCCCAGGGAATGCCGGGAAGCATAAATCCTCCCGCTCCCCTGGGTCCTAGAGACCGCCGGGCTCTCTGCGTCTCCTGGCAGAACGGGGCCGGCAGCCTAAGGCGAGCGCATTCGCTCGCGGCTCCGACACCCGCTCCTGTTATATTAAAATCCAGAGTTTACTCACCTGATAACGCTTGCATGTCAATAAATACATTTACTTTACCAACGCGTACGCGCGCTGAACTCCCGTGAGGTAAGCACTAATTCCTCATTAAATTAAATTAAATTAAATTAAATTAAATTAAATAAGTCAAGAAGACAACAGGTGTAATACAAATAATCAGTTCGCTAATATTGAAGTAATTCCCGAAACTTATCATGAAATAAGAGACAAGTACTTATCTCAAAATGGCAGCAAAAAGAAAGAGGCAGAGGACTATCATGGTGGGTCCTTTTACTGCGACCTGCTCCCGAATAGGCGGATCAGTAGAGGTCAAGACTACTAGCCCCGGAGGATCATGGGGGAGGTAGTGCAGAAAAGAACAGTGACTTTAGAACTTTTAAAACCTCTCATATTTGGTATTTTTTACATAAGGAGGGAAAAAAAAAGCAAATGTTACTGTTTTAAATGTTTTGTTGAAAATGCTGAATGGCAGTAATTAAAGAGAGTAAAGCATAATGCAAGCCTCCTGTCTTGTCATAGAATTTACAAACTATCTCAGATAACAGCTACCATATCTAAGGCGAAATTGTACTCACAAAACCTTCTGAGAATCATTGTCTGATGCATTGTCTACATTGCGCCCAGTTACCTCCGGGTTCCGTGCGCCCCACAAATAAATAAACAAACAAGCTATGTGAAATATATGTGCCATTATGTCCCAGATCTTGTTAAAACGTCTGATGCACCCTTGCCATGGCAGAACTCCTTTGTCCGCACCTTGAAAAGCCTACATTCCCGGGCACTTAGGAGCGAGGGGAGATTTCCATAGCCTCGTCAAGATCCAACAGAGGAGATATATTAGTAAGGAGTGTCTAAACTGCAGGAGCTTAGCGAAGTTCACCCAGGCAGATTGAATTGATTGTTAAATTGTTCAAAATAGAGAGACTTTCAAGCAATTGCCCTAGCCTTCCCATTGTTCAACCTTCCGCCAACTCACCAGATAACTAACCATGAACACGGGAGGTTAAGCCTATTTCTTTCACAGATGGCTGCTATACGTGCACCCCTTATGCAGCTTGCAGTACACGTACATGTCACGCCAGGAGTGCTTTAGCACCCACAGGCAGTTAACACAAACCTGCCTTCGTTTTTCCCTGAAATGAGAGATTGCCAAATTCAAAAGAACAATAGCAGCATGCCTCTCTCCTGAAAATATGTGTAAACCTCGAGTTTCGCTATCTAAAAAAAAGTACCTTCGGGCACTTTCTCAGTTCTCCCCAGTAGCACTTTAGGTCTGTGAGTGAAAGGCCGTCCATCTCCCACACCAGTCAGTAAGGCTTCCGACTGTAGCGAGGGTCTTCTACCTTCATACAGAGGACATGCTCGAGTTCATACACCTGAACTTGCTTGTGTTGAGGTGTGAAACAAGGACACGAAGCGAGTATAAAAATTGTCGGTAGAAAAATGATACCAGGAGGTTGATCCTGCCTAGGACTGAAAAGGGAAGGCTTGTCTATCTTGATATAGGCGGCTGTGCTTTGATGCAACTTTCATGTGTGTATTTTCTAAAATAACCAACCCGTTCACAGGGTCAAGATGCATAGATGAAACTATTCGTACATCATATTCTAGCACGCCCACACCAGTGTCTGGTAGGGCTCGTTGTGTAGCCCAATTAAATACCGAAACCCGATGCACACGTGTATTCTTGTGATGCCCTGGGATGGGTCGGAAGAGTTTTCGCGTTATCAATATCAGGCCCTGCCATGTTGATAGCATATCCCTTTTCTACATAAAATCGTGTAATTCACGTATCCTGGTTAATTGTCTGACAGGAAAGAGGAAAGGCAACAGGTGACAAAACTTGTCCAGGGCCTTTGCTGAAAGGAAGGGCACTGGACTCTTCCCTCCGACTGTCAGAAAAGAAAACAACTCAGAATACAAGTCCTGGGTTAGACCCATCTAGGTGATCGGAAAACCGAACCATTGTTTCCCAAAGGATCCTCCAGACTGCTCGGCAAAGGCTTTTTTTTAACACTTGTGTATAGGCGCGTTATAAATGCCATATCATATCATATCATATAAATTTCCCAAGAGCAATTGCTTCTCCATCGAGGCGATGTCAATGAACAACTGCGGAATGCTTGTATGACCACTTGTACACCATGTGTTCATAAACTCACACTGGCCTATGCAAATTCGAGCTCCAGCTACTACTGTCATGCATTGCGCCTGACCTTCAGTGTGTATTGTATTGTCTACATTTAGCAGTGAGATTTGATTGTACAATGATAACAGATTTGGCTATTTTCCCTTCTCTGGCACAATTACTTTATTTTCCTTTGTCCAGGACTCCGGCACCTTGGATTGTTGCTCTGAATCAGATAAAATGTTAATGAGCACATGAAGCAAGAGTGCTCTGAACATGCAACTCACGTCAAGAGGAATCCCATCCAGACCCGAAGTGTACCCCTGCCACACTCCCCGCCGGAGGAAGCAAGCCCATAGCCAAAAAAAGAACCTTTTTGGATAAAGGTACCACCGATACAATATGCTCTGGGGAAAGGACTGGATTTTCTACTTATCCCAGGTAAATTGCAATGCTCTGTTTACTAGTAGAAGTCTGCTGGTTATACAAATATGACAACTAACGTTTGGCATGGTACAAGCACTAGGGCAAAAATTGCCATAGTGCAACAAAGATACATTTTCAATGTGTGTTTTTTTTTTCTCACCAGGGGAAAGTTTGCCCTAATGGTAATACCACTCCGTATTAGCACTAAGGCACACTTTGCCTTGTTGCAATAATGCAGTGGGAATATTTCTTTTTTGCCAATGGGCAATTTTTGTCATGGCTTATACCATGCCAAATTGCACTTTTACTTGCCAAGGTGCACTGGTTTTATAATATGTCATTGTGTTTTTTTTTAAATAGGGTACACTTTTCCCTAATGCTAATACTGTGCAAATTTCACGTGCACTGGTTCAAAGCATCTATAATCTAGCCCCTGCTATCGTCACCTGTTTCATACTCTAGTCACTGGCCACTGCTCCATGGCACTTCTTTAAGTTGTCCTGTACTTCTAACTTTATCCCCAATTCCACTATTGTGGGCGTTCTCTGCCCTCATGGCCCTCCCTCCATCTGATGTCACTGGCCAAATCATTGCCTGCTCACCACTGAGATGACTCTCATTCTGCTCTTACACAGGAGAAACCCCCATGAAGCCTGGCTTCCTTGTATTTGCCTGTGGGGACACCCACAAGCAACCTCCCAACCATTTTCCGGTCAGGGTTTCTACCCCTGTCTGCTTCCGACTCCTGTCCCACAAGTATCTATCCCCCGTCCCCTGCCGTCTTCCACAATCACCTGCCCTGCTAACTCTGTCTACATTATTAGGCCTACAGTAGCAGCTGTGGAAACAGCAGCCCTGCTTGAGGTTCCATAATTAACATCCACATATCCATATGTCTCTTGTTGGCCCACTTCAGTGCGAATAGTATTTAGCGATGCTTGCTCCTAGGGGTTCTTGTTTCCAAATGGTAAGGTGCGTGGTCCTTGATTTAGTTGGCTTGGAGTAATATTGCATAGTTGAGCATAGTTGAGCTTGATAGAAATCTAGTCACAATGGATACAGAACCTATTCACTTCATGATGCTATGTACTTTACAGCTACGATGGTGTTATGCTGTGGTGCAACACTCCCATATATACCTCCCAGCAGGGTGTTCAGGGCGTTTGATTCAATTGCTTGGACATACTGGATAGTTGCTTTATAGGTGCATGTGGTTAGAATTCGGGAGCCTGAAACACTCTCCTGTAGTGGAATTAATTGTCCCGTGTCTTGAATGACGGCTGGGCCTCGGCCAGCTTGACAAACACCCCTTATGCAGCTTGCAGTACACGTACATGTCACGCCATCTAACCTGCATCACTTGTCTAATACTGAGTAGCCGTGAAAAGGCAGTCCGATCATTGGATGTATGATGTGAAGATAGAATTGGCCATTTCAGCTAACATGTCGCAGATGCCACATCACAGCTCACTAGCCATACTATGGAACTGGAATGGCATATTCCAGTAGAAGTGTATTTACATAACATTACATTGACTGAATGGTTGGTAAGGGGAGACAATGGCCAATTCTTATATATTTGACCCCCGTTTTTACTGGTGACTCATGATGCAGGTTGATCAACAGCCTTGTCCTGGGGACGCATGCTGTGCTGCTGAGAAATACCTTAGGCCCTACAATAGGACATGCGTTTGGTGATTCTGGGAAAAGCAGGATACATGCATTAAATAACATTGGCTCTCACCTTGGCCTTTGTTGCACCAAGTGCTTGCTGATGCGATACTTGAAGTGGCAGTAAAATGCGCCAATGCCTTTGGGTCTGCAACCAACATGATAAATGAACATCCTTGAAAGAAGGCAGAGGGAGGACTCACCCAGGTACGGTTTCATTTCATTATGGAGTGTAGGTGGCAGTCCCACACGCTGGGCCTTAGATTCTGACATCTAGCGTTCTCCATTTAGGCCTGAGCATTGCAATCAGATGGGATAACAGATTTTGAATACGATTGTGACAGATTTACTGATATTCCATTGTGTGATATTTACTTCATCGGTAATTTGTGAGTGTGGGCGTTCTTGTGGGGAGCTGAAATGTCCAAAATGCATCTGTGCCGCCTTATGCTTCCACATGCCTCAATGCAGAAGAGAAACTGACAGTCTTGGGTTATCTCCTCCATCACTGACCTTGCCCTTTTGTAATCTCTTACGACTCTTTATATGGATGTTGTGTAATTCCTGATGGATCTCCAAATATCTTATACTATTCCCAAGACTTTTTCAGCATGAGCACATGGTTTGTTTTTTGGAACAGGTGTGATTTATTGTCGGTGTCCCTGCCATGCAGGGTGTGCATGACTAATTTGCAGGGATTTTAAGGGAGGTAGTTCGAATTAATTTTATGATTTTAGATACCATGGTATATCTGTAACGACGGGGAAAGTGGAGGAGGGTGGTTTCACTCCAGTTTAATCTCTATTTCTTGCGAGAAATCCGGTTTCAGTTATTGGCTTTGATACAGGCTGTTTTTCTTCATATGTTCACTGCATCAGTCTTTGTGTGTACATGACAAATGGACTTCTGTCATGCAGGAGTACAAGGAAAAGAAGAGGTTAAACCTTCTTCTCAGCCCTCACACTGCTACAAAACAAACGCAAACCCAGACATAAAGTTAAAGCAGGCACAGTTAAGAGATATACCTCCTTTGCCTTTTGTGCTAACTTGGCCCAAGGGAAGGCTATACTCCTAATAGGGGTGTTAATGTGATCCAGTAAGAACCTAAACAGCAAAATATAACAGTAAAAATAAGGCAATGTCCAATCAAGGTTCTATAAACATACATATACTTTAATTAAACACACCATCTGCATTAATAGCTAAAAAGAAAAACATTTTAGAAAGTCCACCCCTGTGGAAAGAAAGAATGCAAAGATTGAAAGACAGAGCATTCTGGGTAATAAAGCAGGGGGAGGGCAATAATAAACAACAAGGTGTTAAAAAAGGCATGTCTGTTGCAAAAAGGGATACTTGGTGACCTAGTCAGCCTCTGGGGCCCAAAGATCGACGAAGGGGGCATTTACCAGTCAATAGTACCTTTTGCTGTATTTGGTGGTTCGTGAATGGTGAACCAGGCTTCTAGGTGCTGTCCTGGCAGTTGGAAGAGCCTTAAATGCACTAGTCACATTGTTCCAGACAGGGAGTGTTGTGAAGTAGGAGTTGAGCTGAAGTTTGTGGCGGTACGAAGCAATTCTTGAAGAAGGGTGGATCGTGAGGGTCACTAGGGTCGCTTTGATGGTTGATGCAACTGAAGATGAGGTGACTGGATGCACTGTTCTATGTGGTCAGTCCGATGATGCGATCAAGGAAATGCAGATTGTCAGTGCAACAGAAAAGATCCTGGTGACTGGACCACAATTTGTGTCAGGCGGTTCGATGCAATGTTCAATGGTTGCTCTTCATGAGGCCACCAGGGTCAGCTCAAAAGGTGATGTAGTTCGACAGCGAAGATGCTGGTGGTTTAAAAGATGGTCTGAATGCAGAACATGCAAACTATAGGCTTTGAGTTCAAGCTGAGGCAACAGCATGCTCACCTGGGATGGTTGGGGAGTGAATTAGTTTGAGTGTGTGACATAGTGGCTCGAGGATTAATCGAAGAGTGGCTCTCAAGGTCCTGCAAGTTTAAACTAGGTAACACAGGCTCTAGTCATGGCTTGCAGCGGTTCAGTGGCAAAAAATACAGAATTCCTGGCTGTCTTCACTATCATATGCTGTGAGTCTCACTCTGAGGTCTCAGAGACAAGTGCATTCCTTGTTTTCAGGCTCCAAATGCGAGGGAGTTTGGTGCATACTTCCAGGAGCATGATGGGGTACTGGGCAGCAGTGTGACCGGCTGAGATGCAGGGCTTTCTCCAGCAGCAGGTGAAATCACTGGCATAGGGTTTTGGAAAGTCAATTCTTCCAACATGAGTCCAATTAATTGTTTGAATCAAAGATGGAGTGAGTGACACCTTCTTTTAAAGGCAAAGGTCTACAAGAGATTGAACTAAAGCAAGCTTGCTTTAGGGGTTCTATCTCTTCTTGAGACAAGTGGTCTTTGCATTCTGACATCACACTGAGAGTGCTTTGTGATAAAGCAAGCAGAGAGGACAGGAAGAAGAGCTAGAGATAGAGGTCAAAAGGATAATGGAATCTTTCCCCAACTGTATCAAACTCCCTCTGTCTACACTAACCCACCACCTTTCTTTGTTATTGGCATCAAAGGTCCTTTTAGTATGCATCACCCTGGTGTGAGGCTGGTCCTTTTGGAAGGGGTGGTGACTGGGTGACTGTTTCCCAGGCCAGATTCTGCTTTGAGGCTGTCCTGCTGGAGAGAGGTGTTACCCAATGTTACTTAGGATCAGAGGCGAGGCATAACCATTAATTCTCCTGCCCTGCAAGTTGGCATGTCCATGCTGTCTGACCAGAACATACAGTACCGTTTCACAGCTGAGCTGAGTTGACAGGGCTTAAACATGTTTCATATCAAATTGATGTGATTTTATTAAGTATGATATATACTATCCACCATACCTTAAACTCAGGTATGCCATATATTTAAGGTCTACCACTACCACAAGGGTAGAAACTCTCATAGGCGGTCATTACAACCTTGGTGCTAAGTGCACCAACTTTACCACCATGGTGTAAACTCTGTTTACACCATGGTGGATGGCGGATTTACCGCCCCATTCCAAGGTGAGTGGGGCGGTAAATCCCCATTTCCCATTTTCCCTTCCCCATTCCCATTTTTGCCCCATAGGGAATAATGGAAGTGGGGAAGGCGCTAATTACGCCGCCGTAATTTACGGCGGCGTAATTAGCACCATGGCGGGTTAGCGCCATGGATTTTAACGCCTGCTAGAAGCAGACGTTAAAATCAGAATCAGGCGTTAAGGGTTAACGGTGGCGTTAACCCTAACGCCTGAGTTGTAATGAGGGCCATAGTTATGTGCTTTAGGGAACAGGGGTGCATATCCCAAAGTCAGACCCTGTGCTGCACTGACTTAGCTGCTTTTGCAGCTGTCAGAGTGCCCATGTGCACATTGAACCTGCTCTCAGCCAATGGGGAGCAGGTGGTGCAGATCAGGATACTGATACAGCAGGGCACAGGAGTACGCTATGCTTTTGGCATAACAATTGTAGAGAGGGGTGTTCTGGTGAGCAACCCACCCTCTCTGAGAGAGAATTACCCACATAATCTTATATTAAAAAGAAATTTAAAAAAAGCTAGGGCTCCTACACACTGGTCAATCCTTCACAGTAGGATATGTGTTTGATGTTTGCGGTGGGTTCCCATTTGAGATAGTAATACAGTGGATGGGCCATGTGTAGAGCAGATGTTATATTCTGCATAAAATGTACTGAAGTGATATTGTATGTTCTAGTTCCTAGTGCTTCTGCATGATGTTGGTGCAAGGATAGGTGCAAAATATATACTGGGAATTTGGGGTGCAGCCCATTTGGAATGTGTATCATGCACCTGATATGATATTTGTACCTTTTTTTGTATGTTGTTACTCAACCGTTGTTAGTTAAACATGTATGATATTTGTACACTTAACCCTCCTCTATGTGGGTTAGATCTTTCATCATTTTATTTTCAAATTTTAAGGGGTTACAGGACTCTTTATAATCACAGATGGTACCACCTTACTTTTATTGAGAGGAGGCTGAAATAGTGTGCTTCTTTAAAAAAAGGCACGTACCTGATAAGGTCACATATTATGATTTGGACAAAAAATAACACACAGCAATCTACAGTTATTTAAACTCAGAATCCCAGGAGGCAGGAGAGCGATGACAAGTTTTCTTGAGATAAAGTTAAGCAACACTGTTGGGAATGTAATAATTTGAGAGGATAGTCAGGGACGTCATTTCACTAAAATGCCTGGGGTAGCACATGTGACATCACACTACCCTTGACCTCTGATGACATCTCAGGATGTGATGCCATTTACCCCGCCCCAGGTTGCATCATGGAAAATGATGGCACACCACCCCTTGACAAAACAGAAAGTGGCCTCACATAGCATTGTTCTTTTGTACACTATGGGCCTCATCACGACCCAGGCGGTAAGTTACCGCCTGGGCCGTGACTTTACCGCCATGGCGTAAACTACGTTTACGCCATGGTGGTTGGCGGACTTACCGCCCCATTCCGACCTTGGCGGGGCGGTAAGTCCCCAATCCCCATTTACCCTTTCCCATTCCCATTTTTGCCCCATAGGGCATAATGGGAGTGGGGAAGGCGTTAATTACGCCACCGTAAATTACGGTGGCGTAATTAACTCCATGGTCCCTTAGCGCCATGGATTTTAACACCTGCTAAAAGCAGGTGTTAAGTCCGCCATGGCGCTAAGGGACCTCGTACTCAGGCGGTAAGGGTCGGCGCTGTTTACGGCGCCGTAAACCCCTTACCGCCTGAGTTGTAATGAGGCCCTATGAAAAATATGGTTACAATATAACTGTAGTTACACGGCCTGCAGTAGCGGGCGTGTAGTTATGGTTTATTTTTCTAAACCCATAGGAAGACCACTTTTTGGGTGGGTTATAACTTCACTCTCCCTGGACGAATTCTCACCAAACTTTGCTAAAAAAGTATATGGCCTGCTCTGAATATTTTTGCAAAGTTTGGAGAGGTTTTGTTCAGGGTGGGCAAAGTTATAGGGGAGTCCCAAGCTCTTTTTTTTTCCTTAGAGTGAATGGAAAAATACTTTGCTCACACCTATAGCTGAAACCGCTGGATGGATTTTCACTAAATTTGTATCAGGAGTGGTTGCTTGGTCCCGAAAGCATGCTCTTGTAAATTTGGTGGAAATCCATCTAGTAGTTTTTTTTAACATGACCAAAAAGTAGGTCCAAAAAATGTAGTGATATCTGGGTCCGTCCGCAGACTAATTTCCCTGTTTGCTCCACAGACAGGGCTCCGTTTGGTTAGGAAGGTGCTGTCATGTCTGCGGACATATAACGTGCTTGCTGTTTGGTTGGAGTGATGTGTGAGGTGCGTCACGTTTTCTTGATGCGCCTGCCATGTTGGATCCATGGATATCCACGGACAGCGTGTGTGGAACAGAGGAGAAATCTAATCTTGGGGAGTGTGTTGGTGTGGAAGAGTGGCTGGAAAAGGTGGGGGAGTGGATGCTAGGTCAAATGCTGTATTTGTTTAGGTGGAAGAAGGCTGTGCTGCAATTGCGGTGTCCGCGGTCAGCATGGCAGTCCATGGACAAAATAAACACTAGGCAGACTGTTGGGTATTTTACTGTGCTATGATGTATTTGTTTTGGGTAGTTATTAGAGTATTGGGTGAAGAAGGCATGCGTTGAAGAGTTTGTGCATTGGCTGAAATGACTGTTTTAGTATGTTAAGTGAAGTGGATAGGTCTTGAGGTGGTTGTGTTATGTTTTTGGGTTGTGGTCAGTGGGCAGGTGTTTGCTTGAATGGGTGTGTTATGCTGCAGTGGTTGGGGCCAGGGCCTAGAGTCTTAGGTGCATGGCTGAATGCCGTAGGCTGGAGGCAATGCACCCAAGACTATAGTCCCAGGCCACAACCACCGCAGCATAACACACCCATGCAAGCAAACATTTTGACAGTGGTATGTTGCATGCATAGAGGGTATGTTTTGAGAAGTTTGTCTACTGGTTGCCAGTAGTGTAATAATATTTACAGGACAGTGGACATGGTGTGTGGTAGTTGGTTTGTTGGACTGTGTTCAGAATGTTGGGAGTATGGTATTGTATGGCTGGCTACAAGTATTGTAGTATTATACATATATGCACTGAATGGTGTGACTCCAATCATTGTATGCTTATTGTTTGCATTGGTGAGGCCGTATGCAGTTTTTTGCATGGTATGGGAAAATGTAGCAGACATTGTCTTTTCATTCTCTGTGATAAAAGAAAATATCACATGTTAGGGTAGGTAGTTTGTAATTAGTTATTGCATTGCATAGCAGACATTTCTGTACTTTATGGACCCTCATAGTTAGTACCTTACAAGTACTCTGCTTCAAACCAGTGTACTGTGCAATGTGCTCAGTTCCTGTGTTTGTTTGTATAATCATTGAGTCTGTGGGAAAAGAAAATCCATGTAGGATAAAAACTTTCAAAGTTATGATACAGTTGTTTTCAGTGGTTGATTTTAGTAGGAGGAATTGAATAGGTGTATGTTTTTCTTGGTTTGGAAGCGGTGGTATTATTGTTGCAGTTAGATACCAGTTGGCGTATTCTAATTGTTTTCTTCTTGTTGCATTTTAGCAGTATTAATTTATCTGTTTGGTTGTTGCAGAACTTTGGGGCAGTTAGATACCTGTTGGCATATTTTAACAGTTGATAGTTTTGAAATTGTTGAGGGTCTTTTTATACGTATTAAGTGTTGCAGGGTTTCCTTTGAAAAATGTATATTGCAGTGTTCTGGTTGTAGTTAGATACCAGTTTGCGTATTCTAACTGTTTACAGTTTTTCACTTCTGAAGGGTATGTTTTCAAGCATGCTTTCTCTTGTTGATTGATGTATACTTTCACTGTTAGATAGCTGTTGCCTTATTCTATTAGTTTGTAGATTTAAAGGTTATTGAGGACATTTTGTAGATGCTCACATTAAGATTAGTGAATACATTTTGCTTTTATTTAAGAATATTAAGTAAGCGTTTACCAGATGTGCTGGTAATCTCTGTTTTAGAGTAATGGAAGTATCATTACATTCGAACCATCCACATTTCTTTTTGATGTATGCAGTATAGAGACCTGCATTGGTTGTGGCTCCAGCGTGGTAGATTATGCCTACTGTTGTGAAGGTTTCCTTGCCAAGAGATACTTGTCCATATGTGAATCCAGTCAGCTTGCAGTTGCTTTTGGTACCATCTGCATTCTAATGCAAAAGCATTACTATTAAGTATTCGCTATGTGACTGTATCTGTAAGCTGGAACCATTATCGGAAAAGCAAGTAGTACATAATATGCCATGGTTTGCATTTTGTTCAAGCTGCTGAAATGGAATGGATTCACAGTTAGGTATGGATACATACACACCACGTTCATTATGGACTTGCTCCTGTGCCACATGGCTGCATAGAGTGCATGTATGTTTCCACATGTATGCAATCTGCAAGATTTCATTTAGGGGTATGTTTTTGTTTTCCAGTACTTGTAGTATGTACATTAGATATGTTTGTGGATCTTCGTGTGTGTTTTTCTTGAATTTGACCATTCCAGCACAGTATTCATATTCCTACCTTATTCCAGAAACACTGTAAGTGTTGTCAGGATTGTTTGTTGCATTTCTGTGAAGGGCTAACATGAGCAGACATAATTGGTCTGTCCCGTTTAAGTACATGTTTTCAACAATTGGTGGCAATTGGAATAGAATATCGATTGCTACATTTGCATAGCAATTTACCCCAGTTGTATTGGAAAATTTGAATGGACCAGACAGTTCTGTGTCTGAGTCATTTGATGGGAGTGCACATTTTTTCTTTGTAGAGGTAGTTGCTTTTGTTTGTGCCGTAGATCCTTCTCTGGTTGTGGTAATTGATGAAGTACCAGCTGCTTTTAATTTCTTTGTTAGTATTGTTGTGAGATCCTGTATAAGTTGAGTCTGCACTAGTTTCCTTTTGCAAAGTTTTACTTTTTGAGGAACAGGGTAGGTTTTGAGATTGGGTGCGTAGAGCACATGTAGTCTATTGTACTCTACAATGCAAGGAATATTAGCGTTTACTTGCATTAAAATTGACTAGAAATAGTCCTTCAAGTGTACATAGGCGTGACAGTGCTACATAGATAATGCCTTCTTTAAACACTGTGCTGCCAATATCTATCAATGCTTGATTGTGAGTAAGACCTCACAATTTATGAATGGTGACTGTGTATGCTAGGGACATGTCTTTGAAAAGAAGGAATTGGGCGTCCTACCCTTTTAACTTTTGAAAGTTTGTCAAAGTGAACATTGAAAAACTGAATGTTTTTGTCACATGGGTATGTTTGAAAGCCAACAAAATTGTACTAAGTGCTCCATTAACTAGTCCTTGCTCTACATCAAGGTTATGTTACGTTGCTCTACAGTTTAAAGACAATTATTTTCTCTAAACCAGCTGTGTTAGAGATAGAGTTTTCTAATGTATTTTGTCGTGCTATGCTTGTTCACACATGGGTAGTGTCATACCGTGCACGTCCAGTTTGTCTGTGGAGTAAATTTGAACTATTGGTTGAATTTCTTTTTTCAACATTGTTTCATTGAATTGTGCACAGCTTACAAGAGTTGGCATGAAGGACATACAGTTTACATTTGTGTGTGCTAATTGTTCAGTGACATCAGTAGCACATGACTTATGCCGTAGAGTGCATGGATGTGTCTGGTATTTAATATAGATTGTGCCTCTTTAGATAGTACACCAATTCTAATACTTTTCTAAATGTTGGCGTAGGTGAGGTCTGCAGACGCATGTTACTCGTTAATTCTTTGTATTGGAAATCTTGCCAAAGATTTACATTTCCTATGCTGACAAGAGTTTTAGGGCATAGTTTGTGCCCTATGGTTTTAAAAATAGGTTCACCTTTCACTGGTGTTAATTGAAGAAGATCTCCAAAAACAATAATGTGCTTTCCTCCAAAGAGTTCTTTGTAGTCTGTTTGAGGAACTCTTGTAATCTGAGGTGAATCAAAGCCAACATTAGGTTGGAGACCATGCTACTCTAATCTATTATGAGCATTGTCATTTGTTTCAAAACTCTGCATAGTTCCATTGCAGCTTCTGGTGAAAGGTTGTAGTAGTCTAATTTGTGTTGGTGTTCTACTGGAAGGAGTAGCAATCGGTGTAAAGTGACACCACCTATGTTGAAGGCAGCTAAACCTGTGGGGGCAGTTACAACAGCTGAGAGTTTGTGTTTTGTCAATTGTTGGATGAACTTGCTGATGATATTTATTAAGAATGTTTTCCCTGAACCAGCTTGACCACTTATGTATGGCAGTATAGGTTTGTACTCTTGACAGGTACACATTTTAGTTTCATGCTGCATACCACGTTCAATTTGTTTAGTTACTTCTAGGAAAATGCTATGCTGTTCATTGTTTAATTGGGATTTGAGTATAGCAAAGTCTTCTGTAAACCCTTCATACTGGCACATGGTGTTTTCTACTTCAGTCATGGCGAATTCTGCTTCATTTGATATGAGTGGCTGCCCAAGTGGTTCTTGGCTTCCTGTTAGAGAAGGTTGAATGCTGTGAGGAGTGTCTATATTATGTTGAGCCTGGAGTTCTTCTTCTTGTTGGTGTTCATTGTCTAACATGGTTTTGTACTGCATTCAATTGATATCTGTTATAGTGCTTTCATTTGGTTTGAAAGCATCTTCATAGGAGACATGGGTATCTAATAAATCTTCTTCTTTTCTCCATGGTGTAAAAAGTTGTAGCAGGGCCATGTAATACAGTTCTTCATGTTGAGAAGTTTCTAATGACAATTTCATATGATTAATTAGTTTGGTGAGTTTTACCAGTCTGCCGTCACACATTCACTTCTTTATCTACATTTCTTCTCATCTAGGATAATATTATGTTTGTATGTGAAGTTTTGGGCTATGTGGTATAGACACATGGTTTCTAAAGTGGAACTCCTGTTTGGGTAGTATGTGTCTAGTAAGTAGTTTTTCAAAATGTCTTGGGTGTGGATCATTTTTGGCTATTGTTTCTATGTCTTCATATGATTTGAGAACTCTTTCTGGAATTAGCAGGACCAAGCCTTAGCCATACTATGTTTTCAGATTTCCCATACAAGGCAGTGCTGGTTAAGTGGTCTGCGGCTACGTAGCAGTCACATTCTCTATGGGAGAGCATTTTTATGCCAAAGCTGTACCATTTCTGTGACAGTGTTTTGCCAGATAATATGTAGTCCCAGCAGTCTTTCAGCTCTGTTTTCTCTGCTTTGGTTAAGTGGGCTGTGACATATCGTGCAACAGCAGTGGAATTGTCTGCAATGTCAAGTACATCTACATTTGTATTCCATAGGAGTGCAATGATTGCATTGTAATCATTGATGTACTTTGATCCTTCTGTTCTTTTTATGCAGTATGTGTTCTTAGGTGATTTGCCTTTGACACTATGTCTAACTGAAGACGTGAAGTTGTTCACTTGTCATGTTGTTGAAACTGGCCTAGGGAAATCAAAGCAGCATTTGGTGTAGTATTTCTCTTTGTTTTTATATTTGCGCTGACAATACTTGCCACACTTGTGTCTTTGAAATTATAAAATGTGTGCATATAGGTCGCTGTGTGTAGTTTGTGAAGGTATTTCACAAGTGACATATTTCTGGATGAACTGCAAAACAGTGGCATCACTGTCCTAACCAAATTTAGCAGCATCTTTAATCTACAAAAGCATGTGGATGTGTGGTGCTCCTCTGGCTTGGTATTCTTTTCTCCAAAAGAAGTGATGCACTTCTCAGAGGGGAGGAACTGTTTTATTACAAATGAAGTGTAGCATTGCAATAAAGTGATGATGGAAGTATCTTGATACATCAACAGGATCAAGAGAGCAGAGTTCTCCTGGTGTTTTTATGTCTATATTTGTTTTTTTTTGTTTTCTAGGCATTGGAAATTGTGCAAATCTTCCCATGTATACTCTGCAGAACTTAATGTCACAAACCATGTGGGTGGGCCAAGGTTTCTCATCATACTTCGTATTTCTGCATGTCGTCAGAACCAGTATTCTTTTATACCACGCATGTTTGCTAAAAGATTTGTAAAACTTGATTGTAAAACTTCATCTTTTTCTTGCACCTTTTGTAGTAATTGCGTAGCAGACATATTTGGAAAATTGGTACCTGTTTTCACTGTTTGTTCACAGGTTTGTTCAACTCCGTAGCATATAGTTGGTAGTTCACTTTCAAAGAGAAGGTAGAATATGTATTCAAAGTTTTGTCTGAATCTGGGGTCTTCAGAATACATTCGTAAAGAGCGGTATTCTGATGCGGTTATTTGTGTGGGTCTTTCATCATACCTTCCTCCTTTTTCAGTAGGAAAGAGTAGAGGAAAAGGTTGTGCTTCTACACGTTTTTTCCAATATGCTGATTGGAGTTCCTTTGGCTTGCCTCATTTGGTAAGTTTCCAGTGCATCATCTATTGTGTCTTTGCAGTGTAAAATATTGGATGCTGTATAGGATCTCGAATTTGAAATTGGCCAGTTTCTGACGAGTCATGAATTAGTTCAATAGTTTTACTCAGGTTTTCTTTAATGTTTATTTCTTTGTAGTATTTGTTGTTGTCTTTTAGATATTGCAGGGCTTCTCTAACTTTTTGTAAGTCCACTAGTTGCTGCAAAATTGTTTTGTCTTTTGTAGGTGCACCATTCGATGTTGCTGTTTTTGGTTGAAGGTGTATTATTGCTTGAAATGGGCGCACTGTTTGATTTATAATGCTCTCATACAAGTTAAGTTGTTGGAGTGGTTTTGGCAGTGGGAAGTTATTAGTTATAGCACGTGAAGGTATTTGATTGTTTTGCAATGCAGTATCTGCAAAGTATTTACGGGTTAGTAATTTCATATTTGTTTTCTGCTATAAGATAAAGAGCTAATTGGAACCACTTTGATTCTTCATTGTATTCTATATTGTAAATGATGTCTACATTTTTTGTACTCTTTTTATAAAAAGTTCTGCGGCAACACACACACACACAGGTTTGGTACTTCAGAAGATGTGCTATTAAACTTTAGTCTTTCTTTTTTGTATGTGTCTAGTAGAAGGTTGCCATGTGTAAGGTTGTTGCTACTCTGTTCTAAAGATATTGAATTTTGTAAGTGGGTTTCACTTCCAAAATATTTTGTTTGGATGTGCTCCATTTATTCGAGTAGTTCTTTGGTTGTACCCTGTAGAAGAATGTTATTTATATTGTCCAGTGCTAAAGCAGGACTTTTGGCATAGTACAGTTTATGAACAAGATTTCTTACAGTTGAATGGTGTGTTGCTAACATTTTAATATGGTGGAAGGACATGGAAGGTGAAAGACATGTGGACAACTTGAGAACATCAGGTAGCGCTGGACCACCTAGCCCAAATAATGACAGCACCACAGTGGGACCAATCGAAACAGATGGAATGCCTGCAGGAAGCAGCCCTGCCCCGACTACACGACTCGACCAGAGAGAGCCTGGAGCGTCGATTACAGGTGAGGAGGTCGAGGAAGCCAGTAAGTCCCTTAAATCCCAGGCCCAGGTCCAGACGAATTTTCCCCTAGCTTCTACAAAATATTCAAGCCGGGCTGGTCCCCCCCTGTTGGCACTCTTCAACTCCTTTAGGGAAACAGGGTCGGTGACCCCAACAATGCAGAAATCCACCACCGTCCTCCTACCCAAACCAGGGAAGGACCCGAGGGACCTGGCCTCTTATATGCCAATGACCCTGCTGAATATTGACGCCAACCTATATTCCAAAATCCTTGCTAATCGTCCATCATGCATACTATCCGATATAATTCACCCCGACCAGGCAGGCTTTATTCTGAACAGAGCAGCAGGAGACAACATCCGCAGAGCCCTGGACCTGGTAGACCTCGCCTCCTGAAACTCCCAGGGGCTTGTTTTGATGGCCCTAGATGCCATCAAGGCATTTGACAGGGTGGACTGATCATTTATGAACCTCACCCTGGATGTCTTTGGGTTTGGCCCTGCGTTCTGGGCCATGGTACTAGCCAACTATAAATCCCCAAAGACCTTCCTGAGGATCATCGGCTCACTCTTTGCCCCGATCCCCCTGACTTGAGGAACCAGACAGGGCTGCCCGCTATCGCCACTGATTTTTGCACTTATCATGGAACCCTTCGCTCAAAAGATCAGGATGAATAACCATATCAAGGGCCCTAGATCGGCTCACCTCAGCACAAAATTACCCTATACACAGATGATGTGTTGCTCACAGTCTCGGAGGCCCGCTCCTCACTAAAGCATGCCCTGACTGAAATAACCAGCTATGGGGAGGTTATCGGCTTCTCTGTCAATTTCACCAAATCGGTGGCCTTGGGCGTTGGCCTCTCCCTGGAGGAGCGGGAGGGGCTGGCCCTGATGTGTCCAATCGCATGAAAGAGAGGGGCCATCCCTTATGTGGGAGTCCACATTCCTGCGAACCCAAAAGACATGTACCAGGCCAACTTCCCTCAGCTCTTTAGGGAATTGGAGGGGGATCTGAGGTGCTGGACGACCCTAGAAATCTCACTGGTGGGATGCATAACAGCCTGAAAAATGAACTTACTTCCGAGATTCCTTTATGCTTGTTCTTCCCTCCCAGCGGCAATCCCAGCTCCATCCCTTCACGACTTGCAGAGGAAAATGCTCCAGTTCATTTGGAGGGGCAAAAAGGCACTTTTCCCCAAAAAAACAATGCTAGGCAGTGCAAGACTGGGTGGGCAGGGGGTCCCCGACCTACAATCCTACAGGGTGGCAGCGCAGTTGGTACACATTTGTGCATGGCAGATAATCATGGACTGCCCCAGATGGGTGGAATTGGAGCAATCATGGCTGCCGCCCCCCCTGCGGATTCTCCCACATATCCCGCCTCCCCTCAGAGAACAATGGAAGGGACTCCTGCTGGCAACTAAGCATACCCTGAACTCCTGGGACTGGGCACTGAGACATAAGGGAATCCCAGGAGGACTGAGTCCCCTATCACCGATCTTCCACAACCTGGCCTTCTCACCATGGGCAAAACCCCATAACTTCAAACATTGGATATAGGGAGGGCTCAAAACCCTGGAACAGCTGTATATGGGAGGCCTATCACGCACATTCGAACAATGTAAAGAAACGTTATGACTCCAGGAAAGAGACAGATTTACGTACATTCAGCTACGCCACTGGTGCTCCCATCCACAAACCCTCTGGGTGGCTATGTGCTCCCTCACCCCCTCAAATTAACTCTTAAGTACCTCCCGGCCTGAGACAGGATTTCCACAATATATAGAAGATTCCTAGGGGATTTCCTGGTTGTAAAAACCCAATGTATGGCCCAGGGGGAGGCAGACCTGGGACACCCTGTTGAGGACCAGGTCTGGGTGGACATTTGGACTCGAACACATACCTCATCTACCTGCGTCATCAACAGGGAATGAGCACACAAGATCCTATTGCGCTGGTACTATCCCCCCCCTCAGGCTCCACCATATGAACACCCTGATTGATTATGCTTGTTGGAGAGGGTGCGGCCAACCAGGCTCCTTTTTCTACATGTGGTGGACATGCCCAAAGATCCAACAATTATGGAAACTATACTTAGCTACTATTGAACAGTTTACCCAGACTGCGCTCCCTCTGGAGCCCGAGCACGTCCTGCTGGGTATCCCGGATCCCGGGATCTATCCGCGCTCCGGAAACAGAGCTAAACTGCTGACACAATACCTCCTAGCGGGGAAAATAGTGCTCGCCCGCTTCTGGAAAACCCCTGATGGCCCTTACTTATCCCAATGGTGGGGGAAACTATGGGATATATTGATCGCGGAGAAGGTAACAGCGGCAAGGGCCAGAGCCCTCCACCGCTTTCAGAACATTTGGGCCCCAGTGCTGGAGTATGACCAGTAATTCCCCACATTGACCTACATTGACCTACAAGCCCATCAATACCCGGTGGGCCCTGACGGGCCGGGAAGTGCCCTGAAAGGGAAACTTGGATGATGGAGCCACAGTACGGGCAAGCCTAGGGGAGGGAACTAGGGACAGGGGGTGTGGGTGAGGAGTTGGAGGGGAATATTGAGAGTGCCTTACATTTCTTGTTTACTCTGTATTGTTGTCCTCCTGCCTTGATTTAAAATAAACATATTTTTTAAAATATATGGTGAAAGGTGCTTTTGCAAGTAGATCCAGAAATGTAGGCTACTGAATGTCCTTGAATTCCTGTTTATTTGCGCACTGGACAGGAGTCCATAGTTTTTAATAGTTTTATTTTGAATTTTTCTTTGCCTTTCACATACTGATTGAGGAATTGGCGTAAAGATGTGAAAGATTTTTTGTGTACATTACACATTGATGTGCACAGCCATTTGTAGACTAGACATATTGGTTCAGTGGAATGGAGAGTTGATGCTAAGTTTGCTGTGGATATTATTGTGAGCAGCATTTCTTGTTCTACGATGGTGTTGTTAACCTTTCCATACCCTCTTCCACTGCTATATATGGCAATTGGGTTTGTTTGCTTTTGTTTGTATGCTTCTTCATTGAAATATGGCTCTGTGCTGGTGGTGGGATTCGACTCACCTGATGAGAAGTTTGCAAAGCTATCTTTGTTGAAATTCCGTTTATTGAGAAGTCCTTGTTGTAATTTAGTAATTAGTTTTGTTAGTGGTTTCATTCTGTTTAAAACTAATATAAATAATTTCCTTTTGAGAAGGATTGCACTGTCTATGAGAGCTTCCAGGATTAGTTTTCTATGGTAGGTTTTAAGGGTTGAGCATAATTTGTCCCCTATTTTTATAAGATTCTGAAGGATTCTGTGGTGGAAAGTTTTTTGTAAAATAGTTTTTTTGGTATGCTTACTTGTGGTTACATCAAGATTTATAGGTGCTGTGTTACCACTAGTGGTAGTTGCAATCTTCTTAATTCCTTTCAGTTTAGTTTTACATTTTGAAAGAGGAGTCAAAGTTTCTTTCCTGCTAAGTGCTTTAGTTTCGCTTGTTGACTGTATTAGCTGTTTTGTATGCATTATGCTAGTGATGGATTCCTTTTGTGTACACGTTTAGTTTGATTTGCTATATTCCGGTGTTTCTTTCTACAGAGTTGCTTTTTGAAAGGCATTCTTTGGTGTCTGTTGGAGAAAAAAGAAAGTGTGGGTTGGGAGGTTGTGAAGGTATGTGTGCACTGTGCATGAGCGTCTGAGTATGAGGATATGCATGCATGTAGAAGGGTGTTATTGTGGAATGGCCTGTTATGTTAGGTTGGGAAGGCTGTTCTAGTATCTGTGTGTTACTATACTGGTATTCAGATGACAATACACAGTGTGCGTCTGCTGAGGTGCAATCAGTAATTGATTTATTTCTGCTTTAACTACTAGGGCTGCAAAACCAGCTTTAGCTTTTAACTTTGTTGTGTATTGTAGAATTTTAATTGATTTTTAAAATAGATACATTGAACAGGAAATAGCTTTTTATTACGTGCCTTATTTCTGTAATTATATTTAGGTAATCTTTCAGTGCTAGCAGGCTTGTATTGGTGACTTTGGGATACTAGAAACGTCACCAAGCATTTGCTGAGCATTTACTCTCAATTGCGAGGGGATTCCATTAAAAATCACAAAAGAACTAGATTTCCCTGGAAATGTGTAGTTCTTTCATGCTCTTAAGGTCACGCCAGGCGCGTAGGAGCCGGTTTGCTTCAGTTCACTACTGGAGACAGGGACCAGGTCTTAACCTATGATTGTAAGGTGAGTCTTCAATATGGGCCTTAAGGAGGTCGTGGATGCTATACAGCAAGCTAGAAACCACATGGATGCTTTAAGACTACAATGTGCCTCCAGGGAATGAATTACCCCCACTCCTGCAGTACCCGAAACACTGAGTGATATTCACTCATCGTGCCAGCCTCTTCTTAAGGTCCTTAACAAGCAGACTACTTACCCTGCTACTGATTGAGTGTCCATCAATTATAGTTCTGACCCTTCATTAGACCCAACAGCCCCATGTGGTATAACACAGGAGGTGATAAACACCACTTTAGCCCTAACTATTGTGGACTCAGAGCCTCTGTCGATTAACAGGGCTCAGCCCAGTGTTGACGTGTCCAGTGGGACGATCTGTTCCCTTAAATGTATGTCGTTAAATACTAGATCCCATGTTAAACATGCCACCCAGGTAGCAGCTATGATTCAGGATCTAGATCTGGACATATGCGCTCTTAGCAAAACCTGGGGTAATGAAGCAGCAGATCTCATACTGGAGTTGGCCACCCCTGAGGGTTGTCATATCATTAGAAAGGACAGTATATCATCTGGTTCCACCTTTGCAGCTACCTTAAATAGCACCTTACTGTCCTTCCTCAAACCTAAAAGTAAATTACTTCTGTTAGGTGACTTTAATTTATGTCTGGGATGTGCTAGGAAAACAAAAGATACAAATGAATAGGTCCAAGGATGCTAGGCTCAGTACAACACCTCCACATGTATTATAAAACTCTGCATTGCTAAGGAAGGAATCACTCTTCAGTAGTATGTTGTAGAGATAAATCTCATTTTTTATATTAAAGTTGTGTGCAAAAAGACATACATCCAACATTTAGAGAAATTAAACATTTTTTTGGGACAATCTCCAAATTGTGTGTGTGTAACAAACCCGACTCCTATTAGGATTTGCCAAGAAATTCACATATTGCAGTGTACATATTCAAGTCAACATTTGTGGAAAACACATAGAACAATGGTAGGTACACAAAATTATTTTTCTTGCGTAAACAGCATTAATGTGCTGTAGTTTTGGGGGGAGTAGTGCGTCTACACCCGGTGTTTCAGCCGTTTCTAGGTGGGCTAGGTGTGCCTCATCTTTAACACGGCCTTCATCAGGACGGAGTTCTGTGTAGATTGACGTCTGTGCTGCAGGGGAAGGAGACTACAGTCAGGGGGGTGTCTGAGCCAAAATTATTTAGTTTGAGTGAATCACGTGTGGTTGATGTAAAATCAAAAAGCACACAGCTTACCTATGGGTTAATAGATTTCACAGGCGCTAAATTTGAGATCTGCTGGCCGCATGGGCTGGTCTCTGTATGGTCCTGTTGCAAATAACAGAGAACGAGAGAAAACTACAGCACATTAATGCACACACAATTTGGAGATTGTCCCAAAAAATGTTTTTTTGGCACTGTGTGTTGTAAATATATTTTTTTGTCTGATTGTTCTGTTTTAGCAAACCATTTTGATGTCTTAATTTCTCTAAATGTTGGATTTATGTCTTTTTGCACACAACTTTAATATAAAAAAATGAGATTTATCTCTACAACATACTATTGAAGAGTGATTCCTTCCTTAGCAATGTAGAGTTTGATAATACATGTGGAGGTGTTGTTCTGAGCCTAGCATCCTTGGACCTATTCATTTGTATCTTTTGTTTTCCTAGTTAACCCTCCTGGGTAGAATAGGTTCCACACCAGGAGCCCTATGTTTTGATTCTTGTCTGGGATGTGCTACAGACGCCACAGCCAAAACGATGGAATATATACTTGATTCCCTTGAGATGTCTCAACATATTCAAGTCCCTACTCATATCAAGGGACATACTCTTGACTGGGCTTCTACCCTGAAACTCAGCCTTTTTAACAAAGAGGCACATGCCTGCTCTTGGTCAGATCATTCCTGTATTTGTTTCCTAATACAGACAGATTATTATGAAAAAATAGTTATTACACCTAAGACATTACTCAAGGTACGAAATCGTAGCAAGTTAAACCTTACCCACCTTGCTGACTGGGCATCCACTCTTAATAATCAGATTACCATGATTGATAATCTTGAAGAAATGTCAACTACACTTCTGAATTCTCTTGGCTTAATCACAGAGAAGTTGGCGCCAATCAGAAACAAAACCAAACCTCTAGCGATACGCAATTCATGGTTTAATGAAGAGCTTCAAGCACTCAAATCCAAGAAAACCAAACTTTTGCACATCTGGCATAAAAATAAAGACCCTGCAGATCTCGAAGTTTACAAGAAATTGTCCGGGGACTATAAATCAGCGATATATTTAGCTAAGAAATAATCCTTTAACACTAGGATAATAAAAGCTAAATCAGATAGTTGGGAACTGTTCAAAATTTTAAAAGAGCAGGCGCATGCTCCCGGCCCCACTCAAGTCAATATTATTAAAGATGAGGCATGGTGTAGGAAATACAATCTGCCTTATCTAATTAATTTGCGAAAATAAGAGAGGTGATCAGGATAAAGAAACTCGATTTGCCTAAACATGTGTTAGAGGATAACCTACAGTCCTCAACTAAGAAATCAGAGGAACAAGCAATGTTCAGCTTTTAGCCCATCTCGGATCAAGAACTGGCTTAGGTGATCTCCCAACTAAAAAGCACCAGTTGCCAAGGGGGTCCTTGCTCTTCTATAATAATCAAAGAGTGTTCCCCAGTCCTTATTCCAGCTTTGACAAAGTTCGTTAATGCGTCTCTTGCAGCTAATAAAGTCCCAGATAATATAAAAAATGCCTGGATTACACCATTGTTGAAAAAGCCTAATCTTTGCCCCTTCACAGCTTCTAATTACAGGCCTATTACTAACACACCCTTCCTGTTGAAGATCTTGGATAGGGTGGCCGACAATCGATTTCCATCTTCTTGGAGCAGAACCATGTCTATCATGAATACCAGTCGGGGTTCTGTGTGAATCATGGCACTGAGACAGCCCTGTTGGCCCTGAAATCCCATCTCCTTCATAAGATGGATGGAGGACATATTTCGCTTCTAATGAATATGGATCTGTCAGCAGCCTTTGACCTGGTGGACCATGCCATCTTGTTCACCAGGTTAAAGATGAATGCCAACTTTTCTCAAGAGGTGATAAACTGGGTTAATTCCTTTCTAGAGGATAGACAAGTCAGAGTGGCCAGCGATAGTGCTGAAGCCAAACCTACTATGCTTAGGTATGGTGTCCCTCAAGGAGCTTGTGTGTCGCCATGCTTTTATAATATCTTTATGATTCCCTTTTTCCAGATGCTGGAAAAAGAGGGGATCATATTTGCTAATTATGCGGATGACACACAATGCGTCATCCCCATCTCAGGATCCCACGTGGAGGATGAATGCTGGATTAATGAAGTTTACAAAAAAATCCAGGATTGGATGGTGGTCAATGGCCTAGCCGTTAACAGCTCAAAAACTGAGCTTTTACTTATCGGCTCAGAGAATCAACTAGAGAAGTTAGGACCCAGCTACAAGTCATTCCTCATATATAGTTGTCTAATAGATGTCATGAGCAAAGTGGAAAACGCTGGCCATCTATCTAGATAAAAACGTGAACATGAAGGCACAAGTGAACAGCCTTGTCTCATCGGCTTCATACTTCATCAAGCTGTTTCGCTGCCTTAGGCCTTTTGTTTCAGAAACTAATTCTGAAACACTTGCAAGGGCTATTATCAGATCAAATATCGATTATTGTTGCAGCCACATTGTAGGGCTGCCTCTATCTGACTTCCATCGGCTACACGTCCTACAGAACGGAGCAGTCAGAGTGGTGAAACACCTGACAAGAAGGGATCATGTGTCAGAAGCTTGTCGAAGTCTACACTGGTTACCTGTTCAGGCTAGGGCAGCGTTCAGGCTTTTTCTTATTACACATAAATGTGTACATGTAGCCATGCCTACATATCTGAAAGAATTGATAATTGCAAAAAAAAACACCAGATCTCTCACCTCGGATGAAACCAACACTCTTATCATGCCACGCCTGAAAAAATCAAGGGATGCTGCTTTCATATCTGCAGCCCCTCAGAAGTGGAATTCTCTCTCATCCATACTGAGGATCACCTGATCCACCGAGATCTTCAAGAAGGGGCTGAAAACTGCTCTCTTCTCATAAAGTGACCCCATTTTATACTTTACCCTGTTTCCCTCAGGACTGTATTCTCAAGCTAGTTTCAGGATTCTTCCATCTGTATGAGTTTTTTTGTTTTATCTGAGTTTTATTTTACGTTTTACAGCGCCCTTAAGTCCTAGGGTACCTGGTGTGCTATATAAATGGAAAACATAAACATAAACATACTGAATCTAATGCTGTAGGGTTGATACAATTGTTTGTTCTACAATACAAGAACACTACACTGTTTGAGTAGCAGTCAGAACACTACGACAGTATTGCACTTACTTTGTAGGATGTAAATAATAGGTTTCTTCTGGGTTCTGTCTTGCACTTGAGACACTACTAGCTTTCAGGAGTGGGGTCTTCCCTACAATTGCGAAACAAGAAAGTTAGTACAAATGTGTGTTAAAGGCACAGGAATTTCACTTGAAGAATAGATTAGTTACATTTTCAGAAGGATTTCATTCCAGAAAGAGGTACTGTATGTGTTAAATTGCATAGCTTTGTATGTGAATGGGGATTTTGGAGCATCAACATCTTTTCTAAGGGAGTTAGTGGAGTATTTACAAGTCTGTCCTATGAGATGCACTTTTGAAAGTGTATGTGTTGCTGTTGCACTATTTAGTGCGTTAATGGATTTGTGGAAGTTGTAGTAGGGCGAGAAACAAGCTTGGAAAGATGTTCAGATTGAAAAGGAGAATGTTTTGTGTTTGGAATTCCATTAATTTTTCTGTGTATAGATACTTGCTACATGAGTGCAGGAAACCTTGCAGTTATTTGACTTATTTATCCACATCTCTATTAGCACTGTTTTGAATGTACACATGTATTTGTTTGGTTTTGCAAGATTGGCAAATGGCGGTCACTCTGTTTAAATGCATGCAATGTATATACTTGCAATACTTTGGTAATATACAAACTGGGTTCCTGTTTTGTGTGCATTCTACGAATTTCATAATAGTATGTTAATGGGGAAGTGGTTGTGAAAATGACAGAAAGAAATAAGAGAATAACAGTTTGCACATTACAATGAGTGATATGGGTGATTGAAAAGTTAGAAAGCAGACAGATTTGCAAGTCAACTTGACTATAGGAAATGGGAGAAATGACAGTATGTTTTTTTGCAGATTATGCAGGGTCTGTGGCAGGTATCCTGTTCCAATGCATTTATAAAAGATTTGTAGATGTACTTTAGACACAATATTCATACCTGTAGTTTGTATTGATGTATGTAGATGTAGATGGATCTGGAAGGAGAAATCTTGGAGAGATTTACAGTAGTTTTTGCTTTAGGTGCTTTGCAATCACAGGAGACATGTACTCAGAGTGATGCATAGTTCATCTAAAGTGCTGAATTGTGATGTCAGAGTTAGATGTAGAGTTCTTGGATGTGATTAGTGGATTTTGTGTGACTGCTTAACATTAGCCAATGAGGAAGTGGTGCAGAGAGTGAAGTGGAAAGGGAAGAAGGGCTGCCCCTGTGTTACAGGGTCCGTGGACACCTCTATAGTCAGCGGACATGGCGTGCCACATCTGGGGCTTCTCATCATGCCTGGCATGGAAATGGGACTGTGGGGACTTGCCAATCAGGTGTTCAAGTTGTGGTTTGCAGTAAGAAAGGGTACTATTTCTTTCATTGATGTGTGTAGTGAAGATGTCTGTGGTTGGAAAGATGGAGAGAGTGAGTGTTTGGATGGTGGGAGATTGTTTTATGAGAAATCTGCAGATGTTTTCAGAGATATGTGGCATTTCTGCCAATCTTGGATTGGAGGGAGTGGAGGCTACGTGGTGTGATGTGCCAGGGAGAAATGTGCATGGTGCACTTACAATTTGTAAAAATATGGCTGTTTTCAACAGTCCAGATGTCTTGGTGGTTAATTGTGAAGGAATGTTTCTGGGGTATGTTACTGCAATAACTTTGCAGGGTGATCCAAAGCAGTTCCTGAATGCATTAATGCATCTCATTACATGTGCAAAGATCATATTTTCCCAAATACCACCTAAGGCTGCATGGATGTGTCGTAGTGTCCTCAGTTCTCAACAAGACATAGGAAGGAGTCTTGTTAACCAAGGAATATCTTCTTTTATGTGTGCTGTTGGGATGTCATCATTCCAAAATGAGAAACTTTCCTAGGATGGTGCAAGTTCTTTTTTTATGATGGCATTAATTTGATGGATTGTGGTAATAAAATATGTCTTAATAATATTAAAAAATCAATCAGAAGGTTGTTGTGAAGTTATGTAGATTGCATTTAGTAGCTGTAGCAGAACAAATCTGAAAAGGTCACAAAAAGCAACAACAAAAAAAACAAAAACATTATTTTCAGAGCCACCCCAGAGAGCACATGTGCTACTCTGGTTACAATTGCTGTCCTCACCCTTACAAATTGCAGGATATGTCCACGGACACTGTGGTAGTTCACAGATTGCACTTTCCACATCTGGGGATTTTGAGGCTGGCAGGCATGGAAATAGTACTGTGCAGGCCCAGAGATCAGTCAATAAGGTTTACTGGATGTGATGTTTAAGGAGAGACTTTGGCATAAGGTCTGTTTGCTGAGAGGAGGCCAGATGGCTAAGGCTGTTTGTTTCCGGAGGCAGATTGTCTGGATTATGGGCAACTCTTGGATAAATTGGTTGGAGGTGCATGCAGAGCACTGTGGAGTGGCTGCACATTTTGGATTCCCTCATGTGGATGTGTACTGGCATGGAATGTGCGGATTGAAGTGGATAGATTTGGTTCCTCTTTGTGCCACTTTGATGACACACTGTTGTTAAGAAGGATTTCTTAACTCTGACCTGGGGGGCAAAGGTTCAGAAGGCCAGCCTAGTTTCTTGGAACAGGGTAACCACTGGACAAGCCAGACCAATCAGGGTAGTTATGGCAGGCAGTCAAGACTAAGTCTCAGGAGTGGTAAGGGTGACTGAAGGACCTCAATGGCACACAGACCAAGGACACTTACAAATTACTCCAGACAGGTGTTATATCAAAAATATAGACACATTTATTACAAGGCCTTTGTAACATAGACCATAACAAAAGAATCACAGTATCACTAAGTAAACCAACACATCACAATCAATACAATATATATACAAGACCATAGGTGTTTAAAGGGGTGAATGCACAAAATATGTGACAACCTGGAACGGAAGGAAACAGGCAGTGCAGGTAATCTTTAGACCCAGTTTCACATCAATAATACACCTAACTAAGAGGCAGTCCAAGCCCTATGAAGATAGGAGCCTTGTGCTCAATAGAACATGCATGCGCTTGTACCAATGGGCGGAATAGGGTCTCTTCAAGGGTCTCTAGCAGCTCAAGAAGGTGGATGAGGTGATGCAGAACAAGTTCCCACTATTCTAGGAGGACCTCCACTTGAAGGCAGAGGCAGTTTGAGAGTGCGGGATGGAGTCGCTATTTCGCAATAGCCATGGAAATGAGAGGGGCCCTCAGGGGTCACTCATGGGTAAATATGGGCTCCTGTGCTAGGGGCCACCGGTTGGATTAAGGTGTACTCACCAGTCCCCGACGCAGGAAGACCCACACTTTGCCAGTTCAGTCCAGTTCGCTGGCAGGTTTGAATGCAGCAAAAAGGACATCTCGGCAAATTTCAGTTCCTGAGATACAGCAATGATTCCCAAACGGAACAGTGGTGAATTCTCCACTCCGGGTGGAGGAATCGACCCAGTTTCACTGCAGCAGGCTTCAGGGTCAAGAGGGTCACAAATACAGTAAGCTTGCACAGGTTGTTGCCGCGGCAGGGCAACACGGTAACCGCGTTTACTTCAGTCCTGGCGCACTCGTCTGACTTCAGACCTGGGAATGCCATGTATACGAAATTCGGTGTGAGGGTGCCGGGGACACAGAGCTAGCAGTATACCAAGTTTTGAGGTCCTCCTCAAAACGGTGGCAGTGACAGAGCAAAGCAACTGGGTAAGCTGGTCAGTCCACTGTTTGGCCTTGGGACACTTCCAAGAAAGCTTACTTGCAAGGTTTGATGAAGGTGCCGAGAATAGTTGGTCCCACTATTCCAATGGGTCGAAGCATCTTTGCAGACCTTCTAGGACAACCAGATGCAGAGGGTCCCATGGGACAACAGCGGGATCTGGGTGCCAAACCTTCCAGTGGGTCAACAGCGGTTCCTCATCTCGGCTTTTTGTTGCAGGATACTTGGATCCTATCCTTTTTTTGGTGTGAACCCAGGAGATTGACATGGTATTGCTGTTTTCAGCCTCCTCTTATCCAAAGTTCCTGTCTCACCAAAACAGAGAGGACCCAATGGGAGATCTGCACACAAACACACACTCCATAGGTGGACCAATCATGGTCCCAGGCATTCATGGCACTCCAGACTCTCTGCCAGGATGTATATTGGAATCAAACATTTCAGCCCACATCCTAGAGGCACACGCACAAGGCATGCAGAAGCCCTTGAAAGCATTGGGATTCGCGGGAAAGTGTATGACCAAATAAGGACTGACCTGGGTCAGCTCGACCTGGGGAAGGTGAAGGGGGCAAGATGGCCAAAGGACAGGACAAAGAACCTCGTGGCATGGCCATTTTGGAGCCAGTCCACCTATTAGTGCCAAACGTGGTGAACACTGTTAACATGGCAGGAAAGGGTTATAAAGAATGCAAAAAGATAGCTGCCACCAGTCATGTCTATGCCACATCTGCACAGTTCATAAAAAGTCCAGCGAGAGTTTCTAGGGCCTTGGGAAATTACTATAGACCCAAGTGTGCTGTATGGTAGGATACATTGCACACTTGTTACATGTTGCACAAAAGCTGCAACAAGAGGAAAGGACTAAGGGATACAAAGTCTCCCAGTACTGACTGTCTTAAGGGCATGTCAGTTTCCCCATAAAAAGTGAGCGAAAGCCCCGAGGAGTGCAGCTGAAGGCTGTACTTCTCTGGCAAAGTCAGTCAAAGGTGTCTAAACAGGAGCAAAAAGTTTGGGGTTGACACATGGAGGGAAAATTGCATACAATTATGAAATCTTTCCTAACAATTGTCATCCAGACATTAGTATTATTCATTGTGGAGGGAACAGTTTAGGACGTATTACTGGAATCTCCTTACAGTTTGCAATGAAAGAAGGACTTAGGAAAGTCATGGACATGTTTCCAAACTCCTGAGTAATCTTTTCTCGTATAGCGCAGAGACAAATGTGGCTGCATTTTTCTTCATTTGATCCGCAAATGGAGAAAGTGAGGCGCAATGTCAACAAGGCTGTTGGCCATTTTTTGAGAGGTTTTGGCATGTCCTCTTTTCACAATGAAAATGTAATGTTTGTAGCACAAACATTTTAGGCAGAGATGGAGTTCATCTTACTGATGCTGGGAATCAGATTTTTCTGCAAAATATACAAAAAGCATTGCAACCATTTTTGGAAGTATAGCAATCATTTTTCCAGTAGGAGTTGACCACTTGAATTTTTGCAAAACACAAAAAAAGCATCAAAATAAGGCTCTTTCCAGAGCCACCACTTCTTCCCAGAGAAGAGTGCAATGGTTTTCGCAATGGTTTCGCAATACCCGAAAATGTTAAAAGTCTGCAGACTGTCCACAGACATTTAAAAATACTCGGGACCCTGCACCATTTCATTCCCACCTCTATTTTTAAACTGTGAAATGTGGCTCTGAAAAGGGTCTTTTTTGGTTTTGTATGTTGTTTTTTATTTATTTTGATTATTCAGACATGACACATAAGGAAAGGAAGGGAAGGGAAAGTAGGGGAGGGGCACCAACCACAGGAATAAAAAAGGGCAAATGGAAAGAGGAAGATGTTGGGTGGGCCTCACTTGGGTAGGTGGCACTCTTTCTCATGATCCCAGACTGAAGCCTCAAAAGCACTCAGAAATTGTTCCCCCCCTGCAGAGTACCGCATCGCAGTACATACACAATACAGTGACCCTCAAAATGTAAGAGTCTACTGTGTTGCGTAAGGCCTGCGAGGCTGATTCAGGAATGTGCCGTCCAACAGGAGTGTCTGTTGTGGTGACAGGAGCATATTTGGAGGATGTTGTAGAAGAACTCAACCTACTACCTTGTTCAAAGGGGACGAACCTCCGAATTGCCTATTTGTGTTACAACCTCAGGTGTCACCGCATGGAAGTGGTCCTGTAGCTGTACAAACGTGGTTTGCCACGACTGAGCTCCATGTGGCACTTAGTGCAGTGCACCTTGTGTGCATGTGCCTTCGGTACCCCTCCAACAATGCTAAACAGCCTCCACACTCAAGACTCACGCTTGCTGGCAGTAGTAAGGACTTTCACTTCCTCATCCTCGTCTTCCTCTTCATCCCTCTCTACATCTCCACATCTCTTCCCCTCTCCAAGCCCTTGGGAAGGTTGTGGTGGTAGAGGGGTTGGGGGTGGTGCCGAGACGGAAGTAGCAGCAGCAGCAGCCATGGATGCCATCAACGCAGCAGTCAGGAATGAGGAATAGTAAAAGCTGAATAGTCCTGGTCAGCAGAAAGTCCTGGTCAGCAGAATGGAGCCAAAAGAATTCCTGGTATTTTCCAAAAGGAATTAAGGTTGGAGCAAAAGCACGTCCAGCACGGATTACAACAATCACCAATCTGCACTAGTGCTCTGTCTTAGACAGAAAGACAGAATGAGGAGCATCTCTGTGGTGTGGCCTTTTATAGGGTTGCTGGGGAGCACTCCGTGGACAGCCGCGTTGTCCGCAGGCACTTCGAACACCCGAAAGGGCTAAAAAAAGTTTAAAAAATTATGCATATCGGTAGGGGCATAGTCTGGGACCTCTACACGGGTGATGTTTCATTGAAAAACATTATTGCACAATTGTCCTACTACACACAAAACATAAAGATACCACAATGCATACAAATTTGAGCATATAAAGGAAAAGTAAAGTAAGCAACAAACCAGCAGCAGGATAGCCAGACATGTGATGTCATCAGTGATATCATCGTTGATGTCCTGGATGTTAGTCTTAGCAGTGCACGGTGGTGGCGTGAGTTATGGTTGCTTAGCTTACCATAACTGGTAATTTTCTGGGGGTTTTTTGGTTTTACTTGTAACCATAATATGGATAGGTTGTTATTAGTGCAAAGTAACTGTAATGTCCCATCGAAATAGTTGTTGCATTGAATTTGGTAGGTTTGTTTTAGGGCAACTTAACCATAACATCCCTTTAACAACATTTTTTGTCAGTGAATTTCCATAGTTTTTTAGTAGGGAGCTTTAACCATAACGTTCCTTTAGTATAATTTTTATAGTAAAGGGGATAGGTTTTTATTAGCACAATTAAACCACAACGTCCAATTAACAATGTTTTTGTCTGGGAATTGCATAGGATTTTAATAGGGCACTGTAACCAGAACCTTCCTTTAGCATAGTTTTTTGAGTATAGGGGATAGGTGTTTAGTAGCGCAACTTAACCATAACGTAACTTTAACAATGTATTTTGGTAGTATATATATATATCATGTATATGGGCCATGTGTGACACAGTATACTGAAAAAATTGTCCAGTGGTTATTTTTTATTTATAAAGGTATCAAAAATGTATTTATTAAGATGCATTATTTTCCACAATGAATTAATCATTAATTAATACACACACACATTAAATTGCATTAATATTGCAAGAGAGCATAAGACACCAGATAATAAAAACCTAACACAACCATCATTCCTCAACAATCAAACCATCATTTGCACCTCGTATCAATCAACTTCATTCACTCACAGTAAAAAATCTTTGGACTAAACCATTAGTACAATACATATGTGGTAGCGTTTCATAAATTAGCCCCACATAATCTTAGGCATTTCATTTCATCCACATAAAATGTGTGTCAGCACAATGATTATCCAAAAAATGTGCTCTATTCCACGGAGTGGGTACATTCAACAGAAAATGGAAGGTCCCATCCCCATGTGTGGCCAGAAGTTCTCAAGAAGTACTAAATGTCATTTGTTTTGGCTCATTGTGGTTGAAATGGCCAGCTGCACGAGAAAGAAAGCTATTGGTATGAAAAGGAAATATGGTGCCAGCTTTTTCTGGGATTCTTGGAGGCGAGGCACATGTATGTCGATATCTTGACTAGTAGCACATTCTCTGTTATCTGAATTTGTGTCACAGTTAGGTGTTTTAAAGTAGTAATTTCGGCCTGCAAAAAACAATGGTCTTAAAGTTAATCACTGAATTTCATCTATCAAGCAACGTTTGGTGTGATAAAACTTCGAATGCAGGTGCACCTTTACCCTATGTATCTATACGCAGTATATCAGCCCAACACAGCAGCAGTGAATTAAGATACTTAGTTTGCATTTATGATGTAACTGTATGGAACATATGAAGTTGAGTGTTTTGTAAAGAAAAGGAAAAATGTACTATTAGCATGTTATTCATTTTATCGTGATTATTTGCAGACCATTTTAATGCATACAACAGTGCGTTTTAACATAACTGAATAGTGGCAACATATCTGCCCAACGAAAAGAAAACACTGTTAACTATGCCAGTGCATATGGAGTACGGATGTGTGGTTTGAGGAAAGCGTGACATTTGCATTATGCTTGCAAAAATGCCTCTTTAAAATGAACAGATTTAGTATCCATTTCATCATGCCTATTAGAGAGCTATGTATTAATAAGGGCACTCGCCCCATCGGCCATCTAATTACAATACTCTTTTGGTGTAGATTATAATGTGCTTGAATATTTATGCATTTGTTTTTACTAAGATCTCTCAACTAATATTTCGTGCTTCTATTTCAAATGATCTTTACAGGATGAACAATCCATCACATGTCCACGCATGCTTATTTATTTTAACCGTATGTTTTATTCCATATGACAAATGGTCGTACTAAACATTAATGGAGCCTGCAGCAAGACTCTGTAAACAGAAGACTCTTCCACAGAGTGGGAGCGTTCAAGCATTTAAAGTATTATTCCACAACAGCACCAGGGTCAGACAATTGGCACAGAAGTTCTTCCCTGCTAACCCCTTAGTTTTATTAAATCTGAAAATGTACATTAGTATTCCCATAGCTTCTCTCTCTGTGGAATACTAATGCCTTGTCGTTCTGATATTTTTCTTTTTTTTTCACTTATGTTTTGAACACTAGATCAACGCATTTTGAAAAGATCTGCTTTGATAGCAGCAATTTCCTCCTGCTGTTGAGTTTCTGGGAAAGCTGCCAATTGTTTTTGAGCCGGCATATTTGAGACAGGGGTTAGATCCAAAACACTTTCGATATGAATAATTCTCAAGGTCCCACTTTCCCTAATCAGAGAAATAAATAATACATTAAGCAGAAAAGGGTAGATCAGAAAACGAGTTGACTGTAAGGCCATTGATCATAATGGAAATGCATATTGCGCCAAGGAACGCATTACAATGTGCATGCAAGCATGACTGCCAAAGGATGCCCAGACTTCGTAAAGCTTCTTCGGTGTAGTCTTTGAATACTCATATAAGAGATCAGAACCTCTCAGTCGAAAGCCACAATACATGAATAATATGTGAAGACTAGCATACATTCTTTTACTCCTCTATACAGAGATGATCTATAGATTATTCAAATAGACACACACTGCATAGATATTCAATATTGTTCATAAATCTGCAGGAACAAATAGCTGGAGTTTTTTGTGTGTGAATCTGTTATGTGGAATTTGTGTGAAAATGGTCTAAAACAAAATGGAGCTACACAATTACAAAAGTGTTTTACAATGACACAATCCCATTGAAAAACGCTTTGAAAATATGGCACTCAATGTATTTGTACTGATTATTTTTAATCATGCAGATAGAGAGAGAGAAACACTAATTTGCTCCTGCGTTTTTTCCCTAGCTCTTGATCGCAGCGGTGCTTCATTCTACAACCTTTGAATTGAGTTTTTTCTATGGTTTGAGAGCTAATTATTCCAACGAGCTGATTCAATGAAAAATATCACATTTAAAAGACTATTCAACTGTACTAACACCATTTGAAGCCCATTCTGGTTTCTTTGTCAAAATAAGACTATTTTTAAAGAGAAAATGTGAGAGTAGTCCTCCAATGTGGTTTTGCAGTTGTAGATGTAGAACTTTTAGGCTTAGACTTCGGGGTTTCTAGAAAGAGAAATCCTGATGTAGATGTCTGAAGATATTTTTATTATCTTCCAACCAATAAATTAATATGCAATCAGCAGTTGAAGAAGCACTCTGAAAAAGGATGCTGTGGCATCGGATGCACAAACCCTATGGTACAGAACACACGTAATATGCGTGGAAGCAGTGTTTATGAAACTGCTAACAGTCCATGCGGAAGAGTCTAGTTGATAGGTGATATACAATGTGTATGTGTTGTTAAGATGGCCTGGAAAGTTCCAAATTACACAGAGGTTCTGGAGTCAGACCAACCAGACTCAACAACATAACGAGGCACGATGCAAGGAAACATCTAGCTTTATTATCATCAAAATAAACCAGGGACAGCATACAAGTCTTGCCACTCTCATCATGCTTATCGGAACAATAGTTTATATACTCAACATTCATCATAAATGACATCATAATGTAATCGTAGTTACCAAAACCTAAATGGTACTGGGATTGAATAATAGAGGTGACTACGTATACATTTGATATGGGTTACATTTCTATTTGGGTAACGCTTGTCTGATGGCTCCTCCTGGGACCGCCTCTAAATTGATAACAGTAAAAAGATATGATTTCTACAATAAGCCATTTGTTGGCATAATACATAATGGGTGGCCTAACATTAAGGATTCTGGTTGGTTGGCTTCTTAGTACCCAACCATGGACCACTGACAGGTCATCACAACGTGAGGCTGACAGGAGTTAGGAGGGAGAGAGGAATACGGACTACTTTCCTTTCATTTAAAGAAGATACTATCCCTCATTTCAAGGCCATGAACCAGGGTGATCTCTTTGTATTTTGCCTTGTGTGGCATCTCATGTCTGGGGATATGTGTAAGGAGCAAGGCAGGTGTCCTATTTGTGTTTGTTGCTAATTAATAGATAGTGTTTTTGGATTATGGGTCACATGTGATGGGACCGTGTTTGGATTTTATCAATATTAATGTGAATGTTATGGTTTTTTTCACCTGTGGGAAACTCTTGAGTTATTCTTCATGTAATCTTTTGGCTTATAGTTGTCCTACACCTGACTTACAAAGAATGTACTTTTTAATTAATCTGAGAATATATGGCTTGCGTCTTGGGCATTGTTATCTCATGCTTCCACTTCAACGTTCCTATCATCACTTATTCATGGTAACCTTGGCTTGGTTTGCTAGCTACTCTCTGAGTTCTGCACAGATCTGTATTTTGTTATTCCAGCATTTTGAGTCCTCGTGAAGCCTTGATGCCTTTTGTTTACTTAGAAGAGTGTTGTGGCTTCCATTTTGGAAAAGATGGCTTCCCACTAGTGTTGTGTTTCTATTTTAGTGAGCTATATTCATGTGTCGTGCATGTTGTATTCAGCTTATGCATTGCTTATGTTAGTATTATTCATGTTTTATGGGTGCTATGTTAATAGGTTTCATGTATAAATGCACGTGTTAGCTAGTGTTGAAGTTCTTCACGTTGAGTGCATATTTGCTTTGTGTTTAATGTATGCACATTTATCATCACAACATTGGTTTGGTTTACTCGTGCCATCTTGATCTTTAGATTGTGTCCATCTCCTGCCGTACCTACCTGGGATAATGGCGGTATGGTTGTCTTGGTGAGTAACGTTTCTCACCTGTGAAATATTGACCTGGGAGAGGGGCAGAAGCTATTGATGAAATATTCATCTCCCTCTCAACGGTGTCAATAGTTGGGAACACAGAGCAAACACATGAAAAGGAAAAGGATTCAGAGCCATGCAAAAGTCATAAAAGGTAACTGCTCCACAGTTTTCAGTGTCTTGTGCAGCCAAATATTTCGGGAGTACTTCTCCTTTGCACTTCAGTGGCTGAAAAACAGATATCTCAAAAATATATTGGGTCATATGAGCCTCCACCCTTTGAATTCGCCCAGACCCTGCGCCTTTGGAATTAAAATGAATGTCCAGATACCCAAAGCGTTCAAATTTCAATACATGTTCTCATCCCATACATACATTATGTTTAGATGTATAATGTATGCTAAAACACAGCTTGTGATATGCGAACATGTAGTTCCATTTTATGTAAATTCATAAAAGTATTATAATTGTCTGCATTTTCTCAAGGGTAACCACTGCACTAGCAATTAAAACAACATCATTTGTGTCAGCCAAACACAGAAGAAAACATTTGCTGTCGAGGGGAGTACATAATCAACTTTTTCCGAAAAAAGTTGATAACACATGAGATTACAGCAGCATGGTCAGGCAGTGAACCAAGTATATCCATGTTTAGACACACACTGGAAGGCTCACGATAAAACAAAAGAATAGATATGAGTTGATATGGTCAAAGCATAATTTTTAGTGGTCATTTTGAAGTGCACGTGGCACTGTGGGATGTAGTTGAACTTTGATTGGTTTTCAGTTCCCATTTACTTGTTTTGCTGTTAACCCGACTGTGACTTGCTTGATTTGGCACTTTCTTGAAGCCTGGAATTGTTATGGCAAATATTCTGTATCCTTCGTGCAGTAACAGCACTTCTGAGGTATTTCTGCTTTTAATCAAATCTTACATTCAAGTCTGAAGAAAAGTGTAATATGGTGGTTAAGACAGCGTCCCCCCTGTGTAAGATACCCCCAATTAGTTAATGCACTTAAGCCCTGGTGCCAACCACTTAAGCAAGGGCGATAGGTGCCCTGTCCTTTGTCTCAGCCCCCATGACCTCAAAAGCCTGGAACAGGGTGGTCAGTGGTCCACCGTTAATGCCACTTCTGAGGCTAGGGGAGCGAATAGCACTTCTCATCAGTGACGTAGCTTTTGTGGGACCAATATAGAAGACCGCTGGCCCTGATTTTAAATTAAATACCTTTTACAACATTACGAATGCAGTACACGCATTCATAAACTTTTAACTATTAACGGTAGGCGCTGGAATAGTAATGAGTTTCTCTCTTTGTGTAATCAGTCGGTGACAACTCTTACACTGGTGACACAGAGGGTGTCTGTGAAACAATATAATGATATGATATGACAGGTTATTTACAACGCGCTTAATACCCAGAGGTTTGAGAGCACGGACACGGGGATCGAACCTGTGTTGCTCCATGTGTTCTTCTTTTCAAGACCAGCACGTTGCCCCTGACCTATCCTCCAGAGAATAAAAAATCAGTAGAAAGATGGACATGGCCTGATTCACGGAGCGTTTTTCAATGGATTGCACGATTATAAATTGCTACTGTGAATCAGGCCCACACTACCATTTCACAGAGAAGTGGGGGCTAATTACCACATTTACTCGATTTATGAGAGTCTATTAACTTAACTTCCTATAGCTAATCAAATCGTGGATAGAGATGTGGTAACCAACGCAGGAAGATTGGCAGGTGCTGAATGATCACCAGTAAGTCTTGGATAAGGATGTATTATTGTAATATGAAGTTACTTATCATTGGAGGCAGCCATCATAGCCACAAGCTCATAATGCAGTGCCCACCGGAGTCCATTCACTGCAGTGGTAACGCTAATTGCATGCTACTGTACTCAAGGTGTGTGAAATATCCCCAAATAATATAAAACTAAGTATATGACTCTGACAGAAACTGTGAATTGATGTTATTTCCTAATAAATCTTACGTAGATGGAATGTATTAGCTCGAGAAATTATTCTACATCATTTATCAGTGTATGAATGTTGAATGAAGAGCGAATTTATGTGCCTTATTAATGGCCCACAATTAATGAGGTTTCAAGTAAAGGGGAAACATCAAATCTGTTTTAGGCAAACCCCCACACATGGCTCCATACATTCCAACATTACCCTCCAAAGAATGTTTATATTAGAGAAAAGCCTCGATCAAGTCGGCCAATGTTTCTGGCCACAGTCGTAAAACTTCATTACTCAAAAAATGCCACTCCGACCCACACATGATAACAAATTAATCCAGGCACAAGAAAGAAGGCTTTGGAAATAGGACCTGTGACTTCACCATCCCTTCCTGCTGGGATGAAATGTTTCCTAAACGATATCTCACAATGGTGCTGTTTGAATCCAGCTACTACTAAGCAATTTCCCCTGACCGACCCCCTCCTCCCTAATCCTACCAGCATCATTGCCTTCAAATGCCATGAGAGGCAATGTACTCCCCATTTTGATATAGTAGTTAGTAAGGTTGTCATCATCAGCAAAATTACCAATTTTACTTTGTGTTCCCCTTCATTTGATTTACCTGCTTTACATAATGACTCTACTCCTCTTTGCTTTCATTATATATATCGTACACTGCACTACACTGATATGTTTCCTTTCAATCAAATGTATCTCAAATATTCTGCACACATTATGGCGCTGTAAAAACAACAATAACACCAAATAAATACATCAATAACATCATATGTAGTGTACGGCGCATCCAGCATTCAACTACTGGAGGAGAACCATGTGGCTATCTGAGTATGAGCATTTGATTTTTACCTTCCCACTATGTTTTCCTCCAATCTACCCTTTCGCTCGTAGATAGGATTTAGGACAGACATATAGCAAACAGTGGGTATTTTGCCTGCTGGGCCTATAGACCCAAGCTACTCCTCACTGATGACGCCCAACAATGCCAAAACATGCCTGGGGATGCTTGTGGTCTCATGCAGAAGGGATGTGACCTAGCAGTTTGGGCTGGACTACCCCTTTGGGGGAGGGACCAAGCCTGATTTGCATATGGTATTTCCCCTTTTGTAATGGCTTGGCAAGCGAAGAACGATGGTCTGGAGGGATGCCCAGAGCCATGCCAGAGGTTAAGATGTATTGTAAACCTTCCAGCCATCACCGCTTTTGTTTTGCTATTGTCACCCCGAGTGGGACGGGTATGCCCAGACGTGGGTCCCGTGCGTACTGGGCCTAGAGACCCAAGCTACTCCTCACTGATGATGCCCAAGTAGGCTGAAACTTGTCTGGTGATGCTTGTGGTCTCATGCAGAAGGGATGTGACCTAGCAGTTGGGGCTGGACATCCCCTCTGGGGGTGGGACCAAGCCTGATTTGCATATGGTCTATCCCCTTTTGTAATTGCTTGGCAGGCGAAGAACGATGTTCTGGAGGGTTGCCCAGATCAATGCCTGAAGTTAAGATGTATTCTAAACCTTCCAGCCATCACCTCTTTTGTTTTGCTGGTATTTGGACTGTCAGAGGATAGAGGTTGTAGAATGATTCAAGTACTTGGGAGTGACATTGACCACTAAGCTGGAGGTTAAGTTAATGTATAATGTATTTCAACCAGTGGTAAAAGTCTCTGCGACCCAAATGCGAATGACGGATGCAAGGTTACAGGGTTTCTCTATTTGGCCAATGTTTAGATTCTACAGACTGAAAATGTTTCCAAGTGTATCTTATGGGGTGGAGACCATTCCCGTAGGAGTAGAATGGGATACACTAGAGGCCTTATTATAGCGTAGTGCTTTGGCTTAGCCAAATGGGGTGCCTATTTGCATATTCAGGCAGGAGCTAGGGCTGATATCTATCAAAACCACAATTGACTGGAAGAAGCTTCTGATTAAAAAAAATATAATTGCCCTTCCACCTAATAGTTTGTTGGAGAATTTGAACAAACAAATGTTAAATAAATCATGCAAGGTACTAAATCAGTGGGTTGTGGTTTGTGAGAATAAATTAACTCAAGTGGAGTCTACAGCGTAGGAATTGACCTCTTACCCTATGAAAGTAAAAAAGAAAATCAATGGATACGATTGGATTGCAAATAGAGAATGTATGATGAATTTTTATTTTATCATTTAAGATTGCAAGTTAAGCGTTTAATGAGATATCTTATATTTACTTCAACACTTCATGGAGCCGATTCATGGAACAAATGTGCGCCGAAAATCGTGGCGCAAGCGTGAAAAAGCAAGCACACGTGTGCGATTCATGGAAGGCCCAGCACGTGTTTTACCCGGGATGTGCACCAAATCCACACATGGCACACACGGGCACACACGTCACTGCAGCATCCTGAATGCCATGGGCGACGCGCACAGCGAAAGCGCACAACGTTTGTGCACACACCAAAAAGGGGGCGGAACACAGAGCAGAACACGCGGAATGGGGAACAACGCGTGAAAATAAGGGGGTAACTGGGGAAGTACTGCTGGGAAGTACACAGAACGCCCACATGCACACAAACTACACGTATTCATGGAATCGAATACGGGAAACCCGCGCATGGAAAAAGACATGTATGGGCCTAAACACGTCCGCCACACGAAGGCAGGCGGTAGCGTCCCCACACATTATAAATGTGCACGCAAACAACAAACACGTATATACAGCTAGATGAATGTCCCATTTCTCGCAGCACTGATCATGGGACACCGCAGGAGGAGGAGAATAGCCAGGCCTGCATTTTATTGTCCAAGAACAGCCTTATTGGGATGCCTGATGACCAGGTCTATGGCAGGTATAGTTTTCCACCTAATATCATCCTATCCCTGGTCCAGGAGTGGGAGGATGACCTCACATCACCCACCTTGTGCTCCCAATCACTGAGCCCCTTGGACAGGGTGCTCAATGTACTGCATTTCTTGGCCACTGGGTCATTTCAGCGGATCACTGCCATAGTGGGAGGGACTCACTGCCCACGCAGTCATGCTGCCTGCACCAGGTGTTGGCAATCATGACTGCACGACCCTCAGTCCGCAGGCACATATACATGCCCAGAACACCCTCAGAAAGGCAGGCCATGGTCCAGGACTTTTACAGGGTGGCACACTTCCCCAAAGTGCCCGGTGCCCTAGATTGCACCCATGTGGCCCTACGTCCACCTAGGGCTACGGAGAATATCCACCGCAAGCACTGGCCTACCATCAACGTGCATGTAGTATGCGATGCACAGGGGATCATCACCTCTGTCAATGCTAACTTTCCTTGGTCCACCCATGATAGTATCCTGTCCTAAGCCTGTCCATAGACTGCCAGAGCCCAGGCCCTAAAACTCTGCTTGCATGCCTCTTTGTTGCCGGATTCATGAGCGCTGCTCATGCTCTACCGGCAATACACGATCCAGCACCCAACAACCTGAACGTTGCACCATGAGTACTGTGATCAATCACCTCAATTGAAAGACTGACGCCCTCATGACCCGCATCAAACACTGTATGCATGCTCCCTGAAACCTTTGTCTAAATACAACGCCGTATGCATACATAACCTTGCGCTCAGCCCGAAGCCCGCGAGAAGTTACACTTTGTTTGCCACAACTGTAATGTTTAGTGTCCCTCCCTACTACAGGTGCCATCACACGGTATCACTTTCTCTCAACCAAGGGTGCCACACCAAACCTTAATTCTGCCCTACTATCCCTCACCTCAAGAGTGACACCTCAACTTCTCTGTATCCTGGTCCAGGAGTGCTGATTCAAACCTAGATGCTGCCACAGGGCACTGTATTTGCTAAAGTGTTTCTCAAGCTCACTGTATATTGGTCTAGAAGTGTTGATTCACACCTAGATGCTGCCACAGGCCACTGTATTTGCTAAAGTGTTTCCCAAGCTCACTGTATTTTGGTCTAGAAGTGTTGATTCAAACCTAGATGCTGCCACAGGGCACTGTATTTGCTAAAGTGTTTCCCAAGCTCAATGTATTTTGGTCTAGAAGTGCTGATTCAAACCTAGATGCTGCCACAGGGCACTGTATTGCTAAAGTGTTGCCTCAACCCCAGATGCTCTTGTTGTATGTCTGCTGCATTTAGCCTGTTGCTGCGCCACAGGGCACTGTACTGCTAATGTGTTACCCATTGCCACTGTATCTTAGACCAGGTGTGCTAGCCCAACGCCACTTTATATCCAGTTGCAGCCCTATCACAACCCAGCCTTGAGAACTACTCTGACCTCCCACAGTACCTAGAGTGCCACCGCCCTACGCCTCAGCTTCTCAGCAAACTATGATGATCTGGCTCATTCTCACTATGTTCCCCTACTGCATAGTGCAAAATAATGTAACTTGCAGCGGCAACAGTTATGTTGCCTTTACGAACGGCCTAGCAAAACTTGGATGTCCTAGACACTACCCTTTCCCCTGCCCGACACCCTTCCTACCGCTCCTGACACCCTTCCCTTCCAGCAACCACCCTTCCCACACTACGCCCAATTATAGCGCCCACCCAGCCAACCACACCTTCAACTGCTCTCCCGATCATCATAAACCCAGCGATCCAACTAGGCTGAACCTACACACTCTATCAATCCTAACCTTGCCAACCGCAACACTAGACTAGGCGCTAGGCTCCCCTTCACTACTAACAGGACCCTCGCCAGACCCTACAGAAAAACCAACAAAAAACCTGAGGACCCCAACAAACCCCAACCACCCCCGCTAAAAGGTGCCTTACTTAATGTTAGATCCCTTGCCGCCCACCCAACGGAAATCGCAGACATCATCCTCACTAATGATATTGACTCTCTTGCCTTAACCAAAACATGGCTACATGAAGCATCAGGTCCCTACCTATCACTAGCTATCCTGGATAACTACTCTATCCTCAGAGCCGATAGACCTAATGCTAGGGGAGGAGGTGTAGCTTTCATATCTAAATCAACGTTAGATTGCAGATCAGTCTCTTCCACATCACTCAAATCTTGCGAGCTTCTCAAAGTCAAGCTTCACACCTCTCCCAAAAGCATGATCTCCTTTCACCTCATATACAGGCCCCAGGCTCCCCGGGAGCATTCGAGGAAGACATTACCTCACTTATCGCTGAAAATTCCAAACCTCTAGCTCAAATTATTATCCTCAGAGACTTCAACCCTGGTTACAATGACCCTAACGACGCCCCAGCCATATCACTAGCCAATGCCTTAACTGAGCACGGCTTGACTGAACTTAGTGTCTCACCCACACACCAGAAGGGCAGAACTATCGACTGGGTAGCGGCCCTCAACTGTAACACTTCTTGCAAGGCCCCCCAACCTCTCACCTGGACAGACCACTACCTCATCCCGCTTGAAATCAACAGCATTCTTGCAGCACCTATAAAGTGCACTATGGAACCAGCCTGCCCAACTAGAAATAAATGCAACATTACTGCCGAAGCCTTACTAACTCTGGTCCTACCCACCTTCAACGCACTACCAGCTAATGCCAACCTAAACCTCCTAGTCGACACCTTCAACAAAACCATGGCCAATGCCATTGACACCATCGCCCCACTGACGTTACGCGTAGACAAAACAAGAGCTCATCTGAATTCATGGTACACCCCTGAACTTAAGCTACTCAGAAAAAAGAAAGCTAAGTTAGAACGCCTATGGAAAAGAAATCCATCAGTTGAAAACAAATCCAATCTGACGATCATTTCCTCACTGTATAAAAAGGAGATAATTTGCACTACAAAAGATGCCTACAACTTGAGGATAAATCAAGCAGGCTCATGTACCAAAGAACTTTTCAAAATACTAAAGGAACTTGAAAATCCCAACCCACCGCCAGACACCTGTACGAAAGACAAACTTTGGTGCACCAGCACCCAAAACTCCCTCAACAACAAAATTGCAGGACTTCAAACCAAAATTGAGGACAAACGCCAACAACTCTCTAGCAGTAAATCCAACAATTATAGCATACCAACTCCCATCGTGACAGATGCAGGATTCACATTTAAAAACCATCCTAGAAGTTCAAAAAATGATCACCTCCCTAAAACCGTCCAATTGCAAACGAGACAGCTGTCCTGCCCAGATCATAAAAGAGCAGCCAGAGATATTTCCCCTTTGATCACCAAACTAATTAACCTATTCTTTGCCAACAACTCCGTCCCTAATAACCTTGAACAATCCTGGGTTCCCCCACTCTTAAAAAAACAATCACTTGACCCGGCCATGCCCACCAACTACAGGCCCATCACCACTGTACCTTTCCTGCTAAAAACACTTGACAGAGTGGCTTACCTCCAGATTCAAGAACACCTGGAATCTAACCGACTGCTTGGTATATGTCAATCTGGCTTTAGACCACAACATGGAACAGAAACTGCCCTTGTTGACCTCAAGAGTCAGATTGATGAAATCAAGGACAAAGGTAATGCCGTCATCCTACTCCTCTTAGACCTCTCAACGGCGTTCGATCTAGTTGATCACGAAATCCTCTGCAGCCACTTATCCACCGCGGCTCACTTCTCCACGTCCGCCTCCACATGGATAAAATCCTTTTTGGTCAACAGAACTATGAGGGTCTTCTCCACAACAGCGGCAGCAGACCTCATTCCTATCACATGCGGAGTCCCACAAGGCTCCTGCGTCTCCCCCAGGCTCTACAATTTATTTACAAAACCTCTATTCGACAAACTGGACCATCTGCGCGTCATCTACACCAAATATGCAGATGACACCCAGATCACCATCTCAGGCAACTACAACATGGACGTCACCCGGATTAATGAAATCTTCTCTATCATTCAGGCATGGATGGCTACACACGTTCTATGCCTGAACGATGAGAAGACAGAGCTTCTCCTTGCTGGCTCTCCTAGTAACTTGTCTAAGGTCAGCCCCAGCTACAACAACATCATCATTGATGGCAACACTATCCCTATTGTTAAAAGTGTAAAAACCCTAGGCTTTTACCTTGATGCTAACACCAATCTCTCCAAACAAATCAATATGACCGCCTCAGCCACTGCTTACACCGGCAAGCTGATCAGGGCCAGTAGACCCTTCCTATCCCCTAATAGCTGCCCTGATACAGTCCAAACTTGACTATTGCAACAGCATGTACCTAGGTGCCAACCAAACCATAATCTCCAAACTTCAAGTGCTCCTAAATAATGCACTACGATCAGCTCTTAACATCCCCAAGCGAGAGTATATTTCCGATAACAGAAAGTCATGCAAGTGGCTGTCCATAAGACAAAAAATAGATTTGAAAACTCTCTGACTCACTTACAAGGCTTTAAACCACCTAGCCCCATCATGTCTCACCAATAAATTCACCATGAAATCCACCAACAGAACCACCAGATCCTCCAACACACTCTGCCTAACAGTACATAGATTCTCCTTAAAAAGAGCAGGTGGCACCAGTTTCTCAGTACTTGCTTCCCAACTCTGGAACACTCTACCACTCAGCATAAAAAACATTGAGTCATTTCAGATTTTTCGGAAACATGTTATTGACTGGCTACTGACCATTCCTTACCGCTAGCTACCCAAATATACGACAAACTGCTTAATCTCTCTTGTAATTTGTAAATATTGATGTTTTTGAATATGTTTTGGAAAACTGCACATATCCCACTTGGTTGGATTATGGAAATGTATATATGCCACCCTTTAACAGCCTACTTATACGCCCTTCTACCTCTGGGTCTGGAGCGCTATATAAATAAAATAAAAAAAACAAAAAGAATATCCACCCTGAGCTGGGACCTGGAAGCTGTGAAGCATGGCGACACATGGCTCATTGGTGAGTACAAATGCCTGTGAACATGCATGCACGTCACACACAGACATAAACACAAACCAAACTAATGACAACCATCATCACCTCCCCAGGGGACTGAGCCAACTCTCTGAGCACCCACATGATGACGCCAACACCACCACCCCACCCCAGGTAAGATACAACGCAAACCATATTGCAACCTGGCCCATAGTGGAGAGCACATTTGGAGTGCTCAGGTCACGCTTCTGGTCCCTTGACCGCTCTGGCGGGCAGCTACTGTATGCACCCCCAGTAGTGTGCAGGATCATTGTGGCAGAATGTGTCCTGAACAATGTTGCAACACGGCGGCCGTAACGGTGGACATGGTGGGGCCCCCATATCCCCAACCACACACACAGGCACTGTGCATATGAGTGGAAAGGGCACATGGAAGCCGCCCAACTGATGCACCCCTCACCTTTTGTGGCCTCCCAACCATGGCACAGATGTACAAGTACCAATGGGAGGTGCACACAATAATAGTCCTGGGCAACTTGGGTGGGGCATGGAACGTGATGCAAACAGCACCTCTGTGCTCCTGCAAGGCTGCCTGTGGACCCTTATGATGGGTCATGCAATGCTCAGGTATCCCAAAATAGCAAGAAAAAGAGACATGAGACGCCTCTAGTATGACCGAATAAAAGGGGTACGCAGGGACACCCGCAGTGGGAAAAATAGCATGCGCGACTCACCGTCTGCCTTGTGTGTAGAAGAAGAAAGCGTAGGCAACACCCCCACCAAAAAAAGAAGTAGACACTGTAGCCGCTGTGAAGTAATCGCGTGTGGACCCCAACGTCTGGAAAACACACGCACCGCTCTCCACGGAAAGCACATACAGAGTGATGTAAACCCACGTGGGACCTTTAACCCGTGCCGAGGGAAACGCCCCTGTGTGTTATGTCACATACACGCTTACGCGCTAAGGGCCTTTCCTCGAATTACACGCTGACATGCTGTTTTTTCACATGCCAAACCACTCTGTATCAAGCTGGCCACACGACAACACACGGAAGACCACTCTCATGCTCAGAAGGCCATTTTCCTGCCCCCCAGAGCCCTGAGCCGACTCCCACCAGCCATCTGCTGCTGCTTGCCTTCCTGCTGGTCACGTGCCCTGCTATTTGGTGCCTGCACATCAGCCATCTGCAGGGGTCCAGTTTCTGTGACCACCCCTCCTGGAACAGAAGACTCCCGACTGCAGTTCCATCGCTCCACAGCCCAGCACCAGGACCCAGTTGCCCACCCACTCCTGCCTCGTGGGTTACCATGTCAGGGCAAACACCATCGGAGACCACTGGCAACCCCCAGCCAGAGAGGCAGAGGGCTGCTAGCTACACAGCAGGAGAGGTTGGCATCCTGGTGGAGCAAGTCCTGGTGCATTATGATGCCCTCTACAGAAGAAGATGCGCCGACAAGGATGGACGGGAGAGGATCTGGAAGGACATTGTGGTTGCCATCAACGTGGACGGAGTGGCAACCCGTGAACTACCACACATCCGTAGGCGCTGGGAGGACTTCAGGTCCAGGACCCTCCGTAAGGCCCGGCACCTCTTGGTAGCAGCGGATGCAGTGAGGCGCCGGGGCCACCTTACCACCAATGACATGAGGGTCCTGGAACGCATTAACCCAGTGCTTCACCGCCAGGTCCTCGAGAGGCAGACCGGCCCGGAGTCAAGCGGTAAGTGTCCATGCGTACATATTGGATGCAGTGCATGTTGAGGTATGCCAGGAGTGTGCAGCTGGGACATATGTCTGAAAAGGCCCATTTATTGATGTGTATGTGCAGGGTCATGACCGTGCTGCATGTGAGTCCTGTCATGTGTGATGCACATCAATGGTGTATGTGTTCCAAAGCATGATGCACAACTGCATCTGGAGATGCACACATGTTAGCATTTCTGTGTATGTACTATAGCATGGTTGGGGTGTGACACATGGATGCTGGTTCCACCTTCATGTACGTGCACGGCATACATGTGCGTGTGTGTGTTTGACATGTGTGTGACTGTGTTATACTATAGATGCATGTGACACAGACAAGTAGGAACCCAATTGGCAGATGTGACATAGTTGCCGATGATCGCACCGTGACAGGTGGTGGATATGTACAGATGCATGTCTGTCTATTGGCGTGTGTGCATGTGTTAGGCACTCCCCATTTTGCTTGTGATGTCATGCCAACCTTCAGATGTTCATGCTGTTGTGTGTGTATGGATGCAGCTGCTTGCTGCATGATTCCTGTTAATTTGTGCATGTGTGTGGGTTCAATTGATATGAGTGTTGGGGAGTGTGATGCCATCTGTGAAGTTTGACACTGCCATTCATGTGCAACTGTCATGTTTGTATCTGACCATTGTACAGTGCCCTGATGCCTGTGTTCTGTCTCTCCCTGTCTGCAGGGTCGACTGATAAAGAGAGCGGAGACAGTGCTGTGGAGCACAGCGGCAGGGATCCCACCGCCAGCCGGAGACGCAAGGCCCACCTCTCATCCCACGTAGTCATCTCTTCCGGGAGTGAGGAGTCTGGTGCCACGTCCATGGCCGCAGGTGTTGAGGGAAGGTCCAAGAGGCGAAGGTTGGAGGTGGACTCCTTGGCAGCAGCAGGCGCAGCTGAGCCCACACAGGGGCCTATGGAGGAAGATGGCATGGAGTCATCCAGGCTGGTGGTGGGTTTGGCTGAGGAGGAGGCCGTGGAAGGGCCACGCACGGGGCCTTGAGGGGGGATTCCACTAGTGCTAGTGGTGCAGTCCAGGGGCAGGGACAGGAGGCAGCACAGGCCGCCACGCAGGTGCCGGTGTGTAATCCTGTCTCCGATCCTGTGACTGCATCATCCCACACCAGCAGGGATGCCTTCGACCAGACCCGTTTTCAGGGAGGGGATGCGCAAACAAAAACTGGCCTTCCTCTCCCTGTGGACGTTGCAATCCGTGACCGGATTGAGCCTGTCCTAGCTGGGGTGGTGTTGTGCCAAATTGGTATTCGGGATTACTTGCAGGGTTCTCGTCTCGACAATGCACACCATTTCGAATATCTCTTTGACCGCGTCACCCTACTAGGACAGGTCACCGTTGCTGGGTTCATGCGTGTGCTATATCTTCTTGTGACCCCCTCCTCAACTGAACCCCCTATGCGCCAGTCGTCCTCGGTGCCATCTTCCCACCCAAGTATCACCTGGGACCCCTGTGGAGTCAGGGCTCCCAAGTGCATGGTGCCATTGGGCCTGCCTGCGAGTCATGGTCTGGGGTGATGGGCTGCCTGCGGGGCATGGACTGGGGTGGTGGGCTGTCTGCGGGGCATGGCCTGGGGTGATGGGCTGCCTGCGGGGCATGGAATGGGGTGATGGGCTGCCTGCAGGGCATGCGGAGGGGGGAGGGGCACACCCGGGAGTGCCCAGAATGCCAAATCACGTGTGAAACTCCCTGCGCACCCCCGGAATATGTGTTCCCCGCTCGCGCCTGGCCAATCACGTGTGAAACTCCCAGCGCACCCCTCGGAATACACATACCCCGCTCGCGCAAGGCCAATTGCATGTGAAACTACCCACGCACCCCTTGGAATACATGTACACCGCTCGCGCCAGGCCAATCGCGTGAAAACTCCCCACGCACCCCTCAGAATACACGTACCCCACTTGCGCCAGGCCAATCGCATGCGATTTCGCTGGCACGAGCGGGAAAGTCATATTCCGAGGGGTGGCAGGAACTTTTACATGCTATTTCGCTGGCACGAGCGGGGTACGCGTATTCCAAGGGGTGCGCAGGGACTTTTACATGTGATTTCGCTGGCGCGAGCGGGGTACATGTATTCCGAGGGTTGCGCAGGGAATTTAACACACGATTTTGCTTGCGCGAGAGGGCTGTGTGGCATTTTTAGTGCATTTTCGTGGTTGTGGGGCTGTATACTGGTCCCCTGGCCTTTGCACCATGTAGGGCATTTGTGCGATGTTTTTGGCGCATGGGGCAGGGATGGGGGCGTAACTGCCACTGCTGCAGGTTTGCTGCACCATGGCTGATTATGGATGTTAGTATCCATGAATACGCTGTGCATCAAAATGGGTTTTGGCGCACGTGGCTGGCGCAAGCTGCCGTGCATGCAGTCTGTGTGCCAGCCGCGTGCGCCTCTTCTGCGGTTAATTCCATGAATTACCCCCCATGTCTCTCTAGAAAATTTTGAGAGGATTTTATGTGATTACATTTCATTTATTTTTAAACACATGAAGTCCTAGCCCAAGGTGCAAAACAGGCTTTCACTTCTGCAACAGAGATACAGAGACCCGAAGCATTTAGTGATTAAGTGTGAAGCGATTTTGATGAAGCAAGAGTTCTGGCTGAGAAAATGTGTTCATCTTGACTCCAGTTCATATTTGGATTGTTTCTGGAACAGAATTCTCAGGGCTCGGCAAATTTCATTATCAATTGCTGTTTTAGCATTTTTTTAAAAACAATTTTGTGATTTTAAGGCCTGGCATTTCGGTGCTGGACTGCTCTTGTGGGCGGGACAAAGACTGATATGCAAATGGTTATTCCTCCTTTGTGAAAAGTACAGTGAGCTAAAAGTGATGGTGGCGGTCTCTCAAAGTGATAAAAAAAAACACATAACAGGTTATTATGCCATGTTCTTTCTAAAGAGGGGTGCCTGGTACCATTTTTGTATTTTTGTGAGGAACTTGGGGTTGGTCACCCTAAGTTACCTGGGGCAACACAGACGTGTACCCCTTGGTCACTGTGCTCAGAGAGGCACAGCTCTACCTCACTGATGAGGCCCAACAAGGCTGAAACACGTGTATGGGGTTGCTGTTGATACTCTTGATCAAAGGAGGTTTGCCTGGCATTTCGGTGCTGGACTGCCCTTGTGGGCGGTACAAGGACTGATGTGCAAATGGATATTCCTCCTTTGTGAAAAGTACAGTGAGCTAAAAGCGATGGCTGTGGGCTCTCAAATTGGGAGAAAAAAAAAACAAAGAACAGGTTATCATGCCATCTTCTTTCTAGAGAGGGGCGCTTGCTACCTTGATTGTAATATCCGTCATGAAGACTGCTACTCTAGTCAGAACACTGTTCCAGGCAGCAGTAAAGTTTTACTGCTAACAATAAAGTATCATGTTAAAACTCCACTGGTGTTTCCAATGCTTTGTCTTGCCTGGTTGCAATATACTGTCAACCATCAAATTGACATTTGAAGGCTTATCAATGGAAAAGCCTAACCCAGAAAGGCCCTTTACCTGACACAGTAACAAAATAACACTTGAACACTTCATCATTGTGAGAAACAGGGACTTACAAAGGTTTGGCTTCACACTGACAGACTCTTGGAGAATGCACCGCAAAGTGATCAGAGCATGAAACTAGTCATTATAGCAATAACCATTTGTTACTGGTGTGCATGAAAGTGAGCTAAAGAAGGCTATGCTGAGTGACAGTGAGGATCCCATTCAGCAATCTCCTGCCTGTTCACAATCTGCCACACCGCATCTACAATAGAAGAACGGCATCCTAGTAATTTCTGAAAAAGAGGGCAAACAATCGATGAGGGAGATTTCCTCCTTGGACACTCAAGGGGAGGGCCTTGGAAACTGCCAATCATCACCTACTACGTTGTTTGTATAAAGACTGGGAAAGTCCCACTTTGTTTAATACGTGTTATAGTTTCAGGATGCAAAGCCTCCTACCACAGTAGTCATGATAGGAAAATCAAGAGGGTAAAGAACCCTTTCTCAACGTCCACAGGATTACCATTGAGGTATTGGGATGAGGATGAAGGATGTCGCATTAATGTCATGGATTACTATTGGATACTGGGATGGGGAACAGGGATGTTGAGGCAATGATATGGATTTCTATTTGGGTACTTGGATGCAGAAGAGGATTGTGGTTCCAATTACATGGATTACTGTTTGGAACGGGGATCAGGAAGAGGGATGTGGAGGTAATGGCATGGATTACTATTAGGATCCTCAGACAAGGAAGAGTTGCTGTAATGGAGAGATCTTCACTGCCATGTCAGGAGAAAGTTGATATCTTCACTGTTAAGACATGTGAAAATATTGTCCAATCAATACAAAGTCTATTGAAACAATGCATCAGCACCATTCAATCCTTTGTTGTGCACTTTAATTTAATTTAATAAGCTAAATAAAAGCTTTTTCAAGCAAATTCAAACCCCCCAAACAATATTAGCCCCCTAGTTCCTTCGTCCCACACATTTTAGATTAATTTAGGAGGCAATCCCTGTAATTTATTTTTCATTATAAAAACAGGGATTGATTCCTAATTTAATTTAAAATACTCCTCTTCCCAAAACTAGAAATCACTGTGATTGCAATATATTATATTTGTAAAGTAATTACTCTATTCTTTTGGCACTCCAAACAAATTGAATTCCAATCACAATCTCGTTAACATTTTAAGAAAATAATACAAATCTACACTTTGACCAGGCCCCTAATCTTCACAAATCCTCCTCTCTTTCCTTGCCCACCTGCTCCACCAGCCTGAAAACTGCCATTCTAACTCAGAAATGAGAAGCCTTGGTGTTAAGCAAAGCATCATGGGAGAAAAAGCTGACATTTTGTTGCACGGGCACCCAGTTCTCACCCAAATAAAAAAAGAAAAGAAAATGCACAGATTTACACCAAACTAAGGATTCCCCTCAAGCTCTTTGTGCCCAACTTGTTTCTTATTAGTAGAAATTCCATCCAGTAGCTTGGGGTGTGTGTGTGGCAAAAGAATTGGATATTCTCTATGGGAAAAGCAAAGCCAAAATTGAAAACAAGCCCTTTTTCCACCCTGTATAACTTTTGAAGCATAACACAGGTTTTCACAAACCTTTCCAGTTTTGGCAAGCTCCCGGCCAGAGAAAATTTTGTGCTTATCGATCCTATGGCTCAAAAGATATTGGAAATAGAATGTTTGAATTTTGCTATAGATGATAGGTTTCACCTCAACTATAGGGAAAGCAGCGTCTCTCTATGATATATATAGTTTGCACTGTTTTCTCTGATTGCGGCCAACCTCTCTTTCTCTCTCTCTCGCTCTCTCATTCTCTGTATCTCACCAAGGATAATACAATTTCTCTTCTAACAACAAATACAAAGGCACCAGGAATGCTTTATTGTTTTAAAGAGAACAGTATAGCAATGAACCAGAGAATAATAACATAGTTTTAGTACCTATCTGAGAAAAAAGTATTTTCGTTATCACAAATGAGTTAGTATTAGTGATAGGTGAACCAGCTCAAATCAGATTCAAACCTATCTAACAATGGGGATTCAAGTCAGCTTAAACAATGCAAAACATTTGGAGCTGAATGTCAAAATTGTTTGAAACATTCCAACCTGAATTCAAGTAGCTCATATAGATATAAGTATTTGGAGTTTCGACTTGGCTCAAACAAATCTCTGTGGTAATACTGAATTCTGGTATACGGGTGGCAAACAAAATTATGTAATACCCTCAAGGACATAAGTGTAAGAGAGTAGCATAATGAAAATCCAGTCCTTTAGGAAGCAAAGAATTCCAGACACAGACTCACAGATGTGTTTAACACAAGTACCAAAAAAGGATTCCTTTGGAAATAAATGAATGGTGCAAGAAAATCACCAGAAGAAAACCCCTAATCTAAACGAGGTAGTTGCAGGAAAATGTCCAAATCTGGGTCAGTCACAACAAGAAGGAAACAAATGCAATCCACTGTGAGCATGAGTTAACTAACTTAAATCAGATGAAGCAACTGTGAGGCACAAACCTGTACCTCTCCATTAGAATATTGATTTCTGGTGAGTGAATCGAAAATGAGGAAGTCCCAGACGGAGATAGATAGCAAGCCTTTAGGGAAACAGTCTTAGCCAGAGTCAGCTATCAGACAGTTGAGGTTCACACTCAGTAGATCTAACAGGGTTGCAAGCATCTTGGGTAGGGGGAAATCCCAATGAAGATAAGAGTGAGAGGTATGGGGCCTATGGCCACCTGCCTAAACCAGTGTTTCAAATTATACCTCTATTCCCATTGCCTGACTATCAATGTTGGTAATAGGAAAGATTGCCTACATGCTCACCTATTTGTAATAAAGCCCTTAAACGTTGTGAAGATACTGACATTCTTAAGGCCATCTCTGACAGTACATTGAAATTGTCTGCGTTGAGTTGCTTTTTAAGATCTGTGAATGTTTTATGGTTGAAACATTCAAATGGAGTCGGGGGAATTTGAAATTATCAACCTGTTCCTTTTCTTGTGGACCCCTCCAAACCCTGACTAGAAAATCACAGTATCCTCTGTGACCTGAAAGAGAAAAAAAAGGTTTTGCTGTTGTCATTCAAGGATTGTTGAAACAATTATAACTGTCCCCACTGCTAGTTCAGTCATTTCACCAATTCCTCTAGTAAATAAACCAGTCCCTTGAAGCTGTAAAATACACTGGTCCTACCCTCTTTTCCAGTGGTACATAATCCCACAACAATGTTGTCTTTGTATACTTTTAGCACTGTATGTATTAATGTTGTTAATTTATATTCTACTTATTTCTGTATCCCTACATATGCTGATTGTCAATACGTGTTTGCCTTTACCAATTCCAGTTCACAATGTATATAGACTAGGCTTCAGCAGGTGTGCTTTGACAGCCTCAGACTGTTATCCCAGGCCATGAAAAGGAATTTGACGATATTGTGTGACCGAGAAATTGTACCATGGTTCATCATGTTGATGAACTCCTCATTGCATCTTCCCCTTGTGAAACATATAAGCAATGTAGAATTTCCCTTATTACAACATCAGCTGAAAAGGAGCACATGGCATGCAACCACAGATTGCAGTTTTGCTGCCAGAAAGTCCTGTACATATGGCATATTTCTTAAGCAGTGCTGCATAATTTAGACACTGCTCCTTGGATACATTGCCATTGTAAAGTATTCACAGATGATCACACACATGGGTACACCCAAACCATTCAAATGGTCCTTTTATTTGAGGGGTATCTTTTACAATAACATAGAGAAGTTGAAGCACACATGTCACTAAGGCTTGCACTTATCAAATGCAACATGTTGAAATCAAGGAAAGGATGGAACCTGAGCTTAAAAAGTTATTTAAAAAGTTTACAAGTGGATGATCCCAAGAAACAAAATCAGTCTATAATCACATTGCGACATTTAGAGAATGTGAATGTGATTCCCAAAATGGAAGTATTTGAGGCTAAACAAGCTCAAGAAAATCCAAAACTCAGAGTTGTTCTTCAGTACATTCATATGGTGGACACAATGCTTTTATTCATCAGATCCATCCAAACTGCAAACTGGGATTTACACCCTCAATTTGATCAACTATGAACGTATGATAGCATGGTACTTAGCAGACATGAAACAGCTTGAAAGCAAACTCCTGGAATTCAGGAGGGAGTTTCAGAAAGGCAATTGGGTAGTAAGCAAGCCAAAAGTATCCTTTTGTGCTTTACGTTCAGATGAAGCCCTGGAACATCAAAATAGGGAAATGAAAGTACTTGGTGGTGTGGTTAATATTACTCAAAAGATACAGACTCAAGCACTATTCTTTTTAGCCTCCCCTAAGCTGTCTAGGCTATCTACATAAGCCCAAAAATTGTAGGAATCACAGATTATGAACGGGAAAAACATCATCACCTGTTACCTTCTCTGATACTGCACTTTCATTTGGTTTATTTGAGGTACATCGGATGCAAGGGGACTGGCCTACAGATTTACTTAAGAGACTGGCCTAACAGCTGAAACACGCCTGCTAAGCGAGGTCGCAGAGCTGTGGAATACGTGATGCCTCAGGCCCGAGCCCCTCCTGAGAAGTACACAGTGATGAAGCTGCTGGCTCAAATCCCAAGGCTGCCTCGTGCCTTTCACAAATGCAGGCTTCATTCCCCTAACAGGATGCCTTCAGGTCATGTGAACCAGAGAATAACATTGACATGTCCACATATAAAGAGGGTGGTCAGTGGCAGCATGAATCAATAGTGTTTGGGGGAAAAGAGCATAGTATGTTGCTTTACAATCAGTGGTATTGGATCTAAGAAGAAAGAAGATAATTCCAACAGAGCGAGAGTGGCCCATGACACCGGAAAATGACCTACAGTCACAGCTAATGGCATCCATAGATGATAAGGAGTGGCATGTGGCAGGGGGCCCACAACTTGAAGTCATGAAGATTATCCTACAGAAGAGCAAGAAGGAGGGTCAAATGAAATGTGAGCGGCTACTGGCCGATGGGAAAGAGGAGGATGAACAAATGATGCAATATATCAATGCAAAGCAAGGACAAGACAATGCATTTCAGTGCCCGACAGAGATGGTCTGGTGGCCCACGGCCAAAGAGGGCTGCCAGGAGCATGTGGACATTTGTGTTACTTGGAAGAAAACACAGAAATAGGAGCAAAAGAAGGAGCCGTGCAATCAGAGAGATATGAAAGGCACACAGTGGGAAGATTGGCTGTCGTTTGTTCTCCATGGGCTACTGAGAGAGCGGTCAGCAACCAGGTATTAACCGTGTAAGATGCTATTTGGGAGAAACATGACAAGCACTGCCAACTTGTTGCTGACACTGACTGAGGATGCACCTACGGACTGGGAGGTAGTAGAGGCTGACTATATGCTGCAAAGTAAGATAAATATTCACTGTGACTTGGACAGTGCACACAAGAAAGGGGTGGACTGGATGTTAGAGTGACAGGGATGCTCAGAGCTACAAAGGGAGGGACATATAGTTATTACTGTTTTTGTTGCACTCTAGATTATGGATGATGTTAATAGGTGGGGGCGTTTATGTAATACAGTCAAGTGAATGCATGACTTTAGATGAGTTAGGACATAAATCAGTTGTATTAGTTTGATAATGTTTTTATTTTACTTCTTCATTGAGTTTGTATGTATCAGAGTAGTTTAAATGCAGTTGCTTCATGTAGAAGTAGCGTAAGGCTTTGGTCAGTGACTCATAGATAAAATGAGAAGCGAGGAGAAATAACTGGGCATATGTTACCTTATCTGACACTTTTTTTTGTTTTATTTGAGGTACATCTGATGCAAGGATACTGGCCGACAGACTTACCTAAGAGACTGGCCTAATAGCTGTAACACCCCTGCCATGCGAGATCACAGAGCTGTGGAATATGTGATGCCTCAGGCCTGAGCCCCTCCTGAGAAGTACACAGTGATGAAGCTGCTGGCTCAAATCCCAAGGCTGCCAGAGACTGCTTTGTGCCTTTCGCAACTGCAGACTTAGGTCCCCCTGTTCTGCAAAATGACCCCTTTGTTATCATACACGCATTATAAGTGCTGGTTTATGGGTGGAGAATAGATTTAGCTACTCCATTGTACATAAGAATGAGCCAGGCCTGTGAGGGGCAGAGCAGTGAGCACCCTCCCCTGCACTGTTGTGTGTTTGCGTTACAGCCCATTTCTCTCTACTTCGGGTCAACTTTGTATTATTTGTGTCTGAGTGCCTAGAATGCCTGAGGTGTCATGGGGAAGATGGATGTTAACAAAAAAGAGGAAAATCCACATGGAGACCAATATTCATTTCATTGTCATAAATTCACAAGGAAAGTAAGAAATTTATGGAGAAGGATTTGAAACAGTGCCGTATAGGTCACTAGAGAAAAACAACAAAATACAGGTACACTCTGGTGGCTTTGAAATTCTAGTATATTTAAATCATTAATATAACAACCAAGGGTACATAACAAAAATTCAAAAAACATACAAAGAATAATTACAAATATGTGCAAACAAAGAATACATATACATTTTCATAGTTGGTTTCGTCTGTCAAAACAGAAATAGTACATAATAAAGAAGCGATAGTCAAACTGAAATCATAATTCCAGTCATCTACACAGTAACAGACTTGGGTTTAGGCAAAAAAGGGGGGAAAGGAAAAAAATCAGAATATTTTTCTGTGTAAAGCACACAAGACTGTAGTTGTTTTACATGACTGTGGACCTATTAACTATTTGTGTAGGTCTACAAATTTGTTTAAATGCCATGGGGAAGATGGATGAGCACTGGTATCATGGTGAGCATGACGAACCTGAAACAGATGGTGCCGATCCCCTAGAGCTCACCTTCCTGACGTGTATGGCTGGGGTTTACGCAATACAACAGGAATGTGAAAATAGTGGTTTTCACTGTACCTGTTGCGCACTTCAATAGGGGAATCTAGAGTCTTCAGGGACTGTAGGAATAATACAGAGACAGTGACTCAGAGTGCTGCAATGATAAAGTACAGGGTTGCAAGGGAAAATACAGTCCAAAAGGAAGATGTTCAACAGATCTAAAACTCAATCATGACATTGATTAATCGTATGAGTTATGAGGGAAAAGCACTCATCAACATCTCGACAAAGGCAATTTTTGATTAAAAAATTCAGAAGGACATATCAAGAATGACAGAAAAAGGTTGCTAAGTGTACAACAGCTTTAAAGAAGACCGGATTGAATCAGGCAGTGATAGCCTCTGGGCACAAATAAAGAAGGGGAACCTTCAGCTCTGTGAAAGTGCATGCAAAGTTGTTAAGACAAAAGTACCAGACACCGTAGTGCAGTTGAAGGCAGATCGTTATTTGATCACACATTTGCTGATTGCTTCAAGAAGTCGCACTGACAATGATCTACAGGAATGCTTGAATAGTTACAAATTCTCTGCAGTTCCACTTTCAATGTTCACCTTAGATGGTAATAATTTCAGCTGCAAACAAACGCAAGCTGATGAAGATACTGGAACAGGTTATGGAGGTTTCTAAGAACATTTGTTACTGAGGACAGATTATCGATTATCTGTACCAGAGCAAACATATTCAGCAGCTCTCCTTGATGGAATGGCAGAATTGCAAGCTCTGCAGAAACTATCATATGTGAAGATATGCCATGACCTTACAATTGAATTCAACAAGCTCAAGTACAATGAAATTAATTTAGTATTTGATACCAACCTAGACAATTCACTGAAGAACTCTTTGCTAAGGAAAAGAGCGGAAAAAGCAAGACTTGTTGAGTAAAATATCATCGATTTTACAATTGTTGAAACATTTTTCATGAGAACCCTCCTATTGCATTCTAAAACTAAAGATTAAAATAAACAGCTTACCTCCAAAATAAGGCAATTCTGCGTGCACAGAGGATAAAAAGAAGCCTGGTAGCCAGTTAGAGAAATTAAGCCAAGTCATCAGATGGAAAGGATGTTGGAGACATTGAAAGAACACCTGAGGGGGCAGACACAATAACAGTTCTTCACTCCCTTTATGTATCACGTCATCATGCTTATACCCTCCACATTTTTTCACCCGATACCAATATTTTTGTCTTTTGTGAGTTGGAACTAATAGAACCTTTATAGATTTCAAATGTGTGTGCTCCTGCTTAAGGCACACAAAAGTGCAGGCATTACTAGGCCTTCGGGCTCTTTCATGGTGGGATGTTGCCTGGAGATTTACCAATAAAACAATATGATCAAGACATCAGAAAAAGAAATCCTTGGAGCTTTGGGAACACTTGGATGTCTAGAAGAATTTAAGAAGGAAGGTGAACGATTGATAGAGCCATTCATTTGTCAAATCTACTCGCCAGGAACAAAGATTTCAGACATTGGTTAACTGCATTGGCGGATGTTGACAAAAAGAGACGCACAGTGAAAATCTGTCACCAACAAAATCATCTCTAATACCATGCATCTTAAGCACTCGTTACCAAGTGATGGAAGGGTGACACACTGATCAACAACACCTGGTTCTCCCAGAGCCATCACAATTAGGGTATGAGAAGGCAGATAATCAATATTCTCCTACTATGTTTATGCTTCCTTGTGCACCACAATCAATCACAACAGCTGGTACAGTGTGCATGTATCAAATGATAGTGTGCTTCGCCTTGCAATGGCCAAGCTCAGTCACTAAGGTGCACAGAACTGTGTAAGTGTGGTGGCGACAAAGAGCTTTGTGATAACAATTATTTTGTAGATTATGAAAATAAACTTTGGGACTCAGAAGATGACCTGTAAAACCTTAATTTCTCTCTTCAGATGTGAATAGGTATTGTAGTTTACATAAATAGTATATTTGAACAAGAAATGTGAACATTATTTCATTTCTAATTTAGTGAGCATACAGTCAATGTTTTGTGATGAAGTAGCAATAATTTATGAGGCTATATCTCAGAAACTGTAAAATATAATAAAAAATACATATATTAATGTTTCTATTCCTTGGTTCATGTTTAACAAAAAACGAATTAGCACATTTTTCAAAGAACCACCCTAAAAGCAGTTACAGGGCAAAAATGAAATTGGTATCCATAACAGCGGCCATCTTCGATTAATGATGTCACACAGGCCCTCTGCCACAAATTACATAATTGGATGCTTCATTATCAATGCATCCCCAGTAGGCACACCTTCCCTTCATTCAAAATCCTACAGACCTGGTTATTGTGACTGATGCCCCTCAAATAAAAGGACCATTTGAACGGTGTGGGTGTACCCATGTGTGTGATTGTCTGTGAATACCATACGATGAAAATGTATCAAAGGACCATTGTCTGAATTACCCATCACTGCTTAAGAAAGACCTAATTTGTGTAATGTTGGTAGTATTTTCAAGATCACTGCCTCTGGAGAATGAGTTAGAAAATGAGCACCTGCAGAAATATGCCCTATGTACTGGACTTTCTGTCCGCAAAATTGCAATCTGTGGTTGGATGTAGTTATGCATTCGTAACGTTGCTTCATTCAAAATCCCATGGAATGACATATGCCCCTAAACTATTTGAAGCAGTATAGATGTTCACAGATCTAACATCTCACTTACTAATGCACCTGCACTGCCTCCGCCAAATTTAAAACAATAAATCACTTTGTTTTGTCTTCAAACATATGAGCAAGCAGTAGTCACCTCAAAATACAGTGAATAACACTCTCTCAATGCCTGTTATAGCACTGCAGATGACCCTGTTACACATGGTTTACCTCCTTATTTGCAATCTGTGGCAGCTGCTGCATTAACAGTCAAGTCCTCTGATAACTTATTTTGACAGTATCTCTTGCTGTATCTGTCTTACAGTTGAAAACCAAAACCAAGCATGTATTGTTTTTTTATGCCACACAGCATTAACTTCACTTCTAAATTCTACCAAGTTTACATTGACTATTAATCCAACTCCAGCCTATCCAAGCTAATGTCAAATTGCACTACTGTATTACTGTGACCTTCGCCCTTACAAGTTACTCAAAGGATCTTTCTGATCCACCCATGCAAAATCTTGATCAAATGCATTTTGTACATAGATATTGTTTGAGAGACAAGCAATACAGGCTGGTGGTTGGGTAAGTCATTTGCAGAGCATGAGGCATGATTGAGAGTGCACATATTCCTGAAGAACATTTGGCTCAAGTTGCAGAGCTCATTTCGCTAACAAGTGCCTCCACTGTTTTGCAAGGTAAACGCATCACTGTGTAGAATGACTCCTGCATTTCGGTCAGGCTGCTCATTTATTTTGTGTCCCGCTGGAGAGAGAGAGGTTTTATAACATGATCTGGTACCACCATTACAATTGATTTTGCTGGGCGCCGGCAAAAAAGTGACTCTAGCGGGAGGTGTGCCGTTTTTACCGGCACAGCTGCTGCCGAACTCATAATGAGGCCCAGAGACTCTATCATGAGGGCTCAAGAAACAAAAGCAAGCTCTTCCGGGGATCTGCTCGGGTTCCCAAATATCCCGACTTCTCTGTAGCTGTTCAGCAAGAGAGGGAGACATCCTTGGGGTAAACTATTACGTGAACAATCTGTATCCTACCTATGCTATACCCAGAGTAGCTGCACTTTGAGTTTCAAAATAAAGCCCACTTCTTTTCACTTCTTTTCACTCCCTGCAGAAGTGCTGAACTTCTTTGAACATAATAATCAAAGATATGCAAATTGAGCCATGGTTCTGTGATTGTCAGGTTCCTGCTCCTGTGTGGCTCACACGTCTTTGTATCTTCATGGGTGTATTTGATTCCATACTAGTTGATCAAGATCAGGGGTGTTGTTAGGTCGGGAAATGATCTGAGGCTACGCTAATGTCGGGAATGTCTGGACTTGAGCTAGCTAGCCTTTTGGTTGCAGCCCATGAGCTTTTATCTGGGACTACAACCAAAATACCAGGGGCTATAGTTCAATTTGCCCACCCACACTACTGGAAACACCTCTGATCAAGATTAGTTTACATGAAGGTCTGAAGCAGTGGCAAGTCTGCCATATACAACTTACCCCAAGCTAACTTACTAGTTTGAAATGGTTTGTTTAGAGTGTTCTTATACTACTGTGGATTATGGAGATGCGAGGGTTGTAGGAGGGCAGGTGTGGGGTGTTTAGGGATACAAATAGTACATGGCAACAGTTGATAATGCTTGAGACGAACACAATGAGGCAAATTAGTACAGATAAAGTAGTGAGTGAATATGGAATGTTGACTAGAAAATGAAAGCAATACAAAAGAGGTGATGGCTGGAAGGTTTGGAATGAATCCTAACCTCTTGCATTGCTTTGGGGAACCCTCCAGATCATCATTATTCAGCCTGCCAAGCCATTACAGAAGGGGAAATACCATATGGAAATCAGACTTAATCAGACCTCAGAAGGGGCAGTAGAGCCCAAATTGCTAGGTCACATCCCTCCTGCACGAGACCACAAACATCCCCAGACATGTTTCAGCCTCAATGGGCGTCATCAGTGAGGAGTAGCTTGGAAATACATTGCATTGACGTGATATGGCAAATTAGGAAGTATGTATGAGCTAAACATACATAGTATGGGCAACCCTAACAATATGCGGGAGGTGCAGGCATGGAGTGGCTATCTTATTTTTGCAGGTGACTCACACAACAGAAAATATACATTTCCAGTTTGCCTTTCATGGGGAAGCAACACATTTTATACATCACACTTCACATAGTCGAAGGGGGTATTAACAAGGGTACACACAATCATATTATTCAAGCAAGTCTGTACTCTTGTTGATCCAATGGGGGCAATATGTGATTATAGAAGACAGAATTGGGGGCGTGGCTTGGAGCCGATGGCGAGCGGTAGCTGATCTGCCGAGCTCCGGCCGAGACGCCGTTTCCTGATCCTTTTTCTCCGGCTCATGTGCGGCCCCAGCCCTTGCAGAGGAATGCGCGGTTGGGGGAAGCGGTTCTGCATCTGAATAACCATTGGGCCCGCCGAATTGGACCCCCCAGACGCAGCTGTGGCCCTAAAGCGGCTCTCCCCCCCTGCCGCTCTGATCGGATCCAAGATGGCGCCTCGCATCGCATAGCGGAGCCTACGAGGGGTATCCCTCCCCCAACGGACTTCCAGGTCGGGTGGGGAGAAGCGGAAGCACGAGAAAGGAAAACGACTTCCCTGGGTGCCGCCCGTCTGACAGAGGACTGGCCTGGCTCGGGTCACTCTACCGATCCAGCCCCACAAGATAGGGTGCGCGGGATCCCGCTTCACCCGCGAGGGGGGCCTCCCGCCTACCCTTACTCTTCTGATACCCGACTCTGTGGGTCGCACAACCAGACACAGGGGCAAAACACAGCTTACGGCCCGAAATTTCGGCTAAGAAGAGGGCCTCACTAGCAACCCTGCAAGCGATCTATCCTTTGAGGCCTACGGCATCCGCAATCATCACCTCAAGATGGCCGCCAAGAATAAGACCAGAGCCGCCACCATGGACTCCTTTGTTTCCACCAAGCTGAAGACCCCCACTCAAGCCGGGGCCGGCTCCTCTGAAGTCGCCCGGACGGGCGAAGGGGTGGCCGCCGATAATCACTCTCAGATACTTGATGCCATAGCCTCCCTAAAAACGCATATAGACTCTAAGATCGACGAATTCAAAATTGATATCCAATTGATCCGCCAAGACGCTCGCAATTTAGCGGAGAGGGTCACGACCGTCGAACAGTCGACGGAGGAAACATCCACGACCACTACAGCCATGAAGTCAGAAGTTGCCCTCCTGAAGAGGAAAGTTGCCTTCCTGGAGGAAAGGGCGGAGGAGGCCGAAGGTCGGGCCAGACGGAGCAACATCAGGATCCTGGGCGTCCCAGAGGGGAACGAGGGGGCAAATACCACATCCTTCGTCGAAACCCTTCTGCTGCAAGAAATAGGGGCCGGCAAACTGACCCAGGGATTCTCGGTCGAGAGGGCCCACAGATCCCTCCAGAGGCGCCCTCCCCCTGGATCGCACCCCAGACCTATAATCGCCAAGATACTGAATTTTCAGGACAGAGAAACTATCTTACGGCGATCCAGGGAGGGGGGACCAATCGAAAGAGGGGACTCAAAAATTTCCATCTATCCGGACTACACGCAGAAGGTTCAGAGAGAGCGGAATTCATTTGTCCCGATAAAAGCTAGGCTCCGACAACTGAACCTAAATTATAGATTGTTATATCCGTCACGCCTCAGGGTCGTCCACAAAGAGAAAGTGGTATTACTCGATAATCCAGAGGCAGCCAACATGTGGCTAGAGGATAATAACCTGGCGGATGGCAAGGACAACTCACGGAATGAGGCCTAACTCCCCCTGATCCCACAAGAGACCCCCGAGTAACAGTAAGAACTATCGTACATGACGCTGGAACACAGAAGGTAATCCAACTTCAGTTTTTCACTTGGAAACGGCCTCGCTCGGCTCCGCCGCCAGGCCCTCGCCCCACCCCCAGCGTAGAATTCACCCGGTCTGGGCGTCTGCCTGACCTAGCTCGCGCCCGACTCCCGGATGGGCTCCAACGGCTCGAGAGCGCCTGAGCACCGCAACAACGTTGTAGTCGCTGGGCGCACCAGTTTGAGTTTTGTTATTAGTTTTATTAGTTATACAGTCTTCATGCTTCTTTTGCCAGCAAAGACCGAGATGGGTCCAGGACGCGACCCCGACGACCGGAATTCAGTGATATTTCCCCCGCAGCCCACCTACGGAGGACTAAAACAGAGCCGGACTCCGGAGACCGAGTCCCGCATCAAATCCGAAACTCAGACCCGATGGCGGCACAGTTCACTGTGATGACATGGAATGTGAGGGGTATGGGCTCATACCTCAGACGCAATCGTATACAATCTTATCTCAGAAGGAAGAAAGTCTCAATTGCACTCCTTCAAGAGACTCACCTCAGGACGGAGGCCATGTCCAAGATTGCAGACCGATGGGCTGGGACTGTGAGAGGGTCCCCATACTCCAAATACGCTAGAGGGGTGCTAATATGGATAAGCCCGCAGGTGCCCTTCCAGATGGAGGGGAGTGAACAAGATAAGGAAGGGAGATACGTAGCGATTTGGGGCACAATGGAACAGACCCCAGTCTGCTTGGTCAACTCCTACTTCCCACATCACGGAACACCGGCGTACTTCGCCACAATGATTACAAAGCTGATTCGGCACCGGGACCGCACTTTCATATGGGGAGGGGACTTCAATTGTGTTGCTGACGCAAGCGCGGACAGATCGCTGCCCCCCCCACACCCGAGCAACCTTGCATCCCGTGCCCTGAGGGAAACTCTGGAGCAGCTCAATCTAGTCGACATCTGGAGGGAACACCATCCGGCCGATAAGATTTACTCCCACTACTCAGCCCCACACGGAGTCCATACAAGAATTGACTACCTGTTTATCAACAAGGAGCTCGCCCCATGTGCTGCATCTACAGAGTATCTGGGCCGAACGATCTCCGATCACTCCCCACTGACCATGCTATGGCAATTGAGGGGCCCCAGACCCCCGATCCCCATGTGGAGGATGCCGACTGCAGCACTTGAAGATCCCGAGTTCAGGGAAGACCTTGCCGAAAAATTGGAAGATTACCTGGAAATCAACATGGGGTCGGTATCCTCCTGGGGCACATTGTGGGAGGCTATGAAGGTGGTGACCAGAGGGGAAATTATATCGAGAGCCGGCGGTACTCGCAGGCAGTTGCAGAGAACGCTCGAGGCACAGGAGGCTGAGATCTCCCGACTAGAGTCCGCTCACGACAACTCCACAGAGGCCGAGAATAAATTAAAGGAAGCCCGTGCAGAATGCCAACAAGCATGGGAAAGACTGGAGAAATTCGATTTCACCACGCATACCACCCGATCCCACAAAGAATCGGACAAACCAGGGAGACTACTGGCCTGGCTCTGCAAGCGGGAACACCCCAAACACCTCCCAGTGGAGATACGGGACGCCGATGGGACATCCCACACGACCCAGTTGGGGATCAATGAAGCCTTTGCCAAATTTTACACCGATCTGTATGCCCACAAGACGCAAATTCCTACTGAAGACATTATAGACACACTTGAGGAGATAGAACTTCCCAGCATCTCACTCGAGCAGAGAGAGGAACTGGAGATGGAGATCACTCTGGAGGACGTACAAGTGGCGATCAGGTCCCTCTCTAACAAAAAAGCCCCTGGCAGCGACGGCCTCCCACCTGAGTTTTACAAGACGTATGAGCCCATCCTTACCCCAGTTCTCCACGAGGTCTACCAGGAGGCATACACGAACGGGATTCTCCCCAACACCATGAAAGAAACCATAATCGTCCCTATGCTCAAGCCACACAAATCGCCCACCGACTGTGAGTCCTATCGCCCTCTGGCCATGCTAAACTACGATGCCAAGATCCTCACATCCATATTAGCTCGCAAGCTGGCCAGAGTGGTGGGATCCATCGTCCATGAAGACCAGAACGGATTTGTACCTGGGCGCAACACCACTGCTAACCTCAGGAGGCTACAGCATGTAATGACTGAAACACATGAGAGGGACGAGGACCTGGCGGTGTTGTCGCTCGATGTTATCAAGGCCTTCGACTCCATATACTGGGAATGGATCAGGGAGGTCCTGAGAAGATTTGGCTTCGGAGGGGGCTTCATCAGGTGGATCGAGGTCCTCTATAATTCCCCAATGGCGAGAGTGAAAACGGGAAGAATGGTATCAGCAGCCTGGGAAATACAAAGGGGAACGAGACAGGGGTGTCCGCTATCGCCCATGCTGTACATACTGGGCCTGGAGCCGATTGCACTATACTTCAGGCAGCAGTTTTTCGACGCTGGTATCAAGGTGGGCACTGTACACCACATAATATCTCTATACGCAGACGACGTCCTCCTTTACCTAAGCACTCCCGAAGTTAATGCACCGACAGCACTGGAGGTACTAGATAATTACGCGAAGTACTCGGGGATCCGATTCAGCAGGAGCAAGTCCTCCGCCTTCCCCCTGGCGGGCCTACGCAACATTCCAGAAAGCAATCTTCCAGTGATAGGAATAGGTTGGCAACTGGTCAAGTTCCGTTATCTGGGGATCAACGTAAGCCATAACTCGCTACTCACGCACGAACACAACACTGAGGTCGCCATCATGAGTCTTCGACGCTCTATAAAATTCTGGTCCAAGCTCCCATTGGCCATGGTGGGCAGGGCAGCGATAGTCAAGATGATCGTACTCCCCCGATTCCTATATTTCTTCGTGAACATTAGCCATTACGTTCGACCGCCCTTCTTCAAGAAGCTGGAGGCTATTATCAGGGACTTCCTTTGGGGCCCCCACAGGCACAAACTGTCGCTAACTGTTCTCTCCCTGCCACACAAAGAGGGTGGAATAAAGCTACCGGATCTCCAGTTATACTATCTGGCTGCCCAGTTGAGTCACATAACGAAATGGCTCTCGGACGAACCTTCGGCTGAGACGGAACTACTGAGGCAATCCTCGAACAATGTGATCCCCAAAGAAACCCTGTGGCACCCCACACGACAATCCCCGGTCACCTCACAAGTGATTGACCTGGGAAGGAAGATATGGGCCAGGTCCTGCTACATCAGGCGAGTACAACATCCATACTCTCCGGATAATCCCATTTTAGCAGACACCTGCCGAACGGATGCAGACCTCTCCACAGCAAGGAGGTGGGAAGATGCCGGCATATACACATGGGGCGACATGTACGAGGAAGGAGAATTCAGGGACTTCGAAACTCTTAAGGCCGCCGAAGGAATACCCCCGGGCCAGTTCCTCTGGTACCACCGCCTTAAACAGACTGCCAAGAAACAATGGACCGGCTGGCCGGAGGAACCCTCCCCTGACCCTCTACTTTAAGAAATGCATGACCTCTCAGATGGCTGGAGACCAGTCTCCAGGCTCTACAGCAGACTATGCGACAAACTTAACCCTAAAGGCGAAGATCTGAGGGCGAAATGGGAAGCGGACCTTGAGACCCCGATCACGGATAAAGAATGGGAGAGAGCACTGATATTTCCCAAAAAAGTGTCCAGGAACACCAGATTCGGCCAGATTCAACTGAACGTCCTGTATAGGACATACATGACCCCACATAGGGTCGCCTCCTTCAATAAGACATCCTCCCCTGCATGCCCATGGTGTGGGAATGATAAAGCGGACATGATCCACATGTTCTGGACTTGCACTAAGGCGATGACACTATGGTCCAAAGCCAAACAGACTTGCACGGACGCCGGAATGACGAGGTACGAATGGACCCCCGGAGAGTGCCTCCTGGGGAATTACCCCAGACCTAGCAAGTCCAAGCATACTGTCAGACTAATGGACATCTCATGCATTCTGGCTAAGAGAACAATTGCGATGGCCTGGAAAACGCCGTCGGGCCCCAGACATGAACGATGGCTCAAAGAACTCGAGAGATGGACAGTAGCTGAAACCAGGGCCTGGCAAGAAGGAATCATGTCAAGCGGCGAAACCGAGTGCGGCACCCTGGAATCATGGAAGGCCCTCCTCAGAGACATACGCTTCAGCGCCAACCACAAACCCCCCTGAAATCTCGTAGCATCACACTGGCACTATCCCCTGATGCCAGCACTGGAAGGACAGCCTTTGTATGCGACCCCTCCTGCTTTCTGAAACTCTGGGTCGCAGGCCCTAACCCATCCATCTATTGTAGGCTCGCTGCAGCATGAAGACTGTTGTTGATTTGTTTGACCCTTCCCCTCCCCTATCCCCCTTGCACCGTCCCCTCCCTTGTTTGAACCACTGTTTGATTTCTCGTTGTATTGCACGTTTTTTTTTTTTTTTTTTTTTTTTTTTTCTCACCAAAATCAATAAAATATGTTTCAAAAAAAAAAATAGAAGACAGAATTGAAGGGAAGAAAATCCTGTTGGTGAATACCTATGTCCCTAATGTGGATTAACCCTAACTTCACTTCACCATTTCTTGCCACACCTTCCCTACGGCACCAATACTTTAGGGTGCCGACTTCAATATGATTTTAGACACTAAGTTGGACCACTCAGGCACCCAACTGGGGAGTGTTGCCAGAGTTGTTGTATCCTGCTTGACGGTATGACTGATCTGTAAATGATAGATGCCTGTCAGGCATTGCAGCAAGGTTGCTGAGATTATACATACTATTCCACGGTCCATAACGCAACCACCAGGCTCCTCTCCTCAGACCTTATGAGGATGGTATGATATGATATGGCATTTATGAAGTGCCTGTACAAAAGTGTTTCTTGGCGCGAAAAGACAAGGAGGGGGAAACAGAGGGAGGACAAAGCAACGATCTTACTAGGTCTTGTGTCATTCAGATTGTGCAAAGGCAGGAAAGCGAAGGGGAGAAGTGCCAAACAGGGGGTGGGGGGATTGATGAGAAGTGCAGGTAATCAAAAAGTGCAGCCAGCAGTTGGCTGCGTGCAGGTAAGAGAAAGTTCAGTCAATGGTGGCACATAAGTGCAGAGAGATGGGACTGTAGGCTTACAGACACGGGCCACACGTGAGGGGGGATCCAAGAGACAGTGCGAGGTGCAACTGGACAAGCAGAGTCCTGGGCCTAAGTTCAGAGGGTGGCCAGGTGACCAGTGCGTGGACCAGATCGATCATTAGCATGCGAGAGGAAGAGAAAAAGCAGAAGTGAAGAAGAATGTCTTGAGTTGCTTCAAGAACCGGAGGTGGTTCTGCTCAAGTTGAGAGAGGCAGGGAGGCTGTTTCAGAGGGAGGCCTCCGCCGAAGAAAGAAATCTGCCCCCAACGCTCTGCTTGGAAAAGCAACTGACCCTCAGAGAGTTGGAGGTGGATTAGTGGGGAGCTTGATAAGGGAGATGTTTAGGAAGAGAGAGTTGGAGGTAGTGCGGTCCCTGGCACCATAAAGCCTTGTGGACGGTGCAGAGGGTCTTGAACTTGACCCTTGGCACCACTGGGAGCCAGTGAAGAGATTTCAGTGCAGGAGAGGTATGATCTCTGGGCTTGAGGACAAGGACAAGTCTTGCCGTCCTGTTCTTGCCGTCCTGTTCTGGATAAGTTGTAGAGGATGGAGAGTAGAGGCAGGAAGATTTAGAAAGAGGTTGTTGAAGTAGTGCAGCCTAGAGAGGACCAGACCTCTGGGGACAGTGAGCTTCAGGGGGAAGTGAGGAAAGGAAGAACACTTCTGAGGGGGTGCAGCCGATAGTTTGACATCTTAAAGACATCAGAGATGTGAAGAGAGAATGAGCGTGTGATGTCAAAGATAACCCCAAGGTTCTTAGCCTCACAAGTAAGAGTAGGAAGAGGGCCCAGAGTGGGTGGCCAGAGAGAGAGAGGAAAAGAGGGAGCTAGTGTTCCGATCAGGAGGATCTCAGTCTTAGTGGAATTAAGGCAGACATCATTGGTGGAACACCACTCCTGGACTGCTGACAGACCGTGAGGAATGAGAGAAGGAGTAGAGGCGGCTAGGGGTTAGGGGCATGAAAGTGAGCTGTGTGTCATCCGCATAACACTGAAAATTGGATCAGAGAGCAGTGATTTGATGGGCAAGAGGTGCCAGGTATTGGTTGAACAGCAAGGGAGTAAGGTTAGACCCCTGGGGAACACCACAGGTAGTAAGAGAGTTAGAAGAGAGCAAGGACCCCAGCTGGACCTGGGAGGGTCAATCAGTGAGAAAGGAGGTCAGCCAGGCCAGGGTCTGATCAGTGATACCCAGGTTATCATGGAGGCCATTGAGCAGGATGGCATGGTTGACCATATCAAAAGCAGAAGAAGGATCGAGGAGATTGAGGACAGAAGGAAGGTTAGAATCAAGGTTAGATAGCAGGTCTTCACAGATGTCCATATAGCAGTTTCTGTGTTTCTGGCTGCTCTGAGGCTAGACTGGTGGTCATGGAGACAACTAACAGATTCAGTGTGAAGATTAAACTGGGAGATGGCCAACATTTCCAAGAGTTTGCCCAGGAAATGAATGATGGAGATCATGTGATAGTTAGCTGGAGATGAAGGATCGGCAAAGGGTTTATTAAGGAGGGGGTGCACAAGGGAGTGCTTAAGGGGAGAGGGGAAGGTTCCATTGGAAAAAGAGTGATTGCGGAAATTGGCCAGGGCTGGAGCAAGGGTATCAATGTGGTCCTTCATGGTTCTGGATGCACAGGGAAGAACCTTTTTTAATGAGACTTTCATAGATCAGACTTGTCCAGAAACATCGCCGGGTGTGAACAAGTGAAAGGAAGAGAAGGGAGGAGGAGAGGCGGCCACCGGTAGGCTAGGAGTGGAGAAGGAGGCGGTAGGGGAAGACTGGGTGGACAGATGTTCTGAGTTTTAGTGATGAAATGAGAAGCCAAGGCTGTACATAGGGTCTGGGAGGGAACAGGAAAGGTAGAGACTGCAGCAGGATTGGCCAGCTCTTTGCAGATTTTGAAGAGTTCGGCCTAGATTTTAGATGCCACAGAGACGTGGGCTTGGATGTGTGCTCTATTCTTGGTGAGGGCAGACAGTAACACACACCGTTTGTAATAATAAGCAGCGCTCAGATACCTGAGGGTTTGTAGCGCTATATAAATGCTAAATTATTATTATTGCTATTATTATTATTATTATCATTACTCTGTACTGCCGTTGGAGCAGGTAGCAGGCCAGTTTGTCAGAGGGTTTACCTGTAGCCCTCCACTTCCTCTCAGCCACCCTGTAATTGCGTTTTAGGGTGATGAGGTAGGAGTTGTACCAAGAGTTGCACTTGGGTTTGGGCTTCAAGCGGATGCTCATGACAGGGGCAATTACATCAAGAGTGTCAGAGATAGAAAGATGAAGGTTAGAAAGGGCTGTGTCAGGATGTGAGTCAGCCAAAGGTGCAGAAGAAGGATAGAAAGTAGCGGCGAAAGCCTCAACTGACACAGGCTTCATGGGTCAGATGACCAAGAAGGTAGGTGGCAGTGCTGGAGTCGGCTTTGCTTGAGGGGTAGTGAGAGAGAGATAGAGGAAAGGAGAAAGTGATCACTCCAGGAGAGTGGAGTGGTAAAATGGTTTGAAAGGGGGAGTTCTGAGGAGATCAGAATGTCAATGGTGTGCCCTGCTGAGTGAGTCGGGCCAGAAGAAAGAACAGAGAGAGAGAGAGTTGCAGAGTTTGAGAAAGAGTCCTGCAGAAGGACATGAAGAATCCAAGTGGATGTTAAAGTCTCTGCCGAAGGGAAATTGAAAGGTAAAGGTTAGGAGGGATGAAGAGAGGTCTGCCCACTCAGAGAGGAAGGAGGCCACCTAGCAGAGTTGCCAGTAGATAGTGGCCACAATGAGAGAAAGGCCAGGAGAGATAGAGAGTCTGCAGACCAGTCATTCAAAGGAGGAGTAGTCATGCATAGGAATGATAGAAGCAGAGATCCACTCTGGGAAGATCAAGGCTACACCCCCATCATGACGGTTGGTTCTGAGCATCGAGAGGATCTTGTAGCCATCAGGAGAGAGAGTGTCAAAGCTTGTGACAGAGCTCGCCATGAACCACATCTAGGTTAGACCGAATCCATCTAGATCAAGTTCTTCAAAGAGATGGCAGATGTTAGAGGAGTGTTTGACAGCTGAGCGAGTGTTGTGAGTAGCAATGTGGAGCAGTTTGCCCCCTTTGAATGACTTCCGTGGAGGGGTACAGGTCAGAGGTACGCTCTGTGGAAGTATTGTAAGTGCCCGAGGACTGGCAGAGGATGAAGGAGGAGAGGGCAAAGTAGCCAAGGCGTAGGAGGTGGATGCCAGAGTGGTGGCAGATTAAAGAGGCAACAGGGTGGCTGGAGAAGCTGCAGAGACAGCCATAACGGTGGCAGGGGATGGAGGAGGTAGAGGATCCAGAGAGGGGAGAGAAAAGGCAGCAGGAGAAGAAAGGAAGTTGATAAGGCATGGGAAGCATCTATCAAAAAGGAGAAGGTTGCCCTGAGGGCCTTGGACCAAGACAGTGCCATATAGGTAAACATTAATGATGGTCTTGGAGGAGCGGAAGGTGGCAAGGAGGGCCTCCCATTAATGGGTGAACAGGAAAAAGGAGAGAGACCAGAGACCATATGGGGGTCCAGAGGGCTGGAGAGGGAACGACAAAGAGAATGTCAGTAAGGGACTATCTGGATAAAGCACTGGTGTAGGTATCAGCAATACTGAGGCCTAGGTGGGAGACCAGGATATCCCTTTTGAACTTCTTCCTGCCAGATTTAGTGAGAAGGATGGGATAGTCAATAGATAAGCAGTTGGAGAAGATAGGTTAGACAGAGAGCACCATATAGGATGCAGAGTGAAGAGTCGAGGGAAGGGAGGATGGAAGTGGGGTGAGCTAGGGATCAGGCAGGCGGGGGAAACACTAGGGCGGGGGACACAAAGGACAGAACAATTACAGAAAATTAGGTGCAATATATAGGCAAAGTAAATTGCCAATGGAACCTAGAAGTAAAGAATGGACACATCAAGAATGCAGGCAGTACAACGTAAGCAAATTACCAAGGAGAAACAAAAACAAAAGAACTGAACAATCACTTAGGGAACCTAGAAGTAAGGATGAACACATCAGGGACACAGGCACTACAATGTGAGCAAACAACCATGGATAACAAAAATGCTAAAAAAACAAACAATTGAACAGGGAACCTAGAAGAAAATAATAACTGAGCTGGGATGCAGGCAATAACAATCATAGATAACAAATCACCAACAAATAGAGCAATCAACCAGGGAACCTAGAAGAAAAACAATGATCACAACAGGGATGCAGACAATGCAAAAATAGCCAACAACCGTGGAGAACAAGACCTCAGAACAGTACACAATCGGACATGGGATGGGGGCTAAGAAAAACCAAAGGGGGCTAGTAAAAAAGCAATGGGGCAAGGAAAGGGGGAAGGAGAGGGCCTGTGGGGAAGTCAGGGGGTGCGCAGCTGAGTGGAGAGAGACTGACCTAGAGTTGAATGCTGGCGCATGCAGCCTAAAATGTGAGTGAGCGCACGCAATCTAGGATTGCGAGGGAATGCACGCGGCCCAGGATGCAAGGCCCAGGATGCTCTCTTCCTGTCCGCTTGTGCTTGTCCTGTCTCCCCCCCCACACCCTCCTATCCAATGGTGCTCTCTATCTCACCTATCTTTTCTAACTGCTTCTCCATTGACCATCCTGCTCTCCTCACTAAATCTGGTAGGAAAAAGTTCAAAAAGGACATCCTGGTCTCCAACCCAGGCCTCCCTATCGCTGACACCTACACCAGTGCCTCCTCTAAGGAAACTCTCACTGACATTCTCTTTTTCGTGCCTTCACCTGCCCTATGGACCCTTCATATGGTCTCTGTGCTCTCTCCTTTCTCCTCTTCTCCCATTAATGGTGGCACCCGTTGGGATGTCTTCTTGGCCTCCTTCCACTCCTCTAAGGCCATCATTAATGTCTACGCTAATGGGACCGTCTTGGTCCAAGGCCCTCAGGCCAACCTTCACCTCTTTGATAGACGCTTCCCGCGCCTCATCAACTTCCTTTCCTCTCCTGCTGTCCCCCCTCCTCTTTCCTCGGCTACCGTGCCTCTACCCTCCCTCCCTGCCCCCTCCCGTGCTCCTTCTTCACCTCCGCAGGGCGTACCTCTGATCTGTACCCCTCCTTGGAAGTCCTTCAAAGATGGCAACCTTCTCCACATTGCCACTCTTAACTCTCGCTCTGCCGTCAAACATTCCTCTGATATCTGCCACCTTCTTGAGGAACTGGACCTTGCGTACTCGGCCTCACTGAGACATGGTTCACGGCCAGCTCTGTCACCAGCTTTGACACACTCCTACCTGACGGCTACAAGACCCTCTCCGTGCCCAGGCCCAACCGTGCTGGGGGTGTGTGGCCCTTATCTTCCCTGAGTGGATTTCTGCCACTGTTACTCCCACGCAGACCTACTCCTCTTTTGAATGTCTTGTCTGCTGACTCTCTCTCCTAGCCATTCCCTTACCGTGGCTACTATCTATCGGCCACCTGGTCAAATTTCCTCCTTCCTCTCCGAGTGGGCGGACCTCTCCCCCTCACTCCTGTCCTCAACCACTCAACTCCTCTTTCTTGGAGACTTCAACATCCACCTGGATGCCCCCTGTCCCCCCTCTTGACTCTTTTGCGACCTCTGTGACTCTCTCTCACTCTCTATTCTCCCATCTGGGCCGACTCATTCTGCAGGGCACACTCTAGATGCCCTGATCTCTTCTGATCTTCCCCTCTCTGTCCCTCTCTCCACTCCTCTCTCCTGGAGTGATCACTTTCTCCTCTCCTCCCACCTCACCCTCCTTACCCCATAGGCAAAGCCACCCTCATCACTGCCATCTTCCTTCTCGGTCATCCGACCCATGAAGCGTGTGTCATTTGAGGCTTTCGCTGTCACCTTCTCGCCCCTCCTCCCCCCTCGGCTGACTCCCACCCTGACACAGCCCTCTCCACTCTCTACTCTGCTATATCTGATACTCTTGATATCCTTGCCCCTGTCATGAGAATCCTCCTGAAGCCCAAAGCCAAATGTAACTCCTGGTATGACTCGGATCTTGTCACCCTTAAACGAAAGTGCAGGGTGGCAGAGAGGATATGGCGTGCTTCATGTTTATCCTCTGACAAACTGGCCTGTCGCCTGCTCCAAAGGCACTACCAGCTCTCCGTTCTCACCAAGAAGAGAGTCCTTATCCAAGCCCGCATCACTGCGGCATCTTACAATTCGGCTGAACTCTTTAAAATCTGCAAGGAGCTGGTCAACCCTGCTGCAGTCTCTACCTCTCCTGTCCCCTCACAGGCCCTCTGCACGGCACTGGCCTCTCACTTCATTTAAAAAACTCAGGACATCCTGTCCTCACTCTCCTCCTATCACCTCCCCCCCTCAATTCCCTGCCCTTCCTCTGGCCCTTCTGCAGCCACCCCTCCTCTCTCCTTCTCTGCCTTTCCCCTTTTTTCTGCTGACGAGGTTTCGAGACAAGTCCGATCTATGAAAGTCTCGTCAAAACAGGTCCACCACTGTTCCTCCAAAACTATCAAGGACCACATCGACTCCTTGGCTCCTGCCCTTGCTGACTTCTGCAATCACTCCTTCGCCTCTGGAGTCTTCCCATCCCCTCTCAAGCACTCCCTTGTGCACCCCCTTCTTAAGAAACCCTCTTCCGACCCTTCCTGCCCAGCTAACTATCGCCCAATCTCTATCACTCCCTTCCTGGGCAAGCTCCTGGATAAACTGGCCATCTCCCAGCTTAATCTCCATGCTGAATCTGTTGGTAGCCTTCATGACCACCACTCTGGCTTCAGAGCTCCCAGAAGCACGGAAACTGCTCTCCTGAACATCCGTGAGGACCTGCTCTCAAACCTTGACTCTAACATTCCATGTGTTCTCATTGTGCTTGATCTCTCTTCTGCCTTTGATACTGTCAACCATACCATCCTGCTCAACCGTCTCCGTGATAACCTGGGGATCACTGGTCAGGCTCTGGCTTGGCTGACCTCTTTCCTCTCAAATCGACCCTCCCAGGTCCAACTGGGGACTTTCCTCTCTGACATCTTTTTCTCTACCTGTGGTGTCCCCCAGGGTTCTAACCTCTCTCCCTGGCTGTTCAACCAGTATCTGGCACTTCTCGCCCACCGCATCGCTGCTCTCTGCCCCAATTTTCAGTGCTATGCGGATGATACCCAGCTCATTTTCAGGCTACCCTCGGCCTCCTCTTCTCCTTCCTTCATCTCTGACTGTCTTTCTGCTATACAGGAATGGCGTGCTGCCAACGACCTTTGCCTTAATGCCAGTAAGACTGAGATTCTACTCATTGGCACACCCACACCCTCCTTCCCTGCAGCTCTCTGGCCGGCCTCTCTTGGCACTCTTCCTGCAAGGCAAAAAACCTCGGGGTCATCTTCGACTCCACACTCTCCTTCTCTCCTCACATATCCGACGTCTCTAAGAAGTCACACTACCAACTACACCTCCTCAGAGGTATCCTTCCTTTCCTCTCCTTCCCCCAGAAGCTCACTGTCTGTAGAGCCCTGGTTCTCTCGAAGCTGGACTACTGTAACAGCCTCTACCTAAATCTGCCCGCCTCTACTCTCCGCCCTTTGCAACTCATCCAGAACAGGACTGCGAGACTTGTCCTTGGCCTCAAGCCCAGGGACCGTATCTCTCCAGGACTTAAATCACTACACTGGCTCCCAGTGACTGCGAGGATCAAGTTAAAAAACCTTTGCATTGTCCACAAGGCCGTCTGGGGCCTTGGGCCAAAATACCTTCAACTCTCTCTTCCTAAATATCTTCCTTCTCGCGCTCTTCGCTCATCCGCCTCCAACTCCCTCAGGGTCAGCCGCTTCTCCAAACAACGAGTTGGGGGCAGATCTCTCTCCGCTGCAGGGGCCTCCCTCTGGAACAGCCTTCCTGCCTCCCTGAAACTTGAGGAGAACCATCTCCGGTTCCGGAAGCACCTCAAAACCTTCCTCTCTGCCTCCGCCTTCTCTCCCCCTCTCCCCTGCTAAAATTACTGAAACTGCACTGTATCTGCAATTGGGCCACTCACCGTTCTCGGTCCTTGGCCCAGCCACTCTCCCCTGCACTGCCTCCCTGGCAACCCCTGCACTGCGGGACTGTGTCTGTATCCCTACAGCCCCCCTTCCCAGCACTAGTCTGCACTTACCTCGCACTTGCCACCAACTGGCCCTTGTAATTTATCCTGTATGCTATAACCCTGTACTGCACTTTTCCCTCTAGCTTTCCCCCCTGCACTTTTCCCTTCCCCTCTATCCTTGCACTTGTGCGGTCTGAATGACACCTGGCCTAGTAGGATCGTTGTCTGTCTCCCCTTGTTCCCCCCCGCCTCGTCGCGCCTTGAAACACTTGTGTATAGGCGCGTTACAAATGCCATGTCATATCATATCAAGGAAGAGCATGCAGCCTAAAAAGCAAGTGAGCGCATGCAAACTAGGATTGTGAGGGAATGCACACAGCCTAGGATGCAAGGAACACACGCGGCCTAGGATGCGAGGGAGCGCAAGCAGCCTAAAAAATGTGTGAGTGCTTGCAAACTAGGATTTGAGGGAACGCACACAGCCTAGGATGCGAGGGAGCGCCCTGCAATCTAGTATTGCAAGGGAATGGGCGTGGCCTAGGATGTGCAGGAACGCATGCAATCTAAGATTGCGAGGGAACACACGTGGCCTAGGATTTGAAGAAGCATACGCAATCTAGGATCCACCATTCAGATCTTCTTGAGGACATACTTAAACCATTCCCCCATATTCATGAGTCTGCAGTTGACTCTGCGCTATTATTCCTACAATAGAAGGTGGCTTTAACCCTTGTCACTGCAGGATACTGTCTTCTCATCCATCTCTCAAGACAATATAATCCTGTTGCTTTAAATAAATGAGGGATCAGTTAGAGAGAGGTAGGAACCTTGTGGCAGACAATTAAGGTATTAATTAGAAGAATTGTCCTGTCAACTGACCTTGACATTTTGAAAGTGATGCATGGGGATATTGAAATCAGAGAGGAGACTATACTCAAACTATAGATGGAAGATGCATATTACTAAGCGGAGGAACTGTTATAGGTATTAATGCAGTAATAGCTGAATTTCAAGATAACGCTGATAGAGATCTGAAGTTTTTAGGTGCCCCTGCAGCAGTTTGCCAATACGCATAGGGCGAGAGGTTGGGGAGGGTATTGGCTCTTTAAGTGATTGAAGATAGGAGTGTCGATTGGATTTAATTTGTGAAAGATGCTAAGGCAGGACAATGTACATCAGTGATTAAATCAATACAGTATTTGCTATATAGTCAACAGGATGCATGCACACTTTCAGACCTTTTTCGCGTACCTCGAGGTACTGTTGTCCACTGTCAGTGGATACAAAGACATTGCTCGACCAGCCAATTAGCATCGAAGAAATAGCAAAATCAATTCATGACCGTCCATCTGAAAAGGCTGCTGTCTCGGATGGGCTCAATGCTGAATTCTACAAAGACTTCAAACCCATGCTTTGCACACACCTATTGCATGTCTGGGAAGAGGCACTAGAGGTGGGGGTGCTCCCATTCAGTGAGGCTGTCATTACAGTACTGCTGCAGCCAAACAAGCCCACTGTGGCTCCTACAGACCACTTTTGCTTATCAATGTGAATCTTATGATATTCGCAAAAGCCTTAGCCAATAGACTCATGCACTTTACGACACATATTATACACCGGAATCAATCAGATTTATCCCAGCAAGGTCCACCAACCTTAATATATGCAGGGTGTTCAATGTCATGGTGTAGATTGATCCGGAAATACAAGCAGCGGCAGCCACATTAGATGCACAGAAGGCATTTAACTCAGATTCATGGCATCTTTTGGATGAATTTCTGTCAAAATGTGGCTTTGGGCCCCGATTCATTTTGTATGCGTGGTTGCTGTATGCCTCCCCTGTGGAAAGTCTGCACTAATGGAGGAATTTCTGAGCATATTGATTCCCTTATTCCTTTTCCCAATATTTATTGAACCATTAGTCGATATGGTTATACTGGGACATGCAAAGAAGGGGATTACGATTGGTGGGGGACCTAATATAGCATCTCTGGATGCTGATGACTTTCTCATATTTGTTCGAAACCCACAAGAGAATCCTGACCTAATTTATTTGTGTATTTATGTATTTATGTATTTATTTATTGTTTGCTTGTTAAGCACTTATACAATAAGAATATACTGTGTCAAAGTGCCCCTAGGGTAGGGAGGGTAGTGAGAGAGGGAGAGTGGGAAGTACATTACCAATTACACAGTTCCACTAGTTCTGCTCCAACTTTATACAGTGACATTTCAATGAATAAAATAAGCCCATATTTTTCACACCATTTATGATACTGAGAAACAACTTTTACATGTTCCTGACAGAAGGTCCACTCTGTGTACCTTAAAAGATAGTTCCTTTACTGTCATCCAAACTATTACCCAGTCATTTCAATATATTTTGTCTGTTTGAAAAAAACGCTCTGTTAGACAGTCTTACAATGTTTTTCTGTTGCTCAATTTGCTGCTGAAGGAGCTCGAAGAAAACGATTTGTATCCACGCTAAAACAGTATTGCCTAGTTCAATGAATAGATTTGAAATGTTCATAAATGAAGAAGAAAATATGAAATGATTACTGAATGTTTTCAATGATGGATATTGATTATCCTAGATGAAATCATCACACTTTGTTTGCTTCAGCACACTATATATCAGGCAGGGTCATAATAATAAAGGTTCCAATTTAAAAGCTCCTAGACCTGTGTAACCAAAATGTATGTAAATAAAAATACCATACTACTTGTTTTATAAACCACAAGAAGAGAAGATTGTGAATCCAAAATTAATATGCTCATTTTCATATGATATAATAAAACAATTTCACATTCTGAACAGGGAGGCATTCAGAGCCATGATTAATGGATTCATGTGGTGAAAGTAACACTGAGGTCTATCATTGGTTGGCAGAATCAATAGAAAACGAAATAATCTGTTCTCAATGTGGCTGTGCCTCATTCTGCGACATTGAGCACCATGCTTAAGAGCAAGGATCTGTTTTCCTCTGATACTGGAAGGCCTGTCATGTGGGTTGGTAGTAAATGATCTGTACACAGAGTGTTGCAAGCAACATAAAGTAAGGGGAATATATCAAGTGATCAGGATAGTCAGAGATTTTCAGAAAGGAGATGAGAATCTTCTAAGGTTGTGCTGAGGGTTACGGGATGCTGTCATGCTGTGCCCTTGGAAAGTATTGCAAAGATGGAAGTACTCGTAAGATGGTGGCTGGTGTCCTTTTTGATGGTCTATTCTTTTTTCCAACATGGCTGCCACCACTATATCCCTGGGTGGAGTCTTCTCCTCAGTGCGTTCTATCCTTTTCCTGGCAGATGCTCTGAGACTCTGTCCACAGCAGTTTCGGTTTCTCCCGTTCGCCTTTGCGCACGCTTCTACTGGTCTCTTCCGGTCCCTTGCTTGTTTACTTTTTCTTCGTGCCTGTTTGCTCCTTTAGGATCCTTTCCTTACGGAGTCTTTCTTTCCTCCATTGTGGGGTAAGTGATTTCCACTTATTATTTCCTCTTATAGCTCACTCGTAGTTTGATTTTGGTGACTCGGTCTATTTCTACTTCCTTAAGCCTCCTTATATACTTTTGCTTACCTGTCTTCCTGATATTTCCTTTTCTGGTGATCTTACCTTACCTACCGTCTACCATTTTCTTATGGTCCCATCCAACGGTCTTCTTCTTTCTTTGTCCTGTCCTCATGGATCTTCCCGCTCTTCTGGTTCCTTCTGTTTTGCCCTCTTGTGTAGCAGGCTCTTCTTACCTCTCCTTTAAGTACTCCTCCTTTCCTCAGTCTGGTGGTCATGCCTTCCAGACACAGGACGTTCTTCTTCTACCTGTTCAGCCAATCGTCAACAAAGTTGTAATCCTCCATCAAACTTTCTACCATCTGTATCACCTTCAAGAACTTCATTGGGCATCAAAGGCTCCTGTTATTGACTATTGATACACGTACAAGAGACTTTGTTCTGGACTAGATTGTATGTGCCATCTTTCCAAGAAACGAATAAGAAACATTCAGAACTCATCAATCTCAGGGTTTTTTTTATGCCAAGGAGGCTTTTTCCCTGATAATTTGGGGCTTGCTCCTCGGGATTCCCCTGATCCTAGTTCGCATTTCAGGTCAAGGTGGCCTCCGAGGGAGCTCAACCTTATCTTCATCAAAAGAAGGAAAGGAAGCCCAAGGAAGTACTGAAGATTCGTCGAAAGAAGGTGTCAGAGACCCATGACAGCACAATCAAGGATACAGGTGAGGAGGAGGATCGGGAGGGTTTACCGGAATTTGACAGATGCTTCTGTAGAAGTGTACTCTTTAAAAATAATGAATTACATGTGCAAATCATTTTCTTTGTGTGAAAATCCTATACAAATCCGAGAAATTAATATGTAGGTGTGGTGAATTAGCAATGAGGTTTCTCTGTCCATTTTTGCTGCAACTGCATAGAAAAATAAACAGGCTGTCAGTTTATGGTATTGCGAACTGAGCGCTCAATTTCATTTTGCAGTCTCATCTCAAACTAATGCCAACATCCTCAAAAGACTCCCCTTCTCTTTAAACTCTAATCCCAAAGCAGTAGCTCTCTAGTATAACATTCAGCTTCTGTTCATAATGTAAGTACAATTTCTTATGTATGATCTCATAAGGATTCAATATATCAGCACCACCTCCATCTATTCTTTTGTCCTCACATTGTTCATGTATCAGTTTATCAACCAGTATTAAGAATGCTAAACAATGCATCAAAAGGTATTTTTCTTCTCCACAATGGAAGCCAGCCCATGAACAGCTATGACATATTCCTGGAAGTTCTCTTTACAGATCACACATTTGAGCTTTGAACTTGCGGGAAGATGGTAACATTTGGGGAACTGAGGAATTTCCATTACTTAGTAGATTGACGCACACTGTAGAGGTAAAGTAGCACAACAATATAACACGTTATATTCAAATGATAAGACTAAGATAATAATTTCATATCAAAATAAAAACACAACATACTTCTAAGTTACACTCAAAACAACTCTAGATTTCCACTTTCAGTATCATTAAACACCTGCACCTTTGGGAGTATTTTAGCTATGTGTACAATGCCAGCGTCCTATATATTTCCCTTTTAAAGATGGTATGCCGGGTAAACTGTTGGAACATGAGTGCTTCAGTCGTCCTTCTCTTGTTGCTCTGCCACACTATCTCGTGGATTGTGAAATGGAGCTTTCACTCTATTATACACCATCACAATGTTAAATCTAAGATTCCTGCCAGCAGCTATGAGCAATCCTCTTTATTCATCTACTGCATTGACTTGATGAATGCAGAGAGACAGTCCACTGAAAAGTTGATGTAGCAGTAATCAGTCTGATGATATGGCCACATGGGCTTCAGCAGTAACCTCCATATTCTGGGCCTCCTCTGAGAGCAGAAATCCCTGCAAGCTTTGTAATTTCTGACTCACTGTAATGACTCGAGGCGAACCATGGAGGGCAAGTATATAAGGTGGGACCAGCCACGTCCTCCCTCTCCAACTATTCCTTTTCCCTGGTTGCAGCCTTGTGAGCCCTGCAGGGATAGGGTTCCTGAGACCGAAGGATTGGCACACAGGGGAGCAGACCCTACACATCCCCATATCTTCACAGAGACTCTGCAACAGGGACTCATCCAAAAGAAACCCAAACGTATTGAAGATAGTCTCTAAGGTTAGCAAGTCTGCAGCAGTCCCTTCCACTCCTGGAACTAGTCTGCTCTGGGCTTTAAACAACCAACGAAGATGGGCCAGTCACTCCACATCCCTTTCTTTCACTGGACAACCCCCCATCTGAAATGCTTGGCAAAGAATTTACAACAGGACTGTAGAAACTGGAACTAGAACTGTCGAGCAATTCCTCTTCTTGATCATCGCTTGTTCCAGATTCAACACCCTGATGTCCTCAGTGTTGACCACAAATCTAAAGACTTTCATTACCCTGGTAGGTTCTGACCACTTACACACCCCATCCCTAAGGGCCAGGGGCAGCATCATTCTCACTGTGTCCCCAGGACACAGTGCCACCCTCTCTTTAATTCCACAACATTCATACAGCTCCTTGTTCCACAACTGACTTTTCTCGATATTCTCTCTCACACATCTCTCTCTCTCTTCTAGGTAGGATGACTCATTGATGGGGGGAAAATCTTAGTGTTGGTTTTCCTCCCCCTACTGAGCTAGAAGGGAGAGGCTCCAGAGGTGCTGTGTGGAGTAAACCTGTGAGATCTCACAATCTCCTGTACAGCAACTCTCCAAGTACGTCCATTCGACCCATGCCCACCTGATCACTTCCTTCAGAACCCTATTAAAGCACTCCACCACCCCATTGGTCTTTGGGTGGCAAATGACACTGGTTTTGTGTGTGATGACACGCATATGGCAGTAGTCGCTCCATTCATTTGATCTGAACCGAGTGCCATTATCAGACACATTCACTCTGGGATAGCCTTCTCTCGCACACAACTCCTCAAGGAACTCTTCCCGAAGTCACACTGTCTGTCACTAAAACCTCTGCCCATCTAGTGAGCCAATCCTTCACGACCAGACAGTATGACTGTACTCCCTCACACCTAATGGGACCGATTTTCTCCCACGGCCATGCAGGAGTATCAGTTACTGCCATCGGACACTTCACACTCCCACACACTTTGTCACTCATCTTGCAAACGATACTATCCCTTAGCACCATCTCAACTTGCAGGTCACAGGCTGGCCACCAGTAGAAATTGCAGATTCTTTGTTTTGTTTTTACTATGTCCTGATGTCCTTCCTGCCCAATTCCAACAGGCACTCCCTGATGCCTTCCGGCAAAATGATCTTGTCAGCTCTCCACAACAGTCCATTTTGAATCGACAACTCTTCCTTCACCTCCCATAGGCTCCTGAGACCCCTGGAATCTGCCTGATTTTTTTTAGCTCTGCTCTTAGCACTGCACGCATGCATTGATCCAATTTGACAACATTTTGCACCTCTCTCACACACTCCTCCATAGAGGCCAAAGAGTTATCGATATCGAACACAACCTCATTCTCTTAATCTATGCCATCCTTTTCAATATTAACAGACATCCTTGACAGGCAGTCGGCAGCATGATTATCCACTCCTGTAATGTATTTAATGATTCAATCATACTCTTGGAGGCGAGAGACCCATCTTCTGATCCTTCCTGAGACCTTATCCAACCCCTTTTATATTTTGATCTCAACTAAGGGTTTGTGATCCATGTGAAACTCGAATCTTGTCCCCCACATGAAATTTCTGAATTTTTCTGCAGCCCACTTCACCGCCAAAGCCTCCTTTTCAAAGGTGGTATAATTTGTCTGTGCCCCCTTCAACAGTCTTGAGGCAAACGTTACCAAGAACTCTGTACCACCTTCCCATAGGGTCATTATAGCTCAGAAACCCATGTTGCTAGCATCGGTTGTGATGATTGTGGTTCTTCTGAAGGATGTTTTTTGCTAACAAACACTGGGGTACTTTGTCATGAATATAGTTATATATCATATACGAGATCTTTTCTAAACCTCCCAACCCATTGGTGAGCCTGGTCCTTTATTAACACCTGTTACTCTTACCCAAGTGAAAAGGATCTTTTTTTTGCAATGTGAAAGGGGTAAAAGTTGGCCCTGCAGGAGCTGCAACCTTTGATTTGATACCACAAAAAGATGTTTGCTGCAGGCACACCTCCCAGTGAGCCATCTTAATTGCTTTAGAACGTTTGACCTGCAGGATGAATACATACTCTCGCTTGGGCAGACTTTTGTCTGAGCTATTTTACTGAGACTGGACATTGCAGAGCTGTCTGCACTATATATATTAATCCACTTAATGGTATTACTTGGATTAGAAAACTGTGTGATTTGAATGTGCACCATGCAGATTATTCACATAGTTCTTAAGCAGCAAATAAATAAAACCCTAAAGAAAATACAACTTTCATGTTCCATCTTCCAAAATTATTGCATCAGCTCAATGGTATTCAATCGCAAAAAGCAAGTTAAATCGGAGAGCTCTCTGCACATTCAAAATATTGAGTCCAGCTTCAGCTACTTCCTCCATAGCAAGCCACCAGATAAAAGGCTTTGTCTGTCCCACACATGGAGCGAACAATGTTTGTATTAGATCATAAAAATTACAACAGCCTTTGTTTAATGATGCCTTTAAAGGCTGCAAAGGACATGTCTGAATATTGAAAGACGGACAATCAAAGTAGCACATGATGTCTCATGAAGGGGAATTCATTTGGCTTTGAGTGTTAATTAAGTATCAGTTAAAAGCCTCTTTTCCAGCTGGAATGTGGGCGCATACTTCCTAGAAGAGAAGTTTCAGTACACACTATATAAAATTAGTTCCTACCAGCTTTTCTGTCTATAGGACTTGGCAGTTTGTGGCATTGTGGAGCCTAGGGGCAGGAGCTTTGCTCTCCTGTTTTCTAGTGAATGGATTAAACAGGCCTAATTTGATTATCATTTCCTGATCAAGTTGAAGGCTTGAAAGCCTGATCGTTGCAGAGACACATGGCCCTTATTACAAGTTTGCTGGTGTGGGAAATTGGTGCAGGAATAATTCTGGCACTGGTACTTTTCACGTGCCTGCAAACTACAACTTTGCTTGTGCGGGTCACTGATTTACCTCCAGCCAAGAGATGGAGGCAAATCAGGTCCCCCACAGCAAATAAATGCTACAATTACCAGCACCGGTATTACCAGTGCCAGTAATTGCAGCAATCCCCTTCATTGAGTCTTATAGGAGTCCATGGAATGGGGATATACCTCCCTTTCTGTCACTTGCAATATCCCAGTCATACCGGGATATCAGGTGGCATAAACGGTAGGGCAGTTTCCCAGTATCCCACTGGAATTACTGGTGGGATACTGTACGCTACATTGATCCACTCACAGAATTCCACCATACCATACATAAGGCGCTATATAAATGCAAAGTAACATAACATAACATAACATAACCAAGCTGCACTTCAGCAGAAGCAGCAAAATGGCAGCGCTGGCTTCTATGAGCACCACTGCCTCACATCAAGACTTTGCAGCAACAAAAAGATGGCTGCACCATCTTGCCAAGCACATATTGGGCAGGATGGAATAAGGGTGCACACAAAAAAAAACTGCCTGTTCTTACATGTATCAAAGAAGGGAAGTGAAAAAGCAGCTCTGCTTTGCTGCAAGCCCAAAGTTCCCATTGAAAAAGGGAAATATTTACAATTAAAAATGATGCCGCTTTGATGCTCTTTTTCCTCTGTTCCTCATCACAATACTTTTATTAATGAGACCTTGCCATGCTTATCCACCTTCACATTGTGCCCTAGAAGGCAAGAACAGTATTCCTGAATGACAGGCTGTTGTTCAGATCTGAAGAAATCAAAAGACGTTTTACACAGGAAATGCTTTACTTTTTGGCTACAAAATTACAAGGAACAATGCGTCAAAAGGGCCCTGGCTTTCTGGGCCTATGTCATATACAGTACATCTGTGTTTTAACCCATTGCTGCATACCAAAAGCTAACAATGTCTACAAAACAATGTGGGAATTCAGATGGAAGAGAAAAATCAAATTTGCAAGGAAAATGCAGTCACCACATGTTTAAAATGTACTTTTCAAAAGAAATAAAAATACTTGTTTAAAAGTGCCTGTTGGATAAGGCCCGGCCCTTATCTAGCAATGTGAAGGGGTTTTTGCTGTGAAACATATAGGGATGTTTTATCCAGCAGGATTGTTTTGATTCAGGACAACGTGAAAGAAAATGGAGGAATTAAACTTCATTGGCTGGATTTTGCAAGCTCCAGAACAGGTTTTTCCTGCTGGCTAAGCTAAGGCTTCCCCCAAAAGGAAACACCATAAACTTCCAGGAAACTTGGTTGATAATTACTAGGTTGGAAAACTTTTACTGACCAAGACAAAGAAAGTTCACTTACTCATCAGACTTTCGTTTGGGCAGAGGCCTCTTACAATAGAAATTCTGGGACACGAAGATGTGAAACAGGAAATCACACCCCCCCGTGACTTTTACAAGAAGCTTGAAAGAAAAATTCCATGACAAACCTGGACTTAAGGGGGTAGCCTGGAAAGGCATGACCATATTTGGAGGACAATGCTGACCATTTGGTTTAAACAGCTATTTTATTAAGAAACTTTTCAGACTTTTATCTTTGCAACCAGACTTTGCATGAATGTAAAAAGTTAACATCTTTAATGTAATTTCATGGGTTTTAATTTAAGACATAGTAGCTTTCACTGCCATACCGGGAACTGAAATGGCAAAGAATTGGGTATGCCAAGGAAAGTGTAGATAATGCCAATGTGAAACTCAATACTGACATGCCTAATGATAATCCATACACATGTGTAAAATTATACATTTTAAGCCGAATATTTCACAGTAAAAATGAACAAAAATTATTAGAAGGGGGAAACAATGTCTTCAGACTGCAGAGTTGGACTGGAATGCCCTGCATAAAATATGTAACCTGCTTATGCAATGTGTTAAGATGCCACAATTGTACAAATGTGTCATGTATGTCAAAAATTGATTTTAGCTAAAGCAACTGTGTGAGGTTCTGGACATTGTAAAACTCACATCATAAATCTGACATCATGCTCTTGAGACCCAACCAGCCGATAGGAAAGCAGTAACTATCACCCTGACCAATCCAGTTGTTTAGAGGAGTGCTTAGCTAAGCCTGCCCTACCGTATAGTTCTATGATGTCACCATGTTTTATATGGTGGCTGACATGACTCTGGGCACTCTTTCCTGAATTTCCTGCGCCTGTGTTCCTGATCTTCTCCATCCATCTTGCCTGATTCCAGATCCCACTGCAAAGCCAAAACATAGCTGATCCAGATCCCACTGCAAAGCCAAAGCATAGCTGATCCAGATCCCGTCAAGGCCAAAGCATTGCTGAACATCCCAACAAGGCATGAATCGAGAGAATCCCACTAAAAAAATCCCATTAACCAAAGGCAAAGCTGTGGTATTTTTTTTTTTGGGACACATACTGAGACCAGCCTGGCTTTGTGCCCAAAAACTGCATGACCGCTGCAACCCTGCCATCCAGCTGTCCTTGTTATCCGGTGACCAGACCTTTGCCCAGCTGTCTTTTGCCAGGAGAGTCTGCTATCCGGTGACCAGAATCTTTTGTGACCAGAACCCTAACTGTTCCAAAATCCCAAAACTCAAGCGTGGACTGTGAGTATTTCCCCATCACAGAGAAACAAATAGTCTCCCCATCTTGACCCTTTTGTCTTTATTCCACTCTCTAAGCAATCCTACCCATTCCCTGGTAACTTGTTAAAACTGTTAGAGTTCTCTGTGCACCCTGTCCTTGACTTTCTAAGTGCTAGCGCCGTCTCTCTATTAATTCTGTCTTGTGTAGATCAGAATCCCTTAGTCATATTTTTAGTAATCAAACTAATTTCCACATAAAGTTGAACGCTGGGGTGACAAGGTTGACGTTGCGAATCAACCTTGGATCTTACTGTGTCCCTTTTTAACAATATAGTTTTAATAATCTAGTTTAATTGAAACCTGTCCTATTTCTAAGCTGATTTTCTCTCTTTCACTGCTTTATTTTACCAAAAGCAAACCTTCTTCTATCTTGCAAATCTCATCCAGTTCTGTAGCTAGAGATCTCCTTTCACCTCTATATTGTCCCTGCAATATCCATCTATCCCCCAGCCCAAAAAGCGCATTCCAATTCAGGGGTCAATTCATAGAATTCAGTGCAGAAGTAGCGCACGCAGCTTGCACAGCGAGAAAGCGTGCGGCAGGTGCAGCGCAAAACAGTATTTTGGTGCACCGCATATTCATGGATTTCCCGAGCCATTTGCAGCACTGCTGCAGTGAACATCAAGCGGCGCCAGATATGCCCCCAAGAACGCCCCTTGCACCAGAAAAAGCCATAGAAATCCCCAATACGGCGCAAAGGGCTGTGCCAACCCTGGACCAGCATACAGCCTCCCTACACCGTATTCGCGTGAAAAACAGCGCATACCCTGAAAAGTGCCTTGCTAAACCCTGCAAAATATTGTTCAGGCTTGCGCCAACAAAATCGCATTAAAATGTGCCAGCGCATTCCCTTGAATACGCGTACCTCACTCGCGCCAGTCAAAACACATGAAAATCTACTCGCGCACCCCCTTCAATATGCGTAATCCACTCGCGCCAGCCAAATCACGTGAAAACTCCTTGCGCACGCCTTGAATAAGCATACCGCGCCCACGTCACCCAAAACGCGTGAAAATCTACCCACGCACCCCCTTCAATACGCCCCCCATCACCCGCAAACACACCTGCAGGCAGACCACACCACAAGGGCCCCCCCATCACCCGTGACCATGGCCGCAGGCAGCCCACACCACAAGGCCCCCCATCACCCGCAAACACACCGTGCAGGCAGCCCACACCACGCTGGGCCCCCATCACCTGTGACCATGGCTGCAGGCAGCCCACACCACAAGGCCCCCCATCAACTGCAAACACACCCTGCAGGCAGCCCACACCACAAGGGTCCCCCATCACCCGTGACCATGGCTGCAGGCAGCCCACACCACAAGGTCCCCCCCATCACCCGTGACCATGGCTGCAGGCAGCCCACACCACAAGGCCCCCTCATATCCCGCAGATACACCCTGCAGGCAGCCCACACCACAAGGGCCCCATCACCCGTGACCAGGGCCACAGGAAGCCCACACCACAAGTCCCCCATCACCCGCAAACACACCCTGCAGGCAGCCCACACCACAAGGGCCCCCCATCACCCGTGACCATGGCCGCAGGGAGCCCACACCATAAGGTCCCCCCCATTGCCTGCAAACACAACCTGCAGGCCCCCACACCACAAGGGCCCCCCATCACACATGACCATTGCCGCAGGCAGCCCACATGGCACCATACACCGCATGCAGGCCCTCGACACATGTCCCCCCACCCCACCAGTGACAGCAACCTGCAGGCAGGCCCCTACACATGTCCCCCCACCAGTGACAGCAACCTGCAGGCAGGCCCCGACACATGTCCCTCCTATCAACACCTTGGGCCTCATTACAACTCTGGCGGTAGCCGTGCCCTTATTAAGGGCGTGGCTGCTGCCGGAGTTGCCTTTTTTCCGGCACCCAGGAATGGGCAAGAACCAGGTCATGCCGAGCTTGGCGGACCCAAAAATTGCCCATTTGCCGGTGCTGGAATCAAGGGCCTCCCGATCCCCATTCTGCCCCATAGGGCTGAACGGGGATGGGGAGGTCGGATGCACCGGCACATACAGAGTTGTGCGGTGCATCCGGCATGCTCTGCTCACGGGTGCCGTTACACCCACCAGGAAAAACCTGGCATGTGAAACGGCACCCGCGAGCAGAGCATGTAGTATGGCGGTCCGGGAACTACGGTACCAGCATGCTTACAGTTACCGTAGTTCCCGGACCGCCATGCTTGTAATGAGGCCCATTGTCACAACATACAATCATGTAGCAAAAGTCCACCCAAATGACACACCATGCTGACCCCCCACAGTGCAACTCCACCCCCATCAATTGTCCCTACTACCCAGTACAGGCCCCATGGCATGACATTGACAAAAGCACACATGCATGCACCCAAAGACATGCCCAACATGGACACACAGCAGTGACACATGATTGAGCCAATGACTGACACATGCACCAAACAATTGAGAGCAGACAACACCAATATGGAACTGCATGTAAATGTATTATAAAATATAAAAATGGACCACATGAAAATCAAACATGACAAAAATGAATGTCAATGGAAATGAAATGCAAAATCCAAAGGAACATGAAATCCCAAAAAATAAAAATACACAAACTGCACCTCGTCCAAAGTCATAATATCACATCCAAAGGTAAACCAAAAAAAAAAAAAACATCACTCCATGTGTAAACAAAATTACAAAAATATTCCACAATGGTCTAACTATGTAGAAGCAAAGTTTTAAGGGTCCATGATCCCAAAAGCAGAATAATCCCCCAAAAAAGCCCAATAAAAAAACAACTATATACAAAAAGTGAAGCAATGTCCATGGACTCCAAAGAAAAAAGAAAAAGAAAGAAAACCTAAACCTAAAGAACTATTTACAATGGCAAGGGGCTAGTCCTACGGCTCACCGTTGTTACCAAGAGTTTTGGCCAAGGCATCATCAAACACGGTGTCTATGGCCCGAGGCGGGATGTGCTCTATCCTCAAGGGCTCGCAGGGACTCCGGCATGATCTCTACCAACTCCCTGTGAGTCTCCTCAAGGAACTCCACCGGCCTCTCTGCCCACTGCATGGAGTTCTACACCCTGACCATGGTGAGCCATGGCCTCTCTGCCCGCTGCCGCTCTACACCTATCTGCCGGCCCATCTGCTGCCACATGGAACACACACTTTGTCCAGGGTCCTCCTGCCCTTAGGATGATGCCTGCCCCTGTGATGTACTTAGCCCCAAGTCCTTATTCCTCCTGTCGAGCCTGCTGCTGCCTTTTAGCCATCTGCCTGTGCCAGCACGACTGCCTCTGGAAGATGCCAACCCTCGGGGCTGTCGTGCACAACCTCCATTGCCAGGGGTCCTGTTGCTAGGGTGACCACCTCTGCTGAACCTCTGACTCCCGACTGTGGCAGGGATGTGATCTCCACCAGCCTGGCCGCACTGGCGGGGGCAGGTCTACAAGGGTCCCTGGTGGCATCTGGGCCAGAAGACAGCATGGAGGACGACTGGCGCATAGTGGGTGAAGAGGAGGAGGGGGTTGCAAGAGCACCCAACATATGGAGGAAACCCACGACAATGTGCCATCCTAGCCTGTTCAGGATGGCACACACCTGTTTGTGATGATGTGCGTGGTCCTGCCAGGAAGCACACACATCATCACGAATGAGGTGTGTGTGCGCATAGCGAGACCAACTAGGATGGGCTCAACCCTGTCACGGATTGCATCGTCCACAGGTAGAGGAATGTCAGTTGCTGTGGACCTCTCCCCTACTTGAGGATGGGCCTGGAGTGGGGCATGCGTGCCGGTGCACGGTGATGCAGTCTCAGTTCCAGGGACATTATTAGGCACAGGCCCCTCCGCAGCGACCTGCACTGCATTCTGCCCCTGGACTGCACCACTTGCACCGGTGGCATCACCCTCTCCAGGCCCCATGTGTGGGTCTGATGCAGCCTCCTCCTCCTCCTCAACCAACACTGACCTGGATGCCTCTGCACCAACTTCTACACTTTCCTGCCCCTCTGGGGGCTCACCTGACCCTTCTGCTGCTGAGGTGCCCACTTCCAACCTCGCCTTCTTAGGTATCCCCTGATTTGCCTCCATCTTCGCTTTGGCCAATGCTCGCTTTCTTTTATAACACAGTTATTTTCCTTCACTGGGCTTTGGTCAATGCCTGCTTTCTCGTGCACCACCATTCATTGTATAACCCAGTTCCTTTGAATCCTCTTGGCTTTGTCAAATGCTCAATTCCTCATACAGTACAATTCATTGTCTCCGCTCGGCTTTGACCCGTGCATGTTTCACAGGTAATATTTTGCATTATATCTTGGATGTGGCGAAAGCTTGTTTTATTTTATATTACAGATCTTTTAACTTATTGTGGGTGATGCCAATGCTCGTTTCAGTTCTTTGCATCAGATAGATTCACAATCTGTCTTTCACCTTGGTCAATATTCACAAGGACCCACAACTTGCTTTTACTCTGTTCAGTGTTTAAAATTGCGTATAACTGCGTTCATCTCATCCGGTACTCAAAAATCCTTTGCTTTCATTTTGTTTGGAATTCATAGTAATGCTTGGTTTGCTTTAAATCAATCTGTGTTATATGCTATACATATCTGCCTGCCAACCCTTAGTTCCCCCTTTCTGGCACACTCACCGGTCAGAGCTCACAGCTTGCTGCAATATTCACAGCCACCACAGGTTCTCTACTTCCTGTGCAGTCTATCGCATCTTCTCCCAGAGGCTCCCCATGACTCCACATACCCAGCAAAGCTCTTGCTGCAGCTTTGGACTTTTCTGACTGTTTCGCTCAGTCACGCTGGCTTCTCTTCTGGTTCTCTCACCGGCCTCCAGAATCCTTCAGTTCTGCTTCATTTCTCATGTCTCCCACGCTCCTCTTGCCACACTGCTGCTTCGGAGAGGTCTGCCTGCAACCAGAAGTTCACAATACTGCTTCCAAAACTGACGTCATTTACACCAGGATGTCGGCTTTTAAAGTTTCCACCACCATGATTAGTCCTGGAAAGACTAGACTGCTCAGTATGGAAGCGGTAGCCCGGCATTACTATTGTTGTCCTCTTTCATCTCAGTACTCAGCTGAGATCTGTATGCGTGTGTATTAATAAAATGAGTATGCACTTCTCCAGATGATCTTTTCCTTGTCCCAGTACTAAATTGGGGTTTCTTAGGTCATTTTTTAAGGGCAGAACAGGGAAGGGGTTGACAATAGCTTATGAAGGGAAATGGGGATACCATGTCTCACCTAAGCACACCCTCTCCCCACTCCCCAAGTTCCTTCCACCCAGGTGATCCTCCCAAGCATATCCACCTCTAGGGTCAGAATCTGTGTGCAGTATAATAAATGTGCACCCTGTGTATTCATGGAATTGTTCATGCAAAGAAACCGAATTTGCAAGTCGGGCCGGAAACGCCCTCAACATGCCCACATGCAAAGCATAAACAGCCAGATCAGCTACCTTTGCATGATCCCTGGACACAAATACACACATCCTTCAAACAGTACATGGGGTCCCCTGGAAGCAGACCTGCATCTTGGGGACCCTGCGCAGGTTCCCCCCGTAACTGTTCCTGGCACCCAGACAACCTGTGTATGAAAAATCGTAACTCGCTCTAATCTAGAAAGATCTGTGTGCATACCCCTGTAAACTGTTCCTGTACCCCGTTGCACTGTTTTTGTACACCCCTACGTTACATCGGAACCCCACTAGAAATTCAACATGCAACCACACCTCTGCGCTGCAAATCATATGCGCATATGTACTTTCTCCTACCTTTTGGTGGTGGATCGTATGAAGGACTTGAGTGACGATTTCATGGATGTGAGGGTGTACAATCGCATCCATGAATATGTCTCATGCTGCGTAATTGTGGGCATGCAAGGGACTGCCTGCGGGCTGTCCCTCATAAGACCCACTTTTTTGCAATGTTCTTCCCCATTTTCTGCGCTCCACCCCCTTCCCAGCCCTCTCCAAAAACCACGCAGATGCTCTGCTTGGTGTCTCGCGTCAGGCCTCTGATGGCTTGCATAGATGTGCCGAGCCAGCACAAACTCCACGCAAGTCGAGGAAAAGTCCAGCACATTCGATTCCATGAATCAACGAAGGTGGATTTGAGCGCAGTTGCTCGTGCAAGTACCCTTTTTTATGCACAGATTATTCCATGAATCGGGCCCATAGCCTTTTTGTGGCTATTGATTTATCTACCATCCGTGGAGCCATGCACAGACTGCTGCTTTTTTCAGTCTGTTGCATCTCTCTGTTCTTCCTTTGGGTTCAGTTTTTCTACAGTATTTTCTATTTGTTCTATTTGCAGATCGTGCTTGATTAAAGTATATATATTTTTATTGTATTTATTTATTTATTTAATGTGTTTACAGTTTTATAAATAAAACTTTACACATACTCATTAGTGATTTAAATAACTTAGTAGCAATTACAATTGATATATTCATGCAATTCATACATACTCACAACTCTTAAAATATAATTTCAAATATATCACAATAGTATAATATAAATATAAAGTATAAAATATAAAACATATAAAAGGTGCAAATCATGTCATACGCTTAGGCATCAACGTGTGAAAACATTCCAATCTCAGTCCATCCAAATACATAACTCAGTGGGGCATGCATTTCACATGTATAGTGCTAATAATAGCGGTATTGCGGCATGTTCACTAAAACCAAAAACCATTGCCTTGTTTTCCATTGGGAACATTATTTTATTCTGCCCTATAGGGAATCTGTGTAACTAATGACTTATTCCACTAATCCTCTGGGCCTTCTTCAGATAGGACTCCACCACCTTCCATACTTGAAAAAGAGCCATAAGCTTTCCCCTATTTTGGGAGTTAATACAGGTCTTCCAGAACGTTGAACTTTTTATTGATTCTTGGTGGTGCACTAATTTTTAAGTGAGCATAGGTACCTGAAATTGTCACACCAGTCCCATAAATCAATGTGTTTGATAAGGCACTGGCTTAAATTAGGACTCTCTTTCCCCCATGTGGATGTCCACCCTATTTACTTGAAGAGTGAGTCTGTTACTCTGCTTAGGCCCAGCTTTGTTTCTATGTTCCTGAGCGTAGTATCCATAGTGGTTAAAAGAGCATAAGAGATGTTGTTCCTCAATTTTATTATGAGTACCGCTCTTTTCTTTAGGACCATTGATTTGAGTGAATGTAGGCCAAGTTCTAACTGCAGAATGGCCATAGGGATAAATCTAGGTAAGCCGAATAACTTTCTCCAAAATCTGGCTACTATCGGTTGTAGCCAGTCAAGGTCAATTCCCAATAGGCTTTCTAACCCGTATATGATGGTCGGGATCAGACACTGGATATATAATTGCCCAATACCCAGCAAGGAGTACCCAGCCTTTTCCTTTTTCCTGGCAAACTCATTTATTATAGCGGTAAGTTGTGCCGCACTTTTTATGCGGTTTTCAATACAGGTTTTGTATCCCTTTTTGACTTCAAACTCAATCCCCAGGTATTTGTACATTGGAGTATAGTTGATCAAAGCGTTTTGGATGTACAGTCTGGGTCTAGCCACTTGTTTTGCTGAAAACAATATAGTTTGAGTTTTGACTTTATTTATGACTAAGCCGTTTCTCTCTGCATAGTCCCAAAGGCCTATGGCAGTTCGCTGGATACCATTAAATGTATGGCCCATCAGGATCAGGTCATCTGCATACGCCAGGACCCGACAATGGGAATTGCCAATTTCGGTGGGTACACTTTTATCATAGCTAAATAGACCAGAAATCAGATACAAAAAGATTATACAGGGTGGCCGTAGTGATGCAACTTTGTTTAACTCCCACATTTAGCATTATGGGGGGCATCATTGTGCCACCACTATCCAATCTCAATGAGAACGTGTTATTGCTGTATAAGAGTTTCAAGAAATACAGAAGGCCTAAAAGTTCTAATTTTCTCTACACCAGGTCCCTCCATACCATGTGGAAGGCTAATTTAAAATCGACAAAGATTACATAAAGTGGAGGTCTAAATGGTCTAGGAGGAGAAGATTATGGGTAGTAGAATATCCAACCCGAAACCACTTTGGAATTTGTCCAATATGTTTCCGTTTTCTGCCCAATGCTGTAATTCCTTAAGCAGAAATGAGCCAAACAATTTCCCTGAGGAATCTAGCACCGATAGTAGCTGGTAGTTTCCAGGTACAAGATGGGAACCTTGCTTCAAAATTGGTGCCAATTGGGCAGTTTCCCAAGAGATGGGAATTTTGCCCTCACTAAGTACATTATCAAAAAAGATTTTGAATAGTGAGGACCAAGATAAGGAGTTATGTCTCAGCACAGCATTAGCCAAGCCATTAGGTCCCAGTGCATGAGAGGATTTCAAGTTCTTCATTTTATTATGAATCTCCTCTTCCGTGATTTTTATTGCTAACCTGGGTGGCATTTGTTCAACTCTGGAAGGTATAGAAGGCTGAATGTCTATGTTGCGTTCTCCCAGATGTTTTAAACATTCACTACTTTTAATAGGATTAATCATATTATGACAAGCATTCCCTATCGCTTCCCCTAGAATGGCCCAAACACTCTGCATATTTCTGGAGGCAAGAATCGAGACCATGATTTGACAAGTCAAGTTATTGCGACTCCACCATCGCCTCTTCTCCCAATTTCGGTAGGCATTTATTAGTGCCCTCCTCTGCTTGAGCAATAGGTCAATTGATCATTGCAGTTCCCCCAGCCTACGCAAGTCTCGTCTGAGTGTACATTTGGCTTCTTGGATGACTTTATTGTAGGGCCCACCTCCTTTGGCACTTTTTAGTAGAACTGGACCCCTTACCTTGCATTTGAAGCTGAAAAAGACCTTAGCCAGTCCTCAACGGCAGTCATGGCCATCCCCTGGAAGGTGTAGATGTCAAGCCTTACCTGGGGAGCTGTGGCACTTCTGGCCTTCATAATATTATTATATAACCATTTTAATGAATTGCCATTATGATTTACTCCAAGCACCCCCATATCATTAGTAAGAGATAGTGTAATAGCAGAATCAAGCCTTAACACTATCACCTTGTGATCACTCCATCTCTTGGTGATTATACCAAAGTCTTCCACCCCCATAGCAAGTGTAGTATTCACAAAGATAAAATCCAGAACAGCCACTGACTTGCCTGACCTCCAAGTATAGTTACCCGACGGTCGCTCCTTGAGTGACCATTCATCGTTTCCAGTTCCCAGGAGTCGAAGAAACTCATCCAGCCCTACCCTCCGTGTCCTTTATAATATTTGCCATAATACTACTAGCCGCAAGTTTTCCTTCTACCTCGGTTCCCGAGGCCTCTATGCAAATGACAGTTCAAGTCACCTACCAACAGAATTCCAGCTGAGCACCCACCACTGTCCAGGTCACAAAGATTTCCTGAAGATCTTCTTGTATTTGTTCCCAATATAATGTGCCCGGCGTGGTATAAATATTTATTAATACAAGTTTCATATAGTTCCTGCCTGAGGGCATATTGACTTTCACAGCCAATATATGTGGTGATGAAAATATCAATTGGGAATTTGATACACTCTTTATAGCCATAATTAAACCTCCATAGGGTTTCCCCTTCGGGCACTCCGCTAGCGAGAGATTGATCAATACAAGAATCATCTATAACAATGGGGGAAGCAAAACAAGACTCCTGTAAAAGAAACACAGAATGTTGTACAATATAAGATAGTGACCCAGTTGCTGACAAGATATGGGAATATTCTCAAGTATTCCAGGACATAACAGTTATTTCTCATTGTTTTTGATGTGCCAAGGGAAGGGATTCGGCCAACCACTTCAACATTGTCTGTATCTCTTCAAGCTGAACCTTGTCCTTTCCCAGTAGGAGGGCCCCAGAGACTGTCTTATTGAATCTGCCTCTAGATGTTAGTGTTAAAGTAGGATCTTCCATATCTGGGTCAATGTACAGTGCAGTGCCCCTCCATAACTTGTGTATGAAAGTTCTGCATCATTTCAATCATAATTGCATAACTACAGTGAATTCCACATACATTGGGATTTGTTCCTTTAAGTGACTCCACAAATGAGAAGTCATCTGAGACCAATACCCGCAATTGGGTGATTGCATGTAAACGTCCCACAAGTTCAGACCTCGTAAACCACTTACCCATACTTTTTTTTATTTACATTTTTAATTATACAGATCTTCCTCCCCATGTTCTGTACCTGGGCTGGGGGTTTAGCTGTTGGGCATTCTGTCAGAAAAGGCTTTGGTCTGTCTGTTTGTTTCGGCTGATTATAAGGTGTAGAAGAAACATCCCTTTCTTTTGGCCCTGTCTGTATCAATAAGGATGCATTGCTGTTACCATGATCGTCTATTGAAGAATTCATGCTTTCCACCATTTTATCTCCAATAATCCAACTTGTCAGACTTTCCATTCCCTTGCTATGACGCCTCTTGTTGCGTGCCGCTTTCTTCTGGGTTTTCTTGGTTTTCTTTGCAGGTGATCTAATTGATGGTGAAGGGGGAACCTTTTCGTTGATATTTGTACAGGTCTCCGCCCTTTTTGCTAATTGGCGCTGTTTACGGGAACAGAATATAGGTGAGGTTACCACTGATTCATTGTTTACCGGCCCGGACCCAAACTCCTCAATCTCAATGAGGTCTCCCCCTACTGTAGATATTTCCTCAACCCCCTCTTTTGGCGGAATATTAATCTTCATGTTTAGTTGTTGAGTCTCATGTATCTTTCCACAGAGTTCCAGAAGGATTTTCATGGCAAACTGAGTGGACAGCATGTAGGAGCGCAAATCTGCGAACACTGACTGTTTATATTGGAGTCCTGTAATACTGATTCTTCAATTTGAATGGTCCCCACACCAGATTTGGCGAAGCAGGAAGACGGGAGGGAGCCGTTGTCAAGAACGAATTCTCGGCAGATCTTATAACCTGAGCCTCAATTGAGACGGTCTCCCTCCCTGGTCTGGAAAGTCCTCCTGCTGCCGAAGCCATACTTAGCTGTATAGAAGGACGTGAATCCAGTAGGAAATTGTTGTCAATGTCCTCATACTTAGAGGTCTCATGCAGCTGTCTGTCTGGCTCAGAAACCACATGCTTCAGTATTTCCCCTGGCGCCTTATTAGCTCCTTGGGCTCCCTGAAAAAAATCTGGAATTGTCCTGCTTCTTTTAACATGGCTCTTTTACCCTTTTTATTGGTCGTGACCAAGGGCGCTTTGTCTGTTGAAGGCTCAACGGTTTTCCTCAGATTGTAACGGGTGTTGTGCAATCATATTGTGGCTGGCATATCCCAGTCATATGATTAAGTAGATGGTTAAAAGTTAGTATTCTTCCAGTGTTGTTTTCCCATCTGCTGCCCGACAATATGAGTTCTTAATTGTAGGCACTCTTCTACATATACACTAGGAGCAAACCTGGGCCGGTAGGCTATGAAACTACTCATGTAGAGTCACACTCCCGCCAGGCACAAGTACGGTTAGCTGCAGCACAGGCTATGTAAACCACACTCCCGACACTGCCAAAGATTAACCCATATTGTTATGCTAACATATGTGATTTTGCCCGTTTTTTTAGAGCTGCCCAACACGCCTGAGAAAAATGGCATTCAAGAGAGTCAATAACGTAAAGTTTGTATCAGGGGATCAGCATACAATTTTAAATACCTGCTTCCATATCCTGCATCTCCTTCGTCTCTGCTGGCTCAGTGGGAAAACAGTAACACACAGTGCACACTGCGCACTCCGCGTGTCTGAGGCTATTTGAGTCCTGCCTCTAAGACCACGGTGTGTTGTTAGTGGAAATAGCAAAAAGACTCTTTAGTCTAAACAAGGAAATGGGCAGAAAAACAATATCCCAGTCGCCATTCCTCACGGTAACACACATCTCAAACCGCGCGCTCAGCGTGTCTGAGACTATTTGAGTCCTGCCTCTCAGACTGCGGTGTGCTGTTAGTGGAAATAGCAAAAAGACTCTTTAGTCTAAATGAGAAAGGATGAGACTTGAATTGCAGTTCAAAAGAATCCAAATACAAACTGAAAGCAAATATCAAGAACTTAAGCTCAGAGAAATGGAGTTAAATCATGAACTTGAAATGAAAAGGTTTTCTCTTGAGAATGGTTCTCTCCCAGAGTCTTCTAGGTCTTCCAGTCCTAAGAGGCCTTGCATTCCCAAAGATGCTGTAGGTATGTATGCGGTTAAGCTTGATATTTTGGATTGGCTGGTTACTTTTGAGTATAACCATGGGATTCAGAACATTACAGGGAAACAGCTGATTCCTTGGCTTTTTTCTAGGCTACCCCCAGTTGCATCTGCTGACGTCATGGAAATGGGTGAAGTGGATAGAATGGAGTATGAATGTGTGAAACTAGCTTTGATAGCTAGGTTTGGGAAGAGTCCTTCTCAGTATCTTAAGAGTTTTCGAACCCTCAATAAGACTGATGATACCCCTTGGGCTACCTGGGTGTGTGAATGTTTGAAAACTTAGATGGTTGAGTTAACCCTTTAACTGCCATGGGCATTTCCCCCCAGTGCCAAGGCCTTTTTTGGTGATTTTTGTATGTGGCCATTCAATGCCTTGTAACTTTTTTGTTACATGAGATATCTCGGCCAAATTTGGCTCCTTTTTTCCCCACATGTAGGCGGTCGTAATCCTAGGTTGCTGAAGGTGGGTGAGAGAAAATAAGCAAAAAGGGCAAAAATGTTGTTTTTTTTCATAAAATGCCAATAAAATGATGTACAAAGAAGCCTGTGTTTTTTTCCTTGTAATAGCTAGGAACAAATGGTTTGCTGTGCTGAATCCCCCAATTTCCTGGCTTTCAAGAACAGGTTGAGTGGAAACAAAGAAAAATTATTTTGATGTGGTTATCAACTGTTTTGTGAGAGGTAGGCGATTTTGCCCATTTTTGCCAATTGGACACGCATGGACGGAATGGAAGAAAAGGGTAGGAAAGCCGAATTGGAGGACAGAAAGGCATATATTTCTGAAAAGTAGACAAAATTCCAAATTTAGGAAGGGGTGATTTGCGTAGGTCAGGCAACAACTAGGTAGGGGAAAATGCCATAGATTGGGGGAAAAGCAGGAAATTGACTGAAAGAAAAGGTATGTGTTGGACATGGTTGGCTTGGTACGGCAAAGGCTTCTATGAATTTTGAGAAAAGCAATGCTCCGCTACATTCCCCTGACTCTTGCAGTTAGGAAAGCACACATTTTTTGTAGTGTTTTACAAAACAAGCGATACCACAAGCCAAACACTGACCCATGGTACACATGAGGTTTATGCTCACGGCCTGAACAGACGCACTTAGCATGTGTAAATCGGGAAAACCAATGTGGTGAGTGTGATGCTGGAAATGCATTGGAGGGACAGGGCCTCCCTGTCCTTGTCCTGTAGTCCTTTTTCATTTGTGTTCTGTATTGTTTTCTGCCCAGGAGTCCATGTGGGACTCCTGGCAGTGCAGCTCTTCCTGTTTTTGGTTTGGCGTACAGACCCATGGGATACCCTTATGGCACCCATGGTTGTGGGTACAACCCTGTGCCCCTAGTGTATGTTTTTGGGCACCTGTGGGTGGGCCACAGAGCAGGGTATGGGCTGGTGGCAGCTCCATGCTGAATTTGACAGGTACTCTGAGTATCCTCCATTTTGGGTTACCCAGGCCCTGCCATTGGAATCAGTTGATTCCTGATAGAAAACAAGATATACTCTGTGGCCTCTTGCTTTCTATTGCCTGTTACCTTGTTTTCCCAAAGGCTTGGGAAGCCCTAACTCTGTCCCTTCCCCTGACTGGCTGTTGGGTGGAAGTTCCAAATATGGTGTTGTTGTGAAGTCCAGTTCAGACTGGCTGGAGCCTTCCCAGTGACTGTATGCTGTGGGTACACCCTGTGGGTAGGACCTGGGTGAATGGAGTGTGTGACCAATATGCACTTCTTGTTGTGGCTGTCTGGTTTCTGGTATGAGAGACAAAGACAGAGACAGCCCTGCCCGAAACTGGCCTGAATGCAGTGTGTAGCGTTGAATGGCTGGGTACTTGTCCCAATCCACATTCCTTGTTGTGAGTGTCTGAGAGGGAGGAGGATGGCCTGAATGCACTGTGTGCCTGATTGGCTGACTGACTGCATGAATGCCCTTCTGTATGATTGGCTGCTGAGTGTGACCCAGCAGTGTGGATGAGAGACAGAATAGTATATCTGGGGACCTCTCACCACTGGAAATTGTTCTGAAGCTGTGTCTACACTTGAAGAGTAACTGGAACTGCTGACCCTCGACGCCCAGCTGGAAGAAGAAGACTTGCTGTTGCATTTGTTTCGACCTGATCTGAAAGCTGCCGAATTCGTTGAAGACTGATCCGAGAGAGGACCTGGTAAGGCGTCCTCTTCCTGTGCTCCGAGGGACCATCGAGCACCGCTAACCTTCGTCGAAGCTCCCTGTCAGACCCTCGAAAGGCTGCCGACTAGAGACGGGGACCGCTGAGTAGAACGAAGTGAAGCACCAGGACTTTGCCGCTGTCGAAGTCCATTGCCGTCGACCAGGGTTCCCAGGTTTGTGTAACCGCTGGAGGCCTGTCGAAGTTGTGTTGCCCAGACGCGGGGACCACTTGACGTTGTGCCGCCGATGACCGGAGCCGCCCGCTCCTTTGCCTAAGAACATTTGAATTGAAGGACTCCCTTGTCTGCACCGATGACCGCTTTATCCTGCCGGAGAGAGTCAAGGCTGCTGACGCGCCGAGGAGAAACCGCCGGTGGGTTTCCCGCCACCTGAAGGCCACAATGACTTTGACAACTCAACGCCCTTGCTGGGCCACAATCCTTCTGAAACTCTTTGCGGTCCAGAACTATCAAATGCCGAGGTGCCCCGCACACCTCATCCTCGCAGGACGTCACTGACGAGCACCGCCTGGATCAACGCCGTGGCCTTGGCACCCTCGAACTTCTCATTGACGCCGTCAACGCCAAGTTCACCTTCTTCGACGCCTCTCGATGATCCGTGACTCCTGATTTAAAGGGAGTCACTCAAGAAGGATCGATCGACGCTCTTCGAAGAACTCTGATCCACCAGGTACATTGGGGGGGTAAAAACATTATAGGAGGAAATCAGACTATTGAGCAATATATGGACTGGGCTTGTGCTATATCTTTATTTTACAGGTTGCCCAGGTGGGGGGATCTCCACACTGAACTGTGTCTGGTTAGCTGGGCCAGTAGTCTGCCAATTGTTTCAACCATCTTGCTTTCCTTCCTATCTCTATTGCTGGCTTCCTTGTTATTGATCTGTGTGACATTCTAACAGTATAGTTGATGCACTTTGATGAGATCTAAGGATATTTGTGGTACCACTGTAGAACTGTATATATTTACCATTGTTGATTTCTGAGTACAAAGTGCGTTATTGTGATAGTGTACATACCTTTGAATATTAATTATATGAAGACTGCGTTTTCAGTAATACAGTGTGTGGACATTCCTTTGTGGAGGTTTGGGGACTACACTGTACTTAAGAACCAGCCTGCATCACCTCCTGAGAATCTAGGCCTTTATTGCTCGACTACGTTACCAATATTAGAGAATCTTGGCTGGGGTCCTCTGTTCCTCTCCTCTACCATATAGAGAGCAGAAGTACAGACACACCCCTCCGGTCCTTTACAGTGAGGAACGACAAGCATCCAGAAAATGGGTCAAAACTTTATGAAAACGACAGAAACACAACAAATGTTATACCTTCCTGCGTTCCCACAGGTGCCCAATGAAAACGGTACCTCACATGTGTGGATGCACCCACCTGGGTGCCAAGGAGAAAGCCTAAAATGCAAGTAATCCCAAGTCTGTTTCGACACCTGAATTTGACACTTTCTCCAGACAAGCACAATATACAGATATGGGCCTCGGGTGTCCAAGCCACAAAGGAAAATATGGAACCCCATGCTTTTTTGAAAAGAGGACACCTGTAGGATTCTGCAGAGGTATGATTTGCGCAAATCGGCCCAGAATGTATTACCCAGACAGCCCCGCAAAGTCCGAAATGTGGGGGAAAAAATGCATTTTCCGCACATTTCACTCCGCGCACCCATCGAAACACGTCGCCAACAACACATGGCCTACCGTCCCGCGTTCCCACAGGTGCCTCGATGAAAACAGTACCTCACATGTGTGGGTGCACTTACCTGGGCTCCAAGAAGAAAGTCTAAAACACAGGTAACCCCAAGTCTGTTTCGAAACCTGAATTTGACAATTTCTCCAGACAAGCACAATATACAGATTTGGGCCTCGGGTGTCCAAGCCACCAAGGAAAACAGGGAACCCCATGCATTTAACGAAAAGAGAACACACGTGGGAATCTGCAGAGGTATGATTTGTGCAAATCGGCCCAGAATTACCCAGACACCCCCGCAAAGTCCGAAATGTGGGAAAAAAACAAATTTTTCGCACATTTCACTCGGCGCACCCATCGTAACACGCCGCCAACAGCACATGGCCTACCGTCCCGCGTTCCCACAGGTGTCCCGATGAAAACGGTACCTCACATGTGTGGGAGCACCTACCTGGCGCCAAGGGGAAAGCCTAAAACACAAGTAACCCCAAGTCGGTTTTCACACCTGAATTTCACACTTTCTCCAGACAAGCGCAACATACAGATATGGGCCTCGGGTGTCCAAGCCACCAAGGAAAACGGGGAACCCCATGCATTTCCGAAAAGAGGACACCCGTGGGAATCCGTAGAGGTATGATTTGCGCAAATCGGCCTGGAATTTTTACCCAGACACCCCTGCAAAGTCCGAAATGTGGGGAAAAAAAACACATTTTCCGAACACTTCACTCGACGCACCCATCGAAACACGCCGCCAACAACACATGGCCTAATGTCCCGCGTTCCCACAGGTATCCCGATGAAAATGGTACCTCACATGTGTGGGCGCACGTACCTGGGCACCAAGGGGAAAGCCTAAAACGCAGGTAACCCAAGTCTGTTTCGACACCTGAATTTGACACTTTCTCCAGACAAGCACAACATACAGATATAGGCCTCGGGTGTCCAAGCCACCAAGGAAAACAGGGAATCCCATGCATTTCGAAAAAGAGGACACCCGTGGGAATCCGCAGAGGTATGATGTGCGCAAATCGGCCCAGAATTTATTACCCAGACACCCCTACAAAGTCCGAAATGTGGGAAAAGAAACGCATTTTCCTCACATTTCACTCTGTGCAACCATCGAAACACGCGGCCTACTGTCCCGCGTTCCCACAGGTGTCCCAATGAAAACGGTACCTCACATGTGTGGGTGCACCTACCTGGGCGCCAAGGGGAAAGTCTAAAACACAGGTAACCCAAAGCCTGTTTCGACACCTAAATTTGACACTTTCTCCAGACAAGCACAACATACAGATATGGGCCTCGGGTGTCCAAGCCACCAAGGAAAACAGGGAACCCCATGCATTCCGAGAAGAGGTATGATTTGCGCAAATCGGCCCAGAATTTATTACCCAGACACCCCCGCAAAATCCAAAATGTGGGGAAGAAAATGCTTTTTCCGCACATTTCACTCGGCGGACCCATCGAAACACGCCACCAACAACACATGGCCTACTGTCCCGCGTTCCCACAGGTGTCCCGATGAAAACGGCACCTCACATGTGTGGGTGCACCTACCTGTGCGCCAAGGGGAAAGCCTAAAACACAAGTAACCCCAAGTCTGTTTCGACACCTGAATTTGACACTTTCTCCAGACAAGCACAACATGCAGATATGGGCCTCGGGTGTCCAAGCAACGAAGGAAAACAGGGAACCCTATGCATTTCCGAAAAGAGTACACCCGTGGGAATCCGCAGAGGTATGATTTGCGCAAATCGACCCAGAATTTATTACCAAGAAGCCCCGGCAAAGTCTGAAATGTGCTGAAAAAACCCACATTTTTCACTTTGACAGGGGTTCTGGGTAAAACATTCTGGTCCGCTTTGTGCAGGTTGGACCTCTGTGCATTCACATGGGTGTCCTCTTTTGGGAAATGCATGGTGTTCCCTGTTTTCCTTGGTGGCTGGACACCCTATGCCCAAATCTCTAGGTTATCTCCCCAAACCCTTTTGTGGTTATCAGTAGGTTAGCTATTTCCCTTTGCGGCTAGATTGTTGAACCCACACATGTGAGGTACCGTTTCGTTGGGACACCTGTGGGAACGCGGGAAGGTATAACATCTGTTGTTGGCAGCGTGTTTCGGTGGTTGAGCAGAGTGAAATGTCTGGAAATTGTGTTTTTTACCCCCAAATTTGGAATTTTCCGGGGGTTCTGGGTAGTAGATTCTGGGCCGCTTCGCGCAAGTCAGACCTCTGTGCATTCCCACGGGTGTCTTCTTTTGGGAAATGAATGGGGTTCCCTGTTTTCCTTGCTGGCTTCGACACCCTAAGCCCAAATCCGTAGGTTGCCCACATGAACAAATTGTGCTGTGGTGAAAGGCTTGGGGTTACCAGTGGGTTACCCTTTTCCTTTTACGCCCCCAGTAGGTGCACCCACACATGTGAGGTACCTTTTTCTTCAGGACACCTGTGGGAATGCGAGAAGGTATGACATCTGTTGTTGGTGACGTGTTTCGGTGGGTGGACACAGGGAAATGTCTCTGAAATTGGCTGGAAATGTAGAAAATTCTCAGACATTTCGCTCTGGCCACCCACCGAAACACACCGCCAACAACGCATGGCCTACCTTCCCACTTCCCCACACGTGTCCTGATGAAAACGGTACCTCACATGTGTGGGTGCACCTACCGGGGGCACAAAAGGAAAAGGGTAACCCACTGGTAACCCCAAGCCTTTTGCCACTGACCATTTTGTTCATGTGGGCAAGCTACAGATTTGGGCGTAGGGTGTCAAAGCCAGCAAGGAAAACAGGGAACCCCATGCATTTCCCAAAAGAGAAATCCCGTGGGCATCCACAGACGTCTGCCTTGCGCAAATTGCCCCAGTTTTTATTAGCCACAATCCCCGACAAAATGTGATATTTGGTGGGGAAAAAACACAATGTTCACTTTGTCTGGGGTTCTGGGTAATAAATTCTGGGCCGCTTCGCGGAAGTCAAACCTCTGTGCATTCCCACGGGTGTCCTCTTTTGGGAAATGCATGGGGTTCCCTGTTTTCCTTGCTGGCTTTGACACCCTAAGCCCAAATCTGTCGGTTGCCCACATGAACAAATTGTGCTGTGGCGAAAGGTTTGGGTTTACCGGCGGGTTACCCTTTTCCTTTTGCGCCCCCAGTAGGTGCACCCACACATGTGAGGTACCTGTTTCATCGGGACACCTGTGGGATCGCGAGAAGGTATGACATCTGTTGTTGACGACATGTTTCGGTGAGTGGACACAGGGAAATGTCTCTGAAATTGGCTGGAAATGAAGACAATTCTCAGACATTTCACTCTGGCCACCCACTGAAACACACCGCCAACACCACATGGCCTACCTTCCCACATCCCAACATGTGTCCCGATGAAAACGGTACCTCACATGTGTGGGTGCACCTATCGGGGGTGCAAAAGGAAAAGGGCAACCCACTGGTAACCCCAAGCCTTTCGCCACTGACCATTTTGTTCATATGGGCAACCTACATATTTGTCCCTAGAGTGTCGAAGCCAGCAAGGAAAACAGGGAACCCACTGCATTTCCCAAAAGAAGACACCCCTGGGAATCCACAGAGGTCTGCCTTCGCAAATTGCCCCAGTTTTTATTAGCCACAATCCCCGACAAAGTGTGATATTTGGTAGGGAAAAAACACAATGTTCACTTTTTCTGGGGTTCTGGATGTCCAGGGGGTTGGATTACTGTTTTGTGTGATCCCTGCAAAGCAGGGATCACACAAAACAAAGTGCCGAAAAGGACGCGCTATCTCGTCCTTGGCAACAGGGAGGGAATCCCAAGGATGAGATAGCTCGTCCTTGGCACTAATGAGGTTAAGGGTTACAAAGTTGACACTTATGAAGGAATGATGAATCTGTTTTTATTGGAAACTATTTTTGATGCCTGCTATCCTGAGCTGAGACAGCACTTGGCTGACTCAAATGAGATTGATCCCAAATAGTTAGCTAGAGCAGCTGATTCAGGGGTAGCCAACAGGGCCACTCATAAGGATTCTGGGGCAACTCACAAAAAGGATGAGGGGAAACAGCACCAACATGAGAACACACATAAATCTAATTCCATCAAACTAGAAGAGGTCCCCAAACAACAGAAGGGTAGACCACATGGGAAACCTGGTAGGTCTAGTGAATCCTCTGGTGTCCAACCAGAGGGAGGTCAGCAGAAACCCCCATTCCAGAGAGTGTTTGGTAAATGCTATGTCTGTGGGTCAACTGACCATGTGAAAGGATATCCCAGATGCAAGGGTAAAACCTGCAGGGGTCAACACTGCCTCCTTAGCCCTCTCCCCAGAGGAAGAAGTACAATCCTTAGCCCTCTCCCCAGAGGAAGAAGTACAAATGGCTAGTGCCCACTTTCAACTATTTGCTGAAGCACCCTTGTGTCTTCAAGCTACTGTATACTTAGAGTCCATGGGTCAGGGTAAGAAACAGAGTATGGATGTGTATGACTCCATTGCAGAAAACTCCAAAGGGTATTATATGGACAGTGTTCTTGTAAATGGCCAGGACACCCCTGCCAGGAGAGACACTGAGGCCAGCAGAACAGTTGTGGATGAATTTGTTTTCATACCTGAGGATGTTGCTAAGGCACCCAAAGGTCTCACTAGATTTTCTGGAGGGCCTGTACAGTTGGCTCCAATTCTACCAGCTCTCATTCAGTGTAATAACATGACAGTGAGGATTCCTGTCAGTGTCCAGAATGAGGTGCCTGGGAGAGTCATGTTGGGGAATGACTTAAACAATTCTAGGAGTAGTATCCAGTACCCCCAGGCTTCCCAGTAAGAGAAAACAGAACCAAACCAAATTGGCTAGAGAGACAACCTTAAGAGACCACTCTGAGCCTGTTGGAATCTCTACAGAGACCCCGACTGGAAGCCCTAGTGTTAGTAAATTGACCTGTAACCCAGGAAAATCTGTGGCTAGAATAGTAGGGAAATGGGAGCCCCAACCAGGCTCCATCATTGCCCATCCAATTGTAAAGTCTTTGACCCCGCCCTGCTTCTGAGGAAGAGGTGGAAATACAAATTCGACACCTCTCTAGCCTTGGAGAACTGGTAATTCTCAAAGCTGGTGGAAAACCAGGAAAAAAAGGTCTAAGGCTAAACACCTTAAGACTGTTGGATCTTCTACTGAGAACTCCAGTATAAATCCTAGTGTTAGGATGGAAACTCCTAAACCAGGTAAAATAAGATCTCAGAAGAAGTGGAAGCATGTACCTTGCTTGACCACAACCCGTCCCACCAAGATGCCTGAGACCCAACCTGCTCTTGAGAGAGAGGTGGTGAGGAACCATTGAGGCCCCTCTAGATCTAAGCGATTCCTTTCTAAGGACCCCTTAAAAAAGCTTATTGTAGGTTCAGAGGTTGTTACAACTTCTGAGGGACTGTTAGATCAGATCCCCTATAACTTTAACAAGAGAGTTGTACCACACCAGGTTTGTAGGTCATATAGCTTGCAAATGAAAACACCTGATAAAAAGTTTCATAGCAAGGGTTACAAAAGGTTGCTGGTGTACTCAGCAGGCCATTTAACCGACTTGCAACAGGAGATACATCCTGGTGGGGATTAGATGCTCCTGTCCCTTAGTCTGGGGGGACGAGTGTTAGGGAGATTTTCACCCAAGTGCTAAATTCCCTCTACCTTAGAGCCCTTCAGCTCTTTTGCTATATTTTGGGACTTTGAACTTTTCATTTTCAGTGAGTTTTACTTTTGTGTTCTTTGGATATGGAGTTTTAAAACAACTCCATAGGCATCATCATTTTCTTGTGTGTCACACAGTACCTTTAGTACAGTGGCACAGGGGTGTCTTTAAGACTCCCCAAGGTTTAAATGCCTTCTCTGGGACTGACTACTGTCTCCCAGAACATGTGAAGTTAAATTGCCTTTAGTAGTCTTTTTAAATGTACAGACCCAGCACACACTATCTTCCCATAGAGTGCTGGAGGGGTTGCCTAGCATCCATTGAGTCTAAACACTCATATAACAATCAAATGTTACCCTTTCCCACTTGAAATGGCAGGTGGCAGTGTTTTTTTTAACAAACTACCATGATGTTTCCCAACTGGGAACAATAGTAGCTAAAAATCAGGGCTGCCATGTTTTAAAATATGGCGCCCAAGACCTCTCTGTAAAAACAGACTCCGGTCAACTCTTTTCACGGTTCATTTAGGAAAGGTCCTTCTTGTATTTAACTCTGGGTGCCAAACCAGGCTTGGTACCTTTGTTCGTTGGCCTTTGGCGGGCTCCAGTCCTGAAGCCTTCCTCTGACGCCTAAGTGTCTGGGGTGGACAGGATGTGAGGGAGGTGCCCGAAACTCCCTGTGCTTAGTCTCCTAGGAGACCTGAATGCACTGTGGCTTGATTGGCCGGCGGCTGGCTGTCCAGCAAGGACAGCCACCCTGCTGTGTGTGTGGCAGCCAGGCTGGAATGAATGGAGGAAAACTGTTTAAAATCAGGCCTCTGGGATTTGGAAAGCAGTGTCGAACACTGGAACGAAAGAACCGAAGACGAGCTGAAGGAAGACGACTGCTGCAACTCCTGGTCCACCGGTGAAGCCCTGCTGCAGGTCTGAATTGCCTGAAACTCCACCGATGGAGAAGCCCTTCAAAGATAACTTCTTCCCTTGAGTTTGGTGGGAACAACCAACTTGTAAGCCGCCTGGACACCATCCCTACACTGGTCGAATTTTCTTCAGAGTGCTGTTGAAAACAGGATAGCCAATGGGAAGGATACCAGTTTGTGGTCTTTAAGGCGCTCACACCTTAAACCGATGTTTTGCCAAGCTTGTTGCCTGGGCAGTGCAGGAACGTCCCAACGTCCTCTCCTTCTTGTCCCCATGACTGAAGCTCAGGAACAGCGAGATCTGCAGGAACTACCAGGAACAACTGCCTCAGCTACAACTTTTCTTCACTAAAAAGGTACTGCGCAAATGCTGCGGTGAAAGTTTGTGAAACCTTCCCAAATTTGAAGGCTTCTCTGTCCCTAAACTGACATATAACTTTTCGTCTGACCAACTACTTCTAAAAACGCAACTGTTTACTACCAGAACTGTGCTATCTTATCCAAGACTCTGAACCATTGACTTTGGCCCAGGCCTATTGAATTGAATAGCTGGTTATAGTGAACTGAAACTATTTGCCCTACCTCTGAAAGTATTTGTGCTTTAATTCTTCCAACCTTTCTTTTTACCCCCTTTAAAAGTGACTGGAGTGCCATATTGCTCCCACTTCAGGCGAGCTGAACTTGTTCAGAGACTTATTGATTGTGTATTTTAGTAAATTAGATTGTGATATTGAGCTGCTCTTACTAGTGGAATGTTTTCCAACTCACTGTGTAAATACATGTATATTATTTTACCAAGAAACCTTGAGTAAGTGTTTGTTTGAACCACTGTGATTGCTAGTCCTTTTTGTAACCTCTTGTACTGCTCACTTTACTCTTGAGATAAGTCTGGCTGCTCAGCCACTGCTACCACATTACTGTGTAGTACAGGCTTGTACCAAAGGTGAAATTGTACTGACACTTGTAGTCTTAATTGTGTGTAGTGTTCCCAAAGGGTACTGCATGTGATTCTGCCTAACAAGGAATGTGAGGGTTGAGTGGGCCATTTTACTGCTACTTATTCTTGTACTCCTGTGAAGCAAATCTAATTTATCACAAGACCTCTGGAACAGTTTAATCAAAAATCCACTGGCCTTAATGATTATGTAGCCTTTACATCCTGAAACTCAAAATAACCTGCCATGTAATCAAGGTAAAATATATCCTCAAACTCTGTGTTTTGCAATCAGCTATCTTAGACTGCGTCAAATATCCATACATGATGAAGGTATATTATCCTAAACCTTGTCACAAATAGCAACCACTTAATGAAAGGTATTTTACATTGCATTGAACCAAAGACTATTGCCAATATTTGCAAGTCAATTTGAAGCCCCCAGTACAAGTACAACAATACATTAACAAGCACATTTTATTTTACCATACATTGGTTATAAGAGGAAATGAAATGCATCAGCAAAATGACATCCTGAATTCATGGCACATTGTAGGGCCGATTCATGGAACAAACGTGCGCCGAAAATCCCAGCGCAAGCAGGCGGAAGGAGGTGCAAGCATGAGAAAGCAAGCGCACGCGCATGCGTGCGATTCAAGGAAGGCACTGCGCTACTTTCCCACTGGTTGTGCGCCAAATCTGTGCATGGCGCATGCGGGCACACACGTCATCAAACGGCGTGCGCTTCGTGCACAGCAAAAGTGCACATAGCGCAGTGCACACAACAAAAGTGGGCGGAACAGTGGCCGTAACACGCGGAATGGGGAACAACGCATGAAAAACGCATGAAAAAGAAGGTGTAAGTGGGGAAGTACTGCAGGGAACTACACGGAATGCCCACACGCACGCGAACAAACCGAATTCTGGATTTGAATACAGGAAACCCACGCACGGCAAAAGACGCACACAGGCGTCAACGCGTTCGCCACACGGAGACAGGCGGAAGTGTCCCCGCGCACAGCATAAAAGTGCGCGCAAACAACAAACACGTATATACAGCTACGATGAATGCCCCATTTGTCGTAGCAATCCTGTGTGACCAAAAAGGCACACATGCAAGGTGTGAATTACACAGACCTGCAAAACAGGCCATGACTATCACTGGTATGTCACTCAAACCCTCCCAAACCACAACATGACATGGCAAGCAATAGCCATACACCAACACAGTACCAATAAGGTACACATTGCCATGTGAAAAATGTAAATGGGCATCAGACAATGATGCCTGACATGGAATCAGATGAAATGACTGACCAACAACCTCCCAGCCAAAAGAAGTCACCCAAATGCATTCCAAAAGTCGTATTTGAAACATAACAATGAATGCCTGTCCACATGCACAATGTGCATTGCATAATCAACACTGCAGTTACTGTGTGCCATGTCCACCTCCTGCAACACACTGCTTAGCGCACAGCACAGTGGACAGCCATTGTGTGTGATGCACACCCTGAGCATCACATCTAAGCGACAAACTACATAAAATAACAAAATTAGGCATGTACAAGATCCACAAATGGTCCTAGAACATTTGCTGCAGGGACACAGTGGGCACCAGAAGGCAAACAGGTTGTACACGTGGACATGTAAGGGTGGTTGTACATGTAGTGGATCATAATGCGAGTGTGTGGGTCAGTAGGGACATGCACTCAACATATGCATGTGAAATCAAGTGACCATCACTGTCCTCTACACATCACATGTGAACATTCACCATGTGTATACCCCAGCATGTCAAACCACAACTATCCCCTCACACCTGAAAGGTAAACACAACACATGAACAGACTTGATGAGCAGAATACATCATGTACATAGTAATGCACAATTACGATTTCAGGGTGCCCATCACACTGCAGTTCAAGGCAACTATCAACAACAAACACCCCTCCTCCCTCACAAATCACCACGACCCACCGAACAACTGCATCTGGGTTATTCATCCAACATCCTTGAATTCCACCTGGCCACATGATCACCCTTCCCCTTTGTCACCATCTCCCACCTTGTGTGTAAAAAGTTGCCAGCACCCTCAGAGTCCACCTAGATTTGCAAAAGCACAACATCCAAGAGAACACAAAGCAGGACAACACAGAAGCCAAGCAAATACCCTACAGGCAGTAAAACAAACCAGAACAGCCTCCAGTAGATGACTTCAAGTAGCAGTACGCCACAAAGGCCAAGTACTACCACAATGATGTTAACAACCAAGGTAGCACAGTAAAACAATGTCACAACATGATCTGAACCATGTGTGGCACATAACGTAGAATGATGCAACACAAACGGATGTCTACTGTCACAGCTCCCGTGTACAGGCGCAAGAGTGGCACAAAACAACCACTGCCACCGTGGCCTGGGTGCCTGCAAGATCTAACTCATACAGGCCTCTGAGACCCTGGTGGGGAAGGAGGGTCAGGGATATGCTGTTGGCACATACACAAATAGACCAAACTTGTTCACATGCACATAGCAGCAAATTACTCAAATGGAAGTCAAAAAGAAACTTATCTCTGGGGTGAGTGCTGGCCTCCTGCCTGCGCACTCTCTGGTCCGGTAACAGGAGCAGTTCAATGCTGCAAACAGAGCTACAGTTAATAATCTGTGCGTGCCCAAAACACACAAACACACCACCAAATATGCCCCAAAGTAACGGATACTCTACAAACAGACAATCTTGTGTGGATGCTTCATACCCATACGTAACATTACCCCTGTGAAGGTTCATACACAGTCAATTCATTAAGTCAGGCACCGGTGGGTGCGTGGCAAATGGAACACCAATGTGTCACCATTCACACAACATGCAATGTTGCCTGGGTAAGCAGACAGACGCATATAGCAAGGTCTGACTTCAGAACAAGTTCTGTACCACCATGACCAAAATAAAGTAGCCAGTGCATGTATCAAATTCTAGTTCGAAATGAAATGCACTGCACCCGAGTCTGTCCCTTGCTGTCTGTCCCTGTGAGCTGCTTCATTCCATGTCTTGCAACGCTACATGGCTAATACAAGTGCCTCAATGGACCATGGTGAAACGGAGGGTATGTGCCACTGCCCCTGCAGGTGCCCCAGACAACTTTCACATCAACTAGCCATCAGTCCACCAACACATCTGAGCTGTATTGTGCGCTTCAACACCAATATTTGTCCAAGCTCACCGTCAGTGCTGCTACTAAGCATGCATGTTCAACTGGCCAGGTGGAAGGTTTGCTGTGTTGTGACCCCCCTGTGCTGCTCACCTTGCCTGGAGTCCCTTGAAACACGTCATCGTTTATTGGATGTATGATCGCAATCCCTGTGTCTCTGCTTGCGCACACATGCGCATGTCGGCACCACCAAACGTGTCCAGATTCCAGATGTTCAATGGCCCATGTCTGCTGGCAAAGGTGGTCTTGAGGCTCATCCCCCTGCAGAAAGTCCATGAAACACATGATTAATGCTTAATATTCATCTCTGTGTGTTTCTTCAGGCATTACATGAGTGGACCATGTCAGAGATGTACATCAGAAATCACACCATCAGTCCGTCTTTCACAGCAACAATGTGGAACACACTATCTACGGCATGATTTTCAAAAAGCACATGTTCATTAAAGATAAGAAACATACTACACAATGCATAGCAATGAATGTACACATGAATCATTAAACACCCCATCTAGCAAAAGAAGAACAGTGGTCAATTACACCCCAATCATCCCCACTAGGGGTGTTAACACAAGTTCCACAGCAGCAGATATGCCACAGATATGACAGTCCATTGCCCTTGTGTAATAGACTGTTACACCGAACCATCCTTGCGAGCCCATGGATAAGGGAAGCAGAAGTGGCATATGTGAGTCAAGGACCCCAAGCAGCAAACACATACACAAGACAAGCTTGAAGGGCTCAGCTGGAACAGACAGTGGATGCTTTTAAAAGCCACAAAGCACCACACCGTCATATGAAAGCACAATAGACTAGCAATTTTAAACTATATTAACTAATTACACTAACTATGAAAAAACTACTTTACCTATTTAAACTAACTATCAAACAGAAACTTAACTAACTAAACTAAAAGAAAAATCAAAAATGGCCACATACGACCCAGGCGGGGGGAGGTACAGGGTGCTGCTCAACACCCACATGCGATGATGATGAGAAAAGAAAAACCTCCATGGGCTCAACGCCTGCACAGCCCGACCTATGTGGGAGATAGAGTGTCGTCCGGGTCTGGCTCTTCCTGGAAAGGAGGACGTGGCACAGGAGCATGACCACACCTAGCCTCAGCTTGCCCCTTGTCGGCAGCAGGTCTGCCAGACGGGTGAGCCTGGTTCTGTGTGTCGATGACATGTAGGTCTGCATGCAGAACCTCCCGTGATACACTTACTTCCTCTTGCAAGGTAGCATGTGTAACACGGAGTTCCTCCTGCAAGGCCTCGCTGGACAACCGCTGCACCTCCCGGCAAGCATGTAGCTCAGCCGAGATGGTACGCTCAAGCTGTGCAAACCTCTCCTCTGCCCGCTCCCTCTGGGACATCAAAAGGACACCCAGAGTGGATCTGAGAGAAGCATGCTTCTCCCTCAGGGCCTTCATGTGTGCCTCTGCGTGAGCAGCAATTGCTTGATGCAGAGATAACATTTCAGCCTTGCGTGCCCTGTCTGAGACCGCCATGCCCAACCTGAGCGAGCGGGCCGTGGACATGCCGCCTGCTGCTGGAGAAGCACCTGCCTAGCAGGGGGGAGCACAGATTGGGCCACATGCCCCATGCTCTCAGCGACGTTCCCCCATTGCTGCCCCCTGCCGTTCAGAATTGGCAGACATATCTTGCTCCCGCTCAGTATACTGTAGTTGCGCGCTGAGACCACGTTGCTGGGCTTGACCCCTGCGGGACCCAAGGACCGTGTGTCCTCGTTGTGTTGGCACCGCCCGCGGCTGCACAACTACATGCCCCCGTCGACGTGATGTCCCAGGCACATCAGTGACCTGTGTGGAGGGTGACCCTGCGTCCTGATCCATCACGGGCGGAGGTTCCAAGACTGTCTGACCCCTTAGTGCAGGTGTCGCGGACGGAGGAGTGTCCACATCAGAATTACTCACACCTGACATATGGACCTGATGCTCATACAACTCAACATGGTCGTCAGAGTGTTCTTCAGGGCTGGACTCATAGGCAGCCAGAGACAAGATGGACTGTAGCACTTGGGGGGTTTTGTGGCCTACCACCCCACTACCCCCACTTGTGCTGGGTTGATGTAGTGATAACAACCCTGTACCTGGCATGACAACACCATCCTCCGGCTCCATTGCGTCATCATCTGAAAAATAGAGAGAAAAAAGGTCACTACTCATGTTAGAAGCACACAACACACACACACACCGACAAAAAACACATCAAGCAGACATGTGACAACCAAATAGAAGCTGACATGCATGCTGGGTCAACTTGGAATTGCTTCTGTGATCAGACCTGTTGAAAGGTGGCAGTCTGCATTGAAGTGGGTCTATGCAGTGCAACAAATATGTATGTCACTCACTACCTACATGTACAAGGACTCCATGGTGTGTGTCAGAAAATGTGAAGGCAGTGCAATGTCAACTTCAGGCATCACATGCAATGTGCATTCAATGGGTAGCATATCTACAAGCAAAGCACCCCTCCACCCAAGTGCAAAAGGGATGCCTAGCATTGTATCAAAAGGCTGACCATAGACCTGTGTATTGAAAGACAGTGTTGACTAGCATCAAAAGCTTCATGTGAGTCAAGTGACAGCACTGCAAATGATGATGGGACAGTAAGCAGGACAAATGATGAAACCTCTGGAGTCCACCCACGTGCGAAGAAGACACTACACCAGTTGGACAGAGTCATTGGCCATTAAACAGGCTGAGGACTGTGACCCTCCCAGATTGTCAGACCCCAAACATGTGTGCAACGCAGTACTGAGCCACAGTTGACATGGGAAGGCATATGAAATGCTATGCAATTTGGGTCATCATGGACTTGTGTAACAGTGATCATCCTGTCATGGACACATATGGGCATGCATGGAATGCACATGGAGCATGAATGGGCACTCATGTCCCTGCGGGGCATCTGACCTCTGCACAGTCCAAGTGAGACACCCTGCATCAAGTACTAAGGATGTACCACAATGGATATGTCTGGCAGATTGGCAGCTGGATGTTAGAATGTACACAGGAGGCATGACCAGGGAATTAACCGACGGCAATATTGTTGCAGATCAGTGCTAAAATGGAATTGGGGTGCAGAGCAGGGGGTTGAGGGGCAAGGGAGCATGCCTACATTGGCTACCCCCTTGCAGGCAGAGGACACATGCACATCAGTCATGCTATGCATAGTTCCTGGGCTGAGAGGAAGCTCACCCCACGCTACATGCAGAAGTGCCAGTGAGCTGGAACATGGACCGTAGGGGCATGCTGGTAACCAGCATGTGACTACGGTGCAAAAGTGGTGATGTGGACAGTCCCCGTCTGCTCCACATGGCCACCATCCAGCAGAGTAGACATGCATCAGAGAAGCATTGCACTACTCACACATCATAACCATGTACACGTGACATGTAGTGGCAGTCATGCACAACACATCACTGAAGTAAAACACACACGTCCTCGACAAACACGCATCAACACTCACCGGACTGGGCATCAAAGTCCGGCATCTCTCCCACTCCTTCAACTGATTTAGATGGTACGAACTCCGCAACGAGTGACTCATGCAGAGTGAGGTCTTCGTCCTCCGGTGCAGGCCCACGGCCAGTCACCAGAGTCAAGTTGTAATTTGAGGCACGCTTAGCCTTAGCGCTGCGTTTGAGGTCATTCCAACGCGTTTTTCACTCTTGCGCCGTGCGCACCTCATGGCCGAATGCACTCACATGTTCCGCAACTTGCTTCCAGTGGTATCATGGTGGGCAGCCGTAGTCTGACAATTAGCACCCACTAGCATGTCACGGCTGTGTTTCTGCACGTAGCCCATGAGGAAGTCCAGTTCCTGGTTGAAGAAAGGCTTCTTCCTAGACGTGCAGGAGGTCGTGGCTGTGTGTGGGGTCCCAGCCTGTGCTGCAGGTGCAACCTTCCTCCTCTTGGATTGAGGCGCAGACCCTGGCTGGCTGATGCCGCCCTGATCAGTATGGCCAGTGGGACTGGTGGATTGAGCCAAGGGAGTGGCAGGTGGAGGGGCGACCAAAGGCCTGACTTGTGTCAGTGGCAGCTGGGTGCCCTCTAATGGATCCTGCACATCAAAATCCGCTGTGGCAGGGTCATTGACCGCAACTGTCCTGGTTGGCAGACTCACAACCGGGGTGTTGTTGGCTGCATCTGCCCTTGCACTTGCCAACACCCAGCTGTTCGGGGCAGCAGATGACATTACTGCCCCAGGGACACGTGTCTTGGTCAGGGCAGCCCTGCGTGCCCCTACGGTTTCCCTCCGGTCCTGTTGGAAATCTTCCAAGGGCTCTTCAATTGCCAACGCAGGCTGCGCTGGCAGACCCTGAGCCTGGGTGGTGGTGTCCACAGCTGCACCTGCAGCTACCAGTACCCTTGGGCCCGTGGCAGTCGATGAAACGGACTGCCGGGTCACACGGGTTCCAGTGCCAGATGCAGAAGCTGCATCTCCCGTAACCACAGATGGTGGTGGCTTGACTGCACCGACACATGGCACAACATCGTGCTCAAGTGGTGCACCCCTGCCTCTTCCCCCTCTGTGGCCACCCTGGACACCCTGGAGTCCCCCAACTCCCTGGTCACCCCAGCCACATCCCTGACTACAGCCAGTGTTAGGGAGAATTCTCTGTTTAGGCTGAATTTCCTAACCTAGTGGGTCCCCCAGCAGCTTTGCTGGATTTTTGGGGTTTAATTTTTTCTCCTGCCAAGAGTGAGACTCTTTTACCCTCACTCTTGGACATGATTTGAGTGTGTTCCTTTGACTCTAGATGTGTTTAATGGGCTATGGGGTCTTTTACTCCATAGGGCTTAATGTGTTTTTGTGAGATGGGTTACACAGCACTCTCAGTGCAGTAACCCAGGGGTGTCATAGTTACCCCCAAACATAGACTCCATACCCTGGGACTGACTACTGTCTCCCAGGGCATGTAAAGTCACCATTGACTTTACTAGTCTTGAGTTCTGAACAGAACAAGTACAAACCATCATATTGTGGACGTACTGGCCGGGGAAATTCGATTGTCCCGGGGTCTGTTAGTCGAGGGGGCACGTCTCCGTCCCCCCTGATCGAGTTTTGGCTGGTGGCAGTGGATACTACTTTGTATATTCAACTGCGAATATTTCTCTATGGGATTTTCCCATTGTTCGAGGCTACTATCTTTATTTAATTAATTACGATAGCCACGAACAAACCGCTGGTTTATTTATTTATTATTAATTCTCCGGTTGGTATTTTTTGCCATAACTCGGTTCTAAAATGGCGTTTGTGTTCTCTTCTGTGTCTCCAACCCAAGTCGAGCCCTTTGTTCCACTTTTTTGGCGGGCTTCTCCACAGAAGCCTCCAAAGTGGTGCCACTCTGTCTGGGGTACTTACGAAGGGTGGAGGGGGATTTAGGCACGTCTCTGTCCCCCCTGATCGAGTTTTGGCTGGTGGCAGTGGATACTACTTTTTATATTCAACCGCAAATATTTCTCTATGGGATTTTCCCATTGTTCGAGGCTACTATCTTTATTTATTTAATTACGATAGCCTCGAACATACCGCCGGTTTATTTATTTATTATTAATTCCCCGGTTGGTATTTTTTGCCAAAACTCGGTTCTAAAATGGCGTTTGTGTTCTCTTCTGTGACTCCAACCCAAGTCGAGCCCTTTGTTCCACTTTTTTGGCGGGCTTCTCCACAGAAGCCTCCAAAGTGGTGCCACTCTGTCTGGGGTACTTAGGAAGGGTGGAGGGGGATTTAGGCACCCTGGACTGAGTTGCCTAGGCAACTCAAGTCGCACTCCATCCTGATTGGCCCAAGTGGTGAGCCGGCCTGCTCACCACTTAGCATGTTTGAGTGACAGCTAGGCTGAGTGAATGGGGGTTTTCTGCATAAAAGCAGGGCTTTGGGGACTGGAACTTCAGAAGTCGCCACAGGACCTAAGAATCTGATGAGGGAGAAGCTGAGCCGACCTGCTACGACGACACCACCGGTGGAGCCCTGCTGGACCGTCTCACCACTTTTCCCAACGACAGAGGAGATCTCCCGCCGGAGAGTCTTCTTCCATTGACTGGTGGGGATAACCAGTTTCACCGTCTTTTCGCCTTCCCGACGCATCTCGTGGCCGCCTTGCCTGTGCCAAGCACCCCGGCAAGCGGTATACCACGCTTTACCACGACCGCGAAATAAAGGGTAGTACCTTTAACCGGAAAATTCTGCGGCTGGTTTCTTCCCTGGCAGTGCAAGGACCTTCATCTTTCCTCCAAGTCGAGATCTTCTCTTCCTCTGTATGACGCTGAGACTTGCACCCGCTGCCAGGAACAAGTGCCACCGCTGGAGGATCCTTCCCACTTAAGGTACCGTGTTCCGCCTGGCTTCCCTTGCCACCGACTGTTCGGGGTAGATTTAGCCCCCGGCTTTCGAACCTGGGTTAGCCTGGGACACCCCGGCTAAACTTTTCCGAGCCTCTCTAAACTCTTTTCAAACTCTCTGCAAAACTTTCAAAGCCTAGTGTAACTGTGTGATCTTGCCCAGCGCTCTACGTCCAGATCCTTGAGAGGCAGACTCTGCTGGAGTCGAGCGGTAAGTGTACATTCAGGGTGATTGGACGCTGTGCGTGTCGTGGTGTGCCAGTAGTGTGCAAGTTGCACATGTGTTTTTGTAGGGCCATGTAGGGATGTGTATGAACATGGGCGTGAGGCTGCCACATGTGTGTCCTCTCAGGTGTGAGACACATTGATGGTGTATGTGTTGGTAAGCATGCTGGACAAATGCAGGTGTGGGAGCCCACATGTTTGAATTTCTGTGTATGTACATTTTCATGGTTGTGGCATGGATGGTGGTTCTTAATGCATGTATCTGCACTGTGTACATGTGCATGTGTGTGTATTTGACAAGTGTGCAACTGTGATGCAACATGGATGCATGTGATACTGATATGTAGAAGGCTGAATGGCAGATCGGACATGTATGGCGATCTCATCACTGCAACAGTTGGATGAGATGTAGACATGCATGTAAGTGTGGTGGCGTGTGTGCATGTCTACTGCACTCCCTGTGTTTCATGTGATGTCTGGCTCACCTTTGGATGCTCATGCTGTTGTATGTGTATGGATGGATGGATGTGTATGGATGGTGCTGGCTGTTGTGATATGGCTGTGGAATTGCTCATGTGTGTGAGTTGAAATGACATGTGTGTTGGGGATTGTGATGCCATGTCTGAAGTTTGACACTGCCACTCATGTGCAATTGTCATGTGTGTATCAGTCCATTGTACAGTGCCCTGATGCCTGTGTCCTATCTCTCCCTGTCTGCAGCGTCAACTGATGAAGAGGGCGGAGAGGGTGCTGTGGAGCACAGCGGCAGGGATCGCACCGCCAGCCGGAGACGCAAGGCCCAGCTCCCCTCCCAGGTTATCATCTCGTCAGGGAGTGAGGAGTCCAGTGCCGCGTCCTAGGCCGCAGCTGCCGAGGGTAGGTCCAAGAGGCAGAGGTCGGAGTTGGACTCCTCGGCAGCAGAAGGGGCAGCTGAGACCCCACAGGGTCCAATGGAGGAAGGTGGCACAGAGTCATCCAGGTTGGTGGGGGGTTTGGTGGAGGAGGAGGCCGTGCAAGGGACAGACACGGGGTCTGGAGGTGCAGATTCCACTGGTGCTAGTGGTGCAGTGCAGGGGCAGGGACAGGAGGCAGCACAGGCCACTGCGGAGGTGCCAGTGTGTAATCCTGTCCCCGATCCTGTGACTGCATCATCCTGCACCAGCAGGGATGCCTACGTCCAGACCCGTTTTCAGGGAGGGGATCCGCTTACAACAACTGGCCTTCCTCTCCCTGCAGACGTGGCTATCCGGGACCGGGTTGAGCCTGTCCTGAGTGGGATGGCGTTGCATCAACGGGGCATGCGAGGTGACCTGCAGTGTTTTCGTGAGGACACTGCACGTCATCTCGAATGCCTCGTTGACCGTGTTGACCTACTGGGACGGGTCACCGGGGCCGGATTCCTCCGTTTGCTAGACCTTGTTCCGAACCCCTCCTCACCTGAACCCCCTATGTGCCAGTCATCCTCCATGCCATCTTCCCACCCATGTATCACCTGGGTACCCTGTGGAGCTGCCTCTGACCCTGCGGCCAGGCTGGTGGAGGACACATCCCTGCCACAGTCGGGAGTCGGACGTCCAGCAGGGGTGGCCACCTCAACAACTGCACCCCAGCCGGAGGAGGATGTGCAGGCAGCAAGAGCCAGGGCACAGGCAGAGGCACAGCAGCAGCAGCAAGAAGGTGGGAGCCATGATGGCTCAGGGCCTTCAACATCGGAGGGGCAGGCATCGGCCAGAGGGCAGGAGGACCTAGGACTGGAAGTGTCTTCTGTGTGGCAGCGGTTAGGCCATGCTATAGATGCGGGGAGGCAACGGGCAGAAGAGGCACGGCTCACAATGGTCAGGGCGGAGAACTCCATGCGTAGGGCTCTGAGGCGGGCCAAGTGCCGCGAGGCAATTCGCAGGGACCTGGAGGTCCACATGTCATCGTTCCTGCGAACCCTCAGGGCCATGGAAGAGGACCACCTCTGGGACATCGAGCAGGAGTTCGATGATGCCCTGGCCTGGGAAATCGGGAAGTGAGCCGTCGCACTAGCCCGCTGCCATTTTAAATAGTTTTTAGAGTTAGGTTTCCTTTTCCTTTTCCTTTTATTTGTGGTCAATGGACAATGCCACACACATTTGTATATAGTTTTATTTTTATGTAGTTTCTTAGGTAGGTTTCATTTGTTTGGTGGGGCTCATGGACCCTTTACATAGTTGGACAATGGATTGATTTGATTTATTTTTTGGATTTTGCACATGGATTCATGGATTTTTCTTTTGGACAATGGATTGTGAATAGTTTGATCATGGATTAATTAGAATTTTTTTTTTCATTATGGACATGGAGTAATGGATTTTTTTTTCGGGACAATGTTTTGTAAATAGTTGGACTATGGAATAATTTGAATTTTTTTTGTCATTATGAACATGAAGCAATGGATTTTTTTTTTTACCATTCTTTGGATTTGCGTTGGTGGAGGGAGAGTTTGGACTGTTTTTCTTTCAAATTTGTTTGGATTGGTTATAATTTTCATTCACTCATCTTTTGCATATGCTTTTCATTTCATGTTTGCTATTTTTGTATGATTTCATTTCATTTATTTATTTTTGTACATAATGCATATTCATATTTTATTTCCATTTTTGGGATTCGCTCATTGGGTTGATGCATGTGAAAATGTGTGTTTACACAATCAATGCCAACCAGTGTATCTGTGTGATGGACATGTGTTGATGTACATAGTTGACTTTTGGTTTGTGTCTTGAGATAGGCATGTCAGTGTGGGGTGGATTGGGAAATCATTGCGTCTCAAGAATGGGGTGGCGTGATGTGGTTTTTTGGTGTAGAAGTGGCCCATCATTGTGCTTCTTTATTTTGTGTAGGGGGGACATGAGTGGGGGCCTGCTGGCAGGTGCCCCTCATTGCTGGGGGGTGGGGTGCAGGGGGACATGAGTTGGTGATCACTAGGGTGCAGGGTAGTCCCCTGTGTTGTGGGTTGCCTGCAAGGGCACACCTGGGAGGACCCACACTGCCAATTCACATGTGGGACTCCCCGTGCACCCCACTAGATACACGTACACGCTCTGACAGCGAAATTGCGTGTGAAACTTCCAGCGAACCCCAGTAATACACGTACCCCACTCGCACAGGGCCAATCGCGTGTGAAACTTCTGCAAACCCCAGTAATACACGTACCCCACTCGCACAGGCCCTTTCGTGTGTGAAACTTCCCACAAACCCCAGTAATACACGTACCGCACTAGCACAGGGCCTATCGCGTGTGAAACTTCCCGCAAAGCCAGTAATAAACGTACCACACTCGCACAGGGCCAATCGCGTGTGAAACTTCCCGCGAACCCCAGTAATACACATACCCCACTCGCACTGGGCCAATCGCGTGTGAAACTTCCCACGAACCCCAGTAATACACGTACCGTACTCGCACAGGGCCAATTGCGTGTGAAACTTCCTGCGCACCCCAGTAATACACGTTCCCCGCTTGCCGTGTGCTGTGTGGCGGCCATGTATACTGGTACAGGGTTAGCACATCCCTTTGCGCTGGATTGGAGATTTTGATGGCTTTTCCCTGCGCGAGGGGCGTTCTTGGAGGCATAACTGACGCTGCTGCAGGGTCGCTGCGCCACTGTGCACCACGGCTGAGTTTAGTAGCAAAAATCCATGAATACGCTGTGAGCGGAAATGGATTTTAGCGCACACGGCTGGCGCAGAGATTTGCACGTGCACACTGTGCGCCAGCCGCGTGCGCCACTTGTGCGCTAAATTCTATGAATTACCCCCTATGTCTGTTAATTCAGACCAAATAAGCAAAACAACCACAATGTCAATTATGTCTGTTTGGCTTTGATTCCTCAAATTTAACTATTAATCTGGATTTCAGCTGGGTCAATTTCAATGTCCTATTCCCTTTTGTTATGTTATGGTATGGTGCATTTGTATAGCGCCTTATGCATCATTGGTATGATATCAAAGCGCTGTGGGTTGAACGCCCTTGGGGACTGTGGTCCATGTCAGTCGAGGTAGTAGTGAAGCCTATTAGTGCTTGGGCCACCTGGCATGTGTGCGGCCAGAGTGGTTTGCGTGGGTTGGCTGCATTCTACTGCTAGATGCGTTGTGGTGGATGTGAGAGGTCAGTGTAAATGTGCGCAGCAAGGAAGGTGTACTCTGAGTCTGCATTTTGGCTGCTGTGGGGCTTGTGCAGAAGATTATATGTGCAGCTAGGCTGGTTTTTCATGGGGTATGGCTGCATTCTACTGAGCTGTTTAGGTGTTTTCTGAAGAAATGTAGGCATATGTGCAACTAGGCCGAAATGACTGAGTGGTGTAGCTGCGTTCGAGTGTTTGTTGATGCAAAGTGAAGAGTGAGCATATTGGCAGGAGTGATTGTCTGTGGTTACTAGTCGAAGGCCCCATTCCTGAGTTGCTTTCGGAGCTAAATGTGATGGCTGTGTCTGTTCTGTTGGTTCGTGGTATTGGATTTCCGAGAGAGATTGGTCCTCATTACGAGTATGGAGGTAGCCATGGTGCTATTGGTGCCATGGCTACCCCCATACCGCATACTGGGTCCGGGTTCCCTGAATGGGGACTTCCTGGGTCATTCCAACCTTCGACGACCCTATTTCCCCATTCAGGGAACCCATCCCCATTCCCATTCAAGCCCCCATAGGGCTCAATGGGAATGGGGAGGGAGCTAACAACGGGCCTGTTAATATGGGGCCGGTTGTTTGCTCCCTGGTCCTTTAGCGGCTCCCGCGAAGTGTTGCTGGTTTTGCCAGCCTTTAGCAGGACCCACTAAGGGATCTCGTAATGTGGCAGTAAGGGTTTAACGGCACCGGCATCCTTACTGGTGCCATTAACCCCTTATCACCGACCTCGTAATGAGACCCATAGTCTGGCTGGTGAGGGTATAAAGTGATAGATCGGTTGGGCAGATTATTTCCAGATGCTCTATACTGGGATTCAGAGGGCCCATATTTTTGGTCCCTGGTGGTAGTTTACAGTGGGGGGAGTGGTGTCATGATCTCTGCTTCCAAAAGGTCAGGGTTTTCCCAACTCCCTTGGAAGCAGATCCATAACCCAGGTTCCGAGTGCCAACCAGTCCCAATTGGGAACTTTTGGACCCAGTCCTGGCGCCAGTGGCACCAGGCTCATAAATATGCCCAGTCCCAGCGCTGGAAGCGCCGGGCTCATAATGCTTGGGTGGACTTACCTGCAGCAGACCATTCTGCTTACTTGCCTGCCAGTTGAGCCTCTGATCCTCTTCTGTTTGGAACTACTTTTCCTGTTGGGTGGGGCAGGAGCCACTCCCTAGATTCAGAACACTGGAACTCTTCTGGAAAGCAGGAACTCTTTTCTTACCTAGGCGTGGCTGTGGAAGGAGACACCTAAGCACTACAGGAGGCTATTTAAACCACACCCGATGGATGAATCTTGCTTTGCGTTATTCTGCATCCTCTGCAGCAGAACGCTCATCGTGTCTTCTGCATCTGATCCTGGGCCTAAGGAAAAAGGCTTACCATCCTGAATCCAGTCTTCAGCAACCCCTATAAAGACAAGAAAGAACAGGTTAGCATTACGGTCTTCAGTGACAGCTCTTCACTTACCTGGTCCATCGGCTGTCACCAACGCCTCGCGCTGCATTCCGGCATCTGAAAGACAAAAGCTTACCAACTCTTTGCACGCTCCGGAGGCCTTCGGCGCTGCATCCCGCATCTGAAAGACAAAACAAGGTGCGTTTAAAGACATTGGGGAACTTTAATACTCACGTGCCATTACTCCTTTCCACATCTAACCCAGTGGGTATTCCGGCACCCTGCAGCCGCTCCGAACTTGTACCTGCAAAATAAAAAGACAGTTAGAGTGCATCTTGAAGCAGGCAACAAGCGCTTACTTACGTGCTTCCAGGCGCTTCTATTCATCACACGGGCTCCATCTTCAACTCACTTCAGCCCGTCATCTGCCATCGCCGGAACCCTGCAAAACAAGAAACATCATTACTAAAGACTTTAAAGACATTAGAATTACTCGAAACTTACCGTTCGTGCAGTAAACGACGGACAGCAGTCCTCTGAAGTCAAGAGGCCTGCTCCCCTTATCCAGTGAAGAAACTGGTTACAGCACCCTGCCCCGAGGCAGATGGAGAGCACGGCGTTCACTTACCTAAGGTGAGAGCGTTAACCTTTGGGGTTCTACAGGAGAAGAGACAGGGAAGAAGAGAGAGACATTCAATAACCCAGTTCCTTAATCCCATATTTTCTATCTGCAGACATCTTACCCTTCAAGTCGGACATACAGTGCACAGAGGTCCAGCCCAAAGAGCCAGCCGTGTGTTACACATCACCTTTGAAGATACGGTATACGCCCAGTCAAGACCGGCGCCTCTACGGGAATCAGGTGAGCGTTACAGAACGCAAAGCCTACCACAAAACTCCCGTCCAGGCGCTATGGAAACCTCGGATACCGACCAGCTAGCCCAGTTAATTGGGGAACTAAGGGCAGAAGTGCATGCAGCCCGTCAGGAAACAAACGCTCTAAGAAGGGAACTGATTATTTCCAAGGAGCGAACAGATGATCTCGCTAGACAATTGCTACAGTCACAAGCCGGACAGACCCCGTTACCCGCGTCTGGGGGAAATCTTCCTTCTACATCCTCTATGAATCCAGTGCAGATCAACCTACCTGGGAATGTACCTCTGGCTCCGCCCGAACGATTTTCTGGTGACCCAAAGAGGTTTGCAGTATTTATCAATCAGTGCCGGTTGCATTTCTTATGCCGGCCAGCAGCCTTTCCAACTGATCAAGCTAAAGTAGCTTTCGTGCTTTCGTACCTTAGTGGCAATGCGGCAGACTGGTCGATCCCTCTAGTAAATCAAGATGATCCGGTCCTCCATGATTTTCAAGCTTTTCAGCTCAGTATGGAAAAACTGTTCGCAAGACATTCACAGGGGCAGGCCTTGGACAATGAGCTTCTTTCGTTGCGACAAGGTAATCAAGACCTTTTGGCTTATATTGCGTCTTTCAACAGACTGATAGTGGAAACTCAATGGCCTGAGGACAAAAGGATTACGCTGTTTTATAGAGGTCTACGTGGAGAGCTCAAAGATGTGTTAGCCCAAGTAGTGAATCCCCCACCAGATTGTTCGGACTATATAGACTTAGTCGTTCAAATAGATCACAGACTGCAGAACAGGAAGGCTGATCGTTCCAAGTTTGATGCTCGAGGATTTTCCAAACCGCCAACTCCTTCCAAAGGAGTAGACTCCGGGGAACCCATGCAAATAGGGGGTCTGAAAGGTCCTCTAACACAAAAGGAGCGGGAAAGGAGAAAACAGTTGCAATTATGCCTCTATTGCGGAAACTCAGGGCACTTTCTTCGAGACTGTCCGGTGAAACCTGCCAAGAAGGCAGTCGGAGCTGCAGTTACCAAAGTTACAAACTCTGAGCAGGGAAACGACCTCGCCCGACAAGAATAGAGGTCCTCTTGCCGAGCTTGAAAACCAGTTCCGTGACCTCGCATTTCGTGATACCTATGGTCCTCATTAGCCCTGATAATCCGGATCGATTACATGCAATTGAAGCTTACGTTGACAGCGGTGCCATCGGCAATTATGTGGATCATGAAATGGTTTTGAGGATGAATCTAACTCTTTGTCCCAAGGCTGTAAAGGACGTCATTACTACGGTGGATGGTACGGAGATAGCCTCCGGGCCAGTAACGCATACCACTCAAGAGGTGACGCTAGTAAGTCAAGATGGACACCATGAGAAGATCGTGTTCGATGTGATCAAGGCCCCTCAGTTTCTGATTATTCTAGGAATACCTTGGTTAGAGAAACACAATCCTCGGATTGATTGGCGAGCAAGAACGGTCCAGTTTCCAGAATGTGTCTCTACTTGTCACCCTCCACCTGGTGTTGCACTGGCAGCAATTTCTTCAGAGACTCCCCAGTTACCTCCCGAATACCTAGAATACCAAGATGTTTTCCGGAAGGATCAGGCTAACTCTCTACCTCCTCATAGGTCTTATGACTGCCAGATAGACCTGATACCTGGATCTACTCCTCCTTGTAGTAGAATTTATGCCCTCACCGAGCCTGAGAACCTTCACCTTCGACAATACCTGGATCAATACCTGGCAAATGGGTTTATTCGTCCTTCCAAGTCCCCTGCTTCTTCAGCTTTGTTCTTCGTTCCAAAAAAGGAAGGAGACCTTAGAACTTGTATAGATTATCGCTCCCTGAACCAGATCACCGTTAAGAATAGATATCCGTTACCTTTGATCCCTGAACTCCTGGACCAAGTCAGAAAAGCATGCATATATACAAAGCTGGATCTTAGAGGAGCTTACCACTTGGTACGAGTAAAAGAGGGCGATGAATGGAAGACGGCCTTCCGCACCAAGTATGGGCTATTTGAATATCAGGTTATGCCCTTCGGACTTTGCAATGCCCCGGCCGCCTTTCAATATTTTATGAACGATGTCCTCAGAGAGCTCATAGATGTGTGTGTTGTTGTTTACATTGACGACATCCTCGTTTATTCTTCATCGGAATCTGAACATTGGAAACACGTGAAAATGGTCCTCGAAAGATTGCGTCAACACAAACTTTTCGCTAAGTTGGAAAAATGTGTTTTCAACGTGACTGAAGTTGAATTCTTGGGATTCATATTATCACCTGGCGGAGTGCGTATGGATTCAAAGAAGGTTGATGCAGTTCTCAAATGGCCATCACCATCCTCCGTAAAAGGTGTGCAAAGCATGTTAGGCTTCGCTAACTTTTACCGCAGGTTTATCCCCGAATTCTCTCGAATAGTCCAGCCCATCACTGCCTTGTTAAAGAAAAACAAACATTTTGAATGGTCTACCGAGGCGGAACAAGCTTTCCAGGATTTGAAGACTAAATTTATCTCTGCACCAATCTTAAAACACCCTCGCCCCGAACTCCCCTACATCGTGGAAACTGATGCTTCAAGCTTTGCCATGGGGGCAGTTCTATCACAAAAGGACCCGGTAACCAATCAGTTGCATCCCGTGGCATTTTGGTCCCGCAAATTCTCGCCTCCTGAAATCAATTACACGATTACTGACAAGGAACTTCTGGCTATCAAGTCTGCCTTTAAGGCTTGGCGGCATTATCTGCTGGGGGCCTGACACACCGTTACTGTGATTACGGGTCACCGAAACCTCAATATTTGAAAACCGCAAAAGCCCAATCCTCTAGACAACTCCGTTGGGCATTATTCTTTGCCGAGTTTGACTTCATAATTACCTATCGACCTGGTACAAAGAACGGTAAAGCTGATGCCCTTTCTCGGATGGGCGTGGAAGAACACTTGATCAACCCTAAACCTGTACCAATCATTCCCGAACAAAGAATTCTGGGTGTAATCGCCACAGAATCCATAGAGGAAGTTAAGGATAAAGCCAGGCAACTTGTAACTCCAGCAGACATACAGAATTGGCATCTGCAGGGAAAGGACTTTGCAATAAAGGACAACTTATTGTATTTCCAAGAACGATTATACCTACCCAGCACAGATTTACAGAAAAAAGTAATCTCTTGTTATCACGATTCTTTAATGGAAGGACATCCCGGTATGGCCAAGACCTCAGAAAAGATCAAGCGCTACTTCTGGTGGCCGTCTTGGAAAAAAGATATCAGAGACTTTATAATGTCCTGTGGAGTATGCGCCCAAAACAAGAGTCAAAAGGAAAGACCAGCAGGCCTCTTACGCCCTATTGACATCCCACCTCGCCCTTGGCATACGCTTTCTATGGACTTCATCACCGATCTACCTCCATGCTCCGGATACAATACGATTCTAGTAATCGTGGACTTATTCTCCAAGATGGCGCATTTCATTCCGCTCAAAGGCTTGCCAACAGCAGCAACTCTGGCCCGAGAATTTCTCGAAAACATCGTCCGACTGCACGGTTTTCCTTCGGTTCTAATTTCGGATCGAGGTAGTCAATTTATTTCTCATTTTTGGCGAAGTTGCTGTCGGTCGGCTCAAATTGATGTGAGACTATCGACCAGTCACCACCCTCAGACCGACGGACAAACCGAGAGGACCAATCAAACTCTGGAACAGTATTTACGCTGCATGCTGCAACAAACTGAAAAAACTTGGAAAGACATCCTTTGGATAGCCGAATATGCCTACAATAACTCTGTCCATTCGGGAACTGGGAAAACCCCGTTTTTTCTTTTGTACGGCAGTCACCCTCGAACCTCAGAGTTGGATCCCCTCCAAGATCTTGATACACCAGCAGTAGACTACCTGCATTCTACAATCACCCAAGCCTTTAAGGAAGCTGTTTCTCACCTTCAAAGGGCTAAAGAACAATACAAGAAAGGAGCAGATTAACATCGGAAGGAAGCCCCTCAATATCAAGTAGGGGATCAAGTCTGGTTATCCACCAAATATCTACCTCTAAAAGGGCCACGCACATTCAACCCAAAATACCTTGGTCCCTATTCCATCACTACCATAGTAAACCCAGTAGCGGTCAAGTTGGACTTGCCCCCGCACATGAAGATACATCCGGTCTTCCACGTCTCTCTATTAAAACCCGTGCAACCTCAAACCCGACTAACTAAATCTCCAAAACCTATCCTAGTTGATGGAGAACTCGAGTTTGAAGTCAAAAGCATTCTGGACTTCAATATCTCCAAATCTAAACTATTTTACCTAATTGACTGGAAAGGCTACGGCCCCCAAGAGAGATCCTGGGAACCTGCTGAATATGTTCACGCTCCTCGCCTAATCAAAAGATTTCACCGAACATTTCCTGACAAGCCAAAACCCCCGGAGGAGCCCGGTTTGGGAGGGGCCTTGAGGGGGGGTACTGTCATGATCTCTGCTTCCAAAAGGTCAGGGTTTTCCCAACTCCCTTGGAAGCAGATCCATAACCCAGGTTCCGAGTGCCAACCAGTCCCAATTGGGACCTTTTGGACCCAGTCCTGGCGCCAGTGGCACCAGGCTCATAAATATGCCCAGTCCCAGCGCTGGAAGCGCCGGGCTCATAATGCTTGGGTGGACTTACCTGCAGCAGACCATGCTGCTTACTTGCCTGCCAGTTGAGCCTCTGATCCTCTTCTGTTTGGAACTACTTTTCCTGTTGGGTGGGGCAGGAGCCACTCCCTAGATTCAGAACACTGGAACTCTTCTGGAAAGCAGGAACTCTTTTCTTACCTAGGCGTGGCTGTGGAAGGAGACACCTAAGCACTACAGGAGGCTATTTAAACCACACCCGATGGATGAATCTTGCTTTGCGTTATTCTGCATCCTCTGCAGCAGAACGCTCATCGTGTCTTCTGCATCTGATCCTGGGCCTAAGGAAAAAGGCTTACCATCCTGAATCCAGTCTTCAGCAACACCTATAAAGACAAGAAAGAACAGGTTAGCATTACGGTCTTCAGTGACAGCTCATCACTTACCTGGTCCATCGGCTGTCACCAACGCCTCGCGCTGCATTCCGGCATCTGAAAGACAAAAGCTTACCAACTCCTCGCACTCCCCGGAGGCCTTCGGCGCTGCATCCCGCATCTGAAAGACAAAACAAGGTGCGTTTAAAGACATTGGGGAACTTTAATACTCACGTGCCATTACTCCTTTCCACATCTAACCCAGTGGGTATTCCGGCACCCTGCAGCCGCTCCGAACTTGTACCTGCAAAATAAAAAGACAGTTAGAGCGCATCGTGAAGCAGGCAACAAGCGCTTACTTACGTGCTTCCAGGCGCTTCTATTCATCACACGGGCTCCATCTTCAACTCACTTCAGCCCGTCATCCGCCATCGCCGGAACCCTGCAAAACAAGAAACATCATTACTAAAGACTTTAAAGACATTAGAATTACTCGAAACTTACCGTTCGTGCAGTAAACGACGGACAGCAGTCCTCTGAAGTCAAGAGGCCTGCTCCCCTTATCCAGTGAAGAAACTGGTTACAGCACCCTGCCCCGAGGCAGATGGAGAGCACGGCGTTCACTTTCCTAAGGTGAGAGCGTTAACCTTTGGGGTTCTACAGGAGAAGAGAAAGGGAAGAAGAGAGAGACATTCAATAACCCAGTTCCTTAATCCCATATTTTCTATCTGCAGACATCTTACCCTTCAAGTCGGACATACAGTGCACAGAGGTCCAGCCCAAAGAGCCAGCCGTGTGTTACACATCACCTTTGAAGATACGGTATACGCCCAGTCAAGACCGGCGCCTCTACGGGAATCAGGTGAGCGTTACAAGTGGGTGCTTCCTGGGTTATTGAATTATTCTCAGGAAAGTCCAGCGGAATATAGTCAATTCTATGCCTCCGGTGGGTGGTGTTTGGCTCTTATTTCAAGGTCGTCTGGATAGCCTCTATTTTGATTGTTTAACACCTGCTATGTCATGGTGGTTGAGCCGGGATCCCTTTGGATTATAGGCCGACTTCGTGCCCTGCCTGTTCATGTATTCAGTTCTCATTTAGATTAGTTAGCATTAGTTAATTAATTAGTTAATTAATTAGTTAGATAAGTTGTCATTTAGATTAGATTAGTCATTTAGATTCGTTAATTAGTTAGATTAGGCTTCCTTGGCATTATCTGTTGCTGTGTTTAAGGAATGCCGATTTTGTCAGAGATTTGGCCATTGGTGGAAGTATTTTTGGCCAGAGGCGGTCCCTTTCACTGATTTGGGTAACGTCATGTTTTTAGCGCATTAGGGAAAGGCCATGTAGTCCTGATTGTGTCTAATTTGGGGAGGCAGTGAATTCCACACAGTTGGTGCCAGGGTGGAGTAGGCTGACCCTCCAAACCTGGCTGAATTGGAGGCTGGGATCACTAATATGAGGGCTGTGCTTGACCTTAGGGTGCATGTTGGGCGGTAGGGCATAATCTTCTCTTGGAGGTATGTCAGGCTGACCTTGTGCACTGCTCGGTGGGTGATTCATAGGATTTTTTAAAGTGGCCCTATGTCCAATAGGCAACCAATGGAGAGTGTGGAGAGCAAACGAGATGTGGTCCCTACTTCCCAGTGCAAGGAGGACTCTAGCAGCTGTGTTGTGGACTCTTTGGAGTTTGTTAAATTGGTAGGCCGGTGCACCCGGCTAATGGAGTTCGAATAGTGCAGTCTGGACATGACAATGGACATAATTGAGGCCAGTCTATTGGAGAAGGTGAGATAAGAGAACATGTCTCTCAGAAGCCTGAGGTGGTAGTGACAGGATGTTGATACATAATTGATGTGGTGAGACAGGGTTAGGCCTGAGTCCATTTTGCAGCCAAGGGCTTTGACTGTGATGGAGGTAGGGGGGATTTAAAAGGGAGTGGGGCAAAGGGAACTGTTGTGGGAGTAGAGTTGTGTTGCCGCACACCATGATCTCCATTTTCCCTGGGTTGAGAAAGAGGTGGTTTCTTGTCATCCATAGGTCTATGTCATTGAGGCAAGCTGCTGAGTTGGGGCATTGATAAAGCCTCATTTTGGGGATTCTCAGGATAATTTGGGTGTCATCAGCATAATTGTAGCAGGTGAGGTTGCAGCGCAGATGCAGGCACCTTGGGGTACTCCTGTTTTCACTGGCTGAGCTGATGATGAGAAAGGGCGAAGGATAGTGTGATTTGTTTCCTGTTGTCAAGGAACAAGGAAATGCAGATGAGATCCGAGTCTCGGATTCCTAGAGAGTGGAGTCAGCCAAGGAGTATAGAGTCGTTAATGATGTCAAAGGCAGCTGCGAGATCAAGGAGAACCAGAGCAGAGCATCCTTCAGAGTCTGCTGTGGCTTTGAGATCATCCCAGATCGAGATCAGGGTGGCTTCATTTCTGTTGCGAGACTGGAAGCAAGACTGAGCGGGGTCTAGTAGGTTGTTGGATTCATCAAATATGTTTATTTGGATTGAGGACAGTTTTTTTCAGCAGGAGTTTGACATGCACCACTTTGAAGGGATCTGGGAAGGTGCCAGAGGTGAAGGAGTCATTGATTATGGACCTGGCCTGTTCTCCTGCACATGTGGTGGAGAATATTTCTTTGAGCAGAGAGGCTGTGCAAGGGTCAAGTGGGGACCCGGAAAGTCTGCTGCTGGATGACAATTTGACGAATTCCTTGCATGAGATGGGCTTGAAGTAGTTGAAAGACGGTGTCATGATCTCTGCTTCCAAAAGGTCAGGGTTTTCCCAACTCCCTTGGAAGCAGATCCATAACCCAGGTTCCGAGTGCCAACCAGTCCCAATTGGGACCTTTTGGACCCAGTCCTGGCGCCAGTGGCACCAGGCTCATAAATATGCCCAGTCCCAGCGCTGGAAGAGCCGGGCTCATAATGCTTGGGTGGACTTACCTTCAGCAGACCATGCTGCTTACTTGCCTGCCAGTTGAGCCTCTGATCCTCTTCTGTTTGGAACTACTTTTCCTGTTGGGTGGGGCTGGAGCCACTCCCTAGATTCAGAACACTGGAACTCTTCTGGAAGGCAGGAACTCTTTTCTTACCAGGAACTCTTTTCTTACTTAGGCGTGGCTGTGGAAGGAGACACCTAAGCACTACAGGAGGCTATTTAAACCACACCCGGTGGATGAATCTTGCTTTGCGTTATTCTGCAACCTCTGCAGCAGAACGCTCATCGTGTCTTCTGCATCCGGTCCTGGGCCTAAGGAAAAAGGCTTACCATCCTGAATCCAGTCTTCAGCAACACCTATAAAGACAAGAAAGAACAGGTTAGCATTCCGGCATCTGAAAGGCAAAGGCTTACCATCCTGAATCCAGTCTTCAGCAACACCTATAAAGACAAGAAAGAACAGGTTAGCATTCCGGCATCTGAAAGGCAAAATCTTACCAACTCTTCGCACGCTCCGGAGGCCTTCGGCGCTGCATCCCGCATCTGAAAGACAAAACAAGGTGCGTTTAAAGACATTGGGGAACTTTAATACTCACGTGCCATTACTCCTTTCCACATCTAATCCAGTGGGTATTCCGGCACCCTGCAGCCGCTCCGAACTCGTACCTGCAAAATAAAAAGACAGTTAGAGCGCATCGTGAAGCAGGCAACAAGCGCTTACTTACGTGCTTCCAGGCGCTTCTATTCATCACACGGGCTCCATCTTCAACTCACTTCAGCCTGTCATCCGCCATCGCCGGAACCCTGCAAAACAAGAGACATCATTACTAAAGACTTTAAAGACATTAGAATGACTCGAAACTTACCGTTCGTGCAGTAAACGACGGACAGCAGTCCTCTGAAGTCAAGAGGCCTGCGCTACCTATCCAGTGAAGAAACTGGTTACAGCACCCTGCCCCGAGGCAGATGGAGAGCTCGGCATTCACTTACCTAAGGTGAGAGCGTTAACCTTTGGGGATCTACAGGAGAGGAGAAGAGGAAAGAGATAGGGACACCCCAATAACCCCAGTTCATTAACCCCATATTTTCTATCTGCAGACATCTTACTCTACACGTCAGGCATACAGTGCACAGAGGTCCAGCCCAAAGAGCCAACCGGGTGCTACACATCACCTTTGAAGATACGGTAGTCGCCCAGTCAAGACCGGCGCCTCTGTGAGAATCAGGTGAGCGTTACAGAACGCAAAGCCTACCGCAAAACTCTCGCCCAGGCGCTATGGAAACCTCGGATACTGACCCCCTAGCCCGGTTACTTGGGGAATTAAGGGCAGAAGTGCATGCAGCTCGTCAGGAAACAAATGCTCTAAGAAGGGAACTAATTATTTCCAAGGAGAGAACAGACAATCTTGCTAGACAAGTGCTACAGTCACAAGCCGGACAGACCCCGTTACCCGCATCAGGGGCAAATCTTCCTTCAACATCCTCTATGAATCCAGTGCAGATCAACCTACCTGGGAATGTACCTCTGGCTCCGCCCGAACGATTTTCTGGTGACCCAAAGAGGTTTGCAGTATTTATCAATCAGTGCCGGTTGCACTTCTTATGCCGGCCAGCAGCCTTTCCAACTGATCAAGCAAAAGTAGCTTTTGTACTTTCGTACCTTAGTGGCAATGCAGCAGACTGGTCGATCCCTCTAGTTAATCAAGATGATCCGGTTCTCCATGAGTTCAAGCCTTTCAGCTTAGTATGGAAAAACTGTTCGCAAGACATTCACAGGGGCAGGCCTTGGACAATGAGCTTCTTTCGTTGCGACAGGGTAATCAAGACCTTTTGGCTTATATTGCATCTTTCAATAGACTAATAGTGGAAACTCAATGGCCTGAGGACAAAAGGATTACGCTGTTTTATAGAGGTCTACGTGGAGAGCTCAAAGACGTTTTAGCCCAAGTAGTGAATCCCCCACAAGACTGTTCGGATTATATAGACTTGGTCGTTCAAATAGATCACAGGCTGCAGAACAGGAAGGCCGATCGTTCCAAGTTTGATGCTCGAGTATTTTCCAAACCGCCAACTCCTTCCAAAGGAGTAGACTCCGGGAAACCCATGCAAATAGGGGGTCTGAAAGGTCCTCTAACACAAAGGGAGCGGGAAAGGAGAAAACAGTTGCAATTATGCCTATATTGCGGAAACTCAGGGCACTTTCTTCGAGACTGTCCGGTGAAACCTGCCAAGAAGGCAGTAGGAGCTGCAGTTACCAAAGTTACAAACTCTGAGCAGGGAAATGACCTCGCCCGACAAGAATAGAGGTCCTCTTGCCGAGCGTGAAAACCAGTTCCGTGACCTCGCATTTCGTGATACCTATGGTCCTCATTAGCCCTGATAATCCGGATCGATTACATGCAATTGAAGCTTACGTCGACAGCGGTGCCATCGGCAATTATGTGGATCATGAAATGGTTTTGAGGATGAATCTAACTCTTCGTCCCAAGGCTGTAAAGGACGTCATTACTACGTTGGATGGTACGGAGATAGCCTCCGGGCCAGTAACGCATACCACTCAAGAGGTGACGCTAGTAAGTCAAGATGGACACCATGAGAAGATCGTGTTCGATGTGATCAAGGCCCCTCAGTTTCAGATTATTCTAGGAATACCTTGGTTAGAGAAACACAATCCTCTGATCGATTGGCGAGCAAGAACGGTCCAGTTTCCAGAATGTGTCTCTACTTGTCACCCTCCACCTGGTGTTGCACTGGCCGCAATTTCTTCAGAGACTCCCCAGTTACCTCCCGAATACCTAGAATACCAAGATGTTTTCCGGAAGGATCAGGCTAACTCTCTACCTCCTCATAGGTCTTATGACTGCCAGATAGACCTGATACCTGGATCTACTCCTCCTTGTAGTAGAATTTATGCCCTCACCGAGCCTGAGAACCTTCACCTTCGACAATACCTGGATCAATACCTGGCAAATGGGTTTATTCGTCCTTCCAAGTCCCCTGCTTCTTCAGCTTTGTTCTTCGTTCCAAAAAAGGAAGGAGACCTTAGAACCTGTATCGATTATCGCTCCCTGAACCAGATCACCGTTAAGAATAGATATCCGTTACCTTTGATCCCTGAACTCCTGGACCAAGTCAGAAAAGCATGCATATATACAAAGCTGGATCTTAGAGGAGCTTACCACTTGGTACGAGTAAAAGAGGGCGATGAATGGAAGACGGCCTTCCGCACCAAGTATGGGCTATTTGAATATCAGGTCATGCCCTTCGGACTTTGCAATGCCCCGGCCGCCTTTCAATATTTTATGAACGATGTCCTCAGAGAGCTCATAGATGTATGTGTTGTTGTTTACATCGACGACATCCTCGTTTATTCTTCATCGGAATCTGGACATCGGAAACACGTGAAAATGGTCCTCGAAAGATTGCGTCAACACAAACTTTTCGCTAAGTTGGAAAAATGTGTTTTCAACGTGACTGAAGTTGAATTCTTGGGATTCATATTATCACCTGGCGGAGTGCGTATGGATTCAAAGAAGGTCGATGCAGTTCTCAAATGGCCATCACCATCCTCCGTAAAAGGTGTGCAAAGCATGTTAGGCTTCGCTAACTTTTACCGCAGGTTTATCCCCGAATTCTCTCGAATAGTCCAGCCCATCACTGCCTTGTTAAAGAAAAACAAACGTTTTGAATGGTCTACCGAGGCGGAACAAGCTTTCCAGGATTTGAAGACTAAATTTATCTCTGCACCAATCTTAAAACACCCTCGCCCGAACTCCCCTACATCGTGGAAACTGATGCTTCAAGCCTTGCCATGGGGGCAGTTCTATCACAAAAGGACCCGGTAACCAATCAGTTGCATCCCGTAGCATTTTGGTCCCGCAAATTCTCGCCTCCTGAAATCAATTACACGATTACTGACAAGGAACTTCTGGCTATCAAGTCTGCCTTTAAGGCTTGGCGGCATTATCTGCTGGGGGCCCGACACACCGTTACTGTGATTACGGATCACCGAAACCTGCAATATTTGAAGACCGCAAAAGCCCAATCCTCTAGACAACTCCGTTGGGCATTATTCTTTGCCGAGTTTGACTTCATAATTACCTATCGACCTGGTACAAAGAACGGTAAAGCCGATGCCCTTTCTCGGATGGGAGTGGAAGAACACTTGGTCAACCCTAAACCTGTACCAATCATTCCCGAACAAAGAATTCTGGGTGTAATCGCCACAGAATCCATAGAGGAAGTTAAGGATAAAGCCAGGCAACTTGTAACTCCAGCAGACATACAGAATTGGCATCTGCAGGGAAAGGACTTTGCAGTAAAGGACAACTTATTGTATTTCCAAGAACGATTATACCTACCCAGCACAGATTTACAGAAAAAAGTAATCTCTTGTTATCACGACTCTTTAATGGAAGGTCATCCCGGTATAGCCAAGACCTCAGAAAAGATCAAGCGCTACTTCTGGTGGCCGTCTTGGAAAAAAGATATCAGAGACTTTATAATGTCCTGTGGAGTATGCGCCCAAAACAAGAGTCAAAAGGAAAGACCAGCAGGCCTCTTACGCCCTATTGACATCCCACCTCGCCCTTGGCATACGCTTTCTATGGACTTCATCACCGATCTACCTCCATGCTCCGGATACAATGCGATTCTAGTAATCGTGGACTTATTCTCCAAGATGGCGCATTTCATTCCGCTCAAAGGCTTGCCAACAGCAGCAACTCTGGCCCGAGAATTTCTCGAAAACATCGTCCGACTGCACGGTTTTCCTTCGGTTCTAATTTCGGATCGAGGTAGTCAATTTATTTCTCATTTTTGGCGAAGTTGCTGTCGGTCGGCTCAAATTGATGTGAGACTATCGACCAGTCACCACCCTCAGACCGACGGACAAACCGAGAGGACCAATCAAACTCTGGAACAGTATTTACGCTGCATGCTGCAACAAACTGAAAAAACTTGGAAAGATATCCTTTGGATAGCCGAGTATGCCTACAATAACTCTGTCCATTCGGGAACTGGGAAAACCCCGTTTTTTCTTTTGTACGGCAGTCACCCTCGAACCTCGGAGTTGGATCCCCTCCAAGATCTTGAAACACCAGCAGTAGACTACCTGCATTCTACAATCACCCAAGCCTTTAAGGAAGCTGTTTTTCACCTTCAAAGGGCTAAAGAACAATACAAGAAAGGAGCAGATCAACATCGGAAGGAAGCCCCTCACTATCAAGTAGGGGATCAAGTCTGGTTATCTTCCAAATATCTATCTCTAAAAGGGCCACGCACATTCAACCCAAGATACCTTGGTCCCTATTCCATCACTACCATAGTAAACCCAGTAGCGGTCAAGTTGGACTTGCCCCCGCACATGAAGATACATCCGGTCTTCCACGTCTCTCTATTAAAACCCGTGCAACCTCAAACCCGACTAACCAAATCTCCAAAACCTATCCTAGTGGATGGAGAACTCGAGTTTGAAGTCAAAAGCATTCTGGACTCCAAGATCTCCAAATCTAAACTATTCTACCTAATTGACTGGAAAGGCTACGGCCCCCAAGAGAGATCCTGGGAACCTGCTGAATATGTCCACGCTCCTCGCCTAATCAAAAGATTTCACCGAACATTTCCTGACAAGCCAAAACCCCCGGAGAAGCCCGGTTTGGGAGGGGCCTTGAGGGGGGGTACTGTCATGATCTCTGCTTCCAAAAGGTCAGGGTTTTCCCAACTCCCTTGGAAGCAGATCCATAACCCAGGTTCCGAGTGCCAACCAGTCCCAATTGGGACCTTTTGGACCCAGTCCTGGCGCCAGTGGCACCAGGCTCATAAATATGCCCAGTCCCAGCACTGGAAGCGCCGGGCTCATAATGCTTGGGTGGACTTACCTTCAGCAGACCATGCTGCTTACTTGCCTGCCAGTTGAGCCTCTGATCCTCTTCTGTTTGGAACTACTTTTCCTGTTGGGTGGGGCTGGAGCCACTCCCTAGATTCAGAACACTGGAACTCTTCTGGAAGGCAGGAACTCTTTTCTTACCAGGAACTCTTTTCTTACTTAGGCGTGGCTGTGGAAGGAGACACCTAAGCACTACAGGAGGCTATTTAAACCACACCCGGTGGATGAATCTTGCTTTGCGTTATTCTGCAACCTCTGCAGCAGAACGCTCATCGTGTCTTCTGCATCCGGTCCTGGGCCTAAGGAAAAAGGCTTACCATCCTGAATCCAGTCTTCAGCAACACCTATAAAGACAAGAAAGAACAGGTTAGCATTCCGGCATCTGAAAGGCAAAGGCTTACCATCCTGAATCCAGTCTTCAGCAACACCTATAAAGACAAGAAAGAACAGGTTAGCATTCCGGCATCTGAAAGGCAAAATCTTACCAACTCTTCGCACGCTCCGGAGGCCTTCGGCGCTGCATCCCGCATCTGAAAGACAAAACAAGGTGCGTTTAAAGACATTGGGGAACTTTAATACTCACGTGCCATTACTCCTTTCCACATCTAATCCAGTGGGTATTCCGGCACCCTGCAGCCGCTCCGAACTCGTACCTGCAAAATAAAAAGACAGTTAGAGCGCATCGTGAAGCAGGCAACAAGCGCTTACTTACGTGCTTCCAGGCGCTTCTATTCATCACACGGGCTCCATCTTCAACTCACTTCAGCCTGTCATCCGCCATCGCCGGAACCCTGCAAAACAAGAGACATCATTACTAAAGACTTTAAAGACATTTGAATGACTCGAAACTTACCGTTTGTGCAGTAAACGACGGACAGCAGTCCTCTGAAGTCAAGAGGCCTGCGCTACCTATCCAGTGAAGAAACTGGTTACAGCACCCTGCCCCGAGGCAGATGGAGAGCTCGGCATTCACTTACCTAAGGTGAGAGCGTTAACCTTTGGGGGTCTAGAGGAGAGGAGAAGAGGAAAGAGATAGGGACACCCCAATAACCCCAGTTCATTAACCCCATATTTTCTATCTGCAGACATCTTACTCTACACGTCAGGCATACAGTGCACAGAGGTCCAGCCCAAAGAGCCAACCGGGTGCTACACATCACCTTTGAAGATACGGTAGTCGCCCAGTCAAGACCGGCGCCTCTGTGAGAATCAGGTGAGCGTTACAGACGGCACTTCCAGGGGACGGAAGTGAGATCTTAAGGGGTTGTGTTGGACAGGGGGGAGGTTGGAGAGTTTGGTATTAATGGTGGCCATCCTATTCATTGCTGTACTGTTGAAGTAGTGGGCTGAGGGAGTTGCAGAGTGCTTGAGAGGGCACGGTATGGGTAGTAGTGCACTCAGCCATTCAGGATTCATTTATTGGTATAGGTTTTGACCTTTCAGATCTCGGATTTGTAGTTATGGTGGAGGTGGGCGAACCAGGATTTGCTGAGTGTTTTTTTTTATGCTTGCCATTTGCAGTTGAGGGAGCGATTATTAGTTTTGACAGTCTTCAGGTGGGGAGTGAACCATTTACGGGTAGGTCCTTTGCAGGTGGTGTGGAGTGAGAGGATGGAGTGAGTCGCTGAGCCAAGAGTCGAAGGATTTGATAGGTAGAGGTCTATCTGTTATGGGGAGTGACCGTAGCAAGGCTTCAGACAGGTCAGGGTGTACCTTGACCACGTCCCAGCATGTATGTGTGTGCAGTGGCTCCATGAAGGCCTTTGGTGGTGGGGTTGGTGTGTGGACAGAGAAAGGGAGGGCAAAACGATCAGACCATATGATGGGTTTGGGTTGGAGACAAAGACAAGGTCAGGGGAGCTGAATATTGCGTCAAGGGCTTGACCTCTATAGTGGGTGGGACCTGTGGTATGGTGGGAGAGGTTGAGTGCCTCTAAGTTGTCTACCATGGGTTGCGTCATGGTGTTGTTGGAAACATAAAACCAGATGTTGAAATCCAGAGTGGTGGCTATTGAATCACAGAGATTGTTGTCATGTCTGTCGTATCCTGCAGGCCTATAGATGTGTACGAAACTGTTGGAGATAGTGGGCAACATGAAGAGTCTGACCAGCAGGGATTTGCAGTTAGCTGTGCACAGCTGGCATTTGGTAAGTGAGATGGATATGTGATGTTTGTGAAGGGTGGCTACTCCGCCACCTCTGGAGTGTCCGTTGTGCAGGATGAGTGCGTAGTCAGTAGGAAAAGCCTTGTGTGTGATTGGTTTAAAAATGTCACTGAAGCATGTTTCAGTGATGAAGATGAGATCAGGGTTTTCAGAGGATAGTAGGTCAAAGATGCTGTGTCTGTTTCTTGCCACGCAGCAGGCATTGAATATGAGACAGGCGACTTGGTGATAGGGGGTGGTTCCTCTGGTGTTAGTGGGGGGACAAACCGTGCATATCCTGGTGGCTTATGGGGAGGTGTCGGTATTGGTGGGAAGGGGTATGGGCAGGGAGTCCGGGACAGTCGGTGCCGTCAGAGTTCATGTTTGAGGGGGGTGAGGTTGGGTGGGAGCAGGAAGAGTGAGCGAGCGGTGGACGTTCTGCATGAGATGGAGGTAGGTGGGAAGAGGGAGGGTGTTGAGCGGTAGGTTGTGCCGGTGTTGTGTGCTTGTATGGGCTTGCTGATAGGTGGGCTGTAAGTCTGGAGGGAGGTGGAGGTGTAGAGATGGAAGGTGAGAGTTCATGTTGAAAGAGAGACAAACAGGGAGTGGCTATTGGGGAATTCCTGACAGCTGGGCTGTGGGCGGTGGCAAGGGAGGACTGATGCAGGTGAGGTGAGACATGGAGAGTCAAGGGTAAGGGCTAGTAATTATTTCTGGGTTTTTTGCATTTGGGTGCAGGAGGTGTGTGGGAGAGGGTTGGGGGGGTCAGATGGAAAAAAGTGATGTGGCGATAGTTCTGGAAAGATCAAAGCATGCCATGCTGAGATAGGGGAAAAGGATCAAAAGTAGTGGTCTGTGAGTGGAGGGTGAGAGGATGCCATGGAGGGGGCGTGAGTAAGAGTGTGGGCATAGCAGGTGGAGAGGACAGGAGGTTAGACAGAGGGGAGATTGTAGCGGGAGGCAATGGAAGTGAGTTGGGGCCACTCAGGGGGTGCCAGGCAGTGGTCAGAGGTGTGGAACTGGTGGGGTGATTTGCGGTGGGTTGGAGGGGAGTGAGAGTAGGAGTGTTGGTGGGATGGTGGGGTTATTTGAGGTGGGGGTGGAGGGAGGTCATAAAAGTGAGTTGGGGCTGCTGAGGGGGTTCCAGGTAATAGTCGAGTGGTGGAATTGGTGGGGTGATTTGAGGTGCGGCTACAGGGGAGGGAGGGTTGGAGTGTCGGTGGGATGGCAGGGTTATTTTAGATGGGGGAGTGGAGGGGAGTGCAACAGCGGGATGGCGGGGTTAGCAGGGTGGCATGGAGCTCGCCACAAATGAGTAGTTGGTATGGTTTGAGGGGATGGGGGCCCAATGGGTTCTGCCTAGAGTGGGAGGAGGTGAGGGCAGTGAAGCTGGTCTAAGGGGCGAGATTCTGTGGGGAGGAACAGATGTTCCAGAGGTGGCTGGGAGGTTGTGTTTGGAGGCCAGAGTGGTCCCCTGGTTTGGGAGTTGGATGTACCATGGAGGGGGTTTCTGGCTGATGTGGGTAGGGATGAGGGCTAAAGAACTGGGATATCTGATGAAGTGGGGGTGAAGTTTATGCGGGAGGTGCAGATGATGCAGAAGTGGCTTGGAAGTTGTGTTTGGAGTGCCAGAGTGCTCCTCTGCCTTGGGAGTTGGAGGTAACACAGTGAATGGAGGAGTGGGGGTGAGGGTCATTCTAAGCATATGACCAAGGGTGTATGTGCAAGGGGGAGCGGGTGTGAATGTGTGGGGGGTGGATGGGTTGTGGGGATGGTTTGTGGTGCGCCAGATGGCTCCACTGTTCTCAGGGATGGAGGTGGTGTGGTGAGTGTGCAAGGGACGTGGGGCATCAGAGTGTGGGGTGGTTTTGGAGCAGAGAAGCGGATATAGAGGTGTGGCAGAGTGTAGTAGGTGTTTGAATATGAAGGTGCAAGATTGTAGGTGGTGGGCCATGTGCAGTTCTTACTTGCTTCCTCTAGCATGTTTCTGTCGTTTGCTGGTTGGGGAGGGTGTGCGGAGTGCCCATGTGTGGGAGTGATGTTCTGGGTGAGGGCATAGTTGCTGAGTAAGAGTTGAGTGGTGGAGAGGAGGCTGAGGTTCTCACTCCATGATGTCAGAATGGAATTTGTCGGTTGTGATAGTTCGAATTGGGGCAGCATTAGTAAATGCAAAAACACCCAGATTCTAGCGGGCTAGATAAAGGGAGAGAGCGCCCAAGATGGAGGTACAGCAGCAAAATGTACCAAAACTGGGGGAACAGTAGCCAATGTAAAACATATATTTGATACACATAGAATGGTGGACGAAGCGCCCAGAATGAGGCACAGCTGAGATGCAACAACACCTAGAATTAGGACACCTGAAAAAGGGGGAACAGATGTAAATGCAACAATGCCTAGATTTGAGACAACTTAATAGAGGGAGAGACCACCTACAGTGGCATTGGTAAATGCGACAACACCTAAATAGAGGAAGAAAGCATCTAAAATCGGGAGCACAGTAGAAAATACAACAACCAGATGCAGGTGTTAACACGTAGAATTAGGAATTAAGATGGAAACACAGTAGAAAATGCAACAACACCTAGATTCGAGACAGCTAGATAGAGGGAGAGAGCACCTAAAATAGGGACACAGTGCTAAATGCGACAACACCTATAATTTGAACAGTAGTAAATGCAACAACACCTAAATAGAGTGAGAAAGTGCCTAAAATGGGGCACAGTAGTAAATGCAACAACACTGTGTAAGGAACACATGGTGGCAACAAGTAAGACAGACACAATTGATCACAATTCAAGTGTGTTTATTGAACAATGAATGCTGGTTGCAGGTTTGAAAAATGCCTAATATAAAACTAAATCTAAGATGGGAGCAAGCGTCAACCATCAAATGAAAATAAGGCAGTCCTAGTGGCATCACATCAAAACAAAAAGGGCTTATACTAAAAAACCTATTGCCAAACCTTCCAACTAATACACAAAGGGTGTGGGATAGTTTTCAAGAAAAGAAAGAAGTGTTCTCAAACAATATGTCAGGATGCGGTAGTGTGGGGTCTTCCTTCCCCAACTTTTGAGCACGGGATAAGGTTGGATCTTGCACCACAGTATTCTCTCAAGCTTTCGCCAGCACAAGATGACAGTTCCGTTCCAGGTATCAGGCACTTCGATGGTCAAGCCTTGTTTCACTTGAAAGTCTTTTGCCTTTGAGGACCTGACATATTCAAATAACAAAAACAATTAAACCGTCTCTTTCCTATGGGCTTTGGGTGGCAACTTTCACCCTGGAATTCCCCTCTTCAGGGCGTAAATCCCCTAAAAGTTCCTTAATGATATCAGGACCCCAGATAGCAACGTTCTTTTGCTTTGAAGGGCCTGTCATGTTCCAAAATAAAGTTCAAGCATAAAGTTCCTTTAACAAATGAAAGTTTATTTCCTTGTTTTACTAAGGGTGAGGATTGTTCACCCCTTGGTCCTTCTTGTGGGCGCTGACCCCTCTCGAATGTTACCCTCCCTCAGTAGGGTTCACTATGTGGCTTTTCTTCTTCACAAATCTTATTGTCTTTTAAACAGTTCCAGTGAACATCCCTCGACCGGATTCACTTTTGTCAACACACTGTTTCTTGGAACGTTAGACTTTGCCCCTCTTCTCTGGCATCCCTCAGTCAGGTTCACTCTTGCCGTCTCACATTTCACTTTAGCTTTTACTTCTGGCTTTTACTTTCGCCTATCTTTGGGGTGACAACTTTTCACCCTTTGATCATCCTCTGCCAGACTCGAACCCCTCTCGAATGTTAGCCCCCTTCACTGGATTTACTATGGTTCTAAATTAGGGTCATAGTAGCTCACCCCTGGGTCTCCCTCTTCTGGGCACTGACCCCTCTCTACTTTCACAGTTCACTTTTACTCTGATCAATGTTTGTGGGATTCACCTCTCTTACTTTCATCAGTTTGTAGATCAAAGTCTTTTGATTGTTTTGCTCAAATGGTGATCGACCAGATCCCATGTGGTGCTGGTTCAGTCTGCAGCTGGTCTCCCCTCATTACATTTCATAGTTCAATGAACAGTTCAAACTGGCCAATTTGCAATTCTCTTTCAACACAGCCCATCTCTTATTGGTTCTCCCCTCAACTCACCGGCTGTAATGAACAACTTGGCTTCTCTCTTCATTGGAGTCAAGGCTGGTACCATTGTCGTGGGAGCTTCCCTCGCTCCTGCTTATTGGCATAGACTTGACCCATGCACCGTTGACATCTGCTGCAAGACACGTGTGCTATTGTTCATGGTTTTATATGTTTCTCCCCAAAGGTTCCCTGGGCCTTGGGTGAAAGGACAAGGTCACCTCTCTACTCACCACCCTCTCGATTCCTGCCGCCTTTCTCCGTCTCTTGAATTGCAGTGTCTGATTAGAAGCCGCGTCGTGCTGTCTTTCGTGCTCATATTGTGCTCTCTTTCTCCATCTTTTATCCCTGTGGGGAAAGGAAAGTGCCGTCAGGTGTGTGTGATTCAGGTTAATTGCCTGACTTTGCCTGGCCCTGGTATTGGAACATGTCTGATAAAGGGATCTCGTGTTAGTCCATTGTCTATTGTGTGGCATGAAAGTGTTCATGTCAGAAAAGACGGGGTAGTGTTTTTGAATATCCTAAGTGAGAGGATGGGGAAAAGGTGGTGAAGTAAGTGGGATACCGTGTCTCATCGTCGGTGTCCCACTTCCCAAAGACCCCCCATCCAGGTGATCCTTCCTCACTGGTCGACCCCCAGGAACTGGATCCAATAGTGATGGCCGTGTCCTGGCCACCTGGATGACAGAACCCCGGGTTTAGTCAGGGAGACACCTTCAGGTTTCTCACAACCTAGATAGAGGAAGAAGGCACCTTAAATGGAGGAACAGTAGTAAATGCAACAATGTCTAGATTTGAGACACATTGATAGAGGGAGAAAGAACCTAAAATGGGGGCACAGTAGAAAATACAACAACGCCTAGATAGAGGGAGAAAGCACCTAGAAATGGAGGCACAGTAGTAAATACACCAAGTCTAGATTTGAGACAGCTAGTTCGAGGGAGAAAGCATCTAAAATGGGGGCACAGTAGTAAATGAAACAGCACTTAGATTTGAGACAGCTAGATAGATGGAGAAAGCGCATAAAATGGAGGCACAGTAGTAAATACACCAAGTCTAGATTTGAGACAGCTAGTTCGAGGGAGAAAGCATCTAAAATGGGGGCACAGTAGTAAATGAAACAGCACTTAGATTTGAGACAGCTAGATAGATGGAGAAAGCGCATAAAATGGGGGCAGAGTAGTAAATACAACAACACCTAGATAGAGGGAGAAAGCACCTAGACATGGAGGCACAATAGTAAATGCAACAATGCCTACGAGATTTGAGACAGCTAGTTAGAGGGAGAAAGCTCCTTAAATGGGGGCACAGTAGTAAATGAAACAGCGCTTAGATTTGATACAGCTAGATGGAGGAATAAAAAACACCTAAAATGGGGCACAGTAGTAAATGCAACAGCACCTAGATAGAGGGAGAAAGCACCTACAATGGGGGCACAGTAGGCAGAAGCACACCCGTCAGATAAGAACACTAGTACAAGCTGAGATTAGATATGGGGTTTAAGATAGTGATATGGAATGGGTGATTAGATGGGTTGGGCTGTCAAAATGGGGGACATTAGTTGCTGGCCTCCCTGTCCCCTCACCTACCTTGTCTGTGGCTGTGGTTGATGGCTGTAGGCTTCACAGGCTAACACGGGCCAACACAGGATGGCCAGCCAGAATGAGAGAGGAAAGGAGGGAGCAGGTGTCCCAATGGGGAGGATCTCAGTTTTTCTGGCATTAAGGCAGAGATGATTGGAGGCACACCATGCCTGAATTTCGGACAGGGAGTTTCATATGAGAGAAGGAGCAGAAGTGGCTGAGGGGAGCCTGAAGGAGAGCTGTGTGTCATCCGCATAACACTAAAAGTTTGAGAAGACGGTAGAGATGCGGTGGGAAAGAAGTGCCAGATAGTGGTTTAAGAGCCAGGGAAAGAGGCCAGACCCCTGTGGAACACCACATGTAAGAAGATATATAGAAGAGAGAAAAGACCCAAGTTGGACATGGGAGGGCCGATCAATGGGAAAGGAGGTCAACCAGGACAGGGCCTGACCAGAGATACCCAGGTTGTCCCAGAGGCAATTGAGCAGGATGGCATGGTTGAACATGTCAAAAGAAGAGGATAGATCAAGGAGAATGAGGACAGAAGGAAGGTTAGAGTCATGATTAGAGAGCAAGTCTTCATGGGTATTCAGGAGAGCAGTTTATGTGCTTCTGGCTGCTCTGAAGCCAGACTGGTGGTTGTGGGGACAACCAACAGAATGTAGATTAAGCTGGGAGATGGCCAGCTTTTCCAGGAGTTTGCCAAGGAAAAGAGTGATGGAGATTGGGTGATCGTTTGCCAGAGAGGAAGGATAGGCAGAGATCTTATTAAGAAGAGGGTGCACTAGGGAGTGCTTAAGAGTGGAAGGGAAGGTTCCAGTGGCAAAAGAGTGATTGTAGAAATAGTCCATGGCTGGAGAAAGCGTGTTGATGTTGTCCTTGATGGTTCCGGAACAGCAGGGGGGCACCTGCTTTGACAAGACTTTCATATATCGGACTTATTTAGAAACATTGTCAGGGGTGAACAGGGGAAAAGAAGAGAAAGGAGTAGGAGAAATGACCAAAGAGGAGCCAGGGTTGGAGAGGGAGAGGAAGAGTAGGTAGAAGAAGAGAGAGTAGACCGTATGTCCTGAGATTTAGTAGTGAAATGAGAAGCCAGGGCTGTGCAAAGGGCCTGGGAGGGAACAGGAGAGGTAGAGAATGCACCAGGATTGGCCAGCTCATTGCAGATTTTGAAAAGTTCGACCAAGCTGTCCAAGGCTGCCATAATCCAGGCTTGGATGTAGGATCTCTTCTCCAAGAGGACAGAGTATGTAATACCTTTGAACAGGCAACAGACCAGATTGTCAGAGGGTGCCCGTGATGCCCTCCCCTTCCTCTAAGACCCCCTACAATTGCGCTTAAGGGTGGCAAAGTCAGAATTGTACCTAGAGATGCACTTGGATGCAGGCTTCAAATAGATCTTCTTGGCAGGGGGAAGGGCATAAAGAGTGTTATAGATAGAGAGATGAAGGTTGGAGAGGGCTGTGTCAGAGTGTAGGTCAGCCAAAAGTGTAGGAGGAGGCGAGAAAGTGGCGGGAACAGCCTCCACTGATGCACACTTCATGGGCCGGATGACCGGGAAGGTGGGTGGCAGTGCTGGGGTTGGATTAACCTGAGGGGTAGAGAGAGAAAGGTGGGAGGAAAGAATAAAATAGTCACTCCAAAAGAGAGGTCTGGTGAGATGCCCCATACAATGCATTTTAGGTTGTGTGTTCTTCCTTATGGTATTATGTTGTGTGGCTGCGGACTATTTGTTTACCCAGTTTACTTTTAAGCATTATTCTCTGCTTGCTTTATTATCAGCTACTTAATATAAGTACATTAGTAGTGTTGTACTGTATTGATATTTTAAGTTGTATTGTAGTTTAAAGCCTGAAATGATTCCCCCTTTTTATCCAATGTTTGTAACCACGGTTATGATAAAAGTCAATGAACTGTAACTGCGGGTATAATAAACATTTTAATTATTTTATTGTATTTGTGTATTTGTATGTCACAAGTAGTCCTTAAAAGGACTGTTTTGGGGTACACTGAGTGCAGTAGTTTAGCACATCTGAACTGCTGTTTTGATGTTTTGAATGAACACAGCTTTTCCTTCATCAGTTAAGTGTTCTCCAGCAGGTCTTTAGAGATTGGTCATGTAGGTATGTCATTGTTCGAAATCCATAATTGGTTGTGGTTTCTCATGAATGCTGAAACTGCTTTATTGACATTTCTCCAGGATTTCTCAATTTAACCATTAAATCTGGTGGTGCATCTGCATTTTTGCCTCTGAGCCAGATCGGAAAATAAGAAGCTGGTGTGAGGAAATATTTCCATTAGTTTTGCCATATCTTGTTCGATCATAAAAAGTAAGGGACACCCCTTGTATATTCCCCAAATCATTGCCTCCACAATGAATTAGTATGTTCTCTGCATGCCCTGTACTTTTCAGACTGAACATTTTTTTTAGAAAACTTGGAACCAACGCATTCCCTGCAATCCAAACCATTTAATTGTAAAAATCTGTGGAGCCTAGGTCAATGTTAATATTTAGTTTCTCAGAATGTGGTGTTGCTATTTGGGGGAAGATAGCAGTCCACTGTGTAGCCACGGCTATATCAGGGCAAATGTAATACAAATGTAATACAAAAACTTTGGACACTGAAGAAGCTAGTGGACATCACAAACTATGGACATCAAACTCATAATGACCCCCAGAGTCTTATCTCAGGGATACCATGCACAGTATCCAAACCTTTGAAAACCTTGACTTTCATCCCACCACCCAATATATAGTAACTATGGACATCAAGTCCTTATATACTAGCATTCCTCAGCCAGCCTTAGCCAGCCGCCATTGATTGTGTCTATGAACATCTGATTGAGACCAACTTAAAATCTCGAGTCCCACCATCATTTATCATTGAGCTGATGACTCTGGACCTCTGCAAACATTTATTCACATTCAACAACCAGCTTTATTTGCAAAGCAAAATAACCACCATGAGTGCCACTTTTGCCCCTAGTGTAGAATACATATTTATGCCCGCCTTTGAAAAAAGTACATTAAAAGTCAACTCAACCCTTGGCTGCCCAACATGAAACAGTGGCGATGTTACATTGATGACATCATTTTCACATGGGAGGGGGATGAAAACTCACTCATAGCTTTTTTCACCTGGCTGAATACCTGTAGCAGTGACATACATTTCACCATGGACTACAACGACTCTACCATTCACTTCTTAGATCTCAGGATTAGTCATCAAGAAGGTAAACTTGCATGCAACCTTTTTCACAAGCCAACGGACCGTAATACACTCCGCCACTTCACTAGTAACCATCCAAATCATATTAAGGAGAACCTACCATATGGGCTATTTCTAAGAATACAAAGAAACTGCACATCTCTTGATGACTTTTATCACAATGCTATTTCCCTCGGTGATAGATTGCGCCAACGAGGGTACACGAAGAAATTGATATCCCAGTCCAAAAAGAGGGCCAAATTTACAAATCGCGACTCTTTACTCACTCCACATGAATCACAACAACAGGACGAAATAGACCGTAACACCTGTGTGATTACGCATGGCCCCCATACTTAAAACATCAAAAAAATAATTGGGAAGCACGGTTGATAGCTAGGTTGTACATACCGGATGAACGGGAGCCCCGGTTTGCCTTCAAAAGATCACGCAATCTGAAGGAACGTTTAGTCCACTCACTGTTTGTAAACGAGGCCCCAAGGATAGGTCTGTGGAACCTCAGAACCACAACGGGACACTACCCCTGTGGCTCTTGCTCCGTTTGTCAATTCACAAAAAAAAATCCAACAAGTCGTCTACTGTGTGAAATGTCCATGTAGACTACGCTACGTGGGCCAAACCATGCGGAATGTAGGCATCCAAATATTGGAACACCGGTCAATAATTGGCTGCAAGAATTTGTCATCTCCTCTCATGGAGCATTATCTTGAGAACCGTCACACACCTAACAATTTGGTATGGTGGGTTTTGGAAAGGGTCCGGGTGGGTCCTAACATTCAAGGGCATCTTTTGGACCTTGAATGTAGATGGATCCATAGGATGGACATGTTTCATCATGGCCTGAATGAGCAGTTTCTCCCCCATACATAATTTTCTCATGACCCAAAGCATTGCACTGCGTTCATCCACCTTGGCCCACAAACACTTGAGTTTTCCAATTGCTAACTACCAATATCTCAATGTGACAAAGCTTATGCCGCAAACGCCTCGGCCAGCCACCCAGCAGAACATTGATAAACTCTGGCACCAACCCTGGGCCATGACTGCATCTAGCCTTATATCGTTAGGCATTTGACTCAACGGCATGGAAGCGCTGCCAACCTTTTCCTAATATGTTTGAGTGAACCAGTCCCAATGAACCTGCTCCCTTGCATAATCACTGCGCATCCGAGTATGCAAGTGGGTTTTGGACTTTGAGCATAAATCGTTTCAGTTTTTGATCCAAAGATATGTGTCAGACCACAACACACATTGGGCCTCATTCCGAGTTCAGAGGTAACCACGCTGCTATTTGCGGCATGGCTGCCTACGAACTCGTCCAAACTCCGGCCTGGTGAATGGAGTAATTACCGGTCCATTCTGAGGTCGGAGGGACCGGTAATTCCCCATTCACCAGGGCCATTCCCCATTCCCATTTGAGTCCCTATAGGGCTCAATGGGAAGGCGGTAATAACGGTACCGTAAATTACAGTACCGTTATTGACCCCGGAGTCCCTTTGCGGGTCCCAACATTAACGCCTGCTAAAAGCAGGCATTAAGGAAGAACCCACAAAGGGAACTCGTAGTAGGGTGGTAAGGGTTTAATGGCACCGGTCTTGTTACCGGTGACCGTTAACCCTTACCGCCCTACTCGGAATGAGGCCCATTGTGGTGCACCCTGGTTGACGCTGCAGCACAGGTTCAGTCTTGTCTGCAATGGAGACAACTATGAACAAGGGTTGTTTATGTCATCCCGCACAATGTAGCTTAGTACATTCAGTTTAAATTTTTGATCTAAAGATATGTGTCAGACTACAACAGACATTGTAATGCACATTCAATACATTGCCACTGCAGCACAAGTCCAGTCTTGTCTGCCACAGAGACAACTACAAACAAGGTGTGTTTATGTCACTCCACGCAATGTAGCTCAGTACGTGAAACATTCAATTTTTAGTTTTGCTTACTTTAATACCACTCGATACATGGCTCGATGCCCCTTCGTTCGCCAAGAGCCCATCCAATTTTAAAACCGTTCCTGGAAACGCCTGACCGGGTAAGGCTGTTTTCAGCTTATGGCATTTTGGTGTTCTGCCCAATCAGCAAGCAAGCTCCAGATTGGTGCACCAACACACACCCTTGCTCATCATGCCAGAGCCTACATGGGACTGGCAGGCTTAATGACACACCCTAGACACTGCCTCTATTTCAGAAGGGAGTCATCTCCAAGCAACGGCTGCATAAACCCGATGTCGCCATGACAACGGGTATGTTCCCTCCAATTGAAGAGAATCCATATCAGTGCATTCACCTATGGTGCCTGCCGAGTAATTCTTGTATTTTCAGCTTCATCCGGAGGATGTGCACCTGCAATACAGTTCTTAAGCTCTGTCCGTCACTGCGCAAGGTAATTTGAGAATCGCACTAAGCAAATTCGTGTTCATCTGCATGCACAGCACTCCTTGCGCATTCTCTTTCCACATAAGCCACCTGATGTTTGTTTTGCTTTTGGCCTTCTCTTTCTCTTTTTCATCCCCTTGTTACACGGCATTTCCAGCGAGATGCTGTCTGAACACCTCCCATGATTGGAGCCGCGCATGGATTACTACACCTGCCCATCACGCCGAACTTTGAACAGATCCGGTGAACTTAAGATATCCATTTTTCCACCGCCTCACCTTGCAACTCCCATTTACTCCCATGACTGAACAGACTGGGACACACGCAAAGGTGAAAAACTGCCTCAACTCTTAAATGACCACCCCTAGCAGGACACAAATCTCGAATAATGTCTAATTTTGCCCATTAACTTTTCCATTAGAGCGCACTACTCAGCATTATTTCCTGCACGCAGTTTGTAATTATTGTTCGCACGCATCCCGATCACCCACCCATCAGAGTAGGACCGCTACGGTGGCTGCGGTGCACGGTGTGATCCAGTAGTGAGGAAAGGGGACTGCATACTCATGTGGTAAGCTCTCCTTTTTACTTCGGGTAGCTCTGCTGTTTGCCTGAAATAATTAAATACACCACCATTTTGCCTCTTTTTAGCCATATTCCAAGGTGCCAGAACTCCCACGCAGACTTAAGATTGTTTTAATTTTACAGGGTCTTCAATTCTCACCCTGATGAATACAATCAATTTAATACATTATTGTATTAATTACAATACAAAAATGGTATGCAAATTAATGTGTCTGCCTATGTCTACATGGAAATTACTATTGTTTTTTTGCATTCAGCATAGAACTATCTGCACTACCAGAGACAATAGGTAGGGTCCTTGGTTGCAAATTTCAAATGTAATTTTACTCTTTACTTTCATTTTTTATATATTTTCCTATATTGCTTTTTGCCAACACGGTCCGATTAATAGAAATTAATGTTTACTGAAAAGTGAACGTGTATGTGAAATTAATTACGTTTTGTGGTTGAAGGTTTATTTGATTGTATTTTTTTGTAATTTTGAGCCACTTTCAGTTATGCAGTACTCTTATGTCTTTAGCGTGTATTGTGAGGTAGTTGAATTGATGGTGGTTTGCAAGTTCATTTTAGGTTTTTCTTCTTTTTGTATTAAATTGTAGCTGTATCGATCTCATCATCCCAGTGTACTCTCACTAGATGTTGTACATGATGTTGTTCACCCCTGTGAAAGGTCAACCTATATTGAAAACATAGTTGTACTGTTAGAGATGGGAGCAGCAAATCTGTAGAGTGTTTATGAAAAGCCTCCCTTGTGACCTTTCTAGCATTTCTGATGATTCTTTAAATGAAGTGGTGCTGGTGTTTTAAGACTCTGGCTGTTGGTGGCAGCATCTTCAATGTGTGGTGGATGATTTTGTACAACCACTGCTCACAGCACAAGCCATGAGGGAAGATGACATGTAAGTCAAAGATGGTGATGTTGATGCAGTGGTGGATGGAAGTGCTGCAGACAGAATATTGGGAGGCGCATGGTTAGAATTTTGGTGGAGAATGTGCAAAGTACCACATATGCTGATTTCTGGAACAGTGTTATTTGACTTTAAAGAAGTGCCAAATGTCAGCAGTGGTTTTCACTCTAGTTGTCTTTTTCCTTGGTGGTGATGGATTTGGAACCAACATCATAATTTCATCACTGATTTTACTATCAAGGTTACAGTACTAATGGTTCTACTTGTGTGATTGTTTTCAATCCATTGTTCTCCAAGTTGTCTTATCCTACCCTATCCTCTCTTGTTCTCCAAGTTTAGTTAAACTTCCCATCCTTTGTCCTGCACCCTCACAGTATAATGTTGTCTGTTTATCTTCACCCAGTTTATATATCCCTGTTTGTTTCTTGTAGGGGTATTTTCTTATACTTTTTTCCATTGTTGTGTAGGTTTTTGTAATCCAAGTGGATTTTATTTTCCCAATGACCAAAAGATGACTATGTGCAAAGAGAACAACAGTGTGTTATGCATGAATGTGATATCTTTGATGCACTGCATAAATAAAATGAGGGTTATAACATTTGTGTATATTACATTGTGTTTATTTAAGTGTGTGTATGTCCTTTTTTTTTCTTTTTTTTCAGATAGAAGGAGTTTGTTATTAAATATTTTTTTTAAAGATAAATGAATAACCGTGGCTTCAATAGGCTATTGGATGTTGGAGGGGCGGGTACCCGCAGCAACAACTAGGAGGTGTCCTAAAGGTGGTTTGGATGAACAATAGGCGTGTCTATAACAGTAATAGGCAAAAGGTTCACTCTTTGTTTACTTTTTTAATGTTTTGTCTTGTACTTCATATTTTACACTAGGTTTATGAAAAGTAACACACACATTGCTACAAGACTTGTGGCATTACTGGATTTTCTAATGTGGAATGTTTTTAAGGTGTATTGAGTGTGGTGTTTTTAAACAGTTATTGTAACATTTTAAATACTTGTTATACATTAATAATAAATTTAAGCATACATATTTGAAAAATGTAAATAAATATGTAAACATTGTTTGTTGAAAACACATTTATTTGTGGGGATGTGGTTGTGGTTTTCGTTTTCTTTTAGTTGGAACACATCATGTATATTCTTCTTTAGCCTAATTATCTGGATTTTTAGTGTCCATGATTTGTTGTACATTTTCAATGTCCTTTTTTCATTGATTGTACTTACTTTTCAATATTAATTGATAGTTGTTTTAATTGGCTTCTAGCTTGATTCTTCTTGCTATTGAATGACTTCTTCATCTGTTTAAAATATTTGAAATATGTTTAAACAATTGAAGATATAATACACATTAAAAATATTTTTGTTGGTTGTATTCACATTAGATAGTAGGCAGGTAAAGTACATCTGTTTGGTGACTGATATTTGTTCCTTAAAATGTTATTTTTAGTCTCATTATAAATAAATAAAACGAATAAACTTACAAAAACATGAATGTAGTGTATTTTCATCTGGTTTATTTTCTTCGAAATCTTCTTTTTACATTTTTTCCTCTATCGGATAACTGTCCTCCAGCCATTGCATGTAGTCTTCCATTATAATGTGGTATAAAGAAATATGGCTGGTCACTTCAGATATTAGAATTAGCAATGGATGATGAGTACATGAGGAGAGAAGGTGGAATGTTTGCATGTATTTTCCAATTGGCTGTTCAAGTATATCAGATGCTGTTGAATTGTTGTACTTATCAGACAATGCATTTTTTGAGTGATGTTTATATATGCCAATATAACTGTAGATTATATTGTAGCATTGTATTAAGAGTTTTTCTACCTTACTACATTTTCATTGCTTGAGAGTGAGGTGTAGTTATAGGAGATTTTGGTATTTGAGGGTTATATTTATTGTTTGAATGGATATTTAAAACATGCAGTCAATTTTAGAGAGGATTTTCATTGTTCAGAAGACTGTGAGTGTGGGGTTCATAGTGATGTTGAGGGCATGGATGATGTGTTCTTAAAGCATTGGCTTACAAAGATTTTAGTTCTATAATATTATTTTAGATGGACTGTTTGAAATGAAAGTTTTATGCTGCAATTTTGGAGAAAATGTTTTAACAGGGAGTACCATTTTCTTTTCTCTGTGAAAAAGAAACATAATTAACCATCTAAAGAAAGACCACAGATAAATGTTCCAAGATTATTTTCTTTGACATAGAGGCAAATAGTATTTCTCTGATTGAAAATACATTGTTTGGTTATATATTGGTAAAACAATGCAAATGCTCTATTAAGAGGCACACAGATAACTTTTTAAGTATAGTGGAAAAGGAAAATACCTTTGAGGCTTTTATAAAAAGAAATAGCCACCGTTACGACAGCAGTCAATCAATTTGTGTGCCCTGCCAGACAGATTACAGCTGCGGGCCACTAAGCCAATGAGACTTTGTGTATTTTTGTGCATGTAGCTAAATCTATGACTATCGCCTCAGCCGGGGGTATGGGAATTCCAATTTCTGTGCATTGATCATGTTGTTGCTTTGATTTCACACTACTCAATTTCAAATGTGTTTCTGATTCTATGCCCTCATGTGTGCTGTTATGTTGTTTTAATTAATATACCTTGTCAATATGTCTTTTGAAATGTGTATAAATGTAACAGGTAGCCGCAGCTACTGGCAGTTGACTTAATCCACGGCTATGAATGCTCCACTCACATGTCGTACTTTGTGGCGGGCTTTGGTAGCTGCGGGTATGAACTTGTAGATTGTACCCACAGTTATACCTGTCTGTTTTTTGGTGCAGTGAGCAAATCATATTATGTATGCTTCAGGACTGATTTATAAATATGTTTTGGCTTGGATTTTCTTACCTGAAGGCTAGTGTGAATTGATTATGAAACCTTTGTAATATGTATTTTTCAGCACATTTTAAAAAATGGTGTGCAACCGTGTTCTTAGTCGTGTAGCTGCAGTTATTTAATTTGGCAAATTAGAGGTGGAAACATGTTTTTTTAACATAGTGTGTAAATTATTTATATAGTATTCTTTGGAATGATCCCGCTGGGAATTATTGATTGACATGGGTTGTAATGAAATTGTGTTGGGCAGTTTACTTGTCTGCTTCCTACAGTTCTTTTTTTGCTATTGATTTATGAAAGCTATAAAAGTGACCGTTTGGGGAACTTTTCACATTCTGGTTCCAGAATTCAGAGTGTGCATATGTTCTGTGTTTGGCTATTGTAAAACACTATTCAATAATTGGAGCAGCTGAAGGTGAGTGATAGTATGTTTTGATATATTGTATGAACATTTTTAATTGTTGTATTTCTAAACTAAATGAAGCATGTTTAGGTGTCTGATTAAGTCATGTTTATAAGTATTGGTTGGCAAGTAGGGTTTTCTATATTTTACTTCTGTGTTTTTAGGCGAGTGATGAAGCGTATGACATGTTATGCAATGCCTATGTGTGACAAAAAATGTATTTCATAAGAGAGGTTGTTTGTCTTTGACATTGGACGATGTGATATGAATGTGGTTGTATAAGAAACCCTAGTGTGAAACAAGGAGTATAACTCTACAGATGACCAATAATGTGGCTGTGTGTGTGCTTTGAAGTTGGATATTAAGCTGTTTTTCTGTGATCTTATAGTGTTCATTTTGTACTGTCTTCGAATTGTGGAAGTGTTTGAATGTGGCATTGAAATTAAAAAGTTTTATGGGGCATTGCACCTGGTGAATGGGAAGTTGGTTGTCTTTTAGAAATAATAATCAACAACTATATTTGGCAGTTTCACAATTTGCTTGGAAATGGTGTGCTTTGGAATGGCAGGATTCTATTTGGGTTTCATGCTATGTTGTTACACAAAGCACTGACATAGGGAGATGTGAAATGAATGGTAGTGCATAGTGGGATGGGGAAACAGTATTATTGAAGAGGTTTGCTAAGATAGCTTTCTGTAGCTGCCCAGGGCACTTGGATATTCAAACCCTAGTGGAGTGGTGACTGGCAGTGAAGGGAGGGCATAATGCTGATATCTTTTTTTGAGTAGTAGGGATTCATTTGTAGGTGGAATGTAGGATAGTGGGTCAGGCTGTTGAACCTATGATGGTCGAATAGGTGGAAACTAGTGAGGTGCTTGACATTACATGTTATTTGATAAGGATGGCTAAGAAGAACTGAATAAATGGGTGGTAGGAGGAGAATCGTTGTGGCAGGGCACAGTTATGTGACTATCAGTAGACTGAATGCTGTCTGTCTGGAGTTGGTGGTCAGTTCTTAAGGAGAGGCTTGTAAGGTGTTAATACTGGAGTTGGGTGGAGCAAGTAAGTGGCAGTGCACTATCTTGCAGCTCTATTCTGTTTTTACTTTTCTCATGCATTGAGGACACACTAGAGATGCATGAATGGTTGCTTGGTACATCAAAGCAAAGATGTGTTAGACATTATCTTGTAACCCCCTTTTGAATGTGAATGAAGAAATGATGCAAATGTATGTAATATTGATTTAAGATTTAAGTGAACATTTTTTCTCTTTAGAAGTAGTTTGGGAATTTTAGTCTGAAGTCACAGTTAGAGTATGCCAGCTGTATAGTGGTATGGGGGAAACAGTATTATGGATGAGGTTTGCTAGGGTAGATTTGTGGGGCTGCCCAGGGCACTTGCCAATGAAAGCCCTACGCAGAGTGGGGATGGGCAGGTATTCAGTAGCAGTAGTAGTAATTAGTTTGTAGGTGAAAGGTGGATAGTGGGTCAGGCCCTTGGCTTATGATGCTTAAATAGGTGGAAACAGGTGAGGTGGTTCATATTTCAAGTTTTTTTGATGAGGATGACTTAGGAGGCCTAATTAAGTGGGTGCTGGAAGAAGCAAGAGTGTGCAAGGCCCAGTTATGTGACCAGGAATATGCTTAATGGTGTGTGGCTGGACTTGACCTACAGTTGTTAAGTAGAGTCTTTTAAGTTGTGAAAACTGGAGATGGGTGGAGAAACTAAGTGGCAGTGTGTTATGTTAGAGCTATGTTGCCTTATCACATTATTTATGAATTTAGACCACACCAGAAATTAATGAATAGTTGTTTGGTATATGAAAGCAAAGAAGTGTTGCATATTATTTTGCAACACCTTATTGAATGTGAATGAAAAAATGATGGTAATTGCTGTCATGTTCTTTACAGTGAACATTTCTTCTATTAAGAATTTGTTTGGCAATTGTTCTCTGAAGTTGTGTGTAGAGTATGTATGGTACTATTCAAGAAATGTATAGTGGTATTGGGGTATACGACAAAACATATTCTAAACTTTAATGTAGTTAGAATTATTTCAACAAGTATCTAACTATTTTAAATATTCCCTTAATCACAACATATTTCGAACAAACATACTATCACACTTACATTCACACAATCATAATCGTTTAAAAAAAAATCTAGTATGGATTATTTTTCCCAGTGACCCAATGACTATTTCATGTCAATAAAACAACAGTGTGTAATACACCAATGTTGTATCAAACATAGATCTTAGAATGTACTGTTTATGAGGGTAATGCACATGTAAAATTGTTCACAATGAAAGCTTTTAAACTATCCTGCTTAACAAGTTACACTGTTTTTTCCACAGAAAATGAACATAGATTCCAGCTTCATAACGGTATGGAGCTAAGTAACCATACCAAGTAGAGTTTGTTTGTTTTGTTTGTTTATTTATTTGTATGAGCACTATCCTAAATTGTACTGAAATCATAAGAACAATCATAAGTACCATACACAGTTCAATTATATCATTCCACCATATTACAAATACTTTATAGTACCACTACATTACCTATACTTACTATACACATTACTACTGTGGTGATTTTGGTCCTACTGCTACTACACTACCTATAATTACCTATAATCACTATACCCACATTAATACTGTATTGGCTGTGGCCAGTGACCACAATTACCACAATACAAATAACCATAAAACAGGTACTTATAATACACTGTCAACTAATAAAACTCCCCCTGAACCCCCTGCAATCGAAATGATGTCTGTGCACTCAGCAGCATCTGCAGACCTTTTTTTTTCCACCTATAGAACCAGTTCCATATCATCTTTATTCCTCTGCCCTACCCTTTCCAAACCCTCTTTCACCAACAAAATAACTCTAAATGGGTTTCCCAAGCCATCCATTCATGGCGATGTCCACAAACTACTGTGGTGTGAAAGGACTGCTACATCTGCCCAACCATTTTCCACCTACACAAATAGCCCCATATCATCTTGCTTCCTCTCCCCCACCCTTCCCAGTTCCTCGTCACGACAAAATAACCCAAAATGTGTTTTCCAGACTTTTTCCCCACCGCAATGTCTGCGGTCAGCCGTGAATGTCTGCGGATACAACATGGCAGGCGTTTTCTGGAAATATAACGCACCTCCCGCTTTTCACCATCCAATCAGCGGGTGTGTCCGATATCCGCAGACCTCACAGCGCCTTCTGGTTCAATCGGAGGCCCGCCTGCTGGCTGAACAGGGAAGTGAGTCAGCGGACCGAACCCAGACATGACACATTTTCTTTACTTACTTTTGGCTGTTTTAACAAAAACTACTGTGTGCCCAGTGATTTTGGCTGTAGGCATGAGCACATTTTTTTTCTCCATTGCATCTATGGGAAAAATACACACAGTTTGGGACCCCCCTATAACTTTGCCCCCACCCCCATGGATGAAAACTCGCCAAACTTAACAGAATCAATCTGACGTGGCCATATACTTTTTTTGCAAAGTTTTGTGAGCACGGCCCACAAGAATCTGGCCACTGGCCACAAACACTATCTTAATATGTGTATAGTAATTATATGTACCGTAGGAGGAGTATAGTAGTATTTGTAATATGGTGGAATGATATCATTGAAGTGTATATGGAATTTATGAGCTTAGTACAATTGAGGATAGTGCTTATGGAACATGTATTTGTGTAAACTTGGTATGGTTACCTAGTACTTAGTTGTATACAGTAATGCATCTGGGATCTCTGGTTCTTTTTCAGTATTATATGTTAAGCAGGATAGCTTAAAAGCTTTTATTTTCATCATTTTACATATATATTTACTTGTATGACCCTAATAAACACTATATTCTATGTACTATGTTTGGTCCAACATAAGTGTGCTATACTGTTGTATTGACATGAAGTAATCCTTGGGTCATTGGGAAAAAATCCATAGAGGATTGAAACAAAACGTTTATAATGATGTGAGTGTAGGGGTTATAGTATGTTTGTTTGAAATGTGCTGTAATTAAGGGAATGTGTGAACTAGTTAGATACCTGTTGGCGTGTTATGGCTGTTTATTGTGTTATACAGTTTAGTGCATACATTTGGGTTGAAGTGATTTTAAGTAGGCATTTGTTAGATTTGCTGGTAACCTATGTTTATGAGTAACGTAGGTGTCATTGCTATCAAACAAACCACTTTTTTCTTTTATATATGTATTATAGTGGCCTGAAGTAGTTGTGGCACCAGTGGGGTATTATGCCTACTGTTGTGAAGGTTTTCTTGCCAAGAGATGCGTGGCCATGTGAACAGCTAGTGAGTTCACAGTTATTATTGGAACCGTCTGCATTGTACCTGACCTTTGGCCCTCTACTCTCCGCATCCTGTGAGGTGAAAAACATTGGGGTGATTCTTAAGCCCTCTCTCTGTCAAGCCCTCTCTCTGTTTTATTCCTTACATTTTTGAGCTTGTAAATAAAGCCCATGCTTTTACCTTGAACTCCTTACAGGCATTGTGCTGTTTCTCACCTTCTCCCAATAGCTAAAGATCTGTAGATCCCTGGTCCTGTGTAGGCCGGACTACAGCCTCTTCCTTAACCTCCCCCTTTGCTGTTTTTGCTCCTTTTGGATGATCTATAATAGGGCTGCAAGACTTATCCTTGGCATCAAGCAGCTCTAAAAGCCATCTGTTAATTGCAAGGATTACTTTTGAGATGCTATGTATAACTGACAAGGCTTTCTGGGGCTTGAGACTACAATATGTTGAACTTTGTTTCCCTAAATACTGCCCTGCTAGAGCCCTCCGCTGCTGTTACTTCAATACTCTGCTTGTCAAATGCTTTTTGAAACAGAGAGCGGGAGGCATGTCTTTCTCTTTGGCCCGGTGCCTCCATTTGGAACAACCTTCTTGCTCCTCTTACACTTTAGCTGGACTCCCTTCAGTTCTGAAAACCTCTGAAAAATCTGCTTTTGTGTTCCTGTTTTACTTAATACATTCCCTGCTAAAGTATACCACTGCCACTAAAAATGGTGGCCTGGTCCTTCATGAACCTCACAGATTCCAGGCTCTATATCTAGTCAACACCAGTACACCCCCACCCCCTTCAGCACTGCCTTTGCTGTCATAAAAACACCACAAGCGTCCCTGGAATATTCCCCATTTAAACTTCTCTTTGGGAGGGAACTCTGGGTTATACTAGACATGTTGAAGCAGGCCTGGGAGTAAAGGGAAGATGCCCTTTTGCCAATTCCTCAAACTTCATAAAAGTTGAGATCCCACATGACCAGGGTATGAAAGACTGTTAAAGAACATCTAATATATGCACAAGAACAGCAAAAGGCAGCATATAACAGACATGCTGTTTTCTGAAAGTCTGTCATGGTTCTCCTATCAAATGCTTTCCAGGTGGCATGGACCATATGAAGTCCTGGCGAAAAAGGGGCCTTTAAATTACCTAATTTTTCAACCTGATAGAATTCAAAAGACTCAGGTTTACCATTTCAACTGCTTAAAGAATGGAAGACAGACTCTACTGAAAAAACTACTGTTACGATGGCATCTTTCTTGACAGATTCTGATGAGGAACACACTTCAATCTCTTCTATCTTGTATTTGTATTTATTTTATTTGTATTGCGCGCCTGGCCCAAAGGCATCTGGGCGTATTTCTTATCACCAACTCAATAGGATGATATTAAAGACCTTCTGGGGTAATTTCCTGGTGTATTCTCTGTGCAACCAAGCAGGCTTAAGGATTTTTTTCATTAAATCAGAACTCAAGCAGAGGTCTGTCAGCTTTAAACCATACCAATTTCCAGATGCACTAAAGAAAATAATTGCAACACATGTAGAGCAAATGCTCACGGTGGATATCATCGAGCCCCTTGAGAGTTCATGGTCCTCTCCCATTGTGCTAGTTGCTAAGCCTGACCCGTTATGCTGATTTTGCATAGACTTTAGAACATTCAACTCAGTCTCTTTATTCAACAACTACCTGATGCTGAGAATTGACGATCTGATTGAGAATTCGGGTTCTGCAAATTATATCTCTACTCTTGACCTGTCCATGGCCTATTGGCAAGTTCCCTTGAATCCATCAGGCTGCCAGAAAACAACCTTCTCAATAATTCAAAGTATGTCCCAATTTAAGGTTTTACCTTTCAGTCTTGATGGGGCACCCCCACGTTTCACTGACTGATGGACACATGCTAAACCCATACTGTGGCACTGATTTAGACAATATTGAGGTACATAGCAACAGCTGAGTCACACACATGCACCGTTTATACGAGATCACTCATTCTTTAAGGGAGAAGGACCTGACAGTCAATACACAAAAATGGCATCTGGCAGAGTTAGCAGTATGAAACCTAGAATTCTTAATGGAATTTGGTTTACTCCAAACACAGACTGAAAAAAGTAAAAGCGGTTTATCTTACTCCCACATCTAAAACAAAGAGATCTGTGGGCCTTCCTAGAGTTAACCAGCTATTATGAGCAATTTATTCCAAACTACTCCTCGGTATCCGCTAACCTGACCGATAAATGGACAAATGCTCAGCAGTAGAGACTCCCATGGGATAAGAAATACCAAACCAGTTTTGAACATATTGAAAAGTCTATTATGTAAGGATCCTGTACTAAAGATGCCTGACTTTTTTACTGAAAACTGATGTGTCTAAGGTTGGATTGGGCTCAGTTATCTCCCAAGAATATTATGGCATGCAACATCCAGTACTATAGGCCAGTCAAAATCCTTTTACTCTGGAACAATCCTATGCCACAGTCAGGCTTGAGGTCTTAGCCATAAAGTGGGCTGCACACATTTGAGGTATAACCTGACAGGCTGAAATTTTAGACACATTACAGACAACTCTCCTCTGACTTGGATGAGTCTTTTGAAAGAGACTAATGCCTGAGTGATGAGAGGGTTCTTGGACTTGCAACCTTTTAGTTTTTCTATTGAACATCAAAAGGGTCAAGAACACGGAAATGTTGATTTCTTAAGCCGCTTTCCTCTATACACAGAAGGGGACACCACAGAGCCAAGGGCAAGTGCAAGTAATGAATTGAGAGAATGCATCCCTTCTCCCCAAAGTGGAACCCCCCACCTGTGAAGCAAGGAAGGTAAATCTGCTCCGCAATGCGCTCCCTAACGGTTGAGGCAAGTGGAACCTCAACGGGAGAGCCTCACACTTTAGGTACAAGCTCTCCCGTTCCTGTGAGGAAATCCCTTCACCAGTAAGCCTAATGGCATACGTGGGATCACCAAATCTTGTCAATCATAAAGTCTTCACCGGAGAAGATGCTGACGGATATTATTCTTCACCTGAAAAAGAAAATATCTCTATAATGAAAACTAACCAATCTAGCGTGACAAGTGGGCTGAGCGGAAAACACTCATATTAGGAAGGGGAACACATTCAGAAAGTGAGAAAACAGTACATCTCCAAGCAGGGGAAGTACCCTGCTGACGTAAGCCTGAGAAGAGGCAGCGTAATTGTGGGACGTGGAACCCGCAAAATTCAAACTTCCTGTCAGGTAAATGATGAATGTTGACAGAAGAAGAATAGGAATGAGTGGTGCCGTGACTCTGGAAGAGTCAGGGTGGGCAGCAGAACAGTGCAATAGCACTGAGACCATCAGAGGGATGCAGCTGCAGAGGATGCAGCTCTGTGGTGAAATACTGAAGAGAATAGAAGTAGTGAGAGTACCACAGGTGAGGGTTGCCAGGAATGCCGACTCGCAAGCACAGAAAAGAACTGTGCCAGACCCGTAAGAGTGCAAGGACCATTTCCAAAGCAGAGAAATGGTAACAGGGGCTGTGGGGGCGCAGGAAGAAAAATTAGGTAAGTAACAGGGGACTCATCCTAGTACCAAAGAAGAGGTACTATATGTGAACTGTGATGAAATAAGTGTAACACTCAGTGAAGGAGAATTTAATACAGAACAATTGTCATTGTCAAAGGCGAAGAGTGATAGTTTATGGAAAGGAACACGAATATTCCCTGGAGGAGTGGAAAGTAGAAATACAGTACATTTACTAAATGAGAACCATGATCAAATAAATAAAGAAAGAATAATAAATAAATGTACATACAAAAGAGAGAGACAAAACGATTCTCAAAGAAGGGGACAACCCATGGAACATATTCCTATCTGGGACAGACACGACAGACTGTGAAATACCCAAAGTAAAAGGGTGTGAAATAAAGAAAAGAGATTATCCAAAGTTAAAGGCATACTTAGCCTATACAACCAAACATGTGGAACAAGGTAAAGTCTTGCCTAAAGTGGGATATAGACTGTCTACAGTGAGAAAAGTACTGTTGCAACTGATAAGAAGAACTGCCAAAGAAAAGAGCATATATCAAGGGACCAAGTGCTGGGAGAACGAAGCAGGGGAAAGGAATCATTCTCCCTCCTTTATCTTGTTAAGATAAGTGATCGGGTCAGATAGCAATAGTTTTGGACGGTAATTGTAATTGTTTATTTGTAAAGCGCTTATACACAAGTGAAGTGCTTCAACGCACTTTAAGGCAGGAAGGGAACAAGGGAATACAGTCGTCATTCTTAGGACTTGAAGATTCCGAATGAACTTAACAAAAAGAACTGGCATACTAAGTGTTAGGGAGAATTCTCATAAATGTGCTAATTCCCTTCACCTTAGACACCCCCAGCAACTTTTCTGGATTTTGGGGACTTGGTGTTTTTACCTAGAAACAGGGTGAGCCTTTTTTCCCACTCTTTCATGTATTTTGATGTGTGTTTTACTCCTGTGTTCTTTGATTATGGAGTTTTAGATAACTTCATATGCATTATCTTTTCATGTGTGTCACAGAGCACCTTCAGTGCAGTGACACAGGGATGTCTTTTTGACTTCCCAAAGGTTTAAATACCTTCTCTGGGATTAACTACTTTTTCCCAGAGAATGTAAAGTGAAATTGACTTTACTAGTCTTTCCAAATTCCTAGACCCAGCACACACCATCCCACAATGGAGTGCTGAAGGGGTTACATAGTATCCCCTATGTCTAAATACTCATGTAGCAGTCAAATGCTACCCTTTCCTATTGAAAAGGCTGGTGGCAGTGGTTTTACACCGAACTACCATGAATTTTCCCGACCGCGAACACCGGTAGCTAAAAATCACGGGAGCCATGTTTTTCAAGATGGCGCCTTAAGATCCTTTGTTTAAACAAGTCCCGGTCTTCTTTTTCCCTGTTTATTTTTTTTGGAAAGGTCCTTCTAGAGTTTGTCTCTTGTCTCTGCACGCCAAACCAGGTTTGGTCCCTTTATTTGTGTGCCTTTGGCGGACTTCAGGACTGAAGACCTCCTTTGGCGTCTAAGTGTCTGGGGTGAGCAGGAATTAAGGGAGGTGCCTGAAACTCCCATTGCTTAGTCTCCTAGGAGGCCCAAATGCACTCTGGTGTGATTGGCTGGCTGAATGTCTGGCAAGGACAGCCACCCTGATGTGTGAGTGACAGCTATGCTGGAATAAAAGGGAGAGAACTGTTTAAAAGGTGAGTCTCTTGGACTGGAAAGCAGAGTCGACCACTGGAACGAAAGAACCAAAGATAAGCTGGAAAAGGACGGCTGCTGAAACTCCTGGACCGTTGGTTTGCCCAGTGAAGCCCTGCTGTAGGTCTGAATTGCCAAGTTCATCTCATCAGTGAAGCCCCTTCAAAGATGACTTCTTCCTTTGAGTTGGTGGGACCGATCAACTCGTAAGCCACCTGGATAACAGTCTCAAGGCTGGTTAGGATTAACCAGAGAGAGGGACACCAGCTTGTGTGCTTGAATTACAGTTACTGGAACTGAAGTGACTCCATCTTGTCAGTGTTTTCTGACGATCCTCTGCAGTGCAGGAGTCCCCCGACACCCTCCCTCTTGTCCCCACGACTGAGGCCCAGGAACAGCAAGATCTGCAGGAACTGGCAGGAACCAACGTCTTCAGCTGCATTTTGTTCTTCATACTAAGGCCAACCCGATTGAGAGAATTTACCTCTCACGGTGAAAGTTTGTGAAACTTTCACAACTTGCAGGCCTAATCAGCTTATGACCCAACATATGATTCTTTTTTGGATAAACTACTTCTGAGAACTTTTGCAAAGACTTTACCCTTTTACTACAAGAACTGCTCTTTTCTCTCCAAAACACTAGTCCATTGAATTTGGCCTAGGCCTATTGAACTGAATCGAGTCCTCTTGTGAACTGAAACTCTGTGCACTGCCTTAGAAAATATTCATGATCTATTCTGCTAAACGTGTGCCTTTTACTTCCATTGATTTACTCAGAAACATATTGGTTCAGTACTGAAGTGTGTTTGGGTATAATATTAAGTTACCTCCTTCTAGTGAATGTTTTCTAAATGATTGCGTAATAAATTAATAAGTGTTTTACCAAGAAACCTTGAGCATAAGTGTCTACTTGAACCACTGTGATTGAAAGAACGCTGTGTAACCTCTCGTACTGCTCACATTCACTTTTGAGATAACCCTGGCTGCTCAGCTTGCTACCAAAAGCTGTGTGGTACACACTTAAACCAAAGTTTGCTTTGACTCACTCTTGTAGTCCTTATTGTATGTGGTGGTCCCAGAGGGTACTGTATGCACTTCTGCCTAACACTAGGCCATAGGCATTTCTACTAGTGCAAGTGCATGACAGGAAGAAATGAGAGAATGGGCATACAATCAATAAACTACTGTACTATGCCTAACGACTTGTCAGATAGTGCAAGTGCATGACACAAGTGGGGAGAGCAGGGTGATGGGAGAGGGAAAAGGACAAACAGAACAATAAACTAACCTACTAGGTCTGACGACATTTCAGATTGATTTGTGGTTGGTCATCACTAATACGCCTATTGTACAGTTACAAGCAAGCAAGAGAGGGGAGACAGAGGGAGGACAGGGCAGGACAGACAAACTTGCTAGGCATAGTACGTTCAATGTCGTGCAAGTGAGCAGACAGGAAGAGTGAGGGAGAGGGGGATAAGTGCGGTAGACTGATTATTTTTGGACATTGAGAAACAGACCACTGACATTCACCTTAGTTTTTCTTCAGATAGGGGACACCCCACAGCCACAGGGAAAGCTAAGCCTTTTTGACTATTATTTAATACAACTTGTCTAAAATGTCCTTAAGAGTCCACATCTATATCTGACCCATCGAACATATCAGCGCTAAGCAAAGGACTTGCTCTATAAACATACCTTACACACATTGAGTACCCAGAGAGTACAGACGTCTGGACGACATGAGCAATGGATTGCAAAAGGCAAGTTATGTTTGCTTGGTGAACAATAACTAGTGACTTTAGTAGTCATTTTTTGAATTGTAACCAATGTCCTTTTAATTAAGACGTTTTCAGTAAATTTGAGATGTTCACTAATAAAAGTCTAATCATCACTCTTTTTATCAAAGATAATGTACTAATTGTCAAACTGTCAACTAAAAGTCTAGCCTCATGTTTCATGGAATACTTGATGGCAAGAGAAAGCCATCCTAGGTACATTGAACTTTTTGCTGGGAATCCTTTGCGATGGGATTACCTAAAACTTAAGTTTAACACTGTAAAGTCAAATGAGATAGTTGGGGCATGGCATAACATACCACAAGACCAAAGGCAATGCTGATTGTGTGGGTAAGGATGTGTAGAGACAGTCAAACATCTGATAATGAGTTGTGAAGCACTTCTGTCCCTATGGTTAATTGCATTTCGAGATGCGGGTATACTGATGACATCCCCGTTACAGGACCTGTGGCACATTTGAATGGGGGTAATTAAGAAGTGTGCATATATCATCTTTCAATTTTAGAAGTGTTGTCTTAAGGAGAAGGTGTTTTACATTGTTGTGATGTTGTTATTTTAAAAGTTGCCATGTTCAAGTGAATAAAATAGAATACAAATTAAAACAAGTCTAATCGTCACTCTTTTTATCAAAGTTAATGTACTGAATTTTATTATATAGTATGTGGTAGTGTCATGTTCAAAATTTTAGAAAGGTAAGATTTAGAAATTTGGAAACACATCATCAAAACCTTGCCGCAAACCTTCCACAATAAAAGTGTTCTTCACACAAAATGTCTTTGCAAAGTTGTTCCCAAGGACCAAATGTTGAAAAGTAGCACACAACAGTTGGGTATCCTTCCACTGAAACTAGATTCATAGATGCTCATTTTGCCCAGTTAGAGACACGTTGGAAACAATCTGCTCAGCATATTATTTTCTTATTTTACATTGCCAGTTGAGTTTCAGAACAATCCAAGTTTCACAAAAGCAGATCAGCATACACATACTTTGCACTGGAAAAATATGTTTATATTTTATAAAGTTTCTCCCTATCACATGGAGTAATCCTGGGCATTTTATTTGATTTATTACATTTGTGTAATGCCCAATCCCAGCGTTATCGTAGTGTTTTACTATACAATAAGTGGCAGTGACGCAACAGATAGTATACGTTGGTAAAACAATCAGATAAAATAGAACAAGCACCAAGTTCAATGAGTGTTAATCGTGTTTGTAGAATAGCCACGTTTTTAGAAGTCTTTTGAAGGCTGGTTAAGAAGGCTCATTTTTAATGCTAGGCGTAAGTAAGTTAAAGAGGGTTTGGGCAGTGTTGCACAAACTCGCTGTTGACGCTTCCCTGGCAAAGGAAGCATCAACATTGGTGAAAGGAAATGCCTTACTGCCAAGTTTGCAAAATTAAGAGGCTGGTTTATGAACCTGGGGTCCGGTCCACTCAAATTTTGAATACCTTCGCAAACTTAAATAAAAACACGGCATGGAACTTCCCAAAAGAAATACACAGCCCGTTTTTGAAAATGTATCATATGTTTCACAATGTTTTGACCTGAGTGCTTTATTCTGGGGCGGGCTCCTAAAAATACCTTTAGCCTCCATAACAGAAATCCATGACTCTTTTCAAGAATTGTATACTGCCCATTCCCTTTTTGTTAGGCTTTATGAAGTTCCATGCACATACAGATTGTTAGACATAGCGTCTACAAACAGAACAGAGTGGCAGTCTTTGACAAGTCGTGAAGTTATTGGGTCTTTCTGACAATATACCCCTAAAGAGTACGAAAGGACAGATTGAGGTGAGTATTGCTCGAAAATGAGTTACGCCCCGGTACACCGCTGGCTGCAAAGAAAATAACAAAAGTTAGCCAAGAACACACACACTAGAGTATACCAAAATAATAACAATAATAATTCTCACTAAAGAAGAGTGTAGAATGTCTGCCAAAGATATTGTGTATGGAAGTTGTAACCCTGGAAATATAACCAGAATTATAGGCTAACAATTCACTATAAAACAGTAGAAAAAAAAACTAGAGTTCAGTACCAATCTTACCAGTGTTTGACAGAGCGATATTTTCCTGGTGAATGTTCAGGTGTCCTTGTCCTGTGCTGTGGAGGTGAATCCAAATAGCAAGTTCCGTAACAGACTATTCACTCCAGAACGAGGATGCCGACAAGAGTCCTGAATTCCACCTAACACAGATGAAACAAGGACGCCTATAACCAAGTCCGTAATCCAAGCAAGATTCAAAGAATGTTCTCGAAAAGTTCTGAAATACAAGGTGACCGTTTAGGATAAGACAAAAGTAATCCAATGGGAAAATCTGAGGTCGTAATCCGAAAGCAAGGGGTTTTCCTTTGCGATTCGGATTCCCATGCTGTGTGCTTGAAGCTCTATGTGATGCACACAAAGGATTGGAGGAAGCGAGCGAGTACCTGACTTGCAAAAATGAGCTGCGTGCACGAGAGCGTGAGCGTGGTGCATTCTTGACAGTATCCTACCCCAAAGAGAGATCCCGGACACGGAAGGCCAAAAAACGGGCCAGCAATTCACGAGCATGTAAATGTGACTTAGGCTCCCAAGTGCGATCCGCAGGATCATAAACTTCCGGGTCCACTAGATAATGGCAGATTCCCCGAATCATTTTGGAATCTAGTATGGCTTGGACCTCATACTCTTCTGCGCCCTGCACCATGACAGGCGCAGGACGAGAAGGCAACCGAGTACCAGCATGCCAAGGTTTTACAAGGGAGACATGAAAAACAGGGTGGATCTTCCAGTGCGGGGGCAGATGCAGCCTGACTGCCAAATGGTTCACTAAAGACTTCACGGGGAAAGGACCCAAAAAACGGGGTACCAGGCACTTGTGAATTGGAAGGCGTAGGTTTTTAGAGGACAACCAAACCAATGTTCCAGATTGATAAATAGGGGCCAGAGCCAGATGACAGTCAATGTGAAACTTGGCTTGCTGCTGAGCCGATTCCAAATGTTCAAAGATCTGTTTACGTAGACCCTGCAAATCCCGTACAACCTCCTGCACAGCCGGATTATCCGATATGGGCATCAGATCCAAGGGAAGGGTTCTCAGATGCTGACCATAGAGGGCAAAGAACGGGGAAGAACCAATGGATGCGTGAACTGAGTTGTTGTAGGCGAACCCTGCAGCCCCCAAAACCAACAACCAGGACTCCTGATGTTGCATAGTCAAACACCGAAGGAATTCTTCCACAGTAGCATTAGCACATTCGGTCTGCCCATCGGTTTCAGGATGGTAAGCAGTGGAGTATCTTCCATCGATACCCAAAGCAGTAGTCAGATGCCGAAGAAAACGGGGGATAAACTTCGCACCGCAATCTGAAATGAATATGTCCAGCAATCCAAAACTTCTAAAGCTGTTATTCAGGTACAGCTCTGCCAGAACTGGGGCTGTGGGTAGGCCTCTACATGGGATAAACAGGGCCATTTTGGTGAAATAAACAATGAAAACCCAGATGTTATCGTATCCCTGGACCACTGGCAATTCGACTACAAAATCTATGGAGATCATGAACCAGGGTTTCTTAGGGACGGGCAGAGCTTGTAGCAGTCCCAAGGGCTTTGATGAGGAACCCTTGCAATGGACACAAACCCGAACAGGTGTCAAAGTATTCTGCCACATCCTTATTTGTTTGTTTGTTTATTTATTTTATATAGCACACCAAACCCAGGAGTAAAAGGGCGCTTAAATTACAGATTACAGAAATACAATATATATAAGTTATGCAGTTGTAGAGGTAATATACAGTGTACAGTATATACAAAGCAAAGGTAGTTAGAGCACACGGTTTAGAACATTTGAATAGTATGTACAATATATACAATTAGAACTGTGCTTAGTCTATCTTGGGCTTGGTTTTATCCAGTAGCCAATTAATGACTGATTTCCTGAACAGTTGGAAGGACTTGGTTGTTTTGATGTTCAGCCGCAGGGTGTTCCAAAGTTGAGAGGCAAAGACCGAGAAACTCGAGCCACCAGCTCTTTTAGAGGTGAATCTGGGCACAGTGAGGCAGAGAGTATTAGAGGATCTAGTGATTCTGGTGCTCGGTTTCAGAGTGAGTTTGTTGGTGAGATGGGGGGTGCTAAGTGGTTAAGGGCTTTGTACGTAAGGCAGAGGGTTTTTAAGTCAATTTTTTGTGGGATGGATAGCCATTTGCAAGATATGGTGATGGTGAGGAGTATCTGGGTGTCATCTGTGTAGTTAGTGTAGGTGACACCCAGATGGTCCAGTTTATCAAAGAGAGGCTTTGTAAAGATGTTGTAAAGGGTAGGGGAGACACAAGAGCCTTGTGGGACACCACAGGTAATGGGGATGGGGTCTGCTGCAGCCGCAGATGAAAAGACCCTCATGGTTCTGTTGGCTAAGAAGGATTGTATCCACATGACAGCAGAAGGGGAAAAGTGGGCAGCAGATGAGAGATGGTTGCAGAGTATTTTATGGTCAACCAGGTCGAAATCTGCTGAGAGGTCTAAGACGAGTAGGATAGCTGCATTGCTTTTGTCCTTGATATTGTCAATCTGACTTTTGAGGTCAACAAGGGCAGTTTCTGTTCCATGTTGAGGACGAAAGCCAGATTGACGCAGGCAAAGCAATTGATTGGACTCTAAATAATCTTGAATTTGCAGGTAGGCAACTCTGTCAAGAATTTGTAGCAGGAAGGGGACCGTGGTGATAGGCCTGTAATTGGTGGGAATGGCAGGGTTAAGGGTTTTTTTTTTTTAGCAAAGGGAGAACCCATGACTGTTTCAAGTTGTTAGGTACAGAATTAGTCGAGAAGGCTAGGTTTATAAATTTGGAGATGAAGGGGGCTAGGTCTCTCGCAGCATCTTTGATGATCTGGGCAGGGCAACTATCGCCTTTGCAATTGGAAGGTTTGAGGGACGCTATAATTTTTTGGACTTCAGGTACAGTGACCATTTTGAATGTGAAACTGGATGGGGTATTGGACATGGCGGATGTGATAGGTGTGGATTCTTTACTGTTGGAAAGTTGTAGTCGTTTAGATTCGATTTGGTTTGAAGACCCGTGATTCTGTTGGCCAGTGCATTTTGGATGCTAGTGCACCATGGCTTGTCTTTCACACAAGTGTCGGTCGGTGGGTTGGGGTTTTCTAATTCCTTCAGAATGGTGAAGAGTTCTTTAGCAGAGGAATGTGCATTGTTTATTCTAACATTGTAAGCTTCCTTTTTGGTACGGATTATCTCTTTCTTGTAGAGGGAGGAGATGGTCATGAGATTGGTTTTGTTTTCTGCTGAGGGGCTTGTCTTCCATAAGGCTTCCAACTTGGCTTTATTTTTTCTGAGTGTTTTAAGTTCAGGTGGGTACCAAGAGTTCAGATGAGCTCTAGGTTTACCTTTGCGTAGCTTTAGTGGGGCCACAGCGTCAATGGCTTTAGTCATGGCGTCATTGTTGGTGCTGAATAGAAGGTTGAGGTCAGCAGTGGCTGGGAGCGTGTTTAGGAGGGGGAGAACCAGGAGGGAAAGGGTCTCCGCAGTAATGTTATGCTTGTTTCTAGTCATACAGGCTGGTGCGTGGGGGTGCTGCTTGGGGTTAGGGTTGTTAAGGTTGATGTCAAATAGTATGAAGGAATGGTCAGTCCGTACCATAGGTTGTGGGGCTTTGCAGGTGATATTACAGTTATGGACCGCGACCCAGTCGATAGTTCTGCCTTTCTGGTGGGTGGGTAGAGTGATAATTTGAGTGAAGTCGTGCTCCGATGGGGCGTTAGCCAGGGAGGCGGCAGGAGTGTCTTTAGGGTCAGCCCGGAAGGCCACCAATGCCACTGTTTCAATTGCTCGATGGTCTTGCATCAACCAGGGTGTGCGGCTATAAGCGCATCAAGTCACCACTTCAACGCTACCAACCCGGTCTCTGCATCAGGTAAGTAGATACACCCCTGTAGGTAAGGCAGGGATTGAACTAGATCCATGTTGTAGTCTGTTATCTCCAGAGGGTTAGTCGCTACCCATTTTTGCAGCTTAGTCTTTAAAGAAGAATCAAGGCTACAAGAGCAGACTACATGGCAGGTTTGCAAGACAGTTCCCTCCCAAGCACGTGAACGTTCCTCCCCATGTATCCTAGACAGGGCATATGCTTTCGAATGTAGAGAACCTGGACAATAGGCGAGCACAAAATTAAACATGGAAAATAATTTGTGCTACCTGGCGTGGCGATCTGTAGTACATGTTACAGACTGTAGGGCAAGCAGATTTTGGTGGTCTGTATATATTTGCACCAGAGTTGTAGTACCAAGAAGGTGATGCCTCCAGACTGTAAATGCACCCCGAACTGCTAACAGTTCTCACTCGGGATGGTGTAGTTGGTCTCATATTTTGTTAACTTCCTGTAATGATAGGCCACGGGGTGAAGGAAACCTGTACCAGCACATAGGATAGGATAGCCCCTACGGCTTGATTCGAGGCGTCAGCCTCAATGTAAAACGGTCGACCAGGATCAGGTTGTTGCAATACAGGAGCTGAAGTAAAACTAGTTTTGAGAATATCAAAAGCATCTTGAGCTTCATTAGTCCAGATGAAGGTTCGCTTAGAGCTAGTGAGGGCTGTTAGAGGGGCAGCAGTAGCCGAAAAAGAGCAGATGAAACATCTGTAAAAGTTAGAACCCAGGAAAGATTGAAGGGATTTAGCAGAGGTAGGTATAGGCCAATCTAGTATGGCTTTGACTTTAGTGTTACTCATCCAGATCCCTTCGCTAGTAATATCATAACCAAGGAATTCCACTTGGGTACCGTGGAAGATGCATTTTTCTAGCTTGGCATAGACTAGAGGTTGTTCTCACGTAACCATTGTAAGACTATGAAAACGTGCAGAACAAGTGTTTCATATGAAGGTGAATATATGAGGATGTTGTCCAAATATAATATGACATAACAATCCAGTAGATCCCTGAAAACATCATTAATAAAACACTGAAATGTGGCTGGGGCATTGCACAGGTCATAGGGCATGACCAAGTATTCATAGAGTCCACATTTGGTCTTAATTGCCATTTTCTACTCCTCTCCTTTTCTCATGCATACCAGATTGTAGGCCCTGCGTAAATCCAGTTTCGTGAAAAGGACAGAAGCCCAATTGGTCTAATAGGACGGAGATGAGTGGAATCAGATACTGGTTGTAGATGGTGACTGTGTTCAAGGCTCTATAATCTATACAGGGACAAAAGTCCCCCTCCTTCTTAGGAAGAAAGAAAATAGGGGTGGCCGCTGGTGAACGAGAAGTCCGTATGAACCCAGAACTCAATGCTTGATCCAGGTATTACTGTAGTACTGCATCTTCCTTTTGAGTCAGGGAATAGATCCGCCCAGAAGGTATAGACGCATCATGGACCAGGTCGATAGGACAGTCTTATGGTCTATGCGGAGGAAGTACTTCCGCTCCCTCCTTGTCAAAAACGTCCCTGTTCTTCTCATATTCCTTGGGCAAGGAAACAGTTGTGATAGCCCCTATTACCGGAGCTGATTCCAATATCAAAGTACTGGGACCAGTTGTAAGTGCCTGAGCAGAATCACATACGTTCCTACAAAAAGTGGGGACGAAGTACATGGAACCTGGGCACCAATCTATGACGGGATTGTGCATCTTTAACCATGGTAATCGAAGGATGATCTTGAACTATGGGGCTGTAATGACATCAAAAGTCATAATCTCTGTATGCCCCGAGGGAAGGGTCAGAGTGAGATCAACAGTGTGTTCTGAGACTAAGCATGAGAGCAATGTAGTACCATCCACTGCACTGACCAACTCGGGACATGACTTGGGTTCCACAGATATAGCATTGTCTCGTATATATTGTGCATCCATGTAGTTCCCTGTGGCTCCAGAATCTACGATAACCTTAACAGACCATGACTCCCTTGAAGGAAAAGCAAGGGTAGCACAAACAGAAAATGGTACAAGACCCGAGGAGTCCTAGATGTTCTGGCTCGACAATTGGACTCCTCTATTGTCGGGCTTTGGCGTTTCCCGCTTTCTTAGGTTTTTTGGGACACACTTGTAGGTAATGTTCTGATGATCTACAATAGTTTCTTTTATGGTGTTCCCGCTCATCAGTGGATAGTGGACCTAGCAATGTCCCTATCTGCATGGGTTCAGAAAGCGTTGCAGCATTGAATTTGGAAGGTTAGATGATAGTGTTTTCCTCTACCCTTTACGTTCGGCCATGCGTGCATCTATTTGTAGAACAAGATCCGCAAGCTCAGGGAATGGCATAGGGACCACTGGTACCATAGCTAGCACATCATTCAATGGATCAGATAAACCTTTATAGAACAATGCCCCTTTCTTTTCGTCCGGACAACCGGTTTCTGCTACTAGCTGGTTGAATTTAGCCAAGTAACTCAAGAAAGGTGTATCCCCCTGTTGTAGGGAAAGCACTTCCAGATCAAAAGCCTGAGACTTGTCACATGTGGCGAAAAACGCGGGACATCACTGCTAAAAACGCGCCACAATCATGAAGCAAATGACTGCCTTCTTCCAACAGAGGGTTAGCCCAAACTGCGGCCGTACCCCCCATATAGGATAGTACAAAGGCTGCTTTAGTAGCAGCATCCGCAAATGAGAAGGGTCTACATGAGAAGTGTAAACGATATTGGTTGATAATTGTCCAGAAGGATTTTCGATCACCCAAAAAACGTTCAGGCGGAGCCAAAGGAAACTGTGCCGCCATGTAGACGGGGACGTTCTTCTGTCTAGGTGGAACCCCGCCTGAGGCTGTACCGGAAAAAAAAAGAGGGAGAAGCCTTTGCCCCGGATAGCATGACAGCGTGTAACTCATTGATACGACGTTGAGTAGCCTTGTGAGCTGCGCTCACTTCTGCTCTTAAATCTGCCACCAACTGAGTCAGGGCCGTTAACGGGTCCGCAGCTGACACCATAGTGTGGTAAGGCTAGGCTTCTGAATATGTTAGACACAGCATCTACAAACAGAACAGATTGTCAGTGCTTGACAAGCCGTGAAGTTATTGGGTGTTTCTGACAATATACCCCTCAAGAGTACAAAAGGACAGATTGAGGTGAGTATTGCCCGAAAATGAGTTACACCCTGATACACCGCTGGCTTCAAAGAAAATAACAAAAGTTAGCCAAGAACACACTCACTAGAGTATAGCAAAAATAATACCAATAGTAATACTCACTAAAGAAGAATGTAGAATGTCTGCCAAAGATATTGTGTATGGAAGTTGTAACCCTGGAAATATAACCATAATTATAGGCTAACAATTCACAATAAAAAAGTAGAAAAAAAAAATAGAGTTCAGAACAAATCTTACCAGTGTTTGACAGAGCGATATTTTCCTGGAGAATGTTCAGGTGTCCTTATCCTGTACTGTGGAGGTCAATCCAAATAGCAAGTTCCGTATAGACTATTCATGTTGGAACGATGACGCCTACAAGAGCCCTGAATTCCACCTAACACTGATGAAACGAGGACGCCTGTAACCAAGTTCCGTAATCCAAGCAAGGTTCAAAGAAAGTTCTTGAAAAGTTCCGAGATACAAGGTGACAGTTCAAGGATAAGACAAAAGCAATCCAATGGGAAAATCCGAGGTCGTAATCCGAAAGCAATAATGTCAAAACAGCATGCGAAGAAGTCCGTTGAACGTTCCGGGTCGAAAATCCGTCACTGTACAGAAACCGAGGACATAGAAGAGAGCAGTCCAGATGCAGAAACGGGGTCAGGGTAAACAAGAGAAAAACATGCAACAATGAAAACACCACTAGGAACAAGATTCAGAAGCAGCGCTCTGAATTGAGGGTGGAGCCTTTAAGGCATCAGCTGACTTGACACACAACACCTCGCCATGCACAAACCAGTGGGAGTCTATGGAAAGGCTGCCAGCATTTCCAAGACAACCCCCAGCATTCCCGGAACGAGACGCGGCGCATATAGGTTTTACCTTTGCGATACGAATTCCCACGCTGTCTGCTTGAAGCTCTATGTGATGGACACACAGGATTGGAGGAAGCGAACGAGTACCTGACTTGTAAAGGTGAACTGTGTGCACGAGAGCATGGTGCATTCCTGACACAGATCATTATAGCGTTACATGGATGTTGCAAAAGAAAAGTCCACAATCAAATTCCCCTAAAAAATGTTTTTCTGAAGTGTTTCAGAAAAATGCTGAATCAGTGGATACTCTTGATAAACATGATGTGGTAGGTAGAGTCATGGTGAAAATAGGTTCACTGTGCCCAGGCATGGCCCCAGTCTATGCTTATTGGGCATTGCAGGTGAAGGTAGGGTCTCTGTGCCTCAGTCATGGCCTTTGATTATTCCATGGGAATGATGATTATCAGGCATATGAGACACAGTGACCACTGGGCATGGCCGCATGCCATTCCTATATCCTAGTACACCTAGGTCCATACACTGCTCACTCCCCACCTAACCTGAGACTGGGTCATCTGATACTGACTGTTTCCTCCCCTGGTTACTTGAAGATCCATTGCTGACTACTGCCTGATTACTTCCCTGTTGTTAGATCCCCACTCCCTGATCTTATTTTTTCCCTATGATTTTAAAGTGATCCATTGCTTCTCGAAGATAGGTCTGCACTCAAAACATATTCTAATAATAAATGATATATTCCCATAAGATCAGTGTGCTAGGCAGAACAGTATACTGAGCAATGGACCATGACTGAGGGCACCAAAAGAGTAAAGGATTGGAAGGAATATGTATTGTGTCCAGACTATTGGGCATTGCCTTCTGATTTCAGCCATGCCCAGTGTTCCCTGGAGGTATGTTCACCAAGCACAGTTCAAGGTCAAAATTCAGGTCTTGGGCACAGTGACTAATGGGCATGGCCAGAAGCCAAATCATGTGGGCAATGCAGATAGGGATACTGCCTGGGGCATGGCCAAAGGCCATGAATCAAGACCATTGTATGAGAGACATGTCGCTATATTGTGTGCAACAGACACTAATGGTAGGGAAAGACACAGTGAACCTACTTGTCTTGCCCACTGATCATGCTACCGAGCCATGCTCCCTACCCAAGAATAGATGCCCATGTCCACGGGCTATTTGAATTGTGGGCTGCTGCTAGTGCCATTATTTTGTTTTGAATAGTCACATATTTATACTGTTAACAAGGAAAATTCATGGATGGTTTAATACATTAAATATATCAATGAGATTATCTATCATTACATTTCTGTTCTTGAAAACTCTGAAATTCAATATTCAGTACAGTTAGGGTACCCAGCGCACAGCTGATTTTCGATGGACTTTCGGTTGGCATCAGTGTCAACGTGAAATTCATTTTTGGTGTGGTGAAAATCTGTGCAGTTTTTATTTAGAAAAACAAGTTGACCAAATGACATAAAGATTCAATGTCCTTTGAATCGGTTGATATTCTGTGGACACAATTTTAACTAAGCATTTAGAAATGTGACTATTGTGAAAATTGTAAACTGGTCACAATCTTGTATCCTTGGATCCTGAACTACAAAACATTTGAAATTGGGAAGACAACAGTACAATGGGCCATGTCCCAGAGTGTTAGAAGACACCCTCCCTATCAAGGGGTTTGGGCTTGAAAAATAGCAAGGGCAATCAGATTTCCAAGGGTGTTATTTGTTTTATCAGGCTAGTTCACAATTTCTCAGAAACTGTTGCATGTCTCACAATGTAAAGGAGTCTTATCTTATCAACATGTTTGTCATCTTAGTCAGTTCCCGCCTGATAGTTTGTTATTTCACCTAGTAGGGTGTAGCTTTTCCTATTAGTCACAGGTTCCATCTTTCCCTTTTTATCCCTTTTCTGATGTCCAGTACCGTCTAATTCTTCCCACCTCCTCCAGACTAATTGGGTTTTATCTCTTCATCTCTATTACATGATCTTCACCCACTAACTTTGCCAATTTTACCAACCTCATTTGGCTCCTGGAAATTCTTCCTTTATCCATTTCAATTTAATCCCAGCAGTCTCTTTCCCATCGTGCTCTTTTCCCTGTTAGGCCCTTCATAGTTTCTTTTCTGGTCTAAAACCTGCTCAGCTTGTGTTGTTTCTCTCACCCTTTTGTTGTGGCATAGCATCCTCTTAGCTTGTTAAAATTGAGTTGCCTAGGGTCCTTGTACTTTCTATTTAAGGCGCTATCTCTTATGTTGTTATTCCATCTTCCTTGTGTTTTCTCGATTCTTAATTTCCTCTTAATTGCCCATTTTGTCTTTAAGTTCTGAGCGCTCCCCTTCTTGGGTCTTCTCCTCTCCTCTCCTATCATATTTTAGCATCTCTGTCTCATACTAATTTCCCTTTCACTTTCAATGCTCCACTCTGCCTCTTCTCCTCTGATATCTTCTCCCCCCACATTCTGGGTCTATTCTTTAGGTCACTTCTTTAACACAATGCTATAATCTCCCTGCTTTTACACATTCCCACTGCCTACATCTTCAACATTGTTCAGTGTTATTGCTCCCTCTCTCTCTCTGTCTCCTTACCCCCTCTCTCTCTTCCTCCTTCTTTCTACTACACTTTTCACTCTTTGCAAACTGCACCTTGGACTCCCTGCCCTCTTAGCCTGAGGAATTTAAGACTAGGTTCCCACTCAGAGTCACCACTGACACCCTGTCTTCCATGTCCACTTAGTCTTAGGAACTCAAGACTAGTCTCCTGCTGCCACAACAGTAAGCTAAGCCCTGAGGACCGAAGGGCTGTGGATCTTACTGTTTGCTGTGGCGAGTGGAAGGAGAAGGAGAAGAGGGTGTTGAGGTGCGTGTGCCTATACCTTTAACAGCAGCTGACCTGGTCACCTGACTTTGGTCACAAGGTATATAAGGCCGCCTCTTTCACCCTTGTGGCGCTAAGCCCTGAGGACCGAAGGGCTGTGGATCTTACTGTTTGCTGTTTGGCGAGCGGCGTACGGCGATATCGCACAGGTTAACTGCTACCCGAGAAATGGATCCATCAAATCTATATACGTCTAAGGTGCCACGAAGGACTAGAGCACAAGTAAGACAAACAGCAATGACTACCATGACCCAAGCAAACATCATCAGAAGCAATAAAAAAGTGAGTGAATACTTTTCTTGTGGGTCGCAATCTGGTAATACTGACTTAACTGATGACAACGCTGCCACACAGTTGGAAGAGGTGTTTGAACCCGTGCAATCCACAGACGAGGTTGCACCCATTAAGCAGATCTCGCCATCGTCCCTGGCTCCTCCAGTGTTGGCTGAACTCAATTCACCCGCCCTATCCGCCCCATTTTTCCATGTGCATCAGGCGGAGGAAGAGGGGTGCATAGTTATAACATCCTCGATCGAAGCGAAGGGGGCAAAGAATAACCTTGATTTGTCGAGTAATACGAGCACATCTAACCTGGATGAGCCGACTAGCAGTGGCGCCATGCCGCCAGCGATGTGCGCGGCGGCTGTTGCCGGTGCGGCTGGAGGCGTCCCGGTTACAGAGGGGGCCGCAGCGGCCTGGTGGTCCAGTGCTGCGTCTGACTCTCCTGCCGCGGTGCTCGTTGATGACGCAGGTGGGCCGGCCGGGGGGGCGTGGCCTTCAGCGGCAGCCAAGGTCACATGTGGGGAGGGTAATGTGGGCGTCCCGGGGCTGGTGTTGCGCCTGGGAGATCTGGCTGCCGCGGTGATTGACGCAGCAGCGTCTGCTCGCCCCGAGTTCCATACAGGGCTGTCCAGTGGAACAGACAGTGCTAGCTCTGCCATTAATAACGCTTTGAACGACAGCCCTTTTAAGGAGCCCAGTGGGACGACCGTTTGGCATCAGAATTCGAGCCCGCTTACACCCCACGTTAAAGAAACTGCCCCGCTGAGCAATGATAAAAGAAACTCACTAGAGGTCGTCTCGGCCGTGTTACAGAATCTGTAAATAACTTAAATAAATCTAGATCGTGTAAAAGGCCATCTGTATCTACCCTAACAGCCGAAATATCTCCAAAAGCCCCTCAGAAAAGAACTTGTATGAATGTCACCGAATCAAATCGTGATATATGGGGATCGAGCAACTACAAAAGAAGCAAAGCATGCACTGCTGAATCGCCTGAGAGCCTTTTTCAATCTCAAGATGGTAACGTTGTCGATTCCCAGAAAAGAATACTGATCCCACACACGAGCGGTCACTCTAATAACAAGAAATCCCAGTTCGGTGTAAGGGAAAGTTCAACTTGTGAAGAGACGTCTGATGTTTCGGAAACGTCAGATTCCTCGATGGGAGACCGTCCCTTCCCAAAGATAAGGAGGAAATGGGCCGGAGGGAGGCGTTTTGTTCCTGAGACAGAGAGGAAGATAGCAAAAGATCGAACCGCTCCTTGTGTTCATGTGCCCTCTAGTGATCTCATGATGGCGCTTACATCGGCAATGGCAATCTCGATGGCACCCTTTACTAAGTTATACGAATCCTTGAGCGACAATGTCAATGACGTCACTACGTTACTAGCCTTGTTGAATTCAAAACTGATCCATCTTGAATCAATGCAAGAGATAGAGAGACATAAACAAGAAGATGTATCGCATCAAATTTTGGCTGGCATCACAGCAGTAAAAGAGGCAAAAAAGAATGACATGATTGATAAAAAATTATTCACTGAGGTTGCAAAGGAAGCCTTGTCCTTGTTTCATAGATCACATGTTATCAAAAAAAGCGAAGACCGGCTGGGCGACGAAAATCCAGAAGAGCCGGGAAGTAAAGCCCTGCCCACTAATGTGAATACATTTGCAAGTTCCTCACCGTTGGCTAAGATGTCGCCTCTATGTTCAGAACCAATCCACCAATTGAAGCAAGTCCTCCAGGATGATAAGGCAGTTGATGCCGTATCAAGTGAGGTGATTAACATCTCACATGAATCACTGAAAGACAGACCATATACGCTGGAAATGGAGGCGCAAAAACAAATGACTGTGAGTGAACCTCGGGATAAAAACGTTGGCCAAACATCTTCTCTTGATATTTCCTTTAACACAGCATTTCTGCAAACAAAAAATGCAGTCAATCCAGCCTTAGGGGACGTGCAAATGGCCTCCGGCGCTTCTATAGTACAGAAAACTACAGAGTTGGCCCCCGAGCTGCAACTCGCAAAAGTGGCAACTCCAAAGCCTGTAGGCTTGTTTTCCATCTTCGGAAGCGTAGACAACGAAGTGCATTCGCCTGTACATGCTGGCAGAAAGTCTTGTAACGTACAATTGAAAAAGCAAAAAAACATGCCTGCCAGAAAAAAATCGCAACTAAAAGGAGCTAGCAAATTTCTGCGGAACTTAAACATGTTCCAAATAGTTGACAAGGCCATTACTACCAGCTTGAAATTAGCGGACACTATTAAGGAGACTCAAAATGCTCATCACGAATTGGATGACTTAAAGTCCAAGGTGTCGCAGAGTCCGTCGAACGATGAGGACTTAGTCATACAAACAGAACTCTTGAACATGTCAGTTTATGAAGATAACAGCGATCCTGATGATGAGGTGAATAAAACTGCTGATGACATATGCGCTGTTCAAGAAGTGGTTACTTCTTTAGCTGGTAAAAACATAAGTAATAACCCTCAGAATCCAGCACCAGAAAACCAAAGCTGTCCTAAGTTGGAAGCACAGCAATGTGAAACTCCTTCAACTTGCCCCATTCGAGTAGCCAAAAATAGAATTTGCGAGATTATGCCACATGTTAATGAGGAGCCTGACATAATCAGAGAGCAGAGGAGTCCAGTTTTCCTGACCTTGCATGCGAAAAGGGAAAGACAAAGGCTTCAAGGCCTACTTATGTCTCAAAAATCTGATCTAACTGGGCCACTTGCCAAAAAAAAAGAATCCTGTTCAGAGGTGTCCCCTGTTTTTGACGCCATTACAGAGAAATCCCAGAAACTGGTCTTTCATAAGGCCTCCCCGGCGACACTAAATCTGAAAAATAAGACAGCGCCACATGCTCCTAGACAAACAGAACCCTCATTGCTGATCAAATTAGTGCTTGAGCGTCTGGAGGGCGAGGATAAACTAATTTTGAACAGAACCAATGTGTTAAAACTGCTTCACTATGTACCCCGACTTCGCTCTTTGGAGTCGAAAGACTTGAAAATAATCGAATTTCCTGAGGAACGTCGCACCGATAAGGTGATTCTACATGTAAATTCCAACTTAATCGCAAATGTAATCTTGGAGGCGAATGAAGAACTACTATCAATGGGTTTCGACACGTATAAAGCGAGAAACCCGGAACAACGAGAAAATGATAAAGATGCGACGATAACTGAGCTTGGCGATATCCAGTTTCCTATGAAAGGCACGTCTAAAGCTCACGAAGAGGTGAGAAAACTAGCTCAAGGAGAATTAAATCGACAGGTCCATCCTGAACAGATCGATCTCTCTTGCACGACCCAGTTTCCATCTCTTCCGTCCCAAGGCTTTACGGCGGCAGAAAAGAACCCGCAGAGTCGAATTGTCCCAATTGAGAGAATTAAAATTACCATTGAAAATGGGAGATGCCCAGGAAATTACGTGCCACCACAAACAAATAATCAAAGGGAACCCGAACGGGCGAAAGACTGGAAATGGATGGCTGTGGCCTTGAATGCTCATTCGATCAGCTAACGCCCAAATATTATTACCGAGCAGGAATGTTCCTTTGCCTCATGGAACACACGCGGTTTTTTACATCTTCTAAACAACAATTGGGCACAAGACCTACAATTTATTTGTTTACAGGAAACCTGGATGTGCGAACTACCAATAGCTCCAGAGTACGAGTGTGCACTAAATCCAGCGATTAAAGCCGAGAAGGGCCGTCCAGTTGCAGGCCTGTTAACAATGATCAAAAGATCATCGGGCTACCGACTGCACAACTCAGTCAATTACACTGCATTCATTCAAGTCTGCGAGATACGTAAAACTGCTGCTGCTGCCAATGCTTGTGACGTGATCTATATCATTAATGTATACTGGAACCATCAACGGACTGGTTCACTGCCATTCGTCGACCAAATTACTGCAATCCTTGATAAGTTGCTGGAATCAAGCAGTGGAAGCGCAGTGATAGTCTGTGGGGATCTAAATATCGATTTCTTCAAACCTCAGAATTCCTCTAAAAACCGTTTGGCAGAGATATGGAGAGAAGAGATGGAAGTGAGAGGGCTCGCGATGTTAAACGGTCACACGCAGGGTGACATTCCAGCTAAGTCCACATGGCAGCGCGATGGGCAAAGTTCCACTATCGATTACATGTTTGTATCCGATACGTTGCATAGAAAAATAAAAACTATGAAAATCCGCTCAATGCCCAACAGTGATCACGATATGCTGGAACTTAGATTCCTTGACACGAAAGGCCTGCAATGCAATAAGTGGAACTCCAAAGTATTGGTGGAAACCAATCGCCTTCGCTTAAAACTGAAAGAACAGGACGTGGTGAAGATAAGCCGCCAGTTTAAGGCAACGACGAAAGAGGTTGAATATACGCCAATTCTGTCTCAGTTCAAAAGCAAGAATCTTGGTCTCAAAAACCAGTCATTTGCGAAAAAACATAGCTTTGACCTTATGATAATGCAACGGAAAAGATCCATGAGAGCAGAGATTCGTAAAAACAATCAGGGCCCCATGTCTGAAATAACTACAAAAAACAAAGCGGTTAAACAAGCCTATAAAAACTGGCTTAAAAGTCATCGAGTCGTACTACAGCAAAACGACGCCGAAGCAATGATGAAGATTCTCAGGAATAAGAACAGTGGCGAGTTCTGGCGTACCATCAACTGCATGGAAACCTCGCAAATGGCTCTGCAAGCGTGCCCAGTATTAGAAAAGGAGTGGGTCAAGCACTTTACTGACCTATACTCCAAAGACGTTGTTCCAATTGTGCCAATCTCCAACATAACCTCATGGAACCTACACTTTACCAAGGATGAAATCCGAGAGATAATTGTGAGAGCTAAAAACTCTCGTGCGCCCGGTCCTGACGGGTTATCTAACTGTATGATCAAACAATTTCCGGACCTATGGACTGACATATGCTATGATCTATTTACGAGAATCAACCAACAACCAACCAACCTCTTGGAAGACTGGCATTATTGTGCCGATCTTCAAGAAGGGGAATAGAGCATCACCAAAAAACTATCGCCCGGTGGCCTTGCTTGATGTGTTGGGTAAGATTTTTGCATCTCTCTTGCAAGTGCAACTGACTAACTGGGCCAAAACAGCGAAAAAAATAGATGAACGACAAGCGGGCTTTGTGAAATTTGTTTGATGCTCGCTAAACCTGCTGATTCTAAATATGCTTAAAATGGAAGCCTTAAGAACGAACACGAGAGTGTATCTGGCCTTCGTCGACTTTTCTACGGCCTTCGATATGATCGATCGTGAACTGTTGTGGGAAAAACTAGAGTTGTGGGGTTGCCCGGTTGGCCTACTAGCGGCAATTAAAGATCTCCACACAAACACCTCAATTGCCATTCGGTTGGATCCTTCAGGAACGTTGTCCACCCAAATCAAGACACTGAAAGGAGTGAAGCAGGGTTGCCCACTAGCAGCCGCGATTTTCAGTCTATTCATCTACGATATCGGTGAAGCGATTCAAACAGTGAGATCCTTTCCACCTAATCTCAATGGATCGAAGATAAACTGGCTGCTGTACGCAGATGATTTAGTTATCCTGGATTTAACACCTATCGGGCTCCAACGCAAACTTGATGCTGTACAGAACTATGTTTGCCAGAATAATTTGAAGATCAATACATCTAAAACAGAAATATTGGTGTTCGAGAACTTGAAAACAAGTCACAACTCAAAAGGCTCAAAGTATGTATGGTCTCTAAATCAAGAGAAATTGCAGATATCAAAAAGTGTAAAATACCTTGGCATGACACTTAATTCCAGTATCTGTGAGGAGCCTTGGGTGGCCGATTCAAAAAGGAAATGTGGCCAGCTGGCCTGTCAAGGTCTGGTAATTCACAAAAAATATGGGCAATTTTCAATGATACCATTACGCAACTTTTATGAACAAAAAGTAGTACCAATTCTGGTATATGGTGCAGAAAATGCCTTTGGTTGTCCATCAACACATTGGAGCTCACTAGAACATATGTTCTGGTCAAAGACCCTAAATCTACCACCTGGAATCGCAACTGCCTGTATACGGTATGAATTAGCATTAATCTCCTTGCATGCGAGAATATGCTGGAATCAACTTGCACTATTTCGAAAAACGTGTGTAGAAGCGGGAATATTTCAATTCCAGATATTTCACAAGGCGGCATCAGGAAGTCCAGATATCCTTTCTCAATGGATAAAACGCTGTGAAGATCTTCTGGTGATCAACAACATCAGCTTGCAAATTCTCCATAGTAATCCTGCGGCCGCAAAAGTGCGACTATGGCGTGCTGACTGGATAAATACATGTCGTGAGCGATTAATGGCTAATGCGATGACAGACTCTCCTATGGAAGCAAGAGGGTATAACATCTTGCAAAAATACTTGTCCCGCTTTCCAAACGCAAATGCAAGAAGATTATTTTTACTGTTCTGGTTGAATGCATTAAGAACCAAAGAGCGAACCAGTTATTGGGCGTGTAATGCGGGACTAACCTCTACTTGTCGCTTTTGTAATAAGGAGCTAGAGTCCTTAAAACAGTTAGTCCTCTTCTGCTCAGCTCTAAGAGACGCTAGATCAATACATCTGGGCCAATGGTCAGATGCAAATCGTTCTGCGTGCACAGAAGAGTGGTGGCCGAAAATGTGGAATGGACTGGACATGAAACTAATCTTGCCCTTGACTTCCTTTCTGGCTATTGTCGTAGCGAAATTAAAAGAGAACGCAGGTCAATAACGAGCCGGAGAAAAGGGTTGAGAACTCTTAAAAACCATCTTCAAGGGGAAATCTGGGTGACAATCTCTGTCCGAAGGTATGGGGAGAATGAAATCGATCCAGTCGGGGGCATTGATAAATGATGACGGAGTCGGTAAAACTCTTGTTTTGTGTAGATGTTTGTGCAATATTTTAAAGGTTTGTTTTAAACCAATAAAATTAATTAAAAAAAAAAATAAGCTGGCCCACAGAGTGTTTGCACCAGTTCTCTCCAACAAAACCCATAGCTCTCCATATTCAATCCTCAAAACCTTGCAGAGTCACCCTTGCAAGGATGTCAGCTCCCCGGCTCTCCATAGCCTACATCTAGGAGCCTTCAACACCCCAATTCTCAAAGGAGCACTGATCAATGCTTGTTCCTTGGTCACCCATGCTATTGATATTGCTGACCTCATCATAGCTAACCAATTGGATTTCCTGGCCGTAACAGAAACCTGGCTTAGTCCTTCAGCTGGGCCTTCATTATCCTTGGCCATTCCTGACAACTATACAATCATACATTCTGACAGAAACACTGGCAAAGGTGGTGGTGTGGACTTCATAGTCAAATCCCACCTTATCCTCAGAGAATTCCCAAATAATGGCCTGCCCTCAGCTGAGCTCCTCTCAGTGAAGCTCCCACTTTCAGATACTTGCACTCTCCTACTCCACCTCATCTATCGTCCCTGTGGTGCCATCTCATTTTTTGCATGAAGCCTTCACCCATCTCCTTACCCAAAATACCAAACCGGGTTCACAAATCATTCTATTAGGCAACTTGAACCTAGGTTTACATGACTCCAATGACACAAACACCACTACATTAGATAATACCATCACACAACTGGTGTTTAAACAACATATTGTCAAACCTACCCATGACAATGGCAGAACGCTGGATTGGCTGGCTGACTTTAACTGCTCTGCCTCAATACATAACAATGCACCATGTGAATGGTCTGATCACCATTGCATCACATTCTATATAGAGACAGGCACTCACTCTATGCCCCACACTGCCATGGTCCCCAATTTCTATCTAGTAACAAATGTAACATTTCTCTAGACAGCCTTCTCCCACTTCTACACCCTATCACTGATCCCGCCTACTACTCAGATCTGGATCCATCCTCCCTGGTAGAACTTTACAACAACGCTATGGAACAAGCCCTAAATCAAATTGCGCCACTAAAATTAAGAAAGGTGAAACTGGCTGCTCACTTAAATAAATGGTTCTCAACTGATCTAAAAGCACTCTGCAACGCTAAAAGATCTACCGAAGCCAACTGGAGATAATCCCCTTGAAGCTTTACCAAGGAAAGCTTATTCTCAGCTGTGGTATCCTACAAACCCGCCATCACGAATACCAAAAGAGAGATCTTTAATACCCAAATTCAGAATGCCAAATCGGATACAAAAGAGATATTCTTTATCTTAAGAGAAATGGACACACCTGCACTGCCCCCTGCTGACTGTACCAAAGACAAAGCATGGTGCGCCAACATCCAGAAAGCTTTCTCAGACAAGATAGCCTTATTACAAAACAAAATCGAGATGGAAAAGAACAGCCTTAATCCTAACGCTCACTCACTCAACCCACCTCCTACTCACCTACTTGCCTGCCCACCTTTCCATTTCTCACTGGTAATTATGGGGAAGTGGTAAATATAATAGTGGTTCTTAAACCCTCTAATGTCCAGGGCAATACCTGCCCAGCTCCAATCATCAAGGATGGGGCTATTGAATTAGCACCCTTCATCACCACCTTGATTAATGCGTCCTTTAAAGACCCAATAATCTCAAAGAGGCATTGGTCATGCCTCTCCTCAAAAAACCCAACCCAGACCCAAACATACCAACAAATTACCTTCCCATAACAACGGTCCCTTTTCTCTTAAAGATGCTAGATGGAGTAGCCTATCTACAAATTCAACAACACCTTGAAATCAATAACCTCCTAGGCTTAAGACAATCTGGTTTCAGACCCAGGCATGGAACGGAAACTGCCCTCTTAGATTTAAAAATCCAAAAGTATGAAGCTAGAGACAAAGGCAACCTGGCTATCTTGCTCCACTTGGACTTATCAGCGGCGTTCGACCTTGTTGACCACCAAATTCTCACTAAACACCTCTCTACCACTGCAGGTTTCTCCCCCAATGCCACCAGTTGGGTACAATCCCTCCTCAATGATAGAACCATCAGAGTCTTTGCCCCCACAGCGGCGGCATAGCCAGCTCCTATCCATTGTGGAGACCCTCAAGGATCTTGTATTTCACCAACGCATTATAACATATTTACAAAGCTCTTATTTGATCGTCTTGATAGCCTGGATGCCACCTACACTAACTATGCATACGACACTCAGGTACTCATCACACTCACTAGCTGATATGAAAAAGATTCTGAGAAACTAAATGAAGTCTATCTTGAAATTCAGGCATGGGTGGCAACTCATAGCCTCTGCCTGAATGATGAAAAGACGGAATTTATGATTGTCAGCACGCAAGCTTGGCTAAATAAACTCAACGCAAGGTAAAACTCTTTCAATATCGACGGCAATATCGTAAAAGTTGCCAAAGAGGTGAAAACCCTTGGCGTTTATCTAGACTCTACACTCTCTCTCAAAAAACAAGTAAACTCCATAGCCTCTCGACAGCTTACACTAACAAACGTATTATTCCAGCAAACCTTTCTTATCAACTAACAGCCACCTCACACTTGCTAGGACTCTGTTCCTGTCCAAATTGGAATACTGTAACACCTTATTCCTTGGCTCAACTGAGCACAACCTGAATAGATTCCAAGTTCTCCAGAATAACGCCATTCCCTGTGCCCTGAATATACCACACTCCAGTCACATATCATCCCCTAGACGAGACTCACTCTGGCTACCAATACGGGACAGAATCAAACTATGGGCACTCGTCATTACTAATAAATGTCTGGCAAAGACAGCCCCCCAATACCTATCTGACAAATTCTCTAGACATTCCTCTACCAGACCCATTAGAACATCCTACCAACACTGCCACAATATACGCAAGTATAATCTAAAAACGGCAGGGAGTTCAAGCTTCCCAGTGCTAGCACCAAATGGTGGCACTCCCTTCCCACTTCCATCAGAGCTGAACGATCTTATTGGACTTTCAGGTCTAGGGTAAACACCTGGCTCTTCTCCCAGTAATTGTACCTCTCAAACTGTATGACTGGTCACATTATACCGTTACTTGCCATCTGATCTTCATTGCATGATCCTCTGTCTGGCACTAAAACTCAAACCTGCGCCCAGACCTCTTGCAGCAACTGTATATTCTGTAAATACTTTTTTTGTATGGAGTCTGACTACACAGCAAACTGTCTTAGCTCTGTAGCTATTTATTTGCTTATGTTCTTTGTACATTTTGGGTTTGTGTTTTGTAACTCTCTAACTTGTCAATCGATATGAATCTGTAACTATGTAACCAAGCTAAAGTGCCTTGATACCCGAGGGTTAAGTGACTATAGAAATAAAAAACTAAACTAAACTAAACTTTTTATCTCCACTCCCTTGTCTATGGTCAAATCCTCCTTCCTTTTTCTTTGGTCCTCCTCATCCTTCCCGCTCCCTCTCTTCTTTTCAGAAACTACTATGCCCTCTTGCAGATGACCCTCTTTTCTATTGAATTTCTATTTTGGTCTTTGTCATTTGCTCTCTTATCTATCATCCTCCTCTCCTGTTCTGCCTTTTCCTCCACTATTATTTCTGTGCCTCCTCATGAAACTCCTTTTTTTAATTCACTGCCCCTCCTTTTTCTTATCACTGTATGTCTTGTCATTCATGTTCTACTCCCTTTCCTGCCACATTTCAATTCTTCTATATTGTGTTTTCACCCCAGTCTTGTTCACTATTCTCCTCATGACCCTTGCTGGCTTGGCCCCTCTCTTCTCCTTCTGTCCAGGACTCCAGTGGTTTCCATGATTCTGTGGCATCCTCCTCTCTCTTTCTCGCAGGTCACCTTCCTCTCTCTCCTTTCAGTTATTTAATTTCTTCTTAGAGACCTCACTCTCCTTTCACCTCCTGCAATCTGCATCCATCTTCATATTTCCTGCCAGCATCCTTTCCTTTCTGACCGACTCTCTTCCTTAGGTGAGGTGGCCAGGTCTTGTTTTTTGGCCATTGATTGGCTAATTAAAGCACAGGGAGAGAGATTCTTTGTTAAGAGAGGCATGTCCCCTCTTTTAATATTTATCTCAGGTCGTCTTGGGCCGCTCTGATCACACGTCACAATGCAGACACCTAAAGTCAGTCATGTCAGGGGTATGCAGTTGGGATATGGACATTACGGGCCTCATTACGACCCAGGCGGTAAGTTACCGCCTGGGCCGTGACTTTACCACCATGGCGTAAACTACGTTTACGCCATGGTGGTTGGCGGACTTACCGCCCCATTCCGAGGTCGGCGGGGCGGTAAGTCCCCAATCCCCATTTACCCTTCCCCATTCCCATTTTTGCCCCATAGGGCATAATGGGAGTGGGGAAGGCGTTAATTACGCCACCGTAAATTACGGTGGCGTAATTAACTCCATGGTCCCTTAGCGCCATGGATTTTAACACCTGCTAAAAGCAAGTGTTAAAAGCGCCATGGCGCTAAGGGACCTCGTAGTTGGCGGTAAGGGGTCGGCGCAGCTAACGCTGGCGTTAACCCCTTACCGCCAGGGTCGTAATGAGGCCCTACATGTCTTAAACAGGGATCTCATTGTTCAAGCCCTCACTTGAGGGCTTAGCATGGTTCACGCAAAGCTGCCAACATGGACACTGGCTTCCCAAATCGACCCCTCGGCTACCACCACTTCTTGGATGCCTGGGTTGCCAAGATTCAGCAGCACAGTTCACACTTTAGACCTTTCACGTCTAACTTCCTAAAAGTCATGCCGCCACTCTTCTCCATCTGCTGCCTCAAAGCCCCCAAAACCTTCAACACTACCAGTAGTATTCATATTCCCTATTCCTTCAATGTGCATGGGAAATGAATATGGCAATTTGGGGAGGATTATAAATCTGACCCGTACCATTATGGAGCCAACAGACAGAGTGAGGAGTCTTAAAAATGGTTTCCAATTCATGTTGCCCTCAGAAACTTGTTGTTCATATTACTTTCCAAAATTAAAATGGACAACTTTAAATAGTTTTGAAAAAAATGCTGTTAAGTTCCATTCAGGAGGGGGAAAACGTGCAAGGGGAGACAAAATAAACAATTTCGAATTCAAATGTGTACCAGTAAAAACAGCTTGATGGATTGACATCAAACTCGAATGAAACATTGGCAGGGAGGGTCGTGCCAGGGGAAGGACTGTACGCCATACCCTGGCACAGCATCTGCTAAGCATGACCATAGGCAATTGAACGTTAAGGGAGGATCCCTTTCATCACTACAGATTTGAATTTGGGTCTGCAGATTATACATGGACCCAACAGCAAAAAGCAGCCATTTCCATTTTGGCCAGACCTTTAATTAAATGTTTATGCAAATCACTCAACAGATATTCACAAAATAAATCAAAGCATTGAATCGGCCCAGATACCATCTTCTTATGTGAGATTTGTGCAGAACTGTCAAGTGTTGTGTGTTGTAGGTGAGATAAAATGTTCCGTAGGGGAATATTAATGGGTCACTCACCAAAACATACAACCCAGCCCTCGAACAAAAAGGTCCAGTACAGCCAGGAACCTAGCTAACACCCACAATGCAAAGGACATCTGGTGTGAGGTTTATTAGCTCAGGAGCTTCAATCTTTAGAATAACTTACACCTGAACATAACATGTGAAAAAACCTGTTCATTTCCGAAAATGTTCAAGAATAACCTCTACAAATTGGCCTACTGGTTTGTCCCTTTAGTTCTTGGTCCCCGATAAGAGCTCAGATGGGCCCCTGCCTCTTCATCCTTTCCTCTCTGTTGACACATGGGGCCTTATTACAATGTTGCCGGTCCGGAACATAAGGGTGCAAGTAAGCTTACTGGCACCCTTGTTTCTGGACTGGCAAACTATGTGTTTGCCTGCCGGCACCGTTAGCAATGGTGCCAGTGCTTCCGAGTCCCCATTCCCATAGAGTCCAATAGGATTCTATGGGAATGGGGAGTTACAATTTACCGGTGACTGACTTCCCGGGCCGCCGGACTCGTAATGAGCCGGTGGCAGCGGGAAGTCAGGTGCCAGTAAATGATTAGGGGTCGGGCAGCAACCAGCCGGTAGCACTGGCAGCGTTACTGCCGAGCCCGTAATGAGGCCCATGTACTCTTGTGCTTTGTCTGCACGTGCTCCATTACTGGGTTGCCTCTGGCTGGCACTTGGTGCACTTACTGCTCTACTTGGTTTTACAAAGCATATTTTCACTGCTCTTATGCTACAAAAACTGTGATTGACGTGTTTGGATGTCCTTGCTCCCTTGCTTCTATCCCCCAGGCCCTTCCACCACAAAGTATTCTGCATACTGAGACTGGTGCCTTTGAAATGACCAATAAATAAAACAAACACACCTAGGTATGTAGCACCAATGTCTAAGTTCTTCTTATATATTATAGCTAAGCACCTTATTCAGTAGATTATGATTCCTTTAGGGACACGTTTGCTCTATTTTGAAAACGCATTTTGTTGTTCCTTTTTGGTTGTTTAATTTCGTGCCAGCTTCTTTTATCCTACTACTATAGTACGTGTTTCACCTTCCAGCGTAATATTGCAATGCATATGTATGTCTCTGTTAAATAGTCAGATCAAATCCCCCGTTGTTATCTGCTTTCAGCTAGACATGTAATGATTGGGGACTTTGGTCAAAGATGATACCAGAGATGAAAGGTACTGTCAATAAAAAAAAAAGGTTTTTATTATAATAGCAGAAGAAATAGGATTAGCTAATCATACATTCAAGATTACATGTTTGTGAAGGTTAAGGAACGCCAGTCTTCTGTAAATAAGTGTTATGTGTATTCACATAATGGCGCTGTTAGAGCTCTGTACATGGCATGTACTGTGTCTAATTAGCTGATTGATTCAACTCTATGACCCAATGAACCTAAATCAGAAGGCCAGTGAAGATTTAGCATAGGCCTGGCAGCAAGACGGCCACATGGTTGCTTTCAGTGCTCTTGTATTATAATGAAATGTCTAAATTGAAGCGACCTTTATTGTGCAGCATTCGATTTTAGAAAATAACCAACACTGTGGCTGTAGAAAGCAAACTGTTACATTAGCAGTGGGATTCCAATGGATTGCCTTTAAAGCTTTACGTGTGAAGAATCTAAGGGTTAAAGCTGTGAAAGGGAATTTTGTTGACAAATAGTGATGCTTTGAGACTTCAAAGAAAGAGAATGATATGTGTGGCCTGCAGTTTAAAGTAAGCCATTGTTATGCTCCTGAGACCAAAGTACACTGGTGGGTAAGTGCTTCTTAAGCTCTGCTGACAGAATTGTCGATATGGTGCTGGGATGTATGCAGAACTCTGGCATTGTAAAGTTTTTACTATGAAACATTTCACAGCCTGTTATTGCCACGGATGCGGTCAAGATTGTAATTTCTGATTTAGCTTTTGCTAGCCAAATTCCTTTGATTTGTGCGTTATAAAATGTAGTCTTACCATTGTAACTACATTGTTAAAATGAATTATGCAACTGCCAATGTCTAAGCAAGCAACACATGTTTGGCAACGCTTGTGTCTGAGCATTCAATAAGCATGAACAAAGTAATTCATTTAAAAATGCAAAAAAACCCTGAACTTTAGGAACTATTTTTTGGAGAGTGGCAGAAGCGTGCTTATTCAAATTTATTTTACATTAATTAAACCATCGCCGTAATATCACTCCAACCAAAGTTGCTTCACCGAATATGTATATATACATTATAGAGCGGTGGTCGCCATCCTATAGATCAGGTGATTTGGATTTACATAGTAAATCGGAAAAAATGAATTACTAATAACCTTTGATTCATGTGACAGATTTGGCCGACACTTTGCAGACAATTTTGTACGCCTCTCCCTAGACTAGAATGTTTGGGAAAGATTATTTAGAAAATAAAAAAGTTGTTAAGAAAACACAAAAAACACATTCACCCTAGTCCCCATTCATTTTCCATAGAATAGAAGGGTACATTTTTGCTCAACCACGCAGCGGAAACCACTGGACAGATTGTTAAGCGGAAACCTGTGCAGTTCTCACTGGGACCACTGCAAAAGATTTAGGCCTACAGGTGTTTGCCAGTAAACCCACTTGGTAGCCGTCTGTACCACACAGATTCACCTGGTATCTGTGGCTGAGCAGACAGACTTCTCTCAAGAAAAGTTAGGCAGTATGTGGAGTATACAAAATAGGGCAATTTACACAGTAGAACAAGCAGACACGGAACAGAGCTTGGGTGTCAAGATATATAGGTATTTATTTATAACAACACATCTACGAAAAACACTCTGGCACTAGTACGGCAAACAACTTCAATTACAATTACTAGAAGTATCTCAATCCTCTAACAATATGTCGACAAGTCTAGGTTCATCGGCACCACTTATTTGCAGACAGAGGTGAATGCTTTAACCTAGATGGCACTCTAATATTCGTTAGGAGGGGAGAGAAAAGGCAGGGTATGAAACCAACTCGGTACCAACACTTTTACGAAACAATGCAAGGCAAGTAAGGCAGGGTCTACTGTAGATCACAAAGTTCAGAGGCCAGGCCCACTCGGAGAGAGGCAAGGCGCTATGTCCCAGAAAGTATCACAGTGGAAATGCACTTCGAGTCTTTGTTGCAAATTGTCACAGAAAGATTGGACCAGTTCAGAACAGAAAGTTGAGAAGGCTTGGAGACGACCCAATGGAGAGGCAAGGATTAAGACACCTCACACTAACCGTCACAAGAGAAGCCAGGCGGACACGGTACCTTGTATGTGGAGAGACAGCCCCGGCAGGGGCAGTTGTTCCTGGTGGTGGATGCACGTCGGGGCTTTGCCAAGAGATGAGATGCTCTCGTCGTTGAAGGAAAGTTGAAGATCGTTGCACCACCAGGGAAGAGACCAGCCGCGGAGTGCTCCGTCACAAGTCACCACCTTTTGTTTGCGGTACAGTTGTTAGTGGCTATCCGGTTGCCAGGGTGCTCAGCACGGGCAATTCGACCACGATGTCCTGGAACGAAGAAAAAGCAAAGGGGACTGGTTGTGCCCACCAGTCAGGGGAAGAAGACTCTCCGGCGGGGAGATCTCCTCTGTCGTCGGGAAGTGGTGAGTCGGTTCAGCAGGGCTCAACCGGAGGTTTCGTCGTTGCAGGTCGGCTCAGCTTTACCCTCATCGGATTCTTAGGTCCTGTGGCGAATTCTCAAGATCCAGTCCCAAAATCCCTGCTTTTATGCAGCAAACCCCCATTCATTCAGCCTAGCTGTCAATCAAAACACGGTAAGTGGTGAGCGGGGTGGCTCACCACTTGGGCCAATCACACCAGAGTGTGACATGAGTTGGCAAGGCAACTCAGTCCAGGGTGCCTAATCCCCCTGCCACACCCCCTGTGGTACCCAGACAGAATGGCACCACTTTGGAGGGCTTCTGTGCAGAAGCCCGCCAAAAGTGGAACAAAGGGCTCAACCTTTGGTTCGGAGTTACAGAGGCTAACACAGACACCATTTTAAAAAACGAGTTCTGGCAGAAAATACCAACCAATAGATTTGTTTAAGACAAATAAACCGCCGGTATTTTAGAGACTAACGGGAAAAAGTATTAGACCCCAACAATGGGAAGAATCCCATAGAATTATATTCGGGGTCGAATATAACAAGTAGTTTCCACTGCCACCAGCCAAAACTAGACGAGGAGGGACGGTACAGTGCCCCCTCGAACAACAGCTATAACAAGGGGGTTGTCCTACCCTCTGTAAATCTAAGAGGTGTACGAAGGAAATTAAGTGTACACTGGTTTATATTGACCCTAATGGGAGCACATATCATTCTGGGCAACCATTGAGAAATGTAGCATACTTGCTGATGCTAAACACATGACTCAAAAAATATAAAACAAATTTTTAATTTTTCATTTAGCTTTCTATTGTAAGCTTTTTTACTTTTTTGTGCAGCAATTCAAAGTTATTTCTTTGCATAACAATCCATGATGTCCATTCATGAAATAACATACATTGTTGAAAATTCACTGTAGACAAATAGTTGTGAATGACATGAGATGTGGATTAATCATTTATACATGTGAACAACATCTTAAAAATAAAGTGTCCCATGACATTGAAAAAAAGGAACACACTATGGGAGTGTGAGTGAAGGAGACGGTAAATCTAGGTCTCCTGTGCCCGGCTAAAGTCTGACCTTATATTCGGTCAAACTCGAACAACAGACCCAGGGGTAATCGAATTACCCCTACCAGTACGTCCACAATAGGATGGTTTGTACTAGTTCTGTTAGTAAATTTAGGTCTAGTAAAGCCAATGGTGACTTTACATGCCCTGGGAGACAGTAGTCAGTCCCAGGGTATGGAGTCTATGGTGGGGATCCTCTAGGACACCCCAGTGTTACAGCACAGAGGGTGCAGTGTAACACACATAGCAAAACATATGAGACCCTATGGAGTAAAAGACCCCATAGCCCATAGAACACATTGACATTCAAAGGAATTAACCACATTCATGTCCAAGAGTGGGAGAAAAAGTGTCTCACTCTTGGCAGGATGGAAAAAACAAACTCCAGAAATCCAGCAAAGCTTCTTGGGGACTCACTAGGTTAGGAAATTCAGCCTAAACAGAGAATTCTCCCTAACACAGATGTGGACCAGGTTTGAAACAACTTGGGCACGAAGCGTTGACTTGCAATCCTTTTGTGGTTTGGGGTTATTTCCGTCCAGTACGTGTTTATATTATTTGACGGAGAAGGCAGTACCCCCTTCTCAAAAATAAATAGCTATATCTCCCATTGATAATCTGGGTGTTTTGGGGGTGTTTATAAATGAAACAGCCACCATCTTATTTGTATTCTCAATGCGAGTGATAGCTGCGGTTATACACAGGTTATACCTCAATGCAGAATAAAGTCATTTACAAGTCAAAACACATGTAAATGCCATCAAGCTAGAGGTGGGGCGAGGCAAGAGGACACCACCTGAAATTTGGGAGCTGGAGGTGGGCTAGGGACCACATTTGCAACATGAGGGTAAAACATTTTTCACATACCGTTGGGTATAACCACGGGTATACACTTGGCTACCCAATATTTCAACTAAAACAGCATCACAGAAATGATGAGCATTGTGGGGGGAATGGGAGATGGCAGGGGAGCAGAGGAGATCATCAGGGGAGAGGGGGAGCAGGCACACATGAGGGGTAGCATTGGTTAGGATATGGGAGGGCAGGGAAGCATTCTTGTCTGCTGTTTTTCCCAATAGCCAGGGGTGTAATGACTACAAAGGCCAAATGCCATGACTAGTGAACAGGGAGTGATTCAAAACATACAGTGGGCATGGCCGCTGGCCATGTCTAGTGACACCAAAAAATATACAGTTTGGAGACCACCAGGGGGCACAGGAGATCTGGCTGGCTAACCCGTTGCTTCCTTTCTCCAGCGGAGGAAGGCAGTAGAAATTGACTCCTGTAGACCCACTAATTGACATTTGTGCCTTGGACAAAGGAGTGTGAAGAGGCCAGGAGTATATTTAAGCCCTTCATGAGCTTTACACGCATCCTATGACTGAAGATTGGCCTTGGTGTTGTAGACGCGTGGCCTCTGAGAATAGCAGGGCGGTGATGCAGAAGTGTGCCTCAGACGTTGACTTTGTTAGAGCGCCCGCTGCGTGAGATCTTTCCTGTCAAATGTGGAACTGAGGCTGTAATGTGGATGCTGTGATCCTAGATTGATAAACCTCTTAATACCATGATTGTTTCATGTGTGGTATGTGGAGGTGTTTGCCCGCTCATGAGAAAAATCCCTTTGTTTTTTAATATTTTTTTTTTCTTTTCGGTAAGCATGCAGCATGCCACTGAAGCTCCATGGGTGAAGCAATATTGGAGCTTGGATTGATAGAAGTGTGGCTCATATTTCTGTTAGCGCTCCGTATTTAATATTTGAATCAGTGTATGGACAATTCTTGTGCTCACTGTACCTGCTTGAGCACACGTAGCGCTCTTGGGAAATGTGCTGGTTTGTTGGTGCAGGGCTCTGTATTTCACAAAAGGTGTTAATTGATGGCTCAGTTTGAAAGCTATCTATTACGAACCGCCATTTGAAGTGATAAAGGATCCAACTTTTATTTTCATTGCGATGATGATGAAGGTATTTTAATGCAGTGACTTTTTCTGGACACCAAGTACTGGATTGTGTTGTTATTTTATAGTGACATTTGGAACTTTTGTTGTTAACAGGTGCCAGGGGTTTGGCTTACCGTAGCTGCTTTTGGTCATCTTGATCACACCCCAAAACTTTGAGATTATTAAAATCTTTTGTTAGGCCCTCAAAGTCAATGGAGGCTCCTCATGAATCATCTGATGGCTCAGAAAAGTGTCCACCAAGGCAGATATCCAACTATTGTTAGATGAAATTAAATCAATGAGAAGTGAGGTCTTGGCCTTCGTTAAAGAGTTCAAGGGGAGAGTTGAAATGTTGTAATACAGAATGGAGGACCTGGAACCTAGAGATGGACTTGGTCACGAAAATGGATGATCTCGAGAAAAGAGAGAGGAGATGTAATCTACCTATCATGTGCCTTAAAGAAAATCAAGAGGAATCGGTCTCTTCTTTCGAACATACTGTGTGGCATCTGTTGGTCTCCTTATTTGAAAAGTGTGACCTTCAGGATTTTGTTTTTGACAGGGTGCATAGACGAGGAGGATTCCCAAGATGCCAATGCTCAGTGCTTGTCCAATGCTACTATTTTGCCCAGAAAACAATGAACCTTCAGAAAGTAAGAGAGAATGACCCAGTTACCTATCAAGGGACTATAGTGCAAATATACCAGTATTTATTGGTTCTATGTGAAATTTCCACATTTTAAAGACAGAACACAAAGGAGTGCCGCCCGTATACACAATGGCTTAGGGAGCACGATGTGAGCTATAGGTGGGCTTTTCCCTTCTATCTTAATTTTTAACATGGTAAGGAACATTATCGTATGACTACACTGGCACAAGGGGAATGTGCATTAGAACATGTGCAGAATGGAGTTTCAGCTGAGGGCCCTGCCAGGACATTGAGGAACCCAACATCAACTGCAGTTATTTTTCATCCTATGAGGAAGGCAAAGAGGCTCCAGTGAGTTCTGGAAACAGAACACTCCTTGAGAGTTCAATGTTTGGTGATGTGAAATTTAGGAGTGGTATTAAGCTCAAGCCCAAGGGAGATACCGATGCCAGAAGCTCTTTGCATCAAGATACAACTATTGATTACACAGAAAAAGGCAGTAAACCGAAAATATGGCAGATTTTCATTTATACCTGTGCTGAACTTCTACAAGGCCAAAGTTCCACCTAGCATTACATATGGGGTAGAAGCAATGCCCATCTTACCAGAACTTCTGTGGGCCAAGTTGGAAGGTATGTTTTGGCACAAGGTCTTAGGCAGTCCACTCTGATAGCCTCTATTCGGATGGAGCTAAGACTTCAATCAATGGCTTCGGTGGTGACGCGAAATGCAATCATGCTATAAGTTTTTGATCCAACTAGCCCTGCAATCTTTGGTCTGATGAAAAAAGAGCTCGAAGGAAACAGCACTAAAACCATGCTAAGATGGGTTTCCCGTATTCATCAGTCACTGGAAGTGATAGGTTGCACGAAGGCAGATCTGACAAGCAACCCTAACAAAATGTAAAAACATTTAAAAAATATGTGACATTTATGTTTTTTGGGTCTAATTATTGACCTTTGGTAGTTGGGTTTGATTCTTAATATCTGATGATGACTGGATGGTTATTTTGAGTTGCACGCTCCAGTAACTGATCTTTTCTAAATTTGTAGTAATTAGTTTGTTTTCTCTGGTATTCTCCAGACACAGCGACTTGCCGGGGTTCTGACTTATATTATTGAATTAAACGTTGCTACATCATCTTTTGTGGCTGGAACGGTCCCAATGCACCGAGTTAAGCTGGCCCTGAGTTTCCCAATGTGCTAAATTTCAAGGGTTTTATTAAGTTGCGTAACAAGTTCCATAGAAAACCTGAGAATCAAACCGCTAATAACTTTTGACTTGCATTACGGATTTGGATGATATTTTACAAACAAATAGTTTTTCACCGGACCCCCAGACAAAATATTTGTTAAAGAATTAAAACATTATTAAGAAAGAAAATAAACACCTTTTTCAGCCTACCACCATTCAGTATCCTGTAGAAAAATGTTCAAATGTCTGCACAGCACACAGAAAAACCTGCTGGACGGAATGGGATCGGGTACGAAACAACCTGGACACGAAGTGTTAACTCGATTTCTTGGAGTGGCCTAGGTTAATTCCATTCTTTAGTTTTTAAAATATTTGACCCCTGCTCCCAAATGTATAGCTATATCTCTCATGTTGATCTGCAGCAGAGAGACCTTTCAGAAATGAAAAAGCCACCATTTATTTTGTTTGATGCACGAGATAACCACGGTTATAACGGGTACAACCAGGGTTAGCTGAAAACGCAAAGTGGAAAAAATGGCATTTCGGGGAGGAAAAAGGATGAAATAGCACCAGGCTAGAGCTGGGGAGGGTATGGAGGACCCTATGAGAAATTAGGGTGGGAGGAAAAAGTTCAAAGCGCAAACATTTTCGCTTTGCCTGGGTTTTACTGGGGATAACCGCGGTTATAGCAGAAAATGAGATCGTGAATGAAAGTGTGTCACACCAAACTATGGGTGTAGGTGGGAGTAGGAGAGGTGTAGGGAGGGGAACAGGTCTTGAGGGGAATGAGGAGGGTGGCACTTGATGAGTGCTTGGGGGTCAGTAAGATTTTTGAATTTTTAGCGCTTTTTACGGATTACAACAGTTATTTGCAGCACTTTATGGATAACCAAGGTTATTTGTTGTACATTGACATTGTTATGGGAAAAAACATTTTAAACAAAAAAGAAAAAAATGAGATTGATACAAAAATAGTTGTATTTTACAGCTACGGTGAGGTGGGCAGTAATGGGTGTGGCCAAAGAACATGGCTATTCGGTTACTTTAAGGAACCAAATGGTGGAATATGGAAAGTGGACATGGTTGAAGGCCTTGGCTAGTGGGGCACAACAAAACCTATTGGGGCAACATCTCAAGGTGTTCAATATGGAAACTGAACACAGCCGACGGCCATGGCTAGTGTGCCCAAAAGAAACCTAATGGTGTGGCCACAGTTGAAGGCCATGGCTAGTGGGTCTTTTTAGGAAACCTATTGGAACAATATGTAGAGTGTCCATGACTGAAGGCCGTGGGCACTGGCCATGGATGAAGTCCACGACTAGTGGGACTGGCCAAAAGCTATTGGGGCAATATGTAAAGTAGCCACAGTCGAAGACTGGGGCCAATGGTCATGGGTGATAGTTGCTTAGCTGCGTGGATCTCACTAGCCAATGGGAACAACCATTGGATGGTGTGTATTTTTGGCAGGCTTTGATTTCCGCAGCTGTAATGGTTTGTGTACAGCCACAGAGATCTCAGTGGCCAATGGGAATGCACATTCCATAGTCACGGAATTTGAAAAAAATCGTACTTTTACCAATTTAAATGTGTAGGCAATGTTTGATTGAGTTGTGGCCTGGAGTTGTTTGTTTGGCAACTGTTATTTTAAAGTTATTTTTTTTTCTGATTGGCAGTGTAGCCACAGTAATACTGTACCTACAATAGCCACGGCTATCAGTCGGCAATAGGACGTTGTGTATTTTGGCAGGCTTTGATTTCCGCGGGTATGCACTGGTAGCCGCGATTATAAAAGTTATACCTGCATATATTGTAACCACAATCATAGAGCTTAAGGTAACAAGTTTAGACCAATGAGATTACGTGTTCAAAATATTGTATGATTGGCTGATAAAAGTTCTATTTTGCAAGAAGTTGTGGTATTGGAAGGTGGTATTTGTTTTATATTCTCTTCAGGGCGAGGTGTGCTTTCATCATATGTGCAGTTGAAGACTATACAGGTGGACATTTATGATGTATTTCTTGGAGTTGGACAATTTGAGAACATTTCACAAACAGATTCTGACAACTCCTTTGCTTGGTTGTCAAGTGTTGATTCAGATTGTTCAGAAAATTGTGGAGGAATATCTAATTTTGACAATGGAACCATCAGTGATGAGGAAGAAATAGGTCAAGTGTATGAAATGCATTGGCTGGCTAAATTTTTCTGGTTTTACCATATCCATTTAGAGGGAGTGTTTGAAGAAACCTATCGGTGCAGCATGTTCAGTGGCCACGGATGAAATCTGAGGCAACTGGCCATGGCCGAAGCCCATGGCTAGTGGGCCCCAAAGAAACCTATTTGTGCAACATGTACAGTGTGCACAGCCGAAGGCTACTGGGCCCTCAGGAAACTATAGGATAACAAAACCCTTGAAATCCAATGATCAAATTTTAGTTAGGGGAGAGTTGAGGTGATCAGATTTACCGTGAAATATAAATAGCAACGAAACCTTTCAAATTCAGGGCAAAGAACTGGTTAAGAGAGAGTTAAGGTGATGTGAAGTGCCAGAAATGAGACATGGACACAATGGATTCACGGTTTTGGTCAAATACTTTTATTAAAAGGGGGTTGGGAAATGCCACTCTGTCCCAACTCTAAGAGGTGCTTCCCTACCTAAAACCAAAACTAAGGGTCTGTCCAAGGTCAGCATGTCGAAAGCAAATCATCCTGTGTCCAAAGTACTATTCTGGTCCTCGCATCTAGGACAAAGGTGAAAAGAGAAAATGTCTTTGTCCTTCAGTAGTGCACACATGTTCAAAAAGAAAAGGCATTACTCCAATACAAAAATGATCCAGAAGGATAGAGTTCCTTGTTACACAAGGTAATTCTCTTCCCCTGGATTTCTCCTCAATCTTCCTTGTATTTCAAAAATGTCAAGTCTTCAAGACTCTTTAATTAACCACACAAAACAACTTGCCTGCTAGTCTGTATTTTACTTGGTACTCTGGTGTACTCTCCTGCTAGGTTTCCACTTCCTTTCAATGTGCTTTCACAGTTTTCTTATCAGTCTTATTATATCCTGCTCAGGACTTTCTCGGGTACTGTATAGTACATACTTAAACTCACCGGCCAGGGCTCTCTCATAAAGGTGTATTACTGCACCTTTAATTTGCCTAGTATGTTTTTCTGTCAGGGCTTTTCTCGTCGGTATGTTTTCGCAACTTGGATTTGCCGGGTATACTCCCTTGCTAGGGCTTTCTCATGTGAGCATTTCCCACACTTGCAGACTTGATAGTCTCTTTTATCTGTATTGTTCTGTCCTGAATCCCTCTGGTAGACTATCCTGTCAGTTTTTCTCTCATGCGTATATTGCATACACTCACAACCTGATAGTCCTTTCTGTATATTTCACTTGGCCTCTTTAAGAGTATTTCACTTTTCTGCTCCTTTTGATATACTTTACATGCATCTGTTTCAGTTTGGCAGGCTTGCCGATACCCTCCTAGCCCCGTGGTCCCACTTCCCCTGGGTGGACTCACTGGCTTTGGCTGGCCTACGTCAGGTCACCCGCTGCAAGCCAGTGGCAGATTTCTGTCGTTCTGCCTTATCTCACCACATCTGCTTTTCATCTCCACAGCCTCTCGTGGCTACCACATCTCTCCGGGCTTTGGTTCACTTGAGGCTGCCTCACAGTACCAGCGAACTCCTACAAGCTCTCCATAGCCTTCTGGTGTTCTTGCTGCATACGTTCACCTGTGGTCTGCTTTTCCTTCCTTCTTCAAAAAGCTGTTTCACTGCATGGACACGATTCCAGCCTTGTGGTTCCTCGGTCAGCACAAAGGGAGATAGTATTCTCCAGCCAGCTTTCTCTCATTAGCTTTTGTGCCAGTTTAAATTTCTCGGATTCAAGTAGGTTTCTAGAACAACTAGAGCCCAGTTTGCGCTCCAGGCCTATATTGATCTGCATTACTCTGTACCTCTTTCTCGTTACAGTACTTTTACACTCAGGAAAATAAAAGTCTGTTTCTGATAACGTTGATGAGGATTTCGTTGTTGGCTTGAAGGACAAGTCAGTCCTCATGTTTTATGTGCAGAAATGGGCAGATATTTTCGGTGTCTTTCTCGGGTCAGTGAGCTGAGGGATAACAATATGCCGTTGGGGCATGGGGAATGCAGGGTTATCCTCAAGCAAAAAAGGGTGTCATAACACCACCCCAAGTGTTGTCTTCCCAAGTGTGATCCATCCTCATATAGCCGTCCCCAGGGTCGGGATCAGGTAGTGAGTGCCGCCCCCTGGCCACATTGACAGAGGCCACCATCGGGAAAGACGTGATGACACATTCTGACTCACAGTGACCACAATGATGAAATCACAGTTGACATCACTCATGACATCACTGGTGACATCACTAATTACATCATGCATGACATCACTGATAAGATTACTGATGACCACACTAATTACATTGTGCATGACATAACTGATATCACTGGTTTCATTAATTACATTTTGAAATATTTCAACTCTGTTTTTAAATAACATATATGTACATATTTCATACTTACTCAGTACAATGTATTCTGCCCTTATTTCTTTAACTGTAACACACAGTATACAATTATGTAGCATAAGTAACGGATTGTTTTTGCGTATTAACCAAACTTCGCATTCTTAGATTCTATATTATCACAATGCACACGGGCACGTACTTTCATTTGTATGTGATATGTTTTCATAAAACTTAACATTTAGAAAAGAATGTGTGCATGTAATTTTATTACAGTGAGGAGAATATTAAATTTAAATGTGAACAGTGGCTATTTTCATAATACCTACTATTAAACATGTTTCTCCTTCTAGCTATTCTTATTTCTTTTTACTACTACATATACTTATATTATGTTTCAAATACCTGAAAGAGATTTACCAGAATCCGGTACTTTCCCTGCAATGAAGAATTGTAATTGTTTAAAATTCAAACCATTTGTATAGGATTACATATTTTTATTTTAGAGTTCATAATTACTACAAATGAATGTGCCACACGTAATCATATCTGTATCAGTGTATTGTTACATATCATGTTGTTATTATTAAGTCTAATAAATTAAAATGTGTATTAAAAGAGGCCAATGAAAACATTCTAACCTATTTAATCAGTAATGTCAGATTTCATGAAGTTACTGATCTCATCGCTGATGTCATGTATGATGTGATTAGTGATGATATCAGTGATGTCATCTGTGATGCAATGATGTCATCATTGTGGTCATATGATGTGCAACAGGGGACACATAGATAAATTGGACTTGCTCAAGATGTGACTGCTGAATTGCAGGGGTTTTGTTGTGTTAAATCTGATCACCTTAACTCTTTCCTAACCAAGGGTTGTTTCACAGAATATATATTTGTATTCACTGAAAAAACATTAGTTACGGTACAGTTCATTTGTGCATATTTAACTCAATTGTGATTCCCTTTTGTTATAATGTGAATGTGCTCATAGCCTTTGCAATGGGAACATGCCAGTTAAGCTGGTCATGTCTTCTCACATCCGTTAAACATTCAAGGGTTTTGCTGTGTTAAATCTGCACAAATTAACTGCACCGTTGTAAGGTTTTTTCAGTGAATTTCAGGGGTTTTGTTGTACCATTGTTTTTTACAGACCACTAGCCATGGCCTTTGGCAATGACCACTGGCCACGGCCTTCGTCCATGGCCACTGCAAATGTTTCCTTAATATGTTTCTTTTGGGCCCACTAGGTGGACACGGCTTTTCGTGCTCACTAACAAGGGCACTGGGCTCGGTCAAGTGAGCATGGCCACTATATCTTTTAAATCACTACCGTTCTTTCCCACTCACTAACCATGGCTTTCGCCTGTGACCATTGACCCTGGCCTTTAGCAGTGGTCCCATTACATGTTGCCCCAATAGCTTTCTTCCAGTCCCAGTGGCCATGTCTAAAGGTCATGGCCACTCTACATATTGCTCCAATAGGTTTCCAAAACAGGCCCACTAGCCTTCGGTAATGGCCATGCCAGTAGGTTTCTTTTGGGCCTTTCTCTGTGGTCCCTTGACATGTTTCTCCAAAAGCGTTTATTGGGGCCCACTAGCCATGGCCTTCAGCTGTGTCCACTTTTAATATTGCACCATTCGATTCTTTAAAGTAGCCCAGTGACCATTGTCTTCAGCCACACCCATTACCTGCAAATCACGTAACATTCAACTTTTGTTTGTATTAATCACATTTATTTTAATTTCTTTAAAAAAAATACTTTTTCCCATAACGGCAGTTGGTATAACCCAGATAATAGTAATGTACTACAAATAAACACAGATTTTCATAAAATAACCCTAGTTAATTGTAAAATAACCCTGGATGTTCATGTGATGCAATTTGATTCCTGATCCTACTTGGAACAATAAGCCCAATTATGCAAAAATAACTCTGCAAAAACGTTTGAGGTCTGAACTTGGTCCCCAGCCCCTCCCTAACACCCAATTTCTCATGGCGTCCTATTTCCCCCTCTCACCTCTAACCTGATGTCATTTCATCCTTTTTCCTCCCCAAATGGCATATTTTCCAATTTGCGTTTTCATGATAACTGTGGTTATGTTTCGCATCAAACAAAAAATGGTAATCAAACTGCTAGCCTGTTCCTCTAGGACATTTGTCTTTTTTGGTTGACGAAGCTATGCATAAAGGAGCACTGCCCTGTAAGACAAACCCAATTTCCCAGTGCAAATTTCCATACCTGTTGCTGTTTGTGATATGTCTCTGAACTGAAGTGAATGTCCATTGATGGCTAATAGGTGGTATATTTATGGAATCATTTAGTTGAATTGATATTAAGGTGACAGTTTAATGCACCAGAACGCTGGCAAGTGTTTGACGCTACATCAACTTAACTCAGAGACTCTCCTGTTACACACCCCGTGATCTTAATGATAAAATAAGCACTGAAAATATCACAGGTAACATCATTTATGACATTACTTATTACACAATGAATGACATAACTGCAAACTAGAGCACACTGATGTCATTATAGATGATATTACAATATATTTCATGGGAAACTATCCATCAAAGTAAAACATTTTCTATGTCTATTTCAAGACATATGACATATGTATATAGAGTGCATGCTAACAGAAATGTAATATATCCAAGACATGTTATCGGGGTAATGTGGCCACTAGGCCTGAATGCAGGACAGGCCCAGTGGCTACTTTGGGTTGGCTGGCATGCTGTAATGTAACTTCAATTAAAGATATTTCACAGAATTTGAAAGATTATGTAATCAGTATGTTGAACTCCCTATAGTACTTACGTTCTTTCTTTTCACATCATCACAGATGTCATAATCAATATTATCTGTATTTTTCACCAATATTGAGACTTTGCGATAATGAAGAACCAGAATGAGAATATGTTTGATAACTGGTGTTTTACCATACATTTTGAAAAAAACATTTTGTGACTCCCTCTTTGCTCTCACAATATGTTAGTGCTAACATTTACAGCAAAAATATCACCCATGCCCAAGAAGTTATTATTTCAGTGGCTCACTTCAAAAAGAAAACAATATTTGTTTGAAAATGACTCCATTCGCTGGAAAAAAAATTCTTTTTAAAACAGATCAAAAGAAGTACTATGCTATCCTCACCAAAAACTCTCAAACTTGCACATTTGTTTCTGATTAAGTGTGAAAAAATCTACCTAGGCATCCATCCCCTTGACCTCCCACTAATATTATTTTCAGAATGTTGTAATGTCTCATTCTCGTGAGAACATTAGCAAGAGCACTTCACGTTTGTAAAGGAGAAAATAGGGCTTTTAATGTCTGCAAAGCCTCACTTACTGCAATTCACCATGGTGGTGTATAAAAAATGTTGGTGCTGGGCGCACCCTGTTCTCTGCTAAATTTTAAAAAAGTTACTGGGCGAAATTGCACCAAACTGTCAATAGGCACTTCACTTTCACTTTCACATTTGAAGCATTCATAACCAGTGGTTTATGGTGTTTGCCTGTTCAATTAATTAGAATTTCCTACGGGAAAACAAATTCAAAATGTAAAAAACAAAACGCTGCTTTACCTTTTTAACTGTTGCATGAATTTACAGCCTATTTTCCAAATATACAGATGCATCAAACAAGTCAAAAGTTATTAGCAATAGAGTTTTCACAAAGTAAATGAAACATATGTTTTACCTTAGCAATATGGTGACAACGGCCACCCTATAATATATACATATACACGATATATCTGGGTTGTAAATCCTATGTATGCAATAGCACTACCCTATTAGACAAATACAATTTTCTTGGTAAAGATGCTTGGTAAAGGTTACGGGATATTGGAGACAGAGTGATGCTGGATTAATGCATGCAGTGTGCACATCGCTCTTGATGCATCTCATGCTGTGCTATTTTCAACACTCCTCATGGCCTTGTGGTTAGACTCACCCAGCAGCCAGGTTGCCTATGCTGTTTACTGCCACCCCCCAGTCCAACACTCCTCATGATCTTGTGGTTAGACCCTCCCAGCAGCCAGGTTGTCTATGTTGTTTACTGCCCCCCCTCCAATGCAACACTCCTCATGGTCTTGTGGTTAGACTCACCCAGCAGCTAGCTTGCCAATCCTGTTCACGGCTCCCCCCAATAATTCAACACTCCTCATGGCCTTGTGGTTAGACTCACCCATCAGCCAGGTTGCCTATGCTGTTTACTGCCCCCCACCCAATCCAACATTCCTCATGGCCTTGTGGTTAGACTCACCCAGGAGCCAGGTTGCCTATGCTGTTTACTGCCCCCCCACTTCAACAATCCTCATGGCCTTGGTGTTAGACTCACAGCTAGGTATGATGTCCAGCGTGGTGTGCCATGTAGTGGTGCAGCGTGGAGTTGCACAGCATCATGGAGTCATGTGTGGAGCCAGGGAATCTTGCGCAGCAATGTGTGATTATGTTGTGGGCATCACACACCATCTGTACATTGAGGGACTGGTAGTTCTCCCTGTTGTGGTACACTACCTCCACAGCATGCCGGACAATGAGCTCCACATGTGTGCAGTTGACCGCACCTATTACATTAGGCATGCCTGCAAGTGAATGGAATGCTATTTTTGTTGCATTCACCTCATCCGTAGTCGATGGTAAGTGATTTGGTCGCTTACCTGCGACAGGAGTGCATCTAGCACCTGGGAGAGTACACAGAAGAAACAAGGTTGGGATATTCCATGTAGCTGACCCACTGTGTGCTGATATGTGCCTATGGCAAGAAAGTGTAGCACAGACAATACCTTCAGCAAGTGGGGGTAGGGAGGTGGCTGTCAGGATATTTATTATGCTCACCAGGCCATCATGTATCAGGTCCACTAAAGTGGTGATGGTGTCCCTGTCCAGCCGGTACAGGGTGTGGATCTGAGCGGGGTTGAGATTGAATGGGGTGGCCCTTAGGTGAGGGATTGGTGGCCGCCTGCAGGGTGACAACCGGCTGCACATTGGGTATTTGCTGGGCCATGATGGCCCTCCTTCTCCTCATGCGCCTCCGTTGCATCCTCTGCCTCACTGCCTCCTCAATGAGTAGCTCTGCAGGCATGTCCTCCAGCTCCAGTACTGCTAGTGCTAATGGTAGCATTGTGGATTTGGAAGGGGTGTGTGGTGTGGGAGTGGTCCTTTTGTGCTGTGCAACAGACCATTGACTCCACCTGTGCTGATTGTGAGCACCTGGGAGATGTTTCTACACACCAGAATCCACTTAACATCTGGTCTGCGATGTCGGCATTTCCGTCATCATTGTACCCATTATTACCGGCATGTACATGCCGGTGGTTGCGTGTCCATGCACCTCTTGATGTGACCTTACTTACGCCATGACGGAATCACTGGCACGGCTGCCACCTGTCAACGCTGACACCGGCATCACAACTCGGACTACACTGGTCCTGAAAATGGTACCAGTATGGAAATAACAGCAACACTATTTCTGGACCGGCATACTAGTAATGAGGCCTGCTGTCTTATTAAACAGGCTTGGAGTGGAGGGAAGAAGGATTTTGACACTCATCCTGAGGTTCCTGTGGGAGATAGTGATGTTGATGTGCAAGATGTCTATCAGGCAACAGAGCAAGCCCTGTTGGAGCAGTTCAGGCCCTGTGTTAATCTCATGAGCAAGTGAGCTCATATGTTGCATCCCTAAAAGGATTAACCGAAAATTGTGCATTTGGCAACCTCACAGACAGTCTGATTAGAGAGCAGATTGTGCGCTGTACCACTGATAAGAGGTTACAGGAAAGACTGTCTCCCTCTATCCAGGTGTCACAATCTAGGTTTCCCAAACTCAGGTACTACTTTATTTTACTCTATACTGTTGTATCCTCATTTAGGTGTTTCTCCCGCTATCCAGGTGTCCCAAATCTAGGTGCTACTGTATTTCACTTTCTACTGTTGTATGCCCATTTAGGCACTTTCCATGCACTGCAAAACAAGGCGCTACTGTATTTTACTGTCTACAGTTGTATTTTCACTTTGGACTCTCCCCCTCTATCCAGGTGTCCCAAACCAAGGTGTCCCTCTAGCCAGGTGTCCCAAGTCTAGGTGCTACTGCATTTACAGTCCACTGCTGTATGCCCATTTGGACCTTCCTCCTTTTATCCAGGTGTCCCATATCCAGGTGCTGCTGTACTTTACTAATTTTAGCCGCTCCCCCAACCCCTGTATACAGGTGCTAAAACCCTGCTCCTAATACCCTGAATACCCTGAACAGTTGGACAAGGCCAGGAAGTTCCCCTGTACCACTGCCCCATCATCCCTCTGTGCCCTCTCCATCTGCTCTGACTTTAATTCCAGGGAGACCATGAATTGCGAGACCAGCCAATCACAATTGACCACGAAAAAGAACACTGCAGTCAAACCCCAGCCAAGCCTATGGTACATATACCTTACACCACAATTGTGCGCACAGGTCAAAGGCACGGCCACCTATCCATGCACCCTTGAATGCAGCTATGCCTATGCTATTCTGGTCTAGCAGCATGCATAGCCATCTGCAGTGAAATCCCTGACGTACCTCATCACCGCTGCCACTAGTATACAGCAAAGGCCAATGGAGAAAAGAATTGGTCTAGTTGGGCACATATTGAATCTCCAGCACTATGACTCTATCCTAAACCACCAACAACACCCACCAACATGCCTGCCCTCCGGGCTGCTTACTGCAGCCTAGCCAGACCAGCTAAGTCCTAACCCAGCAACAATGCACACAAGCATCTTTAATTTATTCCTACACATGGTCTGCGGTCATGGATGGTGTTCCATCCACAAAGCGTATTGAGGCCATACAAATGGGGAAATGGTGCTATATAAATGATGAATACAATACAATGATCAAGCAACTGACCCTATAGCAAGCTATATGCACGGCAAAGCTTACTGAGCAGTCAGCAGCTTACTGTGTGACCCTGTCTGACACACCAAAGAGTGAGGTCCACGCTGTAGGTGAAAAGAACTCAAAGTTTAGGAGAGAAGTAGCGAATTTCACAAAACATGGTGGACAGTGGAAATGTCAGAGGCAACTATCTCTAAACAAAACAAAGCTAAATTGAGTGTTTTGCATGTTGTGATAATGGTCATATCTCCACAAGTATTTGTTGTCCTCTCAGAAATGTTACATGTAGTAGATGCAAGAAACGAGGTAATGTAGCAGCAGAAGTGACAAGTGTGCCAACAGAGTGTGGTGTGTGGATGATGACAGGCAATTTCTGCAGGATGCAGTAAATTATCTTTGTATAGCTACCATAGATGAACATGATGTGTTAGCACCATGGTGCAGTGTACAGAGTAATGGCCATGAATTGCACATGATGGCTGATTCAGGGTCAAAGTGCACTGTAGTTAGTGTAAATACCATAGAGAATGTAGGGTTCAGGTTGTCAGAACGGTGAGCTCCAGACATAAATCAAAGAGGATATGGGGGCACACCAATTCAAATTTTGGGCTTGAAAGTTGTAAACATTGGATTTAAAGGCAGGAATGTTTTATGTGGCAGACAGAGGAGTTTCCCTGTTGAGTTGGAAAACCCAAAAAACGTTGAGAATCATATTTGACCCAAAATTCTAGACAGCCATTGATGATTGTGGAAGGAGATTTGTGTAGTGAATTCAAGGAGGTTTTAAAATGACATAATTTACTGTTTGAAGTGTTTTCAGCATAAGAATATTTTGAAAAAATATGCAAAAAGTGGTTGTTCATAAAGTGAGGCCTGTACCTCTAATGTTAAAAGACAAGCACAAAGTTGAGTTGGATACGTTTTACCAAGCATATATAATTGAGCCCGTTGACGTAGCTGAATGGGTTTCACCTGTGGTGATAGCTAACAAAAAACAGGTGGAGTGATTTGCTTTTGTGCGTTAGCTTACGCTCCCTAAACAACAATATATGGGTAGACCGGCACCCACTACCAAGGGTGCAAGAGATGATAACACTATTGCACGGAGCAAGATATTTTACAATTATAGGTTTATCTAGTGCATATCACCAACTTGAATTACATCCTGAGTCAAGGGCGCTCACGTCATTTGTAGCTCTATTTGGAGCAATGAGATTCATGAGCATGCCTATCAGTTTGGCCTCTGCAGCTGCAGCTTTTCAGCATATGATGGAGTTCTTGTCTGGAGGAATGGAGAATGTAAGATGTTTTCAAGATGACATTCGGATTTAGATCAGCATGATGAGTTTGTGAGAAAAGTATTGTCAGTTCTCTACAAGGTGGGGTTGGTGTTTAAGAAAGAGAAATGCACATTTTAAGGGAAGAAAGTATTTGATTTAGATCTTGTAATCAATGAGAGGGGTATCAGACCAAAAACTAATCTGGTAGAAGCTATAAAGAGATCCTGCGACATATGATAAAGACACGTTGAGGGTATTTCTAGGTTTAGCTAAAGACTACTAAAGGTTTGTGGGGAAGTTTGCCACATTGAGTGCTCCATTGAGAGACTGAGTGTTACGACAAAGTTTTAAGAGCATAAATAAGGGCAGTCTCTATGCCCCAAAGCTAGGAATGTTTGATCTTTGCAGTAACACTGTGTTAACTATGGATGCCAGTGCTGTCGGATTGAGAACTGTGCTTACACAGTTAAAAGAGGGGCAGGAGATTGTAATTGCATCGTCTGAGGAGCCCTGCAAGGTGCAGAAAATAATTACTATGCAGATAAGTGTGAGACATTGGCCTACTATTGGGCTGTGAACCATTTTAAATTTGTTTTGCGGGACATACAATTCCAGTTGAAAACTGATCACAAGCCTTTTAATTTAGTGGGGCACAACAGGTGTGTTTCCCCTATGATCAATTGGTGGATTTTGTCCTGCAGGAGTGAAATTTCACAATGGTATGTAGGTCTGGATAAACCAATGTAGTTGCAGATTGTTTTTTTATGGTTGCCAGATGAAGAAGCGCAGGGGTTGCCTGTAGAGAAAGAGACCCTAGTGGTGCATATAACCCAGGGCGCAGTCTAGGAGACAATACAGTGTCGAGAAGAGTGTGCAGCAGATAAAGAATGGTGACGGGGTTGTAAGTTACTGGAGAAAGGGTCGCTAAAACATTCTTCAGGTGTGAGTGTTCAGTTTGATCAAGTGGAGAGTGGATTATGGGTGGAAGGCAGTGTGCGCGTGCGAATCCCTGCGCCAGCCGCGTGCGCTAAAATACATTTCTGCGCACAGTGTATTCATGGATTCCAGCCACCAAAACCAGCCGTGGCGCACAGTGGCGCAGCGACCCTGCAGCAGCGCCAGTTACGCCCTCAAGAACGCCCCTTGCGCAGGGAAAAGCCATCAAAATCCCCAATCCAGCGCAAAGGGCTGCGCTAACCCTGTACCAGCATGGCAAGCAGGGTACGTGTATCACTGGGGTGCGCGGGAAGTTTCTCACGTGATTTCAGCTGGGTACGTGTATTACTGGAGTGCGCGGGAAGTTTCACACGCGATTGGTCCTGTGTGAGCGGGGTACGTGTATTACTGGGGTGCACGGGAAGTTTCACATGCGATTGGCCCTGTGCGAGCGGGGTACGTGTATTACTGAGGTGCGCGGGAAGTTTCACACGCGATTTCAGCTGGGTACGTGTATTACTGGGGTGCGCGGGAAGTTTCACAAGCGATTTCAGCTGGTTACGTGTATTACTGGGGTGCGCAGGAAGTTTCACACGCGATTGGCCCTGTGCGAGCGGGGTACGTGTATTACTGGGGTGCACGGGAAGTTCCACACGCGATTGGCCCTGTGCGAGCGGGGTGGGTGTATTACTGGGGTGCGCAGGAAGTTTCACAAGTGAATTCAGCAGGGTACGTGTATTTCAGGGGTGCGCGGGAAGTTCCACACGCGATTGTCCTGGGTACGTGTATTCCTGGGGTGTGCGGGAAGTTTCACACGCGAATGTCCTGTGTACGTGTATTTCGGGGTGCGCGGGAAGTTTCACACGCAAATTCAGCAGGGTACGTGTATTTCAGGGGTGCGCAGGAAGTTCCACACAAGATTCCATCAGGGTACGTGTATTTCAGGGGTGCGCGGGAAGTTCCACACGCGAATGTCCTGTGTACGTGTATTTCGGGGTGTGCGGGAAGTTTCACATGCAAATTCAGCAGGGTACGTGTATTGCAGGGGTGCGCGGGAAGTTCCACACGCAAATGTCCTGGATACGTGTATTCCTGGGGTGTGCGGGAAGTTTGACAAGCGATTTCAGCAGGGTACGTGTATTTCAGGGGTGAGCGGGAAGTTCCACATGCGAATGTCCTGGGTACATGTATTCCTGGGGTGTGCAGGAAGTTTCGCAAGCGAATTCAGCAGGGTATGTGTATTTCAGGGGTGCGCGGGAAGTTCCACACGCGATTTCAGCAGGGTACGTGTATTTCAGGGGTTCTGGGGAGTACTACACATGAATTGGCCGTGTGGGTCCTCCCAGGTGTTCGCTCTACAACCTCCACGGCCCCTGCAGGCAGCCCACACCACGGGGGACTACCCTGCACCCCTGCTCATGTCCCGCAGGCAGCCCATCCACCATGGGCATGCCCCCCAGCCAAGCCACATGTCACCTTGCACTACTGATCAACAAAGCATGTCTCCCAGCACCCCCAACCCCCAGCAGTGCAGGGCACCCTCCACCATGCCCCCACACATGTCTCCCAGCACCCCCATCCCCCAGCATCCAGGGGCACCCTCCACCAGGCCCCCACTCATGTCCAACTCATGTCCCCCTGCACCCCCACCCCCAGCACTGTGGGGCACCTGCCAGCAGGCCCCCACTCATGTACCACTCATGTCCTCCTGTACCCCCACCCCCCAGCAGTCATGGGCACCCTCTACCAGGCCCCCACACATGTCTCCCAGCACCCCCACCCCCCAGCATCCAGGGGCACCCTCCACCAGGCCCACACTCATGTCTCCCAGCACCCCCACCCCCCAGCAGTGCAGGGCACCCTCCACCAGGCCCCCACTCCTGTCTCCCTGCACCCCCACCCCCCACCAGTCAGGGGCACCCTCCACCAGGCCCCCACACATGTCTCCCAGCACCCCCACCAGTCAGGGGCACCCTCCACCAGGCCCCCACACATGTCTCCCAGCACCCCCACCCCCCACCAGTCAGGGGCACCCTCCACCAGGCCCCCACACATGTCTCCCAGCACCCCCACCCCCAAGCAGTGCAGGGCACCCTCCACCAGGCCCCCACACATGTCTCCCAGCACCCCCCCACCCAGCAGTGCAGGGCACCCTCCACTAGGCCCCCACTCCTGTCTCCCTGCACCCCCACCCCCCACCAGTCAGGGGCACCCTCCACCAGGCCCCCACTCATGTCCAACTCATGTCCCCCTGCACCCCCACCCCCCATCATTGCGAGGCACCTGCCAGCAGGCCCCCACTCATGTCCCACTCATGTCCCCCTGCACTCCTACCCCCCAGCATTGCGAGGCACCTGCCAGCAGGCCCCCACTCATGTCCCACTCATGTCCCCCTGCACCTCCACCCCCCAGCATTGCAAGGCACCTGCCAGCAGGCCCCCACTCATGTCCCACTCATGTCCCCCTGCACCCCCACCCCCCAGCATTGCGAGGCACCTGCCAGCAGGCCCCCACTCATGTCCCACTCATGTCCCCCTGCACCCCCACCCCCCAGCATTGCGAGGCACCTGCTAGCAGGCCCCCACTCATGTCCCAATCATGTCCCTCTGCACTCCCACCCCCAGCATTGCGAGGCACCTGCCAGCAGGCCCCCACTCATGTCCCCCTGCACCCCCACCCCCCAGCATTGCGAGGCACCTGCCAGCAGGCCCCCACTCATGTCCCCCTGTACCCCCACCCCCCAGCATTGCGAGGCACCTGCCAGCAGGCCCTGTCACATGTCCCCCAGCCAACACGTCATCACAATCTAGATCCCTGGCCCTTATGGGCAGCCTCCACATGCCAAACACCCACCCAAGTATTGCATCCACCCACTCAGAATTGTCAATTACATGATACAACCCCAATGGCAAGTATGTAAATGAACACATGTCCCTCACATACACACAATGGGTGTAAGTGAGTGTCAAAACCCATATCATGACATGCATGAAACCAATGATATGATACTACACATTGAAGTTTGATGAAAAAAATGTATTAAAAGCAACATAAATGGGATTAAAAATAAACAAACGACAATGGGAATTAAAAACAAAAAAGCAGCATGTCCGGAAAATAATGAAAAACCACAAATCATAATCCAAAGGAAAGGTGTCCAAGGTCACAATTCAAAAAAGTACATCCAAGGGAAAAACAAAACCAAAAACCATTGCTCCATGGGTAAATCAAAAAAAAAACATAATCCAACAGTCAACTATATACAGATAAACAATCCAGGGTCCATGATCCTAACTGAAGAAATAAAACCTATCTAAAAATACTACGTAATAAAAAAACTATATACAGAAATGTTGGCCATTGTCCAAAAGGTCCAAAATCAAGAAAAAAGCAAAGGAAACCTAACACTAACTACATAACTATTTACAAGGGCAGCGGGCTAGTCCAACGGCTCACTGGATGTTGTCATGGGCCAGGGCATAATCGAACTCCTGTTCAATGGCTTGGAGGCGGGCATGTTCCCTGGCCCCGAGGTCTCGCAGGGATAAAGCAGTGTCCGGCTCCAACTCCCTGCGAAGACCCTCGAGGCACTCAGCCCGCCTCAGCGCCCTCCGCATGGAGTTCTCTGCCCTGACCATTGTGAGTCCTCTGCCCGCTGTCGCTCAGCACCTATCTGCTGGCCCAACCGCTCCCACACGGAAGCCACTCCCATTCCAGGGTTCTCCTGCCCTCCGGCCGATGCCTGCACCCCTGATGTTGATGGCCCCGAGCCATGATGCCTCCCACGTCGAGCCTGCCGCTGCCTCCGACGCAACTGCTTGTGCCAGCACGACGGCATCCAGGCTGATGGAATCCACCGACGCCGTCGTACACGTGCCCTGCCCGATGATGTCGTCACATCCTCCATCTGCTGGGATCCAGTTGCTGGTGTGTCCACCCCTGCTGGACCTCTGACTCCTGACTCTGGCAGGGATGGGATCCCCACCGAGTTGGCTGCATTGGTCGGGGCAGGTCCACAGGGGGCCCTGGTGGCATCTGGGCCAGAAGACGGCATGGAGAACGACTGGCGCATAGCCTCCACAGAGGAGGAGAGGGTCGCAAAGTGCCCGACACATTTACGAGACCCCCGACCACGACCACTCCCAACTGGGCCATGTTGGCACGGTGCTCTTCGTGATGACGTGCGTGCTCCCCCCGGGAAGCACGCACCTCATCACGAATGACACCTGTGCGCAACGCGACATCAATCAGGACCTTCTCGATACGGCCAGGGGTCCCCTCGTCCGCAGGTGGAGGGGAGTCAGATGACATGGACATCCACCCTACCTGCGGACGGGCCTGGGATGGGGCATCCCTGCTGGTGCATGGTGGTGCAGTCACAGTGTCAGGGACAGTGACATGCACAGGCACCTCCACGGCGACCTGTGCTGCCTCCTGCCCCTGCCCCTGGACTGCACCACTTGCACCAGCGGAGATGCCCCCACCAGGACCCATGTGCGGCTCAGTAGTGGCCTCCTCCTCCTCTGTGGAAACCACCAACCTGGATGGCTCCACACCGTCTTCCGCCGTTGCAAGCCCCTGTGGGGGCTCACCCACCCCTTCTGCTGCAGCCGTGGGGACATCCCCACCGCTTTGTTCCACAGCGCCATCTCCCCCCTCTTCTTCACTTTGCGCTGTGTAGAGGGAGACATAGAACACAAGCATCAGGGTACTGTACAATGGTCCCCTAGACAGGAAGCAATAGCAGATGAGTGGCACTGTCAAAGGTCACTTCCATCATGTCCCTCCACAACACATGGGTCAGTGCAGGAAAAACACATGCAGTAACAGGCATGGCACATGCTATGGACATAAGCAAACATGTCCAAGGGACTCTTGAAACATACAATGTTGTTTTTGAACTCACATGCATCATGGGTCATGCCTATCACATTCACACACTTCACCGTACTTTCATCCATCTGGACTCGTACACCCCAGACACAGTGGATGCAAGGATAGCTTGGCTGCATCAGTGGATCTGAACATTGACACAGACATGTGTCATGCATCCATGGCATTCACAAGTCACAGACACGCAGGTCAGACACACAGACATGGAAACCATACATGTACATGGCATCATCACCCATCCCTCACCCCCACCAATGCCCAAGAACAGAGACTGGCATGCTCTAATGTGACCATTCCGTATAGGGCTCCCCATGTAGCATTTAAACACATACACCAACTGTGTGCTTCACACATTACTGGTCTCACATGCATGACCATGATGTCCCTGCACACACACACGCGTCCATGGCCTATGTCACACATACAGGCAAGTATCAGACAACCAGCACACTGCAACATGCCCTGTCTCACACAGCAATGCCTGGCCACTTACCGCTCGACTCCAGACGGGTCTGCCTCTCAAGGACCTGGACGTGGAGCGCTGGGGATATGCGTTCCAGGACCCTCATCTGATCTTCCGACAAGTGGCCCCGGCGCCCCTTAGCATCCGCTGCCTTCAAGAGGCGCCGGGCCTTGTTGAGGGTCCTGTGCCTGAAGTCCTCCCAGCGCTTCTTGACATGATGTAATAGTCGGACTGACACCCCCTCCGCGTTGATGGCAGTCACGATGTCTGTCCAGATCCTGTCCCGTCCATCCTTGTCAGCGCGTGATGATCCGAAGAGGGCATCATACTGCCCCAGGACATGCTCCACCAGGACACCAACTTCCTTCTGACTGAAGCTGGTGGCCCTCTGCCCCTCTGGCTGGGGGTCGCCAGTGGTCTCGGATGGTGTTTGCCCCGACATGGCGACCCCCGAGGCAAGCGTGGGTGGGCAGCTGGGTCCTGGGGCTGTGCTGTGGAGCGATGGTATCCCAGTCTGGAGTCTTCTGTTCCAGCAGGGGTGGACACAGCAACTGGACCCCTGCATATGGCTGATGTGCAAGCACCAAATGGCAGGGCACGGTGGCAGCAGGCAGGCAGGCAGGCAGCAGCAGATGGCTCGTGGGAGGCTGCTCAGGGCTCTGGGGGCAGTAATTCGGCCATTTGGGCAGGAGCGTGGTCTTCCGTGTGCTTACGCGTGGCCAGCTTGATACGGAGTGATTTGGCACGTGAAAATTCTGCACGTCAGCGTGTAATTCGAGGAAAGGCCCTTAGCGCGTAAGCGCGTCTGCACGCATACGCGATTTCATTGGACAGAAGGCCCTTCAAGTGCAAGCGCCTCTGTGACGTGACGCGCGCAGGCGTGCATGGGCGTTTCAGCATGCGTGAAAAACTGCACGTCCGCGTGGGAATGCATGTAATCCGAGGAAAGGGCCCATGCACGTAAGTGACGTGATGTGCATGGGCATTTCCCTCAGCACGGGTTAAAGGTGAGCTGGGGCAGCAGTTCGCTGTAAGTGCCTTTCGTGGAGACCGACGTGTGTTGCTGCTTCCTGTTGTTTCGCGCGCCATCACAACTTCACAGCTATCAAGGACGTATCTCTTCTTTTGGTGAGGGTATTGTCTACGCGTGTTTTTCTGCATTGCGCTAGTCAGACGGTGAGTCGCACACGCTATTTTTCCCACTGCGGGTGCCCCTGTGTATAGCACCCATTTTCGAGGTCATAGTAGCCTGCATGTCCCATGCGTACGCGTTATTCGTGTTACTGGGTGCCACCGCGTACTGCGGGAGGTTGATTCCATGCACGTAGGCTGCAGGGTTGCGTGCACGGTTTTACTGCAGTTTTGGGGTGCCTGAGTGTTGCGTGACCCATCAATACATCACCGGGGTCACATACAGCCTTGCAGGTGCAGGGGGGCTGTTAACATCTTGCTTCCCACCCCCTCCACCCCAATTGCCCAGGTCAATTGTGGTGTACACCTCCCATTGGCACTACTCCATCTGTGCCGGCACTACTACATCTGTGCCATGGTTGGGAGGACACCAAAGGTGAGGGGCGCCTCATCTGGGCGTACTCCTCGTGGCGGGCGTGGTCGGGGACGTGGCTGTGGTGACCAGGGAGTAGGGGGACTCCAGGGTGTGCAGGGCGGCCACAGAGGGGGAAGAGGCAGGGGTGCGCCACTTGAGTACAATGTTGTGCCACGTGTCGGTGCAGTCATGCCACCACCCCCTGTGGTTCCGGGGGATGCAGCTTCTGCATCTGGCACTGGCGCCCGTGTGACCCGGCAGTCCATTCCATCGACTGCCACGGGCCCAAGGGTAGTGGTAGCTGCAGGTGCAGCAATGGACACCGCCACCCAGGCTCAGGGTCTGCCAGTGCAGGCTGCGTTGGCACTTGAGGAGCCCTCGGTAGATTTCCAACAGGCCAGCAGGGAAACCATAGGGGCAGGCAGGGCTGCTCAGACCAAGACATGTGTCCCTGGGGCAGTTATGTCATCTGCTACCCCGAACAGCCGGGTGTTGGCAAGTGCAGGGGCAGATGCACCCAACAACACCCCGGTCAAGTGCAGGGTCCATTAGAGGGCACCCAGATGCCACTGACACAAGTCAGGCCTTTGGTCGTCCCTCCACCTGCCACTCCCTTGGCTCAATCCACCGAACCCACAGGCCATACTGGTCAGGGCGGCATTAGCCAGCCATGGTCTGCGCCACAGTCCAAGAGGAGGAAGGTTGCACCTGCAGCACAGGCTGGGACACCACACACAGCCACGACTTCCTGCACGTCGAAGAAGAAGCCTTTCTGCAAGCAGGAACTGGACTTCCTTGTGGGCTACGTGCTGGGCCACAGCCGTGACATGCTAGTGGGTGCCAATAGTCAGACTACGGGTGCCCACCGTGACACCCACTGGAAGCATGTTGCGGAACATGTCAGTTCATTCGGCCATGAGGTGCGCACGGCGCAAGAGTGCAAAAAGGATTGGAATGACATCAAACGCAGCACTAAGGCTAAGCGTGCCTCTAATTACAACTTGACTCTGGTGACTGGCGGTGGGCCTGCACCAGAGGAGGAAGAGCTCACTCCACATGAGGCACTCGTTGCGGAGTTCATACCACCTGAATTGGTCGAAGGAGTGGGAGAGATGCTGGACTTTGATACCCAGTCCAGTGAGTGTTGATGCGTGTTTGTTGAGGACGTGTGTGTTTCACTTGTGGGATGTGTTGTGCATGATTGCCACTACATGTGACTTGTACATGGTTCTGATGTGTAAGTAATGCAATGCTTCCGTGATGCATGTCTGCTCTGCTGGATGGTGGACATGTGGATCAGACGGGGACTGTCCGCATCACCACTATTGCACCCTACTGACATGCTGGTTACAAGTATGCCCCTCCGGTCCATGTTCCAGCTCACTGGCCCTTCTGCATGTGGCGTGGGGTGACCTTCCTTTCAGCCCAGGCACAATGTCATTGCATGACTGACGTGCATGTCTCCTCTGCCTGCATGCGGGGACTCCATGTAGGCATGCTCCCTTGCCCCTCCCCTGCGCCTCTGCACCCCAGTTCCACCTTTGCACTGGTCTGCTTCAATCTTACCAATGTGTACTTTCCTGTTCATGCGTCCTGTGTAGATGCTAACTTCCAGTGTACAATCTGCCAGACATATGCCGTGTGGTACAGCCTTAGTACTTGATGCAGGGTATCTCACTTGTACTGTGCATAGGTCAGATGTCCTGCAGGGACATGAGTGCCCATTCATGCTCCATGTGCATTGCACGCATGCCCCTATGTGTCCTTGACTGGATGATCACTGTAATACAAGTCCTGGGTGACATACATTGCATGGCATCTCATCAGCCTTCCCATGTCAACTGTGGGTCAGTACTGCGTTGCACACATGTTTAGGGTCTGACAAACTGTGTGGCTCACAGGCCTCAGCCTATTTAATGGCCAATGACTCTGTCCAACTGTTGTAGTGTCTTCTTCACACGTGGGTGGCCTCCAGAGTTTTCATCATGTGTCCTGCTTACTGTCCCATCATCATTTGCAGTGTTGTCACTTGAATCACATTAAGCTGTTGATGCCAGTCAACACTGCCTGTCAATACACAGGTCTATGGTCAGCCTTTTGATACCATGCTAGGCATCCCTGCTTTTGTACTTGTGTGGAGGGGTGCTTGGCTTCTAGATATGCTACACATTGAATGCACAATGCACGTGATGCCTGAATTTGACCTTGCACTGCCTTCACATTTCCTGACACACACCATGGAGTCCTTGTCCATGTAGGTAGTGAGTGGCGTACACATTTTCTGTACTGCATAGACCCACTTCCATGGAAACTGCCACCTTTCAACAGGTCTGATCACAGAAGCAATTCAAAGTTGACCCAGCATGCATGCCAGGTTATATGTTGTGTGTCACATGTCTGCCTGATGTGTTTGTTGTCAGTGTGTGTGTGTGTTGTGTGCTTCTGACATGTGTAGTGACCTTTTTTCTCTCTATTTTTCAGGTGATGACGCAATGGAGGCGAAGGATGGTGTTGTCATGCCAGACACAGGGTTGTTACCACTACATCAACCCGGCACAAGTGGGGGTTGTGGGGTGGTAGGCCACGAAAACCCCCAAGTGCTACAGTCCATCTTGTCTCTGGCTGCCTATGAGTCCAGCCTTGATGACGACTCTGACGTCCATGTCGAGTTGGATGAGCATCAAGTCCATGTGTCAGGGGTGAGTGATTCTGATGTGGACACTTCTCTGTCCGCGACACCTGCACTGAGGGATCAGACAGTCTTGGTTCCTCCGCCCGTGGTGGATCGGGACGCAGGGTCACCCTCCACACCAGTCACTGATATGCCTGGGACATCACATCGACGGGGGCATGTAGTTGTGCAGCTGCAAGCGGTGCCAACACAGCGAGGACACCCGGTCCTTGGGTCCCGCAAGGGTCAAGTCCAGCAACGCGGTCGCCGCGCACAACCGCAGTATACTGAGTGGGAGCAAGACATGACTGCCAATTCAGAACGGCAGGGGGCAGCAATGGAAAACATCGATGAGAGCATGGAGCGTGTGGCCCGATCTGTGCTCCCCCCTGCTAGGCAGGTGCTTCTCCAGCAGCAGGCGGCACGGTCCATGGCCCGCCCGCTCAGGCTGGGCATGGCGGCCTCAGACAGGGCACGCCAGGCTGAAATGTCGTCTCTGTGTAAAGCAATTGCTGCTCACGCAGAGGCACACATGGATGCCCTGAGGGAGGAGTATGCTTCCCTCAAATCCACTCTGGGTGTCCTTATGATGTCCCAGAGGCAGCGAGCAGAGGAGAGGTTTGCAAAGCTTGAGCGTACCATCTCGGCTGAGCTACAGGCTTGCCGGGAGGTGCAGCGGTTGTCCAGCCAGGCCTTGCAGGAGGAACTCTGTGTTACACGTGCTACCTTGCAAGAGGAAGCACGTGTATCACGTGAGGTTCTGCATGCAGACCTACGTCACATCGCCACACAGAACCAGGCTCACCCGTCCGGCAGACTTGCTGCCGACGCGGGGCAAGCTGCAGCTAGGCGTGGCCAGGCTACTGTGCCACGTCCTCCTTTCCAGGATGAGCCAGACTCGGACGACCATCTATCTCCCACATAGGTCTGGCTGTGCAGGTGTTGAGCCCATGGAGGTTTTTTTTTTGGCTCAGCATCATCGCATGTGGGTGTTGAGCAGCACCCTGTACCTCCCCCCTCCTTGGTGCCTCCCCTCCCCCCCGGGTCGTATGTGGCCATTTTTGATTTTTCTTTTAGTTTAGTTAGTTAAGTTTCTGTTTGATAGTTAGTTTAATTAGGTAATGTAGGTTTTTCATAGTTAGTGTAATTAGTTAATATAGTTTAAAATTGCTTGTCTATTGTGCTTTCATGTGACGGTGTGGTGCTTTGTGGCTTTTGAAGGCATCCACTGTCTGCTCCAGCTGGGCCCTTCAGGCTTTTCTTGTGTATGTGTTTGCTGCTTGGGGTCCTTGACTCACATATGCCACTCCTGCCTCCCTTATCCATTGGCTCGCAAGGATGGTTCGGTGTGACAGCCTATTACACAAGGGCTTTTGACTGTCATATCTGTGGCATGTCTGGTGCTGTGTAACTTGTGATGACACCCCTAGTGGGGATGATTGTGGTGTTATTGTACACTGTTCAGCTATTGCTAGATGGGGTGTTTCATGATTAATCTGTACATTCATTGCTATGCATTGTGTAGTATGTTTCTTATCTTTACTGTACACGTGCTTGTTGCAATTCATACCGTAGATAGTGTGTTCCACACTTTGGATGTGAAAGACGGACTGATGGTGTGATTTCTGATGTAAGTCTCTGACATGGTCCAGTAATGAGATGCCTGAAGAGACACACAGAGATGACTTTAAAGCATTACATGCCCTTTCTGCAGGGGGATGAGCCTCCATACCACCTTTGCCAGCAGACATGGCCTATTGGACGTCTGAATTCTGGACACGCTTGTTGGTGCCCACATGCACATGTGTGCACAAGCAGAGGCACAGGGATTGCAGACCTACATCCTAGAACTGCTGACGTGTTCCAAGGAACTCCAGGCAAGGTGAGCAGCACAGGGGGGCCACAACACAGCAAAGCTTGCACCAGGCGAGTTACACATGCAGGCTTAGTAACAGCACTGAGGGTGAGCTTGGACGAATATTGGTGTTGAAGCACACAATACAGCTCAGATGTGTTGGTGGACTGATGGCTGTTGATTGTAAGGTTGTCTGGGGCACCTGCAGGGGCAGTGGCACATACCCTCCGATACACCAAGGTCTATTGAGGCACTTGTATCAACCATGTAGCCTTCCGAGGCATGGAAAGGGGCAGCTCACAGGGACATACTGCAAGGGACATACTCGGGTGCAGTGCATTTCATTTCCATGTACATTTTGAAACATGCACTGCCTACTTTGTTTTGGCCATGGTGGAACACGACTTGTTCTGAAGTCATGCCTTGCTATATGGGTCTGTCTGCTTACCCAGGGATTATTGCATGTTGTGTGAATTGTGATACATTGGTGTTCCATTTGCCACGCACCCACCGGCGGCTGACTTACTGCATTGACTGTGTATGACCCATCACAGGGGTAATGTTACATATGGGTACGAAGCATCTACACCAGATTGTCTGTTTGTAGAGTAGTTTGTTGCTATGGGGCATATTTGGTGGTGTGTTTTTGTGTTATGGGCACGGACAGATTATTAACTGTGGCTCTCTTTGCAGCATTGAAGTGCTCCTGTAACCGGGCCTGAGAGTGCGCAGGCAGGAGGCCAGCACTCAAAACCAGAGCTAAGTGTCTTGTTGTTTTTCTTTCAAACTGCTCTGCATAGGCTTGCTGGGGGGTGCACTAATGCATGGATGAATGTGTAATTCAATTTGGTATGTTTGTTTTCCCCTAATCACCCGGAGTCCTATCCAATTTTAAACCCTGTACCCTCTACCCGGTGTTCCTGTTTTTCCGTACCTATCCAAGCAACGTTCCCTAACCCTCTTTCCCCGCTGGGGTTGCGGATGTTTGTGTAAGCCCCAAACTTGCAGGCGCCAAAACCCTAGAGGGGGCGGTTGGTTCGTGCCACTCCTAAGCCTGGACTACAGAAGGCCATGACAATGATGTCCAAGTTTGTTCGGATTGTGTATGTGTTCATGCAGGTAGTACATTTTCGTGCATTCCCTACTTTCATGTGTCATTCCTCCTCCACTCTCCTGCCACTCATTCCAGTTATCTAGTTATCCAGTGTGCCAGTGTGTCAACACCTGTCCCGACTGCATATCCCTGACCCTCCTTCCCCACCAGGGTCTCAGAGGCCTGTGTGAGTTTGACCTTGCAGGCACCCGGGCCACGGTGGGGGTGGTTGTTTCGTGCCACTCCTGCGCCTGTACACGGGACCTGTGACAGTACACATCCGTTCATGGTGCATCATTCTATGGTATGTACCACACATGGTTCACATCCTGTTGTGACATTGTTTTACTGTGCTACCTTGGTTGTTACATCATTGTGGTAGTACTTGGCCTTTGTGAGGTACTGCTACGTCAAGTCATCTACTGGAGGGTGTTCTGGTTCGTTTTTCTGGCTTGGATTTTGTGATTTTGCAAATGAGGGTGGACTCTGAGGGTGCAGGCACCTTTTTACACACAAGGTGGGAGATGGTGACGGGAAGGGTGATCCTGTGGCCAGGTGAAATTGAGGGTTGAAGGCTCCATGACCCAGGTGCAGTTGTTCAGTGGGTCATGGTCATTTGTGAGGGAGGGGGGGTGTTTTGTTGTTGATAGTTGCCTTGCCCTGCAGTGTGATGGGAACCCTGACATTGTAATTGTGGTATCCTATGTACATGTTGTGTTCTGCTGATCAATGCCTGTTCATGTGTTGTGTTTACCTTTCAGGTGTGAGGGGATAGTTGTGGTTTGACATGCTGGGGTGTACACATGGTGAATGTTCACATGTGATGTGTAGAGGACACTGATGGTCACTTGATTGCACATGCATATGTTGAGTGCATGTCCTTACTGACCCACACACTTGCACTATGATGCACTACATGTACAACCACCCTTGGATATCCCCGTGTACACTCTGTTTGCCTTCTGGTGCCCACTGTGTCCCTGCAGCACATGTTCTGTGACCAATTATGGATCCTGTACATGCCTAATTTGCTCAGGGTGTGCATCACACACAATAGCTGTTCACTGTGCTGTGCGCTGAGCAGTGTGTTGCAGGAGTTGGACACAGCACACAGAAGCTGCAGTGTTGATTTTGCAATGCACAATGTGCATGTAGATAGGCATTCATTGTTATGTTACATCTACAACTTTTGTAATGCATTTCGGAATGACTTATTTTGGGTGGGAGGTTGTTGGTTAGTCATTTCATCTGATTCCATGTCAGGCATCATTGTCTAATGCCACTATACATTTTTGACATGGCAATGTGTACCTTATTGGTACTGTGTTGGTGTATGGCTATTGCTTGCCATGTCATGTTGTGATTTGGGAGGGTTTGAGTGACATAACAGTGATGGTCATGGCATGTTATGCAGGTGTGTGTGATTCACACCTTGCATGTCAGGGTCATCCGCTTCTCAAAGCAACTAGCTGGGGGTAGATCTCTCTCCGCGGCAGGGGCCTCCCTCTGGAACAGCCTTCCTGCCTCACTGGAACTTGAGGAGAACCATCTCTGGTTCCGGAAGCAACTCAAGACCTTCCTCTTTGCTTCTGCTTTCTCTGTCCCTCTCCCTTGCTAAAGCCTTCACTGGAACTGCACTGGATCTGCAACTTGGCCACTCTCACAGACCTCAGTCCCTGGCCCAGCCACTCTCCACTTGCACTGCCTCCCTGGCAACCCCTGCACTGCGGGACTGTCTCTCTATTCCTACAGCCCCCCTTCCCAGCACTTGTCTGCACTTACCTTTGCAGTTGCCACCAGCTTGCCTATTTATTTGTTTTTTATTCTACTTACCCTGTACTGCAATCCCCCCCTCCCCTTCCCCTTGCACATTTCTCTTCCCCCTCCGGCTGCACTTGCGCAATCTAAATGACACCTGGCCTAGTAGTATCGTTGTCTGTCTTCCCTTGTTCCCCCCTCCCTGCCTCGTCGCACCTTGAAACACTTGTGTATAGGCACGTTACAAATGCCATATCATGTCATGTCATATGTCATATGTGTGCTTTTTGGTCACACAGGATAGCTTGTGTTTAAGTAGCTAGCGATGCAGACAATGTGGCACTTCCATGGCAACTATCTCAGGGTGGTCGGGCGTGGCTACGAGAGCCATGTAGGAGGACGCGTCCTGGAGGAGCTCCCGAGATCCTGCAACGATCCGGGCAAATATGTGTGGTACGACGTATCGCTGACCACCGACGATACACAGGAAGATTTGTGAAGGTATTGGCCACGCATTGTGAACCTTTGGAGAGAATCGGATTAACAACGACGGAGATCGGTGGCTATGAGTTAAAAGACTCCGCGAACAAAGGGCGACTCAAAATGGCCGATCGGGGCCCGGGACTGGAATAGACGCGAGTTGTGCGGTGGCCTAGCTGTGACGGTGCACTGTACACAAACTTGCTACTTTAGCAACCGATCGATTTTCTGAGCCATGTCGAACAGACCGGTGCGGCCGAAGGGGAAACAGCCTACCTTAGATGACTTCACTAGAACTCCCCCGAGCCAGGACACTACCAAAAGCAAGGAGGCGCTGGCTGGGAGTGGCACGACATCGTCGTGCACCAACCAAGAAATCCTGGCGGCGATTGTGGAACTGAGGGCGGCCTGGGAATCCAAGTTGGAATTGGCCGTTACGGAACTGAAGATTGCACTGGATCGCAAGGTTGGAGAGGTCCAAGAGGACGTTAATCTGCTACGACAAGATGTCAGGACCCTGGCGGAGCGCACGGAGGCCCTCGAAAAAGAAGTTGGCCCGAATACAGCAGATTGCGCCACTCATAAGGCCGACTTGCATGCCCTGACACAAAGGATGGGCAACCTGGAGAGCAGAGCGGAGGAAGCTGAGGGACGAGCCCGCCGCAATAACATCCGCATCGTGGGCCTACCGGAGGGGATGGAGGGCCGTGACCCTACGGATTTCATCGAATCCATGCTCTTACAGGAGATATCTGGAGGGGCCCTATCTCAAGGATTTGCGGTAGAAAGAGCACATAGAGCCCTAACTAGGAGGCCACCTCCCGGGAACCCGCCTAGGCCTGTGATCGCCAAAATCCTTAATTACCGCGACCGGGAGAGGATACTGGAATACTTCCGCAAAGGAGGGACGATCACGAGAGGAGCGGCAAACATCACGGCTTATCCAGATTATACTTTGGCTGTACAGCGTAGTCGCATGAACTTTGGGTCTGTAAAGCGGAGGCTGAGAGAAGCGGGCCACAAATATATGTTACTCTACCCTGCAAAATTGAAGGTCTTCCATGCACATAAAACCTTGTTTTTTGAAACTCCGGAGAATGCCATGGGATGGCTCGATGCGCATGGATGCCCCCAGGAACCAGAAGTTCGGCCCAGAAAGGGCTCGGAAGAGACACGGGAATCATAACATGGCGTCGTAAGATGGCGTGGCTCGTGGGACTTGAATATAGTCGGTGTGACACTTTCGGTAAAGAAGATCAGATGACCGCACTATTTGTCAGGACACTGTGAATTTTTATTTTATCGGGAGCCTTACGGGGCGATACTCTCTACCCCACAATAGTTTTAGTTGGGTGACCACTAGGGTGACCTCACCCTACTGGGCTCCGTACGCCGATCGGTGTTTGCGGAGCTAGATGTGGGGGTGCCTGAGCTCTGAAGCTGGAGCTGGGCAGCAGTTGGGGTGTGTGATGTTGGGGAAGGCACGTGTGGGGGGAGGGGAGGGGAGTTGGGGTTTAGTTGTGTATATAGTTGAAGGGAGTTTGAGCTTATACGAGGAGTTACTGGACCAAAACGCTATCTGTGTCATGGGGGCGGTTGGGGGTCGCTACATGGGAGGCAGGGGGGAACGAGCTTGCCATGGGAGACCTTAAGATTGTCACCTGGAATGTCAGGGGACTTAATAGCTATTTAAAAAGGAATAAAGTTATGTTGTACCTCAAAAGGCAGAGGATTGACATCGCACTATTGCAAGAAACACACCTGAACCGACACAAGTTAGAATTGGTTGAGAAAAAGTGGAGTGGCATGGTGGTGGGCTCCCCGTACTCTGCCTATGCCAGGGGAGTGCTAATCTGGGTAGCACCGCACGTTCCGTTCAGAGTCACGTGGCAGGAAGTGGACACGGAGGGCAGGTTAGTTATGCTCAGAGCCCTGGTGGAGGATAGAGAGGTTTGCATTATTAACACATATGCCCCCAATCAGAATGCTGCCGCATACTTTAGGACCCTATGCACCCGTCTGGGCACATGTGTGGGGGTAGCGATCATTTGGGGAGGGGATTTTAACTGTGTTCTCGACCCAAGGGCTGATAGGTCCGATGATAGGATTGATCGGCCCACCCCGGCGGCCAGAGTACTACAGACGTTACTGGGCGACTTTGAGCTAGCGGATGTCTGGCGACTGAAATACCCTGGTACCTCGCAGTACTCTCACTACTCTGCCCCACAGTGCTTACACACGAGATTGGATTATTTTTTTGCCACGTCAGAAGTGGTGTTGGCGACCACTCAAATTGAATATAAAGCAAGGGTCCTATCGGACCACTCGCCCTTGGTGCTGACCTGGCAGTATGGCCGCCCTCGTGCACGAATACCTACATGGCGCCTCCGTGCGGAGGCGCTTAAGGACACGGTTTTTAGGGAGGACATCAGGGAGGCGATCCAGCAGTACTTTGAGGTTAACACGGGCAGTGTAGATTCGGCGGGCACACTTTGGGAGGCATTCAAGGTGGTGTTACGGGGGGACGCTATTTCCAAGTCGAAGGGCCTGCAGGGTGGGGTTCTGATGGAGTTAGAGAAGGCGGAGAGACAACTGGAGCGCGAATGCAGCAAGGCAGGAGGGGATGCAGACCTAGTACTTGAGCTGCAGCAGCGGTGTTCGGAGCTTTGGGAGAGGCTTTGTAACCTTAACTATAGAAAATATGTTGAGAGGCAGCATGCGGGTGGAGACAAAACTGGCCGCCTACTGGCATGGCTATATAAGAGAGAAACCCCTAGGCCCCCGATCAGGATGATGGTTAGAGAGGACGGAGAGGAGGTGGACACCCAAGAAGGAGTTAATGCAGCCTTCCTTGATTACTATAAAGCACTGTATGAGGACATAGGGAGAGAAAATCAGGCAGAGATCAGAACTACACTGGAAGACATAGAGCTGCCCAGGATTAGTGATGAAGAAAGAGAAGAGCTAGACGCGCCTATTACACTAGAGGAACTGGAGGAGGTAGTGAAGGGATTGCCCACTTGTAAGACCCCGGGCACGGACGGACTCCCTAGTGAGTTTTATAAGGTGTATGGAGCAGAGGTACTCCCCCCGATGCTAGAAATGTTCAATGAATCTTTCGAGAAGGGTCCGTTACCGGAGACGCTCAGAGAGGCGCTGATAGTGCCGCTCCCCAAGCCTAATAAACCCGGACAAAGCTGTGGATCTTATAGGCCGCTGTCGATGCTGAACCAGGACAGCAAGATCCTTACGGCGGTCCTGGCCAACAGGCTACGTAGGGTCATCAGTAAACTGATACACCCGGATCAGACGGGCTATGTCCCCAACAGGAACATAACTCACAATCACAGGCGACTTCACCGAGTGATTGAAGAGGGGAATAGAAGCGATGAAGAGATGGTGGTGGTGTCCCTAGATGCAGTTAAGGCATTTGATTCAGTGAGGTGGCCGTGGTTGCTGGCGGCCTTGGAGAGGTACGGGTTTGGGCCTGGCTATGTGAGGTGGGCGAAACTGCTGTACAGCGAGCCACTGGCCAGGGTGCGCACGGGATCTGTAATATCCGAAAGGTGGCGACTTAGCAGGGGCACCAGACAGGGATGCCCCTGGTCCCCGATGCTGTACATATTGGCCCTGGAGCCCCTGGCGGTGTACCTCAGACAACAATATGACCTGGTTGGCATCGAGGTGGGAGGAGAGAACCATTTGATATCCCTATATGCTGACGACCTGTTGTTGTACCTGAGGTGTCCGGAGGAGAACCTCCAGTGCATTTTAGAGGTCATGGGAAAGTATGCGGAGTTGTCCGGCATAGCGGTTAATCCCAGCAAATCAAGCATGTTTCCGCTGGGGAGCTTTATTGGAGTCCCTCTGGAACGGTTGCCGGTGTTGCCCGTGCCCTGGGCGACTGAGTCTTTCCGCTACCTCGGAATCGATGTATATCATGCTGTGAAGGAAGAACACTTGCACAATGCCGAGGCGGCGGTAAAGAAAATCCGCGAGAGTATGCGGTTTTGGGAGAAGCTGCCGCTGGCAATGGTGGGCCGGGGGGCGATGCTTAAAATGGTGGTCCTGCCCAGGCTTTTGCATTTTTTCAGTAATACACCATATTTCATACCCAGGAAGTTCTTTGTCAAACTTGATAGTGTATGCAGGGACTTCCTGTGGCACGGCATCCGCAACAGGGTAGCCTTGTGGAAACTGCAAAATTTCCACGATAGGGGAGGCATCAAGCTGCCAAACTTTGAGGCCTATTATGTGGCCAGCCAACTGCAATACGTGACTAGATGGCTCTCTGATGAGGAAACTCCCGAGTCTAGGCTGGTTGGGAGGGACTGCGCCCCGTTTTATCTAAAAGAGGTTGTCTGGGTTCCTAGGTCAGACTTGCAAGGATGCCCAGGTATGTTGCTGCTGGGGTGGAGGATTTGGCGTAGAATGTGCCAGCTGATTGAGAACCCGCACCCGTGTTCCCCGCATGTGCCATTGGTCTCCCTAGCTATTGGGGACAGCCAGCTCAGGAAAATTATCAGGACATATTGGGAAACGGTTGGACTGGCCACACTGGGAGACATATGGCAGGATGGGGCCATTAGAGAATTCGTAGACCTGGGTGAAGAAACAGGGTTGCACGGGGGACAATATGTTACATACCTAAGGCTGGTACAGATCATCCGCAAAACTTGGCCGGAGACGGTGCTGGCGGAAGATCCAGATGCACTAATCGGAACGATATATGATATATCAGAGGGCGGGCATGAGATCTCTAGATTATATGAAGTGGTGATGACCCGGGTGGGGAAGGATTTGATGGATCTGAGGCTTGACTGGGAAGCGGAAGTGGGGGTACAGATGACTGATGGGATGTGGGAACGGGCCATGGGATACCATAAGAAAGTGTCCAGGAATGCTAGATTGCAGCAAATACAGCTGTACATCACGCACAGAGCATATATGACCCCGAAAAGAATAGCTAAGTTTGCGAACGCAGGCAGACAAGCATGCCCGAAATGCGATGAAGTAGACGCAGGCATGACACATATGTTCTGGTCCTGCCCAGTGATTGAAGGCTTTTGGGGGGAAGTGGCACAGAAATTGGCAGATAAGGGGGTTCTGCTGCGCATTGATACGGCCTGGGCCTGCCTCCTGGGAGGGTTCCCGAGACCACGGAACACCAAACATTTTGGGAAACTAAGAGACCTGGCGTATGTACTTGCTAAGAGAAGGATAGCTATGAGTTGGAAGCAGCGCCATGGGCCAAGAATAGAGATATGGTGGCGGGACCTGCAGAAGTGGGCGGAGGCTGAAACGGGGGTATGGCAGGAAGCGTGTGGTATTTGCGGGGAGGAAGAAATGGGCAACCTGGCGGCTTGGAGAATGTTAATCACGGGACTCTTTGGCGCGGAAATGGACCCTGCTGCTTCCGGGAGGGGCGGCGCCCGGCCGCACCAAGCGTACACAGAACTGTAAGGCTGATAAGCTCTCGGGGGAGGGGGGGGTTTAAGTGCAGTAATACGGTATTAATTGATGTTTACAGTTTGCAATGTATAATGCTGCAAGTTTGGTTTGCATTGTGTTATTTTGAAAATAAAAAATTATTTAAAAAAAAAAAAAACTATCTCAGGGTGGTAGGGTTGTGACAGTTGACTGTCTCTTTGTCATCATCGATTGTCACCTGGTATGTGCCAGGCCTGTGTGCACTCCGCAGGGGTGGGAGTTTAGGTGAAAAATGTGGCCACAAGCTGGGTCCGGGCTTCCTCGCCACGTGCCCTGTCCCCTCCCATGGGCAGCGCTTGTGCCTGTGGTTGGTGATGTGGGGGCACCACCATGTCCACCGGTACGCCCTGCCGTGTTGCAACATTGTGCAGGACACATGCTGCCACAATGATCCTGCACACTACTGGGGGTGCATAGAGTAGCTGCCCACCAGAGCGGTCAAGGGAGCGGAAACGTGACTTGAGCACTCCGAATGTGCGCTCCACTATGGCCCTGGTTGCAATATGGGCGGCGTTGTATCTTACCTGGGGTGGTGTGGTGGGGTTCCGGATTGGCATCATCATGTGGTTGCTCAGAGGGTAGGCACTGTCCCCTGGGGAGGTGTAAATGGTTGCGATTATTGGGGTTTGTGTATTTGTGTGTGTGACATGCATGCATGTGCAAGGGCATTTGTACTCACCTAGCAGCCAGGTGTCGCCATGCTGCCCAGCTTCCAGGGCCCGGCTCAGGGCGGACATTCTGTATATGAAACTGTCATGGGTGGAGCCAGGGTAGTTTGCATAGACAGAGGTGATGATTCCCTTTGCATCACATACCACCTGTACATTGATGGAATGCCAGTGCTTGCGGTTTCGGTAGATGTGCTCAGTGGCCCTAGGTGGACGTAGGGCCACATGGGTGCAATCTATGGCACCGAGCACTTTGGGGAAGTGTGCCACCCTGTAAAACTCCAGGACAACGGCCTGCCTTTCTGCGGGTGTTCTGGGCATGTATATGTGCCTGCGGACTGAGGGGCGCGCTGTCATGATTGCCAGTACCTGGTGTAGGCAGCGTGACTGCGTGGCCTGTGAGACCCCCCCCACTATGGCATTAGTCCGCTGAAATGACACAGTGGCCAAGAAATGCAGGACATTGAGCACCTTCTCCAAGGGGCTCAATGCTTGGGAGCAAAGGGTGGGGGATGTAAGGTCATCTTCCCACTCCCTGACCAGGTCTAGGATGATATGGGGTGGAAACCTATACCTGCCGTAGACCTGGTCGTCAGGCATCCCAAAAAGGCTTGTCCGTGGTGCGAAAATGCGTGCCCTGGCTATTCTCCTCCTCCTGTGGTGTCTCACGATCAGTGCTGCGACAAATGGGGCATTCATCGTAGCTGTATATACGTGTTTGTTGTTTGCACGCACTTTTATACTGTGCGCGAGGACGCTTCCGACTGCCTTCGTGTGGCGGACGCGTTGACGCCTGTGTGCGTCTTTTGCCGTGCGCGGGTTTCCCATATTAGAATCCATGAATACGGGTTGTTCGCGTGTGTGTGGGCGTTCCGTGTAGTTCCCTGCAGTACTTCCCCAGTTACGCCTTCTTTTTCATGCGTTATTCCCCATTCCGCGTGTTACGCCCACTGTTCCGCCCACTTTGGTTGTGTGCGCCGCGCTATGTGCGCTTTTGCTGTGCGCGTAGCGCACGCCGTGTGTGCCCGCGTGCGCCATGGCAGGATTTGGCGCATGGACAGCGGGAAACACGCGCAGCGTCTTCCTTGAATCGCACGCGTGCGCTGGGTTTCTCACGCTTGCGCCACCTTGCGCCTGCTTGCGCTGGGATTTTCGGCGCATGTTTGCTACATGAATCGACCCCTGTATCTCCCAAACGAATGAGACATGTGGTTCTTGAGGTGACTCATAAGAATTACCTACGTCACAACATGACAAAAAAGAGAGTAAGGAAAACATATTGGTGGCCATGCATGATTCTGATGTTGAACACTTGGTGGTGAATTGTTTCACTTGCACAGCCAGTGATAAGTCACATGTAGCTGTTGAGCCACCTTTGAAACCCATCCAGATGCCGACAAGCCCCTGGGAGAAGTTGGTATTGGCTATCATTGGGCAATGGCCTAAATGCTACCAGAGTAGAAATCTCTTGTTTACGTTGATAGATTATCACCGAAAATTGCCATGTGTAGGTTGTGCTGATGAGATTACAGTCAGAGCTTTGGTGGAGTTTTTGGATGGTGTATTCCTTAGAAAGGGTTTCCCATCAGTGGTTCTAACAGAGTGCAGTTTCAGTCCAAGATGTTTACGGTATACCTGGGTGGTGCTGATGTAAGATGTGATACCACTGCTCTGTATTGTCCCAGGCAGAATGGGTCGGTGGAGAGATTTAATAGAGTGGTGAAGGGGACGTTACAGCTAGCTTTAGTGTCCTGGTTAGATGATGCAATAACAGTATGGACATGGTGTGGGCATACAGATCACACCACATTCTTCAACTGGAGTGTTGTCATTGCGCCCTTATGATGAACGAGGCCTATTTGTGTATTGGCCCAAAGTGGTTAAGTACGTCAGGCACAGTAAAGGTAAAAAGGCAGGAGCTTATTCAAAGGGCAGAGGAGTGTCAAGAGAGGTACAAACAATGTTTTGAAGCCATGACACATATATACCTGGCACAGTTTTGAGTAGGATACAAAGTGAGAGTGAGGAGTCCCAAGATTAGGGGGAAGGGCATTCCATACCTGTCAAGCCCTAAAAGAATTACAGAAGGTAATAGGCACTGTGGTTTTGTTAGGAGATTGAACAAAATGTAGCATGAGGTAAATAGTTGAGTGCCATGGAGGGTTGCAAATGATGTGTGGATTGACAAGTGTGGCAGAAAAAAGACAGAAATGGTTAAGCAGGATGCTGAAGGATTTGAAGGGGGTAGTTTCATGAACATCAGGGATATTGAACAGGTGTATCACTGGAAGCATTGACAGCTGATGTTTCCGGTACTGATGTTAGACCTGCTGTCTCATGAGAAAATGTGGAATCAATGACTGGATCAGAGGGTTCATTGGACAAGGGACAGTCCATATTGTAGAATGTTGGAAGGGCTAAGAACAAGGTGGATTCCTATGAACAAAGAATTGTGTACTGGTGAGAAGAAAGGAGGAACTTGCAAATGTTCTAGGTTGAGGAGTCTTCCCCACAAGTTTAAGGATTATGTGTTAGATTTGTATTGTTAGGAGAGGTGTGTTGTGGTTATGGCAGTGGGGTGGATGTGCAGGGAGCTTGCTCTGCAGTCAGGATGCCGCTTGGGCTCCAACAGCCAGAAAAGCCATGAGTGCATTGTTTGAACTGGCACTCATGTCTGGCATGGACGCAGTGCCAGAGTCATTGGGGACAAGTCTCCAGAGCAGTAATTCAGACTGGCTTTCTCAGTGTATACTTACCAAGAATAAGGGCACGTCTTTAGACCATCGGATCTCTGCTTGTGTTCTTCCTGCGCCGACAACCGACACAACAGAGGGTCCCCAAAAACTATTTTCAAAATGTATGCTAAAACATCTAATGAGTCATTTTGAAAAGAATGGTAAAAAAATTCTGTCCACTTATTTTAGAACCTGCCTGCAGTGCCATCTCCTGGTTTTAAATGGGAACATTTATAGAACAGAGTTCAAAGGTGAAGCACACAAGCAGGACAAATTGCATTTACAATTCATTTTTACTCTCTTTTTAAAAATAAAATGCACATTCTGAAACCAGATTATGCTACGCAGACAACCTTTGCAATGGAATCCAGTGGAACCCACATGCATTTATCAGGTCATAAAAAAGAGGCAGATTTTATAGGAATCCATGAATTGAACACTGGCATGGAAATCTAACACATATATTTTAATTAAACCTATTTGCATTGACTTGTTCCAAAACCAAATTCTCTGCTACAGACCCCCTCTCCAAACTAGACATTATGAAAAAAATGTGTTGAACGGTTTCAAAGTTATCAAGAAAACAAAAAGAGTTGTTTTCAGACTATCCCCAATAATATTCCCTTTGAGCAAAATGTGCAGTTGGAGAGTTTGTGGTGGGCTGAAAATCTCATTTTTTAGCTGAATGTTTTGTTCTTACCGTGAAAATCCCAGGATTCCTGTTGGATTTACATGGAAAGGTCACAAGGCATGCTCAGAAAATAAATGTGTCACGGGAAACTGCCAAGGAAAGGGGATACAAGGAGCCAGGAAGAATTTAAACAGAGTATGTTGTCTTATGTGTTATGTTGAGCTTGCTATACTAAGATGCATGCCTATTGAACCAAATACCCAAATGTTTCTGCTTATCTAGCCACCAACTACTAGAACAAGCTTGATACTGCCCCCTTTGCCATCATTTTTGTATGTACCTTGCAAGGTTGTCCATGGCTGAGGGTAATGGCCAGACGGCAGTGAAGGGGCAGCCAGGATACTGATAGTAAAAAATAAGGAAGCCATTGCAGTGTTTGATAGAGTGAGCAATGTTAAGAGAGAGAGAGCTTGAAGAGAGCCATGATTCTTAGCTTAGCATGTGCAACATAACTTAGTTTAGTCTGCAGATGGGGCCTGTACTGGTTATATTTTCAGAAAGAAATCTGAAGAGATTATCTATTTTAAAAAAAAAAACACCAAAATACATGAAAAGCAGACAGCACAACTGAATACAAATAGGCCTAACAGAATTCAAACCAGCCAAAGAGGCAACAAGACAACCATTGCAGTTACTCCTTCTGTTGTACATGTTTGAGCTCAAACCAACCAACATGCAGTGGACCCTTGCCTTCACCGTTGATGCCGCTGTAGCAGAGATGGTAAAGGACCAGCTTTGATCGGTGGTCTATCTTAAATCTAACATTTGTTACCTGTTTTATTTTCCACTCTGGTCTGTGGTAGTCAGTAGTGAGGCACATGTCATAACATCTTTATCTGAATGACACAGGAATTGTAGGCGCAACACATATAGGTCCCATAGGTAAGGATATAAGAAACAACCTGTAGTAAAAGGCGAGAGTGTCCCGATAAAGAAAGTTAGTAATTCCCCTTGAATAGTATCTTCTCCCCTCTTTGAATGACTTGCCTAATTTCATAAGCCTTTTTCCCCTTTGAGACTCATTTTAGAAACAAAAGCTTCAAGTCAATGGCCAACAAAAAATTAAAAATCCTAGTCTTAGAACATCATAAGGCTAATGACTAGCCCATGCTGCTGTTAGTAGTCTAAAAGAAAAACGCCTACTATACTTGAAGTAGACTTTTGCTGATGTTGCTCTATTTTCTTGTGAGACCTGTTCATCTAGGCAACCATTTCCAATAATAAATAACCCTCATTAAAATGGCACCCTTGAATGTGCATAGAACTGCAGACAAAGAGTGTCTATTGTTAAGACCACAGTCATCCATGTGCTAAGCATGAACCAATTGCAAAACAAAATAAAGAATCCCTCCATTTCTGATTCACAATCCTGTATTTACGTTGTCATTCAAACATGTAAAAGAAAAGGTTTGTGAATGAGCACACATTCCAAGCACGTATCAGTAAATAAGACGTGTCAATTTCACATCGCAGATTCCTAAGACAAATTGGAAGCTGCTATACAATAATTTAAAAATGTATCCAGCTTCACATAATAACAACATAAAAATAAGTTTAAATATATATACAGTCGATCAGTTAAGGAATCAATGTATTGAACACTTTGGCATATGGTGTACAAAACAGTTGGTTAACTTCTCATTACAAGACACCTTGCACTTTTTTGCTGGTCATTTTCACTTATGTTTTTGGCAGAGTAGCATGGGAGGAAACAAGAAATATGCAGCTTTTCGTACCTGGACAAGGGTACATTATGTCAGGGATAAGATGAACATTGTTGATAACAATTTTTATTCCACACAGAGCAACACCATCCTCCCAATGCCCACAATACTGTACTTAACATGCTATTATACAAGAAATACACACTCAAACAATTTGGTTGTATCTCTAAACCAAGTAATGTTTAGAGATGGCCTCATTACAATTTTGGCAGTCTGAAAAGTACGGTGCTGGTAGCAATGTACCGCCGCCCTTTATGGATTGCCAAACTGTGAGTTTGTCGGTAGGGAGACAGAACTCCCGGCATGCCTGACCAGTTGGGAGTTCAGGCCCCTACCGGCATGCTTTTCCCTGAAGCACCGATACTAACAGTGCCAGTGCTTCAGGATTCCCATTCCCATGGAGTCCTATAGCACTACATGGGAATGGAGAGAAAAAACGTTTCCACCGCTGGCCATGATATCCTGGAGTCAGGCAGTGGAAACTGTTGTACAGGGTTGGGGGCAAGCCACCGGTTGCACCAGCATGTTACCTCCAACCTTGTTTCGAGGGCCATAGATCATATTTTGAGGTTTACATGGTTTATATAGATCATATTTTCAGGTGTATGTGTTTCAATGGTATTGTTTCCTACATTAATTTGATACAATGCCAATAATTCTGCATTGAATTTATAATGTAATATGTTTTCGTTTTTTGTTTGTGCATAATATAGATGATCAATATGTACTTTTGAATATTTTGTTCATACTTTTTAGCCTGGCTCATGATGTTTATCTAAATATATGTCTTGCTCCTAAAAGCATTAAGCACTTCTGTAAATCTTTTTTTTACAATGAATCGCTTGTTTATGTATACATATACATTTTGTACGTAACATTAATCAGATGCTTCCATTTAATCTCAATGCATTGCTTGATTAATTCATATTGTTTTTTATGGTATGTTAAATTCTTCCCATGGAGTGATTTGTGTCTACATTTTAGGTGTGGGCAGCATCCATAGAAACAGAGTGCACTTTATCCTCTCTGTACTCTCAGGCAGGTATAACCTTTAGAATTGCAACTCACTAGTAGTCATCTTGAATTTGCAAAGTTCACTTACACAGGCCTTATCTCAGCTCTTATGTGACTGTTGACCAAAACTTCACATTTAACTGTCAGCCTCTTACTCCAACAGCCATTTCTCATAGCACCCTCTAGGGAAGCATTGACTGTAGCACCACTAAAGCCCCCACACTTCAAATATGAGACATTTCCACTGACACCTATTACCCTCAAACTCACTTTGACATTTACATCACACTCTTAACACAGAGGGCCTTATCATGATGTGCTCAAGTAGGATGGGATGTTGTCCTAGATCACCATGTGACATGAAGCACTGCTCAGAGCATCATACATTTCTTAATACTTAGATGCTTACCCTCAAGTAAAGCTTGGACTTTGTGAGCTGCTTGATGCCACCTATTTAGAAACCTTTCTCTTCTCTGTGTGATGAATCCAGGATATTCATCCCTTCTCAGTGCAGCCATGACCTTTGATGCTAGGGTGGCGAGCCTGTTCCTCTAGACCCTCTATAGCGGTTTGGCAAGTGGGACCTCACTGGGAGTTGTAAAGAAAGACATGACCCAAAACCTGACGATAAATACAATCCAAGAGGCCAAAGAAACACTGCACCATTTTGCATGGGAAAACAAGGTTTATTACATGCAAAAAGTGCTCAGACGGTCCCATAGAACCAAACTCACATGGAACTGCCCCGAGACGTTACAGGTTATATAGCAGAAAACCTCCTATTTGCATTGCCACCTCAGGATATGCAGTAACATCTGCTTCCCGTAAAAATGCTGCTTCTTTGGCGGACTTACCTGCTCCGTCATTGCCAGGTGAAGTGGGGTCTCTATTTAGGTGTGGCCAGTGCATTCAACCACTGCCACTAGTATCAGGCGAGACAAGGCATACATTAATTTCACCAACAAAGCAGCGTACTGCACAGACATGCCATCTGACCTTCTAAATCCTCTCCTTTTCCATCTTCAAAACTTGAATGTACTGTGGGGGTCACATGCGTGGAGTCAGAGTATAAGGCACTAAGCATCCTTGGGATGCCTCTAATGCTTCAAATAACACAAGCAGTTATGCTGCCTGTGCCAAATAGTGTGTTGGTAACCTTGTTTGAACTACAACCTCATTTCCCCTGTATACAAGGCACACCACTGCTGCACCTGTATGTCTCTGGATAGTCTCGTGATGAAACATCAATGAAAAGTTCTCCCCTTCTCTGCATCCTCCTGTGCACATATTAAATCTTCCTCAGGACCTTCCTATGTAACATCATCATGCACTTCCTCTCCTTCCTGGCCAGGTATTGCAACAAATGGGGCAGGTTTCACTGTGCAGCACCTTACAATGTGTATAGATGGACTTGACAGAATAACTTCATATACAGAGGCCCTTTCTGTGGTAAAAGTGGATTTGGATTGTTTAAGATTTTCAAACACGGCATGCTGTACATATAACATCACAGAACAACTCATAGTGATTGTTGAGGACTTTTCAATTGCAAAGGCGGCAGTGGCCAGTGCCTGTTCAAAAGTGAATTGACCCTGCATAAAGAGTCTAATATGCCACTTTACTATGCCAAGAGTGTGTGTCCCATTGATATTTGCAGAGTCAACAATGCAGTCATGACCTGACTACTAGAATGTGAAAATAAATACAATTCTTTCATGTAATCAAGGGTTGCGACTACTGGTGTGTTGCTTATAGCAACCTTAAGTTCCTGAAAAATATGTAATAATTTCTCCTGTACATATTAGTGTTCCTTTGCTTTTCTGTGCTTCCTTCAGTCCCAGCAGCAAAGGTTTTGTGTAACTAGAATTGTCAAAAACCATGCCCTACAATAGTTACACAACCTCAAAAACTGCTGCATTTCCTTAACTGTGTTCCGCTGTGGTGAGTTTTGTACTGCAGCTGTTCTCTCTGGTGTTACTTATTTCCTGCAGAATATATAATTTGTCCCAAATACACAACTTCTTTCTGACATTATTGCATTTTATCTTTGTCCACTTAGTACCCTTTCACTGGCAGCAATGTTAGCAGTGTCACAGAATCCTCACTACACTGGTATTCTGTCATGCTACACACTAGAAGGTCATTCACATACTGAATGATAATGATAATACTCTGTACTTTGATGTTACCCAAGTCCATATGGAGTAAATGCTGGGAGACTCGAAGTACCCCTGCGGAAGTTTGGTGTGCTGGAACCTCTGCTAGCGATAGGTAAACATGGTGAGGTATCTAGAATAAGGTTGCAATGGAATGGAGAAGAATGCATTTTTCAAATCAATCACAGTAACATTTGTGGCTTCAGTGGTTATATTGCAAAGGATCATGTCAGGGTTTAGTAGAACTGGTAATTCAGCTTCTACAATATTATTGAAGGGGCAGAGGTCTTGTATAATCCTCCAACCTGAACCCATTGCTTTCTTGACAGGATATATTGCTGTGTTACATGGGGCACTGCAGGTAATATGATACCAAGTTTTCATAGTACCACATGGTCTCATGTTTTCCCTCATCTGCTTCTCTCGATAATGGATACTTTTGTACTGCTTCAATTTGATATGTATGGCTCCTATGTTCTTCAAGAGCCCTACATCATGGGGATGGTCAGTCCATAAGGTGTTAGGAACGTTTGCCTTGTCTTCCTGTAAATATGTGGGCATAGTTGTTACACAGTCGGTAGGAGGTGCAAATCTGGTTGAAACAATTGTACCTTTTATTCAGTCACTTCACGTTCTATACTTCATTCAAATACAACAAAAAGAACTCTTCATCCCTTCATGGATGTGACCGGTTTCACCTTTATAGTTATACCATAAATCAGGGCCTCTGCATTAGCAAAGGTGAAAGTCGGCAAACAGAAATTCCTTTGGGCAGTTCATTGCTTCTCTTGGTCTGCCCCGCCAGGCCTAAAATGTCATAAAGTTAAATAAGTAATCACGGCTTAGGTCGGCAGTGTGGTGGTTCAATAAGCAATGACCATTTAGGTAACACTCCGCCTTCAATCTCCATATGCCAGCAAAGCCCAGTCCTTAAATCAATCTCCTCTCTGGTTGTCAACTGGCAGGTATTGGGAAACAAAAATGTTCATTCTGGAATTTTACTGCTGCTCCGGTCGTTCTGTGTTGCTTGCCCCTTGGTCGAGTATACGGGTTCCCCGTGTACCTGTGGCTCGTTGACTTAATAAGCCGAGTGGAACTCGGCCGCATCCTCCTTCCACTCTTCACCTCGATCCACCTACCCACAGTCGGAAAAACCGAGAGAGCGTTTGAGTCCACGCATGCGTTATTTATGTGGCTCTCCCCTTCTCCCCCTCTCATCTTCAAGTGCATTCAATCCTTCCCCCTTCACATTCAACCCCTCCCTTTCCTCAACTTCGTCTCATGGCGTTTTCTCCCCCACCCGACCCCATTGTTTATTCCGATGTTCAACCCGCCACCCCTGTGTTCCTCCTGTTCTGAATGCCTTCCTCCTGTCCCGATGGTACGGCAAGTGCATCCCACTGTGTATTTTAAATGACTTGGCCTTAGGAGCGTTTCGGCAGGACCAGGGAAAATCAGTGTGGGAGTATTGGTTCTTTTATATGCACACATTGCAGGGCTAATGCTGGTCATGCCTGGCAGAATGCTATTGTGCCTTGGTTGTTGCTTTGTTGCCTCTTTTTCATCGGTTGCATCCCAGAGTTCACAGCCCAATACAACCACCGGCTTCCCATTCCTATTAACTGCCTTCTCTCCCATTGCTGCGGTTACTGTTTTTTTTGTTACTGCAATGCTGGTGGATGAGTTATATGCACTTGCTGGACAATATCCTAAGAAGTCGGAGGTGCCATCTCACAATAGTCTTAGCAATAAGTATAGGGTACAGTACATGTCTATGCTGTATCATTATTTGACATGGGATACAAATATCAAATATATTTTCATTTTTCTTGTCAACATCTTCCAACAGCTGTCCATATGACACCCCACTCAATGGCTGTGCTGGGTCAATACACACAACACCACTCATCTCCCTCCTTATCAGTCCCTATTAGCACTACATTTTAGTCTGCAATCATCACTGCCTCTAAGTCTAGCGTGATAATGGTACCTGTAGCATGGTTTTAGCAAACAGCTGGGCAAAACAAAAATTCAGACGGCACCCTGCATGATTTGTTTCTGATGCCCAGCATCCAGGTGCAAAGGTATTCCTCTACTGATGCTGTCATTATACGGTGCTTGTGTAACTGCCAGATACCTAGCATAGCAACTTCTTGGGGTGGAACACACTGCCCCTCCTTCCGTGAATGAGATTGTAATATTTAGCTTGCTCAGCAGATCCCTGCCTAACAAGTTTACTGGCGTTTCAGTTTAAAACAGGAGCAGAGCTAACACCTTTCGAGGACCTACCTTGATGGGTAAATCTTCTGTAAATGAAACCAATTTTATTGCCCCAGAGAACCCCTGCATGTCCATTACCTTTCCCAAGCACCCTTCTTTTATGCATGATTTTGTTGTAATTGCATCAACCATGAAAACAAATGATTTGCTACATATATTCACACCTACCAGGGGTTGCTCTTCCAGGTCAGCAGTCTGTGGCTGTCCAAATCTGGATATGTTTTCCACCACGGGCATACAAAGGGTTTACCGCCCACCATACTTGCCACTGTATAATACATTGCTGTGCCATGCGGCAGGGTGTTTTTGTCCCATAGAGGACTGTTATGTCTGCTGCTGTGCATACAAGGGTGCACCATTTGGTGTTGCGGGTTGCATCTATTGTGGTAATGATGCCCGATACTGATATTGGGGCTGTTGCCCCTGCTGTAGCACCTGTTCAGGGCCTGGGCCATATGGGGTGCTTGGAGGCATTTTTCCTGACAGCGGACGATATGTAATAGGGACCACTGGTCTGCTGGGATAGGCACAGTATCACATGAATACGCTTGTCTACTTATACACTCTAGCGCAAAATGGCCCATTCTCCAACATGAACAACAAGGTCCCAGTCTTCCAAATCTCTGATCCATTGCTTCAAATCCTCCTCTGCCTACTCGTCCTCTGTGGAAGCCCCCTCTCCCTCATTGATAACCTCCCTGACACCCTTGCTTATCTGGATAACCTTGGTACCTTTCCGTCCACTCCAATGTCATCCTTGTGTCCACCTGCCCTGCAGGCAGACTTGTAATAACTGCTCATTCTACACTCAATTTTGCTAATTTCTGGTGTACTAAATTAGCTTCAGCCTTTTGTGCATTATCTTCTACTTCCTTCTCCCTCTCTTGCCAATGCCTGCAATGATGCATTTTTATTGTTGAATCTCTGCTCATCCCTTAGCCTCACTCCCTATTACTTTATCCAAATCTTTCTGTGCATCCTTGGGGAGTCAGTTCTTTAACATGTGGTCAAATATTGCTACATTTTTGTCTCCCAACTTTCCCTGAGTTCTCACCCCCTTTTATACAATCTAGAAAGGGGAGGTAATGCAATGATCATCATAAGGCATCATGATTGGCTTTGGTATTTGAAGACAACCCCTTTTATAATCCTTGGTTGGTTGCCTTAGCTGTCACTCAGACCCAGTCTAAACAGGTTTCATCTAACTCTTTCTACACAGCGGCCTCTTCTTGACCTTCTATGAAAGAAAATGTATCTTCTGATCTCATCATGACTTGCAGAAATAAACCATTTTATATGCTCAAGCATCCATCTTAGAGTTGCCTGACTTGTCTTATCAGAAATGGCCGACCACATTACAAAATGCCTGACCGACTTATTTTTACCCAAAAATTGGTCCCTGCTCAATTTCGAATCTGGATGGTTTGATAATTTATGATAACCATGTACTACTTAACATATTCTATACTATGCACAACATTATGACCCCACAACATAGATTGCCTTTAAAGCGCTTTTCTGAAAGGCACTTCATTTCTGATTTCTGCAGTGTTAGAGTCAATGATCAACCCGATACGTTGTCTACATTTGGTTTGAGGAGGTGGGGTCTATTTCCTATACAGTCAGTTTGTGGGTAGGACTACCTTCTGTACACTCCCCCCTCTGGATTGTATTTAGTCATCTACTCAGTACACAACACTACACCCATATCCACCCTCCTCAATTTTCAGTGTACCTGTACATCTGTGTCATAATCATTCTTTCTTGTGCAACAATTTATTTCAATCCGAGAGGTATCCTAAAACATTTCTACAACGTCAATACTAACACATTATGCTCTCCTAGTCTAAACATGTATGTGTTCCTTAATAATACCTTTATTTACTTTTATCAGAGTCTGATCTCCATTACCCAATTAACTTTAAACTTACTATATGCCTCGGATAATTTTATAGCCACTACAAACATTTGAGAGAGGGTATCTCTTCGAGGTAACCCACCAGCCCGTTTCTTTACACAATATCCACATGTGGCTCATACTCCATATTCTTTCTGCCACTCCCATTTCACAACATTTCCTGGCTCCCCATTGTCTGCCCAATTGCATTTTTTACAAGTGCCTTTTTTTCTTTATTCATTGTTTGTCGTTATATCTTCCATCCGACTCATCTTGACTTGGACTCAATAGATCGCCTGTCCAGTTGGTTTTGTCCTTTTTTAGGCTTTCTTACAGCAATTGTCTGGGCCTTTCAATGCATAAGCAACTTTAGTCCATTATTTTTGCATTTTTAATGTCTTTTTCACGACATTATGAACATGGGGTATTCAGCCACTTTTTAGGGGATTCAAGGATATTGGACTTTTTCACAGAAAATGTGTCCGCTGTCAAAACTGCAAAGCAGAAACATTTGTGCATGGACATCTGGTTAGGTCCCTTGACCCTTCTCTCTGCTCATAGGCTCATGTGCTGCCATTTGTCTGAGTTATATAGGTCCCTCGTTGTCCACCATTAATAGGAAGCTGAATGAGTTTCCTTTGAAAAATAGGTTTATCCATCATCAATACATTTCTTCTCAACCCCAGCCTTTTTTAAAATCTACTCTTATGTGTCTGTCACATCCCGCGCTTCTAAACAAACTTCATTATCTCACTTTTTGAACATCCCTGCCTCCTAGAAAAAACTTTTTATGTTGGTATTTTATATACCAAAGCTACTAATCCTCTCCCTTTTTCATACACATTTACTTTTCTCTTACTGTGTGCTGTCTGATTGCTGGAGCCTGTTTTGTTTACAATAAACATATTCATCTGCGTCTACATTTGGTTTGAGGAGGTGGGGTCTATTTCCTATACAGTCAGTTTGTGGGTAGGACTACCTTCTGTACACTCCCCCCTCTGGATTGTATTTAGTCATCTACTCAGTACACAACACTACACCCATATCCACCCTCCTCAATTTTCAGTGTACCTGTACATCTGTGTCATAATCATTCTTTCTTGTGCAACAATTTATTTCAATCCGAGAGGTATCCTAAAACATTTCTACAACGTCAATACTAACACATTATGCTCTCCTAGTCTAAACATGTATGTGTTCCTTAATAATACCTTTATTTACTTTTATCAGAGTCTGATCTCCATTACCCAATTAACTTTAAACTTACTATATGCCTCGGATAATTTTATAGCCACTACAAACATTTGAGAGAGGGTATCTCTTCGAGGTAACCCACCAGCCCGTTTCTTTACACAATATCCACATGTGGCTCATACTCCATATTCTTTCTGCCACTCCCATTTCACAACATTTCCTGGCTCCCCATTGTCTGCCCAATTGCATTTTTTACAAGTGCCTTTTTTTCTTTATTCATTGTTTGTCGTTATATCTTCCATCCGACTCATCTTGACTTGGACTCAATAGATCGCCTGTCCAGTTGGTTTTGTCCTTTTTTAGGCTTTCTTACAGCAATTGTCTGGGCCTTTCAATGCATAAGCAACTTTAGTCCATTATTTTTGCATTTTTAATGTCTTTTTCACGACATTATGAACATGGGGTATTCAGCCACTTCTTAGGGGATTCAAGGATATTGGACTTTTTCACAGAAAATGTGTCCGCTGTCAAAACTGCAAAGCAGAAACATTTGTGCATGGACATCTGGTTAGGTCCCTTGACCCTTCTCTCTGCTCATAGGCTCATGTGCTGCCATTTGTCTGAGTTATATAGGTCCCTCGTTGTCCACCATTAATAGGAAGCTGAATGAGTTTCCTTTGAAAAATAGGTTTATCCATCATCAATACATTTCTTCTCAACCCCAGCCTTTTTTAAAATCTACTCTTATGTGTCTGTCACATCCCGCGCTTCTAAACAAACTTCATTATCTCACTTTTTGAACATCCCTGCCTCCTAGAAAAAACTTTTTATGTTGGTATTTTATATACCAAAGCTACTAATCCTCTCCCTTTTTCATACACATTTACTTTTCTCTTACTGTGTGCTGTCTGATTGCTGGAGCCTGTTTTGTTTACAATAAACATATTCATCTGCGTCTACATTTGGTTTGAGGAGGTGGGGTCTATTTCCTATACAGTCAGTTTGTGGGTAGGACTACCTTCTGTACACTCCCCCCTCTGGATTGTATTTAGTCATCTACTCAGTACACAACACTACACCCATATCCACCCTCCTCAATTTTCAGTGTACCTGTACATCTGTGTCATAATCATTCTTTCTTGTGCAACAATTTATTTCAATCCGAGAGGTATCCTAAAACATTTCTACAACGTCAATACTAACACATTATGCTCTCCTAGTCTAAACATGTATGTGTTCCTTAATAATACCTTTATTTACTTTTATCAGAGTCTGATCTCCATTACCCAATTAACTTTAAACTTACTATATGCCTCGGATAATTTTATAGCCACTACAAACATTTGAGAGAGGGTATCTCTTCGAGGTAACCCACCAACCCTTTTCTTTACACAATATCCACATGTGGCTCATACTCCATATTCTTTCTGCCACTCCCATTTCACAACATTTCCTGGCTCCCCATTGTCTGCCCAATTGCATTTTTTACAAGTGCCTTTTTTTCTTTATTCATTGTTTGTCGTTATATCTTCCATCCGACTCATCTTGACTTGGACTCAATAGATCGCCTGTCCAGTTGGTTTTGTCCTTTTTTAGGCTTTCTTACAGCAATTGTCTGGGCCTTTCAATGCATAAGCAACTTTAGTCCATTATTTTTGCATTTTTAATGTCTTTTTCACGACATTATGAACATGGGGTATTCAGCCACTTCTTAGGAGATTCAAGGATATTGGACTTTTTCACAGAAAATGTGTCCGCTGTCAAAACTGCAAAGCAGAAACATTTGTGCATGGACATCTGGTTAGGTCCCTTGACCCTTCTCTCTGCTCATAGGCTCATGTGCTGCCATTTGTCTGAGTTATATAGGTCCCTCGTTGTCCACCATTAATAGGAAGCTGAATGAGTTTCCTTTGAAAAATAGGTTTATCCATCATCAATACATTTCTTCTCAACCCCAGCCTTTTTTTAAATCTACTCTTATGTGTCTGTCACATCCCGCGCTTCTAAACAAACTTCATTATCTCACTTTTTGAACATCCCTGCCTCCTAGAAAAAACTTTTTATGTTGGTATTTTATATACCAAAGCTACTAATCCTCTCCCTTTTTCATACACATTTACTTTTCTCTTACTGTGTGCTGTCTGATTGCTGGAGCCTGTTTTGTTTACAATAAACATATTCATCTGCGTCTATTTTTTAGGCAATAACTACATTTGCCTGTCTTATTTCTGCCCTTATGTCTTATGGACTTCTGTTTATACACATTATTTGTCCCTTAAGGGGACTTTTTCATTTTCCCTCTACATCGACATTCTCAGATGTAGAGGTGCTCAAAATATTAAATGACAAACAAACACATTTTTAAAACAAAGGGCCTCATTACACGGTAGGCGGTGAGCCATGGCGCTATTAGCGCCATGGCTCATGCCGGTAAAATACCGGCACCGCCTTGGCGGAAAGGGGATTTACCGCCCCATTCCAAGGTTGGAGGGGCGGTAAATCCCCTTTCCGCCATTGCCCTTCCCCATTCCCATTTCTGCCCCATAGGGCTCTATTGGACTGGGGAAGGCGCTAATTACGCCACCGCAATTTTGCGGTGCCGTAATTAGCTCCGAGGTCCCTTAGCGGGTTGGATTTTAACGCCTGCAAGAAGCAGGCGTTAAATCCTCCAACCTGCAAAGGGACCTCGTAGTACGGCGGTAAGGGTTAACGGTCACCGTTGCCATTAACGGTGACCGTTAACCCTTACCGCCGTCCGTGTAATGAGGCCCAAAATTTAAAAAGACATATTGGGCGCATTACGAGTCCGGCGGTAACCGAGGCGGTAAAACCGTCTGGTTACCACCGGACTCGTAATACCATTCCGCCTCCGTGACTCCCGGAAATACCAAGGCATTACGACCCTGGTGTCCCGGGAATCCCGGAGGCGGAATTCGGTAAATCCCCATACCCATTGAGTCCTACAGGACTCAATGGGGATGGGGAAGTGGAAATATCGGCACCATCTCGTGATGGTGCTGGTGTTTCCACGTCCGCCTGCAGGCGGGCGGTGTTAAACCCGCCAGGTCAGACCTGGCGGGAACATCACCTCCCGCCAGCAGAACACGGGATCGGGCGGTCTGGAATTAACAGTGGCGGCGGGTTTACTATTTAAGGCCATGCAGGAATTCCTCCAATGTTCACTGAAGGTACATGGTTTTCATCTAAAAAATATAAACCAACACCATCAATGACATTCCAATATAGTTATTTTTACTCACCCTTGTACGTTCTCTTGAATTGGCTCTGTGCAAAATGTTTCTTGTATGGTTAACCCAATTTTGGTCAACCATACCCCTTTTGATTCCTTATCAATCCCATCATTTTTGTTTCAATTGAAATGCATACTTTTTAAAATTTGGCCTTTAATCTTCATTGGTGCTGTTTAGTTTCCAAATTTGAATTTTTCTGCTTGTCTTATGCTCCCTGTTACTCTACTATCCATTCATTCTTTCATCTAATCAGTTCTACATTCATTTTTCCGTTCATTAATTTGTTTTTTTTCTTGTTTTTTTTCTTTATTTCATCCAAAAAACATACTTTTTATAAAACTGAGATCTTTATTCTTATACTGTTAAAAGTAAATTATTTATTTTCATCTTCTCCTAATTCATTTTTCTGGACCCATACCAAAAAGGCCTAAAGTCCACCTTGTATTTTGACACTCTCTCCAAATCTTCCTTAGATTATACTGAATGCTACTACATCATTGCCATATGTAATCTAATATTTCCTTCCCTTTCTTTTTAGTGTGTGATGTTACTAAAGAAACACCACTTCATCCTTCTGTAAACCCCACAAAAATATGTTGTAATTAGTGATATTTAATCAACCTGGACTTCATCACTGAGAATCATCACTGTCCTCTGTTGTCCATTTTTATTATTCATCCCTTGATCATTTACCATGTTCCCTTATACTATGGTATGGCTGATTCTAATGTTTTGGGGGTCATCTGTCCCCCCTCTTTGTTCATAAATTTCTGTGGTCTAAGACTAAATTCATCAAATACTCTCACCACTCTCCCACTAAATTACAAAGCTATCTGTAATACTGCGCTTTCATTACAACAATGACAACCTCTTGTTTCTACCAGAAATGTCTCATCGGCCCTCTTACCCTGTACATTCCACTATGAACTCACCCATATTCAAATGGTGCATTCTCAAAACAAAACACACTTTCCCTTAATCACCTAAACAAAATCATCATGTTTAGGCTTGTATAATCCAATCCCTTTCTCAAAACATTGAGAGGTGCCCATGACAAATGTAACAAAACTCATCATAACACACTCTCCTCCATAGATTACTAATTCAACACTAAGCAAGAAGACTGTGTTTTTAGTTTAAAAATACTCAATTGTTCTAATTAAGCAATAGAACCCTCGCGGCGGGGGCATTACCGACTCAGGTAATGCCCCGGGGCAATGCCCCCGCCGCGAGGGTTCTATTGCTATTAGTATCCCGGCCCGCAAAATTTGCGTGACCGGGGTACTAAAAGCAATTTGTTTCTGACCCGAAACGCTGCAGCGTTTCAATGCTGCGGCGTTTTGGGACAGAAAAAAAAAATGACCAAGAAAATGGCCGCCGCCATGGAAAAGGAAAATGGAGTCCGTTTTCCCTTTCCATGGCGGCCATCGGGAGCGGACGCGCTGGGAACACAAGTGTTCCCAGCGCGTCCGATCCCGAAAAAGGATAAAAAAAAAGGTAAGTGGGGTTGGGAGGGCGGGAATGGGACGGGGAGAAAAAAAAAAAAGTACCTGCGTCCCCGGCGGGGGACGAGGGAAGCCCCCAGCCGTGTGGAGGCGCAGAGCGGGGATGGCCCGGCTCCGAGTCTCCACACGGCTGGAGGCTTTCCTCGTCCCCCGCCGGGGACGCAGGATCAAGAAGGTAAGTTGGGGGGGCTGGTGGGAGGGAGGGGAAAACAAAAAAATAATAAATAAAAGACTTACCCGAGTCCCCGGCGGGGGGCGAAGGCAGCCTCTCAGTCGTGGGGAGGCTCGGAGCGGGGATGGCCCCGCTTCGAGCCTCCTCATTGGCTGAGGGGCTGCCATGCCCCCCACCGGGGACAAAGGCTGTGGAATCCCGACGGAGGGATTCCCGGCCGGGTAGGGACCTGGCGAGAGCCAATCAGAATGCTTGTTGCATTCTGATTGTCTCTCGCCGGGGTACTAATAATCATTCAGCACTTTTCTGTCATCACTGAATGGACATACAGTCTTACTGTCTACCAATAGAACATTTTTTCTCCCTTTGCCATATTAATTTTCGGCATTCCTTGAGGATTAGTGCCACTAACAATTCTGAACAGACAAAGTCACCCAATGAGGCTTTCCCACTGTGAGTGCATGCATAACCTTGTCCTTGTGAATGCATTTCTTCCTTTCCTAATGACACCTTCACTCCTGTATGTCACTATTTATTCCATCTTTGCATATTGCTGAGTCTGTATATGGGCTCACTGTGCATGCTCTCTGCAGTAAATCCATTTTGCACTTTTCTAAGCTGCTGTACCTGCTGCACTCCCAGCGCTCATGTCTGATAGAATGTCTGATCCTGGGCAACAAAAACAAACTCTCCACTTCTTTAATGTATGCAGGTGGGCATGCAACCCCCCCTCTTTAGAATGGCCAGTTTTGAACAAACACTTGACTTCCATACATGCATACATTGTGTCATGTGATTCCATATGTCTAACATACAGGAGGTCTCCTAATTTGCCTTCCCTGGATGTTTTGATAATCGTTCTGTGTATTTAAAAATCCACTTTGACTATTCTGGAAATGTCCCTTATTATTCTGGAAGCCTCTACCTCAGAAGCCTCCCCTACCCCATGGTATGAATCCACTTTTACCTTGATCAAAACTGACTTTGGTTATTCACACATGGCATCCCTATAGTTTGCTGCAAACTTGACCCTTTCCCCACTAGTCAACATCACGTCTTCAATTGTGTGTTTTGACATTCTTTCTACACTACTTTCGCTTCCCTACCTTCCCATACATCATCTTTCTGCTGATTCTTCTCTTGCAAAAATCTGCAATAATACGCAATGGTCAGTTGTATCTCTGACTATGGCTTTTCTTTAATGCCCCTCAATTTCCTTGAGGGCTTCTATCATAGCTCTGGCAACCCTTGACATTATTATAGCTTCCATATGTGACATGTCCGGACACAGCCCTCTAAGCGCTTTCCAGACTTCCGCCCTAAAGTGTATTGAATGGTGCTCCATCATGAGCCGTGTTCTGCATAGTGACACTCGAATGTCTTACTATCGACCAAACATTGTCTGTTCTCTCTCTAAGGCTAGGGCTAGAAGACTGTTACTGTCTCCTATCGCTAACGTGTTTCCTCCTGTCATTTTTTCTAACTTATGTATTCATTTCCCAGTGCCAGAAGTTAAACTTTGGGAGTTTGCACCTTGAATTGTCCTCATCCATTTGTGGTCAAGGTACATACTGTGGCCCGGCTCCTCTTTTCTCTAACAAGGGAAACTACGAGATCCCAAACTCACATTCATCCCCCATTGTCTGTCTGTCCACAGCAGGGACAATGGTTCTTCACCACCTTCTTCCAGGTAGGAATCTTAACCTGCTTACATAAAGTGGCGAGTCCCCCCTCTGATCATGGGATCGCTCTTTAGGTTGATCTAGCCATGTCAATGATCCTGATGCCTGAGATTTGGGTAGGTTTAAATCTGACCATCTTACTTCCTTATCCATTGAAAACCACCCTTCAGGTCCACATGCATCACCTTCCTCTTCCCCACGGAAGGTTGCTCTGTCCTCGTCTGACAAATCTTGTCCCCAATTCGTGTCTCTATTTTAAATCAACCTGTCCATAGACAAGACTCTTATGCTTGAGGCAGAACAAGCCTCTCATATTTTGAATGTGTCCATTCTGTGTCATATCTGCATGGGTGCAAGCTGTTGATTACAAATCCTGCTCAACACTTAATTATTTGCCAGCGATTCACTCACATGTTTGTGATTTGTGACTTTCCCCATTACTCCTGAATATTTTGTCTCATGAATAAGCTTTGACCTTCGCAAGCTTTTCTCAAGCCAGCACAGAATATGCAATATGTGCCACATTCTTTTCTGGTGAACTCACTGCTACTCGTGCTTGTTCCCAAACCACTTTCATATCTATGACTGCAGTAAAATATAATTACTGTTCCTGTTCTCGGATTTTAAAAATATAAAAACATCTGGTGTGTGTGTGTTTATGTGTGCATGCATGTAAGGATGCATTGTCTGTAATGTACTGATTGCTTATACCTTAATGAAATCACATGTGCACATGTGTATGTATGTGTGTGCTTGCATGAATGTGTGCATGCATATCTACATCCTCTCCCATGTTAATGCATCTACATGAATGCCTGCACATGTTGGTTCAGCTTTCTAGCACTTTCTGTAATGCTCACTGCTTCCTTTATGCTAAAAAATATATACATTTTCATTTTCACATATATCTCAAGAACCTTTTAAAAAAACAATGCTTTTCCTCATTTATTTCTGTCATTTCCCAAAACTATTGACTGTGCCTAGTTCAAATACCATATTTTTAGCACATTGGTCTGCTTTTTGCCACTTTTGCACTCAAAAGTACATTTTCAATCTCAACTACACCTGTGATCTAAGACACACTATTTCTTTTTTGATTTTTATCTCCAAATGTCCTCAAATTTTACAGACATGATATACAGCATGGGAAACATGTCTCCCCTGCTCAGCACTTGTCTACTATATTCCAAATGCATTCAATGCACTTTTTTAAACTTGCATGCATTTATACTTCATCCTACCATTGCAATGTTTCTCTATTCCCAACTCCCAGTCTTCTCCTCTTTCTAGTGATCTAAAACACCCTCTTGTTTCCTTTATGGCAGTCTGTCTCCTTTCTTCTTTGTGACACAATAAAAAATCACACAGTGAACCAATGCATGTCTCAATAACCTATGGACATTTCTGTAATGTCTAATTTCAAATCTTGTACTATTCATCAAACTCAAGCATCAACATACAAGATATTACCCACCTCGAGACTTGATTGTTCCCTGGAGCTTGAAATTGTTCTATTGAAGGCTATGAGGTTCCTCCTACGGATCCCTTCACCTCCCGCTCCAAGAGCCAGGACGCAAAGGAGCCCCCAGGGAAAACCCCCAACGGGGGGGAAAAAATCCTGTGTTGGGCTGCTAGGGTCCGTAGAATCCTGAGGACAGCTAGGGTGATGTTCCTCAGCCGAGGGTAGTTGGTGATCGTCAATGGAACAGGAAACTGGGTGTAATAATACAAAAGGTAACAGGCTAGTAAATATTTGAGAGTAGAAAGGATAAGGAAATGAGAATAGTGTGGAAACAAGGATTACCTGGGTGTTATTCGGTCAATCCTAAATGTAAGAAAAAAGGCGGGAAGAGGCTCACTCCTAATCTAATCTAAATGAGATAAAGAAGGATAAGGTTATTAATCTTCAAGTCTTGTGCAAGTGGCTTTGTCTTTAAACACAAAATGCTTCCCTTACCGCCTGGGCCAATAAACCGAAGGAAAATCCCTTTCCTGTACTTCCGGGTAGGATCTCCTACTTCTTCTGGTACAGTGGTTAGAATCAGAAGTGCTACGGGGAAAATAGGATTAGAACAATAATAAAGAATCTCCAGAGAATGATTGACAAAAGTAAAGAGCCGTAAGAATAAGTACGTAGTAACGCACCTGATAGAGTCACTGAAGAGGCTAGCAGAACCCGTAAGGGTGGAAAGACCATTGGCTTGAAGCCCGGTGGGTTTCTCTAAGAAGAAAATAAACAACGTCACAGCTATTAGAGATAACAGCGTAAAGAAGTGAGGAAAGTAAGTAGTAGGAGCAGATTGAAATCTACACGAACTTACGGACCGTACAGCTACTCAGAAGGAGAGAAGCAACGCGCCTTGCCACAGGTTGAGTGTCCGGATATACTGTGCCGAAGTCTGAGGGCGTGGCCAACCTTCGGTTGAGATCCGGGAAAAACGCTAGAGCGTTACAGCTCGTTCTGCAAACACCCGGAACAGCTCGCGCCGCGTACGAGAGACGGGATATAGAACCGACAACCATATTAGGTGTAACAATTTCTCCATGTCCCAGGTTTTTGCCACACATAAAACCAATAACTTTAGGGGCATTTCTCAAAGTGCATCCATCAAAAAATCATTCATCACCACCTAGCTAAAAAATGTTCCATTGCTGCTCCCTCCACATAATAGTTCCACCATTATTTTTCCACATGATCAGTCACCCCTTATCAATTAAAAATAGCTCCTGTCATTCTTAAACGATGTGTCAGCTTGGCTTGCCCCACCCTAAACATGGCTTTGCTGCCATAACCTTGAATTATACAGACAACAATTTCCATTTATTCACTTCTTCTTCAGTCTAAAAACATCAGTTGTTTCAACATACTGGTCACTAAGGAGTTAATCTGCTCCATTCTCAGACAAGGGCCTTCCTGACATCTGTTTATTTCACCAGTTATTCATTGTCATGTTTTCCACGCAGACTGCCTGCATTACATTTTACTGAGGAAATGTTTTACTGTGATCATAAATCACCTTGTTTAACTGCGTCAGCTGCTATCTTTTAATAATTTAACCAAACAATATCCTCCTTTCAGTAGTGTGCGGTCTTGTTATCTGTATTTGTTTGTACTAGAAAGGCATGTGTTGGCAGAAAGACAGCCCTCTGTTTCCATAGGCTATGCAGTCAGCTGCAAAAAACAGCATAAAGTAAGACACAATTTTTCACATTTTGTCAAGTTTTATCTGGCCTTCGTTTCTATCAAGACTAATGCGGTTTCATGTTGTGTGTAGTTAATTAAACAGCTTAACCTGTCTATTTTTGGCAAATACAATATTTAATCCTGCAGTTACCGTATTCAGGTTCAAAGATGAACACTTTTCACACTTTTCTACATGTTCTCACTACATATTGCATTTACCATAATTTTAAACAACGCACATATGTGCATTTTATCCATAGCTCATATTTATATCCTATTTTTCTCAATAATTGATCATTTTAATGTATGGCTCGGTGCCAATTTTTCATAAATAACTAAACATCTCTTTTCTTTACCTTTTCTTACAATAATGCATGCAAAACATAACATATAACCCAAAATACAATTTTGACAAACATGACAGACTGGCTGGCCACAAATATCTCAGTCTTCTCTGTTAGTCCTGTAAGGATATTTGGCATGTTACAGCACAGAGTACTGCACTACTGCACAGGTAGCATTTTTTTTTTTTGGATGCAGCACCACCACATGGGTGTGGTGCATTGCTATATGTGTTGCCAGATTAACATGGACATATAAGTAAAGACAGGCTATTCAGTCAAAAACGATTTTAACATATAAGATGCAAATCTATTTTTACAGTTAAAAGCACACGTGCACACTCAAAAATGCACACTATTTTTCACCTGAAATGCCTATGGTGCAAGAGACACATTTGAAAATTAATAACTAACATTATTAATAAATAACCTGACTAATAAAACTGCATTTAACATAAACCACTAATAAAAATGTGTCTCCACTGCAGAATTAGGCCTACTCTGAAAGTGAACATTTAAACGCACATTCATTTTTTTTCTTTTTCTCTGCTGCTCTGTCCACATAACTACAGGAAGCAAAAGGGCTCGAAGGAACAGGAAATCAGTTGGTTACAAATAATTACTGTAGAAATGAGCCATTGTGTAGTGAGGGAGGAGATAGCATGATTGATTTCTGATTGGAGCAGCGTCATAGCAAGTAGCATGCTAGAGGCAGTGATGAGAGTTTTGCTGGGGGAGCTTGAAGAGAGGGGGAGGACAGTCGGGATTTGGCAGAGCTGGGAGAAGGACCTGTTTCCTGGCTGAAGCATTCCTGCTGCAAAAGCTGAGAATTCCAGGCAATAACCCCGGTTTGAGAACGAAAGACGCTTGTTTTCACTGGGGTTAATCTTCAAGGGAGCCAAATTCAGAAAGAGAACAGCTGATGAAAACTCATGCTGAACAGATAAGGTAATTACAGAAGTGTGGGGGCTGATTGTGTACGAGAATATTCAGTCAGTGTAGGAAAGGAGATTCCTGTGCTTTAATCACATGTTTAATGTTGCAAATTGAGTTCTTGTCTCCGCCACTCTCTTTTCAGTGTATCACAGACAATGCTGTTACTGTGCTATTTCATTTATTTCTGTAAAGAGTGAGATCGTGTTTAAATGCAACTTTTATAATACACAAAAATATTTGAAAGCAGATGGGTGGTGTGTTTTATATTTACCAATACAGTGCTGATGATGTGGGGAGATGTTTAGACAGTGCAATTGTCATTTTCAAGGTAGCTAAACGTCAAATTTGCTGCAGCCGTGTGCACAATGTAATTCAGTATGAGCAATTATAACTAACTGTGTGTGTTGTAGTTTGTCGGAGGTCTATGAGTCAGCAAAAAAGGAGGCCCGGGACATAGTTCACTACCGTATATAAGATAGTGAAAATAACACATGATAGCTCGCTGCCTTAGATAAGACAGAGAGAAATTGCCCATGGTGGCACACTAAAAATGAAAATGTGGTGTTCCTGAAATGCAAGCCTGAGGTCTCTCTAGTGATTACACGAAAAATCTAAGCAAAAATAAGGGGTTCTGGATATTGGGGCCACAAATAAAACAAGGGAATTATGCTCACCAAAATACCACCAACCACGCATACCAACCACGCATACCAAATACGCATGTCTGTGTGCTGAAATAATGCATGTCCACTGTATTATTGTTGTACATGGCCCAATCTGAATACAAGGAGTGATTGTTGCTAAGTTATTTTTCGGCGGTAAGAAAATACCGTCAGGCCCCAAATCTCCACAAAATACCCTACATATTTATGGTGCGTTGCAAGCCGGGAAAGTGATCATAGAGTACCTACTGGGCGTGGCAAACGTGTCTCACACTGCCATTTGCACATTAAAGGGAACCCATTTTATAATAGCAGTGTGCCACTAAAAACGAATTTCAGAATGTCACAAAGGGAAACCACATTCTCAGACCTAGTGCAATATTTAGAGGCAAAGTTGTTTGCACATGGGACTTGGTCGTCGAATAGCACGTTAGAATGGCGTGAACGCATTCAGGGTGAGGTGCAGAAAGAAAAACTAGACAATATTTTTGCAGAAGGCAGCATAATTCAGGTCTGCCTTACAAGATTATTGAATGCAGCCGATAAAAGTGCAGAGAAAGACTGTTTAATACGGCTGTGCGGCAAAATATGGTTTATTTTGAATAAGTCCCTGCGAATGCAGGAGAATGATACTCAGCTAATTAACAGGTTAAAGACTGAATTAGATGGGGCAAGTAAAAATCAGGAAATGTTAAGAGCAGAATTGGATGTATGCCAAAAAGACATGCAATTAAAATGCAGAGACTTTGATGCTCAGTTATCCAAAAGCAAGAAACAATTTGAGGATAGTGAGCAAGAATTGGTACACATAAAAGCCTTAGTGGACCACATTAGACAGGATAAAGATGAGGTTGTTTCAGAAATGCAGATTTTACAAAAAGAACATTGTGAAAAAGAATGTGATCTCCAGAGTGCAGAACAAGAAATGATTAAAATGATTCAAGAAAGAGACAAGAGAAATAAAGAGTTCAATGAATGCCAAATGCAAATGTGCGACATGCAGGAGGTGATTAATAAGATGAGTGATGAAAACAAGTATTTGCAAAATGAAGCAAACAGACTCCTTAAAAAGTGTAAGGACTTAGAACAGCAAATGTGCATTCCCAGGTCCCAGGAGAGGCGGCAAGGTACCACATTCAATGGAGTGGAGGTGAATTCTAGTTCTGCCCAAAGAGCTAGTGCTCCAGTGACTGGGCCGGTGACTGAACTTGGTTGCAGCGCCCTTGGGGGATTTGATACTCCCATTGGGGGCAGCCACCAATCTCATACACCTGAAAACAGGATTGAATCACAAAATAGTGCAATTCCATGCATTGCAACAAGTAGCCCCATAAAAATAATGAAATCCATTAAAGCCCTGATCAAACCATTTAAAAAGGGAGGTGAATGCTGCATTGAGGATCACATAGAAGCGGTGCATGACATTTTTAAAGCACTCCAGATACCTAAGGAACAGTACAGACAATATTTTCATTTAACTTTAGATGCCCCGACGGCCAGCATCATAAGGGGATTAAATGAACAGCAGAATATGACCTGGTTGGAGTTTGAAAAAGAAATTAGGCGTCATTTTTCTCCTTTTCAGTCATTGCAGGAGGCAAAGAAAGTCGCTTACACAATTACTGCTGGACCTAATACATCCCCTCGCCAATTTTTACAAGACTTAAAAAGAGCATTTTCTCGCTTTGATGTATCTTTTGACTCAAATTCCAATGAGTTTAAAACTGCATACTTCTATGGGCTACAGAAAGACATCATATCCCAATTGGTCCGTGAATTTGACCGTGACAAGTCCCTTGAATGGATTGTACATCAAAGCACAAAACTATATGAGGTACTCTATTGTCAGGGTAGAGAAAGTGATAAAATGAAAGATACTAGACCTAAATCTAAAGAACCCTCAGCCACAGTAATGGAAATCAGGTCAGCCAAAATGTCCCTTGAGTCTGCTCAAAGCCAAGGTAAAAATAATGTGACACCTGAACAAAGGGGTAATCAACAAAGATCGCCATTTCCTGTACCAATGTTCCAATCACATGATCCTAGTAATAGAGAGAGCTACATCAGCCCTAGGTATTTAGGGGACAGACCCCGGGTAGGATATCGGCCTGATATGGCAGGTATGAACAATAGCCAGAGACAAAATCAAGATCAAAGAAATGATGGTCCCTACCAGGCATTGGGGACACAGAGCAGATTTGATCCCAACACCATGATATATGGTAATCAGGATAGGCCCCGATATGTGGATCGATTTACTGATAATGGAAATCAACCTAGGGGCCAGTACCCACAATCTGAGAGACAGGACATGAGGCAAAATGTGAACTACAATCCACGTCAGTACAATGATTCCCCATCAGGGGACTATAATCAAAGGATGGGTGCAACCCGCTCCCCTCCACAAATGAATCAAGAGTTCAGAAACCATCCCAACCGACATCAATCACCTGAGAGGTATCAGAATAGATCCAATCAGGGGGAAAACAACCAATATCGACCTAGGCCACAGAAAGACGATCCTAGAGAGATGGAAAGGTTCCAGTGCCTTGAGGCCCAAGTGAAAATGTTAGCTGAGCAAATAGGAAAGCTCTGTACAGTGCAAAAACCACCTTCCAAAGAGGGGGCTGATGGCCATAGCAATGACCGGGGGGCTTCCGAAAAGTGACTAAGTACTCATGATAACTGCAGTGCCAAAATGACAGATTGCTCTGATATAATTTTGCATAACGACTCTGAGATGCCTAATGGATTAAATGTGAAAGTGCCAGTAAATGAACTTGTGACAGAAAGTGCAAATACTTCTAAAAAAGAGGTACGGTTTAACCTAGAGCTAAATAAAACAGTAAAGATTTGTACAAATGAAAAAGAAACATTAGGAATTCCAAAAGAACAAATGGACAGATTTAAGAAAAATGACTCATGCATGGGGAATACCAGTGGACAGGGAGTAAGTGGGGATGCTATAGCTCCTTCCCTGGGCAAGCAAAACAATGACCAAGAAGTTAAAAAGTTGATTGTTATAATGGCACATAAACACTGTAATATATGTAAAAATATATAATAAATAAATAAATAAATAAATATAATGGAAGCTCATGGTTGGTGTGCAGAGAGAAAATGTATTAAATATTGAATGCTGTTTTATATGTGCTTGTTTTCTTTTTAACTTGTGTTTAATTTCAGAAAAAAAAAAAAAAAAAAAAAAAACGAAATATTTTTACCAAGCATGTTTTATTTTTGGCAAAAGGGTGAAGTTAGTATTGTGCTATGTACTTAATTTGTTTATTTTCTATTTGATTTAGAAAATTAACATTATTTGGTCGGAGGTTCCGGGATCAGAGCCCAAGGGAGACGATGGAGTCCTGGAGCCCACGTGGACGGATTCCGGGAAAGCCCCAAAGAGGGGTGAAGACCAAGGCTGCAAAGAGATCAGCATTGAAGATGATACCGATGATATGGTTAATGATGATGATATTTGGAGGGATCTTCAAGAATTCAGAAGCACAGGTTGTCATTGAACCTGGACCAGCATCTGGTATCGCGGTGGAAGAGGCACCAGGATTCATCATGAGTGATAGAAGGATGATTTTCCAAAATATATACATACCATTGAATCCTGAGATTTTGATTGAAAAACACTTGAACAATACCGGAATTAAGATTGAACAGACTAAAGAGTGGCTGGAAATAAGAAAAGAGGACACTAAGCAGTCAATAAGAGATATATTAATGCAATTGGAAAAAACATTTGTGAATTCAGCAGACATTAAGAAGAAGAGAGGAAAGAGAGGTGCGGTGATGCTCGCGATATCATTGGTAATGTCTATAGTTGGAGCCTTAATAGGTACCACAATATCAACAGCCAATTCTATTTCGGTAGGAACACTGAGTACTAAAGCGCAACAACTGAGTATTGACCTAGAAATAATACAAAAAACATTAGATGGAATTAGAGGGGGACTGGATGAACAAGTAAGATTCATAAATGAAACTGCAATCATTCTAAATGAACAAGCGGATGTAATGCAACGGGCGACTAAAATAATACTTAAGCATGATAGAACTTTAAATGAAATATTGAACATAATGAGTCCTGTTGATAGACTATTAACGAATTATATGAGAGAAGTTCAAACTGCAGTTTCACAATTGATTCAAGGACATATCCCCTTGTATTTTGTTTCGCAGGATATTATTCGTCAAATGATAGAAAGATTGACCAGGAGGGAAATTGATATAATACAGGTAAAAATTGCATTCGAAATGGGTAATGCAATGCCGTTATATGTGGACTTGGAAAGACTAGAGATCGGATTTTTGCTATGCATCCCATATGTAGCCCCTGAATTTATTTACCAAACGAAGTGGGTACACAACGTGGGATTTTGGCAAGAGGACAAATTTATTAAGATTAAGACTCCAGAAGTGGTGGCATTTCAGTCATGGGAACCTGAACTTTATTTAATACCAAACCTGGAAACATGTGTAAAATTTAAAGAACAAAATTATATGTGTCCAGGTAAACCGTTTGTTCCTGATGCCACAGATGCTCTTTTGTGGTTTGAAATCTGACCCAAGTATATCAGAAGGATGTGAAGTGATTATTAGCAATATGGGGAGTGAAGAAATGGCACAGGCTAAGATGGTCAGAGGTAAATGGTTGGTCACCACGTGTTTAAAGAACATGACGGTAGTACATTTAAACCATGGAACATACGTGGTTAAACAGGTGAAATATAATGTTTTTTATTTACAGGTTCCAAAGGATACAATTGTGTCAATTGGGGGGTTAACATTGTTTCATGTAACAAATGATGTTTGGGAAAGCCAAGTGGAAAATATCGATTTTTTTCAAAGGGATACTTTTCCAATAGATCCGGATGTGGAATATTTATTGAATCACAAAGAAAGACATGTTATAAAAATGAATTTGAGAAAAAACAATATTACAATTAGTAATCTGGGGATAATAGAAGTGGAAAGATTTAATTGGGGAACCTGGGGGGAATGCTCAATAGTGGGTTTGGCTGTCCTGGTGCTAATTATGGGTGGATGGTTGATTGTGCTATCAGTAAAAATGAAAATGTTACTGATTTTACTAGCTACGTCAGGAAGAGAAAGATATCCCAATACACATGCATTTAAAAAAAAAAAAAAAGAACAAGTTGTTTTTAGGAATTGGCTTGGAGTGTAGCCAAGTTCTAAAAACTAAAGGAGGGTATGTAAGGATATTTGGCGTGTTACAGCACAGAGTACAGCACTACTGCACAGGTAGCAATTTTTTTTTTGGATGCAGCACCACCACATGGGTGTGGTGCATTGCTATATGTGTTGCCAGATTAACATGGACATATAAGTAAAGACAGGCTATTCAGTCAAAAAAGATTTTAACATATAAGATGCAAATCTATTTTTACAGTTAAAAGCACACGTGCACACTCAAAAATGCACACTATTTTTCACCTGAAATGCCTATGGTGCAAGAGACACATTTGAAAATTAATAACTAACCTTATTAATAACTAACCTGACTAATAAAACTGCATTTAACATAACCCACTAATAAAAATGTGTCTCCACTGCAGAATTAGGCCTAATCTGAAAGTGAACTTTTAAACGCACATTCATTTTTTTCTTTTTCTCTGCTGCTCTGTCCACATAACTACAGGAAGCAAAAGGGCTCGAAGGAACAGGAAATCAGTTGGTTACAAATAATTACTGTAGAAATGAGCCATTGTGTAGTGAGGGAGGAGATGGCATGATTGATTTCTGATTGGAGCAGCGTCATAGCAAGTATCATGCTAGAGGCAGTGATGAGAGTTTTGCTGGGGGAGCTTGAAGAGAGGGGGAGGACAGTCGGGATTTGGCAGAGCTGGGAGAAGGACCTGTTTCCTGGCTGAAGCATTCCTGCTGCAAAAGCTGCGAATTCCAGGCAATAACCCCGGTTTGAGAACGAAAGACGCTTGTTTTCACTGGGGTTAATCTTCAAGGGAGCCAAATTCAGAAAGAGAACAGCTGAAGAAAACTCATGCTGAACAGATAAGGCAATTACAGAAGTGTGGGGGCTGAGTGTGTACGAGAATATTCAGTCAGTGTAGGAAAGGAGTTTCCTGTGCTTTAATCACATGTTTAATGTTGCAAATTGAGTTCTTGTCTCCGCCACTCTCTTTTCAGTGTATCAAAGACAATGCTGTTACTGTGCTATTTTATTTATTTCTGTAAAGAGTGAGATTGTGTTTAATTGCAACTTTTATAATACACAAAAATATTTGAAAGCAGACGGGTGGTGTGTTTTATATTTACCAATACAGTGCTGATGATGTGGGGAGATGTTTAGACAGTGCAATTGTCATTTTCAAGGTAGCTAAACGTCAAATTTGCTGCAGCCGTGTGCACAATGTAATTCAGTATGAGCAATTATAACTAACTGTGTGTGTTGTAGTTTGTCGGAGGTCTATGAGTCGGCAAAAAGGGAGGCCCGGGACATAGTTCACTACCGTATATAAGATAGTGAAAATACCACATGATAGCTCGCTGCCGTAGATAAGACAGAGAGAAATTGCCCATGGTGGCACACTAAAAATGAAAATGTGGTGTTCCTGAAATGCAAGCCTGAGGTCTCTCTAGTGATTACACGAAAAATCTAAGCAAAAATAAGGGGTTCTGGATATTGGGGCCACAAATAAAACAAGGGAATTATGCTCACCAAAATACCACCAACCACGCATACCAACCACGCATACCAAATACGCATGTCTGTGTGCTGAAATAATGCATGTCCACTGTATTATTGTTGTACATGGCCCAATCTGAATACAAGGAGTGATTGTTGCTAAGTTATTTTTCGGCGGTAAGAAAATACTGTCAGGCCCCAAATCTCCACAAAATACCCTACATATTTATGGTGCGTTGCAGGCCGGGAAAGTGATCATAGAGTACCTACTGGGCGTGGCAAACGTGTCTCACACTGCCATTTGCACATTAAAGGGAACCCATTTTATAATAGCAGTGTGCCACTAAAAACGAATTTCAGAATGTCACAAAGGGAAACCTTATTCTCAGACCTAGTGCAATATTTAGAGGCAAAGTTGTTTGCACATGGGACTTGGTCGTCGAATAGCACGTTAGAATGGCGTGAACGCATTCAGGGTGAGGTGCAGAAAGAAAAACTAGACAATATTTTTGCAGAAGGCAGCATAATTCAGGTCTGCCTTACAAGATTATTGAATGCAGCCGATAAAAGTGCAGAGAAAGACTGTTTAATACGGCTATGCGGCAAAATATGGTTTATTTTGAATAAGTCCCTGCGAATGCAGGAGAATGATACTCAGCTAATTAACAGGTTAAAGACTGAATTAGATGGGGCAAGTAAAAATCAGGAAATGTTAAGAGCAGAATTGGATGTATGCCAAGAAGACATGCAATTAAAATGCAGAGACTTTGATGCTCAGTTATCCAAAAGCAAGAAACAATTTGAGGATAGTGAGCAAGAATTGGTACATATAAAAGCCTTAGTGGACCACATTAGACAGGATAAAGATGAGGTTGTTTCAGAAATGCAGATTTTACAAAAAGAACATTGTGAAAAAGAATGTGATCTCCAGAGTGCAGAACAAGAAATGATTAAAATGATTCAAGAAAGAGACAAGAGAAATAAAGAGTTCAATGAATGCCAAATGCAAATGTGCGACATGCAGGAGGTGATTAATAAGATGAGTGATGAAAACAAGTATTTGCAAAATGAAGCAAACAGACTCCTTAAAAAGTGTAAGGACTTAGAACAGCAAATGTGCATTCCCAGGTCCCAGGAGAGGCGGCAAGGTACCACATTCAATGGAGTGGAGGTGAATTCTAGTTCTGCCCAAAGAGCTAGTGCTCCAGTGACTGGGCCGGTGACTGAACTTGGTTGCAGCGCCCTTGGGGGATTTGATACTCCCATTGGGGGCAGCCACCAATCTCATACACCTGAAAACAGGATTGAATCACAAAATAGTGCAATTCCATGCATTGCAACAAGTAGCCCCATAAAAATAATGAAATCCATTAAAGCCCTGATCAAACCATTTAAAAAGGGAGGTGAATGCTGCATTGAGGATCACTTAGAAGCGGTGCATGACATTTTTAAAGCACTCCAGATACCTAAGGAACAGTACAGACAATATTTTCATTTAACTTTAGATGCCCCGACGGCCAGCATCATAAGGGGATTAAATGAACAGCAGAATATGACCTGGTTGGAGTTTGAAAAAGAAATTAGGCGTCATTTTTCTCCTTTTCAGTCATTGCAGGAGGCAAAGAAAGTCGCTTACACAATTACTGCTGGACCTAATACATCCCCTCACCAATTTTTACAAGACTTAAAAAGAGCATTTTCTCGCTTTGATGTATCTTTTGACTCAAATTCCAATGAGTTTAAAACTGCATACTTCTATGGGCTACAGAAAGACATCATATCCCAATTGGTCCGTGAATTTGACGTGACAAGTCCCTTGAATGGATTGTACATCAAAGCACAAAACTATATGAGGTACTCTATTGTCAGGGTAGAGAAAGTGATAAAATGAAAGATACTAGACCTAAATCTAAAGAACCCTCAGCCACAGTAATGGAAATCAGGTCAGCCAAAATGTCCCTTGAGTCTGCTCAAAGCCAAGGTAAAAATAATGTGACACCTGAACAAAGGGGTAATCAACAAAGATCGCCATTTCCTGTACCAATGTTCCAATCACATGATCCTAGTAATAGAGAGAGCTACATCAGCCCTAGGTATTTAGGGGACAGACCCCGGGTAGGATATCGGCCTGATATGGCAGGTATGAACAATAACCATAGACAAAATCAATATCAAAGAAATGATGGTCCCTACCAGGCATTGGGGACACAGAGCAGATTTGATCCCAACACCATGATATATGGTAATCAGGATAGGCCCCGATATGTGGATCGATTTACTGATAATGGAAATCAACCTAGGGGCCAGTACCCACAATCTGAGAGACAGGACATGAGGCAAAATGTGAACTACAATCCACGTCAGTACAATGATTCCCCATCAGGGGACTATAATCAAAGGATGGGTGCAACCCGCTCCCCTCCACAAATGAATCAAGAGTTCAGAAACCATCCCAACCGACATCAATCACCTGAGAGGTATCAGAATAGATCCAATCAGGTGGAAAACAACCAATATCGACCTAGGCCACAGAAAGACGATCCTAGAGAGATGGAAAGGTTCCAGTGCCTTGAGGCCCAAGTGAAAATGTTAGCTGAGCAAATAGGAAAGCTCTGTACAGCGCAAAAACAACCTTCCAAAGAGGGGGCTGATGGCCATAGCAATGACCGGGGGGCTTCCGAAAAGTGACTAAGTACTCATGATAACTGCAGTGCCAAAATGACAGATTGCTCTGATATAATTTTGCATAACGACTCTGAGATGCCTAATGGATTAAATGTGAAAGTGCCAGTAAATGAACTTGTGACAGAAAGTGCAAATACTTCTAAAAAAGAGGTACGGTTTAACCTAGAGCTAAATAAAACAGTAAAGATTTGTACAAATGAAAAAGAAACATTAGGAATTCCAAAAGAACAAATGGACAGATTTAAGAAAAATGACTCATGCATGGGGAATACCAGTGGACAGGGAGTAAGTGGGGATGCTATAGCTCCTTCCCTGGGCAAGCAAAAACAATGACCAAGAAGTTAAAATGTTGATTGTTATAATGGCACATAAACACTGTAATATATGTAAAAATATATAATAAATAAATAAATAAATAAATATAATGGAAGCTCATGGTTGGTGTGCAGAGAGAAAATGTATTAAATATTGAATGCTGTTTTATATGTGCTTGTTTTCTTTTTAACTTGTGTTTAATTTCAGAAAAAAAAAAAAAGAAAAAACGAAATATTTTTACCAAGCATGTTTTATTTTTGGCAAAAGGGTGAAGTTAGTATTGTGCTATGTACTTAATTTGTTTATTTTCTATTTGATTTAGAAAATTAACATTATTTGGTCGGAGGTTCCTGGATCAGAGCCCACGGGAGACGATGGAGTCCTGGAGCCCACGTGGACGGATTCCGGGAAAGCCCCAAAGAGGGGTGAAGACCAAGGCTGCAAAGCGATCAGCATTGAAGATGATACCGATGATATGGTTAATGATGATGATATTTGGAGGGATCTTCAAGAATTCAGAAGCACAGGTTGTCATTGAACCTGGACCAGCATCTGGTATCGCGGTGGAAGAGGCACCAGGATTCATCATGAGTGATAGATGGATGATTTTCCAAAATATATACATACCATTGAATCCTGAGATTTTGATTGAAAAACACTTGAACAATACCGGAATTAAGATTGAACAGACTAAAGAGTGGCTGGAAATAAAAAAAGAGGACACTAAGCAGTCAATAAGAGATATATTAATGCAATAGGAAAAAACATTTGTGAATTCAGCAGACATTAAGAAGAAGAGAGGAAAGAGAGGTGCGGTGATGCTCGCGATATCATTGGTAATGTCTATAGTTGGAGCCATAATAGGTACCACAATATCAACAGCCAATTCTATTTCGGTAGGAACACTGAGTACTAAAGCGCAACAACTGAGTATTGACCTAGAAATAATACAAAAAACGTTAGATGGAATTAGAGGGGGACTGGATGAACAAGTAAGATTCATAAATGAAACTGCAATCATTCTAAATGAACAAGCGGATGTAATGCAATGGGCGACTAAAATAATACTTAAGCATGATAGAACTTTAAATGAAATATTGAACATAATGAGTCCTGTTGATAGACTATTAACGAATTATATGAGAGAAGTTCAAACTGCAGTTTCACAATTGATTCAAGGACATATCCCCTTGTATTTTGTTTCGCAGGATATTATTCATCAAATGATAGAAAGATTGACCAGGATGGAAATTGATATAATACAGGTAAAAATTGCATTCGAAATGGGTAATGCAATGCCGTTATATGTGGACTTGGAAAGACTAGAGATCGGATTTTTGCTATGCATCCCATATGTAGCCCCTGAACTTAGTTACCAAACGAAGTGGGTACACAACGTGGGATTTTGGCAAGAGGACAAATTTATTATGATTAAGACTCCAGAAGTGGTGGCATTTCAGTCATGGGAACCTGAAGTTTATTTAATACCAAACCTGGAAACATGTGTAAAATTTAAAGAACAAAATTATATGTGTCCAGGTAAACCGTTTGTTCCTGATGCCACAGATGCTCTTTGTGGTTTGAAATCTGACCCAAGTATATCAGAAGGATGTGAAGTGATTATTAGCAATATGGGGAGTGAAGAAATGGCACAGGCTAAGATGGTCAGAGGTAAATGGTTGGTCAGCACCTGTTTAAAGAACATGACGGTAGTACATTTAAACCATGGAACATACATGGTTAAACAGGTGAAATATAATGTTTTTTATTTACAGGTTCCAAAGGATACAATTGTGTCAATTGGGGGGTTAACATTGTTTCATGTAACAAATGATGTTTGGGAAAGCCAAGTGGAAAATATCGATTTTTTTCAAAGGGATACTTTTCCAATAGATCCGGATGTGGAATATTTATTGAATCACAAAGAAAGACATGTTATAAAAATGAATTTGAGAAAAAACAATATTACAATTAGTAATCTGGGGATAATAGAAGTGGAAAGATTTAATTGGGGAACCTGGGGGGAACGCTCAATAGTGGGTTTGGCTGTCCTGGTGCTAATCATGGGTGGATGGTTGATTGTGCTATCAGTAAAAATGAAAATGTTACTGATTTTACTAGCTACGTCAGGAAGAGAAAGATATCCCAATACACATGCATTTTAAAAAAAAAAAAAAGAACAAGTTGTTTTTAGGAATTGGCTTGGAGCGTAGCCAAGTTCTAAAAACAAAAGGAGGGTATGTAAGGATATTTGGCGTGTTACAGCACAGAGTACAGCACTACTGCTCAGGTAGCAATTTTTTTTGTTGGATGCAGCACCACCACATGGGTGTGGTGCATTGCTATATGTGTTGCCAGATTAACATGGACATATAAGTAAAGACAGGCTATTCAGTCAAAAACGATTTTAACATATAAGATGCAAATCTATTTTTACAGTTAAAAGCACACGTGCACACTCAAAAATGCACACTATTTTTCACCTGAAATGCCTATGGTGCAAGAGACACATTTGAAAATTAATAACTAACATTATTAATAAATAACCTGACTAATAAAACTGCATTTAACATAACCCACTAATAAAAATGTGTCTCCACTGCAGAATTAGGCCTAATCTGAAAGTGAACTTTTAAACGCACATTCATTTTTTTCTTTTTCTCTGCTGCTCTGTCCACATAACTACAGGAAGCAAAAGGGCTCGAAGGAACAGGAAATCAGTTGGTTACAAATAATTACTGTAGAAATGAGCCATTGTGTAGTGAGGGAGGAGATGGCATGACTGATTTCTGATTGGAGCAGCGTCATAGCAAGTATCATGCTAGAGGCAGTGATGAGAGTTTTGCTGGGGGAGCTTGAAGAGAGGGGGAGGACAGTCGGGATTTGGCAGAGCTGGGAGAAGGACCTGTTTCCTGGCTGAAGCATTCCTGCTGCAAAAGCTGCGAATTCCAGGCAATAACCCCGGTTTGAGAACGAAAGACGCTTGTTTTCACTGGGGTTAATCTTCAAGGGAGCCAAATTCAGAAAGAGAACAGCTGAAGAAAACTCATGCTGAACAGATAAGGCAATTACAGAAGTGTGGGGGCTGAGTGTGTACGAGAATATTCAGTCAGTGTAGGAAAGGAGATTCCTGTGCTTTAATCACATGTTTAATGTTGCAAATTGAGTTCTTGTCTCCGCCACTCTCTTTTCAGTGTATCACAGACAATGCTGTTACTGTGCTATTTTATTTATTTCTGTAAAGAGTGAGATTGTGTTTAAATGCAACTTTTATAATACACAAAAATATTTGAAAGCAGACGGGTGGTGTGTTTTATATTTACCAATACAGTGCTGATGATGTGGGGAGATGTTTAGACAGTGCAATTGTCATTTTCAAGGTAGCTAAACGTCAAATTTGCTGCAGCCGTGTGCACAATGTAATTCAGTATGAGCAATTATAACTAACTGTGTGTGTTGTAGTTTGTCGGAGGTCTATGAGTCGGCAAAAAGGGAGGCCCGGGACATAGTTCACTACCGTATATAAGATAGTGAAAATACCACATGATAGCTCGCTGCCGTAGATAAGACAGAGAGAAATTGCCCATGGTGGCACACTAAAAATGAAAATGTGGTGTTCCTGAAATGCAAGCCTGAGGTCTCTCTAGTGATTACACGAAAAATCTAAGCAAAAATAAGGGGTTCTGGATATTGGGGCCACAAATAAAACAAGGGAATTATGCTCACCAAAATACCACCAACCACGCATACCAACCACGCATACCAAATACGCATGTCTGTGTGCTGAAATAATGCATGTCCACTGTATTATTGTTGTACATGGCCCAATCTGAATACAAGGAGTGATTGTTGCTAAGTTATTTTTCGGCGGTAAGAAAATACTGTCAGGCCCCAAATCTCCACAAAATACCCTACAGTCCTGTCTTGCCCCTAAAAATACCCCGACATGGGATGTATATGACCCTCTTTAAACTCGTCTTTAAACAAGTTTGTCGTCTACTTCACCTGTCCACGGGGATCTAGCTGCTCCTTCTTCTGTGTTCTATAAAACACAGGAAACCTGGGCTTATCCTTTATCGTGGCTTCTCCTAGCGATACCCTTTAATTGCCTGGGCTCTCCTCAAGTCAATTACTAAATATTCAACACTCACCGTTCCCAAGTTACTTTACCCCAATTCCCAGTACTTCTGAGCTACTATATTATACTCTAAACCCTTGATTTACCCAAAATAAAAAACATTTTTCTGAAGGATCCACCAAAAATAATCCTTAAAAAAAATAAAAAAAAATAAATAATTGTTCTAAGAGGAGTTGCCCATTTTTTTTTATTATTTTTTTTAATGAATTCAATAATTAAATGCTTTTCTGGAAGACCTCTAAAAAATAAAAATATTTTTGGGAAGATTTCCAAAAACAACTTTAAAATTTCTTTGGAAGACTTCCAAAACAAAATAGCCCCTCCAATCCCCAGGTGCCGAGTTGTCCTCCCATGCTATCTGGCCTGTGAGTCCACTCTCCTTTAGTGATGCATGGGCACCTGCAGTGTGCACCCCATCTCTCTCTCTCTCTCTCTCTCCCTCTGATAGCATGTACCTGTATTAGATTTGTGGTCCTGAAGAAAACATCTTAGGTCTCCTGGCTAAGGGTCGCCAAATGTACAGAAGGTTCCAACACCTTCTGTAGGTCCTGGCTCCCCGTGATCAGGAAAGGGAGGCTGAAGCACATCAAGAGACTAAGAATGGATTTTCAAAGTCATCTGTCTATTCTTTGCAGCAGAGCAGAACACAGGATACAGCAAACTTAAGAATAATATGGAACTCCCAACTTTCCCTGAGCTCTCACCACCTTTTATACAATCTAGAAAGGTGGGGTAATGCAATTATCATCATAGGACCTATTGGCTTTGGTATTTGAAGACAACCCCATTGTTCAATCCCTGGTTGGTTGCCTTGGCTGTCACTCAGACCTAGTTTGAAAAGGTTTCATCTAACTCATTCTACACCAGTGGCCTCTTCATGAACTTCTATGAAAAAATATTATCCACTGACCTCATCATGACTAGCTGAAATCGACCACTTTATATGCTCAAGCATCCATGTTAGAGTTGCCTGACTTGTCTTATCAAAAATGGACGACCACATTATGAAATGCCTGACCAACTTATGTTTACCCAAAACGTTGTCCCTGCTCAATTTCGAATCTGGATTGTTTGATAATTTATGATAACCATGTACTAGTTAACATATTTTCTATTATGCACGACAATTATACCGCACAAAATAGATTGCTTTTAAAGCGCTTTTCTGAAAGGCACTACATTTCTGATTTTTGCAGTGTTAGAGTCATTGATCAACCCAGTAAGTTATCTACATTTGGTTTGAGGGGGGTGGGGTTGATTTCCTATACAGTCAGTTTGAGGGGGGTAGGACTACCTTCTGTACAAAAGAGTGCTCCATCATGAGTATCATTGCCCATTTGTACCCCTGAGTATTTTGCTTTCATATGCATGTCATGTGCTCAATCTCCTAACAATGCCATGAGCACACTATATCCCCCACTGCTAATGTACTGTCTGCTGTCTGCTTTTCAAGTGCATATATCCACTTGCCCACTTCTGTTGTGAGCAACGGCAGTGCTTTCGCTAAATTATTTCTATCCATATGTGGCTACGGGATGTATTGTGCTCATCCAGGGCCTTTATATAACAATGGGAACTGTGTTCCCGTCTGTTAGTGGTTAACATTCTCTCCCCTTTCTTCCCCTTTGCCGCCACCATAAGGCTTGGCCGTGCTCCAAGTCTTGGACCCCATACATTCTCTACTGTCTTGGATGGTATATCTTCCCCCTGCTCCTCCTCTGTCTTCCATTCCTTCTCCCACTTCTATGTCTGTTCTAGTTGATTCAGTGAGCCTCATCATGAGTTCGGTGTTAGCCCTTGAAATGCGGCAGTAACAGTATTACCGCTGAATTTAAGTGCTTGCTCCATTATGAGTTGGGTGGAAAGTTTGGAGTTTTACCTCCAGCTTTTTTCTTGAGGTAAGAGCCTCATCACAAGTTGGGCGGTAGTCCTTAAATGCTATTACCACCACATTTAAGGGCTGGCCGTATTATGAGTTGAGCAGAAAGTTTGGGGTTTCACCTCTAGCTTTTTGCTGGAGGTAAGAATCCTGATTTATGCCTGTTTTTAGCGCTATTATTGCCGGTGCAATTACCACTGGCATTATTAGCACCCTCCAAACCCATGGAAATGGAAACATACTGATGTACCGCTACTTGTGACCCAGCGCTAATAGCACTGAACCGGGTAGCGGTGACACTATTTGCACTGACGGTATCCCGGTAGTATTGCTGCTGGGATACCGCCAATCTCCTGATGAGGCCCAAAAATTCTGATTTCCAGCCTTTTTTTGCTATTTCAGCACTATTACCACCAGTGCAATTGCAACCACCAGTAATAGCGCCCCCAGGCCCAATGGGAACTCACCACTGTACCACTATTTATAATTCAGTGCTAATAGCGCTGGACTGAGTAGCGGAAATGCTACTTGCACTGGCAGTATCCTACCAGACTTCTGATGAGGCCCCTAGTCTAAACTGTCAGCGCTCTGTTTCCCCCCTCCATGCCCTTCATCATTGCGGCCATCAGCCTTGACTTCGACGTGTACGTCCCTTATCGCTGTACTATCAATCCAAAAAATAATATCCCCTGCTTTGCATTCATCTGTGCCTATTGGTGCTTTTTGCCTCTCTCCCTTTTCCAGTGTTACCCATGCAACCGCTGCCCCTTTCCTTTGAAGCACTCTTTCTAAATCCCTCTGTGCCCTGTTCTCTGTCTCATTAACTAACGGGTTGCATGTTGCATTCTCAGCTGGGGCCTGTGAAATGTTTTTGTATGTTCAGGGGGCTCCCTGTCACAAGGCTGCATGGGGCACATAGTCAGGATTTGTATAACCTGCAGCTGCTTGCATGGGATAATACCCCTGTGGGGGTGGCGGGACTGTGGGGGTTGTAGGTATCCAACAAGATGCTGGGGTTACACAAGGTGCCGGGGCGACACTGGGTGCTGGGATTATACGTTCTCTTCCCTTAGGGTCATCAGGGATTTCCTCCAAATCCTCAACCATCCTCCAAAGCTCAAGAATGCCCTGCCTATTCTTCAATAAGTATACATACAACCCAACACGTCCTTATTATTCATTCCTTCTTCAGGACAAGGCGTATTCATCCCTCATCTCATATCAGTGACCCACTCATGATGGTACTCAACTATAATTTCACGTTACCGCGGAAGCACGTTACACATGTATTCAAGTGGGTTAAGGGTACTCATGGTTACGTCTGGTTATGCACTCATAATAAACTTTTCTTTCTTAAACACCTATGAAGTGGCCCCAATCTACCTCACCCTCCTAACACTACCCACACTCCCTTTTCCCCCTCTCCTTTTCTTCAGACCCCACACACATAGGCAGGCCCTACTGTAGGGCATGGGGGTGTCAGCCCTGCCCCCGGAGTGCAGAGAAAAGTGGTGTTCAACCATCGGTTTGTGCAGTGTCTTAATATTTAGGTGTTAAATTAATAAATAAATAATCACCTCTTGCTGCTTGTGGCTGACTGGGCCTGACCTCTGTGTTGGATCCCATTTCAAGCAATTTGCTTTATTTTATATGCTGCATGGGGTCGTAGCTCCAAGCAGTTTACGTATCAGTTCAAACTGTTTAAACTGTTTAATGTAGGAGGCTGGTGGGGCGCAAGCGTGGTGGCCCCAGCCCCGCAGTATTAATCTAGTCTGTTTGCAAACTACACCGTGATCTACTCATCAAACTGTCTGGATAGTAACCGAATTGTACAGTTTTCATTGGCTGTTTCGAGGCCAATGAAATTCACGGTCATGAGTGTGGGGTGGGTGATGGGCACACATGTGCAGCAGCACCTTCTCAGTACTCACAACAGAGCCTGAGCCAGCCTGCCAGTGCCATGCAGGGGGTGTGCCCTAGTTGACTTGCCTTGAGTTGTTCAGCCCTTGCCCACCCGACCCGAATCTGACAGTCCACCTCTCGACTTCCACAATGATAAGGTAAGTAAAGTACTGTGTGTGTGTGTTTGTGTGACTTGGGCTGAGCAGGCTGCCTCTAAGGCAGAACTGCGCCACAGGTAACTGAAGGAAGCAATTGGCCAATCAGTGAAAAGGTGGCCAGCAGGTGGGTGGCATACAACTAGAAGCAGCCTTCTTAATTGTATTCGTGCCAGGGCGAACAAACCTCAGACGCTCGTTGCATTTGAAAGCATTGATGAATTGATGATTTGTTTGGGAATAAAGGGGAGGCGGATGTTGGGGTCATTGGTGCAACCATGGATGTGGCACAAATATTAGTCTGCTATGGATCCAGCATTTCTTTTTGAGCACCTACATTGCTGTTTGCAAATGCTAATGTACATTGTGCCAAAGTTTAGAATGAACTTCGAGTAGCATGGCTTTATATGCAATTGCTGCAGAAAAGTGGTTTATAGTGATAATTTCGACAACAAAAATGTCGAAAGTCAAAATATCGAAAATAAAATGTCGAAAAAAAAAAGGTCGACTTTTTTTTTCAATGCATTTTTTTTTTAAATGGGGGGGTTCCCCCCCAACCCCCCTTTTTAATTTTTTTTTTTAATTTTTCCCTTTTTTTTAACTCCCGAACCCCTAAAATAAATATATAATTAAAAAAAACGAAAGTCGACATTTTTTTTTTCGACATTTTTTTGTCGACATTTTTGTCTGTCGACATTTTTTTTTCGAAATTATGACCACCCACCCAGAAAAGTCTGCTTTGGAATACACCAGTGAACCCCATTATTTAAAAAAAGGTTTCTTCAAATGCCAATTAAACAATGAGGGAGGACCGGCAAAGCATTGGTAGCAGGACAGGTGGCGGGGGGTGTCTTAATCCAGCACTGATGGCGGCTTTATAGATGCGTCTGCAGTACCAGCGGCAATAACACTTCCCGGCAGAACTGCTGCAAAGCAATGAATGGGGCAATTCTGGCACTTGTGCACAGATCTAAACATGCACGCAGCAGGACTGGGGGCACATTCAGTCCCTGATCTAGGTGGTTGAAACCTTGTGGAACACACTCAAAGGGGAGGCCCCTTGTGCACAATGTGGATTAACTGTCAGCCACTATATGCAACAAGGGGACTACTTTAGTGGGCATAAACCCCAACATGTTTTTCGAGACTAAATGGATGGACAAGTATATGGACACGGTGGGATGTCTTGTTATGACTCAGTGAAACTGAAAGACATTTAGCCGAAATCAGATGGCACACACGTACAAGTACACGCATGTTTGTTTTTAAGTGGCATACTGTGCCAGAAAAGGGCACCTCTCTCTGTTCAGGGTGCACACTGTCCCCCAAATCGAAATGTATGAGTTTGGCTCGCAGCCCAGGGCAAGAGTTCTCAGGACCCTTCCTAGTGGATATTTATGATGCCATTACAACATCTGTTGGTCAGGGATGTTTGACAGGAGTCATATGGGATCTGTGTGATTACTACGACCCCAGAATACCGACGGCCAAAAATGGCAAATTTATTTTTTCAAAGATGTATTTTAAACCACCTTTACACCACATACATATGCCGGGGGAGACCACCCGCAGTCCCTGATATTACTATTATATCCCATACCCCCCACATATATATGTGGTGTAAGGGGGGGTTGAGAAAAAAAAGTCAGAATTTCGCGAGTCGGAATTCTGAGGGTGACATTTTGGCCCATTACCATCATAAGGCGGTAGGTTGAGAGGCACAGCTGGGATAGAGGGTCTGAGGTGGCAGCTTATAGCCGTGGTGTGTATATTGCACTCGATCCATGCTGCCCAGGGTGAGATTAAGGCGACAGTGGGTGGCTTGTGTAAATATATACTGAGCCCAAGTTTTTTTTTTTTTTGCTTTTTTATTTATTTTTTCAAGGTTATGATGTTCAACATACGTGCTTTGAAAACATGTATGTTGAACATAATAACTTTGAAAGCACTGTTTTCTATAGCAATTAACTTGACAAAAAAGACGGCCAGTAGCTTCAAAGACATCAATGGTGATCAAATTAGGAGTGGGTGATCATTAAAGCGCACCACTCGCTTGAATCATGGCATGGTTCGAATCATACAGGTTTCAATAAGCTGTAAACAGCTAAAGCCTCTTACAGGCTTAATTCGAAACTCGGCTGAGGTGGCAGAGCGGTTTTCTTCAATCACTGCAAGGGAAGGTCCGCTAATATATTAGGATACGAGTCTTGCGGAATTCAAACTTTTAGCCTGCGTTTCTATGGGCAGCAGTATTTGAGCAGTGGAAAATCTTGGTCATAATCTTCGGGGCAGTTGCATCTAGCAAAACAAGATAACACGCATGGTACAATGTGCAGGCACACAATGTCATACTTAAAACACTGAAAACAGAGATAGATGGGGAATAAACAATGCACCGGCTCATGACAGCTGAAATTGTATGTATGTACTGGGGCTGGTCAGTTCGAGGGCGTGGTACTGTGACGTGGAACAACATTGCATTAAGTTACTGACATTCCCTGTTACAAAGCAGGAAACATTCCTGCAGAGCAAAAATTAAAACATAGGCATCGGTGCTGGGTTTGTATAAAAACAACACCCACAGCAGAGAATGGTCACTGTTTCCTATCTCATATCTGTGTTCATTGAGCGGCGCTCCTTACAGTTAACACTGCATACTTGAAATAACTATGAACTATATCACGATGCCATGTATTAAAGCATATGCAGTTATTTCAAGTATGTAGTGTTGTCTTTACTGTACTGTAATGGTAGTAGTTGTGTAAGAATCTCCTGGCTATTATCACTACACCTGCAAGCTACTCAGAGCTGGTAAGCCGTTATTCTCTGACATCTGCCTAATCTTGGCCAGAGCCTTAATACTCTCCAGAATTGACTACTGTAATGCCCTATACAGTGGTGCTAATAAATCTACCATCCAAAAGCTCCAAACACTACAGAACAATGCTCTAAGAGCAGCCGTAGGCATAAATTAAAAAAAACACATTTCCTCCTTGAGACGTCAGCATAAATGGTTATCCACGGCCAATAAAATACAACTAAAAACGCTTTCCTTGACTTCCAAAGCCCTTAATAACGCAGCCCCCAGCTACCTTATAGATAAACTACAGAGAAGAACTTCTCTCAGACCCACCAGAATTGGGAATGTTAACTGTCTGACCATACCTAAATATAAGCTCACCTATATCGGTGGTAATAGCTTTACTGTAAACGCAGCTAAATTCTGGAACTCACAGCCTCAAAATCTGAGAGCCGACACACCCTACCTACACTTCAGAAAAAATGTAATAAAACATCGCTACTGACCCCTAGTCTCCCAGTACCCGTTGTTGACCTGCCCACATCAGAAGAGACCCTCTCACCCTGCATTAATATTGTATTATTGTGTTAACATTTGAAGACCATGTGTAATCTAGTCTACCTGTGAGCCCAAGTGATAGACGAAGGGCTTCACTCCTGTAATATATATATTTTTGTACAATGCTTAGTGTTTATGTCTGTAATTACATAGTCCATTTTTAGACTGTGTTCCTATTTTTTACATTGTGTATATCTTGTTAGCATGTAAATACTGTACGCTGTGTATATTTCGCAACCTTGTAAGCTTTGCATCTCCATACTGCTGCGCCCTTTTACTTATGAGTCTGGTGTGCATAACAAATGAATAAACAAACAAACAAACGAACACCATTACTTCCATCAAAGAGACTCCTAAAAAAAAAAACAATGCGATATTTCACCAAAAAGCCATGTAGTGTTGGTCTCTGAAAGACAGTGTTGCATGCTTTCAAAAAAAGGGTCTGTACCTTGCTATCCTATAGGTGTTTTGGCAAAATCCTTCTTAAATTCTGAAGGAACGTTTCCACAAAAAGGTGATAAAGTCACCTCGACGAACGTGTGGAACATTTGATCCCACCTAGGTGTCCTGTTAACCCTGGTGTAAGTAATGCACATGCTAAATTGGTAAAGAGTGGGCAGTGGGGTATACTTCCAGTGAATATGTGTGGGACACACAGAAAGACATGATGAAAGTGGCTAATTTTGCACAAGTCTGGGACTTTTTTTTGCAAGTTTCCCGAAGGATTGCAACTCAAGCCATTGCAAGAATCAAAAGTGTCGAAGCCCTGAAAGCCCCAAGAGCATACTATTGGTATAGCTTCTCCATTCTTAGCTTAGTTGCTGATGTGATCAAACTTGCCACCTGCTCTGTGTGTTGGTTTCTGCTGTGTAGTATGAGAACCCCAAGTTCAAGAAAGGTGCTTACTGCTTATTAATATTTTATAAAGAGGAAGGAAGGAAACCCCAGTAAAAGAAACTATCTACGTATGATAGCATGCATGCTTAACACCATCATTTACAGTAAAATGGCTCAATTGCAGAATGATGTGATAATGATGTGTTATTTATTTATTATGTAGCGCTTTTGCCAAAGTGCTCTACATCGAAAATATTAGTATACAATATTATACAAACCGAAGTTGATACTCCTCGACCTTGGAAGGATGAAAGGCTGAGTTGGTCTTGCTGGGATTTGAACCTGCAAGTCACACACAGATCAATTTGCGGCTTTTTACATCATATTTGTGTGATTTCCCAAATGTTCACTGGGGAAAACACCCGGCACCCCCTTTGATGTGGGTTGGACTCACTCTCTGTGCTTGCTCACTTCCCAATTCACACTGATAAATGTACGCCCAAACACCTTTCAAAGTCACCAGCCACCACTGCCCACACACAACACACTTATTACACCAGACCTCTCTTTACAAAACACACCACCACCACTTCACACTATAACAATAATAAAAAAAAACATAAACCACAATTCAATAAAATACAATTATATACACAATGGTTAAGACCTTTCCTCAGCCTGATTTTTGAGGTGAGAGAATGTACCTACGTATGCCCCCTTTTTGCCAGTGAAGGGATCCCGGGCACTCCCTTTAATGGGGCTACACAACAATATCACAATTATTTACACAATGGTTTAGACCCTTCCTCTCTCCCCTTGTCTCGGGATAAGGGAATTGACTCTCCTCAAACTCCCTTTTGCCATTTGGAGGGATCCCAGGTCCTTCATATACCGGCCCTCTACTCTATTGGCAGCGGAACCTTTCCCCTGTAATGGAGAAGATCCCATGTCCTCTCTTTTTTTTCCACACTATGCTACTGTGATGTCACCTTTCCTCTCATCAGGGGAGATCCATCTGGCCACCTCTATATACATAAAAACATCCACTATATATTGCCACATAGGCTTTTTTAGTGGACACACTCACAATTAACTCACTCCACATGCTCTCTCCTCTAATTGCTCTCTCCTGTAGAGGAGCACTTACTTCTGACCATTCTCCTGAGCACCTCCGGTATAGGGTCCCCATCAATTCGCCTGCACAACTCTGCGCAGCACTCGCTCCAAGGAGCAGGCAGGCCTTTTGGTGGCATGGCACCTGAAAACCTCTTCAAGTGGTACACAGGGGTCTGGTCATTGCAGAAGGGTGCCGCAACCCAAGATCCATGGCTGGGACACCCTGACCTTAAAGAGAGTCTGAGATCACGTCGGGATCACCAATTTCGTAAAGACAGAAGTGAGCAAAATCTGTAAGATAAAAAAACACTGCACAATTTTGCTAGGGAAACATGTTTTTTTGTACATGCAAAAAGGTCTCAGACGGTCCCGTAGAATTGCCTATTAGCATACATAGGATACAATGTTATACCACCTTCCTCATTGGCTACCACCTATGGAACATGCTAATACACCATATATTATCTGGACTGAATGGCCACACCTTATCGAAACCCATTCCCCTATAGCCCGGCACACTACACCGTCAATATTGAATACAGGTACATGATTGGCCGACAGGTACAATAACTTTTTATTGGCATCACCGTTGCTCCTCATATCCCAAATCACGGAACATTCCAGACACGGCTCTCCCCTTTTCTCCTTCAAACCCCAGGTGCCCAGTAATGACACCCCAGGGACCACTCTTGAGTTTGAGTTTCAAGGATTTATTTGCTTTGTTTGTCCATCTACTTGTAATGCAAATGGTGTAGCTGCTCCCTAGGTGTGGGCAGTAGTGCTCTAGATATTTGCCCGGCCTATTGACATCAGAAAACCTCAGCCCAATATAATTAATATGTCCTTCAAAGAGCGCATCTCTACCTGCCCACTGCACAGCTAACACTTCAGTCCCACTTCCTTCAGGCTCTGCAGTTGGATACAACTAGCATTTATCTGTGCACAGCAGGTGCCTGTGACCTCAGATTCTCTCTAGGGGGGACAGAAAAGAGATTTATCTTTAAACTGAGCTGAATTCAGCCACAGCTCCACATAAGGGCCTACATTCTGTTAATTGTGTACTAGGCCTTTACATCCAATATGGCACACTCCTGCCATGGTAACTCGCTAACCTTGCTCTTACTACAGTACCTTTCTGACTCCCTCTTCCACCTACTACAGCCGTCTTGTCACACATCACTGAAGAACATAACTTTATGCTGTACTTCTAAACACAGGGCCTATATCACTACCCTATCTATGACCTCTGCAACTGAAATATTACTGTATTTGTTGCTCCTTCTGTGTTGCTATATTTGGGTATCTATTGTGTGTCAAAACTATCCACAAGTGATACATGCACCCTCTGCCATGCAAAACTCAGCATGCTCACACTGTGGTTTGTGCTAATAGATTTTTTCTCAGCCTGAACCTTTTTACCTGGCTGGGAAGCTGTAAGTACATCCCAACAGAGTGACACCCCATTTTGGCATGGACTCCCTGGGGTAGACTAAGTAACTCTATGAAAAATACTCTAAGCCGATATGAGTACCACATAATCTGTACATTTGATAAAGCCTTTTTGTTTCACTGATACCACTGCTGAACCTCCACACCAAGATTGGGCACATTGTAATCAGAAGCCTGTTACCTCTTGTTTCAGAAATAACTATGAAAGCTCCAAAGTCCTCAAGTGGAGGAGGTGACTACTTGACACAGAGTGGAATGACATGGTAGGAGACGCGCAGAGTGGACACTGCTGCTGGAGTGCGGAAGAGAAACTGTCTGGAGGCGGGACCACTCAGAGGATATGGTGGGCCAAGAGCCTGTGGAATGCCAGCAAATCCATGAACTCTGAGGATGAAAGATGCTCAAATACTGTTCTGGTGGGACTGGTGAGGCCCTCTGAAGGGTGCCAAAAAGAAAAGCAAATGAAAGGCAGGTGTAGACGAGCGCTGCTGATATAGAAAGCCCCGGCCTGCCCTGGTGAAAGCACTGTGGAAAAGCAGGTATGTGGGATGCTTAGGAAGAAGGGAAGGTGGTGGAATGCTACTCCTTCAAATTCCTACTCCTCACCAATAACACTGAACACCAAGACATACAGGCCTAGCTATCATCCACGAACCCTGAGTGCTTCACACCCAAGCTCAACTCCTGCGCCAAGTCCCTCAGGTTCCATATTGACAAATACCTCTCCTTAAATACACACATAACTAAGAAAATTGAGACATCTTGGCATCAACTCTCCCTCCTCTGAAAGTTCAAGCCTTTCCTCCCTCTGGACAGCTTTACATCCACTGTTCAATCACTGGTCCAAAGCACCCTCAAAGACCTCCCGTCGTCCTCCCTTAAGCCCATGAGAAGTGCCCTACACATGGCGCATGCATCATCACGTGTCTACAAAGAAATAACCACCTCTCCCTGGCCCTCATCAACCTTTGCAGACTCCCACTGCACACACAAATCACCTTCAAGACTTGCTACATCATCTATATGGCAGTCGTCCTCAAGTCACCCAGCTACCTCAGGGAGAAACTCACCATCTCCGGGGACCAGTGCACCACTCGATGCCAGGAAACTTGCAGACTTAAATGCCACTGCTGCAAAAAGGAAAGGACCAGAAAACAAGCCTTCTCTGCCTATGCCCCAAGCATATGGAACCTCCCTGATGGCATCAGACTGTCCCCCCTACGTTCCTACAATTGAGAAAAGTGCTCAATCTCAAGGAGTCTCTCCTCCTCAACACCTAGGCCATCATGTTGCCCCCATCACCACCTGACTCACTAGATGCCATCTAGCTCTCTCCTCCCCACCACCCAGTACAGCTGTACCCCTCTTCTGTGCCCCTCTGTATCATACCCCCTACTGTATATTTGTTGTGTTATTACCTCTGAAAAGTGCTCTACTATGCATCTGTACTGTTGTATACCTCTGTAACACGCTCAGTTGTGTATCTGTATTGTTGTTTTCCTCTGTAATGTGCTCTGTTGATTCTCGAAGCTAGGTCCACTCGCAAAAAATACAATAATAATAATAATATTAATAATATAATAATAATATTAATAATAATAATAATAATAATAATAATAATAATAGGTGGGAGACAGCTTGGCATCAACTCTCCGTCCTCTGAAAAGTCAAGCCTTTCCTCCCTCTGGACAGCTTTAAATCCACTGTTCAATCACTGGTCCAAAGCCCCCTCAAAGGCATTCCATCGTCCTCACTTAAGCCTTTAAGAAGTGCCCTACACACGGCGCACACATCATCAAGTGTCTACGCAGAAATGACCACCTCACCCAGTACATCATCAACCTTTACAAACTCCCACTGCACACACAAATCACCTTCAAGTCTTGCTACATCATGTATAGGCAGTCGTCCTCAAGTCACCCAGCTAACTCATGGAGAAACTCACCATCTCCGGGGGCCAGCGCACCACCCGATGCCAGGAAACTTGCAGACTTAAATTCCACTGCTGTAAAAAGGAAACGACCAGACAGCAAGCCTTCTCTGCCTACGCCTCAAGCATATGGAACATCCCTTAGGGCATCAGACCTCCCCCCCCACGTTCCTACAATTCAGAAAAGTGCTCAATCTCAAGGAGTCTCTCCTCCTCAACACCTACTAGGCCATCATGTTGCTCCCATCACCACCTGACTCACTAGATGCCATCTGGCCCTCTCCTCCCCACCACCCAGTACAGAAGTACCTCTCTTCTGTGCCCCTCGGTATCCTACCCTCTACTGTATATCTGTTGTGTTCTTACCTCTGAAAAGTGCTCTATTATGCATCTGTACTGTTGTATACCTCTGTAAAGCCCTCTGTTGTGTATCTGTATTGTTGTTTATCTCTGTAAAGTGCTCCATAGATTCTCAAAGCTAGGTCCACTCACGATAAATAAAATAATAATAATAATAATAATAATAATAATAATAATAATAATAATAATAATAATAATAATAATAATAAGTGGGATCACAACCCTGAACCCTTTTACGGGTAAGCAGTCCCAAAGCAGACTAAATCAGGACTGGGGGTCCAAAGGGATATAAAACCAGATAAATACACCAAAGAAATGCAAGAGTGTCAGATTTCCAAGACACAAGAGGAGAAAGGGATGCAATTTCTAACAGAAAGTCAAGAGAATCAGGCTTCCGAGTTCCAACAGGAGAAAGGAATGCAACCTCTGCCAACAAGCTACAAGGAGGAGAAACAAGGGGGTAGAGAGCCCATGCATTACAGACCTCTGAGTTGAGGGGTTCCAAAATACACAGGAACAGATGACATTGAAAATACTGAATTACCAAGTGTACAGTGTACAGTCAACACTACCGAGGGGGCGAGGTGGGCTTCAAAAAAAGACATTGGAGGAGGAAGATAAGTCAAATACTCCCCTAGATACAATCAATGTAATTATGGATGAATTGAGTAATCAAGAACTTGACTGACTTGTACCTTTTTGTACATACGAGGAACAGAGAGAAATACGGATTTGCTTTATGCAAACCTTTGCTGTGACCCAGGCACGGGCATGTCCTGCAATGATCTGATAATAAGAGGCTGTCTGAAGAAGAAGAAGAGGGCATCAGCTAGGAATTGGTTTCAAAACCCCAGGGTGAAAGCCTGTTTCTTTGTTTTGTTTATTTCATCAGGTGTTAGGGTCAGATAGTTGGACATTTTAGGACCGAGTACTGTTTTCTTTATTATTCTGACATCTGGACAAGCACCTTCGTTTTCAGTTTCATAGGAGGGAATCCACTGTTAACAAAAGGGCAAGCTAGGCATTTCTTGTATTTAAATAAAACTACATTGAAACATGTTCTCTCGTCCAAGTTGTACTTCTGCTCTGCCACAAATGCTCACAAAGTGGGATGTTGGTGACTCGATATACAACCAGACCAAGCCCAGAGACTTTATGGCCAAACCCATCAACCATTTACCTCCGGTAGATCATTGAGGTTTTAAATCCTCCCTTGGTGCCATCCCAAAACAATGGTCCCTAGATGAAAGCAGTTCAACTCCTCTTTGGTACAAAGTCCCTAACAGCTCAGAGGATAAGGAGGAGTTTGAACGCCCTAGTTCTGCATTTTATTTCTCCAGAAAACCATTAGTTAGATGGTAGACTCAATATGTCCATAGAGGATCCACTGGAGAAATTAATAGAAACTCAAGCCCAGGCCGACCAGCACCACCAGGAGGATCTTGATGGATAGGGATAAGCCAACATCCATCAGGTCCTCCATCACAGGGTGTAGCAACATAATAAGGTGGGTGGGGAGACCTAGTATCCTGTTTTACCAATTTCAAGAGACTAGCAGCCGAACTTCAGTTGAGGAAGGCCTTAGAACATGTTATCAAGCCCCCAAAGGGATACTTACAACTCTCCTATCAGACCATTATTCCTCATGGGACTACTCCTTTTCAGGATATAAATGCTGCCCTGTTAGAAAACATAGGGAAAACCGAAGCTTTCTTCAGGTGAGTATTCCAAAATACCCAGTTACCTCCCACTGAGACCCCAATGTAACTAGCTTGATGAGTACAGAATATCCTAAGCAAGTGGCTGGGGAAGGAAATCTTACCTTTGATGCTATAAGCCCTGACATTGATATGATAGGTTATATATAACACACTTATTACCCACAATTTTCTATTCGCGGACCCGGGGATTGAACCTGTGGTGCTCCATGTTGTCTTTCTTCCAAGGCGAGCACGGTGACCCTGAGCTATCCTCCCGTACATCAATGCCTTGCCTCCTCACCTCACCTCCAGAGAGCAGTACTTTGAGGTTGTTGGGGACCACTTAATTCTTAAAAGAGGAGTTGATCAGTGCAGTGATAAGAGGAGCTAGATCTTTGGCTCTGTCTTTGTTGATGGAGGTGGGGCATAGGTCACCTTTGCAATTGGATGATTTAAGGATAGCAATTATTTTGACTACTAACTCCTCAGTGACTGGAGAGAAGTGGAAGAGGGAGCAGTCGGGAGAGGTGTTTTCGTTTTTGCTATTGAGGTTCTCTTTGGCGGTAAGGTTAGCTTTTTTAGCTTCTATCTTAGCCTGTAGATAGACAATTTTGTTGGATAGGGCAAGTTGGATATTATTACACCAGGTCTTGTCTTTAGTGCAGTCCTCAGTGGGTGGCAATGGTGATTCAAGTTCTCTTAGTATAGAGAATAACTCTTTCGTGCCAGATTTGGCGTTGTGTATTCTCAAGTTATAGATCTCTTTTTTGGTGTTTAAGATGGCAGTTTTGTAAGTGGAGGCAGCTGTGGCAAATTTGTCTTTAGTGGAGAGGGATAGGGCATTTCTCCAGCTGGTTCCTGCTGCTGTTTTGATGTTGCGGAGAGCTTTTATCTCTGCTGAGAACCATTTGTTGGTATGGGCAATAGGTTTGGCTTTTCGTTGTTTGAGTGGAGCTATCTGGTTGAGGGCTAGTTCCAGTGTGTTGTTGTAAAGATCTACTAAGGTGGATGGGTTGTCGTTCACAGATGGAAGGTTTGCTTGAGTAATGAGCAGGAGGAGTGGTCTGAGGTTTTCAATGGTAATGTTGTGATTGTTTCTGGAGATTATTTGCGGTATCCTGGAAGGCGGTATCATTTTAGGTGCAGTTCTGGGTAGAAAGAAGGTAATGAGGTGATGGTCCGTCCAAGCACAAGGTGTAATGTCTGTCAGTGAGAGGTTGCAGTTGGCATCTGCCACCCAGTCTAGGGATCTTCCTTCTGTATGTGTTGGTTTATTGATGCGTTGAGTGAGGCCTAAGTGTATGATGGTGTTATTGAGAGAGGTGGTGTGATTGTCATTAGGGTCATTAAGTCCCAGGTTAAAATCACCCATAATGATGATTTGTGATTTGGGTTTAGTGTTGGTGGTGAGTAGGAGAGAGATGTCTTCTTCAAAAGTGGCTAGTGGACCAGGAGGTCTGTATATAATGTGTAGGAGGATGGTTTGGGTGTCTGATAATGTAAGTTTGATAGATAGGAGTTCGGCTGAGGGTAAGGTTGTGTTAGTTACTTCTCTGATGTTTAGGATGGACTTAGCAATAACTGCTACCCCTCCTCCTGTTGCGCTATTTCTGTCGCCACGGATGATGTTGTAGTTATCCGGGATGGCTAAGGGTAAAGTGGGACCAGCTGCTAAGTCTAGCCATGTCACAGTGATAGCGATGAAGTCAAGGTGGTTAGCAAAGATAATGTCTGCAACGTCAGTGGCCTGAGCTACCAAGGAGCGGGCATTGAGGAGAGCGCCCTTGATGGGGATGGAGTTTGGGTTGACTTTAGAGGGTGGCGGTGTATGGGGTGTTGTGAGGAGTTGGTTCGCTGTGGAATCAATATGCGTAAGCTGCTGCATATGGTTCTTGGTCTGGTTGGTGATTGTTCTAGCGGGTTTGTGGCTAGCGCGGGTGCGCTAGTTTAAGTGGAGGGGCTGCATTCAGTGAGGTGATAGTAGGTAGAAGGAGGCGAGAGCCTAGTCGTATGTTTCTGAGAGGTGTAGGACAAGGTGTGAGGGGTGTAGGTGGGCAGGCAAATTTGTTTATCCAATCCACTGGGGATAGTGGTTCTGGGTAGAGTGGAATGGTCATGTATGTAGAGTTCTGAGGTGAGATATTGTGGAGTAAGGGGAGGAGTGTTGCCATGGTCAATGTGGTGCCTCTTAGGGTAGCCATCATGGGAGGTTAGGCTCCAGGTAGTAGTGGTAGAATGTGGCAGCAATGCTGTTGCGCGTTGGAGGTATGCACGGGATCACTAGGTAGGTGATAAGTGGATGTGATCCTTCTGATGTAGGATGCCAGAGCGTGTGCGTGTAGTGAGTGTGGGAGTGGGAGTGCCTATTTGGGAGTGGGAGTGCCTATTTGGCCACTGAAGGTGCATGCACTGCATGCAGTCATAGGGTCAGCCTTAGAGCAACAAAGGTCCAGTGATGATGTAAGCAGTCATGGTGACAGCACTGGCGATGTGGATGAGGCCGGGGCAATTTATGCAGTCAACATATGCATGCAGTATATGTTGTAAGGGCAACACATGGGCTGTACTGGGCAAGTCACGGATTCAAGATGAACACGTAATAAATGTTAAAAGGCAACACATGGGCCACACTGGGCAAGGCACGGATTCAAGAAGAACACAAATAAATGTTAACAGGCAACATATGGGCCGCACTGGGCAAGGTACAGATTCAAAAAGAACATAAATATATGTTAAAAGGCAACACATAGGCCGCACTGGGCAAGGCACAGATTTAAAAGGAACACACAATAAATGTTAAAAGGCAACACATGGGCCGCTCTGGGCAAAGCACGGATTCAAAAAGAGCACAAATAAATGTTAAAAGGCAACACATGGACCGCACTGCGCAAGGCACGGTTAACACTTCATTCAAAAGGACCATTTAATTGCTATCAAAGGAACACATAATGGAGGGTGTCCATGTTTTTGGCAGGGCTTGAGCTGTATTAATTGCTGGTGTGTAATATTGATGGCCACAACTCGGGATGCAGCTTTAAGGTATAATTTGAGAGACCATCTGGTCCGGCTGCTTTGGATTTGGATGCTGTTTTAATTAATGATGATATGTCTTCATAATCAAAATCAAGATAAAAATTGACATCCAAATCAAAAGTGTCAAAACTTTTGGCACCCTGGGGGACTGAGTATAGATCAGAAAAATGCTGTATCCAAGATTGTTCACTAACCGCATTTTATTGAAACGCGATTTGCGAGGACCCAGTAGCACAGTTGATTATGTTCCACATTTTTGCAGTGTTCTTTGTTGCCAGGGTACTCAACATAACAGCACCATCATTTCGATACAGCTTTGCACGATGACTTTTTACCCAATTAGCATACTTCATTTTGATTTTTCTTACAAGTAAGACCCTGATGTCCGAAGGATGCCTAAAAGCTTGCCTCAATTCAGCACGCTGCTCAGCTTTCCTTAATTTCATCACCAGATCAAAACTGTGCAGATGTTTAGATTTTAATTGCGTATTTGATCTTAGGTTCTGGAAATGTTGCATTGTATTACTGTACTGCATACCTATATTACTCAGCTCAGTGGGGTTTTGTTGAATCGAGTTTACCAAATATTGATTAAATTGGTGTAGAGCATCCTCTGACCATCAGAGTCTATTAAGTCCCAGGTTCACAAATAAACACCCTTCTCGCTGTCCAATATCATCAACATTTTTTAGATCTCTCTACCACCATTTCATTGCTAAGATATTGTGATCACTCTGTTTAGCATCAAGGATCACAAAATTGTTAACCACAGGCAACAAGGTATCACTCACATAAATATAATCAATGATTGATTTCATTTGACCATTATGCCAGGTTGCCCTTGGGGGTGTGTCTTCTTTAAACAGACCATTTAACATGTGTAGGTGACGAAATTTAGTAAACATATTCCATCTATGTGCTCTTCCCCCAATTGGTAAGTTTTTCTTGCTGAGGGGACTAATGGTCAAGTCTCCGGCCAGTATTAAGTGAGAGACTAAATTATCTAGAGCAACCAGGTCAAGTAATGTTGTTATATCATCAAAGAACACATTATCACCTATAGCAGCAAATTCCAATACATATTAAGGACAGCATATCCAATTGCCTCAGCCATTACCTTTACCAGAAGCATGTGATTATTTGGACAGGCCCATAGTTCGATGACACTCCCTTTCACATTTTTATAGCTGTCAGTAGACCAGATGTTGGTCTGCCAGAAGATGGTCTATAAGCAGGATTGAGATGAATATCAAAACCATTCCACACTGGAGGATCTGTGAGCCAGGTCTCTTGTAAAAGAATTAAGTCAGACATTCCGATCTGATTTGGATCATTGTTGAGAAGGTGAGGAAATCTCGAGTATTCCAACTCAACAAGGAGACCAGATCCTCCATATGCACGTGATCTAGTTAAAGTTGTTCCTGGAAGCATTTACACTGGCATGTGTTGACCTTTGTCATTGCCCCATTTCCTTCCCGATTAGATATTTCCGCTATTTGTTTTGCTAGATGTACTTGGGAGTTATCAGAGGGTGGACCTGTTATCTGCATCTCTGCTATCAGATCGAAGCCCAGATTATGTGAAAGGGCTTTTGTTGACCAAATGAGATTTTGCACCACCCGAGAGTTCAACCACAATCTCACAATATTGAGATTCTTGTCCCTCAAGAACTCCACGTACTCAATGTCAGCGGAGTTGATGTCCTCCAGTTGCACTACTTCAGAGAATATGACAGATCATCTGTTAAGGTCATATTGCTTACATGGTGTTGGTCTACCAGCCAAGATTAGGGAATAAGGTGCCAGTCTTTTTTTCCCCTCTGACTTTGGGATAGAAACTATGGGGAGCTGGTTGTTACTGTTGTTATCTCTCAGAAAATCAATTTTTGTTTTCGTCTGTATTTTTCTTAGGGCAATCTCTACTAAACCCATCATTTCAGATGCCATATCGAAACCTTGTAATTGAGGATCTCAAGGTGTTGTTTTCTTGTGCAAGCCTACTATCAAGGATGTGGATGTTGCCAGAGGTTGAACTTGAGGCGTATTCAATTGTGTACCACCCCTCTGTTTTGCGGAGGTTCCATATATTTAGAACAATTTAGATATAACTCCAACCTTGCATCCTGATCAGTAACTCTACTGGGTGCGGATGATCTTATCGTGGACACATCACCTGGCCTTAGTGGTAGTGGCAAGCGATGGTCAGACATGTATGCATCGACTGCCGTTCTTATTTCATGTCTATATGCCTGAATGGCTTCTTCATTTCTCATATCTGTCAGATTGGCTGTGGGCATGTTAGAGGACCATAATGGAACCCCCCGCTTGCATTCTATTGGTTTAAAGTATTATGAAGGTTCACTTCCTTTATCAATGCATCCAAAGGTGCATACTCTACGGACTGAGGAGGAGTGTTAGACTGCATAGTTTTAACAAGCATCTGTTGTTTATATTTTTTCTATATTGCTTGTGATGCCACAATCATGCTTTTCTTAGGAAGCGTGAATGCCTTAAAAAATTGCTTGGGACGTGAATTAGCCACTGTTTTGGATGCACTCTGATTTTTAGGTAACTTACCACTGGCCGTGTTTTTATTTATTTTCCCACGAGCGGGAGTGAAAATGGTGTTGACTTTTTTTTATAGATGTAGTTACAGGGGCAGCCAGATGCACTTCAGAAATGCTCTCGGGTTCAATGCCGGGCAAAGCTCTCACATTTTGTAGGCTTTCAACAATAATCCCCTCAATGTGGGGAACAACAGAATCTTGTTTCTGCATTATTACAGACGTTTGCACACCTACTGGTAACATAGATGTCTTTTTTTGTCTCTGTGTGCATGACGTGTGTGAGTTGGCACCAACTGCCATCCCAATGGTATCTTACCAAGTGTGCATGTGCTCCAACAAAACAGCCTGTTTTGCTAGTTTGATGTGAAGTGTCTCAAACAATTTCCCTAGTGTTTGTATAGCAAAGTTCATGGCTTGCAATGTCGCTTCCAGTAACCGCTCATTTTGCGAACCTGATTGTGCTATACTCCTTTTGCTTAAGGGGGATGTGGGTCTCCTTGGAGTAGGGTGCATAAAGGACACACTTATGGGCGAACTTGTGTAATTGACTTCAGGTGATTCGAAGAGCACTGGGGACACTGACAAATTATCAGGTAAAGTGTGCCCAGAGAACCCAGACCCCTCATCCTCAAGATCAATTACCGGTACATCCTGTATACTCTTCTCATCCAATTCCTTAGTGATATTTACATTAGCAGTGGGAGGGAGCACTTTTAGCATAATACTATCACTTAGAGACGGGTTGTTAGGTAACATTTTTGCATCAGTGGACAAATCAGATTCACTCGTATTCTTCACAATAGATATGGAAGAAGAGGGCAACTTATACCTCTCCGCTCGGTTTAAAATCTCACATTTTGTGTCCATAGGCACCTCTGTTTCCAATGTTGTTTCACTTGTGCACTTGGAAGAGTCCACCGCCACCTTAGAGAGTTGCGTTATTGTCGGTGGTTTAGTATTTGCCAGGCGCCTCCCCGTGATATCCTTGCAAAAAGCTCGAATGTCTGCATCCTTAAGGACTTTGCCAGCTGATTTCAGCGATTTCCTGTCTATGCGAGCAGCCGGAGTGGAAGACAAGGGGGTGGGAGCATGCGTGCGCCCACTAGGTGCCGACTTGCCTCCCCCTCAAACCAGATGGAGACCTGCAAGGGGCTGCAACAGACTGTGCTTAGAAGATTGTAATTGCATAACACAGTTGAAGCATGAGACGCCGGCACCAGAAGCACCTCAGAGCTGCTCTCCCGCGACTCAGCGGCAAAGAGGCAAAGAGGTACTTCAGGTACTTTGCCTGGTGCGCGTGCGCTGGTGTGCGCAGGCTGCTGAATTTAACTGCTTCCTGCCCAAACGGGCGGGGCTTCTGAAGATAAAGCAGTATAACAGCTATTTACACACGTTGAATGACAGCAAATGTAAAAGTCCAAAATGTCCAGAGCAGCGTGAGAGGCAAAGAGGTACTTCAGGTACTTTGACCGGTACTCTGCTTTTATCAGTGAGGCCCTGCCATGCCCCTCCATATTCAGATTGTGCCCTAGCAGGAGAGAGCATTTTTCCTGAATGGCAGGCTGCGTCAGACGAGATCCAGGAAATCAACAGAAGCTTTACTTCCACCTGCACGGAAAAACGCTTGACTTTTGGGCTGCAAAATGTCAAAAATCACTGCTTCAAAAGAAACCCTATCTCTAAGGACATATTTCAAATTTCTGTGGACCTGGTCTTAAACAGATTGACGTATAAGTGAAACTGACCAGGGCAAAACAATGTTTGAAAGCCAGAAGGAAGAGAAAAACTTTTGAAATGGTCAGCCCAACAGACTTCACCATGGGTTAAAATGCGCTTTTGCAGATAAGGAAAAATGCCTGTTTTAAAAGTGTGATGTTGAAACAAGGCCCTGTCTTGGCCTAGCAATGTAAAGGGGGGTTTGCTGGGACAAAATAACATCAAATAAAATAAAGAATTAAATGCAGTAGCCGGATTGTGGAAGCTCCAGAACAGGTTTTTCTGGTGGTTAAACTGAGGCCTTCCCCCAAAAGGAGCCACCATAAATTTCGGGGACACATACATGTTAATTGCTACCTTTGAAAACTTTGAATGGACTAAGAGAAAGAAATATCACACACTTGTCAGACAATTGTCTGGGCTTCAGCTTGAGACAATGGATCTGGGACACCTACGTGTGAAGTGCGGAACGTGGCAATAAAAATTCAATCAAACTGGGATAAACCCCATGGCCACCCTGGCCTGAACTGACAGTTGGTGGTAGCCTGGAAAGACATGACCATATTAGGAGGACAAAGGCAGCCCCGTCTGTCTCAAAATACTATTTCATGAATACATTTTTAAGACTGTTAATTCTGTAACCGGACAGCGCAGAAATGTAAAAGGTGTACAGTTTAAGGGTAATTTTTGTGGCTTTCAAACAAGACGCGTTAGCATTCACTGGCGTATTATGGACAGAAATGGTAGAGAATTGGACATTCTGAGGAAAGTGTAAATGATGCCACTTTGAAATTCAAGATTAACATGCCTTATGATAATATGTACACATGTATATTGTTATAGAATTTTGGGTATGACATTTCTCACTGAAAACGATGAAAAATGATTAGACGGACAAAAAAAGTCCTACAAACGGGAGAATTGGACTGCCATGCTCTGTGTGAAATATGTAATCTGCCTATGTCATTTGTTAAAGTGCCACAACTGTACAAATATGTAATTTATGTTAAGATTGAACTTTGGCAAAAAGGACTGTGGTAAGGCTTTGCCCCTCATAAAACACAACCCCTTGAACTGAGTCCCCTCCTTGAGGTGACAAAATCCAGCTGTCCTATCCAGTTCATGGGGTAGGTCTAGCTTAGTTCTGCCCAGCAATAAAATTCTGTGATGTCACCCATCTTATAAATAAGAGGGGTAGACACACACTCTACAGACTCTCTCCTGAATTTCCAGCACCTGCATATCCTGACATTCCAGATCCACCTTTGCAAGATTCCAGACTCTACTGCTAGGCCCAAGCATAGCTGATCCCATCCCAGCAAGGCCAAACCATAGCTGATCCTATCCCAGCAAGGCCAAAGCATTGCTGATCCTATCAAAGCCAGGGCATTGATCCAGAAATTCCACTAAAATCCCAATAACAAAGGAGAAAAGCTGTGGTATCCTTTTGGGAAGCATGCTGTGACCAGATCGGCCTTTTGCTCACTACCTATATTCCCGCTGTACCGTTGCCATCATCCAGTGACCAGACTACCCAAGCGGTTTGCTGTTAGGAGAGACGCCGTCCTGTGACCAGAACCTTTTGAGTCCCGAATCCGGTTGGCTGTCCAAATCCCCAAACTCAAGGTCAGAGTGAGAATTTCCCCATCCAATAGCCACACAAAGCATACCCCATCTTGATACTTTGTCTTTGTTCTACTTTTTAAGTAATCCTATCCATACACTGATTCCTTCTTTAAGACTGTTAGAATTCTCTGTGCCTCTTTTCCTGGATCTCCAAGCGTTAGCACCACTTTTCTCTTAATTTTTGTCTTGCATAAGTCCAAAATCCTTAGCCATATTTGAAATAATCAAATTAATTCCCACATAAAGCTGAACGCGGGGTGAAAAGGTTGACGTCTCAAATCAATCTTTGAACGTACCGTATCTTTCTTTAACAATATAGTCTAGATAATTTAGTTTAAGTAAAACTTGCCTTTCCTTTTCAAAACCGATTTTCTCTTTTAACTGCTTGATTTTCCTAAAATCGAACCTCATTCCACCTTGAAAATCTCATTCAATTCTCCAGTTATAGTCACTCTTTCACTTCTATAGTGTCCCTGTGATGTGTATCTATCTCCCAGCCTAAAAACCACATTCCGATTCTGTGTTTTTTACCTGTTTTTTTTTAAATAAAAAACGTTTTTTTTAAACTGAAAAAGAGAAAAATTAAACTTTTCCATGTGTGATTTGACTGCACTTTGTTCTCAACATCAACCTGCTTTGTGAACTGTATGCCTTTTGTGATACCTTAACTTATATAACATCCCCGAGACTGTGATAAAACATATGTACATCCTTATTTCATTACACATATAATTAATTATTTGTTAAACTCTGAGTGTCATTGTAGGCCATTGCAAAGGGTTTTTGCCTCTTATTTTGTGAAGGAAGGTCAGATTTTGATTCTGTTTGCTGCCTCATATCTCTGACTACCTGCTGTTTCTTTCTATCCATTCCGTAATTGTGGGTTGAGGGAACATTTCAGGAGGAAACCTTAACGTGGGTGCTATGTATCCTAATTGAAAAAGTGCTCCTATTCCTTTGTGCTTTGGATATGTTCTTGTAGAAGAAGTGTATTTCAGTGGTTTTGATTGCACTTATCACCCCATAGGTGATTGCTGCCCAATATAAAAATGGTGTGATTTTCTTTGAAATTAAAATAAATAAATATTGTATTCCCACCAACCGGCCTGGTTCATGGTCCATTGTGACCCAGGGTATTTGTAAAAGGGGGTGTGAAACGGGTTGGTTATCGGCTCAATTCAAATTTGTAGAAAATAAAGAGAAAGTATTCTAATTGGGAGCTACACCCTATGCTAAGGGCAAGAGTCCTGATCCAGTGTGTGACGCCCGGTTAGAATCCTTCACACTCTAAACATCGTCCCAACAGTCCATCTTTTTCCAATGATTTTTCCTATCCGATGGTTTTGACTACCATAAGATTCAGTTATTCGTCCTTGTGAACATGCCACAGTCCGCTCCAGAATCACACCACCTGTTGGTGAAGAAGACATATTGGATACTTTACTGGCCCAATCGTTCAGAGCCATCTGCTGCACGCATTGCTGCCTAGCCTCCTCGGCACAATAGCAATGTTACAGTTGGATGAGATGAACTCAAATACTGGAATGATTGAGTGGTTACTAAAGTACTTTATAAATGCCTCATGCAGTGCCTATTTTAATTTAATATCTTGTGTACTGCATTTAAAGAATGGAGTAGCGATCTATAAGGAACATGGGAAATGATATCTTATATCTACTTCATACGATATCTGCACAAACAGGAACAATGTAGAGATTGGTCAAACACTTCAGCACTTTCACCGTATAATATCACGTCTCTATGCAGTACTGTATCTCGAGAACAATGCATTCTGCCACAGAAAACTTACTCTAGCTTATCACAGAAGGCATTTGCAGCACGTTTATCAAGCTCTGAGAGAACACAAAGATACCATACAGTTAATGCACATGCTCATTTATCATGAGCTTTGCACCTACCTGCTTAAAGTACTTGTATTATTTACATAGTGTGATTGTTGCTGTTTTTTGGCCTTGATGTCCTAAATATCTGGACATTTTCCTTGTCATGGTTAACGCCTGTTGTTCGACTTTGAGCAACTAGATCTGTTTGGGTGGCATGTATCCTTGGCCTCAGGCCCAGAGCCCACATCTCTCCAGCCTTAAAATCTCTCCACTGGCTCCAAGTGGCTGAAAGTATCAAATTCAAGACCCTCTCTATCATCCGCAAGGCTATCGGGGGCCTGCTACCACGCTACGTCCAACTTTCCCTCCCTAAATACCTCTCTTCTAGAGTCCTTTGGTCCTCTAGCTCTAACTCTCTGCAGGTCAAAAGATTCTCCAAGCAGAGAGTGGGGGGATAGACCTTTTTCCTCAGCAGGAGTCTCCCTCTTGAATGGCCTCCCTGCCCCTCTCAGACATGTGCCGGATCTCCTAAAGTTCTGGAAACTCCTCAAGACTTCCCTCTTTGCCTCCTCCTTCCCTCTCTCCCTCCCCTGCTAATGTCCCCCCATTGCAATGACAGAATGCCTGGTCCCTTCTGAGTCCTAATGAGGCGTGGCCATCCACCTACCTGTCTTCAGCAGTAACCAAAAAACCAGCACTTGCCTTCGGGCACCTCTCCCTGAGTAGCCTATCAAGTCTGGTCCACCCCTGCTCCATGCACTTTTACCCGTACCCCTGTCTCCCTGCACACTGTCCTCCAGGGGCTCCCCTAGCACTTACCCTGCCTCAACCCTGGGTCCTCCTCTCCCCTGTGCACTTTAATTACAGCACTTGCACAATCTGAATGTCACAAGGCATAGTAGGATACGTTCCTTGGTTTTTATCCTCTCCTGTCCCCCCTCCCCTTTTGTCTTGTGGCACCTGGAAACACTTTATGATGTATAGGCACCATACAAATGTCCAATAAAATAAATAAATATTCAATTCCTAATTGACTGCTACTAGTCTGGTGATTCAGCACCATGGACCTCGTTGCAAGTATGGTGGTGCCGGTCAAAATGGTGGTAAAGTGGCAGTCATTCCATTTTTAATACTTTACCACTTTATTTCTGCACTGCCGTACTACAGGTTTTGTGGTAGCGAGGAAGATTTACCTCCAGCCAAAAGTTGCAGGAAAATCTTCCTCCTTACCATGACAAATCTGTGGATTTACTGCACAGTAATACATCTGGGAAAAACCAGCCAAAAAAACACATGAAGTCCTATGGGCTCCAAAAATTGGGAATTCCCACTTCTTGTAATTCTGTGGTAACTCCACGGGACCAAATGCTGGTAACGATAATCGAGTTTGCTGTTAATTCAGCAGATTTATCACGGACTAACCACCAAACCCAAAATGAGGCCCTCATTTCATAAATAAGAAGCTTGAACAGAGGCATAAGTGAAACTCGGGTTCCATTGATGCCCGCCTAAGAGTCATAAAATGCTGGGTCATCACTTTCAGGAGTCAAACCTGTCAACTCCACGTGGATCACAGATCACAGTAGCAAATTGCTTATACTCACTCAGCTTTCTATTGGCTATCGCAAACATATGCATTTGATCCATTATAACGTAAAGGTTTGCAAACATTGTTTTATGCAATCACATTGTGTACATGTTTACGGAAATCTTGTCCACCCTCTCTCTGGCCTTGGGTGGTCGGAATGAGTTGCGTTCTGGCATTGCCCGGCGGCTAATGGTGGCATTTCACTTCGACATCAATTTAGAAATCTGATTTTTTAGTTTGGAGTCATGTTGATAAACGTTTTTATTCATCAATTCAAACCAACGAATAATTCGCTACTAATGAAAATTTGGTAAGAACAGTAAAACGTGCACAGTGCTCCGTGTCCCCAGCAGACGTTGTCACGTGTGCCTCGACGCTGTTGCCACTGCTAAATACACTTGTCATATGTGCGTGCCTTCCATATTTAACTCCATTTCAATCGATGCTTTCATTTTTTATCCGATACATTGAATGACAATGTCTATGTATCAAGATCTGTTAATTTGCCCTTTTCTTTGTTTTACTGTAACAGATTTGCTCAAGATCAAATCAAATCTATAAGTCAATAAGATAAATGAAATAATCTTTTTTTTCTTTCAACTTCTGTTTGGCAGGTCTCTCTGTGAGCACCGTCACATGTCATTTCGGGTTTTCTCAAGCAATTGATTTTCTTGCGAAACGCATGACTGGTCACTTGCGTTTGGTTTGCTATGGATACCATTTCTCAAATAGCTACGCCATTGTACGAGTTCCCGCTGGTACTCGCGACAATGCGCATGGTGATTTCGTCTGCTTCTCTCACTCGCTTTCTTTCATTTGAGTCGCTGGCGTCTGCGAGCGAATGATTACCTACCAGAGTGAGCACACCGCGATGGCTTTTCTATTCAATTCAAATGCGGGTTTTTATGTGCAAGGGGCGATTTTACAACGGTACTCAAGATCATTTCCCCAGCTGCATTTATTTCGACTTCAAAATAAATAAATAAAAAAACAGACGTGCGTCTAAAAACAGAGATGACGAAAACACAACACACACGGGGGCACGTTGCTCTTCAGAGTACACAGCTCTATAAGTGATCCATACTTAAGAGGGTAATATTTTTGAAAGCAACTGCATTACTATCAATGTGAAACCTTTTAAATACACTTTTGCAATAACGCGCATTTTAATATAGGGATTAAAAAAAAATCTTATATGAGCCTGTATGCTTTCTTTAAAAGAACGCACTTGTAAAATGAACTGATTTGTCTAGCTAGTTTCAAACAAATAAAGAGAAACAAGTAGGTATGTTTATGTTTCTTTCAGAAAGTGCTCGACGCTTCTTAGATGCATTATGAACCTGTACTCCCAGTATTTGCTTTGGTGCTTCACATCACAATTTTATACATAAAACCACTTTGTTTGAAGTGAAACTCGACCCTAAAGGGGTATATTGCGAAGAGTGCCTATATGAACACTGAAAGAGCAAATAATGCATGTGGTACCTCTTGAGACCACATATGATATAATATACACACAGGTCACAAAATGGCTGTTGGTGCTCAATTCGGACAGAGCTTTTGTCAAGATAATGTGCACAAGCACAGATTCTAAGTGAGTGTTCCACGCCACCAGAAGTTGTGTGGAGGTAGTGCACAAGCATAAGCTTGAGGGGTCTTGGATCACACTGGAAGTCTTTGAGGGACAACACCATCACATACGAGTTTCAATGGCCAAGACAAGACTTTCATTTTGAATACTGCTCTGGACGAGCTGAGGAATCAGGTAATACAAGTGACTGGCAGTCGGCCCATAAGTAGATGGATCTGAAGCAGAAATTAATTATAAGGGTTAGGTATGGTGAGATATTCTGCTGTAATTTTCAACTACTTTGTTTGTTAGAGATGCTGCTCTTTCATGGTCCTGTTTCTCCTGATCCCAAGCAAAGTTCAACACTAAGAACATGATGGCACTAAAAAGGGAAATGGGCAAAAAAAGCATAGTCTGAATCAAAAGCCAAGACATGGATGCAGAAAAAACCTCACTGTAAAGATCCTTTTGCTCATGAAGCGTTCTAGCTTTCCAATCTTCAGGAATCTTCAGGAAGCCATGTGCTTACAGTGATTTTCAGCCCACACTGATAGGGTTAATTTTATTATTGTTTGGGTAACATGCACAATATAAAAGACGACTGAAGTACAGAATATATCAGAGTTGAAGAATGAACAATCCCTGCGGAGAGTGAAGGAATAAAGACTGGAGGAGGCCAAAATGTGACATTGATCACAGAGGAAGGAAATCCTGACACTAACAGAAAGCAGGGAAGCAGCCATATTCCTGCCAATTAATTAATACCGTCCCCAATGCACCTTTTTCTTCATTCTCCATTTCAGTTTTCCTGCTCTACCTTTGGTTTCTCATGCTTCAATCCCCTTCATTTAGACCTGCAGTGCTGTATTTTAATTTCTTTCAATGTTTACATTTTCATTTTCATAATTCATTGCTAGGGTATTTTATCTTTTTGTGTAATTCTGGAATAACAAGTGTTTGCTCACATTGCTCGAATAAAATAAAAACTTGAAGATCTATTAAAACTGCAATATGGTAATCCGCAACTATTGTCTTAAATAAAAACGAGAACAAGAAGATTGACTTGAATTAACACCACACAATACTCTTAGATACGAACATTTAGAGAAAAAAATCCAATATTCTTTTCTTTAACATTGTAATATTTCCTTGAGAATAAATAATTCACTTGACAAACACATATGTTTCTAAAACCTCTTTATTCCATTTCTCTCTGAACCATAAGGAGGCTGAGCTGAGTACAACTTTGATCATGCTCATATTGTTTTGGCTACTAACAGTACACTAGATTATTTAATCTGGACTAAACATTGATTTGATTATCAGAGCCAGGTTCAATTCTTTACATTTGAGGACTGTCACGTGAACTGGTCTACACCGACAGCCATCAACCCAGTTGACCAATATTGCCCTTTATGTAATGGGGTGCAAGACGATACTATGCATTTTCTGTTCTACCCCATGTATACCATCATTAGAAAAAATACTATAAAGCCCATACAATAACAAACAGGCCTAAGACAATGCAGACCATCTGTGACTTTACTATTGCATTGGGCTTGAACATTGCATGGTGTTTTTCTTTAATATGTACGTTTTTTGTTGTTTCTTATGTTGTATATCTGTTATTCTGTTATCATGTTTGTGCTTTGAAGGGTATTGTATCAGAATAAAGTTCTTTGACTGACAGTTCTCTTTTGAAGGAGGATCATAACACCTCCAATTGTGGCTACATAGAACCAAGCTATGCATTAGAGAACTGAATTACCCCTGACTAGGCACTGCTCCACAAATGGAATGCTGACCAAAAGCAAAGCACTTGAGACCGTATCACAGTTTTGTTGAAGGATTATACCCACTTTATTGTATTTAATTGAATGTGCACCAGACCTGGAACTGAGGATATTGAAACATCCTTTACATTTGTTTACAGAGACAAATGAACAATAAGTAGACGTTTCATAGGCATGATGTGTTTATATCAGTCTCAAGCAAGACAAAATGGCACCAACTTAAATACACAAATCAGAACAACGGATTAGTTAATAATGCAAATAAAATCGTGTACGTCACAGGGAAATCTCAAATGTACATTTGGTGACTCACATGAAACAGGAAAATCCTCAATAGTGTAAATAAGGTGAATGAAAAGAAGCAAGATTGACTCCCATCAATAGAATGTATGATTTGACACATTTAGAAATAATAGTTCTGTTTTTTTAAAAATGTTTTTGTTTTATTTTTGCCTTTACCAATTCAATGATTTTGCAAATTTTGCAGATGTTCTTTGGATAACTTTTTTTTTCTTTTTTCTTTTCCTTTTACTCTTTATTGTCAGTTGTTGCTTTCTTTCATTTCTTTTTCTTTAGTTTCTTACTTTAGTCTGTGTAGTTTTACGTTATGCCTGTCTGGTAGACCGTACTCGCTGTGAGTTAATCCGTCGCTTGTTTAGAGCATTCGTCCAAGGCTGCCCTTAAGATTTTTGCCGTGGCTAGGGACCATGAAGTCTTTGAACCACTCATAAAACAGCTCCACCACACTTCTTCTTTGAACAGGCAGCTTGATTTGATTAAGGGTCCAAGGAACGCTCTTCTCCATTTGATGGTCTTTGTGCATTTTAGCAGGAGGTGTTTCACTAACTCCCTTTCTGATACGATTTTGCGTAGGCGGCAGTGGTTTGTAGTTGATAGCCCCCTGACGGCCCTAATTTCATTGGTTGGCAGTAAGTTCAGCCTTGCCATTAGGAAAGTGAGACGCAGGGCTCTGTCCGGAAACCTTTTCACGATTTCAGAATGAAATGCAGTTTTTTAGCGTGGAAAGGTAAGTGGGACAATAGTTTTTTTTTTTTCAACTAGGGCTTGAGTTTCGATCCAGTCTTCCTGGTCCATTTTAGTTTTAACTTTAATTGGATTCTGGATCAAGATCTCATCCATGCATGCAATGTTTGCCAGACCTTCTCTCTGTTTGGCAACCTATGCTGTTAAAGCCTTGCAGCTGTCATTATTCATTTCCATTTTTATCAGATTATACAATGGAGGGGATTCTGACATGAACACTTTCCTGAAAAGAGCCATTTCTCCTGCGTCTTTTACTGCTTTCAGAGAGAGTAGGCCCAATTCTCTTCGGATGGCTGCAATGGATGTCAAGTTTGGAAATTGTAGGACATTCCGCCAAAAGTACCCCTCAAATTTTTGCCAAATTGTTGCTGGAATCAAGGGCATTGCTTCTCCTCCGTACACCAGGCTCGGCACAACTTTCCCTTTCTAGAATTTTAGCACTGGTAACAGTGAGAACCGACCATATTTCCTGTCTATTACACGAGCCTGTGTTGTTAGCTTCTGTGTTTTTTCCCACAGGTGATTTTGCATTGTTACTACGGTTTTGGAGATGTCTACCATCACGCCCAGGTACTTGAAATCTTTAATTACCTCGATGGGTGAGTTTTCAAAGTGCCAATTCGTTTTTTTTTGCCTTCTTTTTAGATGATTTTTCCAGGATCAGGATTTTCATCTTCTCCTTGTTTATCTCCAGGTTGTTTTCTGACATGTATGTGGCCAAATGGTCCAGTTGTCTTTGGAGGCCGATTTCAGTCTGGTCGAGTAGGATATTGTCGTCAGCGTATAAGAGACGGGCCAATGCTCTTTGGCTAATTTTGGGCAGAAAAGATCTAATTAGGTTGGCGCTCTCTTTGTAATCACCCAGAAATGAAATAAACAGGGCTGGGGTCAAGAGGACAGCCCTGCTTTACTCCTCAGTATGTTGGTATTTCCTCAGAAAGTAGGCCTTTTTGGTTCAGTTTGACACTCATCGTGGTTCCGGTATAAAGGGCTTTGATTGGCTCAAGTATTCCATCCGGACAGTTCCAGTGGACCAATTTCGACCATAGCATCTCTCTGTCAATTTGGTCAAATGCCTGGGTGAGGTCTATGAACGCAAGGAAAACCTTTCCTGATCCTTCCATGAGTTTGTTTTTTATGATACTAAGGATCATGATGTTCACTGTTGTTCCACAATTCTTCATGAATCCCGCTTGAAAGGGGTCATTACACTGGGTGGTTTTTGCCCATGTCTGAAAGCTCCTTTGAAGGAAAGAGTCGTAGATCTTTCTGATTGTGTCTAGGAGCGCGATTGGGTGATAGTTGCCAGGTGCTGCCCTGTCTCCTTTCTTGTAGATTGGTGCGACCACGGAGGTGGTCCAAGAGCAGGGGACTGATCTAGAAAGTCTTCAATTTTTGAAAACTTGGCTGATGAAGATAGCCCATTCTGCAGGGTGATTTTTCAGGTTGATGTTAGTAATTCCATCGGGACCAGGGGCTCTTGAGGGTTTTAGTCTTTTTATGGCTGTCTCAATGTCGTCTATATCTGAGAAGTCTTCCCATTTGGTGGCTTCGGGAACGTCTTCAGTGACGATAAACTTCTGCGTGGGAAGCTGAAAAATGAAGGAAAAGTGAGATTTCCAGCTATCCTCTGTGACACTGTTCGATGCTGTGAGTGTCGGGGATTGCCAATCTTTCTTATCAGTTGCAAGAATGCTCCAGAATTTTTGTCTGCCAGCTTTCTCATCATTTCCTTGGCGTCTTGGTGGTAAAGAGAGTATCTGTGGAATCTTAACCAGGACTTATAGCTCTTTTGTTCTTCCAGGTAAGTTATCTTAGCAGAGTTTGTGTTTCAGTTAGCCGCTTGCCTCTTCAGTTTCCTCGTGTTTCGCCGTTTCTGCACCAACTCCTTGTTATACTCGTGTAGCAGTTGTGAGTTATCCCTTGCTTTTTTCTGTAAATTTGAGTAGTATGGAAGAGGGAGAGGTTGGTAGTCCGAAGAAGGTATAAGGTCTCCTTCTTCCCTATACAGCTGCGTGGCATAGTTTTTTGTAAGTTCTTTAATCCTTTCAGCCGTTAGTCTGAGGTGATTTCCTTGGGCTGTTGACTGTGTAACTTCGGACTATTAAACCCTCGGGCTGCTCTCCGAGGGCCACCCAATTCTCAAGATGTTATGGTCGCTGGCGACAGTCCGTATGACCTCAAAAGATGTGATCCAAGTGAGCATTTCTTCTGATGTGAAGATGTAGTCAATAGTCCCGTTTTGTGTGCCTCTTTCCCAAGCAGGAATATGGCAGACTGGGGGGAGAGCCTCCTCGATGTTATGGAGGTTTCTGGAATTCATGAGTGATTGCCATTGCTGCCCCCGAGATTCTGCCTGGATTTTAGGGAGCAAGGAGTTGGTGTTTGAAACACTTCTCGGGCACTTGGCATTTAAGTCGCCACTTATTATTATTAATGTCACTTCCTGCGCAGCAATTATTCCATCAATCTCTGATTCAATGGTTTTTAGGAATTTCTTATCTGAGATGGTCTACGGATTCCAATACGTTGTTATTATCGCTAGCCAGGAGGTCGCCATTGTTTGGGGGGAAGAGGCAGACAGTCTCTCCCACTTCACAAGTACAGCTAAGTGGCTCTGGGTTACAGCAAGGCATCTCTTAATAGTCAGGCCGGATCCCAAACGGACCGCCACTAAGAGACCGGACGACCGACGGCCCAATCGCCCTTTGCTGGCTTGTGAAACCATTACTGAGAATCCATCGATTCCTGGAGTCTCGAGGAGCCACGTTTCTTGTAGCGGTATGATGTCATAGTCCCCTAGGTTGACTTCTCCAGGTCTTGTTAAGTGGCTGTATGCTCTAGTATTCCAGGACATCATTTTGAGGTCTGCACTAGATTGAGTCTTTGTTCTGTAGCAGTCGGTTGGTACTGTAGGGTGGGTGGTTTCTCTCAAAGGTAAGTTAGTTGATGTTAGTTACTATTTCTTCACTAGGGTCGTAGGGGCTTTAGTTCGGTATCGTACTGTCTCACATAGGTTTATCTGTGCATGTGTCTGGAGTTAAGTGAGAGGAATAATCATCTTCAAAATTCACCCTGCAACACAATCATATTGTTATTGTGTTATATCACTTATAGGCAATTCATTTGAACTCAAGTTCCCTTAAGTGATCCTCTCCACACAGAGAACTGGTATGCTACCCCAAAACAAATAAATAACCCCCTGATGATGGTTAGAAGACAGGAGGACTGAAACATTTTGGATGTACCTCCCATATAAGGATACAATAGATGCAAATGTAGGCTTTCATGCATGTGGTATGAACGTACCAGTGGGAGGTCTATGTGGTTTTATTCTACAACATACACATGATATGTGATTTTGTCCTGATGAATTTGTTGATTTGTTGATATAATGTAATATTAGTGAGGGTTACCAAGCGTGAGGTCATCCAATAAATGGCCACTTTATATTTTTTAAACAGAAATAAAATATATGTTTCTGCTGAATAAGAGTAGGCTGATTGTGAAATATGTATAGTGTGGCTTTAGATTAGGGGACATTCATATTATTGTTCAGCTAGTAACTCTGGGAAACTCTCAGTTTTGAAAAACATGGTCCTCTCTTGATATAATGAAAAAGTATTCATTTATATCTCTAACCATATTTAGCATTAGAAAGAATCAGGGGCATCCATGCTATAATATTGCTGTCAAATCAATGTTTACAAAAGTGATATTGTGGTATAAAAACCATTAGTTAAAAATGCCCAGTGGCTTGTTTAACAGAATATTAAACATATTCAGGTAAACAACTCCATTAATCTTAAGGGGTTCAAGAGGAGACATTTTGAAAATAACAGTAAGGAAGTCCAACTTGACAAGAAGTAGGTTAATGTCAAAAAGAAAATAAATTAGCAAGATAAACTATAGTCATATGATTCTATCGATGAATGTTTAATTTTCTATAATGCAACTCTTAATTCTTGCATAATTGTTTACAATTATAGTCAGTATTTACCTGAATCTGATGGAAAAATGTACAAACCAAAAATATCAAACATACAGTTAGAATGACAGAATGTTTAATTGGATGGAATATCCCTTGTTACCTTGTTGTAATATTTTACAACATTACATGTCTGAATGTCTTTATTTTTTGCTAATCACATGCTCCAACTTGCTTTTGCAAATTTTGACTGTTCAGAAATTCATAGATTATTCCATTAAAAATACAATAAACAGTGTTTATTTAAAACTGTTTGCCTTCAAGATTTCAATCCATTTTGGTGACAGTGATTGGCAATTATTGGTCAAGTAAAAAGCCAACGTTAGTGCTGCAACCCAAATCGGGAAGCAGCCATTTTCTTGTACCATTACGGATATAACACACTAGATTAAACCTATTAATACATTCTATAAGCAGACAATTGAAATTGACAGCATACAGTAACTTCTTTTGAAGAAGAAACCATGTATATTTCCGATGTATAATATCTACTAATTAATTATTATTTCTAAACCAGAATTCAGTACATAGATTCCTCTAGCAATGGTCTTGAAGCAAACACTAATAACCAGCTCCATACAAAATGCAGTATAACACAATGTTATCGACTATTACAGATTGATGGAGTAGACATAGTTCAAGGGTACAGAGATAAGATAAGCAGATTCAAATCCGGCAGATATTAATGACTGCAAATGATTACAAAATTAAAGAACTTACTTACCACACTTTAAAATACAGACTTCTTAAATATAATCAGTGATTGACACCATTTTGACTCTATAACCTGCCAGAGAGATTGAGTCAACTCCTTACTAAAATCTCTCCTGAATACATTAGATGACATGCAGAAAATTGTGCACTTACACATATTTTATATTCCTGACCAATATTGGGTAATGTCACCTTGAAAGAGGGGGCATTTGTTCTAACTTGATGGGTCAGACTTGATGGTCGTGCAGTTATGTAATGCCTCCGTCCCCAAGTACCGCTCGAGCAGGAAAAAATAACTGCCCTAGCAATCCTTGAGGCCACAGGTGTGGAGTGTCGTCGTCAGCCTGGTACCGGGAACTCCAGAAGGACCCCTGAATGCTGTAAGGCAAAGGGTTATAATCAAGGAAACACCCAAAAGGCAACTGGCAGAGGGAGCAAACAAGATACAGTGACACCAGCTTACCTAAAGGATGGTAGCATAGGTAGGAGACCTACACAAACAGCAGGGGAAACCAACAGCAGGCTGGGATGATGTAGTTGGCACTCCGGAAACACCTGGGTGAAGCAAGAACTTGATCTGTGGCAAAACTTGAAGCAATCCGAGGTTGCAGAAACAAAGGGGCAATCCAGAGCCAAGTCCAGTGTTCAAACAGAGGTCAAGATGATCCGGGAGGTCAGAGAGCATGCCAAAGTCCAAGGGTAATCCGAAAGCAAGTCCAAGTAAAAGTTCCAAGGTCGAGGTAAGGATAGTAACAAGATGCAGGAAGTAACGCCTGGCAGTCCGCCGGAGAAGTAGCTGTGAAGCGACGTGTTGTATTTGCCGGCTTCTTTTGAAGCTGCGAGCAGAGTCACGTGACGCATCACGTGACCGCTCACACGCGTTACGCGGAGCGCAACGCGGCCAGTGATTGGTGCTGCAGGCGCTTCCTGGTATGCTGGCGTCGCCGGGTGTGGAGGAGGCGCCATGGCAACCGCCACCGCGGAAAAGGGTGAAAAGAGCGGGTCTGCCCACCATCGTATCCCGCCTGCCGTGCCTCCCCCGCTGATGTGGGTGGAAAACATGATGGCGAGAAGCGCCAGGTAGGGGAGACGAGTGTGAGGGAGAGAGTGGGAGCGGGGGTGAGTGCGGGGGCGTGACAGCATTATTGTCTGAAAATAAATGAGTATGAGAACATACAGTGTTAATTACTAGTACCATTTGACCTGATCAATATCAGCACAGTTTGGGATGGAGAGTATGTTATGCTAATAGATCAGGTGATTGGTACGATTGAAGGCTAAAGTCTGACAGGCAGACACAAATATGATTTAATAAACATCACATTTTGAAAGAAATTTTGTTTCTAACACCATAGAAAACATGTAAAGATAGAACCAAAGATGTATCTTTTTTTACATAGAACTGGCAGTCAAAGATTAACATTCTTTAAATATCCTCCTAATTTATGAGTGGTGCATAGGTACAAATCATTTTTTAGGATGCTATTATTAAATCTGCAATCTATGAGAGTTTTTTTAGGATGGTATTATTCGAGCTGCAGTCTATGAGAGTTATATCATGAAAGTGGACTTTGGATTGTAACCTTCAATGTTGGTAGCTCTCATGTGAATAACAAGCCAGTCAGTGATTGGAGATCAATAAAGGGTCAACTACCCTAGAGATGGTCTGAAGAAACTAAACAGCCCCAGTTCAGGTCACGTTCTCTGATGTGTTGCAATTAAGATTGCTAGTGATGACTAAGAAGTGTAAAGGAGATCGGAGACAGACAACCTGAAGTTATATATGTTTAAGTGGTTCATATAAGGGAGCTAATGGTGAACTATTTAAGGAGTGGGATGCCCAGCTGACTTTCGAGCTAGAAAGGGCAACACAAAAAGCAATGTTCAAAATGATGCATTTTTAGCATAGAGCGAGGTCTATGTCCATTTTGGACTGGCAGATAAGACTGCAACAGTAAACATCCAAGATTAATACATTACGAGTGGAGTGGAGTGGAGTATTTAATTAATGATGCTGTGTTAACCTGGAGGCTTTTCCACTGTTATTACCAATCTCCAGGCATATAACTCTGCTAAGCTTTCAGAGATAATAATTGGATATATGCATCAGATTGAAGTATATAAATTACTCTGAGAGATCAGTGGCCATCTTGAGATGGATCTAATACGTGCAGCGATTGAACAAGTAATAGACTCATCACCATAAAATAATGTTCTGGATAGGATGACTTTAGAGCCGAATGCTATCGACAACCCAACAACCATGCTAATTAGTATATGTTAAAAAAATCTTTTGTTGGAGGAGACATTTTGAATTAGAAAGGAAACAAGTTCATGACTGACCCTTGATACCCATTCCTTTTGTTGTATGCCTACAGTAACTGGCTTGAGGTTCTCTGCAGAGATACCCCTATTCATCTGTCCTGCTATGATTAAGAAAGTCTCCTTGCATTTTGATGATTTGGTAATTTTGTTCATGGTCCATCTATAGATAAACCGACAGAGATTATGCAGGAGTTTAGAAAGGTAGCAGAATATGACGTGAATTATCACACATTCATAGCTATGGTATGGGTTTCTTGTGCATTACTCCAGGAGGGAAATCAAGAACTATCAGCGGAATAGCACTGGTAGGACTTGAGGCTCAGGCAGGTATTGCACATGTATGAACTATAGGATGGGCAGCTCATGGTAAAGGTAATTGAGAAGGTTCAGTAAGCGCACAATATCTGGGTAGACTTGCCACGCTATCCGCCTACAGGACCCTGGAAGTACAACCTGTGATCCTCTTGTTGCATATAGTTGGAGCATTGACTGTCACTTTCGCTAACCGTTTTATCACAGCCACATGAATCGACAGAAGAAGCCCATACCTGATCTGGATGCGCATAAACAAATCACCACCAAATCTGCTAGGTACATAAAACACACCACTCCGGTGGACACTGGCCGCAGGCATGGCTACCCACACACATTAGAATACAGCAAGGATTATGACATTTGGTTGTGCTGTTCGCATGATTCTCTGCCTACTTAAACCAGACTATGCCTCAACACCTCTGACATCAGAATGCAGTGTAGACTGTTAGGCAGAATTGCAGGCAGTACCCTTGTATTGCTCTCCTCTGAAAAGTGCACGGAACAACCATAAATCACCAATGCAATTATAGAGCAAATACTTCAACCCATAAACAGACAGACACAATAACTCACACCCACGCACTCTTTAGGAGATAATCAGCTCTTTACGGCTATTTATTCAAAAATTGCAAGTAGATAGGAATAACTCATAAAACTAACATGGACATAGATCGCAGAAGAAGTAAAGAAGTCAAAAGAAATACATCACCGTGAGCATAATGCTTGTCCTCATCTCGTCCAGAAGTGGCTGGAAGACTCCGGGGGGCAGCCAGGAAGAGAGTGCTACAGCTCACAGGAAGGCCAGGTGGAGCATCCTTCTCTGGCTGAAGTCTCACCTGACCCCTCCGGGTTTCCGCATATATAGGAACTCCACAAAAGGGGAGTTAATTCTCGAACCTTCTGGAATTGCACCTGCGCAGTTGATGAACAGCCGTTGGTTGCCAGCTGGGTCAATCGAGAGCTCCCCCCAAGGAACGCAGGGCCTCCCTGCTCTAAAAACATGCTCCACGGAGAACAGTAGCAAGTCATAACAACGTTAGCTTTTCCCAGAAGAAATGGCCTTGACTGCATACCAAGTTTGAAAAAGTATGTTTGTCTCAGCACTGTGAATCTAACACTTCAGCAATATGTGTGCAGCCTTTCACTGCGGAGTGAAGTAAATAGCCAACATGGCTCAGAGCGCTCCCAGAATGCATCGCGCGCCTGCGCCATTTCGGACCAAACATGAATTAAGCAGAACACTTCCACCCTTTGGATATTTATCTTCCGTAGCCAGCTGGCACTGGAACAGGTCTCTGAAACCTACGAAATGTTAAAACTAAATTGGGAATACATTGAAGGCAGCAACAACAAGCCATTATAATAGACAGAATAATAAAAATGCAAGCAAAAATATAACGTAGTGTACCCCCAATATCAGGTATCCATGAAAATAACCAATCCCACCAGTTTCTGTTTTGATCTTGAGACACTTGAGAAATGAGATCCCTCAGACCTCGAATATGACTTTCAATGGATTGTGAGTGGTCACTCAAATTGAAGCAACACATACCTTCAAAGGCATTACACCCTAAATTATGTTTCAGCAATAAGTAATCAACAGCAGCTCTGTTCTGCAAAGTAGCTTTTCTAATAACTTGACTATCAAGGAGTAATTCTTCTAAAGCTTGCGAAGTATGGTTAAGACTTTTAACTTCTAAACACACTAATTTCATCAAAGATTTGTAACCTCCAGCAGCTAAACCCCAAACACCTACTAATGAAAGGGTTAATGCTAAAACCTCAGCTTCTGATAGCAAATGTACATGTGAATCACAGTCAGGAGATAGTCCCATAGATTCAAAGGTTGACCTTTTACCTCGAGTTATCGCTGAGTGTAAAGGGAACATGACCTAATCTAGTCAAAGCACATGGACCTCCAGAAATGTTAGCTGGAATATAAGTATATGTAATGTTACCACATGAAAAGAGCCATCCTGTTGGAAGTTTCACATGATTGAAATGATTAGCAGTTATCACTGTATGATTGCAAGACACAGTGTTATTTACTCTGGTGCATTTGCGTGACATTCGTGAACACAGTCTCCTCTCGAATGTGGTATGATTGTATTGATCGGTCAACTCTATTTGTCTGCATTTACCAATTTCTTGTGCTTTGCACGTCATAATATAACACACATCACCTTGGGTTACGTTGTACGTGATCACACGTGTCAAATTTCTCCACTTCTTGTCGGTTTCTTGACAGAATCGGCAATACTCGTAGACTGAAAAAGATTGTCTAATGTCTGAGTCTTCAACTAAAGAATCATTATGTGTGACGCCGAAAATATGCTTTAAAACCGGAACAGGCGTCGGCACCGCTACTAGACATGTAGTCAATAAAGCTTCAGCATTGGGAACATCAGATAAACAAAAGTGTGATATATTCAGTACTTGCTGTGCTAAATAGGTCCACATATTTTCTTCTTGAGTAATCATAGGAGAGTCTTTTCTCCGTCCTACAAAGGGCTCCTGCGCAACTGGCATCGATGTTGTTTTCAATTGCTCCTGATGTGTTTGTCGCAATTCACGGATCCATGTCTTCGGTCTGGCGGGCTTGTCGGCACTGGCATAGGGTTGCTTGGGGACAACATTATTCATCACTATCAGTATCCCCTTGATCAATGGCAGAGATGTGATATGTTTTGCTGGTGACAGAAGACTTCTTAACCCGTCCAAATGGAGTCCATTTAGTGCCACAGTCACACCAACCAGACCCAGGATCTACAAAGCAAACCCAGAAAAGAGATATCAGTGTTGTACATCACTCCCTTAGGTAACATTTGTCTGCGGGTACATATTGCCATTTCCTTCTACCAGGCTCCATTACTAAAACCACTTGATCTTTGCCTGATGCAATGACATCTGCTGGCACTGGTGGACCACTTGGCTGTTCTACCCACACCTTTGCACCCAGTACCATGCTGTCTGAAGAGCCAAAACCGCGATCCCCACGGGTAGTTAACACTGTAGGAGGCTCCCCTTTCTTAATCAAGGACAACATAATAGGAATGACTATCAATTGGGCCACTCAATCACCCTTGTGGATTGATAACAATTGATCCCCACAATTCATTAGGATGACTTTAATCTTGCCTTGGTAATCAGCATCAATTACCCTTCCCAACACTTGAACTCCCTTCAATGCTAGGCCAGATCTAGGGGCAATCCATCCGATATGCTCTGGGGGAATCTGTACTCCAATCCCTGTTTCAATGACAACTATTCCTCTTGGATCTAATCTGATTTCTTCATTAGAATGCAAGTCTACCGCTGCTGACTCTGGAGTTGCTCGATAGGGAGCTAAAGAACCTGGTGTAATTTCCCAGTATAACAGTGTTTCTCTGACTGAATTGGGTTGAACCTGCAAAGTAGGAGTCATTAATCGCATCAATGGAGTTTCATGTTCATACACAGGCCTATTGTTCAATACTTGCACCGCATCAAACACACGATCACGCCAGCCTGCCAAACTGCCTTCTCCAGATTTGCGCAACTGTTCTTTCAGTAACCCATTCATTCGTTCAATTAGCCCTGCTGCAGCTGAGTGGTAGGGAATATGATATACCCACTCAATGCTCTTTTCCTGACAAAACTCCTGCACTAATTTGCCTTTGAAATGTGACCCATTGTCACTTTGAATCCCGTAAAGGCACTCCATAATGTAATATGATCTGATCTAACAATATGATGGTGTTCAATTGGGTTGAACGTTTGCACGGCAAAACCATCAAATATCCCGAGTATGTATCTACAATAGTGCATGCATACTGACACCCTCTGCTGATTGGCATAGGACCGATATAATCAATCTGCCAAATTTGACCTGGTAATTTTCCTCTTCTCAATGTGCCTCAAACAATTTGAGGTATAGGTCTATGCAATTGGTTTTGGCACACGGGACACTGCAAAATAATGCTTTTCACTAATTCTAAAGGAAGACTGATGCATCGAGCTTATGCCCACCTGATAGTATCCTTTTCTCCAAGGTGCCCACATTTCTGATGGGCCCATTTGGCCAAACCCTCCATATCGTCCTCCCGAGCCTCTGCATCCACTGAGGCAATCTTGGTGTGTTCATCTGCAACAGAATTAAACCAACGTTCTAATGAATCTGTGGCACAATGCGCGTCCACATGATATACAGTGACTTCACTTTGTAACAACATTTCTGCAATATCTTGCCACAGTTCTTTTCCCCACAACTCTTTTGAATGAATCTTCCATCCATTCTTTTGCCAAGTTGGCAACCACACTGCCAATCCATTCGCCACTGACCATGAATCTGTGTACACATAACATTGACCAGTGGTCTCTTGTTTCAATGCTTGGTAAACTGCGTAAAGTTCTGTGAACTGACTGCTCTTTCCTTTCCCTGTCGTTGTCAACATCTTTTTGGTTTTGGGATTGTACGACACTGCTTTCCAGTACCGCTCAGTTCCCACGTATCGGGCTGAACCATCCGTGAACCAAGCATGCTCTGTTTGTTCCACGGTCAAATCGCTGTACGGTACTCCCCATTTCACGGGAGACTCACGTTTTTCAGGCACTTCCGGTGGTATGTAATCTGAGGGCGGTATGCTGGCTACTTGCTCATGTAATTTTGCCACTCCACCCTTTCCTGATTTGGCTCTGTCTTGAATGTACCATTTCCATTTAATTATGCTGGCTTCTTGAGCATGTCCTATTCTATGTGTTTTAGGAGAGCTCAGTACCCATTGCATGATTGGTATTTCCGGCCTCATCAATACATCATGGCCCACCGTCATTTGCTCAGTATCAACAAGAGCCCAATAACATGCCAGCAATTGTTTCTCAAACGGAGTATATGAGTTACCAGCATCGGGCAACTTACGACTCCAAAACCCTAATGGCACACGTTTCCTGTCTTGTTTCTGCCATACGCTCCAGTTTGAATAATTGTCCTGCACAGACACTTTTAATTCCACTTCGCCTTCCTTCAAGGGCCATAAATCAAGCACCTGCTGCACGGTGTCTTTCGCCATCTCAAAGGCTCTCTTCTGCTCTTCCCCCCACTGAAACTCATATTTCTTTTGTGTCACCTTGTAGAGGGGGGCCAATATCTGCCCTAAATGCAGAATGTGCTGTTTCCAAAACCCAAACAGTCCTATAAACTGCTGAGCTTGCTTTTTGTTCGTTGGAGTGGTGAATTCAAGTATTTTCTGTCGAGCTTTAGGCACCATTTCTCGATGCCCATGATGCCACTGAATCCCTAAAAATATCACTGTTTCAGCTGGACCTTGAATTTTACTCGGATTAATCTCCCACCCTTCCTTTTTCAATCCTTCTATAATTACATCTAACTGACTTTGCACGCGGTGCTCATCCTTGCCCTGAATCAAAATGTCATCAATGTAATGAGAGATTTGTATGTCAGGTTTACACGGTATCTTGTCTAAGTGCTCTGCCACCAGCCAGTGACAGATAGTCGGACTGTGCATGTACCCCATGGGTAGTCTCGTGAAAGTGTACTGACGTCCACCCCACGTAAATACAAACTGCTCTTGACACTCTTCAGCAATTGGCACGGAGAAAAATGCATTGGCTAATTCAATCACTGCATACCAAGTCCCCTCGAACTTTTGGACATTCTCAATCAAGGAAATGGCATCTGGGACTGCGGGCACTAAGGGAGGAGTATGTTTATTCAACTCCCTGTAATCCACCGTCATCCTCTGTGACCCATCCCCCTTTTTAATGGGCCAGAGCGGATTGTTCCATGATGTGGTAATAGGGCGTAAAAAACCAGCCTCCACGTACTCTTTGATGGTGTGTGAAATTTCCTTGTGCCCCCCAGGAATGCGGTATCGTTTCATTGCTACCCGCTTGGTTGCTATTGGCACTTGCACAGGGGGCATCTTCAATTTGACTACAGTAATGGGGGTACAAATCAGTGCACTCACCCCAAACTGGTACGTTTTACCGCCAAGTCCCAAGGTTAGCCCTTCCAAAATGTCAAAGCCAATTATATACTCAGGTATTGGGACAATCAACACTTGGTATTTCTGCTTCTTTAAATTGCCTATTTTCATCTCCACCTGTGTTTGCACTGCGGGGGTCTCCTTTCCCCCTAAACCTGTGATCGTAAACTGTTTGCCTTTAAATCGTGTCGGATTACCATGAATCAAAGAGGCCTCAGCCACGGTGTCTATCAATGCTCGCACCCCTTGTGTATTTCCTGGCCCCCAAAAAATCTTAACATCAACATGAGGCCGTCTATCCACTTTTATGCGGGCAGACGCTGCCGGAGCTTGGCCGAAGCCCTAGTCAAACTTCAAATGAGTGTGACTTGACTCCGCCTCTAGCATTGCACTCACCACCTTTCTCAAATCAGCTTATGTTGTCTGGTACGGGGAAGGTGTCCCCATAGACCCTTCATCTTGTTCTTCTGCAGGGGGAGTAGAAGGTGAGGCATCCCCCTTTGGCTTGGTGACTACTTGTTTCTTTACCTGTTTATAGCGCTCTTTTGCTGCAAGTCCTTGCTTTTTGTATAATTCATACATTACTCTGGTTTCAATGCCATCAATTTCTTCATGTGGCACACCATCTTTTAACAAAGCCAAAAACTTGTCTTTTCGGGACACTGGGGAGTCTCTGCTATCTTGCCGCCTGCCTTCAGTTCTTCTCTCACTGCGCCCCTCTCTCTCCCGTGGCTTGTTATGGCTCTTGTCCCACTGTCCCAAATCTGCAAGTTGCCTAATGGCATCTGCTACCTCATCAATAGCCTTGACCGTCATACCTACGAGCAAAGTCATAATGATACTTTTGTATGCGGGTTGCGCAGTTCTAATCACCATTTTGCGAGTTGAAACTGAGAGCGGCACGGCTCCCGTGTGATCAGGAGCATCTATGTGAATCTGACTTTTCACAGCATGCTCTCTGACTTTTTGAATTGCTTCTCTCAATGTATACTACTTTGTTTCCTCACTAGGCCAGTCTGTGGTAATGGGGTATTTACGGTTACATGCTTTGGCTATCAAGTGCAACAAAGACACCTGCGTATCTTGACCATTTGCATCAGGGGCAGTCCTGCTCTTAATACCTCCTGTACATTGGTGTCAATTGACAGGGGTAAAAAACGCGGTGAATCAGTAGAATCTACCAACAACCCTGGAGCACCCCCATCTAGCAATCTCACCATCCATGTCAATAAAGCTTCCCCTGATTTTTGCCTCAAACGGGTAATAATTTCCCCAACCTCCTGTTGTGTGTAATCTTCCAAAGTGGTTAAATCCACCATACCACCACCAGGATTCTGCGGGTGTGGTCCGGCTCGCCGCCTTCTAACAGGCTTCGCCACCACTGTTTTCTGTTTTACCTCTGGTTTGGGGTCAGACTCTTCTGCAGAACTACTTTCTAGACTGGTGGAATCAAAAATATCCCCATCCCATTTGTCTGGATCCCAGTCTGCGTCAGCGGTAGTGATTACAGTTGCCACCTTTCTTTTGTTGACCCCTCCCTGTCTTTTCCTATACTTATAACGAGCTACTCTGACTGCTGCCCTCTCGGCCTCCGCCTGATATGTGTAGGCCTTATCTTTAAACAGTTTCATTTGAATCTGCTGCATTAACGCAGTCTGCCGTTCTGCAGCCAGCTCTCTCTCTAATCGCAAAACCTCATTTTTCATATCCATTTGTCTCTGATGTATTTTCCTATAAGCATGCAATTGTCTGCTTTTATAAACTAAGCCTTTTCATGTCTATTATGTCTCTGATGTTTGTGCGTGTTCATGAAATGCAGATGTGTCCTCTTAGTTGATCTCTTCCTCATCCCAGTACTAAAATGGTGTTTCTGGGGGACAGATTGAAAGGTGGATAAAGGAATGGGTTGACAATATGCTGAAGAGCTTGCCCCTTTCATCACAGCCCTAATCAACAACACATTCTCCTCTAGCAATGTACCTGAATATCATAAAGAAGCATGGCTACTCCCACTTCTTAAAAAACCTACACTGGACCCTAACATCCCCACCAACTATCGCCCCATCACCACGGTACCCTTCCTTCTGAAAATACTGGACAGAGCAGAATATGTGCAAATACAAAAACACTTGGAAACACACAACCTCCTTGGCCTCCACCAGTCAGGCTTTAGCCCTGGTCACGGAACGGAAACTGTCCTCCTGGATCTCAAAATCCAAATGGATGAGATCAAAAAGAAGGGCAATAATGCCATACTCCTCTTACTTGACCTCTCAGCAGCCTTTGACTTGGTAAACCACAGTATACTTTGCAAATACCTTGCCTCAGCTGCCGACTTCTCAGCCAGCTCCATAAAGTCGATTGTATCCTTCTTATCTAACTGCACCATGAGAGTATTCTTAACCACTGTAGCGGCCCCCTAATCCCAGTCACCTGTGGAGTATCTCAGGGATCCTGGGTTCCACCAACACTATACAACGTCTTCTCCAAGCCACTGTTATGCCTCCTAGAAAATCTGGGGGGTCACATACACTAAATACACGGATGATACCCAAATACTCCTTCCCATCACTGGCAACCACCACACATAACTCCAATGTGATAAACAAAATCTACCTAACCATTCAAGCCTGGATGGCATAAAACCTGCTCTGCCTTAATGACGAGAAAACGGAACTACTCCTCATTGGCAGTCAATCTCATCTAAATAACCTCTCTGACCCCTATAAATCATTCACCATTGATGGCAAGATTATCACAACAGCAAAAGAGGTAAAATCAAGTCAAGTTTACCTCAACTCGTCACTATCCCTGACAAGGCAAGTCAACACAATTGTGTTGGCAGCAGCCTACACCGACAAACTGATCATTGCCAGCAGACCCTTCCTGCCCAGAGACAACTGCACCACCTTGGCTAGACCACCTATACTGTCAAGTATTGACTACTGTAACTCCCTCTTTGCAGGATCTTCCTACTGGAACATCAACATACTACAAATTATCCAGAACAACGTCTTATGAGTGGCCCTCAATTTTACAAAAAAAGATCATATCTCAACAGCTAGATGCACGATCCACTGACTCCCGGTCCAGGAGTGTATAACATTAAAAACAATATCTCTATCACATAAATGTCTGTCAAAGAGTGCCACAATCTATCTAGCTAGTCAAATTTTCAAAGCCCAGTCTAGTAGACCCACCCGATCAGCTTTCTCCTTCCACCTCGACCTCCCCCGTTACAGACACCAAAAAGCAGGTGGTTGTAGCTTCCCAGTAACTGTGGCCAAACAGTGGAATTCCATGCCTTTAGCACTGAGATCAGATCCCTTTCTCGGATCCTTCCGCAAGGGCCTCAGAACATGACACTTCTCCGAAGGTAACTAGAAGCACAAGATCTATACAAATGCTTTCATATAATGTAACCTTATCCACTATGTCTTAACACTCATTCTATGTTCTTTTGCAATCTACTACTCAGCCTTGCATGATGTAACCCACTGTAATGTGCAACAACTGTAACCTAACCTGTCATATGATATAACCTAATGTAATGTGCAATGACTGTAACTTAAGATAATATGGAACTACTGTAACCACCACTCTTATGTAACTAGTGCCTAGATGCCTCTGGACTTGGTGCGCTTAGCAGATGTAAAAATAAATAAATAAATACCTATCCCACAAATGCTTTAGGGATAGAGGGCTCATTGTGAAAGGGGAAGAGGGAATACCATTTCTCAGCTAAGGACGTCCTCTCCCCATTCCCCAACTTCCCTCCACCCTGGTGATCCTCCCTCACATATCCACCCCCAGTGTCGAGATCAAAAAGCAATGACCTTTCCCTGGCCACCTGACAGGAGGAGTTTGTCGGAAAAGAGGTGAGGACACCCTCAGGTTCCTCACATACCCTTGCCCTATGCGAGATTGGGCCTAGTTGTTTCACAGGGATACCGTGAGAGAAAGTCGGCATTGCCCTGAACTCAACCCTTCTGGTGTTCTACTATGAAGCAATATGGTTAAAGGTCCAAGAAATATTGCATAGCTCTCAAATTGGACTCTTTTCTTTGGCTGATCCACACCAAGGGAGAATGATTGGTGATCAATCTGAATTTGCAGCCCATCAGGTAAAATATGAGATGAAGTATGGCCCACTTAATTGTCAGGGCCTCAAGCTCTATGACTGAATAGTTATTGTTTCTGGGAAACAACTTCCTACTTAAGGTGTTATAATCAATCATGATATTGAGACAGAACGGCTCCTAGTCCAATGAGAGAGGCGTCTGTTTGCAAAACAAATTCCTTGGAGAAGTCAGCTACTTTCAAAACAGGAATCTAACAAAGAGTCTGCTTTAAGGCATTAAAGCAGTTTTCATATTCTTCACCCCACTGGATTTTTTGGGGCTCAGCATTTTTCAGTTTATCTCTGTGTCTTGCAGTTTTGCTTAAGAGGAATGTGATAAAGCAGCAATAGTAGCTGAATAGTCTTAAACAGGCTCTAAGATCTTTATTGGTTTTTGTTGGGGGAGTATCCAAGATAGCCTTACTTTTATCCTGTTGGGGCTGTACAACACCATTACCCACAAAACACCCCAAATATTTAACTGCAGATTGGGACAATTTAATCTTCTTTATGTTTGCTGTCAAGCCTGTTTTTATCAATACTCACATGACTGTGTAAAGGTTGTATAAATGATCTTCCAAAGTCTTACTGTGTATTACAATGGGCCTCATTCCGAGGTTGGAGGTAGCCATGGTGCTATTAGCACCATGGCTACCCCCTTACCGCATACCGGGTCCGGGTTCCCTGAATGGAGGACCCGGTATTTCCCCATTCAGGGAACCCATCCCCATTCCCATTCGAGCCCCCATATGGCTCAATGTGAATGGGGACCATGCTAACAACGGGCCAGTTAATAACAGGCCCGTTGTTAGCATGCTGTCCTTTAGCGGCTCCCACTAAGGGTGCCTGGTAAAACCAGCCACCCTTAGTGGGACCCGCTAAAGGACCTCGTAATGTGGCGGTAAGGGTTTAACGGCACCCGCACCTTTACCGGCGCTGTTAATCCTGTACCGCCTCACTTGTAATGAGGCCCAATGTCATCTTTATAGGTCCCACAGAAGTCAAAATAGGGTTGTAAGATCTGATCGATTAATCTCTGAAAAGTTGTGGGGTCCCCATGTAGACCAAATGGTAGTACTTTAAAGAAAAACAGGCCTATCGAGGTGGCAAATGCAGTTTTCTCTTTGTCAGTACTGTATAATGGGACCTGCCAATTGCCCTTCGTGAGGTCTATAATAGAAAGATAAGGTCATCAATACGGGGCAGTGGGTAAGTGTTGAAGGCAGAGATGGCATTGACCTTCCTAAAGTTGACCCACATCTCCAACTCCCATTGGGTTTTTCCACCAACACAATGGAGGAAGACCAGGGGCTAGTAGATGGTTCAATAATATTAGCCTCAAGCATTTTCTTGACTTCCTGAATGATGGCTTCTTTTCTAGACTCAGTTAATCTATATGGCACTGAGTGTATCACTTTGCCTTCTGGAGTGTGAATGTGATTGTAAATATCTTTTACCCTCCCTGGTTCCTCTCTGAATACATCAGTGAATTGTATCATGAGGTGATATAGATAGTGCTTTGATTGTTGCTGAGTTTGGGTGGAATCAGAACCTTGTTATTAGGTAACTGACAAGACAAGACAATGACATTTGACTCAGTAGGATTTTTCATCCACTCCTTTAAGAGATTGATGTGATATACCTGAGTTTCTAACCTGCGGTCAGGATAGGAAATGTTGTAGTTACAGGGTCCTGTCTATTCTAACACAGCGTATTGTGTACTTGCTTTGTCATACAATACATACGTTAATTTCTTTGCTAACCGGCCTGTGAGCTCCGGCGCGTGGCAACAAGCCAGTCTGTGCCAATATAAAGGGAGGGGCAGTTTCATTTCAAACAACTCTGTCATTTTAGATACTCATTTGTTTAATTGAGTAGGGTCCTTTTTATTTGTTAGTTCCTCACCATGATACCATTTTATTTCACCTATTTTAATAGTTGATCTCTATTTCCAAGCGTTGCTATTCTTACGTGCTTTGTCACACACAAACTACAATGCCAAAGTGGATTGTAGTTTACGCGTTAATTTCTTTGCTAACCGCCGTGTGAGAACTGGCGCATGGCAACAAGCCGGTCTGTGCCGGTATAAAGGGAGGTGAAATTTTATTCTGGCACTATTTGTTTTATCAATGCCTTGTAGTTTGCTAAATTGCAAATTGTCATTTTTAGAATTGTGCTATTTTAAAAATAACTCTGTGTCATTTTATATTTTAATTGAGTAGGGTCCTTCTTATTTGTTAGTACCTCACCGTGATAGCATTTTAGTTCACCTATTTTAATTGGTGATCCCTATTTTCAACTGTTGCTGCTCTTACGTGCTTTGTCATACAGAAACTCCAATACATCAGTTTATTGTAGTTCGCACAGTCATTCCTTTGCTAACTGGTGCATGACAGCCGGGGTGTGGCAACAAACTAGTTTGTGCCACATCTGGGTGTGCTGGTCCTGATCTTTCATCTCTTGTAAGTTTATGCATTTTCTTCTTTTCTTCCAAACCTACCGTTTCAGCATGCATCCACTAAATACTATTACTGCAGTCAAGAACAAACTTTCTGTGTAGCCAAATGAATATTTTTCTCAAAAAGCCCTTGAACGTTATTTCAAATTCCTGAGTCTCTATTCCTCAACTATCAACACTATGGCAGAGCTGAGTATAGCACAGGACACTAATGTTTGGGATACTATGTCAACTGCTTTTGACCACAGATTAGTATTTAAACCTTCTCCAAGCGAACACACATTAGGAGTAACAAATCATCAGAGCGCTGAGAATGTTATTAATATTTAAGATATTTCTCCTTCTAACATATGTGATGATCCTCCTATTAATGTGTTATCCACTATATCATCTGAATGTGATAAAACTAATATCCTGAAGGTTGCTCTCCTTCACACATGGTCAGTGGTTAAATATGCCACTGAAGTGGCTGATTTAATCCTTACACATGATGTGGACACTTGTTGTCTGAAAGAAACCAGGTTCTTAAATACACTAATCATGCAGTCCAGTTAGCCACCTCGCTAGGATATAATATTATTCACAATGATCGGGAAGAAGGCAGGGAAGGTGGTGTTGCAATTTTCTTTCAAAATTGATTACATATTCACTTGCTCACCCCCAACACTCTGGGTGATTGTGAATATGTATTTATAAAATGATAGTGATCAAAATACCACCATTAATGTTTTCATTCTTTACCGTTCACCATCTGTCACACCTAATTTTGAAGAACAATTAATAGCTTTGGTTTCAGAACTTGCTAAACTCTCTTCCCCCGTCATGGATTATTTTAATTGATGGGGTCATAAAAGCAAGGCTTATCTTGTAACTTTACATCCTCCATTCCAGACTATGGGCTTTTATCAAATTATATCTGAGCCTACACACAAAGCTGGCCATATACTTGACTGGGTACTGACTCAAAGAGCCTCATTATAAGTTTGCTGGTCCAGGAACTACGGTACTGGTAAGGTCGGACCTGGCGGGCAGAAAGGCACCCGCGAGCACAGCATGTCGGATGCAGGGCCGTAATGACCCGGTAAATGCCCATTCGCAGATGCCGGAATTTTTCGGAAGTTTGGGGGCAGCCTGCTGGTTTTACCGGCGAGGCTACTGCCAAACTTCTAATGAGGCCCAAAGTCTGTAAAACTGTACTCCTAATATCTCCTTATGTACATGTTCAGATCACTGTCTAATAACTTTGGAATTAGTACTTCCTGCTTCATACCAAAAGTTCAATAGTAACCAGAGACAAAAAATCGGAACCAGAAATGTATGTACCGTTAGACCTGAGACCCTCAAAGAATTTTCTGGCCCCATGATCATGAACCTTCCTCTAACTAATGATGTAAATATTCTTACTAATATGTTTTTCCACATTACATCATCAGCTATTGATAAACTCCCACGAGTTGTAGTTAAAACACTAAAAACGGAAGCATGCAACACATCTTGGTATTTTACAGACATCCTTAACTGTAGGAAAAATAAAAGACTTCAAGAGATGACCTGGAGAAAAAATCCTAGCATCGTTACACATCCCAAATACAAAGCTGTTGCCTTGGATTATAAACAAGCTACTTTTGTCTGCAAAAAAGGATAACTTTATCTCTAAAAACGCCAAGGCATAGTCAGTCAAGAAAGAGCTCCTTTTACTTCTCGAGGAATCAGAGGGAAAAAGCACCCCTTACACCCAATGCAATTTTGTGACACCTGGTGTAAGAAAAATCAAGATGGCTTTGTTGCATAGATCCAATCTCATCAGGACACCAACAATGAATGGCATCAAGTCCTATTACCACTGACAGTCACCTTGACATTATCTCGGGCCTGAAACCTACTGTTTGTCCTGGTGACGTATGCCGAGGCCCGATTGTCAAGGACTGTATTCAGTGTGTTGCTCCCCTAGTTACGAAAATCATGAATTCCTCTTTTTCATGTGCGGTGGTACCTCAATGTCTCAAGGAGGTTTGGAATACTCCTGTTGTTAAGAAGCAAACTCTCGATCCTGAGATGGTTGGGAATTATTACCCAATTGCCATTGTCCCTTTCTTGTTGAAGATCCTCAACAAGACGGTATATCTCCAAATACAAAAACACATCAATGACAATAATTTATTGGGTGTCCACCAGTCTAGGTTTCGTGCCATGCATGGGACGCAGACTGTTATGTTAAATTAGAGAGATAACCTTGTTGAGATTACTAAAAAGGGTAAAGTTGCTCTATTGATGCTGCTCAACCTCTCAGCAGCTTTTGATTTGGTAGATCACCCCATGCTTTTGCAGACTTTGAACAGTCTTGTTAGTTGTTCCAGGTGTACTATAGAGTGGATGTCATACTTTCTCAGCTCTAGATCAGCCAGGGTCACCATTGGTGGATTTTCAATCACAGCCATAGATCATAGCTTGTAGCGTTCAAAAAGGTGTCTGCCTTTCAAATACCTTATTTATCTATATGCATCCTTTATTTGATATGCTTGCTGTTATAGATATAAAATATCCAAATTATGCTGACCATACCCAGCTCGTGTTTGAGCTTTCTGGAAACCATGATCTTGATACTGCAAACGTGAACAGATTCTACGACCTCATACAAAATTGGATGGTAGTAAACTCTCTTGCTTTAAACAATGATAAAACTGAGCTCATGCTTGTCGGCTTGGCAACTCGGCTCAAACAATGGACATTAGATACAGCCATTTTAGGATTGCTAATTGTTCCATTCAAATCAGTCGGCAAGTGAAGACACACAGTGTACTCCTAGATGCTTAGCTCACCATGCAAACACATGTCTTACATATTAAGGCTTGTTGCGCTTATGTAAATTAATGCCTGTGCCAAATTAAACCTTATTTATTTATTTATTTTATTTTTATTTATTTGCATTTTAAAAGTGCTCACACAGCCCGCGGGCATCGAGGCGCTGTTACAGGAATTGTTTGTTTTAGTTGCGTAGTTGTTTTGTCTTAGTTGTGTATTTATAACGCCCTTAAGTACCCAAGGGTTTCTAAGCGCGAACCCGGGGATCGAACCTGTGTTGCTTCATGTCGACTTGCTTCCAAGGCAAGCACGTTGCCGCTGAGCTATCCTCCTGGGATATCTCCCCACCACCAAACTTGCATCTATTGCCTCAGCTTTAGTTAACTCTCGTATTGATTTTTTCAACAGTATGATGATTGGTACTAACATAAAGCAATATCAGAACACTACAGCTGGTATTGAACGGGACTGCAAAGATCACATAACGGAAAATCTCATCCTCATTCCAATTTGAGCCCCCATAGGGCTCAATGGGAATGGGGAGGGAGCTAATAACGGGCCTGTTAATAACGGGCCCGTTATTAGCTCCTTGGTCCCCTCGCGGGACCCGGAAAGGACGTCTGGCTTTACCAGACGTCTTTTCTGGGTCCCACTAGGGGACCTCATAATCAGGCATCCCGTAATGAACGGTGCCGGTACCGTACCGGCACCCTTCATTACGGGAGCGCCATGGCCATAATGAGGCCCTTTGCGTTTACTTGTTTCCCTTGTTTCACACACTGTACTTCTTGATTCTTGTTTCATTCACTACTTTGCTTTCGCTCCATTAATGAGCATTCGACTGAATTTGTGCTGCATTAACAAATGTTTTCAATGCTTTCTACTATGTGCGGTATTCACAATTGCTTTCCACACATTGTCACTCTGTCCACTTTTCACAAGTGCTTTCCATTCCTTTTTACTCTGTCCGGTATTCACCAGTGCTTTCAATCGGTTTCACTTCATTCAATATTTCAATAATATTTGTGCTAGCATTCAATAATACTTTTAATCATGTTGCTTTCCACTCAGCAAATGCAAAGGGCGCTGTTAAATGTTACTGTAGCATCCCGGTTAGATTGTAAGGCGCTTTATAAATCAATAAATACAAATAAATACAAATATTTGCTTTACACTCACCGGTTGCATACGGCAGCCTTATTCCTCCTGGCATGCTTCGCACCAGGCTTCTCTAGGCTTCCGCTGCGTCCCGGCTTCTCGCAACTTCGCCTTCCTCTCACGATCTGTACTGTGCGCACCACCGGAGTTCCGGACTTCTCACAGTGGCGGCTGTGGTCAAGGGCAGCTCCACTGTTCTACCCACTAGACCCACTTTGGCGGATGGCAGGGCCTCTGGACCCTCGCACAGCCGACCATGGCTACAGTGTCCTCTTCTGCACAGCACTGCTTCAGCCTTCTTGGTCTCCAGCTTCCTTTCCTCCTGCCCGTTCATCTTCCTTCTGAACAGTGGGCATTTGTTTATAGTTCAGGTCTGTTAAGTGACCCCAGCTGTGGGTCGTTAAGTTCTCTTGGCTGACCTTGGAGGACTCCATTATGCAGACCTGCCTAGTTTTTTCTCTGGTATGCCTCCACAGTCCTCTTCTTTTTTTCAGTACCACAGTGGTGTTTGAAATTGTCTGATTTAATAAAGAACGCCTTTTCATCTCTGTTTTGTCTCTGATGTATGTGTGTGTTCATGAAATCCTCCTAGTTGGTCTCTTCCTTGTCCCAGTACTAAGATGTTGTTTCTGCAGAACAGATTGAAAGGAGGATAAGGGAAGGGTTTCACAATATCCCACAAAGGCTTTAGGATAGAGCGCTCATTTTGAAAGGGAAAGGGGGATACTGTGTCTCACCTAAGGACGTCCTCTCCCCATTCCCCAGGTTCCCTCCACCCAGGTGATCCTCCCTCAAATATCCACCCCCAGGGTCAGGATCCAAAAGTGATGGCCTTTGCCTGGCCACCTGAGAGGAGGAGTTTGGGGAAAAAGAAGTGAGGACACCCTCAGTTTCCTCTCAGAGCTAACTTATTAATGATGTTATGTCTAATACCACTATTGATGTAATCTGGTAAATACAATGTAATTAGTGTTGTGATCAGTGATGTCATCAGTGATGCAATGTGTGATGTATTTAGTGTTCTCATACACTACGGAATTAGTGATGTCATCAGTGATGTAATCTGTGATGTCATAATTGTCGTCATAGGCTGTGCATCAAGGGGAGCAACGTTAAGGTGGCTATAGCTGAATTTCAGGGGTTTTGTTGTATTGAGTTCTCACCTTAAAGTCCCTGCAACTAAACCTTTTTCCTTAAATATAACAATGGGAGCCGGGTGCATTCCGATTTCTGATTTCTGTTGGAAGAGGTGTTCAATTGCCATATTCGGATGTGCTAAAATAGTATGGAGCTAATTTTGCTTCTGTGAGTAAATTGCCCGAAGTGGACCGCTTATTTGTTCACTTACGTGTAAACAGGTCCCCACTGGGAAATGTTCATCATTTGAACTCTGTAATGCAAAAGAGAAGTGCAAAGAAACAAGGATGCTTCCGGGTCACTTGGCACCTGACGTTTTCAGCTCCTCGATCACCTAGCAACCGGCTAAGCAAGCCGGGCTTCGCAGAAGGTGCATTCCTCGCGCCTGCAGTTACATGACACAGCGCTTTCACTCTGCAGCCGCCGTTCTGCTGCACCCTCTGCAGTTGCTTCGAAGGACTTTTGATTCTTAGAAACTGGACTCACGCCGCAACGCAGTTTGAACAGCGGTCGACATCTGGAAGTGTGATGGTTTCTAATGTGTATTTCGCCTTCCGACCTATTTCCAACATGGCCGCCACTTCTGCACCAGGAAATCGCCCACACCACAGTCTAGTTGAAACTGATTCCAATATGGCCACCGCAGCGGTCACCATCGCAAACGTACAGTACAGGCTAGTTGTTAATTCCTAGGAAGCCTCTCAACCTTCCACCATCACTTCCTGTTTACCCTCTTATAATCCAGCGACACCAGAAGGAAGATGCATTGCTACTCTCTCAGGAGCTGGCACACGCTTCGTAAGTTTGCCTCGCTAGGATTACGAAAACTCTCTCTCCCAACCATTCTTGTCCTCTTTACTCACGTTCTTGTTTTCCATTCCTCCCTCTTATTTCAGAAGGCATTACGGAACCTTTCATTTTCATTTCCGGGATCGATTCTACTTCTAAGCACGCTTAGACCCGGAACCTCCTCCATACCTCCCTCTAGGGAGTCTCTAGGTACTAATCTGTTTTCCATCTCTCCTCTTCGATCGCCCCTCGGCGATCGGACTTCTGTTTTTCACTCTTCATCCTTCCTTTGTAGCAATACCCTGTTGGGAACCTCCAGACGCTCCTTATCTACTCAGGCTGGCTCAAAAGAACTTGGAAGTGAAAGGGTAGGCTTATCTCCTTGTTCACCCTACTTTTATAGGACTAGATACATCCACCCTAAATCTTGCAGGTCTTTTCTTTCCACCATCATAGTGCCATCTTACCTTTTGCAATCCGACGGAGATTCCTTACCTCTCCGCACTCTTCATGTTTAACGCATGGTAAGCTCTAAAAACCTTCTATAGGAACCCCTCTTTTCCAGACTATCAGGAATAACTGTGTTCATTTTACCCACTATATATAGCTCAGTTTCAAAGGCCACTCGTCTAATCAGCCAGAAGAATATCCAGACCAGCTTTCTCGCCAGGTCTCCACAGGAAGACAACGCACACCAGCAGCTCTTCCAGTGTTTTATTCCCCACAAGGGTTTCCCTCAGAGTTTCACGAAGGGCAAGCTTTTGCAGGTCCTTTGAGGAGTTCTCAGGGGAATTTCTCTTACTCTTCGAAGGTTCACGACAAATTCGAAGAAACACCAGGGTTTCTTCAGATACCTGTTCATCCTACATAATCCCAGGTAGGTGGTCTTTTGTTTCTTCCCAGTGTATTTCAGAACAAATTTGTTGTCTATGCAATTTCCCAATTAGGATATTCCCGGTTCTAGCAACTCACGCAGAACCATTGCACCTGCACCCCCTATACCGCAGTGATTCAGCCACGCCTGGTGACCAGCTACCCCGACGCGGATGTCACCGAAGCGGTGGGGACCAGCACGCAGTTCTCAGTCTCACGTCCTCTGAGACTGTTTAACATAACCCCGCTAGGGTATCATGAATTCGCCCTGATGAAGGTGGCAGCACAAAACCACCGAAACGCGAAAAAGGATAAGGGGGATTGGCTTCTAGATCTTACCCTTTTGGACACTTGGACAATTCTTCCCACTCTGGGAATCTAATAGACAGTCTGGAAGCACACCATTTTTTGGTTATTTTCATTGCCAGTCAATTTCTCCCCCTACACGTGTATCAAATTTGGGATTCAGTATACTGTAACTTTTGTCTGTAGTTATCTTATGTTATTTAGAATGTAAATTACATATTGAAAATGTTGTGGTGTATGTGGCAATTCTTTACATGAATCATGCATTAATATGGTTACAACTAGGGGTAAGATTTGACACCAAAAAAAACAGTTAGTAAAGGTACTCCACGAATTTAGTAATTGTGAAAAGTGCAGAGTACAATTTTTCTTGCAGCTATATATTTTTATGTTACAAAGAAACATTGGAAACATCTTTGCACTTCTCGTTTGCACTCCACAGTGCAAAATAAGGAATCGCTGTATGCCATTTTTGCATGGCAGGCCACATTTACAATGATTTCCTAATTAATCCGCCTGCTTTTTGCTTGGCTAAAAAGTAGTAATACTCTATAGGCAATCATTGGTTTTATGCCAGCTTGAAAACCTCATGCTGATGTAAAACCGATTTGTTTTTAAAGGTGAAGGGCAAAGGGAGGCTGAAATGCAACTCCCATTCGACCCCTGCCCTCCACCACTATCTGCCTTCAAAAACAATGAAAATTCCACAGAGAATGAATTAAGGCTGGTGTAACACCATTCCAGCTAGTATTAGTGACTGTGCATGCTGCTGGTGACTCGAAAATAAGCCCCTAAGTGTATTGTGTGTTGTAACATGGACTGTCTGCTTGTTAGTAAAGGGAACAGTCACTTGAGACGTTGGTGGTTCTTTGGTGCATCAATCTGGTGTGGCCATAGGGAGAAGGGACCGGTCCGTACCAACACAGCATGGTTTTGCATTATTAGATATATGTTAGTAAATGAAAGTCTGTGTCTGGAGATGATTTTGAGTAGCAAACTTGGTTGAAATGAATGGTTACATGGAAGCATTCTTGATTTACATAGTTTTCTTTGAAAAATGTCAGACACCTAGAAACTTGGGTGGGGTCCCCTCATGTAGGCTCTTGGTTGTAAGAATCATTAAGGACAATTGTCAGGGAAAGATGTGAATGCAACAGGGATCTGGTTAGCTCTTTCACATACTTCATTTGGACAATCAACTGTGATAAGAATATAAAGGTGATGTTTCAAGCAATGCAAGATAAGTCATAACACTACGTGTGAATATGTTGAGTTGGCTGTAATAGTACATCAGTGATATTAGTGCTTTCCATTTGTGATGATGAGGGTGAAGAAAAAACAGAAAAGGGAAAATACTGACTTTTCTGGGTATTGAACACAATAAGTAACCACTCTCTGTTTGCAATGTGTAACAAATCTGACAATAACTCCAGGAGAAAGACTGGAACCAATCCTGATGAGGGCCAGCATCAAAGACAACATCAACAATTCATTGGAATATCAGTATGAAGAGAGTTTAATCTCCCCAAAAATGTCTCAGTGGATCTAGTAATAACTGGGCAGAGGAGACAAACCGTTACCATCATCAATAAATAAACACTTTGGGATGCAGGATGTGAGTTAGACCAACAGCTAACACAGGAAAATTGGACTAGACTTTTAAGGGTGCAGTTAACATCAATTTTAAAATGAGAGGCAGGTTCTGCCAGCAGCAGATACATTTCAGTTTCTTTCAGGAGCCATTTATGTTTATACAAGGCACAGCAATGTGCCTCGACAATGATTGGAAGTGTGTATCTGAAAAGGGGAAATGTAGTCACTTGAAATGGTTTTGTTCATTGATCTGCACAGAGTGAAAGTATTGGAGACCCAGTGAATATTGAAGATAAGAACAACTATAGTGGAGGAAAAGAGGCTTATTTTTATTAAATTGAAGAACCAAGGACTGTTCATGCTAAAGGACTGGGTGACCAAAATGACAAAGTTGGCGACCATGGCAAGGGTGAAATTCTCATCAAGGGATCATGAGATTTTCTTCTCAGTTCGTGGTGGGCAATTCTTGACAGTTATAATGTTCAAAACACCCAAAGCTAGAAAGGAGGGTAAGTGGAATGAATGTATATATTTAGTTTATTTATTTTCTAGTATGAGACACGTGGGGCTATGCATGTGGGGGTACAGTGAACTCTCAAATGGTGGGAGGGACTGGAAATGAATCTGGCAAAGACTGGTCATGGGGGATCATATGTTACTTTCCGGGGCTCTTAGGGTAAGGAGCAGCCTGGGAAATCTAATAACGAAAGAGCAACGTATTCTGTGAGTGACATGTATTGTCCACTGCTTCTAAAATGTTTGTGAAAATAAAAATACATTCCTAATCAATTAAATGAGAAAGTGATTGCTCTACGTATTACTTCGTCAGTTATTACACAGGTGTGGGATATGCCAACTCTCCTACTAATTAAGGTCAGCAGTGAGTGAAAATATGAATATGGCAGCATTTTTGAAAGAGTACAGGGACTGGGTGATAGGCATTTGCTGTGCATATTTATATTGAAAATCACTTTCCCTTCCTGTCTCCAGTCCTGCAACTCAAATAAGCCCATGTCTTCCTTTGGTAAGGAGCTTCTCCTCCAACGCAGGTGCTCACAAGATCTTGAGCGGCTCCTGTGGCGAGGGGCTCACAAGGGTGTTCAGAGTCCTTGCTGTAGATATGCTTCTTCATGTAATTTCACCTTTAGATCAGGTTGTGCATTTTGCAGCAGTGCACATGTACCACATTACAGTGGTTGGGAATGGACTTTCAGATGCTGGTACAGATATGTGGTGCACTCTTAGTTATAGCATATTGAAAGAGACACATTAGCCCTCATTACAACCCTGGCGTTAAGGGGTTTACGGCGCCGTAAAAGGTGGCGGCGCCATTAACCCCTTAACGCCTGATTACGAGGTCCCTTTGCGGGTTGGCGATTTTAACGCCTGCTTTTTGCAGGCGTTAAAATCCAACCCGCAAAGGGACCTTGGTGCTAAGTACGGTGCCGTACTTAGCGCCTTTCCCCATTTCCATTGAGCCCTATGGGGCAAAAATGGGAATGGGGAAGGCCATGGCGGCATGGGAAATTACCGCCCCGCCAACCTCGGAATGGGGCAGTAATTCCCCATTCCGCCATGGCAGAGTCGGTAAGTTACCGGCATGGACCATGGCGGTATTAGCACCATGGTCCAACGCCAGGGCCGTAATGAGGGCCATTGCCTCCTTCACAATGTCATCCACCAGGATGGGCAGTTCATCATTGGGGACCTGATCTTGCTTATTTTTTCAACCATGTGCCTGGTAAATTCCCTGTAATGTAAAATCGGAGCACAAGTGGAACTAAAAGGTCTTTTGGTCCATTTCGCTTTGCAATCTACTTGTGCGCATCCAACAGGGGATCTTTCTTCTATTCCTGAAGTCTGTCTCCAACTTCGAAGTCTGTCTCCACCTTCCATTGCTGCAGCCTTTGAACACTGTGTGCATAAAATCACTATTGCAGCACGGAGCACTAGTGGAACTAAGTGGTCTTTTGGTCTTGTGGGCGAGTGGGGCATGCTGAGTTGACACATTTCTCCTATCAGCTTCAGGGTAAGCACGGTGCTGTTGGACTGGTATGTGGAGTCAGTGTTCTTACAACTATGCCCCTGCCAAAGCTGGGGAGCGGGAGACTGTTTATCACTGAGAAGGGTTTGGCGGCCCTCAAAGAAAGGGATGCAGAGAACGCACTGGTGGTTTTAGAGGGCAGCACACTGGCCAGTGGGTTTCTATCCCACTTATTTCTAGACTTATCTCAAGTAGTGGCTAGACCTGCTTCAAGTATTGGGTCCCCCAGTTTGCCTGCTATCCAACCCTTAAAGGTGCAACACCACCCCCCTTTTCAACCCGATATCTAATGGGTTAAATCATTGAACTACTCCCTCGGTGGAACTCCACTCCCCTGTGCTTGGATTAAGGTCTGCTGCGGAGGTTGGGAGGCCTGTGGCTGGATTATCCGGGGCTGGGCAGGCTCCTGAACACTCTGGGCTGCAGGCCCCTCCCTCGACATCCTTGAACCATTCTATGTTACTGAACAGTTCCTTTGAAAGACTCTGCAAAATTGTTGAGTGGATAACTAACAGAGGCTATAGGTCCCACTCCCTGGGGTCTAGACCAACTGTTTATCTGAAGGGCCTCCATTCAAGTCTGCCTCCTTCAGAAACTATGGTCAATTCCATCCAAAATTGATCCTTCAAACGTTGACTTCTTCATGCCCAACAATATGGAAACGAGGAGGAATTCTATGGTACTCCCACAAGTAGACTCGTTGGGGCCAGCTTTGATTTCAGCACTCCACCTGATACTTGAATCCATGCTCAGGTTGTATGGTAACATTAAGGGCATTGCTCAGGACAACATAAGGACGCTGGTCAAGCTTGACTCTAATGTTGCCCTACTATTGGAAGGTTCCAGGTTCCTGTGTCATGCATCCTCTCACAAAAACCCACAAATGGGGCCCCTCACTCCTGAGTGCGTTTGCATTGACAAGGACATCTGGGAAGTTCCAGAACCACTTGCATTGCAAAGACTATCATCCTCTATCATCCCCTAACCTGGAACAAAGCAGCACCCCTGGCAACCCGATGCTGCTGGTGGACATTCCAACAATGGGAGGAGGCTTTATCGCAGGTGGTAGGTGGTAGTCAGGAGGAGGCCATTGAGTAGGAGCAGCAGGTTGCCATGAGCTTGTCATTTCCTAATTCTCATGAGGGTCCACAACAACAAAAGTCAAGGAAACAATGTAAATAAAAGAGCAACAGGGGAAAATGTTTTAACAAACTTCCACCCACTAACCTGAACAAGCAGAAAAAGGTTTCAAAATGTACTGTCTCAGGAAATGATACAGTCAAGGACCTGACACTTGAATCTCTGCCACCTACCCCTATGGCCCAGGATACATCTGAGGTCTCCACTCCCCAACTACACAGTCCCAAAAAGAAGACAACTTCCAAACAAAGCAAGATGTATTGGTTCATGGGCAATTATATTCCATCTAATCCAGCCCAGGAGAAGATGTGCAATGTGGTTCCAACGGCTTCCACAAACCCGTTGGCTATTAATCAAGGCGGGTTGGAATCTTCAGATCTGACACTCCAGGCATTGATGTCTGGTGAGGCCCCTACATCTTTACCAACACATCCTGCACTGATGTCTTCTAAGCATGATGGCCCACCTGATACAACCAGGATGATACTTTTCATGGGACTATTATGGGATGGGACTTTGTTTCACAGGCTAACATTCAACCATCCATGAACAGATCATAAATGTTGAGGGGTTTTCAGGAAATCCCTTCCCTTCATGCATTGAGATCTGATGACATACCACGGGTGATTTTTCCCAAATCAGGAACTAATAGATCTGTCTGCCATTTCAAATTGAACCTAATAGCACAAATAGTGTGGAAGGATCAAGAAATGTTGAAGGTGGTAGGATACAACCTTTTTGATCTCCATGATCCAACAATACCAGCTGACTTTTTGACTCCTAAATCCATTTCTTCTGAATTGGGCACACATTCTCAGAGATCTAATTCATTGCCCAGTGCAACTGTGGCCTTGGAAGACTAGTTATGGCTGGAAGCCATGTTACAAATGTTTTCCAAGGTCAGACAGTCAAAAAATGCACTCTAGGATGGAGAGTGCAAATTTCTGTGTTGGAATGTTTGTGGATTTTCTAACCTAACTAGGGGTCTGCAATCATGGGCGGGGAATGCAAACATTCTTTTTCTTCAAGAGACAATGGAGATGAATTATGTTGCGCTCCAGGGCTTTCAAACTTATTGCAAGAAGGCAAAAAAGGGGTGCAGAGGCCGCCCCCTTGTGGGTCTGGCCATCACCATTGATTTTCGGGTGAAGTGTTGCCACTATGAGGTAACAACACCCCTGGAAGGTCTTTTGGCAGTGAATGTTAGATTTAAGGATAGCCCTGATGATTTATATCGGTTAATGCATATTGAAATCCCACAAAGTGTGCCCTGAAGTCCTTTCTAGAAGGCATGGACTGGCTGTTGGAGGGGTGGTTGGCAAAGGCCAAAAGTGGCATGATCATTTTTGGGGGAATCTCAATGCCCACTGAGCAGAGGGTTGCAGACCATAAGATCAAGACAAGTGGTCCTTTAGCCCCCAATTGGGGTTCGTAGATCCACCGTCCATGTGACTAAACCATCTGTTTAACTGGGATTTGAGTATTTGTCTCCCCTCAGAAGAATCAATGGGTTCATTTTTTTACTTGGCCCAGGGGTACTAAAAACTTGTGGATTGATAATTTATTTGTCTCTTCCCCTTTGTTAGCCTGTTGTGAAACCCTCACAAGGGGCTTGCCCATAGGCTGTGATCATTTGCCCCTTTGTCTCACACTGCATTTGATAAGCAACTTTGCAGTAGATTCCTTCAATTCTACACTGAACACTTGTCTGGCACACTTGGCAGTCAAGGATAAATGTAACTCTGACAAAAGGCATATTCACCAATATGATGGCACCATTGCTCGGGCAAAGATTCTTAGAAGGAAGGACTTGTGATCTCTTCAATCGGCCCCTATTTCTCCATCAAAATCCGTGGCTGCCAAGAAGAAAATCCAAGCTCGCTATAACATAACTGTCACCCAAGGCAGACGACAAGCCCTTATAGCAGCCAACCAGGTGACACTAAAAATTCTGGCAGGGAACAATCCCGCAAACCTCTAGTCAATGTTAAGGCAAACCTCAAATGGTCCTGTCGCCGACAAGGGTTGTGATATGCCAGAGCACACTTGGTTGGTATACCTGCAGAAAAAATATGCTCATCCTAGTGACGAGGGTGAGTGCTTGTCCCTTAACATGGGCCAGAAGGACTGGGGGGCTTGCCCTTGGGATGAGGGGGATGTACAGTGGGCCATAGGGAGGGCAAAGCCATCTGTGGCCCCAGGCCCCAATGCTATCCCGCCAATGCTCTTCAGGCAGGATCCAGAGCTATGAGTGGGTCCCCTGTTGACTCTATACAAGAGCATCTATCGGGAGGGTATTATTATAAATACTTGGAAACAATCCATCATTATATCCATCTACAAACAGGGTGACATGTCTGACCCAAAGAACGTAAGACTAATCGCCCTCTAAGATGCCTCCAGCAAACCTTTTTCTTCTCCCTTTCTCAGAGACTTCTTTCGTCACCAAAAGGATCTCAACCTTCTTTCTAAACATCAGGTAGGGTTTCCTTCTGGTATGGGGACCTCCCTTAATGGCACCATTATCACACACCTCTATGCAGCAGTAGAAAAGGGGGTGGTGGGCCCATTTTGCATGGCCTCCATAGATATGACCAATGCTTTTGACACAGCAAGTTGGGAGACCCTCTGGAGTTAACTCCTATAGAGGAAAGTGCCGCATAAATGGTACATATTCTGGCATTGTTGCATAGTGAATCATCTCTAAGGGTCAGGTTGACAAGGGAGGGGGCAACCTCCACTCTCATTCTTACGTTTGTGGGGCTTAGGCAGGGCTGTGTCAACCTTTATGTCTCGGATATTGCAGCCTTGTGGGAGGTGGGAAACTACAAATCCAGTAAAGATGGGCAAAGCCATTCTAAAATGGTTGGCCTGTGCTGTTGAATTATTTTTTCTTTTTGATAAGACTCCAATATGCATGCACAGGAAATTGACCTTATTCCATCACTACGCTGTCCAAAATAATTCAAAAATCAATGGGCAAAAATCCAAGATTATTATTTTTTTCCACCATAAAATGTCCAAAAGCTTTCATCTGGAATTTGGGAGATCATCCCCTGGAAAGGGTGTCATCTATGAGGTACCTGGGATTTAACTTAGCTAATAACCTCTCTAGGGGGGCATGGATAATTCTCTTCAGAGAGGTTTTACTACCTTTTGGCTAAAATGAAGCAAATACACTTACAACTATGTTGCTATTCCTTGGTACCCCTGATCAGGTTCGACCTCCAAAATATTGAGATTGTCTTTCTATATGGCCTTGGAATTGTCCTTTTTGACTTGGGCGCATCACTTAGTACGCTCCAGGATCTACTTTGCAATAGAACTCTGGGCCTGAATAATTCTGTGCTCAATGCAGTTGTTAGGCACGAGCTGGGACACATTTCTTTGGCGGCCAGAGTCTTATGGAGGAAGCCGGTCGAATATGCCAAAATGTTAAATCCTCAGAACAATTCCTTGTATCGATCCTTGGGTGAGCCGTCATTAATCAATCGGCCTCCACTCTGACTCAGTTTAAGACTATTCTGTGTTAGATCCTTAGTCAGATTGGGTCCGCTTCTGAGGAGTTAAGGGTGGTGCCTGGGGTTGTAAAGCGAAAACTATTCACAGCGGACTGGGCTGAAACCTCAGATCCGTTGGGTAATTTTTCCCTTTACGGGTAGTATGCAAAGTTCAGAAGGAATCGATCCGAGTTCTTCATATATGTGTCCTTATTTCCTTGTCCAAATATTCGGGGGGTATATTGCAAATTCATTTGATTCAATTTGCGACTTTGCAAAGGAAGTCAAAGTGGAACAAGTCAGTAACCAATACTAATTGCAGGTTTTGTGAGACGACCACAGTGGAAAGAATTAAAACACATTGTCCTGGCTTGTCCTGCATTTTCAGGACTGAGGCTCATTAGCTGAGTGCAGCGGTAATGACTGAGATGTTCTGGGTCAGGCTCTTGTGGAGCAATCTGATGAAACTAATTCTGGTGTTGTATGACTTTGTATGTGTTTTATTGGGAAAATTAGCTGAATTTTAAATTTTGGTTTTTGGATGAATTCAATTGAATAGACTGTTGTATTTTGATGAAATGTTATTACTTTTTGTAGCAATATCTTTTGTCCTCTTTCTTTGTATTGCAAGATTTGAGGACTTTTTACTTCTTGTTTTTGTTCTATTATTGTTTTTGAGAAAAGCTTATTTTTGTAGGCTAAACACAATACAATACATTTAAAAAATGTAAAATCCAGTCTGGGAGGACACAGCATGTTGGTACAGATTTCACACCTGGCTACTGCAATAGGATGCAGTTCTGTGAAGTGAGCAGTTGTGGGGTGCTAGATATGAAAATGTAAATGTTGCACAGCAGGCTTGAAGTGGTACCGCAGTAACGAGTTCAGTGCAGGTGGTAGCATCCATGCTGAGGTCCAATCTGGGCATTCAATGGATATCAGATTGTAAGGAGTTGTAAGTAGTCTTCAGTGGCTGATACAATGGGCCTCATTATGAGTATGGAGGTAACCATGGTGCTATTAGCGCCATGGCTGCCTCCATACCGGGCTCCAATACCGGGTTCCTTCAAAGGGGAATAACCGGGTCATTCCAACATTGGAAGACCCATTAATTCCTCCTTGAAGGAACCATTCCCCATTCCCATTTGAGCCCCCATAGGGCTCAATGGGAATGGGGAGGGAGCTAATAATGGGCACGTTACTAACGGCCCATTATTAGCTCCCTCTTCCCCTTGCGGACCCGGAAAGGACGTCTGGTTTTACCAGACATCTGTTCCGGGTCCCCTTGTAATTGCGCATCCCGTAATGAACGGTGCCGGTCCTGTACCGGCACCCTTCATTACGGGACCGCAAGGGTTGTAATGAGGCCCAATATCATGTGTGTGGTGTGCTAGGATGGGGTGCAGGGACATGGAACCTTAATGACTGTTCTGTACAGGTTGGAGTAAAGCAGTCTCTGGACAATGTGTGGCTGTACAGTTCTGCATATTTCATCCTCTGCGTAATGTGTGGCTCTATGATTAGCCATTAATGATCCGTTTTTTATGTTGCACATGCAGTTTTGGAATATGTGTTCATTGCTTGCACATGTGGGTAGCACTACTCCATGTGCATAGTTCCTTTCCACTTTACAGCCTTTCCAGCCTTTAATTCCCTGCGAGTACTGTCAGGCTTGAGAATGGCCGTCCTTGCAGAGCGGAATCAAAATGAGGCTGATGCCTGTTGCTAGGCAACAACACCTGTTTACCCCCAGAAGCCCTCGCCGGCAGGTGGCAGCTGGCCCACTCAAGCGAAGGCCAACGAGGGATAAGGCTTGTTCTGCACCTGTTCACGCAGGAGAGTGCGGCATGGCGCCCCCCCCTTTGCTTGTGTGCCCTTTACCTCCACTATACCGATGCTTGCAGCTAACAGCACTCGCTAATGTATATGCCCAGAACGGAAAGTGACTTAGATCACAGAGAGCTTTCTACGATGCCAAGCACATAAACGGCCTATGTGCCTGAACAATTTGCTTACCTGAACATGGGCAATGTCCATGAACTGATCACCCTTTGAACTTATAACAGCACCAACCCGCATGTCCGCACAATGTCTCCACCAAGGCTAGATGCATGCTTTCCTCCACCGAGCTGTTACTCCAGTTGACCTGCATAGTTAGTACCCACTACTTGTATGCTTAATTGTGAACCTATACCATACTTAAACATTTGACCCACAACTATATTATTGTTATATAACGGCTTCTTGATGCCTGACTGCATCATGTATTTAGGAGTAGATACTACCTCTGTGGCTCCCTTTGAGCAGTTATGAATGCATAGCCTTGATGCCTGTATATCACTATTGCCTTACATAGATCCAGGAGAGCTAAACCAGACTATTTACCTGGCCTCTCGCCCAGCTGATTTGATTGTACCACATTGATTACAGTGTATGATATAATTACTAGCCTCATATTCCATGTTCCATGCTCCCATGTTTAGCCTATGTGGGACTAGACTACCTTGAACTATATATACCTGCTTATGCTGATCTATACCTGTTTTTCGACCACTCCTTGTCCACTCATAACGATGTGCCTCCGAAATACCCAGGTGAACTCTCTGTTGTGCCTTACCCTATCACTAACCGGCTTAATCATGTCCTGTTCCAAATACGTACCATGCCCTACTTTGGACAGAAATGCTAGACTCCGAGCTAGATTACCCTACCTCAATGAGCCTACAGGTTACAGTAGCAAGGGCCTTAATGCCCAACATAAATCCACCTTACCGAACCCTGAGCCATTCCCTAATCTAACCATACCCTGCGTTAATACTAACCGACCCAAACTCATTCCCATAAAACTCCAGAATATGCCTAAGTCAACTACGGTATCTGGAGCTCTGATCAACGCCAGATCCTTAGTTGCCCACGCCACAGAAATAGCTGACATCTTAACTCCCGATGACCTTGACTTTCTGGCAGTCACCGAATCCTGGCTGCACGAAGCAGCAGGTCCAACGCTTTCCCTAGCCATCCCAGAAAACTACCAACTAATTAGAATGGACAGACTCAACGGCAGAGGAGGCGGTCTCGCCATTATAGCAAAAGCCAACCTTGCCTTAAGACGATTAACTCAAACTCCCCTTAAATCATGTGAACTGCTGACAGCCAAATTTCCCATCTCTAACTGCCGTATCTTAACTATCTATTTAATATATAGGACACCTGGACCCACCGGTACCTGTGTAGAGGACCTATCTAGCCTCTTATCTCTTAGCTAACAACACCAGAGACTCCTCGTAACCCCTATTACTAGGCAATCTTAATTTAGGATTTAATGACCCTGATGACACACCAGCCCAATCTATAGCCACCTGAACATGGTCTAACCCAAAAAGTCCTCACCCCAACACACGATAAAGGAAGGACTATCAATTGGGTTGCCACCCTAAACTGTGGTACCACCATTACTAAAATCACCCCTCAACAATGGACAGACCACCACCTAATCGACTTCTCTTTAACCTTGGATAAACAGATTAACAAAGACAAACCTATGGCACCACCCCTGCCCACTAGATAAAAATATTAATATCACACCAGAAAATATCCTGCCACTTCTACTTCCCACCATTAATGCTCTCCCCAATAACTCGGATCCTGAATTCCTCATGGAGAGTTACAATAATTCTATAAAGATAGCCCGAGGTATAATTGCTCCCCTGAAGCCGCGTAAAGGTAAACAGCAAGCACATCTAAATGCCTGGTTCACTGCTCACCTAAAAGAACTAAGTATGCAAAAAAGGAAACTAGATTCTCAATGGCGGCATATCCTGTCTGAAGAAAACAAAGTGAAACTTAAACACTTCGGTACCAACTACAAAAAAGAAATTATACTCACAAAAAAAACCTCTTCAACGAAAGGATCTCAAATGCATGTTCCAACACGAAAGAACAATTTGCTATCCTAAGGGAACTAGAATCCCCTATACCTCCACCGGAAAATATACCCAAAGACAAACAATGATGCACTAGCATCCAAAATGCCCTAGCTCACAAAATAAAAACACTACAAACCAAAATGTCCACAAAAAAGACTTCCCTGACCCTTAACAAGCCACCACGCACCAGCCCTACCACAGACTTACCAGGCCTTGCTCCATTCAAATTTGCCAACATTTCCATCAAGGAAACTGAAAAGATCATTGCATCCCTCAAGCCCTCCAACTGCAAGGGCGACAACTGCCCAGCTCAACTAATTAAGGATGTGGCAAGGAACCTAGCACCCTTCGTAACCAAACTGATTAATGCCTCCTTCTCCACCAACACCATCCAAAGTAACTTAAAAGAGTCATGTGTTTTACCTCTTCTTAAGAAGCAAACCTTAGATCCATATATCCCCACCAACTATAGGCCTATTGCCACGGTACCCTTCCTCCTCAAGATAATAGATAGAGGAGCTTACCTACAAATTCAGCGCTATGTCGAATCCAACCAGCTCTTAGGCGCATGTCAATCTGGGTTTAGACCACAACATGGCACAGAGACAGCCTTAATTGATCTCAAAATACACATTGACGAGCTCAACGACAAGGGAAACACCACCATGCTACTCCTCCTTGACCTGTCAGCGGCCTTTGATTTGGTGGATCATACAGTCTTGTGTGAACACCTGGCATTGGCTGCTCACTTCTCAGGAGAGGCCATAGCCTGGGTCCAATCATTTCTGGACAACTGCACCATGAGAGTTTTCTCCACATCGGCATCAGCGGACCCCATCAAAATAGCTTGCGGTGTACCCCAAGGTTCTTGCGTTGCACCAACTATGTACAACATTTTTACTAAGCCCCTAATCGACAAACTGGACAGACTGGGTGTCACCTACACGAATTATGCAGATGACACCCAGATCCTCATTCCCCTCTTGGACAACTTTTTCTCTGATACGGCCTTGGTAAATGAAATATACCTCATAATTCAGGCATGGATGACCACTCATGGTCTATGCCTGAATGATGACAAAAAGGAAATTCTGCTCCCCTGCTCCGCTACAAACTTTAAAAAACTCATCCCCAACTATTTTGCATATAACATCGATGGCAATCTAATTACAGTAGCAAAGGTAGTGGAAACATTAGGCTTTTACCTTGACTCTACCTTTACGCTGAAGAATCAAGTTAACTCCCTAGCATCCTTCACTGCGGATACTTGTATGCTCATTAGGGCATGCCGAGCTTTCCTTACACATGCCAGCTGCATCATCCTTGCCAACACCCTTATACTCTCCAAACTCGACTATTGCAAGGCCTTGTACTTGGGAGCCAACAAATACATTATTGACAAATTGCAAATATTGCAAAATAATGCCCTGAGAACTGCACTCAACCTACCCACAAAAGATCACATCTCTAATACAAGAAAAGAACAACAGTGGCTTAAAATTTGCGACAGGATTCCCCTTAAAACAGACTCACTTACCTTCAAATGCCTTAACAATGCATCTCTCCCCTACCTTGCGGAGATAATAGTGAGAAGAACTTCCACCCGCCCTAGTAGAGCGGCCAACTCCTACTGCCTACAGATACCTAAGTTCAGATTTTAAAAAACAGGCAGCAGCAGTTTCCCGGTCAAGGCTGCCCAATACTGGAACGTGCTCCCACTGGACATCAGAATACATCAATCATACTACAGTTTCAGACATAGGGCCCCATTACGACCCCGGCGCTAAACCATGATGCTATTAGCACCATGGTCCATGCCGGGGTCCGCCATGGTGAATGGCGCAATTGCCGCCCCATTCTAAGGTTGGCGGGGCGGTAATTCCCCATTCACCATGGGCCCTTCCCCATTCCCATTTTTGCCCCATAGGCAACCTATGTGATCAAGCGGTTTGCGTACCGCAAAACGCATCGTTCTTTTTTGGTTCCCTTTCCTGATGCATTTATATTAATAAAGAAAACGTGCTGCCAGGAAACACCGAGGTGTTTTTTCCACTTAAATGCCGCAAGGATATTTTTCTCCTGTTGCAGCTGTTCTCTGGAGTGCATTCCACTCGCTGCCTTTCCTTTGAAAAGCTTCATTTCATATATATATATATATATATATTCTTCCACTTGACTTGCTCGGACAATTACCTGTCCGCTTGTATATATGTATACTTTTTTTTTACTAGATCTGCTTAGATAATTTACCTGTCCTTTTGTATATATATATGTATATTCTATCACTCATCTTGCTTAGATAATTACTTGTAATACTTATTTTGTACCATTGTACCTTATTCTGTAACTAAGATAGAAGTATCCATGCACTCTGTTCTCTGTTGCGCCCAGCTACCTTTGGGTTCGGTGCGCCACACAAATAAATAAACAAACAAACAAACAAACAAACAAAATGCAAATACAAGGCAATGCACATTTATCATGGTAAAATACTTCCTTCATGTGGCAACACCACAATATCGGCATTGTTTTTCCGTGCACAGTAGAAACACCTCAGAATGCCCTGAAAAAGCCAAAGCAAGTGCCGAATGTTCAGCTATTCACCAGGCTATTGAGCCAGAAACAAGAATGAGAATGTCCCTACTGCCAAGACATTTTACATTTACTTTGCGTAAAAAGACACAAATTTACATTTGTCCTGTCATTGCGTTCATTTTCTTGAAGAATCCTTTCCTATCTAGCCATGAAATGAATTACATATCTTTCAATGTCATCCTTCTGTCCATATATTACAGCATTCCCCAGCAACGTCACACCAATATTTTCCTTTAATGACAGCTGTTTACAAAAATCCCTATGCCCTTTGACAGTATCACCCATTTCAGAATTTGGTGTGTTTAGAGTCCTCAAAATGCCTAGCATTTTTATAAACATCTCATCTCTAAAAGACTGCTCATGGTCCACATGTCCCTCAAGTCGAAGGCTGGATTGCTGCCTTTGTACTCACAAATTGAATTCCATAACTGTAGAATCGATGATCAAAAACTGAAATTTAGGTATCTGGTTAAAAAGAAAATTGCTGCACAGATCAGATCATTTGATTAGTCAAAATAGAATGTGTTGTAGACCAATGGTTATGCATTTGCTTTAAGGGATCATCTTGACAAGACTGTCTGTGTTGAGCATAAGAAAAGAGCCAACAGATACATTTCTCTTGCTCTTTATATTTCCCTGCCAGGGAGTGAGGTTCTGAAATTGTATTTTAAAAATCTCCCGGCAAGGCGGAAGAGTAGAGAAATATTAAATGCCGGACTGGGAATTCACCTGCAGGAAATAGCCTGCCAATGTTATATGCCAAATTTGAAAACTCCCATTTTAATTAGTTTAGTTTAGTTTAGTTTGTTTATTTTTTAGAGGGCGTCCGAACCCTCAGGTAGCTGGGCGCATAATCATGTCCACAGCATAGTTACTTATCGTTACACGAACACATGTGTAGAAAAAGGGTACATACATTCAATGGACAAAAGGAATGGTACAGAATGTGGCATGAGATAATTACAACGGAAAGAAAAGTTCTTTTCGGTCTAATGGAACAGTGTCTAGAGAATTTGTCCGAAAGACCATAATTGCCATGCTTGATAGCTTAATAATGTCAAACATTGTAGAATGTTAAAATCCTATTTTAAATACCTTGGGATAAGTTTGGCAAGCAGGACAATGCCGCTATTGTTATAATGGATGGATATGAGACCTGCACAGCTATGTAAGACTTTTTCCTTGCAGTACAAAATAGGAAATCATATAGTAAATGCTTTAATTGTTCTCTATTGTGAACAGTGATAGGTTTTTCTGAAAGAACTTACTAAGAGGTCATTGTAAAATTGAATTATTTTCAAATGGAGGAAGGAGGAATTCTGATCTATGGATCCTCTTTGTAATTTACAACCTGCATAACATTTCTCATACTGATCTTACCTTCCTATCCATTCAGCAAATGCTGAAAGACAGATTTAAAAAAATGATGCAGAAGCTAAGAAATAGAAAAGAGTTTGTTGGAAGAGGAAGTTGCATGCATGGTTTCCTTTTAAATAATATAAACCACTGTAGAAAATAGAAACAGATCTAAAAAAGAAAATGCTCTTTGAACCCAAAAAAGGTTTGCAAATTTGTTAAATAAAAGTAACAATGTATAAGTATCCTGAAACCTTTGATGGGGTGAATGACATAAAGGAAACGTTATTTCAACCGCATCCTGTATGAAAAAGCTGCTGTATCCCGCCTATACAACAGACACAAATAGTTCTCATATACTTTTATTTGGAATGGCCTTTCTCTTTCTGTAATTTCCTCTTTTGGATTTCATTGCCTTGTTTTGATTCTATCACTGTTTTACTTGTGTTTCTTTTTATTTTGATGTCTCTTTGTCTCTGATTTTTGTATAGCTCCCCTCGTCTTTCATTGTTTCTTTTACTATGTCACTCATTTTGTTGGTTGATTATTATTTTGCTGGAAATTGCCTTTCTTTTTATTTTTCCTTCTCTATCTTTATCATTTTTCCTTTTCCTTTTGGTTTCTATTGCCTCTCTCTCTTTTTTGTCATTCATTTGAAAATTGTGCCTAGAATCTTTCACAACTCTCTTCATGATTATACAGTCTGACATGAGGTGCCTTTCTGTTTCTTCTTGTTGGCAGTCATCTCTCAGACACATTTGGCAGTGGTCTAAGGAGCTTATGTTGAAGTTATGTGATATTCGTACACCTTCATTAATAGCCTGAGCCTATCCCCACTAAGACACGAGAGCATTCAAAAACAATTGTCGGAAACCATTCTGCACACCTTCTTTCCTTTATCAGAAAGTAGATTGTTGAATTTTTCAAAATCAGATCTATCAAGAGCCAGTGATAAAAACCTGTTTAAAATCACTTACAAGGATTGTTACCCATTAATAATGTGTATGAAACATGGCATATTAAAACCCACAAGCACATTTTCAAAGTAAGCATTTTCAACTTTCTTAACACACCTCCTATGTATATGTGCTAAAGCAGGATGTATTTATTAAAAAAAAACACATTTGAACACCAGACTGGGATCTGGTTCGCCTTTATCTCCATCTTCATTTGTCTTATAAAGATATTTTATACATCCCTTGTATTAGACCATAAACGAAAGTCATCATCATTCGTATTAATAACATCATTTTCCTGTGTTTAAAAAAAGAGAAACAAAATCAAAATTGGTAAAATAACAGAATTAATTATTAAAACTTTAACTCCTTAGGACAAATCTTTTAATTCCAGTAACCACATTTTTGTGAAATCTTTGCCACTTTTTCCTGCCATATTTTTGATCCACCATCAACAGCATCAGTCTTTAAACCTTAGATTTTAATATAGTCTAATACTATCTTCAAATTTGTTTTTGGAATTTTAAATATCGTCAACTACTCTTGATCTGATTCAGATTTAAAACAATTAACTCAATTCTTTTTTATATCACCTTCGTAACAGAAAATTCATCCATTCAAAGCAGATTCACATTGTCCATATAAATCATACACTTATATTTCTCACATCCCCTACTGGAACATGCATTCCTCTCAAACTTACATCTTCTCTTAATAGCTGCCTTACTCAATGAAACATACAACATCAGCACCGACTGCAGGCACCCTTGATGCACTCCACTGTATTTAAAACATCCAGTCATGCATTCATTTATCAATATCCTAATAGTACTTTTTGAATAAATAGCCTCAAGCGAACCCACAAACAAGCCTGGAAACCTCAAACACATTAGCATTTGAACAAATAAAAATGTGATCTCCCATCATACATTTTTTATAGATCAAGGTTCATTACACATATCCAGGTGCCTCTCCTAGCAGAATCAAACTAAGAAAAATTCTTCTTCCTTGCTGTGCAGACACTTAATCAGATTGTATTGAACATCATAAAACCTTACCCATTCTTTACTTTAACATCGTCACATATAGTTTGTAATCAACATTGAGCAATTCAATTGGCCTCTTTACACGAATGAAATGTATCTCATTGTTTGTGCACCAAAGATATTAAACCTTTCAACATTCTTACCAACTGTAATATCTCTAAAATGTCACGTTGTACCACTTGTCAGAAAGCATTATACAATTCCATGTCGGCATTATGTCATTACCTGGTGTCTTGCCATTGTTGAAAAATGTCAGATCTGCCCAATCTGTTTCCTTTGTGAATGTTCTCTCAACACTTGTTTACTTTTCCATAGATAAATATTGTAACAACATCTTAATTGTATCAATTATTTAAATTTCATACAGTTTGTCATAAATATCCTGGGTAATCAAACACATTATTTCCGTATCAGTATTTGGTTTGATTTGATTGCCTATTGTGCAAACCTGTCTGAAGAGCAGCAGAGTGGTTTACAACAGGGTCGTGGCAACACTGGGCCTGGGATTTTATACAGTACCTCAGTACTGTTGGTGGAGGCAGAAAGGGATTATTAGTCACCTGGCAGGCATCATGGAAGGAGTTGCAATTTCAGTGATTTGCTGAACTGGAGGATGATGGGGGCATTTCAAGCCTCTGTCAGGATTGAGTTCCATGTGGTGCGGGTACGGCAGAAGAAGGACTGCACCATAGACTGTGGGGTTGAGTTACGAATCGCTTTGTAAAGGAGTTCAGTTTGAGGTCTAGCGCGTCCTCTGGCACCCCCCGTCTATTGTGTGGCAACGTGGTGTCCCCATGCAGTAAGTCGTTGACCACTGCCATTTGGCTAGCCCAGTAGTAGGACTGTAGGCAGGGGAGCCCTATCCCTCCCTCCCAAATGGAGCGCTGCAGAGTGCCCAGCGCAATACGTGGATGTCCGTTGTTCCAGAGGAGTTTCCTTAGTGCGCTGTCTATCTTTTTGAATTCTTTCGCTGGGATGTGTAGTGTGGCGTTTTGCAGTATGTATAAGAAGCGTGGAAGAGCCATCATTTTGAATAATGCTGCCCTTCGTAGTAGGGTCAATGGGAGAGAGACCCAGTGCCTGGCATCTTCTGTGAATCTGGTTATCGGGTGGAGGTTATTGGTCACATATTTGCTCAAGTCGTTAGTAATTTGTATGCCAAGGTATTTAAACTGCTGAGTTTCCAAGCGAAAGGGACAGTTGGCTGGCGGTATAAAAGTTGTGGTGCCTATTGGGAACAGTATTGATTTGGGCCAGTTTACTCTTAGCCTGCTGAAAGTACCGTAGCTGTCTAGTATGTCTACAATCGTGGAGCAGGCGTGGTGTGGGTATTTTAAGTAAAGAAGCAAGTCATCCGCGTACAGGGAGACTCTATCCTCTCGCCCGTCTTCCCACTGAATACCACACCAGGCCGGTGACGTTCTCAATGCCTCTGCTAACGGTTCCACAGCCAGGGCAAATATCATGGCGGATAATGGGCACCCCTGTCTGGTTCCCTTCCCAAGCTTAAAGGTTTGCGATGGCCACCCATTCACTCTCATTTGTGTCTCGGGGCATTCATATAAGAGTTGCACCCAGCTCAGAAACTGGGGACCAAACCCCATCCGACGCATTATTACCCGAATTGTCTCCCAGTACACCGAGTCGAAAGCCTTTTCAAAATCAATCGCCAGTACAGCCACGGGGCCTCGGGAGGTGGGTGCATTCTCTATTACAGTATGTAGCCTATGAATGTTTATGCGGGTCGACCGTTTCGCCATAAATCCGCACTGGTCATGGTGAATGAATGTTGTGATGACCTTTTGTAAGCGGTTGACCAGTGCTTTTGCTAGTATTTTGGTCTCACTATTAATAAGTGAAATTGGTCGATATGAACTGCAGAGGTTTGGCCGTTTGTCTGCTTTGGGAATCACTATTAACGTGGCTTGCTGGAGGTCTGCCGGTAGGCGTCCTCTCTCCTTGGACTGTAGGAACATTCGCAGAAAGTGGGGGGCAATTTCATTCGTACCAAGTTTACGCCACATCTCAATCGGGAAGCCGTTTGGCCCTGGTTTCTTTCCCGTCTGGAGTTCTGACATGGCCACTATCAGTTCCTCCTCTGTGATATCTTTCTCAAGTAGAGCCTGCTGTTCAGCGCTTAGAGTGGGGAGGGTTATGTCATTTAGTACCGATCTATTGATAGGCGATGTGGGTGACCTGTAGAGCTCTGTATAGTAAGCTGCGAAGCCCTCGGCTATGTCGCGGTCGGTCAGTAAGGGTTCAGCTCCTTCTGATCTTATCGCTCTGACCTGGCCGCTGCCTATTTCATGTTTTTCTAAACATGCCAGCATTTTTCCGGCTTTATCACCGGTCTCATATATTTTAGCTCTCATCGTCATATGTGCCTGCCTAGCATTGTCTAGCGCAACGTTCTGTAAGCGTTTTTGGGCGAGTGTTAGTGCTCGATTTGTTTCCGGTTGGTCTAGTGCCAGGTGGTTTAGTTCAGCCTGGGTCACTTGCTCTTCGGCTTCTACCAATTTCTGTTGGTGTGCAGCAGACCATGACAAAATCTCACCCCTCAGCACCGGTTTGAGTGCCTCCCACAGGGTCGCCGGATCATCTACCGATCCTGTGTTTAAACCAAAGTAAGTTTTTGTCGTTTGTTGTATTTGCTCCAGAAAATCTGGGAGGTCTAGGTAGTAGTTATTTAAGCGCCAGGAGGGGGCGGACGTGGTCTAGCCATGTTAAGCTCTATTAGCAGGGGGGAATGATCTGATATGCCGCGTGGCAGTAGAGTTGCCTTTGTGGCCCTGTGAGTCTCTGGCCCAGGCAGAAAGAAGTAATCTAATCACGATAAAGAGGCGTGTACCCCTGAGTGGAAGGAGTATTCCCTCGTGTCTGGGTGTAGGTCACGCCACACATCCCGCAGTCCCATTGCTGTGGTGAACGCTGCTAGTTTGGTTTGGACAGTGGAGTTTCTTCCTCTTAAGTGTGAACGGTCCATCCCCACCTCCATGACTTCGTTGAAGTCACCCCCAATTATCAGTAGGTCTGAGTTATCTCCCGAGATCAGAGGTGTAATGTCCTGTAGCAGGGTGGTGAGCAGTGTCGGTGGCAAGTAGATCCCGAGTAAGGCTATCGTCTGGTTCCATAGTGTTCCTGTAATAAGTGTGTACCTGCCGCCAGTGTCTTGGGTCACCCGTGTCATGGTCAGGGGCAACCGTTTGTGTATTAATATAAGCACCCCACGAGAGCCTGTGGTGAACCCAGCATGTATTGCAATTCTGTAGTTGGTGCGTTTGAATAAGGTACATGTAGTGCCTGCTAAGTGGGTCTCAGTTAGGAAGGCTACGTCTGGTGTGTGTCGATTTAGGAGTTGTGTGATAAGTCGTCTCTTGATTCCACAACCCATCCCATTAACATTCCAGGTTAGGAGTCGTAGGGTCCTGGTATCTGTGTTAGTGGAGGCCATTTAGTGAAGAGTGCAGGTTAGTCACTGGCTCATAGCACCATGTGCACATGTCGTCTGCTGATAGTGTTGTGGCAAAGCGTTCTAGATTTAAACTTTGGACCCTTTTCTTAACAAAACCGTTGTTAAACAAACTTCCCATCCTCCACCTTATACTCCTTCTAACTCGAAGCATCTGTCGCCCGAACATTCAACAACAAACCTCAGCTAACCGTAGCTGAGTAAGCCCGCTAACAAGTAAACTATTCGGGGTTGTATCCCTGTGTGTAGGCTCCAGACGTACCCCGGTGCGATGTCACAGGGTGGCACACCAGGGGAAGGTGGGTCTTCGGTCTGGCCTGGTCGCTTGGCTGTGTGTCTCTTCGTGGCCAATCTGTATACATGTTCAGCATTAGGTTAGTATACAGTACCTTAAACCCCGTATGGTAGGATCTCGAGTGTTTCTGTTCGCATATATTTCAGGAGTCGGTGCTCTTATTCCTGCAGCTGTGGAGCGATTCCGGGAGCAGGCTGTTGCTGGTCTGGCGGTTCAGGACCCAGCCGGGCACGGGGTGTTCTGTTTCTGTTTCTGTTGCCCCTCGTTGCCATCCAGTCTCCCTCAATGTGTTGTTCCGCCCATCTCCACGCCTCTCTGGGGTCGGTGAAGTGGACTGTTGTGCCTCCATGGTAAATTTTAAGTTGAGCAGGAAACATCAGGCCGTATTTCACCTTAAGGGATTGTAGTTGTTTTTTCAGTGGGTCAAACGATTGTCTAGCCTTCTGCACTTCCCTGGTGTAGTCTGGGAAGAATGCTATTTTGGATCCATTATAGGTGAAGGTGCCTTTCGCCCTTGCGGACTGGATCAGTGCATCATGATCACGATAGTTCAATAGTTTGGCGATCACTGTACGAGGCGGGGTGCCCGGAATTGGACGACCCGTCAGCACACGGTGGGCTCGTTCAATGGAGAAGAAATTGGAGAACGTGTTTTCTTCAAACATGTCTGTAAGCCACTGTTCCAGAAATAGCTCCATATGTGAGCCCTATGCCTTCTCCGGCAGTCCCAGGATCCTAACGTTATTACACCTGGACCTTCCCTCGCTCTCATCCACTCGCTCCTCCATGGTTTTTAAACGTGTTGTGACTCTGGCTAGCTGCTGTCCTATGTTCCTTATCCCATCTTCCGCGCCGGAGATGCGTTGTTCTGCCTCGCCAGTGCGCGATGTCAGCTTCTGGAGGTCATGTCGCAGGAGGGAAACGTCCATGCTGATGCCATCCATGTTCTGCTCCATGGAGGCGCGCAAGTCGGCTATGGCCGCCATGATGTCCTTTAGTAATATCGTGCCCTCCGTTCCCGCCATGGTGTCTGTTTGGTCTTGTTCTTGCTCTGGTTGGCCGTTAGTTGTCGGCGTGGTAAATTGATCTATCCTGCTCTGGGATATCAATCTTTTGGATCTGTCTTTGCCCATGTTGAATGCCAATGTGTGGGTATCTCAGTCCGGGCTGCTGTAGCGGGGTTGGCAGCGATTCTTTTAATGTCACGGGCTCCCCTCACCGGTCTCGGCAGCGGGGCAGTCCTCTGTGCTCCACCCAGCACAGCTCCTTCCCGGCTCTGTCGTGCGGGGGCCGACCCGTACTCGGGGGGGGCCTTTCCTTTCGTTCGCTGCGGTGTGTGGTGGGTGACCCGCTCGCCTTGTCTCCCCAGCCAATTCACAGGATCCTCTTCACCGACCCCGGCCCTGCCGTGTGGGGCGTGTGGTGGGTTTCCCACCCGTCTCGCCTCACCAGCCAAAGCCCCTCCGCAAACCACACGGGGCTGCCGCCCAACAGCTCCGTTGATTTATGCAGGTGCAGTGGACAGATCGTTTGTGTTGCGGTCCGTGGGGGGATAGTCGCGGATCTCCCTCAACGCGACTTCCCGCCGTCCTGCTTCACTCCGGTGAGCACGGCCATTTTGATCGTACGATGCCACGAGCGCGTCGCCTCCTTCCCGCCGCTCTGAACTCGCTCAAAACGATGCATTTTGGCCTGGAATTTTCTCCATGTGCGCCGGGGGCGCTTGCCTTCAGGAGGGTATGCGTTTTGGGCAGATTTGCCACTCGTAGCAGGCTATTTATTCAGGCTATTTGCTGCAGCCGCCAGAGCGCCAGGAACTCACGTCCTCATCGTCCCATTGGTGGCCACGCCCCCTATTACATCACATTTGATACATTCTAAATCAGGGAAATTAAGAGCATTATCAATTCAACGATTCCGAGATCCATCTATTGAACACCATTTACAAACAGGAACACTTGGATTCAAATTCCCAAACAGTCTTGGACACATTCAAATACAACCTCTTTTTCAGTTTTATATCTTTAACCTAACCCTCAACCTTTGTTACCCTGCATGTGTCTTTCTTCTTCAAGTTTACATGCCTTATGTCTTTTCCTTCATATGCGTGTCAGGCTTCTGATGACATTATGTTTAAAGATGCATGCATGCATTTGAACGCTGTAAAACTGATTGTTTTTCATGGTACTAATATCTCTTCCTGTATAACAATTTGAGTGTGCTCACTTATTGAGATTGGGCTACAGTTACACACAACTTGTATGGCTTGCATCCTTCAGAAATCAATCTCATAGAACAACAAAGGTTGGCTGTTTTTACATTACCTCAATAATTACCAGGACCTGCTAAACCAATGGATGGATATTGTATATGCTGTTATAAAAATGTATCATATTAGTGAGAACAGATGGTGACCAGTATATTATGAAACATGCAAAGCACTTAATAACAATTACACAGCAAAAACTAACTTCCACTTGAGTTGTACATGATGAGGTGTTAGTAGGATTCCCAGGCCTGGATCCATAAAGTAAAATGCACTGCTTAGAAACAGCTTTGCATGTTAACAAGAGTGAGAAATTAGTACAACCAAGAACTTCATCTGGTCCCTGATGCATCATTTAAACATCAATCTTATCAAAATCAAAGAGCTGGCTATTAATGACATCGCAGACCAATGGTGTTCTGTATTCTGGCCCAAACACTTTGGTATCTGCTAGAACAAGCACCTCTTGTAAGCCACCTTGCCGTCCCGATGGATGACAAACGTCCTCCTGAATTGCAGGTGTAGTGACTGACAAAGACATGCATTTTCCATTTGCACAGACATAGACAAGCTCTGCCTCTCCTTTCGTTGACTCCTTCGTTCATGGTGGTAAATGTATTTTGTCTCATTGCATCTTACTTTGGAAATAACATTTATATTGGCCTAATGTAGAAACTTGCTTCACGATTACAGAGGGCCAAAACTCTGCAGCTAGGTTGCTTCTTAAAATCGGGAAATATGATTCGATTTGTCCTGGTCTAGCATCCAGGGTGTGGCTACCTGTTGGAACGAGTATGGCATTTTAGACAATGGCCCTCATTACGAGTTCGGCGGTAACCATGCTGCTATTGGCGGCATGGCTGCTGCTGAAATCGCGTCGGGGTCCGGGTCCTCGGAATGAGGACTTACCGGGCCATTCCGAGTTCAAAGGCCCGGTAATTCCTCCCTCCAAGGACCGGGACACGGTCATTCCCCATTCCCATTTCAGCCCCGATAGGGCTGAATGGGAATGGGAGAGGGAGCAAACAACGGGCCATTACGAGATGGCCCGTTGTTTGCTCCCTCTTCCCCTCGCGGGACGCGGTAAGCACGCCTGGTTTTCCCAGGCGTGCTTACCTCGTCCCGCGTGGGTAACTCGTAATGCGGCGGCACGGAGTGAACGGCGCCGGCACCTTTTACCGTGCCGTTCACTCCGTACCACCAGGGTCGTAATGAGGCCCAATATGTTTGGTCCACTACGGCATCAGTGGACAAAGGCCTTTTATCCTTACACATCATTGGACATGCCTGCACCCTAACAGACAACTAGGAACCAACTTGTGCAATGTATTGATCATCCCTAAAATGAGAAGAACTGGAAGAGGTAGGCAAGCTTTTTCAAATTAAACTGCCAAAAAGTGGAATTCGCTGCTGCTGTACCCGAGGAAAGAAATGTAAATCATATGTTTCTGTATAAAGCTTAACTCAGAATACACATGCTTCCTCCTCTATATCTAATGATGTCAGGATACCGTTTAGGTGAATACACGCGGTCGATAAAACACACCACAAATAAACCAATAATACTGATTGTCAGATTCATCATTGAAGTACAGTGGTGGCTGGTGATTTTTTTAATTAGATGGCCATAAATATTTCCTACAAATATGCAAGGGTGACAAAGATTAATGCAGGAACCCAAACCAACCGATTGGGGTTGAGGGGATTCTCCCGCACATATATTGGTGTGGAATAAGTTGTTAAAATGGTGCATCATACAGCAGTATTTCTTTTGAAAATTGGGTAAAAAGCCAGACAGCTGGCAATCAGTTTTATAAGGGAACTAATGAAAACATCCAATAGAGTCGAATCACCAACAGCATTCAGGAGCATTTCCCAATACATGTTCATGATACCGTTCCCCCCAAAAATATGCCACTGTAACAAAACATGTTCTCACTGGCAGTGCCATACATTTCTATGCAAACTGGAACAATACATGCCAATATTCCCACATAAGAACATACACATGTTTGCTTTACACACAATGCCAGTAATGATATGAGAGGAAAAATGTCAAATCTGGCTCTGCCAATATATATCAGCATCCTCTTGTAAGAGCATATTCCTGTTGGCGTTGCCATTGAAGATTTCATGCCACAATAAGAAAACAGGCCCAAACTGGTGCCCCAATGTAGACCAATCTTGACATGTGATAACACTTACAATACTTGTTTTACCATTGATGCCCAGTTAAACATTGCATGTCACAGTATGAAATGCTAGCTAGACTGGCTGTGCCAAAATATTCAATTCTTGACATATAAAACCTATCATGCATGCTTTATCATCGATTAATGATTTGGGCCTGGGTTTGTTAAATTCCAACCTGAACATCATCAGAGGTGGAGAGATGTAAGCAGAGGTTAGAAAAAAGTGGTGACAGCGTTTCAAATCGTAGACATTTTAGATCCAACGTAAAGAACAAGATCATTTGTCGAAAGAGGAGATGAGGCGGTGGACTATTTGGAAGGTGATAGAATTAAGTTAAGAGAATTTTTGAGGCATCAAGGTTTGGAGGATTGAGAGGAAATGAGCGAGATAGAAGTTACATTTGGAAGAGTCAAAAGGAGCAGGGTAGAGTTGAAGAGAGATTAGATATAGTTGGAGGTCGAAGGAGAGTCAGGAACTTTACCAAGTGTGAAGTTTTGATTGCATCATAGTTTTCAGTGAATGTATGCAAGGAGTATTCCAGGGCCTTGGTGGAGTGGTTTTCGGAGAGAATGTGGGGAGAGGGAACTGCATGTAGAAGGGAGCGTGTTGAGCCATTTTGAGGTTTGTGAAGGATTCCTTGGTTGAGGGGAAGAAGAGAGTGGTGTAGATTGGAGGAGTTTGGAGGAGAGAAATGTGTGCTTAGTGATAGTAGGAATGGGTGTAGAGAGTGGGGAAGAGGTAGGTGTGTATATTGAGGCAAATATGAGGAGTAGTCAGAGGGAGGAGAAACAGTGGCAATATTAGTAGTAGAGAGCTGAAAGGAGATGATAATAAGGTTGAGAGAGTTATCATTAACATTGGTGGGGAGGGCATGAATAGAAGTGATTGACTGAGGAGAAGAGAACTAAACTCAGAGGAAAAAATCTCAGATAAGGAGGGGAGGTTAAATTTACCAGTGACAATGAGGGGATTATTGGGAAGCAGAGAGTCAAATAGTTGAGAAAGGTGGTTGAAGAATTGACCTACAGTGCCAGGAGGCTGATATAGAGGGATAATGCAAATGTTATACACAGTGGTGAGAGTGGAGAAAGCATACTTGAAAGAGGGAAAATTGGCAGGAGGAAGAGGAGCAGGTGAGATTGGAAGTGTGTTCAATGAAAAATATCCTACACCACCATCACTGCCTATAGGGCCGGAAGAGTCTGTGAATGTTTAAGTAAGGTCAAGAAGAGCAGCAATGGTGCAAGAGTCAGAAGGAGCGATCCAGGTGTCATTGAGGGTAATTAAGTCAAAAGAAGGAGAGTGTGAAAGAAAGATGTCAGAGGTAAAAAGGGTTTTATTGCAGGCAAACTGCACATTCCCAAGAGCAAAGGAAAGAGAGCGAGATATAGAAGCATAACAACATTGAGTATGGAAAATAGGAAAGTACCACCACAACTTCCCAAAAGAACAGTCCCTGGAACCTCTCAGCATCAGCAACACGTTAAACAGCTCATTTGCCTGTAGGAATGATAAGTAAGTACTTAAGTACAATAGACAACATTGAAAACTACTTCTCGCCCCTACCGTGTGTATAAATAAAGAGACTTGGTTGAGGAATCTAGTTTCCAATCAAATGTAACCATCGCATCGTACTAACTGGGCCACCCTTAATCTACTTGCAGCTAAGGGATGTCATGAGATCACCTTGTCTGGCCCCCACATGTCTATCCAGGCCTCCTAAGCTGAAACAGGATGTGTCAGATCGTCTTTTAAATACTGGTCACAGTAGTGTTCTGCAAGGAGTCAAACCTTGATCTGTATACACAGGTAGTATATCTCAGTAGCAACACACTCGTCTTGGAAGCATGATGACACAGCAAGATGACACAGAGCAACACAGGTTTGAATCCTGGGTCTGTACTTAGAAACCTATGTAATAATAATAATAATAATAATAATAATAATAATAATAATAATTTGCAAATATATAGCGCTGCAAACCCTTAGGCATCTGAGCGCTGCTTATTATTACCAATTATGATTATAATCATACAAGGCCAAAAAGCAATAAAGCATTGTTCAAATGATTCACTGAGCTTTCTAATTGAGGTGACATATGGGTCTCTAGGCAGAGCAGGATTGAAACCCATGCTTATACAAACCCACCCCCCTATGGTGACAAATGCAACACTGAGAAATTCTGGCTAAAAGGCTTTGAATAAATGGCAATCATATCATAGGTATTGCTGTGGGCAACTTTCCAAACCATCCTTTTTCTGCTCACGCTGTCTCTACAGAAGAAGAGAGAGCATATGAAAATCATGGTTGTCTCAGCCGTAAAGGGTACATTCAGTCGAAACTGCCAGGCCACATCACCTCTTCATGAGAGCTCAAGTAACCCCAAACATGTTCATGCCTTTTAGGTGACATCAGTGAAGTTTAGTGTTGGTCTCTAGTTATAAAGTTCTATCTCACTGATGATGCCCAACCAGATTGAAACACGTCTGGGGTTTATTGTGTTTTCATGCAGAGGAAACATAGCTGTGAGGTTTTGGCTGGGCTAAACTCACTCATTACATTTTCAGTAATTAGATGGACATGTTTGATCGCCTTCTACAAAGACATTGATGGGCAGCAATTATGTGAAGGAAGGTTAGCCACAGCAATCCCAGTGGTTAAGATAAATCCACTATTCATTGAAAGACATTAGATCACAATGTGCAGAGGTATTGTAAAGGTTAAACAACCATGACAGAGCTATATACCTCAAAGAGGCCCACCCACAAGGAGAAAAGGCTGGTAAAAATATTAACAGGGTTACTCAGGTCAGGAAACCCTCACACACCAATTACCTGCACAAGGACAATTATGCTACAAACAGTAAGATATAAATAAAATCATTATATCGCTGACTGGAACTGGCCACACTGAAAGATATAGATGACACTTTAGATTTGATAGACCTTCTGACAATTACTTTGAAACAGGTGGAACATAAGCCAGTGACACTGCAGGAACTGCAATCAACACTGAACGCACTGTCAACTAATAAACCCCCTGAGATTGACGGTTCCTTTACTGAATACAACATTTGAAGATCAAATACTTAAGCCACTCCTGTAAACATACTTACATGCCTATGATACTTGGGAATTACCTAAAATGATGAGAGAAACCATCATAGTCCCTATCTTGAAATCAGGAAAGTATCCGACAGACCAAAGCTCATGTAGGCCTTTGCATTTGCTAAATACAGACACCAGACTGTTGGGGAGGCCAATAGCCAATAGGTTAAAACCAATACTCGCACACATGTTCCTCACAGATCAGGTTGGCTTCATCATGGGGTGAGATACCACATACAATTTATATAGGATTCACCATATTAAAGCGGAAACCTCTGATAAGGACACTAAAGATGCAGTACTATCTCTACATATGACAAATGTGTTTGATACAGTTGATTGGAGCTGGATGTTTGCAGTCCTAAAATGCTTTGTCCTAAAGGAACCAATCCAGTGATGCATATGTTTATTACACCAAAGTCCCACTGCAATAGTAAAAATGAACGGTACCATCTCACAAGCATGGCAAACAGGCAGAGGCAGACACCAGGGTTGCCGCCCTCGCCTCTCATTTTTGTGTTAGCTATAGAGCCTATAGCAAGTCTATTGCACAAACAATACAGTGACATAGGCATAACGGTGTATGGAGAATGTCACTTGATATTGCAGTATGCAGACAATATACTTTTGGAACTGCATGACCCACACAAATCTGTCCTGAGGACATTCCGTAGCCCACATCAATTGGGATGATTCATGCATTTTTCCCTCAGCTGCGAAGATCGACGTCAATCCAATGGCAGACCCTAAACAACAACTGATGTGGTGCCCATATCCTTTCAAATACTTGGAAATAGATGTATACCGTAACCCGCATGACACATATATGAATAATATAGAGAAAGTACTGCAGACATTAGAAAGGCCCATTGGGTTTTGGAAGAGATTGCCCTTATCCTTCATAGGGAACATGAACATTACAAAAATGCTGATACTACCTCAATACTTATATTACTTTTTCCAACTTTCCATACCAAACCCCACAATGCGTTTTGAGTCAATTAAAGATGAAATTATGATCATTGTTATGCGCCGACATAAAATAGCCTTGCGAATACTGCATAGACCTGTGGGAGAGGGGGATCTATGCCTCTCAGATTTTGAACTCTATTACAGGGCCTCACCGCTGCAATATGAAGCAAAATGGCTATTATATGAGGCAATGTCAAGAGACCAGACTGCTGAGATGCGCTATTGCCTCCTACACCAGGTAGGGAGCATTGTGGGCATCCCTGTATAGTGGGACTACACCATCGTTTGTGACTCTGCGCATTCAGGTCTGGTCCCAAACTTTCAAACAATTAAATCTGGGAATGCTTTATAGCACAGATCTCGTACTGGGAGTCAGACTTAGATTGACGATAATATTTACATCCCAAATAAGAAAAAAATATGGGAAGTGAACGTGGTTGGCTTTGTGGGAGACTTGTTCCAAGATGGTCGCCTTTGCTCCTTGACAGACTTGCAAGACAGTTCTGGTATACCATTACGTCAGTTTTTGACTTAAATGAGCCTATGATGCATTGGTAAACGCACCTGGGGTGAACTCTCAGAGGAACCGGCATGCAACTTGTTACTAATGGCTTATTTTAAGTGAGGGTATGGTCCACAGGTGACCGCATTCATGTATGAGTCCACATGAGGTACTTAATATCAAACAAGCATGGGAGAATTATATTCAATGATACTCAAAGGTACAAAGACTCAGAGCAATCCAGTACAACCTCCTTCGCAAGACATACCTGACCCCTGACAGGGTGTCGCGAATGTACTCTACCAGCCCACATTATTGCCTTAGATGCTGCTTACAGAATGCAAACTTGATGCACATTTTCTGGCAATGACGATTATTATCCCCTTTTGCGAAGGAATGCACATAATATTAAAAGAGACAGGAGTGAGACCAGTATATATAGACCCACGTGGCTGTTTAGTGGGCCTCCAGTTAGAGGTAGAGGGTAAGGTGTACTTAAGATAAATTCATAAACCTAGTTCATATATTAGCTATTAGGTGAATAGCTATGGTTTGGAAATCTGTAACCCCCCTGTTCATTACATTGTGAGTGGCTGACTTATAACATTGGGCTAGAGAGGAAGTGACCATATTGACTGAAAGAGAACACACATAGATATGAACATACTAATCAAGGCACGTTGCTGCAATGGGAAGAGGTGCTCATAAAATTAACAAGAGTGTGGGGAGAAGTCTGAAATTGAAAATTTGGTGTATTCCCCTATCATACTGCTGCACTATAATATCAAGTAGGTACTGCAAACTGCCTTGATTAGACAACTGTTTGTTGCTTGTGTGAGGTGAGGATTTAGACTTACCTGCACATGTCTATTTGGTGAAGGCTCTTCACCTAGTGTATAGCAATGCTCACCTTCACATCTCTCACTTCAGAGTTTCCCTTTTGGCATATGTGAGCATGTTTTGGCCTCCCGCTTTCTTAGGAAAAGTGGCTTTAGTAAACGGAGATCACCATAATGTAAGTGTGCTCACCTGCCTCAGACAATGCGTGAAACTTTAAGAAGTATATTTTGCTCCACTAAAAGCATCACTTTATGCTGTTTTTCCTAATAACACTGTGTGACATTTAAGAATGCAGCTGGTATTAAAGACTTGGATAGCGAGGCTTTAGTTGCGCTTCTAACATTGGTTCATCATGACTCCTTGCCTTGTCTGGACCTCCCTCTTTATTGAAATGCATGTGTCCCTTTGGGTATAAGAGAATGATACTATGAGGGGGAGGGTCCTTACTTGTATCAAAGTCTCGTACTGGCATTGGTTTGTTTTCACTTGTTGCTTGCTTTTCACAAATCCACCGGAATTGTCAGTGGTAAGTTTTTCCACAACAAGAGCAGCAGAGCAGAAACCACCCTGAAACAAACCCCCACATAACATATTGTATAGTAAATGTAAGCCACGTGTTGCGCTGAGGACAGCGATCAACAGTTCTGGTTGAACCCCCAGATTGACAATGCACCTTCAACTTCCTCTGCCTATCACAATCATGAAGAGATGGGGATATGGGGTAATGTTGTAAGTGGATATATAGAGCTACATGATACAGTTGGACATGTATATATATATGAGATGTGTACATTGATGATGAAGACATATTCTCTGACTTTTGTTTACAGATGGAATCCATGAGGTTGGCAGAACCGAGATGAGGCAAGTGCAACACAATTGATGCTTTTCCCCACGAAGCAGTCCAATAAGATGTGACAGCTGGCTGTGTAAAATCAGCTGGTAGACTGAGCATTGCGAAGGCTGTGTCACTACCAACACCAGATTCAAGGAAGAGGTTTTCAAGTGTAACCATAAGCAGAGTTTGGTTGGTCTGGTTAGGTAAAAACTTGCTTATTGGGACCTGGTCAATGGATGATTAGAAAAATCTCAGAAGACAAAGTTAAAATCAAGAATCTTGATAGGATGAAAGGCCGAGCTTGAGGATCCCGAGACAATTGGTGTCATTACAGGTGAGCCGATCCAGTAAAAATGCTGGAAAAATGCAGGTACTAACGGCTTTGGCATTTTTACCAGAACGGCTCTCTCTGAGCCTGCCGGTAGGGGCAGTGTACTACCAGCAGGCCTGACCTGCCAGGATTTCAGACCCCTACTAGCAGAGAAATTACTGAATCACTGGCACCATTCAGAACGGTGCCAGTGATTTAGTAGTTCCCATCCCATTGAGTCTTACGGGACTCCATGGAATGGGACCTTAGCGCCATTGCCGGCACCCATAATATCCCTTTAACACTGGGATATGGGGCGCCCGTAACAGTAAGGCAAGTTTGCTGGTAGCCCGCCATTAGTACCGACGTGTTGCCGGCAAACTCGTAATGAGGCCCAATGTCTTGAGGAGAGTGATCACATACACATTCCTTATATAGGGTTGGAAGTATCCCTTCTAATAGAGGTTTTGAGCACCATAATGTTAAATGGAAGTTTAGACTTGTTGGCCAATTTAAGGAAATAGGCCGCGTATAGAAAGCCACGTGTGCCAAATGTGAGACAGCATACCAAAGAGGATACATTGTATAGTGACACGGGAGAACATAGAAGAGAGATTGGCAACTAAAGGTTAAATCAGAAGAAGAGTGCACACAACTAGTTAGTTTGCGCAGAGTGAGATGGGAATCGCAAATGTTGGTGATCTTGGAACTTAAGGGTTATTATTTACCCACAACAAGCTCCTAAAATGTGAGCAACATGAAATCAAATGAATAGGGATCACGTATATCCCCTTAGAGCACATTTATTCAATTAGAATTTAGAGGTAACCCAACCATCAGGTCAGTCCTCACGCCTGTGGGCTAGTGCATCAACAGATTTGTGTTTGGTTTGGCTGCAGCAGCAACAATCCGGCAATCCGTATATTTTAATGAAGGAGGGGATGGCAGATGGGCTGCATCTGATCGGTTTCCGCCCAGTACTGAGACGGCTCAGAATAGCCAGGAAGCACCAAGAAGGATGGGCGCTAAATCGGGAAGTCTCTTAAATACCGCAATTCTCTGAGGCTCAGAATGATCCCATATCATTAACCTGTACAAAACATAGATTTTGATACAATAGTACGATTTGTAGGTACATCTGACCCAACATGAGACCTGCCTTACTATCTGAAATAGTAACGATTTGATGTGAGTCCCCCATGCATGTGACCTCATCCACATGTGAATAATCTCATAAACCATTTTATAAAACATGGTCCAAAAATGAAAAGGCTTCTTCTGGAGCCATGTGCTATGTTCATTTCAGTTATTCTATTGGAATGCGTTGCAATCATTTGGTGGGTATATGGTTTGTCTTCTGACCAGATTTTGAATCATGCTGAGCTGGTGGAGCTGTAGTTTCATGCTCAGACTGCATTTTTCATCTAATGGATGAAAGTTGAATGTTATGTTATCGAGTATTAATACTCCGCCCATCAACCCTGCAGTGGTCTTATGGCAGCTGGCACCAACATCTCTCTCCGATTGTAAGATTGTTTTTCCAACTGAGATGCACAGTGTATTTCTTCACTGGTACATTTTACTTCATTTGAAAGGCACAGCAGTATCGTTTTTCTATGTAAAGCTCCATAAAATATTTCACCTCTAGTTGATGCGGGTATAATTGTGGGGATACCATTTGATTACTGCACATTGACAAGAATGTAATTGTGTCTGCAATGGGGAAAGAAGTTTCAGCGTGATAAAATGCCACCTGAATGGCTTTCATCTAGAAGCGTGCTTTCTAAGGACGCAGAAGAGTGAATTGAATTGTGTGAAGGGCAATCCGTCCCCTTAATAACAAATATGTTATTTTCCTTGCGAGCTTGTTTTGCTGATAGCTAAGGAAAACAATGAGTGCTGGAATGGAGGAAAGGCTGGGACCGGTAGCTAAAATTGATTTCCTATCTTACATAGATTAATAGGTAGATATTCATGTACTCGAGAAAAGGTGTTTAACCTGAGTACATAATCAATACCTAGGGAGACTTAAGATGACAGTATGTGTATTTAAATGTTCTGAAAGTAATTCTAAACAATCTGAAAAACTTTTCAGCTCTTTCTCTGCCAGAATATAATTACTCACGCTTTGTGTATTATTTGAACAACCATTTTCAAGATAAATAAGGGTGCCAGACTTTTAAAATCCCAGTACACATGGAGAGGACAAAACCATATACATAGGGCCTCATTACAAGTTCAGCAGTGTGGTTGGTAAAGAGTGGGAGTAAATCCGTTACCGCCCACTTTTTTCTGCAGTGACAGGATTACTAGGATTTAAACGCGCAGCAGAATTAGGAGCTGGACCTTAAGTGGACGATTTACCCCTGCCATCGTGTGTGGGGGGGGGGTAACTCCTCCACTGCCAGGCCAAAATCAGCGGAATTACTGCAGCAGAATGACATTTAATGGTAATTCCGTAAAATTTCCATGGAACTACAACCCCACTTTGGACCTCTATGTACTTCATTAGTTTGGGCTGTTGGGTGTCACTTGCAGCACCTATAAGCCAAAACTATTTAATTAGAGTACAGCTAGGGAGAAATGTCATATACCGGGAGACACTAAGCTTGTATTAACTGCCATGGCCGTGCTAATCCCTATGACCATTCCCAACTGGTCCCTGTACCCAGAACACCTCTTCATGGGAAATCTTGGAACACACTTTAATCAAACATTACCATTAAAGTATGTGCTCTAAGTACCTGCCAGTGATTTCTCAAAGCAGTATTTGGAGAGTTAATGGCTTAAAGGAGAGTTCCGGGACTTTTTTTTTATTGTCCCTACGGTTCGGCCATGTGTTTTTAAGCATAACTCGGTCGATCGTAGAAAACTTTCCTATGGACCTTACCCGACTTTTCGTCCATTAACGCACTCGAAATCAGCCGCCATTTTCTGATAATCCTATCACTTGCCGCATCGCCCTGGCTCACCTGCTTTTGCGGCACTAAATCAAATCCCCCGCCCCTGAAACAGACTTTATCAAAACATTCATATTCCCCGCCTCTATCCGTGACGTGACTGTGCTGCGTAGGCAAACGCGCCCAGGCGTCTTCTACGCGACTCCACACAGAACCCGGAAATCAACACAGATCAGCTCACACAACACAGCGCGCCACAATTCGCAATATGAAACTGTACTTTTAAATCAAACCGCAAGATTGTAAATTTGGTAAAGTACATTTATTTGACATCAAATGTTTAGAGAATATTCAGCGATTTTCTTTTTTATTTGCTCACGTTCCAAAAAGTTCGTTTTGAGGCACGCGATGTTCCTTTGCTGTACACAGGGTCTTAGATCATCTCACAATACAGCGCCACAATTCGGAATATGAAACTGTGGTTTAAAAGCAAACTGCAAGATTGTACATTTGGCAAAGTACATTTATTGGACATCAAATGTTTAGAGAATATTCAGCGATTTTCATTTTTATTTGCTCTCGATCCAAAATAGTTCGTCTTGAGGCAAGCGATGTTCGTGTGCAGTAAACAGGGTGTTGGTTTACGATAAAATAAGCTCTTCGGTCGCACTGATAATCGCATGGCTGTTCCAACAACGAGGCACTAGGCCACCACAACGGTCTGTATGTTGCATCTAGCCGTTAGTACCGCGTAAGGGCATACTTGTACTTGGCGATCGTCCCATAAAATGGTCAGGGTGGTAACGTTGTTCACGCGGAGAAGCAACTGGCGGTTAAAAAAGCCGTCCGCCGGTGTCTGGTACTCGTGACACATGCAGTAATGCATGATGTACCTGTTTGAAAAACATAAACAATGAAATTAGTCTCACCATCAGATCTTTATTAAAATTATTCATTTTATATATTCGGTTGGGAAATTATTTCATAGCTAGGACAGTGCAACTGGGTTTTAAACGTCAAGGGGGGGCTGTAGGATACTGAGACAGTCCCTCAGTGCAGGGGTTGACAGGGAGTGCAGGTGGAGAGTGGAAGGGCCCAGGACCGAGATCGCAGACAGTGGACCAGTTGTAGCAGGGGAGAGGGAGAGAGAAAGCAGAAGCAAAGGTTTTGAGGTGCTTCCGTAAAAGTAGACGGTTCTCCCCAAGATAGTGCGCGGTACAAAACAATATGCCACATAGAACGAACAAGTACAACTTAACCCGTCTTTAAAGCTACTGTATAGTAATTAAATTGCGGTATAAACTCATCTAAAGAGTTACTTACATTATATTTGCATTTTCCATTGTGTCTGTGCGTAGGGCAGCCCCGAAATACCACTCCTTCTATGCCGACGTTATTTCTTCTAATGAACGAACATGAAATGGCTTTCGTTTCTGAAATTATATTCATTATCGTTTCTTACGTGGTCCCGGCCTGTCAAGGTCAAAATACAATAGAACCTTATACTGAGTCGTGGGCCATTCTGGCACCCGAGAAAAAATCAAAGCAGCTGACCTTCACTTTGAACAAGCACACATTCCTAGTTAGCTACATTCAGTGTAAGGCATTCTCACAGGACTTGAAATTTACACTCCATCTTTGCATTTTGTCTGCGTGCTTTGCAGCCCCACAGAACCATAAATACGGAGACATTCTATATTTTTTGAAAAATGATTTATATTACTGTTTGGTTTAATTTAATGCGCAAATAAACAAGGTTGGATAGATACACATATTCAATGGGCCTGCGACATGAGGAGACTCGAGAGAACAGACAATCAAATTACAATCATTTAAACCGTGATGTGTATTTCTCAATGAGTTCTTCTTTAGGTGGACATGGAACAGAGGCAATGTTGGGTGGCAATGCAGTTGTCCCCTGCACAGGTTCGTTCACAACTCCATTTATGTGCCTATCTAGGACGTCAACAATAAGTTTCTCAATAAACTCATATTGCATATCCTCAAACACTGGTTTGATCACCCATTGTTTACTTCTTTTAGTGAAGGCCTTATTGTAGCGAAGCGTCCCTAAAGTTCCGGTCGTCCTACTTTGTTGACGGCCAACATTATGGTTATGTGCCAAGACCGCTAAAAGAGTCCGATTTATCATGCCCTCCATGCCAAAATGCAATCGTTTTGGCCTGTACTTGAGGCACATATTGTGGAACACCTCCAAATCTCCTGTGTGGCAGAATTCCGTGAGTCCCCTCAAAGCTTTTGTTATAGTTTTATCAAATACAATCTTTTCAATGGCTTTGTGAGTGGGTGATGAAGGAATCAACCACTTCTTCTTCCGTGCCTCCTCTGTGGACAAATGGCCATGTTCACAATTGTGGAAATGTTGGTTCGTGTTCCATCGGTGAACGTTTGTACAGTGTGGCATTACTGACCGCCATTTTTCCAGTAGAATTTCCAACGACCCTCCACATGTTTTTGAGCTCCACCAAAGATGGTTGCTGATTGACTTGGACCACTGTGAAATACCTTGCAATTCTTTTTTTTTACCTGCAGCCGACAATTTTTTATTGATTGATTTTGCAAGATGCCAAACGTCAAATTGGTGATTTATATTTTTGTACTGTTCTCTCATTGTCTTGGCAATTGAAACGTGTCTGTCCGTGGCTATCAGGTCGATCACCATTCCCCGCGATTGTAGTTCTTGCAATGATGCTACAAAGCCAACTTTCTCCATGGCCACTGAGGATGTACTTTGTGACACCTGCACGACCACCGAACTCACAATTTTCTTACTTTCCATGTCCTGAAAGTGGTAGGTGCAGTACTTGGCTGAAAATCCTGGGCTGTCGCACTGTCCATCACCGGCTAGCCTGAACCGTTTGCCCGCGAATGTACTATCAATAGACATTTTTTCCATTCTCCAAGCTTCGCTAATGGCTGGAAATAGATAATCGGTTTGGTATTTGTAGAACTGAGTTTTCGCAATGAAATGGATTCCCACAAACTGAAAGAAAGACTCTAATTTTTTAAAACTTGAACCACTAAAAAGTGCAGCCGCTGCACAAAGTAGATTGCCTGCTGGCAGTTGTCCCAGCATAGGTTGTGCAGACCATGTGAAAGGATGATATTTTGTACAGGTGGCATGTATTTTAAGGTTAGTGCCTCGAATTGCACGAGTCACATTAATCAATGGCTCCCCACATACTTCCCCACCTACCAAATGCCCACATTTAATCCGAATAATAATATCAATCAAACAACTATCGAATACAATGAATTTGGCATCTTTCCTTATACTGTCACTCTGCATCCCAGCTGGTTCGGCCTGTAACGTTGAGGACATGTCACTCACATGAAAGGTAGAATCTCTGATATCGTCTTCCGCTATGTTCAGTGATATTGATGGTGTTTCATTGTCGTCTACTTCATTCTCTTCCATTGCAACATCTGTTCCTTCTCCGGCGATGGGTGAATAAAACAATTTCTTCAACTTTCTCGCGGTCTTAGTTTTTGCGGGTGTGGATTCTGTGAATTGATCTCCGACTGCATCCGAACTACCAGGAGGACATTCACTATCAATGGCTGGTGGTGGTATAGCTCCGTTGTCAATCACTTCATATTCTTCCCATTGGCACGATGCTTCTCCAGTCTCAAGTCCCTGCCAAAAGGTTTGACAAGCAACATCTCTCGTTCGCTTCACTGTCTGTGTAGATCTAGTTCGTACACCCACTCGCAACTAGAGGACAGATTGGAAAAGGGGTGTTCAGTTTAAACACAACTTACAGTATTGAACTATTAACAGTGAAAAACAACATAATATAGTGACCAGGACACTAACCTTCTTTTGCTTTCTTTTCTTTGAAACTTTCTTGCCTCGAACTTCAACATCAGGACGCTGTTGCTCCGACTCGTGTGTGCATGTCTTAACTTCCTCTTGCGCTGCAACGACTATGTTTTCCTAATAGGCACATCCATCACACACTGACGCTCCATGGACTCCCTGAAACATAGAACTTTCATTAGTATGTATAATAATATCGAAAACACAAAATGTACTTGGGGACCAATACCCACGTACATCTCAATAGCAAAACACGAATGAACGCTTTGTGTAGAACATTCAAACGACAATTATTCACGCATTGTTGATCTAGTTAGATGGAACTGTCAAGATCCATACCTCGGGCTCCTCATAGACTTCCATTGATGATATTATTGAAGATGATGCTTCAGTGACTCCCTGAAACACAGTAATTGCATTAGTATGGTTTTCTATTTTGATAAAAAGAACAGAAAGTTTGTGCAGGCGTGAACGGCTCATCTAAATAGACCTGCACAAATGATCAGTTGTCTAAAATAAATAATGGATATCTAAATATGATTCGATTTGCTCGATCGTTGGAAGTGTCACCACCCAGAAATCTGCATCAACTACTAGGGGTGATGTTCTTGTAGAAGAAGCTCCGTCATCTCCCTGAAACATAGTACTTGCGTTAATAAAGAAGGAAGTATAGCGGATGTAATCACGTCATATGATTTCGCTTCATCGAACTGTCAGTATCCATACCTCGAAATGCATAAGAACATCAAGGGACGATGTAACTGCGGTGCACACTTCTGCAAGCTGTTGCGCCGACCCGTAACTGCACGCTCCCCCTTCTTCTTGGACTAATGCTCCATCGACTCCCTGAAACATAGGACTTTCATTAGTAATGAACACAATATTGAAAAAAGAAGACACATAGGAGGGCGACGACAGAAGGACATATCAATGGCTAAAAACGAAAGAAACATTGTGTGTAACAATCACGCTACAAGAATGCAAGATCTGATGATCTCCATCGATGGAACTGTCCTGAAACGTACCTCGAGCATCTGAGTGACATCAATGGTAGTCGTCAATACGTTGGACTCCTCAGCATCTCCCTGAAAGACAGTACTTGAATTATTTTGGATAACAATAATTATAACTGAAAACAAAGACTAGAGGACGAGTACAAGGGTGTACCATTAGGTAAAATAATTACACGATAAATTAAAACTATTGATTTACATGCCTAAAACAAGTCAGTGGCAGAATAGCCAAGTAAGATTACCCGATAGGCGCTTGAAGTGGCTGATGACTGCAATAACGACACGGATGGAGAATCTTCCGCCTTCATATTGAGTGGATACATAAATGGGGAAATTATTGTTAGCTAATGTTACACACTACCGCAAGGCCGAGAGATAAATACGTAAACTTGACTCACCAGTGGAGGGATGTGGACGAATAGAGTGGGCATAGCGGTTGAGAGCAATTTTCGCCTCGCTCGCGGTGTGTTCTTCTTTATTAGCAATGATGTGGAGTACATGTCAGTCAGAGGTAAAGTGCCTGCTGCAGATGCGGTATCGATCACCCCTCTTGTCCGCAAAGACTTCTAGGACTCTACTTTCAAGCTCAGAGGGTGGATATCCGCAATATCGGACCCATTCTCTTATCTGATCTATTGTCTTAGGGAAAACATGCATTATAGTACCTTCAGATTTATTATGGGTCTTCGAAGGGCAACCGCCAATGGAACAGGCAGGCATTGTGGAAAGTTCTGAAAAGTAAAGATCAACAATTCTCTATGAATACCAATGTGTTAAAAAATTAAATGACACATAAAAGGTTCAATGCAAGGTATGTTTTGGTTCTTGGAACTATACACGTTATTCACATGCGGATAAGTATTTGAATAACTTTAAAAAAATAGAAAAATAATTTGACTAAACTCAGAACATGTGACTAGTTCCTTGCATGTACTGTCTTGAACGAAAAGAAATTGGACGCAAAATGAGTATGGTACATGGCCTTACCTTGACGAGCAAACAGTTAGATGCAGGGATCAGAGTAGTTTCTTGTCGTTCACAGGTTGCAAACTGACGAGTTTCCTCGAAGTGGTCACGGAAGTTCACAGAGATGAAGAGCAGATAACCAGCACCTTCACGGGTTGACTAGCAAAGTGCAAAGAAGTTCTCATTAGAAATATGAAGTGGGTTATAAAGAATTCGAAACAGGGGTGTGTTTGTGAATGAATGACGTGTATATGTCGTGGCATTATGCGGTTTGCAGGGGGCCGTCCAGCGTGAGGGGGGATGCTTGGCAGGAGACACGGGGTCTGGCAGTAGACATGGGAACAACAACCCATGCTCTATAGACCACTTTGAAGTGTACATGGTCTTTGGCACCTCTTGGCCTTTATCGCTCCCTGACAGCTCCACTTGCCAGCACAAGTACCCCGGTGCGAACTGCCGTTGATAGGGCGGGGGGTGGATTGGGGCGGTGGTCGTGCAGACAAGACACAGGAAGACTCGTGAATGGAGACACACTTATGTGGATTGCAGGGGGCCGTCCAGCGTGAGGGGGGATGCTTGGCAGGAGACACGGGGTCTGGCGGTAGACATGGGAACAACAACATATGCTCTATAGACCACTTTGAAGTGTACATGGTCTTTGGCACCTCTTGGCCTTTATCGCTCCCTGACAGCTCCACTTGCCAGCACAAGTACCCCGGTGCGAACTGCCTTTGATAGGGCGTGGGGTGGATTGGGGCGGTGGTCGTGCAGACAAGACACAGGAAGACTCGTGAATGGAGACACACTTATGTGGATTGCAGGGGGCCGTCCAGCGTGAGGGGGGATGCTTGGCAGGAGACACGGGGTCTGGCGGTAGACATGGGAACAACAACCCATGCTCTATAGACCACTTTGAAGTGTACATGGTCTTTGGCACCTCTTGGCCTTTATCGCTCCCTGACAGCTCCACTTGGCAGCACAAGTACCCCGGTGCGAACTGCCTTTGATAGGGCGGGGGGTGGATTGGGGCGGTGGTCGTGCAGACAAGACTCGTTTGCCGCAGGGCCTCACCAAGGAGAGGCCATCTAACTGCATGTAAGAGGCAGGCTGCAGGATCTAGTACATGGAAGGCAGGGGGGTGAGTTTATAAATACCTCACCCTCCCAGGAGAATATATGGGTGCAGTTCACCCTGGAGACCCTGGATGCCTAGGCAGTTAGTCAGCAGCAGGCTGGCCTGTGGTGGCAAGGCGGCACGGGCCAGAGGGGGTCATCTCTGTACCCGGTGCCCAAAAGGATTATTTATTATGATCAACCATATTGATTATTTACCTATAACCATGTTTTGTATCAATAAAATCCAACGGCCTTCCTTTTATTGCCAACGCTTGAACAAAGTGGTGTGGTAAGTATTTTTGGGGTTGGAGGCAAGGCCGGGAGGCTTGATGCCAACCCGCAAAATAACATATGTATGTCTGCTGCATATGGGTTCAACGGTTATGTGGATTGAAGGTGGGCGGCCAGCGTGAGGGAGGATGCTGGCCGGAGACATGTGGTGTGACAAGACAAGGCACAGGAAGACTATTCAATGGAGACACACTAGATTCATTTAAAAAATTAAAACAACCATTGTTAAAATATATGTTGGGTTTTATTTTAGATCTTAATTTCAATTGAACATAAATAATAAACATTACACATTGTAAAGTTGCGGTTGCAGCACATCCAGGGAAAATCCGCGGTATTGTCCACTGTCGCTGGGGAAATGTTGTCTAATGGCAAGTACCGCACAGGCAGGTATTACTCTCCGAACGCGGTGTCCGAGCCTCCCGTGAAGCCACCAAGTGAAGCAACGATAGGCCACCAGCCTGTACCACCTGTGAAAATGAAAGATGCAAACTGTATTAAAATGACAACTTTCTTATCACTGTCGATTCAGGTAAAAAATGTCATTCTGCTTTGAAAAAAATTCTATCCAGAAAATGCACAACATGGAACCAATTGACATGCATTCGAATGATGAGACGACCATGAAATAGTAGTGGCATCACTGACATCACAACCAGAGTATACTTACTCGTTACTCGGATTACGCGGACGAACAGTGCCGCAAAGTTCGTGCATAAGCACCATCATCATCCTCAACACTGTCCGTGAGAGGCAGGCTTCCCTGAACTCTGGCAGCTCGGTGATGCATTGCGGACTTGGCTCGCCTTCCGAAATGTAGGCCAAGCACCCGGAATTTTCACGGCAGCAGCAGTTCTCCTCCTCAGTTGGCATTAGCTCGCACCGATTGCACGTGCACCAGGTGGAGACGCCGTCCATGCGACATGGTCCAGGCTCTTCATCCGTTGACTGGTCCTCCCAACTGCCGTCCGAATCCCCATCGTTTTCGCGTGCTTGCCTTTCCAGTAGTTCTTCCTCGGTGTACTCGGGCTCGTACATATACGGCATTATTGTAGCCATTGTGTGGTAAAGAAAGTAAAATAATTTATAGCGGTGGTACTGGTATCTGTTCACACGGGCTACAATCAACGAAGGTAGCTGACCAGAGCACAGAAACGAGTCACAGAATACTCAAAGTAACACACAGAGAGTAATGGAATCGAAAATCTGCTGCTGTGTGTTGTGAAACGGTGTGTTTATACTTATTGAGGAAAGAGGCGTCCTGCCATTTCCATGGCGACAGTTCATTAGCTGAGGCGCAGCGATTGTTGACACGAAACGTGCTTTGGTGTTGGGAAATGGGCGGTACGCGTCCTCTGATGTCAGGCTCAGGGGCGGGGGATTTGATTTAGTGCCGCAAAAGCAGGTGAGCCAGGGCGATGGGGGGAAATGATAGGATTATCAGAAAATGGCGGCTGATTTCGAGTGCGTTAATGGACGAAAAGTCGGGTAAGGTCCATAGGAAAGTTTTCTACGATCTACCGAGTTATGCTTAAAAACACATGGCCGAACCGTAGGGACAATAAAAAAAAAGTCCCGGAACTCTCCTTTAATTGGAGTTGTAAACTTGCTATTGGTTTAATAATAATGTCTTACCCAGGTCTGTCTTTAGCCACTCGATATATAAGCACTCTGTGTGTCCTTCACTAAAGTCCTGTTAAAAACAAGCATTGGCAAAGCCAATGGGTTTGACTTGTGTAAAATTATTGGGCATTTGCCAGACACTGCTATTAGATCGGATGCTCATAACCATTTTACACCTGTTACCAACGATGGTCAGTTAAAACCACTATTGTTGTGCCTAGCAAGTGCCTTTCCCATGCCTACATAAAACCACAAACTGTTGGCATTGTCAAAGCTTGTTTTTGAAATGCTTGCTGGTTCAAGCATTAAATTAACCCAACTCAGTTCGAATCTGAAATGCTTTATATTGTATTTGAAAATGTGGTTCAGGGTAGTGGCACAATTAGTCCCCTGCTAGGTGTGCTGTGATAGACACAAAGGTCCTGATTTCCAAAAATGTTTTAACATGGGAAAGTCCCATTGAAAGCTATTTTGTAAATCAGGCCCAAAATCTGGGCAAAAATGGGGATGATTGTTTCCAACGGTGCATAGCCAGTTACTGTTATAATGTATCAGAGATGCCATCAGTGATAATACATGACATAATTAGTGATGTCATCATGGATGTCCTCTGTGATATCATCATTGTGATCATAGGCTGCACAACAGGGACGTGAAGTTAAGGTGGCCATGTAACTCAAGATTTTCCTTGAATTTCAAGGGATTTTTTATACCATAGATTTTTTCTGCACCACTGCCCATGGCCTTTGGCCATGCCCACTGTATATTTTAGAACACTGCCAGATCCTTTTGGCCATGGCCAGTGGGCACGGCCTTCAGATGTGCCCACTGTCCATTGTAAAACACTACCAGTGGCCATGCCCACTCTATATTTGAAAACACTGTACAGCCAAGTGACACCATTCAAATACATTGGGGAAAAGGATCAAGGCTGAACAGCAGTCAGTGAGGGCTGCACACCACAAAGACTGCTTATTGGATAAGACTCAATGGGCCTCATTACACGGAAGGCGGTAATGGTTAACGGCCACCGTTAATGGTAACGGTGACCGTTAAACATTACTGCCTTACTACGAGGTCCCTTAGCGGGTTGGTGCTTTAACGCCTGCTTTTTGCAGGCGTTAAAAACCAACCCGCTAAGGGACCTCGGAGCTAATTACGGCACCGCAAAATTGCGGTGCCGTAATTAGCGCCTTCCCCATTCCCATAGAGCCCTATGGGGCAGAAATGGGAATGGGGAAGGGCAATGGCGGAAGGGGGATTTACCGCCCCACCAACCTTGGAATGGGGCGGTAAATCCCCTTTCCGCCAAGGCGGTGCCGGTAATTTACCGGCATGGTCCAGGGTGCTAATAGCACCCTGGATCACCGCCTTCCGTGTAATGAGGCCCAATGTATCTTGATATTCTATTACAGTTCATTAGAATTATAGAGTTTTCAATAAAACAAGTATTTTGTGATTATTATGTCTAGTTAGTTTGCAGATGCTATTCATGCTAATGCATTTCGGACGCACACATCCTTCATTAGGGCAAAACACTGTCCCATAGGTATTATCAGTATAAATATAGGTCACAGAGGCAGAATCATTTGTCCAATGGTTACCAACGATTAGCATAGATTGCCATAACATCAATCGTAAATCGCACCATATCAAATATAGACCTGGGTCGGAAAGGTCCTTTGCATAAAAGACATATATAGAGTAGACATTTAAATGAAAGTCATGCACATAATGAAAATATATCAAACTAAGCATGTGTGTCAATCCAAATTATACTATCATATAAAGAACATAAAATGTCAAAAAAGCATGATTGTGAAAGTTATATGAACACAAAGCATACTCGTAATAAATCAGAATTTGTCCGCAGACAAAGACAACAAATAGCATATAAAAAGAAAATGTGCATTATTAGTATGTCGTTTTAGGGTTATATTGTCATAAATGTACAATTACTGGTGCACATGGCAAATGATTAATTGACCACATCTGCCTTAAATGATAATTCGGGTACACTCTTAAGTGTAGCTCATGCCAGACCGCACGTGTTGTGTGCCCCGTGTTGGGCTACTGATAAGCCTTACATTTAAGGAGTGTAGTGCGTGGTTAAGATAAATCCAATGGTGAGAGCTAGCAGTGGAAAACTGGCGTTGCCTAGGTAACGATCTCATTACTGTTGAGCTAATGGTGTAAATAATTATATATAGAAAACCACTCAGACCTGCTTAGCTCAGAGTGGTTACTTAAATGATCCCAAACACACACTGCAGGGTTAATTACATCAAGTTACACTTCTGATTATGTCCTCAGCTCACAAAAGCTGCTAGTATAGAAAAGATTCAGCAATGTACCTGTTCTGAAAATTCAAGACACTACGGACAGAAATGACAACCTGCCACCGTATAATGAACTGTTTAGAAGCGGGAGCCTGTCGGAAGAAGAGGGCAAGTATCTTCAGATCACTACACAAAGGAATGAAGGGACAATGTGCTCAGGGCCTTGATTGAGCTTACTTGGTGAGTGGCGATGGAAGTCTCAATTCAGAAAAATCGCTGACTCATTTTGTGAGACACTTCTAGTTAGAGGAAACCTGAAAGGAGGTCACATGACAGAAGGTCAGGTCATGTGATGTGAGTCACATGTGAGGGTGACAATGTGAATAATAAGAAATTACTGTTCAAGGGGTGGGTATGAATGGGCACATGTGCACATGGAGTGCGTGTGTGTGAAAGATGGCACAACTCTTCATGATTCATAGTGCTATGGTAAACTGGCATGTTTTTCCTAGTAATGAGAAAAAGAGGGTGTCACGGCTCGCTCCCTTCGCTCCCGTTCCCGCCACTTGGGGGCATGTTTTGGGGTTTCTTCCCTACTGGACATTTCCTCCGAACCTTATGCTACAGTGTCCTGATGAATTGGGAGCGCTAAAACCTTATTTCCCAAATTACTTCCCTTCCGGATCCATTCCAGGTTTTTGGCAGCCAGCATGCTACTGCTACTATAATCAAATGACTATGCTTCCCAGAATGCCTGGCTCACTGCCTCACCTCCTCCCTTGCAGGACAAGGCTGGGTGGAGGATAGGCAACACCTGTGGCTGCAGGTGCAGCAGGCGACACGCCTGAGGGGTGTGCTCGTTAAGCAGCTTTAAAAGCCTCAGTCTGCTTCAGTCCAGCGCTGGTCATTGTTGCAGCGTTCCTGTCTTGACTGGTCCCTTGTTCCTGGTTCCTAGTTTTTGTGCCCAGTTTCTAGTTAGTGTTTCTTGTTCCTTGTCCTGGAATTCGTATTTGTATGCCTAATTGATTTCTGCCTTTTGGAAATCCCTTTCTCCCTTTCTCTGTCTGCAGGCAGCCTTTCTCTGAGCTTTCCTTTTGCTGTAGCCCAATTGCCTGTGTTCACTGTTTCCTAGAAATTGCCCTTTGCTACTGAAAGACTTGTTGCATTAATCTTTCCTTTACAGGTTTAGTTTCCTGCCTTTTCACCTTGGATGGGTGGGAAAGTTTCCCTTTTGAAATCGTTTTCACTGCTCCTGATCCTTGCCTTCTATTGGGATCCATGCCATGTTTTCCTTTACACTTTTACATTTATTTCCTATTTTATTATTAGGTATGGGAAGCTGTTGTAACTAGCCCCTGTGTGATTATCTTTTGTTTTCCACACTGTACTATTCCTTCTTGCCTCTTGACTTGGGTTTAGGTATTTAGTCATCCTCACTCTTTGCCTTTACTGCCTTCTGGGTTCTTGTTTGCTTTACAGGGTTGTGGGTTAGTACTGACTTCTGAGTGGTCTTTCCGGTCCTCGTGAATACGGACATCCAAGTGGTCTTTCCGGTCTTCGTGAGTACTGGCATTCATGTGGTCATTCCGGTCCTTGTGAGTACTGTTTCCAAATTCCTTATCCAGTACCGTCTAGAGTGTCAGTTTACAGATTCTGTCCCTGCTTGCCCTCTACGTGGGCTTAGCGCTGTCAGTATCTGTAATAGCATAGTGGGTAAGGAGTTTGCCGACTTTCCTTTCAGTCATAAGGAGGTTCTAAGTGCTTACCCTACATTCCTTTTCTTATAGTGGTATACACGAGTCTTGGGTATTGAATGCACGTTGTTATATTCAAGGTTGTTTACTGTGTATTTTGTGCACATTTCCCCTGCCATATCCATCGCCTTCTTCCTTTCCTGACAGAATGACCAGCCGTTGTTCCCGTTCGAACATGGCCAGATTACGAAGGAAAGGCAGCAAGGCCTCTAACAAGTCTATACAGAAAGCTTCCCTTACAATTACCCGTGAAAATCGAATCTCTGCTCCTGACTTAAATGAACTCCTTGACACGAATGGGTATTTACGTGCAGAGTATTTTTCCCACTGGGTGGCCCATCGTACATTGCCTGATCCTAGCTCTGTCTTTAATTCTGATCCAGAGTCTATGTCCGCACAAGCCTTAGCAGTGGAAAACAACACACTGCAAGAATTTATACACACAAGTACCTCTGTCATTGAACCCCATGACTCCGGTTGTGCTTTACCTCAGATTGAACAGTTTCATGATTCAAGCATGAAGAATGGAGGGGTTCCTTGCATATCTTCTGTTTTCTGCCCTCAGTCTACAGCTTACTCCTCTGCACAGATTCTTACTGTGGTCACTAATGCCAAGGGGTCTGATGCCAATAGTCTGCTTAAAGGAAACACAGACCACGTCGGTAAGAGAGAGTATAGATCACAAGACCTGCAAGCAGTAGATGACAATATACAATCAGTGCACTTCCAGATGGCTAGGGCAGGATCCAGCCCTGATGCCACCATGCCTTCCCCTGTGCCTACTGATAGGGATGTACAGTTAATGCGGGACATGCTAAAAGCAGAATTTGAGGAGTTAAAACAAGAATACATTTCCTTAAAAGAGGAGAATAAGATGTTTCAGTCTTTTCTGAATACACCTCCAACTTTATCCGTTGATGAAGTGAATACTGTTCAGTCCCTGAGTGCGGAGACTTTTGTAAATCATGATACTTGTCAATATGTAAGATCTATTGGGAGTGAAAGTCTTTTTTCAAGCACAGCGCTTATTCAGGGCACAGGTTCTGACAACTGTCCTACCGTTTGTCAGGAATTGCTGTTAGTTGAAGATTCACAAGCCACTCCTTTACCTGAAGCTTCCTGTGTAGCAGTTTGTCATAACTCTGAGCTTGAACACATACATGCTTCTGATTTCCAAACACAATCCACAATGGTGGCATACACAGAATCTGTCACAACTGTAGGCTTAGGTTCTGCCCTTGATCTAGCTGCTGAGACTGAAGTAGACATTCAAGCTGATGTGGAAAACGATGCTGCCTCTGTGTTCGCTCTTCCTTCTGCCAATTTCGGTCACTACGAGCAGTCAAAGACAGTGCAGAATTCATGTTCTGATGGACTCATTCCACAGATTACTGAACCAAAGACCCGGCAGGCGATCCCTGAACTGTTGATTGTTAATCAGCCACTTTCAGAAGCCAAGACAGAGGAATGGTCAATTGACGAAATCCTGATTAACAGAGACTTTACTATGGTGATTCCTCTGGTTGATTTTGACTTCTACAAAGGAAGAGACTCTGTGTCATCCACTAAGGAGAGGGATGGCAGGGGAATTGCTCAGACTTTGGTTACTGGTGCCAAGGGGTCAACTGCCTTAAAGGGGCTTTTCATTTCTGAACCACAAGTGTGTCTGCCGACTTCTGGGACTTCAGACTGTCCTCCTACTACCATTGACTCTTCAATAATCCTGTCCACAGCTCTGCAGTCATCGTTGGCACACGTATCTTCGATCAATAAAGGAGTGCTATGTCTGCCAGTCACCCAAGAGCCTTCACCATGTACGCAGTCAGAGCCAAAGACCTTGACAAGTTTGTCTTCAGCTAACAAGACGGCTCCAGCTTGCATGCCCTCAGCCTCGGAATTTCCTTTGGCATGTTTGTCTTCGGTTACAGTGACTCATCCAGCAGATTATCCTTCAGCCATGGAGCCTCCGGTAGTACTTTCTAAGTGCATGCCTTCGGTCCCAGAGCCTACTGCTAGTTTGGCTTCAGTTCATGAGAGACCTGTGTCCTGCTCAGCCTCGCTGCCAATATCGGAGGTGTACCTGTCTACACTGTCAGATCCTGCTGCATATTCCTCTGCTCCAGAGATTCCTCCTGAATCCCAACCATTTACTGATGAACGTTCATCTTGTCCTTCTTATGCTTCAGGGGGATCACCAGAATGTCTGCCTTGTACACAAAACAATTCTCCCAACTACTTGACTGTAGCATCAGCGCCTCCCGAATATGCAACATCTGAGCCTGAGTCTTCTGCCAGCTCTCTCTTCAGAAACATCAAGCCAGCTCACGACTCGGGAGGGCCTTACATGCGAGGCCGCTGGACTTGCCTGGAGTATTACGAGAGAGAAACGGATGCCATCCACCACGGCCCAGTCACCGAACGAGTAGCCGACCAGGATAGCGGGCTGGACGGTCCGCGTTTGGAGTCCGGTTTGGATCAACCACTTGACAACCCTTTTGTTGCCGGATCCCACATGAGTCTGAGGGAAGGGACGGGCACGGCCCTCCAGCTGCAGCGCCAGTTGGGTACTAGTAGCCAAAGGAGGGGAATGTCTGCTGCAGTTCAAGATGTGCCTATTTTTGCTCCCGCTGCTAGTATGCCTGATGTTCCGAGTACTGTGTCTAACACTCCTATCAGTATGCCAAACGTCCCTGCGGTTGTATCCCACGTGCAACAAGGTGGCTACTTGACTGTCAATGGGAGTGCCAGCCTCGAACAACCCATTGGATCTCCAGGCCTCCAAGGCAAGGAACTTATGCAGGCGAATCTTTGTCACTTTCAACCACAAACCTTTACCCAGATGGATGACAGAGTATCCGAACCTCTACCTCAGCCGTCACCTTTCTCTTCCGAACATAAACATTTCCTGAAACCTGCTGTTTCCTCACCTCCTGTGTGTCCACTCTCGGCAGTGAGGCTAACAGAACTTCTACCGTTGTCTAAGGCATGTTGCACCAGCCTGCCTCTCTCCTCAAAGATGTATGCATATCCTCTTCCAGTGACTAAGCTTCCTGGACCTTCCAACTCTGCTTCGGGTCCTGCAAGTCCTTCATGCCTTTCTTCGAACCATGAGTCTCTTCCTCACCGAAAACCCACCTATGGCTCTTATAGACTGCGGCCTGCTTCTATTCATTCCAGCCCTTCTGCTTCTGCCCGTGGGTCATCGTTTCCGTCAGTGCCACTTCTGAAGACAAAGCGCTCCTATCATGGAAAGAAGATGTTTTGTGCGAGTAACGGCCGCCTGGAGTCGGCTGTGGAAGGGGGTATAGTGTCACGGCTCGCTCCCTTCGCTCCCGTTCCCGCCACTTGGGGGCATGTTTTGGGGTTTCTTCCCTACTGGACATTTCCTCCGAACCTTATGCTACAGTGTCCTGATGAATTGGGAGCGCTAAAACCTTATTTCCCAAATTACTTCCCTTCCGGATCCATTCCAGGTTTTTGGCAGCCAGCATGCTACTGCTACTATAATCAAATGACTATGCTTCCCAGAATGCCTGGCTCACTGCCTCACCTCCTCCCTTGCAGGACAAGGCTGGGTGGAGGATAGGCAACACCTGTGGCTGCAGGTGCAGCAGGCGACACGCCTGAGGGGTGTGCTCGTTAAGCAGCTTTAAAAGCCTCAGTCTGCTTCAGTCCAGCGCTGGTCATTGTTGCAGCGTTCCTGTCTTGACTGGTCCCTTGTTCCTGGTTCCTAGTTTTTGTGCCCAGTTTCTAGTTAGTGTTTCTTGTTCCTTGTCCTGGAATTCGTATTTGTATGCCTAATTGATTTCTGCCTTTTGGAAATCCCTTTCTCCCTTTCTCTGTCTGCAGGCAGCCTTTCTCTGAGCTTTCCTTTTGCTGTAGCCCAATTGCCTGTGTTCACTGTTTCCTAGAAATTGCCCTTTGCTACTGAAAGACTTGTTGCATTAATCTTTCCTTTACAGGTTTAGTTTCCTGCCTTTTCACCTTGGATGGGTGGGAAAGTTTCCCTTTTGAAATCGTTTTCACTGCTCCTGATCCTTGCCTTCTATTGGGATCCATGCCATGTTTTCCTTTACACTTTTACATTTATTTCCTATTTTATTATTAGGTATGGGAAGCTGTTGTAACTAGCCCCTGTGTGATTATCTTTTGTTTTCCACACTGTACTATTCCTTCTTGCCTCTTGACTTGGGTTTAGGTATTTAGTCATCCTCACTCTTTGCCTTTACTGCCTTCTGGGTTCTTGTTTGCTTTACAGGGTTGTGGGTTAGTACTGACTTCTGAGTGGTCTTTCCGGTCCTCGTGAATACGGACATCCAAGTGGTCTTTCCGGTCTTCGTGAGTACTGGCATTCATGTGGTCATTCCGGTCCTTGTGAGTACTGTTTCCAAATTCCTTATCCAGTACCGTCTAGAGTGTCAGTTTACAGATTCTGTCCCTGCTTGCCCTCTACGTGGGCTTAGCGCTGTCAGTATCTGTAATAGCATAGTGGGTAAGGAGTTTGCCGACTTTCCTTTCAGTCATAAGGAGGTTCTAAGTGCTTACCCTACATTCCTTTTCTTATAGTGGTATACACGAGTCTTGGGTATTGAATGCACGTTGTTATATTCAAGGTTGTTTACTGTGTATTTTGTGCACATTTCCCCTGCCATATCCATCGCCTTCTTCCTTTCCTGACAGAGGGGTTCCCCGAGTTAGTGACCAGAAGGGCCAATCCAAATCCAGTCTGAGGTGCAGTCCAAATTTACCAGAACCGTACAGCTGATCCAATTCCACCAGAGGTGTCCTGCTGCCAGTATACCCAATCCGATGACCAGAACCCTGACGGTCCAATCTTAATTACAGTGGACTGTAAGTATCAACAGGAATCATAGTAACCCATAGTATAATGCCTTGTCCTATCCCAACCTCAACCCATCCTCTCCCTAACTTAAGAACTTTTAGTAGGGTCACACCAGTCTGAAACCTTGCTTTGATTTCTTGTAATAGTAATCATTTCTTGAAAATGCTTTTGTCTTTTGAAAATCCCAAACCCTTAATATCATCCCAGGGGTAATCCGACTGAGTCCTCCAAGGCGGACACGGAGGTGCTGCGGTTGGTTTCTACGGACCACTGTGGGGCTTACTGTGTTTCAAACTGGTAACCAGCCTGAAAACCCTAGTTTAGAGCATAATTGGCATTGTAAGAACTGATTTCTGTTTTCATTTTCGCGCCTATTTTTTCAAAAACGCCTCTCTCTAAAACTTCCATAAATTCTTCAATTTGATAGATAGAAATGTAATTTCAACTCTCAGTTGCACCTAAGACCCTAAGCTACATCCACAACTAAATACCGCATCAGTGCATTTGAACCATTTTTATTAAAAATCGCATAGTGAAATTTTGCTGCAAATTCCCATTTTGCCAAGGTTTTACACGTGTCTTTTCCCATTCAAAGTGTGTCTTAACTTCCATTCCGATCTAAAGTGTGTACGGTTTTTTATCTTGTAGCTCATGATGGTTAGAATCTGTTTAGTGTTGCTCCCATAGGAATCTATGTCTATTAAAGCTTTTTGCACATTTTTCCTTGTTTCACAAAGCCATTTCCACCTGTCATTTTAAAAAGTGTCAATTTCCAAAAGCGCTTTTGTCTCTTGTTTGGGAGGGAAGACTGCATTCAAACACTGTACTCTGTTCTTCATTCCTAATACCTGCTGCTTACTTACATCTGTCTAGAATTGGTCATTTGTGAATTAAGAACTTTGCATGGGGAAATTTAACCTAAACACTATGGGCCTCATTACGACCCTGGCGGAGTGGGTTTACGCCAGCGGTATTCGCGGCGGACCCGTCCGCCCTACTACGAGTTCCCGTAGCGCCATGGAGCGTTTTCCGCCTGGTTTTTCCGGGCGGAGAAATCCATGGCGCTACGGGACCTTGTTGTTAATTACGCCACCGTATTTTACGGTGGCGTAAATAACGCCTTCCCCACTCCCATTATACCCTATGGGGCAAAAATGGGAATGGAGAAGGGTAAAAAGGGGAATGGGGATTTACCGCCCCGCCAAGGTCGGAATGGGGCGGTAAATCCGCCAACCCCCATGGCGCTATCGGCAGCTTTCCGCCGTGCTCCATGGTGCATTTTGCGCCACGATTTCCGCCAGGGTCGTAATGAGGGCCTATCTGTTCACAAATCGAAATTGTTATTTTTCCTGTGTTTTATAATATGCATTAGTACCCGGCGAGAGTGAAGCAGAATGCAACACGCATTTTGATTGGCTCTCGCTGGGTCCTTACCCGGCTGAGAATCCTTTGATTCTCGGGCCGGGATTCCAGCCGCCTTGTCCTCGGTGGGGGGCGTGGCAGCCCTTCAGCCAATGAGGAGGCTGGAAGCGGGGACATCCCCGCTCCGAGCCTCCCCGCGGCTGTGAGGCTGCCTTAACCCCCCGCCGGGGACTCGGGTAATGCTTTTTTTTTAAAACTCCCTTTCCTCCCTCCTCCCCCCTACTCCCACTTACCTGCTTGTTCCTGCTTCCCCGGCGAGGGACGAGGGAAGCCTCCAGACGTGTGGAGACTCCATGGCGGTGGCCATTTTCTTGGTCGTTTCTTTTTTTTTTTTCTATCCCGAAACGCTGCAGCGTTTCGGGACAGAAAAAAATGCTTGTAGTGCCCCGGTCATGCACATAATGCTTTTTTCGGGCCTATAACTAGGGGCCCCAGGGCATTACCTGAGTCGGTAATGCCCCCGCCGCTCGGGTTATATTGCTTAATTACTATAAGTGAATTCAATTGCTTGACTTATCTTCTGTTTTTATTGTCACCACTTGGTGATTGCTGCCCCATAAATATATATATATATATATATATATATTAAGATTTGTGTTTGATTTGAATTTTAAATAACTAAATAAATACATATTTACTTTTACCAACTGGCCTGATTCCTAGTCCAGTGTGACCTGGCGGGGGAGGGGGTATTTTGAGACGGGTGTGATATGAGTGGTATATCACTCAGAATATTGAACCTATAGACACAATAAATAAGTATTTCATTTGTGCATTGCATGCTAGGTGAGACCCGGGTGTGTGCCTGTTTGAAATCCTTAACAATCTCAAAGTAGATGTTGTTGATCATTTTCGTGTCCTTTATGTAGCAGCCAGTGAGCGTGCTGAGAATCTGGGTGTCATCCGCGTAATTAGTGTAGGTGACACCCTGATTGTCAAGACGATCAAAAAGAGGCTTGTTAAATATATCATATAGTGTGCGGGGCACGCAGGATCCTTGCGGAACTCCACAATTGATGGGCTGTGGCGGGGCAGATGCTGAGGGTGAGAAGACCCTAGTAGTTCTGTTTGAGAGGAATGATTGTATCCAGCTAGCAGCATTTGGTGAGACGGCTGCTGCTGAGGTTAGGTGCTTAGTCAGGAATTTATGGTCGACAAGGTCGAAGACAGCTGAGAAATCCAGGAGTAGGAGGATGGCTAGTTTGCCCTTGTCCTTTGATTCATCCATCTCTATCTTTAGATCTAGTAGAGCTGTCTCAGTGCCGTGTCTGAGTCTGAAACCAGACTGACGTAGACCTAGTAGGTCATTATCGTCTAAATGTTTCTGAATTTGGAAATAGGCTGCGCGGTCTAGGATTTTTAGAAGGAAGGGGAGTGTTGTTATAGGTCTATAATTAGTGGGTATGCTAGGATCTAGAAATGATTGACGGTTAAGGAGGGCTTCCTGCACCCTGACTCAAGATTAAACATTCAGTAACAATCGCAAAGGTTGCTGATGTAAGTAGTCTTGTAAATGTGGTTTATTCCATGAAATAGATGCAAAAAGAACAGCTGGCACGTGTTTCGACCACCTGGTCATTATCGAGGCTGATCATTAGTAATTTACAAAAAATCTATCTGATTACAGGTGATAAAATAAAATAAAATTGTAATTAAAGACAATTACAACATTGTTTAGCAACAAATCAACCAATGATATACATGGAAAAAGACCATCAAAACAAATAACACATTCATATCAATAGTCATGGCGGATAAGACTAAAATCAAATCACATAATTTCATGAAATGACATAGTCCAAAAAATTAGAAGAGACATAATGCATGTGCATAATCATGAAAGAATTACATACATCAATATTCCGAATATATCGATATGAATATGATAAAATCATTCTCATGGCATGATGCAAATGATGCACAATAGATATTATATCCAGAACATGAATATACACGAAGATACCACAGATAGAAACATTGCAAGTAGTCGAAAGGGTTCTTATGAACAAAACCCCACTGCTAGAAACACCAGTGACCCTTATCATGCAATTGGCAGAGATTGCCCAGACAAAAAACCCTCTTCCTATACGAAGACTCTTTCTTTGAGCAGACGTCAGGGACCGCAATGGGGGCAACATTTGCACCCAGCCTCGCTAACCTGTATGTAGCAGCCTTCGAGGAAAAAAACATCTATGGAATTCCCAACATCTGGACAGAAAGGATAGAAGTGGGGACAAGATATATCGATGATGTCCTTATGGTGTTCAACGGCAATGAAGACAAACTCAAAAATCTCATGATATGGCTGAATGAACAGAATAGATTCTTGACCTTCACCGGAACCCACAGCCAGGACTCTATCAACTTCCTAGACCTCCGCCTACAGATCAAGGACGACATGATAATCAGCAAGGTATTCAATAAACCCACAGACAGGAATTCCATGCTCCTTTTTGGAATCTATCATCCAGTACCTTAAGGACAAATCTACCTTTTGGACAGCTCCTTCGGAACCGCAGGAACTGCTCCATCACCTTGGACTGTGATGTACAATCCAGACATCTAGCCGAGAAATTGAAAGCTTGTGGCTATCGTAGGCGAACCATAAAACAAGCTAGAAAGAGAGTCAAAAATATACCACGGATATTACTTTGGAACAACAAGGAAGAAGGACGGAGTCAACGATAAAATCACGGCTGTGCTTAGTTTCTCCCTGATGGCAAATAAACTTAAAAAAGATATCTTGAAACTATGGGCCATTTTGAATGTGGGAGAAATGACGCTTGAGAAACCTCGATTTGCCATGAAAAGAAGAAGGAACTTATGAGACACACTGATAAAAACCTACAAGGAACCCGGGGAATGGACAACCACCACCATATGGAAGCAAGTTTCCCCGACTAGACATACTCCATGCAGACAATGTAGTGCATGTCCTAGCACTACCAGGACAACAACTATAGACATTGGTTGGAAGTTCCCATGGATGCAAAAAAACCTAACCAACTGTAACAGCAGTAATGTAATTTACCTAATCAAATGCCCATGTTACCTATGCTATGTGGGGATGGCCACACGCCCAGTCAGAACACGGATAGCAGAGCACAGATCATGCATTCTCCCCAAAAAATTAAATGACCTTCTGGTGGAACATTTTATTGCCAAACAGCATAGTCCTGCGTCATTCACCTAGACTATCAATGAAAAATTAACAATCCCAAAAAGAGGTGGGAACATACATACCATGCTATATAAACGTGAACAACTGTGGGTGTTCTGCCTTAAAACTGACAAACTGGGTCTGAATGAACTGACCAACTGGCAGACCCTAGCAACTTTATAAGTAGGGATCCACTCTCTCATGGCACCTCCGCATGACAGAATTGCGTTAGAGGCATATACAAGACCCCTTTGATCTCAAGCACATATGGCTTCATTCACGTCCATTTTCATTGACACTTACGGGAGCCATAGGTAGATCTCCCCACGAGGTAGACACTCTGGCTACACACACAGGGTAATTCATGATCAAACTAGTTGGAGCCTCTTTTCACCAGCAAACATGTGTCAGAGATAATGCACAACATACAAAATATTTGAAACACACAGACTTCTAAGATACTTATTCTTCCACGAGATATCCCACAAGACATCATAAGCACCAGGGGTATTGAATGCTATTCGAACAATGAAATTGAAATACTCATATCACACTACAAGATGGTGCCCACATCATGCCATCCTGTGATAGTCCCTTTTTTTTGCTGCAAACTGCTGCTTACCACGCATTCGTGCAGGTCCCATTAATGATAACAAACACGACCTTGCATACGAACACCGCAAGGAGATTTGAAGCATTTTTCCTGTGGCGATCGGACTGAGCAGGCAAGACTAAATCCCTGCATCTAGATCGCACATTGTGCGCCTGGCACGCTGTTTCAAGCATCATGTCCCCACGGGACTCGATGCTACAAAATAGATACACTAGATATACATTTAAAGCTACTCAAACAATGAAATTAAAATACTCATACCACACTACAAGATGGCGCCCACATTACGCCATCCTGTGATAGTCCCTTTTCCAGCAGACTGCTGCTTACCACGCATGCGCGCGGGTCACATTAATGATAACAAAAACGACCTTGCATACCTACACTGCAAGGAGTTTTGAAGCGTTTTTCCTGAGGCGATCGGACTGAGCAGGTAAAAGTAGATCCCTGCCTCTGTATCGCACGTTGTGCACCTGGCATGCTGTTTCAAGCATCATGATCCCATGGGACTCGATGCTACGAAATAGATAAACTAGATTATAACAATGTTAAATACACACATGCTTGTCATGTGAAAGCAAGCCCTCTGGCTTTTTGTGCCCTGACTTGGAAAAAATTATAATTTTTTCAGGTCGCACGTGAATGCGACAGAAACCACACATCTGCTGCTACTAGTCACCTACATTCCTTGATGTTGACAAAAGTCAAACAAGGATAAGTCATGACACTTACCCACAATTGGGAATCTTTAATTGTCAAACCCATCGTGACCAGAGTGCAGATACTCAAATTAAGTTTACTGTCTCCCCCCCTCCCCAATTGTTTGTACCATCTGCAGGTGGGGTGAACATAAGAGTGAATGGAGATATCCCTCTGATCATAACAGCATGATAATACATTCTGTGGCCCTGAAGAAAGTGGAAATAACCTGTAACCACTGAAACCGGTCAGCCAACATGTGACCATTTTGCAGAAAAAGGATAGCACTAAGGGGCACTTTGATTAAAATAAATACTCGTATTACATCTGCTCATTTTCCCCCCAGGCGGGTAGAAAGTGGGCTATGAGTGTACATTGCACCAGACTAGAATGTTTGGATGCAATCTGTCCTTTGTGATACCAATTAAGGATGACCTTTTCCTTTTTCAGTTATTTTAAAATAGCAGCCAGTATGGCCTTGGAATCGTTTTTCGAAAAAGGTGTGTCTTTGCGGAACAAAGGAAAATATTAAACTATGAAGAGTTCCATTTGCAAAGCAAACTACACACATCAATTGCTCTTGAGAAATCCTAAAGAAAACCAATTGTGAATGTTTTGGTGATGAGCTAGAGATAGGGCAAGTTTTCTTGACTACTATCCCCTCACCTTAGATAAGCGATCCACCAGTGCTTGCTAGGGATAGAAAAACAATTGGGCTTAGCTAGACATGTTGGAGGGCAAGCTCAAGTGAGGCTACATGAAGGGTAGAAATTGTGAAATAATTGTGAATTGTGTACACCTGTGTTCTCATTGTGTGATAACGTAATTTGGGGGTAACAACAGGTGGTTATCCCTATCAGTCCTTTTTTGTGTTATGGGAAGTAGGAGATACATGTGAGTGGAAAGGCAATTGGATGGTGCAGTAGTGATGAATACAGAGTTATCCTGTAGAAGCAGCTCATGAATGGTGTTACCAAAGGGAACGGAGCCTCAAGTTACGTGCAAGCAACCAATGTAATTTTAAAGTATAAAAATCAGATGCAAGCGGCCCTGGCGAATATCTGTCCACTCACCGAGGAAGACATGGTTTGGCCTTCCTCAGATGTATTGATATTGGTGTGTTGCAACACCGGCACCATATGGTTCACATAGCCCATTTAAATAGACAGTAAGACATCACTGAAATAAATATTTGCTTTGCCCTGAAGAAGACGTTCTCAAATAATCAGAGGAAAACATCAAAACTAGTTTCTCTGAGCTCTAGACGTGGCAAGTAGAGCTATTTGTCCGTAGTCATAACTAGTAGTCTAATAGCTAGCACTTTAACTTGGTTTCGGCAATGTTTGAAAGCTGCAATGATCCGTATTACAACTGATTTAATTGCTTGCAGAAATGTGTCTTGCAACAGTAAGAATGGTGCACTTGTCAGCACTTTTTTAACACACAAAAGTGGAAGCAATAGTTAGAAAGCTGCCACAGCCTCTATTCCATTTGATAAATGTTTTCACTAAGATGTGTTGAATATATATGTAGAGATTACAAGTAGGAAGTGGACACAGTTACTCTTCAATCCAGTTTACACAGTGCAATATAATGTTTGTTGTGTAATGTGACTCTGTTGTTTACCTATGATTGTTTTTTGTAACCTTTGATAACATCACACTTGCGTCTAAAGCATTATACCATTTAATAAAATGCTTTGAATGTATATCGATGTACAGAATATATATGCATCATACTTCATCAGACACCGCCCTCTGCCCTCCCCCACAGACCTAGCCCCAAACCTTCCCACACCATCCTCTTCCAAACATGTGCCCACCATATCACTCCCCAGCATCATCCCTGCTCAGTCTTCAAATCCTTAAGTACTGCTTGGCCTTCCCTCAGCAACACCTCTTCCTCAACTGCCCCCCTGAAGCTCACACACGCCACATGTACCCAAGTATCCCCTCAAACATTGACTATGCAACATCCGGACCCTCACATTTCTGCCCACTTTTTATTATTATTATTATTATTATTATTATTATTATTATTATTATTATTATTATTATTGTATTTATTGAGTGCAGACCTAGGTTCGGGAAGCAACTGAGCAGTTTAGTGTACAACTATACAGATACACAAGAGAGCGCTTTACAAAGGTATACAGCAGTAGAGATTTATAACAGAGTGCTTTTCGCAGATAACAACAGAATAGTTATACAGCAGGATACGCACGGTCACAGAGGATGGGTACAGCTGTACAGGGTGGCGAGGAGGAGAGTGAGGGACGGTGTCTAGGGAGTCTTGTATGATGGGGGACTTGATGACCTAGGATTTGAGGAGGAGAGACTCCTTGAAGAGGACCGTCTTACGTTTTTTCTGAATTGCAGGAGTGTGGAGGTGAGCCTGATGCTGGTGAGGTGGAGCCACCAAAGTCCTAGGGTATAGACAGAGATTGTTTTCTGTCTGGTCCTTTCCTTTTTACAGAGGCGGATTTCAAGTCTGCACTTGTCCTGGCTTCTGGTGGTGTTCTGTCTGGCGAGGATGCTGAATTTATCCCGTGAGATAGCTGGGTGCTTTAGGGTGACTGATTTATAGGTGATGCAGTAAGACTTGAAGGTGATTCATGCATGCAGAGGGAGCCAGTGAAGGTTGATGAGGGCTGGGGTGATGTTGTTGCATCTGCATAGAAAAAAACACACTGAAAAAAGACCCGTTAGCAATGATCAATAGACCAATTTATGAAACATTAATTGAAGCATTTTTTTTTTTTGACTGATTTCTGTTTATTCATAGATTTTGGTGCATGAAATTCATTATCAGTATAACATAATCGGAACTCATAGTCATAAAGCAATATTTATACCCTGGAGCTAAACCTGCTCCCACACATTCATGGGTATCAATACAACCACTTCTATAGTTCGGTCATACACATAATTACAACATGCATACCATACAGACATAACCATTCATAAGGAAAAACAAAAAGATAAATAAACAAAGCACAATGTGCATATTGTAATGGTTACGGTCGTTCGTCAAAAACAGGTATGTTACAAAAGTATGGAGATTACTTCACCTCTTCTCTCAATCTAGAACTTAGCCAACAGTTGAACTAAACTTAAGGTAGGCAGTGATATTGTCAGTTATCACAGTACAGGGCTTGATTGACAAAGTGTTTGTATCTGATGTCATCGACTCAAGTTTCGGCTTGAATGGTCCTTAAATGACAATCGGACCAGCCTCATCCTGAATTAAGGTGTTAACGGAGAATAGTCATAACAACCATGAAGGCGTGTCTCAGAAGATAACCGTCCCGGAATTGTGTAGTGTTCAATGGGGCTGGATAAGGATTCCTAAGCAATGTACGTCGACCCAGCGTCACGGGTGCAATGTTGAATATTGACAGGGCCGCGGCAAGGTAGAATTCCTATGACCAAGTTGTTTCACTACTGGAAAGAAAGTCACGCATTAATTCAGTACTGTCTAAACATGCAAACAAGCGCCCTCTTTTTGTATCTGCATAGACCATTGATGAGGCATGCAGCCAGGTGTAGGGCAAACACTTCTCAGGGGCACAAGGGAGGATGACAGGAGGCCTTTGAGTAGGGTATTGTATTCATGCAGGTGGGGTAGAATCAGTGCTTGAACATTGGCGAAAGCTGTCCAGAGGGAGGAATGACTTGACATTCCACACGAGGGAGAGCTGATACCAATCTGTCTGAGTTTTCTTAGCTATGTGTGTATTTAAGGAGAAATGTCCGTTGATGTGAAACCTGAGGGACTTGGCACAGGATGTGAGCTTGGGTGTGAAGACCTCAGGTTTCATAGTTGATAGCCAGGTGTGTATGTCTGGGTGTTTAGTGTTAGTGGCGATGAGTAGTAATTCAGTCTTGGAGGGATTGGGCTTCAAGTATGTACTGGGCATACAAAATCAAATCAGCGAGAGGAAGGTTTTGAGTATGTGAATGTCTGTGATGGAGTTGATCTTGAGGTATAGTTGTGTGTCGTCAGTGTATTGGTGGATGTGGATGTTGTGTGTGGCTATGATGGCTATGTTCAACTTAAAAATCCCTGGGGACAGTATGGAACCCTGCAGGAGTCCACAGGTTATGGTTAGCATTGGTGATCTAGAGGAGCCAATCTGAACACACTTCTGGCAGTTGGCAAGGTAGGACTTGAGTCAGTGTAGGACAAGGCCACTGATTCCCATGAGCTGAAGTAGGGTGTCTGTGAGTGCCTGGGTGTCTACTGTGTTGGAAGCAGCTGAGAGGTCGAGTGGAGCCAGGAGGCAGGGGTGGCCGTTGTCAAGGATGTTGAGCGTGTGGTTGACCACCTGCATGGTTGCAATTTCTGTGCTGCATCTGGGTCTGAATCCAGATTGGTCGGTTTGGAGGGGATTGTTGGTGTTGATGTGTTTCTGCATTTGTGCAGCTACTGCTTTGTCGGTTATCTTACTTAGGAAGGGAAGATGGGTGATGGGGTGATAGTAACCTAGGTTGTCTGGACCCAGAGTGGGGTCCTTTGCAATGTTGATTATCTCCAGCTAGGGAAGGAGAACTTCTGTGGGGAGGGTTGTTACGCTCACCTGGCTCCCACAGGGGCGTCGGTCAGACCCGGACTGCTGCGGCCTCCACCCACGTGATGCGTAGTGCAGCGATGACTGACTGGATCTGCCCTCCTAATCTTGTCTGCTTGACTTATGGAAATATTCTCCTACAAGTGGAGCGATGGATTTAGCCACTTGTGGATTCAAGTGATAGCACCCCCACTGTCCTCCCCACTAATCACCTCTGGAGTGCCCGCTCAGCAATCTCACCTTATATTCTTGAAGGATGAGCTCTCCATCCTGCGAAGTACGCAGGGGCGCTTTGATGACCAGTTACTTCACTGGCCTGAAGATATTGGAAGAGTTGTAGATGAATCCTGACTCCAAAAGGTCCTGGCGAAGAGCCGTAAGTATATAGTTCGTAAGAGTTCAAAATGTCTGGAATTCACTCCTGTCCAATTCCTCTTTTTATCTTGCAGCTTTGACCCAATAAGAAGATTGACAGCTGAAAGTGCTCCGGTAAAAGTCTGTGTTACCCAACACTGTCCGGTAAATAATGCCAAGGGTTTAACTTGCTGCTTTCTCATTTTCTTACGGGTGCGGCATAAGAAGATGTGGCGTGCTGATGAATAATACCTCTGGCGGTAAAATCAGGTAAGCATATGGCAGCTAAAGAGATTGTCTCTGCCTGTTCTCTCTGCTCACATTGTTTTTTCTTGTCCCCCTTAGGTGCCGGGATTCGGCGATGTAAAGATGAAGACAGCGCCGGATCGAAGATATGCTGCGTGGAACGGTGAGTATGGCGCGGCGCTTCTGCTGGCAATGCAACGCTTTTAACATAAAGTCTTTCCTCTGGTTAGAAGATGCGATGAATCCGGGATCAGGTAAGAAATCAGGTAATACTCTTGTTCTAACCTTTGCTTCTTTCCTTCTTTCTAGGTGCTCCAGGTTCGAGGCAGGCGTGACAGAAGGCTGGATGCTGCTGCTGGCACGGTGAACGTTACGCTGCTGGATGCAGAATAACGCGAAGCATGCGCTGCTCTTCGGGCGTGGTTTAAATAGCCTCCAAAGTAGTCCCAGGTAGGTATTCCTCCCCGACCACACCCGAGTAATAAAATAGTCCCTAAGGTAAAGTAGCCCCTTCCAGGCCTCACATGGGCTAGGATCTTCTTGCAGCATGGTCTGCATCAAGTAAGTGTGCACCTATGAGCCTGGCGCCTATGGCACCAGGACAGATGTCCCATATAAGCCTGGCGCCATAGGCGCTAGGACTGAACCCAGACAGCCCCTAGCAGGGGTGCTGGGTTTTCTCAAGGCAACACGATGCCTGCTCCATGGGCTGATGGACGTGGTCTGGATGCCCGGGGGTATGCATCATGACAAGGGTCTTAAGGATAGATGCTGGGAGGCTGTCATCTGTATATGGTGTGGCTTTGAGGGTAGACAGTGTTTCTACCAGGTCCTCTATAGAGAGTTTCTTGAATGTTGTCCAGAGTGTCGAGATTTCACGGGGAGGGTTGTGAGGTGGGTCTGTAGATGCAGAGCTGCCGAAACTTGATGATTTTGTCGATGAAGAAGGTGTTGATGGTGGTGGATTTTTCAATGGAGTGTGGTATGACAGAGTCAAGCATACTTTAGTTCAGCACCACATTTACAAATCAGTGAGCTTATCGTCACATCTTACAGTCAGTACATACCCCTTACATCACTTAATTATTGCATTTTCCACCCCATCCATGGAACGTTATGCCACATCAGCCCTTGTAGTGACAATATCTTTAGATACTTTGGAAGACTGTAATGGGTATCCATCTGTTTCTTGTGATTTCTTTATCAGTTAGTTTATGTATGTACCCCATATATCGATGGGTTTAGCTCTGTGATTTAGCAGTTTACTGTATTCTAGTTCCATGTCATTACAGTATAGGATGTCCGCATGCCATTGGTTCATTGTTGGAACGTGCGTTCTGCCCCATGTCATTGCCACCTACCTCAAAGCCAGGAGCAGAAACAGCTCAACTAGTTACCACATGTTGGCCCGGATTAGTTTGGTATATCCGAGTAGTGCTGCCAGTGGGTCCTGATTCAGCTTTTCCCCCACTATCTCGCCTATTGTCTCAAGCACTTGTCCCCAGTTAACAGAAATCTGTGGGCAGTCCCATGCCATGTGCAAACAATCCACTGATGCGCTGTGGCATCTTGCACATCTGTCTGAAGCGTCGGGACATATTTGATGCACCTGGACTGGTGTATGATAGAACTGGTGCAGGTATTTAAAGTGGATTAATTTTATCTAGCATTAATGGCCTCTTTCTTTGTACCTACACAACAAAACTTCCAGATTTTACCTGTTATTATGTGTCCCAATGTTAGTTCCCATTTCTCGCGGGGGGAGATGCCTGTTTCATTCCTAGAAGCGAGGCATATGGTGTGCAATGTTAAGACTGCTCTTTCCTTGCAACCACCCTTAAATACTTTATCTAGTATTGAGGCCTCCTCCGATTGCCCGGGAAAGGACGGAAACAACTGTTTTATAGAGTTTCATAACCTGAAGTACAAGAACACCTCCTGGGCTGAGAACTCCCCCCTGTCCCGCAGTTCTGCCAGTGTTATGAATTGCATGCTTGGAAACAGGTCTCGAAAGCAAGTTAGTTCCAGACATTTCGTGAAGGTGACATAGCACCTTTCACTGGTGAGAGTGATCCCAGGGATATAAATGATCAGTAGTTCTGGGGAATAGATTGTGCCACCCCCTGTTTGATGTTCAATTCAGGTCCCGGCTCTACAGGTTAGTATCACCACAATTTTTGCTCTAGATGCCCTGTCGGCTCAGTTAGGATAGTGGATCGCAAAAGAAACTGCGATGCTATCACTCTCGCCGCCTCTACATGTTCTCGATCTCCCCGGTCCCTGAACCAGTAGAGGAGGAACCCCTCCTGGGCCATGTTGTAATAAGTCTCAAAGTCAGCCAGTGCCATTCCCCCCTCATGCAGCAGTGCCAAAGCTTGTCCAATGAAACCTTAGCCTGTTTCCCTGCCCAGTCATGCATCCTCATTAACGCCAGATCTGTCACCAAAAATGGACACAACATATATAACTTTATTTCCTCGGAAAACCCAGACATCCTTTTCATCACAGAAACCATGATTTCTGTCTGATCCATTGCTCACAAGGCATTCCCCTCAGTCTTCACATGCATTGCTCACAATAGAACTAGAAGAGCAGGAGGGATCATCATTCTCCGCATATCACACCTCTCCATCTCACACTACGAGGAGAAAGACAGCAACACTCTGCAAATCCCACCAAGTGAACATTCTCTTCAACCCTTTTCTTACCCACAGTGTCTTAATGATCTACAGACCTTACTGCTACAACTGAGACTTCACTAATGCTCTAAACGACTTTGTAGTCGCCCACCCATACCTCACCATGCTAGGAAATCTCAACATATGGTTTGATGCCCCACACAACCATATGACACAACCACTTCTAGACAACCTGGAAACCCTCAACTTGACTCAACTGGTATCAGGTGCAACGCACACTGCAGGACATACCCGAAAAGCAATTTTCAGTTCCTACAATCTTATTTCTACGCTCACCCTGATCACTCATATGGACGGACCATGGAGCCATCTTCTTCTCGCTTTTGAATCCTAACCTTCCTCCCTGCTTGACTTATAATTGACTGCCCATCAATTTTCCACTGTGAAACAAGATTACAGTAACTCTGGACTTTTCACACTCCCTGCTTTCCTACCTTACAAATCTGCCATTCGAGGTGGGCTTACCCTCTATCAGCCATTTCGGCCTTTGGATCGCCAACTGCCTCAAAGCATTCACCCCTTCCAAATTAGCCTCCCACAAAAAAGACCCTTTGCCAAGATGGTTCAACCCTTCCCTCAAAACCTTTAACATACTCAACCACAAGATGGAACCCAGATGGCAGGCTGACCCTTCTCCCCATTTTAGAGCAGCACAAAGGCCAAAAAATCCTTCTACTTCACATAATCTCTAATGCCAGTAACAGCAGCAATGAATTCCACAAGATCATCTCAGAATTCAAGACCCCTCTCTGCACTCCCCCAATGTGAACTCCCAAGCACTCTGTGATTCTCTCTAAGGACTATTTCTCCAACATTTCAGTAGAAAGAAGCCGCGCCATCGGTGCAAAACTATCAGCACTCCCACCCTGATCACCTGCATCCCTGCCCAAACCATCTAACCCTCCCACATCCCACCCTATCTTCTTCTCTTTCTCTCCCATCTCTCTCGCCGAATTCCTGAAGCTACTTGCTAGCAGCCACCCATACAGATCCCCTAGAGATCCATACCCTCCTGCCTTCTTCAAAGAAATAGTTTTTTCAACCTGTAAGGAGGCATCACAAGATCTATTATTAACTCCTTCCTCAGCTCAGGCATATTCCCAGCAGTATTATTGACATCATACATCAAACCCCTCGTCAAAAAAACCTCCCCTCAACCCCATCCTCCAGCCAACTACAGACCTATTTGCAACAAGCGCTCCTCGGCCAAAGTTACAGACCGAACAGCCTACTGCCAGCTTTGACTCTTCACTGAATGTAACCTCCTCCTTGATCCCACCAAGTCCGGCTTTACAACCCCCTGTGGAACTGAATTGCCCCTAGTCTACATCTGGGATGACATGAAAAGCACTGTAGACATAGAAGGCTGTGCCGCACTTAACCTCCTTGACCTCCCAGTGGTCTTTGACACTATCGATCACATCATCCTCACTAACGGACTCCACTCGATTGGCATAAGGGAAGCAGCACTAAGGAGGATTTCCTCATTCCTCGCCAAAAGATTTCAAATCACCTTTCTCCTTTCACTTTGACCCCATTCCTGTCACCATTGGGGTCCCACAGTGCACCTCCTTATCTCCTCTACTGTTCAACCACTACATAAGCCCCCTCCCTGCCCTTATTTGATCATATAACCTAAGCTGCTGCAACTACACAGATGACATCCAGATCATCTTTAAGATCCCTAAATACACCTCCATACCCCACCCCGAACTTGCATCCTGCCTCTCAGAGATCTACCATTGGATGATGGCCAAATGCATCCTCCTCAGGCCTGGAAAAATAGAATTCATGATCTGTTAGAAGACGGCTTTCTTTCCCCAACAAGCCCCTTGCCCTGATGCCACATCCAACGCAGTAAAGAACCTGGGATGCACAATGGACATGATCTGACACTCTCACACCACATTAACTCTGTGTCTAAATCTTGATATGTACACCTCCGCATATTAAACACATCTTACCTTAGCTCTCTTACCCTCACAGAATCATGGCCATCATCCTCTCCTTCCTAACCTACGCCAATTCACTTCACCTGGGCTCAAATGGGCCCAAAACACTGCAGCAAGGCTCCTCCACAGCTCTGCACCCCAGAGAGCACATCACACCCAACCTACGCATCCTCTAGTGACTTCCTGTCAAGCAAGAGGCGCCACTTTCAAAGCCGTTTGCATCACGCGCCATCACGCACCATGCCCTCCACATGATGTTTCAAATGGCTCTCTGACTTTGATGAAAGGCTGTTTTATTCAAAGCAATTCCATTGCATAATTCCTTCTTACAACGTAACCACGATTTTGCAGTCAATTATATATTCACCTCCCTCTTCCCCTACCTGAAGCTTTTTCCACTTGATTGCCATGTCCTACTTATGCCACTGGTCCCTTCCACTACTTCTTACACTCTTCTTTTCCAACTTCATATTTTCATCCCATCCTTTCCCCGCCTTTTACCAGCCTCCATTTAATGCCTTTTGTTTCCCTTTTCCCTTTTTTCCCTTTTCGTCTCTGTTGTACCTGCCCAATCTATGTATGCTTCAAACCCCATTTACTTTCCCTTAATCTAAGAATACCTAAACTGTAAACTATTTAACAATTTAAACTTGAAGATTTTTCAGTCAGTCAGTCAATAAAGAACAGGCAATTTTGCCATAAGAAGCTAGAAATACATACACTCCAGAACATGTACATTGCAGGCCAGTAAAAGACAATAATGTTTGTTTATTTATTTAAATAGCGCGCCAAACCCATAGGTATCTGGGCGCATAACGAATAATAAAACTCAATAGACAGTAGATTTCGAAGCACAGTTTTGGCACTATAAAATTCTTATAATCTGCAGCTATAATCATTGCCACAAGCAACCCGTGATCAGGTGTTGCTGGCTCCACCAAAATTGCTTGTCTAATGCCTTGCTAAAGAGGGTGAGTTCTGCTGCATGCAGCAGCCAGCCCTCCCTGGCATGCGACCCTTGATGAATCCGTTTGGGGTGGTGCCATACATCACTGCGCATCTTCAGTACTCACTCCCTTACATCTAATGTCCTCGTGGCCAGAAATAGAGGCCTCTTGCACCAGTGGGACCCCACTATGGTCTGCATACTGCACAACCATTTGGGCACTTTTGAAGAGTTTGAGTACTGGCGCAAGAGCATGAACATTGATGGAATGGACAGCAAGGTAGGCTTTCCAGTTCTTTTGAGGGACGCCATCCTTACTTTTATGCATGCAGTGATTGAGGGGGCAACAAATGTCTTAACGTATCTCACCTCACCACTTCCCCGGATCAGATGAAACTGTGTTCATGTACCTCACCCACCATTTCTCCACTTAGCTTTAACACCAATGTTAGCCATAAAACCTCTTCCTGTGACCCAGCCAACTCTTCCACACTTTGCTCCTGACTCCAGTAACGTTTCCGCTAGCAGCAGTCATCTGTCCACCGTTCACTCTCACTGTTCCTTTGCATTCCTTTCTTTCAGTTACACTCTATAGAAAAATCTTTTTGTTTATGCTCTATCATACTGAACTGAATGCAGGCTCTTTGACCTGATATTCAACTGTTGCCAACAGTTCCAGTATCCACTTCCGAATTTCACATATTTTATTGGGTGAGCTGGGTAACATAACATAACGCAATGGTATGAGCATTGTAAGGAAGGCACACTGTTCATTCAGATTTTTGGTGTGTCCCCATTGTGCCCTACTACCCTAGGGTGCACTTTCTTAATTGTGGTTCATCTTTTAGTAGGCAGAAGGGGTCAGCGACTGCCATCAAACTTTGAGATGCGTATTTATGAGTGTTTTCGGAGCAATGCTTTCTTACACATGACAACAGGCCATATAATTATGTTTTTTTAAGAAGTATTTGTCCATTGGGCCCTCAAAATGAATCAGGTGCCTTGGGCCCTTCTTCTAGATTCCATCCCAGAAATATACTTGAATAAAATGCTCTGTGGCAGACTTGCCTCGGACATTTCCTTTCCTTTGGAATGTCATCCTGTTATACAGTACATCTTTAAAGTCTTCAATCATCATCTCTATCCAGACCTTCATGTGGGACACCCACATTTCCTTATTGACTTTATGGATAAGAAAACATAGGGCCTCATTACGGCCATGGCGCCCCCGTAAAGAAGGGTGCCGGTACAGGACCGGCATCCTTCATTACGGGACGCCCTATTATGAGGTTCCCTTGCGGGACCCAGTAAGGACGCCTGGTAAAACCAGGCGTCCTTAACGGGTCCCGCGAGGGGACCAGGGAGCTAATAACAGGCCCGTTATTAACAGGCCTGTTATTAGCTCCTTCCCCATTCCCATTGAGCCCTATGGGGGCTCAAATGGGAATGGAGATGGGTTTTTCCAATGAGGACTTACAGGGTCCTCCATGGTTGGAATAGCCCGCTAAGTCCTCATTGGAGGAACCCAGTACTGGAACCCGGTATGGAGGCAGCCATGCCTTTATTAAGGGCAAGGCTGCCTCCATAATCGTAATGACGCCCATAGTCTGTGGATCATGATAAGGGCATGGTTGTAAATACAAAACAAAGTAATACTGACATGCCCATATCACTCTCCCAACAATTTGTGATCATCCTATCCATAAAAATGTTCACCCCATCGACATCAACCTCAGCTCTGTAGTTTGATATACCCTAGTGTACTACCTCTCTGCACAATCCCAGTTTACCTATTTCAAAAAAATGCCTGCACTGTATAATCCCAGATAGAACTTCCTCCAATATATATGTATACAGTCAAATATTTTTTATTTCACGCACAATATATTTGTGGGTAGCTACTGCTTCACATCTAGATGCACTTTTAATTTCTGCCACTGTTTTATACCTAGTTACCCTTCAAGTTCCGCCAATGTTTTATGTCCAAATGCACCTTTTAAATGTACTGTGTTCAATCCAGTTGCTTTTTGTGGATGGCCACTCTGTTGAATCTAGTTGCATTTTGAGTTTAACCCACTGTCTTTCCTCTAACTGTGCTTCAAGTTTTACCATTGCTTTAGATTTATCTGTGCCGTGAATCGTTGCCACTATGTTGATTCTAGCAGCACTGTGCTGAATCGAACTGCATTTTGAGTGTAGCCACTGATTTAAGTGTAGCTGCACTTTACATTTTGCCACTTTCTATAATCCAACTGCACTCTGAAATGTGCCAGTGTGTTGAATCTCATTGCACTGTAAGTGTAGCCACAGGTGCTATTCATGCTGAGCTTTGAATACTGCCACCATCTAGAATCAAGCTGCCCGTTAATACTTCCATTGCCTTAATCTAGTGGCATTTGTATGAAGCCACTGATTTGAATCAAGCTGTGCTTTGAATCCTACCCCCAACGTTATACTAGCTGCCCTTGAGTGTGCTGATAGTGCTACTGGCCCATAATCTCGAATTTAGCCACCAGATCAGAGGCTGCGAGCTACCAATCGTGCCAAGCAGCTCCAAGATTAGACGGGCACTATAGCACACCACAAACCTGGCCTACTCTGCTCCCTGTCCACTCCCTCCACTACCTCCCCTCTCTGCCACCCACCTCCACTCCATCCCTTCCGTCCCCTGCACCTTCCACACATGTAAACCTTGGGGATCCCCCCTCTCCTCCCTCCTGACCCTGACACCTCTGTCGGGACACCCCTCACAGACCACACCTCAAACTTCCATGCCCTCCCTTACCACCCCCCTCAGAGTCTTCACCCTAAGTGATATTTTGGCCACCCTCCCCAATACCCCTCTCTCTGCAGCCCTGATAACACTTACACACACCACAGACGTGCCCATGAACCCATTAAAACACAGAATGTGCAACACTTGAACACTCTCAACACTGCACACTTCATCCTATATCTCCCGATATGTGCCTACACCCTCCCCTACACCATTACAACCTCCCCCATCTCACCAAACACAGTAAAGTCCCTCTTCAATCCACCCCTCAACACCTTCAGCACCTACTCCACTCAGCCCTATTGACACTGGCATCCCCCACAAGAGAGTCTCTACACCACCCCTAACAACATTACCCTCTCCCTTCATTCCAACTAAAACAAAGCCCGTTGTTGCCAACAAGGAACACTGTATGCACTCTTATGGGACCAAAGTACAGTGAAATATTTCATGCAGACAAAGGCTGCACAGTACAGATGAAACAGTCGAAAACATTAATAAAGAGATTTGAAAGACAGTTATAAGAACAATCTTTCAGCAAAATGAAATTTGACGTTATCTGGGTGGATCGCCTACCCTTGGGTCACATTCAAATTATGACCAAAAAGGTAAATTAATTGTACGATCACAATTTTTTTTTTTTTTTTTTTTTAAACTTTGGTTTTATTAGTAGTTTTTAGAAGGAAAAAACAAACGGCAACGCTGGGAGCGTTGTGATCATCACTTTTAACATTGTCATAAGACCCCCAGGTTCCCTCCCCCCCTCCCCCCCCACCCCAACTCCTCCCCTCCCCCCAGATCAGAGTCACTTCAAAAGTCGGACAGCTGGAGCCGTCATCGTAGCTCGTTGTACGTTGCCACAGAGGTATGCTATACTCTCACGTCCAAATTGGCTGGATGAGATCCGCTGTCTACCGGGTCCTGGGCTACTCCTACATCCTTGATTGAAGCATTCCAAACCTACCCCCCGCCAACTCGCCAGAGTATTCTCATGTTGTCAGTGGGGGTCCCAACCCCATGCCCCATAGACCCCATACCAGTTAACCTGAAAGGAGCCCAGTTCATTATTTACCATGGCCGTCAATTTGTCCATTAAGAACATGTTTTTGAGTTTCTTAAGCCAATCTTCTTTGGATGGGGTCTCTGGGCTCTTCCACCTTTGTGCAAGGGCCACTCTACCCGCACGTAACATCGTCTCCCACATTCTTGGGTACCTATACAGTTCAGTGTCCTCCGGGGGGAGGCCCAGCAACATTGTTAGGGGGTTGAGTGGGATTAGTTCCTCGGTGACCTCGGCCATCCACCCCTGTACCTTCTCCCAGAACTCCTGCACCTTGGGGCAGGACCACCACATATGCCCCCTCGACCCCACTTGGCCACAGCCCCTTGGACACCTGGGGGACACTCCCGAAAACATCTTGGACAGTTTCAACGGGTCCCTGTGCCAGCCCTGTAAGATCTTGAAGTTGTGCTCCATGTCCGATGTAAATAGGTTCCCATGGAATGCTATCTTAAAGACTTTGGACTACGCCTCCTCTGTAAGTGGTTCTCCCGCCAGGTCGTCCCAAAACCCTCGAAACCCTCTTCTCCCCTCCAAGTTAACGGTGTTCAGTATTCGGTACATTTTGGAGACCGCCCCCTTCCTTGATGTGGCCGTGTCCAGGAATTTTTCGAAGGGGGTCAGCTGTCTCCGTAGGTTCTGGCCCCATGATTGGTCGCAAAGGATGCCTTTCAGGCGCAGATATTCAAAGATTGAGAGGGACTCCCGCCCCAGTGCGTCTCGCAGGGCCTCGTATTCGAGGAACTCGCCCTCTTTGAACAGTTGTCCCGCCCATTCCAGACCCCCGTCCGGCCAGGACTGGGCACTCCTGAAACCCCTGCTACATAGTTTGAGTGGGTGGCCCCAAAGCGAAGACATTGGAGAGGGCCATGTCGTGAGGTATGAGGTTGTGGGTCCCTCTTTCCAGATTGTCCAAAGTATTCCCAGGGTTGGGTGGGCTTTCAGTTTGCTAGGGATGAGTCTGCGCGGCAGCCACAGGAGGTCGCGCACTTTCAGAGGGTGGGCATCCATATCCTCAAGGTATGACCAGTAGGTGCCCATCCCCTCCTTCATGTGCTCCAGCAAGACCCGCAGCTGGGCGGCCCGGTAGTAAAGGAGAAAGTCCGGTAGTCCGAACCCGCCCTCCTCTCTGGGTAGTGTTAGGGTGGCCTTTCCTATCCTCGGGGCCCGCCCTTGCCATATAAACTCGCGGATTGCTTTTTGTAGATCGCGGAGCAACTGGGTGGGGACCTCCGTTGGGAGCGCGGTGAATAAATATAGTAATCTCGGCAGAACGTTCATCTTTATCGCTGTCATGCGCCCATACCAGGACAGAATCATACCATCCCATCTCCTCAGATCTGACGTAACCCCCGCCAAGGTAGGCCCATAGTTCACCGGGGCCAGTCTCGAGAGATCTCTAGTCAGGGTTACCCCCAAGTACCTGATGGAATCCTTCCCCACCGCAATCCCCGCACACCTGTCCCGGGGGTCCAACCTCGGGTCCTGGACCCTCATGGGTAGGAGCTTTGATTTTGCTGCATTTATTTTTAGTCCCGAGAACTGCCCGAAGGCTGTCATCAGACGCAATAGGGGGGGAGCGAGGAGCTGGGCTCCACCAAGTACGCTAGGATGTCGTCAGCAAACAGGGAGAGCTTGAACTCTACTTCTCCCCTTTTGATCCCTTTGATGTCGGGGTGGGCCCGGACCGCTATGGCCAGAGGTTCCATCGTCAGGACGTATATTAACGGAGAGAGTGGGCACCCCTGTCGTGTTCCCCTCGTGAGGGGGAATGAGTCGGTGAGTTCCCCGTTCACCTGCACTCTCGCTGTTGGGGCTCCATAGAGGGTGGAAACCCAGGTCCTGACGTGAGGCCCGAAGCCCATTCGACGGAGGAGGAGTTGCATGTACCTCCACTCGACCCTGTCGAATGCCTTCTCGGAGTCCAAGGAAAGCAAACTAGCCTCTAGGTCTGATTCCTGGGCATAGTGGATTAGGTAAATAGTCTTCCTGATATTATCTGAGCCCTGCCTGCCCTTCACGAACCCCACTTGATCCCCGTGTACTAATTTGGGCATTATCCCCTCTAACCGTTTACCCATCACCTTGGCTAAGATCTTAACATCTATATTTAAGAGGGAGATCGGGCGGTAGGAGGAGCAGTCAGTGGGGTCCTTTCCTTCCTTGGGCAGTACCACTATGATGGCTCTCATCATCGTTTCCGGCAGGGTGCCCCCCTCCAGTACTGCATTGAACACCCTCGCCAGGTGTGTGGCCAAAATGGACCGGAACCTCTTATAGAAGAGTACTGAGAACCCATCTTCCCCCGGGGACGTTCCCGCCTTCATCCCACCGATTGCATTCTCCACCTCCTCCTCTGTGACCCCTCCCTCTAGACCTTCTGCCATTTCGCCTGTCAGGGACGGGATCTGGATGGAGTCCAGCAACTCCTCAATCTGAGTGTCTTCCCCGGCATATTCTGACGAATATAGTTGTTCATAGTAGCGTCGGAAGGCCGCTCCTATGACGGGGGTGCTATGGTCTAGTGCGCCCTGTTCGTTTCTGATCGCCCTCACCATTCTGCTTCTCTGGACCTCTCTGAGTTTCCAGGCCAGGATTTTATCGGCTCTATCCCCCTTCTCATAGTATTTTTGTTTCACTAGCTGGAGGTTGCGCTCAGTTTTATGCAACAAGAGATCTTTCAATTGAAGTTTGTAATTTTCTAAGGCAGTGATCTGTTCCATAGCCAAGGGTGCCTCCGGGGGGCCTCCCGGCTGGAGCTGTGCGATCTTTTCCCTAAGGGATTTTTCTTGGGCCTCCCTTTCCCTTTTTTTCTGAGCCCCCATTCTTATTAGAACCCCGCGTAAGGTCGCCTTGAAGGCGTCCCACAGCACGTGCGCACACACCTCGCCATTGTCGTTCAGCTTGAAGTATTCCATAATGGCGTCCTGCACTTCCTGCGCCAGGACGTCGTCCTTCAGCAGGGAGTCGTTGCACTTCCATCGCCCTTTTCTGCCACCTCGCCATTCCCCTATAATGGTGGTACGGACCAGGTCATGGTCGGACCAGGGGACCGGGTCAACCTCATAGAGACATATGGGCGCAGGGACTCGTCTACCAGGATGTAGTCTATTCGGGAGTATGATGTGTGGATTGCAGAATAGTACGTGAAGGAGGGGTGTTCTGCCCTAGGGGTCGGGATGGTGTCCACTAGGCCCAGCTCCGTGTTCACCCTTTGGAAGGAGCGGGCCATCATTTCGTCTGCAGCCCTGGTGGGTTGGGATTCCAAGCGTTTCCTATCAACTTTCGGGTCCAGGACCATGTTAAAGTCCCCCCCCACCACCATTAGCCCGCGTACGAATAATTTCAATCTGTCCTTCACTCCCTCCCAAAATTGCGCCTGGCCTTCATTGGGGCTGTACACAACTGCAAGTGTTAAAGGGGAGCCCCGCAGGGAGCCCCTCGTCAGCAGGAATCGTCCCTCTGGGTCTTTCAGTGAGGCTTCTACTTCAAAGCCAATTTCCCTCGCTAGCACTATGGCCACCCCCCTTTTCTTGGTCTTGTGGGAGGCGCTGAGGACTTCCCCAATCCCCCCCCCCGTAGCTTTGGTTCTTTCCCCTTCGCCCAGTGCGTCTCCTGAAGGAAAAGCACGTCTAGTTTAGCCCTCCTGAATTCCCTGCAGACCAGGGATCTTTTGGTGGGGGTGTTCAGTCCCCTCACGTTAAGGGAGCCCACGCCCAGGGTAGGCAGATCCTCAGCCATTGTCTAAGAATAACCAGCTACTGGATAGCTGACTCGTGGCACTTTCCTTGTCCGGCTCATTTCGTGTTAACCTCTGATCTCCCATTTCCCTTCCCCCCCTCCCCCCAGGTGGTCCTGTAACCTTTCCCCAACTGACCCCTGGTCCCCCCTGTGAACGTAACAACATCAACAAACCCCCTACCCCCCTCCCCCCACCCCGGCGTCCAGCCAAATAGTTCTACCATTGTTGGTAACTGGCCGGACCACCAGCCTACCGCCTCCTGCTGGGTGAATATCCAAATTAGAGCCTCCATGAGCCCCCCCTACCCCCTCTCCCCCCCCCTCAATGTAACTCTCATACTTGCTGTTCCGGGAGGATCCACACAAGTTCGGACCCCATGGTCCTGGAGCACGGCCTGTCTGCGGGCCGGAACAGATGGTGAGTCCCCGTGATGAATTCTTTACACGGTTCCCCCGAGGCTGATGACGCCTGCCGTGAGATGCCTCAGCTCCCTTCCTCGCCCGGGTCCGACAGTCCCGCTCCACCCTGGCCGGGTTCCGTGTCATTCCTGTCCGTTGATGGGGACGGAGGGTTCAATTTTTTAAATTTCCGTGGGCCAGTCTTTTTTCTCCTCTCTCCTCGTGACCGGCGCGCTCTGGCTTCATCCGCGGCGAACCCGGAGGGTTCCCTCTGCGGGGTCGGGTCCGTTGCGTATTCCTGTATTGCTCCCCTTATATCTTCCTCTGTAATCAGGTTCACTCGTTGGCCTTCGTATTCAAACATGAGGGAGAAGGGGAACCCCCATCTGTAGCGCACCCCCGTTGTTTTCAGCATCTGGGTCAGCGGGCGGCACATCCTCCGTTTGGCCAGCGTGTATGAGAGGTCCTGGAAAATGGCCACCTGAGCGTTGTTATAGGTTATCTCCCGGGATTTCCTGGCCTCCTCTAGGACCTTCGCTTTTTCAGTGTAGTAGTGGAAGCGGACCAGAATTGACCGGGGGCCCCCAGCTCTTCCCCCCGCTCTATGGATCCGATCAAACGTCGGTTCGGTTGTCATCTCATCCGAGAAGAGGAGGGTAATGATGTCCCTCACTACCCTGGTCAAGTCTCTTTCCATCTCCCCCTCCGACTCCGGCACCCCGAAAATTCTGAGGTTGTTCCTCCGCTCTCTATTTTCAAAGTCGTCCATTTGTCTTGCCCTCTCCTCATCTCTCTTTTCCAGGGCCGTTAGTCTCAGGGCCGTGTCCAGCTCCTGGGTCGCTGCTGAGGACTGGTTGGACTCTAGTTGTGACAGTCTATCCTCGACTTTGTCCACTCTGCGGTCCATGTTTTCCATTTTTTGGGCGATGTCTGCCCGCATGTCCCTAATCTCCTGCAAGACCGAGGCAAAGCCCTTTTCCATGGTGAGGGTGGGCAGGGGTGGGGTCTCGGAATGAGACATGCCGGCCCGTCGGTCTGGGTCGCTGTTCTCCCTGCTGGTGTCTTGGTAGCGGTACTCCTGGAGGGTATGGCGCCAACTCATTCGGTTCTCCTGCTTCTCCCCTCCGCTGGTGCGCCCCTGGGGGCAAGGGACAGAGCCCGGTCGGGGGACGCGCTCTCTCTCCTTCCGGTGTGGCCCTCTGTGGGGGGCCTCTCGTGGGCGGGCACTCGCCCCACCGACCTCCGGTGGGGGCCTCACACCCCCTCCCCCCCTTGTGTCCTCTGTCTTTGGTAGCAGTTCTTAGGGTGGGGGGGAGCGGCCATGGCTGTCCAATAGCGGTTTGTTGGGGGGCTCTCAGGCGCGATTCCTCCAGCGAGAGCCCCCAGGCGGGCACTCGCCCTGGGATAGAGCCCAGGGGCCTCCACCTAGGAAAGTGATGGGCTCGAGGATACTCTCCTCCAAAAGATTTGTGACCCCTCCAGGGCTGGGGGCGTTTCCCCCCGCGTCTTCCCGACTTTTTTTCACTTCTTCTTTTTTTTTTTTTTTTTTTTTGGGGTGGGGGCTCGACAGGGGGGGGGGGCGGGGCCGACTCGCCCCTCCGAGCCCACCGATGCGTCCCGCGGCTGGTCCCCCGGGGTCCTTGAGGGTTGCGTGGTGGCTGGGGTGGGCTCCCCCCACCTACCTCGGCACCGAGTTCGGGAGCGCGGGCAAGCCGCCTCTCCCTAAGCGGGTCGCGGCCCGCGTTTCTCCCAGCTCCTCAGCGGGGGACTTCCCCTCCGCGACGGCTCCTCGGTAGGGTGCTGCAGGGGTGTCGCCGGCGGGTCTTCTGCCGGGGCGCCGGCGCGCTCCGTGTTCGGGGAGGAGAGGGGGTCGTGCGCGCCTCCGAATACAGGCCGCCACTTCCCCTCTCGATGGTTGAGACGCTGCCTGGGGCTCTCCGGGGCTCCTCCCTTCGGGCCGCGGAGCTCGTTCTCGGGCCCCCGGGGGTCCCCAGATGCCGCTCTTTCGCCTCGGGGGGCACCCGAGGTTCACGGGTTCCGTGGGCCGTGGATCTCCCGTGGGGGGGTCGCGGGGGGGGCTCAATCCCTCTGCGTGTCCCAGTTACGGCGGGAGCGGCGTGTTCAGGCTGCCATTGCCTGTGCGCCCCCTGGTGGCCTCCCGATCACAATTTTTAAAACAAGAATAATGTTCAAATCAAAAGATGACGTATAGCAACTTTTCACAGACAGTTTCCCTAGTTCTATTCACTGGAAGCATACCGTTCAAAAAGGCATCAACAACATGTTCTGCAGTGCTGGATCGTAAATATATTTTTTTTTTGGGCAAATCCAACAAAATCCAAAAAGCTCAAAATGTGATAAAAGCAACAATTATAGCCAACGTGTTTCGGATTTAATCATCCATCTTCAAGGCTTTTGAGGCTTAATATTCCCCATAATTTCAAGATAAAACTCAACCTGAGTTCAGTCGTGTGCCTGAAAACACAACAGGTGAATATACTTAGAAAGGTGTTTCATATTTTCAACAGTCTTTATTATCAATTTCAAGTGCAGTAGGGTTCTATAGTCCCTGATGGTCTAGAGACTATACCCTACTGCACTTGAAATTGAAATTACAATTGGTTAAGCACAGGGATACGTATTACAATTGGGTTATGCTTTAACTCGAGTGAATCACAAATAGTTTGTGCCCTTCCCGCCCCCCACCCTACATCCCCCATGCTCCTCCCCTCATTTCCCTTCCAATTGCACACTGACCCCCGAGAGGACTCGTCCAGAAGTTCCCCGGCCCTGCACCAATTCCCCCCCCCCCGATTAGCTCTCTGTGACACCCCTCAGGCCTCCTCATTAATGCCAGATCTGCCGCCAAAAACAGACACCGCATATTCAACTTAATTTCCTCTGAAAGTCAAGACATCCTCTTTATCACAGAAACCTGATTCTCTGATGACTTCCGACCCATCACACGTGAGGCATTCCCACAGCCAACACACTAATTGTGCACAACAGAACCAGCAGAGCAGGTGGGATCGCCATCCTCCACAAACTAGAATTTCATTGTCTCACACAAGCATGCAAGGCAGACTGCAAAACAATCTTAGTGAAATTCATCATCAATCAGTCCCTCACCCACAGCTTCTTTATCATATACAGACCGCTGGGCTATAACAGAAACTTTGCTGATGTACTTAGCGACTCCATGGTGACCATCCGGGTCACCTAACCCTCCCTCACCAATTTAGGAAACCTCAACACCTCAACATATCATTTGATGCCCTGCATAATCCCATGACTGGACCACTCCTAGACAACCTGGAAGCCATCAACATGACCCAACTGATCTCAGCATCACACAAACCGCAGCGCATACCCTAGATGCAATTTTCAGCTCCTCCAATCTGATCTCCACACTTCCCCCGAGCACTAATCTGATAGAACATGCAGCCATCCTCTTCTCTCTATCAACTGCACTCTTCCTGCAACCCATCCCTTGGTCATCCTCCCAAGGCCCTCCTCCTGCCACATCCAACTCAGTAAATAAACTTGGATGTTCCATGGAGGCAGATCTGAGACTTTAGCTCCGATCAACCCTGCTTACAAATCTTGATATTTTCACCTCCGCATTCTTAGACGTATCTTCCCTTACATCTCCTACCAGCACAGAGCAACAGCAATAATGGATATCGTCCTCTCATTCCTAGACTACGCTTTCGCATATCAACTTAGAAAACTCTAAAGGGTACAAAACACAGCAGCGTGCTCCTCTAGGCCCTTCACCCCAAAGAGCACATAACTCCCACCCTTTGTGTCCTCCGCTGACTCCCTGTCAGCCAACAGACAATTTTCAAAGCCATGTGCATCACCCACCATGTCCCCCACAAGACGGGCCCAGAATACATTCAACACAAACTCACCCACTACCAATCCACTAGAAGCCTCTGATCAGGCACTGCATTGCTCCTTGTGAGTAATCCCTCCCTTCAAATCAAATAGTATAGAGCGATTCCCTTTCTCAGTACAAATCCCTACAATCTGGAAAATGATTCCCCTTAGCATCTGCCACTTAGAGGATCACATCGAATTTCTGGAAGGCCCTCAAGATCTGTCTCCACCCCGCCAGCATCCTGACAACCCCCAGGCCACACTTTGTGTTATTTGGCCACCTGTCAGATAGGCCGATGCAGCAATACACCCCTCATGAAATGTACTGAGGGATGGAGAGAATAAACTTCAGCAGACCATAGGACGGAATCCGTGCAACATCTACAAAACCAAGAAACCAGTCAGGATACTCGGGTACGTATTGCACTCCATGATGTTGGAAAATGTCCAAAGGCACAGCCAATCACCCCCAAGCATCTGCTATCATAGACTATTTTAAGATACTTCACACAACACCTTTGCCATAGGAATGCAGCTATGTCCCACAACATAGATTCAGTCTAGTTGGACACATTGTGTGTCTCCTGCACTTACATACTTTCCCGACTACCTCACAGCACCCATCTACATGAATTCCAGCTTGACAGCGGTAGCTAACAGGGACTTGGCCAACTCTGCCAACCTTCATATTGGCTAAAATATACACATTCATTCTAAACTCCTCTGATGAATTTCCCATACCTTGGACTTTGGTCCCCCAAGGGTGTTCACCTGCATTGCTTTGAGGCCATACCAGAGGTAAAAGGCATTATACAAATGACCAATGACATTACATTACGATTCCAGCTGTTGCAGACACATGGAGAAATACAAAATCTGACAATGATTATAAATAAAATAATCCCAGTTCTGTTACTGTAGCACAATCATGTTGACAAAGGACAACACTGTACAACCCTGATACATTATGATGCTTATGTATTCTGTTCTATGGGTGCACATTTGTAATGGTGTGATAAAAAATGACATAGGGGGTCATTCCGAGGTTGGAGGTAAGGGAAAAATGATGCCGGTAAAGGATTACTGGCATCGCTTACCGCTACAGGCTATTCTGACCTGTCAGACCGCTATTTACGGCACCGTAAACTACGATGCCGTAATTATCGGTCTTGGGTCGCGCACGGGCCCCACCATGCCGAAATTAGCGGCATGGTGTAAAACGGAGCTGATCACAAGTAAGGAGCACACGTAAATAACAGCCTCCTTACGGCCGTAAAGTACCTTACCGGCATGGAGTACATACAGGCATCTCAGAGGAGTAAAGAACCCTGAGCAGTGGTTCCCAGAGCCACAGGTGCACACAATCAGCACGGGTGGAGGCAATGGAGTCTGCCACAGCAGAAAAGGATCACACCCACACACCACACCCCCTCCCACACCAAGATGACACCAATAGTGTTAGCAGTACATGAAGCAAAAGGCCCTGCCAGCAAGGGCACAACCACAAGAACTACACCAACGAGACCAGGCCCCCCCACTGAGGTGACACAGAGTGAGAAGGAGGGGGAGACAGGCCCAGCATGCAGCACCAGTGCAGCCTCTGTCACCATCCCAACAGCTCCCATTCCCACGCAGCAGGTCCGGTCCCTCAAGAAAACCCCTGAGCAGCAACACACCCCCTACTAGCTTGACTGTGACACCATCACCACCATAGTTGGGCCGAGTAATTACGAGATAAGCGAGCAGCATACAAATACACACCGCTATCCCGGCACAACTGAAGGTGGTGCCTGTGCCCCACACCCATGCCACAGGCACCTACCAGCACACAGTGGGGCCCATGCATGGCATGTCACAACCGTCCATTACATGGATGCAGAACCAAGTGCTGGATCACCTCCTCAAGCACACAAGGGGCTACAAATCCCTAACATGGACTACCCAGGAGATATATGACCCAAAAGCTGGCCCCCATGCATTGGCAGGCATGCCAAATGACATGGGTGCCCCTGACAGCACCCGCGTGGATTAGGTGGACCTGCATGGCATGCAGGTGGCGGATCGCAACCTCAAGCAATACCACTCCCCCAATGTGCAGACGGAATGCAACGCAAGCAAGAACATCACACATGGGTGGGCCCGACATCCAGGAACAACTCATGACTCAATGGGCCAGCTGAACTCCACGCTACCATGCCGCATGGGGCGACATGCAGGATGACGTGCCTGGCTGCTTGGTGAGTTGTCTGACTGTGTCATGCCAGTGCATCGGTGCCATGAGGTGGGTGCCTGCATAAACAAACTGGGTCGAAATGATGAAGCCAGTGCACGATGTTCACCCCACCAAACACTGTGCCACAGAACCAGTGTAATGGCACATAAGTACAGATTCCCACATCGATGGTGTAAGGCACACACCAAACACAACATTAGCAACATCTGACAAGGCCAAATCCCACAACACATGCACCACTCGTTGGCAGCCCCCACAACCGAAAGGGCATATAGGAAGACACACTGCATATGCAGAATGTGGCTGCCTCCAGCATGTCACCACACCAGAGAGTCATCCCTGGGAGTGGATTGAACTGAGGGCAGCAGGGATACCACACCACATCACCGGTTCGGCACACCCATAGGAGTAGTGGAATTCACCATAGTATGGATCAGAGCAGTATGATGAATATGAGCCACTGACTACAGCCAACACACCCAACTACGGATTCACACAGTACACAGCACTTCATGGATCTAACATCAAGACTGCTGCATGCATCAACGAAGCACGTACCACGTGATGTGCGTGCCATTGTTCATGGACCATCTCGTAGTCGCGCCCCCCTACAGCATTCCATTGCAGTGGACACATATTGTGGCCATGAATGGGATAAATGCATCCATGGACATGTGCGTATGGGCATCAATGCCCTGCTGCCATGTCAGACAAGTTCAGTTCTCCGCCATGACAGTCCAAACACTTACCTTAATTGGCTAGACATGCAGGTGTTGGTGGCTGTCCCTTGACACCATGGTACGGGACCCCTGTCAGAAACCCACAGAACAGGCCCAGGGAGCCCTAAAATACTGGCCATACCCATGCATGCGTGGAGATGAAGCAGTCACCTGGCTTGAATAAGGCACATATGAGTTGCCGAAGCTGGGCTGGTGGGGGACCCATCTACTGCAAGGTGGTGTCCAAGACCCCCATGTCATGTGTAAAGCTGAACAAAATGTGCATCCCTTGGAATGTGGCTCTGTCCCCTGACATGGGACTGCTAGCACCAGATGAAGAAGGAGTGAAGGAGGAGGAGGAAGGGGCAAGACAGCATCATGGAGGCGGTGCACAGGAGGGACATGTCATGATTGGACATAATAACCAAAACGCAAGTCAGCAGAGGGCGGCGTTACATGGGCACACAGGGCACTGGGTGTGTATATACTTGTAGACCATGCACTGTCAGACGTCATAATACAAATGCTCAATGATGAATGTCCACACAGGTTAAACTTTGCAACTCCAATGTTGTATTGAAAATTTAAATGGATGAGTGTGAACATTCCCTCCACCCCCACACCGACCTCCCCCCTAACTCCACAACAAACCCTCACCCCCTACCTACCTCCCCCCCCAACTCCACAACAAACCCTCACCCCCCACCCCACTCCCCCCAACTCCACAACAGTAGTCCCATGTTGTCCATTAAGGCCACATGTGGCAGCAATGCCGGCTAATCCATGCTCCCGGGGCCCGGGGGAGGCATGTCCCGCCGCCGCATATAACGCAGAGTGCGTTGCGGTGGGCTTGCGGGGTGGATCAACTGGATGAGGGCGTTTCCTCCTGCTGAGGCTGCTGATTGGTATGCGCAGCCTCAAGGGCATCTGCGATGCGTCCTAGGACGGTTCCATGTGATATTTTCACCGCAAAAATATTGCAATGCAAAAATATCGCCATATTTTTGCGGCGAAAATAACACATGGACCCTGCGGGGGACACCCCTGCAACCTCTGCAACATTTTTTTATGTGCAGGTGACACCCCCGAAACCCCCGCACCAAAAACTTTCGACACCAAAAATATTGCCTATGGCCGTTCCTGACGACCATATGTACGGTGATATTTTTGGTGGCGAAAATATTACCTGATACCCCTAGGACGTCACATAACCTGTTGGTGCTCTCTGTGACCGCCTGACGCATTTCCCTAAGTTCATCTAGCCACTCCACCCTGGCCTGGCGGTTGTCCTCCATCAACCCAGTGATGAGGGCAGTCAGCTGTATTGCACGAAGTGCATCCATTGATGGTTGTTCATCCCTGCATGGGATTGGGCCTACATGCCCTGGCATGGCCTCGACTGGGGAACTGGGGCCAGGATCAGCGTCTCCCTGTGTATCGGCACGTGCACTATGGCCAGGTGTTTCAGGCTCCCCTGAGTCACTGCACGATGCCTGGGGGACATTGCTGGGCTACGGGGTGTGGACTGTGGGATAGAACTCCTCCTCGGACGCCCCACAGATGGACAAGGGGCTGTCCACATTCTCCTGGGGGGCCATAGCTGCCACCTCCCCAGCAATGCTAGACTCCTCCGACCTTGGGGTGGCCATTGTGGCAGGCGCCGATGCAGGGAGGGATTGGTGTGGTGCATCCTCCACTGACCTTTGGGGAGCCGGGGTGGGTGTTTTTGTCCAGGCTGGTATGCTGCGGACCCTGCCTCTGCCCGTGGAGGTGGTTGGACGGCTCGTCTCAGGCTCCCCGCTCTCATGCTCAGTGCCTGTGGGGGTAGAAGAGAGGGGCGACATGAGTGATTGTTTGAGACGCTAATTACATTGATGGCTGCATTCACATTTCAGTCATTTGGGGTTTGTGGCCTTTTGGCCGTTGCAACAGCACTAGTACATATGCATGTGTATGATATGTACGCAGTTGTCGGAGTGACTCATCCTGCCCTGGTAATGTGCAGTCTGGCTGGCACACTGCCGAACCTGCTGCACAGTGTGCATAATGGGATTTGCCAGTTAGTGCGCTATGGTTGATGTGCGTTATGTACTTGCACTTGGCCCTTGATAGCGTGGCAGTTGGCTCTGCATTATTTGGATGGGGGAAGGCAGCATGACAAGGTGCCTTTGATGGCCCTTGGGGGAGTATGCATCATGTAAATGCCATTGGCAGAGTTGACTTTGGACACTCACCTCCATCGGCAGACGACGTTGCCCGCACTCCATATTGCCAACGCCCTCTATCGATTTGGACCCGATCAATGACGCGCATGCCTCCTCCCATGGCTCCAGTCTCATTGGAGAACTTGGGCCCCCTCTGGTCTGCAGTGCCTGAGTCCGGTTGGTGGAGAGGAGGCTCCGCACCCGCACCCGTAAGTCATCCCACCGCTTGCGGCAGTCCTTGGAGGTGCGGGGGTGGTGCCTACTGCGCTCACCTTTTGGGCGGTTTGTGCCCAGATGTTTTTTTTCTTGATTATTGCCTCTCGCCGCATGTTGGTGCTGAACACAACGTCAGCATGCTCCGACAGGTTGTCCACCATGGCATGCAGCTCTTCCGGGCTGAATCGCTTCTTGCGGAGCCGGTCCGCAGACTTCTTTGGGGCTTTTGGCATTGGTCCTGGGTATGTAATCCTTTCCCAAACTTCAGATTGCTCCCAAGGATGCTGCCTGAGGAGGATGGCAATGGATTGTGTTTTTAAAGATGGCCGCCGCGCTCCTTCCCGTTCCTGTGCGATGACGAAATTTCTGGTTCTGTTATTTTGCGGTGACCGTAATTTACAGCATCCGTAAATTACAGTCACCGTTATTTACAAACGTTGCTGCTTCCGTGGTGGTGTTGTTAAGTACGTCTCACAGCATGCCGGTAGGGGGTTTTACGGGTCATTTAGCGGCATGCCGCTAGGTACTTTTCCAGCATGCCGAAAAACGTGTGCCCGCGAGGTCGTAATGGGCCGCAATTAGCGGTCTGTCACCAGGTCGGTTTCGTACTTTCCGCCATGCCGGAAAGTACCTGTACTTACCTCCAAGCTCGGAATGAGGGCCATACAGTGTGAAGAAAATCTTGACAAGACATTGCTGGCTTTCTGTAAGTGAATACAGAGTTCTATCACTTATTTATTTGTTTTATTTATTGGACCTTATATGGCGCCTATACACAAGTGGTTCCGGGCACCACAAAACAAGATGGGTGGCGTGGGGGGACATGGTAATCACAAAAGAAGAATAACTAAATGGTTATATTGGCCTTATGACAATTCTACCATGCAAGTGCTAGATAAAGTGGTAAGTGCAAGGGGGATGGGATAGAGGGAGAGGTGCAGGAGTGTGGTGCTGGGCTGCCAAGGTGGCAAGTGCCAGTGGAAAAGGGGGAAAGGGAGAATGAGTGCGGTGGACAGGGAGGACCAAGTTGGGCTAGTCCGGGAGAGGGAACCCGAGGGTAAGTGCTGGGAAAAGATGCTGGGGGGACTGGTCAGAGTTGGCCTGGCCCCTGTATGACACTGAAGGCTGATGCATTTAGGAGTTGTAGGAACCACATGTGCAGTAGACCATAATGTGCAATAAACAATAAATAACCTTAGGTTATCTCGGTAAAACATCATGTTAAGTGGATTAGAACAGTAGGAGGAGGAATTCACAAGTTACATAAAAGTATGCATTTTAATTGTGGAAAAATATCAGGGCTCCTGGTTAAGACCCCATTCTGACAGGAGGACTATATATTAAAAAACAGACAGATCATTGAGGTTCTCCTTACACTGGCTAAGTAGTGCTTACCCACATCAGACCATGTAAGGACCAGGACACAAGTTGTACTTACTAATGCTAGAATATGGGTTTCTGAGTCCCCTGCTTGAATGAATACGACCATAAGTCTGAATATGTTTTTTCCAGATCTTATGGTCAAATTTTGTCTGTGTATCTCACCAATTTGGATGAGTGATCACATTTTTTAGAAGACAGACTAGGCCAGACCGACGGTTGCCATGACAACCGTTCCATAACAACAACATTTTTTTAAAGAAAGAATTGTTGAAGTAAGATTTTGCGAATTATCAGACACACACCATTAATAATGGATTTGCACATAATATATCAGTACTGAACGAGTCACAGCTCAGCGGCACACTGGACACTGCCATGTACGCTATCCAAAATGGCCAACCGCTATAAACACATCGGTCGCCATAACAATGCTTCGTTGCTGATTCTGCCTGATGACGTGGTTGAATACTCGCGTAGGTTATAGTTCTCCTCCCTGAGTTTTGAAAATGGTACAGCACACACAAGATGCGCCTTTCTGAATACACCATGATCCTGTAAGTAGAGACTATTGAGCCACGCTCTTCTCTTACCTTTTACAGAGACGCACTCTGTGTCCTGTTCTGAAGTACATGCCCATACAAGTGGGACAACTACGGGAGATACGTTACCATCACTATAAGCACGGCAGCACATCACTCGGTCCACTGAGACACAGTATAATAAAGGTAATTTGTGTACATGTATTGCACTCTGATTTTTTATGCACGAGTACCACCATAACATTGGCATGGGTTACTCAACCATTCTTTCATGTTTCACACAGAGCCCACAGGGACTGGAACCATACTGAGCTTACCCAGCGAAGCAGCAGCCCGCTAATAATCAGCAGTCAACCCACTTGTGTCAACTTTAGCAGACACACCAGAATGTTGATCCCATGACCTCCCTTCTAGACAGACTGTATTTTATACAGGTAAGCCATTCAGATTCCTTCTCGGCTTACACCATTAGAAGTAAGACCCTTATATTAATTATTTAAATTCAAATCTGGCACCTGCCTTCGTCACACAGGTTGTTTTTCATCAATGAGAAGTATGAAGTCAGTCAAGAGGCTACCCAATTTACCGCGTGTGCTCACTCTCTTTGTTTGAATCCGTGCAGAATCACTCTTTCTCTGACACGGTAAGATAGTTTACCATTCATTGTTACATAAGTCACTAGTGATGTTTTTTGCTTTACCTATCCCTTGATACCCATGTACTGACACTGGCCTATTTGTTTCATCTTATAGGCAGCACACACATAGAGCAGTCCACTCGGCATCCTTTCGTCCTGATGAAGGCCCACTCAAGAACGGCTGTCACAACAGCCAGTGAGGGCCAAAACACATCTGTGTAGACGAATTCTCAATCCTAAACGCAGTGCAAAATTGTTAACACTGCTTCTATTAACATTTTTCATGTTGTCTGCTTTATCTATGTAACAATTGTTTTGGTCCCTGTCGTGGCATTACACAGCAGTAGGTTGTGTATTGTCTAACTCCATTGTATTGAATTTTGAGTCTTAATTATCTCAAAATTGTTTTACAACATCATGTATTTGTTTCATGTTTTTGAATGGAAAAATCTATGTTTATGTGTGCCATCAGACCATTAGGTCGTTACCTTTGAATACAAACACTTTCTACCAACACAATAAGGTGTGTCTTGTACCTTGTATACAACAAACTATTGGGCATATGTATAGGTAAGATTGACCCTTTCAATTGTTTTTTTACTGCATTTTAATTGTTCCAATGAATACTGTGTTAAGTGGAGCCATCAAGCCTGGGCTTCTTAATCATAGCCTATAGAAATTGTTTATCGAAGCAGACAAATATTGACCATGTGTAAAGGTGCAAATACTTTGCAGGTGGGCAAAATGCTACCAGGCACAAAGCAGGAGGTTAACAACTCAAATTCAGAGTGACACCCTAGCACGCCACAATCCAAAGATATAATTGAAATGGACAGATAAAAAAGATCAAAGCATGGAAGACATTTTTAAAAGTAGCATGACTTTTAAAGAGCTTGGTCGGGTCTTGAACGTCAATCAAATTCTTGTGTTTCTAATTAGGACTGTTTTTGCTAGCAATGTACTACTGTGTTTTGTCCCTGCACTTCCTAAAATCTTGATATCTGCAAACTCTCATCCCTCCCCTTGGTCCCTCTTATTTGCCTCAGCCCACTGCGGGTATATTCTGGTCATAGGACTAGGCAGAATAACCACCTCCCCCTCATCTTCTTGCTTTATATTTGTATGTATGTATAAAACTTCATTCAAATTGTATATCAACCATTCATCAAAGTGTATATCTTAACAGAAAAATCTTATACAATTGAAATCAGAAAAATCAAACATCATCGTAATAACACAGTTCATCGATATATTTGCATAGTAAGAAAACCTGTAGAAACCACGATTCAATGTTACACTGTACTAATAAAAAAAATCTGACGATTCTCATATCATGTTGCTGCTTTGAGTAAATTATGGTGGCGGGGGAGAGATTTGCTCTGATATTTAAAGAATAAAATACTCATGGTTCAATACAAGAAGCCAGGTATGCGTAATCAGGAATACATTTGCCAACAGTAATTTATTTCAGTATCGGTATTAGATATGGGACACACAAATCTACATATTTCTGACTTCAATATAAAACATATAATCTCTACTTCTAATTATTTGGGCAAAATGGACAATGGCATTTACACGTTTGTGTTGCTTATTTCTACAGTAAAGCAGGAGTTTAATGGCAAAAGATTAAAAGAAAGTCTAGTCACTTTTCAACAATCATGCATAAGTAAAGAAAGTAAAGAAATTCTTATATGGTTTGTTCTCTCCAAAATCATGCCATTCTTAGCTGTTTCCACTCATTGCAGCCCTTAACTTCAAAATGTCCTGTCTAATTTCTAGGTTAGACTGCATAAATCTAGTATGTCATAAATTAGAAGATTGAATAGTTGTTAAACAATACATACCGTTGTTGTACCACAGAATTTTCTTCATGCTTGGGTAAGACATGAGCTGATCTAAGGTGATATTAGTAAGCACTGCTTTAGCATTGAATCACATTACTTACCACAGTGTAAGAAGTGCTCTATTCCATAGCTCTGATACCTTGGCATTCCAAGGTCCAAGTAAAATGTAAAAGCAAGTGTGCATCAAGGCAACCCCAATTATTTATGGCCAAATTTATGTTCAGAGGTCTGAAATGTATGCGGTTCCTCAAAGCCCCAGACCTTTGGGCTTTATAGCCCTGTGGCCTATGCATAATAATGATAAAAATCCATTATAATAGGAAGAGGCTGTCAACTGGGGTTAGCCTGAGTTTAGTAACAACAAGGTTGGGGAGATATTTTGCAAATGTCACTCCCAAGTATGTAAAACAGTCTCACCCAGGAATCATCCCAACCAATCCAGTAGTACAAATTAGACCCCTTTTGGATTTGGTTCTAAAAAAAAAACAAAAAAAAAACGGACAACCACTGATGTGGCTGCATTAGCATTTAAGTCAATTGAAGGTATATGTTATGTTATCTTGCATTTGTATAGCAAACACTTTCTGCCATAGTTTATGGCTTCAAAGGGTTTTACATATCAGAGAGGCAAAGGAGGAGTATGATAGAACATTAAGTACTAGACGGGAGAAGTAACGTCAGGCAGATAGTTGTGATGAGGTTGACAGATAGATAAGGTGCATAGGAAGATGTAAGAAGAAAAAGGTATAGGAGCTACGTGTACAGTTGGACCACATTTATTGAGGGGGTCAACTGTATTCTATGGGGCGTAGCACCAAGAGGAGGGATAGCTGGAGAGGAGGTGTTCTCTGCTCAAGGGAGCATGTTTGGAAATTACTTACTGTATGGTGAGCCTGGTCATGTTGAAACCATGCCAAAGAAAGAACATGCCGAAAACCCCCCACAATCATCTTCCTAGGCTCCCAACAACATTTGGGAGGGGTTGTATATCAGAAATCCGAATTTGCCAAGTTTAAAAAAGCTCCCTGAAAAGTAAGCAAAAAGACCCTCACATTTTTTGGTTTCCTCATTCATGTCATGGTAACCAAAACCCTAGTCCTGTGCGGAAAGTGCTGATGACCAGACTTTAAGCCATCCACTGTGTCATCATGCATAAAAGCATGTGGAAAACCATGCACAAGAAAACAAAGAATGCAAAGCCCCTCTACTTACTCCCCTAAAATATGAACAGACACAAACAGTGACGTTCTATATGTGGGAAAGCTGGTAAGAACTATGGGCACATTTAACTAAAGGGTGGAATTTTGACCACAGCTTCATTGGGAGCAGAAGCCTTTCTGGGGGTTCCTGAGTCATACTAGGGCCTTTAAGGTAATGGTTGTATTAAAGTGTGAGGCAGGAATCCTCTTAGGCTGAGGCTTGGCGTTTATGGGAGTTAATTTACATAATCCAGCCTTTGACTAGCCTTCTCACCCTGTGCTGCAGTTACTGTGTACTGTTAATACGGGGGATCATGTCGCTGTTATGTCCAAACAGATGTCTATGGTCTAGTTAATCAGCTAGATTTACGGGTCTATCTGTTTTTTAAATGCGTGTGTGTTTAGGGGATTACCACCAGATGTGCTGCAGCTGCTTCAAACGTGCTTGAAAATTAGACCTTTAAAGCAAAGCATTATAATGAATCTGCAACATACTATAACATGACCTAACCAGCTAGTATAAGAGGAAACTGACAATCATATTCTTCCCCCAACCCGCAAAAGGTATCCATTTGTATATACAGTACCAATCAGGTTGATTCTAGTTAATGTGCATTTTGCTTTGGGAAAAGAACACTTTGATCCCGGCAGAGCAAGACATTGCAGACATGTTTCTTTAGCGTAAAACATGGCATAGCATAACATAACACAGTATAGCAAACCAAACCTAATTCAGTGTATCACTCATAAACAAAAAAACAAACAATCATACACACATACACACTCTGCTCCCTATACCAGCCATTTCTAAGTGATTGCGAAGTTCTAGCAAGGCAAGGCCAAAAAAGTTGTTTATTTGGGGCCAAACTGTTGAACATCCACCTGCCCTTCCAGTAGGGTGTTTTCAAGATTATTGTATGCATTTCAATGCTTTAGTTCTGCACTAAAACCATAAAAGCCATAAAAACAATGTCAGAAAGATATTAACAGTACCACATAAAAACAGGCTACAATAAAAATTGTAATATCATTACAAAAACAAATTGCATTTAACATTCAATAAAAAACATTCATTACAATGATATGATTCATTTTACATATGTAATAATCAACCTCAAGGAGAGCACTGCTCGCAAGCTTGGATGGTAAAAACAATGTGGGCCAATGGGAAGCAGCGAGCTACTCGCTATATAAATGTGTGTAATGACTGGGCTAACAGTTGGCCCCTATATCATACGTCTTACACTTGTTCACTATTCTTGTTCTTACTAGATAAGCTCTATGAATGTATCTTGATGTTGCAAGATTATTTGTGTTCAATGAAAATAGTATTGGGGCTAAAACACATTGCTGCCAGGCGCCCCTATTGCCCCCTATTGATGCCAAACAAAGATGTGCATTGCACAGAACATCCCATTCTAACCATGGCCCAACTACCCCTTTGAAAAGTGATGAATACCCTGAGCAATTGCTCTGTTATACACTGCAAATGTAGTACCTGCCACAGCGTGGCTCTATTAATGAGTAAAAGGCTGTGATCAGGTCCATGAATGCAATGTACACAGGTTTCTCCGTAATAAGCAATGAAGCAGTGAAGATCAAATAAAGACATGAGTCACTGTTCACAGGCCCTCCCTGAAACCAAATTGGGAGTCAGAAAATATTTTCTGGTAATCGACCCAGTCAGATATGTAATACAAGAGGTTCAGAGGAAATATTGTGAACAAACTATCAAGCAGAGACACAGGTCAATAGGAAGCAGGAAGATAAGTATTCATATTTTTGTAAATTGTGAACAGTAAAGCATCCTTCCATGACCTTGAAAAATAAATATTATTAAGCGTAGCATTGAATAGAACAAAATGATAGACCAAAAGGTGTGATCATGTTTAAATACAATCCACTGGTAGGCTATCTGGCCTAGAGTATTTGCCTGAGCTTTGTGCACAGAGAGATGTCCCTACAAGCTCCTAAAAAGAAAATAAGGTACCCAGATTCTGGGGTGAAGTGTAACTTGGGATGGCAAACTCTTCTGTATTATTTTGTTTCAATTTGTTCTTTTTAGTGTAAAAACAAAAGAGGGAGGATTCCAACAAACCACATTAACAAAACAACCACAATGCCTACATAGTGTTTTCAATAGCATTACTGCTTTAGCAGTAAACAGATCACAATGATGTTGCGCACATCAATGTGGTTAGAGGAGACTGTGAGTCTCTCGCCTCACTGGCATGAACCGGTCCACCTGTTCTGTCTGCCTCCCCACCGTGAACCTAAGCTTCAATATGTTGAACACCACCTGAAAGTCAGTGATTTGCACACAATCCCTGGGAAAAATTCTGCATATTCAAAAAAGGGGGACCAAATACTGTTACATTTTTCCTGCCTCCCCAGGCGCAATGCTTTGATATTTTCTCCCACTGATGATTTCCACCATTTTACCCACCACATAGTGATCATGGGCCCCTCAACGTTCTTCCATAGGCATGCTATAGTGATCTTTGCCACTGTGAGGAGGTGCGTGATTAATTGCACCATGGGGCCCGTCAGAGGCTAAGCTCCGTCTCCTGTGTCACCCAACAGCACTACTCCGGGCTTCCAGGCGATCGTCAGTCTGGTTACGTGCTTAATTTGTGTGAGTGTCTCCTTCCCGAATCAGGCAGATTTCTCACTGGACCATAGAAGGTGGAAACGTGAACCTGTAACAGCACATCCCTTCCAGAATAGTAGAGATAATGAGGAGTTGCACTTATGTAAGGTTTCTGACATTATATACCATCTATAGCCCACCTTCACTGCTCCCTCCCTGTTTGTGATATGTCTGGAGCTTCTGAATTTGCGGGCCAATGGGCCTCATTACGAGTCACCCGGTATGGAAATAACGGTGGCGGTAAACCCGCCGCCACCGTTGTTTCCATACCGGGTCATCTCGAGTTCTGCAGGCAGAGGTGTCATTTCCGCCAGGTCTGACCTGGCGGGTTTAACACCGCCCGCCTGCAGGTGGACGTGGAAACACCGGCACCATCACAAGATGGTGTCAGTGTTTCCATGGTCCCCATTCCCATTGAGTCTTATCGGACTCAATGGGAATGGGGATTTACCGAATTCCGCCTCTGGAATTCCCAGGTCACCGGGGTTGTAATGCCCCGGTAATTCCTGGAATCACGGAGGCGGAATGGTGATATGAGTCCGGTGGTAACCGTGCTTGAAAAACCGGCAGGTTACCGGCGGACTCGTAATGAGACCCAATATCGGGTTCCATTCTTCTGACCCAAGCTCTCTTTCCAAGTCCTTTCCCTAACTGGTCATTAGCTCTCTTTCCAGGAGGGGTCCGATCCGTCCAGCACCTTGTACAGGGTTGATATCTTGCCCCTGGGAACTGCTGCAGTGAAGGTGGGTTCTTATGGATTATGCTCCCTGCATCCATGTGTCTTTGTGTTATTGTGTGAAACACAGTGCCAAAGCTGGATGTATCTAAGTTGTTCCTCCTCTGGGACTTGAAACATGCCCTTACACTGTTCAAAGGACAAGGGGACACCATTCATAAAGAAATCTTTCAGTTGAGATAAGCCTCCCAACTGCCATTTGAGGAACCTCGCTCAGTCACACCCCAGTGAAAAATCTTGATTACACCAAACTGAGTTTAGAGGGCTTAAGATAGTCCTGACTTCCCATCTGCTGACAGCCTTCCTCTAACAGCAAATCGAGGCCTTGGTAGAAGCCAGAGGGCCATTGCCAGAGGCCTATTTGCCAGCTTGAGGTGGGACAGGGTGGAAAGGGGCCATAGCTTCATAAAGCACAGGATTCTTCAATGTGCCTCCATTTGGGCAGATCATTGGTTGCTTGCAATGCAAAGGAGAAGGCTAGCTGTACCACCAGGCTGTACGTGGGACTCTGAGACCTCCATTTGGGACTCCCCTGAGCATCACCCTTTTGGCCACCCATAGCTTTTTCTTGCCACATATGTTCTTCATCATCCCCATCTGGAGGCTCCCCGGGTCCTTTTCGGGAATCGTGATGGGCAGTGGTTGGCAATAATAAAGGAGTCTCGGGACTAGGTTCATTTTGAGAGAATGAATTCTGCCAAACCACAAAACCACTTGCTTGTGCCAGCGATCTTAGTCATTCAGCAGGGGTCGAATTAAGCGTGGAAAATTGGTCTTGAAGACTCGTTTGACCACATTCAGGATACGGATGCCTAGGTAGGTAATGCTTGCCTTACCCCAGGTGACCGGGCTCTCGTTTGCCATCACCACCAGCTGTCTCTGTGACATGTTTTCCCCCATGGCAATAGATTTCGTGCAGTTAACCCTGAAACCTGACTCTCTTCCGAACATCTAGATTTCTTGCCCTAAGGTCTTGAGATAGGAGTCCACTTATGTGAGGGAGAGCAGATTGTTGTCTGCATATAAGGAGATATTGCGTTCCATGTATCTGCGGGTTGGTCCGGATCCTGGTGGCAAATGGCTCCATCAACAGCACAAAGATTAGGGGAGACAGAGGGTGCCCCGAGCGATTTATAGATTTGGGGGTCAAGCAGACCTGGCCGGATAGTTGGGGAGAGAATTGTAGTCAGATAATTTGATTGTATTTCTCCCCTAATCGGATTCCTAACATGATTCCCCTGTGGTGCTCTAGCATTGCGTTTAACTTATCCTCTGCTGTGACCTTTGCTTTCTTCAGGTCCCTCTATGCTCTGTTAGAGTGTTTTTTCTCTAGTTCCTGGACCCTGTCCTCTAACTGTGCTTGTTGCAGTTTGCTGGATTTCAAGGGGTAGCCAGGCACATAATAAACACCCCTCATATTATTGCTTTCACTGTGTCCCAAACTGTTGACAGCGAGCATTCAGCTGAATAGTTTTCTGCAAAATAGTTAACTAAGGTTTTGGATATTTCGTGCCAAATTGTTACATCCTGCAGTATGGCTCCTGCAGTTTCCAGGATGTTTAGGGCAAGGCTGGGAAACCAATAGCTCTAATATGGGCCACCACTGGTCGTGGTCCGAGATTACCTGTCGCAGAATGCTGACCTCTCCGAGAATGGAACAGGGTGTGCTGGACATGAGGATCAAGTCTATTCTTTAAAGGCCCTTGTGAGTATGGGAGTAGAATGTGCATTCGGTAGGTTCCAGACTTCAAATATCCCCACTTCCCTGAGAAACCTGGTGAAACTCGTGACCTGCTTATAGTCCTCTTTGGTGAACAGGAGGGATTTGTCAGCTGCTGGGTCTGGGACCAAATTAAAATCGACACCAAGGAGGATCTGGCCCTCTGCAAAGGAGATAATGTCTGGGGAGAATGTTCGCAGAAATCGATCATGTGCGCTGTTTGGGCAGTAGGTCAATGAGAATGTGTGTGTTTGCTCAAACAGACGTCCCTTAACCAGTATGTACCTTCCCATTGGGTCCTGCTTCACTGAGATATCAGTTAAGGGAACCTCTCTGCTGAGTGACCCTCTCTTTTTTCCCAGAGGTGGTGAATTACACCCTAGAGAATCGGCTATTCTAAATATGTGGTTCATCTTTGTCCAGGAAGTGCACCTCCTGCAGACAGACTATGACTGCACATTCCAAATCACCATACACAATTCTGTTACGCTGTGGTCAGCCATAGTTTGCTTCAAACATGTTGTGTGCAAGTTAGGCAAGATAGCATGTAGTAACCCTGTGGGAGACTACACCAGCCTTGTCCTCTTGGCAATAGGTAACACAAACTTTGGTATAGGCCTGTACTACACACGTTGGTAGAGTGATTGGACAGTCAATGTGAGCGGTAGAGCTGCAACATAGAGATTCACAGTGATATGTATTCAGTGATATGTATTCAAATAAAACGTATACTCAAGGTTTCTTGATCAAATAATTATGTATTAATTTAACAGTTTATTTTAAAATAAGCCTTCTTTAGAAGGGGCAATTTGCAACAATAAAATACACTTAAAAATTACACTCCTTAAATTTCAGTTAAGTAAGTAGTTACCCTTTTGGGATGTCACACAGACACACTTCCTACACCCTTGGGTGACTTCAATAGCTAGGACACTGTGGACATTACTATATCACTTTACACTTAAATGCAATACTGGAAAAAGGGAAAGGTTACAGAAGGAAACAATGGTTAACAAGTTTCTCCAAATAGGTATGTACTTTACAATCCCCAAATGAAATATAGGTTAACCCTTTTCCAACTATACAAGTAAGCTATGTATGACTTATTGAGGGACAGATATACACAACGTCAGAGGGTAAGAAGAGTCTACAGGGAGTCATGACAGCCAATGTCAGTTGAGCAAAGTCTAGGAGAGCTAAGGCACTTCTTGAAGATAGCACAGAAGTCTTGCACAATGTTAAAGAGAGTTGTGCCACAAAAAAGAATCACTGTTGGGCCACAAGCTGGGAGGCTTGTGAGAAGCAATGATGCAAGCAACTCTGCAAAAGGCAGCAAATGGAAGTCTCCAGTGAGCATCAGCATGCTATACGCAACCAGATGTAATTACCCCAAGTTACACAGTAACTTGAGTGTGAAGAAAGGGATCCAGCTGGCTCCTGTTCCTGTTGTAGTCCTGCAGATCCTGTTGTTCCTGGGCCTCAGTTGTGGGGACAAGAAGGAGGACGTCTAGGGACTCCTGCACTAAGGTTTGAAGGTCGGCGGCAGCAATGGGCTACCCTAGGTACCAGCGCACCCTAGGCTATATGCAACATTTCATTTTTCCTGCTCTTGAGGGTCAGCTTGTACTCTCTCCTGCAGTGGCATATTACTCAAGATTCAATTGGTGTTGTCCTCAAAGCCTTTAATAGATTTAATGTAGCTATTTTACATTCATGGGCAATAGAAACACCTAGGGCTTAACTAGAAACTGTGTCGGTTCACATTGCATTCCTACCGTTAAAACATTACATTTTATCACATAAAAACGGTGCTTGGAGTAGTGATTAAAGTCTTCTCAGCAATTCAGTCATGGACTGCACAAAACTCCTTTGCCCTCAATAACGAGAAGTATGAGCTGTTGGTTATTGGAACTGGTACAATGTTAAAAAAAATTGATCCACAATACAGTCAATTTCGAATTGCAGGTAACATCATTCCTGTAGCCCGCACATCAAAACACTGCAAGTTTACCTAGACTTGCAACTAACATCTAATAAACAGGTAGCTCATCTAAAAACATCATGTTCATACATGATCACATTTCTATGGCAGATAATACCACACCTGTCACAGCACAATAGGGCAGTAGTGGCATCTGCCACTGTTAATGCAGAGCTCGACTACTGCAACAGTCTGATAGTTGGCACCTCACAGGCAATCATAAAGAAACTGCAAACTGTGCAGAATGGAGCAGTGCATGTGGTATATGTGATCGGGAAACGAACACATGTGTCGAAGGCACGCCGGAAGCTGCACTGGCTCCCAGTGGATCAAAGAATACAGCATAAGGCAAACTCCCTTTTGCACAAATGCCTCTCTGGTAATGGCCCTCTGTATCTCTGCTCACATGTTCATAAAAGCTCCCATAAAACGAGACTTGCAAACTAATACAAATGGAATCATGGCATGCCCATGTTTCAAACTAAAAAGACTTGTCGCTAACAGCTTTGATGTATGGGATCCTGTGACGTGGAACAGGCTGCCTAACATGATGAGGGCATTACCAGCCCTATCCCACTTCAAAAAGAGTTTGAAGACCCTATTGTTTGAAAAAGGAAAAGCCTAAGGAGTGCACTGCTTCACAGATTCTGCTCCTGAATGTTTTCATGTTGTCTTTGTCTTGTCAGCCCTCTGAGGCCTCCGGGTGAGTGGTGCTATACAAATCATAGGTAGATAGATAGATGATAGATGAATAAATAGATAGATAGATAGACAGACAGATAGATAGATAGATAGATAGATAGATAGATAGATAGATAGATAGACAGAAAGATAATAGTGCTAATAAAATGTGGAATCTTTTTATTTCTGATAACAGTGATATCTGTATTGACCATATGATGAGGTTTTGGTTTCAACTCAAAAACATTTTAAATATTTTCAGGATTTGTTTTCTTTGTACTCTTTCCTTTTCTTTTTTAAGTGAAGTTTTATTTGAACATTTGATTATATTATGTTTATATGTTTTATCTACGTGATCATTTTGTCTTTTTCTTGTTTTGTATTAAAAGTTTACTTTTGCCATCTGTATAATACTAATAAAGTTAAACAAAACAGTTTAACATTATGTATATAAACAAAAACATATTCATTACTGTGACTATAAAGCATTTTAGAGAAAAATCAAAATATTGCAAAAAAAGGAGGGGAGTCAAGGTTACTATGATATTTGAATTGAATATAATATATTTTCATGTATTAGTTTATGTAGTTACCTTACATTTCCTATTGCTGCTGTTTGTAGACGTTGAGATTGTTTGTATCTAACCTTAAATCGTTTGTAAAATAAAAGATCTACAATGTGTACACACACAAGAGAGAGCTGATGCACAAACTACAGAAGCGAAAAGACTATTAGGATCGGAGGTCAAATGGGAAGAAACGAGACATGGTAAATGCGATATAACACATCAATTTGACATTAGCATGGAATGTACAACCACAAATAGCTTTATAAGTAGGTACATGTACAAATATAAAACATAAACAATTGCTATTTTGCAGGAATTGATCCTGTAAAAAATCACCTTTATCTATGGCAAAATCGAAAATGGAAAATGTAAACCTATTCTCTTGAAAATGCATGTTTTCTTATAAAGTCATCCAAAAGGTGTTACTGTCATTACTGTGATACACATTAAGCTGCCTTGTCATTCTAGATTATGTCAGCTGTGCAGCATAATGTGCTACCCAAAGCTGACAGAGTGTTACCACGATGCAGCATGATGTGAAAGGCAACCAAATATTTGCTAACATTTTTTAACATCGATTGATAACGTGCTCAGGTCACTGCACTAGATAACACATGAATCCTGCAATCTTTTTAATGCCATCAAACAGTTGAACTCGTTGGCGCTGTGTGGCTAATTGTGTTTACGTATGTGTCACTGGTTCCATACTGACCCTCACCCAGCCCATTAAAAACCCGAAATCTGGTTTCTGACTTTCACAGAGCAGAGTGTTTTACAACTGTGCTATTGACACCGAAAGAAGCTGTGACAAGAAAATGCATCTTAAACAACCACCATTACTTTCGGTTATTATCCACCACAGCAAGCAACTTTATGCATCTTCCCCTTTACTAGCCCCCACCATTCACATCTCCTAAGGGAAATTACCAAGACCACAACCACCACTATGCTCCGCCCATTACCTGCACACACAGCTAAGCCTGCAGCAATTCCACGTTAATAATGTTTAATTGAAGAAGACAAATGATGATAACTGCAGTGTGTTCCTATGTTTTGTAAATGGCCGCCATTCCGCAAGCAGGACACTCACATAAACACATGCCGAAAAGTGCCTGCTACATAGCTCAGCTAAGTGCCTAGTATGTTCAAATCCCCCATTGCAGGGAAGCAAAACATAAACGTGCTCTTCTGTGCCATCCAGGAACAGTTGTGAGGTTACACAAAGTAAGGGAACACTGGCACACTTTCTAAAGAAATAGAAGAATGCTGTACCCTTTAGTTCCCGCCCAGTCGACTGTTGCTTGTATGGGAAACATGTGATGTGTGTTCAGTAATTGTCTGGTATTCATATTTGGTTGCCAATCGTTCTGTGTTTGTTTATTGCATTTGTATTGTGATGAATGCAAGTTATGTGGATGTCGTTTAGGTATGGTTGTGGTGCAAGGCTATGATGGGGTGTGGTTGCATGTGCAAGATATGTGGCTGTGAGTGTGAGTATGTTATTTTTACATGCCAGTCAACTCACCTGCTTTTGGTGGGTTGATCCTGCCATAGAGTAGGCTGGCTCTATGGACAATCCTCTTGCCCGTCAATAGGCGTCAATGGAACTCTCACCAGCAAAAACAAGATCCTCTTTTTGTATCCACCTTGGCAACTCAAATGCTTGACAGGCATGTTCTTATTATTTTTGCACAAGAGTAAACACTTTGTGACTGCAGTGTGGAAGTTGGAGTGATTGACAGCATGTTTGCTACGTTATGCAAATGTGTGCAAGAGTGTGAATATAAGGTCTGGCTGCTTTCGAATGCACACTATCTCTTTTGAAATGTTTCATAGGTAGAGATTACGCTTTTATTTAAGAGCATGTGTATCAATATATATATATATATAGAAGACCTGAGGCCAGATTACAGAAATATTGCACTGATGCAAGTGCAAAGTTTGCACAGTATTAGCACTAGGGCAAAGTTTGCCCTATTTTTAAAAACAATGGCACACATTAGAAAACTATTGCACCATGACAAGTGCAAATAGTACAAACTTTGCACTAGTGCTAATACCGTGCAAACTTCCCACATGCACCGGTGTAAAGTTTCTGAAATCTGGCCCCTGGTTGTCATAATGACTGTAAATGTCAGGCATTTTTTGGCTATGTCACACAATGTTGTCTTCTGTCTCCTTATGCCTTTTTAATGAAAGTGAAGAAGTTTTACAAATATATTACCAATATGGGTCTATATTACAGAAATGTTGCATTGGTGCAAGTGCAGAAATTGTGCAGAAATTGCACAGTATTAGCACTGGGGCAAAGGTTGCCCTTTTTTTTAAAACATTGGGACATATTAGAAAACTATTAACCCTTTAAGTGCCATGGGTTTTCCCCCCAGTGCCAGGCCTTTTTTGCGCGATTTCGGTATGTCACCATTCAATGCCTTGTAACTTTTATGTTAAATGAGATATCTCGGCCAAATTTGGCCCCTTTTTCCCCCACATGTAGGGTCGTAACGCCACCCAGGAATCCTAGGTTGCTGTGGGAGGGTGAGAGGAAAATGAACAAAAAGTGTGAAAAATTGTGTTTTTTCAAAAAATGCGAATAAAATGATGTACAAAGAAGCCTGTGTTTTTTTCTTGTCAGAGCTACGAACAAATGATTTGCTGTGCTGAGTTCCCCATTTTCCTGGATTTCAAGAACAGGTTGAGTGGAAATGAAAAAAAAAATCATGATGTGGTTATCAACTGTTTTGTGAGAGGTAGGCGATTTTGGCCATTTTTGCCAATTGGACAATTGTGGACGGAATGGAAGAAAAGGGTAGAAAAGCTGAATTGGACGACAGAAAGACATACATTTCAGAAAAGGTGATAAAATTCCAAGTTTAGTAAAGGGTGATTTGCGCAGGTCGGGCATCAACTAGGTATGGGAAAATGCCATAGTTTGGTGAAAAAGCGTGAAAACGACAGAAAAAAGGTATGTGGTGGACTTGGTTGGCTTGGTACGGCAAAGGCTTCTATGATTTTTTAGGAAAACAATGTTCTGCTACATTCCCCCGACTCTTGCAATTAGGAAAGCACACAGTTTTTTGTAGTGTTTCAAAAAACAAGCATTACCACAAGCCAAACACTGAGCAATGGGACACAGGAGTTTAATGCTTACGGCCTGAACAGTTGTATTTAGCATGTGCAAATAAGGAAAACCAATGTGGTGAGGAACAGCAAGCATACAGTTCTTGAAAAAGCACAGGCAGACATTTTGAAGGGTAGGTGACTTGTGCAGGTTACAAAAGTGTATGGTGCCTAAAGCAACGACAAAATGTAGGCAACATTTGGAAAATGAAAGGGTTGTGTGACAAAGGACACCAGCAAATGGGTCGAAACGTTATGAAAACCACACAAACACAAGAAATGTCATACAATCCCACATTCCCAAAGATGTCCTGATGAAAACGATACCTCACATGTGTGGGTGCACCTACCTGGGCGCCAAGGGGAAAGCCTAAAAAAAGGGTAACCCCAAGTCTCTCGGCACAGCTTCATTTCAGGAATTCTGCTCATGTGCACACCCTACAGATTTGGGCCTAGGGTGTCCAAGCCACCAAGAAAACAGGGAACCCCATGCATTTCCGAAAAGAGGACACCCGTGGGAATCTGCATAGGTCTGTCTTGCGCAAATCGGCCCAGAATTTATTACCCAGAAAGCCCGGCAAAGTCTGAAAAGTGTCAAAAAAAAGCTACTTTTCCACATATTTCACTCGGCTCAACCACCGAAACACGCAGCCAACAACACATGGCCTACTGTATCACATTCCCCCATGTGTCTCGATGAAAATGGTACCTCACATGTGTGGGTGCACCTACCTGGGCGTCAAGGGAGAAGCCTAAAACACGGGTAACCCAAGTCTTTCAGCACAGCATCATTTCAAGAATTCTGCTCATGCACACACCCTACAGATTTGGGCCAAGGGTGTCCAAGCCGCCAAGGAAAACAGGGAACCCCATGCATTTCTGAAAAGAGGAAACCCGTGGAAATCCGCAGAGGTCTGACTTGCGCAAATCGGCCCAGAATTCATTACCCAGAAAGCCCGGCAAAGTCAGAAAAGTGGCAAAAAAAAGCAATTTTCTGCATATTTCAATCAGTTCACCCACCGAAACCCGCTGCCAACAGCACATGGCCAACCGTCCCACATTCCCCCACGTGTTCCAATGAAAACGGTAGCTCACATGTGTGGGTGCACCTAACTAGGCGCCAAGGGGGAAGCCTAAAACATGGGTAACCCCAAGTCTTTCGGCACAGCATCATTTCAGGAATTCTGCTCATGGGCACACCCTAAAGGCCTCGGGTGTCCAAGCCACCAAGGCAAACAGGGAACCCCATGCATTTCCGAAAAGAGGACACCCGTGGGAATCCAGAGAGGTCTGACTTGTGTAAATCGGCCCAGAATTTATTACCCAGAAACCCCAGCGAAGTCTGAAATGTTTATTAAAAAAAAAATTTTCCGCACATTTTAGTCGGATCACCAACCGAAACACGCGCAAACAACACATGGCCTACCGTCTCGTGTTCCCACACGTGTCCCGATGAAAATGGTTTGTGGATGCGCCTACCTGGGCGCCAAAGGGAAAGCCTAAAACACAGGTAACCCAAGTCTTTCGGCAGAGCATCATTTCAGGAATTCTGCTCATGTGCATAACCTACAGATTTGGGCCTAGGGTGTCCAAGCAACCAAGGAAAACAGGGAACCCCATGCATTTCCAAAAAGAGGACACCCGTGGGAATCCGCAGAGGTCTGACTTGCGCAAATCGGCCCTGAATCTATTACCCAGAAACGCCAGCAAAGTCCGAAATGTGGCAAAAAACTCCCATTTTCTGCACATTTTACTCGGCTCACCCACCGAAACACGCAACCAACAACACATGACCTACTCTCCCACGTTCCCACACGTGTCCCGATGAAAACAGAACCTCACATGTGTGGGTGCACCTACCTGGGCACCATGGGTTAAGCCTAAAAGACCCCTAACCCCAAGTCTGTTCCGACAGCAGAATTTCACAAATTTTCCAGACGGGCACACCATACAGATATGGGCCTCGGGTGTCCAAGGCACCAGGGAAAACAGGGAACCCGTGCATTTCTGAAAAGAAATCGTCTGTGCTGGAGCAGGAGCTCCTAGCCACTTCTGAAGCAGTGACCCATTGCTGCTGCACCTTGTGCTGGACTGCACCAAGGTATGTCATCTAGCCCTAGCAATTGTGACTCCCTGGATTTTTCTTAGTGTGTTAGGCGCAGTAACCATTTAAAATCGATTCTTGGTTTGTTTGTGCACTACAATTCAAACGCTTGCGTTTGCTGCACATTGCAAATTTTGTAAAGTTGTGGCTGTCCTTCTGACTGAGCCTCAACCACTTGACCACCATTACAGCACACAAGGCTGTATCCATTCCAAGATGGCCGCCCGTGCCTTCGGAAGCCTCCCCTCCTCTGTTCTTCCTTCACCTGACCTGAGAAGCCAGATGATTGGCTCTCCCAGCCTACTTCTCCACCCATCAGTCGCCGGGAGGCGCAAGCCGGCCCTTCCGGGAAAGGCCCCGAGGGCAAGGCCAACAACTGTGCAGAGACTGTCCTGAGCTGACCAGAGCCCAGGGCCATTTCTTATGAGGTTGTGAGTAATCCATATTTGTCTTACCTACTCCACCTGCGCCCCTTACCTTGTCCACTCAATCTGCTCCCTTTATTACTTTACCGGCATCTGCTATGTGTCCCAGTCACTGCATTGGACGTTAAGGTTGCTTAAAACATTCGCAACAGTGTGCCACCTTTAGTTGGACCTATGTATTCTACATTCTGGCATACATCTCTACTATCCCCTCTCCTCATAGACAAATCACATTTATATGTTTGTTATTAATGCATTTGAACTTGTGCCTTTCTGCATTTTAATCGACTGCCTTTTTGGCTCCCTCTGCTAAAATCGAATCTAGGTATGTTTGGATTATGTATTTGAACTTGTACCTTTCTGCATTTTAATCGACTGCCTTTTTGGCTCCCTCTGCTAAAATCGAATCTAGGTATGTTTGGATTATGTATTTGAACTTGTGCCTTTCTGCATTTTAATCGACTGCCTTTTTGGCTCCCTCTGCTAAAATCAAATCTAGGTATATAGGTATCTAGGTATCTGTACCCTAATACACTGCTACCGCGGTTACTGCTGTCTTACTTTCTGTGCACGACACTGCATCTACGGTGGTCATTGTTATTATTGTTTAACATTGTGTGCAATTGCCTACGACAGCACCTCTACCTCAACCACCCTTTTTGTAAATCTGGTAGGCATCTGCTTTTAGACTGTATTAGGCCAACATGCCCTCCACCCTCACTACTGTATTTGCAAGAATACTGCCCACCCTACTCTACCTCACATGGCACACCGGTGGGACAGTACCCAATTACACCACCGACTCCCTCCACTACTCCAATCTTCACAACACCATGACTATGCCGCTCACCACACCAACCCTTACCTCAACAACCCAGCCTTATGGCTCCAACACTTTGCTTCCAGACTTTCACCAAACATAACATGTTCCATCACCCTGAGAAATGCCAGACTTGGCTCGCGACTCACGCACGCCTCCCATCACTCTGTGCATCTTAACAAACAGCCTCTGACCTCCACCGCATCCACACACTTGAAAAACCCATCATCATCTCACCCCAACCTCCCTAACACTAGCAATATTAAGGGTGCACTAATCAATGTCAGATCACTCATGGCTCACGCTCTAGAAGTGGCTGACCTTATTCTTACCCTCGATCTCGACTTTATGGCTATCACCGAAACTTGGCTTCATGCAGCCTCTGGCCCACTACTCTCCCTTGCCATCCCTCCAGGTTACAACATTATCAGACACAATCGTAACTCTAACCAGTCCGAAGGTGGTGGCATTGCAATCATCCATAAAAATGCTCTAAACTTCCACCTCTCCTCTGTGCATCACTTTTCCTCTATGGAAGCACTGACAGCCAAACTAGCTGTCACTCCTAACCACTCTATCACCTTCCATCTCCCTTACCTGCCACCTGGGCCGCTATCCACCTTTGCTAAGGACCTCTCCAACATCATCACTCAGAACACCAAAACCAAATCCCAAGCCTCGATATTAGGGCACTTTAACCTGGGCCTCACTGATCCCAACGACACTGCTGCCATGACTACTGATAATATGCTTATGTATGCAGGATTCATACAGCTTATCAACCAACCTACCCACGTTAAGGGTAGAACCCTCGACTGGCTATCCTCCCACAATTGTCCTATCCATATCATCTCTAACCAACAGTATGCATGGACCGACCACAACTTAATTACGTTTAACATTCAGTCCAAACCTGCCAGCCTCTCTCCTACCATTGCACCGGCTACTGCCACCCGCAATAAATGTGACATCACTTGTGACAGACTCCTCCCCTTCCTCCTCCCGGCTCTTAATGACCAGGTTCGCTCATGCTCCGACCCCACGGCTATGGTTGACACCTTTAACTTTGCTATGCAAAAAGCCTTATATATCATCGCCCCATCCAAACTGAGAAAACCCAAACCTCGAGCCCACCTAAACTCTTGGTTCACACCCCAGCTCAGAACCCTGCACAAAGAAAAACGAATTGCAGAATCACATTGGATAAGCAACCAGTCCGCAGCCAACAAATCGTGCCTTCTCCTGGCCACCCTTAACTACAAGGAAGCCATATTTCAGGCTAAAAAAGACACTTACAATAAACGTATCGAACAAGCCAAATCCAACACCAAAGAATTGTTTAGAATCCTAAAAGAACTTGAAACCCCTGTCACTGCACCAGACACTTGCATCAAAGATAGCACTTGGTGTACCAAAATCCAAGAGGCTCTCCTCTGCAAGATTGCCATCCTCCAAATTAAAATCAATAACAAACAATCAAGCCTACAATCCAACCCACAACCCAACCCTATCCTCACCCTAAACCACCCCATCCCAGACTCGCTGACTCCTTTTAGCTTCTCTCCACTCTCCATTTCCGAAGTGGAAAAGATCATCACCAGCCTTAAAGCAACCAATTGCCAAGGCGACCTGTGCCCGGCACCTATAATCAAGGAAGCAGCTCATGACCTAGCACCATTCATTACTACGCTCATCAACTCTTCCTTTAGCTCTGGGATCGTACCTGACAAGCTAAAGGACGCATGCGTCATCCCCCTAATGAAAAAACCTACCCTGGATGCTAGTATACCCACAAACTACAGGCCAATCAACACAGTCCCGTTTTTAATAAAAATCCTCGACCGTGCAGCATATCTACAAATTCAGGCAATCTGGATTCCGGCCACATCACGGCACTGAAAATGCCCTCATAGATTTAAAAACACAGATTGAAGATCTAAAAGACAAAGGCAAACTTGCTCTCTTACTCCTCTTGGACCTCTCGGCGGCCTTTCATCTCGTCAATCATGAAATCCTCTGCCACCACCTTAAATCAGCTTCACACTTCTCCGATAAAACTACAACCTGGATTAGCTCTTTTTTAGACAATAGATCTATGTGCATGTTCTCTCCACTAGCAGCCACCCAACCTGCACCCGTCTCCTGTGGCGTGCCACAAGGATCTTGTGTTTCACCCACGTTGTATAACGTGTTCACCAAACCTCTCTTCGATATCTTGGACTATCTGGGTGTCACTTACACCAACTACGCTGACGACACCCAGATACTAATCCCTATCTCAGGTGACTACACGGCTGACTCCCTCGCTATCAATGTCATCTACCAGGTCATCCAGGCGTGGATGGCTCAACACAGACTCTGGGCCTCATTACGACCCTGGCGCTAAGTGAAAAACGATGGCGGTAAATGGTTACCGCCATCGTTTTCCGCCAGGTCCGATCATGACCCGTGACCGTTAACTACGATGCCATTAGCGGCATCGTAGTTAACGCTGCCGCTAACTGTGCTAAGGGTGCGCGCACGCGACTGGCCACACCGTACTTAGCGCCATGGCGGAAAGGTACGCAAATGCCGACCCAAGCGGACATGCACCTAACGCCATCACCCAGCCCGTTAAGTACCTTACCGCCATGGTGCTAATTACGCCATCGCGAACCAACCGTAAAGGGCCATGTAAAGTGAATGCAGCTGCCACAGGTGCAAAGAAACAGCACAGGTGAAGGCAATACAGACTCAGGAAGTACAAAAAGAGCACACCCCACCCCTTCCCACACCCAGTCACACTCCACAATGATACCAATACGACTAGCAATGTTGGGGCTGGAGGACCTGATAGCAATGCATGTGCTACAACAGCAACAACAACAACAGGCAGCACAGAGGAGACGCAGGAGGAGAAGGAGGGCAAGGCAGGCCCAGCAAGCCCCACCAGCACAGCCAGTGCCACCACGCAGGCAGCCCCCAATCCCACGCATCAGAGCCAATCCATTCAACCTCACTGCTGAGCAGATCCACACCCTGTACCGTTTGGACCGGGACACCATCACCGCCATCGTAGACATGATACACAACGACATCGTCAGCATGATAGAAACTCCAACCGCCATCCCCCCCTACTGAAGGTAGTGTCTGTACTCCACTTCCTGGCCACAGGCACCTACCAGCACACAGTGGGGCACTTGCACGGCATTTCACAACCATTATTCTCACAAACACTCATCCAAGTGCTCGATGCCCTCCTCAAGCACACAGACGACCACATCTCATTACCACGGACTGCCCAGGACATTGCAAACACCAAAGTGGGTTTCCATGCACTAGCCGGCATACCCGGTTGCATCGGTGCCATCGACTGCACCCATGTGGAATTGGTGGTTCCACGTGCCATGGAGGTACCGTACCGCAACCAGAAACAGTTCCACTCAATCAACGTGCAAATGGTCTGTGACTCCAACACGATCATCACACATTGTTGTGCCCGATTCCCCGGATCAACCCATGATTCTATGGTCCTGAGGAACTCCACAATACCACGCTACATGGAGCGACATGCAGGCCCAAGATCCTGGCTACTCGGTGAGTCCAATGTCATGGAAGTGGGCAGGTGAATGACGTACCGATGCATACTCCACCTGGCTGAAAGGGGGGGGATGATGCATACTCCACCTGGCTGATAGGGGGGGGAATGATGCATACTCCACCTGGCTGAAAGGGGGGGGGGGGTGATGCATACTCCACCTGGCTGAAAGGGGGGGGAATGATGCATACTCCACCTGGCTGTGAGTAACACAGAGAACGGAGACAGAGGATGGGCACTCACAATGCACTCAACCCCTCTGCATACATTGGGTGATGGCATGCAAAACAGGCCATGGGAGCCATGAGCATATACTGGTTGCATTGTGTGAATCAATTAGTGCATGTAGAAGTGAGCCAAAGTAACAGTTGGATGCAAGCCATGTTGGCACATCATGTTCTTGATCAGACGACATGACTGACACATACATTCTCACCTACATACAGGTGATGCAGGCTATCCCCTGAAGAGGTGGCTCCTTACACCAGTCCGTAACCCGCAGAACCAGCACGAGGTGGACTTCAACCGTGCACATACACGTACTCGTGTGGTCATAGAGCAGACATTCGGCCTATTGAAGGCACGGTTCCGAAGCCTCAGCAGGTCTGGTGGGGCACTCCTGTACCACAATGAGAAGGTGGCAAAGATCGTCATGGCATGTGTCATGCTACACAATATGTGCGTCAGACGGAATGTGCCCCTGCCCCCTGACGCAGAACTGCAACCACCTGACGATGAGGATGAGGAGGGTGCAGATGGGGCGGCACCCCATGGAGGAGGCGACGCACAGGAGGGGCGCGCAATGCGCCAAAGTATCATCGATCACTGCTTCTAGCACACATGGCTGGTGTGAATCACATGGAGACGCACTTGGGGCACTGTGTGTCTCTGGGACATGCACACTGTGGACTGTACACCAATAAAGCACACATACGCAATGAAAATGTCCACACATTTCATTTTGGGAAAGAAAAAAGTGTATTTAAACTATGAAACGTCGTGACACACCCTCTCCCCCCTCCCCCCTGCACACCCCAACACACCCCCTCCCCCCTGCACAACCCAACACACCCCCTCCCCCCTCCCCCCTGCACACCCCAACACACCCCCTCCCCCCTCCCCCCTGCATACTCCAACACACCCTCTCCCCCCTCCCCCATCCCCCCTGCACACCCCAACACACCCCATGTAGGTGTCAACAGATGCCTGTGACAGTGGGCACAGGCTGTTACAAGCCCGCTCTCCCGGCCCCCGGGGCACCCCTGGCTGTGGAGCGCAGGTTAAGTCCGGAACGTCGGACGGGGCTGCTCTGTGCAGAACTGGCAGTGGAGGATGTCCCTGCCTGCCCCCGTGCATGCACGTCCTGTAGGGTGTGGGTGAGCTCAGTGAGCGCACGACGCAAGCCGGCAAGTTCAGCACAGATGTCCCTGGACATGGCCTGCATGGCATCCCTCAGGGTGGCAGTGCTCTGCGCAACTTCGGCCCTTAGGGTCTCCGTGGCCTTTTCAATGGTTGCCCTAGCCCCCACACATTCCGCGGCATGCGCAGCCAGCATCGTGGACAGTTGTTGCTGCTGTTCTGTGATGTCCTCGAGGGACTGCTGCCCCTGCTGGCCCATGGCCAGTGCTGGTGGTGTGATGGAGGGGCTGCTCCCCTCCTGTGGACTGGGGACTGGGCATGGGGTAGAAGGCCACTCCTCTACCTCTGTGTGCCCCTGTGTGTGATCCTCATGGGGGCTGGCGTCTGACAAACAGGGGGAATGTAGTAGGTCAGAGGGGCTTCTGACTTCGTGCTCCTCAATGTCTGAGTCTGAACATGCAGCTATTGCAGCTGTCTCACCCATGTTGCTGCTGGCCGCTGACCCGGTGCCTTCTGTGGCAGGCAATTTTGGTAGAGGTAGAGCAGCTGCTGCTGGCCTGCTGACTACAGGGGTGCTTGCCGGTGGGACGTCCGGTATGCTTGCAGTGGGTCCTGCTTGTTGTGGGGTCTGCCTCACTGCAGCTGAGGTCGAGGGTGCGGGGACGGTATAATTGGCCTTCTTGACTCTCTTCGTCGCAGGGGTGTCCTGGTCCTCGGGGTGTGAATCTGTGCCTGTGGTGGAGCAAAGGAGGGAGGGCGTTATTGATGGGTCTACGGACTTTGGAATGACAATGATAGACATTATTCTGGTCAGTAGATGAGGCAGATTTCAGGCAGGGCCATGCAGGTTGTCTCCTTTTAGTGTGGAATGTGGATGCAGGTATGCGGGTGCCAGCAGTGTATACAGGGTGGTGCTCGCATGTGGCTATGGGCAGTGTGGAAATGTGTTGCATTTACACTCTAGGGCAACCTTGTGCTACACATGAATGGACTGCAGTGACTATGGCATGTCTTGTTTGAGGCACCTACCTTCATCGCCTGATGTCGGAGCTCCCCTTTCCATCCCTCCGATGCCTTCAATGGCTTCCATGCCAATCGTGGTTGCACAAATCTCCTCCCACGGTTGGAGTTTTAGTGGGGATTCCGACCCTCCACCGGTACCCATTGCAAGGTTGCGGTTCGCAGAGATGACCGCTCTGACCCGTATGCGGAGGTCGTCCCAGCGCTTCCTGCACTGCTGTGGGGTGCGGGGTACGGTCCCCACCGCGCTCACGCGCTCGGCCACCAGGGCCCAGATGGCCTTCATTTTCCCTATCGCTGTCCTGGTCATTTCAGGGGAGAAAACGACAGCTGCGTTGTCTTGCAGGGTCTCCGCAAGCATGCAGAGTTCCTCCCGGCTGAATCTTTCCTGGCGCTGGTGGTCACATGCCTTCTTAACAGCTTTAGGCATTTTTGGGTAGTTGGATGAGTGGGTGATTAGTTGGGACAGGTGTCAGGGTTGGATCTGGTGTTGTTCGGTAGGATGGCATTGGATTGTGTTTTTAAAGATGGGCGACGTGCTGTTTCCCGTTCCGGCGCGATGACGCTATTTCCTGTCCTGCTTTTTACGGCCACCGCAAATTACGGTGGCCGCTAATTACGGTGGCCGCTACTTACGGTGGCCGCTACTTACGGTGGCGGAAGTGCGCCTTGCTCGCTTTACGATGCCGGTAGGGGCCTTTTCCGCCATGGCGTTAATTGCATTACCGCCATGGCGTAATGCTCGTGCGCGATGGGTCGTAATGTGGCGCTCTTTACGCCATCGGCCCACGGCGTAAACGCTCATTACGCCATGGCGGTAATGACGGAAGATTACCGCCTGGGTCGTAATGAGGCCCTCTGTCTTAATGACGAAAAGACTGAGCTCCTTATCCTTGGTTCGCCACAAAAATGTTCCAAACTCGACCCTGCGTTCAAGTCCTTCATCATCGATGGGAATATTATCCCAACCGCCAAGGACACAAAAACCCTAGGGATCTACATTGACTCGACCCTATCCCTGACCAGACAAACTAACTCAGTCTCTTCCGCAGCGGCATATACCTGCAAGCTTATTACAGCCTGTCGCCCTTTCCTCTCCGCAACCAATTTTGTCACCCTGGCTAGAACTCTTGTATTATCCAAGATTGATTACTGCAATGCACTGTACCTAGGCACCAATTGCTGCAACCTAAACAAGTTACAAATTGTCCAAAACCATGTGATTAGAGCTGCCCTCAACATTCCCAGGCGCCAACACATATCCGACACCAGACGCAATATTCGCTGGCTCTTAGTCCCACACCGTATCTCCCTGAAAACCCTGGCTCTTACCCACAAATGCCTTCATAACCAAGCTCCCTGCAACCTGGCCAACCGATTTGCCCTCCACAACTCCCGCAGAATGGCTTATTTAAACTGCCTTGAGGTTCCACGTTTAAATCTCCAAAGATCAGGTGGAATTAGCTTCCCTATCTTGGCAGCTAAACTCTGGAATACGCTTCCTAATGAGCTTAGAGCAGAACCCTCATTCCCAAGATTCAAACACCTTACAAAAACCTGGCTGGCCGCCCAGGACATTTAGCTCTGGGTTCTCTGCTTAATTTGTACATGTATATATAATCTGCGTGTCCTCTCATTGCTATTATTATACCTGTAAATTCTGTATTATACTTGTAAACTTTGTAATTATGGTTCTGTCTGTTTTTCTTATGTTGTAACTAAGTGATGCGCCCGGTTGCCCCTGAGCCTGGTGCGCTATACAAATAAATACAACATAAATAAATAAATAAATAAATAAATAAATAAATAAATAAATAAATAAATAAATAAATAAAGAGGACACCTGTAGGAAACCGCAGAGGTCTGACTTGCACAAATCGGCCCAGAATGTATTAACCAGAAAGCCAGGCAAACTCCGAAATGTGGGGAAAAAAAGCCATTTTCCTCAAATTTCACTCGGCTCACGAACGGAAATACGCCACCAACAACACATGGCCTACCATCCCGTGTTCCCAAAGGTTTCCAATGAAAACGGTACCTCACATGTGTGGGTGTACCTACCTGGATGCCAAGGGGAATACCAAAAACACGGGTAACCCAAAGTCTTTCGGCACAGCATCATTTCAGGAATTCTGTTCATGCGCACACCCTACAGATTTGGGCCTAGGGTATCCAAGCCACCAAGGAAAACAGGAAACCCCATGCATTTCCGCGAAGAGGACACCCGTGGGAATCCGCAGAGGTCTGACTTGCGCAAATCGGCCCTGAATATTTTACTCAGAAACCCTGGCAAATTCTGAAATGTGGCCAAAAAAAACCCATTTTCCGAACATTTCATTCGGCTCACCCACCGAAACACGACGCCAACAACACATTGCTTACCGTCCCTCGTTCCCACACATGTCTTGATGAAAACGGTACCTCACATGTTTGGGTGCACCTACCTGGGCACCAAGGGGAAAGCCTAGAAGACCCCTAACCCCAAGTCTGTTCCTACAGCTGAATTTCACGATCTTTCCAGATGGGCACACCCAAAAGATACGGGACTCGGGTGTCCAAGCCACCAAGGAAAACAGGGAACCCCATGTATTTCCAAAAGAGGACACCCATGCGAATCTACAGAGGTCTGACTTGCACAAATCGGCCCAGAATTTATTACACAGGAACCCCAGCAAAGTCTGAAATGTTTAAAAAAAACAATTTTCCGCACTTTTCACTCGGCTCATGCACAGAAAGACGCCGCCAACAACACATGGCCTACCGTCCTGTGTTCCCACATGTGTCCTGCTGAAAGCTGTACCTCACATGTGTGGGTGCACCTACCTGTGCGCCAAGGGGAAAGCCTAAAACACGGGTAACCCAATTCTTTGGGCAGAGCATCATTTCAGGAATTCTGCTCATGCGCACACCCTACAGATTACCCAGAAAGCCCAGCAAATTCGGAAAAGTGGCAAAAAAAGCAATTTTCCGCATATTTCAATCGGCTCACCCACCGAAACACGCCACCAACAACACATGGCCTACCGTCCCACGTTCCCCACGTGTTCCGATGAAAAGGGTACCTCACGTGTGGGTGCACCTACCTATGCGCCAAGGGGGAAGCCTAAAACATGGGTAACCCCAAGTCTTTAGGCACAGCATCCTTTCAGGAATTCTGCTCATGTGCACATCCTACAGATTTGGGGAGCCACCAAGGAAAACAGGGAACCCCATGCATTTCTGAAAAGAGGACACACGTGGGAATCCGCAGAGTTCTGACTTGCATAAATCGGCACAGAATGTTTTACCCAGAAACCACAGCAAAGTCCGAAATGTGGCAAAAACCCCCCATTTTTTGCACATTTTACTCAGCTTACCCACTGAAACACGCCACCAACAACACATGGCCTACAGCCCCATGTTCCCACACGTGTGCCGATGAAAATGGTACCTCGCATGTGTGGGTGCACCTACCTGGGCGCCAAGGGGAAAGCCTAAAACTCAAGGTAACCCAAGTCTTTCGGCAGAGCATCATTTCAGGAATTCTGCTCATGCGCACACCCTACAGATTTGGTCGTAGGGTGTCCAAGCCACCAAGGAAAACAGGGAACCCCATGCATTTCCGAAAAGAGGACACCTGTGGGAATCATCAGAGGTTTGACTTGCGCAAATCGGCACAGAATTTATTACCCAGAAACGCCAGTCGATTCCGAAATGTGGCAAAAAAAACTATTTTCCGCACATTTTACTCGGCTCACTCACCGAAACATGCCACCAACAACACATGGCCTACTGTCCCACGCTCCCACATGTGTCCCGATGAAAACAGAACCTCACATGTGTGGGTGCACCTACCTGGGCTCCATGGCGAAAGCCTAAAAGACCGCTAAACCCAAGTCTGTTCCGACAGCATAATTTCATGATTTTTCCAGACAGGCACACCATACAGATATGGGCCTCGGGTGTCCAAGCCACCAAGGAAAACAGGGAACCCCATGCATTTCTGAAAAGAGGACACCCGGTGGAATCCGCAGAGGTCTGACTTGTGCAAATCGTCCCAGAATGTATTACTCAGAAATCCCGGCAAATTCCAAAATGCGTAAAAATAAAACCAATTTTCCGCACATTTCACTCGGCTCACCCACCGAAACACGCCGCCAATAACACATGACCTACCGTCCCGCATTCCCACAGTGTCCCAATGACATTGTCCCAATACCTCACATGTGTGCGTGCACCTACTTGGGCGCCAAGGGGAAAGCCTAAAACATAGGTAACCTCAAGTCTTTCGGCACAGCATAATTTCAAGAATTCTGCTCATGCGCACACCCTACAGATTTGGGCCTAGGGTGTCCAAGCCACCAAGGAAAACAGGGAACACCATGCATTTCTGAAAAGAGGACACCCGTGGGAATGCACAGATGTCTGACTTGCGCGAAGCGGCCCAGAATATATTACCCAAAATGTTTCGATGGGTGAGCCGAGTGAAATGTGCGGAAAATGGGTTTTTTCACCACATTTTGGGGTTTGCCGTGTTTTCTGATTAATAAATTCATACTCCCTGCATGCTACAATAAACGGAGTACTACTTTGCAAACACTCATGTAAAATGCTAAGGACCAGCTGACTGCTTTCCTACAAGTGGGTAGACAGCTACAACACACCAGCACCTAAAAGAAAGACAACAAAAAAGCTAAGGACGATGTCCTCTTCCGCTATACTTTACACAAATACAAGTGTGGGGACGAGGATTGCAGCCACACTACCTATTCAGAAACAGCCAACGTGCTTTGCACCATGCCCTCCTCCATGGGATGCTGGTGGATGGGAAATGGAGGTGAGAAGCAACCATGCAACGTATTAGTGATTGGGTGAGTTGAAAAGCCAGAGGCAATCAAGACACAGACAGCGAAGATAAGAAAAGTACACAGCAGGCCCTTCCAGGCAATTGCTGGCACACTTTTGACAAAAACACCTGCTCATTCGCATAGGGGTGTGTGTTGGAAGGGGAAAGTTCACAAGGACGAAATTAATGCAAGGCCAAGCAAATTGATTTAGGCTGATGCAAGTGGTGATGGGTAGCTAAGAAATAAGCAGCACAGACATACTGAATGCATTGACATGCCATGAACACAAACAATTGCTGGGAAGTGGGAGTCTCACTGCCAACATAATTACTGCCATTTTTATTCACATTTCACAAAATCCAGTACGTCCATCAGCACCCCCCATAAAATAGCAACTGTGCAAATTCCATTATGTCTTCTATGAAGAACTCCATGCCTGTTTTCGAAAAAAAAAAAAATGCACCCCCATCTCTGTGAAACATCACTTCACCTTTGCTAAAGCGATGGTGAATGGTTCGTATTCTGCCGTTGCCCTTTGTCAGTCTAGTAAAGTCGCCATTCAGTTTCCACACCGAGCGGTTGATGGCCCTTGAATTCCCTTGAGTTCTCCAATCCCTCCTGGAAATCATCTGGGACCAGGCCATCACAGTGTTTGGAAACCTCTGTGCAATCCATTCCAGGTGCACCATGAGCTGCTCCTGTACCTCCTTCTATCCCACAGATTCAAAATCATTTCCTCCCAGGTGCACCACTATAAGGTCAGGGGGGGCTGTCCTTTTGCCTGGGCATCGATGATGGCTCCTCTGAGCTGGTGAAGGCGCATCCCCCACCCCAAACCAATGCACCGCAAGGCCATCCCTTCCAATCCCAGATGTGGGTGGCCCTCGGAAAAGTTGTGCATCCCTTTGGATAAAAGAGTGGCCGAAATTCCACACAACCCTCATCCTCACTAGGAAATGGAAACAGGCAAACCACAATGATTATGGCTACACATACAGTTTACCAAATAGCACAAAGATTGCGTCAACACATGGCTCTTGTAACAATCCCACACACACACTTCACCCATTCGGACATGCACCTCTCATGTGAGATAACAGTAGGTTGATACATAATTGGCACATTATTTTCAGGAAAAAGAGGTGAAGAAGACAGTATGTCACCTTGTGCCAATAACACAGTTGTGCTGGCGCAATTGTAATCAGTGAAGTTTTCTACTCCTATGGGCCGCCAACTGCACTGAATGGTGGTAAGGTGGCTTGCACATGCCATACCACTATACTTTGGCAGGGTGACTAGTCTGCCAGAGGATATGAAGTCCACAGCAAGTGTGCTTTGTACACTCTCTGAATATAGGTACCCTGACAGAATGTACCCCATTTACCACAAATGGATGCACCTTTAGACACTTCGATTGTGAGTGCTTCGGCCACAGCTCCAGGATCACTGGTGAACTCAGGGGCACTCGACTACCAAGGCAGAGAGGCGGACAAGGTCACACACATCAACCACCACCACCAGACATTGCTGCCTGACCAGCACTACAGCTTTCCACTCCAGGCAGGGATGGGGACCCTGCTGGGGCACCAAGCACCCACTGCTGAATTTGAGGGACAAAATATCCACCTCGGAGATGGACGCCCAAGGCCAATGTCATCACCCCCCCCAACGTCCTGCCCCTCTAGCTACCCTGCGTTACAGCTTTTGCCCCTGCAAAAGGATGGGGACCCTGGCGGGACTCACTGGGACCTCTGCTGGAATTGGACCACAGAAATGGTGACCTTTGCAGTAAAAAGAATGAGCTCTGTACCAAGTGTGCATAGCATGCTCAGAAAAGATGACCATCTGCATAACTACCGGAAACATTTTTCGAAAGTTTGCTGCTACTTATGTCAGCCAAACTTATCCTTCTGCAAAGCAGCCACCATTCTCAATGCAAGGCACACCCATCACTGGCCCCCGAACTGCCCCGCTGCCCTTTCCCACCCATACCACTGACACTGCAGCCACAGCTCCTCCCACCACAGTAACCCTCCTCCCCAACATTACCAAGTAATATATGTAATATATGTAGTACTTACATAAGTCAGCGAAAGCTTTTCAGTAGCCGCAAATGCAAAGGAAACATAAAAGAATTACATTCAGTGCTTTGCCTACCAATAACACATCCAAACTGTCTGGCAGATATCTGTACATTTTTCAGCTCCTTCCACCAGATACATGACACTTCTCAGTCATCTACCACCACGGAAGGCTGGACTGCACAATGCTAGGATATTGGAATAAGACCAATGGGCGTATGACAACCCCCAGCACAAAAAAAACCTTGTACAGATGGCTAAGTGGCAAACTACCCTCCCAGTCCAAACTACCCTCCCAGTCCAGCAGCACTTTTCTGATGGACTGGGGGGCATTTTGTGTGCTACCCCGGCAAGTGTGTTCCTGGCCAGACCGATACCTCCCCAGAGCACCCACTCCCCTTCACAACACCAACACTACAGGCCCAGTTCCCACCCACCACAATAACAATGTGCCCTCCACGTACTATACAATGTTAAAATAACCAAAATTCCATACATACATAACAAGTGAAAAGCTTGAACTGCTCAAGACCTGTAAACGGAAAAACAAAACATAAATTATCTGTGTCAGCCCACCCAAATACCAAACCACCCATACTGCCCCCCCCCCTATTGCAATGGCCAGTGCGTTTTGGGCACCCTGCACCAAGATTGGCACACCAATGTGCCCCTCTGTGCCAAGGCAAGTTTGGTAACTTTTGTAACGTGAAGGAGGGTGCACCTCTCCACCCCCACACCAATTGGATGGGCAGCGCATCTCATGTAGCCCTGCCTGGGGGCAGATAAGGGGGGCTGTCCTCCCTGGGCTCAGACATTCCTTCCTAGGAGCAGATATCTGGGCCCAGGGAGGGCTGCATGACATGGCCCCCACTCCATTTTGGGTGCCCCACAGCCCCCCCTAAAATGTGTTCTACCATTTTCAATTTTTTCCTTTGGTATTCCAACTCCCCTTGGCGCAGAGGGGCACGTTGGTGTGCCAATCTGGCCCCAGGGTGCCCAAACCTTACTGCCCCACCTACTGGGGGGCCTGTCCCACGATTTTTGGTGGCCCTCTCCCTCCTCACCCCAAATGGGTGGCGGGGGCACCTCATGCAGGCCTCCCTGGGCCTCCTACAAACGGCTGCGTGAGGTACAACCCCCCTCCATTTGGGGTGGGGGGGAGAGGGCCCCCAAAAATTATGGGAAAGGCCCCCTAGTGGGTGGGGCAGTAAGGTTTGGGCACCCCGGGCCCAGATTAGGGGCCAGATTGACACACCATTCCATATTAGCACTAGGGAAAACTTTGCCCTGTTGCAATAATGCAGTGAAAATGTATCTTTTATGCCCAAGGGAAAGTTTGGTCCTTGTGCTTATAACTTGCGAAACTGCACTTGTCATGGTGGAATAGTTTTCTAATGTGTCCCATCTTTAGCTGGCTTCACAACACCATCTGTCACTTTGTTAAGATCCATTCCCATTCAGTGGAGCATTTCTGTGCACCTCCTTTCTGATAATTCCTCAATAACATTGCTCACCTTCCACACGAGACTGCCCGCCTCCCAGTGTGGTCTGCTAAATAGCACACCCCGTCCTCCTCTCATCCAATGATAAGGTGACCCACAGAGTAAAAGAGAAATGCAGAGTCTGCTAGCAAGCCATCCAAACAGCACACGAAAAACATGTTAAAATGCACTGGGCTCACATACAATTGCGTGTATGATTGAGAGGGTTTGTGCATGTAAATGAGTCCAGCAGGTCAAGTCAGTTTGAATATTTAAGTTTCTGTCTTGTCCTGGTACATGCTGCAGGCCAGTTCAGCAATAAGGAAACAAACACTTAACAATGTACTGAACGTGTCATCATTTAGAGAAGAAGAAAACAGGTTAATCTACTTAAGCAAGGAATCCTGTGGCTGAATTGTTAAGGCATTGGGATGTCACATGCTTGACGCAAGCGTTTGATATAGGCTGACCACTGATTGTTTTTGCCCAAATAATTCTCAGTATATGGTGGTGGACAGCGTAAGTAACATAATAGACACAATTTCCTATCTAATGTATGTTTATTTTTAGTTCAAACCCACTTGTATTGGACCATGACGGGTTCTGCACCTGAGACGTACCCTATTCAATATCATCACACATTTCAAGTTTCAAGGAATGCAATTGAGGTAATTTCTTATAATAACAATAAATGTTCAGATCCTAGACCTCTTGCCCTCCTACAATTTCAAAAAATCCCTCGTTACTTTCTCCCCCTTGAATGCACTGGGGCGTAATCTTCCCAGAGCGAGGGTACGGGGGTGAAGCTTGCTCATGGCTTTAAAAACACATGTCATTCTGCATACAGCATGTGTGTCTTGCTTGGCAAGTGGAGGAGTGTCAACTTTATTCGTCTCCTATGTCTAGCAGAACTAAACATTTAAAACATTTTGCTGGGCTTCAAGCACGTGGTGCGAGATACCATCAACAGTGGACCGAGCTTGCTCAGATTTCAAATCCCTAAGACTAGCATGGAGTTCAGAGTTCTTTTTCGTCCTCAGTGTAGTGTTGATTGGAGTAATAACAGTAAAAAAAAAACAAAAAACAAAAAACATCTCATTCTGGTTATCGTGGAGGGGTTTTAAATCTTTGGCCGCATTTCCAGATTTTTTAGTAATATCCTTTCTATTGGACCAAAGTGGGCCTACCAGTTTCAGTGGTGTAATCAGCGGGTACCACTTTCTTCAGGGCCAGGTTGGAGCAGTATAGACTTGAAATACTGCTACAATATTTAGAGTGCTGCTTCTAGCTTGGTTCAGGGACCCAACCTGTAGATGGATAAAGGAGGGGCACGGAGTGGGGTGGGAAGACACAGAAACATCGTACATTTGAAGATAGTGTCTTAATACTTTATTGTAATGTGTTTGGAGATCACATTATCAAAGAACTTTAACGTCAAATATGTACAATCTGTGCGCAAAGTTGTGTAAGACAGGAAAAAAAGGGTTTGTTGTCAATCCACTTGAAAAAGAGGAGCAGAGTATTCTGGGAGATATAGTATTAGAGTGGACGGGTCCTCATGTGTCCTTGTCAGTCTTTCTTCCTGCGGTGGTTCAAGGAATGGGCTGATTTTCATAATATTGCTAATGATTGCCAACTTGTGGGCTCATTGATGCCGCCACTGTATGTTTTGAGTCTGAATATCCATAATTGTTCCCTCTTGAATATTAGGTTGTGGATGTTGCCGCCTCTTCTTGGGACCTTTACTTTTTCGATGACGGTCCAGGTGAAGTCAGTTGGGCTATGGTGTTTTTGAATCAAGTGTTCAACCATTGGTGCAGCCACTTTTTTGGTGCGGATGCACGATCTGTGTTCAGCTAGCCTCATTTTTATAGGGCGTGTGGTCATACGTACATACCGCATTGCACATGGGCAGGTAATGAGGTATATCACATTCTTGCTATTACAATTAGTAAACAACCTTTGTGTCCATGGATAGTGCTACCCTACATCTATTCTCGTGGCCCTTGAAGTTTTAGCACATGCACTGCAACTCCCACACGATGTCTGTCCAGTTGGTGTTGCCTGGTTCCACAGGGTATTTTGCTGTGGGTCTCGTTGATCTTTGTAGGTATGTATCAAGGAGTTGCGTACATTCTTCCTTCTTTTAATGGCAAAATGAGGCTTCTCTACTTTTTGTTCTCCCGCATTTAGGAGTGGCCACAGTCCGAGTGCTTCTTTCTTGATGTTATTTACCAGAGGTGAGAAACCGAAGACGGCAGTTATGATGTCATTCTGTTCTGTGCATTTTGGGTGCTGTTCTAGAGTGGTATCTTGAGGGACATTTTTTCTCCCTTTTGTGAGCTTGTTTTATAGTTTGTTTTGGATAGCCTCGTTGTGAGAGTTTTTTGGCTAATTGACCTGATTGTTTTTCATAGTCGGTCAAGCTGCAACAGTTTCTGCGGTATCTCAGAAATTGGCCGAACGGAAGGTTATTCCTGAGGCTGTTTTGGTGATAACTCTGGAATGTCAGTAGGGAGTTCCTATCTGAGGGTTTGTTGTAAACTAGGGTGTCTCTCTCTCCATTCCTGACTACTAGGTTTAGATCAAGGAAGTGAATTCAGGATTGACTATGTATTTCCGTGAACGTAAGGTATTCACTTTGCTCATTGAGCCAGCTCATGAAGGCGACTAGATCTTGGTCAGTGTCTTTGAATAAAATAATCACATCAACGAATTATCTGGCCCAAAGGACAATTTTGGGGGCCCATGGATTGGTGTTGTCATAAATGGTTTTGTCTTCGAAGTCGGCCACATAGAGGTTGGCGAGGCTCAACGCAAAAGTTGCCCCTATTGCAGTGCCAGATATTTGCTTGTAAAAAGTGTTTTTGTGTAAAAAGTATTTTTTTGTTTTGGCAATCTCTGCCAGTTGCATAATGAGACTGATCAGAGATTTTATCGGTGCGTCTTCCGTTCTCAGCACTCTCTCTACTACTTGTAAAGTGGCGATCTGAGTTATTTTGGTATATAGTGACTCAATGTCTAGGGTCACTAAGAGTTGTCTACCGGGATCAAAGGATTGATTCTTCAGAAGATGCAGCACTGCAATAGGTAGGATTGCATTTTGTCCACTATTGGTTTGAGGAAAAAATCCACAAACTCAGATAGAGGTTCCAGGATGGAGCCGATCCCAGACACAATGGGTCTGCCTGGGGTGTGGGGGGGTTCCCTTTATGGACTTTGGGAAGGGCACAACAAGCCAGTCTAATCTGTGTTTTTGGATTGAGGAACTCATATTCCTTTGAAACTATGTGCCCTTCAGCACTGGCTTCTTCTAGGATGGGTATGATGAGTTGTTGGATGTCATCTGAGGGGTCTTTTCTCAATTGTCTGTAGCTCATGCGGTCTACCAAAAGGACCATGACCATTTTTCTATAGTCTACTGCATTCATTATGACCGTAGCTCTGTCTTTATCGGATGGTTTTATTACTATCTGGTTGTTGCTGGTCAATTCTCTCAATGCCATCTTATCCTTCTTAGTGAAGTTGTTATAAACTTGTGTTTGTTTTTTTTCCAGTTCATCAAGTTTTTGAATCAAGGCTTTTTCTAAAGTGATTGATTCAGGCGATACCCCATTGAGTGGTGGATAAAATGTAGATTTGCCTCTTAAATCTGTGGCACAGTTCTCTTTCTCGGTGATGGTTAGGGTACCAAGGAATAGTTTCAACCTAATTTTTCGGATTGGGCTATCTCGATCCTCATTTGGATACATTCTGCATACAGCATGTGTGTCTTGCTTGGCAAGTGGAGGAGTGTCAACTTTATTCGTCTCCTATGTCTAGCAGAACTAAACATTTAAAAAATTTTGCTGGGCTTCAAGCACGTGGTGCGAGATACCATCAACAGTGGACCGAGCTTGCTCAGATTTCAAATCCCTAAGACTAGCATGGAGTTCAGAGTTCTTTTTCGTCCTCAGTGTAGTGTTGATTGGAGTAATAACAGTAAAAAAAAAACAAAAAACAAAAAACATCTCATTCTGGTTATCGTGGAGGGGTTTTAAATCTTTGGCCGCATTTCCAGATTTTTTAGTAATATCCTTTCTATTGGACCAAAGTGGGCCTACCAGTTTCAGTGGTGTAATCAGCGGGTACCACTTTCTTCAGGGCCAGGTTGGAGCAGTATAGACTTGAAATACTGCTACAATATTTAGAGTGCTGCTTCTAGCTTGGTTCAGGGACCCAACCTGTAGATGGATAAAGGAGGGGCACGGAGTGGGGTGGGAAGACACAGAAACATCGTACATTTGAAGATAGTGTCTTAATACTTTATTGTAATGTGTTTGGAGATCACGCGTAAAGGGTTTAAGCGGCAACTTACCCTCACGTTATGTCTCCCCACAGTCTATCGCTCTCAACGGGTACAGCAGCTTCACTTGATTCTATTATTTCTTATTAGATCAGGCGCCTCACATAATGCATTCCGAGAAGCCTGAGAGATTCAAACAATATTGTGAATCTCCCGTTTTTGGCAAACGATATCTGTACAATTTACATTATTTAAATGCAATCAGTGTTTCTATTAGGATGGGCATGTCCTACAGACATTGCTAACATCGTATCTATTTTAAGTAGAAAAACCCTAAGAACCGAAAGAAACTCAGACCCTTGGTCTCTACGGATCACAGGGGTAGACAGCAAAGGTTCTTAGATAGTTATAAAAGGATTTACACATAATACGAAGTAGGCCGCTTAGTTCACCAAGATAGGGTGTGGTCGAGACGACTGCTGCCTCGCGTGTCTTGTCCGCGTTGCAGAAGCAGTAAATTTGAAAATGTGCGCCCTTTCAAAAATTCAAAACCTCATCAAATCACGAGGAAATGGGCAAGAAACAACAAACCAGAGTAGAGGTGATCTCAAATGAAAACACGTGCTCGTGGCATGGAGTCTGAAGCCTTGCATCTACTGGCAAAACTGCTGACTAACGCTGCACTTTCATTTTTGTTTACCTTCGTTACTCGGGCAACCGTGACTTGACGGAGCTGGATCTCGGTCCGGGGCTCGAGTCAATGGGTGCCATATTGGATTGGGAATGCGGGTTAGTGCAAATAGAAAAGACCCTCAATGAGGAGTACAGCGCAACAAAAACACTCACAGTGTTTGCAAATACGAAATTGAGTAGCTTGGATAGATTCAATTCAGTTCAAAAGAAATTCAAAAAAATTCAATTTAATTAAATCAATTAAATTAAATTTGAAAATGGGCCAAAATATTCCTGATGGATCTACAACACTGTATACATTCTGGCACACAACGCCTCAATTTAGACCACAACAATTTGGCAAAAAACATTGTCATGAGTGTTAATAAGAACTTCCACAGGAGATGCAAAACAGATGCAGAAACATTTGCATGACGTGCCCGTGGTGCAGGTCAAGAGACAAAAGAAATCTAAATATCAAAGAACTTTAACGTCAAATATGTACAATCTGTGCGCAAAGTTGTGTAAGACAGGAAAAAAAGGGTTTGTTGTCAATCCACTTGAAAAAGAGGAGCAGAGTATTCTGGGAGATATAGTATTAGAGTGGACGGGTCCTCATGTGTCCTTGTCAGTCTTTCTTCCTGCGGTGGTTCAAGGAATGGGCTGATTTTCATAATATTGCTAATGATTGCCAACTTGTGGGCTCATTGATGCCGCCACTGTATGTTTTGAGTCTGAATATCCATAATTGTTCCCTCTTGAATATTAGGTTGTGGATGTTGCCGCCTCTTCTTGGGACCTTTACTTTTTCGATGACGGTCCAGGTGAAGTCAGTTGGGCTATGGTGTTTTTGAATCAAGTGTTCAACCATTGGTGCAGCCACTTTTTTGGTGCGGATGCACGATCTGTGTTCAGCTAGCCTCATTTTTATAGGGCGTGTGGTCATACGTACATACCGCATTGCACATGGGCAGGTAATGAGGTATATCACATTCTTGCTATTACAATTAGTAAACAACCTTTGTGTCCATGGATAGTGCTACCCTACATCTATTCTCGTGGCCCTTGAAGTTTTAGCACATGCACTGCAACTCCCACACAATGTCTGTCCAGTTGGTGTTGCCTGGTTCCACAGGGTATTTTGCTGTGGGTCTCGTTGATCTTTGTAGGTATGTATCAAGGAGTTGCGTACATTCTTCCTTCTTTTAATGGCAAAATGAGGCTTCTCTACTTTTTGTTCTCCCGCATTTAGGAGTGGCCACAGTCCGAGTGCTTCTTTCTTGATGTTATTTACCATAGGTGAGAAACCGAAGACGGCAGTTATGATGTCATTCTGTTCTGTGCATTTTGGGTGCTGTTCTAGAGTGGTATCTTGAGGGACATTTTTTCTCCCTTTTGTGAGCTTGTTTTATAGTTTGTTTTGGATAGCCTCGTTGTGAGAGTTTTTTGGCTAATTGACCTGATTGTTTTTCATAGTCGGTCAAGCTGCAACAGTTTCTGCGGTATCTCAGAAATTGGCCGAACGGAAGGTTATTCCTGAGGCTGTTTTGGTGATAACTCTGGAATGTCAGTAGGGAGTTCCTATCTGAGGGTTTGTTGTAAACTAGGGTGTCTCTCTCTCCATTCCTGACTACTAGGTTTAGATCAAGGAAGTGAATTCAGGATTGACTATGTATTTCCGTGAACGTAAGGTATTCACTTTGCTCATTGAGCCAGCTCATGAAGGCGACTAGATCTTGGTCAGTGTCTTTGAATAAAATAATCACATCAACGAATTATCTGGCCCAAAGGACAATTTTGGGGGCCCATGGATTGGTGTTGTCATAAATGGTTTTGTCTTCGAAGTCGGCCACATAGAGGTTGGCGAGGCTCAACGCAAAAGTTGCCCCTATTGCAGTGCCAGATATTTGCTTGTAAAAAGTGTTTTTGTGTAAAAAGTATTTTTTTGTTTTGGCAATCTCTGCCAGTTGCATAATGAGACTGATCAGAGATTTTATCGGTGCGTCTTCCGTTCTCAGCACTCTCTCTACTACTTGTAAAGTGGCGATCTGAGTTATTTTGGTATATAGTGACTCAATGTCTAGGGTCACTAAGAGTTGTCTACCGGGATCAAAGGATTGATTCTTCAGAAGATGCAGCACTGCAATAGGTAGGATTGCATTTTGTCCACTATTGGTTTGAGGAAAAAATCCACAAACTCAGATAGAGGTTCCAGGATGGAGCCGATCCCAGACACAATGGGTCTGCCTGGGGTGTGGGGGGGTTCCCTTTATGGACTTTGGGAAGGGCACAACAAGCCAGTCTAATCTGTGTTTTTGGATTGAGGAACTCATATTCCTTTGAAACTATGTGCCCTTCAGCACTGGCTTCTTCTAGGATGGGTATGATGAGTTGTTGGATGTCATCTGAGGGGTCTTTTCTCAATTGTCTGTAGCTCATGCGGTCTACCAAAAGGACCATGACCATTTTTCTATAGTCTACTGCATTCATTATGACCGTAGCTCTGTCTTTATCGGATGGTTTTATTACTATCTGGTTGTTGCTGGTCAATTCTCTCAATGCCATCTTATCCTTCTTAGTGAAGTTGTTATAAACTTGTGTTTGTTTTTTTTCCAGTTCATCAAGTTTTTGAATCAAGGCTTTTTCTAAAGTGATTGATTCAGGCGATACCCCATTGAGTGGTGGATAAAATGTAGATTTGCCTCTTAAATCTGTGGCACAGTTCTCTTTCTCGGTGATGGTTAGGGTACCAAGGAATAGTTTCAACCTAATTTTTCGGATTGGGCTATCTCGATCCTCATTTGGATACATTCTGCATACAGCATGTGTGTCTTGCTTGGCAAGTGGAGGAGTGTCAACTTTATTCGTCTCCTATGTCTAGCAGAACTAAACATTTAAAAAATTTTGCTGGGCTTCAAGCACGTGGTGCGAGATACCATCAACAGTGGACCGAGCTTGCTCAGATTTCAAATCCCTAAGACTAGCATGGAGTTCAGAGTTCTTTTTCGTCCTCAGTGTAGTGTTGATTGGAGTAATAACAGTAAAAAAAAAACAAAAAACAAAAAACATCTCATTCTGGTTATCGTGGAGGGGTTTTAAATCTTTGGCCGCATTTCCAGATTTTTTAGTAATATCCTTTCTATTGGACCAAAGTGGGCCTACCAGTTTCAGTGGTGTAATCAGCGGGTACCACTTTCTTCAGGGCCAGGTTGGAGCAGTATAGACTTGAAATACTGCTACAATATTTAGAGTGCTGCTTCTAGCTTGGTTCAGGGACCCAACCTGTAGATGGATAAAGGAGGGGCACGGAGTGGGGTGGGAAGACACAGAAACATCGTACATTTGAAGATAGTGTCTTAATACTTTATTGTAATGTGTTTGGAGATCACGCGTAAAGGGTTTAAGCGGCAACTTACCCTCACGTTATGTCTCCCCACAGTCTATCGCTCTCAACGGGTACAGCAGCTTCACTTGATTCTATTATTTCTTATTAGATCAGGCGCCTCACATAATGCATTCCGAGAAGCCTGAGAGATTCAAACAATATTGTGAATCTCCCGTTTTTGGCAAACGATATCTGTACAATTTACATTATTTAAATGCAATCAGTGTTTCTATTAGGATGGGCATGTCCTACAGACATTGCTAACATCGTATCTATTTTAAGTAGAAAAACCCTAAGAACCGAAAGAAACTCAGACCCTTGGTCTCTACGGATCACAGGGGTAGACAGCAAAGGTTCTTAGATAGTTATAAAAGGATTTACACATAATACGAAGTAGGCCGCTTAGTTCACCAAGATAGGGTGTGGTCGAGACGACTGCTGCCTCGCGTGTCTTGTCCGCGTTGCAGAAGCAGTAAATTTGAAAATGTGCGCCCTTTCAAAAATTCAAAACCTCATCAAATCACGAGGAAATGGGCAAGAAACAACAAACCAGAGTAGAGGTGATCTCAAATGAAAACACGTGCTCGTGGCATGGAGTCTGAAGCCTTGCATCTACTGGCAAAACTGCTGACTAACGCTGCACTTTCATTTTTGTTTACCTTCGTTACTCGGGCAACCGTGACTTGACGGAGCTGGATCTCGGTCCGGGGCTCGAGTCAATGGGTGCCATATTGGATTGGGAATGCGGGTTAGTGCAAATAGAAAAGACCCTCAATGAGGAGTACAGCGCAACAAAAACACTCACAGTGTTTGCAAATACGAAATTGAGTAGCTTGGATAGATTCAATTCAGTTCAAAAGAAATTCAAAAAAATTCAATTTAATTAAATCAATTAAATTAAATTTGAAAATGGGCCAAAATATTCCTGATGGATCTACAACACTGTATACATTCTGGCACACAACGCCTCAATTTAGACCACAACAATTTGGCAAAAAACATTGTCATGAGTGTTAATAAGAACTTCCACAGGAGATGCAAAACAGATGCAGAAACATTTGCATGACGTGCCCGTGGTGCAGGTCAAGAGACAAAAGAAATCTAAATATCAAAGAACTTTAACGTCAAATATGTACAATCTGTGCGCAAAGTTGTGTAAGACAGGAAAAAAAGGGTTTGTTGTCAATCCACTTGAAAAAGAGGAGCAGAGTATTCTGGGAGATATAGTATTAGAGTGGACGGGTCCTCATGTGTCCTTGTCAGTCTTTCTTCCTGCGGTGGTTCAAGGAATGGGCTGATTTTCATAATATTGCTAATGATTGCCAACTTGTGGGCTCATTGATGCCGCCACTGTATGTTTTGAGTCTGAATATCCATAATTGTTCCCTCTTGAATATTAGGTTGTGGATGTTGCCGCCTCTTCTTGGGACCTTTACTTTTTCGATGACGGTCCAGGTGAAGTCAGTTGGGCTATGGTGTTTTTGAATCAAGTGTTCAACCATTGGTGCAGCCACTTTTTTGGTGCGGATGCACGATCTGTGTTCAGCTAGCCTCATTTTTATAGGGCGTGTGGTCATACGTACATACCGCATTGCACATGGGCAGGTAATGAGGTATATCACATTCTTGCTATTACAATTAGTAAACAACCTTTGTGTCCATGGATAGTGCTACCCTACATCTATTCTCGTGGCCCTTGAAGTTTTAGCACATGCACTGCAACTCCCACACGATGTCTGTCCAGTTGGTGTTGCCTGGTTCCACAGGGTATTTTGCTGTGGGTCTCGTTGATCTTTGTAGGTATGTATCAAGGAGTTGCGTACATTCTTCCTTCTTTTAATGGCAAAATGAGGCTTCTCTACTTTTTGTTCTCCCGCATTTAGGAGTGGCCACAGTCCGAGTGCTTCTTTCTTGATGTTATTTACCAGAGGTGAGAAACCGAAGACCGCAGTTATGATGTCATTCTGTTCTGTGCATTTTGGGTGCTGTTCTAGAGTGGTATCTTGAGGGACATTTTTTCTCCCTTTTGTGAGCTTGTTTTATAGTTTGTTTTGGATAGCCTCGTTGTGAGAGTTTTTTGGCTAATTGACCTGATTGTTTTTCATAGTCGGTCAAGCTGCAACAGTTTCTGCGGTATCTCAGAAATTGGCCGAATGGAAGGTTATTCCTGAGGCTGTTTTGGTGATAACTCTGGAATGTCAGTAGGGAGTTCCTATCTGAGGGTTTGTTGTAAACTAGGGTGTCTCTCTCTCCATTCCTGACTACTAGGTTTAGATCAAGGAAGTGAATTCAGGATTGACTATGTATTTCCGTGAACGTAAGGTATTCACTTTGCTCATTGAGCCAGCTCATGAAGGCGACTAGATCTTGGTCAGTGTCTTTGAATAAAATAATCACATCAACGAATTATCTGGCCCAAAGGACAATTTTGGGGGCCCATGGATTGGTGTTGTCATAAATGGTTTTGTCTTCGAAGTCGGCCACATAGAGGTTGGCGAGGCTCAACGCAAAAGTTGCCCCTATTGCAGTGCCAGATATTTGCTTGTAAAAAGTGTTTTTGTGTAAAAAGTATTTTTTTGTTTTGGCAATCTCTGCCAGTTGCATAATGAGACTGATCAGAGATTTTATCGGTGCGTCTTCCGTTCTCAGCACTCTCTCTACTACTTGTAAAGTGGCGATCTGAGTTATTTTGGTATATAGTGACTCAATGTCTAGGGTCACTAAGAGTTGTCTACCGGGATCAAAGGATTGATTCTTCAGAAGATGCAGCACTGCAATAGGTAGGATTGCATTTTGTCCACTATTGGTTTGAGGAAAAAATCCACAAACTCAGATAGAGGTTCCAGGATGGAGCCGATCCCAGACACAATGGGTCTGCCTGGGGTGTGGGGGGGTTCCCTTTATGGACTTTGGGAAGGGCACAACAAGCCAGTCTAATCTGTGTTTTTGGATTGAGGAACTCATATTCCTTTGAAACTATGTGCCCTTCAGCACTGGCTTCTTCTAGGATGGGTATGATGAGTTGTTGGATGTCATCTGAGGGGTCTTTTCTCAATTGTCTGTAGCTCATGCGGTCTACCAAAAGGACCATGACCATTTTTCTATAGTCTACTGCATTCATTATGACCGTAGCTCTGTCTTTATCGGATGGTTTTATTACTATCTGGTTGTTGCTGGTCAATTCTCTCAATGCCATCTTATCCTTCTTAGTGAAGTTGTTATAAACTTGTGTTTGTTTTTTTTCCAGTTCATCAAGTTTTTGAATCAAGGCTTTTTCTAAAGTGATTGATTCAGGCGATACCCCATTGAGTGGTGGATAAAATGTAGATTTGCCTCTTAAATCTGTGGCACAGTTCTCTTTCTCGGTGATGGTTAGGGTACCAAGGAATAGTTTCAACCTAATTTTTCGGATTGGGCTATCTCGATCCTCATTTGGAAGGGATCATGTTGGGCAGTAGGTACAAAGGAGAGACCTTTCTCAAGAAGTTTGAGTTGATCCTGGTTGAGCATGTGTTGTGACAGATTCATCACTAAAGAAATAGGAGTACCTTCTTCGGGTATCTGTTCCATGTTGTATGTACTTGCGGCCTTTTGTCCATTGTCTCTTCCTCTTAGGGTCATCATTGTTGTGGGGGGCCTGGTGTTCATCCTTGCCCTCTGCCTCATGTTACTCATGGTGATTGGTTTTGTCCTTGTGGCTGCCATTGGCCTCTTCCTTTGTTCTTCACTTTGCCTTGTCCCCTGTGAAAAAAAGGAGGTACCATGAATCCTACTGTTCTCTTGGACAAATTGCTAGAGGAGCTGCCCGTCCTTGCCAAGAAAGTGTTGCTTCGCATCGAGCTCCCATTCGAGAATGTCCAGTTATTGGGTCTTGGCCGATTGTTCTGAATCCGATTTTTATTATATTGGTTAAAGTATTGTCCAGCTGATGTTGTATTCTGGCTTTGGTCCTCGTAGTAGGTGTCAGTTGTGTATGGGTAGATCTTCTCATGTGAAAAGTTGGCTAGATCTTTTTTTAATTTGGTGACTTTTTTATGTAGATTGAATTCCTCGAATTCTCAAAGCGGCATCAAGTTCTTCTTTACTTTTCTTGTAGCTTGACAGGATGTTAGCTACTTTTAAGGCATCTTGTTTTTATTCAATCTCCTGCATCATTTTTACGGACATCACTTTAGCTGTATTGATGATGAGGACTAACCAGTCTCGGTTTGTTAGATATATAGGACCAGTCTTTTCTGAACTGTACTTGCTCTAGAAAAATGTGGGGTACAATCCGAATTATAAGGCCCATTGGGGCCGCATGCGCCCTCAGATATTCTGTCATTATAGCTCCATGGAGCTCGGTTCTGATAAGTTATTTTTTTAGAACATTGAGTTTGTTCCAGTCATCGCTGCTGGTGCCTGTTGCTTGAATTTCTACTTTTCCTAGAATCGAAGGATTAGCCAGGATGATGTCTACGAGATATTCTGCATATGTCAAGTATCTGGCTTCAGCCATCTGTAGTAGATAGGTTTTGATCTAATCAGTGAACAGTTCCTAGTTGTCTTGTATTCTCAGGATATTTCATGAAAAAAAAGTTATCTAAACACTGATTTTTACAGAGAAGCCAATGTTTTTAGCTCAAAGTCCACAGCCACTGACTGTCAGAAGAATCAAACACACTTGTATTGGACCATGTCGAGTACTGCACCTGAGATGTACCCTATTCAATATTATCACACATTTCAAGTCTCAGGTAATGCAATCAAGGTAATCTCTTATAATTACAATAAATGTTCAGATCCTAGATCTCTTGCCCTGCTACAATTTCGAAACAACCCTTGTATCCTTCTCCCTATTGAATGCGCTGAGGCGTCGCCTTCCCAGAGCGACGGTACGGGGGTTGAAGCTTGCCCAAGCACTTGGGCTATTGCAATGGGTGCATTATGGCTTTAAAAACACATGTGGTTCTGCATACATCATGTTTGTCTTGCTTGGCAAGTGGAGGAGTGTCAACTTTTTTCGTCTCCTATGTCAAGCAGAATTAACACATTTAAAAAATGTTGCTGGGCTTCTAGCACGTTGTGCGAGATACCATCAACAGTGGACCGAGCTTGCTCGGATTTCTAACCCCTAACACTAGCACAGAGTTCAGAGTTCTTTTTGTCTTCAGTGTAGTGTTGATTGGAGTAATAACCGTAAAAATAAAAAAAATAAAAAAACATCCCCTTCTGGTTATCGTGGGGGGGGGTGTAAATCTTCGGCCACTTTACCATATTTCTTGGTAAATTCCTTTCTATTGGGTGGAAGTGGGCATACCAGTTTCAGTGGTGAAATCAGAGTGTACCACTTTCTTCACGGCCAGGTTGGAGCAGTATAGTCTTGAAATGCTGCTACAATATTTAGAGTACTGCTTCTAGCTTGGTACAGGGACCCCACCTGTAGATGGATATAGGAGGGGTATAGAGTGGGGAGGGAAGACAACTTAATTTTAGTGTTTTTGGAGATCACGCGGTTAAGGGTTTAAGTGGCAATTTACCCTCACATTATGTCTTCCCACAGTTGATCGGTCTCAACTGGTGCAGCAGCTTCACTTGATTCTATTATTTCTTATTAGATCGGGCGCCTCACATAATGCGTTCTGAGAAACATGAGAGATTCAACCAATATTGAGAATCTCCCAGTTTTGGCAAAATATATCTAAACAATTTACAGTATTTATATGCAATCAGTGTTTCTATTAGGATGGGCATGTCCTACGGACATTGCTAACATCGTATCTATTTTAAGTAGAAAAACCTTAAGAACCAAAACAAACTCAGACCCTTGGTTTCTATGTATCACAGGGGTAGATCCGTAGAAACCAAGGCATAAAATGCTCATAGATAGTTATAAAAGGATTTAGACATAATACGAAGAAGTCTGCTTACCTCACCAAAATAGGGTGTGTCGAGATGACTGCTGCCTCGCATGTCTTGTCCGGGTTGCAGAAGCGGTACATTCGAAATGCGCACCCTGTCAACAATTCAAAACCTCATCAAATCACGAGAAAATGGGCAAGAAACAACAAACCTGAGTAGAGGCGATCTCAAATTAAAACACATGCTCGAGGGCATCCGATTATAGATTGTGGCGAGCGACTGCCTGCACATGTATTTTTAGTTACATCCCCACACAAGAGTTTCCTCCTCACTCAGGCTCATGACAGCAGAGCTGAAAGCCTTAGAGCAGAAATTGCACACTTGGGCATAACAGATTAAGGAGGAGCCATAGCTGAGTGGCAGGACACACTGCTGGCCTCATTATGCCTAGATTTACAAGGCCATCTAGCTAATGCGAAACATGACACTGTAAGTCCCAGCATGCCATAGTAATGTTACACTTCATTACAATGAGGCATGCCTGATTGCCTCCTGCTTTTATTCCACATTCTACCACCCACCCCACTCTCTCAAACCCACTTTACCTCCATCAGATTCTACCCCACCCAACTACTCTACCTCCTCTCTACCATCACCAACTCATCCCATGCATCACCTCTCCCAACCCCACCACCCTCCATACAACTCAACCCACTGATCTACTCCACCCACTACAACACCCCACCCCCACTACTATATCCCACTGCTCTACCCAACTAATCTATCCTACACCCCTAATGTACTTCAGTGCCTGGTACCTTAACCCATGATGCTACTCTACATACCACTCTACCCCACCCTGCCACTATAGCTCCTCTATCCCCACTCACACTCCCTCACCCTCACTCCCCCACACAATTTACCACACCTCATCCCACTGTAACACTACACCAAATCCACTGCATTACACCCACACTTTACATCTCTGTACCCTATCACACCCCACCACACTCTACCTTATCGCTTCTCCTACCTCAGTCTACCCCCACACACTATACATCACTCCATTCTACCCTTGCCCCACCATACTTCACCCTTCTCTACCACCGCTCACCCACTCTAACTAACCCGATTCCCCTATTACACTGTAACCCTGGCCACTACTGTACGTCAAAGTCTCCCCTCTCTTCCACATCCACTCTGCCCCAGTTCTGGCCCACAGCACTACTCTACCCTTACTTGCTAGTCTATCCGACCCCACCTCCCACTTTCCCCCTCATCATTCCACCCCGAAACCCTTCACCACTCTACACCACACACCCTACTCCAACCCACTCTAGACTTTCCCTGCCCTTCTTCACCCCACTGTAGCAGACCCACCACACTAGAACAGCACCCACCACATTCTACTACTAGCCCACTCAACACCCTAGTACAACTCAAACTGTTACACTATATACTATCCTACCCGCACTAGCACATAACACTCATCCCCACCAAATTCTGAACCCCCACTATACCTTATCACTCTCTACCTCTTCCCTTCCCAACTCTGTAAAAGCAAAAGAAAATATATAGGCTGAGTACCCCAAAAGGAAATACACTAAACACGGGCTTATAAAGATTCTCAGATCTTTATTCAAACAACTGTACAGTTTACAAAGAAACAAAGTATCAGATAGCTATCTGACCCTCAGTACATCACAGGGAATACCAGCCCTTTCAGTGTGAGAAGTGAGAGGTATTGGACGTCTAAACATTTGCATCTTTTATACAGTTTCCAATCGTAATGTCCAACCCCTCTGCAGGTTAATAATTTTCATTCTAGGGTTCGTGCCAAGTTCACCTCTAATTTATCCAACTATATGCATGTGGATTATGTCCAGTTTGTACAACAACAAATCACAATGGCAACAGTGTATCTTTGAATGTAACATTTAAGCCTTAGTACATGTCCTATACAATGTAGTTCAACAAGTGTTCACGTTTAGTATCTAAACAACATTGTTTTTGATGTATGTCCACGGATCAGGCTTGTTGCCCTAGGTAAACCTCGACCTACAGGTCAAAGGTACGACAAGGTCTCATTTCACGGTCCTAACATTTGGCCTACGGGCAGTTTGGACATTAACTCTGCGCGAAGGTCAGGACGGCTATGTTACAAGCGGGAAAACACTGTCCACCAATTTAGAACACGGAGTGACTTTGAAACAGAAATCAAAATGGCGTGTATACCAAAAATGGCAGCTAGGTCGATCTAAGGTCGGAACCTTGCAACGCGGATTTCTTCCCAGAGCTTAGGCCAATATATACAATAAAGGAGGTACAATATGATATCCCATTTAACAACTCCTCTCTACCCCCTTTGCATCTTCTTTTTTCTCGGACTGCCCACAATCTTGGCCTTCATCTTGACACTAATCTTTACTTTTTTTGCTTCAATCACAACACGTTCCTGTTGTTTCCATCTTTTTAATATTCGGAAAGTTAGACCTCTTCTCACTTTCATGCTACAAAGATTTGAATCTCTTCCATAATCTTCTCTTGATTATTCTATTATTCGGTACTTCTTTTTGGCCTTCCTGTCTCTTGTCTAGCTCCTTTTAAATCTTTCTTCAATTCCTCCATCTTTCTTCTGTATTCCTTACCTATTTGCGACTCCATTTCTCCTTCTTTGGCCTCTCTTCGATGGCTACCTTTCTACTCCCAACTTAAATTCAATTTTCTCTGCATAGCATTTAAATCTCTTCTGGATTATCTCCTATTTATCTTGCCTCTCTTGTTTCCTTCTACCTTCCATCTCGTACTCTCTATTCCCAAACTGACTTTCTTTTAACTGTACTTTGACCTCCATGTTCTTCCTCTCGTTTCTGCTCTTTTTCTCTACTGGCTCCTCTTTACTGAAATGCTCTTGTTCTCTCTCTGAGTTCTAGTCACTCTTATTCTACCTTTTGTGCTGCCCTAAAAACTTTCTTACTTGAATTTTAACTGTACTTTGAGTCTTATTGTAAGTTATACTGTTTTGATTGTATTCACGTGTTCATTCCTATTGTATTGTAAATTGGTTTTGTACAGCACCTTGGCATAAGGTGCTATATAAATAACAAATAAATATGAACATAAATACAAAATACCCACCTTACCTAACTCACCCACTCCATGTGTAGTTGATCCTACTTTAACCACCCGCTACTGTTTAACCTCACCCACCACCCCACTCTACCACCACCCACACACCCAATTCACAACGTCCACTCATCTACAGCTCACCCCATCTTCCCTTCCTCATCCATGCTCACCCACCAATTCCCAGTCTAATGTACCTATCCCAGACCCAACCTTCATACCTCGTCTCGACCTACTAGCCCCCACTCACCCTAGTTCACCCCTTGCTTACTCACCCTACTGCACCATCCCTACCATGCTCCTTAATGCCTACTGATTCCCACAATGTTTCCTTCCACCTTAGATCACCCTTAAAATCTCCATGCTTAATTTAACAGTTGTAGAATGTCTGCAACTTAGTGTTTGCAGACATATAGTACACATAGTTAACACACCTCCAAATACAGGAGTTATTAGGAGTCTTTCTCCTATGTTGTTTACTACCATTGTGTCTGCAAACACTAACTTGCAGAAACTGGATGACTAGAGCCCAAATGTAACATGCAATCAACAACTGCAAATGCCAAAACTGTTGGCTTTACCAATGCTTGTTTTCATGTTGGAGTTGTTTTAGATGTGCTTGCTAATAGTTTTGCTAATAAAAGTATCCTTTAAACTGTCTATGGCTGCCAAATTGATTGTGGTTGAAATAATACTAAAGTTCTCAATCTGTAATGGCTTCAACTGGATAAAGCCAATATTGTTTTTAAGAGATACTTTTGATTCCTTGCAGCTTTGTACATTGATGTTTTTCTTTCCACTCACGTTCTGTGCCCCAATTTATTGTTTTTAATGTCAACATATTCCCAGTGAAGTTAAAGACATCCATTGCAATGAATCCATCACTGCTGTGGGTATACAAATAAAATGTATAGTATATACTATTTTTTTACATGGCAACCATAATGCTAAAAGTTATGCTAAACTGACACACAATTGCCATAGCACATGAAAAAAGCACATTAAACAAGAAATGCAGAATCTTGTTTTTAATGCCATTTTTTTATGGAGGATGGAAGGTAATCTTTGCATAAGTATAAGTGAGCTAGAATTAACATGCAATAAGACATCCCTCAAGTATCATGCATCCTTTTTCTTTCTGCTCAATAATAATAGGAGAAAAGTCAATTGATTCTGTGACATCCCCTTCAATACTGAGAAGTGTGAGGGAAGAAAGACGCCCTTCTCCCACGGTTCAGCACAAGCAGATTTTTAAAAGGTGCTGCTTGCTTAAGGAATGCTCAACTTTGTAGGTAGACACTGAAACTGTGCCAATAACTCTATAGAGTATTCCTAAATTTGGAAAGGCATTGTGAAGATTGTTTTTTTCTTAACAATGTGAACATGGTGCAGAAGGATGTGGGTGCGCAATCAATGGATAGGTTTTCGTAGATCTTGCAAAATTGTTGGTATTCTGACAATGCCAAATCTGTGGCAATGTCATTAGCATACAACATACTGAGCCTAACAAAATTGTCTTTTTCTGGTAAATGGGTTGGCAAAAGCCAACAAAATAATCAAACAATGCTATTGAAATCCTTGAACATGTCATATCACTCTGTTTTTATTTGGTCATAAAATGTAAAGAAAACCTGAGTTTTAAAAGGTTCTTCAAGATTCAAGCTACGTACATCCACGGCTTTCTCACTGTACATAGTTTGCCTTTGCAATGCCGTACCATTTTGAATTCTGTTTCTGCATGAATTCATCTAGCAAATTGATTTGCAGTGCAAAGCAAAGCATTGTAATGTTCACTTGTACTTTTACAATTGAAACATGCTAAAGCCATGTTCAATGCTCTCAGGATGTCCATTGATTCACTTTGCAAGTAGCATGAGAGGCTGTTGACAAGTTGCAAAGTCGCTGCCCAAATGTCAAGCATAAAAATAATTTCAACTTGGTTATATATTAATGCAAAGCATGAGACTCTCCAGCATTTTTGGCTGCCTTCTCTCCAATTGGTATTCTCTCCAATGAAAGTTTTATTGCAGGGTATATTGATGTTATAGTTTTGAGAGACTCATGCCTGCAGTAGCATCTTGTTTCACATAAGCGCTAACATCGCCGAGGACGTATATTCAGTTCCTCTTGTTTTAAAAAAAAGATATTTCTAAGTGCAGCTAATTTGTAGCTATAAAGCAATATAGCTTTTCAATAAAACCAAACAAAGTAATGGCCTCTAAATGGGAGTTACAACTGCAAGCTGAAACAAGGTTAAGTATGCGTACATAGCAATGCACATATAATGCTGATTTGTTAACTTCTTTCACCATTGTCTGCCGCCCGGAAACTATACCGGCCATGTTTGCTGCACCATCATAGGCTTGAGAGCGGATGCTGGTTTTGTCAGGATTCACAGTATTTAGAACAGCAACTTAGCGAAAAGAGAAGCAGAGGATGAGTCATCAATATTAGTAAACACCAAACATCTCTCCTGTATGCTAAATCTGGCATCAACAAATGGAACACAAAAAATGAACTGATCCATGTGATAGATATCAATTGTATAATCCATTATAATTCCCTAGTATTGCACATCATGCACCTCACTGATCCTTTTTACATAAAACTACAGACGAAAATGAATCAATAAAGTCATTTTGGATTCCAGAGCTCAGATAAGAATGGTTGAGTTTACAATCTGATGGATATTTACGAAACACAGAGGTGTACTTGGCTAGAGTTTTTGCCACCTGTATTTAATAAATTGCCATCAATTTTACACTCTTGTATTGTCATCTGTGATGAAGATAATCTCCCGATGCAGGAGAATGTTGTTTTTCACTATGGCCATAGAAGGGAACATTTTGCTTTTTTAAGAAGCAATGTGTTACATCCAACTGTCTAGGAAGCACCTCTCTCTTATGCTGCAACTAAGGTAGAAATTGCAATCAAGCAGAAATCTTTTGAGAGGGTTTCTGGAGAAAGTATTAAAAAAAAAACTTACCATGCCAATGACCGAACCACTAGTATGATTAAAACAGCCATGCTTTTACTATTAGTGTATGTTGTTTGAATACCTGGTTACTGTATGCCTTTGCATGCTCTCGGTTTACCACTGTATCGATTTCACGCCTAATTTTCATCATGACTGTTTCTTTCACTGCTTGTATGTGGAATGTGGATACTAGATTGTTTGTGTTCGCTGACCCTCACCGTCAATTTTTTTCCAGTTTGAAAATCCTCCTTGTTCTGTATCCGAAAATGTTGTTTTGCAAATAACCAACAAGGATGGCAGAAGGCACAATTCTTTATGGGAGATTATACCAGCCAATCTCTGTGATGTGTCATACAATTTTTTTAATGTATCCTTGTAAAATTCATACCTAAACATTCAGTCTCAAACCTTTCCTTTTGGAAAAGCAAATCAGTCATTTAAACCTGGCTGGAACGGGCAATGAGCTAACGATTCTCACACTGTGGTGGCATTTAGATAGATATCACCAAAAAGTGCAGGATCTGTAGGATATGCCAATATTTTATCAATTGTAAATTTCGGCATACTGGTGTGGAAAAGTACAAATTCCTTGTAATTGCACTTCTTGCAGTATGCATGGGCCACTGTCATCTTCATCCATGAGTTCTGTGGTGGTTACATGGTTTTCAATTATTCTCTTCTGGTAACCTGCACTAGACAAGAGAGAAACATTGGTTTCTGATTGATGACCTATTACAGAGCAATGCAAGTTTCCATCTGCCTGATTGTTTGGAGAAATAATGATGTCTTGCTGCACAGGTTCAATACTCATTAATGGCTTCTTTTGTCAAATAACATGTATCTGTAGGTGCCTTTTGACCTTTGAACGTATTATTTCTTTTTACTGTTTGTGAGGAAACCTATCTCACCTCATAGTAGTATTGCAGCAGTAGAAAACAACTTTTTCATTGGGTCACACAGCTTCTTTCTGGTTAGCACTCTGCTGTGATGAGCCTGCTACACCCTCAAAACAGCAGAGTTGCTTTACTTATATCAGTAAGTTTCAGTGCCTATGAATGATTTGGCCTGTTTTTGCTGAAGTATCCTGAGGCCAGAATCGAACTGTTAGATACAAAAATTTACAAGTGAATATCTCATCCTGACCAACCTCACACATTTTGTTTTGCATTTAAAAAAATAACACAAAGACAAATGTAATGTAGCATAGTCACCCAAAAATAATGATCACTGTTTTCTGAAAAATCCATTGAGAATTGTTCCTGCTATTGAGAAGCTTTAATCATCACATTACTAACAGTTACCAACATTGGATAGTTCAGAGAAAGTCTGCAGTGTAGTCGAGAGTAGTTGGAGAGGAGGGGAGTTGGAGGGAAGTGTAGTAGAAGGAAGTAATAGTAGTGGAGGAGGAAATGGAGAGTAGTAGAGAGAGAGGGTTACCCATGTCTAGCCTCCACCTTGGGGTTTAGCAGACCTGGGCCCGAAACGCAAAAACCCACAGGAGGTAAGAGAGAGAGAAGGAGACCAGGGGTGGCCATTAGTCAGGTCTTTTACAAAATGTTTTAATAAAATACATTGAACCTTTTTTGAGAGTTGGTGGATGCATGAGGCCATTTTTGACAATAAACATACCAGTCAGCCATCAGGAAATGTGTATAATAATGTCAATATATGCTGCCTCTCTGGCTTTCTTGCTTCTCTGCAACAAGAGACCCCAACAATGCAGTCTGTAGCAATATATTTTGTCCTCTTTCTTTGTATTGCAAGATTGGAGGACGTTATTTAGTTCTATTATTGTTTTTGAGAAAAGCTTATTTTTGTAGGCTAAACACAATACAATACATTTAAAAAATGTAAAATCGAGTCTGGGAGGACACAGCATGTTGGTGCAGATTTCACACTTGGCTACTGCAATAGGATGCAGTTCTGTGAAGTGAGCAGTTGTGGGGTGCTAGATATGAAAATGTAAATGTTGCACAGCAGGCTTGAAGTGGTACCGCAGTAACGAGTTCAGTGCAGGTGGTAGCATCCATGCTGAGGTCCAATCTGGGCATTCAATGGATATCAGATTGTAAGCAGTTCTAAGTGGTCTTCAGTGGCTGATACAATATCATGTGGTGGTGTGCTAGGATGGGGTACAGGGACAAGGAATCTTAATGAGTGTTCTGTACAGGTTGGAGTAAAGCAGTCTCTGGACAATGTGTGGCCGTACAGTTCTGCATGTGTCAGCCTCTGCGTAATGTGTGGCTCTCTGATTAACCATTAATGACCCGTACAAATGTTTTTCTCTGACACTCAAAAAATGTGATGTGCCATTAGATGAAAATAAAAGAAACATAGTAATTGCCCTTCCCAGGAAAGCATCTCTCAGCTCATTTGCAAAGCCCTAAACCACTCTCAGAGACCACACCCAGGGCATCCTGGGAAGATCAGAAATGTCTGCTTCTCGTGCCTTCTAGTGTTCAGCCTCCAGGTGGTGTAGTGGTTTTTTCCAAGGATCCAGGAGATTTCAACAGTCTAAGTTCCTATAGTTATGACTTCCAAGGCCCATGGAGCTGCTTGCAAGGCATCTGTGGGAGGATGGGCTCTTACAAAGCCCTGCAAGCAGTTGATGGCCTTTGGCTGCTGGAGTGGGGCTTCAAGGCCCTTGAAGATGCTGGCCTCCTTTCCAAGGATATGGGAGTTGCAAGGGCTTCTGCTGGAGCTCTGGATTTTCTCTAGACTCGTCCTGCTGCTGGGGCAGAGACAAAGATCAGGCCAAATGAATCTGCTATTCCATATGAGTGTTGTGGCCAACCTCATTCACCTTTGCCACTGCTTAGAATAAGTAGCAATGATGATTAGCTGCTCAAACAGCTGACTTTAAACACCGAAACGGAACTGCCCCTGTGCCTGCCCCCAAATGATGCCCAGAGAAAAGTCATGTCCCACTAAGAAAAGGGCTAACCTGCCTGTCCTAAAATGCCATTCTAGCCAAGTAATAACATATCTCACACTTGGTTCATCATAGAAACATACATCACGCTAAAGTAAATAAAGGGCTAACCCAGCTGCCTGCAAGTGACATTCTAGCCAAGAAATAACACACATCATACTTTGTTTTCTGGATTCCCCCCAAAAGACCTTCCCCAGTTAGAAAGGGCTAGACTTGCAGTCTGAAAATCCCACCAGAGCCAAGTAATGCCACATACAAGTCTTCATTTATCATGGATGGATCCCAATTTAAAAAGTGACATTGGAATTATGGAACACCACCCCTCACCCCACCCACCAAACACCGCCCCTCTCTTGCCAGCCCAACACAAGCACATGTGCACCAACCACTGGCCTCAACTGCAGCCTGCCAACTCCCGTGCTCAGCCGACTCCTGCCTCCACTATGCAGACAGTCAAGCAGGGAGAGCGTTCCTGCTTCCTGTCATGAGAAGTGGGGCCGGAGTTGGACAGAAAGTAACATTCTAGTTGCAGGGCTCCACGTGCCTTTGTAATTAGAACGTTACTTTCTTAAGTCTGACTGTAAGCGCGTTTACTTTGACTTCAGAACGAAGTCTGATCATTTATTTCTGAAGTCGGGTGCACTCCGTCTCCAGAAAGAAATGATCTGACTACTTTGTGAAGTAGGAATGAATGTGCTTAGGAGGCAGAGGACACGGGCAACACTGGTGTCTGTGCCCAGCGCCTCTTGCCCAGCGCAGCTCCAGGCTGAAGCAGTGTCTCACAGCTTGGTGGGTCACAGACACATGTTTGTCGTGTCCTTCTACTCAGCACTCTCACTGTCCTCTAAGCGGGGCACCTCTCCTGATCGCCACTCTCTTTCACAATGAGGGTGCTGAATAGGAATGCTGTCCCGCTGGTAGGGCTATGACAATGTGTCATTGTGCCCATGGCAGATACCAAATATCCTGATCTGGCTCACAACAGAGCCACTTGGGAGGGCAAGCTGCCTGCCTCCCCGCTCTGTATGCTACTTAGTCAAGTGCTATCTTCCCTGGAATTTTGTAAGCTATCTGCAATTCCAAGTCTGCATACTTATAATTTAGCATGTGTTGGTAGATATGTGTCATGCTTGAATCATTTCACTGTGGTCACCGATGGTGTCTAGCTCTTTGCATTGAAGTTGGAATGACTGAACGTAGGGGACAAATACTCAGTCCATTTGAACTTTGATGATTTGGGGACAGAAGATTTTAGAGAGGAGCTGGGTCAGGGTTTTTAATTAGTATCGTGCTGTGTGAGAAATGGGGTCCAGAATCCACTTTACTTTTGATAACCTGTTATTATCAGAATATGTATCACTTGAAGGGTTGCACCATCAATCAAAGAGGCAGGCTAATGCTTACATAGTGAATTAAGAGATAAATATTGTTTTTCTCATAATGCATAATTTACGTAATTTCCAATGTTGATCCATGCAAAGGCAGAGCTAGTAGTCTAAGCCAGTAATCTAAGATAGAGTATTGGAAGCTAACTCCATCTAATCATCTATGCTGTAGTTTTATTTTCATGCGTGTAGAGAACGTGCACACAATTCTTTCAGCCCAAATCATCTCTGAGGCGGGGAATTGGCCACAGATGCACCTCGTACTGTTTACCGGGCACTGTGGTAGATGATGCTTTGACACCATTGATATGACAGTGCTCAGTGTCCATTCCGCCTAATCTGTATAGACTTCATGGTATACTTCAAAAGCTTGATCCACACAAGACAAGCACCTTTCTGCACATGTGCTTTTCTTCAAGCACACAGTGACTTCATTTGAAATGTTCAATTGCCACGTTGCCTTGCTTTCGGTCAGAAAAACGTTGCATGCACATTTTAAAACAAATATTTAGAAATGGATATTGTTTTCAAGCATTTAGAATGGAGAGACAGAGAGAAAGAGAGAGAAGAGAAGAGGAGACACGGATCAGATTTAAACATTTAACGTAGATTTGTTTCAAATATACTAGGTTACTCATTCTTAAAATATACACCTTAGAAATAAGAAGGGTAGTAAAACATCATAATTCCAAAATTGAAAAAGGTTAGCTCCAGACTTAGTAATTCAAATTAGTGAATACAACATTAAGCCATTTTTTGGACTCTTACCTGTCTTCTATGATGTTTGTGTAATATAAGGAGAAGTATTTGTATTTATTTTGTTTATATAGCGCTTTAGGCCAAAGCGCTTAACACTATAACAACAGGAATGCATGGAATATAATAAAAATAGAAGCAAATTTACAAACATGAAACAAGCCATTTAAACAGTATTTAGAAGAATTTCCCTGGGTAAATGAGAGCGAAAAGAATAGGGAGGGGAGTGTTAGGCAGAATCCTGTGCAGTGCCCTTAGGGACCACTACACACAATTAAGACTACAGGTGGCAATACAAGTTTTACCTTTGGTACAAGCCTGTACTACTATGTCAAAGTGGTAGCAATAGTGGAGCAGCCAGGCTTATCTCAAGAATATATGAGCAGTAGCAGAGATTACCCAAAGGGACCACAATTACTGTGACTCAAGCAAACACTGACTCAAGGTTTCAGGTAAAAAATATAAGTACATTTATTTTTAAACCGTTTGTTATAAACACAACACTTCTATTAATTTAAAATCACACGTAAAATACACTACCACCAACGAATTCACTGTGGTACACTCTAACTCAAGGTAAGTACCTTATGTTTTAATGGACCAGTGTTGTGAAACAAAAGACATTACCGGGAATGCACTTGCGATCACTTTTTGACAGTAATGACAGTTCGTTCTTACTAAAGAAACGCGTATCGCGGCAAGAAATGTTACCGGGGCAAAAACACACCTAGCACCTGAGTTAACCAGAGAGAGTTGGGGGCAAAAATCATAGGCAATACTTTTGTCAAGGCAGACAGAATCAGAGAACACTATTTGATGGAATTCAAGAGTCAATAGGCCGGAGCCAGTGTCAAGTGGAACCGGGTTCCTGTTGTCGAGGATTACACAGTCGGACAGTTCACGATTCAACGTAGCCAGCAGTACTTAGTTATTGTCAACAGAGGAAGCAAAAGTTATAAGAAGGAGGGAAGACAAGGGCAAGCTTTGGAGATGAAGAAAAGGGATGCACCCTAATTCCTCAAGCAGAACATAGTACCTTATTCAAGAAGAGGTTGGTGCCACAGCAGTTGTTCCTGGTAGTTTCCTGCAGACCCACGGTTCCTGGAGCTTCTGGACGAAGGAGGACGTCTGGAGGGGTATGCACCACGAAGGGATGAAGCCGGCAGCAGCGACCGACAGTGAATAAAAGGTCCGCTCCTTAAAAACAGGAGACGCTCTTCAGATGGCTATCCGTACCACTACAGCCGTGTGCAGCGATTTCGACCAAGAAGATGATCCTCTGGCTGTAGAAGGTGGGCTGTTTATCCCCACCAGGCTCAAGGGAAGAAGACTCCAGACTGGATCTTCTCTGGTCGTCGAATGGTAGATAGCTCAGGACTGCAGCAGGGCTTCACTGGGACGGGGTAGTTGCAGCAGTTGACTTCTTCTCCGCTTCTCTTCGGTTCCTTGTAGTTCCAGTGGCGACTCTGACTTCTAGCCCAAGAGACCTGCCTTTCATGCGAAAATCCCCCATTCACACAGCCTGGCTGTCAATCACGCAGCAGGGGGGTTGTCCAGCCCGGATAACCACCTCAGACAATCATGGAAAAGTGCGACCTAGGTTTCCTAGGATACCCTGTGCAGGAGGTGACTACACCCCTCCGTCACATTCAGCCCACCTTGACACCCAGGCGCCTAGAGGAGGGCTTCTTGGCAGAAGCCCACCAAAAGACAATGAACAAAGGAGGCAAACCTGGTTTGCCGTGCAAAGTAAAACACAAGAAGGACGTTAACAAAAAGAAATGGCGAATAAAACCGACCAGCACCAAAATAAAAAGTATTTGATCAAGCGGGTTTAAGTTCGAGGCTAATATAATAGCCTAAAACAATACCACGTTTATGTACTATAATCGCTGTAGAAAAGTTAGGGTAGACACCACTGCCACCACCCAAGTCTAAATGTTAAAAGAGCAAAACAATGCTCTAAGAGGTACAGATAAAAAAAGGGATATGGAGTAACCCTTTCCAGTACTCCATGTAACATGGAGTGTACTGGATCTGTGGTTAAATGACTAAGTAAAGTTAATGGCAACTTTACCCTTTTCTGGGGGACGGTAGTCAGCCTCAGAAATGGAGTCGGTGGGAAGTCTAAAAGACAACCCTGTGTTACTGCACTGAGGGTGCTGTGTAACACACAAAAGAAGGGGGCTACTGAAGTGGTGTACTCCAGAGTCCACAATCCCAAAAACAGATGAAATACACAAGGCAAAACACAAGTAAGAGTGGGAAAAAGGGGTACACTCTTACTTGTGGAAAAACAAACTCCAGAAATACAGCAAAGCTGCTGGGGGATTCACTAGGTAAGGGAAATTAGCCTTTGAATGAGAATTCTCCCTAACACTCGCCCCTCCCCCCCAGACTAAGGAACAGGAGGATTTAATCCACTCCTGGATGGTTCTCATACCTCTAGTCGGTTACAAACATCCTAGAGAGACCATCAGCATTTTGGTGGTCACTTCCTGCTCTGTGCTCAATGGAAAAATCTAATCCTTGCAGGCAGATTGACCATCTGAGAAACGTTGGGTTTTCCCCTTTCATTTGCATCAGCCATCTCAAGGGTTGGTGGTCAGTCTGAATGATGAAGGTAGATCCATACAAGTATGGCCTAAACCTCTTCAGTGACCACAGAATAGCAAAACATTTATGTTCTATTGTTGCCCACCTTGTCTCAGGATCCTTTAACTTCCTGCTGATGAAATAAATGGGGTGTCCCCTACCTTTCTCATCCAGTTGACTAAGGACTGCACCTATACCTACATTAGAAGCATCAGTTTGTACAATGAAGGGATGGTGATAGTCAGGAGCTCTTGGGACTGGAGCTTGACAAAGGGCTTTCTTTAGACCTTCAAAGGCTTGATTCCACTCCTCATTCCACCTGACCTTCTTGGGGAATTTGGGAGAGGAGATGACATTCAAGGGAGAAGCTATGGTGCCATAGTTCTCTACGAAGTTCCTGTAATACCCAGTGAGACCTAAGAAGGCTCTCACTTGGGTTTGTGTATTAGGGGTGGGCGAGTTTTGTACAGCTTTGCTTTGCTAGGCAATGGCCTTATTTCACCTCCTCCTACCTCATGTCCAAGGTATACCCCTGTACTCTGACCAATTTGACAGTTGCTTGCCTTTATGGTCAGATGGGCCTGTTCCAGAGCCTGCAATACATAGCCTAGGTGTTCAATATGTTCTTTCCATGTAGGTGTAACGCTCACCTGATTCCCGCAGAGGCGCCGGTCTTGACTGGGTGAATGCCGTATCTTCAAAGGTGATGTGTAACACACGGTTGGCTCTTTGGGCTGGACCTCTGTGCACTGTATGTCTGACTCGAAGAGTAAGATGTCTGCAGATAGAAAATATGGGATTAATGAACTGGGGTTATTGGGTGCCTCTCTCCTCTTCCCTTTCTCTTCTCCTGTAGAACCCCAAAGGTTAACGCCCTCACCTTAGGTAAGTGAACGCCGAGCTCTCCATCTGCCTCGGGGCAGGGTGCCGTAACCAGTTTCTTCACTGGATAAGGGTGCAGGCCTCTTGACCTCAGAGGACTGCTGTCCGTCGTTAACTGCACGAACGGTAACTTCTGGGCACTTCAAATGTCTTAAAAGTCTTTTGTAATGATATCTCTTGTTTTTCAGGGTTCCGGCGATGGCGGATGGCGGGCTGAAGAGAATTGAGGATCGAACCCGCGTGAGGAATAGAAGCGCCGGGAAGCACGTAAGTAAGCGCTTGTAGCCTGCTTCACGATGCGCACTAACTGTCCCTTTTATCTTGCAGGTACAAGTTCAGAGCTTTAGAGAAGCTGAAGGGTGCTGGAATACCCACTGGATTCGGCGTGGGAAGGAGTAATGGCACGTGAGTAATAAAGTTGCCCAATGTCTTTAAACGCACCTTCTTTTGTCTTTCAGATGCGGGATGCAGCGCCGAAGACCTCCGGAGCGTGCGAAGAGCTGGTAAGCTTTGGTCTTTCAGATGCCGGAATGCAGTGCGAAGACCTCCGGAGCATGCGAAGAGGAGGTAAGCCTTTGTCTTTCAGATGCCGGAATGCAGTGGGAAGACCTCCGGAGCATGCAAAGAGTAGGTAAGCCTTTGTCTTTCAGATGCCGGAATGCAGCGCGAGGCGTTGGTGACAGCCGATGGACCAGGTAAGAGATGCGCTGCCACTGAAGACCGTAGTGCTAACCTGTTCTTTCTTTGTCTTTACAGGTGCTGCTGAAGACTGGATTCCAGGATGGTAAGCCTTTGTGCCCTTAGACCCAGGATCAGAAGCTGAAGACACAATGAGCGTTCTGCTGCAGAGAATGCAGAATAACGCAAAGCAAGATTCATCCATCGGGTGTGGTTTAAATAGCCTCCTGTAGTGCTTAGGTGGCTCCTTCCACAGCCTCGCCTAGGTAAGAAAAGAGTTCCTGCTTTCCAGAAGAGTTCCAGTGTTCTGAACCTAGGGAGTGGCTCCTGCCCCACCCAACAGGAAAAGTAGTCCCAAACAGAAGAGGATCAGGGGCTCAACTGGCCAGTAAGTAAGCAGCATGGTCTGCTGCAGGTAAGTCCACCCAAGCATTATGAGCCCGGCGCTTCCAGCGCTGGGACTGGGCATCTTTATGAGCCTGGTGCCACTGGCGCCAGGACAGGGTCCAAAAGGTCCCAATTGGGACTGGCTGGCACTCGGAACCGGGGTTATGGGTCTGCTTCCAAGGGAGTTGGGCAAGTCCTGATCTTTTGGAAGCAGAGATCATGACAGCACCCCCCCTCAAGGCCCCTCCCAAACCGGGCTTCTCGGGGGGTTTTGGCTTGTTAGGAAATGTTCGATGAAATCTTTTGATTAGACGAGGCGCGTGGACATATTCTGCAGGTTCCCAGGATCTTTCTTGGGGACCGTAGCCTTTCCAGTCAATCAGGTAAAATAGTTTAGATTTGGAGATCTTGGAATCCAGGATGCTTTTGACTTCAAACTCGAGTTCTCCGTCAACTAGAATAGGTTTTGGAGATTTAGTTAGTCGGGTTTGAGGTTGCACGGGTTTTAATAGAGAGACGTGGAAGACCGGATGTATCTTCATGTGAGGGGGCAAGTCCAACTTGGCCGCTACTGGATTTACTATGGTAGTAATGGAATAGGGACCAAGGTATCTTGGGTTGAATGTGCGTGGTCCTTTTAGAGGTAGATATTTGGTGGATAACCAGACTTGATCTCCTACTTGATACTGGGGGGCTTCCTTCCGATGTTGGTCTGCTCCTTTCTTGTATTGTTCTTTAGCCCTTTGAAGGTGAGAAACGGCTTCCTTAAAGGCTTGGGTGATGGTAGAATGCAGGTGGTCTACTGCTGGTGTTCCAAGATCTTGGAGTGGATCCAACTCCGAGGTTCGAGGGTGACTACCGTATAAAAGAAAAAACGGGGTCTTCCCAGTTCCCGAGTGGACAGAATTATTGTAGGCATATTCGGCTATCCAAAGGATATCTTTCCAAGTTTTTTCAGTTTGTTGTAGCATGCAGCGCAAATACTGTTCCAGAGTTTGATTGGTCCTCTCGGTTTGTCCGTCGATTTGAGGGTGGTGGCTGGTCGAAAGTCTCACATCAATTTGAGCCGACCGACAGCAACTTCGCCAAAAATGAGAAATAAATTGACTCCCTCGATCCGAAATTAGAACTGAAGGAAAACCATGCAGTCGGACGATGTTTTTGAGAAATTCTCGGGCCAGAGTTGCTGCTGTTGGTAAGCCTTTGAGTGGAATGAAATGCGCCATCTTGGAGAATAGGTCCACGATTACTAGGATCGTATTGTATCCGGAGCATGGAGGTAGATCGGTGATGAAGTCCATAGAAAGCGTATGCCAAGGGCGAGGTGGGATGTCAATAGGGCGTAAGAGGCCGGCTGGTTTTTCCTTTTGACTCTTGTTTTGGGCGCATACTCCACAGGACATTATAAAGTCTCTGATATCTTTTTTCCAAGATGGCCACCAGAAGTAGCGCTTGATCTTTTCCGAGGTTTTGGCCATACCGGGATGTCCTTCCATTAAAGAATCGTGATAACAAGAGATTACCTTTTGCTGTAAATCTGTGCTGGGCAGGTATAACCGTTCTTGGAAATATAATAGGTTGTCCTTCACCGTAAAGTCCTTTCCCTGCAGATGCCAATTCTGTATGTCTGCTGGAGTTACCAGTAGCCTGGCTTTATCCTTAACTTCCTCTATGGATTGTGTGGCGATTACACCCAGAATTCTTTGTTCAGGAATGATAGGTACAGGTTTAGGATTGATCAAATGTTCTTCCACTCCCATCCGAGAAAGGGCATCAGCTTTACTGTTTTTTGTACCAGGTCGATAGGTAATTATGAAGTCAAACTCGGCAAAGAATAGTGCCCAACGGAGTTGCCTAGAGGATTGAGCTTTTGCGGTTTTCAAATATTGCAGGTTTCGGTGATCTGTAATCACAGTAACGGTGTGTCGGGCCCCCAGAAGATAATGCCGCCAAGCCTTAAAGGCGGACTTGATAGCTAGAAGTTCCTTATCAGTAATAGTGTAATTGATTTCAGGAGGCGAGAATTTGCGGGACCAAAATGCCACGGGATGCAACTGATTGGTTACTGGGTCCTTTTGTGATAGAACTGCCCCCATGGCAAGGCTCGAAGCATCAGTTTCAACGATGTAGGGGAGTTCTGGGCGAGGATGTTTTAAGATCGGTGCAGAGATAAATCTAGTCTTCAAATTCTGGAAAGCTTGTTCCGCCTCGGTAGACCATTCAAAACGTTTGTTTTTCTTTAACAAGGCGGTGATGGGCTGGACTACTCGAGAGAATTCAGGGATAAACCTGCGGTAAAAGTTAGCGAAGCCTAACATGCTTTGAACACCTTTTACGGAGGATGGCGATGGCCATTTGAGAATTGCATCGACCTTCTTTGAATCCATACGCACTCCGCTAGGTGATAATATGAATCCCAAGAATTCAACTTCAGTCACGTTGAAAACACATTTTTCCAACTTAGCGAAAAGTTTGTGTTGACGCAATCTCTCGAGGACCATTTTCACGTGTTTCCGATGTTCAGTTTCCGATGAAGAATAAACGAGGATGTCGTCAATGTAAACAACAACACAAACATCTATGAGCTCTCTGAGGACATCGTTCATAAAATATTGAAAGGCGGCCGGGGCATTGCAAAGTCCGAAGGGCATGACCTGATATTCAAATAGCCCATACTTGGTGCGGAAGGCCGTCTTCCATTCATCGCCCTCTTTTACTCGTACCAAGTGGTAGGCTCCTCTAAGATCCAGCTTTGTATATATGCATGCTTTTCTGACTTGGTCCAGGAGTTCAGGGATCAAAGGTAACGGATATCTATTCTTAACGGTGATCTGGTTCAGGGCGCGATAATCTATATAAGTTCTAAGGTCCCCTTCTTTTTTTGGAATGAAGAACAAAGCTGAGGAAGCAGGGGACTTGGAAGGACGAATAAACCCATTTGCTAGGTATTGATCCAGGTATTGTCGGAGGTGAAGATTCTCAGGCTCAGTGAGGGCATAAATTCTACTACAAGGAGGAGTAGATCCAGGTATCAGGTCTATCTGGCAGTCATAAGACCTATGAGGAGGTAGAGAGTTAGCCTGATCCTTCCGGAAAACATCTTGGAATTCTAGGTATTCAGGAGGTAACTGGGGAGCCTCCGAGGAAATTGCTGCCAGTGCAACACCAGGTCGAGGGTGACAAGTAGAGACACATTCTGGAAACTGAACCGTTCTTGCTCGCCAAACGATCTGAGGATTGTGCTTTTCTAACCAAGGAATTCCTAGAATAATCTGGAACTGAGGGGCCTTGATCACATTGAACACGATCTTCTCATGGTGTCCATCTTGACTTATTAGCGTCACTTCTTGGGTGGTATGCGTTACTGGTCCGGAGGCTATCTCCGTACCATCCACCGTAGTAATGACGTCCTTTACAGCCTTTGGACAAAGAGTCAGATTCATCCTCAAAACCATTTCATGATCCACATAATTGCCGATGGAACCGCTGTCGACGTAAGCTTCAATCGCATGTAATCGATCCGGATGTTCAGGGCTAATGAGGACCATAGGTATCACGAAATGCGAGGTCACGGAACTGGTTTTAACGCTCGGCAAGAGGACCTCTATTCTTGTCGGGCGAGGTTGTTTCCCTGCTCAGAGTTTGTGACCCTGGTAACTGCAGCTCCTACTGCCTTCTTGGCTGGTTTCACCGGACAGTCTCGAAGAAAGTGCCCCGAGTTTCCGCAATAGAGGCATAATTGCAGCTGTTTTCTCCTTTCCCGCTCCTTTTGTGTTAGTGGTCCTTTCAGGCCCCCTATTTGCATGGGTTCCCCGGAGTCTACTCCTTTGGTAGGAGTTGGTGATTTGGAAAATACTCGAGCATCAAACTTGGAACGATCGGCCTTCCTGTTCTGCAGTCTGTGGTCAATTTGAACGACTAAGTCAATATAGTCCGAACAGTCTTGCGGGGGATTCACTACTTGGGCTAACACATCTTTGAGCTCTCCACGTAAACCTCTATAAAACAGCGTAATCCTTTTGTCCTCAGGCCATCGAGTTTCCACTATCAGTCTGTTGAAAGACGCAATATAAGCCAAAAGGTCTTGATTACCCTGTCGCAGTGAAAGGAGCTCATTGTCCAAGGCCTGCCCCTGTGAATGTCTTGCAAACAGTTTTTCCATACTGAGCTGAAAAGCTTGAAAATCATGGAGAACAGGATCATCTTGATTAACTAGAGGGATCGACCAGTCAGCCGCATTGCCACTAAGGTACGAAAGCACGAAAGCTACCTTAGCTTGATCAGTTGGAAAGGCTGCTGGCCGGCATAAGAAGTGCAACCGGCACTGATTAATAAATACTGCAAACCTCTTTGGGTCACCAGAAAATCGTTCGGGCGGAGCCAGAGGTACATTCCCAGGTAGGTTGATCTGCACTGGGTTCGTAGAGGATGTTGAAGGACGATTTGCCCCTGATGCGGGTAACGGAGTTTGTCCGGCTTGTGACTGTAGCAATTGTCTAGCGAGATCGTCTGTTCGCTCTTTGTAAATAATCAGTTCCCTTCTTAGAGCATTTATTTCCTGACGGGCTGCATGCACCTCTGCTCTTAGTTCCCCAAGTAACTGGGCTAGCTGGTCGGTATCCGAGGTTTCCATAGCGCCTGGGTGGGAGTTTTGCGGTCGGCTTTGCGTTCTGTAACGCTCACCTGATTCCCGCAGAGGCGCCGGTCTTGACTGGGTGAATGCCGTATCTTCAAAGGTGATGTGTAACACACGGTTGGCTCTTTGGGCTGGACCTCTGTGCACTGTATGTCTGACTCGAAGAGTAAGATGTCTGCAGATAGAAAATATGGGATTAATGAACTGGGGTTATTGGGTGCCTCTCTCCTCTTCCCTTTCTCTTCTCCTGTAGAACCCCAAAGGTTAACGCCCTCACCTTAGGTAAGTGAACGCCGAGCTCTCCATCTGCCTCGGGGCAGGGTGCCGTAACCAGTTTCTTCACTGGATAAGGGTGCAGGCCTCTTGACCTCAGAGGACTGCTGTCCGTCGTTAACTGCACGAACGGTAACTTCTGGGCACTTCAAATGTCTTAAAAGTCTTTTGTAATGATATCTCTTGTTTTGCAGGGTTCCAGCGATGGCGGATGGCGGGCTGAAGAGAATTGAGGATCGAACCCGCGTGAGGAATAGAAGCGCCTGGAAGCACGTAAGTAAGCGCTTGTAGCGTGCTTCACGATGCGCACTAACTGTCCCTTTTATCTTGCAGGTACAAGTTCAGAGCTTTAGAGAAGCTGAAGGGTGCTGGAATACCCACTGGATTCGGCGTGGGAAGGAGTAATGGCACGTGAGTAATAAAGTTGCCCAATGTCTTTAAACGCACCTTCTTTTGTCTTTCAGATGCGGGATGCAGCGCCGAAGACCTCCGGAGCGTGCGAAGAGCTGGTAAGCTTTGGTCTTTCAGATGCCGGAATGCAGTGCGAAGACCTCCGGAGCATGCGAAGAGGAGGTAAGCGTTTGTCTTTCAGATGCCGGAATGCAGTGCGAAGACCTCCGGAGCATGCGAAGAGTAGGTTAGCCTTTGTCTTTCAGATGCCGGAATGCAGCGCGAGGCGTTGGTGACAGCCGATGGACCAGGTAAGAGATGCGCTGCCACTGAAGACCGTAGTGCTAACCTGTTCTTTCTTTGTCTTTACAGGTGCTGCTGAAGACTGGATTCCAGGATGGTAAGCCTTTGTGCCCTTAGGCCCAGGATTAGAAGCTGAAGACACGATGAGCGTTCTGCTGCAGAGAATGCAGAATAACGCAAAGCAAGATTCATCCATCGGGTGTGGTTTAAATAGCCTCCTGTAGTGCTTAGGTATCTCCTTCCACAGCCTCGCCTAGGTAAGAAAAGAGTTCCTGCTTTCCAGAAGAGTTCCAGTGTTCTGAACCTAGGGAGTGGCTCCTGCCCCACCCAACAGGAAAAGTAGTCCCAAACAGAAGAGGATCAGGGGCTCAACCTGCCGGTAAGTAAGCAGCATGGTCTGCTGCAGGTAAGTCCACCCAAGCATTATGAGCCCGGCGCTTCCAGCGCTGGGACTGGGCATCTTTATGAGCCTGGTGCCACTGGCGCCAGGACAGGGTCCAAAAGGTCCCAATTGGGACTGGCTGGCACTCGGAACCGGGGTTATGGGTCTGCTTCCAAGGGAGTTGGGCAAGTCCTGATCTTTTGGAAGCAGAGATCATGACAGTAGGGCTGAACACTGCAATGTCATCCAAGTATGCCATGCAGAAGTCCTCCATCCCATTCAGAACTTGATTGACCATCCTCTGAAATGTAGCAGGTGCATTCTTTAGTCTAAAAGGCATTACCTTAAATTGGTAGAGGCCAGCTGGGGTGGAGAATGCAGTTTTCTCCTTGGCATGGTCTGTCAGGGCTACTTGCCAATAGCCTGACGTTAGGTCAAATGTGCTGAGGTACTTGGCTGCACCAAGTTTGTCCACCAGCTCATCTGTCCTAGGCAACGGATGGGCATCAGTCTTGGTGACTGCATTTAGAGCTCTATAGTCCACACAGAATCTCAACTCCTGGGATCCTGCCTTTGGTACAAGCACAACTGGGCTAGATCATGGGCTAGTAGAGGGCTCTATAACCCCGAGATCAAGCATCTTGTTCGCCTCATTCCTTATATGGGTTGCTACATTGTCTGACATTCTGTACCCCCTGCATTTGACAGGCAAACAGTCGCCAGTGAGTATATCATATTGGCCTCAAGGGGTCAAGCTAGGTGAAAGTGAGAACAGGGAGGCAAACTGATTTACCAGTAACTTGCACTCATCCTGCTTTTTCAGATGTGAGACTGGAAGAGAGATTAACTCCTTCCACTTACTCATCTAAAGGTAAGCCTCTGAGGAGGTCAGGTAGAGGTTCACTCTCCTCCTCCTGAGCCGAAGCTAGAAGCAGGGCTCCTATGTCAGGTCTAGAGACATAAGCCTTTAAACGGTTGGTGTGAAAGACTCTGGGAGCCTCCTTAGGATTGCCTAAATCCACCAGATAGTTCACCTCTCCAGGTTTACCCACAACGTTGAAGGGTCCTATCCATTTGTCCTGCAAGGCCCTCTGCCTTGTGGGGACCATAACAATAACAAGCTGGTCTTGAGAGAACTCAACCATGTTAGCCTTCTGGTCATGCCAATGTTTGATCAGAGCTTGACCAGCCTTCAAGTTATCACTTGCCTCTGTCATCATGTGTGACATTCTCCTCCGGAGACCTATCACATAGTCAGTCTCTCTGACTGGCTTGGGGGAAGGAGCACTCTCCAACCCATCCTTAATCAGGGCCAATGGACCTCTGACTAGATGGCCATAGAGAGGTTTGAAGGGACTGAATCCTACTCCCTCCTGAGGGACTTCTCTACATGCAAAGAGAGGGCAAGGCAGTAGAAGGTCCCACTTTCTTCTAAGGGGTTCTTCAAAGCACCTATCACGCTCTTCATAGTTCTGTTAAACCTCTCCACCAATCCATTGGTTTGGGGATGGTAGGCAGTTGATAACTTGTAGATGACTCCACAGGTTTTACGCATGGCTTGCATGTAGTGGGACATAAAATTTCATCCCCTGTCAGATATCACCTCCTTAGGAAAACCTACCCTGGTAAAAATACCAAGTAGGGCCTGAGCCACAGCCGGAGCCGTAACAGTCCTCAGAGGTATGGCTTCAGGAAATCTAGTGGCTTGATCCACTACAACCAGGATAAACCTGTTGCCTGAAGATGTGGGGGGGTCAAGAGGACCAACAATGTCATCCCAACCCTCTCAAAAGGAACTCCCACCACTGTGAGATGCACCAAGGGTGCCACATTCTTGGCTCCACTCTTGCCAGAGGTTTGGCAAGTGTGGCAGCTTCTGCAGAATGTGTCTACTCCTGAGCCCATCTTAGGCCAGTAGAAGTAAAAGGAGAGCCTTTCATTGGTCTTCTTAAAACTTAAGTGACCAGCTAAAGGTATCTTGTGGGATAACTACAGAAACTGGAGTCTGTTCACTAGAGGTACTAGAAGTTTTTTGCAGTCTCCAGGTGTTGACTCAGTCGGCTCACTGTAGAAGAGGCCATCTTCCCAGTGTAACCTATACTTCCCAGACTCAGTCCCATTGAGCTGAGATGCTGCCTGTAGGCGAAGACCTTCCACGATAGGACACTCTCTTCGTCCTTTGCTGAAATCCTCCCTGTTGGGTCCACCTTCTGCCAGTAAAGACTGCAGCTCAGGATGGTCAACAGGGTCAAGATCTCCTGCCAGAGTAAGATCTTCTTCTATATCTGATTCCTCAGTATCTAGCTGAACCATACAGGGTTGAACCTCACACTCAGCCTCAGCTGGTGGATGAGTCACAGATGTGACTTTGGACAGTCTTGGAGATGTGCTTCTTGGCACAGGGGGGGTGCTTGCTGGTTTATTGCTGGCAGACTTGGGTTTCCCCTTTGTATCTTTCTGTCCTGCAATAGCAGTAAGTAAGTCCACTGGACTTGGGGTGATAGTTTCCTCTATCATGTCCCTTGGAGAGACTCTCAAGGTTCTCTCCCTTGCAGACCTTGTGAGCTCCTGCTTCCTTCTTCTGGGTGGACTGGGGGTGCTGGACACAACTCCAAGAGTTTTAAGGTCATTACCCAGCAGGACCCTCCCAAGTATTTTATTCTGCACACTTACAGGTATTCTGACAGTTATGTCATTACACTGGATGAGAGCTGGTAACTGGTGAACCATTTGCACAGGGCCTCCAGCTAACTTGGTTAGGTGTTTGGGTGCCTTAGCAACAGCCTCCACCTTGCAAACACATTCATAAACCACAGTTGTGGTGGTTCCAGTGTCTATGATGGCAGGGGTTTTCTGACCATAAACAAGAACACTACCTTTGTAATACTCTTTAGTAGTATCTGCTATTGAGTTATAGACATCTAGGTTCTGTTGTTCCCAAAGACGCAAGGACACTAAAGAAACACTAGCTGAGACTGTCATGGGCTCATCAGCTAGTAACTGAAAGTTTCCACTGGTCATAGATACTTCATCCACCTGGGAGAAGGCTAAGGAGACAGTGTTGACCCCTGGAGGTTTTCCCTTACATTTGGGATCCCCTTTCACATGGTCAGGTAACCCACAAACAAAGCATTTTCCAAATGCTCTCCCGAATGGGGGTTTGCTCTGACCTCCATATGGTTTGGGACCAGATGGTACACTAGCCTGATTCGGTTTCCCTTGTGGCTTACCCAGGTTATGTTTGGGGCCCTCTTTTGGATTGGAATTATTGGAATTCTCGTTGTTGTCTTTCTTTGGCTGATTTCCCTCATCCTTTTTCTGAGTTACCCCAGAATCTTTGTGAGTAGCCCTGTTGGCAACCCACAAGTCAGCAGCCTTAGCTAGCTTCTTAGGATCTATCTCCTTCGAATCAGCCAAGTGTTGTCTAAGCTCAGGGGAGCAGACAACAAAAATAGACTCCAACATTACAAGATTCCTCAAACCTCACAAGTGTTCACTTTGTAACCCTTAACCCAACCATCTAAGTTCTTCAAACATTCACACACCCAAGTAGCCCAAGGGGTACCATCATGCTTTTTGAGGGTTCTAAACCTCTTAAGCTACTGGGAAGGGGTTTTCCCAAATCTAGCTATTAATGCTAGCTTCACACACTCATAATCCTGTTTATCCTCCTCCCCCAACTCCATTACAGCATCACTTGCAACAGGGGGGAGCCTAGAGAAAAGACAGGGAATCAGCTGATTCCCTGAGATACCTTGAATCCCATGATTGTACTCAAACATTGCTAACCAATCCAAAACATCAAGTTTAGTCTCATACACACCAATCATTTCCTTTGGCATACAGGGTCTCTTAGGGCTGGAAGACCTAGAAGACTCTGGGAGAGAAACATTTTCTACAGTCAATTTCTTCATCTCTAGTTCATGATTCAGCTCCATTTCTCTGAGCCTTAACTCTTGATGTTTCATGGCAGTTTGTGCATCAATACATTTCACTTCCAATTCAAGTCTAATTTTCTCAAGTGCAATAAACTCAGGAGTAAGTGTAGGACCTGTGGGGGTCCCCATGGACAGAGGTTGTGCTTTCTGAGTAGGCCAAGGAGTTGTAGGGTTTCTTAACAAGGACTCATCTACTTCTTCTAAAGTATCACTCTCAGAATCAGAACCATCAGTATCTACATTTGCTGGAGGGGTAGGCCCTTCTGACCCACTCCCCAGACTTTGTTTTCCCATTAACTTTGCAATCAATTTGGATTTCTTTCCTTTACCCGAGAAACTCCTCTCCCTACACATGGTTCTCAAAACCTCAGCAGTGTAGTTCAAGAGACCCTCTTCAGTGTAGCTTTCCATATTTGACATGATTTCTCCGGTAAATAGAATTAGTGGTGTTAGCCTTGTGGTTAGTTGAACCCAAGCAATAGCAGCACTCTAGGTGTAATTACTCTAATTCCAAATCCTCACCGCTGTACACCAGTGTTAGGCAGAATCCTGTGCAGTGCCCTTAGGGACTACTACACACAATTAAGATTACAGGTGGCAATACAAGTTTTACCTTTGGTACAAGCCTGTTAAAGTGGTAGCAGTAGCGGAGCAGCCAGGCTTATCTCAAAAGTATATGAGCAGTGCAGAGATTACACAAAGGGACCACAAGTCCTGTGACTCAAGCAAACGCTGACTCAAGGTTTCAGGTAAAAATATATAAGTACATTTATTTTTAAACCGTTTGTTATAAACACAACACTTCTATTAATTTAAAATCACACTTAATAATACACTACCACCAACCAATTCACTGTGGAACACTCTAACTCAAGGTAAGTACCTTATGTTTTAATGGACCGGTGTTGTATTAAACAAAAGACGTTACCGGGAATACACTTGCGATCACTTTTTGACAGTAATGACAGTTCGTTCTTACTAAAGAAACGCTAATCCACGGCAAGAAATGTTACCTGTGCAAAAACACACTTAGCACCTGAGTTAACCAGAAAGAGTTGGGGGCAAAAATCATAGGCAATACTTTTGTCAAGGCAGACAGAATCAGAGAACACTATTTGATGGAATTCAAGAGTCAATAGGCTGAAGCCAGTGTCAAGTGGAACCGGGTTCCTGTTGTCGAGGATCACACAGTTGGACAGTTCACGATTCAACGTAGCCAGGAGTACTTAGTTATTGTCAACAGAGGAAGCAAAAGTTATAAGAAAGAGGGAAGACAAGGGCAAGCCTTGGGGATGAAGAAGAGGGATGCACCCTAATTCCTCAAGCAGAACACAGTACCTTATTCAAGGAAGAGGTAGTTGTTCCTGGTAGTTTCCTGCAGACCCACGGTTCCTGGAGCTTCAGGACGAAGGAGGACGTCTGGAGGGGTCTGCACTACACAGGGATGAATCCGGCAGCAGTTATGGTGAATAAAGGGTGCGCTCCTTAAAAACAGAAGAGGCTCTTCAGATGGCTATCCGGACCACTACAGCCATGTGCGGTGTTTTCGACCAAGAAGAGGATCCTCTGGCTGTAAAAGGTGAGATGGTTATCCCCACCAGGGTCAAAGGAAGAAGACTCCGACTGGATCTTCTCTGGTCGATGAAGGGTAGATTGCTCAGGACTGCAGCAGGGCTTCACCGGGACGGGGTAATTGCAGCAGTCGACTTCTTCTCTGCTTCTCTTCGGTTCCTTGTAGTTCCAGTGGTGACTGTGACTTCTAGCCCAAGAGACCTGCCTTTTATGCGAAAATCCCCAATTCGCACAGCCTGGCTGTCAATCACACAGCAGGGGGGTTGTCCAGCCCGGACAACCACCTCAGCCAATCATGGCAAAATGCAACCTGGGTTTCCTAGGATACCCTGTGCAGGGCGGGACTACACCCCTCCCTCACATTCAGCCCACCTAGGACCCAGGCACCTAGAGGAGGCAGAAACCCACCAAAAGACAGTTCACAAAGGAGGCAAACCTGGTTTGCCGCGCAAAGTAAAACACAAGAAGGACTTTAACAAAAAGAAATGCTGAATAAACCCGACTGGAGCCAAAAGAAAAAGTATTTGGTCAAGCGGGTTTAAGCTCGAGGCTAATATAATACCCTAAAACAATACCACGTTTATATAGTATAATCGCGTTAGAAATGTTAGGGTAGATACCACTGCCACCAGCCACGTCTAAAAGTTAAAAGAGCGAAACAATTCTCTAGGAGCTGCAGATAAAAAAAGGGATACAGAGTAACCCTTTCCAGTACTCCATGTAGGATGGGGTGTACTGGATCTGTGGTTAAATGAATAAGTAAAGTTAATGGCAACTTTACCATTTTCTGGGGGATGGTAGTCAGCCTCAGAAATGGAGTCGGTAGGAAGTCTAAACGACAACCCTGTGTTACTGCACTGAGGGTGCTGTGTAACACACAAAAGAAGGGGGGCTACTCAAGTGGTGTACTCCGGAGTCCACAATACCAAAAACAGATGAAATACACATGGCAAAACAAAAGTAAGAGTGGGAAAAAGGGGTACACTCTTACCAAGTGGAAAAACAAACTCCAGAAATCCGACAAAGCTGCTGGGGGACTCACTAGGTAAGGGCATTAGCCATTGAATGAGAATTCTGCCTAACAGGGAGTCAGGACGGGAGAATAAATTGAAGTGCACGGGGAGTGGAGGAAGCATGAGAAGAATTTGAGAGGGTAGGAATAGGTAAGTGGGGGAGAAAAGAGGGAAATGGGAGAGAAGCAAAGGGAGGTAGTGAGGGAAGTCAGGGTGGGGAATGGACAGAAAAGATTTCAAGGAGGCACGGAAGGAGGAGTAGGTGGAGATGGAGCAGACAGAGAGAGGTAGAGAGTTCCAGTGTAGGGGGCAAGGAGCTGAAAATAACGGAAACGAGAAGAGGCACATGGGGCGGGGGAGCAGTGAGTAGGAAGAGATCTGCAGATCAGAGGGAGTGGGAGGGAATGTAGAATGAAAGGAGAGAGGGAAGGTTGGGAGGAGCGAGATCATGAAGAGATTTGAAAACAAGACATAGGAAGTGAAATTTAAGTTGGGAGTGGAAAGGAAGCCAGCCAAGGTAAGAAAGCGAGGAGGAAATGGGGTCATGAGGAGAAAGGAGACAAAGGGTACGGATGGCAGAATGGTAGAGGGATTTGAGGGGTGCAAGATGAGAGGCAGGGAGTCCACAGAGGAGAGAAGAGCAATAGAAAAGATGATAGAGATGTGGGAAGAGATTAAGAGTTTAGTGGCATGGAAGGTATGATATGATATGATAAGGCATTTGTAACGCACCTATACACAAGTGTTTCAAGGCACGACGAGGCAGGGAGGGGGGAACAAGGGGAAGACAGACAACGATCCTACTAGGCCAGGTGTCATTCAGATCGCGCAAGTGCAGGGGTTGGGGGAAGGGAGAGGTGCATGGGGAAAGGGAGGGGGGAAGTGCAGTACAAGGTAAGTAGAATAAATAAATAAAAGGGCCAGCTGGTGGCAAGTGCAAGGTAAGTGCAGAACAAGTGCTGGGAAGGGGGGGCTGTAGGGATACAGAAACAGTTCCGCAGTGCAGGGGTTGCCAGGGAGGCAGTGCAAGTGGAGAGTGGCTGGGTGAGGGAGGGAGGAACGGATTTTACGAATATTGAAGAGTTGGTGGTGACAGACGCGAGAGGTAAGAGAAATATGTTGGGAAAAGGAGAGGGAGGAGTCAAAGTGGAGGCCTAGATTGCGAGCATGGGCAGGGATGGGGAGATTAGAAGGGGGAAAGTGAATAAAAGGAGGGAAAGAATAAGACTTCAGTCTTATCAGTGTTGAGGGAGAGAAAGTGGGATGACATTCAGTTTTTGATAGCAGTAAGACAGGAAAAAAGATTGAGATGGAGATCAGGTGTGAAAGAATAGAAGGAACGGAAGAGCCGAGTATCGTCATCGTAGAAATGGTGAGAAATACCGAAGGAAGAGAAGATAGGGGCAAGAATGAAGTGTAAAGGGAGAAAAGGAAAGGGACGAGAACAGAGCCTTGGGGAACATCATAGGCCAATGAGAGAGTAGAGGATGTAAGACAGCCCCAGGAGACAGCAAAAGAACAGTTGGAAAGGTAGGAGAGCCAGTTGAGGACAGTTCCTTTGAAGCCAAAGGAAGAAAGAGTGTTGAGAAGTAAGGGGTGATAGACAGTATCAAAGGCTGCAGAGAGGTCAAAGAGGATGAGGACTGAGGATTGCTTGGAGTGGTGAGCTGTGAGGAGGGAGTTGAGGACATAGGTGAGAGGAGTTTCGGTGCGGTGTTTAGGGCAGAATCCAGATTGAGAGGGGGAAGGAGAGAAAGGTTGGTTACAAAGGCAGGGAGTTGAGAGTAGACTAAGCGTTCAAGTAGCTTAGAGAGGAAAGGAAGAAGAGAGATAGGACAAAAGTTGGATGCGAGACAGGAATTAACAGACGGTTTCTTCAGGATAGGGATGATGGTGGTGTGCTTGAAGGCAGAAGTAAAGATAGCAGAGGAGTGACAGATATTGAAGAAGGTGGTTAAGCAGGGAATGAGAAATCTTAGGAATAAGAGGGTAGAGAGGGGATCGGAGGGGGCAGAGGTAGGTGAGTTTTGGACAGCAGTAGGGAGACATCAGAAGGAGCAACAGAAGAGAAGTCAGACATGCAAGCAAGAGGGGAATGGAGGGAAGGTCGTTTAACAGGAAGGGGAGAAAAGAAGGTTTTGGCGTAGAGAAAGTATTTTAGAGGAGAAAAAGTCAGCGAAGTCAGAAGGAGAGAGGGAAGAAGTAGTAGAGGGGTCTGGCTTAGGTGGGGAGAGAAGATGAGAAAGGGTCTGAAAGATACGGTGTGGAGGAGAGGCTTGGGAATGGAGAAGGATAGAGTAGTAGGAACGTTTAGCAGAGCTGAGACAGGAGTCATAGAGGGGGTGGTATGCGAAGTAGGAAGTTTGATTAGCCAGAGAGCGAAATTTGAGCCAGCGTTGCTCAAGGCAATGGTGGAAATGACACAATGGCTAGAAGGTTAGGGGAAAGCCAGTGTTGAGAAAGTTCGCAAATAGGGCGGAAGGAGGAGAGGGGGTAAAGATGATTGAGACTGGAAGAGATAGAGAATTTCAGAAAAGATAGAGCTTCATTAGCTGAGAGAGAAGAGAAGTCAGAGAGAGGGAGGAGGGAGGAAGAGCAGGTATCAAAAAATAGAGAAGGGCTAAAGTTACAGAGATCCCATCAGGAGAAGTAAATGGGTGAGGATGAGGGAGTGGATGGGGGAAGAGAGGGGGTAAGAGAGAAGGAGAGTAAGGCATGATCAAAAAGATAGTTGGGTAGGGTCAGAAGAGTGAGTAGAAGAAGCAGGCAGGGGAGAAAGGAGGTAGGAGTCAAGGATGGAAAGAAGAGGTGAAGGATGAGAGGGAGTGGGGAGGTGAATGTTGAAGTCACCGAGTACAGTGAGGGGAGAAGGAGAGGGGGAGATAAGAGAGAGGAGGTGGTCAACATCATCGTAGAAGGACGAGAAGGGACCGGGAGGTCTGTAGATAATTAGAAAGGAAATGGCGTGTGGGGAAGTAAAGGATTTGTAAAGGTATTCATAGGAAGGGAAAGAAGGAAGAGGCGTTGTAGAGGAGGAAGAAAGACATTTATGGTAGAAGAGGAGACTAATGCCAACGCCGCGACCAGAAGGACGGGAAACATGAGAGAAGGAGGAGGAGGTGGTGAGATAGGTAGGTACAGTAGAGTTGTGAAGGGGGATCCAAGTTTCGGTTATGCAGAGGAATTGCAGATTGAGTCAGAAGAACATGCCCAGCACAGCTGCGGTCTTGTTGCAGAGGGATCTGGCATTCTAGAGGGCAATATTGATGAAATTGGAAGGTTTGAAAATAGGGGCATAGATGAGATTAGGAGGATGTGGAAGGGTAGAAGGGGAATGGGGTAAGCGGGGGAGGGGGTTAAGAGTGGGGATGGTCATGAGGATAAGGGGGAGGGAAGGGAGAAGGGGGAGCGAGCAGAGGTAAGTGGGGGAAGAGAGCAAAGGGCAAGGCGGATGGGAAGAGTGGAGTCCGACAATGCGCATGAAAAAGGGGGGAGAAGAGATTGCAGTGAAGAAGATAGTGCAAATGGGAAGAAAAGGAAATCAGAGGACAGAGGGATCGAGATAGATCTATCACTAAGTTGATAAGTCCCATGAATATGAAGAGGCAGGGTGCAGGAGGCGGGAGGACAGTGTTCCACGATGATGAAGAGGCAGGCTGCAGGAGGCAAGTGGACTAAGAGATGGGGGTCGCCGTGGATCCAGTGGTAATAGTGGAGGAGCAGTGCTGCAGTCACGGTGGAACAGGTGTGCTGGCGATAGTCTCACATTGGACGAAGTAGGCTGCAGGAGATGGCAGATCCAAGAACGGGGCAGCCAGAGATAGGCACCCCTCAAGACAGTACAGGGGAGAAAGCAGACTGTAGGGTATGGGGGGCAGAACAGGGAGGGTCTGCAGGAGTCCGATACAGCAGTGAAGATGTCACGCAGTGAAATATGTGTCAGGGATCAGAAGAGTGAAGATGCAGCCAGGAGAACCACACAGGAGGTCAGTAGAGCAGGACCACGAGAAGCAATATATTCCAGACAGGCAAAGATGCCATCCAAGGGTCCCATGTAGGAGAAAGTAGGCCTCAGGGGTGAGAAGCTCCAGGAGAGGGCCAGAGGAGAACCGGACCCATGAGCCAGCAATAGAGGTATAGAGCAGTTTGGGGAGACAGGCCAGGGGGGAGAAAGTCTGCTGAAATAGGACTGCTACAGGCGAGTAGGTGCAAGGCAACAGATGAGGCAGGGGCTGAGGGTGAAGAAGCAGCCCGGGTGCACAGAGCCGAAGGCAGCAACTCCAGAGAAGTCTTAGAGTCCATCCGTTAGGGGATCAGAGCAAATGCAGACTTAGATGGAAGGGGGGCCAGCCACAACTGCCACATAACTATTTGAGAAGCAGAGGAGGCTAGCACCACCTGAGGGCAGAGTGGCAACTCACCGAGAGGAGTGGAGGAGAGGAGGACTCCGGTAGGAGGAACCAGTTGCAGTGGCTTCGCTTCAGGGAAGGTTGTAGTTGAGTGAGACTGTGCTGACCAGTGGGGGCCTAGGAGGTGACAGGAGGGCCACAGTCAGGATGGCTAGGTAGGCAGCAGCTACCCATCCAAGGAGGCCGGAGCTGAGGACCGGTGCTGACAGACAACAGTCAGGAAGGGCCCAAGTGGTGGTATGCGGCCCACGGTCAGGAGGGCGGGCAGCAACGCTTCCATGGGGCTGATGAAAGGAAGAATGCTGCTGGCCAGGGGAAGGGCCCAGGTGGTGTCAGGAGGCCTGTGGAGAGGATGGAGTAGGTGGTAGCAGCAGCCAGACATCCGGAAGGCAGGTGGTGAGAGGGCAAATGACTCTGATGGAGAGAGGTGGCCCGTGGACGGCAGCTGCGCATCAGGGGACAGATGGCAGGAGGACCAATGCCGGCCAATGGAGGGTCCAGACAGAGACAGGAGGCACGCAGAAGTGAAGAAGCAGACAGCCAGATGAAGGGAGGACCGGTGCCGGCCATTGGAGGGTCCAGATGGAAGTGAGTTCAACACTCTCTCTCTCAACAGAAGTGAGTACAGGGCTACATGCATGTCCATTTTTCTCTGACTGATGGATAATTCACTCACCCCAAGACCAATTTCAGCCCAGTTTTCCTCCATGACAACATAGTTTAGTCTGTTAATGGTTGACTTCTAAGAATTAGACTTCCATTGGATCGAAAGTGAGATATAGTAATTTCTCCTCTATGTGGCCTCATGAGACTCCTGCTTCTTGTGTCCACCTGAGAAAAACAGCTGTGCTTCTCGTTATTTCATCAAACTGGCCACTCAGGTATGTCACAACTTCTATATATTTATATATCTGCTGGCTTTCCGACTTTAAGAAATAACCTGCCTTTTTCCACCAACAATTTAATCAGATGTACTATACACTTCCATCAGAATTGTATTACACCTGTGTACTTTGAGAGAAAGGAGAGTGCTTGCCCCAGACACGTTGCTAGAAGGGGGGATGAGGGGGCTATAGCCTTAGGTCTTTTGCTTGTTGCCCCAGACAGAACCTCAGGGGCTACAACAAAATGGCTAGCTCTCTGTTTTGCCATCATTGTGAATCCCAACACATTATACTCTGTGTGACATTCTACAGAGACCTGCTATTCTGATCAAGCACATTGTAGTGTCTTTACATGTGTTCCAGTCTGATTGTTGAGTAGAATGGTGAGTGCATGTGAGTTGAGTGCATGATGCATGGAACTGATGAAGCGTGAGGCTGGAGAGGCGGTTGGAGTGAATGGCAGAGGGAGCACAGGGTCATTGCATAATTATTAATAAAGTAGTTATAAACATTACCGTGGACTCCAACCCATGATTACTTAGTCACTTCAGCTGGCGAAGGATTCCAACGGCCCTGCAAGTGAGCAAAGAACCCATACAGGCTGAAAAGGCAAAGACAGACAGTGTGCAGGTTGACTGCCTGACAGCAGTAACTCCCTCCTGTCCAGATTTCAAGTGTACAGGTGGGTCACAAGTCAGAAGGCAAAACTAGCAAATATAAGGCAAAAGCGCAATAAGGACAGTGAAGTTGTGGCCTAGCGTGTGTGTGCACAGACTCCTTCAGCAACAGGTTGATCATCATTAGAGTAAAGCACCATTAAACATCATGCAATGTACCGCCATCTTGGATTTGAAACTAGTCGAGGCTCGGGTGGTAGTCCATTTTACTACCAACACTCACATCAGTCACAGCACTTAAAAAAAAAATGTCAATTTTCTCTTTTTATTAGAAGGGCATACAGAAAGGAGTCTGGCCTGAGTGGAATCCAGACTGGTACTGAGAGTTCAAGTGAAAGTAGGGATTTTTGTTTGGCTTGATTCCCATCCCTGTTGAACTGGAGTGAGTGACCGCACAGTCAATATGCAAGGCATTATGGTACACCCACTAGAGAGTTTTCTGCCGAATCCTGGTAGGCCAATCATTTTGTGGCCAGTGTGGAAAGAATATTGGACGAATTACATTAAGCCAGTTGAACAAGGGGGTTTGACCCCACAGAACAGGAAGTTCCTATTGCTACATGCCTTGGGGCCTGAGGGCCAAAGCAAATATAGATAATTACCAGAATCGTCTGGTAATGAAACTGAGGATTTGGACGAACACAAACAGACTTTAAGACAATTAGATATGTATTATGCCCCAGAAATGAATGTCACCATCAACAGTTACAACTTCTACACTAGGTCACAGAAGGAAGATGAATCAGTAGAGGAGTATGTCTCAGCCCTCAAGAAGCTGGCTCACAGGTGTTGATTTGATGCAGGCATTACATTGAATGAGTTAATCAGAGATCAAATCATCGCACACACCTAAGACCCCCTAATTCAAGCTTGCTTGTAAATGGTGGGAAATCCTTTGCTTTCAGAAGCCATGGCCATAGCTAAGCGAGATGAGCATGCGCATCTTTGCTTGAAAGAAATTAAGAATAAGAAAATGGAGGTCCTTCAAGTTCAAACTGGAAGTCAGGTGAAAAAAGAGAGTATTCTTACTGCAGAATGAATCCAACTCAGAGGAAAAGCATGTAGTAGTAGTACATAAGTCAACCAAAGGGGAATTGAAATGTCCTAAATGTGACAGAATGATTGAGAATTGGGAGTTGTCAGTGATGGTAGACATTTGTTCCCCATAGTCTATTTTGACAGCTCAAACATGGAAAAGACACAAAGCAAGGTTTAAGAACAAAGGTTCATAAGTCAGATATAAAGCATTGTGGAGGGTTCAAAGGACCAAAGATTCATATCACAGGTTGGTTCAAGGGCTTGGTGCAATATAAGAATCGATGAACGGAAGTGAAATTCGACATTGCACAGAAAGGCATAAATGTCCTGGGCTGGAAGGATCTGGCTGCGTTGAAGATTGCTTGGATCTGTGTAAGGATTAGCCTGTGCTGATTGTGAAGAGCAGCAAATCAAGTGCAGAGTAAAGTTCAGAAAGGGATATGGTTAATGTGTTTCAGCAAGAGTTGGGGTTATTGAGGAATTACGTTCATTGAATTATTTTGAAAACCCGGAGTGGTACCAGTTGTGCACTTTTATGTGAGGCCGATTTGCATTAGTGGAGAGTGTTGAACAAGAGCTGAATAGACTTGAGAATGAGGGCATCATTGAAAGAATTGAGTCATTTCAATGGGTAAGCCCCATTGTTGTTGCAGTCAAAAAGAATGGAAAGTTGAGAATTTTCATTGATCTCAGAGACTTAAATAAGACCATTTATGTCGAAAAGTATCTGCTGCTCATAATTTAAGGAATGTTGAATTGTATGGAGGGGGGAGATATGTTCACCACGTTAGACTTGTCTAATGTGTACCACCAAATTAACGTCACAAAAGATTGTAGGAGTTTGACAGTTTTTCTCACGCCCCATGAATGTTCTGTTATAGAACAATGCCATTTGGTCTGGCATCTGCAGCTGTGTTATTTCCGAGGGCAATCACGCAAGTTCTGAAGGATTTAAGGGGGACTTTGGTCTACCAGGATGGCATCATTGTTTTTGGAAAAGGAGAATGTGTGCATGATGAAAGGCTGTGCGAGGTGCTGTGCAAGTCGAGCGAGAAGGGCTTAAAAGTAGAAAAGAGTAAATGCAGATTTAAGGAGCCAGGGGTATAGTATGTAGGCCATGTGGTTAGAGTCAAAGGGTACATACCTACGGTTGATGCCATGAAGGCTATTAAGAGTGCACCTGACCCCGAAAACAAAGAGGAGCTCAGATCATTTCTGGGTTTATCTTCATATTATAATAACTTTGTGCAAAATGTTGCCAGTTTGACAGAACCTATGACAATGTTACTCAAAAAAGACATTAGATTTGAGTGGAACAATGATTGTAAGAAGTCTGCAGAGTGCATAAAGCGCAGCTTGTGTGAATGGTTGAACCTAGGAGTCTTTGTGATTGGTAGGAAGACCAAGCTCACTATTGATGCTAGTGGTATTGGACTTGGGGCGGTATTGTCACAGGTAATGGAATATGGTCATGAGAGGACTGTCTGCCATGCTTCCAAAGCTGTTACAGAAGTAGTGAGTAGATACTCTGTAATTGAAAGGGAGTTATGAGCTTGCCTCTGGGCAGTGAATTAATTCAGGAAATTGTATGGGTAAATAGGTTTATGATTTGCCCCAATCATAAACTGCTTGTGGAGGTCCTATCGGTTTGAGGAATGTGCAAGGCAACACCCAGGCTTTTGAGGCTGAGCTTGAGGCTGCAGGAATATCACTTTGAAGTCAAGTACGTGCCTGGTAATTGTAATAAGGTGGATATGTTTCTTTCCAGGTTACCCCTAAAATTGGAGGGAGGTTTTCAAATTGAAGAGTCAGAAGTAGTTGCTTTAGTTTTGGATGTTATTCCTAGGTAAAGGTGGATACAGGAGCTGCAGAGTGATGAAGTGTTGTGCAAGTTCATGGAATATACAGTGAGAGTTTGACCTTGTAAAGGTTTGTTGGACGAAGCATATCTTACATTTTGGAAATTTAGGGAGGAATGCTCCATTGAAGATGATTTGTTAGTGAGGGGTGAAAAGTTAATACCGCTCCAGTGTCTGAGACAACGTTTCATTGAGAAGGCACATCAGGGACACCCAGGGTTGACAGGCACGAAACAGAATGTCCGTTCCAAGTATTGGTGGCCTGGTGTGTGCAATTGTTGTCCCTGTCAAAACTCGGATAAGAGTTCTAAGGGGTGTAAATTGCAAACAGTGAGTATGAGACAACAAGAGGATCCATGGGAGCAGCTTGGTATTGACATGGTGGGTCCATACATCAATTTGGGTAGTGAGAGGATGCTTTTGATGTCATGGTGGATTATTATTCAAAATCGCTAGAAATCAAAATGGTTCGCAGGGTAGGTACTTCTGACATTATACGGTTTTTGGATGAGGTGTTCAGAAGAGAAGGTTACCCTAAAACTGTCATTAGTGGCAATGGTCTACAGTTTAGGTGTAATGAAATAGCAAGGTATGCCAGGTCGGTAGGCATTGAGTGGAGATGTTTGGCTTACTATCACCCACAGATCAATCAATGGGCTTGTGAAGAGGTACACTCGAGTTTTTGTTGAAGCTGTGGAACAAGCCATTACAAGCAGTATTTATCACAATCCATGCCCCCTGGCAGCAGTGGGGCTAAAGCCCTTCACACAGCCCCCAAGGGCCTTAAACCTCCATCAGAAACATTCATTGAGTCAGTCCTGGCACCTTTGGCACCAGGCTCATTATCAGAAATAAAGCAATACCAGTGTTGGACCGTAATCCATCATGGAGGCCTATTACACAGCTCAGTTCTTTAGAACCAAGCCATGCAGTCTAGTATTTTGGGGGTGGCTGGGCCTGGAACTACTTGGCCTGGAACTACTTCACCTGGGCTATTTAAGCCACACCCAAAGAGTAGAACACGATTCACGTTATTATGCACTCCTTCGGCATAACGCTCACTGTGTCCAGCTGCTGCTCATCTGCTTCTCCGGTGGCCCGATCCTGAAGCCCTAGATCTGGATTCCATTAATAACCTGGAAGAATAAGAACAGTATTAGCGAGCAAGAACACTTACCTGTGAAGTAACCAGTCTTGAATCCCTCCTGCGCTTCGCTTTACCTCGCCCATCTCCGGAGTTCTCTGCAAGCTGCAAAGGTAAAGAAACAAGGACAGCATTAATAACAATTCTTACCTGGGCAAGCAGCGAGTCCTGGCAGCACCCTGCGCTTCTCTTACCTCGCCCACCTCCGGGTTTCACCGCAACCTGCAAGGGAGAAGAAACAAGGTCAGCATTAACAAAGCACTTACCTGGGCAAGCAGCGCTTCGATCGCTTATCACTCCGGAACATCACCACAACCTGTACAAAGAGGAAAAAGAACACAGGTTAGCTATTATCACCAATAAACAGCACAGCGCTCCGTGCATTAATAACACGCCTTGGTCTTTGCCATCGGAGCAGCAACTCTGAGATTGCAACCATCCCTGTGAAAACAAGAAGAGACATTGTTAGGGAACAGCGTAGTGGAGCAAGACAGAGAAAACCGAGGGAAAGAAAGAGACAGAATAAAGACGCAAAAGACATTATAACTCACCTGGAAGACAGCGCCCCTACACAGAGACGCAGGACGGAGAGTTCAACGCATAAAAACCTAAGGTCCTACCCAACGTCTGGCACATAACTAAGCAGAGAGGGGTCCGGGATAGCAGTTAGACCTCCATCCAGTATCGTGTGGTGCCCCCGTGGATACCAGGTGAGTGTAACACACTTCAGTAGAAATGGCTTTACAATTAAGGCTATGGAGCATTAGGTCTTGGACTTGTGCTCGTGCTGACTCAGGGAAGTTCCCGTTTTTGTTGATGAGAGGCAGAGAACCCAACGTGGGTGAATGGTAGGAATTTGGGAGTTGATCAGGGTGCCAAATTCAGTGAAGAAGAGGTTGTCAACTCTGTTCAAAGGCGTGTGATGCCGGGCAACTTGGTTAGGATAAAGAAGGTAAGGTTGGCGAGAAAAGGAGAGTCAAAATATTCCAAGCCTGGGAGGGTAAAGGGGGTGTTTCACAATGCAGTCAGAATATAAGATGGGTTCATTAGGAATGTCGATTGAGTTCGTAGTTGGAGATGGGAAGGTGCAAATGTTGACAGTGAGTTTTCACTGGTGGGGAGCGTAATAGTAATGAGTTGGTTAATGTTGATGCAGCATCAAAAAGTACAAAGGGGCTATATGTCACGCCGAACTCTATACAAAAAAGAATACAATAATGTTTAGCAAACTTCAAAGGGGTGGCTGAGAGGAAAGCAAAGTCAGAGCAACATTGTGTCCCTGTATTTATTGCAGTGGCCCAACATGAATTATGCGCAGAATATTCAGATCAGTATTTTTAGTCTCCATGGTATCAATAAAAAATATGTTTGTTATTGAACATATGTATGCCTGTACTTTGCTCTGATTTGCGTTCCTCACAGCCACCCCTGTGAAGTCTGATAAACATTATTGTATTATTTTTTGTGTAGAGTTCCGTGTGACATATGACCCATTTGTACATTTTGGTATAGTAGCTTCCCCTATGTCCGCGATGAAGGGGGCACCCATCTTCTTTTTTTATGTTGCTGCAGTTGAGGAGAACAGGACTATAGAAGAGGATGTTATTAACAGGATAGGTTAGGAGGATTTAGAGGAAGAGGAAGACGAGGCAGTTGGTTTGAGAGGAAGAGTGAGGAAACCTCCAATGTCATCAATTAATGCACAAGGAAATGTTTCATAATTTCCACAGGAATCCTGAGGGTTAAGTCCTTCTCTTTGATTTTGTATTCCTTTGTTGTCTCTTGATTGTAATTTACTAGTTCTTTTTGTATTATTGGGGAAAGAGTGGTGTGCAGTGCCATTACCTGTGCTTCCACGTAAGTGTTGAGTAGAATGGTGAGTACGTGTGAGTGGAATGCATGATGCATGGAATTGATGATGCATGAGGCTGGAGAGGCGGTTGGAGTGAATGGCGGAGGGAGCATAGGGTTGTTGCATCGTTATTAACAAAGTAGTTACAAACTTCACTGGAGACTCCAACCCATGATTACTTAGTTACTTCACATGTCTTTTGAATGGGCGCCTCTTCCTACATATTTGTCTCCCCGGCTTCAAACCTTGTGACTCTGGATTTTTTGTGTGTGCCTGATCTAGACTTCTTTGATCATTTACTCCGTGTCTGTTTGACATTATCTGTTAAACATAAAAAGTAAGAAATCTATAGGGTTACCTTTTCACATGTGAATTGAACACAACTTAGATACAGATGAGGTCCCCTATTAGGGTTGCAATGGAATACTTTGCATAATGTTTGAGGAGTAACTGCATGGCAGTGGGGGTGCGAGGGATTACACCCATCAAGAAAACGTGCAATGGTTTGGTCATGTCATAAAAGGGCAGACAAGATGCTGATGACTAAACAAACAGTTCACCATGGGCCATCGAGTACCAGGAGCCATTTGAAAGGCATGTTTTCCGAAATTGTGGCAGCACATGCTATGGTCCAAGCATCTTTGGTCATGCACTTAGATCTGACCAAACTTTCAACAAATTCAGAAAGAACACAATAAAATGGCTCACTGAGAATGCTATGTAACCTGCACTCTCCCCACATACCTACCTCTGCTTCTGATATAGACTGACTTGATATTATGTTAACGCTAGCTATATGATGACTGTTTGGCTGTGCATCTTCTGTACTTGTTCTTGCCTCACCCTATGGTGCTAAGAAATTTGTTTTTCCATGTTCTGTATACTTGTAACTTCTGTAACCAAGCTGTAAACCTACTTGTTGTCATGCGCCCTGCTACCTCAGGGTCTGGCGCGCACAATAAATAAACAAACAAACAAACAAACAAACAAGCAGCCCAAGAAAGAGCTTGCAATGAATGTGTATCAAGGATGGGCCTGTGAAGCTGTGGTCTCTGCCTTGCCTTTGATGAAACAGACGTAGATGGCATTCTGGTAAGAACTGAGTGGACTGTGGGAAGGCTGGAGGTGTCTTTTTTTCTGCCACCACACTCCTCCATACAGCTATGACTCCCAGCTGTCCACATTTGTCACATCCCATTCTCCATCGCCACTGCTGTAAAGAAGGGAGAACACATTGGTGAATGAAAGGTGAGTTTATTAAGTAGGATGAAAAACAGTGGCATCTCTAGAAATCAATATGAGGGGGGCAGACCACAGGGCACATATAGACTGGGGGTTGGGGTTTTGGCACATACAAATATCTAACCGGCAAAACTGGTTTAAGTAAACATTTATTTTAACAAGCTGGTAAAAATGAAATATTATGCAAGTTCATTATAGGCTTAAGATAATAAAAACATTGAATCAAGGTAAGATAAACCTTAAAGAGTCAACTCATGTTCAACAGTTGCAAAAGAGTCATCAGAAAAACTTCCAAAGGCTTTTAGTCTACATGTGTTGTACTATGTATTTTTCATTCAATACATATTATCATCATTTGTTACTCTATACTTCAAATAAATTAGTGTAAAATTGCATAACCATACAAATTAACAGCCTGTACTCATCCCCACTCTTCCCTTTCATCAGGTACCATTAGGTCCAACCAAAAATACTTTGAATGGCACCCTCACCAAAATTTCATATAGCAACGTGAACATAGCATTGCAACTATCCTCCTTAAAATGCCCACTCAGGGCCCAATTCTCATGTGGGTGTTAAGTACTGAAAAGGGCAGAGAAAGTGGTAAAAAACTTTTCGGTACTTAAGACCTATTGTGCAGGTGGCACATTATTCCGAGGTCGGTATGAATGCGCCACTTTCAGATTATATGTGGCGGTTGCTAGGATGAGTTGGAAACCAACCTAGTAACCGCACATTCATTACTTGCCATTCAAGATGGGTATTCTTGTGGCACTCCTCGACTTTTTAATGTGTGTTAAAGTGGCGCACATATACGGTACCATTTTGGTGCCGGTATTCTGGAGGAGTGCCACAGGAAGCTGGTCACAGTGCGGGAGGGTGGGCAAAGATTAATGCTTGGGGGCTGGCATGGGTCCCAACAGCCACTCTGGCAGAGTCCTCTCCTTTGTTCGGCCTGTGAGGGCGTGGGGTCAATAGTTGTGGAATGGAGGTCACGCATTTCCTCTAGACTGGTGTCCTGCATGAGCCGAATAGAACCATTTTATACATTTCTATGTGAGCTGCAAAGAAGTTTCAAATCTCCACTGCAGTACCTTTGCTACTGGATAGAAAATGCAATGCATCTGATCTACAAAGGCAGTTGCAAATTGCAATATCCATTTTGTTCATTGCAACCTAGTCCTTTTAGATTTGTGAAGCCTCCTACTTTGACTGGCACTGGTTTTGAATATGCATCAACCTTATGTACACGTGTCCCTTCATTTTGGTTAAATCTGTTTTTTTCTGTCTTTTATACTTTAAATAAAGATGTTGCATTGATTACAATGAAGAGAAATAAAAGTATAGAATGCATTTAAATTGTGTTTTTTAAAAATAAATGTGTTTTTTCAGTTTTGAAACATAATTTATTAAATATAGCAACTATTCGGCTTCATATTCGGCTACGGTCGAATAATTATCAAACTATTCAGTATTTGGCCGAATACTAAATATGCTATTCGGCACAGCTCTAGTAATTTGTAATTTAATATGTGGGTAATTGTGAATATGGGCATACAGCTGGCACATTGTTTTAAAGTATGTGTATAACAAATATGCCTCGGCAGCACTTTTGCAAAATCACGATTATGTCGTTATTTAAGGAAAGTGCTGCTGAGAATTTCCATTGCAACCGTTGTCGCCAGAAACAGGCGCAAGGAATGCGGGGCAGTGTTGTGCACTTCGAGGACGCCCAGGACCACTTGAGAATAGTGGTGGAGCCTGGTTGTCCAGATTTTGCACAATGATTTGTGCTCTTTAGCACGTTCACTGCGCCAACATCAGAATAGGACCCCAGTGTTTTAAACATATAAAACATAACAATGTTCAATCCAACCGTGCTCCTTTATTTCAAGTTTAACAATAATCAAAACATTTTGTCTAGTGCTTTTTTGCAGATACCTCGCTCATCTAAGTCTGTAATTAGTGTTCTGAATTAATAGTACTGTCATATAATGTAAATTGGCCTTGTGAAGTGCATCGCCTATATTTTTGGTGTGTGATGAACCAGAAATGAGAGGCGGATACAGAGGAGTCATGTTGGTTGATACAGACTTTTATTCACATAATTAGAGGGTTGGAAAATGCCTTGCTGTCCCTGCTCTTGGAGGTATTTCCCTTCCTCAACCAAAACTAAGGGTCTGTCCGATGTCAGGATGTCCCACGCAAAATGTCCTGTGTCTGAAATCCTTTTCTGGCCCTCACATTCGAAAAGTAACTCTAAGGTGCTAAGTGAATGTCTTTGGCTTGAAAAGTGCACAGATTTTCAAGTTCAACAAAACATACAACTCCAACAAAAAGGCTTCAACGTAGATGGTGTGCACAGTTCCTGGGAATGTCTCACTTCCCCAGGTTTCTTTCCAGTAAAACAAAAGTTCTAAAAATATAACAAAGTTCTTTGTAGCTCAAGAAGATAACTCTCTCTTCTTGATATTTGGAAATTTGACTTCACAGACATGACTCTGTCTGGTATACTATCATGCCAGTACTTTACTACATTGTTCACTCAATTCACAATCCCAATGGTATGGGTCTTCCTTAGGATTTGTTTCACACATTTGGCTTTTGCCTGGTTCAATCTCCTGTCAGGACTTTCTTACACAGTACACTCACTTCATAATCCCCATGGGTATGTTTCTTCCTAAGGATTCTTTGTCTCACAAAACACCTGGTGTACTCCTCTGCCAGGTTCTTTGGTCCCAAATTAGGTGCAAATCCCAGTCTCGCAAATCCCAGTTTCACTCCTGCCAGGACTCAAAGGATTCACAAGTCTCTTAATTTCAGGTGTGGGTCTTAGACTCATACTAAACTGTAGGCCTCAGCCTTTGTCATGCTTTTAACAACCAGTTTGATCCTCGCTACTCACTCTACAGGGCTTGCCACCCTATCTCGTGGTGAGAGGCACTTGCTGGAAGCACCCCAGCATCCCACCTTCCCCAGCTGGGCTCACTGGTTATGTGTGGCAGCTTAGGTATTCTTCGCAAGCTTCTGTGGTTGCTGCAATACTCTGGTAGGTCGCGAGAGAGTCCTGTCCTTTCTAAGGTCTTTGCCTAGCTTCCGTGGTCTGGAGGCAGGGCTCAGTTGTCACTGCGCATGCAACGCAAGGGATCCAGTTCTACTGATTTCTTTCTCACTGAAAATGGCAGACCTTCGGTGTCTCACAGCACTCGGTCTGCTCCTTTTTCTTCGTCAGGCCTCGCATGCATCTGGGATGTTGCCAAGCTGTTTCTCATTCCAACAGGAGCCGCCTACTCCTGTCAGCTGCTGCAGCTGACAGGAGATTTAAAGATCCTGCCACGGTACCACTCCTCCCAACAACTAGAGTGCAGTGTGGGATTCCACACGCTAGTGATCATCATAACTACATTCCTTCTCCTCATCCCACGTATATGAGGTTAATGGTCAGTCTTTGTCATTACAAGATATTGTGGGATGCTATCAGCAAGACTTTTGGAAGGTTGAAGGGGGTTACTACAATATGGCATTAAGGTATGAGGAATGGAGGGTACATCCCTAAAAGGGGCACAAGATACCATGTTTCATCTGATGAAGCCAATCTCCCCCATGAGGGTCACCTGCCCTCATGTCATCCTCTCTCGCATAGCCACCCCAAAGGTAAGAATCAGGTAGTGGATGTCATCCCCTGGCCACATGAAGAGAGGCTACCTCTGAGAAAGGAGTGATGACATCATCTGATTCATCACAGGTGGCATTGTGGAATATGGTTTTGCTAAAACAAAGGAGTGGAGTTATATGGGCAATGCAGTTCTAAACATGTGGTGTTGATGAGTGTGGTCGGGTTGTACCAGAGTATTGAGTGCTGGTGTGGTTTGTGGCATTGAAACTTGAGTATTTGCTATATCTAGAAGGAAAAACAAAAAATCAAGTGTATGGCAGCATTGGGAGAGCCCCTGGCAGAGCGCAGGATGTGATAGAGCTAAAGATGTAGCAGGCTGTGTGATAAGCTAAGCTTGAATTCATTATATGAGATGGATGCAGTACACTTACATAGTAGAATTTCTATTTGGATAGTAATCTTTCCCACTGTGTTCAGTGGTTTTAACATGCTGTGGATATGTGTGTGTCTGTCTGTTTGAAATGTTCAGCATACTTTCCAACATGCTACAAACCTGACGTTTGGCATGTGGGTAGGTCCCATGGTGTGGACATTGTAAACAGTATAAAATATCAATGTTTCTAATTTAGTTCTTCTTAAGCTTTTTTTTAAGTGGTCTGCAATGCTAGGATATGTCTGTGTGTCTGTTCGAAATGTTCAGCATACTTGCTACAAACCGGAAATTTGGCTTGTGCTCTAATGCTTCCCTTATGTGGGTAGGTGACATTGTGTAGATAATGTAAAACGTATAAAATATAACTATACCTTTGTCTAATTATTTTTGGGGGGAAATACTTCCCAACATGCTTCAAACTTGAAATATGGCATGTGGGTAGATGCTATGGTGTAGACAATGTAAAAATATAACATATAAATAAATATACATGTGTGTTATTTTTTGGGAGGACATTTTGGGATGTGTGTGTGTCTGATCAATATGTTCAGCATACTTCCCACATGCTATAAACCTAAAATGTGGCATGTGTGCAGGTTCCATGGCTTCGACAATGTAAATAGTATAACATATAAATGTTTCTAATCTTGTTTTTTCTTACGTTTTTTTAAGCTGTTTGCAATGCTTGGGTCTGCCTTTGTCTGTTCAACATGTTCAGCATACTTCCCAACATAAGAAAGCTGAACAATGGAATGTGGGTTTGTTCCATGGTGGAGACCATTTAAAAGGTATAACATTTTAAAATACCTTTGTCTATTATGCGGGGAGTGGGGATTTGTGGATGTGTGTGTGACTTTTTTAAATGTTCAGCATACTTCCCAGCAAGCAACAAACCTGAGATTTGGCATGTGGGTAGGTGCCACGGTGTAAACAATGCAAAAAATATAAAATATAAATATACCTTTGTCTCATATTATTTTATTTTAGTAGACATTACTGTGTGAAGCACGCACAACTGCTAGTAATCAATAAACAAAAGGGCAGCTGCAATATTGACATGTGACACACCAATAACGCTGAACACAGTGCAGATGGATTACCATCTAAATAGAAAATGTTGATAAGTGTACTTGGTAAGTGTATTTCATCCATTTCCTGTAATGAACTCAAGGTGACACATAATCACTCACAGTCCGAGTGACTAGTATTCTTATACAATTGATTTTCAGCTTTTTCAAATGTAACAATCATATCTAATGATGAACCATCTATCAAATTATTAAAAGAGGACTCGCGTTTGCAACACACGTTTTAAATATAAAAAGGTTAAGATAATGATGCCTGCAATCTATAATGAGCAGCTAAATATAGATCACCTTAATAATAAGCATAGTACTGGAAACATGTAAACCTTTAACTTTGTAGGTACACTATGAGTTCAAATATTCAAGTGGTGAACAAGACATAACATACTGAGTGCATGCCTTAGGACCTCCGTACCAACCCATAGAACTCGTGAGAAAATATGTCCTAATACAGGCTATGTAACATCATATTACTTTAAGAAAACAAAAAAGGTTTTTATGTTTCCCTTGCCACCTTTCCTCTATCTTCTCTCAGTACTGACTGACTGACCATTGTGGTTTACTCATTTGTATGTGCCTCATGCCTGTGTCTGGGTTTACAAGAATGTCTTTGGACTATCACATGGATATCATTGTTGCACATGTCCAATGTATAGTATATTAGGATAGCCTTGACAAAGACCATATTGGTAGAAGCACGTGTTGGCTAGACTAGGAACAATTCCTGAATGAGAAATATTGTATCAGGCGAAATCACAAACGATTTTATTCCAAAATGATTATATAAAAACATCTGGTTAGATATTGTAAAGTAGTCCACTTCCAGACTCTATCTCTTTATTAAATATCAAGACTGCAATGGTTTTTCCAATGTCTTTGATTGTTTTGTTGAATGAACTCAAATAACAAGGTGCACATGACTTTCAGGAATCATCATAATTTGTTTACTCGCTTACAGTTTGTTTAGGGCATAAACCACAGTTTCCATGACTCACACAGCAGCTAGTTATTAGTTGACACATACTTTTTGGTACAAATGACACTAACAAATGCCCAAATGTTCTTGATTTAAATTGTGTGTATAAGGTGTTTGCACGTCATTGAGGCTGTCCTTAATGGGTCAGTGTCTATTTGATCCAGTTTGTGATCGTGGTGCTTTGATTAGTCTTTTTGTCCAGATTTGTGATGGCTAGTATGTTGTTAGAATCCAAGTGGCATGTGAGTGTTTCTGGTGGGTCTTATGTGATCCAGCCCGGGTGAGATAGAGTTTGGAAGTGAGACTTGGTGGGGTCTTTAAAGGGTGCTAGTTTGTGTTTTGCAGTCTTATGAACAGCCAAGTTGTTTTTAGATTTTTCGAAAACTAGGTGATCGTCTTCTGTGTGGAGCTACCTGGGCATTGAGTTCCATAGTTTGGTTAATAAGAAAGAGAAAGAGGATCTTTAAGATACTCAATGTATCTATCAACACCTGAAGGATGAAGGACCAAGTTCACCATGGCAGAATTCAAATGTGTAACTTTTGGTTGCATTCAGATGGCAGACATGAACGCCTAATTAGTTTGAAATAATACAGCCAGAGATTGTTGGTTTGAAAAAAACGTGCCCATACCACCCCTGCACTGCAAATCCTATTCTGGCCCCTGAGAAAAGTGCCATCTTTCAAATGTTGGGCTTCGTGAACACTGAGGGAATACTGGGCGCAGGACTGCAAATACTTATGGAAGCTATAACCTACCTCAGAATCGGAGATCCACATTGGAAGATAAAGTTACTCCAACATAATTAAAGCATCATCAGTTAGTAGGCTAGGTCTTGGCTGTAGGTGGGTTAACTGCATGGAAATAGAAATGTTGCCAAATTCAGAAATTACAATGGAGGAGGGTGAGGTGAGTGAGGTCAGCAGGAGTAGAGGTGTGAGAGAGAGAGAGAGACAGAGAGAGACAGAGAGAGACAGAGAGAGAGAGAGAGAGAGAGAGAGAGAGAGAGTGAGAGAGAGACAGAACAAAGGGCAAGGTGTAGGTTTCGGTGCAGTTTGCTATTTCTGTACCTATTCTGCACCAGGGAAGCTTACACTTCTACTACCAATGTATTCATGTTGCCTGTTCTGAACTAAACCTCATTTTGTCTGTCGGAGGTTGCATCAATAATTATTTCTTTTGTTAGCTGGCCGTTTCTACCCCCATACTACCTCTGAAGGTTTATCTCACTTTATATGTGCATATAGCATTTGTCTGTCAATGTTGGGGAGGGGCTGACAAGAGTTACCACATAACTAAATGTCACTGAGACGCCTTTGTCAAGGCTCTTTTTTAGTCCTGGAAATATACCAAAAATATGGACAAATCGCTATGGGGACTAACTCACTGCTGCTTCTTTACAAAATGTATAAGAATATCGAGGAAAAAAGCTCTTGAGTTCTGTCTTGCAAGAGCCCAGATGTTCAAGTCCTTGCTTTTAGGACAATTCATGCAGTATTTTTGTACTGCAATTGTAGTTTTTATTTTAAACTATAAAAACAGTTTATCGCTCTCAGCGCCCAAGACCAGTTAAAAACCACAGACAAGCAAATTTGCAGGCCTAAATCCCCCGTGCGAGATCCAAGGGGGCTTTCGAAGGAACAGACAAGGCTCACCATTCCAGCTTTGCTTCAGTGCAACAAAGATCCCTCCACTAACAAACCAGGTTACGTCAGCGCTCCGGGACACCATTCACCAAAAACAGGCTTAAGAAGTTCTACTCCTTCTAAACGCTGGTATGGAGCCTTCTGTAATACCCATGAGGCCGGCCATCAGAGAATCGACCAGCCAGGGAACAGGTTGTTCATGTTCGAATCTGTATTGGAAAAAAGCAAAAGCTTGATCCTGAATCGTAGAACAATAGTACAGATCTTCCACAGTATTCCAAACCTCCGTCTACTAGTGTCTGAAGACATCAAAATCGTGGAATTTGGTATAAAACATCAAACTGACTGTGTTTTTCTTCACATATCATCACAAGTGGTTCAATCAATGTTGTTTAATGAGATAGAAAACCTCTGAATCTTGGGATACGACTTAACCCTGGCTGAACAACCAAGATCTTCAGCCTCTCAAAGGGAACATTTAACAAACAGAGAACCTGCCCAGCCCCAAAACACTCGCAAGGAGTTTGGGAACCCCACTTTGAGAAAGAATTAGCTACCGACGGCGACGGAAGTGCCGATCTATCTCGACCAACTGAACATAGGAATAAAACCATCCGGCCCTCGACCAGCAATCACGATTACCGTGACTCCAAAAAACATTTTCCATGATGGTCCAACCAACATCAGGGCGAGTGGAGGATAATGAAACAAACAAATCCTTGGTCAAAGATTGGTCCTGGATCCAAGATGCTCTTTGCAACAGGAAAGCATAGCCACTCAGCATGTAGCAATTGCCCTCCCAGGTAGCCCAGACTAGTCTACCTCGGAACTCGGACGCCCTTCAATGCGCCCTACAAATTAAAACAAAACCTCTGAGGCTGGCATGTTTTATAGGTTTTCATCATCTAACGGTCGTAAGTGATGTAAATTTGGGCGATTGCGACACACTCTGCTTACAAGAAACTTGGCTAACTAACCAGCCTTATTTAGATGGATACAAAGTCATCTCAGCCGACGCAGCAAAGGGTGAAAAGGGTTCCCCCTACTCAGGACTCTTGATAGCAGTTAGAACTGGAGTGGGCCTGTCCATCACCAAAATTATCCACTCAGACCTCATTTGCTTGGCAGCCATCATTGAATGGCCAACAAACCGTGAAGTCAGTAAAATTAAACGTCCCGGAAACTTGCTTTTAGCGACATGCTATTGGAATCTGTCAGCGATTTCAGCCGTCAAAGTCATCAACCTGGTTACCATAATACTTGACAACACCGCGGCAGAAAATGGGACTGAATCTATTGTAATTTGTGGAGATCTAAACATAGCACTCGAATGTTCAACCCAGGACGCAAAGCTCCAAAAATAAACAACACGGCCGCTTCAAGAGGCCAGAAATGGTCAAGATTTATGAAGGACTCAACAAAATCAAAGGGGACTACTTGTGGGTATCTCAACTGTGTGTTGCCCAAAAACGTTTTCACACTAGGGAGGACACAGTTATGTCGAGTGGGGAGGGGTTTGCCAAAAAGCCAAATTAGCTAATTGCGCTTTCCAAGAAGTCTCATGTGCACATGTGTTGTGCTAAAAAACACATGCTCTACCGCCTTGGTTGTTGCATGTGTTATCTGTCATCCAAATGAAAAATAAACATTAATTTTAATAGGTTTTCTCTGGATGGACAGGTGCAGGTTAGAATTGTAAAAAAATGAAGAATTTTGCTTCAGCAATGTTCTCTCTGGAGGTAATTACAGGGAAGACCCCTAAAGACTTGGACAGGGGGTCCTTAATCTGAACGAACGTAACCTGTGCAGTTCATGTTGTGCACTAGGTATGCTCGTTATCTAGCCAACCGGTTTCTGTGGAACAAATGAGTGGGCCACATTCATCAGGGCTTTGCAGAGCATCTGGGTCTGTGCCTGCTGGTAATCACGTCTGTATTTCTTCAAAAACACTCCCTGTAGGGGTGACAAGGAGGGAGGGGAGAGAGAATGAGCACAAGTAAATATCTAGTGCTATATCTCAAAAATTGTCTCGAAACACTGCATTAGTATATAACGAGGGGAAAAAGGCTTACCCGCTCCGTGTGGTTTGGTAACTTAGCACGGTGGGTGAGACGGCCCGAAACCTGGTGGCCAAAAGACAATAAGTACTGTCAATAGTGATGCCTAAGTGCATCGTTTCAGAAAGACAACAGGCAGCATAATAATTGCTATCTATTTTAACCAAATTGAGTGTGTATCCTGTCTACAGCGACGCGCGTAGCGTGGTCACTGGTGGTTTAGCAAACATACACAAGCGGACGTACACATTGAGCCGCGTGTCTGAGTCACACGCTCGGGGGGAGGGAGTGGGGTGAGGGGAGTGACAGTCCCAGGCAGGCTGCAACGAGTGGTCGCTTACCTTGGAGCAATCGTCTCTGTTCGGGTAACGGGCCGCGCGCGAGAGATGTGTTTCTCAGCGGGCGGCGTTCGCAGACTGTTTTTGTGTCCATAGTGTGCCGCGCGTGCGCGCCTGGCTCTAGCATGGCCGCCACATCGGGAGGAGGCGGCGGCCATCGCAGAGTCAGGCGACGCGCGTCACAGGTCACGGGGACATCGGCCAACCACAATTGTACCTGGTTAGGTACTGGTCTCCGAAAAGGTATGAGCTTCTGTTTCATTACTGTATGTTCAATGGCACTAGCTCACATGACCCCTTAGTGCAAGCGAATGCAGAGCGAATGCAATGTAGAGAGGGGCACAAATCACAACACTATATCACAGCACGAAAATGGAAGGATGACCACTGGTCCTCTTTCAATCTAGCTCATAAAGTTGCCAATGATTGCCAGTGCATCGCTTCATTCAGCCCATATTTATCTGTTTTTAGGCGGAAAATCCAAAGTTGTTCCCGTCTAAACAACAAGTTCTGTATATTCCCCCCTCTGGTGGGGATGGCCATTTTTTCAATTATTGTCCATGTGAAATCTGCCGGAGTGTGCTTTTCGGCTAGGAAGTGTTCCACCATAGGTGCCGTAATCTTCTTCGTGCGGATGCATGATCTGTGCTCTGCAAGGCGTGTTTTAATAGGACGTGTTGTCATGCCTACGTAGCGTTTGTTTCAGGGGCATGTAATGATGTAAATCACGTTGCTGCTATTGCAGTTCGTAAATGTTTTTTGAATCCACGGGAAATGCCACCCTATGTCAATGGAGGTGGTTCTCTTGGTGCTGGAGCAAGCATTGCATGCGCCACACGGAGTGTGGCCAGTTGCTGGGTTCTGTCCCCACAGTGTGTTTGGTTTGGGTTCTATTTCTTTGTATGAATGTACAAGGGCGTCACGTAAGTTCTTCCTTCTTTTTAATGCAAACCTTGGGGTTTCTATACTGTCCTGGCCGACGTTTAAGATTGGCCAAAGTTTCACAATTTCTTTCTTGATTTTGTTGCTGAGTGGAGAGAAGCTCATTACTGCTGTTATTATGTTGTTGGCTTCATTCGGCTTAGCATGATGTTCCATGGTGACTTCGCGTGGGATGTTACTGGCTCGTTTGCGTGCCTGTTTAATTATACGTTTTGGATACCCCCTATTGTGGAGTTTAGTTGCGAGGTCTGCTGATTGTCGATTGTAATCTAGTAATTTTGAACAGTTTCTCCGGTATCTAAGGAATTGTCCAAACGGTAAATTCCTTCTCAAACTGGGAGGATGGAAGCTCCCGTAGGTGAGTAGTGAGTTTCTATCCGTAGGTTTATTCAACACTGTACTGTTGATGGTTGCATTCCGTATCTCCAGGGTTAGATCTAGGAAATGTACAGATTCTGTACTGTGGGTCTCTGAGAATTTGAGGACGGGGTTCTGTCTGTTGAGCCATGTCATGAACAATGCAAGCTCAGGTTCAGTGCCTTTAAAGATGAGTAACACATCGTCGATGTATCTCGACCATAATTCCAATTTGGGTAGCCATGGGTTAGCTGGATTGTAGATTCTTTCTTCTTCAAAGTTGGCTACATATAAGTTCGCGAGACTCGGGGCGAATGTAGCTCCCATTGCCGTCCCGGAAACTTGTTCGTAGAACGAGTTCTCATAGATGAAGAAGTTTTTTGTCAGGGCAATCTCCGCCAATTGCATCACTAGGGTAACTGGAGTTTGCATGGGAGGGTCTCTTTCCCGTAGTATTTGCTCAATGACTCTAAGTGTGGCCATTTGGGGGATCTTAGTGTAGAGGGATTCGATGTCTAGTGTCACCAGGATGTTCTGTGCAGGATTAAAAGGGCGGTCCTTGATGAGTTTTAGAACGGCTGTATGTCCTTGAGGTATGAACGCATTTTCACAACTTCTGGTTTCAAAAAATAGTCCACAAACTGTGACAGTGGTTCCAGTATAGAGCCTATCCCGGATACAATAGGTCTGCCGGGTGGTGGATTCCTACCTTTGTGGATTTTTGGTAGAGCATAGAAAGCCGGTTTTTTAGGGTGCTTAGGATTAAGAAATTCATACTCTTTGTTGCTGATAAGTTCCTCAGCATTGGCTTCCTCCAGAATGGGTACTATCTGCTGTCTGATGGCTTCAGTGCGGTCCGTTCCAAGTTGTCTATAGCTCGCATGGTCTTGTAGGAGTTCCATCACCATTTGATGGTATGCCATAGTGTCCATTATTACCGTGGCACCCCCTTTGTCAGCTGGTTTTATGATAATAGCGTCATTGTTGGATAGGGATAGAAGTGCCTGTTTGTTCTTCTTGGAAAATTTTTTGAATCCCGGCATACTTTCTGACTCCAGTTCCTCCAGTTTCTTCAGGAGTGCTTTCTCAAACGTGATGGACTCGGGTGTAATTGCATTAGGCGGGGGATAGAAGGTGGATTTGCCTCTCAGGGTGGTGGCCTTCTTCTCTTCTGAAAGTGTAATTTGCCCAAGGTATTGTTTCAATCTGATTTTTCTAATGAGTTGGGCAATTTCTATCCTAGTTTGGAATGGGTCATGCTCGGCTGTGGGTGCAAATGAAAGTCCCTTCTCGAGTAGTTCTTCTTCATCTGGAGATAGGGTATATTGTGAGAGATTTATCACTAGGCTTTCTTTTTGAAGTCTGCTCTCATGTGGCCGTCTTCCAGAGTGTCGATTCGAGGGACTTTCATTTGCACCCACAGCCGAGCATGACCCATTCCAAACTCGGATAGAAATTGCCCAACTCATTAGAAAAATCAGATTGAAACAATACCTTGGGCAAATTACACTTTCAGAAGAGAAGAAGGCCACCACCCTGAGAGGCAAATCCACCTTCGATCCCCCGCCTAATGCAATTACACCCGAGTCCATCACGTTTGAGAAAGCACTCCTGAAGAAACTGGAGGAACTGGAGTCAGAAAGTATGCCGGGATTCAAAAATTTTTCCAAGAAGAACAAACAGGCACTTCTATCCCTATCCAACAATGACGCTATTATCATAAAACCAGCTGACAAAGGGGGTGCCACGGTAATAATGGACACTATGGCATACCATCAAATGGTGATGGAACTCCTACAAGACCATGCGAGCTATAGACAACTTGGAACGGACCGCACTGAAGCCATCAGACAGCAGATAGTACCCATTCTGGAGGAAGCCAATGCTGAGGAACTTATCAGCAACAAAGAGTATGAATTTCTTAATCCTAAGCACCCTAAAAAACCGGCTTTCTATGCTCTACCAAAAATCCACAAAGGTAGGAATCCACCACCCGGCAGACCTATTGTATCCGGGATAGGCTCTATACTGGAACCACTGTCACAGTTTGTGGACTATTTTTTGAAACCAGAAGTTGTGAAAATGCGTTCATACCTCAAGGACACTACAGCCGTTCTAAAACTCATCAAGGACCGCCCTTTTAATCCTGCACAGAACATCCTGGTGATACTAGACATCGAATCCCTCTACACTAAGATCCCCCAAATGGCCACACTTAGAGTCATTGAGCAAATACTACGGGAAAGAGACCCTCCCATGCAAACTCCAGTTACCCTAGTGATGCAATTGGCGGAGATTGCCCTGACAAAAAACTTCTTCATCTATGAGAACTCGTTCTACGAACAAGTTTCCGGGACAGCAATGGGAGCTACATTCGCCCCGAGTCTCGCGAACTTATATGTAGCCAACTTTGAAGAAGAAAGAATCTACAATCCAGCTAACCCATGGCTACCCAAATTGGAATTATGGTCGAGATACATCGACGATGTGTTACTCATCTTTAAAGGCACTGAACCTGAGCTTGCATTGTTCATGACATGGCTCAACAGACAGAACCCCTTCCTCAAATTCTCAGAGACCCACAGTACAGAATCTGTACATTTCCTAGATCTAATCCTGGAGATACGGAATGCAACCATCAACAGTACAGTGTTCAATAAACCTACGGATAGAAACTCACTACTCACCTACGGGAGCTTCCATCCTCCCAGTTTGAGAAGGAATTTACCATTTGGACAATTCCTTAGATACCGGAGAAACTGTTAAACATTACTAGATTACAATCGACAATCAGCAGACCTCGCAACTAAACTCCACAATAGGGGGTATCCAAAACGTATAATTAAACAGGCACGCAAACGAGCCAGTAACATCCCACGCGAAGTCACCATGGAACATCATGCTAAGCCGAATGAAGCCAACAACATTATAACAGCAGTAATGAGCTTTTCTCCACTCACCAACAAAATCAAGAAAGAAATTGTGAAACTTTGGCCAATCTTAAACGTCGGCCAGTACAGTATAGAAACCCCAAGGTTTGCATTAAAAAGAAGGAAGAACTTACGTGACGCCCTTGTACATTCATACAAAGAAATAGAACCCAAACCAAACACACTGTGGGGACAGAACCCAGCAACTGGTCACACTCTGTGTGGCGCATGCAATGCTTGCTCCAGTACCAAGAGAACCACGTCCATTGACATAGGGTGGCATTTCCCGTGGATTCAAAAAACATTTACGAACTGCAATAGCAGCAACGTGATTTACATCATTACATGCCCCTGCAACAAACGCTACGTAGGCATGACAACACGTCCTATTAAAACACGCCTTGCAGAGCACAGATCATGCATCCGCACGAAGAAGATTACGGCACCTATGGTGGAACACTTCCTAGCCCAAAAGCACACTCCGGCAGATTTCACATGGACAATAATTGAAAAAATGGCCATCTCCACCAGAGGGGGGAATATACAGAACTTGTTGTTTAGACGGGAACAACTTTGGATTTTCCGCCTAAAAACAGATAAATATGGGCTGAATGAAGCGATGCACTGGCAATCATTGGCAACTTTATGAGCTAGATTGAAAGAGGACCAGTGGTCATCCTTCCATTTTCGTGCTGTGATATAGTGTTGTGATTTGTGCCCCTCTCTACATTGCATTCGCTCTGCATTCGCTTGCACTAAGGGGTCATGTGAGCTAGTGCCATTGAACATACAGTAATGAAACAGAAGCTCATACCTTTTCGGAGACCAGTACCTACCAGGTACAATTGTGGTTGGCCGATGTCCCCGTGACCTGTGACGCGCGTCGCCTGACTCTGCGATGGCCGCCGCCTCCTCCCGATGGGGCGGCCATGCTAGAGCCAGGCGCGCATGCGCGGCACACTATGGACACAAAAACAGTCTGCGAACGCCGCCCGCTGAGAAACACATCTCTCGCGCGCGGCCCGTTACGCGAACAGAGACGATTGCTCCAAGGTAAGCGACCACTCGTTGCAGCCTGCCTGGGACTGTCACTCCCCTCCCCCCACTCCCTCCCCCCGAGCATGTGACTCAGACACGCGGCTCAATGTGTACGTCCTCTTGTGTATGTTTGCTAAACCACCAGTGACCACGCTACGCGCGTCGCTGTAGACAGGATACACACTCAATTTGGTTAAAATAGATAGCAATTATTTTGCTGCCTGTTGTCTTTCTGAAACGATGCACTTAGGCATCACTATTGACAGTACTTATTGTCTTTTGGCCACCATGTTTCGGGCCGTCTCACCCACCGTGCTAAGTTACCAAACCACACGGAGCGGGTAAGCCTTTTTCCCCTCGTTATATACTAATGCAGTGTTTCGAGACAATTTTTGAGATTTAGCACTAGATATTTACTTGTGCTCATTCTCTCTCCCCTCCCTCCTTGTCACCCCTACAGGGAGTGTTTTTGAAGAAATACAGACGTGATTACCAGCAGGCACAGACCCAGATGCCCTGCAAAGCCCTGATGTATGTGGCCCACTCGTTTGTTCCACAGAAACCGGTTGGCTAGATAACGAGCATACCTAGTGCACAACATGAACTGCACAGGTTACGTTCGTTCAGATTAAGGACCCCCTGTCCAAGTCTTTAGGGGTCTTCCCTGTAATTACCTCCAGAGAGAACATTGCTGAAGCAAAATTCTTCATTTTTTTACAATTCTAACCTGCACCTGTCCATCCAGAGAAAACCTATTAAAATGAATGTTCATTTTTCATTTGGATGACAGTTAACACATGCAACAACCAAGGCGGTAGAGCATGTGTTTTTTAGCACAACACATGTGCACATGAGACTTCTTGGAAAGCGCAATTAGCTAATTTGGCTTTTTGGCAAACCCCTCCCCACTCGACATAACTGTGTCCAAGATTTATGAAGGCCAGAGGTCAAAAAAGGGAGGGCCCTGACCAAACAAACATTTCTACATGGGAAAGAGAATCTCAATCTGCTGATTTGGATCACGTCTTCATCACTCCTGATCTTTTACAACTAGTCTCCTGGATCAGTGTCAGAAGGACCATCAACAGCGATCATAACATCGTAGAGCTAACGCTTCCCCAGGTAAACACCGCCTGGCATTCTACCATGATGGCGGGCATTGAGACAAACAACGTGGGCAACAGACTGCGCCTGAAAGCTGAAGACATAATAGCTCTTACAAAATCTTACTTCGAAGTGCGAAATCCAGGCAAAGAAGCTCAAACAACTATTGACTATAGGCTCTTGCTCCTTCCATTCAATAGCAGCACCTCAAAGAACAGAAACATCATCACACAATGACATACATTTGACACTATTGTACATGAGAAAAAAAGGTCAACAAGGCGCATTAAATGGCAGGTTGCAAAATCAACCAACTCTGATTTCAAAGCCAAAGCTGCAAGTTCTATCAAAGCGTATAAATCTTGGATAATAAATCACAAAAATACACTACTGCAGCAAGACGCTGAGCAAATGCTAAGAACTCTCAGCAGGAAAAAATCTCAAGAATTTTGGTCATTGATCAAAAGTTCCGTGAAGACAAACCTTGAGCTAACATCAAATAGTGTGAATGAACGGGCCTGGACAACCCATTTCTCCTCCCTCTGCACTGACCCAAACCACCGTTGTGAACATGGAGAACCAAATGAATTGGGTCTTTCTTGGGACTGTGATTATGAAGCATCTGACATAATGGAAAAAATACAAAAACTCAATAGATCAAGGGGCACCTGGCCCAGATGGCCTGACAAATGCCATATTAAGAGAATACCCACATTAATGGTCGCTTTTCATCCAAGCCATTTTTTGCGACATCTCGAAAGAAAGGCTAATCCCACCTTCATGGAAGCTAGCGGTAATAGTCCCTATCTACATGAAAAGGGACAAGTCTGACCCAAAGAACTTCAGACCAATAGCGTTTCTGGACGTGATAGGAAAAATCTTTGGAACCTTTCTCCTGGAAAAAATTTCGGCTTGGACTGTAAACATCAACGCGATTGACCCATTCCAGGCGGGATTTGTTAAAACTGTGGGTACCTCTTCAAACATCATGCTTCTAAGCACCCTGAAAGATAAGACTCATTCTAGCAAAGATCAGCTCTTCATGGCCTTCGTGGACCTCGTTCAATCGTTCGGCAGAGTCGATCGCCAACTCCTCTGGCAAAAGTTGGTAGCCTTAGGATATGCCTGGAAGAACTAATGGGCCCCTTAAAAGCGCTCCACACAGACACTAAAATCCAAGTCCAGTTGAACCAAGCAGGGCTTTTGTCATCTCAAATCCCTACACATCGTGGAATAAGGCAGGGCTGCCCCCTGGCTCCGGCCATATACAACTGTTTTACCTCGAACATCCATCATTTTGAGCCTAATTTGAGATCTTTTCCACCCACAATTGGCGGGGAGAAAGTGACTTGCCTGGTTTACGCGGATGATCTCATATTAATAGATCAAACAAGAATTGGCTTGCAAAGACAGCTGGACAGCCTGTTCAGATATACCGCCCTGAACATCTTGAAATAAACCAAGCAAAGACCAAGATAATGCGATTCAAATGAGGGACCCAGAAGACAAAATCTTTCACTTGGCACGTGGACTCCAACCCGATAGAAAAAGTCGAGATATTTACGTAGCTGGGAGCAATAACTAACAACAGCTCGGTAGAGACCCCGTTCCTGGAAGACCTTCAAAGCAAAGCTAAACAATTGGCTAGCCAAGTTAAAATCATGGACGTTAGATTTGGTCGATTTTCCCTGGCAGCTGCCATAACGTACTACAAGGGGAACATCATTCCATCTCTAACATATGGTACTGACGGTATCCTGGGCATCCCTGTAGAGACCTGGGGTCGCCTAGAATCAATCATCTGGAAAAAAACACTAAACCTTCTAGATTCAAATCAGATCGACGTCCTGAGTAGAGAACTATCACTATCATCGATCCAAGTAGTAGTGGACTGGAAAAGGTTATCTCTATTTCGGAAAATAATTATAGCGAATGGTCCGAAGGTGTTGGGCCTAGTCAACAGAGAAATCATGTACAAACCGTCGACTCGTTTTCCCACTGGGTTATCCATCTTAAGACAACCCTGGCAGATCTGTGTTGCTCTGAAGAAGATCTCATCACAAACTCAATGCGTGTGAAGGAAAAACTGTTCCGCGCGGACAGGATTCGGACTTTGGAGAAGGCAAACGCTTCTAAAATGGTCAAAGAGACACCATATCAGGCTTTGATGCTAAACGACTTGCAGACTTACCTCCACAAATTTCCAGATCGCCCCTACAGGGACACGTTCATGAGAGCCCGTCTCAACCTAATTCAAACCAACGAAATCCTGACCATAAGAGGCTTGAACCTATCACTTGCTTGTCGATTTTGTAAGATTGAGACAGAGAATGAATCAATCCATCAAGTGATGATCAATTGCCCTGGTTTGATCGCAGAGCGTCAGCAGTTCTTAACACCTCTTTTCCATTCTCTGCAAACACTGAACGATGATCCACGGTGGCTTGCGTTGATGAGTGGCAATTGTACGTCATGGGTTATCGCAGCAATCCGATTTATCCGGAAAGTATATCCACCCACTATTGCTACCCTCCCTAACAACACGTAAATTAAGAAAGCCAGAAACATTCGAAGGCTGGAAACTGTTAGAACATGACCAAAACAGGTCTTTGAAGTGGATGTGGAGTACATTTTATGTATGTTAGTCCTTTTGTAAAAATTGCTAAGCAATTAAATTCAAATAAAAAGAAAAAACAGTTTATAGGTACCAGAATCCTTTATGGTGATGTGCACTGGTTTATCATCTCACACCTGCCATGTTCTAATTTGAGATCTCTTTAAAATTCCTGGCAAAGGTTATGAACGTGACAGTCACCTGCAGTTAGTTGTTGTTTTAAGGCTTGCAGTCTGTTGTTATATATGATGTGCATAAAACAGGATACCTTGAAGGAAAAAACATCACTCATAGTTTACCGAATAATATGAGCTCAGCAAGAGACTACATGCTTTTATTCAAAATATATATCACTTCGGGTTCAGCTTCAAATAATATATAGATAGAGATGGTGTTTAACAGAAGAGACATCCCTCCCAGCTCAACTTTAAATAATATGTAGTCAAAAAGAGTCTGTTTAAAAGAAGAGATAGCACTAATTTCTCAGTTCCAAATGCTAGGTAGTCAAAGTCAGTCTGTTTAATGGATGACATAACACCCAAAGGTGCCGATGTGGCCAAGGGGCCACTGCCCACTTAGTTCTTTAGCAATTGGGACTTGATCCTCACTTTTCCTCATAGAGATATTTACAATTTAGAGTTTCTGGCTCTACATTCTAAATGAGACCTTGCACAATACAGCGTAAGAAAAACATTGTTGACTTTAAGGTCATGCACACGAGCTACATGTTGATAACAGAGTGATTTTTAGCACAATCAGGCACGTGCTAAAGTACAACGCTACGAAGGTTCATTCGGTTGAGTTACTGTTTCTGAGTTGTATGTTTAAAACTTGCTGTAAATCTTTAAGCATTTTAATCTAGGTGTTTTCAAATGATGCTTACAAGAGGGATGGTGGGGGGATGTTATAGTTAAAATTAAAAGTTGGCTCCCATGAATCCAGAGCTCAGCTTCCTCAGCCTTGGATAGCCCCTTCTATCCAGTTGATCTATACGGGGTAATTCATAGATTTCAGCGCAGAGGCAGCACATGCAAGCAGCGCAGAGAGGGATCGTGCGACAGCGTGCGCCAGCCGTGTGCGCTAAACAGCATTCTGGCGCACCGCGTATTCGGGGAATTCCCAAGCCATAATGAGCGCTGGCGCAGAGAACATCCCGCAACGCCAGTTACGCCCCCAAGAATGCCCCTTGCGCAAGGAAAAGCCCCAATGCAGCGCAAAGGGCCGCGCTAACCCTGGACCAGTTTACAGGTCCGCTACACTGCAATCACGTGAGCGGGGAACGTGTATTTCTGGGGTGCGCTGGAATTATTACACGCGACAGGGCTCGTGCGAGTGGAGTACGTGTATTTCGGGTGCACGTGGAGAATTACACGCGTAGGCCCTGTGTGAGCGGGGTACGTGTATTTGGGGGGTGCTTGCAGAGAATCACACGCATAGGCCCTGTGCGAGCAGGGTACGTGTATTTGGGGGTGCGGGTGGAGAATCACACGCGATAGGCCTTGGGGAGCGGGGTACATGTATTCTGTGGGGTGCGGGTGGAGAATCACACGCGATAGGCCTTGGGGAGCGGGGTACGTGTATTCTGAGGGGTGCGCGTGGAGACTCACAAGCGAAAGGCCTTGTGCGAGCGGGGTACGTGTATTTCGGGGTTGTGCATGGAGAATCACACGCGATAAGCCTTGGAGAGCGGGGTACGTGTGTTCTGAGGGGTGTGCGTGGATAATCACACACGATGGGCCCTGTGCGAGCGCGGTACGTGTATTTCTGGGGTGCGGAGGAAGTTTCACACGCGATAGGCCCTGTGTGAGCAGGGTACTTGTATTTCGGAGATGGATGTGCATTGAGAATCACACGCGATAGGCCTTGGGGAGCGGTGTACGTGTATTCTGAGAGGTGCGGGGGAGAATCACACGCGAAAGGCCTTGTGCGAGCGGAGTACATGTATTTCTGGGGTGCGCGTGGAGAATCACATGTGATAGGCCTTGGGGAGCAGGGTATGTGGATTCTGAGGGGTGCGCGTGGAGAATCAGACGCGAAAGGCCTTGTGCGAGCGGGGTACGTGTATTTCGGGGGTGCGTGCGGAGAATCACACGTGATAGGCCTTGGGGAGCGGGGTACGTGTATTCTGAGGGCTGCGCGGGCAGAATCACCCGCGAAAGGCCTTGTGCGAGCGGGGTACATGTATTTCGGGGGTGCGCCTGGAGAATCACATGTGATAGGCCTTGGGGAGCAGGGTACGTGGATTCTGAGGGGTGCGCGTGGAGAATCACATGCGAAAGGCCTTGTGCGAGCGGGGTATGTGTATTTCGGGGGTGCGCGTGGAGAATCACACGCGAAAGGCCTTGTGCGAGCGGGGTACGTGTATTTCGGGGGTGCGTGTGGAGAATCACACGCGATAGGCCTTGGGGAGCGGTGTACGTGTATTCTGAGGGGTGCGCGGGGAGAATCACACGCGAAAGGCCTTGTGCGAGCGGGGTACATGTGTTTCGGGGGTGTGTGTGGAGAATCACATGTGATAGGCCTTGGGGAGCAGGGTACGTGGATTCTGAGGGGTGCGCGTGGAGAATCACACGCAAAAGGCCTTGTGCGAGCAGGGTACGTGTATTTCGGGGGTGCACGTGGAGAATCACACGTGATTGTCATGATTCCTGCCCCTCATGGTCCCAGCCCTCCAAGATGTCAGGCTGGAGCCAGGCCATGATCACCTACATGACCCTCAAGGGCCGCTCCATCCCTCCAAAGACCCACTTGGAGTCAGACTTGGCGCTTGTGGCACCAGACTCACTCACTCCCATAGGATAACATTGGGGATTGGACTTGTAGTGCATTGATGGGGACAAGATGGATGCCCCCACATATTTTGGTTCCCAGAACTGCATGTGCGATCTAGTCTTTTGGGTGTGGTTCAGCCCAGAGACACCTGGGCTACTCAGAGACTATTTAAGCCACGCCCAGGCTGAGAAACATGCTTTGTGTTTTCTGCACCTGCAGCTTGACACTCACCGTGTTCGGATCGGTCTCCAGTAGGCCTGCATCTTTTTTCTGTGCTCAGCTCCTGCAAGAACAAGAACACCATTAGGAACAGCCTTACCTTGCGGCGCTTCTGCCCATCATTCATCGCTTCTTCTGTTCTGCGGGCATCTTAGGCGGTGTCATTCCCATGCCGCTTCCTAAGGAAAAGGGAAAAGAACAGAAAAAAGGCATTAGTAAGCATTCAGCAAATCTTCACTTATTTTTAAAGACTGTACGAGCTTCAAACGCTTACCTGAATCCCAGCCGCACTGGGGGAATTCTGTCTCTGAAACTTCTCATCCATCTGCAAGAGGGAAAAGACATTCCAGCTTAGCGTGGAAACATCTAGAGGCGTCGCATACCACGTTTACTCATCGCATTTCTTCTTCATAACCGGCATCCACGCTGAAAACATCGCAGCACCTACAAGACACAGAAAAATAACTCAGTTCAATACAAATATGAAAGGGTTGGATCGCGCTCTGACTCACCTTCAGCGCTACTCATCTCAGCAGCACAACGCCATCCCCGGACGCCGGCCATCATCTAAGGAAGGAAAGGAACGAAGTAAGAGAACTGTTCAAAAGACTCATTATACTTACCTGTCGGACGCCTGCCAGTGAAGTAACTAGGCAGCAATGAGTGTGCATCAATCAACACGCCCCTGCACTGAAAGTAGGATGGAGAGCACACTTTCCAAGAAAACAAGGTGAGCTGTGGATCAAAGGGAAGGGTTGGACCCCGGGGAAGAAGGGGTTCAAGCACACAGAGACAATAGGGAGTTAAACTCTACCAATCCTGTGTTTCAGGCCCAGTCTCCAGTCGAGTAGACTCCAGGGAAGGGCTTGAGGTCGTAAGAGGTCAGAACAGGCTGAGTGACGTCCCCGTGGATACCAGGTGAGCGTTACAGAACACAAAGCACCACATCAAAATCCACCTGCGCGTCATGGAAACGTCAGAAACCGACCAGTTAGCCCACATGTTGGGGCAGCTACGTTCCAAAGTACAGGCAGCCAGGCAGGAGACCAACACCCTGAGGAGAGAGCTGATAGTAGCCAAAGAATACTCTGATGATTTAAGCCGACAACTTCTCCAGTCACAAGCAGGGCATGCACCATTGCCGGGAAGCGTGCCCTCGATGCCAGCACCATCAGCCAATCCCGTTCAGATTACCCTTGGCCCTGTCTGAACGATTTACGGGGGATCCCAAGAGGTTTGCAAAGTTCATGAACCAGTGCCGCATGCACTTCCTTTGTAGACCAGGGGCCTTTCCGAAAGACCAATCGCTTTTGTGCTATCCTACCTGCGTGGTAGCGTCGCGGACTGGTCTGTACCCTTTGTGGCCCAAGACAATCCTTTGCTGCATGAGATGAAAAAGCTGTTTACCCGTCGTACTCATGGGCAGGCATTAGACAACGAACTTCTGTCCCTAGGCCAAGGGAATCAAGACCTATTAACATACATAGCCACGTTCAATAGACTCGTAGTTGAAGCAGAATGGCCCGTGGAGAAGAGAACCACGTTATTTCATCAAGGGTTGAGGGGGGAGCTCAAGGATGTTCTCGCACAATTAGTGAACCCCCCGAAAGACTGCTCAGAATTCATTGACCTTGTTGTTCAACTGGATCATAGGTTTCAGGACCGAAGAGCAGATCGAACCAGACCGGACCCTCGCCCTACGTATGTGCGTTCAAAGGACAGTATTGCGTGTACAACGGAACGTTCAGGAGAACCAATGCAAAATGGGGGGTCAGATCCCCCTTGACTAAAGCGGAAGGGATGAATGGAGACAGCAGCAGTTATGTCTGTACTGTGGAAGGTCAAGTCATTTCCTTAAAGAGTGCCCTGTGAAGCCACCGAGGAGGACGGTAGTGGCCACGGACAAGGAAGATACCATCAAGCAATCAGAAAACTCGCCAGCCCCGCAAGTGTAGGGGTCCACTTGTCGAGCGAAGAAAGTGAACTACAGACCTCCCATTTTGCACTATCTGTGTTCTTGATCAATCACCAACAACAATCTCGGATGCACGCAGTAAGAGCGTAAATTGACAGTGGAGCTGTTGGGAATTACATCGACCAGGATGTTGCGGCAAAGATGGGGCTTCCGTTACGCCCTAAATCAACCACTGACACTGTTACCACTGTCGACGGCACGGAAATAGCTTCTGGTCCAGTATCCAATGCACTGCAGCTTTAACCCTTCTGTGCCCGGATGGACACCAAGAATCTATGGTTTTCGACCTCATTAAGGCACCACAGTTCCGGTTGATTTTGGGAATGCCATGGTTGGTAGCTCACAATCCTCGAATCGATTGGCGAGCAAAAGAATTGGCCTTTCCCGAGACTTGCGCCCACACATGTTATCACCAAGAGAAACAACCAATAGACACCAGAACCTCCACACTTGCGACTGTGGCAATCGGCACCCTACCAAGTGAATACCAGGACTTTCAAGATGTCTTTCAGAAGGAACAGGCTAATACCTTGCCACCGCATAGACCATACGATTGCCAAATCGACCTGATACCCGGCGCACAAATCCCTTTTGGGTGAATTTACGGACTCACGGAACCAGAAAACCAGCACCTGAAGGCCTATCTTGACCAATATCTGGCCAACGGGTTCATCCGTCCCTCGAAGTCTCCAGCAGCCAGTCCTCTCTTCTTCGTACTGAAAAAAGAGGGGGACTTGAGAACTTGCATCGACTATTGCGCACTGAACCAGATTACCGTAAAAAAACGCTACCCCCTGCCACTGATCTCTGAATTGCTTGATCAAGTCAAAGATGCCCAAATCTACACAAAACTAGACCTGAGGGGGGCATATCACCTTGTTTGCGTAAAACAGGGGGGCGAATGGAAAACCGCTTTTTGCACCAAATACGGCTTTTACGAATATCAAGTAAAACCCTTTGGCCTTTGCAATGCACCTGCAGCATTTCAATACTTCATGAACGATGTCCTACGGGAATTGATTGATGTCTGTGTTCTAGTGTACATCGACAATATTCTAGTATATTCCACATCAAAGCAGGACCACGTTAAACACGTCCGATCCGTATTGGAGAAACTCTGTCAACACCAGCTCTACGCCAAGCTCGAAAAGTGCTCATTCCACGTCTCCGAGGTGGAATTCCTGGGCTTTATTCTCAGCCCGAATGGAATCCGAATGGATGTACACAAGGTAGATGCTATCCTGAACTGGCCATCCCCAAATTCATTCAAGCGGGTTGAAAGTATGCTGGGTTTTGCAAACTTCTACCGCCGGGTCATCCCAGGATTATCCAAATCGTGCATCCCATCACGTCATTGCTAAGGAAAAGCAACAAAAAGTTCTAGTGGACAACAGAAGCCGAGGAAGCTTTCCAGGAACTCAAAGCAAGATTCACATCTGCCCCAATCTTACGCCACCCTCGCCCTGATCTCCCAAACCTGGTGGAAACGGACGCCTCAAGCATGGTTATGGGAGCTGTCCTCTCACAAAAGGATCCCGAAACGGGCCAGTTACACCCTCTTGCCTTCTGGTCACGTAAATTTGCACCCCATGAACTCAATTACGCTATCACAGACAAAGAACTCCTGGCCATTAAGTCAGCCTTTAAGGCATGGCGGCACTACCTCTTGGGCGCCAGACACACAATCACCATAATAACTGACCACCGGAACCTCCAGTACCTAAAAACAGCAAAGGCCCAATCCTCACGACAACTACGTTGGGCTCTTTGTTTGGCTGAATATGACTACGTGATTAAATTTCGACCAGGGGTGAAAAACGGGAAGGCCGATGCCCTTTCCCGTATGGGGGTGGAAGAGCAAGGGTATCAGACCCCTGACCCAATAGCAATCATCCCGAGTGACAAGCTCCTAGGAATCACAGCAACCATAACTCAGAAAGAACTACATGAAGAAATCCAAAACCTGATGAGTCCGGAGCAATTACAAGCGTGGAGTGCACAAGGAGAACATTACATAATAAAAGATCAGTTGCCCTACTTCAGGAATCGTTTATTCTTACCAAACCAAGAACTACGAGAACAAGTCATGTCTGGTTATCATGATTCCTTGATCGAGGGACACCCCGGAATCGCTAAAACCCTAGCCAAGGTAAAACTAAATTATTGGTGGCCCACGTGGTGTAAAGACATTTTCCAATTCATCCTATCTTGTGGAGTGTGTGCTCAAAACAAGTCATCCAAGCAGAAACCAGCTGGGCTATTACAACCATTGGTAATCCCACCAGCATCCTGGCACACGTTGTCCCTCGATTTTATTACTGACTTACCACCCAGTCAAAGGTTTAACACTATTCTTGTGGTTGTGGATCTATTTTCAAAAATGGCACATTTCATTTCCTTTCTTAAGGGGCTCCCAAATGCTTCCACTCTAGCAAAGGTATTTCTTGAAGGCATCGTATGGCTCCATGGGTTTCCTTCAGTTTTAGTCTCAGACCGAGGTACTCAGTTCGTATCTAACTTCTGGAGAAAATGCTGCTCTATGGCCCAGATCGACATCCGGCTATACACCAGTCACCATCCCCAAACGGATGGTCAAACTGAGAGGACAAATCAGACGCTCGAGCAGTACCTGCGTTGCATGTAACACCAAGCTGAAGGAAGCTGGTTTGACCTATTATGGATAGCTGAATTTGCTTATAATAATTCCCTACACGCCAGCACTGGGCAGACACCCTTTTATACCATGTATGGCAGGCACCCACGTACTTCTGAGTTGGACGTTCCTACAACCCTGGAAATGCCAGCAGTCAAAACCTTGCACACAACCATTTCTCAAACCTTTAAAGGGCAGCTGAACACCTACTTCAAGCTAAGAATCGCCAAAAGAGGTTTGCTGATCAACACCGAACAAAGGCCCCCAACTACCAAGTGGGAGACGAAGTTTGGCTGGCATCTAAACACGTGTCGATTAAAGGAACCCGAACTTTCTGCCCAAGATACCTGGGTCCATTCACTGTCACCTCCGTGATAAATACTGTGGTGGTCAGACTAGCTTTGCCGTCAAACATGCAGATTCATCCTGTGTTCCACATATCTCTCCTTAAACCTGTTCAACCTGGGACCCGCGTAGCAACACCACCGCAGCCAGTAGTAGTCACCGGGGAGCCAGAATTCGAAGTCAAGGACATCCTGGATTCAAAGTACGTCAGATCCAAATTATACTACTTAGTAGACTGGAAGGGGTATGGTCCAAAAGGCAGGATATGGGAGCCTTGTGAGTATATCCATGCACCTCGCTTGCTTAGACAATTTCATCAAAACCATAAAACAAACCAGGACCAGACAGAAGAGACATCTTGAGAGGGGACTTGGGGGGGAGGGCTGTCATGATTCCTGCCCCTCATGTGCCCTTCCCTCCAAGATGTCAGGCTGGAGCCAGGCCACGATCACCTACATGGCCCTCAAGGGCCTCTCTATCCCTCCAAAGACCCACTTGGAGTCAGACTTGGCGCTTGTTGCACCAGACTCACTCACTCCCATAGGATAACATTGGGGATTGGACTTGTAGTGCATTGATGGGGACAAGATGGATGCCAAAACTGAGTGAAAAGGTGGGCACTACAAAAATACTGTTAATTAAGTTTTATTCTCAGTTGATTTAAATTGATAAACTTTAGCCTGGGGCATCCGGTTATAAAGAGGTCCTATGGCATTGGGACCAAAAAATTCAAAGCAAAAAGATAGAGTTGAGCTGCTCTATCAAAAAACCGGTGCTCTCAGTTGGCCCTCGGTTCGACTCCGAGTCACAGCACCGTACATATAATCTCATTGGCACAGCCTCATGGAATATGATACAAAGATATTCATTTGAGTAACTTTCTAACCAAGAACCACCAAAAGAGATGTGAATAAACATTTCTTTGATATATTGAATTAATGCTGACAATTTACTTATCAATCTTTGGCAATTGGTCCATATTTAATGTGCAGCCCTATTTTAGGGCCAACTGAGAGCACCAGTTTTTTGATAGAGCAGCTCAACTCTATCTTTTTGCTTTGACAAGATGGATGCCCCCACATATTTCGGTTCCCAGAACTGCATATGCGGTCTAGTCTTTTGGGTGTGGTTCAGCCCAGAGACACCTGGGATACCCAGAGACTATTTAAGCCATGCCCAGGCTGAGAAACAGGCTTTGTGTTTTCTGCACCTACAGCGTGACACTCACTGTGTTCAGATCGGTCTCCAGTAGGCCTACATCTTTCTTCTGCGCTCAGCTCCTGCAAAAACACTGTTAGGAACAGCCTTACCTTGCGGCGCTTCTGCTGTTTCATCATTCATCGCTTCTTCTGTTCTGCGGGCATCTTCGGCGGTGCCATTCTCATCCTGGCACGCTGCTTCCTAAGGAAAAGGGAAAAGAACAGAAAAAAGGCATTAGTAAGCATTCAGCAAATCTTCGCTTATTTTTAAAGACTGTACGAGCTTCAAACGCTTACCTGAATCCCAGCCGCTCTGGGGGAACTATGTCTCCGGAACGTCTTATCCATCTGCAAGAGGGAAAAGACATTCCAGGTTAGCGTGGAAACATCTAGAGGCGCCGCATACCACACTTACTCACTGCATTTCTTCTTCATAACCGGCATCCGCGCTGAAAACGTTGTGGCACCTAAAAGACACAGAAAAAGAACTCAGTTCATACAAATACGAAAGGGTTGCATCGCGCATCGCGCTCTCACTCACCTTCAGTGCTACTCATCTCAGCAGCACGTCGCCATCCCCGGACTCTGGCCATCATCTAAGGAAGGAAAGGAACGAAGTTAGAGAACTGTTCAAAAGACTCATTATACATACCTGTCAGACTCCTGCCAGTGAAGTAACTAGGCGGCAAAGAGCCTGCATCAATCAACGGGCCCCTGCACTGAAAGCCTGACGTAGAGCACACTTTCCAAGAAAACAAGGTGAGCTGTGCATCAAAGGGAAGGGTTGGACCCTGGGGAAGGAGGGGTTCAAGCACACAGAGACAATAGGGAGGCAAACTCAACCAATCCTGTGTTTCAGGCCCAGTCTCCAGTCGAGTAGACTCCAGGGAAGGGTTCAAGGTCGTAAGAGGTCAGAACAGGCTGAGTGACATCCCCGTGGATACCAGGTGAGCGTTACATCGATAGGCCTTGCGGAGCGGGGTACATGTATTCTGAGGGGTGCGCGTGGAGATTCAGAGAAAGGCCTTGTGTGAGTGGGATACGTGTATTTCGGGGGTGCATGTGGAGAATCACACACGATAGGCCTTGGGAAGCAGGGTACGTGTATTCTGAGGGGTGCACGTGGAGAATCAAACGCGATAGGCCCTGTGCGAGCGGGGTATATGTATTTCGGGGGTGCGCAGGAAGTTTCACACACGATAGGCCCTGTGCGAGCGGGCTACGTGTATTTGGGGGGTGCGCGGGGAGTCTGAAATGCAATTCTGCTTGCAGAGCATGGTACGACTATTCTGAGGGGTGCGCCAGGAGTTTTGCACGTGAATTGGCAGTGTGGGTCCTCCCAGGTGTGCCCTCTACCCCCTCCCTAGCCCTTGCAGGCAGCCCACACCACAGGGGACTACCCTGCACCCCTGGTCATGTCCTGTAGGCAGCCCATCCACCCTGGGCATTCCCTCCAGCCAGCCCACATGTCACCTTGCACTAGTGAGCACCAACTCATGTCCCCCAGAACCCCCACCCATCCAGCATTGACGGGCACCTGCCACCACGCCCCGACTCATGTTCGCCAGCACCCCCACTCATCCAGCATTGATGGGCACCTGCCAGCATGCCCCGACTCATGTCCCCCAGCACCCCCACCCATCCAGCATTGACAAGCACCTGCCAGCAGGCCCTGACTCATGTCCCCCAGCACGCCCACCCATCCAGCATTGATGGGCACCCTCCAGCAGGCCCCGACTCATGTCCCCCAGCACCCCCACCCATCCAGCATTGACGGGCACCTGCCAGCAGGCCCGACTCATGACCCCCAGCAGCCCCACCCATCCAGCATTGACGGGCACCTGCCAGCAGGCCCTGACTCATATCCCCCAGCACCACCACCCATCCAGCATTGACAGGCACCTGCCAGCAGGCCCCGACTCATGTCCCCCAGCACCCCCACCCATCCAGCATTGACGGGCACCTGCCAGCAGGCCCTGCCTCATGTCCCCCCCAACATGTCATAAAGATGCACATTCATGGGCCCCATGTCCACCAAAATACCACTGCACGCCACCCCAGTCTTGAGACCCAATCAAGTTTCCCATCCACCCCAAACTGAAAGGCCATGGCACAAACCAAAAGTCAACTATGTACATCAACACATGTCCATCACACACACACACACACTGGGTGCCAGTGATTGTGTAAACCCACATTGTGACATGCAGTAAACCAATTAGCAAATACCACACATGGAAGCAATACATCAAAATGTATTTTGCACAAAATGAAGTAAGTGGAATGAAAACATGAAAAATATTTTAAACAAGAAAAGAAATGCATGTCCAAAAATGAAAAAAATAAATTAAGTCTCAATCCAAAGTAATCAAAAAGAAAGTTAGTCCAAACTCTCCGTCCACCAAAGCAAATCCAAATGAAACGTACATTTTAAAATCCATTTATCCATGGTGATTTAAAATACAATTTTTGTCATGAATCCACAGTTCAACTATGTCCAAAGATTGATTCCAGGGTCCATGAGCCCAATGAATGAAATGAAACCTATAAAAAAACCCTACCTAATGAAGAACTATATACAAAAACGTGGGGCATTGTCCAAGCGTCCTAAAACAAATAAAAACAGAAAGGAAACCTAACACTAACTAACTATATACAATGGCGGCGGGCAAGTCCTACTGCTCACTCTGTGATGTTACGGGCCAGGGCATCATCCAACTCCATGTCGATGTCCCGGAGGCAGGCCTCTGCCCTGGCACCGAGGTCTCACAGGGATGCAGTCATGGCCTGTTCCAACTCCCTGTGAGTTGAGTCGGGGCACTCAGCCCGCCTCAACGCCCGGCACATGTAGAACTCCACCCTGACCATTGGGATTGCACCTCTTCCACCCGCCGCCGTTCCGCATCTATCCGATGGCTCAACGGCAGCCACACGGAAGACACTCCCATTCCTGGGTCCCCCTGCCATCTGGCCAATGCCTGCCCCTCTGATGTTGATGGCCCGAGCCATTATCGCTCCCACCTTGAGCCTGCTGCTGCTGCTGTCCATGTGCCCTGTCCGATGATACCTGCACATCCTCCATCTTTGGTCTCCAGTTGGTGGGGTGTCCACCCCTGCTGGACCTTCGACTCCCGACTGTGGCAGGGATGGGATCTCCACCAAGCTGGCTGTGTTGGTCAGGCCAGGTCCACAGGGGCCCCTGGTGGAATCTGGGCCGGAAGATGGCAGGGAGAATGACTGGCGCATAGTCTCCACAGAGGAGGAGAGGTCCGCCAGAGTGCGCGACACATGTAGGAACCCTCCGACCATGGCCCCTCCCAACTGTGCCCCGTTGCCACGCAGCTCTTCATGATGGCATGCGTGGTCCCCCTAGGAAGCACGCACGTCATCATGAATGACACGCGTGCACAACGCGACACTAATAAGGATGGAGCCCATATGGTCATGGGACTCCTCGTCCGCAGGTAGTGGAGAGCCAGATGACGTGGGCCTCCCCCCTAGGCCTGGGACAGGGCATCCCTGCTGGTGCATGGTGGTGCAGTCACAGGGTCAGGGACAGCGACATGCACAGGCCCCTCCGCGGCAACCTGTTCTGCCTGCTGCCCCTACCCTGGACTGCACCACTTGCACCAGTGGTACTACCCCCACCAGGCCCCATGTGCGGCTCAGTAGCGGACTCCTCCTCCTCTATGGAGACCACCAACCTGGATGTCTCTGCACCGTCTTCCGCCATTGCAAGCCCCTGTGGGGGCTCACCCGGCCCTTCCGCTACAGCCGTAGTGGCAGACACAGCACCAGTCCCCTCGCTCCCGGATGATGGCAATTCCTAGGAGGGTGGCTGGGCCTTGCGTCCATGCCTGGTGGAGGCATCCCCGCCGCTTTGCTCCACAGCGCCGTCTCCGCCCTCTTCTTCACTCGACGCTGCATAGAGGGAGACATAGAACACAAGCATCAGGGTACTGTACAATAGTCCCCTAGACAGGAAGCAATAACACATGAGTGACACTGTCAAACGTCGCTTCCATCCTGTCCCTCCACAACACATGGGTCAATGCAGGCAACACACATGCAGTAACAGGCATGGCGCATGCAATCAACATCAGCATCCATGTACAAGGGCCTCTATTTACATAAAGGTTTGGCTTCAAACTCACATGCATCATGGCTCATACTGATCCCATGCACACACATCACCGAAGGGTCATGCATCAGGGCTTGTACACCACAGACACAGTGTATACAAGGTTGACTAGACTGCATAAGTGAATCAATACATCGTCACAGACATGTGTCATGTATCCATGGCATTTCAAAGTCACACACACACTTCTCAGACACACAGACATGTACACCATACATGTACACGAGAGCAGCACCCATCTCCCACCCCCATCCATGTCCAAGAACAGAGACAGGCATGTATTCATGTGTGCATTCCGCATGCAGCTCACAATGTTGCAACAGAACACAAGCACCATCCATGTGGTTCCTGCATGACTGGTCTCACATGCAGCACCATGATGTCCCTGCACACACATATCCATACATGGCCCATGTCACACATACAGGCAAGCAGATAACTACCAGCACACTGCAACATGCCCTGTATCACACAGCAATGCATGGCCACTTACCGCTCAACTCCAGACGGGTCTGCCTGTCAAGGACCTGGGCGTGGAGCTCTGGGCTAATGCGTTCCAGGACCCTCATCTGGATGTTGCTCAGGCTGAGGTTCCTGGACCTGAAGTCTTCCCAGCGCTTCCGGACGTGCTTGATGTCGCGAGTTGCCACCCCCTCTGCATTGGTGGCAACCACTACGTCCTCCCAGAGCCTCTCCCGTCCTTCCTTGTTGGCGCGCGATGGTGTGAAGAGGGCATCATAATGCCCCAGAACTTGCACCACCAGGACACCAACTTCCTTGTTGCTGAAGCTGGTGGCCCTCTGCCTCTCTGCCTCTCAGCCTCTCTGGCTGGGGGTCGCCAGTGGTCTCGGATGGTGTTTTCCCCGACATGGCGACCCCCGAGGCAGGTGTGGGTGGGCAGCTGGGTCCTGGGGCTGGGCCGTGGAGCGATGGTATCCCAGTTGGGAGTCTTCTGTTCCAGCAGGGGTGGACACAGCAACTGGACCCCTGCATGGCTGACATGCAGGCACCAAATAACAGGGCACGTGGGCAGCAGGCAGGCAGGCAGCAGCAGATGGCAGGTGGGAGCGTGCTCGGGGCTCTGGGGGGCAGGAAAATGGCCTTTTGGGCAGGAGCGTGGTCTTCCATGTGTTGTCGCGTAGCCAGCTTGATACAGAGTGATTTGGCACGTGGAAAAAGTACATGTCAGCGTGTATATTGAGGAAAGGACCTTAGCGCCTAAGCGCGTCTGTGACGTTACGCGCGCGGGTATTTCCCTCATGACGGGTGCATAGTGATTCAGCACATCCGCGTGTCAATGCATGTAATTCGAGGAAAGGGTCTATGCGCGTAAGTGACGTGACGCGTGCAAGCGTTTCCCTCAACACAGGTTAAAGGTGAGCGGCTCTCGGCAGTTCGCTGTACGTGCCTTTCGTGGAGACCGACGTGTGTGTTGCTACTTCGTGTTGTTTCACGCACCATCACTACTTCACAGTGGATCAAGGATGTACCTCTTCTTTTGTCAGGAGTATTGGCTACGCATGTTTTTCATTATCATGCTAGTCTGATGGTGAGTCGTGCACGCTATTTTTCCCACTGCGGGTGCCCCTGTGTATCGCGTACCTGTTTTCAAGGTCATAGTAGCCTGCGTGTCCCACACGTAGGTGTTTTTCATGCCCCTGGGTGCCACCGCGTACTGCGGGAGGTTAATTCCACCCACGTGGGCTACGGGGTGCATGCACGGTTTTACTGCAGTTTTGGGGTGCCTGAGCGTTGCGTGACCCGTTACTTCATCACCGGGATCACATACAGCCTTGCAGGTGCAGGGGTGCTTATAACATCTTGTATCCCACCCCCTTCACCCCAATTGCCCAGGACAATTGTCGTGTACACATCCCATTGGCACTTCTCCATCTGTGCCGGCACCACTCCATCTGTGCCATGGTTGGGAGGCCACCAAAGGTGAGGGGCGCCTCAGGTGGGCGTACTCCTCATGGCGGGCGTGGTCAGGGACGTGGCCGGGGTGACCAGGGATTAGGGGGACTCCAGGGTGTCCAGGGTGGCGGCAGAGGGGGAAGAGGCAGGGGTGCGCCAGCTTGGGATGATGTTGTGCCACATGTTGGTGCAGTCATGCCACCACCCCCTGCGGCTCCAGGAGATGCAATTCTTGCATCTGACACTGGTGCCCGTGTGACCCGGCAGTCCGTTTCATCGACTGCCATGGACCCAAGGGTAGTGGTAGCTGCAGGTGCAGCTGTGGACACCACCACCCAGGCTCAGGGTCTGCCAGCACAGGCTGCGTTGGCACTTGAAGAGTCCATGGAGGATTTCCAGCAGGTCAGGAGGAAGACCGTAGGTGCATGCAGGGCTGCCCTGACCGAGACACGTGTCCCTGGGGCAGTGATGTCATCTGCTGCCCGACCAGCCGGGTGTTGGCAAGTGCAGGGGCAGATGCAGCCAACAACACCCCGGTTGTGAGTCTACCAACCAGGACAGTCGCGGTGAATGATCCTGGCACAGCGGATGTTGCTGCGCAGGGTCCATTCCAGGGCACCCAGCAGCCACTGACGCAAGTCAGGCCTTCGGTCGTCCTTCCACCTGCCACTCCCTTGGTTCAATCCTCCGGTGCCAATGGCCATACTGATCAGGGCGGAATTCGCCAGCCAGGGTCCGCGCCACTATCCAAGAGGAGGAAGGTTGCATCTGCAGCACATGCTGGGACCCCAGACACCGCCACGGCCGCCTGCACGTCAAGGAAGAAGCCTTGGACTGCCTTGTGGACTACGTGCGGGCCCACAGCCGTTACATTCTAGTGGGGCCGAATGGTAAAACTACGGCTGCCCATCGGAATACCCACTGGAAGCATGTCGAGCATAATGTGAGTGCATTCGGCCATGAGGTGCGCACAGCTGCCGAGTGCAAGCAGTGTTGACATGACCTCAAACGCAGCACTAAGGCCAAGCGTGCCTCAAATTACAACATGACTCTCATGGCTGGCGGTGGGCTACCACCTGAGGATGATGACCTCACTCCGCACGAGGCACTCGTTGCGGAGTTCATACCAGAAGTATTGGTCGAAGGAGTGGGAGAGATGCAGGACTTTCATGCCGTCCAGTGAGTGTTGTTGCATGTATGTCCAGCCCTGTGTGATGTGTTGTGCTTGACTGCCACTACATGCAATGTGTACATGGTTCTCATGTGCTAGTCATGCAATGCTTCACTGATGTGTGCATGCTGTGCAGGATGGTGGACATGTAGAGCAGACGGGGACTGTCCTCATCACCACACTTGCACCCTACTCACATGCTAGTCACCCAGATGCCCTTCCGGTCCATGTTCCAGTTCACTGGCCCTTCTTCATGTAGCCAGGGGTGTCTTTCCTCTCAGCACTAGGACTATGTCATTGCATGACTGACGTGCATGTGTCCTCTGCCTGCATGCCGGAACTCCACGTAGGCATGCCCCCTTGCCCCTCCACCCTCCCTGCACCCCAATTACACCATTGCACTGGTGTTCATCATTTTAGCATACTTCATTGGCCTGTTCAAGCCTCCTGTGTACATGCTGACTTCCACCAGCCAACCTGCCAGACACATGCAGTGGGGTACATCCTCTGCCCTTCATGCAGGGTGTGTCACTTGGACTGTGCAGATGGCAGATGCTCTGCAGGCACATGAGTGCCCATTCATGTTCCATGTGCATCCCATGCATGCCCCTATGTGTCCTTGACTGGATGATCATTGTAGTACGTGTCTTTGATGAGCAACATTTCATGGCATGTCTTCAGCCATCCCATGCCCACTCTGGCCCAGTCCTGCATCACACACATGTTTAGGGTGTCACAATCTGTGTCGGGCACAGTCCTCCCCCAGTTTCAGGCCCACTGACTCTGTCCAACTGGTGTAGTGGGTTTTGCACACATGGGTGTAGTACTGAGGGTTCATCATATGTCCTGCTTCCTGTCCCATCATCATCTGCTGTGTTGTCAGTTGACTCAGTTGATGACCTTGATGCTAGTCAACACTGTCTGCCAATACACAGGTCTCTGGTCACCCTTTTGCTATCATGCAAGACATCCCTGCATTTTCACTCGGGGGGGGGTTTGCTTGTAGCCATGGAACCCATTGCATGCACATTGCACGTGATGCCTGAACTTGCCCATGCACTGCCTTCATGTTTTTTGATACACATCATGAAGTACTTGTTCATTTAGATAGTGAGTAACGTACACATGTTCTGCACTGCATCAACCCACTTCTGAGCCATGTAACACTGTTCTACATGCGTACTCACTGATGCAATGTCAAATTGACCAGGCATGCCTGGCAGGTTCTCTTTTGTCTGTGACATGTGTTGGCTATCTGTGTGATGTCCATGTGTGAGTGTGTTATGTGCTTCTAACATGTGTACTAATGTTTTTTTTCGCTCCACTTTTCAGATGATGACGCAATGGAGCCAGAGATGGTGTTGTCATGCCAGGCACAGGGTTGTTATCACAACCGCAACCCAGCACAAGTGGGGGTCGTGGGGTGGTAGACCACGAGAACCCACGTGTGCTACAGACCATCTTGTCTTCGGCTGGCAATGAGTCCAGCCCAGATGACCACTCTGATGACCATGTCGAGTTGGATGTGCATCAGGTCCATACGTCAGGGGTGAGTGATTCTGATGTGGACACTCCTCTGTCCGCGACATCTGCACTGAGGGGCCAGACAGTGGTGCGACCTCCGACTGTGGTGGATTGGGACGCAGGGTCACCCTCCACACCAGTCGCTGACGTGCCTGGGCATCACGTAGACGGGGCATTTAGTCGTGCAGCCACGGGCAGTGCCAACCCAACAAGGACACCTGGTCCTTGGGTCCCGCAGGGGTCAAGCCCAGCAATGCGGTGGCAGCGCGCCACCAAGGTATACTGAGTGGGAGCAAGACATGACTGCCAATTCAGAATGTTCGGGGGCAGCACTTGATAACATCGATGTGAGCATGGAACGTGTGGCCCAATCCGTGCTCCCCCCTGCTAGGCAGGTGCTTCTCCAGTGGCAGGCGGCGCAGTCCACGGCCCGCTCGCTCAGGCTGGGCATGGCGGCCTCTGACAGGGCATGCCAGGCTGAAATGTTGTCTCTGTGTCAAGCAATTACTGCTCACGCAGAGGCACACATGGAGGCCCTGAGGGCTGAGTATGAGTTCTTCAGATCCACTCTGGGTGCCGTCTTGACGTCCCAGAGGGTGCGGTCAGAGGAGAGGTTTGAGCAGCTTGAGCGTACCATCTCGGCTGAGTTATATGCTTGCCGGGAGGTGCATCAGTTGTCCAGCCAGACCACGCAGGAAGAACTCCGTGTTACACGTGTTACCTTGCAAGAAGAAGCATGTGTATCACGGGAGGTTCTGCATGCAGACCTGCGTGTCATTGCCGCACAGAACCAGGCTCACCCGTCTGGCAGACTTGCTTCCGACGAGAGGCAAGCTGCGCCTAGGCGTGGTCAGGCTCCTGGCCCACGTCCTCCTTATCAGGATGAGGCAGACTCAGACAACGAGATATCTCCCACACAGGTCACGCTGTGCAGGTGTTGAGCCCATGAAGGTTTTTTTTTTGTCTCAACATCATCGCATGTGGGTGTTGAGGTACACCCTGTACCTCCCCCTTCCTGGGGGCCTCCCCCCAAATCCCCAGGTCGTATGTGGCCATTTTTGATTTTAGTTTAGTTAGTTAATATTAACTATTTGATAGTTGTTTTAATTAGGTTATGTAGGTTGTTCATTGTTAGTTTAATTACTTAATATAGTTTAATATTGTTTGTCTATTGTGCATTCATGTAATGGTGTGGTGCTTTGTGGCTTTTGAAAGCATCCACTGTTTGTTCCAGCTGGGCCTTTCAAGCTTGTCTTGTGTATGTGTTTGCAGCTTGGGGTCCTGACTCCCATAGACCACTCCTGCTTCCCTTATCCATGTGCTCGCTACGATGGTTCGGTGTTACAAAATTGTACACAAGGGCTTTGGACTTTCTTAATACTGTGGTCTGTCTGCTGCTGTACTACTTCTGTTAACACCCCTAGTGGAGATACACCCCATGTCTGTACTCAATTTGGGTGAGTATGTGATTGATGTCTCCATTAATTGATGTAGATTGTGATGTATGTTATTTTCTTGCCTGTGTATGTGCTTGATGCACTTCATGCTGCACACAGTAGCCTGCACCCTTGGCCTGTCAAAGTGACACTGATGGTGGGAGGAGTTTGGATGTAGTTCTGTAACCTGGCCCAGTGACAACCAGCATATAGACACACACACAGGGAACTTTCCAGCCTTATTGATTTATTTAATGCCGTTTCTGCAGGAAGATGACCCTCCAGACTACCTTTGCCAGCAGGCACAGGGATGACTAATCCAGATTACTGCCCACTTTCGGTTGTCCAGACGTGTTGATGTGTGCACAAGCAGAAGCACAGGGCTTGTGCTCAGACGTCCAACAGAAGCAGACGTGTTTCCAGGAGTTCCTGGCAAGGTGAGCAACACAAGGGCCCCCTCCGCAGACTACCTTCCACCAGGCCACTTGCACATGGATGCTAAGTAGCACCACTGCTGAGGAGCTTTGCCAGGCACACAGTTGGAGAAGCTTTGTTCGAGAAGCACACTGTACAGCTGACATGTGTTGAGGGCCAAATTCCCAGTGGCTTTACATGTTGTCAGGGCACATGCAGGTGCCATCAGACATATCCTCGAGTACCCCCTGCTCCATTGAAGCAGAGTAATTAGGGTAGTAGCGTTCCTAGCCTATCCAGAAATTGATACAGCGCACAGGGACAACCAGCGAGGCTCAGACTCGTGGTGAGTGCATGTCATTTGCATGTGAAAATTGCCATGTGCACTACCTATTTAAATCTGCGGCAGCCAGAACACAACTTGTACTGAAGTTGCACCTTGCTATATGCGTCTAGCAGCTCACCTCATGTGTGATTTTTGACCCATTGGTCTTCCATTTCTCACGCGGCCACATGCGCCGGCCTTACTGCGTTGACAGTGTATGTACCATCGGTGGGCCAAGCTAACGTATGGGTACATAGCAGCAGACAAGGGTGTTTGTTTGTGGAGAAGTCACTTACTTTGGGGCATGGATGGGGTTGTGTGTGTGTGTTGTAAACACACATTCATATTAGTAACTCAGGCTCTCTTTGCAGCATTGACATGCTCCTGTTACCGAACCTGAGAGTGCGCAGGCAGGAGGCCAGCACTCACCCCAGAGATAAGTGTCTCTTTGGCTTGCATTTGACTAATTTGGTTCAATGTGCATGATGAACATGTTTTCTCTAATTGAGTATGTGTTTTTGTGAATAGTTGTATTTTGCCTACTTTCCCTTGCAAATCCACATCCACTCTCCTGCCCCTCTTTCCGGTTACCCTGAATACCAATGCCTGTCCATGCAACTTATCTCTGACCCTCCTTTCCCGCCGGGGTCTCAGAGGCCTGTGTTAGTTTGACCTTGCAGGCGCCCACACCACGGAGGGGGTGGTTGGTTCGTGCCACTCCTGTGCCTGGACACCGGAGCTGTGACAGTACCCATCAGTTGTTGCATCATCATTGTATGTTATGTACCGTAAATGGTACCCATCCTGTTGGACCATTGTTCAACTGTGCTACCTTGGTTGTTCTATCATTGTGCTTGTACATGTGCTTTGACATTTCCTGCTACTTCAAGTCATCTACTGGAGACTCTTCCAGGGTTTTTTGGTGCCTACAGCCTTTTTTCCTGATTTGTGGGTTTGCCTACTTGGAGTTCTCTGCGATTTGGCATGTTTACCAGTCAAGGTGGCCTCTGAGGGGGCTGGACCCTATTTACACACAAGCTGGAACATGGAGACCAAGGGGTAGGGTGATCCTGTAGCCAGGTAGACTTGATGGGAGAAGGCTACATACCCCAGAGACAGTTGTTCAGAAAGTCACAGTGATGTGTTAGGGAGGGCCTTTTGTTGTTGGACAGTTGGCTTGGCCTACAGTGTTTTGGGCACTCTGACATTGTAATTGTGGGGTACTATGTACATGATGTGTTGTGCTGCTCAATGCCTATTCCTGTGTTGTCTTTACCTTTCAGGTGTCAGGGGATTGGTGTGGTTTGACATGGTGGGGTGTTCACATGGCCAATGTTCACATGTGATAGGTACAGGACACTGAGGGTCACTTGATTTCACATGCATATATTGAGTGCATGTCCCTAATGACACACACGCAGTTGCACAATGATCCACCACACATACATCCACCCTTCCATGGCCACAGGTGCACACAGATTGCATTCTCAGGCCCGCTGTGTCCATGCAGCACATGATCTATTACCATTTGGGGATCCTGTACATGCGTCATTTGGTTGTAGATTTCATTCGTCTTTTTCATGTGATGCTCAAGGTGTATCTGCAACACAATGGCTGCTCAAAGTGCTGTGTGCTGAGCAGTGTGTTGCAGGAGACACACACAACACACATGTTCGGGAGTCGGGATTTTGCCATGCACAATGTGCATGTGAACGGGCATTCAGTGTTGCGTTCATGCTACGACTGTTGGAAAGCATTTGTGTCTGACTTTGTATGTGTGGGAGGTTGTTGGTCAGTCATTTCATCTGATTCCATGTCCGGCATCATTGTCTCATGCCAGTTTTCATTTATGACATGTCACTTTGTATATTATTGATCATGTGTTGGCCTTTTGCTATTGCATGCCATGTGATGGTGTGGCAGATAAGGGTGATGTGGTTTGGGAGGGTTTGGGTGACATACCAGGGATTGTGATGGACTGTTTTGCAGGGGTGTATGAGACACACCTTGCATGTGTTCCTTTTGGTCACACAGGATTGGTTATGTTTAAGTAGCTAGGGATGCACACAATGTAGCACTTCCGTGGCAACATTCTTAGGGTGGTAAGGTTGTGACAGTTGACTGTCTCTTTGTCATCATCGATTGTCACCTGGAATGTGCCAGGACTGTGTGCACTCCGCAGGGGTGGGAGTTTAGGTGAAGAATGTGGCCACAAGCTGGGTCCGGCCTGCCTCGCCACGTGCCCTGTCCCCTCCCATGGGCAGCGCCTGTGCCTGTGGTTGGGGATGTGGGAGCACCACCATGTCCAGCGGTACCTCCCGCTGTGTTGCAACATTGTGCAGTACACATGCTCCCACAATTATCCTGTACACTACTGGGGGTGCATATAGTAGCTGCCCACCAGAGCGGTCAAGGGAGCGGAAGCGTGACTTGAGCACTCCGAAATGTGCGCTCCACTATGCCCCTGGTTGCAATATGGGCATCATTGTATCTTACCTGGGGTGGTGTGGTGGGGTTCCGCATTGGCGTCATCATGTGGTTGTTCAGAGGTTAGGCAGTGTCCCCTGGGGAGGTGATAATAGTTGAGATTATTAGGGTTTGGTTATTTGTCTGTGTGTGAGTTGCATGCATGTGCACAGGCATTTGTACTCACCTAGGAGCCATGTGTCGCCATGCTACCCAGCTTCCAGGGCCCGGCTCATGGCAGAAATTCTGCATGTGAAACTGTCATGGGTGGAGCCAGGGTAGTTTGCATAGACAGAGGTGATGATTCCTTTAGCATTGCATACAACCTGCACGTTGATGGAATGCCAGTGCTTGCGGTTTCGATAGATGTACTCAGTGGCCCTAAGTGGACGTAAGGCCACATGGGTGCAATCCATGGCACTGAGCCCTTTGGGGAAGTGTGCCACCCTGTAAAAGTCCTGGACTACGGCCTGCCTTTCTGCGGGTGTTCTGGGCATGTATATGTGCCTGCGGACTGAGGGGCGTGCAGTGATGATTGCCAACACCTGGTGTAGGCAGCGTGACTGCGTGGCCTGTGAGGCCCGCCGCCCACTATGGCAGTAGCCCTCTGAAATGACCCAGTGGCTAAAAAATGCAGGACATTGAGCACCTTCTCCAAGGGGCTCAATGCTTGGGAGCACAGGGTGGGGGATGTAAGGTCATCTTCCCATTCCCTGATGAGGTCTAGGATGATACGAGGTGGAAAACTATACCTGACATAGACGTAGTCGTCAGGCATCCCAAAAAGGCTGGTCTGGGGAAAAAACAATGCTGGCCCTGGCTTTTCCCCTCCTCCTGCGGTGTCCCACGATCAGTGCTGCAACAAATGGGGCATTCATCGTAGCTGTATATACGTGTTTGTTGTTTACGCGCACTTTTATACTGTGCACAGGGACACTTCCGCCTGCCTTCGTGTGGCGGACACGTTGATGCCTATGCGCGTCTTTTGCTGTGCGCGGGTGTCCCGTATTCGAATCCATGAATACGGGTTGTTCGCGTGCGTGTGGGCATTCCGTGTATTTCCCTGCAGTACTTCCCCAGTTATGCCTTCTTTTTCATGCGTTGTTCCCCATTCCGCGTGTTACGCCCCGTGTCCCGCCCCCTTTTTGGTGTGTGCGCGGACGTTGTGCGCTTTTCCTGTACGCGTTGCGTACGGCGTTCGGGATGTTGAAATGACTTGTGTGCCCGTGTGCGCCATGCACGGGTTTGGCGCACATCGCGAGGGAAACACGCCAGGGACTTCCATGAACCGCACACGTGCGCATGCGCCAGTTTTGTTCACACTCGCGCTAGAACAACCACACAGTAAGTACCAAATAAAATAAATAGCAAAAGATGTATACATACAACGTACCATACTTCACAGGCAACTCACGGGAAATGCTAAACATCCACCTCTGTTAGTCTCTAACACTTACACAGAAAATGCGGTCTGGATAAACATAGGCTGTACACTCTGGGGCACATCCAAACGGAAATGAAAAATGTAGGCAAGCATAGAGAAGACAGTGTGAATTCAAAATCATTACTCAACAGCAATGAGACGTCTTCGAGGTGGTTTCTTATGAATTAAGTCATGTCTCGAATTGAAGAAAACAGTTGATTCTGTTCCAGTATGTTGATGCACCTAGTCGTCTCAAAAGGGGTCAAAAAGCCTTACACGATTTTGACTCGGTCCCTCGACTCAGAAACCATGTGACTCAACAGTGTGAAGGGATGGCCTGTGCTAAAGGAGGTGGATGTTGACAGGAAGCTTCCATTTGCCTCTCTGTTGAGGTGGTCCAATTATCTCACATCAAAAATGTGTTTGTGCTTGCAGCAGCAAAGCCAGCAGACATATCCTTGAGGTTTACAGAGCTGGGAGTCATTTTATGAGTTTCATTAAAGACCATGGTACCTAATGTGTTTCTTACCAAGCCACAGATTCCGTGGAGAGCATGCCACAAACACGGCAGTGAGATTCCAACGCACCTCTCTTTTACAGCAGGACACTGGAAAGCAAATGCTGTCAACTCTTCTGAAAATGCTCCTCTTCAAGCCTCACATTATCCTTTGAGCTTGCTCAGTTTCAATAAGATTCCAAGCTAGATTCTTGTTAAATGTATCCAAGATGATTAGACAGAATTGGGGAAGCCAGTTCCTTAAATAGTTCAATCCTGACAGGGGATTACTATGTGCACAAGTCTTCTGTCAGGAATATACTTGTAAACACTACATGAATGGCAGTAATTATGTTACATACCCACAGAGCCTGACACCAGTTCTGGTGCAATGAATGCCATTGCCAATTTAGCAATCTGCCATTTGCGAAAGTATGTCGGATTAGCAGCACATGTTTTCCTCCATGGAGTCCGACATAATTGTGTATGGCATAATGAAAACATCTCAGGAAAACATTTAGTAAATGGCATTCGATCATGTTGTCCATCTCATCACTTCTCTCACACCACACCCTCTTTGTCTATTTGCCCTACTTAACAACATCCTGAACCCCCACCCTCCATTCCCAAATATCTGTTTAACCTGGCTCTAATTCGCTTTTGCCAGCACTGCAAAAATGTTTCTGTCCTGCACACTACACTGGAGCTGTCATTGTTCATGTAACACATTTAATTGCTAAACAATATTCGAGATCTGTCTATAGCTCTTAACACAATGGATCAGTATTAGTTATGCTCCTCTTTACCCTGTTGTGGTGTACTTGTAATGTACAGCGTATGCTATGTCCTCTCTCTCTCTCTCTCGCTCTCTCTCTTCCCCCCACCACTCCTCCTCCCCAGTATTACATCATAACATTTTCCTTTTCCTTAACTTAGGCCACACAGGAATCTGTACCATTCGAGCAGTAGGCAGAGAAGGAAACTGGGACTGCTCGTAGACATCAAGTTTTGGTGAAATCATGTCCATAGAGATCCCGAAAATCAGTGACATTTTGAACATTCCGAATGGAGAGCAAGGTGGGGTAGCTTGTCACACCTTTAAAATAGAAATTGTAGAGTAGAATAAGGCTGACCATGTTGTAGTATCCAAACCTGAATACGCTGCCTTCTCCTCCACCACCCTTGTACCTGTGTAATTTCCTCACACACACCCACCCTTGCACTACACACTCTTCTCTCCAGCCCCATACTAGTAGTGGAATCCTCTCTGCACGTACCCTGCCCTTGTGCCGTCATGCTCACTCTTGCACATTCTGTCTTTTGCTCACCCCCAGCCACCCTTGTACTCCCTGTCTTCTCATCATTCACATTTACACGGACAATATATGGGTGTGCCCCCACGCCAACACATGCCCAACTGGTTCCTTTGGCACCACTGCATTCCACCCCCTTTTCCCGTTTGATAGCCTACTGCCACAGACCCCTACCCCACACTGTGGCAATGAGGAAGAAGAGTGTTCATTCCCATAAACCCGATTACACACTGAGGACCATGTCAGCAGCAGATGGACATAGGTTTATCAATACCTGTAGGCACTGCCGAGGCAATATTGAATGTGTAATGTTCCACAATTTGGACACTTTGTATCACATCCATGGCTCCAACTCTTGGCCCATATACTTAGAAGCAGCTGCAAACTTACCACCCTGTGCCCCACTCACTGTTCCTCCTCTTTACTTCTGATACTGCTGGCAGCCATCAACTCACCTCTCTGCTAACTCTGATTGACCCGTCACCTTTCCTTCCCTCAATTCCACTGTGTAGGCAATTAATTGCAGTAATTGAAAACGTAACCATGGCATGCTGCACTTGTATTATTTGTTGGAATAAAGGGGTTTGCTCCAATATGCACATCAACCAATGGGGAGCACATTTGTATATGTATATTGCCCTGGCACAGGTTTCTGTGATGCCCTCAAAAATGTTGCCTTGTTTGTGGACGTGTGCATGTGTTTGAGGTACCTCTTAAGTGTTGCCCTGATCAACTCAAACAGATTTAGGTCAGTTGGTTAAGGCAGAGGTCGTATCGAAGTGATCCCCTTTTCTGCCATAAAAGCAGTTGCAGTGAAGTGCCTGGGTTGGCATTCCTGTGTAATTTGCTGGTGCCCTCTGTGTACGTTGTTCTTGCAAATGGCAACATTCCCCTCATAATTATGGTCTATTTAAAGATGACTGTGTCCATGAGGCCTTCAAAATAAATCAGGGATCTTTGGTCCTTCTTGGAGATTTCACCTCAACATGCAATTTGATCAGATGCTTCAGTGAGGAGTGCTTGGAAAATGTATTTTCTTCTTGCATTCCAGCCTGTTGAATCTTTTCATGACATCTGGAGTCTTGTCTGTGAACAGAACATCCTCAAATTCTTCCTTTTAAGTCCCCATTTTTGGAGTCCACAGTACTCCATGGGGATTTTGGAAGATTTACTGCAGCAGTAATTCTGCAATGCGAAATTTGCCGATTTTTGGTATTAAAGTGTGTGGGATGTTTTAACTCACTAGGCTCTGCCCTGCGACATCCCTGTGTGCTGATGGTGCAAGAATCATCAAAATGGCCACAAAAGCCCTATGCACGCCAAAACCTATGAAAATTGTGCTTTGAAACCGGAAAAGATGGCTGCCAAATCTACATTGCCTGTGTCAGTGGTAGAAGGAGACCTCACTGCTGAAACCTGTCACTGGGCTGCCTACCAAGGAAAAATGGAAACTGCATGAAAGGCAGTGCTTTCTTGAAAGAAACCCAGAAATTGCTCTTAAATCCCTTTTTCTTGGTTCCTGAAAATACAAAATGCTCGTCCAAAACACCACAAAACATCCAATATCCTTGCAGGGTGTTACCCGCCACTTCATTTAAGGAATCAATATGAACATACAATGTCATGAAAAGTGGAATCTATCATCAAAATATCCACAGCAAAAAGTGTGCTTGCCTGTGAAAATCTGTCAAAATAAGGGTGCAGTACCAGCAGCCGCCTGTATGACAGCTGTGATTAGTTGCATCAGAAGCTTAAACTTGTGCAATTGAAATCAAATGTCTGAGAATGAAGTGACCTGTTATCAAAAGTAATAAAGGTTGCAACTATATAATCTCCATGGTTTAGAGACTGGAATTAGTGTTCTAGCTGCTTGTTTAAAATTGTAAGTTTTATTTTAAACCAAGAAAACTGTAAGAAATTGACAGTGAGTTTAAGCTGAACTCAAAGTCACCAAAACCAGTTCCCCCCAGCTTCCCCCAACAAAATGCATCTCTCCTGCTTCCCACCAAAGTCAGGAACTTACACCTCATGTTGATTAAATCAGTGGAAGGGATCTTGGGCTGCTGCTGGAGTAGCACAATTGACCTTCCTGGGCTGAAAGGATATGCAGATTGTAAAGTGTCAAAGTGGCCTTTGCCAGGAGATAGAGGGCAGAGATTGCTCTGGAGCTGCAAGATGGAGATGGAGGCGGGGACAGACACTTTTGTTGATTCACAAAGCACAGAAAGCCTAATTTTTTTAAAAGACTGATAAAGGACTGTGCAAATTTGTAAAAATTATAGAATTAGCAGCATTGTGAATGTGATTGTTTTGTGCACATTTTAAAAGGACCCAGAACTCTGTGCGATGTTGGGACTAGGCACAGTGGAAATTCTGGTTTTGTAGCAATTGTATCTATGTCAGAAGCATTAAACTTCATACGGTTATGCACATATATAATGCACACATATGTAAACATTTTGGACAAATTAAATATCGTGTCCCTGACCAAAAGTGCAAAAATCCAGACCCAAGACCTCACAGCTACGGGGCTTGGAAGAATATGTGCTCCACAAATATGTGATCTATGTATGTTATTGGTATAAATATGTAAATATGTATTATGTCAAAAATAGATTTTATGTGCAAAAGGCAAAGGGGAGAATGTTTTGCCTCATAAAACCGCATCATCATGATGACACTCTGTTTTCCCCTCCAATCAAGAGAGAGAGCAGACTCTAGCCAATAGACTACCTTGGGGGTGCACCTAGGATAATTCAGCTTACCCATCCCTTTATGAAACACATAAATAGAGACAGCTGAGGACTCACTGAGAAGACACTCGTCCACCCACCATCTCGAATTCGGTGAAGCACTCTGAAGGAGATCCATTCATACTCCTTGTTCCAGACCACATAAACTTTGCAAGCAGAAAGGCTCAAAGCATAACTGAACCACTGTCAGCTGGGCCTAACTTCCAGAACCCATCCCTCAACGTAAAGGGGTAACCAAAGAAGCAGCCATGCTGTGCTGTAACTGCTTGCCTGCCAAAGAATTATCTTCATAACCAGAAGGGCAGATTCAATTTCAATCTGGTGCCGTGCTGTGCAAACCAGAGAGCCATTACAGATCCAGTCCAGTCGTGTTGTGCAGTGTAGACCAGAGCGCCTTGCTGTCCAGTCCTGCCGTGCGGTGTCCAGAGCGCCTTGCTGATCGCTGAACCAGACCAGTCCAGTGTGCCCAGCAGACTGTCCCAAAAAGTATCCCTGACCAGAACCAGAATCCTTGACAGTTCCCTTCAAAACATTGATAGTGAATATCCAGAGCATAGGATTGTCACTAGCCTACGTACTGTCCATAGTCATCCCTATCCAAATCAAATCTATCTTATATCCAGAACTGTATTGCTAGAAATCCTTTTTGTCTTCCATGAACTCTCTCTCTTATCCTATAGTCCTTCTGTAATAATATTGTTAAAATCATCTTTGTGCTGATATATTGCATCTGAAGAAGGCAAGCGTCTTGGCTGGCAGTTGCCTTGATCAAGTGGCTGTGCTGTCATGTAGCTTTTGTTTCTTCATAGTCACCCCTAGTGTAAAGAAACCTTGTTTGTGTTTTAAAAGCGCATCCTTGTTTTACAATTTTGCCTCTTTCAGAAAAAAACGACCTCCATGAAAACGCTCATAACTTCTTCATATGTTATGCTAGGAATGACATTTAAGTGTCTGATTGTAGCTAACATCCTAAACTTTCTAACCCAACTTTGACACTTTACAATCTGCATCTCTTATAGTTTTTATGCAATCGCGCTTACCGCGCGTGGAAAAGTTTGTCACAAATTTTTCGTTTGGCCAAAATCCATAACGTGTAAAATGGCTTTTCATTGCACCCAACCTTAAAATTCATTGTTCAATTTGCTTATTACTCTCAGATCATTGCTAGTCTGATACCATACAAAGTGGCTCCCATTAGTATTTAAATAATGTCAGTGAATTAAACCCATTTTCGTTGTTTTACTCAATTCATTCAAAGCCAACTTTAAAACCGTTTTGACAGTTTTGCAATCATTCCTGTTTCTCTCTCATGTTTGCTGGGGGGAAATTGGGATTGATATATTTGCTTGAATTCTGAATTCCTGAAACCTGTTCTCTCCCCTTCCATCTCTTTATATTGCATATTTGTGGGACTGAGGAGTGTGCAGGGGAAATCGTAATCACACTGCCATTTGAATATACACCCAAAAATGTATTATTTATGTGCTGCATTGTTTTTTCCCATCATTACTCCTTGTGATTAAAGAGATTGCTAGTGTGACATCACCCCATTGGTGATTATTGCATAACCATTAAAAATAGTGTGATTTATATTGTGAAATACATACATAAATATTTTAACTTTGCAAACCAGCCTGCTTCCTGGTTCAGTGTGACGGGGGGGGGGATTCAAAGAGAGGGGCGTGATATAAGTGGTACATAGTTCAGAAATAAAAGAACTTATAGACACAAATAAATAAATAAGGACTTCAGTTTCGCATTAAATGCTAGGCATTGACTTAGGTGAAGTGCTGGATTAAAATCACTTACAAGTGGAGGAAATACCACCAGCATCATGGTGAAGGTAAATCCTCCATTTAAAGTATGAATGTGTAGTTTGGAGATATGGTAAATGTGATGGTAATTCTGTTACCACCCAAATAAATGTCCAAAAAAGTGTTGGCCATAGAATTACCACCACTTTTTTACTGCACCGCCAATATTGTTATGAGGGCCAGGGTGCCTTATTCATGGCCTATTGAAATTGTTTCAGCGTATGTAGGCAGAAATCAACCACACAAAAAGGTGAGAGCACCTTGCAAGTGATAAAAGCTGGTGGACATTCTACAAGAGTTTAACATCACCATATCAGAGTAGGATTCTTAGCCCATATCAGAGTGGCACTCAGCCCACTGAACTGAAAACAGTAATGCAAGGGTACTCACTGAAAGAAGTGTGGCACACATTTTAATGAAGACTTCTGCCTTTTTATAACGCTAGCCATAAACAGGAGAACCAAGACTTGCTGCTACGCTACCCTTTAATAACTGAAATAAAATAAATTAAAAAAGACACAAGAACAGAAAAGTCCAGCTGGACCATTTTAGCTGCAGGTCCTTGTCAGGAACTAAATACAACCCAACAAATGGTATTAGCATATACATAAATGAAATAAAGTCAGTGTTGGGTGGCAAGTGTGTTCAAGTCAGTCCTGTTAGCCATGACCTTTCCCCTCACCCTTTCAAGCTTTAGGATTAGTTGCACATTTCAAAAGAAGTCTGTTTACTTTTAAGCTAAATTTATGAAACAAATAACATAAAAACATACAAGGAAAATTGCCAAAAAGTGTCGGTGGAGGTGCTAATCAAAGCGGTCTCTCACCTTAGCTAGTTTGGTTAGGTTGGGAACACCCCATAGAACTAGGGAGAGATAGGCATTATCCTTTTCTTTATAAATATATAATTGACATGTTACAAGAGACAGCGTCCTTTTTTGACCCACCACATCTCGTTGCTATGGAAACGTTGATGTCAGCTTTGGGGCATTGGGATGCTCTACATATGCTCTACAGTGGTCTCCAACGACTATACCAACAGAGTGAAGGCAGGCTACCATTTCAAGATCTTGGAGGTGACTGAACCATCACAATGCGGCTATGTCAGAATTTGAAGGGATTTCACAAGAGCTGTCTCAACTCACAGGCCACACTACATAACACAACGGAAGTCCAATGATATCATTTGTGCAGTTAAGTGTTCTCAGGGCAATAACTCAAAGGTACATCTCATCTCAGAGAAACCCCCTGATATAATGACATAATAATAAAGAGTTTAAACAATGAATTTTAAAGCAAACCAACTCATTAAAATATAAAGAACATACTGTCTGAATGTTAAAAACAGACCAGCATCAATAAAGCAGTTGAACAGAACAATCATGAACGATGCACACATACTCATGGTGTCACGGCTCACGCTATCGCATGTTTTTCACATCACTCTCATTGAGAAACGCATCACCACAATCATACATGCATACAGTACTATAAATACAAAACAAAACATAAGATCAACGATACATTTATGGTGCAGACAATTGTGGTGTAATCACGGCCTTGCTATCCCAAGTTAGGGCATTTGAACAACATGAATATAATGTTTTTATTATTTTACTCACCTGAATTAACAGGAACGTTTTAAATGCTCACTCCATATTGGTTCAAGCTGCCAACTTAGGCTTTGGCTGACAGGATCTCATGATTTAGGGAAGAAGCCTTCTTTAGGGCAGGAAAAGTGTCTGCCATGATGCCATGATGAAAGATGTCGAAGTATCAACCTAATAATAAATGGAAGAATCCAGAATGACACAGGGAATGTAGAAGGAAAGATTTACATCCTGAACTTTGGCAGTGATCTCCCAGTGGCTAGAGGACATTCATAGGTCAGTCTTCATGGGGCAACACTCTTGTTCTTTCCCAGCCCTTCTTACGCCTACGTTTGTCCTTCTGCCCATCCATCTTCCTGTAATACCTCAAGTTCTGAACTACACCTGGTTGACTCCTGTTCTCCAGCTTTATTAACTTCAGCTGTGCAAAGGTTTTATTCCCAAGAGGGTCTCCCTTGTTGGTCGCTCCTGGTTTCACAATCTTCCTTGTTTTTCAACATCAGGCTAATTGTATTCTTGGAGGCACTTCCATGCTCCTCATTTGGCACCACTGAGAAGGTATGTGACAGTTTGTGATGCAAAACAGATCCAATGAAATTGAGAAATACAGCAGTTGGCAGCTGCTGTGCAGTCCTTAACAGCAGTGGTTCAAAACCTCAAGCCCAAGAAGGCTGAACTCAGACAAATTGTCACTTCTAGAGCAGCACTACCTCTTGAATCGCCCTGTGGCCCCTGACTTTAGGAGCATTTGATGGGAACACTAAGAAACTAAAAGAGTTCCTTGATGAAGGCAAAATGCAGTTCAGGTTTAAGCCCCTTACTTTACTACATAAAGGGCTAAAGTGGGTTTCATGATCTCCAACCTGGCAGGAGGTGCACTGGCTTGGGCTACCACTTTGGTCACCATTGCTCTTCAATGGTTCTACAATAAAGTTCCTTATGCTGGAATGCCTCCAGCAAAAGAAGAGCAAAAAACAGTCCAATCATACCATGCAACCCAGTTTATGTCCATTGAGCCTATGCACAGTGGTCAGCCAGAGGACCACTAACTCCTGAAGTATGGGCAAGAAGATGATATAAGGGGTTATGCATGTACTGCACTACCAAAAACCACTTCTTGGGAGAATATCTCTTGGCTCGCATCGACACTTGGGAAACCCCAGAACCGGAGAACAAGCGTGACAACTGGCTGGGAAGGCTCAACTTATGGCAGTTCCTCATATTCACCCATACTGAATTGTAGCCTGGAATCTGTACAGATGGCGGTCCTCTGTGTTACCTTGCAACACAGGGAACATGCCATTACTAACTTTCTGAGCCTTAGTAAACTGTGGTGCAGTAGGGAAACTTACTGGACAACCCTTGGACTAAGTAAAAAAGGTCCCACACTTAAATAAGGATTTTGTCCTCCCAGTCAACGATGTGGAGTGACAACCTTTAGTATTTGGCCTTATCATCTGTTCATGTTTTCCCCCTCTTTCCTCCTGGCATGGTGGTGCTTTAAGGCACTTGGAAAACCTCAAGAATTGTTGACAGACATGTTTGCTGTTACCTCTTCTGTTAAATGTGTTATATGCACTTACTCTGCCTGTGCAGACTACTATCGCTTCAAGGGCTCAATTTCAAGGGCTCTGAACGACTGTTGTTTTTCCCTGTGTTCCCTCCCTCCTTGAGCGCTTTGAAACACTTGCTTTGCGTATAGGCACTTTTCAAATAAACTTTACCATACCATATTAAGGAACAAACAGAGATGCTGAGGCTTGATATCATCAACCATCAGAAGTTATCAGTTTCAACCTCGTAAAGACCTCTCACTTTTCATTCATTTTCCTTCGGCAATTGTCAATTGGGCCTAGTTTATGGGCTCACAATATTCTGTCACTCATTGCCTTCACGGCAGCAGTACTGTTTCATCACGATCCCAAGGAGACAACCAGACTCATAATCCTTGCATATTGTGGACTTGGTGCATCTCCTCCTCCATCAATATCAGGAATAGCAAGATGTTTTTTCCAAATACCTACACAAAGACCTACCGCCACATCGACCCAAGGATTGTGCCATATAATTACTCCCAGAGGCTCAGGTACCTTTTGGCCGGATGTACATTCTTTCTCTTCCAGAAAAGAAGGGCCTGCAAGAATACCTCCAGAGCAGCCTTTGCATTGGTTGTATTACTGTGTTTAGGTCTCCTGCTAGGATGTCACTCTTCTTCGTACCCAGGAAAGACACCATTGAGCTCAGACCAGTCTGGACTACTGTAGATTGAAAAAGATCACAGTGAAAGATTGATATCCCTTACCTTTTATGCCAGAAATACTGGAAAATGCCCAACTGGCCAAGATCTTCACCAAGTTGAACCTATAGGGAACCTACCATCTCATTTGTATAAGAGCTGTGATGAGTGGAAGATGACATTTTGGACACCTTAGCATTGCAAATATGACATGATGACCTTTGTTTTGGCCAATTACCCTTTGGTTTTTCAGTGAATCATGGACTGCATTTTCTCTGGTCTCCTGTTCCATACTGTGATGATCATTTACTTGGATGATATTTTGATCTTCTCCGAGGATCCATCCCAACAGGAAGTACACATTAAGGAAGTCCTGCACTGACTACAGAGACATAGGTTACTAGCCAAGCCTGAAAAAGGTATTTTTTATCAGTAAATAGTTTCCTATTTGTCTTACATACTATCTGCCTCAGGTACTGCTATGGACCCCTGCAAAGCTACCGCCATCCTAGATTGGCTTATACTTTCCAGTCCTCATGACATCCAGAGGTTCCTATGCCTGGCCAATTTCTATCGAAAGTCCATACCTAACTTTTGAAGGAGTCCCACCCTTGACTAGTCTCCTGAAAAAAGAGGTATAAAGTATCTGTGATCATTTGACCGCCATATCCTTTGATTCCCTCAAGCATGCCTTCACGTCTGCATCCATTCTGGTCCAACCAGATACCAACAAAACCTTTATCTTAGAGATGGATGCCTTGAATTCTGCCTTAGGGGTGATCTTGAAACAGGTCTGCAGCGTTGGAGACAAACACTCTGTAGCCTATCTGTCCATGCACCCTTACAGATACCGAACAAAACTATTCTGTGCTACAAAGGGAATTGTTGACAATGAAACTAGCCTGCCTATACACGAGACATCAACTGCCTAGAGCCAGAGATCCTGTTAAAATGCACACTGACCTCCGTACCATAAATGTCCTATAGAATATGTAGTGCAGAAATAGTTGCCAGGCCAGATGGGCCTAATTATTTATCGAGTACAATATAAATCTTATTTATCAGGTTTGGTTAACATATTTGCTAATGCCCTATAACAGAAAAGCAACAACCAAGGTTTCCATTCTAAGGCTGAAAAACATCTACCCGTGTACTTATCATCTGTGTTATATCAGACGTTTTATAACTGATCAAAGATGACACTCATTAAGAATTATCTGAAACCACCTGCCAACTGTTGGAAAAAGGAACTCTACAGAACCTTAGGACCTGATTTTCTATGGAAAATGGTTATACATCCCTACCCTACCTTTTCATGCTCAGGTCCTAACTGCATGTCATGACAAAGTGCTGGCCGGTCACAAAGTATAAAAGCGACAGATGATTGCATCTCTCAACACTCCTGGTGGCTACACTAGTGAAGAGATGTTGACAATTACGTGGCTGCATGTCTAACCTGGCATCATATTAAAATGCCAAAGGAAGCTCCCCTTGCAATGATACAACAACCAGTGGTTCACCCAGCCGCTTGGTAAAATATATCCACAGATTTTATAGACAACTTCCTGTGTCCTAGAGTTTTATGAAGACCATGATTACTCTGGATTTCCTAACCAAGATGGCCCGTTTCAATCCTCTAACCTGGCATCATATTAAAATGCCAAAGGAAGCTCCCCTTGCAATGATACAACAACCAGTGGTTCACCCAGCCGCTTGGTAAAATATATCCACAGATTTTATAGACAACTTCCTGTGTCCAAGAGTTTTATGAAGACCATGATTACTCTGGATTTCCTAACCAAGATGGCCCGTTTCAATCCTCTTCCTCAGCTACCTTCTGCACCCACGATAGCTTTTTTTCCTTCAACTCATCTCTAGGATAAGTGGTCTGCCTTCTTCTATTTTTCTGATCGATGATCGCAATTCACTTCCCAATTTTGGAGCCATGTTTTCAAGATACTTGGAATATGTCATGCCTCTCCTGTGCTTTCCATCCCCAGACTAGGGGTGAAGATAGAATGGTCTAATTAGTCTTCAGAACAATACTTACAATTCTTTACCAGAGCCAATCATGACAACTGGGCTAAACGCCTGCTTACTGCTGAGTTTGCTTATAATAACACCATTCATTCCTTCACAGGTTAATGTCCTTTCAAATGTACTTACGGTTTTCAGCCTCTGTAGTACTCATGGCTGATGCTCCCAGCAGTCACATCAAGAAAGCACACATGAAAGCCATCCAGAGTCTAAATGATAGTCAAGCAACCACCACGAAATATGCTGACAGTAAAAGGACGCATTAACCCACCTTTTCTGTGGGTGATCATGTCTGGGTGCTGGAAAGGTTTTTCCAATCCTGGCTGCTACTCTCCGAGTTACCTCCATATTCTTTGGCCCATTGTTGAAATTGAAATGCCTTTTTCTGTTGGATTTTCTTTTGGAGTTTCTACCTACATGGTCTCGGATCCACCTGGTATTCCACATTTCTCAACTGAAACCGTTTCTACAAGGCCGCTTCCATAAGCAATTCCAATCTCCCCCCCCTCACCTGTTGTCCCCTTGGCTTGGCCTGAATACCACCTTTCCCAGATATGTGATTCTTGATTCTATCATGGTACCCTTCAGTATTTGGTTGATTGGAAGGAGTATGTTCCCGTGCAACAGATCCTGTTATGTCCCTTCAATCGTTTCAAACCCTAAAAACACAGAAGCCACTCCTTGGGACAGGGTATAATGTCAAGAACTCCATGCAACCCTGGTCGCATGGAAACATTGGTGCCAGTTATGGAGCATCAAGACACTCTATAGTTGTCTCCAACCAGGATGGCAGCTATGTTACAGCACACTGCCATGCACAAGTTGGCTGTGGAAGCCGAACTGTCACAACGCTTTCAGCTGCAAACTTCCTCCTTGCCACCCCCAATATTTGAAGGAATTGCACAGGAACTAACTCACGTTAGAACGCTCAGCTCGGTCTTCCTGTGCGGATGCTCTCTTTCTTTACCAGCACTTCTTGTGCCTATGCTCATGAGTCTGCCCTTCCTTCGTCTCCAGTTGCCCTCTCCCTCCCTCTTTCCTTGTGTCTCGTCTCTGCTCACTACCTTCAGCTCTATACTACTCCTGACTGACTCCAGTTCTCCCCTACTCCTTGCTTCAGCAGTGCAATGATTTTATTCCCTGGAGGGTTTCTCGTGTTGTCACTTCTGGTTTTAGTTGTGTGAAAACAGCAGGTGTCCACAACCTTTGTGGAACACTCCCGTCCCTTGCACACCCTGTAGTTGAAAACACAACCAAATTCTCTTGCGTAATTTCAAAAATAAAACTTTATAAAGGGATGATTTCGTCATCCCTGAATTTTGTACCCCAGTTAGGGTTAATTTAGACAAACAATAATTCAACATTCAATTTGTATCAGTTCATAACCAACATATATAACATAAAGTAAACTGATTTTTACAGTACATGGTACAAATAGCAACTATTTTTTATAGTCCAGACAACCAAAAACTTTCATTTACAATTCATGTGGCTTATAGTAGACAATTTGTACTTGATTTTAACTCCTAATCCAATGTTCACAGTGATATGTGATATGTTACATGCGTCTTAGCAGACAGAGTCAAAGTCTTCAAAGTACAGTATGCTTTACGCGTTTCGGGACGAATAGTTCCCCTTCTTCAGAAGATGTCCACTAGACGTGTTTTTTCTTCAATTTATCTGTATCAACAGTAAAAAGTATATTGTTATTTTAATCATAATGATACATCGTAATACCTGTTTGTCATGACTGGATTTTTCTTTATATATAATCACCTGTTAGTTCCTTAGTATGGTCTCAATTTGAAATTTAAGTTCCATCTTGATTAGTATATTCTTGTCAATCCTAAAAAAATATATAAAAAATATATATATTAAAAAAAGGGGTTGTAAATCCCTACCGTTGTGAGAAGTAAAGATGTTAGATATCAACTACCATGTTTGCATTCTCAAACATGTCCATTAGAAAAAGGGTATTGGTAATTACCTAATCTGCAGGTCGTAGTCAGGATTTTGGATAATCTCCCACTTTGTTTAAGCTCTATAATCCTGTAGTGGGTCTTAGCAGCACAATCAGAGATAACGTGGGCCCTGTATACGGAAAGAGGTTATTCAAAGGCTATTCTTACCAGTTAGAAAAACACTATGGAATCATTCTATGTGGTGAGTATAAAGTTCTAACATAGCTTACCTGAAAAGGGGACGCCCTTGTGCATGTATCCTGTGATGAAGCTCGTACGAACGGCAACTGAAAAAAAAAATGGCCGTCGTGATGTTTATATAGCGTAATGACGTCAATGCGTGTCAACGTCGTGACGTCACAGTGTTTACTTTTGACGCGATACAATGTGTGGTATTTGTAATATAGGGTAGAGTCTAAAAGACTAAATTGGAACCTCTATTATTAAACATATTTAATGGTGAGTAATGTAGGTCCATTGAGTTGTTACATGGGTCTAGAAAACATGATAATAAAAATTATCGCAGTCTCGTGATTAGAGGAAAAATCCAGCATGCTCCCAGTCTATCTGTTATTAAAAATAAATGTATATCCTCTATGCCAATAAATTACAATCGGGCGGCATCAATGTGGGTGTGTGTATCCATTTCATTGTTTCAAGTAAAAAATAGAAACTCAAGTCCTATCAAGCATTGATAGTGTTGAGAAAACAAACAATCTAATGGTCTAGTTATATTTGCAACCACAGTAACTATTCCTTAGATGGTAAAGGAGCAGTGAATGTATATTTTACTGTTAGATATTTTTAAATGTCAACTTGAAAATTTGTGTTAGTACAGCTAGTCACTAAAAAATATTCAAAAGTCTAACAGTAAGCTTATGAGGAGACCTATAAGAAAACACCCAAATTAAATTCTTCATTCATTCCGTTGGGAGAAAGACTGTTCAGTTTTTCAATCCAATGTAATTCTCTCTGCCCCATGCGTCTGTCATGGTCCCCCCCCTAGGTAATTTTTTCACTTCCTCCAGAATAATCACTTTAAGTTGGGCTATTGTGTGTTTATTCTGAGAGAAGTGTCTAGCGACAGGAGATTTGATACTGTTGGTACGGATATTGCTCTTATGTTCATTCCATCTTTCTTTAGCTTTCCTGATGATTTGCCCTACGTAAAAGATACCGCAGGGGCAACTGAGACCGTAGATGACTGATTTGGTGTCGGATGTGGTGTAATGATTCAATCGAATTTTTTGTGCACTGTTGGGGTGCCTCACATAGCTGCCCTTCATCACATTGTTACAATTGCCACAATTTAAGCACGAAAATGTGCCTGTCTTCTTCTTCTTCAAAGTCTGTTGTTTCTCTTGTTTGATCTTTTCTGCTTTCACCAGTTCGTCTTTGAAGTTTCTTCCCCTCTTGTATGCAATTAAGGGAGTTTTTGGGAATAGTCTGTCCAATTGTGGATCCATTTTGATAATTCTCCAATTTTTCTTGATGATCCTGGTAATGTGATGACTTTGGGCAGAATATCTCAAAGTATGGAGAAATGGAATATCCTTAGATTTGTTCTTATTAATAAGGAGATCCTTTCTTTCATGTCTATCGGCTTTGTCTTTAGCCTTTTCAATAATGTCACTAGGGTAGCCTCTTTGTCTATATTTCTCAGCCAGCAGTTGATTTTCTTGTTGTAGTGTCGTGGTGTCTGACGTTATTCTTTTAAGCTGTAAGAACTGGCTATATGGTAAATTATTCCTTAGATGATCAGGATGATGGCTCAAGTAGTGTAATGAGTTGTTCACATCTGTCTGTTTGTGATAAACATTTGTGATTATCACTCCATCTAGTCCAATCCACAGTTCAACGTCTAGAAAGTGTAGTTTGGGTTCTCCCACTTCCATTGTAAATTTAATCCGATTGTGAAGGTGATTAATGAAAGCCAAAAAAGCTTTTAGATCATCTTTTGATCCTCTCCAAACGACAAAAATGTCGTCTATGTAAAGTTTCCATGTTATTAGGTTCTGTTGCCATTGATGTACATTGAGTATCTGTTCGCTCTCTAAATGAAACATGAACAAATTAGCATACGCCGGGGCCATTGAGGAGCCCATAGACGTGCCTGATGCTTGTAGATAAAATTGTGATTTATTTCTGAAATACTTATTAACCAGTATAATCTTACTGAGTTCCAGAATTAAAGTTTTGTTGGCTTCACAATTATTATTCAGCAATGCCCACTCTAGTGCTTCCAATCCGTCCTGATGCGGAATTGATGTATAGAGACTTTGTACATCGAAGGAGACTAGTATGTCGTCCGCCTTGATGGTTGTGAGTGTAGCAAGATGGTTAAGAAAATCCGTAGTGTCCTTCAGATAGGTACTAGTACTCTGAACTGTGGGTTGCAAGGCTTTATCAACATAGGTTGCAAGGGGGTTGAAAATGCTATTAATTCCCGCTACAATGGGTCTCATAGGTGGAGTTTGTAATACCTTATGTATTTTGGGGAGTCCGTAAAAGACAGGAGTGATCGGATGCTCATTAGTTAAAAATGTTCTAGTTTTCTCAGAGATCCATTCATTTTCCAAGGCTTGATCCATTACAGTTTTCAACATAGCTGTGATATCTTTAATAGGATCCTGGTCAATTTTAATGTATGTGTCTTAATCTGCCAATAGTTTGTTGATTTTAGTGTCATAGTAGGTGGTATCCATAATGACTATTGCGCCTCCAATGTCAGCCGGTTTTAGAGTCAGGCTACGATCATCTGCTAGTTCTTTAATGATTAAACTTTGACGTCTCCTGATATTGTAGTACTTGGATTTTGTAAAGTTCACCCTTCTGAAGTCCTTTAGTACTTGTTCTTCAAATATCTTGATGGTCAAGTTATTGATTTGTGGGTCAAAATAACTCTTTGGTTTGATTTCCAAATATTTATGTTCCTTCTGTGAATACTCCATTCCTGTCTGTGTATCGAAAAAATAACTTAAGTCTCATTTTCCGTGCAAGTCTATGTAAGTTTATTTTTTCTTCCAACAGATTCGAGTTTTGAGTAGGTACAAAAGATAAACCAAGATTTAGTGTGTCTATTTGATCACTTGTGAGATTTTTCTTTGAAATATTAACGAGTCGCTTGTTCCTGGTTCTTGAGTTCTAGGTTTGTTGGGTGTTTTTTATTATTAAAATCTGGTCTGTTTTACCTACAAACCTAGAACCCAAGAACCAGGAACAAGCGACCCCAGCAGTGAGATCCCAACTAGTGGAGAGGAAACCATCAACACAAGAACAAGTCAACCCACTACTACTATAATACACACATCTCAAGAAGCTACTACATCAAATACTCCACCGATTCCTTTTTTAGAAAAAAGGCAAAGAGAAGAAGCCTCAAGAAACATAAGACCAAGACAAAAACCGAACAGCTAATCGTTAATATTTCAAAGAAAAATCTCACAAGTGATCAAATAGACAAGGACTTCAGAAGGGTGAACTTTACAAAATCCAAGTACTACAATATCAGGAGACGTCAAAGTTTAATCATTAAAGAACTAGCAGATGATCGTAGCCTGACTCTAAAACCGGCTGACAAGGGAGGTGCAATAGTCATTATGGATACCACCTACTACGATACTAAAATCAACGAACTATTGGCAGATCAAGACACATGCATTAAAATTGACCAGGATCCTATTAAAGACATCACAGCTATGTTGAAAACTGTACTGGATCACGCCTTGGAAAATGAAGGGATCTCTGAGAAAACTAGAACATTTTTAACTAATGAGCATCCGATCACTCCTGTCTTTTACGCACTCCCCAAAATACATAAGGTATTACAAACTCCACCTATGAGACCCATTGTAGCGGGAACTAATAGCATTTTTAACCCCCTTGCAACCTATGTGGATAAAGCCTTGCAACCCATAGTCCAGAGTACTAGTACCTATCTGAAGGACACCACGGATTTTCTTAACCATCTTGCTACACTCACAACCATCAAGGCGGACGACATACTAGTCTCCTTCGATGTACACAGTCTTTATACATCAATTCCGCATCAGGACGGATTGGAAGCACTAGAGTGGGCATTGCTGAATAATAATTGTGAAGCCAACAAAACTTTCATTCTGGAACTCAGTAAAATTATACTGGTTAATAATTATTTCAGAAATAAATCACAATTTTATCTACAAACATCAGGCACATCTATGGGCTCCTCAATGGCCCCGGCGTATGCTAATTTGTTCATGTTTCATTTAGAGAGCAAACAGATACTCAATGTACATCAATGGCAACAGAACCTAATAACATGGAAACTTTACATAGACGACATTTTTGTCGTTTGGAGAGGATCAAAAGATGATCTAAAAGCTTTTTTGGCTTTCATTAATCACCTTCACAATCGGATTAAATTTACAATGGAAGTGGGAGAACCCAAACTACACTTTCTAGACGTTGAACTGTGGATTGGACTAGATGGAGTGATAATCACAAATGTTTATCACACACAGACAGATGTGAACAACTCATTACACTACTTGAGCCATCATCCTGATCATCTAAGGAATAATTTACCATATAGCCAGTTCGTACGGTTTAAAAGAATAACGTCAGACACCACGACACTACAACAAGAAAATCAACTGCTGGCTGAGAAATATAGACAAAGAGGCTACCCTAGTGACATTATTGAAAAGGCTAAAGACAAAGCCGATAGACTTGAAAGAAAGGATCTCCTTATTAATAAGAACAAATCTAAGGATATTCCATTTCTCCATACTTTGAGATATTCTGCCCAAAGTCATCACATTACCAGGATCATCAAGAAAAATTGGAATATTATCAAAATGGATCCACAATTGGACAGACTATTCCCAAAACCTCCCTTAATTGCATACAAGAGGGGAAGAAACTTCAAAGACGAACTGGTGAAAGCAGAAAAGATCAAACAAGACAAACAACAGACTTTGAAGAAGAAGAGGACAGGCACATTTCCGTGCTTAAATTGTGGCAATTGTACCAATGTGATGAAGGGCAGCTATGTGAGGCACCCCAACAGTGGACAAAAAATTTGTTTGAATCATTACACCACATGCGACACCAAATCAGTCATCTACGGTCTCAGTTGCCCCTGCGGTATCTTTTACGTAGGGCAAACCATCAGGAAAGCTAAAGAAAGATGGAATGAACATAAGAGCAATATCCGTACCAACAGTATCAAATCTCCTGTCGCTAGACACTTCTCTCAGAATAAACACACAATAGCCCAACTTAAAGTGATTATTCTGGAGGAAGTGAAAAAATTACCTAGAGGGGGGGACCATGACGGACGCATAGGGTAGAGAGAATTACATTGGATTGAAAAACTGAACAGTCTTTCTCCCAACGGAATGAATGAAGAATTTAATTTGGGTGTTTTCTTGTAAGTCTCCTCATAAGCTTACTGTTAGACTTTTGAATATTTTTTAGTGACTAGCTGTACTAACACAAATTTTCAAGTTGACGTTTAAAAATTCCTAACAGTAAAATATACATTCACTGCTCCTTTACCATCTAAGGAATAGTTACTGTGGTTGCAAATATAACTAGACCATTAGATTGTTTGTGTTCTCAACACTATCAATGCTTGATAGGACTTGAGTTTCTATTTTTTACAAGAAACAATGAAATGGATACACACACCCACATTGATGCCGCCCGATTGTAATTAATTGACATAGAGGATATACATTTATTTTTAATAACAGATAGACTGGGAACATGCTGGATTTTTCCTATAATCACGAGACTGCGATAATTTTAAATATCATGTTTTCTAGACCCATGTAACAGCTCAATGGATCTACATTACTCACCATTAAATATGTTTAATAATAGAGGTTCCAATTTAGTCTTTTAGACTCTACCCTGTTCTATAAATACCACACATTGTATCGCGTCAAAAGTAAATCATACTGTACTTTGAAGACTTTGACTCTGTCTGCTAAGAAGCATGTAACATATCACATATCACTGTGAACATTGGATTAGGAGTTAAAATCAAGTACAAATTGTCTACTATAAGCCACATGAATTGTAAATGAAAGTTTTTGGTTGTCTGGACTATAAAAAATAGTTGCTATTTGTACCATGTACTGTAAAAATCAGTTTACTTTATGGTATATATGTTGGTTATGAACTGATACAAATTGAATGTTGAATTATTGTTTGTCTAAATTAACCCTAACTGGGGTACAAAATTCATGGATGACGAAATCATCCCTTTATAAAGTTTTATTTTTGAAATTACGCAAGAGAATTTGGTTGTGTTTTCAACTACAGGGTGTGCAAGGGACGGGAGTGTTCCACAAAGGTTGTGGACACCTGCTCTTTTCACATAGTTTGGTACAACCCAGTGTCAGGGTTGATATTCTCCCCTGCACCCCGCTAAGCATCTTAATACTTTTACCTAATTTAAGCAAAAGGTGTGCACTAGGAAAAATTGTTTGCATTTCTGGTTTTAGAACATTGCCTGCCTTTAAACGTCCGGTTAGTCATGCACTTGGTGAGGCTTCCACACTCCTCTTTTGGATCACTGATAAGGTACATTACCCTTTGCGGGGATCATAGAGGGATGCAGGTTGGTTTTTGTGCCCCCTCAAAATCATGGGGTGTATCCGGAGAGATTCTAGCTGGCGCTGTCAGTATTTGCTCAGATTTCAATTGATTACCCTGGCATTTAAGAAATGTTGTGGTGTTCTATCAGGATGAGTGCAGTGACTGATTGTGCCAAAATTAATGGTGACCCTCATCATCCCTCTTACAATGAAATATGGTACCACCCTGGGTCAGGGCACAAACCATCACACTTTCAGTGTATCGTGTGTACACAGCTGCACACCCATATTCATAGAAGGTTTTGCTGGGTTACAAAGAACATTGACATATTTGTAATAGAGAAAACCACACAGAGGGATTTTGGGTGAGTGGTGCTCCCACCTTCCCATTCTGAACTTCAGTAAAGCACAGGCTATTTGTAATAAAGACACGGGAGTTTTAGGAAATAAAAATCGTTTTGTCATCAAGTAGCACTGACTTATCACTTCTCTGCTTCCAATTCACAGCTATGGTGAATTTATAAAGAGGCGGCTTTGGGGTGAACACAAAGTTATCCTTTTTCGATCTGCCCTTTGAAGCAACATCATAAATGTGTATTAGTTGTTTAATATATATTTGCTGAACATTTTTTGCTATGAATAAGAATGAAATGGTGATTTCTTTATTTTGGACGAAACCCCCACTTTATGAAGAAATCCCTCTCCTCTAACCTCTGCAAAATCCCACTTTAAGAAAACGAACAAGTGGCCTCGAAAATAATAGATAGTATGTAAGAATGTGAAAATCAGTTTATTCCAGCAAAGAGAAGGCTAGCCAGGTTGTTCTCATTTTTTATCCGAGAGAGAGCACCTGGGTTCATCTAAGATTTGACAGATTAAATAATTTCATTTTGGTAAAGGTCGAATGCGTGTATCTGTGTGAGAAGATGAACTGTGAAGGACCAATGTGAAGTACTGAAGCTGAGCTTAGAGAGGCACTCCAATTTACTAGCAAGCTGGGATACGGCAATGCTTCAGCCAAGCTAAGAGGACATTTTCTGACAATGCAATGGCAATTGTCTCGATTGTTCCTTTACCTATGCCATTTTTGTTATTGAGGTTATGTTGTTACAGCCATGTATTGCAGTGAATCTGATGCCACACACTGACCTTGCAGTATCAGGTAGAGCAATCTGCCAAACGAAGAGACTTGAAATGCTTTACCTCGGTAGCTAAAAATGCATTTGCAAAGAAATTTCTACTGTTTTATAAAAGATGGGTGAACCTTTTGTTGTTCTATTTCATAGTTTCAAATATAGAAGGAATAGAGAGAAGGTTGCGTTACTAAATCTTTTGAAGCTTGTTTCTGCCTGCACATGCTTAGCTACAGCAGTATGTGCTGTGAACAAATATTACCACAAGTGCTAAATATCTGCTCTGCTCATAGTACCGGTGTTCCAGTCTGTACTTCCAGTTCGTGTGGTATTACCAGTGCACATTACCACCAGCGGTGTGAAATGACTGCCTGAGGTAAGCGCTGCTGCATCTAACAACTCGGCTGAACTCTTTAAAATCTGCAAGGAACTGGGCAATCCTGCCGCAGTCTCTGCCTCTCCTGTCCCTTCCCAGGCCCTCTGCATGGCATTGGCTTCCCACTTCATCTCTAAAGCTCCGCGCATCTTGTCCTCACTCTCCTCCTATCCCCTCCCTCCCTCTACTCCCTGCACTTCCTCTGGCCTTTCTGCAGCTACCTCTCCTTCCTTCTCTGCCTTTCCCCTGTTCTCCAAAGACGAGGTTTCTAGACAAGTCTGATCTATGAAAGTCTCATCGAAACAGGTTCACCCCTGTTCCTCCAAAACTATCAATGACCACATCGACTCCCTGGCTCCTGCCCTGGCTGATTTCTGCAATCACTCCTTCGCCACTGGAGTCTTCCCATCCTCCCTTAAGCACTCCCTTGTGCACCCTCTTGTTAAGAAACCTTCTGCCGACCCCTCCTGACCGGCTAACTATCACCCAATCTCCATCACTCCCTTCCTGGGCAAGCTCCTGGAGAAACTGGCCATCTCCCAGCTTAATCTCCACACTGAATCTGTTGGTTGTCTTCATGACCATCAGTCTGGCTTCAGAGCTGCCAGAAGCACGGAAACTGCTCTCCTGAACATCTGTGAAGACCTGCTCTCCAACCTGGATTCTAACCCCCCCTGCGTCCTCATCCTGCTTGATCTCTCTTCTGCCTTTGCCACTTTCAACCATGCCATCCTGCTCAACGGTCTCTGTGACAACCCGGTTATCACTGGTCAGGCTCTGGCATGGCTGACTTCTTTCCTCTCTGACCAACCCTCCCAGGTCCAACTTGCATCCTTCCTCTCGCTATCTTTTTCTCTACCTGTGGTGTCCCCCAACGGTCTAATCTCTCTCCTTGGCTGTTCAACCAATACCTGGCACTTCTTGCCCACTGCATCGCCGCTCTCAGCCCCAACTTCCTGTGCTATGCAGATGACACCCAGCTCATTTTCAGGCTACTCTCAGTCTCCTCCTGTCCTTCGCTCATCGCAGACTGTCTGTCTGCTATCCAGGAATGGTGTGCCGCCAATGACCTCTGCCTTAATGCAAGTAAGACTGAGATTCTACTCATCGTCACACCCGCTCCCTCCTTTCCTGTAGCTCTCTGGCCGGCCTATCTTGGCCCTATTCCTGCTCCCACCTGCAAGGCTAAAAACCTCTGGGTCATCTTCGACTGCACACTGTCCTTCTCTCCTCACATCTCTGACGTCTCTAAGAAGTCACACTACCAACTGCTTCTCTTCAGAGGTATTCTTCCTTTCCTCTTCTTCCCCCAGAAACTCACTGTCTCCAGAGCTCTGGTCCTCTCTAGGCTGGACTATTGCAATAGCCTCTTTCTAAATCTTCCTGCTTCTACTCTCCACCCTCTGTAACGTATCCAGAACAAGACTGCAAGACTTGTCCTTGGCTTCAAGCCCAGGGATCGTATCTCTCCAGGGCTGAAATCTCTGCACTGGCTTCCAGTGGCTGCAATGATTAAGTTCAAAACTCTCTGCATCATCAACAAGGCTTTCTGGGGCCTGGGGCCACAGTACCTTCAACTCTCTCTTCCTAAATATCTTCCTTCTCAAGCTCTTCGCTCATCCACTTCCAACTCCCTCAGGGTCTGTCGCTTCTCCAAGCAACAAGTTGGTGGTAGATCTCTTTCTTCGGGTGGTGCCTCCCTCTGGAACAGCCTCCCTGCCTCCCTTAAACTTGAGGAAAATCATCTCTGGTTCCGGAAGCACCTCAAAACCTTTCTCTTTACTTTTGCTTTTTCTCTGCCACTCCTCTGCTGACCTCCTGGCTGTAACCTGAACTGCACTGGCAACATGGACACCCTCTGATCTTGGGCCCAGGTCCCTCACCCGCCAGTGGCACACACCTCCACTCCCTACCTGGAAACCCCCGCACTTGGGGACTGTTTCTGTACCCCTACAGTCCCCCTAGCAGCCCTTGACACCTGTCTGCACTTATCCATGCACTTGCCACTTGCTGGCCGTTACTTACTTATTGTTATCTTTTCTCATATATTTTACTGTGCCTGCCCCTTCCCAAGCACTTGTGTGATCTGAATGACACCTGGACTAGTAGGATCGTTGTCTGCCTCCCTTTGTTCCCCTCCCTTTCCTCTTCGCGCCTTAAAACACTTGTGTATAGGCGTGTTATAAATGCCATATCATATCATATCATAACACTGCTGATATTAAAACAAATACAGAACGTGGAGCACAAATTCACTATCACAGAAAAATAACTGTTGTTTGGAGAACAGATTTACCACTGGGATTTACCGTCAGACCAACAGGACAGGCAGCGCTGGTGATGTAAAGGAAAGGAAAACACGCTGCCCAAGGGCCAAACACCTCCAGTTCACCTCGAGTTCCAAGACTCTTAGAGCCTGTTGAAGTGCAATGCAGTGTGGGTGATGAAACGGTCATTTCCAGCAGTAACACTGCTCATCTTCTTAAAGCACACGTACACAAGTGCCACACTCATTTCCTTCTGCCGTGGGCCTAATTTCTGCCCGGCAACACCCCCTTCTGCCGTAGCCAGTAAACGCACAAGAATTGCTAAATGTAGTCGCGTGGTAGTCACGTGGCAGTAGGAAGTGGTGACATCATTACACACGGGTCTATGGACACCACAGAACCCATGTACCTCGAGAAGGAGACCACATAAAACATCTCCTCCACAAGGATGCAAGCAGGCTCACCAGAGATGTGAATTTACCAGATTGTGAGAGGGAAAGCAGGCAGCAAAGCACCCAGAACACTTGGACACGCATGGGGACTCAGCAAGGAGATTGACAAAGTACATTTCAGACAGATAGCATAACTAACATGTAACAGAAAGGTTTAAGAAATGTACTATCATTTTTGTCAAAAACGATAACAATGCGAAATGCACTCTCCCACCCATATTAGTAAAAAACAAAGAAATTAGCATTATAGACTCAATCGTGTATGAACATTAATAACCATGTACACACGATCCTTATTTATTTATTTTATTTATTTATTGCATTTGTTACACACCCAGACCCTAGGGTATCACAGCGAGGTTACAGACACCTTGGAGAGAATCTTAGACAATGTTTCAGGCAAAAGGAAATGTAGAGTTAGCGGGAAGGCTGTGATTACAGTATGAGACAGGTTAAAATGCAAGATAATGTACAGAAGAACGTTCACTTGAGGTTGCATTTGTTCAGGTCGAGACATCCCTGTGTAGGTTTTCGATAAGACCTGGCAGTATCATACAAATTGTCAGAATTGGTTAAACAGCCAGGTTTTCAGGGCTTTTTTGAAACCTGAGATAATTTCTTCATTTTTGATATTAAGTGGTAGAAAATTCCTTGTGGTCATTCGTACCCTTACAGCAAGAATAGTGCCCTCCATTAACTCATTTAAAGCCACCAACCATCACCAACACCATACATGTCCTTGGTGTATTGACAACCATGGGAAACCAACAGCACATTACACTGCACAGGTCCCACACTTTGCAATGTATGTGAGATGTGTGTTGAAGGATGGATTCAAAACAAAATGCTTTGACTCCCCACACCTTTCTGCCATGATGTCCACATATCAATAAGAACGTAGCCTGCCACTGAGTGCAAAAGAAACATTGTTGCAGAAAAATCCATATACCCCCATCCATTGACAAAATACATGTCTAAGCATGGCACGCATTCGAGCAAGAGCTTCGTTTAAGCGCTGTTATTGCTGTTGCTGGCCGTGCTGTTCGCTTCTGATTGCTTTGGTTTGGCATCCTTGGACCCAAGGATCAAGGTATAAACTCTGCATACTTACAACACAAAGGGCCTCATTCCAAGGCTGGCGGTAAGGGTTAACGGTCACCGTTAATGGCAACGGTGACCGTTAACACTTACCACCATATTCCGAGTTCCCTTTTGCGGGTTGGCATTTAACGCCTGCTTTTAGCAGGCGTTAAAAATCCAACCCGCAAAGGGACCTTGGAGTAAATTACGGCACCGTAATTTACGGTGCCGTAATTTACTCCTTCCCCATTCCCATTGAGCCCTATGGGGGCAGGAATGGGGAACCGGTATGGTGAATGGGGAATTACCGGTCCCTCCAACCTTGGAATGGACCGGTAATTACTCCATTCACCATGCCGGATTTCCATGGAGTAAATAGCTCCATGGTTGCTTACCATGGTGCTATTTACTCCATGGATAGCGCCAGCCTCGGAATGAGGCCCAAAGTCTTTAATGGCAGCATATAACAGTGGACTTTAAGCATCTGTATTTTGACACAATTGCATCTTTGTTCCACTCTGCAGTGTCTCTAGAAGACTCCACCCCCTCACAGACCCCCTATGTCATCAGGAACGTGCGCGCATTCACGCGCACGCATTCAAGCAAGAGCTTTATTTAAGGGCTGTTATTGTGGTTGTGGCTGGAGGGCGTGGAGGTGGAGGCAAGTTATAAACCTATTACAGTCCTTTGTACTTCTTCTTGTTTGAATAAGAAAAAGGGGGAAAAATTTGAATAACAGTTTGAAAAATTCGTGTATGTTGATTGAGTTCTCTTGTTGCCATTTACATTTTATATAATTTTGCCAATTGCAGAGTGCATGGTAAAATTATATACCCTTATGTTTGGGATGCCGCCGCCAGATCTGGTGGCCGTAGCGTTATTTTCGAACAATGAAACACCAAAATGCTCGATTCGAGCTCACACGACTAAACTAGCAGGCCGTGCAAAATCAACGTCCTCCTTAAATGACATACGTCAGTTCTACCCAGACAAAATCCAGACAAAAACAAAAAATGTGCCTCATGCAACAAAAACTATTCCCATGTCCTTAGCGAGTGCAATCCATCCACCCACGGGAATGATAGAAACTCCCCAGATTGATTCATGTACTCCTTCTCATTCGTTATTAGCGGCTTTTTCTGAAACCAATCTTTTAGGAGATTTTGCATTACCATCTGTAAACAGAATTGAAGCTCAAGCCCAAATTCATGAAAATTCTACCAATGCTCAAACGGATCTGATAACACCGGATGATCAAGATTCTATCACTATCATGAAAAAAGCAATGGAAGTACCTACCTTAACTGCGGTTAAATCACAAATTTGTCAACCATTCCCAATTCCAACAAAAGAAATAAATGAGTCGCAAGAATATGAACATTTTTCCCAATCGCCTGTCATGTTTACTCATTCGCTGAATGAGTCTTCTGTTCTATCAATTTATTATACCCAGCCCACACCAAGGCAATTCAAACCTTCGCTGATGCATCCTCAACATATTCCCTCTCCAAGTGCAATATTTTTTTCTGAAATAACGCTGCAAGCCATGAATACAGCATTATTCTCTTTGGCTAAACTTGATGAAAGTTTAGACTCACGGCTTACTGATCAGAATTTTATTTTAAAGGAAATACTGGAAACTAAACGACAAGATCTTCCATCTATGGAAGCATCAACAATGACTCAAAAGCACATTCCACCATCTGAAATGGATGGAACCATTTAAAGTGCGCAATATCTCTGCGTAAAAGAATCTTTTAAAATTCTCCCAGAAAAGGTTAAAGAAATCAAATTGTCTGAAATGAGAAACGACAATCTTTCTGAGAAGACGGACAACAAGAAAGCATCAAAACCGGGTTGTGTTCATGATACAAACCTACAGGTTGAAGTAAAACAATCGATCTGATTCCTTCTAAGACTAAAGAAAATTCACCAGAACTGTTACCAGATCAAAAAGCTTCAAATAAACTTTCCTTTAATATATTTGCTCCTCAATCTGAAAGAAAATGTATACCAATTACTGAAGTATCTTCTAAGAAAACTAAAAATCAGCAAATAACAAAGGCACAGAAGAAAAACATCACTCGACAATTCATCAGATCGTTATCTGTGCCTGATAGGAGAGCAAAAGAACGAGGATCTGCCATCATAAGGAAGTATACAGCATTATCCAAGCTCAAAGCATCTTTACCAAAAATAAGTCTAAGCACTTCAAACAATGTGATGTCACCTGATTTAAACTTAACCTATCCTCCACTGGATAATCTGGTAAAAGAAGTACAAAAACAGAACCAGCTACCCGCTGTGCCAATCAATGATGTTGTATTTGACTTTCGAACAAAATCAAAAATACTTCTGTTACTGACTGCAAAACAACCAGCTGAAACATCTGCAACAACGCTAGAAAAAAGAAGAGAAGAGATACAAAAATCTCTCAATGTATTTGTCTTGTCCCCCAAAATCTGTTATGCGACAGTCACAGCTGCAAGAAGAGTGTACATGTACCGACAAAATGTCAATAATGATAATAAGGTGTCTTTTCACAGAACACTGCTAAACAACTATCTAAAAATACAGTGTCCACATCGGATAAAGAATCATCTTATGTAAAGCAGTTAAATAATCTCAAAATGAACAAACCACGAAGTAGAAATGAAAATGTAGCTTGCTTCAGCTTGATACTTCAGTGCCGCAGCAGTGATTATGAATCATACGATCTTAACAGAGCTTCAGTTCTGAATATTATGAGCAACACATATAGTCTGCAAGATGTAACTACAATCGACATAGCCCAAGTAGAGTTTATACATCCCCACGACACATCTGTAGTTAAATTATGGATGTCATCAGGCTTGGTAAGAAACACCATATGGCAGGCAAGACACAAACTTTATCAATTGGGTTTCTTGTTATTGAACACAACCGACAAGTCACTTGAGGATTTGCCATTAAACATAAAGAGTGCCAGCTAAAGCAACCCTTATTCATGGCTTACATTGACCTTGAAACAGCCTTTGACTCGGTATCCAGAGGTCTGCTTCTTGATAAGTTAGCAAAAAACACCTGTCCTGCTCACCTTCAACACTGGATACGCGAATTTCATACCAATACTTCAATTCAAATAAGACCCTCAATGGATGGCAAATTAACTAAATGTATATATACATATAGAGGTCTCAAACAAGAATGCCTCTTGGCATCCTCCTTGTTCAACTTTTTCATAGCTGACATTATAAACTATTTCATGAGTATAACATCTGACTCCCCTCGTTTGGTAGGCAATGTGATCACCTGGCTATTCTATGCTGACGACCTAGTGCTGTTGGCGAGAACGGCCAGGGGACTCCAAGCCTTATTGAACCAACTAAACAACTATGCCAGTAGCAACAAGCGGATTGTTAATTTGAATAAATCTTAAGTCATGATAGTAGCTACCAACTATGCAAAAAGAGGGATTCATCACAACATGCAACAGAAACTGTGTCCGAGTACAGATATCTGGGTTTAAATGTTAACAATGTCATATCTGATGCACCATTTTACAATAAAATCAGAGCCAAAATGAATACAGCCACTTCACAAGCAAATATTTTGAATTACAAATATGGCAGATTTTCTTTGAAACCGGCAATGATTTTTTATTGGCAAAAAGCAGTTGCGACAGTCCCAGACAAGAGCATGGTGTGACAATTCCTTCTGGTCAATGATCGAGGGTATTTCCTGGAAAAAACTGTTGAATTTACCAAAATCCATCCTAATGTGTATATTACGGTATGAATTAGGATTAACATCTGTGTTTGCCATGCACATTTGGAAAATGTGTAGTCTATATCAGAAATGTATTATGGGCTTCAAGGAAGGAACATTACATGACCTTCTGTCGAAGTATAAAGAAGTAACCAAGCATAAAAATATGAAAGAATGGCGATACTGAAAATCTACTGATCAACACTCCAGATAAAGCAAAAGAAAAAATCATGCTATCGGCTGGATTCAAACAAGATCTCAATGTCTAACAAACACTCGAAAATCTTTTGCATCTCGATAAAGAAAGTAAGAACTCTGGAATCTTATATGCTGCAATTTCCAGATGCAAAATATCGAGACCTTTTCATTAGGTTTAGACTAAACGTCTGGCATACGAGAGACATCCTAGCCAAATGGAAATTAATCTCCTTATTGCTAAATATCTGTTGCTTTTGTAATAATCCAAAAGAGCCAGAAACTCTACCCCGTCTGATAACAAGTTGTCCCGCCTTGTTAAATCGTCGAATAGAGCATTTTAAACAGAATGTTGAGGGCTTCAAAATCACAACTACTGAACAATTGTGGCATATAATGTATAACACGAGTTTAAACAAAATCAGAATTGCACTTATAAATTATTTAATAACACTTGATTTAGGAAATGACAACTCAGATGAATGAGAAAACTTACATAATCTCTTTTGATTTGCCTTTGCTTGTTTGCTTCTGATGATTATGCCTTGTATCTTATATTCTAGTGCTCGTGATGACAATGTTTTATGTTTTATGTGTTATCAGTTTTTGTATTGTATATTTTATGTTGTAATAATTATTTTGATTGTATTTAATTTTGATGATTTTAAAAATGTTGTATGTACAAATATTGAAAAGTTGATTTTTCAACTATTTCAATAATAAAAATTTTAAAAAAAACATGTTTAAACATGTTGATGTAGTTGACTTGAAACTTAGTGATGGCTGCGTACATCAAACATGTCCAGTGCTGCACATTGAGCATTGACATTTTAGAAGTATACTTTAGAAGTATACACATGCAAATACATGCAACCTCCCAGCTAAAAGCAACCATTCCGACAACTTACTGGCCCTGACAGACAGTACATTAATGTCTGTTCCTGTCCCACACGCAATGACTCATGATGTATACATCTCAGTCCGGGCAGGCCTTAGCTTTGTGTTGCACCCCACCCCGGCACCCCTCAGAGGGGGAGGTGGTTACATTTTGTTGAACGGTCCCCAGAGCAGCCAAAGCTAAATAGAAGACAGCCGCAAAACCAGCAGGAGTGCTGTAATAAAGTGTGTAACTCCCTGCTCCCATGCAGGAGCAGGGAGTTAATCAACTTCAATACAGCGCCAAAGGCTGCCCCATGCTGGTTTGACAGTCATGCTGTATTGTAATAAAAATCACAAAGCACCAGCAGGAGAGTGATGTGCATCTAATTACAATTGGGCACCTGCTGTGCCTTCACCAAACACGCTAGCGCAGGGGAGCCCTTGGAAGACTCCCCTGAGCTTGCCTGGTGGGCGGCTAATGTGATGCCCGGGTGGTCCCCCTGCCCACCTGGCCTAAAGCCAACCCTGTTCTCAGGCTATGAATGAGCATGATAAGTGAGCCACGTACAAGCACATGGGGCCTCATTATGACCCTGGCGGTTTGGGTTTAACGGCGCCGGCAAAGGTGCCGGCACCATTAAACCCATACAGCCTCATTACGAGGTTCCCTCGCGGGACCTGCTCTGGACGTCTGGTCAGACCAGATTGCGGTACCGTAATTACCTCCAAAGTCCCTTTGCGGGCCCCGTCCTTAACGGCTGGTAAAATCATCCGTTATGGGAAGACATGCAAAGAGACCTCGGAATTGGGCGGTAAGGGATTACCGGTACCGGTGCCCTTACCGGTACCGGTAATCCCTTACCGCCCGGGTCGTAATGAGGCCCATGGTGCAGAAATTACCACAACAAAATGCATGCATTTTCCATGGTCACTTTACATGCATCTCTTTTAAAGCCAACCATGTGTGCTACATGCTAACTGAATTGCATTTGTGTGTGGGATAAATCAAAACCAATAGATAATTATCTGCATAATGTGACACATCCCTCAATATTGTCCCTTCTCCATGGTAGGTTTTCCCATGGGGTCAGGGAGGTGAGACTACACCTGATAGTCCCCCTGGAGGGATGGTACTCAGTGGGAGGAACCAATGAGTGGGGACCCTCTCTATGGGAGAAGTGAGCACTGCCAAGGGAGAACGTGGTATACTCTCCATCATGCTGTCAGACATGAGTCATCCCGCCCTACAAATAGGACTCAGATACCTCCATCCTCTCTTTCTCCTCTTGGTTCCACTAACTTCTTTGTACATCATATTAGTAATTATGATTATCAGGCAGCTTATACTATGACGAGGAAGAGTGAAGGAAGAGTGAATAGGGATGACTCCAAAGCACTGGCACAAGGAGGAGCAGGTCAATGCAGAGCTCTATGCGGAACCAATACATACATGCTAGATATTGGAAGCTAGAAAGAAATCAGGAGATAAAAACTGACGAGGGACTCTCCTCAGAGTCTGTCTTGCCCTAGAGCAGCTTCACGCCGTTGAACAGAGTACTGTGGGGAGGTTACATGGCAGACACAAACACCTGTGAACATAGAGACAGAGAACGGCAAGGTGGGAAAGAACCATGACTTACGTGGTGGTGGAAGAAACCAGTGTCCGGATACAGAATCCAAGCTATCCGAGTGATTCAGGTGAGACCTGATGCGCAGGGAGAAACCAGCATGGTGGTGTCGCCAAAGACCGCAAGAGCCCAGTGGAAGTCATAGAAGCAGTCTGATGTTGCCAAGGACTGGAAGCCTCGCAGACCAAGTACAAAGGTACATGGAGGGGGAAAGGGAAAGCACAGGGAGACCCCAGAAGCTGTAGTTGGGAGGAAGTGCAGTGACATTATCCTTGTCCTAATCGGACCAAAGAAAGAGATCAGTTGAGAACAGAAAGGGGTGAAATAGCACCAACAAGAGAGTGAAAGAGAGGGCTGGAAGGCTAGTGAACTTGGCCTTGTTGAAAGGCATTGCAAATATTAAAGAGGTGTCAAGAACCCAAACATAGAGAGAGACAAGTTGAGAACAGAGGGGGTGAAAGAGTGCCCCAGAGAGAGTGAATGAGAGGCCTGGCATGATAGTGAACCAGGTCTAGTTAAGGGACATTGCACAGCTGAAAGAGGGGTCAAGGATCGAAACATCAAGAGAGACCAATTGAGAATGAAGTGAGTGTAAGAGTACCACAAAGAGTCAGAAAGAGAGTCCTGGCAGGAGAGTAAAGTAGTGGTAAAGAGACATTGTAAACTTGAACAAGGGGTCTGGAACCCACATAATGAGATGAGAAGTCCAGGGAAACAGAACCTTTGGCATAAGTTACAAGATGTCCAGAGAAACAGAACCTTTGGCACAAACCACAAGAAGTCCAGGGGAACAGAAACTTTGGTGTAAATTACATTAAGTACAGGGGAGAAGAACCTTTGGAACCTTTGGAACTAAACATGAGAAGACCAGGGGAAGAGAACATTTGGCACAAAACACAGGAAGTCCAGGGAAACAGAACATTTGGCATAAGGTACGGGAAGACAGGGGGTGAAAACCTTTACCCTTAGCACAAGTCGCGAGAAGTCCAAGGAAAAAGACCCTCTGGCACAGGTCATGGAAAACCCAAGTAAGACTGAGATTCTACTCATCGTCACACCCGCTCCCTCCTTTCCTGTAGCTCTCTGGCCGGCCTATCTTGGCCCTATCCCTGCTCCCACCTGCAAGGCTAAAAACCTCTGGGTCATCTTCGACTGCACACTGTCCTTCTCTCCTCACATCTCTGACGTCTCTAAGAAGTCACACTACCAACTGCTTCTCTTCAGAGGTATTCTTCCTTTCCTCTTCTTCCCCCAGAAACTCACTGTCTCCAGAGCTCTGGTCCTCTCTAGGTTGGACTATTGCAATAGCCTCTTTCTAAATCTTCCTGCTTCTACTCTCCACCCTCTGTAACGTATCCAGAACAAGACTGCAAGACTTGTCCTTGGCTTCAAGCCCAGGGATCGTATCTCTCCAGGGCTGAAATCTCTGCAATGGCTTCCAGTGGCTGCAATGATTAAGTTCAAAACTCTCTGCATCATCAGCAAGGCTTTCTGGGGCCTGGGGCCACAGTACCTTCAACTCTCTCTTCCTAAATATCTTCCTTCTCAAGCTCTTCGCTCATCCACTTCCAACTCCCTCAGGGTCTGTCGCTTCTCCAAGCAACAAGTTGGTGGTAGATCTCTTTCTTCGGGTGGTGCCTCCCTCTGGAACAGCCTCCCTGCCTCCCTTAAACTTGAGGAAAATCATCTCTGGTTCCGGAAGCACCTCAAAACCTTTCTCTTTGCTTTTGCTTTTTCTCTGCCACTCCTCTGCTGACCTCCTGGCTGTAACCTGAACTGCACTGGCAACATGGACACCCTCTGATCTTGGGCCCAGGTCCCTCACCCGCCAGTGGCACACACCTCCACTCCCTACCTGGAAACCCCCGCACTTGGGGACTGTTTCTGTACCCCTACAGTCCCCCTACCAGCCCTTGACACCTGTCTGCACTTATCCATGCACTTGCCACTTGCTGGCCGTTACTTACTCATTGTTATTATCTTTTCTCATGTATTTTACTGTGCCTGCCCCTTCCCAAGCACTTGCGTGATCTGAATGACACCTGGACTAGTAGGATCGTTGTCTGCCTCCCTTTGTTCCCCTCCCTTTCCTCTTCGCGCCTTAAAACACTTGTGTATAGGCGTGTTATAAATGCCATATCATATCATATCATAACACTGCTGATATTAAAACAAATACAGAACGTGGAGCACAAATTCACTATCACAGAAAAATAACTGTTGTTTGGAGAACAGATTTACCACTGGGATTTACCGTCAGACCAACAGGACAGGCAGCGCTGGTGATGTAAAGGAAAGGAAAACACGCTGCCCAAGGACCAAACACCTCCAGTTCACCTCGAGTTCCAAGACTCTTAGAGCCTGTTGAAGTGCAATGCAGTGTGGGTGATGAAACGGTCATTTCCAGCAGTAACACTGCTCATCTTCTTAAAGCACACGTACACAAGTGCCACACTCATTTCCTTCTGCCGTGGGCCTAATTTCTGCCCAGCAAAACCCCCTTCTGCCGTAGCCAGTAAACGCACAGGAAGTGCTAAATGTAGTCACGTGGTAGTCACGTGGCAGTAGGAAGTGGTGACATCATTACACACGGGCCTATGGACACCACAGAACCCATGTACCTCGAGAAGGAGACCACATAAAACATCTCCTCCACAAGGATGCAAGCAGGCTCACCAGAGATGTGAATTTACCAGATTGTGAGAGGGAAAGCAGCCAGCAAAGCACCCAGAACTCTTGGACACTCAGCAAGGAGACTGACAAAGTACATTTCAGACAGATAGCATAACTAACATGTAATAGAAAGGTTTAAGAAATGTACTATCATTTTTGTCAAAAACGATAACAATGCGAAATGCACTCTCCCACCCATATTAGTAAAAAACAAAGAAATTAGCATTATAGACTCAATCGTGTATGAACATTAATAACCATGTACACACGATCCTTATTTATTTATTTTATTTATTACATTTGTTACACACCCAGACCCTAGGGTATCACAGCGAGGTTACAGACACCTTGGAGAGAATCTTAGACAATGTTTCAGGCAAAAGGAAATGTAGAATTAGCGGGAAGGCTGTGATTACAGTATGAGACAGGTTAAAATGCAAGATAATGTACAGAAGAACGTTCACTTGAGATTGCATTTGTTCAGGTCGAGACATCCCTGTGTAGGTTTTCGATAAGACCTGGCAGTATCATACAAATTGTCAGTATTGGTTAAACAGCCAGGTTTTCAGGGCTTTTTTGAAACCTGAGATAGTTTCTTCATTTTTGATATTAAGTGGTAGAAAATTCCTTGTGGTCATTCGTACCCTTACAGCAAGAATAGTGCCCTCCATTAACTCATTTAAAGCCACCAACCATCACCAACACCATACATGTCCTTGGTGTATTGACAACCATGGGAAACCAACAGCACATTACACTGCACAGGTCCCACACTTTGCAATGTATGTGAGATGTGTGTTGAAGGATGGATTCAAAACAAAATGCTTTGACTCCCCACACCGTTCTGCCATGATGTCCACATATCAATAAGAACGTAGCCTGCCACTGAGTGCAAAAGAAACATTGTTGCAGAAAAATCCATATACCCCCATCCATTGACAAAATACATGTCTAAGCATGGCACGCATTCGAGCAAGAGCTTCGTTTAAGCGCTGTTATTGCTGTTGCTGGCCGTGCTGTTCGCTTCTGATTGCTTTGGTTTGGCATCCTTGGACCCAAGGATCAAGGTATAAACTCTGCATACTTACAACACAAAGTCTTTAATGGCAGCACATAACAGTGGACTTTAAGCATCTGTATTTTGACACAATTGCATCTTTGTTTCACTCTGCAGTGTCTCTAGAAGACTCCACCCCCCCACAGAAGCCCTATATCATCAGGAACGTGCGCGCATTCACACGCACGCATTCAAGCAAGAGCTTTATTTAAGGGCTGTTATTGTGGTTGTGGCTGGAGGGCGTGGAGGTGGAGGCAAGTTATAACCCTATTACAGTCCTTTGTACTTCTTCTTGTTTGAATAAGAAAAAGGGGGAAAAATTTGAATAACAGTTTGAAAAATTCGTGTATGTTGATTGAGTTCTCTTGTTGCCATTTACATTTTATATAATTTTGCCAATTGCAGAGTGCATGGTAAAATTATATACCCTTATGTTTGGGATGCCGCCGCCAGATCTGGTGGCCGTAGCGTTATTTTCGAACAATGAAACACCAAAATGCTCGATTCGAGCTCACACGACTAAACTAGCAGGCCGTGCAAAATCAACATCCTGCTTAAATGACATACGTCAGTTCTACCCAGACAAAATCCAGACAAAAACAAAAAATGTGCCCCATGCAACAAAAACTATTCCCATGTCCTTAGCGAGCGCAATCCATCCACCCACGGGAATGATAGAAACTCCCCAGATTGATTCATGTACTCCTTCTCATCCGTTATTAGCGGCTTTTTCTGAAACAAATCTTTTTAGGAGATTTTGCATTACCATCTGTAAACAGAATTGAAGCTCAAGCCCAAATTCATGAAAATTCTACCAATGCTCAAACGGATCTGATAACACCGGATGATCAAGATTCTATCACTATCATGAAAAAAGCAATGGAAGTACCTACCTTAACTCCGGTTAAATCACAGATTTGTCAACCATTCCCAATTCCAACAAAAGAAATAAATGAGTCACAAGAATATGAACATTTTTCCCAATCGCCTGTTATGTTTACTCATTCGCTGAATGAGTCTTCTGTTCTATCAATTTATTATACCCAGCCCACACCAAGGCAATTCAAACCTTCACTGATGCATCCTCAACATATTCCCTCTCCAAGTGCAATATATTTTTCTGAAATAACGCTGCAAGCCATGAATACAGCATTATTCTCTTTGGCTAAACTTGATGAAAGTTTAGACTCACGGCTTACTGATCAGAATTTTATTTTAAAGGAAATACTGGAAACTAAACGACAAGATCTTCCATCTATGGAAGCATCAACAATGACTCAACAGCACATTCCACCATCTGAAATGGATGGAACCATTTAAAGTGCGCAATATCCCTGCGTAAAAGAATCTTTTAAAATTCTCCCAGAAAAGGTTAAAGAAATCAAATTGTCTGAAAAGAGAAACAACAATCTTTCTGAGAAGACGGACAACAAGAAAGCATCAAAACCGGGTTGTGTTCATGATACAAACCTGCAGGTTGAAGTAAAACAATCGATCTGATTCCTTCTAAGACTAAAGAAAATTCACCAGAACTGTTACCAGATCAAAAAGCTTCAAATAAACTTAACTTTAATATATTTGCTCCTCAATCTGAAAGAAAATGTATACCAATTACTGAAGTATCTTCTAAGAAAACTAAAAATCAGCAAATAACAAAGGCACAGAAGAAAAACATCACTCGACAATTCATCAGATCGTTATCTGTGCCTGATAGGAGAGCAAAAGAACGAGGATCTGCCATCATAAGGAAGTATACAGCATTATCCAAGCTCAAAGCATCTTTACCAAAAATAAGTCTAAGCACTTCAAACAATGTGATGTCACCTGATTTAAACTTAACCTATCCTCCACTGGATAATCTGGTAAAAGAAGTACAAAAACAGAACCAGCTACCCGCTGTGCCAATCAATGATGTTGTATTTGACTTTCGAACAAAATCAAAAATACTTCCGTTACTGACTGCAAAACAACCAGCTGAAACATCTGCAACAACGCTAGAATAAAGAAGAGAAGAGATACAAAAATATCTTAATGTATTTGTCTTGTCCCCCAAAATCTGTTATGCGACAGTCACAGCCGCAAGAAGAGTGTACATGTCCCGACAAAATGTCAATAATGATAATAAGGTGTCTTTTCACAGAACACTGCTAAACAACTATCTAAAAATACAGTGTCCACATCGGATAAAGAATCATCTTATGTAAAGCAGTTAAATAATATCAAAATGAACAAACCACGAAGTAGAAATGAAAATGTAGCTTGCTTCAGCTTGATACTTCAGTCCCGCAGCAGTGATTATGAATCATACGATCTTAACAGAGCTTCAGTTCTGAATATTATGAGCAACACATATAGTCTGCAAGATGTAACTACAATCGACATAGCCCAAGTAGAGTTTATACAACCCCACGACACATCTGTAGTTAAATTGTGGATGTCATCAGGCTTGGTAAGAAACACCATATGGCAGGCAAGACACAAACTTTATCAATTGGGTTTCTTGTTATTGAACACAACCGACAAGTCATTTGAGGATTTGCCATTAAACATAAAGAGTGCCAGCTAAAGCAACCCTTATTCATGGCTTACATTGACCTTGAAACAGCCTTTGACTCGGTATCCAGAGGTCTGCTTCTTGATAAGTTAGCAAAAAACACTTGTCCTGCTCACCTTCAACACTGGATACGCGAATTTCATACCAATACTTCAATTCAAATAAGACCCTCGATGGATGGCAAATTAACTAAATGTATATATACATATAGAGGTCTCAAACAAGGATGCCTCTTGGCATCCTCCTTGTTCAACTTTTTCATAGCTGACATTATAAACTATTTCATGAGTATAACATCTGACTCCCCTCGTTTGGTAGGCAATGTGATCACCTGGCTATTCTATGCCGACGACCTAGTGCTGTTGGCGAGAACGGCCAGGGGACTCCAAGCCTTATTGAACCAACTAAACAACTATGCCAGTAGCAACAAGCGGATTGTTAATTTGAATAAATCTTAAGTCATGATAGTAGCTACCAACTATGCAAAAAGAAGGATTCATCACCCATGGTGCTTGCAACAGACACTGGGCCTCATTAGGACCCTGGCGGAGAGGGTTTTACGCCAGCGTAGTGCATGGCGTACCTCTCCGCCATACTACGAGTTCCCGTAGCGCCATGGCGGCCTTTTCCGCCTGGTTTTACCAGGCGGAGAAAACCATGGCGCTACGGGACCTCGTTGTTAATTACGCCACCGTATTTTACGGTGGCGTAATTAACTCCTTCCCCACTCCCATTATACCCTATGGGGCAAAAATGGGAATGGGGAAGGGCAGAATGGGGATTGGGGATTTACCGCCCCGCCAAGGTCGGAATGGGGCGGTAAATCCGCCAACCCCCATGGCGCTATCGGCGGCTTTCCGCCATGCTTCGCGGTGCATTTAGCACCGCGAAATCCGCCTGGGTCGTAATGAGGCCCACTGTGTCTGAGTACAGATATCTGGGTTTAAATGTTAACAATGTCATATCTGATGCACCATTTTACAATAAAATCAGAGCCAAAATGAATACAGCCACTTCACAAGCAAATATTTTGAATTACAAATATGGCAGATTCTCTTTGAAACCGGCAATGATTTTTTGTTGATTTTTCAACTTTTTCAATAATAAAAATTATAAAAAAAACATGTTTAAACATGTTGATGTAGTTGACTTGAAACTTAGTGATGGCTGCGTACATCAAACATATCCAGTGCTGCACATTGAGTATTGACATTTTAGAAGTATACTTTAGAAGTATACACATGAAAATACATGCAACCTCCCAGCTAAAAGCAACCATTCCGACAACTTACTGGCCCTGACAGACAGTACATTAATGTCTGTTCCTGTCCCACACGCAATGACTCATGATGTATACATCTCAGTCTGGGTAGGCCTTAGCTTTGTGTTGCACCCCACCCCGGCACCCCTCAGAGGGGGAGGGGGTTACATTTTGTTGAACGGTCCCCAGAGCTGCCAAAGCTAAATAGAAGACAGCCGCAAAACCAGCAGGAGTGCTGTAATAAAGTGTGTAACTCCCTGCTCCCATGCAGGAGCAGGGAGTTAATCAACTTCAATACAGCGCCAAAGGCTGCCCCTTGCTGGTTTGACAGTCATGCTGTATTGTAATAAAAAGCACAAAGCACCAGCAGGAGAGTGATGTGCATCTAATTACAATTGGGCACCTGCTGTGCCTTCACCAAACACGCTAGCGCAGGGGAGCCCTTGGAAGACTCCCCTGAGCTTGCCTGGTGGGCGGCTAATGTGATGCCCGGGTGGTGCCCCTGCCCACCTGGCCTAAAGCCAGCCCTGTTCTCAGGCTATGAATGAGCATGATAAGTGAGCCACGTACAAGCACATGGGGCCTCATTATGACCCTGGCGGTTTGGGTTTAACGGCGCCGGTAAAGGTGCCGGCACCATTAAACCCATACAGCCTCATTACGAGGTTCCCTCGCGGGACCTGCTCTGGACGTCTGGTCAGACCAGATTGTGGTACCGTAATTACCTCCAAAGTCCCTTTGCGGGCCCCGTCCTTAACGGCTGGTAAAACCAGCCGTTATGGGAGGACACGCAAAGAGACCTCGGAATTGGGCGGTAAGGGATTACTGGTACCGGTGCCCTTACCGGTACCGGTAATCCCTTACCGCCCGGGTCGTAATGAGGCCCATGGTGCAGAAATTACCACAACAAAATGCATGCATTTTCCATGGTCACTTTACATGCATCTCTTTTAAAGCCAACCATGTGTGCTACATGCTAACTGAATTGCATTTGTGTGTGGGATAAATCAAAACCAATAGATAATTATCTGCATAATGTGAGACATCCCTCAATATTGTCCCTTCTCCATGGTAGGTTTTCCCATGGGGTCAGGGAGGTGAGACTACACCTGATAGTCCCCCAGGAGGGATGGTACTCAGTGGGAGCAACCAACGAGTGGGGACCCTCTCTATGGGAGAAGTGAGCACTGCCAAGGGAGAACGTGGTATACTCTCCATCATGCTGTCAGACATGAGTCATCCCGCCCTACAAATAGGACTCAGATACCTCCATCCTCTCTTTCTCCTCTTGGTTCCACTAACTTCTTTGTACATCATATTAGTAATTATGATTATCAGGCAGCTTATACTATGACGAGGAAGAGGGAAGGAAGAGTGAATAGGGATGACTCCAAAGCACTGGCACAAGGAGGAGCAGGTCAATGCAGACCTCTCAATGCGGAACCAATACATACATGCTAGATATTGGAAGCTAGAAAGAAATCAGGAGATAAAAACTGATGAGGGACTCTCCTCAGAGTCTGTCTTGCCCTAGAGCAGCTTCACACCGTTGAACAGAGTACTGTGGGGAGGTTACATGGCAGACACAAACACCTGTGAACATAGAGACAGAGAACGGCAAGGTGGGAAAGAACCATGACTTACGTGGTGGTGGAAGAAACCAGTGTCCGGATACAGAATCCAAGCTATCCGAGTGATTCAGGTGAGACCTGATGCGCAGGGAGAAACCAGCATGGTGGTGTCGCCAAAGACCGCAAGAGCCCAGTGGAAGTCATAGAAGCAGTCTGATGTTGCCAAGGACTGGAAGCCTCGCAGACCAAGTACAAAGGTACATGGAGGGGGAAAGGGGAAGCACAGGGAGACCCCAGAAGCTGTAGTTGGGAGGAAGTGCAGTGACATTATCCTTGTCCTAGTCGGACCAAAGAAAGAGATCAGTTGAGAACAGAAAGGGGTGAAATAGCACCAACAAGAGAGTGAAAGAGAGGGCTGGAAGGCTAGTGAACTTGGCCTTGTTGAAAGGCATTGCAAATATTAAAGAGGTGTCAAGAACCCAAACATAGAGAGAGGCAAGTTGAGAACAGAGGGGGTGAAAGAGTGCCCCAGAGAGAGTGAATGAGAGGCCTGGCATGATAGTGAACCAGGTCTAGTTAAGGGACATTGCACAGCTGAAAGAGGGGTCAAGGACCCAAACATCAAGAGAGACCAATTGAGAACGAAGTGAGTGTAAGAGTACCACAAACAGTCAGAAAGAGAATCCTGGCAGGAGAGTAAAGTAGTGGTAAAGAGACATTGTAAACTTGAACAAGGGGTCTGGAACCCACATAATGAGATGAGAAGTCCAGGGAAACAGAACCTTTGGCATAAGTTACAAGATGTCCAGAGAAACAGATTTTTGGCACAAACCACAAGAAGTCCAGGGGAACAGAAACTTTGGTGTAAATTACATTAAGTACAGGGGAGGAGAACCTTTGGAACCTTGTGAACTAAACATGAGAAGACCAGGGGAAGAGAACATTCGGCACAAAACACAAGAAGTCCAGGGAAACAGAACCTTTGGCATAAGGTACGGGAAGACAGGGGGTGAAAACCTTTACCCTTAGCACAAGTCGTGAGAAGTCCAAGGAAAAAGACCCTCTGGCACAGGTCATGAAAAACCCAAGGGGCAGATAAAGATCCTTTTGATACAAATCACAAGAACACCATAGGAAGGGAGTCATATATTTTGGCGAAATATAGAACTGTAGTAAGAAAGTCTACTGACAAAGAGAACCTGAGGAATGCTTGGGGAAGGGAGACACCTTCCCAGTATTGTTTAGAAGCTTAGAACCTTGAACTGTGTGAAGCATCCCAAAGAAGGGAGTCATCCTGTTATAAGCTGGATATAGTTTAGTTATAGGTTTTCTTTTGAAGTTTAAGGGTCAGAGAGTTAGAACGCAGGACAGTGGCCTTTATACTTTTGACAGACATTCTGACATTATCCTTAGTTTTGTTTGAGGCAGGGAAACCCCTCTTAGTCATAGGGACAGATAGGGTTCTTCCTTATTTTCAATTGAAAAAAAAGTCTATACCAACATGCATGCCACCTTTGTGTCCCGTGTTTACTTCTGCACCCTTATAATAAGCTGTTTCATGGAACAAAATGGGCAATCTCCCTGAATCCTAGCACTCTGCATGGTTGATGATCTGCTTTAGGTATTTGCTATGAATGCACTTACTAATAGACACTGTAATAGTTGAATTTCAGATTAGTTTAAAAAAATGCAAGACCTGGGATGAGGCCTGAATCCCCTAAATAAAGCGTACATTTAGATGTTTAAAAAAAAAGAAATAGGAAGACGGCATTTGTTTGTTATAAACAAAGATGTGCAATTAACTATTGTTTTAACCATGAATCAAAGTGATGGACAATGGATTTTAGCATCCAACAAACAAGCTGACTTTTACACAAGACGATTGAGTTCAAACTAAATTGACAAGTTCGATGTTAAATGAGAACAATGTTATGTCAATTGTACACTTAATGGCTATCTAATGAATTGTAGGCCTATCAATAGGTTTAACCCAATCTATCAGGTAATTTGTATTAAACATTATGCCTATCCTTGTGTTACAGAACACATAAATCAAGTTGCATAGTTCATCAAGTCCCCCTTTTACATGATAGTACACATGAACGCTCTTTACATTATGCTATGTTATGTTATGCTATATGTCACTTTTATAGCGCCGACTGCCCCATTGTATGGCCTTGAAGTGCTGTGTGGTTGAACACCCATTGGGAGATCATAGTCAGAGATGTAAGAGGTGAAGGATTTCTAAAAAGTGGGTGTACCTTTATAGCCTTCATGAAAATGAGTTGGGATGGCTAAGTCCCTGGCGGCTACCCTTAGTCATCCTGTGAGAGTATGGGTGCAGTGGTAGAGTTGGATTATTTGAATGACTAGTCCAAATATTGGCATGGATCTCAGCTGTATTCTGTAGGCTTATGGGTGTGTGTAAACAAATAGAGTTGATTGATAAGTATGCAGGTAAGTGGGCCGAGGCCGTGCAGATGTGGATATCTTTTGTTGTAGATGCGTGCTTGCCGTTCCATTGAGGAGAGACTGACACCTGTTTGGAGAAGGTCTTATTGTGTGTATCGTACAGGATTGACTGGTGTTCTTTCAGAGTGGGGGGGTGATGTGTCGCCCCTTGTTGATCCTCCGGTGCCCCGGTGTCCCTTTAAGACATGAGAAGGATTTTTCCAGCAGTTGGGCTGAGTTTGTCAGGCTGTTTTGAGAGCCTTAAAGCTTAAAGGCTGGGTGATCCTCTATGCGATGGATGGTTAAAGGGACTGAGTTCCATATGGTTAGTGGTTGGACTGAGAAAGTTGAGCCCCCTATTCATGCTGATGTTGTCACTGGTATGACTAGAAGTTCTTCGCCTGATCAGAGGTTTCTGTTAGGCTTGTATTTTTGGAGTTTGTGCTGCCGAAATGCCTGTGCTGTGTTGCGGAGTGCCCAGTTTGTAAGGCACATTGCCTTGAAGGTGGGTATTCGCCTGATTGGAAGCTAGTGAAGGATGCAGAGGGTGGATGAGATGTGCTTTCTAGGACCTAGGGCTAGTAGGAGCTTAGCAGCAGTGTGTTGTACCCATTGGAGTTCACTTATCTATGATGCAGTGTCTCCCAGGTATTGTGTGTTGGCATAGTCTAAACTCTAAGCATGAAAGGATAATAGCTATCATTGTGGAGACTCTGTGAGTGGAGGACAGGTATGGAAATATGCAGCTAATAATGAAAATCTATAAGTAACAGCTTTTTCTCACAGAGATTATGTGATATGGTCAAGTCTACATCCATGATGCATCAAAGGTTTTTTGTTGTGCTGGTGGAGGTGGGCAGAGAGCCTAGAGAGAGAGTGGCCACGGGGAAGGGTTGGAGAAAGAGGGTGGTCTTCCTTCAGAGCATGATTTCTTTGCCTGGGCTGAGTATGAGGTGATTGACAGTCCTCCAGTGCTCTAGTTCTGAGAGGCATGTTGCGAGTTCGGGGGTGAGGCGGAGGAGCCTTTGGGATTTTGAAGATGATTAGGGTGTCATCTGCATAGTTGTCGCAGGTTAGGCCAAGGGATTGAATGAGTGCACAAATGGGGGCTAAAGAAGAGGTTAAAGAGCAGTGGGGCGTGAGAAGCCCCCTGCGGCACACCGTGGGCAATAGGGCAGAGGGGGAGAGGAGAAAGGAGGCAGGTGTACTAATCGTGTTCTGTTGCAGAGGAAGGAGGATATTCACTTTAGAGCTGAATCCTTGATGCAGAGAGAGGGAAGTTTGCCATGAGGGTTGGGTTGTCAATGGTGTCGAAGGCTGCCGAGAAGTCGAGTAGGATTAGTGCACTGCTGCCTTCTGAGTCGCAATGCGTTTTAAGATCATCCCAGATGGAGACTAGGAAAGATTTAGATCCTTGCTGTGGTCTGAAGTCAGATTTGGTGGGGTTGAGGAGCTGAATCGATTCTGTGAACTGGCATAAATGAGAGTAAGATATTTTCGAGGTGATGGTGTCATTTCCTTTTAGGGCTATGTTGTAAAAGTGGTCTGAGAGTAAGTAGCAGAGGGTTTGTATGTGGATGGGGGTGGGGGCAGAGCATGCTGGTGAATAGAATTCAGAGATGAGCTTCCCTGGAGAGGTCAGGCACTTTGTTGATTCTATGCTAGTAATATTTTTTGGGGCCATCCATATTTCTGCCTGATAAGCCCTAAGCTGTGCAGTGTACATTAGTCTGTTTGAGGGTGAAGGGTCTGCCGCCATCTGCGTTCCAGAGTGTGGTTTTGCAATTGAAGTGTTTTGTGGGAAGTAATGCACCATTTGGGGGACAGGCCTTGTCTATTATGGAAGGATCTGTGAGGGGCGAGTGGGTAGAGAGCTTCAGAGAGCAAGCGATCGAAGTTTGTGATGGAGATCTGATCACAGCAGAGAGGTGAGGAGGTCAGGGAGGCCAGAAGGGATTCTGCAATATCAGGAATGACTTTGCCTTTCTTCAACTGGTGAGAGTGGGTAAGTGTCACTGCGGCTGCTGAAGGCAGGGGAGTGTTCCCTGTGGACATATTGAAGAAGAAGGCTGCATATTCAATCCAGGTGAGTGGGCGGGGTGGCAGGACAGTGATGAGGTCTAGTGAGCTAAAGATTGCATCAAAGGTGTGACTTGCAGAATGTGTAGAGCCTGACACTATTTGTGCTGTATGTAGGGATTGTGTAATAGGGTTGGGTGTGATGTCGAACCATATATTGAAGTTCCCTAGTCTGATGAGGAGGGGGTGCAAGGCCAATGTGGTTGCTTAGGAGGGAAAAACAGATTAAATTGTGCTTATGAATTGATATCTACATTTATTGTTTTAATGAGTCTTGTAAGATATTATTGATTTTGTGTTTAGCATTTCTCTATATGTGTGTGTGTGTTCTGCTTATATGGCGTACAACTGAAAATAAAGCTGAATTGAATTGAATTGAGTGATTTTACAGGGTTAGGTGGTGTGAGGAAGACAGCAATGGTGTAGGTGAGGGGGATGTCTCAGGTCTGTGATTGAAGTAGTGGGAGGTGAATTCAAGTGCTGTAGCCAGGAGATACAGTGTCTGTTTTTTTTGGTGTTTAGCAGGGACTGGCGACATGTGGGAAATGGTTGGAGGGGCCACAGAACTGGGGGAGGCAGCAGGGATTGTGCATGGATTGTTTAGAAGTGCAAAGTGTGGATCACACCAGAAACCTGCGTTATGGGGTGGAGGGGTTCCAAGAAGTGGGGGATCTGTAGGAGCAGAGAGTGCTCTGAGACAGCCCTGGAGAGAGGGGGTGGATACTCGAAGGGGTGTTGCGGGAGGGGACGTCTGGGCTAGAAGAGGTTGGGGGAAAGTCTTCACAATGGTGCTAGGATGAGGGGGAGGAGGTGGCAAGTAAAGAGGTGGTCTGACTGGTGCAGCATTGGCGTTTCTGGAACACCAGTTTTTGCTCTGATCTTGGAGTTGATCAACATAGCGGGAGCCAGTGTAGTGTAGCTGAAGCACTGTTCACAATGGGAAAGCCTACAACCAGGATCTTTATGGGAAGAACACCATGTGGCAGAGGAAAAAAGCTGAAACCCACACCCTGCAACCCGTGGGAAGGATAGCAAGTGTGGCTGTGGAGAAATGCAGTAGCATGATACGGTTGAGAGGCCCACACCATGGACCCTAAGGAGAGAAAGCATGTGTGGCTGTGCAGATACCTTTGGGAGGCACTGCAGAAAGAAATGTAATGTGGAGGAACGAAACAGCCGAAAGATTTAGTTGTGGACCCGACCCAGAAGCACTGTTGGAAGAAAAATGCAAAACAACTGCAATGTGGATCAACAGCAGCAGGATTCAGATGAGGACCAAATCCAGAAGCACTGGGAATAAACAGGGCACCACGGTTGTCTTTGATTTTCTTTTTTTTTGTTTGTTTTTTTTTTGCATTATGTGTTTGTTACTATTATTGGTATTTGCTACAATTTGATGCAACTAGCCCAGCATTGAGAAAGACCTAGATACGGTCAAAATGGGTTGGCAATGGGGCACTAGGAAATTGGCATTTGGGGAATAAGCAATGTCATGGAATCGAAACAATTACTGATTTGCATTAATGAGAGAAAATAGAAATCTAATGAAACTGCCAGTTTTCACCACCAACTGAACTCCTTAATATAAAAACGTCTGGGCTTTGAAATTTAGAGAACTAACACCAGTAGGAGGTGCTATACTGTTCCATGCGGAACAAAGCATTCGCAAAATTGAAATGCGAACCAAAACCAGAGGCACCGCAGGAGGAGATGCAATGTGGAAGAATACAAAAGCAAAATTCAAATGACAGCACCCGTCTAGAAGTACTGAGGAATACAAATGCAATGTGGAACGAACACAAGCAGCGTTCAAATACAAACCCAAACCAGAGGCACTTTAGTAAGGCAAATGTAATGTGCAACTAGGCAACAGTAAGAAACAACTGAGTGCCCACTGCCGAAGCAGTGAGGGAAAAATGCAATATGGATTCAGATGCAGGCCGAGCCCAGTAGCACTGTGGGAAGACAAACGTAATAGTTTTATAGTTGTAAAATCAGTTTGGCGCCTTAGTCAGGCAGAATGCAGGTTTGCAAACTACCGACATTGGGCAGACCAAGTGCAGCGGTAAGAATGTAATGTGGTGGAACACAACATTAGCAGGATTCAAAAATGAAACCAAGCCTAAATTTTGGGGGTGCTGTGGAAGGAAATGCAATGTGGTGGAACACAATACTGGCAAGAATCAAAATGACACCAAATCCAATTATGCAAAATGGCGGAACACATCACTAGTAGAATTCACAATTAACCCAAACGTAAATTAGCAGGTAGTGTGGAAGGAAAATGCGCTGTGGTGGAACACTGTACTAGCAAGAATCAGAATGTAGCATTACAACAATGACAAAGTCTCTTACCTGTCAGATGGCAACAGCTTTACCTTGCATGGATGGGACGTCAGGACGAAGAGGCCAACAGTTAGGGAAATTGACCAAGGAAGGTGCCCTTTGCTGGAGCCATCAGCTGCCCTGGTCTGAGGGTTAAAATAAGGTGCTCCTGGTCTTGTGACCTGTAACACCAATCAGAGTCAATGAGGGTGGGCAGTAAGAGGAGGCAGGAGTGGCGGGCTCTCCAGCCCAGGGGGAGCCTGTTGGTGCACTGCAGTGCTTGGAGTGGTGAATAAATAAAACAAATGTGCTCAAGATGCATCCAGTACCTCACTCTGCTGCTAGGTCCTGAGATGTATCTTGGTGGCTGCCAGATTGAGAATAACATTACATGATTATGATGTTCATTAAAGGCTACAATATAGCATATTTTTCTCATAAACAAATTAACTTGTGCGTAACAAAATATCCAGATGTGCATTTGGAGAGCAATATATGTATTCAAATAATAACAACACCCTAACACCCATGTGATTGACATTCTAGAGAGAAACACATTTCCAGAGAGCTCTATCTTTTTAGAGTTCCAGCTGAGAAATTGAGTTTCTTTTCAATGACAATTATTTGTTAATGAAGTTCCTTTGCGGAGTTGAAGAGGAATGTGTCCTTCTGGTAGGGTTTCTCCCTCCTATGCACTCTTTATTTAGTCTTAATTTCTTAAATGGTTCTGCTGGCATTCCTTTTATGTCTCAGCATGTGCTGGATCTCCACCAAGTGTTCTTCTACAGTTTTCATTTTTAATAATAGGTCAGCTACATAGTCCAACTCTCCTTTCAAGGTCAGGCATGAATGTATGCAGTTAATGTACCCAAATGCAGTATGACTCTAAACATACCCACAAAGGTAAAGGCAAGTTTATATTGTTGCTCAGTGTACCTAGAATGTTCACTATCCATTTGCTATATGAAGAATAGAGTATAATTTAGAAATGTTGATCTGTGTAAGACCCTGTTCAATGTAAGTGTGAGGTCACCTTGACATATGGACTCTTTTGTTCAGTTCACTTAGGTCTGCATTGAGTCACCATTGTCCACTGAGTTTTAATAGTCCAAATACTGGGTTATTAAAGGTACTTTGGATTTGACAAATTATGTAATGTAATGCAAGCGGCCGTGTATAGCACCATTCTGACACTATTGGCACCCTTGTTGTATGTGCGTCTGCAAGAAAAAGGGGGTGGTGTTCATTAGTGGGACAGTGGGAGAGGCATATATGCAACTTGCTGTGTTTATGGTTGCAGGTGAGAAGGGCCCTGTTCCTGAGTGCTAATCTGCTTTCTATTAATTTGGTGGAGAAACCTGTTAATATGTTATCTATAATGATGCCAGGATATGACTACAGCACTTCGAGTTTGGTTAGCCACTAATGTGGGAGAGTGTGCTAGGGCTAAAGAGGAGAGCTTAGTCATGGGTGGACTAATGTTGATGTGCTAGTGACTAGGCCTGTGGTGCCCATCTATGTGTTATGTAAGATGATAGGAGATCTTAGAGGAGATTTGGTGAGTCAGGAGAAGTGTAGAGTTTGCCTTAAAAAGCAAAACAACCTACAACTCCGGACTCCTCCACCTGGTCTTTTGCAGGCAGGTCCCAATGACACCTCTCTCTATCTCTCTCTTAAAAATATGCATTTCATCGGATGAGGAACAAAAATGCCTTATCCAGCGGGATTCAAACTTTTTGAGAATGTCTACCCATGCAGGAGCCATACAAGCGTCCACAAGTATTGATATCCAATATAGAGAAGTGTGCCCACAATCACATCAATCAAAAGAGAAATTTTTCTAGAAATCCAGAATCAGTTTTCTCAATGTTTTGTCTTACAAGCATCAGACATATTGATCTATTTTTCGGTCACATGATGGGTCTTTCGGGTATTGCAATTATTTCACCTATTCCTTGTTTCAAAGTGTTCAGGAATTTTCAAGAGATCAAGGTTGTCTTACAACCATTTATATAGAATAGTCAATAAGATAAACTGTCCAGGAACTTGGTTAGGTGCAAAAAATCTCCCATCTTTCTGCAACTTACAGAAACAGTGTGAATTAGTGGACAGTTATGAACGCATATTTCCGATATTTTGTGTTTCCTGCACTTGAATTGGGAGCACCACCATTTCGGCATACTACACAAGCTCAAGGTCAAGTGGGTTGTTCAAGGAAAACAAAGAAATATTTAAATGAAAAATGGGAATAGGGACTCACCCTGCCTCCTTAGGTTCCCGGTCACAATGCCTTGGCTTGGAGTGTAATCTCTTGAAAGTTCTGAATATGAAACAAAACCTCTTTTTGTCTCTTGATCAGATACATTTTATTTTCATCTTTTTTATATTGTGTCAAGATTAATGCCATTATTTTATTTTCTTTTAAGTGGTTTATCATTCTTCTTTTAAGATTGATTATTTGTTCTTTTGGAGGTTACAAGCCATTTTTGAAAAACAACACTACAGGTTGTATCACCATGTTGTCATATTACACAAGCTCAAGTTCAAGTGGGTTGGTGAAGGACTCTGTAGGAATAAAAAGAAATGTTGAAATCAAAAATGCAACAGGGACTCCTCCTCCCTCCTGAGGTTCCAGGTCACTAGAAAGATATGAAGATGAAGGACTATTCTCTTTTTTTGGTTCATTGAACAGATACATTTTATTTTCATCTTTATGGTTTACAGCCTGATTCATGGAATTATTTGCGTGAAAAACGCAGATTTGCGTGCCTTTCTGCCCGAAAATCCCTGTTTGAGGTATGGGGATTTTCAGGCAGAAAGGCATGCAAATCTGCATTTTTCACACAAATAATTCCATGAATCAGGCAGATTGTCTCTAGATGAATGTCATACTTTTCTTTTAAGTCATTTATCATTAATCATTTAAGATTTGTAGTTGTTGTTTTGGAGGTGACTAGCCATCTTTGAAAGAACAAACTCCAGGTGCTATCAACATTGAGTTCACTTTTTACGCACATGTGATGGTCATACGCTTCTCTTCGCTCAACAAAACTTACTTGGCTTTATTTGATTTGGACTAAAACATTGAAGAGTTGATGGCATTGGTCTTTACCAATTTTGCAGCAAACTCAGGGGTACAATCAAAAAGCAAAAAAAGCTTCCTCAAAGGCTTGAAATTACATACCTACCATATCACCCTTTCCTCTTTTCCTTGGGCATTTTCTATTGAAATTATTTCCTCCCGTCATTGTCCATTCTGACTTTTGATTCATTTTGGGCAGTGTATCTAGAAGCATAAGAATTAGGTTTTCCCTCTTGCAAACTCATATTTTGAACATGTTCCATTTCAGCTATTGTGTCCCCCATCAAAATGAGTTGAAGCAAAAGACCAGCTGAAAGGGTATGTCTCTCTTTTCATAGGTAGAGGTTATGTAATGTATGTTGTAATGCAATCTTTTCTTCCCAAATATGTGCACCTACATCTCCACTCTCTCCTTCATTTTTACTGCCCATGACTCAACATTCTGCGCCACCAATTGACAGTGCAGAACATATCTGGACAGCATGTGATCCTGAACCATTTTTAAATCAACAACTGCCTCTCAAGAGGTCCTTAGATATATATTTGATCACACATTACAATCAATAACTTGTCTTCACAAATCAAATACAAAAACAACCTGTATTTCTGTGAGATTATTCAGCAGGCTCCATCTAATACAGAAACACAATGGAACTCTATAAATATATAAACTGTGATTTTGGAAACAATCTGTATTAAACTGTGCTTGTATGTGTTGATATTAGTGACATTATCACTTCCAAATCTCGATTGTAACCACCAGCTTTCTTACAACCTCTATCTCTGGAAGATACTTTAATAAGGATTATTTTTACAGAAAAATTACACACATTCAGTACTCCCCAAATGCAACAATCCCACCCTAAACTCTGGGAAAGGAAACAAGCTTTTTGAATCTGAATATTGTTTTAATAATATAACAAGGAATTAAATGTGGTCCCCAAATGTACAATGGCTCCGGAATGAGAATAATTGTTATCTGGCCGCAGCCACTAGAAAATCTTTACAGTACATTACACTCAAAGCCTAAACTACAAAAGCAAAATACAAATGTGATAACAATACCTCAAAGAACACACACATCACATATAGACAGAAGCTAACACATTTGTATACATCAAATACAATAGAAACATGTGAGCAATCCCTCAAAGAGTCCTTACACATGTATTGAAAGCAGCTTTTACAAGTGTGTGAACATCATGAATAACATGTTGGGGAAGTCATCTCCAATCTTCAAATTAACACTGTTGTTTGTCCACAGAAAGGAAAACTTGACCTCCTGCTATGGTCTCACAATCCTACTCACCTGCCACCCAGAAGCACTACATGCGCACATTCAGAAACTCTGTTTATGGTATACTTGCAAAGTTAAAACCTGCAAACTGCCTCTGCATTCATTTACTTGTTTTACTGCTGCAGTTTTGGACAAATCTAATTTCATACTCCATTCCGGGTTTTTAGTTACACCAGCAGATGCATTTTGGTACATGTATGCTGTCCAAAAGGCAGAGGTCTGGAGGAGGTATACTAAGTACATGTATTTGCAGCAAGCTACTAAAAGTTGGAGAGACCCAGTTGCATTCACCTGTTCCAAGCTACTGCAGGCTAGGCTACAGAGAGTTGGAGAGCCCTTCATTAGAAACTACTGCTGCCTGAGACTGCAATTGGCTCCACCGTATTGGCCTGCTGGCCGGGAGGACCTATATGAGCTCACTTTGAACAGAAACAGTTGTCAGTCATCTGCTTCCACTGGAAGTTTGTGCTTGTGCTCCTGTGACCAGTTTTTGACCTTTCCTGAAAATCATCATTTTGACTTTCTATTGAATCCTGTTTGCTGTTGCTGCTTGCAGCACCCTTTCCATTCTGCTTTTGCAGTCTGCCTGTTATTTAAAATTTCCTTGATTTCCAGCTTTTGACTTCTGTAACCTTGTCCTGTTTTGCTGTTAGTGACATTCAGTTCTCTACTGATATATTTTCTGCCTTTCTGACTTTCTGTAAACATCTTGATTTCTGTAAGCAATTGTGCTTCACAGATTGGTCCTATTGCTGCCTTTCTTTTCTCTCTCGTTATGCAATCCCAGCCTTTTGAAGTTTTCCTGTTTGTTCCTTGCCGGTGAAATGACCCAACTTCATTCCATAGTTCTAGTGCTTGTTCTCTGAGATTCTTGAATCCCTCGTATTCGCTGTGTTGGCAGCAACATATCTTGCCTTAGTCCTTTGCCTTGGGTAATCTCATATTCCAGACTCTGCTTTGTACTATGTTTCTCTATCCTGTCCTGTACCTGGTTATTTCTTTCAACGCTGCTTTCTACCTGTATTACATCTTGGTCCACTGTTATGCCTCTGCTTTGAATTCATTTGCAGTGTGATCTCTGGGTTGGTCTCTGTTACATCATACAAGGGAAATACTTCTGTTGCCTTCGCCTAGTCCATTGAGGTGTTGCCTGCCTCAGTATATGGTCTCCAGTTTTACGCTTGCACTGAGTACAACAGTTTCTTCGGCACACCTAACTCATGACTCTGCTGTATGACCATTCTTAAGAGTAATCTGCTGCTACCGATCCCAAGGGCTTTCCTTAATCCCTGGAGACCCCTTTGCATATTCCAGTATAACCTTTATTCTGATAAATCCATGTTGCCCAGTGTATTTGCTTGTCTTTGCTTTCTCTCCGTCTCTTTGTTTAAAGCCAGCTTCTGCCCATGCAGCTCCTGTGAATACCTGTTTCAACTCAGATCAGCTTGGTATGTACCTTGTTTCTGTTTGTTACATGCTTGCATTGCCTTCGGAATCTCCCCTAATGTACAGGGCATACGCTGAGATATAGCATTTGCCCTGTACTCCCCAGCCAGATTCATGACATGTTGTCTCACTAATATGTTTATTCAAATTTGCACAAACATTCATACATAGAAAACCACAAATGAATGTCTCTTCTAGACAATAAGCACACATTTACACTTTGCTTTGTAGCTACAAATTGACATTGATTTACAGTAAGCAATTATAGTTGTCTAGCTGAAACCATTCTTCCCTTGAAATCAAAAGGTGAGGCAGTTCTCAAAATAAACTTGAAGCCATTAAGAAGTATTTGCCCTTTTCCTGAGCCCTTAGTCGGCTGCACGGGCAAAGCTGCCCTTGTCCGAGGCTTCAAATAAGGTGTTCCTGGTCTTGTGACCTGAACACCAATCAGATTCAGTGAGGGTAGTCAGTGGGTGCGGGCAGAAGTGGCTGGGTCTCTGGCCCAGGCAGAGCATGTGGATGCACTGCGGCACTTGGAGAGGAGAAAAATTAAAACAATGTGCGCAAGATGCAGCAGAAAATTATCTCGGCTGCTTGGCCCTGAGATGTGTCTTGGTGGCTGCCGGATTGAGAAGAGCATTGCATGATTTTGATGTTCATTTAAGCCTACAATATAGCATAGTTTTCTCATAAAAAATGGACTTGTGCAATTTTATTTCCAATTGATTCCGTATGTTTAACATAACTTACTTGATTTTCCCATGTAAAATATTATCTCGATGTGCATTTTTTTTAATGGAAAGCAATATGTGTATTCAAATAACAACCCTCCAACCCCCTTGTGCATGATATTCTGGAGAGAAACACATTAGAAACTTGGGGTACCAGATAGCTCAATCTTTTTAGAAACCCAGTTGAGAAATTAATTTCATTTTCAATCAAAATTAGTTTTTAATTGAGTTCCTTTGCTGAGTTGATGAAAAATGTGTCCTTCTGGCAGGGTTTCTCCTTCATATGCACTCTTTATTTCCACTTAATTTCTTAACATTCTTCTGCTGGCATTCCTTAATTGTCTCAGCACGTGCTGGATCTCCACCAAATGTTCTACTACAGTTTTCATTTTTAATAATAGGTCAGCTACATAGTCCAACTCTTTCTTCGAGGTATGGCATGGTTTTATGCCGTTAATGTACCTAAATGCAGTATGACTCTACTCATACCCCCAAAGTTAATGGCATGTTTATATTGTTGTTCAGTGTACCTAGAATGTCAATATAAATTTGGTAAATGAAGAACAGAGTATACTTTAGAAATGTGGATCTGTGTAAATCCGCAACCAATGTAAGGGTGAGGTCACCTTGACAGATGTACCTTTTGTTCAGGTCACTTGGGTCTGCATGGAGTCACCATTGTCCAGTAGGTTTTCATAGTTCAGATACTTGATTATTAAAGGTACTCTGTGTTTGACAAATTATGTAATGTACAGACTCTTGTATTACCATTCTGACACTATTGGCATGTGGCTGTGCAAGGAAAAGGGTGTGGTGTTCATTATTGGGCCAGTGGGAGAGGCATATTTGCAACTTTTAGTGTTGATGGTTGCAGGGGTGAAGGGCACGGTTCCTGAGTGCCAATCTGCTTTCTATTTTGTTGGTGGAGAAACCTGTGAATGTTATCCATAATGAATGTCATGATCTGACTACAGCACTTTGAGTGTGGTTAGCCACTGATGTGGGAGTGTCCAATAATGCTAAGGAGGAGAGCTTAGTCATGGGTGGACTAATGTTGATGTGTTAGTGACTAGGCCTATGGTGCCCATTTATGTGTTATGTAAGATGTTAGGAGATCTTAGTGGGGATTTGGTTAGTCATTGGAATGGTTGAGTTGGCCTTGCAAAGCGAAAAAACCTGCAACCCTGCACTCCAGCACCTGGTCAGACAGGTCCGAGAGACACCTCCCTTTCTCTCTAACTCTCTTAAAAAAATAAAATGGTATTTGTATTTGTTTATTACTTGTATCGCGCACCGAACCTTGAGGTAACTGGGCGCTGGAAAATTTGAGTGTTACAGGCATAAATAAGACGATGACAACAGATAAGAAGACCAGTGGTTACAGAAAGGTCTGAGTACAGGGAATTACAGGTGAGTATTACAGGGATAAATACAACGTTGACAAGGGTGGGGTACCAATGGTTACAGATAGGTCTGAAGACAATCATTTACATGTGAGAGCAAGAGGGGAGAATTTGAGTCTGGAGGCCTCATCAGGTAGGCTTGTCACTAAGTCAACTTTTTACTCCAGTTTTAAAGGTCAAGAAGGATGGTTCTAGTCTGTAAGAAAGAGGCAGAGAATTCCAGCAATTGGCTGCTTGGACAGGGAAGCTAGCGCCACCAGCAGTTTTTAGGTTGAACCTTGGTACTGCGAGGTGATTGGAGTGGGCATATCTGGTGGGCCGGGAAGGATGGTGCTTGCTGAATTTATCGGACAGATATTTAGGAGCAGAGTTTGATAGGCATTTGTGAGTGATTTCCAGAGTTTGGAGAGTGATTCTATTGCGAACAGCAAGCCAGTTGGCCTCTCGTCTGATAGATGAGATGTGGCTGTATCTGGGAAGATTAAGTGCTGCTCTCAATGAATTATTTTGTAAGACTTGAAGATTATTTAAATTCCGTTCAGAGGATCATAGGAAGAGCGTATTACAAAAGTCAATCTTTGACAGCGCTAGGGCTCTGGCAAGCATTATGCAGCTGCTAGTGGACAAGTAGGATTTGCAGCTGTAGATTAACGTGTTTGTGTAGGCGTTAGCGGATGCCACAGCACTGACTTGTTTCTTTAGGGACAGAGTTGAATCCAAGTAGACTCCCAAGGTTTTTATTTCCTTGGCAACTTTGATCCAGTTCCTGTCGATGTTTAAGGATATGTATCTTTGGTCAAGTTTATTTAAGCGCGCCTGAGTGCTGACAATCATCAGCTCAGTCTTTTCGTCATTAAGGCACAGACTGTTAGTGGCCATCCAAAGCCTGGATTCCTAGGTAGATATCATGGATTAACCTGGAGTCCTCATCGTAGTGGCCAGTAAACGGGATGAGGACCTGGGTGTCTTCTGCGTAGTTAGTGTAGATGACACCCAAGTTATCCAAGTGATCGAAGAGGAGCTTCGTGAATATATTGTAAAGCATTGGGGAAACGCAGGAGACTTGTGGGACTCCACAGAGAATGGGGATTGAGTTGGCAGAGGCAGTAGGTGAGAAGACTCTGGTGGTTCAATTGGATAAAAAAGGATCTGATCCAGTTACAGGCATTGGAGGAGAAGGCTTCTGCTGAGGTGAGATGTTCGGTGAGGATTTGGTGTTCGACTAGGTTGAAAGCGGAAAACAGGTCTAGCAGCAGAAGGATCGCTAATTTGCCTTTATCCTTTGCCTCGTCCATCTAGATTTTCAAGTCCAGGAGTGCTGTCTCTGTTCCATGTCTTGGCGTAAATCCAGATTGCCTGAGGCCTAATAGGTTGTTTGCTTCCAAATGATTCTGGATTTGCAAGTTTGCAACTCAATCCAAGGGGACAGTGGTAATCGTCCTGTAATTTGTTGGAATGTTTGGGTCTAAGTAAGTTTTATTTTAGTAGGGGCATGACCCAGGCCTCCTTGAAATTGAATTGTCTTGAATGAGTAAAGTATTAATGTGGCAATGAAAGGGGACAGTTCTTTGGCTCCTTCCTTAATGATGAAGCTGGGCAAGTGTCTCCTTGGCAGTGATAGGGTTTCAAGCTCTTAATAATGTCTTCCACTTCTTTTGCTGTCACTTGGGAGAACACATAAGGCGGGCATTGAAGGGGAGACTGCTTGTGAGCTGGATCGACGTGCTGGTTGATTAGGAGGGTGTTCTTTTTAGCTTCTATCTTATTTTGTAGTAGCGCAATTTTGTCAGATAGGGCTTGCTGAATTCTAGTGCACCAAGCTGCATCCTTGATGCAATCCTCAGTAGGAGGTGCTGGGGATTCTAATTCCTTCAAGATGCTAAAAAGCTCTTTGGAGCTTGATTTGGCATTAAGGATTCTAGTATTATAGGCTTCTTTTTTGTGTGGATAAGATGACAGATTTGCAGAATGTCGCAGCCTTAGCGAACAGGGCTTTGTTATGGGTGGTGGTGAGTTTCGGCAAGTGGATTCAGCCGTCCTTTTGGTGTTCCTTAGGATTTTTCAGTTCAGGCGTGTACCATTTATTGAGGTGAAAGGTTGGTTTTTTTTTTTTTTTTTAGCTTGAGTGGTGCAGAGACGTTTAGGGCTGATTCAAGAATGTCATTATATAGATCCACTAACTTATTTGAGTCTAGGTTCTTATAATTGCACTTGTCAATGATGTTGTTGATAAGAGGCTGGAGACAAGAGGGTGTGATGTTTCGACAATTTCTGGAAAGGATAGGAGGTACCAAGGTAGGGCAGGGGGGTGTTGTTCCTTGGATAGTGAACAATATGAAATGGTGGTCCGACCAAGCTACAGGTTCATTCTGAAGTATTGTTAAGGAACAATTGAGGTCTGACACCCAATCCAGGATTCTCCCCTTGATGTGAGTATGTTCTGTGAATCTGTGTTCGAAGCCAAGTTGGGAGATGGAATTTTCTAACGCTAAGGCCTGAGAGTCCTCATGGTCTAGAAGTCCTAAATTGAGGTCCTCCAAGAGGATAGTTTGGGAGCCAAGTTTCGTGTTAGCAGAAAGGAGGACAATGATGTCTTCCTCGAAGGAAGAGATTGGACCAGGCGGACGGTAGACAAGATGCAAAAGAATTGTTTGGGTGGGTGAGAGTGCGACTTTGAGAGAAAGGAGTTCTGCAAAAGGAAGGCTGGTATGGCCGATGGTTCTGAGGCCCAGATGGGTTTTAGTTATGAAGGCCACTCCTCCTCCTTTGCCTGATGTTCTGTTAGCCCTAATGATAGTATATCCCTCAAGGAGGGCTAGTGAGATTGCTGGCCCTGCTGCCTGGTGAAGCCACGTTTTAGTAATGGCCAGGAAGTCAAGGAAGTTGGCTGTGATAAGGTCAGCAATATTGAGGGCGTGGGCAACTAGTGAACAAGCGTTAAAGAGTGCTCCTTTGATGGTGGGCAGCTGCAATGTGTCTGGCAGACCTTCTAGGCACACATTTCCTGATGAGGATGGTGCCATGGTCATGGTGGGGCCCAGCATGGTGATGTTAGGGGTCGTTGAGATAAGAGTCTGTAGGGCTGTTGCTGGGCAGGAGGATGGCAGGTGCATATTGGACTTAGGTGATGTATATCGCGTGGGCATTTTTAAAGTTATTTTGTGGTTGGGGAAACGAGAGCCTAGTCTCTGGTTTCTGATGTCAATCGGACATGGGATGAGTGGCGTGGGAGGTGTGACGAAGCACTGAATCCATTCCGTTGGGCTGAGTATAGGATTGGCTGTGTTCCTAGTGAGGGTGCCATCTAAGGTGATGTATTTTTCAGTGCATTGGAGAGGGGGGAGAAAGTGCTTTGGGTGATAGTATGGACCAAAGGGAGGAAGGATGGCATGGCTAGGGTGACTCTGTGGAACGCGGCCATGGTAGAGATGCGAAAAGTGAAGCTACTAATTGGGATGGAGGGTAAGGCGACTGCTGCGCTAGGTGGGAGCGGAGTGTTGAGCCATAGTCCTCTAAGGCTGATAACAGTGCGATGGGTGGAGCGAGAATACACACCTCTACTATGCGGTAGGAGGAGGTGTTATTCAAATAACAGTGTGATCACTAGGCTAGGATGAATAGGACAGCTCTGCTAGGCCAGTAACAGTGTTAGCATTGGGATGGGAGGACAAAGAAGGCATTCATGGTAGGCAGCCAGTGCAATTAAAACAGGTGATAATGTTATCACAAGGCTAGGTGGAGCAAGGTAGTTAAGCTTGTAACCTATTGGATAAGGTGCAAGGCGTAATTGTATAGATGGCAGCAAAAGAAGATAGGAATCAAATGGCCTAAATATACAGTAAGCAGCAATTGGGGCTAAGAGTCAAATAGCAAAAGAGAGCAGGCAGTGGTAGTGTGCAATAGGCTGATCTAAATAGGTGAAGCAAGCATCACAGTACATTTACAAGCATAACCAGTTTAGAGACATCAATCACTGTAGCGTGTAGCACTGAGCCGGCCACAGTGGAAAACGCCTAACAGGGCAGGCAGCAATAGCAGAGATACAGGTACTGGGTGTGAGGGCTAGCAAAGTCGGCGAGTCAGTTTGACTGATATGCAAACATAATAATAGCAAGGCAATGACTTGCATAGACCTATCCCTCACATTAGTGTTCCCAAACGAGGTATAGAAGCGACACAACAGTTTCACAATGTGGAGGTGGGACTGGTGGAGTGTTACAATTAAGCATGAAGGTCACTAATACAAAGTGCAGACATATACCGATCAGATATACCGGTAAATATTAACAAACAGTGGGGATATATGCACAGGTACAGTGTGAGGACTGGCAAGGCAGGTAAGTCAAGTGCACTATGCAATGGGGCTATGTGTGCGCTATGCAACGAGGCTGAGGGCTAGCAAAGCAGGCAAGTCGGGTAGGCTGATATGCAAGCAGGATAGCAATAAGGCAGAGAATAGCAAAGACCTATCTATCCCTCCTGTTAGTGTGCCCAGACGAGGAATAGATGCGACCAGACAGTTTCACGGTGCAAGTCTAGGAATGCATTACAAATAGACATGAAGGTCAGGGTCACTTATACAGAGTGCGGTCGTAAACCGAGCGTGAATAATAGGAAACGATGAGAACATGTTACAGCCACGTGCTTGTTTGTGGATGTAAGCACAATCACGGTGGACATGAGCACGAGCAATATCTATCTGTAAAAACAGCGTGGATGAGCATTATAGACAAAAGGTGGGGCAGGGCAACAACAATGGGGTGTACACCATGCACAAGACAGCATAAATAAGCACAATAAATGAATAGTCTGTTTGGTCGCAGGAGGCAAAGACAATAAGCCGGGGGACTGATATGGTAAAGTTACGTAGGGATGTAGTTCGCGTAGGCTGCTGTAGTGTTTATTGACCCTTTAGCGAGTAGTATATGCTGTGCAAGGAGAGATGCAGTTTAAAGCTGAGAAAATTGGGCTCTGACTCTTACCCACGTTTTCAATTGCAGTGCATAGTGGATGAACGGCGCAATTCTGAATCATTGCAAGGATGTTGTTGGTGACGAGGGTAGGGGAGGAAGAGGCCGGGGCAGACCTCCAACACACCCGGCTCCGACAGGCTCAGACAAGGGTTAGCCTTTGTTTTGCGGCATTCGTTGAGAGGCCGGTTTCACCTTCCGGCGATTTCCAATTGGCTCTTGTGGAACTCTAAGCCAATCAGCTGTGTGGCAAGATTCTCAATGAGGCAATGAGGATTCCAAATCAGACGGTGTCCATCTTACAATGAATGAACCCTCGTGGTTCTTAATGGCGCCGTGATGAAAACGGTGCTTCTGCATTTTGAAATGCAGGTTAGCAATTCCAGATGAAGTTTAGTATTAAAACGATATATTGCATCCCGTGAAGAACTAAAATGCATTATCCAACGTAATTTCAACTTTTGGAGTCTTTGTACTCATGCAGGAGCAATATAATGGTCCATAAGTATTGATATCTAATATAGAGAAGTGTGCCCACAGTCACATCAATCAAAAAATAAATTGTTCTAGAAATCCAGAAGCAGTTGTCACAATGTTTTGTCTTACTTGCATCAGACAGACTGATCTTTTTTCCTCCATTTGATGGGTTTCAGGGTAGTGCAAATATTTTCACCTATTCCTTGGTTCAGTTTTCAATAATTCTCAAAAGATCAAAGTTGTCTGACAGCCCTTTATATAGAAGAGTCAATTACACATAGGGCCTCATCATGAGTCTGGCGGTAACCCTTAAATGCGGCGGTAGTGCTATTACCGCCGCATTTAAGGATCTGACAGATCATGGCCTTGGCAGATTCCCCCCTAGCTCTGAGCTGGGGGGGGAAATCCGTGGCAAAATTGCTGATTTTTGGCACTATTACCGTCGGCAGGAAATCCACCGGCGGTATTAGCGTGAATTTTCCCCATTGATCCCACTGGGGAATGAGGAATTCCTGAATGGGCCCAATGGGAAATGGGCACTAACCGTTCCGCCAAACTAATAGCGCCGGGGGGTTTGGCGGTAGGGCTAATAGCACTGGCGGTAATACCACCGGCGTTACCGCCCAACTTGTGATGAGGCCCACACTATCCATGAACTTGGTTAGGTGCAAAAAAAAAAAATCTTTCACTTGCAACTTACAGATACAGTGTGAACTAGTGTACAGTTATGAATACACATTTGCAATGTTTTGTGTTTCCTGCACATGACCTTGGAGCACCACCATGTCGGCGTATTACTCAAGCTTCAGTTCAAGTGGGTTGGTCAAGGGCTCTGTAGAAACAAAAATAAATGTTGAGATCAAAAACAGAACAGGGACTCCCCCTCCCTCCTTAGCTTCTAGGTCACAATGCCTCGGCCTGGAGAGCAGTCTCCAGAAAGATCTGAAGATGAAGGAATGCCCTCTTTTTTTGGTCTCTTGATCAGATACATTTTCTTTTCATCTTTCTGCTATGGTGTCGAGGTTAAGGACATTCTTTAATTTTCTTTTAAGTCATTCAGCATTCTACTTTTAAGATTGATTAGTTCAACTTTTGGAGTTGACAAGCCATCTTTCAAAGACAAAACTCCAGGTTCTATCACCATTGAGTTCCCTTTTTCCGCAAATGTGATGGTCATACATTTATCTTCAATCAACTTTACTTACTTGCCTGTATTTGATTTGGACTTAAACATTGAAGAGCTGATGGCAATGGTATTTACCAATTTTTCTGCAACCTCAGGTATATTATCACAAAGCGTAAAAGAAGCTTCCTCAAAGGTTTGAAATGTCTTGCCTATCATATCCCCCTTTTCTTCATTTCCTTGGGCATTTTCTTTTTGGAATAGTTTTCTCCTGTCGTTGTCCTTTCTGACTTTTGAATCAGTTTGGGCAGTGTATCTAAAAGCATTATAATTAGGATTTCCCTGATGAAATCTCATCATTTGAAAACATTTCCTTTCAGCTATTCTGTCTCCCATCAACTTGAGGTGAAACAGAAGACCTGCTGAAAGGGTATGTCTCTCTTTTTTATAAGTAGAGATTATGTAATGTATGTTGTAATGGGATCTCTTCTTTCCTAATATTTGCACTTATTTTCTCCACTCTCTCCTTCATTTTTACTGTCCATGAATCAAAATCTTGTGCCGCCCATTGACAGTGCTGTAAATATCTAGACAGCATGTGATCCTGGACCATTTTTAATTAAAGAACTGGCTCTCAAGATGTCCTTAGATATATATGTGATCACAAATTACAATCAAACACAAAAACAACCCATAGTTGTATGAGATTATTTAGCAGGGTCCATCTAATAAAAAAAAATGCAATTTTACAAATAGCTGTTATCTTGGAAACAATCTGAATTAAACTGTGCTCGTATGTGTTGATATTAGTGACATTATCAATTCCACATCTTCATTCTAGCCACCAGCTTTCATATGACCTCGATCTCTGGATGACACTTTAATAAGGATTCTTTTTACAGAAGAACGACACTAATTTAGTACTCCCCAAAAGCAACAACCCCACCCCAAACTCTGGGAAAAGAAACAAGGAATTAAATGTGGTCCCCAAATGTACAATGCTCTGGAATGAAAATAATTGTTATGTGGCTAAGCCATTACAAAATCTATACAATACATTACACTCAAAGCATACACTACAAAAGCACAGTACAAATGTGTTAACAATACCTCAAAAAAAACCTCACACATCACATATAGGCAGAAGATAACACATTTGTGCACATGAAATAAAATAAAACATGTGAGCAATCCCTAAATGAGTCCACAAACATGTATTGAAAGCAGCTTTTACAAATCTGTGAACATCATAGATGTCATTCATGCTGGGGAAGTCATCTGCAATCTTCATATGAACAGAGGCACTTTGTCCACAGGAAGGAAAACACTACCTCCTGCTGTTGTCTCACTAATATTTTCATACAAATTTGCACAAACATCCATACATAGAAAAACACATATGAATGTTGCAGACAATAGGCACACATTTGCACTTTGCTTTATAGACATAAATTGATATTGATTTACTGCAAGCAATTATAGTTGTCTAGTTGAAACCGTTCTTTCCTTGAAATCAAAATGTGAGGCAGTTCTGAAAATAAACTTGGAAATACAACCATTTACTTAGATTTCGCTGAAACCATTAATAAGTATTAGCTCTAGAAGAATATGTTGCTCTTATATAGCGCACTTATTCTTGCACTAATTACAATCTAAATTGCTGGTCACTACCTGTGACAATCTCCTGGTTTCTATACTGGGCATACATAAGATTGGATATCTTTTGTGATGCTGAATTTGTGGCAAATCATTATAAAGCTTGGGTTACGATTGTAGCTTTTTTTTGGACTGAGGGGATAGCAGTGCCTCACTCTCCAACTATTCTCAAGGAATCTGGTAAACCATCAAAACACCACAGCTGCATGTTTTCATTTACACATATATTTCTATTACTTTTTTGACTATGGCAGAAACCATTTAAAAAGCCTTACTATTTCATATTTCAATTCAGGATTTCTAAAGGCCTTCAGAGATCACAAATTGCTGGATGGAGAAAAGGTGTATTATGGTGAATCTACATTGGGTTTTATAATCACAACACACATGCACCATGAAATAAATCCCCCTTTCAGTATATAGCATGCAACTGGGTTCCCTGAAAATACCTTTAATTGTTATCTGGGATTACATTATTATTTGAAACATGTGTTATTGCTTGGAGTTACCATGATGTATCGTGTTCTTGCTTTCTGTTTTGTAGCCAAAGTGCAATATGGGCCTTCCTTTCCCTCTACTCACTTGTCTGTTCCCCCTCTACCCATCTCTATCATTTCCTCGGCCCACACCATGGTGCCAGATTGGTGTTCTTTGGGTCATGCTACCCAAAACACGAGCATACCCTCCTTTTCTTCCCAAGCACACTTCTTTGTAGCTGCTTGGAACTTGTTTGGAGATGGAGTTGATTGCTATATGCAAGGGTGATCCATTGGTTTAAAGTCTGTTTATTTTCTGTTTTGTAGCTGGAATAAAATCTGTGCCTCCTTCCTCTTTAACTCAGGGGTCTGGAACCTCTTTCTCACCAGATGCTTTGGACTCCAACTCCCCTCGGCCACAGCCAGCAGAGTCCATGATAAGGGGACATAGAAACTGCAGTCCAAAACATCCGGAGACCCATAAATTCAAACCCTTGCACTAGTCCTTTCTTTCCTTTCATTTTCCCACATCCATCCCTCTATCGGCCTGCTCTATGGTACCAGATTGGTGTTCACAGTGTCATGAGACTCAGAACACGAGCAGATATTTCTTGGCCTCCCAAGCACACTTCCATAAGGACAGGTGTTGCACACTTGTTTCAAAGCTGGTGCATGCTGGTGCATGTTAGACACAATCATATTCAGTACCCTTTGGGAAGACTACACACAATTAAGACTACAGGTGTAAGTACAATTTCACCTTTGGTACAAAACTGTACTACACAGTAATGTGGTAGCAGTGGCTGAGCAGCAAGACTTATCTCAAGAGTAAAGTGAGCAGTACAACAGGGTACACAAAGGACCAACAAATACAGTGATTCAAACAAACACTTACTCAAGGTTTCTTGGTGAAAGAATATACATTTATTTACACAGTCATTTGGAAAACATTCCATTAGTAAGAGCAGCTCAATATCACAATTTAATATACTACAATACACAACCAAACCGTTTCCGAACAAGTTCAGTTCCCCTGAAGTGGGAGCAAAATGGCACTTCAGTTACTTTTAAAAGGGTTAAAAAGACAAGGTCACAAGAATCAACAGCACAAATACTTTCATAGGCAGGGCATAGGGTTTCAGTTCACTACAACTAGCAATTCAATTCAATAGACCTGGGACAAAATCAATGGTTCAGTCTTGCATAGGAGAGCACAGTTCTGGTAGTAAACGGTTAAGTCTTTGCCACGGATGGATCGTAGAAGAATTTGGTCAGGCGAAAAGTTAGATATTGGTTTAGGGAAGGACAAGCCTTCAAAGTCGGGAAAGTTTCACAAACTTTCACCGCGGCCGAACAGAGTTCTGCACTGCACTTGCACAGTACCTTGTAAGTGAAGAAAAGCTGCAGCTGAGGCAGTTGTTCCTGGCAGTTCCTGCAGATCTTGCTGTTCCTGCGCTTCAGTCATGCGGACAAGAAGGAGGACGTTGGGACGTTCCTGCACTGGCCAGGGAAGAGGCCACAAGCTTGGCAAAATGTCAGTTTAAGGTGTGAGTGCCTTAACGTCCACAAGCTGGTTTCCTTCCCCCTGGCTATCTGGTTTTCAACAGCACTCTGAAGAAAATTCGACCAGGTTTGGGACGGTGTCCAGGTGGTTTACGAGTTGGTTGTTCTCACCAAACTCAAGGGAAGAAGTTAACCTTGAAGGGCTTCTCTGTCGATGGAGTTTCAAGCAATTCGGATCTGCAGCAGGGCTTCACCGATGGATCACGAGTTGCAGCAGTCGTCTTCCTTCAGCTTGTCTTCGGTTCTTTCGTTCCAGTGGTCGACTCTGCTTTCCAAGTCCCAGAGACCTTCTTTTAAACAGTTTTGCCCCATGCATACCAGACTGGCTGTAACTCACACAGCAGGGTGGCTGTCCTTGCCAAACAGCGAGCTGGCCAATCATGCCAGAGTGCATTCAGGTCTCCTAGGAGACTAAGCACAGGGATTTTCGGGAACCTCCCTCACATCCTGTCCACCCCAGACACTCAGGCGCCAGAGGAGGTCTTCAGCACTGAAGCATGCCAAAGGCCAACGAACAAAGGGACCAAACCTGGTTTGGCGCGCAGAGACAAACACAAGAAGGACCTTTCCAAAAAGAAATGGTGAAAAAAGATGACTGACCCGATTTTTAGCTAATGATGTTCGCGGTCGGGAAAAATCATGGTATTTTGTTTAAAACTACTGCCACCAGGGTAACATTTGACTGTAACATTTGACTGTTACATGAGTGTTTAGACTGAGGGGAAGCTAGGCAACCCCTCCAGCACTCTATAGGAAGATTTGACTTTACATGCTCTGGGAGACAGTAGTCAGTCCCTTATAAGGTATTTAACCCTTGGGGAGTCTGAAAGACACCCCTGTGTCACTGCACTGAGGGTCCTGTGTGACACACAGAAAAAGATGATGCCTATGGAGTTGTTTTAAAACTCCATATCCAAAGAACACAAAAGTAAAACACATTGAAAATGAAAAGTTCAAAGTCCCAAAATATAGCAAAAGAGCTGGAGGGCTCTAAGGTAGAGGGAATTTAGCAATTGTTTGATAATTCTCCCTAACAGTGCACTCTAAAATATAATCCCTTAATTTATAGTTTGTCATTTTCTGTTTTGTAGCTGAGTACAATCTGTGTCTCCTTTCCCTCTGGCCACTTCTTGCATCTCCCTCAGCCCTCCTCCATCCCAACCTCTGCCTGCCCTGTGCCGGATTGGTGTTCTTAGTTTCACATGACCCGGAACATGAGCAGCCTGCGCTTGGGCTTACAAACACTCTTCTTTGTGTGCAGCTGTACAGGACTTTTTCACGGGCTGTTTTGCATTGCTGCATCGCAAAGTTAATTCCCTGATTCTAAGTGTGTTTATGTTCCATTTTGGAAACCGGGGCACAATTCATGCTGCCTTCCCCTCTAGCTGCTTTTCTCCTCTTCCTCTGCCCACCTAAATCCCTCCCTCAGCCCACCGTAAGGTGCCAGATTGATCTTCTGAGTGCCATGTGACCCAACACATGAGAACACTTGATTGCAGCTGCTCAGGTCAAGGTAATCCCTTGATTTAAAACAAATTGTTTTCTGTTTTGTAGACCGATTGTATTCTGTGATTTCAACCATTTTATCCCCTTCTCTACTCTCCATCTGCCTGCCTCCATCCTTCCCACATCTGGCCATGAATTGCCAGATTGCTGTTGTTAGGATCATGTGACCTGACACACCATGCAGCCCCTGCCCAGGCAACTAGTAAAGGGCAGACGCTAGAGGTGCAACTCATTTGCCTTTTCACCTGACATCATACCATGACAGCTCCTCTCAAAAAGGCTCCACAACACTCAGCTCTAGATATCTCACTTTGCCCAATCTTATAAGCAGATACACAAGATAAACTGTATCATGGCTATAGATCCATAACACTAATTAACAAAAGTATGTTTTACTCCAAATCCAACTACACTTCTGCCTCCTTCCACCCCTTCTACAAATGTAACACCGTGCTTCAGAGTCTATATAATAACATAACAATGTCCCGGGAGGGTAGCTCAGTGGGAACGTGCTCGCCTTGGAAGCAAGACGACATGAAGCAACACAGGTTTGATCCCCGGTCCGCGCTTAGAAACCTCTGGGTATTTAAGCGTGTTATAAATATGTAACTAAGACAAAAAAACAATTAAAAAAAACGATTACGCAACAAAACAAAAAAAATAATAATTCCTGTAACAGCGCCTCAATGCCCGCGAGCTGTGTGAGCGCTTTAAAAAAATGCAAATAAATAAATAACAACATGTCAAAAAGCTGCCAAAATCAGAAAGTAGGACAAGAAAAGGAAAGTGATGGAAGCCATATATCAACATCTTCAGACCAGTCTATGAGAGATTTTAGAGGAATTCCAATTCCACAACTTAGGTTAAGCTACCTACCACCTATTGCAGAACAACTGCTGGAAATCTCACTCAACACACTATTTATAAATGACAAACTCTAACTGACACAACCAGAAACAGGGACTCCAAGAAGAGGACCATGACTTAGGACCAAATTACTCGACCTTTTTTACTCTGAAACTCTTAACCGAGAGCAAATGAAAACAACGTTCCTACCACAGACTGTCCCCACACAGCCAACAACCATCATAATATGATCCCAAAACACCCATCAGATATATTCAACCTTCTCCCCGCAGACCCAATTGCTCTACTTTTTAAAATGGAATCCTTGTTCTTAAAATATAGACTCCCAGTTATCAGTTCCATGCCTTAAAATCGTGGCAAAAATGGCTGCGTATACAAAATATTGTGGCAAAAATGCTGTGGTTTTGCCGCCACTATCATGTAAAGGATGCGGGGGACACCCCCACAACCCCGGACCCATTATACCATTTAAGGGGAGCAGGGGACATCCCTGCAAGCCCTGCTCCCCTTAAGTGGTATAATGGGGTACACCTTTACCATGTCAAACCACAGCATTTTTGCTGCAATTTTATTTTCTGCAGAATCTTTGCCGCAATTTTAATACCTGATACCCAGATATCCATGAACATTCTACAACAGGATACCAGATCACATGTACTAATCATCCTAACATAAGAAGTGGAGGGATCGCACTAGTCAATAGAGACTCTGTTAAAATCCCTCCCACTAATCTACTCAACGGCTCACATGGATGCAGATGTCAACCCATCCATTAACTGTCACAACCTGACAATACTCAATGGGCCTCATTACGACTTTGGAGGTAGCCATGCCCTTAATAAGGGCATGGCTGCCTCCAAAATCGGGTCCGGGTTCCCTGAATGGGGAATTACTGGGCCATTCCGAGTTTGGAGGGCCCAGTAATTCCTCCTTCAGGGAACCCGGCCCCGGACCTTCCCCATTCCCATTTGGGCCCCCATAGGGCTCAATGGGAATGGGTGCGGGAGCTAATGACTTCAATTTCTGGCTCGAGAAAAAAGACAATTCCATCACGATATCCATTGTTGCCAAACCTCAGTGCACTTCATCTCAAACAAGTGCTGAAGGGTGCTACCCATATATCTTGGTGATTGATGACACCTTCTGCAACATCGGCACAGTCTGCCTAATTTTGTGTCAATGCATAGGACCATGCACCACTCTTTCCTTGTGAGCGAGTTTATTGTGAGTGTTGTTCCTGGTTTCATTTCTTTGTGTGCTGCTGGTCTAAACAAGAACTCTGTGGCCAATCGAAATAACTTGTTTTTCATTCCGGGTACCAACCCTAACAATGCTTGTACCACATAAAGGAATAACTCAGACTTGTGCTGGGAACCTCGCAGGGTGCTGTGTGCATAAAATGCTTGTATCATTTCTGTGACCTGCTCGTAGAAAATGCTAGGGGTTGTGCAATGCCCTTCTCTGATAATGAAATGTTCATGTTTAATTTGCTCATAATGTCTCTCCCTAATATGTTGATGGATGTTTTTTTTTGTATACAATAGGGGCACTACTATTTGTTGTGTACCTATAGGGAGTAGCAAGTCTTCTCTAATAGGAACCATTACAACAGCCCCACAAAATCCAATCCCTGTTTGTCGATTATGTTGTCCAACAAGGGAAAGACACCCTCTATAATGCAATATTTGGTGGCTCCCGTGTCGACCAAAAATTTGAAATCTTTTTGTCCAATTTTCATCGCTACCATGGGTTCTTCTTCAGGGTCTTCAGTTGCCACAGGAAATGAGAATGCATGTGTCCTCTGTGGGCTGGCCTTTTGGGCATTTGGGCCTTGTCCTGGTAATGGGTTACTTCCAAGTACGGTGAACCCTGTGTAGTGTGGTAATGTGTTCTGTGCTACCAATGTGCTGTCCCAATGAGTATATATTTGTTCTTGGGCATGTAAGGCATTCTTTGGTACTGTCGCTTGATGCTGTGTGTTTGTTTGTGGTGTCTGGGCAACTCTAGGTCCTGCAGGTAGCACTACCACTACCTGTGTGAACGACATCTGCTGTGGTGGCACTTGTTGCTGCATTTGTTGTATCTGTTGCTGCATGGGTTGCACATATACCTGAGATAATGGGCCTCATTACGTGTTTGGAGGTAGCCATGGTGCTATTAGCACCATGGCTGTCTCCAAACTGGGCTCCATTACTGGGATCCTGCAATGGGGACTTACTGGGTCATTCCGACATAGGAGGACCCCGTAAGTCCTCCTTGCAGGAACCATTCCCCATTCCCGTTTGAACCCCCATACCGGCCCCCTTCATTCCGTCAGTGCCAGGGTCATAATGAGGACCAATGTCTCTAAGTACTGCCATTTCCATTTATATTTCTGCTAATTTCTTTTTCTAATTTCTTTTGCACCAATTTCATTTACTGTGTTATCTATTATATCATTCTCTCTTTCCTGTTTTCTCTTACAAAAATGGACAAGGTGGGTTTGTATATCTGGCCACCCCTTCAGCTCAATCCTTACCACCTTCTAGAGAGATGCCTGCATATCCGTAGGGAGACCACTGAGCAGTATGTGATAAAATATTGGTATGTTCATGTCCCAGGATTGTCTTGTCTCGAATGTCCACAATTCCTGTATCTGTTGTATGCATTCTGCCGGGTTCTTGTCTGGTTTCATTTTCCATGCCAAAATGGCCTGTATGTCTGATGTATCTGGGTACATAGTACTCAATACTTTCCACACATGTGCGTAGTAGTTATTGAAGGGTGCCCCATTGTGAATGTTACTACTCAATATAACTCCTTCGTATCTTGCCTGTTCCCATATGTTGTCATTCAGTTCTGCCAACATAGCTGAAAATAGGCTTTTTATATCACCAATAGCCAATGTAATCCCTGCTGTCTCTTTCTCGAGAGCACATATCCATTTGCCTGCCCCCGCCACGAAGGGGCAGCTGTGTCCATGGTGCTTGGGTGACCAACTCCATGGGGCCTCATCCCTTGCAGTGCTTGCTACTGTCATCCTTCCCATCCTATTGCTGAGGGCCTGGGACCAGTACCTGCCTGTCTCGCATTCTTCCACCCTCACTTTCTCCTTTTTTTTTTCTCTCACTGCAATGCCTCCTTCTTCTCTTCTCCTCCCTTTCCATTTCTCTGTCCTTGTTCAATTCCCCTTCGTCACACATCCTCCCTTCTTCTCCCCTTACTCCTCCATCTTCGTCAGTGTCCTTGGGGCGATTTTCAACCCTGTACAGATCTTTTCCTCCTCCTCTGGGGTTCTTTTGTCTAATTTAAAGATAATCTTCCCAGACGTCCAGACCCCTGGCGTTCCCGCTGACCCCGGCTCCTCCTCCTGTTTGTGGACTGTAGGGTATTTTGTGGAGATTTGGGGCCTGACGGTATTTTATTACCGCCGAAAATAACTTAGCAATAATCACTCTTTGTATTCAGATTTGGCCATGTGCAACAATAATACAATGGACATGCATTATTTCAGCACCCAGACCTGCATATTTGGTATACGTGGTTGGTGGTATTTTTGGTGAGCATAATTCCCTTGTTTTATTTGTGGCCCCAATGTCCAGAATCCCTTATCTTTGCTTAGATTTTTCGTGTGATCACTAGAGAGACCTCAGACCTGCATTCTAGGAATACCACATTTCCAGTGATAGTGTTGGTGTGCCACCATGGGCGAACTCACTGACTTATTTACGACAGAGAGCTATATGTGGTAGTCTTGTGGTAATTTCCACTACCTTATATACGGTAGGGAGCTATGTTCAGAGAGTCTCTCTTCCCGTTGGCTCATGTACCTCCAACAAGCTATGCTACAGTCACTCACAATTATTCATACTGATTTTGACATGCACACATCTGTCTTAAAATGACCATTGCACTGTTTAAAAATCTCCCCACATCATCAGCATTGTAATGGTAAACAATAAACATCACCCGTCTGTTTTCAAATATTTTTCTGTATTATAAAAGTTGTATTTAAAAACGATCTCATTCTTTACAGAAATAAAATGGTACAGTCAAAGCATTGTCTGTGACACTCTGCAAAGAGAGTGGCGGAGAACAGAACTCAAATTGCAACATTAGCACTTGATTAAGACACGCACAGGAATCCTACACTGACTGCATATTACCGTACACACTCAGCTCCCACACTTCTCATTACCTTATCTTTTTAGTTGTTCTCTTTGTGAATGTGGCTCTCTTGGATTAACTCCAGCAAAAAGGAACGCTTGCCTTCTCAAGCCGGGGTCATTGCCTGGAATTCTCAGCTTTTTCAGATAGGAATGCCTCAGCCAGTGGAAAGGTTTTTCTTTCAGCTCTCCCCAATCTCGACTGCAGCAGGACACAGGAATCTGCATTCAGTCAGGACCCCACAGCCAGGTCTTCTCCCCAGTAGTGCAGAAAAATGTCTGCCTGTCTTTTTCCCTGATACTGCCCACTAAAACTCTCCTCTCAGCCCTCTGTATGACGTGTCCCAATGAAATCCATCATCTCTCATCCTCCTACTCTTCAACAATAGCTTCGCTTATACATTTGCAATTGTTGCAAATCTGACTTCCTTCTTCCTGCAGTTACTGTGCACAAAAACACGGAGAATCAGGCAGAGAAGAGAAGAAACAAATCTGCACACGCATTTAAATGGTTTTCAGAGTATGCCTAATTCTGCAGTGGAGAACACATTTTATTAGTGGGTTATGTTAAATAAGGTTTTATTAGTCAGGTTAATTGTTAATAGGTTAGCTGTTAATTTTCAAATGTGTCTCTAGCAATATAGGCATTTCAGGTGAAAAATAGTGTGCATTTTTAAATGAGCACGTGTGCTTTTAACTGTAAAAATAGATTTGCATCTTATATGTTAAAATCGTTTTTGACTGAATAGCCTGTCTTTCCTTGTTAATCTGGTAACCCATATAGCAATGCACCGCACCCTTGTGGTGGTGCTGCAAAAAAAATGTGCTACTTGTGCAGTATTACTGTACTCTGTACTGTAACACGCCAAATATCCTTACATATACCCTCCTTTTGTTTTTAGAACTTGGCTATAATCCAAGCCAATTCCTAAAAACAACTTGTTCTATTTTTTTTTACAATATAGCAATCCAACAAAATGAATATTCATGTGCATCAATGAAAATTTGCAATCAACATTTCATCTGAGTCCATCAGTTCATAAAATGTTCCACATTTGCCTTCTCAGTGGAAGTGGCATTACTTTAAGTTTAAATTTTCCAAGTCAATTAAAAACAATGAAATAAAACAACTAACTAAAACAAATAAGTAATATAACAAGTTAAAATAAATAATTAAAATAATAAATACGTGGAACTTCATATGCCGGAACTTTTGTTTTGTCTCTTTTGGTATGTCCCGACCAGCGATGTTATTCGGTTCATTCGAGTACTCTTTCATCTTGGCAATCTTGAATCCACAGTAGTCATCTCTTTTGGCATTCCGGTTATTTTGTCTTCACCTCCACCTGGAGGCAGGCATCTTTTGGTCTTCATCCAGGGGACTCCAGGACTCCATCGTCTCTCCCGTGGGCTCTGATCTCGGAACCTCCGACCAAATAATGTTAATTGTCTAAATCAAAATAGAAAATAAACAGATTAAGTACATAGCATAATACTAACTTCATCCTTTTGCCAAAAATAAAACATGCTTGGTAAAAATATTTTATTTTTTTTTCTTCTGAAATTAAACACAAGTTAAAAGAAAACAAGCAGATATTCAATATTTAACACACTTTCTCTCTGCACACCAACCATGAGCTTCCATTATATGTGCATTTATTTATTTATTTATTTATTTATTTATTTATTTATTTATATTATATATTTTTACATATATTACAGTGTTTATGTGCCATCATAACAATCAACTTTTTAACTTCTTTGTCACTGCCTCCTGATTGTACCCATTTATTTTCTCCATTTTTGTTCAAGGGACTCTATCTGTTTCTACATGCTCAAGCTGCCTGATCTCATGCCTGGGATGGCATGGTTTGATTTGATTTACATGGACAAACTGCTCTATTGCTGTTTCACCTTCATTTTTCAAAATTTTATAAACTACAGGAGAGACCTTATCTATAATCCGAAATGGCCCCTGCCAGGCTGCTAGAAATTTAGAATTTTTTTGTTTACTTTTTCCAAAATGAAACTTGTACACCTGATCCCCTACACTGTATTCCTTTACTGATGTCTTTTTATCATAATATGACTTTGCACTGTCAGCAGCTCTTTCCAGATTTCTCTGCACAAAAGCAAATGCATGTTGCAAATGCCTCCTCAGTTCATCAATATATTCATGAACTGTGGATGCACTCACAAGGGTTTGCTCATGTGTTCTGTATAGTAGGTGTTGTGGTAACACCATTTTCCTACCTGTCAAGACCTCATGGGGGCTAACACCTGTTGCTTTGGCAGGAGTCGACCTGATTGCCATCAGAACCAACGGTAAACGTAAATCCCAGCTGGAACCTGCTTCTGCCACAAATTTCTTTAAAATATCCACAACAGACCTATTGCTTCTTTCAACTGTACCTGAAGACGCCGCCCGATATGCGATATGTAGTTTCCTTTTCACACCTAGTATTTGCCATACCTTACTCATTAGAGTACTTGTGAAATGACTTCCTCTGTCTGACTCAATTCTTTGTGGCAACCCAAACCTTGAGAACACATGGTTCACCAGTAATGTGGCTGCTGTTTGCGCACTACAATCTGGTGCAGGAATGCACTCAATCCACTTCGACATCAAACATACCACACTCAAAATATAACGGTGTCCCCTGCTCGACCTTTTTAAAGGACCTACATAGTCTATTTGCAAATCTGACCATGGGAGAGTTAGGCCTCTTTTCATCAATGGTGCTCTATGCATTGGTGAAGCAGGTTTAAATTGGGCGCATACTAGACATCCTCTAGTATATAATTCCACATCTTGGGACATATGAGGCCAGTAAGCATAATCTTTTAGTATTTCTAATGTTTTTTGTGAACCTCTATGGCCTGCAGTTATGGCATCATGTGCATGGTGTAGCATTAGTCCTCTGAATGAAAGGGGTACTACCCACTGTATTTGTCCTGTTATGGACTCTCTAATCATGAGTCCATCCTGTAATCTGATTCGTGTTTTGTTCTTTAATAACACCCTCAACTCTTCTTTTCCCATGCAATCTTTTTCTGTTAAAGGATTTTGTTCAGGATCTATCAAATGATTATAATAGATTCCCAAAATTTGATCATTCTTTTGTGCCTCAATCAAATCTTGGTCTGGCGTGTCATGACTCCACTGCACCACCGGTTGATCTATCTCCTTTGGTGCTTTAGAACGTGTCACTGCATCAATTTGTATTTCACCCATTAAATAATCAATATGTAGCAATTCTCCCATCACAGCCCCAATCTTAGCCAGATGGTCTGCCTTATCATTTCCCTCCTTATCCTCTCCTGGTGTTTTTAAATGCCCACGAATTTTTCTCCAGTATATTGTTAAATTATTTTCTGACACCAATTTGTCTATGGCTTGTATCATTTTTCCATGTTTAAGTGGCTTTTTGTTGTATGTAACCATGCCTCTTGCTTTCCAACCAGGCAAATACTCCACAAAGCTATTCCGTGCATAGTCAGAATCAGTCACCAGGACAATTTCACTGAACTTTTTATCAACTGCAGTAGCAATTGCTTTATAGATGGCTGCCAATTCCGCCACCTGACTGCTCCTATCTCCAATCCTCATCCCTATACTAGGAACGCCTTCACATTTCAACCAGACATTTCCTATTCCTGCCACTAATTGTTTATTACTGTCATTTTCAATGTGAAAAGCACAACCATCCACATATACAGTTGGCAAATCCTTGCATGTTTTTTCATCAAAAGCTTTGTGTGGTGATTGTTCAAATTCCTGTAAACTAGCTTCCACTTCCATTTCATTTGGTATTTGTTCAGCTGCACAGTCATGTAAGTCAGCTAACCCTTGAGCAATTGGGCTCTTTTTATTTTGTCCATATCTTACTTCTACGGGAAAACCTTGTAATGCCAGCGTCCATGAAGTGATTCTGGATTGCGCTAGATTGCCTGATCTAATTCTTTTACTCTCTAAAAATTGCAAAGGTTGATGATTTGTTTCAATAATCACCTTTTCTCCCTGAACAATGGGGCGAAAATGTTGTAGCGCCCACACAGTGGTTAATAGGGCCTTCTCACATTCATTAAATTTCATTTCAACTTGGGAAAATGCCTTACTTGCATATGCAATGGTTTTGTGATTCAAATCGTGTTTTTGTGATAACACTGCTGACATACAATGTTCAGAAAAGCCTATTTCTATAAAGAAATCCCTGTCCTTTATGGGGTATGCTAAACATGGTGCCTTTACAAGACATTCCTTCAATCTAGCCACTGCATCAGACTGCTCTCTTTCCCATCTCCAGGGAGTATTTAGTTTAAGCAGTTTAGTCAATGGTTGAGGGATTTCTGCATAATTCTCAATGAACTTTCTGTTATAGCCTGTCATCCCTAATAAACTTTTTACTCCTTTCACATTTTTAGGATCTTTTAATCTTTGTATGGCCTCTATTTTCTTCCTTTGTGGATTTAGCCCATGTTCAGTCACTTCATGCCCTAGAAAGTTCACTTTTTTCTTGCACCATTGTGCTTTTTGCAAAGATACTTTGGCGCCTGCTTTCTGCAATTGGCCAAGCACATGTCTTATTTCATCAAAATGGCTTTTAAGGGTTTCATTTTTTATCAGGACATCATCCACATAAACTATTGTTCCTCTTTCCGCTGCATCCGGCATGGCCTTTCTCAAAAATATGCCAAATTCACTCCCACTATTGATGTACCCGAACGGAGCTCTAAGCCAGGCATATTGAGTCCTGTCAAATGTAAAGGAAAATAAGTGTTGTATCTCCTCTGCCAATGGCACACACCAATATCCAGAGGTGAGATCTAACGTGGTAAATACATTTGAACCATGTATCTGAGCTAGGCCCTGATCAATGAATGGTAGTGGCCATCTAGATACTGGTACTCTTTTATTTAACTCTCTTAAGTCTGCACACAGCCGCCATTGACCATTTGGCTTTAACACACCTAAAATAGGCGTATTGGATGTGCTATGAATGGGCCTAATTATTCCCCGTGATTCCAAATTTTTAATAATCTCTGCCAATGATTCTAAACATGCCAGCGGTAGTCTATACTGGCGTACAAACACTGGATTTCTGCTACAACCTTCTGGTAGTGTGGCCACATGTAAATCAGTTAAACCACAATCATAAGCATCTTTTGCAAATACATCCTTAAACTCCATAAATATTTCCCTCAGGTCGTTTCGATCCCCATCGCTGTCACATGCATCCGCTAAGGAGATCTGCTCTTCTACCATTCTGGAAAATTCTGGAAACTCTTCTGGTAAAGGAATCTCAGCGCTTTCCTCTAACTGTGTGGCTGTGTCTTTTTGTAGAGCTGCCACTTTTAAATATTTTGGCATATCAGCTTCCACTTCAATGGGCTGATTTCCTGTTTCATTTTCATTTAAATTAAATATTATGCAATCCTCTTGATGGCAGCACACTGTCTCATTTGAATCATAAGGATACACAGAATGAATTTTAAATATTCCTTTGGGCTGAGAGTCCAGGTGTTCTGGCAACTCGCCCTTGGCATCTACATATTTTTCAGGAATATTCCCAATCACCATGTTATTTAAATCTGCCGTATAATGTGATTTTTGTATGGCCATTCCTAATGGGGAGTTTTCCTCTAAATGAATATCCTGACAACCTTTATTATTTACCATGATTTTTACAGATCCCTCACCAATGTCTACCAATGGAATGTATTCATAATCCAGGCCTTGCTGTTTTATGGATTCATTCAGGCATACAAATGCATCAGAGCCTTTCATCTGCTGCCCATTTTTGCATTTCAGGGTTATTGCAAACTGTTTTGTAAATGCAGGAATAATAGTATCTTTCCTTATTTGTAATTCGATGGCATAAGGAACCAGTTGTGCACAATGATAAGCCCTTCTTTTGTCTTCAAATTCAGGCGCCGGCCCACCTAGGCGTGACCATATTTTTTGATTAAGGAAATCTAACACCATACACATTCTGTGCATGATGTCATTGCCCATGTAAAATTCATTTTGTGCTCCATTCACTATCCATACATTATGGTAAATTGTCTTCTGCCCAATGCTAATTTTAAGCATGCATCTGCCTGCAATTCGGTTTTCAAAGTCTGGACTGTCCAACCCAGAAACATATTGGTTTTTAATCCTAAATTTCGGGATTTCTTCCCTCTCCATAATTTTTTGCAACAATCTCTCATTAATGAAACTCCTTTCATGTTCAAGTGCTAAAGTGGCTTTTATTGTTTTAAGATAATCATTTATACCAACGTGAACCCATGGTTGCTCATCTTCCATGTGTATTTCTGCCAGAGTGGTAATGTGTTTTTCTGAATCTGTTTTAGGAACAATATTCTGTTTGCATGTATTCTCTTTTAAGTAGAAACGTAATGTGTGCTCATCTATAGCAGTCTGCCAATCTTTCCTTGGGTCCAAGTATATTTGTACAGGTAGTTTTTCATTGTCGCTCTGATCTTTGTCTTGACACATTAATATAACAGTGACACTAGGTATGCAGCTATTCTGGAGATATACCTCCACAGCATCATTTGTTTTGGCAACGGTGTGACATTCATTTATATTGCTGTTTTGTGATTTTAGTTTCTTAGGCCTCAATGGTTTTTTGGTTAAGGACCACAGCACTCCATTCACCCCATCTATGAGAGGAGACAATCTTTTCAGGCAATCTGTCCCCATCAGAAATGGAATTTCACAAATAGATGTGATCAATACCTCTTGTTTCATTCTGTGCTTTCCTATTTTTATGTCAACCTCAGTTACACCTATGATGGGCACCTCCTCCCCATTAAAGTTATGCACTAGGCCTTGATTTGCCTTCACTGTGATCTGACTCTGTGGAGGCCTCCCTTCATTGATACTCTTTACCAGCTCCTTGGACATAATTGTGGCCTGTGCGCCAGTGTCAATCATAGCGAAGGTGTGGCATTTTTCTTCTACAGTGATGGGTGCATAATATCTGTCCTCAACTTCCTCTAATACACATAAGAAATGTGAATTCTTACTGATTTCAGGGCTCACCTTTCTCAGGTCTTTTTCACTTTTGGCTAAGCACATTGGTAAATGAAAAGACATTTTTCCCTCCTTTTTACCCATTTCTGTGCGAGATATTTTATTCATTTCTCCATGTTCAGAGGTTTTTTGGAGTGTGGCCACTGTTCGCCCATCCATCTGGGTAACATCAGAGACCCCATTACAACCTTCCAACTGAACATGTGTAACAACATCATTCAGCAATTTGTCATTTTTTAATTCTGTGCATTTGTGATCATTTAGTGTAATACCAGCCCTTGCAGCCTCGTCAAGAATATGTGGCTCAAAGAATTCTTCAGGTGATTGACTTATACCCTCCTTGTGAGTATTTCCTTTTTCTGTCTGTGTTTGGTCATTGTTTTGCTTGCCCAGGGAAGGAGCTATGGCATCCCCACTTACTCCCTGTTCACTGGTATTCCCCATGCATGAGTCATTTTTCTTAAATCTGTTCCTTTGTTCTTTTGGAATTCCTAATGTTTCTTTTTCATTTGTGCAAATCTTTACTGTTTTATTTAGCTCTAAGTTAAACCATACCTCTTTTTTAGAAGTATTTGCACTTTCTATCACAATTTCATTTACTGGTACTTTCATTTTTAATCCATTAGGCATCTCAGAGTCGTTATGCAAAATTATATCAGAGCAATCTGTCATTTTGGCACTGCAGTTATCATGAGTACTTAGTCACTTTTCGGAAGCCCCCCGGTCATTGCTATGGCCATCAGCCCCCTCTTTGGAAGGTTGTTTTTGCGCTGTATAGAGCTTTCCTATTTGCTCAGCTAACATTTTCACTTGGGCCTCAAGGCACTGGAACCTTTCCATCTCTCTAGGATCCTCTTTCTGTGGCCTAGGTCGATATTGGTTGTTTTCCCCCTGATTGGATCTATTCTGATACCTCTCAGGTGATTGATGTCGGTTGGGATGGTTTCTGAACTCTTGATTCATTTGTGGAAGGGAGCGGGTTGCACCCATCCTTTGATTATAGTCCCCTGGTGGGGAATCATTGTACTGGCGTGGATTGTAGTTCACGTTTTGCCTCATGTCCTGTCTCTCAGATTGTGGGTACTGGCCCCTATGTTGATTTCCATTATCATTAAATCGATCCACATATCGGGGCCTATCCTGATTACCATATATCATGGTGTTGGGATCAAACCTACTCTGTGTCCCCAATGACTGGTAGGGACCATCATTTCTTTGATCTTGATTTTGTCTCTGGTTATTGTTCATACCTGCCATATCAGGCCGATATCTTACCCGGGGTCTATCCCCTAAATATCTAGGGCTGATGTAGCTCTCTCTATTACTAGGATCATGTGTTTGGAACATTGGTACAGGAAATGGCGATCTTTGTTGATTACCCCTTTGTTCAGGTGTCACATTATTTTTACCTTGACTTTGAGCAGACTCAAGGGACATTTTGGCTGACCTGATTTCCATTACTGTGGCTGAGGGTTCTTTAGATTTATGCCTGGTATCTTTCATTTTATCACTTTCTCTACCCTGACAATAGAGTACCTCATATAGCTTTGTGCTTTGATGTACAATCCATTCAAGGGACTTGTCACGGTCAAATTCACGGACCAATTGGGATATGATGTCTTTCTGTAGCCCATAGAAGTATGCAGTTTTAAACTCATTGGAATTTGAGTCAAAAGATACATCAAAGCGAGAGAATGCTCTTTTTAAGTCTTGTAAAAATTGGCGAGGGGATGTATTAGGTCCAGCAGTAATTGTGTACGCGACTTTCTTTGCCTCCTGCAATGACTGAAAAGGAGAAAAATGACGCCTAATTTCTTTTTCAAACTCCAGCCATGTCATATTCTGCTGTTCATTTAATCCCCTTATGATGCTGGCCGTCGGGGCATCTAAAGTTAAATGAAAATATTGTCTGTTCTGTTCCCTAGGTATCTGGAGTGCTTTAAAAATGTCATGCACCGCTTCTAAGTGATCCTCAATGCAGCATTCACCTCCCTTTTTAAATGGTTTGATCAGGGCTTTAATGGATTTCATTATTTTTATGGGGCTACTTGTTGCAATGCATGGAATTGCACTATTTTGTGATTCAATCCTGTTTTCAGGTGTATGGGATTGGTGGCTGCCCCCAATGGGAGTATCAAATCCCCCAAGGGCGCTGCAACCAAGTTCAGTCACCGGCCCAGTCACTGGGGCACTAGCTCTTTGGGCAGAGCTAGAATTCACCTCCACTCCATTGAATGTGGTACCCTGCCGCCTCTCTTGGGACCTGGGAATGCACATTTGCTGTTCTAAGTCCTTACACTTTTTAAGGAGTCTGGTTGCTTCATTCTGCAAATAATTATTTTCATCGCTCATTTTATTAATCGCCTCCTGCATGTCGCACATTTGCATTTGGCATTCATTGAACTCTTTATTTCTTTTGTCTCTTTCTTGAATCATTTTAATCATTTCTTGTTCTGCACTCTGGAGATCACCTTCTTTTTCACAATGTTCTTTTTGTAAAATCTGCATTTCTGAAACAACCTCATCTTTATCCTGCCTAATGTGATCCACTAAGGCTTTTAAGTGTGTCAATTCTTGCTCACTATCTTCAAATTGTTTCTTGCTTTTGGATAACTGAGTATCAAAGTCTCTGCATTTTAATTGCATGTCTTTTTGGCATACATCCAATTCTGCTCTCAACCTTTCCTGATTTTTACTTGCCCCTTCTAATTCAGTCTTTAACCTGTTAATTAGCTGGGTATCATTCTCTTGCATTCGCAGGGACTTGTTTAAAATAAACCATATTTTGCCGCATAGCCGTATTAAACAGTCTTTCTCTGCACTTTTATCGGCTGCATTCAATAATCTTGTAAGGCAGACCTGAATTATGCTGCCTTCTGCAAAAATATTGTCTAGTTTTTCTTTCTGCACCTCACCCTGAATGCGGTTACTCCATTCTAACGTGCTATTCGAAGACCAATTCCCATGTGCAAATAACTTTGCCTCTAAATATTGCACTAGATCTGAGAATGTGGTTTCCCTTTGTGACATTCTGAAATTCGTTTTTAGTGGCACACTGCTATTATAAAATGGGTTCCCTTTAATGTGCAAATGGCAGTGTGAGACACGCTTGCCACGCCCAGTAGGTACTCTATGATCACTTTCCCGGCCTGCAACGCACCATAAATATGTAGGGTATTTTGTGGAGATTTGGGGCCTGACGGTATTTTATTACCGCCGAAAATAACTTAGCAATAATCACTCTTTGTATTCAGATTTGGCCATGTGCAACAATAATACAATGGACATGCATTATTTCAGCACCCAGACCTGCATATTTGGTATACGTGGTTGGTGGTATTTTTGGTGAGCATAATTCCCTTGTTTTATTTGTGGCCCCAATGTCCAGAATCCCTTATCTTTGCTTAGATTTTTCGTGTGATCACTAGAGAGACCTCAGACCTGCATTCTAGGAATACCACATTTCCAGTGATAGTGTTGGTGTGCCACCATGGGCGAACTCACTGACTTATTTACGACAGAGAGCTATATGTGGTAGTCTTGTGGTAATTTCCACTACCTTATATACGGTAGGGAGCTATGTTCAGAGAGTCTCTCTTCCCGTTGGCTCATGTACCTCCAACAAGCTATGCTACAGTCACTCACAATTATTCATACTGATTTTGACATGCACACATCTGTCTTAAAATGACCATTGCACTGTTTAAAAATCTCCCCACATCATCAGCATTGTAATGGTAAACAATAAACATCACCCGTCTGTTTTCAAATATTTTTCTGTATTATAAAAGTTGTATTTAAAAACGATCTCATTCTTTACAGAAATAAAATGGTACAGTCAAAGCATTGTCTGTGACACTCTGCAAAGAGAGTGGCGGAGAACAGAACTCAAATTGCAACATTAGCACTTGATTAAGACACGCACAGGAATCCTACACTGACTGCATATTACCGTACACACTCAGCTCCCACACTTCTCATTACCTTATCTTTTTAGTTGTTCTCTTTGTGAATGTGGCTCTCTTGGATTAACTCCAGCAAAAAGGAACGCTTGCCTTCTCAAGCCGGGGTCATTGCCTGGAATTCTCAGCTTTTTCAGATAGGAATGCCTCAGCCAGTGGAAAGGTTTTTCTTTCAGCTCTCCCCAATCTCGACTGCAGCAGGACACAGGAATCTGCATTCAGTCAGGACCCCACAGCCAGGTCTTCTCCCCAGTAGTGCAGAAAAATGTCTGCCTGTCTTTTTCCCTGATACTGCCCACTAAAACTCTCCTCTCAGCCCTCTGTATGACGTGTCCCAATGAAATCCATCATCTCTCATCCTCCTACTCTTCAACAATAGCTTCGCTTATACATTTGCAATTGTTGCAAATCTGACTTCCTTCTTCCTGCAGTTACTGTGCACAAAAACACGGAGAATCAGGCAGAGAAGAGAAGAAACAAATCTGCACACGCATTTAAATGGTTTTCAGAGTATGCCTAATTCTGCAGTGGAGAACACATTTTATTAGTGGGTTATGTTAAATAAGGTTTTATTAGTCAGGTTAATTGTTAATAGGTTAGCTGTTAATTTTCAAATGTGTCTCTAGCAATATAGGCATTTCAGGTGAAAAATAGTGTGCATTTTTAAATGAGCACGTGTGCTTTTAACTGTAAAAATAGATTTGCATCTTATATGTTAAAATCGTTTTTGACTGAATAGCCTGTCTTTCCTTGTTAATCTGGTAACCCATATAGCAATGCACCGCACCCTTGTGGTGGTGCTGCAAAAAAAATGTGCTACTTGTGCAGTATTACTGTACTCTGTACTGTAACACGCCAAATATCCTTACAGGACTGCTCTCTTTATCTCATCCTCTGCTGCCTTAAACACTGTTTCTGTTTTGTCAGTGGTAGCTGTCCAAGCCTCTGGCTTTTCTTTCCCTATTTCTGTCTTGTCCCTACTTGGGGATACCCATCATGAATTCATGTATGTTAGGCACAAACCTGTGCAGTTCCCTTAGGGGCCACTGCAAAAAGTTTAAGACTACAGGAGTAAGCAGTAAACCCAATTGGTAGCAGTCTGCACCACCCAGATTTACCTGGTAGCTGTGGCTCGGCAGCCAGACTTCTCTCAAGAAGAGTAGGGAAGTATATAGAGCATACACAATAGGGCTAACAATACAGTAGAACAAGCACACACTGACCAGAGCTTTGGTATTAAAAGTATATAATTATTTATTTAAAACACACTTTATGAAAATACACTGGCACTAATATATCAAGCAAGTTCAAACACCGTCACTATAAGTATATATACCTCCCTAATTAATTATTTGACAAGTCTAGGTTAAAACACCAATCATTAGCAAAACAGAGGTGAACGCGTAACCTAGATGGCACTCCAATAATTTGTTAAAAAGGGAGAGAAAAGGCAGAGCATGGAAATAACACAGTACCAACACTTCTAAGAAACCACAGCAAGTCAGGAAAGGCAGGGTCTACTGTAGAGCCAAAGTTCATAGCCCAGGCCCACTCTTAGAAAGAGCAAGGCTGGATGTGCCCAAGATCACACAGTGGAAATGCACTCAAAGTATTTTCGGAAAATGTCAAAAAAAGGTTGGACCAGTTCAGTAAGGCAAAGTTAGAAGGTCTGGGGCCAACCCAGTTGGAAAGTCAAGGATTTATGGGACACCTTGGGCAGTCCGTTGCAAGGGAGGCCAGGCGGGACACAGTACCTTACATGGTGAGAAAGCTCCAGCGGTGGCAGTTGTTCCTGGCAGCGGGTGCAAGTCATGGCTTCGACCAGAGGAAGAGATGGTCTCGACGAGGAAGAAAGCTGGAAGTCGTTGCACTGCCAGGGATGAAACCAGCCGCGGAGTTCCCAATTAAAAGGTGCGCCCCTTTTTTTCGCGGTCAGTGGTGAAGCGTGGCTATCCGGCTGCCGGGGTGCTTGGGACAGGCGATTCGACCACGAGACATCCTGGAAGGCGAAAAAGGCAAACTGGTTGGTCCCACCAGCTCGAAAGGAAGAAGACTCTCCTGTAAGAATATCTCCTCTGTCGTTGGGGAAGTTGTGAGTTCGTTACAGCAGGGCTCCACCGGTGGTGTCGTCGTTGTAGATGGCTCAGCTTCTCCCCTCTTCGGATTCTTTAGGTCCTGTGGCGACTTCTGAATTTCCAGTCCCCAAAGTCCTGCTTTTATGCAGAAAAACCCCCATTCAACAGCTTAGCTGTCACTCCAACATGCTAAGTGGTGAGCCGGGCAGCTCACCACTGGGCCAATCAAACAAGAATGCGACTTGAGTTGCTCAGGCAATGCAGTCCAGGGTGCCTATTCCCCCTCCCACACATCCTGTAGACCCCAGACAGAGTGGCACCATTTGGAGGGCTTCTGTGCAGAAGCCTGCCAAAAAGTGGAACAAAGGGCTCGACTTGGGTTAGAGTTTCAGAGACGAACACAAACGCCATTTTAAAACCGAGTTCTGGCAAAAAGACACGACCGGTGAATAAAAATTAAATAAATAAACTGGCGGTATCTTTAACATTGCACCAAAAAGTGGTGTGTTTAAAATCAATGGGAAAATCCCATAGGGAATGTTCCGGTGGGAATATTTCGCGTGGTAACCACTGCCACCAGCCAGAAACTCGACAAGGGGGGACTGCACAGTGCCCCCTTGAAAACAGACCCAGGGGCAATCTAATTAACCCCCTCCAGTACTTCCACAATATGATGGTTTATACTGGTTCTGTTCACAAATTTGGACTAATAAAGGCAATGGTGACTTTACATGCCCTGGGAGACAGTAGTCAGTCCCAGGGTATGGAGTCTATGTTTGGGGGTCACTATGACACCCCTGTGTTACTGCACTGAGGGTGCTGTGCAACACACATACAAAAAGAGATGATACCCTATGCAGTAAAAGACCCCATAGCCCATAAACACATACAAAGTCAAAGAACATCTCAAATCATGCCTAAGAGTGGGAGGAAAAGAGTCTCACTCTTAGCAGGAGAAAAAATCAAACCCCAAAAAATCCAGCAAAGCTGCTGGGGGACTCACTAGGTTTGGGAAATCAGCCTTATAAGAGAATTCTCCCTAACAATGTACCACTCTGCAGGCTTCAGCATTGGGTGCAGTCCATAGGGAAGCAGTGGTGCGGTGGGCAGCATCGCTGTGTCACCACTACCTTTCCCCACCGCTTTTGTGGGTTCCTCCTTTTCCCCCTAATACAACTTCCATAAGCCTCCAATGTTTTGTCTGCTTTTCAGTTTGGTGACTTTATATGTTGCCAACAAATATGTAAACATGTTTTCTATTATAAAAGCTGGTTGGTTGTCAGATTGTGCTGGACTGTGTCACTAAACCATCATTTATCTAAAGCAATTCATCATTTGAGAGCTGCTGTACTAAGTGAAGGCTCACAACCAAAAGGCCTTAAAATAAATGATCCTAAACTGTATCCCTTATTGTAAGCACATCCAACAGAATATATGAAACTGCTCAATAGTTAGTGCCCAGCAGTTTGCATTCACATTGGTAATATCCTACGCATTCAGTCGTAGTTAGTCTTAGTGTATTAGTAAAATGTGACTTGGTTTACAGAGAGTATGCCAACCAAATGGCCATAAGTTTCACCCTCTGTGTTTCTCAAGGCAAAAAATCAAATAAAATTGGTTTTAAGTAAATCAAATAACTACTAGTTCCTATGCTATTCAGTGTCAGATGACTGAGTAATAAGCGTATCAAGTCAACATGTTGCCCAAAACATCCACGGCCGGAAAAGCTGTCATTTAAAAAGCACTCTTAAATGCATACACATGTGGAGGTGGGTTAGAGTTATATTTTATGGTGGTGGGGAGTATGGTGGGGCTGCAGGGGGGTCTCTGCCGCATATAAATGTGTTCAAAAGTACATTTTTAAAGGTAGCTTTTTCAGCCGCTGGATTTTTTGCAGCGAGATTGAGGAACATTAATTACACTAAGATTAAAAACAACAACGCACGGAAGCAACAAAGCGTCCTGATTAGACGCCTTGCAGATGATACCTTACTCACATTGAAACCAGCAGATAAGGGGGTGCCAAAGTTATTATGGACACCTTATTTTACAACAAATGCTGTAGAGATTTTCTGGATGGCACCGACACCTACATTAAGATTGACAATGATTTCACACTGATCATTACATCACTCCTTAAAAAGAAACTCAATAATTTCTTACAGAATGAATGGATTAATGCCAAAACTTTGGCATTTCTAACTAAGGAATTTCCAATTACAGCTGTATTTTATGGTTTACCTAAAAACCACAAAGACTTGAAAAACCCACCATTGAGACCTATGGTAGCTGGTACAGACAGTATATTTGACCCCTTAACCATCTACTTGGACAAGGTGCTACAGCCAATAGTACAAGGTACATCTACATACCTCCGGGACACATCTGACTTCCTGAAATGCATGACCAAGGTATGGACATTACAACCAGACTGCATTTTAGTCTCTTTCGATGTGCAGAGTGTATATACCTCAACCCCCCCACCCCCAAAGTTCTTGTGTGGGCACTACTGAGAGAAGAGAAATGTCAGGCAGCCAAAATATTTATATTGGAATTGATGACGATAATTTTGCATAACTTCTTTTGCTTTGATTCACAATTCTATTTATAAACATCTGGCACATCAATGGGGTCAGCCATGGCCCCTGCATATCCTAATATCTTCATGTTCCATCTTGAGTATATACATGTTCTTCAAAATCCACACTGGCCATCTAAAATGCTACCTTAGAAAAGGTATATTGATGACATCTTTGCTCTCTGGAATGGTAATAGCAAAGAATTGTCTGAGTTTCTTGAATTTGATACATTATCAAATGCAATTCACAACGGAAAGGGGTGATCCAAAACTAATGAGATATCACCACCATTTTTAGAAAACCAACTGATGTTAATAACACCATACATTATTTGAGTCATCATCCAAGACACTTGAAAGATAACCTGCTTACAGCCCATCTTTTAAATTAAAACATATATCAGATGGACCCACATGTGAAAACAAATGTGATATGCTGACAGAGAGATACCAACACAGGGGATATCTCACAGATGTAGAACAAAGGGTAAACACAAAGGCCAGTGCTAGAACATGTGATGAATTACTTATCCCCAAACACAAGAACAGAGCTACTCGATTTATATATACTATGAGATACTAAAGCCAGAGTCATCATGTAAAGACTAATTCAACTAGACAGACAACTGAACACAATCTTTCCTAGACCACCAATGATTGCCTCCAAGAAAGGAAGAACATTTTGTGATCATCTAGTTAAGGGAGAGAAACAGAAATGACAGAACCAACCAGTCCTACATAAATGCAAAAATGGCAGGTTCACCTGTTTGAATTGTAACAATTGTAACAACATAATGAAAGGTTCCTATGTAAGACACCCCCACACAGGGGCTAAGATTAAACTTATGGATATTGTAACATGTGATTCCTGTAACATTATCTATGGACTTAATTGTCCATGTGGAATTTTCTATGTACGACAGACCACAAGGTGCGCTAAAGAAAGATGGAGTAACATCCAAACCCACACCACCAAGTCACCAGTGGCTAGACATTTCAATGATAAGAGACACACAATTGCACAACTGAGCTGTATAATGCTATAAGTGGTATGCAAACCTCAGAAAAGTGGGGGTATGGTAAAAAAACTGACACAACGAGAACTGAGATGGACTGACAAATTAGATTCCGTACTCCCCACAGGGATGAACGAAGAATTTTATCTCAGACCATTCCTGAGAGGGAAGAACATTGTTGCAACAATACCATGATTGAACACATGTATATGTATTGACCTATTACCTGAGAAGCAAACCCATTGTTTTTGGAAAATATTCCACCAATACCGATGGTTGGGGAAGTGATCTCTCCAAACACATACTGTAGATAATTCTGGATTAGACATCCCCATGTAGAAGTGCTCGGTGTGCGATCTGTCATTTTGAACATTCACTTTCTGTACTGCAGACATTAGCGAATATAGATGACACAGTACCATTGAGGATTGAACCAGTACAAGACCATTGTAACGGAGCCGTAAACCCAGAGATTCTGGAAAACATTCCATAAATATTGAGGGTTGGGGAAGTGATCTCTCCTAACATATATTGTAGATTATTCTGGATTTGTCATCCTCATGTATAATCATTTGGTGTGCGATTTGCTAACTAGAAAATTATTTCTCTGTACTGTAGACATCAGTGAATATAGATAACACAGCACCATTGAAGATGCTTACTTCCTAGATGTTTTCAATACATTGTGACAATGTGAGTGATTACAAACTGTTAGATTGTGAACATTGATGAGAATGTATTAATCTTTATTGATTTATAGAATGTACGAGATTATTAATCTTGTTTTTCCTGCTATTTACCCTTTGTTTAATCCATGGGGCTATGAGTTAAAAAATAAATACATCTGAAAGAATGGCCACCCTTATGGGCTTTACTTTCTTTCATTTTCTTGACCACTTCCTGTGAGCTAGATACACTTTTTAATGTTTTTTACTAACATTTAACATTATTTTATTATGTTTCTCTATTACCTGTTGCATGCCATGTGTACATGAGTATATAAAAACTATCTATTGGCACACATAGCGTTTCCTGCGCTTTACGGGTATTTTATTGGATTAGGGGCATTTGATTGCTGTTTTCCTTTTGCTCCTGCATTCTATAGACTATTTGACATTATCACGTGCTTGCGTGATGACGTCACCCTGAACATTCTATTTAATGGTGGCCATTTTGAGGCACACGCGAGAACGCGCGTTGGAGAAAGAAGTAGATGAGTGTTATTGCTATTATTGTAAGTACCCTGGTTACCTTATTCATAACAGAGGTGCCTGTTATTGATGTTTTGAGAGGGACTCTATAGTACCTCTATTGATTAGTCCCCATTGGCTTTGTAGTTCCAAACATTTACCTAATACAGTTTCACATTGGACCGGATGATGATTAATCCTCTTACTGCTTTGACTACCTGAACCTTTCAAGCTAAGACACACATACAACAATAAACATTGAGGCACAACTATTGTTAGGAACTTAGATAAACTCCTGATATGCATTTTGCTTAATTTGTAGACTCCATGACACTTTCCATCTCGTGAACATAATTGACCATAGCCTCATACTTGCTTGATAAACAAGGGTTCTGCCCACATTTTTGACTGGTAGGTTTGAGTGCTTGTGCACCCATCCACCAGCTAGTATTACTTTGTGTTGAGTATAGACCCTAATTTGGTGATACCATACCTCTCCTTTCAGAGTGACATAGATTGCAGTGCAGTATCAAATGAGAAGAGAGTTTCTCCTACTTAGGAACCTTTTTACTACTCAAGCATTGATCTTCACTACAATCCAGGTGAATAAAGACTGATCACCATGGGAGATTGATGCCTTTATGTTTGTGACTAAGAAAGTCCTCCAACTTCAGTTTGAAATATGACTATTTATAATTTAAATGTATTTTGTTTACTCTGTAGAAAATGAAGATTTAATTTTCTGGAATGATGATATAATTCTGCTCCTCATGAAGGGTGAATCCTGAAATGAGGAAAGCTATAATTTGAATGCTGATTTATTAAAAAGAACTATCTGTTAATTCTTAAAATTGTTCATTCTTAAAATTGTCTCTCACTTCGAATTGTGTTTTATAATAATACCTACAGTTTGAGGCATGTTTACTGCAACTCAGTTTTGTGGTGTGCAGGGGATGTGAGGGTCCTCATTTATTGGGACTCTTTCTTTCCTTTGCGATTCGCTTCGGACACCCAGGTACCTAGCTCAGTGGCCTAGAAAGTATCTCATGAAGAGACTACGATAGGGCTGTGTTTTCCTGGAAAACTTCAGCCTTGCAACATTTCTGTGCACTGTTTCTACTGAATATTCGAAAATTGACCATTGCTGTCACTCGGGCCTACAGCCCTTTATTATGAGTAATATGGGCTTACAAGACATGGCTTCTCTACTGTTCACATATTTCTCAGCCAGCCCCACAACTCCCTCCCATGATAGCCCCTAAAATCCCTTCCACCCCTACCCCCGTTCCCCCGCTACCCTGTCCCTAAGCAAGATGCACACACACACGTTCCCATTTCCCCATGTGCCTTCCTGTGCTGCACCTGTGTCTTTCCAACTATCTATATACTACCTCTGCACCATGCAGTGACGTCACCATTCCTGATGTCACCTACCACGTCAGTGTTTATGTCACGATGCCACTTGCATAGCTGGTACATGCTTCCCCCCCACCCACTTGACGGCAATGGATCTGGAACCTTACAACACCTCACAAAGATTTTATCAGCCATGTACACCCTACCGACACTGAGTATTGACAATTTAGCCCTTGTTACTGACTTCAATAGAAAAAGACAAGAATTACCCTCTTTCTACACACTGGTCACCAAACTCAAAAACTCACGACCCAAATATCTTTGCATAAAATTGTAAATTAGGACTTTTAGGAAACAACACAAAACATGTCTATACAGCTTACTAAATTGGATTAACAACAACAAGACTAGATCAACCCAACAGGTATTGCCACCTTCCATGTACCACTTCAAATAAAGCTTATAGGCACCTAAATGAGCTAACAACCTAACTCCCTACTAAGGTGAGCAGTTGGCAGCAACACTAGAACACATTATATCTCAACCAGGTTCCCATGCTCCATCACCCATTGTCTCTCTTTTGCACTTTAGATCTGATCTCTACATCTGAAAATAAAACAAGGAAGCTATGAGAGCACCTGAAAGAAATTGCGAAATCTTACACCATCCCTTCCTCCACCTTCTCCTTCCTTGCACATTTTCACTTCAAATCCTTTCAGTGTTTGTTCTACATACACTTCTGATTAGATTCCTCACAAGTGCATCACACTAAATGCAGAATCCTACTCTATCCTTCTACATCAATACTCGCAACAACATTTCCTCATGAGCTAGTTTAAATCTAAAATACACATCAGACATCCCCTCCACTCTGGCCTCCCACTTCCTCCTCTTTTTCTCAAACCTTCCAAAACAAGGACACTTTGGAACCATATCATCTGAGACACCAACATCAACCCCCACTCACAAGAGGAAACAAGCACAATTCCTGTATGATGCATGCTGACCATACACTGCATACACCACTGGATCAACATCAGCAACTCCCGTATCTCACATGGTACTATCCCCTCTGCACTAAAATCTGGAAAAACCTTCCCTCCGCAAATAACCGACCCTTCACCCCACCCTCACTGAAAACAACTGCCCCACCACAAAATCACATCACTACACATCCTCAATGACCTCCATAACATAACAGACAAAGCAGCCACATCCACCTTACACTCCTGGTCCTCTCCACAGCCTGACACCATCAACCATGGATCTTCCCTGTCTTCACTCCTCAGCCTATATTTAGAATCCCGTGAACAGACCCTTATTAACCACATCATCCATTGTCCACCAATATGCAGATGACACACAGATGCACTTCCAAATGTCAATTGCCTCGCAACACCATACCCTCTAGAGCAGTCTCACCACCATCACCACATAAATGGCAATCCACTTCCCTTAACTCAAATCGCACTCCACCCCTGTCAACTCCATAGGCCTCACTATCAACCTCCATCGTTACTTCACAAGCCACATGACTGCTGTACTAAAACATGCAGATCACAACTAGCCATCCTTTGCAATATCAGACACATCATTCCACTTGACAACTTCCACACTGCAGTTCAAGCAGTAGTTCTGTCTGAGTTGGATCTACGGAAGCACTCTCCTCACCAGACTCCCGATATAGCAGCTTTGCCATCCTGCAAACCATCGAGAGAGCATCAGCTACACTTATCCTGGAACTACCGAAACATTCACAAAACATCCCATCTCTGGCCAAACTCAACTGGCTCCTAGAGAATTGCCTTCAAAGGACTCTATATTAGATACAAATTCACCAACTTCTAAACCCCATCAGACCTTCCTAACAAACTGAAACCCATCATCAACACAAACACCAGCCAAGCAAGCAAATATCTACTACACATCCGATACTGCAAACTAACATGAACACAAAAGTTAGATTATGAAAGTGGGGTATTGTGGGATGTCCTTACTGCGACAGTATACTAATGCCGGTTAATCAGCTGAGAATCATGAACCAAGTCGCATCCAAAGTGTCAAAGGAGTTTTCCCCATCCTCCAGATTAAATCACTAAACAATGAGACACTCTTTTGAATGCGGCCACGAGAGGGGATCTTTACCCTATGAATTCACAAAGTGAGGGATCCTATCCCCAGACAATAGAGCATGAAGAGAAGCAAATGCTAATGCAAGGGCAATAATACAACGCTCTGGCACATGTCTGGTTTTGATAAAGGCCTTCTAGGCCGAAACACGGTTAACCAATAGACATGAAAAGTAACATTAAATGAACATGTGGCACATTCAAGAGTGTCTTCTTGATTAGTAACATGAACACAAAAACAAGCATTCACCCAGTGATCACCCAAAGCCTGGAACACCACACCACTTCACATCTGTACCGCACCCTCCATCACCACTTTCTGAAAAAGCCTCAAAATGTACCTAATTGCCCTCACTTAAAGCAGACCAACCACTTCCACTGCCTTCTCCAGTCTAAAATATTCCTCCTGCCCTGTACTGAAAATGTTTGTAACTTCTGTTTAACCTCTTACCTCTTTCAGTTTCGAGCCTCATAATGTCTTCTGACACTGCTAGGTATAGTCAGCACTGAAGAGAATAAAAATAAGATTAAAATAAAATGAAATGAAATAACGCCCCACTTTGTGACACCCAAAATCATCCTCAGCTACATTTGTAACCCTGGGATCACCCTTATGGCTAACATGCCAAGAAAACCTTGCCCTTTCCTATCCGAACACAGTAAAACACATGCCAACATATAGGGAATGAACAGGTGCTACTAACGTGCACTCATCAGCTCAACAGTCTTTCAGCTCCCATCTTTCCAGCTATCTCACTACCACCTACACCCCCTTGTTATTACAGTATTATGAACAGCAAAGCTAACATTATTGGCATAAGGGAGATAAACAAAACCACTTTACTTTAATTAAATACTCTGGGACTATTGTAATCACTTTTGGTTTACTTCCAAAGGCACAGGTCAAGTATGATATGATATGATATGATAGTTTATTTGTATAGCGCCTATACACAATGTGTTTCAAAGCGCTTCAAGGCAAGGGAGGGAACACGGGAAAAAACAATGACATTCTTACAGGCCATGAACAGTAAGGATGTGAAATTAACTATCGTACTCGGCCTGACGATATTTCAGATAGTGCAAGAGCTAAAACATAGATAAGGAAGGGAGGGGGAGAGTGGGAAGGAAATGGAAACAGACAGGCGACTACCGTGCTAGGCCTGACGACATTTCTGGTAGAGCCGGAAAAAAAAAACAAGAGGTGAGGGAGAGGGGTGCAGAAAGCTAGGGGAGGAACAAAACAAGCGACTATCATATTAGGCCTGACGACATTTCAGATAGTGCTGGAGGGGGGGTGGGGAGGAAAAAACTAGTAAGGGGAGGGAGGAGGAGACAGACGAGGTTGCTATCATACTAGGACCAGGGACAATTCTGATAGTAAGTGCATAGAAGAAAGTAAGGGGAGGAGATAGGAAAAGGGAGAAGGGAAAGGAGGAGAGAACAGAGAGTTAGCAGTCAAAAGAGTGGAGAAGCAAGAGGGGAGAGTGAATACAATTGCAGAAGTCAGTAGTAACACATAATGTTGCAAGCCAGGATACAAGATGAAGATGGGAACAGCATGATTCAGGGCCACCATGAGTACAAGATGCAAAAGAAGTTCAGAATGAGAGTTGAGAAAGGTTATTGCACCATGAATGAATGAAGTCCATAAAAGTCAAATCTAGCATTGTCCACAAGACGGTAATGGTGAAACCAGAATGTATCAGGACAGACTCCTGCAGATGTAGGCTTGAGTGGGGTCAGGGGGGAGCAGGGTAGAAGAATCAAGCAAAACAGGCAACACCTGTGTGCGAGAATGGGGGGGCACAAGGGAACATCACGGGGGGACCAGAGGGAGTAACACATGTTGGTGCATGCCTACCTGCTGTCTGAGCAGGGGGTCGGGCCCTGGGTCCTCCTGGTCCGAACAGGTCCAAACAGGAATTCCCCTTTTCTACGTCTGCCCTTCGCTTAGGACGCCCAGGCGAGAGATGCCCTTGATCTAATAGTTAAGCGCAGGAAGGAAGCGGCAGGGCTAAGAAGGTGGGTGGTGCTTGCTAAGTGGTAAAAAAGAGCGGCAAATAGGAAGGCACCAGGTGGGCGGGGCTTGCTAAGTGTTGAAAAAGAGCGGCAAACAGGAAGGCACCAGGTGGGCGGGGCTTGCTAAGTGGTGAAAAAGAGCAGCAAACAGGAAGGCTCCAGGTGGGCGGGGCTTAGACCAGGTGACCTAGATCCACTCGCACCTGCTCCCCATCTGCAAAAGAAAAGAGGCAAGAGGGCTGCTTAAGTAGGGGAAAAAAAGCAACAAACAGGAAAGCACCAGGTGGGCGGGGCTTGCTAAGTGGTGAAAAAGAGCGGCAGGCAGGAAGGCACCAGGTGGGCGGGGCTTAGGCCAGGTGACCTAGATCCACTTGCACCTGATCCCCATCTGGTAGGGGCATCAAGTGGCTTTAGGCAGCACCTTCAGGTTAGCTTGTTCTTTCAATCTGTCTGTAGCACCTTACCTTTCCATGGTTCATGGCATATTCCACCAACTGGGCACAGCAGGATGGATAGTGATAATAGGCACTCATGGAGTAGCACTCGATTCTTCTGTCGAGCTGCACCCTTGCTCCTGTATTGGCGTGGGAAAAGGCTCTGCAGAAGAGTAGATAATTGCACCTTTCTGCAAACCTCCTTTGGACGGGACTCCTACTTGGGCTGCAGCTCATGTGAAGACACAAAACTGTGATTTTCCTTCAAGGTGGATCTTAGGTTGGCACCCCTTTCCTCAAACTAAGTATCTGGTGAACCCCACTCTGTGCCTTAAATGGAGCTCCAAAGTGCTGTGTTGCAGAGATTGCTTCTTTCCTGTTGTTCCCAGAACATGGTTGTATGGGAGGGTGTAGTATTAGTGATGCCATCGGCCAGCTGCATTGTAAATGGCAAGCAGTTTGAAGGTTGTTGGGTTATCCTAGGGGTTAATGCATGCAAGTCTCTGATGACTCTATATGTCTTTACAGAGTCGATGAAGCGGTGGATGCCCAGTGGGGAAACACAAACAACAGACAAGCAAGACCAGCGAGGAGCAACAAAGGCAGGTTAGTATGGAAGTAGCATGCGAGAGAGGTGCCTGAACCATGACCCACTGTTTATGCTGTTCCATTTCTTATTCTGTTCATTTTTGTCTCCTGTAAAGGCTGGTTCTAATGCTCAGTTCCAGGTGGGTCGTTGATGTAGTAAAAAAGCCATGTGCGGCACGGCTCCATAAAACAAGCATGTAAGCATTGTGTTTTTGGCAATACACGGCACAGAAACAATTGAGGCATGGCTATTAATAGTTTGTGCCCATAAGATGGCCCCTGAGATTTGGCAACTGCTAAGAGCTGTAGTTCTCAACCCTGTCTGTCTACTGTTTGTGCATGGACCTGGAATGGCTCATGGAGAACAAAGGGAAAGGCATTGTTTGCCTAAAGTGAAGGCATCATGAAGTTAGACACAGACAACAGATTCACTTTTCTAAAATATAACTTTTATTTCTCAAATGTCAGGATGGAGTAAGGTCTAACTTGCCCTATGATAAAGTGTGATTTCTCTACCTAAACAAACTAAGGATAGTCTGTGTTGTAAAGTTCAATTTAAAAGTCTGGCTGTGTCCAAAACCTACACTTGCCCTCACAACTAATTCTATACAATGTGTAGGGATGCCAGCAACCAAAGAAACAGCGTTCAAGGTAAAGTTCTGAGCTTCTTCCAGCTCCTGGTATGTTTTCCGCTTCTTTTTCCGCAGACTTAAACAGTTCCACAAAAAGGTCTTGGAGTTCCCTTCCTCGAGTTCAACAAAGTTCCAAACAACCTCTGGGTTCCCTTCCCCAATATCCACAAAGTACTAATAAACCTCTGGGTTCCATTCCCCAAGTTCAACAAAGTTCCATAAAACCTCAGTGTTCCGGTTCCCAAGTTCAACACAGTTCACAGTTAATTCAACTCTGTTAGCTTTCAGTACGAATGGTATTCATTTCGGCTTCCTAAAATTTTGCCTGGCTCGTCTTTCTTTTTTATTCACTTCCAGACTGATGAAACAAAACAAAACAACTTCAATCTCATTGTTTTCCTTGGATCACTCCAAGTAGGGTTTACTCAGTCTAGGCACAGTGGTCAGACCACACAGACCACTCATCACAGGTCACGCAACCGATAACCCTTGGCACTTTATAATGTTCATTGATTCCCATGGGACTACTTTGCCACCATGTGTTTCCTTTCTGAACTTGTGACATTAGTCCATTTGCACTCTTGTTTCTTCTTGTCAAATTCTTTACTCTGCCAACACTTGCTTTTCATAGTCTTCACTTTGTTGTATGTGCTCCTTGTTATCACCTTGCTTATACATTAACCAATAGTGCTTCTTATTTGCTGTTCACATGATTCACCAAATCTCATTATCGTTTTCACTTGGCTTTTCACTGTCACATTGATTATACATTTGTGTTCCTCAATTTCACTCTATTCATAAATACACATCACTTTCTCTCCATTCATGCAGTATTTTCGTTTCACTTGTGCATAACTTTTCTTTAGTTCGGTATTCAATATTCGTTAAGTACTTGGTCATTCTCTCGACACTTAATAATGTCTCTCAGGTCTCCAGAACCCTTCATTATATACATGTATTTGTTTGGCCCTTTCTTTGGCCCAGATTAATCCCCTGGAGTGTCACAGTTCAAGTGCTCTTTCCTTGTCACTCACTGGTATATAGCAGCTCCTTCGGGTGCTTGGGTGGTCCTCTTCTATTTTCGTTTGCTCCCCTCTCTCACATCGGGAGAATCGGCAAGCCTTGATTGCCTCTTCCTGATGTTAACGCTGCCTCCTGCTGCAAAGGGGCAGCTTCTGTGCCCCCCAGTTACAGCTGGGGACACACAGCTCAGAGCTCTGCATAGCTCTGGATTCTCTTGCGGCTCTCTCCAACCTTGTTATCCTTCCCACTCTCCTGCAGCTGCTGGTGTCCTTTTGACCGGCTTCTCCACTCCATCCTGCACCAGGGCGTCCTGCCTTCCCGGTCGTTTCCTCTCTCTCATGTGGGTCCCTCCCATTTGTATGCACCTGTAACCTGTTAAGGAGTCTCAGGTGCAAGTTCTTTGCCTGAGAACTACAATTAACTATTTATTGGGACATGCCGGACTTTCAGAATGGGGATCTACAGTCTTCTTACTTGTTCCAGTACCAAAGTGGTGTCCATAGATGGAAGTGTGCATTCCTCCTCCCAGTCTTAAAGAGGCCTGAATGGAATATATGTGGAATGTGTGACAGTGAGGATGAGTGGTAATATGAAGGTTGGGGCGGGGGTAGGATGCATTTTGACAAGGGAGTACCCTCCACCCAGGTAATCCTCCCTCGCATATCCACCCCAGGGTCAGGATCTAGTAGCAATGGCCTTTTCTAGGTCACATGAGAAGAGACCTAGAAGTGAAGATGCCCTCTGTCTTCAAAAGGGGTATTGCTCCCCAGGGACCAGCCCTTATTAACATAAATTACCCAATTTCACCCACTTACAGGTCCGCTCGTGCCAAGCAATGAACTCATGCTAGAGAAATGACACCTTCAGTATAAATTTAACATTTATTAGACATAACAGAATATAGCAGCAATTTGGAATTCAAGAAAATCACAAAGCTCATTAGAGAAACACAGTCTCACATCCCTTCGATGTTATTAATAGTGCTGAGAGATCCCGGCCATCAAAAACTAACTGCTTGCTCAGCTAGCTCTGTAGATGACAGCGTTACAAGGAGCTGCCTAGGTCATCTTCCGGGCCCTTGCATGAAGCGAGTCCGCGGATGAATCTCTCACGGTGTCATGGGTGCATGTGCATTTTGTAATCTCGTGCTGCCAGTCACTGTTCCAGCACTTTCTAAGTGCAAAAACATGTCCACTGATGGGAAATCCCAACTTGCTAATTCCCAAGATGCTCCTTTCCTCCCTCCCTTGGAGCCCATCTGCGAAAGCCCAAGAATGTTTGTTATCAGTGAGTATGCAGCAGTACCATTCCTTACCATGCGAAAGAGGATTTTTTTAATAAGCCTGGCAGAGCCACTGTAGTGAAGAGAGGAGCTGAAATAATATGCATTGCAATTAACCCCTAGTGAGCAAGCTTTACCGGCTAGTGCTTCACCAGCTAGTGTCATAGTGCCTTGACTACAAAGCCTGGCTATCCAAGCGCTACAATGCTTTAAGCACTCAAATACAGGTCTCTGTTAGCTACTAAACTGGGGCCTCTGCCCTGCCTTTCTATGCACAATGCAACCTTCCTTTGCTTTGAGGCTTGCACCTTCAATGTAGCTCTTCGTACTACTCAGGAAGGTGCTACTATCACAACACATTACTAAATTCACCTATAAAGATCTGTTTCAGCATTTAGCACATACTTTGAATAAACTATTAGTCTTATCTGTTCATGCAGCCCTCTAATGGACCTAATATGTGATATGGTTAACTCTGCTGGCTAACACACCCGCAAAATTGCATGAAAATGAAGGAAAATGCATTTTCCTTTCCAGTACACCCTCAGATCCCTCACATACCCTTCCCCTAAGAATAAGGATTCCCACACAAGGGACACATGCTGGTTGGGCCTTCGAGTCATCTTTTCCCTGGTGTGCCGCGTCTACACTTAAGAAAACAATACTTTCTTCCCCTTTGGTCCACTGTTCACAATTGGGAGGTTCTAGGTTCTTTGAGTGGGGGAGTCTAGCTCTATGAGTCTTTAATTTGATTTCACCCACCTGGGTAATACAATGATCGAACTGGGGCAAATTAGTTCCCAGCCCTAATTGGACTGGCAAATTGGGAATTAAAGCCAGTACACAGTAAAATTCTGTACCCAAGATGGTCATGGTTAAATGGGCTTGTGAGTAGTTTTCAATGTGGCAATGCACAAAGCCGACTTTCTTTTCACTTATTCTCCTCCAAATTTTTGGGAAGCAGTTCTGAAGTGAAGGGAGGGTGGGGAGAAAATTTGGCGCTTCCGGGCGGGAGAAGCAGCCAACTGGTTCCATGGAACGGAGGCTTAGATCAGTAGTTCAAGCCGGTTATCCATGGAATTTGATTGGCTGCTCCCTCTGCCCGAGTGCTAATCAGCACTGGTGTGTATGACTTATTCCATCATTATTTCCATGCTTTGTTTTACAGGTATTGAATAATCACATCTATAGCTTGCACTCAACATCATTTACATACAAATCAATTGTTAAGGGGAAGATACTTTCTAGGAAGCATGGGATTCACAGATTTTAAAGTTATATGTTTAACCAGTAACAGTTTCTGTAATTATCTCAGTCTCTGGCATCAGCTCATCATTGTTCTCTCTGTCTCTCTCTCTGTCTCTCTCTCACTCTCTCTCTCTCTCTCTCTCTCTCTCTCTCTCTCTCTCTCTCTCTCTCTCTTTCCCACTCCAATTATTGATTTGAAATGAACAACTGAATATGTTCACAATGAACATTTCAATGTGTTAATGTGGGCTAGCCTTTTAACTTACTCTTATGTACAAATGTGTGCATTGCAATTCACGTGTGAACTATTTGCTCTTTATCTCTGGAACACCTCTTCTGGGGACAACATTTTTTGGGGGTTTTGATTTAATATTATCTTGTGTGTTCTGTGATACATACAGCCTTGAAAAAAACCGATAAGGGTCGGAACACGTGTTGTCTCATGCAAGTCTTTCATGTCAACCAGTTGCAATATATGTTTTCCTGTTAATAATTATATACTAATAATTCGTTTTGTCATCTTTTGGTATAATATATATGACTTACCAGCGTGCTAATGCCAGAAGTTTTTTTGCTTATGAATGGCTTAGCACCTCTCCCTCACCTTGGCAGACACAGCTAGGTACTACTCACAGTAGAAAACATATACACGTGGTATTGTACTTATACAGCACAGTGGATCATATGTTTGAGTGCCCCTAACACTGACTAATAGTTCAGATATGTTTCATTGACCATATGTAACCTCCATATATGCCATGTGGCTTCACATGTTTTAATCGCAACAATTTGCGATGCAGCTATTTTAACTAGGGTGGCTTCACCCTGGCCGTTTATGGTGATTTATTTTTAATGGGGGGACCCTCCCAGCTGCCCATCTTAAATACCCCCACCTCACCCTGGCACCAAAACCACTACACAAACATATAAATATATATTTGTTTCTTTAAAGAAAACACAAAAAACGGCCAGGATGAAAACAGCCTGGTTAAAATTGACACAAGTCAAACATGATAACCAGTGCCATGTACATTCTGCTACTATGGTCAGCCAGCTCCTGCAGAAGGTCACGCAAAACAAGGACATTGGGCATCATTATCACTATGCCTGTCCGGTAACAGCAGTGCCGGTAGGCCTACTGGCACTGTTGTTACCAGACCGGCACAGTACGACTCTGCACCCACCTGCAGAGATTCACGGATGCAATGGTATCGTTATTAACGGTGCTGTTGCTTCCATGGTCCCCATTCCCATTGAGTCCTCAATGGGAATGGGGATTTACAATTTACTGGAGCCTGACTTCCCGGAATGCCATGGTTGTAACCCCCGCACAGTTGTTTGAAACAGTTGATCCATTTAATCAACTTTAATCATTCAAATATTGCTTTCAACTATCCTAAATTACCTTGAGACTTAACGCTTCCTTTGTGGATTGTTTAGGGTGTAAGAGCTTGGGAGGTGTTGGGTGCAGGTCCACAACAGTAGGGGGATACAGATGGTGAGAAAGCAGTAACAGTTTACTAATGTTCACAATGAGCGGTGATCTAATGGTTTGAGCAGCACGTCAAATGGAGGCCCTCCTGGAGAAAGATGCAGTAACTACCAGCATTCTCATGGGTGTGGACAATGGTGTGTCAGATGATGGAGATGAGAGGAGCTTAATCAACCGCATTGCATGTTGTGGAAACTCTTTCTAGTGATTGTGACCCATCTGCTCGCATGGTGCAGAAAGACAATGGAGACTACATACTTGTGAGGAAGGGAATTGGAATTTGGGATTGGCCTGTTTTGTGTGCCTTTAATTACATGCAGTGACTTTGTGCAGAAGAAGGATGGCTGCTCAAGGGCAACGTGCTTGCCTTGGGAACAGAATGATGCTATGAGTCAGGGCCCAGGTTGAATATTTTGGTCAGGTCAGCTCAACCGTTCACCACCCACCCCAGATTGATAAATTGAGTACCACATAATGGGTAATAAATAACATCAGTTATCAAGTGCTCTGAAATTGGATTTCAGGTGACAGCCATGCTATATAAAACAGCAGAAGTATTATTAATTGTAATATTATCTCTGACATCAACATATTAAGCAATTGCAGTTGCCATAGCAAAAATGGCAGCCATGATTGCTCTATTTGTTTTTTCTGAAAATTGTTGGAGCAGGAAAATGATGGCATTCTGTTGGAATCATTGCTGGTTTGCAGGGATCAGAATGATGGTCTCTGCGGTTCATGCAGGATTTCTACATTGTGCGGGATTATTTTATGTACTTTTGACTTGAAAACGGCTGGATGTCGATAAAAATTACAGTTGTCATGTTTTGTATTCCACATCTGCCTTAATAAAATATATATATATATATTCAGTAAAAAAATCTTTGTTAAAGGGACGTTATGGTTAAGTTGCGCTACTAAAAACCTATGAAATTCAGTGAAAAAACTTTGTTAAAGGGACGTTATGGTTCAAAGTAAAACCGAAAAAAAACCTGAATTTCGACAGTTATGGTAAGATAAGCAACCATAGACCATAGGCTGTACTTAGAACCATAACGTCCCTTAAACAAACTTTTTTTAATATCACGCAAACAATATACAATCATGGCGTGCAAAAACCAACTTCTCACAGATGGCTTTACAACGAATGTTGCAAAGTAAGAATTTATGCTCGTTCACAGTGAAGGTCAGCTGCTTTTGTTTTTTTCTCAGGCCCCGGAGAGGCTCACGAAGCGGACTATAAGGTTGTATTGTGTTTTGACCCTGACAGACAGAGATTGTGATGAAAGACTTCTCTTGAAGGAGTGTTGCTAAAACGTAAGAGAAGATAAGGATGAAATTTATGAAACAAAACCACTTTTATATATTATATCACTATGCGAAAGATTGTTGGCACACGCGGAGTCGTATTTTGGGACTGCACCACTCGTAGACAATGGACATTGCAATTTGCAATTGTACTGTAAGTAACCCTTTAGATTACTTTATACCAAATATAATTACAATAGCGTAGCATTAAAGACCGCTCAAGTTGAACTTGTTCGTTGAAAGTGGCATAATGTTTTCTACCGCGCACTATCACCGCCGAATTGATCCCCTGTCGTTTAGAGGGCTCTGAAAAAGGCAGACGACACAGGGTGGGTTAATAGAAATAATTTAACCGGTCTATAGGCGGTCAAGCGCTCTACTCGCTGTGCCACTTCACTGTAGCCTGTCAAGTGGCACAGCAAGTACAACGCTCGCTTTGACATCCGTGCACAGCTTGCTAACGCAAGTTTGAATCCCGGCAAGGCCAAACTCAGCCTTTCATCATTCCGTGGTTGAAAAATGAGCACCACACACCGTGGTTAATAATAAGCACCGCTTAGATACCTCACGGTTCTTAGCGCTATATGAATGGGAAAATATTATTATTAACATACTCCGTTGCACTATCTTCGATAGCAAATAGTTTCACGCCCTAATAAATAAAATGATGATTTTTAATGAAGATCGGCTGGTGAGACTAATTTATGTTTTTTAAAACAGGTATGTGGCCCCATTTTGCCTATGTCACGATTTACAGACTCCAGCGGATGGGGGCTTCAACTGCCAGGTGCAGGTCCAAATATGCAACTTCATGACCCTCACCATTTTATGGGACAATCGCCAAGGACCAATATGCCCTTACGCAGTACTAGCGGCTACAAACAACATACCAACCAATAGGGTGGTCTAATGGCTCGTTTTTGGAGCAACCTTCCGATTATTAGAGCGACCATTTACTGCTTTTATAATAAACCAACAGCCTATCTACCGCAAAGGAACAACGCGTGGCTCAAAATAAACTTTTGCTGATCGACAGCAGAGACAATAGCAAATCGCTGAATATTCACTAAACATTTCATGTGAAATAAATGTACTTTACCAAATGTACAATCCTGCTGTTTACTTTTAAACCACAGTTTCATATTCCGAATTGTGGCACACTGAGTTGTAAGCTGATCTAACACCCTCTGTACCGCAAAGGAACATTGCGTGCCTCAACATGAACTTTTGCGGATCGACAACAAAGACAAATGCAAATTGCTGAATATTCTCTAAACATTTGATGTCAAATAAATGTACTTTACACAATTTACAATCTTGCTGTTTGCTTTTAAATTACTGTTTCATATTCCGAATTGTGGCGCGCTGTGTTGTGACATAATATGTGTTGTCTTCCGGGTTCTGTGTAAAGTCACTTAGGACTGGAGAGGACTGGGCGCGTTTGATGATGCACCCTGTAACGTCACGGAGAGAGGCGGGGAATATGAAGGCTTTGATAATATCAGGCTTAGGGGCGGGAGATATGATTTAGTGTCGCAAAAGCAAGTCAGAAGGGTCAATAGCGCCAGTCATAGGATTATCACATAATGTCGGCGCACACCAGCCGGATTTATTGTTTCTTTAGTGGACAAAAAGTCGGTTGACACCCATAGGAAATTGTACTATTAGCGGACAAAAGGAGTGGTCTTAAAACACTTTCACCCTGACAATGAACAATACAAACAACGTTCTCAGAACACCCCCATTTTGTGTAATTGCAACCATTTCGGGACAACGCGAGTGTTCTTAGAACACATTCAACTAGACAGATTACAATATGGACAGCGTCCTGAGGACACGCCCAGTTTGTGTATTTACAAACAATTAAGTACACCGCGAGTGTTCATAGCTCATTTTTACGAACAAAAATGACACATAATCCGTCCTCTAAACACCCCACCGTTTCGTTTATTTACAAAATGTCAGAACAGCCGTGTTCTCCGCGGACAAATCGAACGCAACAAAAATGTCTAGCACATAAAAAAACAAAACATTGAACCTATCTCATACTCCCCCACCCTCCCCAAACACTCTTACACACCAACACAGGGTACTAAATACAATTTTTTATCCACATTTCACCACGCTGTACGCGGTCGCCGGCGAATACAAGATGGCGGGCGCCACAGAAAATCTGACGCGCTCCACGCCCCTCGCCGTCCAATCAGCGAACACGTCACATGTCCGTGGACATGACGCAAGGCCATGGGCCAATTTGGGTGCTGTCCGCAGAGCGAACAGGGAAGTCCGTCAGCGAAGCGAACACAGATATCACTAATTTTTTTGCCTTACATTTTGGTCATTTTTAAAAAAACTACTGGACGGATTTACACCAAATTTGCAAAAGCACGCTTTTGGGACCAGGCCGCGGCTCCTGTCGCAAATTTGGTATAAATCCGTCCAGCGGTTCGGGCTGTAGCCGTGCGCAAAGTTTTTTCCCATTCAGTCTATGGGAAAAAAAAAAGTTTTGGGACCCCCCTATAACTTTTCCCCCCCTGGACGAATCCTCACCAAACTTTGCAAAACAAATTCAGAGTTGGCCATATACTTTTTTTTGCAAAGTTTGGTGAGGATTCGTCCAGGGGGAGCGAAGTTATAAGCCACCCAAAAAGTGCTCTTCCTATGGAAACACCAACTTAACCATAACTACATGGCCACTACCGTGGCCATGTAATATATATGTATATATTTGTGATGTCATCTTTGATGTCCTGGATGTTAGTCTTAGCAGTGCACGGTGGCGCCCCGAGTTATGGTTGCTTAGCTTACCATAACTGGCGAATTTCAAGGGTTTTTCGGTTTTACTTGGAACCATAACGTCCCTTTAACAAAGTTTTTTCACTGAATTTCATAGGTTTTTAGTAGCGCAACTTAACCATAACGTCCCTTTAACAAAGTTTTTTTCACTGAATTTCATAGGTTTTTAGTAGCGCAACTAAACAATAATGACTTTGACTTTATATACATGTCATATGGAACTGACTAGATCTCTTCTTATGAACTTGATGTCCGCGAACTTATTTAATGTTTGCGGACATGTTCGGAGAACAGTACCACCACCTAAAAACTCTGGGGAGGTATGTGTAATAGTTATATCATAACATAGGAACATTTAACAAATTCACAAAGCAGCACACATACAAAGTATATGTAGTAATACTTAAAAAATGTTACCCATATATGTAACACACTAACCATTCATGTAAATACAATATGTTTTAAAAAGGAATATACCAAAAGAAGATAAAGTGGCTTCCACCATAATTACCTCACAGACGCTCCACAACCAACAGCAAGACCAGACGTATACACTACTGATTACATATTTCACCAGACATAGTAAGTGCACTTCTTTTTACTCATATATTTATAAACTTTCTATATTAGAAAAAAAAAACATATTACTTTTTTGTTTTCTCACAGAAATGTGTAGTACTCTCGACTGGCTAGAGGAGCATTTCCCACGAGAGGAAATGTTAGAAAATAGTCCACCTAATGGTACACTCTTTACTATATAAACCAATTAATAAATATTATTTTGTATACATTTAACATATACATTTTTTTTTTATTTCAGACCATACAAAATTCCAAGCATCTCACAACAACAATTAGAGGATATCACTCTACAGCAGATTCATCAGAAAATGGACGACCTTATGCAAAATTTTATGGATTTGAAAAACTTTGTGGAAAATTATGTGAAACCCCCAACAGCACACCATTGTCCAACCTGCACTTGTCCCCCCTCACCCTATCCCACGCAGTTAACCCCAAACCCTGTCTATGGTCCAAAGCGTTTCGATGAGATTTCCATCCCTTCTTCACCTGATCCCAGTTATCTAGAAATCCCTAATTCTCCTGTTTTTGTTTCCGTTTCTGCCCCACCTTCCCAGTCATAATTGTATATATATATGAAATAAAGTTACTTTTCTTATATTGTGTTGTAATTACTTTCAGTTCCTTGTAATAAAACCAATTTAGGTGTCCACGGACACTGCGGTGGTTCGGAAATGTTCGTAAAGAAACGAAAATGTAACTGTCCTGAGGACACTACATCTGTCCGTAATGTTCTCATGCAAGTTCAAAATGTTCTAAGAACACTCGTAGTCTCCTGAAATGTTCGTAAAGAAACAAAAATTAAAGTGTTCTAAAGAACACTATATCTGTCCGTAATGTTCGCTATCAACTTAAAACTGTCCTAAGAACAAAATTGGTGTCCTGAAATGTTCGTAAATAAACGAAAATGATGTGTCCTGAACAACAGTACAACTGTTCGTAGTGTTCGCTACCCAATTGAAAGTGTTCTAAGAACACAATTGATGTCCTGAAATGTTTGTACATAAACTAAATTACACGTGTCCTGAAGAACACTATATCTGTCCTTACTGTTCGCTACCAAGTTTAAACTGTTCTAAGAACACACGCGGTGTCCTGAAATGTTCGTTTCACGTGTGACGCACTTTTAATTACTTCAGAACCCGAACAGTGTCCGTAGGACATCAATGCGCATGCGCTAACCAATCTCTGTGCACTTGGTGTCCTGCGGACAGGCGCTTCCTTCGCAGACTAGTTCGCAAACAGATCATATGACCGCGCCCACGCTCATCGTGTGTCCTGAAATGCGGACACTGTTCGTGTCCCCGAACAATTTAAAAGTACATTTTCAGTTAATCCATAATATTTTTCAATAAAATCTCACCATGCCACAAGACCCATCTGTGTTCGATCTGTCCGCGCACAGTGCGCATGTCCGCGGACCGCGCACAAGCACCCCTATAAAAGACCACGCCCAAGAGCTTATTCCCATTGTGTTTCTGGCTATTCTTCAGAACACAGTGATTTTTGCTGCCACCTGCAGACTACAGCATCATCGACATGGCATCCTTGGCTGCTGAACTGCCACTTGGTGCTGCACCTGCTTCAGCACCACCACCACCCCCTCCACCACCACCACCTCCCCAAGGGCCTGAAGAGGGGAACAGGACTGAGGATGCGGAGGAGGAAGAAGAGGATGATGAGAATGAGGTAGAGGAAATCCCTACTACCCGCACTAGGCGTGAGTCTTGGGTGTGGCGGTTATTTAGCATTCATGGGAATGGTCCTAAGGCTCGTGCGAACCATGTCACCTGCAATGAGTGCAAAATGATACTCAGTCGCGGGAAGCACGGTAACTACAGCTTTGGGACCACTACTACGAAGCGACACCTGAGGTCATTTCACTCTGGGGCTATTCGCAGGGTTGTACCTTGCGAAGAACCTAGCAGGTTGATTTCCTCTACTTCATCCTCTGTTTCTGATCCTGTCACCACAAGGACCACCTCTGTGGGACAGCGTCTTTCTCAAGCTGCCTCACAGGCCATACAGAATGCTGATGACCCTTACCTTTCGAGGGTCACAGTTGTATGTATGTACTGTGACACAGTACTCTGCAGGGGGGAGCGACTTCGGAGTGCTTTTGAGACTATCGTCTCAGAGCACGAGAAGACCTGCTCACTACCCAAATACAACCCACTCTACATCTTCCTCTCTCAGCTCACCCTTTCTTATCCCTGTGGTTGGTGTCCCCCCCTTTACCCTCCTTTACCCTCCTCTCCTAGTGTGTCGTGTCTGAAAAACCAAAAAAAATACAAAATTACAAAAATCAAAAAAAAAATAAGGCTCTTTTCAGAGCCGCCTTTCCCAGTTAAAAAATAGAAGTGAAAATAAATGAAGCAGGGCTCTTTGTATTTTTTAGAAGTCCGCGGACAGTTCGCGAACATTAAAAAAATTGGGTTACTACTCCATCACAAACATTGTAATTTTCTCTGGAAAGAAGTGGTGGCTCTGAAAAGAGCCTTTGGGTGTGTTTGTAAGTCAACAATTGTAAATACTTAACATCTACTTCAAAATCGTTGTTGTAATTCCAAAAAAGGTCGCAATGCATTTTGTACATTTCTCAGAAAAATCTGATTGCCAGCATAAGTAAGATGGACTCCATCTCTGCGAAAAATATATGTACTACAAAACATAATATTTTCATTGTGAAAAGAAGACATGCCAAAATCTCTTAGAAAGCCACAAACAGCCTTATTAACATTGCGCCTTGCTTTTTCCATTTGTGGACCAAATGAAGAAGAAGGAAGCCACATTTGTCTCTGCGCAATCTGTGAAAATATCACTTGAGAATTAGGAAACATGTCCATAACCTTCCTCAGTCCTTCTTTCATAGCAAATTGCAAAAAAATTCCAGTCACATGTCCTAAACTGTTCCCTCCACAATGAATTACAATTATGTCTGGATGTTGCTCTGTCTCCAAAGTAGCACAGAGAGGTAGCAAGTCCAACCACTTCATTCCACGCACTCCATGCCAGTGTACTTCCACATGTGGGAATCCAAGATCTACAGCTACTCCACAGCTTTCTGCATGCACCTTCAACCAATGTATCCACGAAACTCCTAAAATCCAAACAATCTGTTTTCTGAAACACACAGCCATAGCTATCTTTTGTTCTCTCAGCAAAAAGAGTATCTGAGAAAATCTCTCCTGGCACAACACACCCACCAGACTTTCCTGACCAATCCCTTTCAGTGCTTATTCTCATTTGCATGACTTCTGAACCCAAAAATCCCCGGATGTAACTCCCGATGTCCGAGAACTACCGCCATGTCCGCGGACATATCGTAACATGAACAGCCCTTCTACCATTTCCACTACACTCTCTCTGCCATTACCTCATTGGATGTACCTCAAAAATCACATGACCATGCACCAATCACATTCAAGACCTCTACATCTAACTGCATCATCATAGATCAGCACTACAAATGTACTCTGAATCTCTCTGAGTACAAGTGTCATAACATTGGCAAGCAGCATCTACCACAAATACTGTGCAAGTCTTCAAGATTTCTACTTGCAGCTCCATGCATATCCATATGCATGAACACAAACTTCAGGTATGCATATTTTCTGTATAGTAGATGACATAGCTCTCAACCATTTTTGTTTTACAGGCGGGTGAAATCACCCGATTTTGTTTTTGGCGAGTGAGACGCCCACTGGAATGAATGGGCGTGCAGGAGGCTTGGCGGGTGAGTCTGCCCTTTACAAGGCGTGTGACACCCGCCAAAAGCGTGTGAGTTGAGAGCTATGGTAGATTAACACATTTTCAAACAGACTTTTGCCTTGTAAAATCTGTAAAATGAATTTACTGTACTTTTTTCAATTTCCTAAAATCAACTATCACTTATAAACCTGTATACTTTTTACTTTCTTTATACACACACACTCAAATCATGTTAAACTAACATTTTTTAAATGAAATATATAGACTACATATATTCAAACAAAATTGCATGCAAACACAATCTATGTTTAAACCTTTATAAAAATACTTATACAATTTCATATTTTTTGTTTTTATTTATTTATTTACTTAATTACTTTAAATTAGACATGACATTAAGGCGCTATTACCTAGAACAGTTTACTTACAGAAATAGTGGTATTCACTAATATATTATACATTTCACAAGACATAGTAAAGATATTTTATTTTTGCTACAGTTAGTCATTCAATACAATTTGTTCATTAAGAACATATCATATGTACTGAACTGATGCACTGTATCTTATGTAAATAAATTAGTTTAATTGTTTTACAGAAGGCACTGAGGATTTCAATTATAAAAATCAATATCTAAATTAAAAACAGTGCTATATACAAACAAAGTTACTAATTTGAAGCTTTTACAGTTGCAGTGAAGACCAGTTTCCTGAAAAGAAACAGCCAAACTCGAAGAAGAAAGAAAAACTAAGAAGTTACCTGTTAATTTAAAAAAAAAGTAAGTAAAATATCACCATAATATTTATATTATTAATCAAATATACTATAACATTAATACGAGCTATTTTGGTTTCTTAAAATAGAGATTTTGTACCATTTTGTCCAAAAATGTCTATGTCTTAAACAGCGATTTACAACCAGAATGGCCCACAAATTTCTATTTTTGGACACACAGATTAGCCAACTGAACCACTACAATTTTCATATTATAGAACAAACAACTGTTTTAATTGTATACATTAGATTTACTATTTGTACTTTTCCACACCACTAGCTTACTTTTTTTTTTTCATCTGAACCCCAGTTTAGTAACACATAAATTCAAGAATACTTATCCCTACTAGTTTTAGTTCCCAATGCACAATCACACACCATTACATACATCTTTATCATCTTACTCAAACACTCATGCACACAGCACACATACATTCCAGAACACCCCAACCCATATCTTCTTTATTTTTTTCAACAGACCCTAAAGAATGCCTACCAAAAGACAACTCCGTAGAAAGCAACGCAAAATTAGAGCAAATGAAAATAAAGGTGTCCAACATAAGCATCCATCTCTAGCAGAATTTGTAAAAAAAGTTAAAACAAAACAGCTAATACAATCATTTAGTGAAACACAAGAAGTTTCAAGTACAACAACTTCGCTTCCTGTATCAAAATGTAAAACAAACCAAAAAACAATTAACAGAAAATCAGCTATCAGTACAGATAAAACGGTATCCAGTCATAATTTAGAATACAATATATTCGAAAGTAAAAATGTCGAAAATATTTAGTCGAAAAACAAAAATGTCGAAAAACAAAAATGTCGACTTTTTTTCGACTTTTTTCGATTTTATGTGTTAATAATAAATATTTTATTAAACTTTTTTTAAAAAATAATTAAAGGTATTTCCATGGGGGGTGGGGGTGATGGGGAGGATGGGGGGGGTTGGGGATAGGGGTTTGGGATGGTTTTTTAAATAATTAATTAATTATTTAATATTATATTAAAGACTTTTTTAAAATAATTAAAGGTATATCTATGGGGGGTGGGGGGGATGGGGAGGAGGGGGGGGGTTGGGGTAGGGGTAGGGGTTTGGGATGGGGGGGCTGGGGGGGCTGGGGGGGGACCCCCCCCATAATAAAAAAAAAAAAAAAAGAGTGTTTTGGGTTTTCAATTTTTTTTTCGACATTTTTTTTTCGAAATTATGACTTTTCCTATTATATGTATGTTTTTTCGACTTTTTTACATTCGACATTTTTTTTCGACATTTTTGCTATTCGACATTATGTTTTCGACTTTTTGACTATAAACCAGATAAAACTACTTCTTCAAATTTTAATATAGTGCAAAGTAAGCATACCAAGAAAAGTATTTTAGCCAAAATATACCGTCACAAAGTCCTTCAAAATCTTATAAAAACAGGAGAGAAATCAGGTTCAAAGCTTAAAACCTATCGTAGGAAATTAATCTTAGAAGCATTGATGGACAGTGCAATTCTTCTCAAAAGAAATGTATTTATTTTACTGTTAAACAAAATGAAACCACTAACAAAACTAATAACTAAATTACAAAAAAGACTTCTCAATAAGCGAAATGTCAACAGAAAGAACTTCTTAAGTATCTGCGGAGGTGAATGGAATCACACTACGATCACAGAACCATATTTTAATGAAGAAGCATACAAACAAAAGCAAACGAATACAATTGCCATAAATAGCAGTGGTCGAGGTTATGAAAAAAGTGAATAATACCATAATGGAACAAGAAGTACTCATTACAAAAATATGCCCTGAAAACTTAGAATTACCCCTCCATTCAACTGAATCAGAACGTCTAGTGTACAAATGGCCGTGCACGTCAATGTGTAACATTCCCAAACAATGTTTCAAATCTTTACACCAATTCCTCAATAAATATGTAAAAAGCAAAGACAAAATCAAAATTAAATTACTGCAAAATATAGATACCTGTCCAGTGCGCAAGGACACAGGACTACAAGGACATTCATTGGCCTGCATTACAGGACCTACTTGTAAAGCCACTTTCCATGATATCAAAAGGATATCAACACATCATTCAACTATAAGAAATCTAGTCTATAAACTGTACTATGCTAAAAGTCCTGCTTTAGCACTAGCAAAGTTAAATAACATCCTTCTATATGGTACAGCAAAAGACCTACTTGAAGAAATTCACTATATCCAGAAAAAATATTTTGGATGTGAAAGCCATTTACAGAATGAAATAGCTTTAAACCAATTAAGCAACAATTCTAAACATGGCAACCTTTTGCTAAACACATACAAAAAAGAAATACTAAAATTTAAAAGTACATCAGCTGAAGTACCAAACCATGTATGTGTATGTTGTCGTAGAATTTTTTATAAAAGTAACACAAAAACTGTGGACCTATCATACAAAATAGAAGACAATGAAGATTCTAAATTGTTTGAATTAGCTCTCTACCTTCTAGCAGAAAACAAATATGAAATAACTGAGCCATTAATACTTTGCAGTTATTGCACTACAAAACTTGCCAACAACCAAACTCCTTCACGTTCTATCACAAATAATTTGGAATTATACCCAGTACCAAAACCTCTACAACAACTTAATTTATATGAGAGCATCATAATTCAAACAGTACACCCATTTCAAGCAATAATACGCCTTCAACCAAAAACAGCAAAATTACCTCCCTCTGAATTGGTAAAAGGCATTCGTGGAAAAGTAGTTTATTTACCATTAAATCTAAAAGAAAATGTGCATACTCTAGGAGTGCAACGTCCAATGCAGCAATCTTTAATTATATTAGTAAATGGAGTACCTACAAAAGACAAAAAAATATGGCAACAGCTGGTAGATTTATATAAAGTTAGACAAGCCTTCCAATATCTTAAAGAGAATAATGAATATTACAAAGAAATTAATATTGAAGAAAACTTGAAAGATACAACTGAAATAATTCAAGAAACACAAGAAGCTGGTCAATTTGAGCTACTAGACTAGATCCTGCTACAATATCAAATACTTTAGACCATTATACAATTCATCCTTTGCACTGTAATGACACCGTACATGATGTACTAGAAACTTACCAAATGCGTCAAACAAAAGGATCGCCAATCAGTATATGGGAAAAAAGTATAGAAGCACATGCTTTTCCTCTACTCTTTCCTACTGGCAAAGGAGGAAGGTATGATGATAGACCTATTCAAATATCAGCTTCAGAATACCACTCATTACGGATGTATTCTGAAGATCCCAGATTTAGACAAAATGTGGAATACATATTCCACCTACTCTTTGAAAGTGAACTAGCAACTTTATGTTACGGAGTTGCACACATATTAAAATCAGGATCACACTTTCAAAATATGACAGCTACACAATTATTAGAGAAAGTGCAACAAAAGGATGAGGTTTTAGAATCAAACATTACAAATCTATTAGCAAATATGCGTGGCACTAAAGAGTACTGGTTTCGACGTCATGGAGATGTACGTTGTATGATCAGAAACCTTGGCCCACCCACTTGGTTTGTTACATTAAGTTGTGCAGAATATGCATGGGAAGATTTACATGATTTCCTACGCATATCAAATAAAAACAAAACAAACATAGATATTCTAACACCTGGAGAACTTTGTTCTTTGGATCCTGTTAATGTTTCAAGATATTTTCACCATCGCTTCATTGCTATGCTACATTTTATTTGTAATAAAACTGTTCCTCCCCTTGGAGAAGTGCAACACTTCTTTTGGAGAAAAGAATACCAAGCCAGAGGAGCACCACATATCCTCATGCTTTTATGGCTTAAAGATGCTCCTAAATTTGGTCAAGACAGTGATGCCACTGTTTTACAGTTTATTGAAAAATATGTCACTTGTGAAATTCCATCAGAAGCCACAAATAGTGATCTTCGTGCACAAATTTTACAATTTCAAAGACACAAATGTGGAAAATATTGTCGTAGCAAATACAAAAACAAAGGCAAATACTACACCAAATGCCGATTTGGTTTCCCTAGACCTGTTACAAATACAGGTCAAGTAAACAACCTCATGTCTTCAGTTAGACATACTGTTAAAGGAAAGTCACCTAAAAATACATATTACATAAAAAGAAAAGAAGAAGAAAAATATATCAATGATCATAATGCAATCATTGCCCACTTATGGAATGCAAACATAGATGTGCAGTACATTGCAGATAATTCTACTGCAGTTGCACGATATGTCACAGCATACTTAACTAAAGCAGAAAAGACAGAGCTCCAAGACCTCTGGAATGACCTGTCATCAGATAAAACAGTATCTCAGAAATTATACAGCTTGGGCATAAAAATGCTCACCCATAGAGAATGTGGATCTTATGAAGCAGCTGATCGTTTAACTGGTACTTCATTGTATGGTAAATCTGAAAAATGTAGTATGGCTAAGTCTTGGTCCAGCTAAATCTAGAAAAAGAGTTCTAAAATCATATGAAGATATAGAAACAATAGCCAAACATGATCCCAACAGCCAAGACATTTTAAAAAACAATTTATTGGACACATACTACCTAAACAGAAGTAATACTTTGGATATTTGGACAAATAGCCCAAAACTACACATACAAAAATAATATGAAACCCGATGAAAAAAAAGGTAAATACAGAGTGACAGACTGTGAAGGCAGCTTAGTTAAACTCACTAAACCAAATTTAATTAATCGTATCAAATTGTCATTGAAGACTCCTCAACATAAAGAAGTATATTAAATGTCCCTGCTACAACTCTTCAAACTATGGAGAAAAGAAGAACAATTACTAGATAACTATGACTCATATGAGTATGCTTTCAAAGCAAATGAAAGCACTATAACTGATGTAAACTTTACACAGTACAAAACAATGTTGCACAATGAACAGCAACATGAAGAAGAACTCCAAGCCCAACTAGATAAGGATACTCCTGACAGTAGTCAACCTTCTGTAACAGGAAGCCAGGAACCACTGGGAGAACCACTAATAACAAATGAGGCAGAATTAGCTATGATAGAAGTAGAAAACACCATGTGTCAGTATGAAGATAAGGAAGACTTAACTATACTACAATCAACACTAAACAATGAGCAAAGTAGCATTTTTCAAGAAGTAACAAAACAAATTGCACATGGTGTAAAACATGAAAATAAAGAATGTTCCTGCCATAATTATAAACCTATACTACTGTATGTCAGTTGTGAAGCTGCTTCTGGCAAAACATTCCTAATCAAAATCATTAGTAAGTTCCTTCAACAAGTGACAAACAACAAACTGTCATCTGTTGTCACTGCCCCCACAGGTTTAGCTGCCTACAACATAGGTGGTGTTACATTACACCAATTACTACTATTACCAGTAGAACACCAGAACAAATTAGACTATTACAAACTTTCTGCAGAAGTTGCAATGGAATTACGCAGAGTATTGAAACAAATGAAAATGCTACTAATAGATGAAGTGAGCATGGTCTCCAACCTGATGTTAGCTTTGATTCACCTCAGATTACAAGAAGTACTCAAAACAGACTATGAAGAGCTCTTTGCAGGAAAACACATTATTGTTTTTGGAGATCTGCTTCAATTAACACCAGTAAAAGGTGAACCTATTTTTAAAAAATTAGGGCACAAACTCTGCCGTAATTCTGTTGGCAGCATTGGAAATGTCAACCTTTGGCAACATTTCCAATACAGAGAATTAAAAGAAAACATGCGCCAATCTGCAGATCTAACTTATGCCAACATTTTAAAAAGTTTGAGAGTTGGTATACTTTCTAAAGAAGCAGAAGCAACATTGAAAATCCGGCACATTAATGCACTTTATGGTGATAATGCATGTGCTACAGATGTTATGGAACAATTAGCCCACAAAAATGTCAATTGTATGGCCTTAATGCCAACTCTTGCAAGCTGTTTCAAATTCAATGAAATCATGCTAAGTAAAGAAATGCATCCAATAATGGAAATTAGCACCACAGACAAACTAGATGTACATGGTATGACACTACCCATGTGTGACCAAGCCACAACAAGACTAAATAATTTAGAAAAATCAATCTCAAACACAGCAGGCTTAGAAAAGATGTTAAAATTATCCTTAAATTGCAGAGTAATGCTTAAACGTAACCTTGACGTGGACCAAGGACTAGTTAATGGAGCACTGGGTACAGTTGTTGGCTTTCAAACATACCCACGTGACAACAAAATTCAGTTTGTCAATATACTCTTTGACAAACTTTCAGAAGTAAAACGGCTAGGACGCTCAACAGCTAGATTCCTTCTCCTCAAAGATATGTATGTACGCAGAGAACAATTTTCTCTAACTCTTGCATAAGCAGTCACGATTCATAAATCACAAGGTCTTACCCTAGACAAAGCAATGATAGATATTGGTAATACAGTCTTTATAGAAGGCATGAGCTACGTAGCACTATCATGCTTACGTACACTTGACGGTCTATTTCTAATCAACTTTGATGCAAGTAAAGTAAACGCTGATATTCCTTGCATTTTAGAATATAATAGACTTCGCTCACTATACACTCCCCATCTAAACACATATTCTGTTCCACAAAAACTAAAATGTTGTAAAAGAAAACTAAATCAAACAGAAATGCAACAGGACGTCACTGCAAATCCTCCAAAGAGAGTAAAAGAAACTAATACTTCATCAAGTACCACAAACAAAAAAGAATCACTAGAGAAAGTAAACCAGGTACTTCTTTAAAGAATGAAGACAAACTCCAAAAAAAGCAGTTAGATACAGAACTACCTGGACCATTTAAATTCTCAAATATAGTTGGTGTAAGTTGCTATGCAAATGTAGCAATGAATATTCTATTTCAATTACCACCAATTGTTGACAACATTTACTCACACAGTATAGACCCATTGTGTTTGCAAATGTTAGTACTTCACAGAAATGCAGCAAACAATCCTGACAACACATATAGTGTTTTCGGAATAAGACGACAATTGGACTACTGTGCTGTAATGGTGAAATTCACTATAAACTCACAGGAAGATCCACAAGAATTTCTAATGTACTTACTACAAGTACTGGAAAACAAAAACATACCTATAAATGAAATCTTTCAGATTTCATACATGTGGAAACATACATGCACTCTCTGCAACAATTTGACACAAGAAGAAATCCCCAATGAACGCTTCATATATATATCAATACCAAATTGTGAATCCATTCCATTTCAGCAACTTGTACAAAATGCAAACCATGGTAGATTATGCTCTACCTGCAATTCAGATAATCGCTCCACGTTAGTAATACAAACACATAGTAAATACGTAATACTAATGCTTCTACGTTACAATGCAGATGGTACCAAAAACAACTGCAAGCTGACTGGATTCACACATGGTCAAATATCACTTGGTAAGAAAACCTTCACAACAATAGGTATAATCTACCACGCAGGAGCCACAACCAATTCAGGGCACTACACTGCATATATACAAAAGAAATGTGGATGGTTTGAATGTAATGATAGTACCATTACTGTAAAGCAGAGATTACCAGCAAATCTTACAAACGCTTATTTGATGTTCTTAAAACCAAAATTTGATAAATAAACTGTATTTAAACCTTTAAGTAAATTTGTGTTACAAAAATATAAACTGTTAGAATACTCCAAAAGCTATCTAACTGCTCAAAGGTTCTACAACAACTAATCAGATAAATGAATACCACTAAATGAGACCAAAAAATACACAGTTAGAATACGCCAATTGGTATCTAACTGTCCCAAAATTATAAATTTGTGTTAAAATAATATAAATTGTTAGAATACTCCAAAAGCTATCTAACAGCTCAAAGATTCTACAACAACTAATCAGATAAATGAATACCACTAAATTAGGCCAAAAAATACACAGTTAGAATACGCCAATTGGTATCTAACTGTCCCAAAATTTAACAATATCCAAATAGATAAATCAAAACCACTAAAATATATTAAAAAAATAGACAGTTAGAATACGCCAATTGGTATCTAACTGCTCCAAAATTTTATAATATCAAAACAAATGAAGAATTTGTTACTGCTCCAAAAAAAATACAACAAAGCAAAGTATAAAGCATTAGCCAGAAACAACAAGTGAACACTGAAAACAAACAAACAAATAAACTGTAGCATAACAGAAAAGTTTTTTTTTTTAATCCAACATGGATTTTTTTTCTCCCACAGACCCAATGATTTTAGCAACAAATACAGAAACTGAGAAAATTGCACAGTACTCTGATTTGTACTCTACTAAATATGAGGGTCGAAAAAAAATGAAAGTATATTGCTTATACAATGTAATAAGTCATTACAAAATACTAATACTAACATGCTATTTTCTTTTATCACAGAAATGAAGAAGAAAAACATGGACTCCCATTACTAGACCAAACAGTAAGTATACAATAATAAGGACAACCATAGCAGCATATCACATCCATAGTATCTAATACCTTTGTTCCTTATAAATTTGTTTTTCACCCAAAGTTATAAGCAAATATGAATGTGATATGCTGCAGTGGTTGTTGCCAGGGCATACAATCTTGGGTGCATGGCCAAATGGCCATGCACCCAAGACTCTATGCCCTGACAACAACCACCGCAGCATATCACATCCATAGAGTCAAACATTTCAACTATGATCTATGGGAAACTTTTAATGTCCGCGAACAATGTGAGTGTTCTTAGAACACTTTGAACTTGCCAGCGAACAATACGGACACCGTTTTCAGGACACCCCCTACGAACATTTCAGAACAACGCGATAGTTCTTACAACACTTTCAACTTAACAATGAACAATACGGACAGCGTCCTAAGGACACCCCCTACGAACATTCCAGGACACCGGGAGTGTTCTTAGAAGCGTCTTCAGAACACCACCATCTTGTTTATTTGCGAATATTTCAGGACACCGCGAGTGTTCTTAGGACACATTCAACTTGGCAAAGAACAATACAGACAGCGTCCTCAGGACACCCCCTTCGAACACTCCCCGGACACCGAGAGTGTTCTTAGAAGCGTCTTCAGAACACCACCATCTTGTTTATTTGCGAACATTTCAGGACACCGCGAGTGTTCTTAGGACACATTCAACTTGAGAAAGAACAATACGGACAGCGTCCTCAGGACACCCCTTACGAACACTCCACGGACACCGCGAGTGTTCTTATAGCGTCTTCAGAACACCCCCATTTTGTTTATTTGCGAACATTTCAGGACACCGCGAGTGTTCTTAGGACACATTCAACTTGACAGAGAACAATACGGACAGCGTCCTCAGGACACCCCCTACGAACACTCCCCGGACACCGCGAGTGTTCTTAGAAGCCTCTTCAGAACACCACCATCTTGTTTATTTGCGAACATTTCAGTACACCGCGAGTGTTCTTAGGACACATTCAACTTGACAGAGAACAATACGGACAGCGTCCTCAGGACACCCCCTACGAACACTCCCCGGACACCGCGAGTGTTCTTAGAAGCGTCTTCAGAACACCCCCATTTTGTTTATTTGCGAACATTTCAGGACACCGCGAGTGTTCTTAGAACACATTCAACTTGACAGATAACAATACGGACAGCGTCCTCAGAACAACCCCTACAAACATTTCAGGACACCGGGAGTGTTCTCAAAAACGTCTTCAGAACACCCCCATTTTGTTTATTTGCGAACATTTCAGGACACCGCGCGTGTTCTTAGAACACATTCAACTTGACAGAGAACAATACGGACAGCGTCCTCAGGACACCACCTACGAACACTCCCCGGACACCGCGAGCGACCATTTACTGCTTTTATCATAAACCAACAGCCTATCTACCGCAAAGGAACAACGCGTGGCTCCAGATAAACTTTTGCTGATCGACAGCAGAGACAATAGCACATCGCGGAATATTCACTAAACATTTCATGTGAAATAAATGTACTTTACCAAATGTACAATCCTGCTGTTTACTTTTAAACCACAGTTTCATATTCCGAATTGTGGCGCACTGAGTTGTAAGCTGATCTAACACTCTCTGTACCGCAAAGGAACATCGCGTGTCTCAACATGAACTTTTGCGGATCGACAACAAAGACAAATGCAAATTGCTGAATATTCTCTAAACATTTGATGTCAAATAAATGTACTTTACAACATTTACAATCTTGCTCTTTGCTTTTAAATCACAGTTTCATATTCCGAATTGTGGCGCGCTGTGTTGTGACATAATGTGTGTTGTCTTCCGGGTTCTGTGTAAAGTCGCGTAGTACTGGAGCCGACTGGGCGCGTTTCATTACGCACCCTGTAACGTCACGGAGAAAGGCGGGGAATATGAATGCTTTGATAATATCAGGCTTAGGGGCGGGAGATATGATTTAGTGTCGCAAAAGCAAGTCAGCCAGGTCAATAGCGCCAGTCATAGGATTATCACATAATGTCGGCGCACACCAGCCGGATTTATCGTTTCTTTAGTGGACAAAAAGTTGGTTGACGCCCCTAGGAAATTGTACTATTAGCGAACAAAAGGAGTGCTCTTAAAACACTTTCACCCTGACAACGAACAATACAAACAACGTTCTCAGAACACCCCCATTTTGTGTAATTGCAACCATTTCGGGACACTGCGAGTGTTCTTAGAACACATTCAACTAGACAGATTACAATACGGACAGCGTCCTGAGGACACCCCCAGTTTGTGTATTTACGAACAATTAAGTTCACCGCGAGTGTTCATAGCTCATTTTTACCTTCCTTGCGAACAAAAATGACACATACTCCGTCCTCTAAACACCCCACCATTTAGTTTATTTACAAAATGTCAGAACAGCCGTGCTCTCCGTGGACAAATCGAACGCAACAAAAAGGTCTAGCACATAAAAAAACAATACATTGAATCTATCTCGTACTCTCCCACCCTCCCCAAACACTCTTACACACCAACACACGGCACTAAATACAATTTTTTATCCACATTTCACTGCGCTGTACGCGGTCGACTGCGAATACAAGATGGTGGGAGCCACAGAAAATCTGATGCGCTCCACGGCCCTCGCAGTCCAATCAGCGAACACGTCGCATGTCCGCGGACATGACGCAACGCCATGGGCCAATAGGGGTGCTGTCCGCGGAGCGAACAGGGAAGTCCGTCCGCGAAGCGAACGCAGATATCACTAATTTTTTTGCCTTACATTTTGGTCATTTTTAAAAAAACTACTGGACAGATTTACACCAAATTTACAAAAGCACGCTTTTGGGACCAGACCGCCGCTCCTGCTGCAAATTTGGTGTAAATCCGTCCAGCGGTAGCCGTGCGCAAAGTTTTTTACCATTCAGTCTATTGGAAAAAAAAAGAGTTTGGGACCCCCCCTATAACTTTTCCCCCCCTGGACGAATCCTCACAAAACTTTGCAAAAAAATTCATAGTGACCCAACCACTTTTTTTGCAAAGTTTGGTGAGGATCCGTCCAGGGAGAGCGAAGTTATAAGCCACCCAAAAAGTGCTCTTCCTATGGAAACAGCAACTTAACCATAACTACATGGACACTACCGTGGCCATGTAATATATATATATATATATATATATATATATATATATATATATATATACATATATATATATATATATATATATATATATATACATACATATATATACATACATACGTACATATATATACATATACACTCGCGGTGTCCGGGGAGTGTTCGTAGGGGGTGTCCTGAGGACGCTGTCTGTATTGTTCTCTGTCAAGTTTAATGTGTCCTAAGAACACTCGCGGTGTCCTGAAATGTTCGCAAATAAACAAGATGGTGGTTTTCTGAAGACGCTTCTAAGAACACTCGCGGTGTCCGGGGAGTGTTCGTAGGGCGTGTCCTGAGGACGCTGTCTGTATTGTTCTCTGTCAAGTTTAATGTGTCCTAAGAACACTCGCGGTGTCCTGAAATGTTCGCAAATAAACAAGATGGTGGTTTTCTGAAGACGCTTCTAAGAACACTCTCGGTGTCCTGGAATGTTCGTAGGGGGTGTCCTGAGGACGCTGTCCGTATTGTTCTCTGTCAAGTTTAATGTGTCCTAAGAACACTCGCGGTGTCCTGAAATGTTCGCAAATAAACAAGATGGTGGTTTTCTGAAGACGCTTCTAAGAACACTCGCGGTGTCTGGGGAGTGTTCGTAGGGGGTGTCCTGAGGACGCTGTGCGTATTGTTCTCTGTCAAGTTGAATGTGTCCTAAGAACACTCGCGGTGTCCTGGAAATTTCGCAAATAATCAAAATGGGGGTGTTCTGAAGACGCTTCTAAGAACACTCGCGGTGTCCGGGGAGTGTTCGTAGGGGGTGTCCTGAGGACGCTGTCCGTATTGTTCTCTGTCAAGTTGAATGTGTCCTAAGAACACTCGCGGTGTCCTGAAATGTTCGCAAATAAACAAGATGGTGGTGTTCTGAAGACGCTTCTAAGAACACTCGTGGTGTCCGGGGAGTGTTCGTAGGGGGTGTCCTGAGGACGCTGTCCGTATTGTTCTCTGTCAAGTTGAATGTGTCCTAAGAACACTCGCGGTGTCCTGAAATGTTCGCAAATAAACAAGATGGTGGTGTTCTGAAAAAGCTTCTAAGAACACTCCCGGTGTCCTGGAATGTTCGTAGGGGGTGTCCTGAGGACGCTGTCCGTATTGTTCTCTGTCAAGTTGAATGTGTCCTAAGAACACTCGCGGTTTCCTGAAATGTTCGCAAATAAACAAGATGGTGGTGTTCTGAAGACGCTTCTAAGAACACTCGCGGTGTCCAGGGAGTGTTTGTAGGCGGTGTCCTGAGGACGCTGTCCGTATTGTTCTTTGTCAAGTTGAATGTGTTCTAAGAACACCTGCGGTGTCCTGAAATGTTCGCAAATAAACAAAATGGGGGTTTTCTGAAGACGCTTTTGAGAACACTCCCGGTGTCCTGGAATGTTCGTAGGGGGTGTCCTTAGGACGCTGTCCGTATTGTTCGTTGTTAAGTTGAAAGTGTTCTAAGAACTATCGCGTTGTTCTGAAATGTTCATAGGGGGTGTCCTGAAAACGGTGTCTGTATTGTTCGCTGGCAAGTTCAAAGTGTTCTAAGAACACTCACATTGTTCGCGGACATTAAAAGTTTCCCATAGATCATAGTTGAAATGTTTGACTCTATGGATGTGATATGCTGCGGTGGTTGCTGCCAGGGCATAGAGTCTTGGGTGCATGGCCATTTGGCCATGCACGCAAGACTCTATGCCCTGGCAACAACCACCGCAGCATATCACATTCATATTTGCTTATAACTTTGGGTGAAAAACAAATGTATAAGGAACAAAGGTATTAGATACTATGAATGTGATATGCTGCTATGGTTGTCCTTATTATTGTATACTTACTGTTTGGTCTAGTAATGGGAGTCCATGTTTTTCTTCTTCATTTCTGTGATAAAAGAAAATAGCATGTTATTATTAGTATTTTGTAATTACTTATTACATTGTATAAGCAATATACTTTTATTTTATTTCGACCCTCATATTTAGTAGAGTACAAATCAGAGTACTGTGCAATTTGCTCAGTTTCTGTATTTGTTGCTAAAATCATTGGGTCTGTGGGAGAAAAAAAAACATCCATGTTGGATTAAAAAAAAAAAAACCTTTTCTGTTATGCTACAGTTTATTTGTTTGTTTGTTTTCAATGTTCACTTTTTGTTTCTGGCTAATGCTTTATACTTTGCTTTGTTGTATTTTTTTTGGAGCAGTAACAGATTCTTCATTTGTTTTGATATTATAAAATTTTGGAGCAGTTAGATACCAATTGGCGTATTCTAACTGTCTATTTTTTAAATATATTTTAGTGGTTTTGATTTATCTATTTGGATATTGTTAAATTTTGGGACAGTTAGATACCAATTGGTGTATTCTAACTGTGTATTTTTTGGCCTAATTTAGTGGTATTCATTTATCTGATTAGTTGTTGTAGAATCTTTGAGCTGTTAGATAGCTTTTGGAGTATTCTAACAGTTTATATTATTTTAACACAAATTTATAATTTTGGGACAGTTAGATACCAATTGGCGTATTCTAACTGTGTATTTTTTGGCCTAATTTAGTGGTATTCATTTATCTGATTGGTTGTTGTAGAATCTTTGAGCTGTTAGATAGCTTTTGGAGTATTCTAACAGTTTATATTTTTTTAACACAAATTTACTTAAAGGTTTAAATACAGTTTATTTATCAAATTTTGGTTGTAAGAACATCAAATAAGCGTTTGTAAGATTTGCTGGTAATCTCTGCTTTAGAGTAATGGTACTATCATTGCATTCAAACCATCCACATTTCTTTTTTATATATGCCGTGTAGTGCCCTGAATTGGTTGTGGCTCCTGCGTGGTAGATTATACCTATTGTTGTGAAGGTTTTCTTACCAAGTGATATTTGACTATGTGTGAATCCAGTCAGCTTGCAGTTGTTTTTGGTATCATCTGCATTGTAACGTAGAAGCATTAGTATTACGTATTTACTATGTGTTTGTATTACTAATGTGGAGCGATTATTTGAATTTCAGGTAGAGCATAATCTACCATGGTTTGCATTTTGTACAAGTTGCTGAAATGGAATGGATTCACAATTTGGTATTGATATATATATGAAGCGTTCATTGGGAATTTCTTCTTGTGTCACATTGTTGCACAGAGTGCATGTATGTTTCCACATGTATGAAATCTGGAAGATTTCATTCATAGGTATGTTTTTGTTTTCCAGTACTAATAGTAAGTACATTAGAAATTCTTGTGGATCTTCCTGTGAGTTTATAGTGAATTTCACCATTCCAGCAAAGTAGTCCAATTGTCGTCTTATTCCAAAAACACTATATGTGTTGTCAGGATTGTTTGTTGCATTTCTGTGAAGTACTAACATTTGCAAACACAAAGGGTCTGTACTGTGTAAGTAAATGTTGTCAACAATTGGTGGTAATTGGAATAGAATATTCATTGCTACATTTGCATAGCAACTTACACCAACTATATTTGAGAATTTAAATGGTCCAGGTAGTTCTGTATCTAACTGCTTTTTTTGGAGTTTGTCTTCCTTCTTTAAAGAAGTACCTGGTTTACTTTCTCTAATTGATTCTTTTTTGTTTGTGGTACTTGATGAAGTATTAGTTTCTTTTACTCTCTTTGGAGGATTTGCAGTGACGTCCTGTTGCATTTCTGTTTGATTTAGTTTTCTTTTACAACATTTTAGTTTTTGTGGAACAGAATATGTGTTTAGATGGGGAGTGTATAGTGAGCGAAGTCTATTATATTCTAAAATGTCAGGAATATCAGCGTTTACTTTACTTGCATCAAAGTTGATTAGAAATAGACCGTCAAGTGTACGTAAGCGTGATAGTGCTATGTAGCTCATGCCTTCTTTAAAGACTGTGTTACCAATATCTAGTATTGCTTTGTCTAGGATAAGACCTTGTGATTTATGAATCGTGACTGCGTATGCAAGAGTTAGAGAAAATTGTTCTCTGCGTACATACATATCTTTGAAGAGAAGGAATCTAGCTGTTGAGCGTCCTATCCGTTTTACTTCTGAAAGTTTGTCAAAGAGTATATTGACAAACTGAATTTTGTTGTCACGTGGGTATGTTTGAAAGCCAACAACTGTACCCAGTGCTCCATTAACTAGTCCTTGGTCCACGTCAAGGTTACGTTTAAGCATTACTCTGCAATTTAAGGATACTTTTAACATCTTTTCTAAGCCTGCTGTGTTTGAGATTGATTTTTCTAAATTATTTAGTCTTGTTGTGGCTTGGTCACACATGGGTAGTGTCATACCATGTACATCTAGTTTGTCTGTGGTGCTAATTTCCATTATTGGTTGCATTTCTTTACTTAACATTATTTCATTGAATTTGAGACAGCTTGCAAGAGTTGGCATTAAGGCCATACAATTGACATTTTTGTGGGCTAATTGTTCCATAACATCTGTAGCACATGCATTATCGCCATAAAGTGCATTAATGTGCCGGGTTTTCAATGTTGCTTCTGCTTCTTTAGAAAGTATACCAACTCTCAAACTTTTTAAAATGTTGGCATAAATTAGATCTGCAGATTGGCGCATGTTTTCTGTTAATTCTCTGTATTGGAAATGTTGCCAAAGGTTGACATTTCCAATGCTGCCAACAGTTTTACGGCAGAGTTTGTGCCCTAATGTTTTAAAAATAGGTTCACCTTTTACTGGTGTTAATTGAAGTAGATCTCCAAAAACAATAATGTGTTTTCCTGCAAAGAGCTCTTCATAGTCTGTTTTGAGTACTTCTTGTAATCTGAGGTGAATCAAAGCTAACATCAGGTTGGAGACCATGCTCACTTCATCTATTAGTAGCATTTTCATTTGTTTTAATACTCTGCGTAATTCCATTGCAGCTTCTGCAGAAAGTTTATAATAGTCTAATTTGTTCTGGTGTTCTACTGGTAATAGTAGTAATCGGTGTAATGTAACACCACCTATGTTGTAGGCAGCTAAACCTGTGGGGGCAGTGACAACAGCTGACAGTTTGTTGTTTGTCAATTGTTGACTGAACTTACTAATGATTTTGATTCGGAATGTTTTGCCAGAACCAGCTTCACCACTGACGTACAGTAGTATAGGTTTATAATTATGGCAGGAACATTCTTTATTTTCATGTTTTACACCATGTGCAATTTGTTTTGTTACTTCTTGAAAAATGCTACTTTGCTCATTGTTTAGTTTTGATTGTAGTATAGCTAAGTCTTCGTTATCTTCATACTGACACATGGTGTTTTCTACTTCTATCGTAGCTAATTCTGCCTCATTTGTTATTAGTGGTTCTCCCAGTGGTTCTTGGCTTCCTGTTACAGAAGGTTGACTACTGTCAGGAGTATCCTTATCTAGTTGGGCTTGGAGTTCTTCTTCATGTTGCTGTTCATTGTGCAACATTGTTTTGTACTGTGTAAAGTTTACATCAGTTATAGTGCTTTCATTTGCTTTGAAAGCATCCTCATATGAGTCATAGTTATCTAGTAATTGTTCTTCTTTTCTCCATGGTTTGAAGGGTTGTAGCAGGGACATGTAATATACTTCTTAATGTTGAGGAGTCTTCAATGACAATTTGATATGATTAATTAAATTTGGTTTAGTTAGTTTAACTAAGCTGCCTTCACAGTCTGTCACTCTATATTTACCTTTGTTTTCATCAGGTTTCATATTATTTTTGTATGTGTAGTTTTGGGCTATTTGGTATAGACACATGCTTTCCAAAGTATTACTTCTGTATGGGTAGTATGTGTCCAATAAATTGTTTTTTAAAATGTCTTGGCTGTTGGGATCATGTTTGGCTATTGTTTCTATATCTTCATATGATTTTAGAACTCTTTTTCTAGATTTAGCTGGACCAAGACTTAGCCATACTATATTTTCATATTTACCATACAATGAAGTACCAGTTAAACGATCAGCTGCTTCATAAAATCCACATTCTCTATGGGTGAGCATTTTTATGCCCAAGCTGTATAATTTCTGAGATACTGTTTTATCTGATGACAGGTCATTCCAGAGGTCTTGGAGCTCTGTCTGTTCTGCTTTAGTTAAGTATGCTGTGACATATCGTGCAACTGCAGTAGAATTGTCTGCAATGTACTGCACATCTATGTTTGCATTCCATAAGTGGGCAATGATTGCATTATAATCATTGATATATTTTCCTTCTTCTTTTCTTTTTATGTATTATGTATTTTTAGGTGACTTACCTTTAACACTATGTCTAACTGAAGACATGAGGTTGTTTACTTGACCTGTATTTGTAACTGGCCTAGGGAAACCAAATCGGCATTTGGTGTAGTATTTGCCTTTATTTTTGTATTTGCGACGACAATATTTTCCACATTTGTGTCTTTGAAATTGTAAAATGTGTGCATGAAGATCACTATTTGTGGCTTCTGATGGAATTTCACAAGTGACATATTTTTCAATAAACTGTAAAACAGTGGCATCACTGTCTTGACCAAATTTAGGAGCATCTTTAATCCATAAAAGCATGTGGATATGTGGTGCTCCTCTGGCTTGGTATTCTTTTCTCCAAAAGAAGTGTTGCACTTCTCCAAGGGGAGGAACAGTTTTATTACAAATAAAATGTAGCATAGCAATGAAGCGATGGTGAAAATATCTTGAAACATTAACATGATCCAAAGAACAAAGTTCTCCAGGTGTTAGAATATCTATGTTTGTTTTGTTTTTATTTGATATGCGTAGGAAATCATGTAAATCTTCCCATGCATATTCTGCACCACTTAATGTAACAAACCAAGTGGGTGGGCCAAGGTTTCTGATCATACAACGTACATCTCCATGACGTCGAAACCAGTACTCTTTAGTACCACGCATATTTGCTAATAGATTTGTAATATTTGATTGTAAAACCTCATCCTTTTGTTGCACTTTCTCTAATAATTGTGTGGCTGTCATATTTTGAAAGTGTGATCCTGATTTTAATATGTGTGCAACTCCGTAACATAAAGTTGCTAGTTCACTTTCAAAGAGTAGGTGGAATATGTATTCCACATTTTGTCTAAATCTGGGATCTTCAGAATACATCCGTAATGAGCGGTATTCTGAAGCTGATATTTGAATAGGTCTATCATCATACCTTCCTCCTTTGCCAGTAGGAAAGAGTAGAGGAAAAGCACGTGCTTCTATACTTTTTTCCCATATACTGATTGGCGATCCTTTTGTTTGACGCATTTGGTAAGTTTCCAGTACATCTTGTACGGTGTCATTACAGTGCCAAGGATGAATTGTATAATGTCTAAAGTATTTGATATTGTCGCAGGATCTAGTAGCTCAAATTGACCAGCTTCTTGTGTTTCTTGAATTATTTCAGTAGTATCTTTCAAGTTTTCTTCAATATTAATTTCTTTGTAATATTCATTATTCTCTTTAAGATATTGGAATGCTTGTCTAACTTTATATAAATCTACCAGCTGTTGCCATATTTTTTTGTCTTTTGTAGGTACTCCATTTACTAATATAATTAAAGATTGCTGCATTGGACGTTGCACTCCTAGAGTATGCACATTTTCTTTTAGATTTAATGGTAAATAAACTACTTTTCCACGAATGCCTTTTACCAATTCAGAGGGAGGTAATTTTGCTGTTTTTGGTTGAAGGCGTATTATTGCTTGAAATGGGTGTACTGTTTGAATTATGATGCTCTCATATAAATTAAGTTGTTGTAGAGGTTTTGGTACTGGGTATAATTCCAAATGATTTGTGATAGAACGTGAAGGAGTTTGGTTGTTGTCAAGTTTTGTAGTGCAATAACTGCAAAGTATTAGGTGTTCAGTTATTTCATATTTGTTTTCTGCTACAAGGTAGAGAGCTAATTCAAACCATTTAGAATCTTCATTGTCTTCTATTTTGTATGATAGGTCCACAGTTTTTGTGTTACTTTTATAAAAAATTCTACGGCAACATACACATACATGGTTTGGTACCTCAGCTGATGTACTTTTAAATTTTAGTATTTCTTTTTGTATGTGTTTAGCAAAAGGTTGCCATGTGTAGAATTGTTGCTTAATTGGTTTAAAGCTATTTCATTCTGTAAATGGCTTTCACTTCCAAAATATTTTTTCTGGATATAGTGAATTTCTTGAAGTAGGTCTTTTGCTGTACCATGTAGAAGGATGCTATTTAACTTTGCTAGTGCTAAAGCAGGACTTTTAGCATAGTACAGTTTATAGACTAGATTTCTTATAGTTGAATGATGTGTTGATATCCTTTTGATATCATGGAAAGTGGTTTTACAAGTAGGTCCTGTAATGCAGGCCAATGAATGTCCTTGTAGTCCTGTGTACTTGCGCACTGGACAGGTATCTATATTTTGCAGTAATTTAATTTTGATTTTGTCTTTGCTTTTTACATATTTATTGAGGAATTGGCGTAAAGATTTGAAACATTGTTTGGGAATGTTACACATTGACGTGCATGGCCATTTGTACACTAGACGTTCTGATTCAGTTGAATGGAGGGGTAATTCTAAGTTTTCAGGGCATATTTTTGTAAGGAGTACTTCGTGTTCCATTATGGTATTATTCACTTTTTCATAACCTCGACCACTGCTATTTATGGCAATTGTATTTGTTTGCTTTTGTTTGTACGCTTCTTCATTAAAATATGTTTCTGTGCTTGTAGTGTGATTCACCTCCGCAGATACTTAAGAAGTTCTTTCTGTTGACATTTCGCTTATTGAGAAGTCTTTTTTGTAATTTAGTTATTAGTTTTGTTAGTGGTTTCATTTTGTTTAACAGTAAAATATATAAATTTCTTTTCAGAAGAATTGCACTGTCCATCAATGCTTCTAAGATTAATTTCTTACGATAGGTTTTAAGCTTTGAACCTGATTTCTCTCCTGTTGTTATAAGATTTTGAAGGACTTTGTGACGGTATATTTTGGCTAAAATACTTTTCTTGGTATGCTTACTTTGCACTATATTAAAATTTGAAGATGTAGTTTTATCTGTACTGATTGCTGATTTTCTGTTAATTGTTTTTTGGTTTGTTTTACATTTTGATAGAGGAAGCGAAGTTGTTGTACTTGAAACTTCTTGTGTTTCACTAAATGATTGTATTAGCTGTTTTGTTTCAACTTTTTTTACAAATTCTGCTAGAGATGGATGCTTATGTTGGACACCTTTATTTTCATTTGCTCTACTTTTGCGTTGCTTTCTACGGACTTGACTTTTGGTAGGCATTCTTTAGGGTTTGCTGAAAAAAATAAAGAAGATATGGGTTGGGGTGTTCTGGAATGTATGTGTGCTGTGTGCATGAGTGTTTGAGTAAGATGATAAAGATGTATGTAATGGTGTGTGATTGTGCATTGGGGACTAAAACTAGTAGGGATAGGTATTCTTGAATTTATGTGTTACTAAACTGGGGTTCAGATGACAAAAAAAAAAGTAAGCTAGTAGTGTGGAAAAGTACAAATAGTAAATCTAATGTATACAATTAAAACAGTTGTTTGTTCTATAATATGAAAATTGTAGTGGTTCAGTTGGGTAATTTGTGTGTCCAAAAATAGAAATGTGTGGGCCATTCTGGCTGTAAATCGCTGTTTAAGACATGGACATTTTTGGACAAAATGGTACAAAATCTCTATTTTTAGAAACCAAAATAGCTCGTATTAATGTTATAGTATATTTGATTAATAATACAAATATTATGGTGATATTTTACTTACTTTTTTTTTAAATTAACAGGTAACTTCTTAGTTTTTCTTTCTTCTTCGAATTCGGCTGCTTCTTTTCAGGAAACTGGTCTTTACTGCAATTGTAAAAGCTTCAAATTAGTAACTTTGTTTGTATATAGCACTGTTTTTAATTTAGATATTGATTTTTTTAATTGAAATCCTCAGTGCCTTCTGTAAAACCATTAAACTAATTTATTTACATAAGATACATTGCATCAGTTCAGTACATATGATATGTTCTTAATGAACAAATTGTATTGAATGACTAACTGTAGCAAAAAAAAAATATCTTTACTATGTCTTGTGAAATTTATAATAGATTAGTGAATACCACTATTTCTGTAAGTAAACTGTTCTAGGTAATAGCGCCTCAATGTCATGTCTAATGTAAAGTAATTAAGTAAATAAATAAATAAAAACAAAAAATATGAAATTGTATAAGTATTTTTATAAAGGTTTAAACATAGATTGTGTTTGCATGCAATTTTGTTTGAATATATGTAGTCTATATATTTCATTTAAAAAATGTTAGTTTAACATGATTTGAGTGTGTGTGTATAAATAAAGTAAATAGTATACAGGTTTATAAGTGATAGTTGATTTTAGGAAATTGAAAAAAGTACAGTAAATTCATTTTACAGATTTTACAAGGTAAAAGTCTGTTTGAAAATGTGTTCATCTACTATACAGAAAATTTGCATACCTGAAGTTTGTGTTCATGCATATGGATATGCATGGAGCTGCAAGTAGAAATCTTGAAGACTTGTACAGTATTTCTGGTAGATGGTGCTTGCCAATGATATGACACTTGTACTCAAAGAGATTCAGAGTACATTTGCAGTGCTGATCTATGATAATGCAGTTAGATGTAGAGGTCTTGAATGTGATTGGTGCATGGTCATGTGATTTTTGAGGTACATCCAATGAGGGAATGGCAGAGAGAGTGTAGTGGAAATGGTAGAAGGGCTGTTCATGTTACGATATGTCCGCGGACATGGCGGTAGTTCGCGGACATCGGGAGTTACATCCGGGGATTTTTGGGTTCAGAAGTCATGCAAATGAGAATAAGCACTGAAAGGCATTGGTCAGGAAAGTTTGGTGGGTGTGTTGTGCCAGGAGAGATTTTCTCAGATACTCTTTTTGCTGAGCGAACACAAGATAGCTATGGCTGTGTGTTTCAGAAAACAGATTGTTTGGATTTTAGGAGATTCGTGGATACATTGGTTGAAGGTGCATGCAGAAAGCTATGGAGTAGCTGTAGATCTTGGATTCCCACATGTGGAAGTACACTGGCATGGAGTACGTGGAATGAAGTGGTTGGATTTGCTACCTCTCTGTGCTACTTTGGAGACAAAGCAACATCCAGACATAATTGTAATTCATTGTGGAGGGAACAGTTTAGGACATGTGACTCGAATTTTTTTGCAATTTGCTATGAAAGAAGGACTTAGGAAGGTTATGGACATGTTTCCTAATTCTCAAGTGATATTTTCACGGATTGCGCAGAGACAAATGTGGCTTCGTTCTTCTTCATTTGGTCCACAAATGGAAAAAGCAAGGCGCAATGTTAATAAGGCTGTTTGTGCCTTTCTAAGAGATTTTGGCATGTCTTCTTTTCACAATGAAAATATTATGTTTTGTAGTACATACATTTTTCGCAGAGATGGAGTACATCTTACTTATGCTGGCAATCAGATTTTTCTGAGAAATGTACAAAATGCATTGCGACCTTTTTCGGAATTACAACAACGATTTTGAAGTAGATGTTAAGCATTTGCAATTTTTGACTTACAAACACCACCCAAAGGCTCTTTTCAGAGCCACCACTTCTTTCCAGAGAAAATTACAATGTTTGTGATGGAGTAGCAACCCAATTTTTTTAATGTTCGCGAACTGTCCGCGGACTTCTAAAAAATACAAAGAGCCCTGCTTCATTTATTTTCACTTCTATTTTTTAACTGGGAGAGGCGGCTCTGAAAAGAGCCTTATTTTTTTTGATTTTTGTAATTTTGTATTTTTTTTTGGTTTTTCAGACACAACACACTAGGAGAGGAGGGTAAAGGAGGGTAAAGGGGGGGACACCAACCACAGGGATAAGAAAGGGCGAGCTGAGAGAGGAAGATGTAGAGTGAGTTTTATTTGGGTAGTGAGCAGGTATTCCCGTGCTCTGAGACGATAGTCTCAAAAGCACTCCGAAGTCGCTCCCCCCTGCAGAGTACTGTGTCACAGTACATACATACAACTGTGACCCTCGAAAGGTAAGGGTCATCAGCATTCTGTATGGCCTGTGAGGCAGCTTGAGGAAGACGCTGTCCCACAGAGGTGGTCCTTGTGGTGACAGGATCAGAAACAGAGGATGAAGTACAGGAAATCAACCTGCTACATTCTTCGCAAGGTACAACCCTGCGAATAGCCCCAGAGTGAAATGACCTCAGGTGTCGCTTCATAGTAGTGGTCCCAAAGCTGTACTTACCGTGCTTCCCGCGACTGAGTATCATTTTGCACTCATTGCAGGTAACACGGTTCGCACAAGCCTTAGGAACATTACCATGAATGGTAAATAACCGCCACACCCAAGACTCACGCCTAGTGCGGGTAGTAGGGTTTTCCTCTACCTCATTCTCATCATCCTCTTCTTCCTCCTCCGCATCCTCACTCCTGTTCCCCTCTTCAGGCCCTTGGGGAGGTGGTGGTGGTGGAGGGGGTGGGGGTGGTGCTGAAGCAGGTGCAGCACCAAGTGGCAGTTCAGCAGCCAAGGATGCCATCTCAATGATGGTGTAGTCTGCAGGTGGCAGCAAAAATCACTGTGTTCTGAAGAATAGCCAGAAACACAATGGGAATAAGCTCTTGGGCGTGGTCTTTTATAAGGGTGCTTGTGCGCGGTTCGCGGACATGTGCACTGTCCGCGGACAGATCGAACACAAAAAAAGGATCGGAAAGTTTCAAAAGGTATATAGAAACTCAGGATTGCTATGTGGGACTTGTGCCATGGTGAGATTTTATTGAAAAATATTATGGATTAACTGAAAATGTACGTTTAAATTGTTCAGGGACACGAACAGTGTCCGCATTTCAGGACACACGATGAGCGTGGGCGCGGTCATATGATCCATTCGCGAACTAGTCCGCGAAGGAAGCGCCTGTCCGCAGGACACCAAGTGCACGGAGATTGGTTAGCGCATGCGCCTTGATGTCCTACGGACACTGTTCGGGTTCTGAAGTAATTAAAAGTGCGTCACACGTGAAACGAACATTTCAGGACACTGCGTGTGTTCTTAGAACAGTTTAAACTTGGTAGCGAACAGTAAGGACAGATATAGTGTTCTTCAGGACACGTGTAATTTAGTTTATGTACGAACATTTCAGGACACCAATTGTGTTCTTAGAACAGTTTCAATTGGGTAGCGAACACTACGAACAGGTGTAGTGTTCTTCAGGACACCTCCATTTTCGTTTACGTACGAACATTTCAGGACACCAATAGCGTTCTTAGAACAGTTTGAACATGCTAGCGAACAGTACCGGACAGGTATAGTGTTCTTTAAGACACTTTAATTTTTGTTTGTTTACGAACAATTCAGGACACCTCGTGTGTTCTTAGTACAGTTTCATGTTGCTAGCGAACACTACGAACAGTTGTACTGTTGTTCAGGACACAAAATTTTCGTTTATTTACGAACATTTCAGGACACCAATTGTGTTCTTAGGACAGTTTTAAGTTCATAGCGAACATTACGGACAGATATAGTGTTCTTTAGAACACTTTAATTTTTGTTTCTTTACGAACATTTCAGGACACCACGTGTGTTCTTAGAACAGTTTCAACTTGCTAGCGAACAGTACGAACAGGTGTAGTGTTCTTCAGGACACCTCCATTTTCGTTTATGTACGAACATTTCAGAACACTCGCACTGTCCGCGGACACTTTTATTGTTTTTTTTTTTTTAAAAACGGAAACTATTCACAATACAATATAAAAATTAAACTTTATTTAACATATATTAATAATTTATGACAGAGAAGGTGAGGCAGAAACAAAAACAGGAGAATTTGGGGTTTCAACATGATTGTTATCAGGTGAAGAAGGGATGGAAGTCTCATCAAAATGTTTTGGATTATGGAGAGGGTTTGGGGATAATTGACTGGGATATGGTGAGGAGGGACAAGTACATGTGGGGCAATGGTACGAGGTTTTTGGTGTGAAATAATTTTCTACAAAAGTTTTTAAATTATTAAAATTAGCCAACAATACATCCATTTTTTCTTCTATATTGTGAAGACTGTTATCGATAACAGGGTTTTCTGAAGTTTTTTTCTATTTTGGTATGCTCTGTACAAAAAAATAATATATATGTTAAATGTATATAAAAAAATAATAAATGAATGGTTTATATTATAAAGTGTTTACCATTAGTTTCACTATCTTGTGACATTTCTTCACGTGGGAAATTGTCCTCTAGCCATTCCAGAGTACTAGACATTTCTGTGAGAAAAAAAAAAGATAATATATTTTTTAATCTAACACAGAAAGTTTATAAATATATGAGTAAAATGAAGTACACTTACTATTTCTGGTAAGATAAGTCCTATGTATTCAGTGGGTCTGGTCTTGTTCTCAGTTCTGTTGTGTCTGTGAGGTAATTATGTTGGAAGCCAATTTATCTTCTTGTGGTATATTCCATTTCAGAACATATTGTATTTAAATGAATGGTTAGTGTGTTACATATATGGGTTACATTTCTTATGTATTACTATATGTAATGTGTTTGTGTGCTGCTTTTTGAATTTGTTAAATGTTCCTATATTATGATATAACAATCAAACATACCCCACCACCCCCCCCCCACAGTTTTTAGGTAGTGGTACTGTTCTCCGAACATGTCCGCGAACATTAAATAAGTTCGCGGACATCAAGTTCATAAGAAGAGATCTAGTCAGTTCCATATGACATGTATATAAAGTCAAAGTCATTATTATTAAGTTGTGCTACTAAAAAACTATGAAATTCAGTGAAAAAACTTTGTTAAAGGGACGTTATGGTTAAGTTGCGCTACTAAAAACCTATGAAATTCAGTGAAAAAAACTTTGTCAAAGGGACGTTATGGTTCCAAGTAAAACCAAAAACCCTTGAAATTCGCCAGTTATGGTAAGCTAAGCAACCATAACTCGCGCCACCACCGTGCACTGCTAAGACTAACACCCAGGACATCAAAGATGACATCACAAATGTCATTGATGACATCACTGATGACATCACATGTCCGGCTCACTATTTTTTTTTTTGCTGACCTATCTAGGCCACATGGTTTTCTTCAGTAACAGTCAGAAACTAAGAATTTTATTTTATTTGTAGACATATCCTTCTAGTAGGTTCTTACAGTAATTCCCTTAGAGTACAGTCACATCATATGAAACATATACATATGGGAAAACACAAGCTTGAAAGACAGCAATCCTTTTTGTGCATAAAGATAATCACTAGATTTATGAGCACTTTCTGATAGTTCTGTTGGTTTTTTTTATGGCTGTACTTTCCCTGTATATGGTCATATTTGTATACATTGTACTCACACTACTTTCCTTAGGGTCCAATCACATCAAGTGATACATATACATAGGGTAAATAGCAGCTTTGAAACAGAGCAATCATTTATTTGCATGAAACTAATCAGTTAAGTTATGAATTGTTTCTGCTACTACTTGTGCTTTTTTTGCTAACTTCACTTTCCCTGTATATACCCATATTGGTATGTGTTCTTGTGTCTTTGTGTTTTGTATATAGTAATGCAATTATGTAATACATGGGTTTTATTAGCTACTTATTACATATTTCACAGTACACAAAAATCTATTAAGAAAACAATTATCATTTCATTATTCAACATATTAACATTACGAATATCATACCTTCATCTTGTATGCTGCACACAATGTTATGTTTCTGTATGAGTAGCTTAGTATACTAGATAGAACCCCATAATAGGATGCTATTTATATCAATGCATCGTTCAATGCACTTATTAGGGTATATTTCGTGCAATGATTCTTGACACTTTTTCCGCAACATAATAAGAATCCCTTCTACACATATTTCATGAGAAGTACATACACATGTGATGTCATCAGTGATGTCATCAATGACATTTGTGATGTCATCTTTGATGTCCTGGTTGTTAGTCTTAGCTTTGCATGGTGGTGGCGCGAGTTATGGTTGCTTAGCTTACCATAACTGGTGAATTTCAAGGGTTTTCCGGTTTTACTTGGAACCATAACGTCCCTTTAACACAGTTTTTTCACTGAATATATATATATATATATATATATGTGCACAGTGATGTTTCAACAATGCAATATTGATTTGCCATGCGAATATAAGTACTTTTGAAAAAAAAAACATATTGTGCCTTTCTCTGCTCCACAATTGGTTTCATTTTACACACATGCAGCCCCAAATGGATGTGAATGTACAATGAGCCAGCACTACTTTCTTGCTTTACTTTTTTCCGCAGTCTTACTTAAAAATCCGAAGTTCTAGTTATATATTTGTATATTTTGAACTCAATGGCAACGTTCTGGCTTCTCTTCTTCAAAAAACAGGGCACGCATCAGCTGCCCCCATCAATATCATACTCGCGTTACTCCTAACCATGACTTTCTAAACCGAAGACTGAGATAAGGCTTTCACGTCCTTTCAAACTGCAGCTATCATAAAAAATGCTCATCAACTCATCAGCCTTCTAGCCCACACTGATGATGTCTGTCACCGCTGGATACTATTTTGTAAAGTGCCAACATGTTCTTTTTCAGCATAGCTTGGAGGAAATGAAGAAACACAATCAGTCGGAATTGTGTTGCCTCCAGGTGCACTTCCGTGTGAAAGCCCTGCCGCTTGCATTCTTTGCTCTGAAGCGCCGACCCTGTCATTGATATGTCAAAGTTGAGAGCAACATTTTCGCATTAACACATATTATTCAAAAGGTTTGCCACCATTGAAATCTAGAAATAGATTCTGTTATGATTAAGCCAAACTTTGAAGGCTTGTTTTTAAAGGTTTTTTCAAATGTAAGGAAATGGGGAGTATGAAAAATGCAACTTGTTTCCCCAAAATTGTCCGAAAACCGTATATGCTGAAAAGAAATGTGTTTTACAATTAACAATTATTTTATTTGCGTCAGCTGCTAAACTGGCCAGCATCAATACAACACAATGAAGCACAACCTCCCCCAAAGCAACTGTGATAGTTCTTGATAAAAGGTACACGTTGCTTTTAAAATCAATGTGTATTAAACAAGTGTGCTACAGTTATATAATAACTTCGACACTTTTCATACACGATGAGAAAATAAAATAATACATAACACCAGTAAAAAAAATCATAGAATTGTCTACATATATATATCTGCACAATTGATGATTCCATTATTTTACTTCATAATGTGTACAAAGCATGATATATTATCATGTGGCCTTTATAACACGCCTGCACACACGTGTTTCTAGGTGTGACAAGACAAGGAAGTGGAAACAAAGGGAGGACAAAATAATGGTCTTAGTAGGCCTTGTGTCATTTAGATTGAGCACGTGCAGGGAAGAGGGAAGGCGAGAAGTGCCAGGGGGGAATGGAAGATATCGAACCATATTGCGTTGATAGTATCAATATCGTTCAAATAGATCCTATATGATTTAGCATTAGAGGAGTTCATTGTTGTGCATTAAGTTCATAAATGTCTGGTGGTCTCGGTTGTATCCCACATGATCAGCATATGCGCTCTGCTCTAGGAATTTTACTCCGGGGACCAATTTCTACAAGCAATGGCAATTGATTGAACCTTAAGAGCATAACAAAACAAGACAGTCTGTTATTTGAAACAATAGGCAAGTATTTTAAGTGCTCCATACAGGAAAAGTCTTGTTTGGAGTATTCAGTTAAACATGTTTTGTTAGCAATATATTCTGAATTATTTCTCCAATCCCCTAAAAATTTGTTTTTTAAACCATTTTAGGTTCCAGAAGTCCAAGGAAGGATCAATTTGTTAATCTATATTTTCATGGAATTCAATACAAGTGTTGATGAAAAGGCGAAGGACTTTGCTTTTATGCTGCCCTTGCTGAATCAGCCTACCAAATAAGCCAAATATTGTATCACCTTTCATGGTGATCATTTTTCATTTTTCAAAAGAGAAGATTGCATTTTAAGCTTAGCATAGTGGCTTCGGAGATTAGACCTCATTGCATTCTTGTAGCTTGAATAGGGACTCCCCTGTGCAATGCTAGAACTGGGCGCCATAACTTGCCTTCTAATACAACCATTGATTTTGTATGTACATCTTTACAAGTTTGTAGGCTGTATAGAATACCAGGAACAACACTAGTTTTATAGATTTTTAATATAACTTCCATAAAAAAAAACACTAACTGGTCTAATTAACCTTTTTATCATCGTAAACATACTTAGGGGGTAATTCATAGAATTTAGCGCACAAGTGGCACACGCGGCTGGCGCACAGTGTGCACGTGCGAATCTCTGAGCCAGCCGCGTGCGCTAAAATCCATTTCCGCGCACAGCGTATTCATGGATTTTAGCTACCAAATCCAGCCGTGGCGCACAGTGGCGCAGCGACCCTGCAGCAGCGCCAGTTGCGCCCCCAAGAACGCCCCTCGCGCAGGGAAAAGCCATCAAAATCCCCTATCCAGAGCAAAGGGCTGCGCTAACCCTGTACCAGTATACATGGCCGCCACACAGCAAGCGGGGTACGTGTATTACTGGGGTTCGCGGGAAGTTTCACACGCGATTGGACCTGTGCGAGTGGGTTACGTGTATCACTGGGGTTCGCGGGAAGTTTCACACGCGATTGGCCCTGTGCGAGTGGGGTACATGTATTACTGGGGTTCGCGGGAAGTTTCACATGCGAAAGGGCCTGTGCGAGTGGGGTACGTGTATTACTGGGGTTTGCGGGAAGTTTCACACGCGATTGGCCCTGTGCGAGTGGGGTATGTGTATTACTGGGGCTCGTGGGAAGTTTCACACGCGATTGGCCCTGTGTGACTGGGGTACATGTATTACTGGGGTTCGCAGGAAGTTTCACACGCGATTGGCCCTGTGCGAGTGGGGTACGTGTATTACTGGGGTTCACGGGAAGTTTCACACGTGAAAGGGCCTTTGCGAGTGGGGTACGTGTATTACTGGGGTTCACAGGAAGTTTCACACGCAATTGGCCCTGTGCGAGTGGGGTACGTGTATTACTGGGGTTTGCGGGAAGTTTCACACGCGATTGCGCTGTGCGAGTCGGGTACGTGTATTACTGGGGTTTGCGGGAAGTTTCACACGTGATTGGCCCTGTGCGAGTGGGGTACGTGTATTACTGGGGTACGCAGGAAGTTTCACACTCGACTGGCCCTGTGCGAGTGGGGTACGTGTATTACTGGGGTTCACGGGAAGTTTTACACACGAAAGGGCCTGTGCGAGTGAGGTACGTGTATTACTGGGGTTCGCAGGAAGTTTCACACGCGAAAGGGCCTGTGCAAGTGGGTTACGTGTATTACTGGGGTTTGCAGGAAGTTTCACACACGATTGGCCCTGTGCGTGTGGGGTATGTGTATTACTGGGGTTCACGGGAAGTTTCACACGCGAAAGGGCCTGTGCGAGTGAGGTACGTGTATTACTGGGGTTCGCGGGAAGTTTCACACGCGAAAGGGCCTGTGCGAGTGGGGTACGTGTATTACTGGGGTTTGCGGGAAGTTTCACACATGATTGGCCCTGTGCGAGTGGGGTACATGTATTACTGGGGTTCGCGGGAAGTTTCACATGCGAAAGGGCCTGTGCGAGTGGGGTACGTGTATTACTGGGGTTTGCGGGAAGTTTCACATGCAATTTCACTATCAGAGCGGGTACGTGTATCTAGTGGGGTACACGGGGAGTACCACACGTGAATTGGCAGTGTGGGTCCTCCCAGGTGTGCCCTCCACCCCATCCATGGCCCCTGCAGGCAACCCACAACACAGGGGAATACCCTGCACGACTCGGCATGCCCCCCAGCCAGCACACATGTCATCTTCCACTAGTGATCACCAACTCATGTCCCGCTGCACCCCCACCCCCCAGCAGTGACAGGCACCTGCCAGCAGGCCCTCACTCATGTCCCCCTGCACCCCCACCCCCCAGCAGTGAGGGGCACCTGCCAGCAGGCCCCCTCTCATGTCCCACTCATGTCCCCCTGCACCCCCACCCCCCAGCAGTGAGGGGCACCTGCCAGCAGGCCCCTACTCATGTCCCACTCATGTCCCCCTGCACCCCTACACCCCAGCAGTGAGGGGCACCTGCCAGCAGGCCCCCACTCATGTCCCACTCATGTCCCCCTGCACCCCCACCCCCCAGCAGTGAGGGGCACCTGCCAGCAGGCCCCCACTCATGTACCACTCATGTCCCCCTGCACCCCCACCCCCCAGCAGTGACAGGCACCTGCCAGCAGGCCCCCACTCATGTTCCCCTGCACCCCCACCCCCCAGCAGTGAGGGGACCTGCCAGCAGGCCCCCACTCATGTCCCACTCATGTCCCCCTGCACCCCCAGCCCCCAGCAGTGACAGGCACCTGCCAGCAGGCCCCCACTCATGTCCCCCTGCACCCCCACCTCCCAGCAGTGAGGGGCACCTGCCAGCAGACCCCCACTCATTTCCCACTCATGTCCCCCTGCACCCCCACCCCCCAGCAGTGAGGGGCACCTGCCAGCAGGCCCCTACTCATGTCCCACTCATGTCCCCCTGCACCCCTACACCCCAGCAGTGAGGGGCACCTGCCAGCAGGCCCCCACTCATGTCCCACTCATGTCCCCCTGCACCCCCACCCCCCAGCAGTGAGGGGCACCTGCCAGCAGGCCCCCACTCATGTACCACTCATGTCCCCCTGCACCCCCACCCCCCAGCAGTGACAGGCACCTGCCAGCAGGCCCCCACTCATGTTCCCCTGCACCCCCACCCCCCAGCAGTGAGGGGACCTGCCAGCAGGCCCCCACTCATGTCCCACTCATGTCCCCCTGCACCCCCACCCCCCAGCAGTGACAGGCACCTGCCAGCAGGCCCCCACTCATGTCCCCCTGCGCCCCCACCCCCCAGCAGTGACAGGCACCTGCCAGCAGGCCCCCACTCATGTCCCCCCCTACACAACATAAAGAAGCACAATCATGGGCCACTTCTACACCAAAAAACCACATCACGCGACCCCATTCTTGAGACGCAATGATTTCCCAATCCACCCCACACTGACATGCCTATATCAAGACACAAACCAAAAGTCAACTATGTACACAGATACACTGGTTGGCATTGATTGTGTAAACACAAATGTTCACATGCATCAACCCAATGAGCGAATCCCAGACATGGAAATACAATATGAATATGTATTATGTACAAAAATAAATAACTGAAATGAAATCATACAAAAATAGCAAACATGAAATGAAAAGCATGTGCAAAAGATGCGTGAATGAAAATTATAACCAATCCAAAAAAATTTGAAAGAAAAACAGTCCAAACTCTCCCTCCACCAACTCAAATCCAAAGGAAAGGTAAAAAAAAAAATCCATTACTCCATGTCCATTATGAAAAAAAAATATTCTAATTAATGCATGATCAAACTATTCACAATCCATTGTCCAAAAGAAAAATCTGTGAATCCATGTGCAAAATCCAAAAAATAATTCAAATCAATCCATTGTCCAACTATGTAAAGGGTCCATGAGCCCAACCAAACACATTAAACCTACCTAAGAAACAACATAAAAATAAAACTATATACAAATGTGTGTGGCATTGTCCATTGACCACAAATAAAAGTAAAAGGAAACCTAACTCTAAAAACTATTTACAATGGCAGCGGGCTAGTCCGACGGCTCACTTCCCGATTTCCCGGGCCAGGGCATCATCGAACTCCTGCTCGATGTCCCGGAGGCAGTCCTCTTCCATGGCCCTGAAGGTTTGCAAGGAAGATGACATGTGGACCTCCAGGTCCCTGCGAATTGCCTCGAGGCACTCGGCCCGCCTCAGAGCCCTACGCATGGAGTTCTCCGCCCTGACCATTGTGAGCCGTGCCTCTTCTGCCGCTCCGCATCTATAGCATGGTCTAACCACTGCCACACAGAAGACACTTCCAGTCCTGGGTCCTCCTGCCCTCTGGCCGATGCCTGCCCCTCCGATGTTGAAGGCCCTGAGCCATCATGGCTCCCACCTTGTTGCTGCTGCTGCTGTGCCTCTGCCTGTGCCCTGGCTCTTGCTGCCTGTTCATCCTCCTCCAGCTGGGGTGCAGTTGTTGAGGTGGCCACCCCTGCTGGACGTCCGACTCCCGACTGTGGTAGGGATGTGTCCTCCACCAGCCTGGCCGCAGGGTCAGAGGCAGCTCCACAGGGTACCCAGGTGATACATGGGTGGGAAGATGGCATGGAGGACGACTGGCGCATAGGGGGTTCAGGTGAGGAGGGGGTCGGAACAAGGTCCAGCAAACAGAGGAATCCGGCTCTGGTTACCCGTCCCAGTAGGTCAACGCGGTCAACGAGGCATTCGAGATGACGTGCAGTGTCCTCACGAAAACACTGCAGGTCACCTTGCATGTCCCTTTGACGCAACGCCATCCCACTCAGGGCAGGCTCAACCGGGTCCCGGATAGCCACGTCCGCAGGGAGAGGAAGGCCAGTTGTTGTAAGAGGATCCCCTCCCTGAAAACGGGTCTGTACGTAGGCATCCCTGCTGGTGCGGGATGATGCAGTCACAGGATTGGGGACAGGATTACACACAGGCACCTCTGCGGTGGCCTGTGCTGCCTCCTGTCCCTGCCCCTGCACTGCACCACTAGCACCAGTGGAATCCCCACCTCCAGACCCCTTGCACGGCCTCCTCCTCCACCAAACCCCCACCAACCTGGATGACTCTGTGCCATCTTCCTCTGTCGGACCCTGTGGGGTCTCAGCTGCCCCTTCTGCTGCCGAGGAGTCCAACTCCGACCTCCGCCTCTTGGACCTACCCTTGGCAGCTGCGGCCTGGGATGCGGCACCGGACTCCTCACTCCCTGACAAGATGACAACCTGGGAGGGGAGCCGGGCCTTGCGTCTCCGGCTGGCGGTGTGATCCCTGCCGCTGTGCTCCACAGCACCCTCTCCGCCCTCTTCATCAGTTAATGCTGCAGACAGGGATAGGACACAGGCATCAGGGCACTGTACAATGGACTGATACACACATGACAGTTGCACATGAGTGGCAGTGTCAAACTTCAGATATGGCATCGCAATCCCCAACACACATGTCATTTCAACGCACACACATGAGCAATTCCACAGCCATATCACAACACCCAGCACCATCCATACACATACAACCGCATGAGCATCCAAAGGTGAGCCAGACATCACATGAAACACAGGTAGTGCAGTAGACATCCACACACACCACCACACTTACATGCATGTCTACATCTCCTCCAACTGTTGCAGTGATGAGATCGCCATACATGTCAGATCTGCCATTCAGCCTTCTACATATCAGCGTCACATGCATCCATGTTGCATCACAGTTGCACACTTGTCAAATACACACACATGCACATGTACACAGTGCAGATACATGCATTAGGAACCACCATCCATGCCACAACCATGCCAATATACATACACAGAAATTCAAACATGTGTGTTCCCACGCCTGCATTTGTCCAGCATGCTTACCAACACATACACCATCAATGTGTCTCACACCTGAGAGGACACACATGTGGCAGCCTCACGCCCATGTTCATACACATCCCTACATGGCCCTACAAAAACACATGTGCAACCTGCACACTACTGGCACACCACGATACGCACAGGGTCCAATCACCCTGCATGTACACTTACCGCTCAAGGATCTGGACGTAGAGCGCTGGGCATGTGCATTCCAGGACCCTCATTTGGTGGTCCGACAGCTGGCCCCGGCACCTCTCGGCATCTGCTGCCTTCGCGAGGCGCCGGGCCTTGTTGAGGGTCCTGGACCTGAAGTCCTCCCAGCGCTTCTTGACATGATGTAAGTCGCGGACTGCCACCCCCTCCGCGTTGATGCAGTCACGATGTCCATCCAGATCCTGGTCCGTCCTTCATTGTTGGCACGAACTTCCAAAGAGGGCATCATACTGCCCCAGGACTTGCTCCACCAGGACACCAGCTTCCCTGGCACTGAAGCTGGTGGCACTCTGCCTCTCTGGCTGGGGGTTGCCAGTGCTTCCAGATGGTGTTGTGCTGGACATGGCAACCCCAGAGGCAGGAGTGTTTGGGCAACTGGGTCCTGGGGCTGGGCTGTGGAGTGATGGAATCCCAGTCTTCGGTTCCAGCAGGGGTGGTCACAGCAACTGCACCCCTGGCTGACGTGCAGGCAGCAAATGCAGGGCACGTGGGCAGCAGGCAGTCAGGCAGCAGCAGATTGCAGGTGGGAGCATGCTCGTGGCTCTGGGGGGCAGTAATTCGGCCTTCTGGGCAGGAGTGTGGTCTTCCGTGTGTTTTCGCGTGGCCAGCTTGATATGGAGTGATTTGGCATGTGAAAAAATTGCACGTCAGCGTGTAATTGGAGGAAAGGCCCTTAGCGCGTAAGCACGTCAGCACACGTACGCATTTTCATTGGACTAAAGGCCCTTAGCACGTAAACGCTTCTCTGACGTTACACGCATGAAAAAACTGCACGTCCGCCTGTGAATGCGTGTAATCCGGGGAAAGGGCATACGTGCATAAGTGACGTGACGTGCGCAGGCGTTTCCCTCAGCATGGGTTAAAGGTGAGCAGGGCCAGCAGTTCGCTGTGCGTGCCTTTCGTGGAGACCAACGTGTGTTCCTGCTTCGTGTTGTTTCGCGCGCCATCACAACTTCACAGCTATCAAGGACGTATCTCTTCATTTGGTGGGGGTATTGGCTACGTGTGTTTTTCTGCATCGCGCTAGTCAGACGGTGAGTCGCGCATGCTATTTTTCCCACTGCGGGTGCCCCTGTGTATCGCACCTGTTTTCGAGGTCATAGTAGCCTGCGTGTCCCATGCGTACGCATTTTTCGTGTTACTGGGTGCCACCGCATACTGCGGGAGGTTGATTCCATGCATGTATGCTGCAGGGTTGCGTGCACGGTTTTACTGCAGTTTTGGGGTGCCTGAGCGTAGCGTGACCCGTCACTACATCACCGGGATCACATACAGCCTTGCAGGTGCAGGGGGGCTGTTAACATCTTGCATCCCACCCCCTTCACCCCAATTGTCCAGGTCAATGGCGGTGTACACCTCCCATTGGCACTTCTCCATCTGTGCCGGCACTACTACATCTGTGCCATGGTTGGGAGGCCACCAAAGGTGAGGGGCGCCTCAGCTGGGCGTACTTCTTGTGGCAGGCATGGTCGGGGACATGGCCGGGTTGACCAGGAAGTAGGGGGACTCCTTGGTGTCCAGGGTGGCCTCAGAGGGGGAAGAGGCAGGGGTGCGCCACTTGAGCACAATGTTGTGCCATGTGTCGGTGCAGTCATGCCACCACCCCATGTGGTTCCGGGAGATGCAGCTTCTGCATCTGGCACTTGCGCCTGTGTGACCCGGCAGTCCGTTTCATCGATTGCCACGGGCCCAAGGGTAGTGGTAGCTGCAGGTGCAGCTGTGGACACCACCACCCAGGCTCAGGGTCTGCCAGCGCAGGCTGCGATGGCACTTGAAGAGCCCTTGGAAGATTTCCAACAGGCCAGGAGGGAAACCGTAGGGGCACACAGGGCTGCCCTGACCAAGACATGGGTCCCTGGGGCAGTTATGTCATCTGCTGCCCCGAACAGCCGGGTGTTGGCAAGTGCAGGGGCAGATGCACCCAACAACACCCCGGTTGTGAGTCTGCCAACCAGGACAGTTGCGGTCTTTGACCCTGCCACAGCGGATGTTGCTGCGCAGGGTCCATTAGAGGGCACCCAGCTGCCACTGACACAAGTCAGGCCTTTGGTCGCCCCTCCACCTGCCACTCCCTTGGCTCAATCCACTGAACCCACTGGCCATACTGATCAGGGCGGCATTAGCCAGCCAGGGTCTGCGCCACAATCCAAGAGGAGGAAGGTTGCACCTGAAGCACAGGCTGGGACCCCACACACAGCCACAACCTCCTGCACGTCAAGGAAGAAGCCTTTCTGCAAACAGGAACTGGACTTTCTCGTGGGCTACGTGCGGAAACACAGCCGTGACAAGCTAGTGGGTGCTAATTGTCAGACTACGGCTGCCCACCGTGATACCCATTGGAAGCAAGTTGCAGAACATGTGAATGCATTTGGCCATGAGGTGCGCACGGCGCAAGAGTGCAAAAAGCGTTGGAATGACCTCAAATGCAGCGCTAAGGCTAAGCGTGCCTCAAATTACAACTTGACTCTGGTGACTGGCGGTGGTCCTGCACCAGAGGAGGAAGACCTCACTCCGCATGAGTCACTCGTTGGGGAGTTCATACCATCTGAATTGGTCGAAGGAGTGGGAGAGATGCCGGACTTTGATGCCCAGTCCAGTGAGTGTTGATGCGTGTTTGTCGAGGACGTGTGTGTTTTACTTGTGTGATGTGTTGTGCATGACTGCCACTACATGTCACGTGTACATGGTTATGATGTGCGAGTAATGCAATGCTTCCTGATGCATGTCTACTCCGCTGGATGGTGGACATGTGGAGCAGACGGGGACTGTCCACTTCACCACTTTTGCACCCTAGTCACATGCTGGTTACCAGTATGCCCCTCCGGTCCATGTTCCAGCTCACTGGCACTTCTGCATGTAGCGTGGGGTGACCTTCCTCTCATCCCAGGAACTATGCATAGCATGACTGACGTGCATGTGTCCTCTGCCCGCAAGGGGGTAGCCAATGTAGGCATGCTCCCTTGCCACTCAACCACCTTCTCTGCACCCCAATTCCATTTTAGGGCTGGTCTGCTACAATATTGCCCTTGGTTACTTCCCTGGTCATGCCTCCTGTGGTGTACATTCTAACATCCAGCAGCCAATATGCCAGACATATCCATTGAGGTACATCCTTAGTATTTGATGCAGGGTGTCTCACTTGGACTGTGCAGAGGTCAGATGCCCCACAGGGACACGAGTGCCCATTCATGCTCCATGTGCATTTCACGCATGCCCATATGTGTCCATGACTGGATGATCACTGTTACACAAGTCCATGATTACCCGAATTGCATGGCATTTCATCTGCCTTCCCATGTCAACTGTGGCTCAGTACTGTGTTGCACACATGTTTAGGGTCTCACAATCTGAGTGGGTCACAGGCCTCAGCCTGTTTAAAGGCAAATGACTCTGTCCAACTGGTACAGTGTCTTCTTCACACGTGGGTGTACTCCAGTGGTTTCATCATGTGTCCTGCTTACTGTCCCATCATCATTTGCTGTGTTGTCACTTGACTCACATGATGCTGTTGATGCTAGTCAACACTGTCTGTCAATACACAGGTCTATGGTCAGCCTTTTGATACCATGCTAGGCATCACTGCTTTTGCACTTGGGGGGAGGGGTGGTTTGCTTGTAGATGCTACCCATTGAATGCACATTGCAGGTGATGCCTGAAGTTGACTTTGCACTGCCTTCACATTTTCTGACACACACCATGAAGTCCTTGTACATGTAGATAGTGAGTAACACATATTGGCTGCACTGCATAGACCCACTTCCGTGCAAACTGCCACCTTTCCACAGGTCTAATCACAGAAGCAATTTCAAGTTTACCCAGCATGCATGCCAGGTTCTATTTTGTGTGTCACATGTCTGCCTGATGTGTTTGGTGTTGGTGTGTGTGTGTGTAGTGTGCTTCTAACATGTGTAGTGACCTTTTTCCTCTCTATTTTTCAGGTGATGACGCAATGGAGCCGGAGGATGGTGTTGTCATGCCAGGCACAGGGTTGTTATCACTACATCAACCCAGCACAAGTGGGGGTTGTGGGGTGGTAAGCCACGAAAAACACCAAGTGCTACAGTCCATCTTGTCTCTGGCTGCCTATGAGTCCAGCCCTGATGAACACGCTGACGACCATGTCGAGTTGGATGAGCATCAGGTCCATATGTCAGGGGTGAGTGATTCTGATGTGGACACTCCTCTGTCCGCGACACCGGCACTGAGGGGTCAGACAGCCTTGGAACCTCCGCCCATGGTGGATCGGGACACAGGGTCACCCTCCACACCAGTCACTGATGTGCCTGGGACATCACGTCGACAGGGGCATGTCGTCGTGCAGCCGCGGGCGGTGCCAACACAACGAGGACACCCAGTCCTTGGGTCCCGCAGGGGTCAAGCCCAGCAATGCGGTCGCCGCGTGCAACCGCTGTATACTGTGTGGGAGCAAGACATTACTGCCAATTCTGAACGCCAGGGGGCAGCAATGGAGAACATCGCTGAGATCATGGAGCGTGTGGCCCGATCTGTGCTCCCCCCTGCTAGGCAGGTGCTTCTCCAGCAGCAGGCGGCACGCTCCACGGCCCGCTCGCTAAGGCTGGGCATGGCGGCCTCAGACAGGGCACGCCAGTCTGAAATGTTGTCTCTGCGTGAAGCAATTGCTGCTCACGCAGAGGCACACATGGAGGCCCTGAGGGGGCGGTATGCTTCCCTCAGATCCACTCTGGGTGTCCTTCTGATGTCCCAGAGGGAGTGGGCAGAGGAGAGGTTTGCACAGCTTGAGCGTACCATCTCGGCTGAGCTACATGCTTCCCGGGAGGTGCAGCGGTTGTCAAACCAGGCCTTGCAGGAGGAACTCTGTGTAACACGTGCTACCTTGCAAGAGGAAGCACGACTATCACGGGAGGTTCAGCGTGCGGACCTATATGTCATCAGCATACAGAACCAGGCTCACCCGTCCGCCAGACCTGCTGTCAACGAGGGGCAAGCTGCGGCTAGGCATGGTCATGCTCCTGTGCCACGTCCTCCTTACCAGGAAGAGCCAGACTCGGACGACAATCTATTTCCCACATAGGTCGGGCTGTGCAGGCGTTGAGCCCATGGAGGTTTTTTTTTTTCATCAGCATCATCGCATGTGGGTGTTGAGCAGCACCCTGTACCTACCCCCTCCTGGGTGCCCCCCCCGGGTCGTATGTGGCCATTTTTGATTTTTCTTTTAGTTTAGTTAGTTAAGTTTCTGTTTGATAGTTAGTTTAAATAGGTAAAGTATGTTTTTCATAGTTAGTGTAATTAGTTAATATAGTTTAAAATTGCTAGTCTATTGTGCTTTCATGTGACGGTGTGGTGCTTTCTGGCTTTTGAAAGCATCCACTGTCTGTTCCAGCTGGGCCTTTCAAGCTTGTCTTGTGTATGTGTTTGCTGCTTGGGGTCCTTGACTCACATATGCCACTCCTGCTTCCCTTATCCATGGGCTCGCAAGGATGGTTCGGTGTAACAGCCTATTACACAAGGTCAATGGACTTTCATATCTGTGGACAGACAGACTCGGGTGCAGTGCATTTCATTTCCAAGTAGAAATTGATACATACACTGGCTACTTTATTTTGGTCATGGTGGTACAGGACTTGTTCTGAAGTCAGACCTTGCTATATGTGTCTATCTTCTTACACAGGGAACATTGCATGTTGTGTGAATCGTGACACATTGGTGTTCCATTTGCCACGCACCCACCGGTGCCTGACTTACTGCATTGACTGTGTATGAACCATCAGAGGGGTAATGTTACGTATGGGTATGACACATCCACACAAGTTTGTCTGTTTGTAGTGTATTTTGTTACTTTGGGGCATATTTGATGGTGTGTTTGTGTGTTTTGGGCACGCACAGATTATTAACTGTGGCTCTCTTTGCAGCATTGAAATGCTCCTGTTACCGGACCTGAGAGTGCGCAGGCAGGAGGCCAGCACTCACCCCAGAGATAAGTTTCTCTTTGACTTACATTTGAGTAATTTGATGCTATGTGCATGTGAACAAGGTTGATCTAATTGTGTATATGTTAATGTGTGTACTACATTTTGGTGCATTCCCTACTTTCCCGTATCAATCCTACTCCCCTCTCCTGCCCCTCATTCCGGTTATCCAGTATGCCAATGCCTGTCCCGACTGCATATCCCTGACCCTCCTTCCCCACCAGGGTCTCAGAGGCCTGTGTGAGTTAGACCTTGCAGGCACCAAGACCACGGTGGGGGTGGTTGTTTCGTGACACTCCTGCGCCTGTACACGGGAGCTGTGACAGTAGACATCCGTTCGTGGTGCATCATTCTATCTTACGTGCCACACATGGTTCAGATCCTGTTGTGACATTGTTTTACTGTGCTACCTTGGTTGTTAACATCATTGTGGTAGTACTTGGCCTTTGTGGCGTACTGCTACTTCAAGTAATCTACTGAAGGCTGTTCTGGTTTGTTTTACTGCCTGCAGGCTATTTGCTTGGCTCCTGTGTTGTCCTGCTTTGAGTTCTGTTGGATTTGTGCTTTTGCAAATCTAGGTGGACTCTGAGGGTGCTGGCAACTTTTGACACACAAGGTGGGAGATGGTGACAAAGGGGAAGGGTGATCCTGTGGCCAGGTGAATTCAAGGATGTCGGATGAATAACCCAGATGCAGTTGTTCTGTGGGTCGTGGTGATTTGTGAGGGAGGGGGGGTGTTTTGTTGTTGATAGTTGCCTTGCCCTGCAGTGTGATGGGCACCCTGAAATTGTAATTGTGCTTTCCTATTTACATGATGTATTCTGCTGATCAATGCCTGTTCATGTGTTGTGTTTACCTTTCAGGTGTGAGGGGATAGTTGTGATTTTACATGCTGGGGTATACACATGGTGAATGTTCACATGTGATGTGTAGAGGACATTGATGGTCACTTGATTTCATATGCATATGTTGAGTGCATATCCCTACTGACCCACACACTCGCACTATGATCCACTACATGTACAACCACCCTTACATGTCCACGTGTACAATCTGTTTGCTTTCTGGTACCCACTGTGTCCCTGCAGAAACAATCTACAGTAGGTAAAGTCCTCAGCATTTGATCTTTATAAAATATTTTTTTACTAGGCCATATTCTGCAAAATATACGCCGATACAAAACAGCATGTCAAGGAGTCGGTCCCTGCATCCTAAAGGGCAAAATATAGGACACAGGCAGTTCAATTAACGACAATCAGGGAGGTGATACACCTCTGTTAGTGAGGGGTGATGCATGGAGAATAAATGCAATTCATGTCAAAGCAATCTTGAACAGAAAATCCCTCTTTGAGTGGTGGCTGAATCTGTAAAGGACGGATCAAGAGAGGCTATATGTTAGGGAATGATAAGTTGCATCTCTATCTCTGTTAGTGAGGGGTGATGCATGGAGAATAAATGCAATTGATGTCAAAGCAATCTTGAACAGAAAATCCCTCTTTGAGTGGTGGCTGAATCTGTAAAGGACGGATCAAGAGAGGCTATATGTTAGGGAATGATAAGTTGCATCTCTATCGCAAAAGAGAGCAACATCTATTCAGGCAAAAGTGGACTGGTTGTGCTTACTGGGGGCCAGTCAGATGAAGGGAGTCAGCTACCACTATGATTTAGTATCAACAAAATTCCCTGGTTATAAATACATCTATGAATCAGCTACCACTATGATAGAAAAAACTAGTGTGTGGATGTAAGCTGAGACCATCTGTCTCTGTGTGCATTGAACTTTAAGTTATGTGAAAAGCAACCATATGTTGTTCCCACAACACAGAGCCAAACATAACACCTTAATGCCCTATGCTTGGATAGATGAATCTTCTTCAATCTTTTTTTAATGGGGTGAGATGTGTGGAGGGGGGTGCACTTCCCTATAGTGTGGGGCTCAAAGAATCTATGGTTTTCAGAGCTCTATGTGCGAGGTGTGTTATTCAATGACCCCTCCTCCCCAACACCACCCTATGAATTAAGCTTCCACAAAGCCGTTTCCAATAAGGATTTTGACTGGTGAGGGGTGGATCACTCCATGGCTCTCTCACATCTGATGCTCTGTGTCCAGCGCTTATTTTCTTAAAGAGTGCAGCATCAGAGCAGGGTCCTGGTTGAGTTTGCGGCCCCTCTCAACCATTCATATTACATTTGAATGTGTTCAAGGTGAGCAGAGCCCAATCAGGGGTATAGCACAAAATTTAGGGGCAGTGCTGCGAGCCATGCTGAGTGCCCCCCAGCTCCAAAACAAAGCACAGGGCACTCCAAAACATAGGCTGGCCCGGACCACCACGTAAAGTAAATATGTTTTTTAATCAAAGCTTAAATGTTTGACCTAGTGTAGAAAGGAAGGGGTGGTGTCTGGGCCCCAAAATATAACAGTCACCAGTGGTGGCTGGCGAGTTGTTTTATTGGAGGGTGTAAATATTTGTCACAAATATGCAAATACGAATGAGCATAGCGACGGGGCCCAAACCAACTAAAATGGGTTTGGGGTGTGAAAACAGAAAAATAATATGAGGCCGGGAAGCCCAAAAGGAAACACATCAACACAGGTTACAAAGAAACATACAAGTACTTTATTTCAAGCTACAACAGTTACCAAGTGAACTGACAAACGGATAGCTATTCGGCTCTCAGTATAACATAACAAACTTCAACGAGGGTTCGATGTGTTCAGTGAGAGACCGCACATTGGAATACCCGGGCCATTTATACAATTTGTCCAGCCCTTGGCCAACCCTCTTGCGGGTTAACCATTCTGTGAAATACAATACTGGTCTAGGGTTCCTTGCCAGGTCAACCTTTAATATATGCATTATGATTAGTTTTGCTGATATAGTAGTACATTTACATATAGGTCAACAGTAGGACAAGATCTCAGTTCACGACCCCGACAAGTAGCCTGCAGGCATATTAATCATTCAGCTGTACGGAGGTCACAACGGCCAGAATCTATTCGAAATGTCATTTGGCCTCCATTTTGATGTTCAGGGTGACTTCTACAGAACAAGAGAACCTAAAATGGCAGCTTGATTCAAGATGGCGGCTTACATTGATTTCTCTGAGGTCAAGACCTTGCCGTGGAGTTTGTTCGCGCATGATGTTTAGACAACTTGGCGTAGGCCAATACACATATAACTATTACAATAGGAGGCATAATATTATTTCTATTCCGACAAACCCTCCTTTTGGCCTATACCAAGTGCTAATACTATTTCTGATGTCTTTGCAAATAACTCCATGCATTTGTCATCCATACATCCTTAATCGTTATCTGTAATATCTATAGCCATTAGGTCGTTCACCAGAACCTCTTGCAACACAAACTCTTTAGATGCTGTATCTGGGGCATACACTTTATGTCCTATCGTGCTCACCGCCTGAGCGCAGCATCCCCCTAGTATTGCACATATACTAGGTAGACATTGGATACAGCAACAAAGGAATAGCAGAATTCCCAAAATAACCAGTATGACAGAAAGCACCTTCCAACCCCAGGATCGTAAGGAGTCCCAGAACCAAGTACTAATACTCCAATCTCCCACTGGAACATGCACTTCTGAACTAAGGACGTGCAAGTTCTGTATTGCCTTGAAAATTGTCGGGGAGGAATCTGGTTCGAAAACACAACAAGTGGACCCTACTAATTTACATACTCCACCACGCTCTGCCAGAATGACATCTAATGCCATCCGGTTTTGGAGCGCTACCAATCTTATTGCTTTCTGTTCCAGTGTCATATTATAGAGTATATCCGTGGTCCGGTTGATGGTTCTCTCCAGTACTCTTGCTAGCCCCCTAATATTTTCGGAATTTGCTATTTGTCCCCAAAATGGCACAACTGATTTTGCTATATCTCCCAATATTTGCCCAGGGGTAAATCCATCCTCGTCCCGCCGTGGACGAGCCTTAGAAACTTCCAATGTACTAGCTATAAATACCCCAGGTAACAGGATCCCTAAATAACATGTTCCCTGCCAATCCTTGGGCAACCAGGGAAATGCTGTACTACCGCAAACGAAATAGACAGGCCCCCCTACATACAACGGCCTGTTCTCCCCGGTCAAATTTACAACGTTTGTACAACCTTCAAAATCTCCCATTGACCGGGTGCCATTCCTTTGTACACAGAAGGGAACTGAATCGGGGCTATGGTTAATAGAGTAGGAAGGAGGCACTGCATCCTTATTGCCTATCTGAGCCATTTTAAGGGAAATTAGAGTTTGGAAAGGAAGAGACAGTTTAACAGATGGCCTAATAGAAGCAACATTAGGCTTACTTCTATTTGCAAAAAGCGAGCATCCCAGGGGAGTCAATACACGTTTCTCAAAATCATTTAAATTAGTTCCATCAAAGTTCCCTGAGATGCTATCATTCCAACGGCCAAAGAATAGTGCTCTAAGAGAGGCATAGCAAGCAGTCGTTAAAGGTAAAGGGTGAATATACCATCCTAGCCCCTTGTTCCCATGTTGCGGTAAATGGGTGCAGATCCAGCAGTTGCTCTTATTAAAAATGGCATGCGTCGAATTCATTATTATCATTAAAGTGTTATTGTGATACTTTCGTCTATGCTGAGAGCCCCTAGGTGACAGAGTATGAAGGTGTACAGAGGGAGTCAGAGCAGTAGGTACAATTTCAATTGGTAAAAGAGGCTCTGGAGGATAAATTTCTTCAAAGTACCAGAGTCCCACGGCAGTGACTATACAAATCCCAATTATTATCATCACAACACAGCAATACGTTTTCGAGGGCCAGGCACATTGTTCATTGTCCGAGTTGGTCACCCCCTTATTTACAAGTCCAATACGAGCAGTAGCGGTGGAGGTGGCAGACATCGTAGTTTTTCAATCGACGACCCCAATGTTCGTTGCTGGCAACACTACGGTCGCGCGACTTCTTAGGCCTTCCCCAACCCTAGCCAGCAGAATCCCCCTTTTTTTTCCAAAATTTTCCTTTGTAAGAACAAAAACTCTCAATGACTCTTTTCTTTTCCAAATGCACAGGCAAAACCCGTGCCGTAGTTCTATTTTCTTCATCGAAGGTCGGACCTGGTGGTTCCCGGTACTGCTTGATCTGGAAATAAGGTAACGTCACTTCCTGAGGGAAGCAACGTATCAGAGGCGACAGAAGTCGCAGAACTTGAAACAACGTTTTCCGGAAGTGACTTTTCCGAAGAGTGTGGAGACAAAATGGACGGTTCCCCAAGCTCCATGGGCTCAGAGGGATTCTCCGACACACTCACAGCGCTATTTGCTACTCCAGGATCAGAGATTGTAGCATCAGCAAGGGGTTCTGCTTCTTCTGTAACGTGTGGCGTCGGGTGAGGAAGTTTCTTGACATGCGTCGCGTGGATCCAATGCTTCTTTCCAGCCACCCGCACTGCTGTCTGGGTGACCAACAGCACCTGGTAGGGTCCCCGCCAGCGAGGTGCGAGGAGGGAGGACCTTTTCGTAGGCCTTCACCAGGACCCAACTTCCAGGCTGAATATTGTGTCCTGGGCCCGTAAACCGTACAGGTAAAGCTGATCGAACCTGATGATAAATGAAATACAGATTTTTAGTCAACTGGTTACAGTAGTCTGCAATCAATATGTTTTCAACATCTCTCAGCGCTTTAGGCTTCGGAGGACCCCAAATATTAGCAGGCCTCCCCATCACCACCTCGAATGGAGAGAGACCAGTCTTAGTTTGAGGTGTGGTACGCATGGCTAACAACACAATAGGTAAGGCGTCCGCCCATTTCAGTTTGGTGCCGGCACATGTTTTAGCAAGCTTATTCTTTAGGATACCGTTATGTCTCTCTACCAACCCAGCACTTTGAGGATGTCTAGCCGAATGAAATCGTTTTTCGATGTGTAATGCTAAGCATATCTGCAAGATTACTGCTGCAACAAAATGTGGACCATTGTCCGACCAAATGACTCTTGGCAACCCAAATCGTGGGAAGAACTCCTTTACCATAGTCTTCGCAGTGGTCATGGCAGTAGCATCCTTAGCGGGGAAAGCCTCAACCCATTTACTAAAGGCACAAATGATCACAAGGACCTATTTTAGACTGTTACACCGTTCCATCTCAATAAAATCAAAGTGGAGGGCCTCGAAGGGGACAGAAGGAGGCCCAAAACTACCCCTTGGAGTTGCTGTCCCCTTCCCCACATTGTGCTGCAAGCAAATCATGCAATTTTGGACATAATGCTGAGCGATTTTCAAAATTTTATCATTTACCCAGACTTTTTCTAACATTTTCGTGATCTGCTGAGCACACACATGCGTAGGACCGTGTGCCATCGTAACCATCGCCAGCACATATGAATTAGGGAGCAACCATTTCCCTTCAGATGTGTCCACCCAACACCCATCTTCATCTAGTTTCCCCATCCCTTCGGCCCACTTTTTAGACTCTTCTATTGTGGCATCAGCTTGGATATCTCGTACAGACCCAATACCCTCATCCATTACATAGATCTCTTGTTTCTCTTGGAGCATACATGTCTGTACTAAGGTCTGTGGCCGTTTGCCTGGCTATCTGGTCAGCAAAAGCGTTCCCATTCCCCACATCATCTATGACCTTGCGATGCGCTGCGCACTTTATGATCGCTAACTGACTAGGGAGCGCGAGTGCCAAGAGCAATTGCACTATCAGGGGGCCATGCAGAATCTTGGTCCCATGTGAGGTTAGGAACCCTCTTTCCGACCAGAGCCTCCCAAAGTTGTGAGCCACCCCAAAGGCATACTGGCTATCAGTATATATATTTACTGTACGCCCTTCGGAGCGTTCACAAGCTCGGGTCAACACTATAATCTCTGCGGCCTGCGCGGAGTTATGCGGAATTCTCTTAGTTTCAACAACCGTACTCAATGTAGTGACTGCATAAGCAGCTGTAGATGTACCATCCGGAGGTTTGAAGCAGGAGCCATCACAAAACAGCTCCCCTTCCGCATTATCCAAAGGAGTATCTATAAGGTCTATCCTGCCCTTGTTTCCTGTTCAGTAGTATACAGGCAGTCATGTGATTCTTCGTCACCGCAAACAGTATTTTGCGGGAAAGGTAGGAGTTCAGCCGGATTAAGGACACAACACCTCTTAATTTGAATGTGAGGGGCAAACAAAGTCAATTCATACCTCGTCAGCCATGCAGAGGTGAGGTGCTGTGTTTGGGTTTTATTCAATAGGACATCTACAGAGTGAGGTACCATTAGGGTTAAATCATGGCCTAGGACCATTCCCTCACTCTGTTTTACAGACGCGGCAGCAGCAGCGACGGCTCTCAAACATCTTGGAAAAGCGCATGCGACAGAATCAAGGGCGGAAGAGTAATAGCTGCACGGTCTATTCTTCCCTCCGTGTTCCTGTGTTAATACAGCCAAAGCACATCCATCACATTCATGCACAAACAACACAAAGGCCTTATTGTAATTTGGAGTACCCAGAACCGGTGCAGAGCATAACGTGGTTTTGAGAAGCTCAAATGATCGTTGATGTTCCGACTTCCATGGCAGCGGCGAAGAAATGCCCTTCTTGGTCAAGGCCAACATCGGTTTTATCACTAGTGAGAAGTTCGGGATCCACAGCCTACAGTAAGAAGCCATACCTATTAAGGCTCTGACTTCCTTCTGTGTATTTGGGACAGACATGCCAGAAATGTGTTTTATTCTTTCAGGTGTCAATCTTCTCCCCTCCTTTGACAGGAGATAGCCTAAATAGGCGACCTCCTGACAACAATATTTAAATTTCTTAAGCAAAGCTTTATGACCATGTTCAGCCAAATGAATAAGCAACAATACAGTGACTTCTTTACAAGCACTTTCAGAATCTGCAGCTAAAAGCAAGTCATCGACATACTGAAGCAGTGTACAAGTAGATGGCAGTTCAAGGGTGTCAAGCTGCTCTTTCAAAGCCCTACTATAAATGCTTGGACTTTCAGTATAACCTTGAGGTGCACGAGTAAATGTGAATGAACGTCCCCCCAAGGTGAACGCGAACAAATATCTACTATCCTTGTGTATAGGAATACTGAAGAAAGCATTCTTCAGATCCACAACACTAAAGTGAGTAGCTGTAGCAGGGATCATCGTTAATATCGTTGTCACATCAGGCACAATTGGAAATTGTGGGGCGACAACTTTATTAATAGCGCGTAGATCAATTATGAAACGGAATGGGATTGCATTGTCGCCTTTCTTGTACATGGGTAAAATCGGACTGTTACATAAACTACTTGCAATCTCTTCAATCACCCCTCGATGCACAAAATCGGAAACAATGCACTTCAAAGCACGCTCTCCCTCAACTGAGATTTTATATTGCGGAATGCGTGGTAGTTTAACTCCATGTTTCAAATCTATTTTAATGGGTTCAACCTGTAATACCCCAACATCATTGTCGTCAACCGCCCACAAACATTCCGGGACAACGCTAAATTCAGGAGGCAATGGTCAAGTCAGAAACTGAGAACTGGGAAGTTGCTGTGGTGAAATCGTCAGTCGCACTCCGTCAGAGGAACAATGAATCACTGCATTTAATTTCTTCAACAGATTTAACCCCAGCAAATTCTCTCCACAGTTTGAAGTCAACAGGAATGGACAGTGGTCCGTAAAGGGACCCAAAGAAACAGGCACCGGTGAAGAAACCGGACAAACAACTGGTATGCCAGAAAACCCTACAGAAACATTAGTTTGCCTTGACAGTGGAATGTTTGGAACCCGAGAATGATCAATGGGGCACTTCTGTGCTCCAGTGTCTATCAAGAACTGATGTTTCCTATTCCCCACTAACAGTTCAACGTAGGGACCTTTTTGACTAACGGGAATAGGTGAAGGTTCCAAACCCTGCTTCGGGCAATCCTAATGAAACAAAATGTCATCGAAAGGAAGCTCTTCAGAAAGGTAGGCAGCAGAAGGGTGATCAAATATGTTTCTTGTGTCCACACTCGAAGTCTGATTATCCCGTGAAAAAGGTTGCTGAGGATCTTGTGAGAGCTGACCTCTATCAGGGCCTCCCACTCCGAGGCCACCTCTAGGTCCTCTACCCATACTCCCAAATGTGTTGTTTGACCTCTGTCGAAGGACGGGGCACTGTGCACGCCAATGACCTTCCTGGCGACAATAGGCACATTGATTAATATTCACAGGACCCAAGGGGACGTTCCCTTGCGGAACATACTGACCTCTGGTCTGTGAATTACCTACTCTGGGATTTCTAACAATTTGCTGTAACAATACTTTAGTCTTCAAATCTCCTTTCCTCTTCTCGACTCTATCTTTTTCATTATTGACACGGTTCTCGTAATACTGAGCCATGTGCAAAACTTCAGATTGGGATTTCGCCTGCCAAGCGCTCTCAGAGGACATAATCTGTGACTGGATGTCAGGCAGCAATCCACGCACAAATTCATCCACAAACAACCTTTTCCCAGACTCTGTGCCCAAATACTGTCCACTGAAGTCAGAGGATACCTGTTCGAATCGAATAAAGAATTCGGTGGCACCCTCAGATTTTCCTTGAACACAGGCCGTAAGCTTGTCCCAAATAATTATTTTCTCAGGAATTATGGTTTTCAATTTTGCAACAATTCTATCGGGCAAAGTGAGTATTACCTGAGGTGGTTTCTCACCAGCTGGTCTTTCCCCATCAAGCCTAGTTATGTTAGCCCACGTATCTCCCAACCCAGGCACATCGTCTATTGTTCGAACCTGCTTCCATAAATCTACGGGCAGGAGTACAGGGAATAACAAGTCAATATCACTTAGGGTGAACACAGAGGACTGCAAAACGGACTCTATCTCTTTGTAGAATCCTGTCGGATTTTTCCTAATATCAGGAATTGATTGTCTAATAGTGTTCACTTCCTGTCGCGAACGTGAACAAATTGTGATACATAATGTGCGGGAATGTCCACAGCGGGTGCACCTGTCCCAACGTTAGCAGGAATCTCAACCTTTGGGACAAATGTCGGAGGAACCTCTCTCATAAGCAACTGAGATATAGGTAACTCCGACCGCTTACTAAGCAACAGAGCCAGGTCGAGCGCTAAGGCAGTCGAAGAAGTGTCGAGCGAGAAAGCCCTTTTACAAATACCCAATAACTCTGTAGGACAACTAACCTTCTTCCTTACACATTCATCCTGCAGACACTCCACCATTACCTGAATCACCATCCTCTGCATTTCTACTGTATACTGACTATACGTGTCATACACTTCATCTGGCGGTATCAATGAATCCGAGATCCATCGAATCGCATCTTTTGTACAGATTCGTTCTTCCTCAGATGCTGATTTACGACACGGAAGGAATCGTTTCTGCACATACATACTGTCGTCTTCATCATCCTCATCCCACAATTTTTCTAAGTTCCTCCTATACTCAAATAACCTCTCGACATGACAATGTACTTTCTCCTCAGTGTCCCTTGAAAGCGCTAGAGTGTTCAGATCCCTCAACCCTTGTGGGAGATCTGCGTTATGTAATCTACCCCCATTACACATAAATGAGTCCCCTTCAATAAAAACATTTTTCTCGGGAAAATTGTCCATATTTGATAATGTGGAAAAAACATTAGCTTGATCATCTCTCTCCATACAATGCTTAGCCCATTCAAACAATTCCCGTTTCTTTTCTGCAGAGACAGTATTTTGAGTGACAATCTTCAACCCCGCACCCTGATCAACTACAGTCGGTACAGAACCACTCGGGAGCAGAGGTGCGGGAAAATTCAATGGAGGTGTGACTATCGGAGCAAGGGGAAGAGTTGGTAGAGTAGGTGGAGGAGCAACAGGGGGAACAGGAATAACAGCAGGAATAGGCAGAGCACCAGGGAGAGGATCATACAGAGGTGGCACAGAGGCACCAGGCCTTCGTTCGTTTAACAATTTGTCAATAAATTCTTCGGAAACATGAAAATCTTTAGAGGGATAGATTTTCTGGATACCGAGTGAGAAAGCCCTATCCATATTCTTGACTGACTCTGAATGTTTTTCCTTATCATATAACAACGCCTTTTCGGCATTCGTTTTATGACGGCGTGCATGTTTATCCCTACTTTTAAGCTGCTGCAACGCTTCTTTTTTCCAATTCTGCAAAACATCAAATGCTGCAGGTCTGGCCTTCTTCTTTAACAAGACCGATTCTAGGTATTCAATACGGGGGATCTCGAAACTACAATTGATTGGCCACTGAAAATCGGAGGCATGTCTGGTTTGTCTGTGCCAAATATCATTAAATACTATACTTCCAATGCCATGCTTACAGTACATAGTACACGCCGGCGACCCCTCCTGTGGTGCCGGATGGCTAAATTCCAAAGATTGTCGATCGCTGCGGAACAGTGCCCTAAAGCAGCTAGACAATTTCCCAGGCATTTCACAAAAAATTGGTGTTACCTGGTCAATAATTGTGTCTGCAGATACAATACGCCAAATTCAAATTGTCAGGGTTAAATTAAGAGTCGGGTCAAGACTACACCTGACCAAACCTAAGGAGGACCGTATGGTTTACCAAAGAACTTACCTAACGAATTTTACCTTGTGTTTGGTGGTTTCGACAAATCTGCCCACCTCAAAAATGGACCCTCATCAAGATGCGGTTTCAGATCACACAACTATCGTCCAAGGATCGAATCGTGCAGCGCTGCCGAGGTATCGCGTCTCGTTCGGTCGGGCCCGCAGTATCACACTGTCCGATCCTGATTCGATAGCCTGCGTCAACCTTCAATGATCCGGCATCAATCTTGAGGGTCCCTATTCGGGCGCCAACTGTGAAAACAGAAAAATAATATGAGGCCGGGAAGCCCAAAAGGAAACACACCAACACAGGTTACAAAGAAACATACAAGTACTTTATTTCAAGCTACAACAGTTACCGAGTCAACTGACAAACGGATAGCTATTCGGCTCTCAGTATAACATAACGAACTTCAACGAGGGTTCGATGTGTTCAGTGAGAGACCGCACATTGGAATATCCGGCCCATTTATACAATTTGTCCAGCCCTTGGCCAACCCTCTTGCGGGTTAACCATTCTGTGAAATACAATACTGGTCTAGGGTTCCTTGCCAGGTCAACCTTTAATATATGCATTTTGATTCGTTTCGCTGATATAAGTAGTACATTCACATAGAGGTCAACAGTAGGACAAGGTCTCAGTTCACGACCCCGACAAGTAGCCTGCAGGCATATTAATCATTCAGCTGTACGGAGGTCACAACGGCCAGAATCTATTCGAAATGTCATTTGGCCTCCATTTTGATGTTCAGGGTGACTTCTACATAACAAGAGAACCTAAAATGGCAGCTTGATTCAAGATGGCTACTTACATTGATTTCTCTGAGGTCAAGACCTTGCCGTGGAGTTTGTTTGCGCATGATGTTTAGACAACTTGGCGTAGGCCAAAACACATATAACTATTACAATAGGAGGCATAATATTATTTCTATTCCGACAGGGGGATCAGGGAGATTCTTCATAATGAAATGTTTTGAACAATGCGTTAAAATGTTACATTACAGCAACTTTCTGTGAAAATTAGGGTAGCAGGCCAGACAGTTTGCAATCGCTTTACTGGGGCGTAGGATAACTCATGGAAAAAAGTACAATAGATGCAAGTCACCAAAAGTGCACAAGTGCATTTCCCAATGGATTGTCATGCCGGTCCCTTCAATATATGCCAGTATAAACAACATTTTCATGCTGGCTATGCCCATTGTTAAGCAGAATCCTGTGCAGTGCCCTTAGGGACCACTTCACAGAGTTAAGATCACAAGTGCTAATAAAAGTTAACCTTTGGTACAAGCCTGTGCTACAGAGAGAGAGTGGTAGCAGTGACTGAGCAGCCAGACTTATCTCATGAGCAAATGAGCAGTAGTAGATATTACACAAAGGACTACAATTACTGTGACTCAAGCAAACACTGACTCAAAGTTTCTGGTTAAAAAATGTAAGTACATTTATTTTTAAACCATCTGTTCACAAAACACTTCAGTTCTAGAAAAATAAAGAAAACACACTTCAAATACACTACACACAACCAATTCCCCGTGTGCAGAACAACTCAAGGTAAGCACCTTAGGATTTGACAGACCGGTGTTATGAAACAAAAGACGTTACCGGGAATACATGTGCAATCACTTTTTGACAGTGATGACAGTTCGGTCTTACTAAAGATATGCGTATCCGCGGGAAGAAATGTTACCAGAGTTAAAACACACTTAGCACCTGAGTCAACACAAGAGAGTTGGGGACAAAAATCATAGGCAATACTTTTGTCAAGGCAGACAGGATCAGAGAACACTTTCTAACATGAAGATAAAAGTCAATAGGCCTGCGCCAGTATTAGGTGGAACAGGGTTCCTATTGTCGAGGATCACACAGTCAGATATGTCACAATTCAAGGTTGCCAGGAGTACTCAGATATTGTCAGAAGAGAAGGCAAAAGTTATAAGAGGGAAGGAAGAAAAGGACAAGCCTTTGGTGAGGAGAACAGGGTTCACCTTAGTTCCTCGAAGTCAGGCACAGTACCTTATTCTTTGAAGAAGCTGGTGCCACGGCAGTTGTTCTTGGTAGTTTCCTTCAGACTCACGGTTCCTGGAGCTTCAGTCGTGGAGACAAGAAGGAGGACGTCTGGAGCGATCTGCACTACCCAGGGATAAGGCCAGCAGCAGCGACGGTGAATAAAAGGCGCGCTCCTTTAAAACAGGAGAGGCTCTTCAGATGGCTATCCGGACCACTACAGCAGCGTGCAGTGATTTCGACCACGAAGAGGACCCACCAAGCTCAGGACTGCGGCAGAGCTTCACCGGGACTCGGGGTTGCGGCAGCCATCTTCTTCTCCGCTTCTCTTCAGTTCCTTGCAGTTCCAGTGGCGACTCTGACTTCCAGCCCAAGAGTCCTGCCTTTTATGCGAAAATACCCCATTCACACAGCCTGGCTATCAATCACATGGCAGGGTGGTTGTCCGGCCCGGGCAACTACCTCAGCCAATCGTCACAAAGTGCGACTTGGGTCTCCATAAAGACCCTGTGCAGGGGGTGACTACACCCCTCCCTCACATTCAGCCCACCTAGACACCAGGCACCAAGAGGAGGGCTTCTCTGTAGAAGCCCGCCAAAAGACGGTGAACAAAGAAGGCAAACTTGGTTTGCCGTGCAAAGTAAGGCACAAGAACGACTTTAACAAAAAGAAATGGTGACTAAACCTGACCGGAGCTAAAATAAAATGAATTTGGGAAAGCAGGTTTAAGTTTGAGTCTACCACAATAGCCTGGAACAGTACCACGTTTGTATAGTATAATCGCGGTAGTAAAGTTAGCGTAGATATCACTGCCACCAGCTATGTCTAAATGTTAAAAGAGCAAAACAAAGCTTAGAGAGGCACAGACAAAAAGAGGTAGGAATTAACCCTTTCCAATACTCCATGTAGGATGGTGTGTACTGGGTCTGTAGTTTTAAAGGGACTATATAAAGTTAATGGCAACTTTACATGTTTCTGGGGGACAGTAGTCAGCCTCAGAAAAATTGAGTCAGTTTGAAGTCTAAAAGACAACCCTGTGTCACTGCACTGAAGGTGCTGTGTTACACACACAAAAAGTGGGGCTCATGCAGTGGTGTGCTCCAAAGCCCAAGATCACACAAACAGTAGAAATACACATGGCAAAACACACGTAAGAGTGGGAAAAAGGCTCACACTCTTACCAGGTGGAAAAAATAAACCCCAGAAATCCTGCAAATCTGTTGAGGGACACACTAGGTGAGGGAAATTAGCCATAAACGAGAATTCTCCCTAACACCCCTAACACCCATACATTTCCATGCTGGCTCCACCAACGTATGCTAGTATTACCATATAAAAATATACTCAAGTTAGCTTTGAGATTTTTTTAGTATCATTACTGGCGCTAGGCACAAAGCTGGCCCTGCCACTATTTTTCATTACTCCTATGTAATACAACACTCCTGTTTGTGTGGCCATTACAAGTGATATGTCACAATATGAAAACATATCCAAACTGGTTCCAATGTAAGCCAGTCTAGACCCATAGGAACACTTATCATCCTTGCTTCATCATAGATGCTCAGTTAATAAAATATCATGCTAAAGTCGAAATATACAGGCCACTACACCAAAATGTCAGTCTAGCAAGGTAATACTACTTATCATGCTTGCTTTATCAAAGATAACGAGTAATAAATAACATGCCAGAGTAACCAATGGCTTGACTGGCTGAACCAAAATGCCAGTTTAGCCAGGTACTGAAGCACATGAGCTATGTTTTGCCCAAAAATACCAGTAAAACTTGCAAAAGCAATAAAGGATGTGTCAAAAAAGCTTAAGTGATTCCCAGTCTCCCAGGGCCTTACACGCACACACACATGCACACAGGCATCCCATTTCACGCACCCATACATCTCTCACATTCGTTCACACTGCATTCGCCACACAGGAATGCACCCACCCAGAACATGCAAACACACACTATCACATTCCTACTTAGTCACCCATCACTCACTGACCCACACCACTTATTTTAAGTCCACTCACACTACATTCACCACACAGGCATGCACCCACCCACCCAGAATATATATATATATATATGTATATATATATATATATACACACACACACACACACACACTCACATTCATACTCATTCACCCACTAGTCACTCACTCATACACCGTCTCTTACATCCACTCTCACAGCATTCTCTACAGAGGGACACACCCACCCACCCAGAATATTCAAACACACAAACTATCACATTGAATCTCAATCAGCCACCACTCACTGGCCCATAACACATACATAAATGTGACATGAACTTCACACATGCAAAATACACATTACAGTCTTTTTTTAAAGCCTTCTTACCTGTTTTCCAGCTTTGTTCTGTCACTCCAGGCCACCCTCGGCTCATCTGTGCTGCTCACAAGCAGGAACCAGGAATCTGGGAGAGCTTCCTGGTTCCGGTATATGAGCCACAAGGAAGCAGGAGGAGAAGGGATTGGAGCTGAACGTGGCCTGTAACACGTGACACTTGTCACAATCAGCTCCAACCCCTACTGAGCACTTCCTTCTCGTGCTGCAATCCCCATCCAGCCTCCACCCTGGTGGGTAAAGACTGCGCCGGGCCACCCCCAGACCGGGAGTGGCAGGGACCCCACTCCGCAGGGGCTGTAGAGGCCCCTGCTACACCAGGAGTTTACAGGGGTGGCAAGGGAGACTGCAGGGGTAGCAAGGGAGAATACAGGGGTCATGGTTGTGACCCTTGGCAACCCTCAAATGATGTCCCTGACATTAGTCAGGAAGCTATGAGTAGATGTTAATGTTTCATGAATAGCAGATATGTCTAGATTGGTTGTGAGTATGCACTCCTGCTTCAGACTGGCATTCGTGTTAATACTATCAGACAAGGTTAGCTCAGGGGCAACACGTTTGTCTCGAAATCTAGACAACTCCGAGCTCCCCAGGTTCAAATCAAAGGTCCCATGCTTAGACACTGTACTCTTTCATTAAGCGTGTTTTGAAATAATAATTAACTACAAGGTTCCCGTGTTACACAATGTAACCCTCACTGAGATTCTTGTTTATAACTGATGCATCATTGGTGATTGTCGTCATAGGGAACCCCGAGTCGTACAATTTTTACCACAGCAAGTTGCGGTTAACACTGTCTAAGGCAGCAGAATAATCAAGAAATGGCAATTATCATTTCTGCAATTAGTTGTTTATTGTAGACCAAATTAAATATTACGTTACCCAAATGTTTTGAGTGGTCCTCACGCCCACGGCTGAAGCCCGTTTGAGAATCATGTTGCAGCTTCTTCTTGTTCTTGCCAATTCTCTTAGATTTCTTAATATGTTTCCAAATATTTTGCTGGGCATCTAGCACAGCTAATAATCTATATTTTTTGGGATCAGAGCGGGGACCTTGCTTATGAATCAGAATCAACAATGACCTATTTTGTGATTTGGGAACTCTCAATTCTCATGTAATTTTTTAAAGAATTCAATTAATAATGGGGCATATATCTATGGATCTCTTTTTACGATGTTAGATAGGCAATCCAGCCCTTGTGCCCTACATTTTTTGATCTGCTTTAATCATGCCATAGTTGTCCTCAGTAGAATAATCATAATTATATGGCACGTTCAAAGGGCAGGTTGTCTCGAAAGGACTCGTTAACTTCAGAATTGGTGTAAATGGTGTTAATTTGTTCTATCCATCTACCTTCAGGGATGGGATTAATTTCAGTCTTTATATTATTGTCTTTAAATTTCTTCAGCAAACATCAAAACGTGTATGTACCATTCGTGATCTATTAGATGCCATCGTACTGTATGTACAGAGAATTTACAATTCTGTAGCCAGTTTTTATATTTCATATTTAGTTGTGCTACAGAAATTAAGCATGTCTTATTCTCAATGTACCTAATCTAAGTGCGCAGTTACTTACAGCTCATTGTTGGCGATTTGCTTACCCAATATACAGACACAAAATTAGTAATAATGTCATAGTATTGATATATATATATTATACAATATTTCCAGGAAAAAAGAAAGATAGGAGAGAAAGAAAGAAAGAAAGAAAGAAAGAAAGAAAGAAAGAAAGAAAGAAAGAAAGAAAGAAAGAAAGAAAGAAAGAAAGAAAGAAAGAAAGAAAGAAACAAGGGAGACCACATTCACCAGGGGCTCTGTGACTTGTAGTGTGTTCTGTAGAGTCAACATCTGGATGTGAAATAATGTGAAATACAGTTGCTGATTAAAACAGGCAGAGGATGAAGCCAGTGTGTCAGAACGCACAACTGGTAAGGCATAGTGGAAGAGCTTTCACAAGAATGTGTTTGTCTTGTCCTTAGGATACTGGGTGCGATCCCTGTGAATCTTGGGTGGACAAAGAACAGAATGGTGGTTCTCTGATTAAGAGGAAGTAAAGCCTTGTTGTATCACCATTCAACATTGACATTTCGTAACATCGTCGATAATGTTCAAAGTGAAACACAGTTTGTGCACCTACTCCCCCCATGGAACATTTGCAGATGCTAACTATGAACTACTCATCCACTATGGTAATGGCTTCCAGTGGGCATTTGGGTAACTGGTCACCATTCCTCTTCTTTCTTGGAACCATCGGATGGGGCAAGCAATCAGTACTACCAATGGAACCACCTGGGGCAATGAGTTGCAAAGAGGGATGGAGTTATTGGGGTGATTACTTCCTTTACAGAGGGTTTTCTTGTAGTCGGTGAAGATGCTGTAAGGGGATGCTTCCACTTAAATAGGTATCATGGGTGTGTGACATGACGGGTGTCATGCGAGGAGCAACATTCAGGTTGGGTACGCAGGATGTTTAGGAGAGGCTGTGGTCATTCAGATTATTGTTAATGGTGGGAAGGGGGTATTCCCAAATGTGTTAGAAGTGTTATTTGAAGGTGTTGGGATACAAGTCATTAACTGCTGTGTCCACAGCATTATCCTGACTATACAGGCTGATTCTGTTTCCTCATTGATATTCTGCAAATGAACCATGGAACAGTGCCCTCTGGCATAGCTACTGTTTTGCAGCCACTTCCCCATGCTCCCTTTGCTTCTTCTGTTTTGATAGGTTCTTACTGTTAATTAGTCAGGACAAATGCTGCTTCTAACTGGCCATTTCTTGGACAACCTCTGCATCCAAATGCGCAGGGTGTATGAACACACGTATAGATGCAATGCTTTCATGTGGGCACCTGACTGCGTTTCTTATTCATATGAATCATGTTCATGAACATTATCAGTCTCATCATCAAAAAAATCATATGCAGGTTCTAGCCCTTGCTCACTCACTGACACATTGGCGGTGTCCACAGGCTACTGATGCACTACATGCACCTGCAGACTGTAGGCATGCTGGTGTATCTCCTGACCATACTTCTATACTATGGTGTTGTCCCGAGTGAATGGCCTGCCCCGAGATGAAGTTCAGCACTGGTATAGTCAACACAGGGCTTGACATTAAAAAAAGAACATGTGCTACTTTAAAGTATGTGCCCTCCCAATTACTCAGTCTCCACAGTCTTTGAATCCAGTGTCTGCTGCCCAAATGCATGTGGGGGAGGGCAATCACTGTGTCCGATTCTGCCTCTGGAATTCTCAGACTCCAGCTTTATGGTGAGCAGCGGAGTTTACCTTCTGGTAGGTCCCACTTGACGAACCACCCAGGCTACGGCTCACCTTTCTTCCTTGGATCGCAGGGTCTCTCAGAGTTCAGTGTTTCCCAGGCCTGTTAGCAGTTTGTAGAGATATCGTGAGACCTCACGGTCTCGCGAGATCGCGAGGAAAAAGCGGAAGTGCGGCTCCCGCGCTCGGCGCACGGCAGACGCAGGGAAGAGAGGCACGGAGCAGCATCAGCTCCTGTGTGCTCCTCCACTGGATTGGCCCATGAGCCTCACTAGAGACTAAATACCCACATCAGCTGCACCAGTGTTCTATGCCATGTTGCCCATTTTGTGTCATATGATTTAAGATGCAGATTTCAACTTGATGGTCCTGCTGAATAAAGAAACGCCATCTGCAGCCATACAGCCTCTTGTTTATTATTTTTAATAATTATACAACATAATTGGCGACAAGGATCACCACTGAAACCCACGCGGCGCCATGCAAGGAGCGACACCACCACCGCCTATCCAGCAACCTCCAGGTAGGCCTGCCATTCCGTGGCCACGTACTCAGCAGCGAGACACAGGGCGATGTTCCTAAATGCCCTGGGAGTCGAAGGACAAAGGGTGTTTGAGAGTCTCACAGCGGAACCGGTAGCCGGCGACAACGATGATGTATTTAACGAAGCCGTAAGAAGGATTGTCAAGAGATTCGCCAGCAAGGAGAATACTGTCCTACACAGGATATGGTTTTATAGCCGCAAGCAGGAGGCGTCTGAACCAGTAGATGACTAGATTACCAAACTGCGTGAATTGGCGGCGCTATGCAACTCTGGAAACAACGCAGAGAGTCTGATCTGCGACATGTTGGTGGTTCATACCAACAGCAGGAAGGTGCAAGACAAGTTCATTTTAGTGAAAGAACTACAGCTGGAAAAAGCAATTGAAATAGCGAAAGCAGTGGAAGAGACAGCAGGTAGAAGAAAAGAATTTGCAAGCACCCACAGCCCAGCCGAAGTGCAAGCAGTTGCTTTCTGGCCAAAGAAGGAGAGGCAGGTCCTCGACACGAGAGAAGGGAAATGGGTGAGGAAAGAACTGTTAAAATGCCACAGGTGCACCAGCACGAAGCACTTAGCTTTTGATAAAGAGTGCCCGGCAAGGGACAAGGAATGCTCGGTGTGCAAAAAGATTGGACATTTCTCAATTGTGTGCCGATGGCGTAACAAAAAAGTCACAAATGTCAATGCTGAACACAATACGGAGAGGGTATCATCCTCTGAAGATGAAGGGAGACCTACCGTCATATTGGTGAACAGTCCACGGTCCAGAAGAGAAAAGCCCCACTGCACAATCAAAATCAATGGACTGGAAACAAGAGGCATGGCCGACTCGGGCTCTGACCTCACCATAATACCCCTGTGCACATACAAAGAGATGATGAGAACAGAGACGGTCCAAGTGCTCAGCACGCGGCACAGGCCTACAGTCTTTGGCGGTGCTTCAGTAGACCTGCTGGGCTACATCAACGGGAAAGTGGAGTTCAAAGAAAGAGAGACTACCACAAAAGTTCACTTTAGTCAAGAAGGCCCAGCAGTACTAGGGTGGGACGACTAGGCAAAACTGAAAATCAAGCTGGACCCCAGAACAGAGGACCAGGTACTGTCAGTCAGCTTGAGAGGAGCGCCAGTAGCGAAAAGAGACTACCCAAAACTGTTTTCGGAAGAACCAGGGCACATCAAGGGCTTCGTCCACAAAATACTACTTAAGGCCAAGGCAGTCCCTGTCAAACACAGGGTAAGACCAGTACCGGCAATCACAAGAGACACTCTCAGAAGTCAATTGGACGGAATGAGGGAAGATGGCACCATCGAGGAAATTGAAGCATCAGAGTGGCTGTGCCCAGTGGTACTTATAAAAAAACAGAAATCACAAGAGTTAAGGGTATGCACTGATCTCCGCAGTTTGAACCTGGAAGTAATCGCGGACAGCTACCCCCTGCCGAGCATCAATGAATTAATCCTCATGATGAAGGAGGTTAGAGTGTTCTCGAAGTTGGACATGAGGAATGCCTACCATCAAATACAACTACACAAGGAGTCCAAGCCACTGACCGCTTTCATCACTTCGTTTGGCACTTATCAATTCACAAAGATGCTGTTTGGCCTATCATCCGCAGCCTCAGCGTTTCAATGCATGATGGACGCCCTACTACAGAACGTCAGGAACGTGTCATACTTCCAGGATGACAACCTGGTATACGCAGGGGACGCGCAGACGCATGATGCCACATTGAAAAAGGGCCTCACCAAGCTTCAAGAAGCGGGAGTAAGATTAAGGTATGAAAAATGCGTATTCAAAGCAAAAGAAGTTGAGTTTTTTGGGTACAAGATATCAGAGCAAGGTATAAGTCCCAAGCAAAACCTACTACAGGCAATAATTAAAGCTCCCGAACCCACCAACAGAGACGAAGTGAGGTCATTCCTCGGGCTGGCGGAATATTACGCAAAAATCATCCCCAACTTCTCTGAAACCGGATGGATGGAAGAAGACGGAAAAGACCCCACCATGGCGAGAATTAGAGAATTGGTCAAGAACGGATGGCCAGATGAAAGGGCAGTACCAGAAGGAATGAGACCATACTGGAAAGTGGCAGATGAAATCTCGGAAGCCAACGGCATCATTAGGAAAACTGACCAGGTGATTCCGCCCACAGGTATGAGGAAAACCATCCTGTGCAGAGCTCATGCAGGGCATTTGGGGAACACCATGACACGTCACAGTGTGAGGGAAGCCTGCTGGTGGCCATCCAAGGATCAAGAGATCTGTACCATGATTGAGAGATTCCATGAGTGTCTCAACAGTGATAAGCACCTAAAGATAAGGCAGGCACCCATGATTCCCACAGAAACCCCTGAAGCTGTGTGGTCAAAAGTGGGCCTGGACTTAACTTTATAGGACCATTGGAAGCAATGGCGCCCGAACACTGCTACGGAATATTGCTAGTGGACTACTTATCAAAGTGGGTTGAGGCCGAGTTTCTCTCCAACATCACGACCGCCACAGTAATAGAAGTCCTCACTGCGATCTTCCAGAGGGAAGGACTCCCTAATGAGTTAGTGACAGACAATGGGGTACAACTAATATACAGAGACATGGAACTGTTCCTGAAGAAGCACAAAATACACCATAAGAAGGCAGTGCTGTATCATCCCCAAGCCAATGGGCTCGTGGAGAGGGCCAACAGGTTTATCAAGGGAGCCATCCGATTAGCGACCGCCTCGGGAATGAATCCCCTCAAAACAACCAAAGATGCCATCGCAGCGCACAGAGTGACTCCCAATGGGATCACCCAAATCGCCCCTTTTCGGATGTTGAGAGGGAGGAGAGCAGCCTCCACACTAGTGCCACCATGGTTGGCCATAGTAAGAGAAGATGAGGAAGTAGACATGTCGGAAGTGGTATGGAGAATAGAGAACAGCAAAGAACGCATGAAAAGGTGGGGCGAAAGAAGAAGGACAAAACAAGAGTCAGACGTAAAAGAAGGCGATTGGATCAAAATACGTTTGCCAACCATGGATCAAATGACGGGCTCAAGGTTCAGCAGACCCGTAAAGGTGATTCACAGAGGAACCAACCATGTTTTCACCGAAGACGGCGCACATGGAACATGGAGAGAGTAGCCATGTTCGAGAAGAGGCAAGAGAGAGAAAAGACCCATGAAAGACCCAAAACCGAGGAGGTAATGGACAATGAGAGAGAGAGAGAGCGAGAGCCGGAGACAAACAGAAGAGAAGCCATAGGAAATGAGTTTGAAGCAGAGGCACCCACTGTAGAGCAAGAAGATGAACTGAAGCAGAATGCCCACAGTGAGAGAGGTGACCAGCCACGAAGGGAGCACAGAAAACCGGCGAGATACAATGACTATGTCCTGCAATAACCTGTTTTGCCTTATCAGAGGGAGGTGTGTAGAGATATCGCAAGACCTCCCGGTCTCGCGAGATCTCAAGGAAAAAGCAGAAGTGCAGCTCCTGCGCTCGGCGTGCGGCAGACGCGGGGAAGAGAGGCACAGAGCAGCATCAGCTCCTGTGTGCTCATCCACTGGATTGGCCCATGAGCCTCACTATAGAATAAATACCCACATCAGCTGCGCCAGTGTTCTAGGGCATGTTGCCCTTTTTGTGTCATATGATTTAAGATGCAGATTTCAACTTGATGTTCCTGCTGAATAAAGAAACGTCATCTGCAGCCACGCAGCATCTTGTTTATTATTTCAATAATTATACAACACAGTTTTCAGGGCTCCAAGTCCAATAGTGACAAAATGGGGACGGATTCCTCCAGCTACGTTGGGTGTACTGGGTGTCGTGGGCACGTACGTTGTCAATGGGCAGAGGATCTGCTGTCCGAAGCGCTCTTTCCTCCCATGATCTCTCCCGTCAGTGCTTTGGTGCAAGAGACAGGGTTGCATCACGACATTAGATCACCTGATTTCGGATGGTAGTTCCTTCGTCACCCAGCCTCAGTTTGTAACCAAATTGCTACAGCAAGTGCAAAGGGTGCTAGGGGTGGTTCTGCCACCTATTGATGTTGCCTTGTGGGGTGAAAGCGGGGGTCCATGTCCCGCTCCCTCTGGTGCACGACGTTTATGCTTCTGGCATCAACGAGCCACCAAATGTCCAGTGCTTTTTAAGGCAGAATATTATTGCACAGTCATACTTTGAGAACCTTTGTTGTTAACTCAAACATTGCTTTTTAAATGTTTTGTATTACACTGCTGATATAGATCAATGTTGTTGACCACATGATATGAATCACCTGTAAAATGGTAGCTAATATCATACCTTATATCTTAAGCCCTTAAGTTCGACGGGCGAGTATGTTCATCATGAACTCCCTTAGGAAATCATTGCAGGCTCCGCCCATGCCTGAATCTAAGATAAAATGGCAATTCCAAACAGCGTATCATAGCAAATACATGGAATCCTTATCATTTGTTATAAAACCATGAGGACATATTTGACAGCAATCAAGAGTGTTTAGTTTAAATAGCAAGCATAGTGTATATTGATTGTGATGGTCTGCAAAGATGGACTGAGAAATCATTAACCAGATAGATGTATGCTCATCACTTGTGGCCAGCCAGCAGGTGTCAAGCATATTAGATTCATACTCCAGCAGTGGACCCACCAATGCCTGTTTCAGACATTTAGAAATCCTGACTCAGAGTGGAAGGAATCCTTTAGTGTGTCAGACCAGTGATGCTCCCATTAACCTGAGTTAGATGTAGTGGAGAATGGGGGTGCAGTATCTGATTTGATATACAGTGCCTCTTGGAGCATGGTTATTGAAGAGAAGGATAAGGGAAGGACGTGTTAGTGGTGGGAGAGAAAGAGGCAGTTGCAGTACCCTGGCTTTTAGTGGGTGAAGGGGTGTGTGCCAGAGTTGTATATAGCAGTATTTGTCTAGGTGTTTTTTTGTGGATGGGGTAGACACTTCAGTGTTTCTTTATTCATAGGGGATAAAACAAGATGAATTATCTGCTAGTGCTGGGTTGCTGGAGAAACCACTGTTCTGGGATGAGGCTTTGGCGGTAGGTGATAAAGGTGAATATTTTTGGGGATAGACAATCAGTGTGTCTCTGCCGTAGTTAATGTGGTAGTGGGGATATTAGCAGGAATTTGTGTATGTGTTTGTATTGTGTGCATGTATACAGATGTTTGAGTTTAGATGTTCAGTAGATGCACTGTTTTGCCAAGCGTCATTGGGCAAGATGGAACAGGAAGCACCCCTAGAAAGGCTATTAGGGTGTGTTCTTGTTTGTCTTAAAGAAATGGAGTGAAAAAGCAGCGCTGCTTTGCTGCAAGTCCAAAATTCCCATTGAAAAGGTAATATGTCACCTCTAAAATGATGCCGCTCTGATGCTATTTTTCCCTGTTTTCACCAAATTTCTTTTATCAAAAAGACCTTGTCATGCCCAGCCATATTCACATTGTGCCCCATCAGAAACAAGCCTTATTCCTGAATGACAGGCTCTGCCAGCCAAACCTGAGAAAATCAACAAAAGCTTTCCTTCAGCTACACAGGAAACGCTTAAATTGTGCTAAAAAATGTCAAAAATCACTGCTTTAAAAGCAAATCAGAGCTTTCTGTGCACATGTCAATTTCATGGAGACCTTTGCTTGGTACAGACTTGTGTAAAACAAGCTGGCTACAGCTACAGAACCATATTGGCAAGGCAGATGGAAAAAAAACGAATTTGAAAGATAAATCCCATCAACATTTCACCACATGTGTCAAAATGGGCCTTTGCAAACTAAAGAAGAAAATGCCTGTTGGAAGGTACTATGTTGAAGAAAAACGTCTCCCTGCCTTGCAATGTGAAAGGAGATTGTGCTGTGAAAATACATGTATGAGATGGGTCTATTCAGCAGGTTTTCGTCCAATTCACAGTAAAAATATATAAAATTAAATCAAACTGCAGTGGCTGCATGGGGGGATCTCAACCCAAAAACAGGTTTCTGCTGAGAGGATACCAGAAACAAAAGGCCCCTCTCAGTAGATACTGGCACACAAGGAACAATTGCTACTTGGCCCAGACTTTGTTCTGGGCTGAGCCCTCTGACAATGGAACTTCTAGGACACCAAAGTGTGAAGTGAAATATCACACCTATTCGTGACTTGCACCAGAAGCTTCAAAGGAAATCTCTGTGACAACCTTGGAGTGAGGGGGTAGCCTTGGAAAGGAATGCCCATATATGGAGAACAATACTGACATTTGCCTCTAAGGACTATGTTATTAATAAAAATGTTAACACTTTTATCTTTGCCTCAGGAATTTGCAAAAAGGTGAACATTTAGCAGTTTAAATGTGATTTTGTGGACTTTAATTTAAGACATTGTAGCTTCCCTTGACACCTTGGGAATAGAAATGGCAGAGAATTGGGTATTATAAGGAAAGTATCCATGATGCCATTGCAAATTTTAATACTTACATGCCTAATGATAATCCACAACCATGAATAAATTAATAGAATTGTAAGTAATATAATTCTCACTGAAAAGCGTGAAAAACTTTTAGAAGGGCGAAACAATGTCTCACAGATGGCTGAGTTGGACTGGAAGAGTCTGCTTAAAATATGTAACCTGCTTATGTAACTTGCTAAGGGACTTCAACTGTAGAAATGTACCATGTGTGGCAAAATCTGATTTTAGCTAAAGTAACTGTGGTAGGTTTTGAACATTATAAAACTCACATCAAAAATTTAGCATCCTGCCCTTGAAATCGAACCAGCTGAGAGCGAGGCATGCACTAGCACCCCTGACCAATCCAGTGGTTTAGAGGCGTGCTTAGCTAAGCCTGCCCAGCCATATAATTCTATGATGTCACTATGCATTATAAATAAGAGTCCATGACAGAGCTCCAGACACACACTCTCTCCTGAATTTCCTGCGCCTGCATTCCTGATCTGCATTCATCTTCATCTTGCTGATTCCAGATTTTCCCTACAAGGCCAAAGCATTGCTGACCCTCCTCCAGAGCCCACTGCAAAACCCAGGCATAGCTGATTCCTACTCCATCAAGGCCATTGATCCAGAAAAAAACCACTAATCTCTCATTAACAAAAAGGGGAAAGCAGTGGTACCTTTTGCATCCTGAAATCAGACCGGCGTGCTGCCCCCTAACTGCATGCCCACTGCAATCCTGCAATCCAGCTGTCCATAGCGTCCATAGCGTCCAGTCCATGTCCAGCTGTCTTTTGCCAGGAGAGTCTGCTACCTGGTGACCCGAGCCCCAGGGACCAGAACCTGTTGACCTGTTGACTGTCCAAAATCCCAAAAACTCAAAAGTGGACTGTGAGTATAATCCCCACCCCACAGAAACACATAGCTTACCTTGCCTTGACTGTGTACTTATCCCATTCTCTATGCAGTCATATTTATACCCTGGTAACTTGTTGAAACTGTTAGAATTATCCGTGTACCTGTCCATGACTTTCTAAAGTGCTAGCGTCATCTCTTTATTTATTTTGTCCTGTGTAAATCCTAAGCACTTAGGGCCTCATTACACGGATGGCGGTAGGGATTTACCGGTACCAGTAAAATACCGGTACCGGTAAATCCCTACCACCTTACTACGAGGTCCCTTTGCGGGTTGGGGGATTTAACGCCTGCTTTTGCAGGCGTTAAAATCCAACCCGCTAAGGGACCTCAGAGCTAATTACACGCAATTTTGTGGTGCCGTAATTAGCGCCTTCCCCATTCCCATAGAGCCCTATGGGGCAGAAATGGGAATGGGGAAGGGCAATGGCGGAAGGGGGATTTACCGCCCCTCCAACCTTGGAATGGGGCGGTAAATCCCCTTTCCGCCAAGGCGGTGCCGGTATTTTACCGGCATGAGCCATGACGCTAATAGCGCCATGGCTCACCGCCTACCGGGTAACGAGGCCCATAGTCATATTTTGAGTGATCAGACTAGTCTCTAGGGTTGGACTGGGGTGATAAGATTGAAGTCTCAAATCAACCTTGGATCTTATGTGTCCCTCTTTGGCAGTGTAATCCGAATAGTCTGGTTTAAAGCAAACTTGTTCTTGTCTCAACTGATTTTCTTTCCTATTTCTGGGCTTCATTTTACTCAAATCGACCTTTTTTCTATCTTGCATATCTCATCCTTTTTTTAGCTAGAGACCTCCTTCCACTTTTGTCTTCACCCTGTGATTTATATCTTTCCCCCCTGCACTCCAAATCAGAGTATTTCACCATTTAAAAAAAAATGTTTGGGTAATTTGAAGCCGGAATTGAGAAAATTGCAGGTTTTCCACCGTGTCATTTGGCTGCAGCATGCTCTAAACTTTCCACTCATTTTCGAATTGTATGCCTTTTGCTGATCTATTGCCTTGTGATTGCCAGTGATATACCATACATGCTATTGTGATAAAACATATGTATATTATAATTTAACCACACATTAATTAATTATTTGGAAAATGTCAGTGTGCCTTTGCTAAGGTTTTAAGGTCTGTTTTTGCCTCTTATTCTGTGAGGGAAGGTCGGATTTTGATTCTGTTTTCTCCCTCTTACTCCTGACTACCTGCTGCTTCTTTCTATCAACTGTTAATTGTGGGTTGAGGGAATATTGCAGGGGGAAACATTAGCTTGGGTGCTATCCATCCTCATCCAAAAAGTGCTCCTGTTCACCTGTACTTTGTATATATTCTAGGAGACGGTTAACCAAGTGCATTGCTTCCATTTTCATTGTAAATATCACCCCATTGATGATTGCTGCCCCATATTAAAAGGTTTTATGATTTCTTTTGGATTTTAAAAATAAATAAATATAGAGATTCCGGAATGCAGGCAGCAGAGGCAGCAGCATAATCCTGTTGCTCCTGACCCTCTCCCTTTTATGATTGTTGGTGATTATGAACTCTAAAAAGAAAATTGATTCAGCTGATAACCCTGTGCCTAAGTAACCGAAATTTGGTTCTAGGATGGAGGAAACACCTAGTACACAGGATATATATTCATTGCTACTGAAGATGGCCCAGGATCTTGGAAAGGTAGTACAGGATGTGAGTGATGTCAAGTCTACTATGGAGGATGTTTCCTTAAAGGGGTCACAGTTGGATTGCCGGGTTTCAGCCTTGGAAAGTGGCTCTGCATCCATTTCATCCGAGATGGCTGGGAGTTTCAGAGCCTATAACAGCCTGAAGGATGAAGTGCAGAGAGGAAAGGACAAAAGCCTTGAACTGGATTTGAAAGTCAGAGCCAGGAATCTGAGGCTGGTTGGTGTGGATGAAGATCCTTCAGAGGATTTGTTGAAGCTGGTCTTGGACATTTGGAAAACTTCCTTTCACTATGATCTGGCTGTACTGGGAGACCTAGATAATGTTTATAGGGTTGGCAGAAAAGATGGGTCTAAATCCAGACAGATTCTCATTTCCTTCACATACACAAGGATCAAGGAAGAAGTGCTTAGGTTGAGAAGGCTGAAGGGCAAATCCTACTATAAAGGGAACCAGATTTTCATCTATCCTGATTTTCCTAAAGAAACTCTGGCCATACGGAAATCAATTAAGGAGGTCAAAGAAAAAGCAAAGATTGCTGGAGTGAAGGCTTTCCTTAACAGGAATAATGTGTTGACCCTTGCCCTGCCTGGTGGTGATAAAACAACTTCAGACCATAAGGAGGAGGCTGGTTGGCTAGAGCCATTGGTGAATAGAGACAATTAATGTGCATTTCAACATTTATTTTTGGTGTTTTTAATTGTTTTGGCATTTGCCAATATGGCGACTTAAGTTGAATACAGTTAACCGTTTGATTTTTTAAAAGTAAATGATCTCACTCTGCTCGTGCGTTTTGTCTGCTCGGCCCGGGGTATTCAATGGAGACTTTTCAGAGGAATGGACCCTGCTGATCACAGGAATCACGTGACATGCTGCATGTTGCGTGTGAACGTCTGTAGCTGGTATTATGATACGCAGCCACCAACATTGGAATGGCCAAAGTCTTTGTGGCTTCCGCGGTCGTATCATGTCGTGGCTCGCTCGCTCTGTATGGGAGAGGCAGAGTTGCCCATGTTAGCACTGGATCCAGGTAGAGGGGGCCCGCTCAGCAAGTAAGTGCTCACTTGCTTCTTACCATCACAGGGTCTACATGTGGCTTCTATCCTCCAGCCCTTCCCCGACACTGAGGGACCGCCCATGTGTTCCACTGGCTTCTATGCTTCAGCCCTTCCCCTAGCGCTGAGGGACCGCCTATGTGCAAGCGGGCATGGGGTGCATGGGGTCATGTAGTCGTTGGAGGACTCGCCTTACGTCCTATTCCAGTGCATGACAATGGTGGCAGCATGTCTTGCTCGTCCTCTTGTTTTCTGGTCAACACTTCTGGATTAATTGGACTGATCACTGACATGTTGCAGCTGCGGTTGTCCTGAGGGAAGGCTGTGCGTGAGCAGACTCATGGATTATGGCAGGATGTGGCCCTTTTGTGGTGGATATGTTGGACCAGCCCTTGATTAGAATCAGGTGATCTGTGGAAGATCTCCAATTGAGAATTTGGATTGCTTTGATTCCATCTTGAACACTTTACTTTCCACGTTTCCCCCCCCTTTTTTATGCGCTTGCTTCCATGAATTAGACATCGGTCCTGTAACATAGGGCTAAATGCAAAAGCTAATTTTATGTAACTATGGTGGGTTTGAATTGTTTTTGTTGTGTGGGACTGGGCATGTGTCTTACATGGATATTTGTTTCTTGCAAGGAATAATAATATTAATCACACGGGTAGTGTGGTTTTGTGAGGCTCATGACCTTGCCATTAACATGGCCTTTGATATTTCTGAAGCTCTGGGGGGGGGGTTTGCTTGGTTGGGGGGTGCTGATGGGTCCTTGATGCTCTGCAATTTGTTGTTTGTTATTAAGACCAGATGCTTGAATTTCCGGTGTATGGGCAGCGGAGGGCTGTTTGTTTGTTGGACCTTCTTGTGTGAGGGTTTGAAGTCCATTCAATGCCAATTGCGATCCTTGGATGGTCTGGATTTGGGGTTCCTGGGGCAATGTGGGCGTTCTTTTTCATCCACTATACATTCTTTGGGTGGGGAGCGAGGGGTATTATGGTGGATTTGTATTATTATGTGATGGATATTGCATTGGGATTAGTTTAATGGCCCTCTATTTGGAGATGTATGGGTGGAGTGAGATGGGGTTTATACTGTTTATTCATAGATGTTTTATGGTCATGGGGGTGTGGCTGGGTGGTATGTGGTGGGATTTATATTTATATGGGTGAAGCTTGGGTTCATGTTTGATGGGGAGGGGGTTGGGACTTGTGGACTTTAGTATGTATTTTGTGTATTGTTACTTGGGTTTGTGGTTGCTGGTAGCACACTACATCTGTTTCAGCGGGGGTGGGTTGTGTGTTCTGGGTGTGGGTGTGTGTATTTTGCCTTGTTCTTTACAGATGTTTATATTGGATTTGGTTGTCAAGTGGGGACATTGAACAGTTAAAATGGTGGGTGAGGAGTTGAGGTTGGTGACTTGGAATGTTAATGGACTGAATAATGTCAAAAAAAGAATGAAGATCTTGCGATTCTTAGATGAACTCAAAGGTGATGTGTGTCTCCTGCAGGAGACTCATTTGGCAAAAGATGAATTAGAGAATTTGAAGAAAGTTTGCGTGGGGCAGATCTATGGTGCCTCCTTTAGTACCAGTTCAAGGGGTGTTGTGGTTTTGATCAGGAAAAATGTCCCGATCAGGGTTCTGAGGGAGGTGTCTGACAAAGAGGGGAGGATAATTGCTCTGCTACTTGATGTGCAGGGTCTTGAGGTGTCCTTGTGTAATGTATACGCGCCCTCGGTGGATGACGGATCCTTCTTCAGGAAGGTGGCGCAAATATTGCAGTATTTGGGATCCAGAAATGTTGTGTTGGGTGGAGATTTTAATATTGTTTTGGATGAGTCAATGGATAGGAGTGGGGGTCGTTCTAGGGGTGGTGTGGACCGTCAACATTTGGCCTTGGCGGATTTGCTGTTGGAACACAATTTACAAGACTGTTAGAGGCTGGAACATCCCTTGACTAGAGAGTACAGCTTTTACTCGGGTGCACATTCGGTATATTCTAGAATAGATGTTTTTAACTGCTGGTCAGATGACGGAGTGTTGTGAAACATGTGTGATTGGTAACATACTTATTACTGATCATGCGCATGTGGTTTTGCAACTACGGCTATGGTATGCCCGGAATATGCATACATTTTGGAGGATGAATGTTTCATTGCTGCAGAAGGATGATGTGTTGGAGACATTGAGGAAGGAAGTGAACTGTTTTGTGGAGTGTAATCATGATGGAGTGATGCGTCCAAGTGTGGTATGGGAGGCGTTAAAATGTACGATACGTAGCCACTTGATTGGTGTGTCGAGTGGGCTGAGGAAAAAAAGCATGGACAGGGAGGCTTTGTTGGAGAATAAACTTGCCGAATTGTCGAAGAGAGTGATGATGGATCCCGTTTGTGGGGAGGCCGTGAGTGAATTTAAGAGGGTGAGGAGAGAGTTGAATTTGCTCATTGATGAACGTAATGATCAGAGTAACTTCGATTTAAAATGCACCTATTATGAGAAGGGTGAAAAGTGTGATAGATGGTTGGCATATAGGTTGAGGAAGCGAGAGGCAGAGAGGTCTATTCCTTCGATTCGGGCTCAGGACGGCAGTATAAGTTATGATCCGGGTGAGATAAACAAAATCTTCAGAGATTTCTATGCGGACCTTTACAAAAATGAACCAGAGGTGTCGGGTGATGCTGTGGAATTTCTGGGGAAAGTAGGCCTGTCTAAGATTGGTGTGAATGATTCAGAATTGTTGGAGGAGGATTTTTCATTGGATAGGGTTAAATTGGCGATTGGTAAGCTGAACTCTGGGAAATCCCCAGGGCCAGACGGGTTCCCGGCAGAGTTTTATAAGGTGCTGCCGGATTCAGCTCTCCGTTTGTTGTTGGATGTATTTGTGGAGTCGTTATCCATAGGATTGCTTCCTGAATCTACCAGACATGCTCTGATTTCGGTTTTCTTGAAGGGAGGGAGGGATGATACTCTGCCATCAAGTTATAGGCCCATTAGTCTGGTTAATGTTGATAAGATTCTGGCGAAAATGTTGGCTTGCAGGTTGGAGCGTCTGCTCCCGCCCGTGATACATGTGGACCAATCTGGTTTTGTGAAGGGTAGGAAGACCTCCAGTAACATTAGGAAGATTCTGAATATTGCATCAAAGGCGGGTGGTCAGGAAGGGGATAGTGCGGTTTTATCTTTGGATGCATAGAAAGCATTCGATAGGGTGAATTGGAATTTCCTCTACACAGTGCTGGACAAGATGGGTTTTGGAGTGAGGTTTATTTCCTGGATCAAGCTGTTATATAGCGAGCCGACTGCGGAGGGTGTCACCAATGGGGTGAGGTCGGGGAGGATTTGTATGGAGAGAGGAACGAGGCAAGGGTGCCCCCTTTCGCCTCTTTTGTTTGTGTTGGCTTTGGAACCATTGGCCGAGTTTATTAGGAAGGCTGCGGATGTGGTTGGTCACTCATGCTGGGGGATAACGCAGAAGGTTTGGCTGTTTGCAGGTGATATGCTCTTGGTCTTTGGTGACCTTAAGAAATCTATACCGGCACTGATGGATGTTATGGCTGAATTCCATCTTTGTTCTGGATACAAAATCAATTGGTTGAAATCGGAGATTATGCCTTTGACATATTCGGTTGATAGAAAGTTTGCGGTGGATTTGGGTTTCAAGTGGTGTCCGGATAAACTGCTATACTTGGTTGTTTGGCTAACTCCGGGGATTGGTGACATGGTTAAGGAAAACGCGTGGGTAATGTGTAGTGGTTTGCGGACGGATCTTGAGAGATGGAGCCTTTTGAATCTTTCTTTGTGGGGAAAGGTAATGCCTTAAAGATGGTATCTGCCCCGAGGATTAATTATGTTTTTAATTTGGTTCCTTTGATGTTCCCTATGACATTTTGGAAAGATTTGGACAGGATGATACAGGAGTTTTTGTGGGATAGGAAGCCCCCGAGTTTAAAATTGTGGAAATTACAATTGCTGTTATAAGGGTGGTCTTGGAGTGCCGAATTTTAGCGCATATCATCTGGCTTTCTTTTCGGAATTCTTGGTTCCCTTTGTGGAAGAATTGCAGGATGTTTGGGTGGAGGCAGAAACTAGCTTCAATGGGCCGCTTACATCGAGAGCTGTGTTGACTTCGGTCTCTAGGCAGAGTTGTGGTAATGATCTGTTGATGGGTAGCTTGAGGAGTGCCTGGAAGAGTTTGTGTCGTTCTTTGGATGTGGATGCTTTGAGGGAGCCTGGCGCATCGGTGTGGCTGAATCCAGCTATCAAAATAGATGGCAAGGTGATCTTTTGGGCGGATTGGTTTTTAGGAGGGGTGAGGTGGGTTGCTGACCTGTTTAATAATGATCATTGGATGACCGCAAGGGAATTGCAGCAACAGTATGGTATTGAAAACTTTAGAGCCTCTGACTTTGTGAAGCTTAAACGTGCGATTGGTGTTGTGGATTTTGAGAAAAAAATTGCACTGAATCTGTTTGCAGTGAATTTGGAGGGATCGGGTGGGGGACTGGCCAGTCGCCGTCGCCTGTATAAAGTATTTGTGTCTTGCTTTCAAGGAAATTATTCTTTACGAGAGGAATGGGGCAGGAGACTCGGTTTGGATGTCAATGAGGATTTGTGGCAAAACATGTGCATGAATGTGAAGTTGTGTTCACTGGGACTCACAGAGCGATCGAGACCGATACAAATTCTGAATCGAGTCTATTGGACACCTGAGAGACTGTGTCAAAGAGGGATGTTGGAGAGTGCAGAATGTTGGAGATGTTTGTGTGAGATTGGTACGTTAGAACATCTGATGTGGGACTGTAGGCAGGTGAGACTGTTCTGGGGTGAGATTGAACGGGTGTTCAGTGAGGTGATTGTTGGTCTCCCTCTCCTGGACTTTAGTGTGGTTATTCTGGGGAGTGATGTGTCTTTGGATGATCTCACTCCGAGTGAGAAGAAGTGGTTGTTCCGAGGGGCGATGATTGGTAAAAAAATTGTCTTGAGAAATTGAAAGAGTGCTTTGGACATTGGACATTGGGACATGGTTGTCTGAGATGCATGACCTGGCGAATATGGAGCGGGTGCTGGTTTGGAGAATTGGTAACTTGGGTTTGTTTGAGAAAATATGGGGTGGATTTTTGCAGCTGTTTTGACTGTGCATTGTTGTTATTGGGTAGGGGGGACTCTGGGCTCTGTTTGTTTTTTTATTGTAATTTTTATATTTTTTTGTAACTTATTTTTGGGTTTGTTGGGGTTTAATGAATTATATATCTCGATTTGTACATTTTCCTGTGTAAACTGTTGTGATTTTCCTTTGTTATTTGCCTTGTTTTTAATATTTATTGATTGCCTTGCTATCTGTAATGGATGTAATGTAAATAAAGGTTATTTATTTATTTATTTTTTCAAATAAAAAAATAAAAAATATTGTATTTTCACCAACCGGCCTGGTTCATGGTCCATTCATTGTGACCCGGGGTATTTTAAAAAGGGGGTGTGATGCGAGTTGTGTACCATCTCAAATTGAATTTGCATAAAATAAAGAGGAAGCCATATCAATTGAGCGCTACATCCTAGGCTGAGACCAAGGTGTGTCGCCTGATTGAAATCCTTAACAACAGGCATGGGAAGAAGTCAAAAGATATGAGTTGAATCCCCCACACATGCTATCAGGCAAATACCTCCACCATTCTGCACAATTACTCCTGAACATACTTCATCATTGCTTAGCAGTCTGAGTAGAACATAAAGCTCAACCCTCTGTACCACAATGGCACATCAATGATTACCCATTTCACCAGAGCCTAGTTGTGCAAGCGTTTGATCGAGGCCATCAATTTCACAGTTATCCAAGGATGTCTTGCCACTGCAAGATCATGACACCAAACCAGGAATAGCTGCGTTAGAGTTGTCCCTGGTAGATACAGTAGCCCATTTTAAAGAGAAGGCATTTGTGGATGATAAATGCTGCCATTCGTGCTGAGGGCGAGGGGGGGCGCATTTTACTGCAACTCAATTCAGCAACTAAAACTTAGCAATTATACAAAGGGACATGTTTAAAAGACATAGGGCCTCATTCCGAGTCTGGCGCTAACCAATGGCGCTATTAGCGCCTTGGTCGGCGCCGGACCCGTACCGGCACCGCCCTGGTGGAATGGGAAATTACCGCCCTATTCCGAGTTGACCAAGGCGGTAATTTCCCATTCCCCAGGGCTCTTCCCCATTCCCAAATGAGCTCCGATAGGACTCAATGGGAATGGGGAAATTGCAAATAACGGTGACTGTACTTTACGGTCACCGTTATTGGCTTAAAAGCCCCTTTGCGCCCTCGTTCCTAACGCCTGCTAAAAGCAGGCGTTAAGGACGAGGGCGCAAAGGGAACTTGGAATGTGGCGGTAAGGGATTACCGGCACCGGTCTCGTTAACGGTGACCGGTATCCCTTACCGCCATACTCGGAATGAGGCCCATACTCCTCAATCATTCCCCAAGATGGTGGGTCTCTCTTTCTTGCATTTATTTTATTTTTTCTATTTACATTTTTGAAAGCACTGATCTATCTCGAGAGCACTAGCGTGCTGTGCAGGTTGTGGTTGGCCAGCGTATGGGCTGGCATCTTTTAACAGTAGTGCAGTACTGTAAGCTATGCTCTGTGCATCCTTCTTTACATCCATCGTGATCAGTCCTCGTTCAGATGTTGAAAAAGGCACGTTTCGAGAGATTAGTGAAATTGGAGAAATGTAGGGCCATTCCAAGCTAATACCGGGTTTCAGTGCGACGATAAGAATTGTCACGCACATTGGTATGCTTCCTCTAATACCGATGGGACAATGCATTGACTTTCACATTAGCAGAACACAGATAGTAAGTGACCACAAAGTTTTAAGCTGGGAAAAACAGATGACAACTTGCCTGTCATAATTACTGCCCAATGCTAACAGGTTCTCGTGGTCCGAATGTAAGCTGACTGAATAACAAGTGTCTGCATGTGAAGCCTTCATTCCAAAAAGGCATCCCTAATTGAAAACAGTTTATGATCAGTGACTATGTAGTTTTTTCCACTGCATAGAGTTTACAGGCATAATAGGTCACTGGTTGTAGCAAGACCAAGGCTATTGCACTTTGCCTGGCCCCGAACAAGCCCACTCAGAGAGTGGCTATCGTGCTTTGCCCAGCCCCGAACAAGCCCACGCTGAGAGCAGCTATTGCACTGTGCTTTGCTTCAGCCCCGAACAAGCCTGTACTCTCCCCTGATCCAGCCCTGAACAAGCCTACACAGAGAGTGGCTACCACGCTCTGCACTGTCCCGAACAAACCCATGCCGAGTGTGACTTTTACGTTCCGCCATGCCTCAGCCCCGAACAAACGCATACAGAGAGCTGTAGCTGCACACCTCCCTGTAATAGCTCCCAACAAGTCCTCCCCCAAAGATAGCACCCACCCAACTGCTAACAGGCCTTGCAAAAAGCTCCTTCCTTCCAAGGCTCCTTAGATCATGGCTTCATGCAAACTCTTTCCCACTACCACATTCGCCCTCAGGACTATCCCCGCCCTCAGATCTATCCCGCCAGCCAGCACCACTATCCCAGGTGAGCCCATTAGAACTACACCGGCTCTGTTACCTGTTAGGAATGCTAGGTTACGCTCCAGCCCACCCACAGTCACCCCCTGCCATCTCCCAGCCTCCCGCTAAAACAAAATTCTCACCTTAGTGCCAGAACGTACCCAAGTTGTGCCACCTCAACCACAAAATCAACAGATGATTCTAACAAACCAGCTAGCATAATAACAAACCTGTCCCATGCCACCCCACCTTGCCACTCACAGCCAGATATCATGTCTGAACCCTGTCTCTACTATGCGATTCCCCCACACTGAGGATCTCAGTAGGCCTCTTGTCGAGCACCCCATAGAACACGACACCACTACACAAGCACCCCCTCTCCTTTTTGCCCTTGAAGCCCTCAGCCCCTCTGTCACCCACAGCCCTGACTGTTTCCCCGGAGTGCAAACTCCTCCCTCTACTCAGAGCCCTCATTAACGTTAGGTCACTCCAGGCTCATGCGCTGGATATCAATGATCTGATAACCTTGCAGAACTTATACCTTTAGGCCCTCACCGAAACCTGGCTTCAACAAGCCTCTGGCCCAGCACTCTCTCTAGCCATTCCAGATGGATTTCCATCCTGAGCTGCGACAGACCACTCACACAAGGAGGAGGCAGAGCTCTCATCTACAGAGACCCTGCAGTACCTCCACAGAAGTTCACTGCAAGCATCTCACTATAAAGCGTCCCACTACCCCCACTGATGCCATTACCATAAATATCCTCTATCGCCAACCAGGTCCATCAGCCACCTTTGAGGAAGACCTTGTCCACTCTACAGGTGACAACATTAAGCCCACATCCAGAGTTATCCTCTTGGGTGACTTCAACCTTGTCCTCCATGACCCCTGTAAGGAACTCATGGTGGCAACAAGTAAGACAGACACAGTGATCACAGTTCAAGGGTGTTGTTGAATAATGAATACTGTATGTAGGTTGGAAAAATGCCTAATCTAAACCTAAATCTAAGATGGGAGCAAGCGTCGACCATCAAATGAAAATAAGTCATAGTGACGTTGTGTCAAATAAAAAGGGTCTATACTGAGAAACCTATTGCCAAACCTTACAATTAATACAAAAAAAGGGTGTGGGATAGTTTTCAAGAAAAGAAACACGTGTGCTCAAATAATATGTCAGGAAACGGTAGCCTGGGCCTCCATTCCCTACGTTTTGAGCACAGGGTGAGGCGGGATCTCGGAGCACAGCACAGTCCCTGGCTTCTCCAGCACGAGATGACAGCTCCAATGGCAGCTCTCAGGACCGTCTGTTAGGCAAGAATTGATGTAGTAACCCTGTGGGAGACTACACAACCCTTGTCCTCTTGGTATTAGGTAACCCATCTATTGGTATGGGTCTGTACTACACAAGTCGATTGTGTGACTGAGCATCCAGACTTATCTTAATAAGGGTAAATGCGAGCTGTAGAACTCTTGCAATTAAATCCACCAATACAAGTAGCCAAGTAATACTTATATTCAAGGTTTGTAGTTAAAATAATTATTTATTTATTTAACAGTCATTTTTAAATAAGCATTCTTTAAAAGGGGCTATATATGCAGCTATCACATACACTTCAAATGGGTTTCCAGAATCAATACAAGATTAGTAGATATTCTTTAGAGATGCTTCATACACACTTCATACACCCTGAGGTGACTTCACTGACTAGGACAGTAATTGCATGTATATATCACTAGTACACTATGTAGATTCTGAGGCTGGCAGAAATGGAAGGTTAGAGGAAGGAAAAAGGTGAAACAGGTTCTCAGAGCATGTGAGCACTTTAAATCTTCCAATGAAGTCTAGATAAAAACATTTACCAGCAATATTAGTTTAAAACCAATGTATCACCTATGAGGGACAGTACGAATCAAAGTCAAATGGAATAGAAGAGTCTCCATGGAGCTAGTCCAGCCAAAGTCTATGGAGCAAAGTCTATGGAGCTGAGGCACTTCTTAGATAGTAAACGTGTTTCACAAAGTAAGAGAATTTGTTGAAGAAAAATCACTGTAGGGTCACAAGCTGTTACACTTGTGAATGTTAGGGCAGAAATCAAATCTAGAAAAGCATCTACTGCAAGTCTCAACTGAGAAGAGCAAGCTACAGACAATGAGGTAAGTACCCCAAAGTTAGAACAGTACCTTTGGTTAGCAGAAGTGTGGTTCGGCTGTCTCCTGTCTGGTTGTAGTGATGCATATCCTGAGTTCCTGGGCCTCAGTCATGGGGACAAGAGGGAGGACATCTGGCGACTCCTGCATAAGCAATTTGATGGTCGGAAGTAGTTATGGGCTCTTTTCGGATCAACAGCACTTCACGGTTTCAGGGCTCTGTAAACAGCACCACCACAGATCTTGGATACCGGTTGGGATTCCTTCACTCCTTGAGTTCTGCACTCTGGTGAAGGGACTCAAGCTCTAGTCATCCTGCTTCTGGAGGGTCCTGGGGAGACTTCTGGAGCTTCTGGCTGGATCACAGATTTGGTACTCAATTACAGATTTCTTGACCCCTGGCACTTGGTTCCTGCAGCAGCAAAGAAGTACAGCCAGTCGGGGAAGATGGTCCAGCAGAGTTCTTCTCAGGGTTAGTTGGTCCCATTAACCTAAGGTAAGAAGTCAGGCCTTCCAGAGCTTCTTTTGTCAATCAGAAAATGGAACTTCAGCACAGCAGCATGGCTTCACCGGGCAGTTCAACGGTCCAGGAGGATGCAACAAGCTTTGTTCACGGTTTCTTCGTCGGGTTGTTCTTCCCAAAGGTCGACTCTGTCTTCAGTCCAAAAAGCCTAACCTTTCAAGCAGGTTTCCCTCATTCATGCACAGTCTAGCTGTCACTCAAACAGCAGGGTGGCTGTCCTGCAAGGTCAGTCAGCCATCCAATAAGGACTGGGTGCATTCATGTTTCCCTGGAGACAAAGGCCACGGGAGTTTCGGGCACCTCCCTCTCTTCCTCCCCTTCTACACACACTGGAGCCAGAGGCAGGTTTCAGTACTGAAGCCCGCCAAAGGAAAAATGATCAAAGGGGTCAAACCTGGTTTAGTGCACAGGGTAAAACCCAAGAAAGACCTCACAAACAGAAAAATGCGAAAAAAGAAGACCGGGCCATTTTGACAAAATGGTCACCCATCGGTGCTATACTGCAGCTGAGGATTCAGCCTGCGGTAGAAAATCCCAATGGTAGGAAAATTAAAGCGCTGCCACCAGCCATTTAAAGTAGTGAGGGTAACATGATTTTTTTACATGAGTAAGTAGGAAAAGGGGCTACAAATTAAACCCTGCACTCCACATAAAATGGGGTGTGCTGGACCTACAAAGAGAAAACGTAAGTAAAGTCAATTTCAGTTTACTATTCTTGAAAACTGTAGTTTACCCAAGAAAAGGTATTTGAACCCTTTGAGAAATCTAAAGGATTTCTCCCTGACACTGCACTGAAGGTGCTGTGTGTCACCAATCAAAAGTAGATGCCTATGGAGTTTGTCAGACTCCAAAAACAAAGGAAACACATCATCCAAATCAGATCAAAATACATGAGAGAAAGGGCTCACTCTCTCCAGGGTTAACATTAAAAAGTCCTTAAGTCCAGCAAAAGAGCTGGGGGTCTCTAAAGTTGAAGGGAATTAGCACAGACATGAGAATTCTCCCTAACACCGTTGATGGCCAAGTCTTGTTTCCTATGAAAGTCTCTTGCCTTCGAGGGCCTGCCATATTAAAATAACAAAAACAAAAGTTCCTGTGACCAATAAATTAAGTTCAGTTTCCAATGTTTACTGGGTGATGGGTTCACCCCTGGGTCCCCCTATTCTGGGCACTGACCCTTCTTAATAGTTATCAACAGTTCATGTAGGGTGATGGTTTCACCCTTGGGTCCACACTCCTGGGCACTGATGTTTCACGTATCGTATTCCTTATTTATATATCAGTTACTTTCTTAATGAACGTTGGGTGATAGCTTCACCCCTGGATCTCCCTCGGTCTGGCTTGGACCCCTCTTGACTGTCACTGCTTGGATGATGGCTTCAACCCTGGATCTCCCTCAGTCAGGCTCAGACCCCTCTTAACTGCCAGTGCTTGGGTGATGGCTTCACCCGTTGATCTCCCTCGGTCGTGATCAGAGCCCTCTCTTCTCTTTGTTTCTTAATGTCTTTTCAAACAGTTAATAGTGGATATCCCTCATTCGGGTTCACTTCTGTCAACATACTGTTTCTTGGGACTTTAGACATTGCCCCTTTTGTCAGCATCCCTCAGCCGGGCTCACTCTTGCCAAATTCACATTCACTTGTATTTTTGGGTATTCACTTCCCTTGCTTTCTCATATGGCGAGATACACTTCCCTTGCTTTCACACAATTTGTAGATCAAAGTCTTTTGATTGTACAGGATTTTACTCGACCTCCTGTAAGACCACTTTGACCTCTTTAAGTGAATCTACTATGGACTTCTGGTGCCTGTAGTGTCGCTCAGATGGGGATCGACCAGAGTCTCTTGAGTTGGCACCCACATAGTGCCGGTTTCCATGTGAAGCTGGTTTCCCCTAAAGCTTTTTACAATTCATTGAACTTAGTTCCAACTTGCCACTTCATGATTCTCACTCAACCCACCCCGGTATTGGTTCTCCCCTTGACTCTTGGCTGTGATAAACCGCTTGACTTTTGGCTTCACTGGAGTCGAGGCCGGTACCACGGTCACTAGAGATTCCCTCACTTCTGCTTATCGGCGTAGGCTTGCCTCGTGTACTGTTGACATCTGCTGCTTAACAGTTTAGCTATTGTTTGCAGTCTTAAGTACTCTTCCATGAAGGGTCTGTGGGCCTGGGATGAAAAGGGCAAGGTGTCTTCTCTCCTCGCCACCCTCTGGAATCCAGCCTCCTTTCTCCTTCTCTTGAACTGCTGCACCAGGTTAGCCGTCTCGTTGTGCTGTCTGCCTTACTCGCCTTGCCCCTCCTGTATGCTCTTGCTCCACCTTTTATCCCTGTGGGGAAAGGGCCATCAGGGGTGTACAATTCAGGCCAATTGCCTCACCATGGCTGACGCTGGTGCCGGGACATGTTAGGTAAACAGTTTTACTAGTCATTTGTCTGTCATAATGTGAGGAAGTGTTCAGAATGGAAAAGGAGGGTGGTAGAGTTCCTGAGTATCCTACGGGGTAGGATGGAGAAAAGGTATTGTTGGAAGGGTGAGATTGGTGGGATTTATGAAACAAAGAAGAATGACCAGAGTTCTTATCGTGACCTGAAATGGGGAATTGTAGTGAGTTGGTAAAGCAGCCTGGTTGTTCGGTAAGTTGGATTGTCCTGCAGGATACGATGGGGAAGCTGTGCTATTATAAGAATGATGTCAGTTGGTAGACTGAGAAGGACAAGAATGACCGGGATGGAGGACAGAACATAAGTGATTGTGGGAATAGTTGTGTTCTGTCCTAGTATATTGGGTGTTCGGTACAAAATAACTAGAAGAATGTGAAAGGAATGTCTGGGTTGTTTAAATGAGATGCAAGCAGGTTAGTGATGTTAGAGGATGGGTTTTGTCCGGAGAATTTATGGATGTGGGTAGGAGAGATTTAAGGGGGTGAGAGGCAGATGTATTGTAACCTACAAAGGCCTCAGGGATCTCGTCGTCTTCTTCCTCCACGGTATAGTACCATGCCTCACCTTGGATATAATCCCAAGCATAACCCTGGTCTCCCTGACCAAGGTGATCCTCCCCCACTGGTCCACCACCAAGAACTGAATCCAACAGCGATAGCTGTGTCCTAGCCACCTGTTTACGGGATTCCCAGGCCCTACCTGGGAGAATACCTTTAGGTTTCTCACACCCCCTAGATACAGCAGACACAACAGTAACCAGTGTCCTTTCAGACATCAGCTTCAAACACTCTATGTTCTTAACCACTTACTGCAAAGGCAGAACCTTTGATTGGATTGCCGATCTGAACAGCCAGATCCTTATCACCTCCAACCCCCCCCTGTCCCTGGTCAGACCACCACATACTGGGCTTCTCCCTTCCCACATGGAAACTTCCACCACCGTCCCTACCCACACTACCACCCACGTTAGCCCGCAGCGCCCACAGAATCTCCAAAGAGTTGATTACACCCACCCTGTTGCCACTGAGTCTGGAACACCTTAACGCCTCAGACCCCCAAAACCTAGCAGACATTTATGCCAGCACCTTGACCAATGCAGTAAATCTGGTGGCCTGCTCCTCCCCAGAAAATCCAAACCAACGTGCCACATTAACCCATGGTTCACTGCTGATCTCCAAGCTTTTCGCTCACAGAAGAGACAAGCGGATGCCACACGGAAAAAGAAAACATTAAACATTAAACCACCATACAACAAGATTTAAAAAGCTTACAAACTAGCCATTTCGAGAGCCAAAGTGGAAGTTTATAACTCCAGAATTGCCAAAGCCAGCTCCAACTCAAAAGAATAATTTAAAATACTTAGGGAATTGTCCCTGCACCTGGCGGCATTAACAAAGATGAAACTTGCTGCACTAACATCCAGAAAGCCATGCGTACCAAAATAAGCATGCTACACCACTTCCAGCTCACCACCCATCATTAGAACACACACTGCACCCCCATTCCACTTCAGAAATTAGAAACAACCAACATCCTCAGAAACCTCAAACCATCCAACTGCAAAGGAGACATCTGCCCAGCAGCCATTATCAAAGATTGCTCCGAAGCCCTTGTCCCTTTCATCACCAAAATGTATCAATGCATCATTTGTTGACAATGTGTTCTGCCCACCCTTAAAGAATCCTGGGTCCTCTCCCTACTAAAAAAAACATCTATGCACCCGGAGGAGCCTAACAACTACCACCCAATCACTACAGTTCCCTTCCTGCTCAAGATCCTGGACAGAGCTGCATACATTCAGATCCTACACTAGACCCTAGTGTTTCAGTAATCTGGCTTCCGCCCAGGTCACGGTACTGAATCACCCCTATTGGAACAAAAAATCCAACTCTATGCCTTCAGCGATGAGGGCACCCCAGCCATCCTCCTCCTACTGGATCTCTCAGACGCTTTTGACCTGGTAGACCATGACACCCTTTGTCATCACCTCACAACCTCTGCTAACTTCTCCCATGAGGCTACCGCTTGGATCGCATCCTTCCTAGAGGATAAATCCATAAGAGTCTTCTCAGACACTGCGAGTTCCCAGCCCATTCCCATACCATGTCTCATCCCTCAATGCTCCTGCATCTTCCCATCATTGTACAACATATTCACCAAACCCCTATTCGTCCTACTGGAGGACATTGACATATCCTATACCAATTGTGCCGATGACACCCAAATACTTCTTCCCCTGTCCAGCTCTTACGATAAAGACTCCCTCAGGCGCAACAAAGTGTACGCTACCATCCAAACCTGGATGGCCATGAACATCTTATGCCTGAATGACAACAAGACAGAGATCTTGTTGGTGGGCTCTCCATCCATGTTGCAGAAGCTCAGCCCCCAGTACACTGCTTTCAGAATAGATGGAATCCAGATCCAAGTATCAACATTAGTGAAAATACTGGGAATCTACCTGGATGCCTCTTTATTGATCACCAAACAAGTGTGTACGATGGCCTCCTCGGCAGCTTACATGGCCAAACGTATCAATTCAGCTAAACAATTCCTGTCATCTGAGAGCTGCCTAACCATTGCAAGAGCAATCACAGGGGCAAGACTGGGTTATTCTAATGTCCTATTTGCTCTGACCTCAAACGGAACATAAATAAACTACAGATTATTTAAAATAACTCTCTCGGAGCTGCTCTAAATATTCCCAAAAGAAAAAAGGCGCATTGGCTCCCCATTAGGGAAAGGATCGTCTTCAAAACCTTGTCAATTACCCACAGATGCCTGAGCAACACTGCCCCATAATATCGAGCTAATAAAATCAAAAATCAAAATACAGCAGACCGGTAAGGTCCCTCCACGCAAATTGGATGGTCCTCCCCAAAGTGAAAAGAGCCAAAGGAGGTGGAGTGAGCTTCCCATCGGTGGCTCAAACCAATGGAATGCCCTCCCCCCAGAACTAAGAGCAGAAGACTCCTATTGGGCCTTCCACAGAGTCCTGAAAACCTGTCTATTTGCCTATCGGTCTTTGACTACCGCTCCAATCAGTATTGTTACCTCGCTGGTGTGTCAGGTGCGGTTTCACACTCCTCTATTGAACCTTTTTGCATAATGTAACTGCTTTACAACAGCACTCTTATGCCTCAGGGTTTAGGCATTTTAGAAATGTAAAAATAAATGAAACAAATAAACATTGCTGAGAAAGGAATGCCCCTATAGCTGTAGGTGAAGCATATGCTTCCAAAAGGAATGGTCATGTGGGAGCTGTCTGCTGGAGGCTCTAGGCTGGGTGTAAAAGCACCAAATTAATTCCCATTTTTGGGCGCAATTAGCGCAGCATTATTACCTTTTGAGCTGAAAATACCCCATTAGGTCCAATGGACCCAATAGGGAATACCCATTAGCGCCCAATCCTTGATCCAGCACTAATAGCTCATCAGCCACCCAGGCCTGAGTGTAACCGATTTATAAGTGACTCCAAGTGCGCGCACCATGTGCAGTTACTTGAGAATTGCACCCCTATGTAGCAACATGAATTAGCTACATTAACACCGGCATTGTTTCTAAACCAGATAGATTTCCTTTTATTCTTACTTAAGATCAATATTTTTGTTTTACTTAAATCCAGATTCAAGTCGTTGGCTTCAAAATAACCAGCTGCATATCTCAGACTATGTTCAAGAACTTTTGGTGTCAAATCAAATAAAATGGCATTGTTGGCATATAGAAGGGTGGGAGACTTAACACAGTTCAATGATGGTGGGATAAGTCCTTTCTGTAAGGAGCCTAGCATAACATTGGAAAGAAATATAATAAAAAGCAACAGGGAAAATAAATAAAGGTAGCGAAAACCTTTATTAGTGTCAGATTCCTTGGACACCTCTCAACTGGAGTGGCCGATAACTGGGGCCCTTGTATTAGAATAAAAACAAAGAATTATCTGCAAAAAAGAAATCGGCACACTTATTTTATGGAGTTTACTCCACAAAAGAGAACGAGATCCAGGGAGTTGAAGGCCTATGCTAAATCAAAAAATCTGGCAAATAGTGCACCCCCTCTTATCCACACATATCTGTCAAAAATATGTAATCAACTGTCGTGAAGCCTTTTCTAAAGCCTGCTTGGTATGGTGGTAATATATTATTTTCCCTCACCCATAGCTCAAGCCTGAGAGCCGTTGGTTAACCGCTCTTTTTTTCCATATTGTGCTACCCTGCGGATGCTCCTACTTGCTACTGTGCCTCGTTTATATCCATATTCACATTACTGGCATATTATTTAGATAGTTGATAGGGATTCCCCAGTGTTCAGGTAGTCTGGACAAAATATCATTCAGCCAGACAATCATATATACATTTTGCCAATAATATTAAGGATGTAGGCGTCAATGAAATGGGTCTGTACAGACCAAGATTAGATGTTAACCTGTTCTTATAAACTGAGACATCTGTGCTTACCAACCATGCCTTTGGTAACTGAAGTTAATGATATTTCTCTGAAACTATTCATCACTAAAGCTACCAAAAAGATAAGTGACACACTTGGAAACCTATCAGGGTCTGGGGCTTTCAGATTCCGGTGCTTGCTTATATACATGTTGACATTCTCAATACTCAGGTCGATCAATCAAGGAGAAAGAGTATTAAGAAGGCTGGGCAGAGTAAGGGCAATATAAGATTCAGAGACATATAGAGCAGTGGAATGTAAAAAAACTATTTAATTCTGTAATATCGCCTATAAGCGAGTTGTCAGGAGATTGATCAAGTACGCCACTTAACAGATGCTCTAGAATTGTGTGGAGTCTTGGCAGAACGATGGCTGTTGATATGGTCCAAATTCTCCAAGGGAGCCTTATACTTTGCCTTGGTAAGGTTTCAACTGTACATAGCTCGAGCTTTGATCCTCGTGTCTTTTGTGGCATTAGCAAATCAAGATTAGCCCATCTATGGACCCATTCTTAGCAGCTCCACATATTTCTCGTAAAGGGCAATCTCCTGGGCTTCAAAGATTTCAATAATAGAGGCACTATCTAATATCAGGCATTCCGCAATTTGACGGTGAGAATCATAAAGGACACCATATAATAATACTAAGCCGTTACACAGATTTCACTTGCATCTAGCATGATTATTCATTACATTTGAAGGGACAACTTTGGAATATTTAACAAGGTAGCATCAGGTATGCATTTTGAATAAAGGTGATATGGGAAAATGGTTGCTTTCATCTCGGACCAATTAACTTGTCACGAGTCTTAACATTTTCATAATAAATAGCCAATAAGGCCTATCAGTGTATGAATAAAATAGCCCTTTGCTAAAAGATCTGATGTTGTCCAGCCCTTAATTATAGACACATTATTATCATCAAGTAATGAAAGTAACCTTTTCTTGCAGTCTGTTACTAAAATATGATTGGTATTGCATTATAGGTATGTCCCAGAAGTCATTTTCTGTTGGATCCAATGAACAAGCTGGACAATCTGAGCCTATATGAGCAGTAACATCCTGATGCATAATGACAACAATGTCAAAAATGATGCATAATGACAACAATGTCAATAATGACAACAATGTACCTGCTATATAACACAATTTAGGATTCCAGAAATGATTATCAAGAACATAGACACACAAATCATGTCACTCAGTCCCTACACAATAGTTATAATCATTAAGGAGAAACCCGTCATCGTGTTAGGCAGGGTGTGTGCCTATGGCTGTATGTTTTATTGCCACCTTGCACCTTGACATGGCACTGCAATCCAGGAACCCAAATGACAAGTCTGTGTTATGCCACCCTCAGCAATACTCCAGCTAAGGAGATTATGAGCCTCATTCCGAGGTGGGCGGTAAGGGGTTAATGGCGCCGGTAAGGGTGCCGGTGCCGTTAACACCTTACCGCCACATTATGAGGTCCTTTAGCGAGTCCCGCTAAGGGCGGCTGGTTTTACCAGACGCCCTTAGTGGGAGCCGCTAAAGGACCAGCATGCTAACAACGGGCCCGTTACTAACAGGCCCGTTGTTAGTATGGTCCCCATTCCCATTGAGCCCTATTGGGGCTCGAATGGGAATGGGGATGGGTTCCCTGAATGCGGAAATACCAGGTCCTCCAAAGTTGGAATGGCCCGGTAATTTCCCATTCAGGGAACCCGGACCCGGTATGTGGTAAGGGGTTGGCCATGGCGCTAATAGCACCATGGCCACCTCCAACCTCGGAATGAGGCCCTATGTGTGGATTACCTCAGGGCTCAAGGGTACAGTTGAAAAGCGTGAACATTGTTAATTTGGTTCTTATTTGTTTCTGCTGCCCAACAAGACACAGCACATGGATTTTCAGGGGTTTTCATCCCATCTTCCTCGTGGGTTGACACTAGCACTAGTAATGGTAATCTAGCGGGCTGAAAACGTATCCCAGGTCTGTCCGCTGATTAGTGTGTGACATCACATTCTGAACTTTATCATATAGAATTAGAACTCTGACATTTTCCTCGCAAACACATTTTTCTTGTCAAACATGCTGTTTCACTCATTTAAAGCCACTGAATGTATTATCATGCTTTCAAACAGTTTCAAGAATCAATTTTTTCAAACAAGTATTTTGTCTCAACTTGGTACACTCAGTTACAGCCACTGAAACTATTGTCATGCTGCCGAAAAACTCATGGTAGAATTTGGACACACTCAATTACAACTAATGAAAATACTCTCCTCTCATTCATAGCAAAAAGTTGGCACACATAGTTACTGCCACTAAATGCATTCTACGAGTATCGGTGGGAGGCCGTCGAGTGGGTTGCTAATTGGGGTGAAGAATGATATGGGCCTCAGTGGGTCTGTTTTAGAAAAGTTACCCTTTGGGGCTCTGGGGGTGGACTTCACATCCCGGGATGGCTCTTTGAAGATCCTGATTGTGAATATGTATTGGCACAGGGGTATCTCAGGGATTGACTCTTTTGTTGAGAAAGACTGTCATGCTAGTGATGAATGGACTGTAAGGCATTTCAACGGCAGACTTTTGGTTGTGGGTGACTTAAATGCAGACTGTGGATTCCCCAAAAATCTATGGCAACTGTGTAACCTGCCTGTGGAGACTATAGGTGCTACCCTTAAACAACAAGTGGGCAAATACTGGTATGTGAGATTGGGCGTACTTAGTCTGCAGCCTCTGGTGGGGAAGTTGTGCTCTCAAACTAAAGACTAAGAATGGCATACTTGGCACTGAGGTAATAGTTCCTCTCTATTGGATTATATCTATTTAGATGATTACCCAATGAACTGCTGTGTGTCGTTTACAGTGATGAAGAATGCATGGAGTGATTAAATCATTCTGACGGCAGCCTTCGATATGGTAATAAATATTAGAGAATTCACATGTCAGCCGCTGTTAGTCACCAACGCGGCAGGGAATGCAATCAGATGGACTAATCAACATCAACATTCTGAACCAAAATGCAAGGGCCATCATGAATTCAACCACACATGAGTGGAAAATTAACAACTTTAAAGTAAGTGAGAAACAGAGGCTTATTGGTGACTTAGGGGGTCATTACGAGTTTGGAGGTAGCCAATGGTGCTATTAGCGCCATGGCTGCCTCCAAACTCGGGTCCGGTTCCGTGAATGGGGACTTACTGGGTCATTCCAACCTTGAAGGACCCGGTAAGTCCCCATTCAAAATACCCATCCCCATTCGAGCCCCCATACGTCTCAATGGGAATGGGGAGGGTGCTAATAACGGGCCCGTTAATAACGGGCCCATTATTAGCTCGCTGGTCCTTTAGCGGCTCCCGCTAAGGGACCTTGTAATGCGACGGTAAGGGGTTGACGGCACCGGCATCCTTACCGACGCCATTAACCCCTTACCGCCGCACTCGTAATGACCCCCTTAGTCTTTAGACTTTGCTCTTGGATGGCTAAAAAAAGGAACAGAATTGTTAGACCCGGCCACTGCTATAAAAGTGATTTAGCCTTTGTAAAATCCACTATGAGGAGGGAACTGAGATGCATTCGGGGATCAAATCTTGATGTGGACTCTCATCTTGAGCTATTTAGGAAAACTTAGCAGAAATATAAAAACCACTGCAAAACAATAAAGCATAGTTTCTTGCAGTGGGACGCTGAAACTATTCTAGGGGTACTGATTAATGCTCAGGTGAGTGCCTTCTGGTCTACAGTTAATGGACAGGACCCTAACTATGCAGTTGCCCAACTAAATGCAATCCCAGAGTCAGAATGGGTTAGGTTCTTTGAGGGTCAGTTTGGCGTTCTTACAAATGACCCTACTGTAGAAAAGAAGACTATTGGGATGTTCGACAATAGTTGGTGGGAACCAGTGTTAGAGATCTCTACCATCCATACTCTGATATAAAATGCAAAAACTATTGTGCACCGGGGCCTAATGGCTTAACCAATTACACTCTTAAGGCCGATTGGAATACCTGGGCTAACCTTCTGTATCTGGAATTCAAAGATGTTATCCGAACAGGAACTACTCCATTCACATGGAGTACTGCCCATGTGGTCCCAATCTTTAAGTGTGGTAGTAGGTCTGATCCAAATAATTATCTGCCTATCTCTTTAATCAATGCCGATTGTAAGAGCATACTTACCCATTTGGAAGATTGGGCCACGACTGCACACACCCCAGACAGATTGCGGACAGGCTTTCGGAAGGGGCGCTCCACTAATACCAATGGGCTTGCCATTAAATGTATTAAGGAAGACTCGTGGTAGAACCCCAAGGGTTGCAGCTACATGGCCTTGATCGACCTATCCGTGGCATTTGACGGTGTAGATCGCAACAGACTTTGGGCTAAATTGGCATAATGGGGAATGCCGGCTGGTTTGCTAACGCTCATCAATGGGGTTTATAAGAACTGTGGGATCCAAGTACGACTAAGCCAAAAAGGGGATGTCAATGAAAGAATTTACTCTCACCTCGGGGTTAGACAGGGGTGCATGCTTGCCTCTCGGTTGTTCAACCAATATATGTCAGATTATGCGATCAGTCTGACCGATGGAGGGCTGATAGCCTCTAAAGTTGGGCAGTTTAAAATCTCATGGCTGGCCTATGCAGATGTCTTCTTGATTTTTGATCTAACAAGGGTAGCTCTGCAGAGGATGCAAAACATTTCTGCTGGATATGCTAAAGAGAATGGCCATATTATAAATCCCAGGAAAACTAACATTGTGGCATTCACTGGGATGAGTAAAAAGAGCACTAACACAATGTGCCATAGTGAAGGGATGACGGTTAAGAACTCTGAGGGTGTTGTATACCTGGGATTCCACTTTGAAGTGTACAAAGGTCTAAAACTTGGCACTGAAGCCTTGATACAAAAGGCCAGGTTGCTAGAATCCCAGTTGTTAAAAATTGACCGAAAGTTTGGTAGGTTCTTTTTTAAGCTAGCCATAATATTCTTTGAGGGAAGGTTGTGCCCAAAATTACATATGGAGCGTCATTACGAGGCAGGCGCTTCCGTAATGAAGGGTGCCGGTACGGGACCGGCACCGTTCATTACGGGATGCCTGATTACGAGGTCCCCTAGTGGGACCCGGAACAGACGTCTGGTAAAACCAAGGAGACCAAGGAGCTAATAACGGGCCCGTTATTAGCTCCATCTCCATTCCCATTGAGCCCTATCGGTGCTCAAATGGGAATGGGGAATGGTTTTGTGTATGAGGAATTACCGGGTCCTCCAAGGTTGGAATGACCCGGTAAATCCTCATTCACAGAACCCGGTATGTAACCCGGTATGGAGGCAGCCATGCCCTTAATAAGGGCATGGCTGCCTCCATATTTGTAATGAGGCCCATGGTCTTGATTTCAAGACTAATAGAGTATCGAAAACTCTTGACAAAATTGATGGCAGGCTTTAGAGGAGGATCCTTGGTGTCCCAAATCCAGTACCATTGGCAGAAATTAGGTATAGACTGGGGTCCATATCATTATGAGCCCAGGTGCAGTGGTGTTTATTGACATTATATGCCAAGCTTGTGGCCTCAATGCCTGACTCCTTATATCAGATGTTTGGTGATAATGCAAACTTCTCTATTGATTTGTTAGATCTTAAGAATAGATGTGACCCATACTTACCAATATTGGCTCTGATCTGGAGACCTTGATTAAGAATCCCTTGAAAACTAAACGTTCTTTGGTGGATTATGACTGGATCTCGAAAATTGATGTTTTTCCCTCATATGCATCCATGAGTCACCTCTCCCATGAGCATAAACACTCAGGATCACTCTCCACCATCCTGCTCCAATTTCCCAACTGCAATTATAATTATTATGGGTTGCTACTTAGGTTAAGGTAGAATCTACTTCCGACAAAGGACATATTGCTTAGGCGAAAATAAATAACCAAGGACGAGATTGGATGTAGAGTCTGTAATCATGAACCAGAGTCGATAAACAGCTACTTCTGGAGTGTGCTTCTTTAAATACACTAAGGACAAAATATTTTCTGGATCTGCAAAACTACTGCCTTGGCTGCAGTGAAGATACTTTATGGAAATGCTGCCTTGGTGTGCAGATTGTGCATGAGGGCCTGGCATTGTCATGCTTTATTAAATGCTGTAATGTCTTGAAGAACTGAGTCAACTATCGCTATCAGTCTGCTCTGTTTATCTGGGAAAGGGCTCATTGGGATTAGATACTCACTTTTCTGTGTTATGTATATACTCTGGGTTGAAACTCCTCCTTCTAGTAACTCATTCTTGGGAAAAGCACTATGATGAACTATTGAAATTATGGAATGTTTGCTTGATTTTGTATTCTACAATCATATGAATTGATGGTGCTCTGTTTTTTTAATTTGATAATCAGTTGATATCATGTTTTAAAATTTTGTAAAGTATCTATTGTATATGTATCTTCTTTTCTGTTTCTTTTTATCTGGTTTCTACTATTATCTTATATGTTTTGAATATAAATTTGTAAAGGTTTAATTTAAACTGTATACAATAAAAAATATTTTAAAAATGCATACTGCTGTCACCTAACAATTGGAAGAATATTTCTCTGTAAATAGTATTGTGAAGTACTGTTTCACAAAACGTTGGCACAATCAGATGCAGCCACTGAAAGTACGCTCTGCCTGCATCCGAAAAATTCTTAGAATTTGTATTCATAACTCGTGTGTGGATATTATATGCTCTGTCCTATACACATTTAGCTACTGAATGAATGTGCCTGTCTCTGACAATTCTTTGCGAAAAAAGAAATTCCAATAGCATATTTCTTGTCACCACAATGCTGCCCATATCAGATTCAGCTGTTAAAGGTGTTTTCATGTCAGCGAGCAATTCTACGCATTGTTCCTTGGTGCTAGCATTTTGTATCATCACACGATATTATTGCCTCACAATGACAGAAAGAGTGATTGTGCAAGTCCACAAGTAAACGTATTTGGGCTATGTCATGGATGATAAAAGTAGTTATAAGGAACTAAGCGAGGGGACAATATGAGGGCACTCACTTAGCTGACTACTGCAAAAATAGTTCTTTTTTATTTTTTTTTATTTTTTTTTTATTTTTAATGTGATACAGTTTTTAGAGCAAAAACTTTACACATAAATCAACAGAGTAATTTTTCTTCTTACAATTTAAACAGCAATTCAATATTTAAAAGAGGAAAAACACTTAAGATCATATTCAATTTTATTACAAATTTCATAGGCCATAACCTGAAGATAACTTTCATGCAATTTCATGTAATTTCATATAATAACTCGTTTATTGTTTATTGATACTGAGAGAAATTGGCTAGTCTTCAAATTTCAAGTATTCCCTTAACTGTATACCATACTCTATATAGGGCCAAATGTAGGCTAGGATTCAAGGTGTTAATGCATGTTAGCCAAAAGTCTTTGGACTTAATATGGTCAAGATTATGTACATATCTGCTATAATGTTTTATGTAGGTTGAACCCAAACTGGGGCATAGTGTAAAAACGTGTCTTGCAGTTTCAAATAAATCTTTATTCTTGCATATCCTGCAAAAACGGTCTGTTTTAGAGGTGGCCCGTTCAGGGCCCAACACCGCTAGGACAGGTAGATGGTTGATACGTAGGAGTAATAAGAAGCGTCTTAGATTATCCGAGGGGCAAAGGTTGAGATATCCTTGTGCCCTTCTAAAGGTATATAAAACATGAGTTATGAACCCGTAACTGTGGAGGCTCGCAAGATGTCTAAAATTGTCTTGCCAGTCCCAAATTTTGAGTCGTTCTACCATTTGGGACTTTAGATTTATAAAATTGTCTTCCCAGTTAGGGGTCCATTCAATCATCTCAAATAGAGCATTCATTTCTCTCACAAAACGAGCCTGCTTATTCCTAACAATGTCTTCTTTCACGGTTATCAAAAGGGGATTAGTCGGATTAGTATGCAGCTTAATGTAGACCTCGGCTCTTTTCTTCAAGACCAGAGCTTTTAAAGAGGGTAAACCCAGCTCCAATCTTAGTATCGCCATTGGTATTCCCGGTGGCAATCCCAGCAGCTTTCGCCAGAAACGTCCTTCCAGTGTCTGTAGCCAATCCAAATTAAGGCTAACCAGGACTTCCAGTCCATAGATTACCGTGGGTATCAGGCACTGGACGTAAAGTTGGCGAGCTGCCCACATGGAATATCCACTCTTCTTACGAGAGAACTGATATATCATAGAGGTAAGTTGCGCTGCTTTTATTTTGCGGGATTGTACACATGATTGGGAATTTCCCTTAGAGTCGAATTCTACTCCCAGGTATTTATAGCTATGGGTATATTGAATTTCATGTCCTCTTATAATCATTCTAGGGCGGCTCACTTTGCCATGACTATAGAGGATCAACTCTGTTTTCATGTGATTAATTGTGAGTTCGTTCTCCTCCGCATACTCCCAAAGTCGCTCAGCCGAGCGTAGAATGCCACTAAATGTGTGGTCAAAAATAACCACATCATCCGCATACGCCAGGATTAAGCAGTGTTGGGAGCCAACCTTGGGAGGGCAGTTACTCACCTCTCTAATACACTCTGGCATATCGGAAACAAACAAATTATATAACATGGGTGCGGTAACGCAGCCTTGTTTCACCCCTCTTGTTTGCTTTATCACCCTAGTTGTGGATCCACTTCCATCAAGCCTCAACTGGACTGTGGTGTTATGATGTAAGAGTTGCAGATAATAGAGCAAACCTTCAGGGCATGCCAGGCTCCTAAGCTTCCTCCATAACTTCTCTCTATTAACCATGTCAAACGCTGCCTTAAAATCTATATATAAGGCATACAGAGGCGGATTATTAGGAAGTAGGGCTTTATCTCTAAGACTATTCATGATGAAAAGATTGTGAGTGGTTGAATATCCAGATCTGAATCCGCTTTGAAAGCGGTCCAGAATCCCTTCCGTTTCAGTCCAAGATTGTAATTTCTGTAACAGTAAGGAGGCAAATAATTTGCCAGAACAATCTAACATAGATAGCAAGCGGTAATTGCCCGGGTCAGATCTATTGCCTTTTTTGAAAATTGGCACTAAAAATGCTCTCTGCCAGGTCTCAGGTATTATCCCCTCTTTTAAAACTTTTTCAAAGAGGATTTTCAGAAAGTTAGCCCAGAAAACTGGGTTACTCTTCATAAGTAGATTGGAGAGACCGTTAGGCCCCGGGGCTCGGGAAGATTTAAGTTTAGCAATCTTACCTATCAGGTCTTCTAGGTAAATAGGGAACGGCTTAGGAACTTGAGAGATGGTTGGAAAAATTTCGGGGTTAACTGCTGACATACCATTACGCGTTTCCAGAAAATTAACCCATTCCTCAGCATCAATCGGGTTTATTTGGGGGGTTACCCTGCTCCCCCTAGCTTTTCCTAGAAGTGTCCAGATATTCCGGGAATTTCTCGAGCAAATAGTCTTATAGTTATACCCAGCAGTTCTACAAAAACTGCTGGGTATAACCTGCAATGAATGTTATTGACATATAACCAAAGCTTAATGACGTCAAGTATATGTGAACTGAAAGTGAATCTGATAAATCACACACTACGGCTAAATAAGTCAGAAGCCGTACTATGCAGAAATCCTTTGCCTCATTCTCAGGGGACTACCAGGCTATTTGATTACAATTAGGGTTGATGTCACTGGTTCTATCTGTGTGTACCAAATGAGGGTTGTTACACACTAAAGCATTGACTTATACGGCTGTCCCTAGCTGGCTTTACTGAGCCTCGCTTTAACAGCTGCTCAGCAAAAATCTCTTAAAGAGTTCACGACAATCAACAAACTCTTTTTCCCTGAAATAGGCTGGCTACCTGAGTGGAGTAAAGGATATTGGATGTTAAAAAAGGAACTCATTTGTAAAACCAAAGAGTGCAACTGGTGTAGAAATCACCAGTATGTTTCTTGAAGACTCGTCATGATTTTTCGAGATTCAATTTTATCTTGAACCCCAGCGATACCTGATACAATTTCCTTTGGAAAACTGCAGGAGAATATTTCTACAAATAAGAATTTCTTTAATTCCTACAGTTGTGGTTTGTGACCCTAGGTATAGTCTCAAGGTTGAAAACAGGTGCCTTAGGGTCTGTAAAATAAAATATATGTATGAAGATCCTACACACATTTTGATGATTTGCAAGAACCTAGAAAAACTGCATGTCCTATATCTGGTGAAGTTTGGCTAAAAACTGTATAGAATAATGCAGAACCATTTTGGGCTTGATGTCTTGCAGGCACTCGGATGTCTTTAGTTTTAGATATTGCTAGGTTATGGAAAGACATTAAAAAGAAACTAAATTGAATTACTATTCATGCCAATTGTATAGAAAGTTTAAATTGCATTATTATCATAATGATGTACTGCGTTTTATTGGATTGTGTATTTGTTTGATTGCAGAGTGAAATGTTTAATTTAAACCCTAACACGCTGTTCACACCCGTGGTAGGGTGCTCAGCCAATCAGGTGGCTGCAACAGCAGGCGAGTATACACAATCCCCGCCCGCTATCCATCCACCCGAGGCCCTTCCCCAGGTGGTGCCTTTTTTCTCCATTTTAATGCAGGGAGGCAACAGGCAGCTTTTTCCTGTCCCCCCCTAAAAAGGACACGATTCCCCTCCCCACCCTCTCCACTAACCTGTGGGACCTGAAGAATTGCACTCCTGTCCCGGTGCTCCTCCCGTCTGGCCGCCACCATAGACATGGAAAGGGGACTTAGTCTCTCTTCCATATATATGGCGGCCACCATCTTTTTTCATTTTTTGTCAGGAGATTGGCTGCACAAGCAGTGCAGATCTCACGATGAAGAATTGTGAAAGCCATACGCACCCCGGATGAACCCCGGCTTGCGAATGGCTTTCAAGCCCTGTATGTCGGGCAGACATTGGGCCTCCTTACACGGATGGCTCTAAGGGATTACCGGCACCGGTAAGGGCACCGGTGCCGGTAATCCCTTAGCGCCCTACTACGAGGTCCCTCAGCGGGTCCTGTCCTTAACGTGTGGCCAGACCACACATTAAGGAAGGGACCCGCTGAGGGACTTCAGGGCAAATAACGGTACTGCTAATAGCAGTACCGTTATTTGCTCCTTCCCCATTCCCATTGAGCCCTATGGGGGCTCAAATGGGAATGGGGAAGGGCCTTGGTGAATGGGGAATTACCGCCCCGCCAACCTTGGAATGGGGCAGTAATTCCCCCATTCACCAAGGCGGACTCGGTAAAATACCGGCGGCAACCATGGCGCTAATAGCGCCATGGTTATCTCTGTCCGTGTAATGAGGCCCATTGCCTTTAAAGTGCCTGCCTCAGATCGGGCTTGCAGGTCGTTAAAGTCCATGTCCGCCCCCTGGCATGGCATGAAAGACATAATAATACATTTAAAAAGTAAATATTGCCTAACTCAGAGTTACAGTCTTGGACCACCAAACAATTCAGAGACTATTTCCGCCACTGAATGTATTCCTTTCTTGCGCCCAAGCAATTCTATACATTTTCTTCACAACTAGTATGTTGTATTATCACAGTAAGTTGACACAATCAATTACATCGACCTAATGTCCTCATCCCCTGCCTCCAAACAATTCAAAGTGTGTTCCTTCATGAGCAGTATTTGCTTTCATGGCAAATCTTCACAATTAATATTGTATCTCCTTCTTCTCCTTCTTCACCAAACATTGCCACACTCATTTACTAACACTGTTTTTACTGTCCAAATGCCTAAAACAATGTTAACAAATTTTCTTCACAAGTTGTTTTTCTTATCACAATAAATTGATACCCCGAGTTACCACCACTGAATGTTCACACCTTCTGCTGCTAAATAATCAAAGATTTATTTCACAATTGTTGTACATTTTGTGTGTACAAGTAAAACATTAATGCCTGTCACAAACTGTTTCCGGGCTCGGATACAGCATATTCATGTCCTCGCTTGCTTTTAAACTATTCTAGGATGTTTCTCCACATTTAGTATTGTTTTGCTACAAAGAAGCGGCATGCTCAGATACAGGCACTCAGTATAATCTACTACCTCCAAAAGATTCCAATATGTTTTCTTCACAACTTGTATTTCATCTCGACTCTCAGGGCTCAAGTGTCAACAGACAACTCAGAACCTGGAAAATTTGGGAACAAACAGTTTCATTTCATGCACACAGGACTAGCCTTTCATTTGCACGAGGAAAATCAATGAGAGATGTTCAAATACATTAAAAGGGAACAATTACAGATTCCTTTCGGTTACCAGTCCTTATGACTGTCCCTCAATTCTCCTGGGTTCCAAGTCCGGGTAGTCTAATGAAATCACTCACAGTCAATGGGGTTTCTAATGTATGCAGCACCTCATTCTTGGTTTGGTCTGTTAGGCAGAATCATACGCAGTACCCTTTGGGAACACCACACACAATTAAGACTACAAGTGTAACTACAAATTCACCTTTGGTACAAGCCTGTACTACACAGTAAAGTGGTAGCGATGGCTGAGCAGCCAGACTTATCTCATGAGTAAAGTGAGCAGTACAAGAAGTTACACAAAGGACAGCAATTACTATGGTTCAAACAAACAGTGATTCAAGGTTTCTGAGTAAAAGAATACACATTTATTTACACCATCACTTATAAAACAGTTCACTATTATAAAGCAGCAGTAAATCACAGTCTTAATATTCAACAATAACATTCAATCAATTCTGGACAAGTTAAGCTCAAAATGAAGTGTGAGCAAAATGGCATGCCAGCAATTTAAAAGGGAGAAAGGGCAATGTTATTCAAAATCAACAACACCAACAAGTTATAGGCAGGGCAATCTAGAAAAGGCTACTACAACTAGGATTCAAGTCAATAGGCCTGGGCCAATGTTAATGGTTCAGAGTCTTTGCAGAGGATCACACAGTTTAGAGTAGTTCGCAGTTAAGTCTTTGCCAAGAGTTTAAAGTTAAGTTGGTCAGAGGAAAAGTTATTTAAAGGAGAAGAGAAGGAAAAGCCTTCAGAGAGGCAAAAGATTTCAAGCACTTTCACCACGGTCGGACGGAAAGAACGACCGAGTTTACACGGTACCTTAAAAGAAGAAGAATGCTGTAACTGAGGCAGTTGTTACTCGCGGTTTTTGAAGCTTCATTCGTGGTGACAAGAAGGAGGACGGCTGGAGGGTCCTGTAATGCCCAGGGAAGAAGCCAGCAGTCGAGCAAAACGTCAAATAAAAGGTGTGCTCCTTAAAACCCAAACTGTTTCTCTTCCCACTGGCTATCCAATATACTGCAGCGATGCACAGCAAATTCGACCAGGATGAGGACTGGTGTCTGGTGTTTGGTGAGCTGGTTGTTCCCACCAAGCTCAAGGGAAGAAGATTCCTTGCGGCTCTCCTCTGTCGTTGAAGTTTCAGGCGATTCGGCCCTGCAGCAGGGCTTCGCCGGGTGTCCAGTAGTTGCAGCAGTCATCTTCCTTCAGCTCCTCATTGGTTCTCTCGTTCCAGTGGCGACTCTGTCCTCCAGTCCCAGAGACTGGCTTTTTATGCACCAAATCCCCCATTGACAGAGCAGAGTGGCTGTCCTGCCAGGACAGCCACCTAGCCAATCAAACAAGAGTGCGACTTGGGTCTCCAAGGAGACCCTCTGCAGGGGGCCTCTAACCCTCCCTCACATCCTGCCCACCCAGACACTCAGGTGCCTAAAGAGGGCTTCTGTGCAGAAGCCTGCCAAAGGACGGCGAACAAAGGAACCAAACCTTGTTTGGCGCGCAGAGTAAAACACTAGAAAGACCTTTACTAAAAGATATGGCAAAAGAACTTAACCGTAACCAAGTTAGAATAAACATGGATTACCGGGTTTCATTCGAGGCTACCACCATAGCCTCTAACGGTACCAAGGCTGTTTTCATAGTCTGCGGTAGAATAAAAATGGTAGATACCACTGCCACCAGCCAAATATTAGAGAAAGGGGAACAAAATAATGTTCCATGAGAATCAGACAAAAGGGGATAACTATTAACCCCTCCAGTACTCTATTGGAAGATAGGGTGTACTGGGTCTGTACATTTAAAGAGACTAGTAAAGTCAAGGGTAACTTTACATGTTCTGAGAGACAGTAGTCAGTCCCAGAAAGTGGAGTTTAAAATGGCAAGTCTAAGAAGACAACCCTGTGTCACTGCACTAAAGGTGCTGGGTGACACACAGTAAAAAGATGATGCCTATGGAGTGGGTGAGATTCCATAGTCCATGAACACATTTTTTTTAAAACACATTGAAAATGAAAAGTTCAAAGCCCACAAATAGAGCAAAATAGCTGGAGGGCTCTAAGGTAGATGGAATTAAGCACTTGTGTGAGAAATCTCCATAACACAGTTTGATTATGTTCTCTTTTTTTGGCTTGGTCAGGATGGTGAGGTATTAGGTGGCCTATTCAACATGCAGGTTTGAGGGACACAGCCTTGCTTTATATAGTGCCAGACTTTGGCCATGCCTTGCCTGATCTCCCTGTGCTGAATAAGCTTCTGGTCTGAGCACTAGGATATGTGTGATGAACTCTGCCACAGTTGAGACCAGTACCAGTATTGGGTGGTCAAGTGACATATACCATTATATCCCTCCAAAACCTCCTATTCCAATTCACTCCTACATTTGTCTGTTCTACGTTGCTTTTTGAACCCCCACAACATTTTTCCCACTCAACTACACTCTAAGTTATGTTCCGTTTTCCACATCTGTCACAAGCTAATCCTCCCTCGATCATTGTTTTCTTTCCTTCATTTCTCCTGTCTCAATTGGTTTAGTGGGTGTTAATGAACATCCACAGTTGTATACACTTTCTGACTCCTTTTCTTCTTGCTCCTCTCTTTTACTCATTTCACTACTTTACTCATATTCATTCTTGCTTAAATTCTGCTACTGTTTGCAACTTCAATGTTCTATAGACCCCTACAGGTATTTCCATTCTCCTTTACCTCCTCTATGTTCTACTCCCCTAATAAGCTCCTTCCGCTCTTCTCTCCTTCATACACGTGCACCTTCATCCCTCCTCTTTGCTCTTGCGCAGCTCTGCATTCTCCTCCCTCCTGCTTTCTGTCTTCGCCTCTTCTCACTCACCCTTCCTCAAATCAATGACATGCCAGTCAATTCAGTCTTCCAACATTCACACTCTGCATTGACTGAAGGCTACTTATACAGAAACACAAACCAATCTTACAGGATTGCACGCTCTGATATGTTCTCAGCTGTAGTGCAAAAAAAAAAAAGAAAAAAAAATCATAAATTCCAACGCGATACGCAAGATTACAAGCTAGATATCTTGTACAGCTGGCAGGAATATTACGGTCACTATCAAAATGAACCTCATTTGGGTCAACCTCGAAAACCAGGAAAAGCGCCAGCTGAGAATACATCATCGGGCGCATTCAGTACCAAACTGGAAGCCGATCCAGGCCAGAGCACAGAGACACCATTGAGACCGGAAACTAGTGACCAAGAGAAAAAATCCCCAGAGGAAGAAGGCAATAAGGAAAACCTAGTTGTGAACATTTCCTCATACCATTTGTCAAAAATGGAACTACAAGTCCTCAAAAAAGGACTTTTGTTTGTCCTGAAAAACAACAGCACGTTACTCCGTGACAAAATGTACTTCTTTAGGCTCATAAGGAAGCTAAAGCTAAAAGTTTTCTTTGATTCTCTTGATGAGGATGCCATAGCCAAAGAACCCCACGGATTTCTTGATTTCAGCCCGAAGAGCATGTTCAATCCACCAGTGCAGAATCACATCTTATCCACCTTTGAGAAAACAGTGCTGAAAGATTTCAAGAGAATACAATTCAAGACCAACACACAAGGGAATTTCACCATCAGGGAGCGGCAGACATTAAAGAACCTCCTTGACAATGAGGATGTTATATTCAAACCGGCAGACAAGGGTGGGGTGCTTGTCCTCATGAATAAACAAAATTATCTCCAAGAAATTGAACTTTAGTTAAATGATGAAGAAACCTATAGGCAAATATCTTTTAACCCTACTGAAAAAGTACAAACCCTCATCATGGAAGTACTGGATGAGGCAGAAGAAAATGAGGTAATTTCTGAGAAAACTAGACATTTCCTTGATAACAAGCATCCAATCATGCCGGTGATATACATACTGCCGAAGATACACAAGAAGCTGATCAAACCACCAGGGCGCCCCATAACGGAGGCTACAGACAGTCTGATGGAGCCACTGGCCCAATATTTGGACAAGATATTTCAACCCTTAAAGGAATGGTTCGGTCAAAATATGTTATTGCCCCTATGGTCGGCCATGTGTTTTTAAGCCTAAGTCACTCGATTTTAGAAAAATTTCCTATGGACCTTACCCGAGTTTTCGTCCATTAAACGCACGCGAAAACAGGCACCAGGGAGCTGCCATTTTGTGATAATCCTATCACTCGCCGCATCGCACTGGCTGACCTGCTTTTGCGACACTAAATCATATCCCCCGCCCCTGAGCCTAACATTATCAAAATATTCATATTCCCCGCCTTTCTCCGTGACGTTTCTGTGCTGCGTAGGCAAACGCGCCCAGTCGTCTTCTACTCGACTTCACACAGAACTCGGAAACCAACACAGATCAGCTCACAACACAGCGCACCACAATTCAGAATATGAAACTGTACTTTAAAATCAAACAGCAACACAGTAAATTTGGTAAAGTACATTTATTTGACATTAAATGTTTATAGAATATTCAGCAATTGCCATATGAACTCCGAAAGTCATTTATTTTCTTTTATCTCTATCCGCAAATCTGTAAAATTTTATCGTGAGTAACGCGCTGTTCCTTTATTGTACACAGGGTATTGGTTTTCGTTCAAAGAATCACTTTTGTTGCACGTTGAACCGCAAGGCTGTTCCATCAAGTAGGCACTAGGCCAGCGTAAAGGTTAATATGTTGCTTCTAGCCGCGAGTACCGCATAAGGGCATATGGGCCCTTGGCGATCGTCCCATAAGATCATCAGAATGGTGCAGTTGTTTACATTAAGCTGCAGCTGGCGGCTGAAGAAACCGTCTGCCGGTGCTGAAACAGGTGGCAGTGGCAAAATGGAAGTATATACCTGTTTTGAAAACATAACATTTATAATTTGTCTCGCCAGCCAATCTTTATTAATATTATTCATTTTATTTATTACAGCCAAGCTGAAACTATTTGCTTTAAAGGATAGTGCATTGGAGTATGTTCGGCTCTAAAATCAATGCGAAAACTAACGAAATAAATCGCGGTTAGTACACAATGAGAAACGACTTTTTGTCTACATGCGTGTGGAATATGGACCTGCATCCCCATGTGCCCGCTACAAGGACGATCCCACAAACGTTTTCAAAGCTCTTCATTCATTCATTTATTCATGCATCCATTCATTAATTCTTCATTCCGGTATAAAAGCGTCTAAAGAGTTACTTACATTATATTTGCAATTTCCATTGTGTCTCTGCGTAATGCAGTCCGTAAATCCCACTGTGCTCTTGACAACGATTTTTTGTATACTGAACTAACATGAAACTCGGTCTAGTTTAAGAATTTTCTGCCTTATCGTCTCTTACGTTATTGCACCCCCTAATCCCCCCTTTCAAATGTACTTCTTTCGGCATGTCCCTGTCTCTCAAGGTCAAAAAACAATAGAACCTTATACTGCCAGTGCGAGTTGTGGGCCTCTTCAGGGCGCGAGCTGAAAATCAAAGCCGCTGACCTTCACTAGAAATGAGCATACATTCTTTCTTTGCAACATCCCGTAGTAAAGCCATCTGTGAGAACTTGAAGTTTCGAATCCATCTATGTACTGCGCCTCAATGTGCAAATGCGAACTGGCTTCTCTCCCCTCTGCAACGGCTTGCTTGGCGCGTTCTAAGGCCCCCAATTTAGTCCTTGTTGTCTGCGAGCTTTGAAGCCCCAAAGAACCATAACTATTGAGACTTTTAATTTTTTGGGGAAGGTCAGGGAAAGTATAAAGTACCCGAGGAGTTGAGTTGAAAGTGAGATTTATTGTTTGTTTGTTTTATTATTTGCAATGCGCAAGCCTCCCGTCGGTTAACAGTGCCCAGCATTTATAAGAGATTGCGAAAATGAGTTACATCAACAAAAATATATACATACACATATAGACAAGGTCAGCAATATGAGGTGAATAGAGATAGAATTCAAAAATGACACCCAGGTAGTTCGGCACCCAGGATGGTGAAGGTAGGGGTTAGGGTTAGCGTACTTTGTATGCACACTGTACAATAAAATGTATTTACAAAAAGACAATCGTATTACAATTATTTAAACCGGGATTTGTACTTCACAACCAGCTCTCCTTTGGGTGGACATGGCACAGTGGCAATGTTGGGTGGCAATGGATCAGTGCTCTGCACAGAAACGTTCAAAATTCCATATCTGTGCTTCTCTAATACAGCAACAATAAGGCTTTTGACAAAGTCGAACTCCATTTCCTCATAGACTGATTTGATCACCCATTGCTTACTTCTTTTTGAAAAGGCCTTAGTGTAGCGAGGCCTCCTTACATTACCCTTAGTCCTAGATTGTTCATGGCCGAGATTCTCGTTATGGGCCAAGACGGCAAGTAGAGTCCTATGTCCCATGCCCTGTATGCTGAAATGCAAGCGCTTTGGCCTGTACTTTAGGCACATATTGTGGAACACCTCCAAACCTCCAGTGTGACAGAATTCTGTCAGTCCCCTCAAATCTCTTGATAGAGTTTTATCGAAAACAATCTTCTCAATGGCTTTGTGTGTCGGTGAAGATGGATTCAACCACTTCTTCTTCCGCGCCTCCACTGGGGATAAAGGGCCATGTTCACATTGGTGGATATGTAGGTTTTCTGACCAGCGGTGCTCGTTGGTACATTGGTGCATCAGGTTCCGCCATTTTTCAAGTAGAATTTCCATTGACCCTTCACAAGTTTTGGAGCTCCACCAAAGATGGTTGCTGATAGACTGGGACCACACTGAAATACTTTCCAAACCTTTTTTTTCCCTGCAGCCGAGATTTTCTTATTGATTGATTTAGCAAGATGCCATACGTCAAACTGATGTTTAATATGAGGGAACTGCTCTCTCATTGTCTTGGCAATTGAAACGTGTCTGTCCGTGGCTATGAGGTCGATGTGCATTCCACTCGATTGCAGATATTCCACTGATTTTATAAATCCTAGTTTCTCCATGGCCACTGAGGATGTACATTGTGTTACTTGCACGACCACCGAACTCACAATTTTCTGACTATCCATGTCCTGAAAGTGGTAGGTGCAGTATTTGGCAGAAAATCCAGGGCTGTCGCACTGTCCATCGCCGGCTAGCCTGAATCGTTTGCTTTTGAATGTACTTGCTAGAGACAATTGTTCAATTTTCCAAGCATCACTAATGGCCGGAAACAGATAATCATGTTGGTATTTGTAGTATTGCGTTTTTGAAATGAAATGGAATCCCACAAACTGAAAGAAAGACTTTAACTTTCTAAAACTGGAGCCACTAAAAAGTGATGCAGCTGCACACAGTAGATTGCCTGCTGGCAGTTTCCCCAGCATAGGTTGTGCAGACCATGAGAACGTATGATGTAATCTACAGGTGGCATGTATTGTGACGTTACTGCCTTGTTTTTGACGAGTCACATGAATCAATGGCTTCCCACATACTTTCCCTCTGACGGAATGCCCACATTTCAGCATACTTATAATATCCATCAAACAACTGTCGAATACTATGTATTTGTCCTCTTTCATTAGACTGTCATCCTGCGTCAAAGTTGTTTCGGCCTGTGACGTTGAGGACATATCACCACATTTGAAAGAAATATCGCTGCTATCAAGTTCTGATGTGTCAGTGAATGCTGCTGCTGGTTCATTCTCTGTCATTTCAACATATGCTACTTCAACATTGATGGGAGAACACAACAATGTCGACAGCTTTTTTGGTGGCAATTTTTTGGTGGGTGTAGATTGTGTAAATTGATCTGCCACTACTTCAGAGCTATCTTCAATACATCCAGTATCATGTTGTTGCGGTGGTTCAGTCGTACTTTAGCAATGGTCCAATACAACTTTGCTGTATTCTCCGGACACATTCATTTCATTTTCTGTACATTGGACATGAGCATCCCGAGTCTCAACACACCGCGTCTGAATTAATAGTTCCTCCATAGCCTCCATAGTGTAAATGTTCTGGCAAGCAACATCTCTCATTCGCTTCACTGTCTGTGTATGTATAGTTCGTAGACCCACGGGTAACTAGAGGACAGGTTGGAAAAGGGATGTTCAGTTTAAACACAAGATAAGATATAGTACAATTGACTTTAAAAAAACATAAAATAGTCCCCAGCACAAAAAAATTTCTAAAGTTATGAACTGTTTGTAACTAACCTTATTTTTGTTTCTTTTCTTTGCAACTTTTTTGACTCGACCTTCAACATCTGCACGCTGTTGCTCCGATACGTATCCGCATGTCTCCCCTTCCTCTTGTGCTGCAATGACTATATTTTCTGTATCCACATAGACAGCACGGAATGAGGCTCCATCAACTCCCTGAAACATAGTATTTTCATTACTATGTATCAAAATATTGTTAGCATAAAACGCACGTGAGGACGAACACACATGTACATATCAATAGCCAAACACAATTTAAACATTGTGTGGAACAATCAAACGACAAGTATTCGAGCTCTGATGACCTAGCTCGATGCAGCTGTCAGTATCCATACCTCTGGCTCTGCATGGACTGCCACGAATGATTGTATTGAAGAGGAGGCATCAGCAACTCCCTGAAACACAGTACTTGCGTTAGTATGGTTTTCAATATCGTAAACATAACACACACTTTGAGTCGACAGCACAGGTACATATAAAGAGATAACCACAAATGTTGCATTGTCTAAAAGAAACAAGGAATATTTAAAAATGATCAGATTTAATCGACTTATTTCTCCGATTTCTTTACATCTGTATCATCTAAATGGGATCTTGTGATTGAAGTGGAAGCTCCATCATCTCCCTGAAACACAGTACTTGCGTTAATAGGGAAGAAAGTATAGCAAATGGAATCACATTATATGATCACGCTCGATGGAGCTGTCAGTAGCCATACCTCATGCTGCTGAAGAATATCTAGGGCTGTTGTCAATGTGGTGCGCACTTCCGAAAGCTGTTGCGCCGATTCGTATCCGCATGGTCCCGCTTCCACCGGAATTACTTGAATGTCAGGCTCCGCATCAAGTGTGTGGGTTGACGATTCAACAACTGCCTGAAACATAGTATTTGCATTAGTAAGGATTACAATATTGAAAACACAACACACGCTTGGGGTCGACCGCACAGGTACATATCAACGGCTAACCACAAATGAAACATGGTGTAGAACAATCAAACGACAAGTGTTCCAGTCCTGATGATCACAGTCAGTTGAGCTGTCAGTATCCATACCTCGGGCTGCTGAAGAACATACAGGGCTGTTGTCAATGTGGTGGATGCTTCAGCATCTCCCTGAAAGACAGATCTTGCATTAGTATGGATAACACTAATTATAACTGAAAACAAACACCAGGGGACGACAACTAAGGTGTATATCAATTGGAAAGCACTAACCAAACAATTGGTAAAATAATCACACAATACATACAAACTATTACTTGACATGCATAAAACAAGTCTGTAGCGGAATAGCCAAGTATGATTACCTGATACGCGCTAGAAGTGGTTGATAACTGCTAGCACGTGACGGAAGTAGAATGTTCTTGCTTCAGATTCAAGGGATAGTCAAGAAGTTGTAAAGGTAAATTATTGTTTGATAATGAAATGACAATATTTAAAATTGCCATGTAAGGAGACAGAATACTTGAGTAATGCGCAATATAGCACAGTTCCCTGTGCCCATATATAGATTTCGTTTGTGGGTTATGAAATCTAAAAATAATATATTGATAAATGTCATTATTCAAAAAGCTATACACTAATATCAATGTCGAAAGTATTACAAATTGGAAACAACACCTAAAATATCAATGAATCCATTCGGCTACCTACACACTACCGCAAGGCCTAAAGCTAAAAATGGACACTTGACTCACCAGTGGCGGATTGTGGACGAATAGAGTGGGAATAGCGTTTGCGAGCAATTTTCGTGTCGATCGCCGTTTATTCTTCTTTGTTACCCAAGATGTGGTGTACATGTTCGAGGGAAAGTGCCGGCTGCAGATGCGGTATCGATCACCCCTCTTGTCCTCAAAGACTTGTTGGACTCTACTTTCCAGCTCATCCAGTGGATATCCGCAATGTCTGACCCATTCTCTTATTCGATCAACAGTTTTCGGGAACACATGCATTGTAGTGCCTTCAGATTTAGCATGGGTCTTCGAAGGGCAACCGCTAATCGAACAGGCAGGCATTGTTGAAAATTCTGAAAAGTAAATATCAAGATTATTATAAAACCTTGATGAATAAAAATGTCATAAAAAAAGTAAATGAACCATACCATGCTCAATGCAAGGTTTGTTTTGGTCGCCGGAACTATACCAGTTCATCATGTGCGGCTTAGTATTTGCATAAATTACAGAAATTTTTTAAATTGTGAGACTAAATTCTGAACATGTGACTCGTCCCTTGGATGTTCTGTCTTGCACGAAAAGGAACCATGCTTACAATATAGACTGGACTCCCGAAGGATGCAATTCGATGACAATTGACACAGATGAAAATAAATAGATCTATTGATAGCATAACAATTGAAACTCAAGTCAATAGCAATCAGACGAATGACCATAGCTCTATTGGGTAATAGCAAATAGATTGAAATGTCAAAATGACCGAAATATGGCTAGGATACATGGCCTTACCTTGACCAACAAACAGTTGGATTCAGCAGGCCGAGCAGTATGTTGCAGGAGAACAGGTAGATGGCCACAGGTAGCACACTGACGAGTTTGCTCGAAGCGGTCACAGATAGCACGACGACGAGCAGATTAGCATAGATCTCAGTGCTTCTCAGGTAGAAGGTTCAGGAGTTGACTTGCAAAGCACAAAGATGTTCTCATGCGACATAGCAAGCGGTTTATAAAGTATTAGAAACGGGTGTGTTTGTGAATGAATGACGTGTGTATGTTGTGGTATTATGTTTATTGCAGGGGGGCGGCCTGCCTCAGGGGAGGCCTGCCTGGAGACACAGGGTCCGAGGAGGCCATGTGAGCGATGGCCCCTGGGCGTCGGATACCTTTTGAAGTGTACATGCTGTTTGGCACCTTGGCCGTTTGCGCCCGTCACAGCCCCCCATGCCAGCGCTCATCCCCGGATGCGAACCGCCTTTGATAGAGGGGGTGGGATGGATGGGCCTGGGGCGTGCAGATAAGGCACAGGAAGACTGCTGAATGGAGACACACTTATGTGGATTGCAGGGGGGCGGGCTGCCTCAGGGGAGGCCTGCCTGGAAACACGGGGTCTGAGGAGGCCATGTGAGCGATGGCCCCTGGGCGTGGGATACCTTTTGAAGTGTACATGCTGTTTGGCACCTTGGCCGTTTGCGCCCGTCACAGCCCCCCATGCCAGCGCTCATCCCCGGGTGCGAACCGCCTTTGATAGAGGGGGTGGGATGGATGGGCCTCGGGCGTGCAGATAAGGCACAGGAAGACTGCTGAATGGAGACACACTTATGTGGATTGCAGGGGGGAGGCCTGTGAGCGTCGTCACAGCCCCCCATGCCAGCGCTCATCCCCGGGTGCGAACCGCCTTTGATAGAGGGGGTGGATGGATGGGCCTTGGGCGTCCATATAAGGCACAGGAAGACTGCTGAATGGAGACACACTTATGTGGATTGCAGGAGGGAGGCCTGCCTGGAGACACGGGGTCTGAGGAGGCCATGTGAGCGATGGCCCCTGGGCGTCGGATACCTTTTGAAGTGTACATGCTGTTTTGCACCTTGGCTGTTTGCGCCCGTCACAGCCCCCCATGCCAGCGCTCATCCCCGGATGCGAACCGCCTTTGATAGAGGGGGTGGGATGGATGGGCCTGGGGCGTGCAGATAAGGCACAGGAAGACTGCTGAATGGAGACACACTTATGTGGATTGCAGGGGGGCGGGCTGCCTCAGGGGAGGCCTGCCTGGAAACACGGGGTCTGAGGAGGCCATGTGAGCGATGGCCCCTGGGCGTGGGATACCTTTTGAAGTGTACATGCTGTTTGGCACCTTGGCCGTTTGCACCCGTCACAGCCCCCCATGCCAGCGCTCATCCCCGGGTGCGAACCGCCTTTTGGCGTGCAGGCAAGTGTGTGGGAGCGAGGGGCCATCAGGCCCCTCTCATCCTTTACTTCTCAGTAGAAACTCGTACCAAGTGCCTCCAGTAGTGGGTTCGCCCCTTGCCCTTATGTGATGTTAACTTTGGATGACATTTGCATAGATGGGAACACTGAGCAGGACACGGGGCATCCATTTTTGTACCCCCTTTGCACTCCATTTTGGTGACCAGGCCTCACTGCGATAGTACAGCACGCAGACCACATGGTCCAAAGCCTCCTTCCCACTCTGACTGGAAAACTCCAGAGGTATTTGCAACAGCTAATAAATGTAACACATCACTCTCTGAGATCACGGTCCTGCATGTGAACCGGCCTGAACCAAGCACATGGCTCGTTCATCTCCAGAACAGGTAGATGGCCACAGGTAGCACACTGACGAGTTTGCTCGAAGCAGTCACAGATAGCACGACGACGAGCAGATTAGCATAGATCTCAGTGCTTCTCAGGTAGAAGGTTCAGGAGTTGACTTGCAAAGCACAAAGATGTTCTCATGAGACATAGCAAGCGGTTTATAAAGTATTAGAAACGGGTGTGTTTGTGAATGAATGACGTGTGTATGTTGTGGTATTATGTTTATTGCAGGGGGCGGCCTGCCTCAGGGGAGGCCTGCCTGGAGACACAGGGTCTGAGGAGGCCATGTGAGCGATGGCCCCTGGGCGTCGGATACCTTTTGAAGTGTACATGCTGTTTGGCACCTTGGCCGTTTGCGCCCGTCACAGCCCCCCATGCCAGCGCTCATCCCCGGATGCGAACCGCCTTTGATAGAGGGGGTGGGATGGATGGGCCTGGGGCATGCAGATAAGGCACAGGAAGACTGCTGAATGGAGACACACTTATGTGGATTGCAGGGGGGCGGGCTGCCTCAGGGGAGGCCTGCCTGGAAACACGGGGTCTGAGGAGGCCATGTGAGCGATGGCCCCTGGGCGTGGGATACCTTTTGAAGTGTACATGCTGTTTGGCACCTTGGCCGTTTGCGCCCGTCACAGCCCCCCATGCCAGCGCTCATCCCCGGGTGCGAACCGCCTTTGATAGAGGGGGTGGGATGGATGGGCCTCGGGCGTGCAGATAAGGCACAGGAAGACTGCTGAATGGAGACACACTTATGTGGATTGCAGGGGGGAGGCCTGCCTGGAGACACGGGGTCTGAGGAGGCCATGTGAGCGAAGGCCCCTGTGCGTCGGATACCTTTTGAAGTGTACATGGCCGTTTGCGCCCGTCACAGCCCCCCATGCCAGCGCTCATCCCCGGATGCGAACCGCCTTTGATAGAGGGGGTGGGATGGATGGGCCTGGGGCGTGCAGATAAGGCACAGGAAGACTGCTGAATGGAGACACACTTATGTGGATTGCAGGGGGGCGGGCTGCCTCAGGGGAGGCCTGCCTGGAAACACGGGGTCTGAGGAGGCCATGTGAGCGATGGCCCCTGGGCGTGGGATACCTTTTGAAGTGTACATGCTGTTTGACACCTTGGCCGTTTGCGCTCGTCACAGCCCCCCATGCCAGCGCTCATCCCCGGGTGCGAACCGCCTTTGATAGAGAGGGTGGGATGGATGGGCCTTGGGCGTCCATATAAGGCACAGGAAGACTGCTGAATGGAGACACACTTATGTGGATTGCAGGAGGGAGGCCTGCCTGGAGACACGGGGTCTGAGGAGGCCATGTGAGCGATGGCCCCTGGGCGTCGGATACCTTTTGAAGTGTACATGCTGTTTTGCACCTTGGCTGTTTGCGCCCGTCACAGCCCCCCATGCCAGCGCTCATCCCCGGATGCGAACCGCCTTTGATAGAGGGGGTGGGATGGATGGGCCTGGGGCGTGCAGATAAGGCACAGGAAGACTGCTGAATGGAGACACACTTATGTGGATTGCAGGGGGGCGGGCTGCATCAGGGGAGGCCTGCCTGGAAACACGGGGTCTGAGGAGGCCATGTGAGCGATGGCCCCTGGGCGTGGGATACCTTTTGAAGTGTACATGCTGTTTGGCACCTTGGCCGTTTGCGCTCGTCACAGCCCCCCATGCCAGCGCTCATCCCCGGGTGCGAACCGCCTTTGATAGAGGGGGTGGGATGGATGGGCCTTGGGCGTCCATATAAGGCACAGGAAGACTGCTGAATGGAGACACACTTATGTGGATTGCAGGAAGGAGGCCTGCCTGGAGACACGGGGTCTGAGGAGGCCATGTGAGCGATGGCCCCTGGGCGTCGGATACCTTTTGAAGTGTACATGCTGTTTTGCACCTTGGCTGTTTGCGCCCGTCACAGCCCCCCATGCCAGCGCTCATCCCCGGATGCGAACCGCCTTTGATAGAGGGGGTGGGATGGATGGGCCTGGGGCGTGCAGATAAGGCACAGGAAGACTGCTGAATGGAGACACACTTATGTGGATTGCAGGGGGGCGGGCTGCCTCAGGGGAGGCCTGCCTGGAAACACGGGGTCTGAGGAGGCCATGTGAGCGATGGCCCCTGGGCGTGGGATACCTTTTGAAGTGTACATGCTGTTTGGCACCTTGGCCGTTTGCACCCGTCACAGCCCCCCATGCCAGCGCTCATCCCCGGGTGCGAACCGCCTTTTGGCGTGCAGGCAAGTGTGTGGGAGCGAGGGGCCATCAGGCCCCTCTCATCCTTTACTTCTCAGTAGAAACTCGTACCAAGTGCCTCCAGTAGTGGGTTCGCCCCTTGCCCTTATGTGATGTTAACTTTGGATGACATTTGCGTAGATGGGAACACTGAGCAGGACACGGGGCATCCATTTTTGTACCCCCTTTGCACTCCATTTTGGTGACCAGGCCTCACTGCGATAGTACAGCACGCAGACCACATGGTCCAAAGCCTCCTTCCCACTCTGACTGGAAAACTCCAGAGGTATTTGCAACAGCTAATAAATGTAACACATCACTCTCTGAGATCACGGTCCTGCATGTGAACCGGCCTGAACCAAGCACATGGCTCGTTCATCTCCACAAACGTGTCCTTGCCTACGCACCCTCGCCAGTGGAAACTTACTGCCATTATGACCCTATGTCCCTGCAAGGTATTCTCTTCATGTGCCAGACCACTGACCACGCCATGATGCCCACCTAGCAGATCCCCAACTAACATTAGACCCCATAGAGACACGTGTTTCGGCGACTCACTCGCCTTTTTCAATCAGGGCTAATTATTAGGACAGAGATCAAAAGGAGGGGGAAGGGGAAGGATTGTTAGGAATAATAAAGAAAACATCAAAAAAAGAGAGAAAGAGCAAAAGAAACAAATGAAACAAATCGTTAGATTTTTTGTGTGTACAAATTATATTTGTATTGATGTCTTTAAAATACGGAGAGTTTGCTTACCTAATTGGTGAAAGACATAATTCACTTTTTCAAATAAGGTGGTGAATTTCATGGGATCAATCCCGCCTGTCAAAAAATTATTATACCCAGTCGTAAACATATTCATTTGGGATATTGGTTAGACGTTGGTCTAATGTTTAGCGAGCCCTGTGCACCAAACGAATAATTTCAAAAAGTGTGCTCTGGTACTAATGTCAAATCAAATCAGTAAAATAGTGCTTAAACCGGTTTACCTGATTAGCCAATTTAACATTATTTCTGTGCATTATAAAGTATATATTCTGGTAGCTTTGTTTTAAAACAAATGTTTCCATAATCTGTGTACAAGCTGAAATTATGCATTATTTAACCATGTTAATAGGTTCACATCGCTAGACGTAATCAATAGTCAAACTTGGCTAAACAGTAGTGGAAAGTGTTGTTTACCTGACAACGCGTAGTTAACGCACATTATATGTCATACTGCTTTCGGTGCACTCAAGTACTGGCACAAATACATTTGGGAAGCAATATAATGCTAAAAGTTAAGGGCTTAGGGCTTACCTCACAAGAGGTGGTCTCCTTCACATGCGTCGGCGTCTGGAAGCGAGCACAGACGCCGCGCTTCCCATCAATAATAACACTGACGTCGCCATAGTGACGGCAGTCCTTCTACCCTTTCGGTTGTTGATCGAAAAGCAGAGCGCCATCTTAAAGATGTGTAAGGATTTCGAGTTTTGCTTGTGTATAAATAGAGTCGGAAATTATACAATGTTTGAATAGATAATTGTGTTTACGAAAACTTTCACCATGTTAATGGAGAAGTTCTTTGGATTAAATATCATTCCTAAAATGAGTTTGCAATAGTATTTGCATTCATTTTAAATTGTAGAAATATGGCACGAGCATAAATAGAATGACCATAGATAAAAGGCTATTGTTGATAGGTTATTCAATACACCAAACATTACAAGAACTGAAAATCAAGCCTATCAGCCTCATCAAGGAAGAAATGAAACCTCATTCTAAATTTACTCCTCAATTAAGTCCTGAAAATACGATTGATGCGTTCTACAAAGCAGTGACAGATGATCTTGACAAGGCAAAACTGATCAACAGAAAGAGACAAAACAATCCGACCCAAAAGGGAATCTGGAAAAACAACCTAAGCCCTCTTGAACAACAGGCTATGAGGAAATTTAAAAACAATAAAAATATTGTAATTAAGGAAGCCGACAAAGGTGGAAATGTAGTAATTATGAATAGATCGGACTACCTGTCAATGGCCTTTAACCATCTTAGTACACCAGGTTGCTATGAATTACTAGCAACTAATCCCCGACCAAATATACAAATTGAAGTCGAAGAACAAATTCAATCATGGTACAGGAAAGGTTTATTAACCGATCAAGAAAAGGCATGGATTTGGATCAAACAGCCGATTACACCTATAATCTATTTTTTACCTAAGATTCATAAACCTTACCAAACAATACCGGAAGGTAGACCTATAGTCAATGGAATTGGTTGGGTCACTGAAAGAATTGCAGAATATCTAGACCATGCACTCAGACCCAGGGTATCGAAAATTCAGGCCTACCTAAAAGACTCTACAGACACAATTAGGAAAATTAGTGAAATTGAATCGAAACCTGATTACTTATTAGCAACTTGGGATGTCAAGGCGCTGTACACTTCGATTGAACATGAGGCAGCATTGTTAACGCTACAATACACGTTCAGAGAAGATTCCGCCTCTCATTATCATTTTGTAGAAATGTTAAAAGAAATGCTATCCCTAACTTTAACTAACAACATTTTCCTTTTTAATGACCAGTACTATCGACAAAAAAGAGGAGTAGCGATGGGAGTAAAATTTGCCCCAGCTATCGCTAACCTATTCATGGGGATGTTTGAAGATATACATATTTACACGGATACAATGTACAATGAAAATGTGGTGATGTGGTCACGCTTTATAGATGATGTACTACTAATATGGAAAGGAACACCGGAGGAATTGAATGAATTCATGAAGAGATCAAACTGTAATTCTTTTGGAATAGTCTTTACTGGTATGTCCAGTAGAACAGATATAAACTTTTTAGAGCTTACCATTTATGTTCAAGAAAACAAGTTACTAACAAAAACATATCGCAAACAGACAGAGGTAAATTCAACCCTTTTTGCTACAAGCTGCCATTTTGATCCTGTGAAGAACAACATTCCTAAAGGCGAGTTCATCCGAGCCCGACGCAATTGTACTGATTCACAAATATTTGAACAAGAATGCGAAACGCTACACAACAGATTTAAAGCACGAGGATACAAAACAAGATTCATAAAAGCAGCTTCTGACAAAGCCCATAAGATCACTAGAGACTCAACTCTTGAATTAACACACTCAGGAGCAGTAAAAAGACCTGACTTTGTAAAATTCATCACCACTTTTTGTGCAAATAATGGGATTTTACGAACAATACTACGCAAAAACTGGTATCTCTTGAAACTAGATGAGCATATCCGTAAACACATTGACGATCAACCAACAATGATCTACAGAAGAGCCAGAACAATCAAATCAACTATCAGTCCTTCTATGCTACCAGAAGAGGATCAACCTCCATTACACACCTGGCTACAAACATCTAGTCTGGGGTTTAGAAAATGTGGATGCTGCACAATGTGCAAACATGCACATGGTTTTGCCATGAAATTTACAGATAGCTTCAGTATATCCACCATGATTAAAGAGAACATCAATTGCAAATCCAAGTTTGTAGTATACGCAATTATCTGCACCTGTAAGAAGATATATGTGGGCAGCACTATTCGTGAGCTAAGGATACGAGTAAGAGAACACCTCTCATCAATAGGGAGTCAAGACTCCCTATTTCCACTTGCAGTCCATTGGCAACTGAACCATCAAATGGATGACAAAAATGGCATTCAGTTTATTGGCCTCCAAAAAATCGGCATAGGAAGAAGAGGAGGGAATCGAGAACTACTTTTGAGACAACAGGAAGCTCGTACCATATGCCACTTCAGAGCCACAAAAGTTGGCCTGAACTCGGACAATGAGATGGGAGTCTTCCTCTGAATCAATGAAATTTATGCTTCTTCGAATGTAATACTTGAATTGAAGTTTAGATGTTCCTTGGAATTAATGAAACTTATGCTTCTTGAAATGTAATATTTGAATTGATGTTTGGATGTTATTGATGATTTTATTCCTGAATATCTATTTGATTGCGACTTGCCACCACTAATTAACATTACAAATTAGTTTCGTTTTTGTTTGATGCATTAATACATATACTAATATGCAAGTGAAAATCCACTATCTCATATATAACATAAAACCTATCAACAATAGCCTTTTATCTATGGTCATTCTATTTATGCTCGTGCCATATTTCTACAATTTAAAATGAATGCAAATACTATTGCAAACTCATTTTAGGAATGATATTTAATCCAAAGAACTTCTCCATTAACATGGTGAAAGTTTTCGTAAACACAATTATCTATTCAAACATTGTATAATTTCCGACTCTATTTATACACAAGCAAAACTCGAAATCCTTACACATCTTTAAGATGGCGCTCTGCTTTTCGATCAACAACCGAAAGGGTAGAAGGACTGCCGTCACTATGGCGACGTCAGTGTTATTATTGATGGGAAGCGCGGCGTCTGTGCTCGCTTCCAGACGCCGACGCATGTGAAGGAGACCACCTCTTGTGAGGTAAGCCCTAAGCCCTTAACTTTTAGCATTATATTGCTTCCCAAATGTATTTGTGCCAGTACTTGAGTGCACCGAAAGCAGTATGACATATAATGTGCGTTAACTACGCGTTGTCAGGTAAACAACACTTTCCACTACTGTTTAGCCAAGTTTGACTATTGATTACGTCTAGCGATGTGAACCTATTAACATGGTTAAATAATGCATAATTTCAGCTTGTACACAGATTATGGAAACATTTGTTTTAAAACAAAGCTACCAGAATATATACTTTATAATGCACAGAAATAATGTTAAATTGGCTAATCAGGTAAACCGGTTTAAGCACTATTTTACTGATTTGATTTGACATTAGTACCAGAGCACACTTTTTGAAATTATTCCTTTGGTGCACAGTGCTCGCTAAACATTAGACCAACGTCTAACCAATATCCCAAATGAATATGTTTACGACTGGGTATAATAATTTTTTGACAGGCGGGATTGATCCCATGAAATTCACCACCTTATTTGAAAAAGTGAATTATGTCTTTCACCAATTAGGTAAGCAAACTCTCCGTATTTTAAGGACATCAATACAAATATAATTTGTACACACAAAAAATCTAACGATTTGTTTCATTTGTTTCTTTTGCTCTTTCTCTCTTTTTTTGATGTTTTCTTTATTATTCCTAACAATCCTTCCCTTTCCCCCACCTTTTGATCTCTGTCTTAATAATTAGCCCTGATTGAAAAAGGCGAGTGAGTCGCCGAAACACGTGTCTCTATAGGGCAACTGTCTGTTATAAATATATTTCATGAAAATACAACAACCCCTTGTACTATCTTTATTGTCTGGCGCTGGACCTGAAGTGGAGCAGGGTTCTTTCTGAGCTCTATATACTTACTTATACTTACCGAAGTAGGGGGCTTATCACTTCGTCACTCCACTGTTCAGCTGCCACCTCTGCTTATCTAGCGCAGGACACTGATGGTTGATATTTCAAAAACACCCCCCACTGCTGTACTAACATTAGACCCCTACTGCAGTATATCGTTGCCTATCAACAACAAATGCCACATACCGGAGATTATTGTGAGCACAGACCGACACTTCAAACAGTGTATTATAGTGGTCAAGACCCTTGACCTAAGGCCTGTATAATCCAATGTTAATTGATAGTATAGATATATGTGTGACTTTTATAGAGACATAACCGACTGAAAGACTTTGAACAAGTGTTATTTAGTGCATGCATTATTGATAATATATTATGTTAGCTTAGATAATGACCACCCCTCTTCACAGCGACCTGAACTTCACCCATTCCGAGCACAGGTGTCTGACGTCCATCCTTGAATGAAGACACACTTGATTGATTTAAAAAATCGAAACAACCGTTGTTAAAATATATGTGGTGTTTTATTTTGTAGCTTTTTTTGATGACTCAAAAATACAAAACTTTACACATTGTACAGTTCAGGTTGCAGCACAGCGAGAGAAAATCCCCTGTACTGACCGCTGTCACTCGGGAACGTTTCTCTTATGGCACGAACGGCACAGGCGGGTATCACTCTTCAAACGCGGTGTCCAAGCCTCCCGTGAAGCCACCATGTAAAGGAACGATAGGCCACCAGCCTGTGCCACCTGTGAAAAGGAATGAAACAAACTGTTTTTAAATGACCAAGATAAGTTTAATAAACATTTGTTTTCAATGACAATTCTTGTAACTAATGGCATATTGCTCGGACAAATGCTATCTAGACACTGCACACTATTGAACGACTTTCATGCGTTACAATGATATGTATATGTAATGTTGGATATAGTAGAAGACCATGAAATGGGAGTGGCATGACAAGCAGAGTATACTTACTCGTTACTCGGATTACGAGGACGAACAGTTGCACGAAGTTCGTGCATAAGCACCATCATTATCCTCAATATGGAGCGTGTGAGGCAGGCTGCCCTGAAGTCTGGCAGCTCGGTGATGCATTGCAGTCGTGGCTCACCTTCCGAAATGTAGGCCACGCATCCCGAGTTTTCACAGCAGCAGCAGTTCTCGTCCTCGGTTGGAATTAGCCCGCACTGATTGCATGTGCACCAGGTGGAAACACCGTCCATGCGACTAGGTCCAGGCTCTTCAGCTGTTAAATCGTCTTCCCAACTGCCGTCCGAAGACCCATCGTTTTCGCGTGTTTCCCTTTCCAGTAGCTCCTCCTCGGTATACTCGGGCTCGTACATGTAGGGCATTATTGTATCCATTGTGTGTTAAACAAACTAAAATAATTGATAGCGGTGGTACTGGTATCTGTTCACACGGGCTACAAGAAACGAAGGTAACTGACCAGAGCACAGGAACGAGTCACAGAATACTCAAAGTAACACAGAGAGAGGAATGGAATCAAAAATCTGCTGCTATGTGTTGTGAAACGGTCTGTCTATACTTATTGAGGAAAGAGGCATCCTGCCATTTCCATGGCGACACGCCATTAGCTGAAGCGCAGCGATTGTTGACATGAGACATGCTTTGGCGTTGTGAAATGGGCGGCACGCATCTGCTGATGACAGGCTCAGGGGCGGGGGATATGATTTAGTGCCGCAAAAGCATGTCAGCCAGGGCGATGTGGGAAATGATAGGATTATCACAAAATGGCAGCTCCCTGCTGCCTGTTTTCGCGTGTGTTTAATGGACGAAAACTCGGGTAAGGTCCATAGGAAATTTTTCTAAAATCGAGTGACTTAGGCTTAAAAACACATGGCCGACCCGTAGGGGCAATAACATTTTTTGACCGAACCATTCCTTTAATTCAGAATACTGCGACCTATATCAGAGACACGATGCGTTTTCTGCAGAAATTGAACAGTGTGCAATTTGTGAAAAGGAGGGACTTACTTTAAGTAAGGTCGGTTTAAGTTAGGCGATAGATTGGCACCTGTAGCTCGAGTTGTTTCATATTTCAGGCTATCTCAGTTATCTCAGTTTAAACTTTACAAGATAGCCAGAACATATGAGGCTTTCTAGTATATTGTCTAGATTGTTTCCAGCATGTAAATGCTGTTGAGGGGATGTATTATACACCCCACGAGAGCCGACTTGTCCTTGGGTTTGACCACATGTAAAAATTAATGCATGAGTGGTCTTCGGAGCACCAATCACGGATGACGCCGGATTGTGATGTTGTGATTCTTTGATTTAATAAAGGCACCTCACCTGAATGTGACGTATTTGTGTCCATTACGTTGAGGCGTGTTGCATTATTAGCCCCGACCGAGTGGGCTTGCGCCTTGAAAGTACGCTATACTTCACGTGACTTGAACGTCACGTGATCATGCGAGTGCGTATATTACCCGGATGCGCTGAGTTTGAACATTGGTCGCACCGGCTAACAGAACCACTGCGGCGAAGAGCGAAGGACGCTCTGTTGTGAGTAAGGTAAGCAGTGCTCTCTGTGTTCTGTCCAGGGTGTCAACACATTTTATACACGGTGGCTATTTGAAATATACCACGTGTTAATGTGGATGAAGGGATGAATGAACCTTACAGTGCCGCTACGGTTATGAAATGTTTGTTTTCCGCCCTTATTTGATGCTAGGGGGTCAAGGACTTACCCTGACGTACACCAACGCTCCATAGAGCTGTGCATGCCCCCTTGATTGTCGGGAATTACTTTCTCAGTGGTGATCGTGCACCATTCTGGTCGGCAAACACCAGCGTCATACATCGAGATATTGACCGAAGACTCAATGTGAGTGTCTGGCGGAATTTATTTTGGTTATAGCCTTCTCCTTTTTCTCGCATGACACACAACTGGGTTGTGGTTGGTTTCACCTCTACCCTGAGGGACGGCCTTAATGGTTCTGGAAGTCTTGGCATGTCACGTGGTGTTGCTGATGGTGATAGCTGGTGAGACATACCAATTAATATGGTAAATCAATCATGGTTCCGAATCTCGGTTCTTATGATCCCCAGATTGGTAGAGGGAGTCGATGGGTACTAATAACCCTTTTCTACACCCCGTTCATTTGCGGTGCGGTGGTAGTAATGATCAATCTAGACACTTAAGCATTGAGCTCGATTGATTGTGTGTTTTTTATGTTTATATTTAGGTGAGCTTTGTTGATGTAGTCTACCAGTTCTCTTTTCCATCTACATTCCTTCTGACCACGCTGGACCATAGTGCCCTTGAAGAATTTCTGGTGAACAAGATTTGTACAGAAAGAAACATGTCGGGTCTGGGATTGTACTGTTACTTGTAAACAGTTTTAATTGACACTAGTTGGAGCTGGAATAGACCGCACAATCAGCGGTGGCCCAGCTATGACAAACTTATGGTTCATATTGATAATGGACAAGAAACTGTATTGTTGTATTTTAGCATGATTGTTTTTTATGTTATAATTGAGTGAATTGATGAATTGTTTGAGTATGAATGTAGTATGGTCGGTGTGTGGTTTGGGATGGTTTTAGATGGAAATGATGTATCGCACTAGTCCAATTATGAATTTGATGGATTGTCTAACTAATGAATGTATTGATACACATATTTGCGACTGTTTTTTATAATGATGAGATCAGTCTTTTATAATGACTTTGTTTATATGTTAATAAATATGTTTAATCATGATTAAGTGTCCACTGGGTTGGATTGAATTTGTTTCATCCCAGCATACAGTTTTTTGAGAGACACGTCACCTGACAGGTGTTGTCTAAGTCGTTAAGTTAGTGTGATCATGTAGATCGGTAGACTGCATCTGAACTCACCACATAAAAACACCAGTGCTCTGACCTTTGATGTTTAAATAAATATTTTGGTTCTATCCAGGCCAGGTCACAGTACCCAGATATGCCTGGTATCCCCTGTTACTCCTGTTGGTTTGTGTTTTTGCACAGCTTTTTTGTCCGTGGGATTCATTGTCATTTTCCTCCCTCTCTGATGGGGAATATCACTGTTAGCTGACACTTCGTTACATGTTGTGCACATTCCAGGACGAACTAGGAAAAGACTTAACTTATCTTTTTTAAGTCAAAGCTATTTGGTCGGTTTAAGTTAGGCGATAGATTGGCACCTGTAGCTCGAGTTGTTTCATATTTCAGGCTATCTCAGTTATCTCAGTTTAAACTTTACAAGATAGCCAGAACATATGAGGCTTTCTAGTATATTGTCTAGATTGTTTCCAGCATGTAAATGCTGTTGAGGGGATGTATTATACACCCCACGAGAGCCGACTTGTCCTTGGGTTTGACCACATGTAAAAATTAATGCATGAGTGGTCTTCGGAGCACCAATCACGGATGACGCCGGATTGTGATGTTGTGATTCTTTGATTTAATAAAGGCACCTCACCTGAATGTGACGTATTTGTGTCCATTACGTTGAGGCGTGTTGCATTATTAGTCCCGACCGAGTGGGCTTGCGCCTTGAAAGTACGCTATACTTCACGTGACTTGAACGTCACGTGATCATGCGAGTGCGTATATTACCCGGATGCGCTGAGTTTGAACGTTGGTCGCACCGGCTAACAGAACCACTGCGGCGAAGAGCGAAGGACGCTCTGTTGTGAGTAAGGTAAGCAGTGCTCTCTGTGTTCTGTCCAGGGTGTCAACACATTTTATACACGGTGGCTATTTGAAATATACCACGTGTTAATGTGGATGAAGGGATGAATGAACCTTACAGTGCCGCTACGGTTATGAAATGTTTGTTTTCCGCCCTTATTTGATGCTAGGGGGTCAAGGACTTACCCTGACGTACACCAACGCTCCATAGAGCTGTGCATGCCCCCTTGATTGTCGGGAATTACTTTCTCAGTGGTGATCGTGCACCATTCTGGTCGGCAAACACCAGCGTCATACATCAAGATATTGACCGAAGACTCAATGTGAGTGTCTGGCGGAATTTATTTTGGTTATAGCCTTCTCCTTTTTCTCGCATGACACACAACTGGGTTGTGGTTGGTTTCACCTCTACCCTGAGGGACGGCCTTAATGGTTCTGGAAGTCTTGGCATGCCACGTGGTGTTGCTGATGGTGATAGCTGGTGAGACATACCAATTAATATGGTAAATCAATCATGGTTCCGAATCTCGGTTCTTATGATCCCCAGATTGGTAGAGGGAGTCGATGGGTACTAATAACCCTTTTCTACACCCCGTTCATTTGCGGTGCGGTGGTAGTAATGATCAATCTAGACACTTAAGCATTGAGCTCGATTGATTGTGTGTTTTTTATGTTTATATTTAGGTGAGCTTTGTTGATGTAGTCTACCAGTTCTCTTTTCCATCTACATTCCTTCTGACCACGCTGGACCATAGTGCCCTTGAAGAATTTCTGGTGAACAAGATTTGTACAGAAAGAAACATGTCGGGTCTGGGATTGTACTGTTACTTGTAAACAGTTTTAATTGACACTAGTTGGAGCTGGAATAGACCGCACAATCAGCGGTGGCCCAGCTATGACAAACTTATGGTTCATATTGATAATGGACAAGAAACTGTATTGTTGTATTTTAGCATGATTGTTTTTTATGTTATAATTGAGTGAATTGATGAATTGTTTGAGTATGAATGTAGTATGGTCGGTGTGTGGTTTGGGATGGTTTTAGATGGAAATGATGTATCGCACTAGTCCAATTATGAATTTGATGGATTGTCTAACTAATGAATGTATTGATACACATATTTGCGACTGTTTTTTATAATGATGAGATCAGTCTTTTATAATGACTTTGTTTATATGTTAATAAATATGTTTAATCATGATTAAGTGTCCACTGGGTTGGATTGAATTTGTTTCATCTCAGCATACAGTTTTTTGAGAGACACGTCACCTGACAGGTGTTGTCTAAGTCGTTAAGTTAGTGTGATCATGTAGATCGGTAGACTGCATCTGAACTCACCACATAAAAACACCAGTGCTCTGACCTTTGATGTTTAAATAAATATTTTGGTTCTATCCAGGCCAGGTCACAGTACCCAGATATACCTGGTATCCCCTGTTACTCCTGTTGGTTTGTGTTTTTGCACGGCTTTTTTGTCCGTGGGATTCATTGTCATTTTCCTCCCTCTCTGATGGGGAATATCACTGTTAGCTGACACTTCGTTACATGTTGTGCACATTCCAGGACAAACTAGGAAAAGACTTAACTTATCTTTTTTAAGTCAAAGCTATTTGGTCGGTTTAAGTTAGGCGATAGATTGGCACCTGTAGCTCGAGTTGTTTCATATTTCAGGCTATCTCAGTTATCTCAGTTTAAACTTTACAAGATAGCCAGAACATATGAGGCTTTATAGTATATTGTCTAGATTGTTTCCAGCATGTAAATGCTGTTGAGGGGATGTATTATACACCCCACGAGAGACGACTTGTCCTTGGGTTTGACCACATGTAAAAATTAATGCATGAGTGGTCTTCGGAGCACCAATCACGGATGACGCCGGATTGTGATGTTGTGATTCTTTGATTTAATAAAGGCACCTCACCTGAATGTGACGTATTTGTGTCCATTACGTTGAGGCGTGTTGCATTATTAGCCCCGACCGAGTGGGCTTGCGCCTTGAAAGTACGCTATACTTCACGTGACTTGAACGTCACGTGATCATGCGAGTGCGTATATTACCCGGATGCGCTGAGTTTGAACGTTGGTCGCACCGGCTAACAGAACCACTGCGGCGAAGAGCGAAGGACGCTCTGTTGTGAGTAAGGTAAGCAGTGCTCTCTGTGTTCTGTCCAGGGTGTCAACACATTTTATACACGGTGGCTATTTGAAATATACCACGTGTTAATGTGGATGAAGGGATGAATGAACCTTACAGTGCCGCTACGGTTATGAAATGTTTGTTTTCCGCCCTTATTTGATGCTAGGGGGTCAAGGACTTACCCTGACGTACACCAACGCTCCATAGAGCTGTGCATGCCCCCTTGATTGTCGGGAATTACTTTCTCAGTGGTGATCGTGCACCATTCTGGTCGGCAAACACCAGCGTCATACATCGAGATATTGACCGAAGACTCAATGTGAGTGTCTGGCGGAATTTATTTTGGTTATAGCCTTCTCCTTTTTCTCGCATGACACACAACTGGGTTGTGGTTGGTTTAACCTCTACCCTGAGGGACGGCCTTAATGGTTCTGGAAGTCTTGGCATGTCACGTGGTGTTGCTGATGGTGATAGCTGGTGAGACATACCAATTAATATGGTAAATCAATCATGGTTCCGAATCTCGGTTCTTATGATCCCCAGATTGGTAGAGGGAGTCGATGGGTACTAATAACCCTTTTCTACACCCCGTTCATTTGCGGTGCGGTGGTAGTAATGATCAATCTAGACACTTAAGCATTGAGCTCGATTGATTGTGTGTTTTTTATGTTTATATTTAGGTGAGCTTTGTTGATGTAGTCTACCAGTTCTCTTTTCCATCTACATTCCTTCTGACCACGCTGGACCATAGTGCCCTTGAAGAATTTCTGGTGAACAAGATTTGTACAGAAAGAAACATGTCGGGTCTGGGATTGTACTGTTACTTGTAAACAGTTTTAATTGACACTAGTTGGAGCTGGAATAGACCGCACAATCAGCGGTGGCCCAGCTATGACAAACTTATGGTTCATATTGATAATGGACAAGAAACTGTATTGTTGTATTTTAGCATGATTGTTTTTTATGTTATAATTGAGTGAATTGATGAATTGTTTGAGTATGAATGTAGTATGGTCGGTGTGTGGTTTGGGATGGTTTTAGATGGAAATGATGTATCGCACTAGTCCAATTATGAATTTGATGGATTGTCTAACTAATGAATGTATTGATACACATATTTGCGACTGTTTTTTATAATGATGAGATCAGTCTTTTATAATGACTTTGTTTATATGTTAATAAATATGTTTAATCATGATTAAGTGTCCACTGGGTTGGATTGAATTTGTTTCATCTCAGCATACAGTTTTTTGAGAGACACGTCACCTGACAGGTGTTGTCTAAGTCGTTAAGTTAGTGTGATCATGTAGATCGGTAGACTGCATCTGAACTCACCACATAAAAACACCAGTGCTCTGACCTTTGATGTTTAAATAAATATTTTGGTTCTATCCAGGCCAGGTCACAGTACCCAGATATGCCTGGTATCCCCTGTTACTCCTGTTGGTTTGTGTTTTTGCACAGCTTTTTTGTCCGTGGGATTCATTGTCATTTTCCTCCCTCTCTGATGGGGAATATCACTATTAGCTGACACTTCGTTACATGTTGTGCACATTCCAGGACGAACTAGGAAAAGACTTAACTTATCTTTTTTAAGTCAAAGCTATTTGGTCGGTTTAAGTTAGGCGATAGATTGGCACCTGTAGCTCGAGTTGTTTCATATTTCAGGCTATCTCAGTTATCTCAGTTTAAACTTTACAAGATAGCCAGAACATATGAGGCTTTCTAGTATATTGTCTAGATTGTTTCCAGCATGTAAATGCTGTTGAGGGGATGTATTATACACCCCACGAGAGCCGACTTGTCCTTGGGTTTGACCACATGTAAAAATTAATGCATGAGTGGTCTTCGGAGCACCAATCACGGATGACGCCGGATTGTGATGTTGTGATTCTTTGATTTAATAAAGGCACCTCACCTGAATGTGACGTATTTGTGTCCATTACGTTGAGGCGTGTTGCATTATTAGCCCCGACCGAGTGGGCTTGCGCCTTGAAAGTACGCTATACTTCACGTGACTTGAACGTCACGTGATCATGCGAGTGCGTATATTACCCGGATGCGCTGAGTTTGAACGTTGGTCGCACCGGCTAACAGAACCACTGCGGCGAAGAGCGAAGGACGCTCTGTTGTGAGTAAGGTAAGCAGTGCTCTCTGTGTTCTGTCCAGGGTGTCAACACATTTTATACACGGTGGCTATTTGAAATATACCACGTGTTAATGTGGATGAAGGGATGAATGAACCTTACAGTGCCGCTACGGTTATGAAATGTTTGTTTTCCGCCCTTATTTGATGCTAGGGGGTCAAGGACTTACCCTGACGTACACCAACGCTCCATAGAGCTGTGCATGCCCCCTTGATTGTCGGGAATTACTTTCTCAGTGGTGATCGTGCACCATTCTGGTCGGAAAACACCAGCGTCATACATCAAGATATTGACCGAAGACTCAATGTGAGTGTCTGGCGGAATTTATTTTGGTTATAGCCTTCTCCTTTTTCTCGCATGACACACAACTGGGTTGTGGTTGGTTTCACCTCTACCCTGAGGGACGGCCTTAATGGTTCTGGAAGTCTTGACATGTCACATGGTGTTGCTGATGGTGATAGCTGGTGAGACATACCAATTAATATGGTAAATCAATCATGGTTCCGAATCTCGGTTCTTATGATCCCCAGATTGGTAGAGGGAGTCGATGGGTACTAATAACCCTTTTCTACACCCCGTTCATTTGCGGTGCGGTGGTAGTAATGATCAATCTAGACACTTAAGCATTGAGCTCGATTGATTGTGTGTTTTTTATGTTTATATTTAGGTGAGCTTTGTTGATGTAGTCTACCAGTTCTCTTTTCCATCTACATTCCTTCTGACCACGCTGGACCATAGTGCCCTTGAAGAATTTCTGGTGAACAAGATTTGTACAGAAAGAAACATGTCGGGTCTGGGATTGTACTGTTACTTGTAAACAGTTTTAATTGACACTAGTTGGAGCTGGAATAGACCGCACAATCAGCGGTGGCCCAGCTATGACAAACTTATGGTTCATATTGATAATGGACAAGAAACTGTATTGTTGTATTTTAGCATGATTGTTTTTTATGTTATAATTGAGTGAATTGATGAATTGTTTGAGTATGAATGTAGTATGGTCGGTGTGTGGTTTGGGATGGTTTTAGATGGAAATGATGTATCGCACTAGTCCAATTATGAATTTGATGGATTGTCTAACTAATGAATGTATTGATACACATATTTGCGACTGTTTTTTATAATGATGAGATCAGTCTTTTATAATGACTTTGTTTATATGTTAATAAATATGTTTAATCATGATTAAGTGTCCACTGGGTTGGATTGAATTTGTTTCATCTCAGCATACAGTTTTTTGAGAGACACGTCACCTGACAGGTGTTGTCTAAGTCGTTAAGTTAGTGTGATCATGTAGATCAGTAGACTGCATCTGAACTCACCACATAAAAACACCAGTGCTCTGACCTTTGATGTTTAAATAAATATTTTGGTTCTATCCAGGCCAGGTCACAGTACCCAGATATGCCTGGTATCCCCTGTTACTCCTGTTGGTTTGTGTTTTTGCACGGCTTTTTTGTCCGTGGGATTCATTGTCATTTTCCTCCCTCTCTGATGGGGAATATCACTGTTAGCTGACACTTCGTTACATGTTGTGCACATTTCAGGACGAACTAGGAAAAGACTTAACTTACCTTTTTTAAGTCAAAGCTATTTGGTCGGTTTAAGTTAGGCGATAGATTGGCACCTGTAGCTCGAGTTGTTTCATATTTCAGGCTATCTCAGTTATCTCAGTTTAAACTTTACAAGATAGCCAGAACATATGAGGCTTTCTAGTATATTGTCTAGATTGTTTCCAGCATGTAAATGCTGTTGAGGGGATGTATTATACACCCCACGAGAGCCGACTTGTCCTTGGGTTTGACCACATGTAAAAATTAATGCATGAGTGGTCTTCGGAGCACCAATCACGGATGACGCCGGATTGTGATGTTGTGATTCTTTGATTTAATAAAGGCACCTCACCTGAATGTGACGTATTTGTGTCCATTACGTTGAGGCGTGTTGCATTATTAGCCCCGACCGAGTGGGCTTGCGCCTTGAAAGTACGCTATACTTCACGTGACTTGAACGTCACGTGATCATGCGAGTGCGTATATTACCCGGATGCGCTGAGTTTGAACGTTGGTCGCACCGGCTAACAGAACCACTGCGGCGAAGAGCGAAGGACGCTCTGTTGTGAGTAAGGTAAGCAGTGCTCTCTGTGTTCTGTCCAGGGTGTCAACACATTTTATACACGGTGGCTATTTGAAATATACCACGTGTTAATGTGGATGAAGGGATGAATGAACCTTACAGTGCCGCTACGGTTATGAAATGTTTGTTTTCCGCCCTTATTTGATGCTAGGGGGTCAAGGACTTACCCTGACGTACACCAACGCTCCATAGAGCTGTGCATGCCCCCTTGATTGTCGGGAATTACTTTCTCAGTGGTGATCGTGCACCATTCTGGTCGGCAAACACCAGCGTCATACATCGAGATATTGACCGAAGACTCAATGTGAGTGTCTGGCGGAATTTATTTTGGTTATAGCCTTCTCCTTTTTCTCGCATGACACACAACTGGGTTGTGGTTGGTTTAACCTCTACCCTGAGGGACGGCCTTAATGGTTCTGGAAGTCTTGGCATGTCACGTGGTGTTGCTGATGGTGATAGCTGGTGAGACATACCAATTAATATGGTAAATCAATCATGGTTCCGAATCTCGGTTCTTATGATCCCCAGATTGGTAGAGGGAGTCGATGGGTACTAATAACCCTTTTCTACACCCCGTTCATTTGCGGTGCGGTGGTAGTAATGATCAATCTAGACACTTAAGCATTGAGCTCGATTGATTGTGTGTTTTTTATGTTTATATTTAGGTGAGCTTTGTTGATGTAGTCTACCAGTTCTCTTTTCCATCTACATTCCTTCTGACCACGCTGGACCATAGTGCCCTTGAAGAATTTCTGGTGAACAAGATTTGTACAGAAAGAAACATGTCGGGTCTGGGATTGTACTGTTACTTGTAAACAGTTTTAATTGACACTAGTTGGAGCTGGAATAGACCGCACAATCAGCGGTGGCCCAGCTATGACAAACTTATGGTTCATATTGATAATGGACAAGAAACTGTATTGTTGTATTTTAGCATGATTGTTTTTTATGTTATAATTGAGTGAATTGATGAATTGTTTGAGTATGAATGTAGTATGGTCGGTGTGTGGTTTGGGATGGTTTTAGATGGAAATGATGTATCGCACTAGTCCAATTATGAATTTGATGGATTGTCTAACTAATGAATGTATTGATACACATATTTGCGACTGTTTTTTATAATGATGAGATCAGTCTTTTATAATGACTTTGTTTATATGTTAATAAATATGTTTAATCATGATTAAGTGTCCACTGGGTTGGATTGAATTTGTTTCATCTCAGCATACAGTTTTTTGAGAGACACGTCACCTGACAGGTGTTGTCTAAGTCGTTAAGTTAGTGTGATCATGTAGATCGGTAGACTGCATCTGAACTCACCACATAAAAACACCAGTGCTCTGACCTTTGATGTTTAAATAAATATTTTGGTTCTATCCAGGCCAGGTCACAGTACCCAGATATGCCTGGTATCCCCTGTTACTCCTGTTGGTTTGTGGGACTTACTTTTTACCATGGACGTAACGTCCCTCTATACCAATATCGCTCATGAAGCTGGCATAGAGTCAATCAAATGGCTACTATTGAGAACTGAGAGATGTCTGGGAGATAGACTTTTTGTTCTTACTCTATCAAAACTAATCCTCATGAACAACTTCTTTAAGTTCCAGGATCGCTTCTTTCTACAAATATCTGGTACTAGCATGGGCGCGGCCATGGCTCCATGTTATGCAAATGCCTACATGTACTACTTGGAATATGAACATGTCCTATCATCACCAAGGTGGATGAGACATCTTTCGATATACATGAGGTATATCAATGATATCTTTGGAATTTGGACAGGCCCGCAAGAAGAATTACAGAACTTCTACATAATGATGAACAATTTGCACCCTCGGATTAAGTTTACATCTGAGACGAATGACACAATGATTAATTTTCTTGATGTAGAAATTTATGCTGGCAGAGACTCACTGGAGACAAGAATCTACACGAAACAGACAGACCGGGACAGTTTATTGCTGGCCATCAGCTTCCACCCCAAGAGAAGCATTGACAGTGTTCCCTTTAGTCAGTTTTTGCGCTATAGAAGGAACATTTCCGACAGTTCAGGATATGAGCGTCAGTCTTCTTTACTAGAAACCAAGTATATAACAAGAAGCTACAATTCTGCCATGATCTCAGAAGTGGCGGAGAAAGAGAGAGGCATTGGCCGAGAGACAATACTAGTGCCTAAACCAGCCAAATCGAGTGAAACATTGTTCCATGTTACTGGCTACTCGATGCAGAGTATGAAGATCAAGAGGGCGATACAAAAGAACTGGCCTATACTGCTTATGGATCCACAACTGCAAACACTATTTCAGGAACCCCATACGTTTGCATACAGAAACAGCAGGTCTCTGCGCAAGAGCCTTGTTAAAGCTGAAATATCATCACCTCAAGCCCTGGGTCCATTTGAGGACACAACACTGTGCCACAATTGTCAACATTGTGGGAATATCATTAAAGGCAGCAGCATAGCACACCCTCATTCAGGCAAACCAATCTTGCTAAAGCACTCCCGCACCTGCAATGCACAGAATGTGATCTATGCACTGAAATGCCCCTGTGGCTTTTACTATGTAGAGATGACTAGGAAGGTAAAAACAAGATGGACAGAGCCTAAGTCCAGTATTCACACCAAGAGTCAGAAATCCCTGGTAGCAGCGGATTTTGGGGAAGCACGACATACCGTCGCGCAATTGAAATGTGTTATTCTTGAGCAGGTTATAGCTGGTAGTAGGGAAGGAGATATGCAGCGAAAGTTGTTGCAAAGAGAAATTCTATGGATTTAGCTTTTGGATACACTAAGCCCTAGGGGCATTACACAGAATTTGACCTGATGTGCTTTGTATAACCTCCATACTGTAGGCTTGTTTAACTATGAATGCTATGATGCACCCTGAGAGGTGTAAATCGTAAAGACACAGGCAATGCTAATGTAGAATCTTGCCCTTTCTGTGATGGGGCATGTCCCTGTATTCATGTAGGTCATAAATGATTGTACAACTATGTAAATTGTGGGGGTATGGGCATGGTTCTAGTTCAAATATCTGTACAGCTTTAACTTGATGGCACAGTTATGTATGTGTGTGTATAAGTCTAGCCCTGGGAATTCATGTTACTCTAAGAAGTTTCCGAGAGATACTACTGGGTAATGTGTAATGAACTAGGTTCCCCATTGTACTTGATCCTAAGCAGGGTGGTCACTCGAGACACGGCCTTGCTTACAACTTGCCTGAACAGAAGATGCATTTCCCGGGGGCACATCACAGATCTAATTGAGCCATGGTTGTGCCCCCGTGCATGCGCTCGTGTTTAACATTCTCATACATCAGGGTTAGCTACTTAAGAAGATGTACTGCGTTGCGGCACCTCTCCAATCCAGCCACTTTGTATGCTTACCTTAAAAGTGATATGGAGACACAATACAGGTTAATTGGATCCATCCTTGTGCCTCAGTGTTTATCGAACAACCTGGGTTGGAGCATGGAATATTGACTCTTCCAACACAAATGGTTAAGCCTCTTATCTTTTGCTAGAGCTGCATTTTGAACTAACGTCATGCCCACACCAAAATGGACGCCGCCATGACTCCTGACGCGCGTGCGCGTTGTTGCCATGGCGAAAACCATAAGTACCACACAGACGAGCCGCGTGCTTTGCAGTGGTCGGTTCGTGTGTGTGCTCCAGGACACTGGTAAGTGAGAGGCGCGGCAAACGTGTTCATTCACTTTGTCAGATCTTGAATGTAATTTCCATATTCGGCCATACCACTACCTGTGGTGAACGTTTTTAGCCGATGTCTGCATTTGTGATGAGGGCGGATGTCACTACAGGAGATATGGATATCACGTGTTACACTGCTTGTTCAAGAGAGTCGATCTTAGTTATGGGGCAATTATGCAGGCCAACATAGGAGTAATGCCTATTGGGATTCTTTTACCCTGACTTGTGTGAAGTGAGGGTTCCCTCCGCTAAGGTATGTTAGATGTTATGGTTTGTTTTGCCATATGATACTTGCCCAACGGAGGCGGCCGAAAGGAGGAGGTCCTAAGATCCGTCGAATGCCTGCCTTTTTGGTATTTACATAGAGGAGATGGGCAGCACCAGGACCATACAGCTGTTTCCCAGTTGGGATTGTCATATACCCTAATTAGGCTCTCTCGCCTTTTACAGAGTACTACCCAACCACAATCTATTGATGCTTAGTCCCTTGGGATTTGGCCCAGATTCTCTACCTCTCGTGTCCTCAGAGACACCTTTACATATTTGTGCATAGTCGAGTAATAGTGGACGTCGGTACTCATTTTTGGTTGTTCTTAATAGGCCACCCTGTGTCAACATTACAGCATCAGAGAGGTCAGTACCTTTGATGTTTAGCTGAATTATTTAGACACATCCAATCATTCTTATCCTTTGTTAAAAATGTTCTTTCTCATTACCCTGCAGGGCCCTCTCAAAGGAACCACTACGCTTAGAAATATTGAAGCTCTAACCCTGAAGATGGATCATTGTGGTATTGAGCTATTTGGAGATATGAGTTATTACCACATACTGACTGTGTGAATATTTGTAAAATACTGAAGTTTGTAGCTACATTCTCTGTTACTTATTATTTCTTTAATGTGTGAGATGCAACCAGGTTGGTTGTTATGGTATGCTGTTTCATTTATATGAAATATGAAGAAGTTGATGAAACATATGTCCAAGAATGTTATTGGAAATCATGTTCAGGAAATCATGTTTGATAAAGAATAAAGACCAGTGTGTTTACATTTTACATGCTATAAGTAATTGTATGTGGTGAAGGGATATGTTCTCTTTATGTACCTACTCATATGAAAATTGGTGAAATAAGTAAGTCTGTGTGGTACTCACTTCTGTGAAGTCGCAACCAAGAATTAGTGAACTACCATTGGGACTCTGTTCCCCAAAGAGTGCATTTGGGCCTACAGCAATACATGGTTCTGGTTGTGCGTCGTTTTCTTGTCCCAAGTGGCCTTGTGACTATTGCCCGCCTGCACCTGAAATAATCACTGAACAGCCCTAAGTAGACCTTATATGAAAGTTTGAATAAGTATTAAGCTCCCTTTGAGATAGTTAGTAAATCTGTGCACCCCTATTCCGATTTCTTGCTCAGCTGTGTTGCAGCCATGTCTGAGTATAAGGACTGACTGACTAAGTTTGAATTGTTCTTCACAAGTGTTTTGCATTTTTCACACTTCCTGGCATGGATTTACTCCTCACTTCCTGGCATGGCATTGCAGTTTGGACCCACAAGACGGGGATTCTTGTCTCTAACACTGCTCCTTTAGCTGCAATTGCTTGTCTTCTCCTCTATGTCAGGCATAAATCTGCCCCAGCACCCCTCTTGTATTGCAATTGGTTTCCATAGAATCTTGAAGTCTGCCCTAAGGAAGTACATATCAAGTCTACGTATATGAAAGCATGAATGGATATCCGTTGCTTGGCAGCAGCATCCTCCCATGGCTTCTGATTTCATCAAAGGCCCCTCTGTCCCAACTTGAGAACAATCTGGATGTCATAGACAGCTTGCCAGTTGGTTTTCAGTGCATTATTTTAGAGATTATTATTCAAAGTGCTACTGCAATTCTATAGACCTCTATGTGTAGTTGGGTTTTGGGAAGGTAGCTGTTTCCAATATTGTATTTGTATTTTGTATTTATTTGTGTTTCATACAGCACCTTAAGCCAATAAAATGAATAAGCAAAAATCAATAAGAAAACAATCAAGCATGTTTCAAAAGGTGAGACTTAAATAACGTACAAAATTAACAATAAACAGATATAGAACGAAGCGAGTAAGGAAGGGTGTTCAAGTGAAAGGGAGCTAAAAGATTAAAAGTACAAAAAATATATTGAGCACAAGGGCGGGGGAGTGCCACCAAGAGAAATTGAGAGGAGGAGTGGAGAGAATGAGAAGGGGTAAAGAAAGATACCAGGACAGAGAGATAGACAGGAGCAAGACCATAGAGGCATTTGAAGACGAGCATAGGAAATTCAATTTAAGCTGAGAATGAAAAGATAACAAGCCAAGAGTGGCAAGAGAAGAAGAGATAGCCTCTTGGAAAGGAAGGAGGCAAAGAAGATGAATAGAGGAGTTCAAAACTGATTTTAGAGGGGCAAGACGAGAAATTGGGAGCCAAAAAAGAGCAGAGGAACAGTAAAAGAGTTGGGAAAAGATCAGAGAGGAAATCCACAATTTAAAAGTTTGAAAAGTGAGAAATGGACAAGCTTTACAGATACTGTGTAGGTGTCATGAAGGCTTCCACTCACTCCATGCCCGGGGGCCCCCCGCACCACTCCACGCCCGAGGACCCCCTGCATTTCAAAACCTGTGCCAGGCGCCTCTCGTGGCGGCGTCCTGCTGCTGGGTCTCACTGCATCTGGGGGCCCATGCTGGAGTGGCGGCGTACGGGGACTTGGTGGCTGTGGATGCCGTGGCACTGAGGGGCACCGGGGTTCACCAGCACTTCTTCCTGATCACGTGACGCGCAACGCCGCTCACGTGACTTCATGAGGCCACACTACTCCACCAATCCCGTCTCTAATTCCTGGTCACGTGATGTGCAATGCCGCTCGTGTGACTTAACGAGGATGCATTCACGTGACCAACCCCCAGCATAATGGAACGCCAAATCCACACAACTATGCTTCTCAACTTTTCTCAGTGCTACGAGTGGCGTTTTGGATTACTTGGACCTTGTTTCTTCGGCTTTTCACCTGGTTTTGTTCCTGGAACTGTTCATTGCTCAATCCCTGGATTTGGTGTTTTTTGGCCCTTGCCTTTCTGGTTTATTGGATTATTTGGATATTGGATTTTGGACTACCTATTGGACTCCTCTTTGGTTAAAGGTAACTTTGGACTCTAGCTGTGCTCTCTGAGAGTTGCTTCACACTTGCATCAGGTGCTTCAACATCGAATGGGACAAGGGTGCTACATTTGTCCCTAGCTTCACCATCATCATCCCGCAGCCAGTGGATCCCTCCTGGTATCAACACACACCCCCAGGGGGAAATATAGGATTAACCCTTCCTGCAATACTGGTAGGTGCTCCCACTCCTTTTCTTACTATTCCAACTGCATTACTGACCTTGTATTCACGCCTGCCTAACTTTTCACTAAAGCAACTGTATATACCAGTTTTACAAATTTCCATTTATGTGTTGTTGTTTATGTTGTTGTTCTTTCCTGTGCCTAAATTGGGCCCAATGCACAGCCTTTATTGTCTGTTTGCATAACCTCTTCATTTAAACTGTCTCTTTCAATAAAGAGACTTTCTGTGAATGTGTGGATACATTTTATCCTCTAGATAGTAAGGGATAGTCAGTGATAGTCTAACCCATATTTACCAAATAATTTTTCTTTGTACTTTTTGAAAAAATTAAACAATTTCTATTTTTTTGTTATTTCATGAATGATCACCTGTATTTATTACTGTTGAACTTTCATATGGATAAAGACCATCAATAGAACTAATGTGTTGTTTGTATACCATCTGATGTGGTGTTGGACTTTTACCTCTGACCTCTTTTTTTCATTTATGTATGATTTTGTCCCTTCCTATTCTACGATTGAAAGAATCATGTTCCATCTTGTAGTTTGAATTATATATGTTTGTGTAATTCCTGTCTATATCTACAACCATCTATTCGTCAAAATGGTTATTTTTATAAATAATAAAACAAAAAATAATAGTTTTCATACTTTTTGTACCTACTCTTTTGTTGGAGTATCATTTGATTGGTGAGATATCTAAAATACATATGAATAATTACATGTTTTGTTCAGTTTAAGCTACCAGTTGAATAAGCACTGATAGCATTCTAAATAATACCATAACTTCAGTTTGTTCAGGAACACCCTTGTGTTTTAGGTTAGTTTTTGTGCTCCATTGAGTTCCTGAATGTTTGGGAGTGCTTCTCTTGTATATATAACTTTTCCCTTGCAGCTGCCTGGTACCGTGTTGCTGCCCTCTGCACCTGTGGTCTCAATAACTGGTCAGGGAGTAACTCTGATCCCTTCTTGACTAGGGCTTGGGGACGGAGGTATCCATAGTCATCGCGGAGCCTCATCGTGACAGTAGGTGAAAGTGGCGAACGCACAAAGTTAGAGAAATGTGATGAGAGTAGGATAGACTAGAGTTAAGGTACAGCCCAAGATTTTGGGCCATAGATGAGATTAGGAGCTGAGATGTGGTGAAGAAATAAAGGATGGTGGGGAAGTGCGGAATGGGTGTTAGAGAACCTCAGTTTTCCCAGCATTACGTGTAAGATAGTGAGAAGACATCCAAGATTTGATGGGCATAAGACAAGCAGAAAGAGTATGGCGAATCTTAGAAGAAAAAAGAAGAAAAGGAAAGAAGAAGCTGAGTGTCATCAGCCTAAAAGTGGTGTGACAGACCAAAGGAAGACATAACAGCAGCAAGAGAGCAAGTGTAAATAGAGAACAGAAAAGGGCCCAAGACAGAACCTTGCGGAACGCCACAGGCAAGCAAAAAAGATTTAGATAATTTGCCAGCCCATGAAACAGAAAACGTTCTTTGAGATAGATAAGACTGGAACCAGGATAGGACCAAGCCCGCGAAACCAAAGGAAAAAAGAGATGTCAGTAGAAGGGAGTGGTAGACAGTATTGAACGTGGCAGCTAGATCCAAAAGAATAAGAAGAGTTGAGTGTTTAGAATACCATGGAAAAAGTAGTGAGTCCAAGACATAAAGAAGAACAGTTTCCATTGAGTGAAGAGGATGAAAGCCATCCTGGAATTATGGAAGAATAGAACAGTTAGAAACAAAGGAAGAAACTTGACAATAGAGCAACTGTTCAAGTAATTTAGAGAGAAAGTGTAGCAGGAAAATAGGACAAAAATGTGAAACAATTAGTGGGTCGGTGGTAGATTTCTTTAAAAGTGGGATGATGTAAACATGTTTAAAAGACATGGGGAAACTAGAAGTTGAGGGACAGATATTGAAGAAAAAAGTGAGATAGGACACTAACGGAGGGTAAACTTTGAGATTGAGTGCAGATTTGATTGGGTCAGTAGGAGAGGCAGTGGGGTGAGCTTTAGCCAATAGAAGAGAAGTGTCAGCGTAAGAGATTGGTTGAAAACAGGAGATGGAGGAAGAGGAAGCAGAGTAAAAGAAGTTGTGAGTTCAAGTGAGTTCAGGTGAGATGGAAGCTTCAATGTTCAGGAGGATAGCTCAGGGGCAATGTGCTCGCCTTGGAAGCAAGACAACACAGAGCAACACAGGTCTGATCCCCGGGTCCGTGCTTAGAAACCTCTGGGTATTAAGCGCGTTATAAATAACCATATATCATATCAATGTCAGAACAAATAGAAGCTGCCTTAGAGGAGAAAAAATGGGCCAAGTCAGAGGCTGACAGAGTAGGATTAAGAGAGTAGTCTAGGTTAGGAGGAGACAGAAGATGAGAAAGAATTTGAAAAAGACACCCGGGGTGGACAGACTGACTGTGTACGAGATAAGAGAAGTAGAGACATTTAGCAGATAATAAACAGTCATCATAGAGAGCATGATAGGAAAAGTATGAGGAATGATCCACCGTAGATTTGGTCTTGAGCCAGCGCCTTACAAGACAACGGAGGAAACTATGCATGGAACAAAGGTGGGGAGATAACCATGGTTGAGAAGGTTTGTGAGTGGGATGAAAAGGCAATAAGGGGTAAAAATGAATCATAAGAGGAAGAGAGAGAGAGAGACAAAGAAAAAATAGTGGCAGCCTCATCAGACTTTATGGATGAGAAAAAGGAATACGGAGGAAAAACAGAGGTACAAGTGGAGGTAAAGAGTGAGAAGTAAAAGTTACATAAATCACACCAATAAAATGATGATGTTGAGGAGAAGACAAAAGAACGTGAAGAAACTAGAGGAAACAGTAACACAAAAGAAGATAGTAGTCAGAGAGATAGACTGGTAGAGAGGAAACAGGAGGGACAGAAAAGCACTAAGTAAAAATAAGATTGATACAGGAACTGGAAATATGAGATGGAGGAGTAAAAAGAGGGTGGAGAAATGAGAATCTAGAATTGAGAGAAAAGGGAGAGAGGAGTGTGTTGACAAAAGGTGGAGATTGAAATCATACAAGAGTATTGGAGGGGTGAAAGTAGAAAGAATATAGGAAAGAAGATTATCAATATCATCACCAAAAGGGCCAGGAGGTCACTAGGATAGGGTTTATGAAAGTATTTTAAGAAAATTCAAACAAAGAGTAAGAAGGAAGAACCAAAGATGAAGAAATGTGGCAAACTTTGGTTTACCTGTAAAGATTGCAGATGACGGGACATATAGGAAGGGTGAGGATGACAGAGTGAATATATTGGCAATGGCTGGTGACTTGAAGATTTTGGCTATCTGAATATTGTAAAAGTGTGACTTAGGGTTTGTATGTGATTCTTCTACACCCAAATACTGTGCACTTATGTGATGAGAGGCAAAGGTTTTCCATTAGATGGAGCGTTAGACACATGGTATTTTTGACTCTCAGGTTCCCTGCCCCTTTTGGGCAGACACGTAATGGGATTTGGAGCTACATCACCCAGCCCTCATAGTCACCCAAGCCCCATCATTCAGCATCAAACATGTGACATCTTCACATACCAGAAATTGATCTACATAGTATTAATCTCATATATCACAAAAGGTGTGCACACTAAGGCAGTCATTTTTAGTTTGGGCTATTAGGTGTCCTTTGCAACACCTATAATCCTAAACTATTTCAATACAGTACAGAGAGAGAGGAATTGCACATGAGGAGGCACACAGATGAATGACATATGAGGAAGCTGTCAAAATCCTCAAGTTCACTTGTAGGGCTCACCTGTGATTCCTGAGTGGTTTTACGGCTCTCCTTTTTCTTTTCCTTTTTTCTTCTAAAATGGCTTTTCTGGAAGATGAAAGATAGGGTTTCAACAAAGACATATGGAATACTGGATGGATTCTCTTCCAGGAGAAAGGTAAGCAAAGGCAAAAGGCAACCAGATATACCACCTTCTCAACTAGAAAAGGTCCTTAATAACGGGGTGAGAGATTGCCAGGACGTAGATGTCTGTGAAGGTACTCGGAAGATAGCCAAACTGACTCACCCACTCTGAATGGAGGACTGCCCAGGTATTTCCTGACAGCATACAATTTGGTCATCTCCCTGGCTATGAGAAGCTTGTTTATGGACAGAGAACAAGTTGGAAATTCAAGCATCAACAAGTGGAACAGTACCTCAGATACCAGGAGCAGATGTAAAAACTGTAGGATGGTAACCATAGGTACAATGAAAAGAACTGGTGTTCAGTGAGGAATGATCAGTGTCATTGTAGGCGACCTCTGCAATGGGAATACAAGTAGCCCAATAATCATTCACTTGAGTGTAAAAGCAGCAAAGTAATTGTTTGAGAGTTTGATTGGCTCTCACGGTGATGCCATTACCTTGGGGATGGTAGCCGGATGGCATTGCTCTTCTAATGTCCAGTAATTGACACAACTTGGCCCAGAACCATGATATATTGGCTCCTTTGTTCTGAAATGATGGTGGACGGCAATCCATGCAAAATATTTCAGTTGAGAAAATGTTGGCCATTTCAGAAGCTGAGGGATGCTTTGTTAGTGGAGTAAAGCATGCCATTCATGAAAACAGGTCTATGGTAACCATAATAACAGTACAGTCCTGGAAAGTGGTAGCTCCATAATGAAATTGGTAGCAATAGACTACCATGGTCTTGAAGGTATCACACGTAGATGTAGCAGGCCAAGAGGTTTGTGATGAGAATATTTGCCCTGGGCACATAACAGAGCATGGCTGTACGTGATGTGAGACTTTCTGGACCATGATGGGCCACCAGAAATGTCTTTACAAGGTATGTAAACTGGCCAACACTCTCGATGTCCAGCAGGTGTTGAGTCACGGCACATATGAAGGGGGCGTCTTCCTGAATCGAAGAACTGGGTATAAATAGGCAATGTCCCTTCATGAGCAACCCATCTTTTTTACAAAGTCCCAAATGATTGGATTGAGGAAGGGCCTTCCATTCCTGAGAGTTACTGGTATCTTGACGAATATGTTCCAGAAACCTGTTCACATGGCACAGAAATACTTTTACAAGGAAAATCATAGGGTGCTCGATTGTGGTGCTTTTCTGCAAATCCAGTCTATCAGAAAGAGCATTCATTCAGAGATTCTGTCCTCCAGGGATGTATATAATGGGGAAATGAAATTGGGCTAACAAATAGACCCACATAGATTGTCTGCTATTCAGACATTCTAGGGACTGAAGCACTTGGAGGGTTCTATGGTCTGTTCTGTTCGGAACAGATTTCGCTGGCTCTCAATATGAGGTGTTGTCACTCCAGATAGGCCTGTTTGATGGCTAACAGCTCCTTTTAAAAAACCAAGTAGTGTTGTTCGTAGTTGGTAAGGGTTCTAGACAGGTATGCCACAGGATATTCTTTTGAGTCTTCTTGGACTCGTTTCAGGACTAACCCTCTGTGAACTTTTTTTTTTTTAACAAGCGAACAAGCCAAAGTCTTTTTTCTGCTCGGTGGTCCAAACATAGGGTATGCTTTTTTTTAAAAGAAAAAGACATGTAATGGGTTGAATGATTGTAGAGAAATTTGGGATTCATTTCTGGTAGAAGTTGGTGAGTCCCAAAAATGAATGGACTTGTTTCACAGACAAAGGCTTGGGCCAAAAGAGCATGGCAGATACCTTACGTGGGTCCATAGATATTCTGAATTGATTAATGATAAATCCAAGATATTGAATGGAAGAAGAATGGAATTGACACTTCTCAGGTTTAGCCAGTAATAGTTTTTTTCACAGACGGGCCAAGACCTTGGTGAAATAGTACTGATGCTCTTCAGCCTTACGAGAATAGATAAGAATTTCATCAAGGTAGACTATTACATACTGAAACAGCATATCTGAGAATACTCGATCCATGAAGTGTTGGAATACAGCAGGGGCATTTGTCAATCCAAACGGCATAACAAGATACTCATAGTGCCTGAAGGGCATCCTAAAGGCAGTCTTCCATTCATTGCCAGATCTTATTCGAATGAGATGGTATGCCCTCGGAGATCCAGTTTGGAAAACAGAACAGCTCCCTGCAGTGCTTCTAGTATGTCAAAATTCAGTGGTAGTGAATAACGGTCCTTCAGAGTCACCTGATTGAGTCTGTGATAGTCCAGGCAAGGGCATAACTTAGAGGTGTCTTTCTGGGGTACAAAATAAAAAGGCACCGCTGAAGATTTGGAAGGTTGAATGAGCCCATTCTTTAGGTTGGTAGCCAAGTATTGCTTTTGAGAAACCTTTTCCACGGAGGAAAGAATGAACATCTGTCCGAATGGAATGATCACATCCACTTGAGTCTCAATGGCACAGTCCTCAGGACGATGAGGAGGAAGACGTCTTTCAAGGGAATCCGAGAACATGTCTGCGGATTCATGATATTCGCGAGGCACATGTTTGATGTTGGAGAGGGAAACAGTCTTCTTTTCTGGTAAATCCACAGTGGTATCCTTAAACAATTCTGACTTGTGGAAACAATGATTTCACACAACTTGGATGCAAGGAACACAGTCCTTGCTGCCCAGTTGATATACAGGTTATATTTTTGAAGCCAAGGCATTCCCAGGACCACCGGGAAGTGAGCTGCCTTTATGATGTCAAAACCTAGGCGTTCACAGTGGTTATTGCTCTACAATTCCAGTGGTTGGGAGCGTTGAGTAATGGGCCCAGAAGGGTCTTCCGTCCATGCCTTCTACAGTTTGGAAATGTTCTTTCTTTACACAAGGTATATGATGCTGTTCTGCCCACTGGTCATCCAAGAATATACCCATGGCCCTGCAATCTACTAGGGCATGGACTGGCAGAATGTCTCCATCGTCTGGGTTTAGGGTGACTTGTGGATCCACTAGAGAGGTCTGTAGAGAAGCATCCAAGTTTGTAGAAAGAAAGGAGCTGTTATCTTCTCCCCATTTTAGCTCCACTCAAGAACGGGGACAGCAGTTTTCCGAACGCCGAGGAGGTGTAATCATACAATTACATACCATGTGCTTTGGTGAAGCACAATACAGACTGAGGCCCATTTTGATCCTGTGGCTTCTCCCCTTGCAAGACAATGGGCCACAGATTGATCCCAGCTCCATAGGTTTGGGTTCATTACAGGAAGCAGCAGAAGAACCCTGCGGAACAGGGAAGGATGGGGATGGTCTAGCTGTGGGAAGTCTATGACGCCTTTTTTCTGCCTTCCTTTCTTGAATGTGGAAGTCGATTTGCAGGGCCAAATCAATAAGAACTTGATAACCTTCGGTTCTCACTAACCTGAATAGTTCTTCTTTTATCGCTTCATTTAAGCCCCTACTGAAGGCTGTAAAACAGGCATTAGGTGACCAATCCACTTCTCTGGCTAGTTGTTTGAATGTAGTCAAATACGTTCACATATCCTGATATCCTTTTTGATAGTCATGTAGCTTCTCCTGGGCAGTAAAGACAATGTGTGGTCTATCACACATGGCCTTAAAGGCAGCCATAAAAGCTACATAGTCATCAAATCGTATGTCGCCAGCGGAGACCAACAGGGTTGCCCAGGTGAAGGCAATACCTGAGATATGAGAGATGATGAAGCCCACTATAGACCAGTGGTTAGCATAGACATGAGGCTTGAATGTGAAATGGACCAAACAGGAATACAAAAAAGATTGTACCTTCTTAGGGGGTTGTAGGGTATTTTGTGGAGATTTGGGGCCTGACGGTATTTTATTACCGCCGAAAAATAACTTAGCAATAATCACTCCTTGTATTCAGATTGGGCCATGTGCAACAATAATACAGTGGACATGCATTATTTCAGCACCCAGACATGCATATTTGGTATGCGTGGTTGGTATGCGTGGTTGGTGGTATTTTGGTGAGCATAATTCCCTCGTTTTATTTGTGGCCCCAATGTCCAGAATCCCTTATCTTTGCTTAGATTTTTCGTGTAATCACTAGAGAGACCTCAGACCTACATTTCAGGAATACCACATTTTCAGTGTTAGTGTTAGTGTGCCACCATGGGCGATCTCACTGACTTATTCACGACAGAGAGCTATATGTGGTAATTTTGTGGTAATTTCCACTACCTTATATACGGTAGGGAACTATGTCCAGAGAGTCCCTCTTCCCGTTGGCTCATGTACCTCCAACGAGCTATGCTACAAACAATCACTCTCAACTGTCCATACTGAATATGATCATGCACACATCTGTCTTAAAATGACAATTGCACTGTTTAAAAATCTCCCCTCATCATCAGCACTGTATTGGTAAATATAAAACACACCACCCGTCTGCTTTCAAATATTTTTCTGTATTATAAAAGTTGCATTTAAACACGATCTCACTTGTTACAGAAATAAATAAAATAGCACAGTAACAGCATTGTCTGTGATACACTGAAAAGAGAGTGGCGGAGAAAAGAACTCGATTTGCAACATTAACATGTGATTAAGGCACCGGAATCTCCTTTCCTACTCTGACTGAATATTCTCGTACACACTCAGCTCCCACACTTATGTAATTACCTTATCTGTTCAGCCTGAGTTTTCTTCAGCTGTTCTCTTTCTGAATGTGGCTCCCTTGAAGATTAACCCCAGTGAAAAGGAGCGCCTTTCATTCTCAAACCGGGGTCATTGCCTGGAACTCTCAGCTTTTTCAGCAGAAATGCTCCAACCAGGAAAAAACAGGTTCTTCTCCCAGCTCTCCAAATCTCCACTGTCCTTCTCTCTCTCCTCAAACTCCCCCCAGCAAAAACCCTAATCACTGCCTCTAGCATGATACTTGCTATGACGCTGCTCCAATCAGAATCAATCATGCCATCTCCTCCCTCTCTACACAATGGCTCATTTTTATAGTAATACTTTGTAACCAACTGATTTCCTGTTCTTTCGAGCCCTTTTGCTTCCTGTAGTTATGTGGACAGAGCAGCAGAGAAAACGAAAAAAAAAATGAATGTGCGTTTAAAAGTTCACTTTCAGAGTAGGCCTATTTCTGCAGTGGAGACACATTTTTATTAGTGGATTATGTTAACTTCAGTTTCATTAGTCAGGTTAGTTATGAGTAATGTTAGTTATTAATTTTCAAATGTGTCTCTTGCACCATAGGCATTTCAGGTGAAAAATAGTGTGCATTTTTGAATGTGCACGTGTGCTTTTAACTGTAAAAATAGATTTGCATCTTATATGTTAAAATCGTTTTTGACTGAATAGCCTGTCTTTCCTTGTTAATCTGGTAACACATATAGCAATGCACTGCACCCTTGTGGTGGTGCTGCATAAAAAAAATTGCTACCTGTGCAGTAGTGCTGTACTTTGTGCTGTAACACGCCAAATATCCTTACATACCCTCCTTTTGTTTTTAGAACTTGGCTACAATCCAAGCCAATTCCTAAAAACAATTTGTTCTTTTTCTTCTTTTCACAATATAGCAATCCAACAAAATGAATATTCATGTGCATCAATGAAAAAGTTGCAATCAACACAGTATTCATCTGAGTTCATTAGTTTACAAAATGTTCTACATTTGCCTTCTCAGTTGAAGTGGCATTACTCTAAGTTTAGATTTTACAAGTCAATTAAAAACAATGAAATAAAACAACTAACCAAAACAAATAATTAATATAACAAATTAAAATAAATAATTAAAATAATAAATACGTGGAACTCCATATGTCAGGACTCTTGTCTGCCTCTGATATGTCCCGACCAGCGATTTTATTTGGTTCATTCGAGTACACTTTCATCTTGGCAATCTTAGATCCATAGGAGTCATCTTTTTTTAGCATTCTGGTTATCTTGTCTTCACCTCCACCTGGAGGCAGGCACCTTTTGGTCTTCATCCAGGGGACTCCAGGACTCCATCGTCTCCCGTGGCCTCTGATCCCGGAACCTCCGACCAAATAATGTTAATTTTCTAAATCAAATAGAAAATAAACAAATTAAGTACATAGCACAATACTAACTTCACCCTTTTGCCAAAAATAAAACATGCTTGGTAAAAATATTTCGTTTTTTTTTCTGAAATTAAACACAAGTTAAAAGAAAACAAACACATATAAACAGCATTCAATATTTAATACATTTTCTCTCCGCACACCAACCATGAGCTTCCATTATATATTTATTTATTTATTTATTTTAATTTGTTATATTAATTATTTGTTGATTCCCTTACCAGAAGATTTTCCAGAATTTTCCAAAATGGTAGAAGAGCAGATCTCCTTAGCGGATGCATGTGAAAGCAATGAAGAGAGGGACAATCTGAGGGAGATATTTATGGAGTTTAAGGATGTATTTGCAAAAGATGCTTATGATTGTGGTTTAACTGATTTACATGTGGCCACACTACCAGAAGGGTGTAGCAGAAATCCAGTGTTTGTACGCCAGTATAGACTACCGCTGGCATGTTTAGAATCATTGGCAGAGATTATTAAAAATTTGGAATCGCGGGGAATCATCAGGCCCATTCATAGCACTTCCAATACACCTATTTTAGGTGTGTTAAAGCCAAATGGTCAATGGCGGCTGTGTGCAGACTTGAGAGAGTTAAATAAAAGAGTACCAGTATCTAGATGGCCACTGCCATTCATTGATCAGGGCCTAGCTCAGGTACATGGTTCAAATGTATTTACCACATTAGATCTCACCTCTGGATATTGGTGCGTGCCATTGGCAGAGGAGATACAACATTTATTTTCCTTTACATTTGACAGGACTCAATATGCCTGGCTTAGAGCTCCGTTCGGGTACATCAATAGTGGGAGTGAATTTGGCATATTTTTGAGAAAGGCCATGCCGGATGCAGCGGAAAGAGGAACAATAGTTTATGTGGACGATGTCCTGATAAAAAATGAAAGCCTGAAAAGCCATTTTGATGAAATAAGACATATTCTTGGCCAATTGCAGAAAGCAGGCGCCAAAGTATCTTTGCAAAAAGCACAATGGTGCAAGAAAAAAGTGAACTTTCTAGGGCATGAAGTGACTGAACATGGGCTAAATCCACAAAAGAAGAAAATAGAGGCCATACAAAGATTAAAAGATCCTAAAAATGTGAAAGGAGTAAAAAGTTTATTAGGAAAGACAGGCAGAAATGCTCCAACCAGGAAAAAACAGGTTCTTCACCCAGCTCTCCAAATCTCCACTGTCCTTCTCTCTCTCCTCAAACTCCCCCCAGCAAAAACCCTAATCACTGCCTCTAGCATGATACTTGCTATGACGCTGCTCCAATCAGAATCAATCATGCCATCTCCTCCCTCTCTACACAATGGCTCATTTTTATAGTAATACTTTGTAACCAACTGATTTCCTGTTCTTTCGAGCCCTTTTGCTTCCTGTAGTTATGTGGACAGAGCAGCAGAGAAAACGAAAAAAAAATGAATGTGCATTTAAAAGTTCACTTTCAGAGTAGGCCTATTTCTGCAGTGGAGACACATTTTTATTAGTGGATTATGTTAACTTCAGTTTCATTAGTCAGGTTAGTTATGAGTAATGTTAGTTATTAATTTTCAAATGTGTCTCTTGCACCATAGGCATTTCAGGTGAAAAATAGTGTGCATTTTTGAATGTGCATGTGTGCTTTTAACTGTAAAAATAGATTTGCATCTTATATGTTAAAATCGTTTTTGACTGAATAGCCTGTCTTTCCTTGTTAATCTGGTAACACATATAGCAATGCACCGCACCCTTGTGGTGGTGCTGCATAAAAAAAATTGCTACCTGTGCAGTAGTGCTGTACTTTGTGCTGTAACACGCCAAATATCCTTACAGGGTCCATCATACTTCTCTAGAGTTGAGCCTAAAGCAGTGCTTTCTTGGGCAAGGACATCTCTGAACATAACCCTCTGTCTTAAGCCATTGTTCTTTGCCTTTAGGTACTGTCTTTTTTCGTGGAGAGTTCCTGCATTCCACGATAACCACAGGCTTGAGAGTTGATCGCATCTCAAACTGTCAAGATCCTCAAGTTAATTGGTAGGGCTCACCTGTGATTCCCGAGTGATTTTACGGCACTCTTTTTTTTGTGTGGCTTCTTTTGTTTTGTTCCTGTATCATGAAAAAAGGGGCAAGCCTCCCATGACGCAACCCTGCCTGGTAGGTGTACTCATGTCGGGTAACCTCCGGAGGTACTGCCAAAGGTGCACAGGACAAAAACCTTCCAGAGGAAGTAAAAACCTGTGGATGTATGGTAATAGTTCAAAAATGCAGACAGACACTCCGAAACTCATCTCCTAACTGCAACCAGCAGTTGAAACGAGAATTACCCTGGCAAGCTGAGAGTTCGATAAACAGAGAGGGGCACAGGAACTCGTCTCCAGGAGTCAGAAGGAACTAGGAATACCCTACAAGTAAGGAGGTCGGTAAGGGAGAACAGGCAGGCTGTAACAGGAAGGGAAGGCAGACAAACTGGGACAGGGATTGAGACCAAGGTGTAAGGGAACAGAAAGTGCTGAGCAAGGTACAGGCTTACCATGCAGTGAGATGCAGAGCCAGAGCATCTGCGGTCCGCATACATAGATGTGCTCCGACTATAGCCAGAACATCTGCGACTAGAACAGTAGAGCGTTCATGTTGTTCCTGAATGGAATAGAGTTCCGCCATGTTGGTGGTACAAATCGCGCCCACATGCCGTGATGAAAGGTTACAAGAGGATGATAGGGACCGAGGCTTGCCTTTCATGACAGAGGCACACACAGTCAATGGGTGTTGTGTGGTTATGAGCCTGGGCATTGACTGACCATGTCCATGCTAATCCCTATGGCTATTCCCATCTATTTCTGCCTCTCCCAGCCCAAAACTCCTCCTCATGGGATTCTTTGAGCTAGCTTTAATGACGCCTTATCGTCAGACTTTGCACTTGATGTTCCTTCCAGTGTTTTTTTCCCAGGAGCTAATTAATTAATTGGGGCTGTAAATACGCTACTGGTGAAATAAAAATGTCATAACCAGGTCTGCCTTCAACCACTCAATTTTAAGCACTATGCATGTCCTTCACTGAAGTCCTGTTAAAAACAACCATTGGAAAAGCCAACAGTTATGGTTTCTTTATACGTTTTTCGCATATGCCAGGCACAGTTATTAAATGCCCAGGTATGTGTTCCATTTTGCTCCTGCTACCATCAATGGCCATTTAATACCACTATAGCAGTGACTGGCAAGTGCATTTCCTATGCCTAAACAAAAGCTTAAACTGTTGCTATTGCCATTGCTTATTTATAAACCTATGAGCAATTATCCCTCCATGCACTTTTCCACATTTGCAAGACGTAGTGTAAACGTAAAGGAGACATCACCGTAACACCTTTTACACTAAGTTTTGTAAAACATGACCATGTTGCCTGCCAATTGACCGTGGCAGATAGAATTTACAATGGATTTCTGGTTAATCCGCTATCTTTCAGTGTGGCAAAAGCAGGTGGATGTCATACAATCTATTGGTGTAATGCCAGCTTGAAAAGGCCATACTGGTAATCAAACATTTTGCAGGCAGAGCAGGCACGCAAGATGAAAAAATATATTCGTCCCCAATCCCCCTGCGAAAACAAAGACTATCCCCAGAGAATAGTAAAGGCGTTAGACAGTCAAGACACATTTCTGCCTGCCTTTAGTATATTATTAACACATTCAAGGGGCCTCATTACGAGGTTGGAGGTAAGGGGTTACCGGCACTGGTAAGGGTGCCGGTGCCGGTAACCCCTTACCTCCGTATTCCGAGGTCCCTTTTACCAGGCGCCCTTAGCGGGCGCCGCTAAAGAACCAGGGAGCTAATAACAGGCCCGCTAATAGCTCCATTCCCATTCCCATTGAGCCCTATGGGGGCTCGAATGGGAATGGGGAATGGTTCTCAGAATGTGGACTTACCAGGTCTTCCAAGGTTGGAATGACCCGGTAAGTGCCTATTCCGAGAACCCGGACCCGGAATGGGGTAATGTAATAGCGCCACGGCTTCCTCCTACCTCGTAATGAGGCCCCAAGGACGACTTATAAATGAGTACCTCACGTATATGAGTCCCTTTTAATCCTCTACTCATCCCACAAACCATATACCCATTTATTTTCACAAGATGCATATGTTGGCTCATCACAATGCTTTGCATCTGCTATTTACACTTGTGCTTTTAAAAAGATAGACACTCATTTACAGCCACTGAATGTAGTCCCAAGAGTCCCGAAAAAGTACAGCTTTTTCTTCAAAAAATAAAATTTCACAGAATCATACAAATGGCATACTAATCAGTAACACACAATGAGTGCACTTATCTGCGACCTTCAAACCATTGCAAGAATCGTTTAACTATTGTTTTGTCTTGTCAAATATCTTTGCATTTAATATTTTCTCTCAAGTGATTCACAATTTGACCAAATCTGCTCATTAGGGCTTACCTGAAAGTCAACCTCATCTAGCAACTCAGAGCAGTGAAAGTACTGCGTCACAACCAGGGTAGACAAAAATATGGTCACTTATCGCTCTTACTTGACTTCTGCAGTGAATTTCCAGGCCCATGGTAATTTCAATCTCCAAAGCAGCCAAACAGATACGAAGAACTGGTTTATGATGGCCACTGTGAGTGGTACCCAGATACTGCAGCACCACGCAGTGGCCATCTTGCACTATCAGCAACATCATGATATGTTGAAAAAGCACTACAGCAGAAAATATGCCAGATTAACAATAATGACATCATGAGTAAGATTGTAACTGTAACAATATGTAAGATGTTGAATAATTCCTATTTTTAAACTACCACAATTATGAGTTTACCACCTTGCAGTGTCTTATATGCACTCCATGCTTTAAACACATCTCGTGATCCTAATACACAATTAGGTGGTATTTGGAAAGTTGGAGTAATTTAAAAGAAAACATGACGTTACTATTTTCACCGTACCCATAAAGAAGCTTATAAAGCTTGTGCATAGACTCGCGGGGAACATATGTACTGGGAAAACAGAAAGTGGGGCATTGTGGAAACCAAGTAAATATCTTATCTACTGATAATATTATTTAAGCAAACCATGCATTGCAAAGTCTAACTTTCTGAAAGTCAAAGGGCATGCTGAACTCTAAATTGTGCTACGTTGGAGCACGCAGGCAACATGTTCTTAGTGAAGCATTATGGGAAACTGCAAGTGGTTATGTTGATTCAATATTGATCATGCGAAATTGCAAAACATGACCTGAAACAGGTGCCTCTCATTTGAAGGTTTGTAGTCGTGCTCTGACACTTAAAAAGTTCACTCATTACACTGAGGGCAAGAAAGCCCCAGAGGATTAGCGATGCTGCGTAATGGGCTGTTAATACAACACGGATTACTGGAATTGCAAAGCATTGGCTGTGAACATACACACAGTAGCTCTGAAGACAAGTGACCCACATTTGGAGGGCCCTAGTCCTGTTGTGACACTTAGAGATATCCATTCATTAGCTTGTGGCCACGAACGTCCCAACAGAATTTGGGAAAATGTCACGGTGTGCCTTTAATTCGATATTTATTATGGGAATTCCAAAACATTTTTTGCAACATTGACTCTCATTTGAAGGGCCCTAGCCCTCCGTTGAAATTTAAAAAAGTTATTTCATCACATCGAGGTCAAGAAAGCCCCTGCCAAAAAGTGGGGTAACACAAAATGTAGGGTCCCCCCTGCGGGCCACGCAGAAGGCCCCCCCCCCAACTCAGCAACAAATCACGGGTCATACCACACTCTGGGCGGGCTTAGATCATCACGCTTGCACAATACACACAAACGAGCTGCTGAAGGGGTATGCCGCACACTGTACTAGGTGAAAGATATAAATGGGCCTCATTAAGGGTCTGGTGATACAGGCGGGTTGCCGCCAGATCCGAAAATAATTACTGCTGCCTGACTTTTCAGTAACATCGGGGTATTACAACCCTGGTGGCCGGAAAGTCAGGTACCGGTAAGTCATCAATAACGGTGCCAGTGTCTCCGTTACAGTCTGCTTACCATGGCCGTTGTCCCCGGCATGGTCAGACCTGCCGGGCACAGCAACTCCGGCAGGCAGACCCTTAGTGTGCCGGTCCAGTAACAACTGTGCTGGTAGGCTTACCGGCACCGTTGTTTATAGAACGGCACACTTCTAATGAGGCCCAATATGCGTTTAATGCAATATGCAGCACACTTGCTGATCAAAAGCGGCTAAAAAGCAAGAGTGTTTGCCATTGTTTTGTAGGGTAACACCAATCCAATACAAGCAAGTCACCAACAATGCACAGGAACATTAATGCTGTGCTGTTAAAAATACCGTGCCACACTGAAAACATGTCCCACTGGCTGCACAATGTAGAGCAGTGTAGACACGTAATAACATTACAGTAAAGCATACCAGGCCACATTTAGACATACCTAGACAGGTTGTACCAAAATGCCAGTCGAAGCAATAACACTCATCAAGAAGAGAGCACACATTCAAGCCTGGATCTCTGCAGCCTCTAACAACACGGCCATACACTTTAAAATCTGCAAGGAACTGGTCAGTTTAGTTGCAGTCTCTACCTCTCCTGTTCCCTCCCAGGCCCTCTGTATGGCTCTGGCCAAAACTCAGGTCATCCTGTCCTCTATCTCCTCTTCCCCTCCCTCTTCCTCTCTCGGCCCCCTTTGCCCATCTCTACCTCTCCTCTTCCTTTCTCCTCTTTCTCTCTGACAACACCTGACAAGGTTTCTAGACAAGGTATCTAGACAAGTCTGATCTATGAAAGTGTCATCCAAACAGGTGCTCCTCTGCTCCTCCAGAACCATCAAGGACCATATTGACACCCTTGCTCCAGTCTTGGCCAATTTATGTAATCACTCTTTCACCACTGGAACGTTCCCTTCTCCCCTTAAGCACTCCCTTGTGCAACCACTCCTCAAGAAATAGTCTGCCAATCCTGCCTGCCCGGAAAACTATCGCCCAATCTCCATCAGCCCTTTCCTGGGCAAACTCTTGGACAAGCTGGCCATCTCCCAGCTTACTCTCCACACTGAATCTTTTGGTTGTCTCCATGACCATCAGTGTGATTTAAGAGCTGCCAGAGGCATGGAAACTGCTCTCCTGAACAAGTGTGAAGATCTGCTCCCTAACCTTGTTTCCAGCATTCCTTCTGTCCTAATCCTCCTTGATATTTCCCCTACTTTCGACACAGTCAACCACGCCATCCTGATCAATCGACTACGTGATTACCTGGGCATCACGGATCAGGCCCTGGAGTGGCTGACCTCCTTCCTCTTGAACTGCCCCCCCCCAAGTCCAACTTGGTCCCTTCCACTCTCTCTCTACCTGTGGCATTCCACAGGGCTCTATCCTCTCATCCTGATTTTTCAACCTCTACTTGGCCCCTTTGTCCACCTGATCTCTACCTTCTCCTTAACCTTCAGTGTTATGTGGATGACACTCAGCTTTCCTTCAGGCTCCTCTCCTCCCTCGCTCATTCCTGACTGCCTATCCGTAATTCAGGCATGGCGCGCCTCCAACAATCTCTGCCTTAATGCCAATATGTCAGAGATCCTTCTCACTGGGACCCCTGCCCATGCTGTCCCTCTCTAACTCTGTCCACCCACATTGGGCCCTTTTCCTTTATCTTCCATTCAAGGCAAACAACCTTGGTGTCATCTTCAACTCCACTCCCTCTTTCTCTCCTCACATCTTGGACGTCGCCAAGAAGTCCCACTACCAGCGGCTCCTCCTCAAAGCGATTATTCCCTTTCTCACTTTCCCCCAGAAGCTCGCTGTCTCCAGAGGCCTGTTTATCTCTAGGCTGGACAACAGCAACAACCTCTTTCTCAATCTGCCTTTCTCTATCCGCCCTCTGCAACTAATTCAGAACAGGGCTGCAAGACTTATCCTTGGCCTCAAGCCCAGGGATTGTATCACTGAAGCCCAGAAATCTCTCTGCTGGCTCCTAGTGGCTGCAAGGATCAATTTCAAGACCCTTTGCATTGTCCACAAGGCTTTCTGGGGTGGGGCCCCACACTATATCCAACACTCTCTTCCAAAATACTTTCCTTCTCGAGCCCTTCCTCCAGCTACCTCCAACTCTCTAAGGGTTAGATGCTTTTCCAGGTAAAGAGTGGGGGATAGATCTCTCTAATCTGCAGGTGCCGCCATCTTTAATGGCCTCCCTGCCCCTCTCAAACTTGAGCAGACCACCTGAAGTTCCGGAAGCAGCTCAAAACGTTCCTCTTCTCCTCTGCTTTCTCTCTCTCCCTCCCCTGCCCCCTGCTGAACTACCTGACCTACATGTCTGTTGTACCAACTGGTTGCTTGGCTACCCTCAGAGTCTCACTGAGTCCAGGCTCTTTCTTGATCAGAGACCCTTGCACTGCCTCTGCTCCTACCACGCACTTAGGGACTGTAACTGTAACACTACAGTTTCTTGTTCTCCTTGCACTACCCAGAGCCGCACTGCACTTACTCAGAGCAGTACTGCCCTTTCCCCCTCCCCTCTTCCTTGCACTTCCCCCCTCCCTTTCCCCTTGCATTCCTCGTTCTCACACTTGCACGATCTGAATGACACATGGCTTAGTAAGATTGATTGTCTTGTCGTCCTTCTGTCTACCCTCCCTTGTCTTGTCACACCTAGAAACACTTGTGTACAGGTGTGTTATAAATGACTTATAACATATCATATCATTTTATCACAGATGCCCAAAAAAATATACAATGCCGCAGTAAGAAACGGCTAGACTGGCAGTACCCAAATGCCAGTCTAGCCAGGTAATTACACTTAGCACGACTGCTTTATCAGAAATGCACAGTCAAAAAAAAAAGTCATACTAAACTGAGGAATGAGTAGACTGACTACAAAAAAAGGACTCTAGCCACTAATACCACATATCATGCCTGCTTAGCCTGGACTTGGACAACCATTATGACTTATCGCACAGTCCCGCCCCCCCACACAGAGTGCCCCACACAGAGGCAGAGTGCCTCAAACACAAGTACTGCCTCATACACAAGTGCAGAGAAGAGGAAGAATAGGGCTAGGAGTAATGACAATTACCAATAAGTAATTAAGGCATTAAGCACAAGTAGTGGTGAAACACCATTTAGTTGACTGGGCTTCAGCACTCCCCCCTGAAATGTTGGGCTATGTTGACTCAGCCTTGATGACCTTCAGAGAAGTTGCCAGACGGAACAGGACACAGATGTTAAACGGCACCTGGGTTTCACTGTTAACAAGGGCCCATCAATTACTAACGTAAAGCATTTAGTACCTATATTCAAATACCACATGTTTTAGGCAATTTAAATTGTTATGTGGGTTTAGTACCTGCATGCCAGGGGCGTGATTGGAAGGGTAGAGAGGGAACAGGAGACAGCTCATTCTCACAGCAGTTTATAAGTGCTATTTAATTTGTATTTATTTATATTTCTTTATTTTTGTATAACGCCTCCAACTCTGAGGCAACTGAGCGCTGTTCTTACATTTTATACATTTTTGCAATTAGAATTCAAATATATATGCACAAGGCACTACAGATTAGTGGTCGTACCAAAGAAATATACACAAGAAGGCACAGTAAAAGTCAGGAATATGTACAGCTAAATGTATAGACTATGCAATTTACAGTCATATATACAATGATGGCAGTAATGTTAAAGATCTTAAAGGAGAGAGTTAACTGCGTGTAACATTGAAGTTGCACTACAATAGTGTCATTAAAATGTGCAATGAAGTTAGATGTCCCAACACAAACAGGTTTGCCCCTCCCCCACCGCCCGTGAAGTTAGCACCTCTCCCAACATTTGAAGGATCAGCCCCCTCGAAATGTAGGTTTTGTTGAGTGCCTGAACACAGGAACCTCCCACCATTCACCATATACACACATGCACACCCAGCCATCCCTACATTTAAGTGAGCACTCTTTCACCATGCAGGCACACCCAGTGTGCACCCTTTGACCATACAGGTACACCCAAGCAGCCACCCATACATTTAATTGTATACCCTTTCACCATAGAGGCACACACACCCAGGCACCCACCCATACATTTAAATGTGCACCCTTTCACCATACTCTCACAAAGACAGCCACCTATACATTTAATTGTGCACCCTTTCACCATGCAGGCATACTCAGGCAGCCACACTAAGTGCGCACCCTTTCACTGTACTCACACACACGCACAGCCAGCCACCCACATATTTGTGTGCACCCTTTCACCATACACTCACACAGGCAGCCACCTTCACCATACTCTCACAAAGACAGCCACCTATACATTTAATTGTGCACCCTTTCACCATGCAGGCATACTCAGGCAGCCACACTAAGTGCGCACCCTTTCACTGTACTCACACGCACGCACAGCCAGCCACCCACATATTTGTGTGCACCCTTTCACCATACACTCACACAGGCAGCCACCTTCACCATACTCTCACAAAGACAGCCACCTATACATTTAATTGTGCACCCTTTCACCATGCAGGCATACTCAGGCAGCCACACTAAGTGCGCACCCTTTCACTGTACTCACACGCACGCACAGCCAGCCACCCACATATTTGTGTGCACCCTTTCACCATACACTCACACAGGCAGCCACTTACACATTTAAGTGTACACCCTTTCAAAATACACTAACACACACACATGTCATGGGGTTGAGGGAAGCCCTATTACTTCAAAAAGAAATTGTTTCTTTTTGAAGTCACTCTGCCTTCATAAAGAAATTATTTCCGTTAAGGACCAAAACATAATGGAAATAATGTCTTTATGAAGGCACAGTGACTTCAAAAATAAACTAGTTCTCTTTGAGGTCATAGGGCTCCGCACACCCTATGACATGGAGGCCTCTATACTGGGGTCTTCCATGTCATGTGGTGGGGGGAGCCCTCGGACTTCAAAAAGAAAGTTTCTTTTTGTAGACACTCTGCCTTCCTAAAAAAACATATTTCTATTAGAGAAATTATTTCTTTATGAATGTAGAGTGAATTCAAAAAGAAATATTAAAAAAAGGAATTTATTTTCCATTTTTTTTCTCCAAGTGGGGCCCCATCCCAGGACATGTTCTAGCGGGGCCCCCCACACCGCAGGGGGCTGCAGGGGCCCCCGTTACGCCAGAACAGGAATAAAGTTTTGATCAATGTCAGTGACTTTGTATCTTGCATTTTGATTGTGTACTGTGTTTGAATTGTGTTTACACTGAATTTTAGTAGCAGTGTGCCCTTATTAAAAGGAATGCTTGTTTACACACGTTATGCCCTTATAGTCTATGGAAAACGACATATTTCTGTTCCATAGCCACTCAGACTCACATTCAGTGCCTGGTTAAATCCAGTGGAGGCCTCTAGGCAGTAGAAATGTATGCCCCTTGCAAATTATCTCCTAATATGTTTTTAATTAAATTTTCTGCACTTCTTTATTTTGATCCATTGTCACGGGCCGAGCGGGGCCGCATTGGCCGGTGCCTACATGGCCTAATGGATAATCCGGCACTGATCAAATTCAAAGTATTGCTTTCTTTCTTTAGTGACCATAGTGTCGTTACTGGCATTAATAGACAGTAAATCCGAAAAAAGTCTGTATATATTATTAGCTTTTAACAATGCACCACATTGTTCTTTGCTATTCAGCCCAACTTTACAATCTTAGACATCAGGATTAGTCACAGCATGTGATTTACAGTGTTTCTATACGCACAGTGTTGATATGGTAGAAGTTGAACCTATCATTAATGGGACAATGACAGCTATTCATTAGCTGTTTACATTTAGAGCTTAATTCCAGATGCGCTTCCCATTAAGTTACACAATTATAATAAGAAATTATAAGAGGCAGGGTAATAGAGCACCGAGTCGTGGTAAATTATCCTTGACAATTAGAGGAGTCATACTTTGAGCAATTAAAAGGGTGATGATGAATGTTAATATAGTGCTTGATAGAGAATTTACTTGATTATGTTCTTGATTACGTTTTAGGTAATATATTGCTACAATACATCTACTGGCTCATCTATATTCACCACCATGGATTTATCAAAGCTAGTCAGAGAGAAGAAAAACTACCCAAACATGCATTCAAGTGTGCATTACAAAGAAAATAAGAATTGCAAGGGGACATATAATTAATAAAATCAAAATAATGTTTGGCACTGGGTCTTGTTGTTAAGGGGCTAGGGATTGGAAATTGTTTGTATGTTTCAAAATGGGACATCCATAAAATGTGAACCCTCTAGTTAAACCTGAATACACAATTATCAAATGGTGTTCTACTTCAGAGGCAATGAGTAAATACTTCCCCGCGCCTCACTCCGAAATATCCGTAATTAGCATAGATACACTGGACAAAATTAACAGAAAAAATAACGGAAAAAAAAAGTTGAGAAGCAAGCATGGTGTGTGTTAGGGAGAATTCTCAGAAATGGCTAATTTCCTTTACCTACTGAGTCCTTTTTCCGACTTGTACATGTGTTTTGCTGTGTGTGTTTAACATTTTTATGTTCATAGACTGTGGAGCCTCACCTACTCCACAGGCGTCATCTTTTTACTTCCCAACTCAGACTCCATTTTCTGGGACTGACTACTGTTTCCCAGAAAATGTAAAGTTGCCATTGACTTTATTAGTCTTTTTAAATCCACAGACCCAGTACAAACCATCTTACATGGAGTACTGGAAAGGGTTACTACTTATCCCTTTTTGTCTGTTTCTCTTGGAGCATTGTTTTGCTCCCTTTTCATCAAGACTTGGCTGGTGGCAGTGGTAACTACCCTATTGTTCCTACCGCATTATCTTAAATAACCTAGGTATTGTTTTAGGCTATCTTGGCAGCCTCGAACATAACCCGCTAGACCATATAAGTTTTTATACGGTTCCAGCTGGGTTTATTCACCATTTCTTTTTGAAAATGTCTTTCTCATGTTTTTCTCTGCGCGCCAAACCAAGTTTGGTTCCTTTGTTCACCGTCTCTTCACGGGCTTCTACACAGAAGCCCTCCTTAGTCGCCTGAAAGTCTGGGTAGGCAGAATGTGAGGGAGGGGTTTTAGGACCCCTGCCATGGGTTCCCTTGGTAACCTAAGTCACACTCGTGTTTAATTGGCTAGGTGACTGTCCGGCCAGTACAGCCACCCTGCTGTGTGATTGACAGCCAGGCTGTTTGAATGGAGAAAAACTGCATAAAAAGCAGGTCTCTGGGTCTGGAAAGGCAGAGCTGCCAATGGAATGAAATAACCGATGAGGAGCTGACGGAAGAGGACCCCTACCACGACTGAACCGCCCGGTGAAGCCCTGCTGCAGGTCCGAATCCTCGAACTCCAATGACAGAGAAGATCCTCCCGGAATCTCCTTCCCCCGAGCTGGTGAGACCAACCAGTTTGCCCAAACTGCAAGCCAGGACTCCTCCCTGGTCGAATTCGCTGTACAGAGCTACAGTGGGCCAGATAGCCAGGAAGGTCGGAACCTGCTTGGGTTTTAAGGAGCGCACCATTTATTCATTGCTTTGCTCTGCTGCTGTTTTCTTCCCTGGGCAGTGCAGGTACCTCCAGTCTTCCTACTTCTGGTCAATCTGACAGTCGCTTCAGGAACCGTGAGCCTGCAGGAACTGCCAGGAACGTCAGCCTCAGCTACAGCTTCTTCCCCATTTAAAGGTACTGTGCAAAAACGGTTGTTAGTTTCGTCCAGCCGCAGTGAACGTGTGTGAAACATTTCACCCAACTGAGGGCTTGTCCTTCTCTACTCTTTAAACTAACTTTTCTGATGACCAACTTTGTCCAGAACTCTTGCGAAAGACTTAACCGCGAACTACCCTGAACTGTGTGATCTTAAGCAAAAAACTTTTGTCCTATTGACTTTGGCCCTAAGCCTATTTGATTTGATTCCATCAATTTAGTTCATCTTTCTAGATTGCCCTGCTTACTTACCGTTTGGTGCTGCTCAATTTCTGCCTAACTTTGTCTTTCCCTCCCTTTTTAATTACTAGAGTGCCATTTTGCTCCCACTTCATTTTGTGAGCTTTACTTGTCTGGAAACTGTTGGGAGTGGTGTGGTGTATTCAGAGTGTGATTTTTCTGAACTGCTTTACCTTAGTGAAATGTTAGACAGCCTATGTGTAAATAAATGTATATTCTTTTACTCAGAAACCTTCAGTCAGTGGTTGTTTGAATCATAGTTATTGCTGTTCTTTGTGTAAATATTGATACTGCTCACTTGCTCTTGAGATAAGTCTGGCTGCTCAGCCATCGCTACCACTTTTACTGTGTAGTACGGGCTTGTGCCAAAGGTGCATTTGTACTGTCACTTGTAGTCTTAATTGTGTGTGGTGTTCCCAAAGGGTACTGCATGTAATTCTGCCTAACATTGTGCACATATTTACACTGTGATTACACTGATCATTACAACACTAAGGGTATTATTTATTTGACCTATAACAAGGTCTAGTTTACATTCCTACCGAGAATTAAAGATTCATAATCACACACAATCACTGTCTATAGAGAAAAAATCCTTTCCAAAACATATTTTATATGTGTAATCATTACATCAATCACCTCTAGCAGTAAAAGAGTTTTCTGTATCTCAATAAACCTTTCCCAACATCAGAGAATAAACCACTAATTCACTTACAACAGTTAAAGATCAGTCCCAAGTGTATGAATAGGAGCTGCAAAACAAGGCATTTTACATTAGATAATGCCTAAAAACTTAGAGTTATCTAGAGCTGTATCTACACAACAGTGTGTATAAATTTAATGACCACTGTAGTGTCAGCAACCTGAAAAGTCTAAACACTTTGTACTGATAACACACAATGCATAACTTTTAAAGGCACCTTAGCTAGAGGGTCCTTGTACAACATCTAAAACATGTACAGACACAAGTCAATATAAAGCAACATTTTTTAACACAGTCTATGTTAAAAATTCTGTACACAGATCTAAAACACATGAGACCAGCTCATGCTTTATCAAAGTCGACCGGTTTCATAACCATATCTTGCGCTGGTCATCTTCATCAGGACTTTATTTGTATAGGGTCTGAACTCCCTGTCTGGGATAGCTATCTTGATCCCGTACATGTGTTTTCTTATTCCGCACTCTAATAATGAGATCGCTGCTCACAAAGTCGGAGCGCTTATATGAAAAGCTTGTAAGGGCTAGGAGCTCCTGTTGCTCAACTGTCAAGTGTATTTGTGGGCGCTCCCTGGCGCTGTAAATAATGAATGCCGCACTATCAACTATGACGCTGACTTTTTAGGATCCGGCTTGCTTAGCGGATCGCTAAACAGTGTTCGGTCGCATCCTTTCAATGCCGGGAAGCCGTCATAGTTGATAGCGCGGCATTCAGCGATCTAATTATTAGAGTGCGGAATAAGAAAACACATTTACGGGATCAAGATAGCTATCCCAGACAGGGAGTTCAGACCCTATACAAATATATATTTGTGGAATTTCAGCAAATTTGGTGTAAATCCATCCAGTAGTTTCTTTTTAAAACAGCAAGATATGGTTATGAAACCGGTCGACTTTGATAAAGCATGAGCTGGTCTCATGTGTTTTAGATCTGTGTACAGAATTTTTTTACATAGACTGTGTTAAAAAATGTTGCTTTATATTGACTTGTGTCTGTACATGTTTTAGATGTTGTACAAGGACCCTCTAGCTAAGGTGACTTTAAAATGTATGCATTGTGTGTTATCAGTACAAAGTGTTTAGACTTTTCTGGTTGCTGACACTACAGTGGCCACTAAATTTATACACACTGTTGTGTAGATACAGCTCTAGATAACTCTACGTTTTTAGGCATTATCTAATGTAAAATGCCTTGTTTTGCAGCTCCTATTCATACACTTGGGACTGATCTTTAACTGTTGTAAGTGAATTAGTGGTTTATTCTCTGATGTTGGGAAAGATTTATTGAGATACAGAAAACTCTTTTACTGCTAGAGGTGATTGATGTAATGATTATACATATAAAATATGTTTTGAAAAGCCTTTTTTCTCTATAGACCGTGATTGTGTGTGATTACACTGATCATTATACAGTCATCTTTCATCTTTGAAGGCTAAGGTTGCTGAGCCTCAAGTATTAAAATGTGTTATTATGATGTATAAATATTCATTTAGTTTAGCCTTATAACCAGGAAATGTAACGGTTTCCAATCGGAAATGTACAGAACATCTTGAGGCCATTAGGAAAAAAAAACATGTTGAAAGAATGTAGAGGGTGTTGATGATTTACTTCTACCATTCATTCACTCCAGTGACACTTAATAATGGTCCTTTGTAAGTCACTATATCTATACATATTACACGGCCTGTGGTAGCGACCCTGTAGTTATGTTTAAGTTGCTCAGCCAATAGGAAGAGCACTTTTTGGGTGGCTTTAAAATTCGCCCCCCTGGACGAATCCTCACAAACCATTGCCCAGTCAGATTGATTCTGCAAAGTTTGGTGAGGTTTCGTCGAGGGGGAGCAAAGTTATAGGGGTCCCAAAGTGTGACATTTTTCCCATAGACGCAATGGAAAGAAATGTTGCTAACGCCTATTTCAGCAAATTTGGTGTACATCCATCCAGTAGTTTCTTTTTAAAACAGCCAAAAAGTAGGTCAAAATAAATTAGTGATATATGGGTTTGGTCTGCGGATTCACTTCAGTCTGTAAACTGTCCGGATGTTCGGGTGCAGCCCTGTGATGTTCGCGAACATCTCAGATGTTCAGGGGCATCCATGCCTATTTTTGAATTACAGGGTTGGTGAAAAGCAGTTTTTGGATGGCTTATAACTATGCTGCCAATGAATCATCATGTAATTCTGCAATATTATTCTAGTCCTGACCGTGAATGGTTCTGCAAAGATTGGTGCTGACTTGCCAAGAAGGCGCAAATGTAGAGGAGGGTCCCAAAATATTTGAAAGGCTTAACAATTGGGTGTCATTTGATGAATCTGCATAACAGTTTGCCAAATGATTTTTGACCCAGAATTGAATGGATTTGCAAAGTTTGGTGGGATTTTGTCAAGAGGGGTCAAAATAGAGAGGGAGGGGCTCAACATTTTTAGATGGATTATAACTTGTTGCCATTTGACGAATGTGCACACAAGTTTGCAAAAAGATCACCTTGAATGTATGTGCAAAGTCTTAATGGATTTTGTGGTATGGTAATGTTTATTTGTAAAGCGCCTACACACAAGGCAAGTGTTTCAAAACACTCAAGAAGGGAGAGAACAGGAGGGAAAAACAAATGTAATTCTGAGCCCTTGAATTTCTCAACGATACAGTCTGCACAGGCTGAGTAAGTGACTATAGTTCAGTTGACAGTATAGATAACAGCAAATAGGTCTGACATTGATTCTGCAGTTTTTCCAAGTGCATTTAGGCATCTCTATGCAAGGAAGGGAGACATAGAAGATAGATAGATGATCTTCAATGGCATGGTATGTTCAAATTGTGCAAGTGAACAAGTGCAGGGGGAAGTCTAAGTCCACCCAGTCAATAAGAAACTGGTGTAAGTGCTGAGAGATGCCACTCTCATTGTCATTGATCAAGTGCAGTAGTGATGAGACCAGTGCAGGCCCAGAGATAAGTATGGAACGACTGTCAAGGGTGCCGGGGACCTGTGAGACTCTGAGGGACACCCCGCGGCCAGTCAGAAAGCTGTGTGGAAAAGGAGGGAAAGAGGGATAGGGCAGAGAGAGCGGTTGGCAGGGTAGAGGGAGAGAGAAGGAAGAGGAGAAAAGGAATGTCTTAAGGAGTTTCAGGAACTTAAGGAGATCAGGCTCAAGATGGAGGGCGATAGGGAGGCTGTTCCAGAGGGAGGCCCCTGCTGAGGATAAAGATCTCCCTCCAAATCTCAGCTTGGAGAACCGTCTCACTCGCAGAAGGTTGGAGGTAGATGAGCGGAGGGCTCATAAAGGAGAGTATTTAGGTAGGAATTGTTGCAGATGGGTAGGTCCCAGGCCCCAGAAAGCCTTGTGGACAATGCAGAGGATCTTGATTTTGACCCTTGCACCACGGGGGGCCAGTGGAGGGATTTCAGTGCCAGAGAGATGCGGTCCTTGGGCTTGAGGCCAAGGATAAGTGTGACTGTTCTGTTCTGGATGAGTTGCAAAGGGTGCAAAGCAGAGGCAGGGAGGTGGAGAAAGAGGCTGTTGCAGTAGTCCAGCCTTGAGAGAACCAGGGCTCTGGAGACAGTGAGCTGCTAGGCAAGGTGAGAAAAGGAAGAGTACCCCTAAGGAGGTGCAGCTGGCAGTTGGATTTTTTGGAAATGTCTGAAATGTGAGTGGAAAAGGTGAGAGTGGAGAGAGTGGAGTCAAAGTTGACCCCAAGGATGTTTGCCTCGCACATGGGTGTAGATGCCAAGCCAAGGGATGCCGGCTAGGCTGAAGGTAGGAAAGCGGGTGCAGGAGTCCCAGTGCAAACAATCTCAGTCTTACTGGTGTGAAGGCAGAGGTTGTTTGCAGCACACCATGACTGAATTGTTGACAGAGAGTCAGATATGAGTGAGGTAGAGGAGGTGGCTGAGGGTAGCCTAAGGAGAGTTGCGTGTCATCCACATAATACTGGAAGTTAGAGGAGAAAGTGGCAATCACACATGCCAGGGCAGCCATGTAGACATTGAACAACCAGAGGTATTGGTTAGAACCCTGGCGACACCACAGGTAGAAAGATCTGGGATGGGAGTTCGGAAAGGAAGAAGGTTAACCTTGCCAGAGCCTGACATGTGATTCCCAGGGTGTCACGGAAACAAGCAGTCAAGGATGTTGTGGTTTAACTGTGATTCTCTCTCTCCCTTACCAGCATATGTAGCCACAAAATTGGCATATGAGCTAACCTCAATTATCACCACTTTTTTTTAATAAGTCTCTATTAACTGGGATTGTTCCGGAGAGCCTAAAGCTTTGCATTGTCTCACCCTTATTGAAAAACCCATCACTGGACATAGAAGTTCTGCAAAACTACCGTCCCATTGCAGGACTGCCATGGCCAGCAAACATTCTTGAGAATGTGGTCACTAATCAGCTCCAGGATTTTGTTGAACACAAATTACTATTGGACAAATTCCAATCAGGATTCCGACCAAAATAAATACGGAACTTAGACCACCCTCCTAGTAGTACAGAATGAACTGCTGAAGGCCGCGGATCAAGGGGAGCTCACACTCCTGGTAATGCTGTACTTGTCTGGGGCCTTTGATACAGTTAATCATGAAATCCTCCTGGAATGACTACAGTAGGTAGGAAGAGTCTTTAATTCAGCATTGAAATGGTTCAGGTCTTTTCTGACTAATTGTCAGGAGTGTGTGAGACTGGGGGAGTTCCTGTCGGACATCATCTGTCTGAGCTGTGGAGTCCCGCAGGGATCCCCCCTGTTGCCATTGCTGTTTAATCTATATATCCAACCTCTTCTGGAAATTTTAAGATGTTATGGGTTGGATTTCCATTCATATGCTGACGATACCCAGATATTTGTAAGACTCACCAACTTTCAGGAAGCATTTAGAAAACGGGGCAATGTGTGACAGAAGTGAGCAGCTGGATGTCGAAGAACTATCTACAGCTTAATGCTGCCAAGACCGAATTTATATTATTTGGACCTAAGCACCTGTTGACGGCTGCTGAGAAATTGCCTGTTCCAACATTGCTGGGCAAAAGTTTAAAATTTCGTATCAAAAATCAAAAATCTGGGATTTATGTGGCAAGAAGATATTGGCAGTGAAACACAGGTGGGAGCAAAGACTAAAGCAGTCCATTTTGTCCTGAGAATGTTACTTCAAGCACTTCCCTACATTCCTTAAGAGGTGTATGCCTCAATGGTAGGGGCGTTAACCAGTGCCCATCTTGACTACTGCAATATTCAATTGCTGGGCATCCCTTCCAAACAGCTTCAGCGACTCCAGAGAGCACAGAATGCGGCTGTCAGACTGATATTTAAATTAAATAAATCCACTCATGTGTCCCCATACCGTTGAGAGCTACATTGGCTTTCAATTGCCGACCACATTAAATTCAAGAAAGCCTGCATTATTTTTAAATGCATAAATGGTATTGCTCCTCTGTACCTAAGAGAGCTAATTCGGTGTCCAATTAAAGTTACGAAATCAAAAGGATCGAATGCCAAAGGTGAGAGTGCATTCGAACGAAAACAAAAGGATCACATTTTTTTTTTAAATGTATTTTTTTATTTGATTTAGTATAGGTAAAAAAAGGTCTTTTTACATCAAAAAATAAAAAATAAAAATAAAAATTCAATCCATTTTTTTGGTCGAATTGACTCGACCCTTTTGTCATTCGACCCTTTTGAGTCAAAACTTTAACCTATAGCCAGCTAATTCAGCCATATCACCCAATGAGACAACTACGCTCTAGCGACAGTCACCTCCTGATCATTCCTCATTCAGTTCATACATCTCGAGGTGAAAGAAGATTCTCTGTTTTTGGTCCCAGGTTGTGGAATTCCCTACCCTTACAACTTAGGACCATGAGTTCTCTCTTGCAATTCCGCTGAGCACTGAAAACATTTCTCTTCAGGTAGATGGCCCCCTTTTTTTGGGGGGGCCTAGTTTTGATCCATGTCATCTGACTCTACTGATGTCATCTGCTCCAATATACAATCAAGTTTGTCATGCGCGCGTTACAAATACAAAAAATCAAATGAAATCAACCATGTCAAAGGCAGAGCAGAGGTCAAGAACAATGAGGACAGAGGGTGTGTTAGTGTCATGATTTGAGAGCAGGTATTCACAGGTGTTCAGAAGAGCAGTTTCCATGCCTCTGGATGCTCTAAAGCCAGACTGATGGCCGTGGAGGCAACCAGCAGATTCAGTGTGGAGGGTGAGCTGAGAGATAGCCAGCTTCTCCAGGAGCTTGCCCAGGAAAGGGGTGATAGAGATGGGGTGGTAGTTTGCCGGAATGGAGGGGCCAGCAGAGTGCTTCTTAAGCAGACGGTGCACAAGGGAGTGCTTAAGAGTAGTTGGGAAAACTCCAGTGGCAAAATAGAGATTGCAGTGATCAGCCAAGGCCGGAGCGAGAGAGTCACTGTTGTCCGTAATGGTTTTGGAGGGGCAGGGGGCCAACTGTTTGTATGAGGCCTTCATAAACAGGACTTGTCTGGCGACCTCATCAGTGGGCTAAAATATATGACTATTTTATGTACGTACATTTTGACACTTTTCGAAAAATAAAACATGGACAGATTTGTAGCAAACTCGTGCAAGGAGCATTGCCAAGTACCTGAAAGCATGGTTTTGAAATTGTGTTTGTGTTTTATTTTTTGAAAAGTGTCATAATGTAGGTACAACACATAGTGATATACCTTTGGTTACTGAGGTATAGCCTGTGGCCATGGGAAGTGGCCAGATTGTCCGGGTCATGGCCAAAGATCATGACCAGGACAATCTGGCTACTGGCCATGACCAGAAGGGACAGGCAATGGGGTTAAGGTGGGCATGGCCACCAGGGACCGGCTATGTGGTAAAGATTTTCAAAATCAGTGTAAGTTTAAATGGGAAAACAAATTCTGCTTGTGGCTACAGCTCGAAGTGCTGGGCAGGATTGCAGCAAACATTTGCGATGAGCATCAGCAAGGACATTAAAGCATGGTTTTGCAAATCTGTCCTTTGTTTTATTTTTTCTAAAGGGTCAATATGTAAGTACAAAAAATGGTGATACAACTTTGGTGCCTGTGCAAAGGGCCTGGCCCTGGGCAAGGACAAATGTGTACTCTGATTTTCTTATTGGGGCATGCGGCATGGCCAAAGTCCTAAGCTTGAATGTTAAAAGAAACTGTGTTTGCGGCTGCAGAGCATAGTGCTGGATGGGATTGCAGCAGATTTGCATTAAGAGCACATGCAAGGATATGAAAGCATACTTTTGCAAATCTGTCTTGTGTTTTACTTTTTGGAAAGTGTCCAAAAGTAAGTACAACAATAGTGATATAACTTTGGTGCCTGGGCATTGAGCCTGGCTCTCAGCAAGGACACATGTCTACACTGATTTGCCCATTGGGGAATGCAGCATGGCAGAAGCCCATTCCCTATGGATTGTGGAAACTGGCCATGACTGAATGCCATGGGCACCGGCCATTGGTCACATTATTAGCGTATAGTGAACACTGAACTAGGATGCAGGATAGGTGCAGTCGATAACAGGGGTGGTTTGGTGGGGCTGGGGTCATTTTCGAGCATCATGCCCAAGACAATTGTACCATGACTTGCATCCCCAGCATACTCTGCTGATAATGACAAACATCAGTATGCTTTGCAAAAATATGTTTGTGAAAGGAGGTTTACAGTTCTTTCATATATGGTAAAAGAGGAATTATTAAAAAGTGTATAACGTGATGTTACATCATGAAACATGTTAACTCATAAAAACCTATGAAATTCAGTGAAAAAACTTTGTTAAAGGGACGTTATGGTTAAGTTGCACTAATAAAAACCCATGAAATTCACGGAAAAACGTTGTTAAAGGGACTTTATGGTTAAGTTGCACTAACAAAAACCTATGAAGTTCAATGGAAAAACTTTGTTAAAGATATATTATGGTTACAAGTAAACCCAAAAAACCCTTGAAATTCGCCAGTTATGGTAAGCTAAGCAACCATAACTCCTGCCACCTTCGTGCACTGCTAAGACTAACACTCAGGACATCAAAGATGACATCACAAATGTCATTGATGACTTCACCAATGACATCACATATGAAATTAACTTTGATAAAAAGTCTCTAAAAGGGGTTGTGTTTATAATCTTAGTAAGTAACAAAATGTCAGAGGTGATCGGAGACCTATCATGAACTACTGATTGTATCAAAGAATGTACTCATCTAAACAAAACATGATATTGGAGTGTTGTTGTTAATACAGGAACCTAATTATACATACACACTGTACAATATTTTTAATAAGGTCATTTTGGATAGTAAAATATTGAAGGCTACCTCATGAAAGCTTTCTGAAAGATGACCACGGAATAAAAGGATAATAGCTAATAATTCAAGACTTACTAAATACTTGATTACTATAAAGAATATATATGAAGACCCACCATTAATAGAAATCTGAGCCGCATACAGGGAAACTTCATTAAGGAGGAAAGAAACAACACCACCAAAAAATTATGGTGCACTAGACTTTATAATAAAGTACACACATGAATTGTGTGTTTGAGGCTTGGTTATTTTTCCATGTATGCGCACCATGAATTGAGGCCAAATGCTAAGTAAATTGCCTTGACAGATTCACACCAAGGTTAATGTCTTCATATAACACTGTTTGATTTAAAAAATTGTCTCTACAATTGAACAAAACCACGTGGCCTAGATATGTCAGTGAACAAAAAGAAGTGCCCAGATATGTGATGTCATCAATGACATTTGTGATGTCATCTTTGATGTTCTGGGTGTTAGTCTTAGAAGTGCATAGAGGTGCCACGAATTATGATTGCTTACCATAACTGGCCAATTTCAAGGGTTTTTCCGTTTTACTTGTTACCATAATGTCTCTTTAACAACGTTTTTTCATTAAATTGCATGGTTTTTTGTTAGTGCAACTTAATCATAACATCCCTTTTTTTCAGTGAATAAATATATATGTAAAGAAAAGCACTTAAGTTGCAGGGATGTTACAGTGAGAACGTAACACAACAAAACCCCTGAAATTCAGTTAAAGCCTATTAACTTCGCGCCCACTTTTATGCAGCCTATGACCACAATGATGACATCACAGATCACATCACTGATGACATCACTAATTACATTACAACACAACAGTAACTGGCATTAGTATTTTAAAACATTAACAGGCTACCAATGATAGATTTTGGCCTTTACCAGTAGATACATCTTTCAACCATGCCCACTGTATATTATATAGACTGATCAGGCACTAGCTATGGACTTATAATACTGGACAATCTTTGGCTGTGCCTCCTATATATTCTAACATATTAATGGGCCACTAGCCATGGCCTTTGTACATCTTTTGGCCAGGATCACTGTATTTTTTAAAACAATAAATAGCGACCTTTGGCCGTGCCCACTGTATATTATATACACTAACCAGTCACTAGCCATGGTCTTCAACACAATACTAGCCAGTGGCCAACACCTTTGGCTGTGCCGACTGTATAGTCTAACATATTAATGGTCATTAGCTATGGCCTTTAGCCATGGCAACTGACTACAGCTTTCAATGTTGCCCACTGTATATTTTAAAGCAGTGATGGGCTACTAATCATGGCGTTTAACCATGCACATTGTTTTTGTTACACTAACCAACCCCTAGCTATGGCCTTTGGTGCTGTCCAGTGACCCGAGCCTTTGTCATGGCCAGGTCCATGACCTAAATTGTTATTAAGGTAATCAATCTTTTCGTGAGCTAACTTATAAATGATGTGATGTCTAATTCTATTATTGGTGTAATCAGTTATATTCAATGTAATTAGTGTTGTCTTCAGTGATGGCATCAGTGATGTGATATGTAATGCCATCAGTGTTCTCATACAATATGTAATTAGTGATGTCATCAGTGATGTGATCTGTGGGGCACAAAGTTAAGGTGGTTTTAGCTGATTTTCAGGGGTTTTGTAATTGACTTCAAATAATCATTGGGTATTGGGAAAAGAAAATCCTTAGTGGATAAAAAAAAAAGAAATCACCTACATTTTATAGAATGTTCATGTTACAGAGTACATGAGTGTAGTAGCATTGATCTATGTTGTGAGTGTAGGTGTGATAGGACATTTGTTCGAAGTGTGTTGTAAGTAAGGATATGTTTAAAGTAGTTAGATACCCATTGCCGTATTCTAGCTATATTGGATTTTAGATGAAGTATTGGAGTTAAAATAAGTGTTATGGCATGTTTAAAGTGTATTAGAATGAAAGGAATGTTAAAATTAGTTAAATACCCGTCAGCATATTCTAACTCTTTGGATATTAAAATTATTATGTGGGTATTTTGGATGCAGCTAGATACCCGTTGGTGCATTCTAACTGTTTGTTGTACTATAGTTTAGTGAGCAAATTTGGATTCAAGGAATATTAAATAGGGATTTGTTAAATGTGCTGGTAACCTAGGTCTTGGAGTAAAGGATGTGTTATTACATTCGATCCTACCACCTGTTCTTTTAACATATGCAGTATAGTGGCCTGAAGTGGTTGTGGCACCAGTGTGGTAGATTATGCCTACTGTTGTGAAGGTTTTCTTGCCAAGATATGCCTGCCCATGTGTAAAGCTAGTCAATTTACTGTTATTTTCGGTGCTATCTGCATTGTACCTTACAAGCATTAGTATGACATATTGGCCATGTGAGTTTATTTGTATGCTGGAATGATTATATGAATTGCAAAATGGCATAATATGCTATGATTTGCATTTTGGAGAAGCTGCAGAAAGGGTTACAATTTGGTATGGATGCATGCACAAATCTTTCATTAGGAATGTGCTCTTGTGAAATGTGGTTGCAGGGGGTGCATGTATGTTTCCACATGTATGAAATCTGGAATATTTTATTTATAGGGATGTTTGGTTGGTTTCTAGTACTTGTAGTAAGTAGATTAGGAATGCTTGTGGATCTTCCTGTGTGTTTTAAGTTAATGTTACCATTACAACACAGTAGTCTAATTCTTGCCTTATACATGAAACAGTGTTGTCAGGAGTATTTGTGACTCTTCTATGACTGATGAGCATGTGTAAACACAACTGGTTGGAAGCCATTTAAGTAAATGTTGTGTAGAGATGGTGTCAATTGGAAGACAAGTTTGATTGCTACCTTTGCATAGCAGGTTACTTCACTTGTGTTTATGAATTTAAATGGAACATAAAGTTCTGCTTTTGTATCTTTTGATGGACATGCAGTTTTTTGCTAAAAGAGATTTTGCTGAGAAATCTTGCATATGTTCTCCTTGTATTACTTTTCTTTTTAAAGCTTTCTTTTTTCAGGTACTGGGTACATAGCTAGGTGGGGGTGTACAGTGCACGTAGTTGGTTGTATTCTAGAATGCAAGGAATGTCAGCGTTGACTTTGTTTGCATCAAAGTTAACTACCTACCTCATACATTCTTTGAAGACAGTGCTGACAATGTCAATTAATGTGTGATCTAGGAATAGACCTTGCAATATTTGTGAATAGTGACAGCATATGCAAGGGGTAGAGAGAATTGTTCTCTGCATACATGCATTTCTTTGAAAAGAAGGAAACATGATATTGTGCAGCCTATTTTCTTTGCAAGTTTGTTAAAGTGGATATTAACAAACTGAATGCTGTTCTCATATGGATATGTTTGGAAGCCAAGGTTACGTTTCATGATTATTCTGCAGTTTAGACACATAGCTAATACTTTTTCTAATTCAGCTATGTTAGAGATACCTTTTTCTAAGATATTTAGTTGTGCTGTTGCTTGTTGACACATAGGGAGATGTCACACATTTCAAAATCTCCGGTAATGCAATCAACAAAAATTACAGCAATTAATGTGCTACCTATCTTGCCCACCAAAAGTCTAAACTAGCCCTCATGTATTACTACCCCTAGAGTGTGCTGGTGAGCCACTTACCTAGGGTGAGGGGATAGTAAAATAAGATTGCCCTAACACTGGACTATTGCAGTAAGTGCATAATGGCTTAAAAAACACATGTCATAATATATACAGCATGTGTATGCTGCTTGGCAAATGAAGTGGTATCAATGTTATTTGTCTTCTATGTCAAGCAGGACTTTAATCTAAAATATGTTACCGGGCTTCATGGACCTAGTACAGAATGCCAATAACAAGTGACAGGGCTTTCTTGGATATAGAACCCCTAACACTAACACTAAAACAGAGTTCAATATTGTTCAGTTCTCAGTGTAGTGTTGATTGGAATAATCCACAAATCATCCCTTCTGTCTGTCATGAGGGGGTAAATCTTCGGCCTATTGTCTAGGTTTCTTGGTAGATTCCTTTTTTCTTACTCCACAATGGGCCTACTGGTTTCAGTGGTACGGGTGTGTGGAGTGAAGTCTGCTGCCTCTCGTCTGCTTGCAAAACTGTTTTGCAAGCAGACGCAAGGCTGCGCGAGGAAGCTTCTTTTACTATCCACTCACCCTAGATAAGCAGCTCACCCGCGCACTCTAGGGGTAGTAATACATGAGGGCTAGTTTAGACTGTCGGAGGGCAAGATAGGTAGGACTCAGACATTAATTGTTGTTGTAATTTTTGTTGATTGCAATACCTGAGATTTTGAAATGTGTGACAATACTGGATAGGGTATGTCCCAGGTGCAGTACCCGACGTGGTCCAACACATGTGTGTTTGACACATAGGGAGTTTAATGCTGTGCACTTCAAGTTTGTCTCTGTAGCTGATATGACTATCGGTCAAATTTCTTTTTTCAACAATGTTTCATTGAATTGACTACAGCTTTCAAGGGTTGGCATTAAGGGCATGCATTTTATATTTTGTTGAGTTAATTATTCCATGACATCAGGTGCATATGTGTTTTTCCCAAATAATTCATGGATTAGTCTAGTTTTTAAGATGGATTTTGCATCTTTGGTAAATAGACCAGTTCTAATGCTTTGTAAAATGTAAGCATAGGTGAGATCTGACGTATATTTTGAGTTAGTTCTCTTTAGTGAAAATGTTGCAGAGATTTACATTTCCAATGCTGCCGAGTGTGTTACAAGATTGTTTGTGCCATAATGTTTCAAAAATAGGTTCACCTTTTACTGGTGTTAACTGTAGGAGATCTCTGAAAACAATGAAGTGTTTTGCTCCAAACAGTTCTTCGTGGTCAGATTTTAGGATTTATTGGATTCTGAGATGACCTAAAGCCAACGTGAGGTTGGAAACCATGCTACTTCAACTATCAGGAGCGCTTTCATTTGTTTCAGAATTCTGCATATTTCAGTAGCAGCTTCTGCTGATAAATTGTAGTATTCTAATTTGTTTTGATGTTCTACTGGGAGGAGAAAAAGTAGGTGTAAAACTGCACCTCCCATGTTTGTTTGCTTATTTGGTAATGCACACCAAAACCTTAGGTTATGTTATGTTATTTTTGCATTTATATAGCGCCTTATATACCATTGGTATGGTCTGAAGGCGCTGGTAGGTGGAACGCCCTTGGGAACCGAAGTTCAGGTCAGTAGAGAGAGTAGAGGGAGTCCAAAAGTGCGTGTGCGCACCAGGTATGTGTGCAGCTGGTGCGGAAATCGAGTGGTAGCTGCTTCTTAGCTGTAGGTCTGGTGGTTGAGAGGTCAGGAGTATGTGTTCGCTCTGGTCGGTTTTACCCAGAACGAGTGTGGCTGCGTTAGGCCTGAGGAGAACGCCTGGCTGGGGGGGTGAAACCAGCAATGATTACTTAGAGTGATGTGGAGTAAGCGGGAGATGTAGATATGAGAAGTTATACCGAATGGTGTTATAGTATCTCTGTGTTCTAGATGATTGGTGGTGTAAGGGGGAGAATAAGCGTGGGGTGTGGTATGATGTATGTTTTCAAATGTTTCCTTCATTCCAAAGCATTTTAAGTATCGTCCGTTGCACATATTCGTCCGTTCCTCATACTCGTCCGCTCCACACATTCATCCAGTCATTATCATCGTCTAGTTGACACCCTCGTCCAGTCCGCACATTCGTCCAGTCCGCACACTCATCCAGTCCACACACTCGTCCAGTCTGCACACTTTCTTTGTTGCGATTGGTGTGAGAGAGAGGGTAGAGGGTTCAGAGGGGGAGACGGAGGCAGCTTCGGTTCTCGCTAGGGCTAGGCGCGCAGTTTTTAGGGAGGGGAAAGGGTGCAGTCGGTGGGGAAGGTGGCAGGGGTATGATGGCAAGGCGGGGGGTGGGTGATTGCAGGGTGGGGTGTGGTAGTGGGGGGAGCGGGCATGGGCAGTGCTGGTGGGTCGGCAGTGGGGTTCAGGAGATGAGTGGTCTTGGGGTGGTTGGCACGCCATCGTGCCCCCCTGGCTTGGTGTTTGGTGAGGGTGCTGGCAGGGATTGCGGAGGATGGTGGGTTGTCTTGGGAGGGGGGGGGAAGGAGGGCAGATCGGAGGATGGAGGGGGTCCATGGGAGTCGTTTCTGACGGGCACTGGTGGAGTTGGTGCGCTCATGATTGGTGTGAGCTTTGGGTTGATTTAGGAGGGTTTTCTGATTGTGTGTCATGATGCCCGCTCCCGGGGAACCGGTTCAAGCCCTGCGTCCCCGAAAGCAGACATCCAGTCCCCAAGGAAAGACCCAGCAACCCCATATAGGAGCCCTTTGGACAGTGTCCTGGCGCCATGGCGCCAGGCTCATAAAAGACATCAGTCCTGGCGCCATAGGCGCCAGGCTCATTATGGGAGTGCTTGGGTGCACTTACCTGATGCAGACCATGCTGCAGGATCCCGGCCTCCTTGAGGCCTGAAAGGAACTACTTTACCTGTGGGACTAATTTACCATCCGGGCGTGGTCGGGGAAGGATACATACCTGATTGGAGGAAGGATACATACCTGGAACTTCTTCCAAGGCTATTTAAACCCCACCCGAACAGCCACACGTGCTTCGCGTTGTTCTGCATCTAGCAGCTGGACGCTCACCGTGTCTGCTCCTGCATCCTGACTTCTGCCACGGCTGCCAGCATCCTAGATCACCTGCAAAGGAAGAGAAGAAGAGAACAGAAGAAGGAAAAGTCCTTACCTGCTAAAGCCGCATCCCGGAGACATCTCGCCGACAATCCTGAAAAAGAAGACTTTTATTTAAAAGCTCATAGCGTCGATCGCTGCAGCGCCGCATTCCATTCACCTTTACAGGGCGCCTCCATGTTCAGCAGCGATCATCCGGATTCGCAGTCACGCCCCAGCGCCTAGGGAAAAAAAGGCAAGAACAAAAGGTGAGAGAGAGAAGGGAATAAGGAAAGCTAAATCTCCATGTTTAGACTTACCTGTTGATTCATTCCCTCTTCATTTCGGGTCCGCTCCACATCCTGGCATTTCCGGACCCCGGCCCCTAAGGGGAAAAAAGGACATCAGCGTTAATGAGCGAATGAAAAGACATTACCAAAAAACGCTCATTAAAGACTTACCTGATTTCTACAAGGATTTCACCTCTCATCTCGGGTCGGTGCCTGTTCCCCGGCATTCCGTACCCCGGCCCATATGGGGAAAAAGACACTGGCATTAGTACATTAATGCATGGACACAAGTGGAACCTCTTATCAAAAAACTTACCTGGAAGCCAAGCAAGTTTGGTTCTCACCAATCCGGAAATCCAGTGAAGTAACTGGATACCAACGCGCCCCTTCATCAGAAGCAGGATGGAGAGCTCGTCCTTCCAGACCCTAAGGTGAGACGCTACGGGGAATCACAGAAGGGTTTCGAGGAGGGTGAGAGGGGAAAGTGGGGGGGCCGATTGCATTACCCCGCAGACAGTTAATCCCCTATTTTCACCTACAGAAGGATACTTCTGTGAGCCAGACAAGCCAGATTTGGGGGCCCGGTCCAGTCCGTCTTCCGAACCCTGCGCATCACCTTAGAAGAGGTCACAGCAGTGCAAACCAGGCCAGTGCCTCCGTGGGAGCCAGGTGAGCATTACATTGTGGTTCTAGGGTCGGTGACTCACACTTATAGGTACACTTCTGGGCTCAACTAGTCAAGGACTAATTGGTGCTTCTAAGCAGTTGGGTATACTTCTAAGTGCAACTTGGTACGGTTCTAAATGCAATTGGGTACACTTTCTAAATGCAGTTGGGTATACTACTGAGTTGAGCAACTTTTCAGAGACGCTAATGGGCGCAACCTCAAATGTAGTTGGGTATACTTCTAAATGCAGGTGGGAACAGTCCTAAATTCAACTTTCTCAGAGAGGCTATTGGGTGCAATTTCTAAATGCAATTGGGTACACTTCTAAATGTTGGTGGAAACAATTCTAAATTCAACTTTCTCAGAGAGGGTGCAGGGTACAGTTCTAGATGCAGGTAGGAACAGTTCTTAATTCAACTTTCTCAGAGAGGCTAATTGGGCGCAGCTTCTAAATAAAATTGGGTATAATTCTAATGCAGGTGGGAACAATTCTGAATTCAACTTTCACAGAGAGGGTGCAGGGTACAGTTCTAGATCCAGGTGGGAACAGTTCTTAATTCAACTTTCTCAGAGAGGCAATTGGGCGCAGCTTCTAAATAAAATGGAATATTTCTAATGCAGGTGGGAACAATTCCGAATTCAACTTTCACAGAGAGGGTGCAGGGTACAGTTCTAGATGCAGGTAGGAACAGTTCCTAATTCAACTTTATCGGAGAGGCTAATTGGGCGCAGCTTCTAAATAAAATTGGGTATAATTCTAATGCAGGTGGGAACAATTCTGAATTCAACTTTCACAGAGAGGGTGCAGAGTACAGTTCTAGATGCAGGTGGGAACAGTTCTTAATTCAACTTTCTCAGAGAGGCAATTGGGCGCAGCTTCTAAATAAAATGGAATATTTCTAATGCAGGTGGGAACAATTCTGAATTCAACTTTCACAGAGAGGCTATTGGGTGCAACCTTCAAGTGCAACTGGGTACACTTCTAAAACGCTGTTGGGAACAATTCTGAATTCAACTTTCACAGAGAGGCTATTGGGTGCAACTTTCAAGTGTAACTCGGTACACTTCTAAAATGCTGTTGGGTACACTTCTAAATGCAGGTGGGAACAGTTCTAAATTCAACTTTCAGATAAACTATTGGGTGCAGCTTCTAAATGCAATTGGGTACACTTCTAAAATGCCGTTGGATACACTTCTAATTGCAAGAGGGAACAATTCTAATTCAACTTTCTCAGAGAGGCTATTGGGCGTAACTTCTAAATAAGATTGGGTATACTTCTAATGCAGGTGGGATCAATTCTAAAATCAAATTTCACAGAGAGGCTATTCGGTGCAACTTTCAGGTGCAACTGGGTACATTTCTAAATGCAAGTGGGAACAGTTCTAAATTCAGCTTTCACAGAGAGGCTATTGGGTGCAGCTTCTGAATGCAATTGGGTACACTTCTAGGTGCAGGTGAGAACAGTTCTAATGCGGGTGGTAACAGATCTAAATTCAAATTTCACAGGGAGGCAATCGGGCGCAGCCTCCAAATGCAACTGAGTACACTACTAAAAGCAATTGGGTACACTTCTAAATGCAGGTGGGAACAATTCTGATACAAGTGGGGACAATTCTAAATTCCACTTTCACAGAGAGGCTAATTGGGGGCAGCTTCTAAATGCAAACAATTCTAATGTATCTTTCTCAGAGGGCTATCCGGCGTACTTCTAAATGCGATTGGGAACAGTTCTAGATTCAATTTTCATAGAGAGGTTGTTAGAGATTCCATCTAAGTGTGGCGTATGCTAGCAATCATTAGTTGACGTTATACTGCGGGCCATTGAAATGTAGGTTAGAGTGGGCAGGCTATTTACCAGAGAGGCTATTGGGCACACGTCTAAATGCAACTTTCACAGCGAGGCTATTGGGCACATTTCTAAATTCAATTTTCCTCAGAGAGGCTACTGGGCGCACTATGAAAATCAATTTTCCAGAGAGGCTATTGGGTACACTTCTAAATGCAACTCTCGCAGAGGCTATTGGGTACACTTCTAAATGCAACTTTCCAGAGTGTCTATTGGGCACACTTCTAAATGCAACTTTCACAGAGAGGCTATTGGGCACATTTCTAAATTCACAGAGAGGCTGTAGGGCGCACTTTCTAAATGCAACTTGCACATGCTAACATTCACAATTCCATCTAGATGCGACGCAGGCCAATATTCACAATTCCATCTAAGAGTGGACATGCTAACATTCACAATTCCATCTAAGAGTGGACATGCTAACATTCACAATTCCATCCAAGAGTGGGCATGCTAACATTCACAATTCCATCTAAGAGTGGACATGGTAACATTCACAATTCCATCCAAGAGTGGACATGCTAACATTCACAATTCCATCTAAGAGTGGACATGCTAACATTCACAATTCCATCTTAGAGTGGACATGCTAGTATTATGGCACTCTATGTTATTGGTAGGTAAGATAGATTGGCGGGGGTTTTCTGGAGTAGAGTGATTGCTCTACTCCCCACCCATGCCACACTCACGGTTTTTGTTGGTGTTTGTTGGCTTCCTTGGCGTCCCCTGCGGACACCTGCTGACACATCCTGGAGCCGCCTCTGTAGGAGCCGCCCTTTGCCTTGGGGCCCTTTCGCCACAGGGGCTGCCGGGCAGAGGGCTGCCCTGGGAAAGTCGGGGATAAAGGGGAGGTGGACGAATCAGGGCCAGGGGAGGACAAAGGGGGCGGGACTAAGGGAGGAAAGCTGCCGTGCAGAAGGGAGGCAGCAAGGGCCTCCTAGCCCCAAAATGGTGGCATGGGGGGGCAGGGGCAACACGACCGCACACGCTTACCTGGGCCAGGATGGAAATGGCCGGGAAGGAGCGGGGAGAGGGGGACGCAAAGAGGGTACAGGGGCCTGGGGGCACAGAAAATACTTTGTGGGGGGGCATCTGGGGTCGGCTTGCCCAGCGCAGCACTCACCTGCTTCCTGATGGTAAAGGAAGCAGGGAGGCTACCGCAGGTCGCTAGACCCGAGACCACAGGCCCAGTTAGCCAATGGGGAACGGGGGCCGGGATGGGAGGCGGGAGCAGGGTGATCCAGGAAGGACAGGGAGAGGGGGACGCAAAGAGGGTACAGGGTCCTGGGGGGTAGTTGGGCGCAGCAGTTTACAAGTATGCATCAAGCTTAGTTACAACATTGTAAAGGTACACAAATGACATATGGGAGTGCCAAGGGAATGATAAACATACAATGGGTGTCGGTACAGACAGCTATTGTCATAGCTAGCTTAGGAGAAAATAGGGTGGTTTGGAAATCATGTAGCCATATGGGTACTTCAGAAAAACAGGCAAACATTAATTGTCATTAGTGCAAAGCCAATTTAAATTGTTACGTCTGAATCTAAGGTAAGGCTGTTCCATTCTGAGGGCTAACAGGAGGGCATTGCAGGATAAAGCCGCTCTGACTGGGAAACTGGATCCACCGGATTTAGCGAGTTTAAATCTAGGGACTTCTAGACAGTGCAAATTGGATGATCTAGTCGGGCGGGTGGACGCTCTTCTGATCATTCTGTCTGAGAGATAGGGGGTGCTGCATTGTTCAGGCAATTAAAGGTAAGGGAGACAGTTTTAAGATGGATCCGATTGCTGATTTTTAGCCAGTGATGGTTTCTTCTGATTTTGGAGATGTGCTCTCTGCTAGGAATGTTTCAGGCATTATTTGTAGTGTTTGCATTTATCTATGATTAGCCCCATATGGCGCGTTACAGTAGTTACAGTAGTCCAGTTTGGACATTATTAGTGCATTGGCAAGTGTGATGCAGTTGGCTTTGGAGAGGAAAGGTCTACAGGCCCTAATAGGTTTGCACGTGTAGGCAGTTGAGGATGCCATGGCACTTGTTTTTTTAGTGATAGGGTGGAATCAAGGTAAAATCCTAGTGTTTTTACCTCGGTTACTGCTTTGATTACATTGCCATCAATATTGAATGAGGCATAGCTAGGGCTAAGTTTTATTTAGGTTGGTGCCCGAGCCCAGAATCAGTATCGCTGTTATATCATCATTCAGGCAGAGGGTATGTGAAGCCATCCATGCCTGAATGAGGTGGTATATCTTATTTACCAAGGCCATGTCCACGTCAAAATTGCCTGAAAGGGGTATCAGGATCTGGGTGTCGTTTGCATAGTTAGTGTAGGTGACACCCAGTCTGTCCAATATGTTGAAGAGAGGCTTGGTAACGATGTTATACATAGTCAGTGATACACATGATCCTGTGGAACACCACAGGTGATTTGGATTCAGTCTGTGGATGCTGATGGGGAGAAGACTCTCATCGTACGGTTGGCTAGGAAGGATTGTACCCAGATGATGGCATCACTCGAGACGCAGTGTTATGCAAACATCTGGGTGGCGGACACCAGGTGTTTGCATAACACTGCATGATCCACCAGGTCGAAAGCCGCCGATAGGTCGAAGAGGAGTAGCATAGCTGTTTTACCTTTATCCTTCAGCTCATCAATTTGAGTCTTTAAATCAATTAAGGATGTTTCAGTACCATGTTGTGGTCTGAATCCAGATTGGCGGGAGCCTAATAGGTGGTTAGTTTCAAGATAGTTCTGAATTTGGAGGTAAGCTACTCTATCAATTATCTTGAGAAGGAAGGGGACTGTAGTGATCTGTCTATAGTTTGTTGGGATGGAGGGGTCTATTCTCTGTTTCTTTAGTAAGGGTAGAACCCAGGATTCTCTGAGGTTGTTAGGGACAATGCTAGTCTTGAAGGAGGCATTAATTCATTTTGAAATGAATGGAGCTACATCTCTAGCTGTGTCCTTAATGATATGGGCTAGACAGCTGTCACCCTGACAATTGGATGGCTTGAGAGATAGGATTACTTTTTCAGTTTTATGTATAGAGATATTAGTAAATCTGAAAGGTATGTGGGTGCTAGGTAATGTAGTAGTTATGGTAGGCTGTAGTTCAGTGGAGTGTAGGGAGGCTTTTTTGTTGGCTATTTTGGTCTTTAGTGTGGCTATTTTATTAGCTAAAGCATTTTGGATGCTGGTGCACCATTGGTTGTCTTTAGGGACATTATCTGTGAGAGGAATAGGGGTTTCCATTTCGCGGAGGATGGTGAATAGCCTTGGTGTTAGAGTTGGCCTTGGAAATTCTGTCGTTGAACGTGTTCCCTTTGGTAAGGATTATTTCATTTTTGTACTTATTTGCAAAATTGGTTAGAATGACTTTGTTTTCAGCTGTAGGGGAGTGTTGCCATATGGCTTGAGTTTCTTTTCTGATGTCGTAATTCTTTTAGCTGTGGGGTGAACCAGGTGTTGAGGTGGGTCTTTTGCTTGCTTTTGCGCAGTTTGATAGGTGCACTAATGTCAAGGGCAGCGGTCATAATGTTGTTGAAGATCTCGACTAGAACATTGGGGTCGGAGTTATCATTGAGGGAGGAGAGCGTAGGAAGGAGGTAAGGAAGTAATCTTTCCGCTTTAATGTATTTTTTACTTCTGGTGGGGAGTGGGGGTGCCATAGCTTTGTTGGTCAGCTTTTGATGCTCAATAGTGGAGGAGAAGTTGATGAGGTAATGGTCAGTCTAAGATTGTAGTATTATATTGGTGATGGTGATGGTACAATTTAGATTGGCAAACCCAGTCGAGTGATCTCACTTTGATGTGTGTGGGAGCAAGTACTTTTTGGGTGAGACCATGTTATGTCAGGATGGCTTCGACTGAGTGGGCAGGTTTGTCCTCGGTGTCGTTGAAGCCCAGGTTGTAATCCCCTAAAAGTAGCAGTTACGTGGAGTCCTTGGTGTTGTTGGTGAGGAGACTTGATAGCACTTCCTCAAAGGTGCCTATTGGTCCTGGGGGTCTATATATCAAGAAGATAGTAAGCGTGCAGTTATTGGTATGGGTACTCTAGCAGATAATATTTTGCAGGATTTGATTTGAGGGGTGTGGTTATTCTTAAAGTCAGGTTAGTTTTAGCTATAATAGCAAGGCCGCCTCCTCTGGCATTGGGTCTGTCTGTTCTAAATAATTGGTAGTTGTCTGGGTTAGCTAGCATGAGCCCTGCTGCATCATGGAGCCAGGATTCAGTGACTGCCATGAAGTCCACATCATCAGTGGATAGTATGTCAGCAATTTCTGTGGTATGTGCTATGAGACAACTTGCATTAATGAGAGCACCAGAGCACCAGAGATGGTTGTCGGTTCAATCTGCCCTTTGGTAGGAGAATATTTCCATTTAGAGTGATTGGGCCTCATTACGACCCAGGCGGTAAGTTACCGCCTGGGCCATGACTTTACCACCATGGCGTAAACTACGTTTACGCCATGGTGGTTGGCGGACTTACCGCCCCATTCCGACCTTGGCGGGGCGGTAAGTCCCCAATCCCCATTTACCCTTCCCCATTCCCATTTTTGCCCCATAGGGCATAATGGGGGTGGGGAAGGCGTTAATTACGCCACCGTAAATTACGGTGGCGTAATTAACTCCATGGTCCCTTAGCGCCATGGATTTTAACACCTGCTAAAAGCAGGTGTTAAAAGCGCCATGGCGCTAAGGGACCTCGTACTCAGGCGGTAAGGGTCGGCGCTGTTAACGCTGCCGTAAACCCCTTACCGCCTGGGTCGTAATGAGGCCCATTGAATTTCCTGTGTGTGTGCAGAGCTGGGGGGACGGTGCAAGTCTTTTTATTTTGCAAAATTTCACGTGCTGTTATGGACAGTTCCTGAACTGAGTTGGTGGTGTTATTATTAAGGTAGTGGTTTTGATCATTGGCCGTGGGTTCGTAAAGACAGGGAAGTCTTAATCTGAGTCTTAGGTTTCTTTCCTGCAGGGGGCAGGGAAGGAAGTTAATGCTAGCCATTATTGTGAGGGTTCTAAGAAGTGATAGTCGAATGTTAGATGGCTGGGCCTTGCTATTATACATTATTCTACTAGGTTGCAGTGGTTCAGGGGTTGGTGGGGTACGTGAAGTATCGATCAGGAGCAGCTAGTATGGTCTAGTTAAGGCAGATGCAAGGCAAAAGGCTGATCCATGTTGCCTAGGGAGGTGGCAGTATGGTAGGCTAGTGTCACAAATAATGACAGAGCAGGATAGGCTAATATTACTAGGTAGGTGTTTAGGTGGAGTGGGCTTACACCATGGTGGAGTTGCAGGTCAATGGAAGGCTATTCGCACATTAGGATAGATGTCGTTGGCTGCAAAGATGAGGGCCAATCCAGCCTATGCGAATTCCAGGTTTACAAAGTTACCAATGGGTACATGTGGGCTAGAGCCCGGTTATTAAGTTGCATTTCAATCACGAGGGCAATTCCCGCATAGCAAAGATACAAATAATATCAAGGATAGTCTTGGCATAGTTAAATCGGAGAGGCTAGTAGCATCGAATGTGGTTAAAGTTAAAATCACAGTATGCAAGTTTGATATAAGCACTGCATCGTCATAATGCCAATCACATATTGGAGCGAATCGATTTTGACATAGTAGGCTGAGGGCACTTCAATAGTGTGCAGTATTCAATACACATGTGGGATCAACCATAAGGAGCACAATAATACAGTTTAGGACAATGTTACATAAGTTGGCAAAATTACAGGAAATAAATGTAATACAATACAAAGGTGCTAATACTGGATTTGAGATGATAGGTACTTGGGATAACATCGGGTGAGAACCAGGCTTGGCTACAAAGCAGCATACTCAAGAGTCTCAGTATTGCAGGTCCATGATATGGAATCAATGTGATAGCAAAAAGAAGAGATCGACAGTAGTGCAAGAGTATAGGTGGTGGGTTGCTTCAGAGGTCAGCGTAGTATGTGTAATACCGGCAGTAGGGTGAAACCGATTATGACACAGCGGATAAGGATTACAGCAAGGCACTAAATAGTTACAGCAATGCAATACATTACGCACTGTACGTCACAAAGTTGTTACCGGATCGGCACACTATGAATCTGCCTGCCTGAATTGCTGTGCCCGGCAGGTCTGACTATGCCGGGCACAGCAGCCATCGTAGGCAACCTTTCATGGAAGCAGTGGCACAGTGCCAGTGCTTCTGTGGTCCCCATTCCTATGGGAATCAAATGGGAATGGGGATTTACCATTTACCGGCGCTTGACTTCCCAGACTGTAATGCCCCGGTGTTTCTGGCAAGCCAGGTGGTGGTTAAAATTCACAAGTCTTCCGGTTTGACCAGCACGGTTACCGCCAGACTTGTAATGCATGCATATTCTACCCAACTTAAAGTAACCAACCATGTGAGTGTGTCTAGGTTCGTTAGCATACAACGTACATCAGTGCAATATCGGAACCAGTATTCTTTTGTACCATGCATGCTTTTGTGATACTTGACTGCAAAACATCATCTTTGTCTTTCATCTTTTGAAGCAGTCGGGTATTTATATTTGTTACATGGCCACGGTAGTGGCCATGTAGTTATGGTTAAGTTGCTGTTTCCATAGGAAGAGCACTTTTTGGGCGGCTTATAACTTCGCTCTCCCTGGACGGATCCTCACCAAACTTTGCAAAAAAAGTAGTTGGGTTACTCTGAATTTTTTTGCAAAGTTTGCTGAGGATTCGTCCAGGGAGGGAAAAGTTATAGGGGGGGTCCCAAAACTTTTTTTTTTCCCATAGACTGAATGGGAACTAACTTTGCGCACGGCTACAGCCCGAACCGCTGGACGGATTTACACCAAATTTGCGGCAGGAGCGGCGGCCTAGTCCCAAAAGCGTGCTTTTGTAAATTTGGTGTAAATCTGTCCAGTAGTTTTTTTAAAAATGACCAAAATGTAAGGCAAAAAAATTAGTGATATCTGCGTTCGCTTCGCGGACGGACTTCCCTGTTCGCTCCGCGGACAGCACCCCGATTGGCAAATGGGCTTGCGTCATGTCCGAGGACATGCGACGTGTTCGCTGATTGGACGGCGAGGGGCGTGGAGCACGTCAGATTTTCTGTGGCGCCCGCCATCTTGTATTCGCAGTCGACCACGTACAGCGCAGTGAAACGTGGATAAAAAATTGTATTTAGTGCCGTGTGTTGGTGTGTAAGAGTGTTTGGGGAGGGTGGGGGAGTATGAGATAGGTTCAATGTTTTTTTTTTTTTATGTGCTAGACCTTTTTGTTGCGTTTGATTTGTCCGCGGTAGAACACGGCTGTTCTGACAATTTGTAAATAAACTAAATGGTGGGGTGTTTAGAGGACGAAGTATGTGTCATTTTTGTTCGCAAGGAAGGTAAAAATGAGCCATGAACACTCGCGGTGTACTTAATTGTTCGTAAATACACAAACTGGGGGTGTCCTCAGGACGCTGTCCGTATTGTAATCTGTCTAGCTGAATGTGTTCTAAGAACACTCGCAGTGTCCCGAAATGGTTGCAATTACACAAAATGGGGGTGTTCTGAGAACGTTGTTTGTATTGTTCGTTGTCAGGGTGAAAGTGTTTTAAGAGCACTCCTTTTGTTCGCTAATAGTACAATTTTCTAGGGGCGTCAACCGACTTTTTGTCCACTAAAGAAACGATAAATCCGGCTGGTGTGCGCTGACATTATGTGATAATCCTATGACGGGTGCTATTGACCTGGCTGACTTGCTTTTGCGACACTAAATCATATCTTCCGCCCCTAAGCCTGATATTATCAAAGCATTCATATTCCCCGCCTTTCTCCGTGACGTTACAGGGTGCGTAATGAAACACGCCCAGTCGTCTCCAGTACTACGCGACTTTACACAGAACCCGGAAGACAACACACATTATGTCACAACACAGCGCGCCACAATTCAGAATATGAAACTGTGATTTAAAAGCAAAGAGCAAGATTGTAAATGTTGTAAAGTACATTTATTTGACATCAAATGTTTAGAGAATATTCAGCAATTTGCATTTGTCTTTGTTTCCGATCCGCAAAAGTTCATGTTGAGACACGCGATGTTCCTTTGCGGTACAGAGAGTGTTAGATCAGCTTACAACTCAGTGAGCCACAATTCGGAATATGAAACTGTGGTTTAAAAGTAAACAGGAGGATTGTACATTTGGTAAAGTACATTTATTTCCATGAAATGTTTAGTGAATATTCAGCGATTTGCTATTGTCTCTGCTGTCGATCAGCAAAAGTTTATTTGGAGCCACGCGTTGTTCCTTTGCGGTTGATAGGCTGTTGGTTTATGATAAAAGCAGTAAATGGTCGCTCTGATAATCGGAAGGTTGCTCCAACAACGAGCCATTAGACCACCCTATTGGTTGGTATGTTGTTTGTAGCCGCTAGTACTGCGTAAGGGCATATTGGTCCTTGGCGATTGTCCCATAAAATGGTGAGGGTCATGAAGTTGCATATTTGGACTTGCACCTGGCAGTTGAAGACCCCATCCGCTGGAGTCTGTAAATCGTGACATAGACAAAATGGGGCCACGTACCTGTTTTAAAAAACAGAAATTAGTCTCACCAGCCGATCTTCATTAAAAATCATCATTTTATTTATTAGGGCGTGAAACTATTTGCTATCGAAGATAGTGCAACAGAGTATGTTAAAAATAAAATAATAATATTTTCCCATTCATATAGCGCTAAGAACCGTGAGGTATGTAAGCGGTGCTTATTATTAACCACGGTGTGTGGTGCTCATTTATCGACCACGGAAGGTTGAAAGGCTGAGTTTCGCCTTGCCGGGATTCAAACTTGCGTTAGCAAGCTGTGCACGGATGTCAAAGCGAGCGCTGTACTCGCTGTGCCACTTGACAGGCTACAGTGAAGTGGCACAGCGAGTAGAGCGCTTGACCGCCTATAGACAGGTTAAATCATTTCTATTAACCCACCCTGTGTCGTCTGCCTTTTTCAGAGCCCTCTAAATGACAGGGGATCAATTCGGCGGTGATAGTGCGCGGTAGAAAACATTATGCCACTTTCAACGAACAAGTTCAACTTGAGCGGTCTTTAATGCTACGATAATGTAATTATATTTGGTATAAAGTAATCTAAAGGGTTACTTACAGTACAATTGCAAATTGCAATTTCCATTGTCTACGAGTGGTGCAGTCCCAAAATACGACTCTGCGTGTGCCAACGATCTTTCGTATAGTGATATAATATGTAAAAGTGGTTTCGTTTCAGAAATTTCATCTTTATCTTCTCTTACGTTTTAGCAACACTCCTTCAAGAGAAGTCTTTCATCACAATCTCTGTCTGTCAAGGTCAAAATACAATACAACCTTATAGTCCGCTTCGTGAGCCCCTGGGGGGCCCGAGAAAAAAATGGATGCAGCTGACCTTCACTGTGAACGAGCATAAATTCTTACTTTGCAACATTCTGTGTAAAGCCATCTGTAGAAGTTATGGAAGCAGCTGACCTTCACTGTGAACGAGCATAAATTCTTACTTTGCAACATTCTGTGTAAAGCCATCTGTAGAAGTTGGTTTTTGCACACCATGTTTGTATATTGTTTGCGTGATATTAAAAAAACTTTGTTAAAGGGACGTTATGGTTAAGTTGAGCTATTAAAAACCTATGAAATTCAGTGAAAAAACTTTGTTAAAGGGACGTTATGGCTCAAAGTAAAACCGAAAAACTCCTGAAATTCGCCAGTTATGGTAACATAAGCAACCATAACTCGCGCCACCGTGCACTGCTAACACTAACACCCAGGACATCAAAGATGACATCACAAATGTCATTGATGACATAACTGATGACATCACATGGCTGGCTCACCCTTTTTATCCTTTACTGACATATCGAAGCCACATAGTTTTCTTCAGTAACAGTCATGAAGTAAAAATTGTAAAGGTACTATATTTGTAGACTTAGGGTCCTGTCACATCATATGAAACATGTACATAGCGGAAGATAAAGGCTTGAAAGAGAGCAATCCTTTCTGTGCATTAAGATAATCATTATGGTTATCAGCACTTTCTCATAGTTTTATTTTTATTACTCTACCTTCCCTCTATATGCTCATATTTGTATACATTATACTCACTCTCCATAGAGTGAATGGGAAAATGTTTTTGCTCGCGCATACAGCCCAAACCGCTGGACGGATTTCCACCAAATTTGGACCAGGAGCAGCGGCTTGGTCCCGAAAGCGTGCTTTTGCAAATTTGGTGAAAATCCGTCCAGTAGTTTTTTTTAAAATGACCAAAAAGTAGGTCAAAAAAAATTTGTGATATCTGTGTTCGGTTTGCGGATACACTTCCCTGTTCGCTCCACGGAAAGTGTCCTGATTGGCCAATCGTCTTGCGTGATGTTCACGGACATGCGACGTGTTCGCTGATTGGACGGCGAGGGGCGTGGAGCGCGTCAGATTTTCTGTGGCGCCCGCCATCTTGTATTCGCAGTCGACCACGTACAGCGCAGTGAAACGTGGATAAAAAATTGTATTTAGTGCCGTGTGTTGGTGTGTAAGAGTGTTTGGGGAGGGTGGGGGAGTATGAGATATTTTCAATGTTTTGTTTTTTTATGTGCTAGACCTTTTTGTTGCGTTTGATTTGTCCGCGGAGAACACGGCTGTTCTGACAATTTGTAAATAAACTAAATGGTGGGGTGTTTAGAGGACGAAGTATGTGTCATTTTTGTTCGCAAGGAAGGTAAAAATGAGCCATGAACACTCGCGGTGTACTTAATTGTTCGTAAATACACAAACTGGGGGTGTCCTCAGGACGCTGTCCGTATTGTAATCTGTCTAGCTGAATGTGTTCTAAGAACACTCGCAGTGTCCCGAAATGGTTGCAATTACACAAAATGGGGGTGTTCTGAGAACTTTGTTTGTATTGTTCGTTGTCAGGGTGAAAGTGTTTTAAGAGCACTCCTTTTGTTCGCTAATAGTACAATTTTCTAGGGGCGTCAACCGACTTTTTGTCCACTAAAGAAACGATAAATCCGGCTGGTGTGCGCTGACATTATGTGATAATCCTATGACGGGTGCTATTGACCTGGCTGACTTGCTTTTGCGACACTAAATCATATCTTCCGCCCCTAAGCCTGATATTATCAAAGCATTCATATTCCCCGCCTTACTCCGTGACGTTACAGGGTGCGTAATGAAACACGCCCAGTCGTCTCCAGTACTACGCGACTTTACACAGAACCCGGAAGACAACACACATTATGTCACAACACAGCGCGCCACAATTCAGAATATGAAACTGTGATTTAAAAGCAAAGAGCAAGATTGTAAATGTTGTAAAGTACATTTATTTGACATCAAATGTTTAGAGAATATTCAGCAATTTGCATTTGTCTTTGTTTCCGATCCGCAAAAGTTCATGTTGAGACACGCAATGTTCCTTTGCGGTACAGAGAGTGTTAGATCAGCTTACAACTCAGTGCGCCACAATTCGGAATATGAAACTGTGGTTTAAAAGTAAACAGGAGGATTGTACATTTGGTAAAGTACATTTATTTCCATGAAATGTTTAGTGAATATTCAGCGATTTGCTATTGTCTCTGCTGTCGATCAGCAAAAGTTTATTTGGAGCCACGCGTTGTTCCTTTGCGGTTGATAGGCTGTTGGTTTATGATAAAAGCAGTAAATGGTCGCTCTGATAATCGGAAGGTTGCTCCAACAACGAGCCATTAGACCACCCTATTGGTTGGTATGTTGTTTGTAGCCGCTAGTACTGCGTAAGGGCATATTGGTCCTTGGCGATTGTCCCATAAAATGGTGAGGGTCATGAAGTTGCATATTTGGACTTGCACCTGGCAGTTGAAGACCCCATCCGCTGGAGTCTGTAAATCGTGACATAGACAAAATGGGGCCACGTACCTGTTTTAAAAAACAGAAATTAGTCTCACCAGCCGATCTTCATTAAAAATCATCATTTTATTTATTAGGGCGTGAAACTATTTGCTATCGAAGATAGTGCAACAGAGTATGTTAAAAATAAAATAATAATATTTTCCCATTCATATAGCGCTAAGAACCGTGAGGTATGTAAGCGGTGCTTATTATTAACCACGGTGTGTGGTGCTCATTTATCGACCACGGAAGGTTGAAAGGCTGAGTTTCGCCTTGCCGGGATTCAAACTTGCATTAGCAAGCTGTGCACGGATGTCAAAGCGAGCGCTGTACTCGCTGTGCCACTTGACAGGCTACAGTGAAGTGGCACAGCGAGTAGAGCGCTTGACCGCCTATAGACAGGTTAAATTATTTCTATTAACCCACCCTGTGTCGTCTGCCTTTTTCAGAGCCCTCTAAATGACAGGGGATCAATTCGGCGGTGATAGTGCGCGGTAGAAAACATTATGCCACTTTCAACGAACAAGTTCAACTTGAGCGGTCTTTAATGCTACGATATTGTAATTATATTTGGTATAAAGTAATCTAAAGGGTTACTTACAGTACAATTGCAAATTGCAATTTCCATTGTCTACGAGTGGTGCAGTCCCAAAATACGACTCTGCGTGTGCCAACGATCTTTCGTATAGTGATATAATATGTAAAAGTGGTTTCGTTTCAGAAATTTCATCTTTATCTTCTCTTACGTTTTAGCAACACTCCTTCAAGAGAAGTCTTTCATCACAATCTCTGTCTGTCAAGGTCAAAATACAATACAACCTTATAGTCCGCTTTGTGAGCCCCTGGGGGGCCCGAGAAAAAAATGGATGCAGCTGACCTTCACTGTGAACGAGCATAAATTCTTACTTTGCAACATTCTGTGTAAAGCCATCTGTAGAAGTTATGGAAGCAGCTGACCTTCACTGTGAACGAGCATAAATTCTTACTTTGCAACATTCTGTGTAAAGCCATCTGTAGAAGTTGGTTTTTGCACACCATGTTTGTATATTGTTTGCGTGATATTAAAAAAACTTTGTTAAAGGGACGTTATGGTTAAGTTGAGCTATTAAAAACCTATGAAATTCAGTGAAAAAACTTTGTTAAAGGGACGTTATGGCTCAAAGTAAAACCGAAAAACTCCTGAAATTCGCCAGTTATGGTAACATAAGCAACCATAACTCGCGCCACCGTGCACTGCTAACACTAACACCCAGGACATCAAAGATGACATCACAAATGTCATTGATGACATAACTGATGACATCACATGGCTGGCTCTCCCTTTTTATCCTTTACTGACATATCGAAGCCACATAGTTTTCTTCAGTAACAGTCATGAAGTAAAAATTGAAAAGGTACTATATTTGTAGACTTAGGGTCCTGTCACATCATATGAAACATGTACATAGCGGAAGATAAAGGCTTGAAAGAGAGCAATCCTTTCTGTGCATTAAGATAATCATTATGGTTATCAGCACTTTCTCATAGTTTTATTTTTATTACTCTACCTTCCCTCTATATGCTCATATTTGTATACATTATACTCACTCTCCATAGAGTGAATGGGAAAATGTTTTTGCTCGCGCATACAGCCCAAACCGCTGGACGGATTTCCACCAAATTTGGACCAGGAGCAGCGGCTTGGTCCCGAAAGCGTGCTTTTGCAAATTTGGTGAAAATCCGTCCAGTAGTTTTTTTTAAAATGACCAAAAAGTAGGTCAAAAAAAATTTGTGATATCTGTGTTCGGTTTGCGGATACACTTCCCTGTTCGCTCCACGGAAAGTATCCTGATTGGCCAATCGTCTTGCGTGATGTTCACGGACATGCAAAGTGTTCGCTGATTGGACGGCGTGGAGCGTGAAGCGCGTCAGATTTTTCGGTAGCGCCCGCCATATTGGATTCGCGGACGTCCCCGGACAGCGCGGTGAAACTTTGTTGGTGTGTAGGAGTGTTTGGGGAGGGTGGGAGTGTATGAGATAGGATGAAAGTTGTGTTTTTTATGTGTTAGACGTTTTTTTTGTGTTCGATTTGTTTGCGGCCATCACGGGTGTTCTGAAATGTTCTAAATAAACTGACTAGGGGGTGTTCTAAGGAGTCAATATGTGTCCGTTTTGTTCGCAAGCAAAGTGAAACTGTTCTAAGAATACTCGCGGTGTCCGGGGAGTGTTCGTAGGTGGTGTCCTGAGGACGCTGTCCGTATTGTTCTCTGTCAAGTTGAATGTGTTCTAAGAACACGCGCGGTGTCCTGAAATGTTCGCAAATAAACAAAATGGGGGTGTTCTGAAGACGTTTTTGAGAACACTCCCGGTGTCCTGAAATGTTTGTAGGGGTTGTTCTGAGGACGCTGTCCGTATTGTTCTCTGTCAAGTTGAATGTGTTCTAAGAACACTCGCGGTGTCCTGAAATGTTCGCAAATAAACAAAATGGCGGTGTTCTGAAGACGCTTCTAAGAACACTTGCGGTGTCCGGGGAGTGTTCGTAGGGGGTGTCCTGAGGACGCTGTCCATATTGTTATTTGTCAAGTTGAATGTGTCCTAAGAACACTCGCGGTGTCCTGAAATGTTCACAAATAAACAAGATGGTGGTGTTCTGAAGACGCTTCTAAGAACACTCCTGGTGTCCTGGAATGTTCGTAGGGGGTGTCCTTAGGACGCTGTCCGTATTGTTCGTTGTTAAGTTGAAAGTGTTGTAAGAACTATCGCGTTGTTCTGAAATGTTCGTAGGGGGTGTCCTGAAAACGGTGTCCGTATTGTTCGCTGGCAAGTTCAAAGTGTTCTAAGAACACTCACATTGTTCGCGGACATTAAAAGTTTCCCATAGATCATAGTTGAAATGTTTGACTCTATGGATGTGATATGCTGCGGTGGTTGTTGCCAGGGCATAGAGTCTTGGGTGCATGGCCATTTGGCCATTTGGCCATGCACCCAAGACTCTATGCCCTGGCAACAACCACCGCATCATATCACATTCATATTTGCTTATAACTTCGGGTGAAAAACAAATGTATAAGGAACAAAGGTATTAGATACTATTGATGTGATATGCTGCTATGGTTGTCCTTATTATTGTATACTTACTGTTTGGTCTAGTAATGGGAGTCCATGTTTTTCTTCTTCATTTCTGTGATAAAAGAAAATAGCATGTTAGTATTAGTATTTTGTAATGATTTATTACATTGTATAAGCAATATACTTTTATTTTTTTTCGACCCTCATATTTAGTAGAGTACAAATCAGAGTACTGTGCAATTTGCTCAGTTTCTGTATTTGTTGCTAAAATCATTGGGTCTGGGGGAGAAAAAAAAATCCATGTTGGATTAAAAAAAAAACTTTTTCTGTTATGCTACAGTTTATTTGTTTGTTTGTTTTCAGTGTTCACTTGTTGTTTCTGGCTAATGCTTTATACTTTGCTTTGTTGTATTTTTTTTGGAGCAGTAACAGATTCTTCATTTGTTTTGATATTATAAAATTTTGGAGCAGTTAGATACCAATTGGCATATTCTAACTGTCTATTTTTTTAATATATTTTAGTGGTTTTGATTTACCTATTTGGATATTGTTAAATTTTGGGACAGTTAGATACCAATTGGCGTATTCTAACTGTGTATTTTTAGGCCTAATTTAGTGGTATTCATTTATCTGATTAGTTGTTGTAGAATCTTTGAGCTGTTAGATAGCTTTTGGAGTATTCTAACAGTTTATATTATTTTAACACAAATTTATAATTTTGGGACAGTTAGATACCAATTGGCGAATTCTAACTGTGTATTTTTTGGTCTAATTTAGTGGTATTCATTTATCTGATTAGTTGTTGTAGAATCTTTGAGCAGTTAGATAGCTTTTGGAGTATTCTAACAGTTTATATTTTTGTAACACAAATTTACTTAAAGGTTTAAATACAGTTTATTTATCAAATTTTGGTTTTAAGAACATCAAATAAGCGTTTGTAAGATTTGCTGGTAATCTCTGCTTTAGAGTAATGGTACTATCATTACATTCAAACCATCCACATTTCTTTTTTATGTATGCAGTGTAGTGCCCTGAATTGGTTGTGGCTCCTGTGTGGTAGATTATACCTATTGTTGTGAAGGTTTTCTTACCAAGTGATATTTGACCATGTGTGAATCCAGTCAGCTTGCAGTTGTTTTTGGTACCATCTGCATTGTAACGTAGAAGCATTAGTATTACGTATTTACTATGTGTTTGTATTACTAACGTGGAGCAATTATCTGAATTGCAGGTAGAGCATAATCTACCATGGTTTGCATTTTGTACAAGTTGCTGAAATGGAATGGATTCACAATTTGGTATTGATATATTTATGAAGCGTTCATTGGGGATTTCTTCTTGTGTCACATTGTTGCAGAGAGTGCATGTATGTTTCCACATGTATGAAATCTGAAAGATTTCATTTATAGGTATGTTTTTGTTTTCCAGTACTTGTAGTAAGTACATTAGAAATTCTTGTGGATCTTCCTGTGAGTTTATAGTGAATTTCACCATTCCAGCACAGTAGTCCAATTGTCGTCTTATTCCAAAAACACTATATGTGTTGTCAGGATTGTTTGCTGCATTTCTGTGAAGTACTAACATTTGCAAAAACAATGGGTCTGTACTGTGTGAGTAAATGTTGTCAACAATTAGTGGTAATTGAAATAGAATATTCATTGCTACATTTGCATAGCAACTTACACCAACTATATTTGAGAATTTAAATGGTCCAGGTAGTTCTGTATCTAACTGCTTTTTTTGGAGTTTGTCTTCCTTCTTTAAAGAAGTACCTGGTTTACTTTCTCTAATTGATTCTTTTTTGTTTGTGGTACTTGATGAAGTATTAGTTTCTTTTACTCTCTTTGGAGGATTTGCAGTGACTTCCTGTTGCATTTCTGTTTGATTTAGTTTTCTTTTACAACGTTTTAGTTTTTGTGGAACAGAATATTTGTTTAGATGGGGAGTGTATAGTGAGCGAAGTCTATTCTATTCTAAAATGCAAGGAATATCAGCGTTTACTTTACTTGCATCAAAGTTGATTAGAAATAGACCGCCAAGTGTACGTAAGCGTGATAGTGCTACGTAGCTCATGCCTTCTTTAAAGACTGTGTTACCAATATCTATCATTGCTTTGTCTAGGGTAAGACCTTGTGATTTATAAATTGTGACTGCGTATGCAAGAGTTAGAGAAAATTGTACTCTGCGTACATACATATCTTTGAAGAGAAGGAATCTAGCTGTTGAGCGTCCTATCCGTTTTACTTCTGAAAGTTTGTCAAAGAGTATATTGACAAACTGAATTTTGTTGTCACGTGGGTATGTTTGAAAGCCAACAACTGTACCCAGTGCTCCATTAACTAGTCCTTGGTCAACGTCAAGGTTACGTTAAAGCATTACTCTGCAATTTAAGGATAATTTTAACATCTTTTCTAAGCCTGCTGTGTTTGAGATTGTTTTTTCTAAATTATTTAGTCTTGTTGTGGCTTGGTCACACATGGGTAGTGTCATACCATGTACATCTAGTTTGTCTGTGGCGCTAATTTCCATTATTGGTTGCATTTCTTTACTTAGTATGATTTCATTGAATTTGAAACAGCTTGCAAGAGTTGGCATTAAGGCCATACAATTGACATTTTGTGGGCTAATTGTTCCATAACATCTGTAGCACATGCATTATCGCCATTAAGTGCATTAATGTGCCGGGTTTTCAATGTTGCTTCTGCTTCTTTAGAAAGTATACCAACTCTCAAACTTTTTAAAATGTTGGCATAAGTTAGATCTGCAGATTGGCGCATGTTTTCTGTTAATTCTCTGTATTGGAAGTGTTGCCAAAGGTTGACATTTCCAATGCTGCCAACATTTTTACGGCAGAGTTTGTGCCCTAATGTTTTAAAAATAGGTTCACCTTTTACTGGTGTTAATTGACGCAGATCTCCAAAAACAATAATGTGTTTTCCTGCAAAGAGCTCTTCATAGTCTGTTTTGAGTACTTCTTGTAATCTGAGGTGAATCAAAGCTAACATCAGGTTGGAGACCATGCTCACTTCATCTATTAGTAGCATTTTCATTTGTTTCAATACTCTGCGTAATTCCATTGCAGCTTCTGCAGAAAGTTTGTAATAGTCTAATTTGTTCTGGTGTTCTACTGGTAATAGTAGTAATCGGTGTAATGTAACATCACCTATGTTGTAGGCAGCTAAACCTGTGGGGGCAGTGACAACAGCTGACAGTTTGTTGTTTGTCAATTGTTGAAGGAACTTACTAATGATTTTGATTAGGAATGTTTTGCCAGAACCAGCTTCACCACTGACGTACAGTAGTATAGGTTTATAATTATGGCAGGAACATTCTTTATTTTCATGTTTTACACCATGTGCAATTTGTTTTGTTACTTCTTGAAAAATGCTACTTTGCTCATTGTTTAGTTTTGATTGTAGTATAGTTAAGTCTTCCTTATCTTCATACTGACACATGGTGTTTTCTACTTCTATCATAGCTAATTCTGCCTCATTTGTTATTAGTGGTTCTCCCAGTGGTTCTTGGCTTCCTGTTACAGAAGGTTGACTACTGTCAGGAGTATCCTTATCTAGTTGGGCTTGGAGTTCTTCTTCATGTTGCTGTTCATTGTGCAACATTGTTTTGTACTGTGTAAAGTTTACATCAGTTATAGTGCTTTCATTTGCTTTGAAAGCATCCTCATATGAGTCATAGTTATCTAGTAATTGTTCTACTTTTCTCCATGGTTTGAAGAGTTGTAGCAGGGACATGTAATATACTTCTTTATGTTGAGGAGTCTTCAATGACAATTTGATATGATTAATTAAATGTGGTTTAGTGAGTTTAACTAAGCTGCCTTCACAGTCTGTCACTCTATATTTACCTTTTTTTCATCGGGTTTCATATTATTTTTGTATGTGTAGTTTTGGGCTATTTGGTATAGACACATGTTTTCCAAAGTATTACTTCTGTTTGGGTAGTATGTGTCCAATAAATTGTTTTTTAAAATGTGTAGGCTGTTGGGATCATGTTTGGCTATTGTTTCTATATCTTCACATGATTTTAGAACTCTTTTTCTAGATTTAGCTGGACCAAGACTTAGCCATACTATATTTTCAGATTTACCATACAATGAAGTACCAGTTAAATGATCAGCTGCTTCATAAGATCCACATTCTCTATGGGTGAGCATTTTTATGCCCAAGCTGTATAATTTCTGAGATACGGTTTTATCTGATGACAGGTCATTCCAGAGGTCTTGGAGCTCTGTCTTTTCTGCTTTAGTTAAGTATGCTGTGACATATCGTGCAACTGCAGTAGAATTGTCTGCAATGTACTGCACATCTATGTTTGCATTCCATAAGTGGGCAATGATTGCATTATAATCATTGATATATTTTTCTTCTTCTTTTCTTTTTATGTAATATGTATTTTTAGGTGACTTTCCTTTAACAGTATGTCTAACCGAAGACATGAGGTTGTTTACTTGACCTGTATTTGTAACTGGTCTAGGGAAACCAAATCGGCATTTGGTGTAGTATTTGCCTTTGTTTTTGTATTTGCGACGACAATATTTTCCACATTTGTGTCTTTGAAATTGTAAAATTTGTGCACGAAGATCACTATTTGTGGCTTCTGATGGAATTTCACAAGTGACATATTTTTCAATAAACTGTAAAACAGTGGCATCACTGTCTTGACCAAATTTAGGAGCATCTTTAATCCATAAAAGCATGTGGATATGTGGTGCTCCTCTGGCTTGGTATTCTTTTCTCCAAAAGAAGTGTTGCACTTTTTCCAAGGGGAGGAACAGTTTTATTACAAATAAAATGTAGCATAGCAATGAAGCGATGGTGAAAATATCTTGAAACATTAACAGGATCCAAAGAACAAAGTTCTCCAGGTGTTAGAATATCTATGTTTGTTTTGTTTTTATTTGATATGCGTAGGAAATCATGTAAATCTTCCCATGCATATTCTGCACAACTTAATGTAACAAACCAAGTGGGTGGGCCAAGGTTTCTGATCATACAATGTACATCTCCATGACGTCGAAACCAGTACTCTTCAGTACCACGCATATTTGCTAATAGATTTGTAATATTTGATTGTAAAACCTCATCCTTTTGTTGCACTTTCTCTAATAATTGTGTAGCTGTCATATTTTGAAAGTGTGATCCTGATTTTAATATGTGTGCAACTCCGTAACATAAAGTTGCTAGTTCACTTTCAAAGAGTAGGTGGAATATGTATTCCACATTTTGTCTAAATCTCGGATCTTCAGAATACATCCGTAATGAGCGGTATTCTGAAGCTGATATTTGAATAGGTCTATCAACATACCTTCCTCCTTTGCCAGTAGAAAAGAGTAGAGGAAAAGCATGTGCTTCTATACTTTTTTCCCATATACTGATTGGCGATCCTTTTGATTGACGCATTTGGTAAGTTTCTAGTACATCTTGTACGGTGTCATTACAGTGCAAAGGATGAATTGTATAATGGTCTAAAGTATTTGATATTGTAGCAGGATCTAGTAGCTCAAATTGACCAGCTTCTTGTGTTTCTTGAATTATTTCAGTTGTATCTTTCAAGTTTTCTTCAATATTAATTTCTTTGTAATATTCATTATTCTCTTTAAGATATTGGAAGGCTTGTCTAACTTTATATAAATCTACCAGCTGTTGCCATATTTTTTTGTCTTTTGTAGGTACTCCATTTACTAATATAATTAAAAGATTGCTGAATTGTACGTTGCACTCCTAGAGTATGCACATTTCTTTTAGATTTAATGGTAAATAAACTACTTTTCCACGAATGCCTTTTAACAATTCAGAGGGAGGTAATTTTGCTGTTTTTGGTTGAAGGCGTATTATTGCTTGAAATGGGTGTACTTTTTAAATTATGATGCTCTCATATAAATTAAGTTGTTGTAGAGGTTTTGGTACTGGGTATAATTCCAAATTATTTGTGATAGAACGTGAAGGAGTTTGGTTGTTGTCAAGTTTTGTAGTGCAATAACTGCAAAGTATTAAGGGCTCAGTTATTTCATATTTGTTTTCTGCTAGAAGGTAGAGAGCTAATTCAAACCATTTAGAATCTTCATTGTCTTCTATTTTGTATGATAGGTCCACAGTTTTTGTGTTACTTTTATAAAAAATTCTACGGCAACATACACATACATGGTTTGGTACTTCAGCTGATGTACTTTTAAATTTTAGTATTTCTTTTTTGTATGTGTTTAGCAAAAGGTTGCCATGTGTAGAATTGTTGCTTAATTGGTTTAAAGCTATTTCATTCTGTAAATGGCTTTCACTTCCAAAATATTTTTTCTGTATATAGTGAATTTCTTCAAGTAGGTCTTTTGCTGTACCATGTAGAAGGATGTTATTTAACTTTGCTAGTGCTAATGCAGGCCTTTTAGCATAGTACAGTTTATAGACTAGATTTCTTATAGTTGAATGATGTGTTGATATCCTTTTGATATCATGGAAAGTGGTTTTACAAGTAGGTCCTGTAATGCAGGCCAATGAATGTCCTTGTAGTCCTGTGTACTTGCGCACTGGACAGGTATCTATATTTTGCAGTAATTTAATTTTGATTTTGTCTTTGCTTTTTACATATTTATTGAGGAATTGGTGTAAAGATTTGAAAAATTGTTTGGGAATGTTACACATTGACGTGCATGGCCATTTGTACACTAGACGTTCTGATTCAGTTGAATGGAGGGGTAATTCTAAGTTTTCAGGGCATATTTTTGTAAGGAGTACTTCTTGTTCCATTATGGTATTATTCACTTTTTCATAACCTCGACCACTGCTATTTATGGCAATTGTATTTGTTTGCTTTTGTTTGTACGCTTCTTCATTAAAATATGGTTCTGTGCTCGTAGTGTGATTCCATTCACCTCCGCAGATACTTAAGAAGTTATTTCTGTTGACATTTCGCTTATTGAGAAGTCTTTTTTGTAATTTAGTTATTAGTTTTGTTAGTGGTTTCATTTTTGTCTAACAGTAAAATAAATACATTTCTTTTGAGAAGAATTGCACTGTCCATCAATGCTTCTAAGATTAATTTCCTACGATAGGTTTTAAGCTTTGAACCTGATTTCTCTCCTGTTTTTATAAGATTTTGAAGGACTTTGTGACGGTATATTTTGGCTGAAATACTTTTCTTGCTATGCTGACTTTGCACTATATTAAAATTTGAAGAAGTGGTTTTATCTGTACTGATAGCTGATTTTCTGTTAATTGTTTTTTGGTTTGTTTTACATTTTGATAGATGAAGCGAAGTTGTTGTACTTGAAACTTCTTGTGTTTCACTAAATGATTGTATTAGCTGTTTTGTTTCAACTTTTTTTACAAATTCTGCTAGAGATGGATGCTTATGTTGGACACCTTTATTTTCATTTGCTCTAATTTTGCGTTGCTTTCTACGGAGTTGTCTTTTGGTAGGCATTCTTTAGAGTCTGTTGAAAAAAATAAAGAAGATATGGGTTGGGGTGTTCTGGAATGTATGTGTGCTGTGTGCATGAGTGTTTGAGTAAGATGATAAAGATGTATGTAATGGTGTGTGATTGTGCATTGGGAACTAAAACTAGTAGGGATAGGTATTCTTGAATTTATGTGTCACTAAACTGGGGTTCAGATGACAAAAAAAAAGTAAGCTAGTGGTGTGGAAAAGTACAAATAGTAAATCTAATGTATACAATTAAAACAGTTGTTTGTTCTATAATATGAAATTTGTAGTGGTTCTGTTGGCTAATTTGTGTGTCCAAAAATAGAAATTTGTGGGCCATTCTGGTTGTAAATCGCTGTTTACGACATGGACATTTTTGGACAAAGTGGTACAAAATCTCTATTTTAAGAAACCAAAATAGCTGGTATTAATGTTATAGTATATTTGATTAATAATATAAATATTATGGTGATATTTTACTTACTTTTTTTTTTAAATTAACAGGTAACTTCTTAGTTTTTCTTTCTTCTTCGAATTCGGCTGCTTCTTTTCAGGAAACTGGTCTTCACTGCAACTGTAAAAGCTTCAAATTAGTAACTTTGTTTGTATATAGCACTGTTTTTATTTAGATATTGATTTTTTTAATTGAAATCCTCAGTGCCTTCTGTAAAACCATTAAACTAATTTATTTACATAAGATACATTGCATCAGTTCAGTACATATGATATGTTCTTAATGAACAAATTGTATTGAATGACTAACTGTAGCAAAAATAAAATATCTTTTCTATGTCTTGTGAAATTTATAATATATTAGTGAATACCACTATTTCTGTAAGTAAACTGTTCTAGGTAATAGCGCCTCAATGTCATGTCTAATTTAAAGTAATTAAGTTAATAAATAAATAAAAACAAAGAATATGAAATTGTATAAGTATTTTTATAAAGGTTTAAACATAGATTGTGTTTGCATGCAATTTTGTTTGAAAATATTTAGTCTATATATTTCATTTAAAAAATGTTAGTTTAACATGATTTGAGTGTGTGTGTATAAAGAAAGTAAAAAGTATAAAGGTGTATAAGTGATAGTTGATTTTAGGAAATTGAAAAAAGTACAGTAAATTCATTTTACAGATTTTACAAGGTAAAAGTCTGTTTGAAAATGTGTTCATCTACCATAGCTCTCAACTCACACGCTTTTGGCGGGTGTCACACGCCTTGTAAAGGGCAGACTCACCCGCCAAGCCTCCTGCACGCCCATTCATTCCAATGGGCGTCTCACCCACCAAAAACAAAATCGGGTGATTTCTCCCGCCTGTCAAACAAAAATGGTTGAGAGCTATGTCATCTACTATACAGAAAATATGCATACCTGAAGTTTGTGTTCATGCATATGGATATGCATGGAGCTGCAAGTAGAAATCTTGAAGACTTGTACAGTATTTGTGGTAGATTCTGCTTGCCAATGATATGACACTTGTACTCAGAGAGATTCAGAGTACATTTGCAGTGCTGATCTATGATGATGCAGTTAGATGTAGAGGTCTTGAATGTGATTGGTGCATGGTCATGTGATTTTTGAGGTACATCCAATGAGGGAATGGCAGAGAGAGTGTAGTGGAAATGGTAGAAGGGCTGTTCATGTTACGATATGTCCGTGGACATGGCGGTAGTTCCCGGACATCGGGAGTTACATCCAGGGATTTTTGGGTTCAGAAGTCATGCAAATGAGAATAGGCACTGAAAGGGATTGGTCAGGAAAGTTTGGTGGGTGTGTTGTGCCAGGAGAGATTTTCTGAGATACTCTTTTTGCTGAGAGAACAAAAGATAGCTATGGCTGTGTGTTTCAGAAAACAGATTGTTTGGATTTTAGGAGATTTGTGGATACATTGGTTGAAGGTGCATGCAGAAAGCTGTGGAGTAGCTGAGATCTTGGATTCCCACATGTGGAAGTACACTGGCATGGAGTACGTGGAATGAAGTGGTTGGATTTGCTAACTCTCTGTGCTACTTTGGAGACAGAGCAACATCCAGACATAATTGTAATTCATTGTGGAGGGAACAGTTTAGGGCATGTGACTGGAATTTTTTTGCAATTTGCTATGAAAGAAGGACTGAGGAAGGTTATGGACATGTTTCCTAATTCTCAAGTGATATTTTCACGGATTGCGCAGAGACAAATGTGGCTTCGTTCTTCTTCATTTGGTCCACAAATGTAAAAAGCAAGGCGCAATGTTAACAAGGCTGTTTGTGGCTTTCTAAGAGATTTTGGCATGTCTTGTTTTCACAATGAAAATATTATGTTTTGTATTACATACTTTTTTCGCAGAGATGGAGTCCATCTTACTTATTCTGGCAATCAGATTTTTCTGAGAAATGTACAAAATGCATTGCAACCTTTTTTGGAATTACAACAATGATTTTGAAGTAGATGTTAAGCATTTACAATTTTTGACTTACAAACACCACCCAAAGGCTCTTTTCAGAGCCACCACTTCTTTCCAAAGAAAATTGCAATGTTCGTGATGGAGTAGTAACCCAATTTTTTTAATGTTCGCGAACTGTCCGCGGACTTCTAAAAAATACAAAGAGCCCTGCTTCATTTATTTTCACTTCTAGTTTTTAACTGGGAAAGGCGGCTCTGAAAAGAGCCTTATTTTTTTTTGATTTTTGTAATTTTGTATTTTTTTTTGGTTTTTCAGACACGACACACTAGGACAGGAGGGTAAAGGAGGGTAAAGGGGGGGACACCAACCACAGGGATAAGAAAGGGCGAGCTGAGAGGGGAATATGTAGAGTGGGTTTTATTTGGGTAGTGAGCAGGTCTTCTCGTGCTCTGAGACGATAGTCTCAAAAGCACTCCGAAGTCGCTCCCCCCTGCAGAGTACTGTGTCACAGTACATACATACAACTGTGACCCTCAAAAGGTAAGGGTCATCAGCATTCTGTATGGCCTGTGAGGCAGCTTGAGAAAGACGCTGTCCCACAGAGGTGGTCCTTGTGGTGACAGGATCAGAAACAGAGGATGAAGTAGAGGAAATCAACCTGCTACGTTCTTCGCAAGGTACAACCCTGCAAATAGCCCCAGAGTGAAATGACCTCAGGTGTCCCTTCATAGTAGTGGTCCCAAAGCTGTAGTTACCGTGCTTCCCGCGACTGAGTATCATTTTGCACTCATTGCAGGTAACATGGTTGGCACGAGCCTTAGGACCATTCCCATGAATGGTAAATAACCGCCACATCCAAGACTCACGCCTAGTGCGGGTAGTAGGGATTTCCTCTACCTCATTCTCATCATCCTCTTCTTCCTCCTCCGCATCCTCAGTCCTGTTCCCCTCTTCAGGCCCTTGGGGAGGTGGTGGTGGTGGAGGGGGTGGTGGTGGTGCTGAAGCAGGTGCAGCACCAAGTGGCAGTTCAGCAGCCAAGGATGCCATGTCGATGATGGTGTAGTCTGCAGGTGGCAGCAAAAATCACTGTGTTCTGAAGAATAGCCAGAAACACAATGGGAATAAGCTCTTGGGCGTGGTCTTTCATAGGGGTGCTTGTGCGCGGTCCGCGGATATGCGCACTGTGCGCGGACAGATCGAACACAAAATAAGGATCGGAAAGTTTCAAAAGGTATATAGAAACTCAAGATTGCTATGTGGGACTTGTGGCATGGTGAGATTTTATTGAAAAATATTATGTATTAACTGAAAATGTACTTTTAAATGGTTCAGGGACACGAACAGTGTCCGCATTTCAGGACACACGATGAGCGTGGGCGCGGTCATATGATCTGTTTGCGAACTAGTCTGCGAAGGAAGCGCCTGTCCGCAGGACACCAAGTGCACGGAGATTGGTTAGCGCATGCGCATTGATGTCCTACGGACACTGTTCGGGTTCTGAAGTAATTAAAAGTGCGTCACACGTGAAACGAATATTTCAGGACACCGCGTGTGTTCTTAGAACAGTTTAAACTTGGTAGCGAACAGTAAGGACAGATATAGTGTTCTTCAGAACACGTGTAATTTAGTTTATGTACGAACATTTCAGGACACCAATTGTGTTCTTAGAACACTTTCAATTGGGTAGCGAACACTATGAACAGTTGTACTGTTGTTCAGGACACATCATTTTGTTTATTTACGAACATTTCAGGACACCAATTGTGTTCTTAGGGCAGTTTTAAGTTGATAGCGAACATTACGGACAGATATAGTGTTCTTTAGAACACTTTAATTTTTGTTTCTTTACGAACATTTCAGGACACTACGAGTGTTCTTAGAACATTTTGAACTTGCATGAGAACATTACGGACAGATGTAGTGTCCTCAGGACAGTTACATTTTTGTTTCTTTACGAACATTTCCGAACAACCGCGGTATCCGTGGACACCTAAATTGGTTTTATTACAAGGAACTGAAAGTAATTACAACACAATATAAAAAAGTAACTTTATTTAACATATATAAACAATTTATGACTGAGAAGGTGGGGCAGAAACGGAAACAAAAACAGGAGAATTAGGGTTTTCAATATTAGTGGGATCAGGTGAAGAAGGGATGGAGATCTCATCAAAACGTTATGGTCCATGGAGAGAGTTTGGGGATAAATGAATGGGATATGGTGAGGGGGGACAAGTACAGGTGGGACAATGGTATGTTGTTGGTGGTTTTAGGTGATCTTCCACAAAGTTCTTTAAATCCATAAAATGTGCCATAAGTTGGTCCATTTTGTGGGTAATGTGTTCAAGAGTGTTATCCACCACTTCTTTTTCTTTGGAAGTTGCAATTTTTGTAGGGTCTGTAAAAAAAAATGTATATGTTAAATGTATACAAAATAATATTTATCAATTGGTTTATACAGTAAAGTGTGTACCATTAGATGGACTATCTTCTAACATTTCGTCTCGTGGGAAATGGTCCTCTAGCCAGTCCAGAGTACTACACATTTCTGTGAGAAAACAAAGAAGTAATATGTTTTTTTTTCTAATATAGAAAGTTTATAAATATATGAGTAAAAAGAAGTGCACTTACTATGTCTGGTGAGATATGTAATCAGTAGTGTATACGTCTGGTCTTGCTGTTGGTTGTGGAGCGTCTGTGAGGTAATTATGGTGGAAGCCACTTTATCTTCTTTTGGTATATTCCATTTTAAAACATATTGTATTTACATGAATAGTTAGTGTGTTACATATATGGGTAACATTTTTTAAGTATTACTACATATACTTTGTATGTGTGCTGCTTTGTGAATTTGTTAAATGTTCCTATGTTATGATATAACTATTACACATCATACCTCCCCAGAGTTTTTAGGTGGTGGTACTGTTCTCCGAACATGTCCGCGAACATTAAATAAGTTCGCAGACATCAAGTTCATAAGAAGAGATCTAGTCAGTTCCATATGACATGTATATAAAGTCAAAGTCATTATTGTTAAGTTGTGCTACTAAAAAACTATGAAATTCAGTGAAAAAACTTTGTTAAAGGGACGTTATGGTTAAGTTGTGCTACTAAAAACCTAGGAAATTCAGTGAAAAAACTTTGTTAAAGGGACGTTATGGTTCCAAGTAAAACCGAAAAACCCTTGAAATTCGCCAGTTATGGTAAGCTAAGCAACCATAACTCGCGCCACCACCGTGCACTGCTAAGACTAACACCCAGGACATCAAAGATGACATCACAAATGTCATTGATGACATCACTGATGACATCACATGTGTATGTACTTCTCATGAAGTATGTGTAGAAGGGATTCTTATTATGTTGCGAAAAAAGTGTCAAGAATCATTGCAAGAAATATACCCTAATAAGTGCATTGAACGATGCATTGATATAAATAGCATCCTATTATGGGGTTCTATCTAGTATACTAAGCTACTCATACAGAAACATAACATTGTGTGCAGCGTACAAGATGAAGGTATGATATTCGTAATGTTAATATGTTGAATAATGAAATGATAATTGTTTTCTTAATAGATTTTTGTGTACTGTGAAATATGTAATAAGTAGCTAATAAAACCCATGTATTACATAATTGCATTACTATAAACAAAACACAAAGACACAAGAACACATACCAATATGGGTATATACAGGGAAAGTGAAGTTAGCAAAAAAGCACAAGTAGTAGCAGAAACAATTCATAACTTAACTGATTAGTTTCATGCAAATAAATGATTGCTCTGTTTCAAAGCTGCTATTTACGCTATGTATATGTATCACTTGATGTGATTGGACCCTAAGGAAAGTAGTGTGAGTACAATGTATACAAATATGACCATATACAGGAAAAGTACAGCCATAAAAAAAAAAAAACAGAACTATCAGAAAGTGCTCATAAGTCTAGTGATTATCTTTATGCACAAAAAGGATTGCTGTCTTTCAAGCTTGTGTTTTCCCATATGTATATGTTTCATATGATGTGACTGTACTCTAAGGGAATTACTGTAAGAACCTACTAGAAGGATATGTCTACAAATAAAATAAAATTCTTAGTTTCTGACTGTTACTGAAGAAAACCATGTGGCCTAGATATGTCAGCAAAAGAAAAAATAGTGAGCCAGACATGTGATGTCATCAGTGATGTCATCAATGACATTTGTGATGTCATCTTTGATGTCCTGCGTGTTAGTCTTAGCAGTGCACAGTGGTGGCGCGAGTTATGGTTGCTTAGCTTACCATAACTGGCGAATTTCAAGGGTTTTTCGGTTTTACTTGGAACCATAACGTCCCTTTAACAAAGTTTTTTCACTGAATTTCATAGGTTTTTAGTAGCGCAACTTAACCATAACGTCCCTTTAACAAAGTTTTTTTCACTGAATTTCATAGGTTTTTAGTAGTGCAACTTAACCATAACGTCCCTTTAACAAAGTTTTTTCACTGATATATATATATATATATATATATATATATATATATATATATATATATATATATATATATATATATATATATTTGTAAAAGTGTTGGAAAAAATACTTTATAAAATAGAAACATATCTTTAGTGTGCTTTCTTGGATGTAGATGTTGTTGAAACTGCAAGTAGAAATCTTCGAAAGTTGCACAGTAGTTTTTGATGTAGGTGGCTGTGATTAACTGGGGATATGTACTCTCAGAGATCAATTGTACATCTGAAGTGTTGAACTGATATGGCTGGGTTAGGTTTAAAGTTTTTGGATGAGATTGGTGGATGGATGTGTGACTGTTTAAAAGCAGCCGATGATAGAGTGTTATAAACATGAGAGTAGAAAGGGTAGAAGGGCTCCCTTATACTGCGGGATCCGCGGACACCATAGTAATCTGTGCACATTGGGCATGCCACCCAGGTTGTTTAATGATGCCTGGCAGGGAAAGAGGACTGTAGTTACTAGCCAATTACATGTTGTGGTTCTGATTTATAGGAAGACAGGGTAGCAGGTGTTTTTCTTGTTCTGTGCAGTGAAGATGGATGTGTGTAATTCTATTAAAAAGTTGAGTGTGTGGATGGTTGGAGATTGTTGAATGCAGGTTTATTGTGAATGCTGTGGCATATATGATACTATTGGATTGCAGGAAATGTAAGTTTCCTGGTATGCAGTTTGTGAGGTATACTGGGCAACTTTATTTTCATTTTGTGAGAGTATGGCTCACATTAAACATCCAGACATTCTATTGTGCATTTTGGAGGGACCAATTTGGGACATGTGACTGCTGTTTCTTTGCAGTTCGCCATTAAGGATTTCTTGAAAAGCCTAATGGAACTAATTCCAACTGTACAGACGATTTTTTCTACAATTAATTCAAGTCAAATAGGGAGATGTATAAATGTATTTAGTGCAGAAATGGAAAAAGCTAGTAAGCTGGTTAATAAAGGTGTATGTGCTTTTTTATATGCTTTAGGGATGGCATCTTTTGAGAATTAAAATATCATGTTGAATGGTGTAAATATTTTTCGTAGCGATGGAGTTCATTTAAATGATGTTGGGAATCAAATTTTGATTTTCAATGTTAAAAATGCTTTGAAAAAGATCATGTGAACAACTTAAATGGGAAAATGTGGAGTGTATATGAAAGCATTTTTTAGTAGGTGTAGGATATAAAAATGAGAAAAACAAACCCAAAGTTACTTAATATGCAATACTAGCGGGGTTCTCGGAGTCCCTCTACCACTCTAAGCGACAGCGAGCTAAAGCCTTGGTCATGACTCTCCTACGGCCATCCACCCAAGAACAGGGCAATGGGCAATGTTCGTGACAGTAGAGGGACTCCCAGCACCCCCCTTGTTTTGCATATTAAGTAACTTTCAGTTTCACCATAAGTTATCAGGGGAATCCAGACGTGGACCCCTTGCTCACTATTCTTAGAGAGGCACAGCTCTACCTTACTGATGAGGCACGACAATGCCAGAACACGTGTCTGGGGTTGCAGTTGGTACTCTTGTTCAGAGGAGAATTGCCTAGCATTTTGGTGCTGGACTGCCCTAGGGCGTGACAAAGACTGACATGAAGGGATATTTCCCCTCTGTGAAAGGGACAATGAGCTTAAGACTTGGATGAAAATCTCCCGGGGGCCATCCGCCCAAGAACAGGCCAATGGGCCCACTTCGTGCTGGAAAGGGACTCCCAGAACCCCCCTTGTTTTGCATGTTAAGTAACTTTGGGTTTCACCCCAAGTTATCCGGAGAATCCAGATGTGGACCCCTTGCTCACTGTTCTTAGAGAGGCACAGCTCCACCTCACTGATGAGGCCCGACTGGGTAAAAATGTGTGTCTGGGGTTGCTGTTGGTGCTCTTGTTCCGAGGAGAATTGCGTAGCATTCCGGTGTTGGACTGACCAAGGGCAGGACAACGACTGATATGCAGAATTTTTCTCCTCTGTGAAAGGAACAGTGAGCTAAAGACTTGGTTGAGACTCTTCCGGGGGCCATCCACCCAAGTACAGGTCAATGGGCCATGTCCGTGCCAGTAGTGGAACTCCCAGAACCCCCCTTGTTTTTCATAGTAAGTAACTTTGGGTTTCACCCTAACTTACCAGGGGAATCCAGACGTGGACCTCTTACTCACTGTTCTTAGAGAGGCACAGCTTCACCTCACTGATGAGGGCCAACTAGGCTGAAACACGTGTCTGGGGTTGCTGTTGGTACTCTTGTTCAGATGAGAATTGCATAGCAGTTCGATGCTCGACTGCCCTGGGCAGGACTATTTCTGATATGCAGGGATATTTCTCCTCTGTGAAAGGGACAGTGAGCTAAATACTTGGTTAAGACTCTCCCAGGGGATATCCACCCAAGAACAGGTCAATGGGCCATGTTCGTGCCAGTAGTGGGACTCCTAGAGCCCCCCTTGTTTTTCATAATAAGTAACTTTGGGTTTCACCCTAACTTACTAGGGGAATCCAGACGTGGACCTCTTGCTCACTGTTCTTAGAGAGGCCCAGCTCCACCTCACTGATAAGGGCCAACTAGGCCAAAACATGTGTCTTCAGTTGCTGTTGGTACTCTTGTTCAGAGGTGAATTGCCTAGCATTTCGGTGCTGGACTGCCCCTGGGCAGGACACAGACTGATATGCAGGTATATTTCTCCACTGTGAAAGGGACAGTGCGCTAAATACTTGGTTGAGACTCTCCTGGGGGCCATCCACTGAAGAACAGGTCAATGTGGTGTGTTTGTGCCGGTAGAGGGATTCACAGAACCCCCCCTTGTTTTGCATATTAAGTAACTTTGGGTTTCACCCTAAATTACCAGGGGAATACAGACGTGGACCCCTTGCTCACTGTTCTTAAAGAGGCACAGATTCACATCACTGATGAGGCCTGACCAGGCCAAAACACGTGTCTGGGGTTGCTGTTGGTAGTCTTGTTCAGAGGAAAATTGCCTAGCATTTCGGTACTGGACTGCCCCTGGGCAGGACAATGACTGATATGCATGGATATTTCTACTCTGTGAAAGGGACAGTGGGCTAAATACTTGTTTGAGACTTTCCCGTGGGCCATCCACCCAAGAACCGGTCAATGGGCCATGTTTGTGCCTGTAGAGGGACTCCCAGAACCCCCCTTTGTTTTGATATTATTTCATAGAGCTGCCAGGGCCTCAATATATTCTTCAGTCATTTGATCGTCCCCTCTTTTGGTGCTCCACCTGGTTTAAAGTAAGCAGTATTGTGGCCAACTGTTTGGTTTTCGTGTGGATTCTTCTTAGCTATAGTTATGGGATGCTCTTTTTGCAAGACAGGACTTTCTCTATTTCCATGTGTGCTATCGTCTTTCTCTGCTCTCTTGTAACAGTTTGTTTTCCTATATTTGCTTCATGCAAGTTGTAATGTTTGCTTTTACAGGGCACTTTCCCATGCATGGTACAAACTTACCAAGGCATACCTTTTTCCCTGGTTCTCCTGTTCTTGTCACAGACTGCTCACTTGCGTGGTGCTACTTGCGTACTGGGATATTTTATGGTTCACTGCTCCTCTGCTCCACTGTTGGGCTCCACATCTCTTTCCAACACACACAGTAAGCAGACTCATTTTTTCCTCTGACAAACAGCAAAACTTGCTGCAGTCCGCTTTCACACTGTTTCACATACGTGGCGATACGCACATACTGGAACCTTTTTGTCCTCTGACAAACAGCGAAACCCTCTGCAGACCACTTTCACACAGCTTCACATGTGCGGCGCTATGCATGTACTGGGATATTTTATGGTTCACTGCTCCTCTGCTTCGCTGTTGGGCTCCACCTCTCTTTCCAACAGACACAGTTAGCAGACTCCATTTTGTCTCTGACAAACAGCGAAACCCATTGTAGACAACTTACACACTGCTTTAGACATGCATAATGGTGTGTAGGATATAGTAGGGATGGTGGGGATACTGATCACAGGCGTGATGTTGCTAGCCGCTTGCAGTGGTGGTAGTGGTAGCAGTGGTTGCGGAGCTGGCACAGCAGGAGCTAGTGCTGGCTGCACAGCTGGCAGAGCAGGAGGTGTTGGTGGTGCCTGTAGTGCAGCTGGCACTGCAGGAGGTGCTACTGGTGCTAGTTGTGCAGCTGGCACAGCAGGAGGTGGTGGTGCATACATTGCAGGAAGTGGTGGTGCTTGCACTGCAGGAAGTGGTGGTGCTTTTCCTGACAGATGTGGTGGTGTGACCTTCCCACCTGCATGTGCTTGGCCTGACAACAGTTCAGCTGCGTAACTGTCAGAGAATGTGCAGATCAAATTCTTTTGATTGTACTGGGATTTTGCTCGACCTATCGTGTGACCACCTTTACCTGTTTTGGCAGCTCACCAACAGTCTTCTGGTATCTGTAGTTTCAATCAAGATTGGGTCAATCGGAGTCTCTCGAATTAGCACGCACTTGGTGCTGGTTTCCTTTGCAGCTGGTCTTCCCTTTACACATTCTCACAGTTCTTTGAATTTCCTTCAAATTGCCACTTTACGACTTTCATTCAATACAGCCCAGTTCTTATAGATTCTCCACTCAACTCACCGACTGTGAAGCCGCTTGGTTTTTCTCTTCACTGAAGTCAAGGCTGGTAACACGGCCTCAGGAGCTTTCCTTACTCGTGCTTATCGGCATAGGCCTGCCCCGTGTACCCTTGACATCTGCTGCAAGACACTTGTGCTATTGTTCGCAGTCTTTTGTCCTCTTCCACGAAGGTTCCGCTGGCCTGGAACGAAAAGGGCAAGGTCGCTTCTCTCCTTCTCCTTCACTTGAACTGCTGTACCTAGTTAGCCGTGTCATCATGCCATCAGCCATGCTCATACTGTGCTCTCTTGCTCCACCTTTCATCCCTGTGTAGAAGGGAAAGGGCCGTCAGTTGTGTGTGGTTCTGATCAATTTCCTGACTCTGCCCGACCCTTGTATTGGGACATGTCAGGTAAACGGCTTTGGTGTTAGTCCATTCTCTGGTGTCTTGTGCAAAAGTGTTTGTGTTGGAAAGGGGGGGGGGGGGCAGTGGATTTGAATGTCCTACTTGGTAGGATGGGAAAAGGTGCCGAAAAAAGGGGGATATTGTGTCTCATCCATCAGTGTCTCACTCCCACTCTCCGAGACCCCTGTCCAGTTAATCCTCTGCCACTGGTCCACCACCAGGAACTGGATCCAATAGCGATGGCTGTGTCCAGGCCACCTAGATGACAGATCGCGGGAACCAGCTAGCGAAACACCTTCAGGTTTCTCACATACCCTTCCCCTATGCAAGGTGGATAAGTCTGTTCTCTTGTCAGGTCCTCATTGGTTAAGACCAGGCAGAGAACCGGGAGGAAAGATATAAATGGACTCGCGCATATTTTGCTGATCGTTCTTTTTAGGTACAGTGATGTTATTGCTTTCACGACAATAACCTATGAACTGGGTTTGAAAGGGTTGTTTTGGGATTTGTTGGTATTGAATGTTCCGAATCCCATATGTGCAAGTTTTGGAAATTTTAGGTCTTTTTCCCAGATCTCTGTGGTAGGATATTTCCAAAGGGAGGTGGAGACTCTTGTAAGAGAGTAGAGAAGATGAGAAAGTCTTGTCGTAAAATAACTTCCTCAGGCAGCTCTGGGATGATGGCAGATGGTATTTGTTAACACACAAAAAAGGTGAATGGAGACAATCAGAGTAGTATTGTTCGCTTCATATCAGAATCAATCTGTCTTATCTCAGTAACACTATCCATACCCTGTCCCTGTCATGGGGAACTAGACCTTGAACACCAGTGGTGTGCCGCCTATCTAATAGCGTAAAAGAGAGAAACGTTCCCTATTACTATAACACATGCAACATTTTGGATAAGGCTTTAAATCCACCAATTTAAAACAAAACAGAAATGGTCAGCTATACCTCTATACCCAAATACAATTTTGTAACATTGTATACATTTTTAAAGGGGGCTATTTCTCCTCCAAAAACAATACTTGATTTATTCACCCACACGTATTTTGTACATCTGATGCTTGGTAGACGAAAGCCACTATTAAAAACACTGTATAAGTACACTGTTTTAAACCATCTAGTTATCTACAAAAACCTGTTTCTGTATCACTCAGCAGGTATAACACTGGGGTTATTTGTAGATGTATTGTGTTCCCTTAATTAATATCGGCACAGAAAAGGTCGATCGGTTTCAATGACTGTGTGATGAATTTCATCTTCGTCAGGACCATCAGTTTAAACAATTATACTCAATTTATTTATTTATTTATTTTATTTATTACATTTATATAGCGCACAGGCAGCCCAGGGGCATTGTGGCGCTGTTACTTGTAGATGCACTTAGTTACAGTGAGTACAGGTTGTGCCTTTGGTTACAGTGCGGCAGGATCCTGCGTTCAGCAATAGGAGGTATCATACATCATAATACATCATACATGAGAGCTTGAACATATGGTGTTGGTTAGGTGAACAAGAAAGTGTTCATCGTTAGGTGAGGTTTTCATGGCTTTGCGGAAAGCAGTCAGTGAAGGTTCCGCTTGCAGAGAGGTGGGAAGGGTGTTCCAGTGTAAGGCAGCAAGGTAAGGGAAGCTGGCGTTCCAATCACTGTCATCCATCATAATTGGACTGGCAGACAGAACGTGACCTGGGGTAAAGTCAAATACAGTAATAAGTGAACATAGGGGTAGCGCTGTGAGCTAGTATTCATTTAGAGTTGGCAGTACCATGCTCTATTGAGTGTACTTAAATATTGCAAAATGTCAATGTAACTTCTCATTCTCTGATATTCCTCTTCGAGAGTCAGTCACCCTTCCTCAATCAAACACTTGCTTGTGTTGGTCTTATTTAGGATCAGAGAAAGCACAAGGCATACCTCAGAGCCCTAATAGAGTCTCCATTGGCACAGAGGTTATAGCTTGTCAATCTCGTGAGCCGCGTCATACTTTGTCAGGTCAAACTGTGGGGAGACATAGCACAGAGCAGCAGTCAGTACAGTGTCAAATATGCTGAATGACGTCAGTGTGATTATAAACCTATGCGAGACCCAGCCAATAACCAACGGGAGGTGGGACAGACGGATGTAGCCAGCAAGACGACGTGAAGACGGAAGGAGCTTCCAAACAAGGAGGAAGACGAGGCTGTATGAAGAAGCAACCCCATGTAGAAGCAACAGCAAGAGGACGGGATAGTGAAGACGCGGCGTTCTCTAACAAAGAAGAGGGCCTTTGAGAAGCTCAGGAAAAGAACGGAGGAGCGGAAATCCCTACGCGATGCGCGTCAAGAAAAAAGAACTTGGGGAACCTCAGGAAAAGAACGTTGGAGCGGAAATTCGTAACCGCGGGAGACCACACGGGAAGAGGAGACAAACAACCTGTACCTTTGCTAAAGTTAAGATAGACCACGTCCCTTCCATACTTGAAATGGCCTTAAATTGGAACTAACCGTTGGAATATATAGGAGTTACAAATACTCAGGAGTTTCATTTAATGATTTCCTTATGTGTTAACCCCATAGGGTAATGAAGTCTGAAATTTAGCTGAATCCGGCTGAGCCATCTACAAGCCCTCTGATTAAGGCCTACAATTTGAGGTCCTGACTGATAGACTATAGAAGAGGAACAGACAATCATCTTTTGATTTAACATCGTGAAATCTACAAAAGAGGATAGACATGGAATGAGGTAATGTTTAACTCTGAGAAATTGAGAACCAAACCCAATGGAAGTATGTTGCTGGGAGTTTTACCTAACGCAATACCATTCTATTCACATCTTATCATATAGGGACTGGAATATCAAAAATTAAATCCAAAACAACCTAACAGAGGAAAGTAACTGATACGGCTCAAATAGAGCTAGTAGTTATCCGCAGCAGGAAGAGTACTCCCTTCACCGGTAATTGTGTGATTTATTTTGCCGAATTATTTACCATCTAGGCACAGAAGTCCCTCATATATGTATGGAAAGAGGACTAGCCATTAGGGAGAAATATTTATGCCGAACACGTGACAACATGACAGCGTTTGCAAATAAGTATATGGGGGATGCAATAGTGGTGAAAAAGAGAAAGATGATAGGGACGATTGTACCCATCTATAAATGTAATTAAAACATTAAAACATGTATGAGTTACACTACATTAAAAGAGTGGTGAATAATAGAGCCCTCTGTATTCCTTGTGTTTCCACAGAACATCATCCAGAAATTGACCTAGAGCTATAACTAAAAGGGATAAGAAAGGAAACCTAGAAGTCTGGCGAAATCCAAGAATAAGGAACAATTTGAATACAAAGATTGTTTTTTTATCTAGTGTGTTTTTCTTCCCCTGAAGAATTTCCTGTAAATTAGTGTGTTAGTTGGTAATGAGGAATGAAACATGTCAGGTATGTCTGCGTGAGGAATGAATGAATGGATGATTGATGAACCATCGGTGCAAAATAATGGGGATACTAATAGACGGTATTCTACAATAACTAAAACTGTGATTGAGTATCTCAATGTGTGATTAAAACTAACAACAAATTAGATGTAAAATGAATTGCCTTTATGAGATGTACCATAGGAATTGGTTGCCAGACTAGGAGGCTAATTGTTTATGTATGCAATAATCTACAAAATAATTGAAAAAAGAAAAAAATGATTGTCTTCGTATATAATGAAATATGTATTTTTTATAAGTGAAATGAAGATGCTATATATTTTTATATGAAAATAAAATTGTGATATTTTTCGATACAAAATTCTCTGTAGTATGTTGAAATTAAATTTGAAAAAGACATGCACATACGGTCAATGGCTGGATGAGTAGTGGAAAGCAAGTGACCTTTTGCACATTTATTACTATATTGTGGGCAGTGTTTCGAAGAGGGCTGTTGCATAAAGGTCCAAGACAAAAATATAGGTCAAAAACCTCTGGTCTCTTAAATTTGTGCATAAAATTACGGTGGCGCCATTCAGCAGCCAGTGCAGTGCCATATATGCAGATCACAAATACGGCGGCGCCGAACAGCTGTTGGCGTGCCTCCATCATATATCACTGTGCACTTGCCTCTAATGATAAGCTGTGCATGCCTCAACAGAGACATAGCAGTCTCTTGTGCATTTTAATTTAGCCTGGTCACGAGCAGCATGGCCCAGCATGGATCATCGTTAATGAATTGTAAAAAGATGATGTTGTTAAAAGCTAAATGGAACAGGAAGACTGGGGGACCCGCACTTACCATATTGCCACTCGTATATTACTTTTTACATGACAGCATTCATGTAATAAACATTGCGTTTCGAGTGTATATGTAGGCTATCAAGCTTCTCATGTTTGTCTTATGTTCCTAGGTGCATGGCCAGCAGTGTAGACCGCTTGAGTCACACGTCACTTATGTGGTGGCTGTCTTTGATGGGGCGTGAAGCTTCGCCTTATTGTAGTTGGAAAAAATCACATGAGGTGTGCCTTTTGCTTTCTCTAATCCTAAAGAAGACCAACATAAGCAAGTGTTTGATTGAGGAGGGGTGACTGAGCCTCGAATCGGAATATCAAAGAATTAGAAGTCACATTGACATTTTGCAATATATAAGTATACTCAATAGAGCATGGTACAGCCAACTATGAATTAATTCTAGCTCACAGAGCTACCCCTAAATGCACCTAGTGCTGTATTTTCTAGTTCTTCCTCAGCTTCTTCCCACTCTTCACACTTCAAAAAACCTATTTCCATAGGTTCTTTATTGATATTCTTTGGACAGTGTCAAGCTAAGTGTCCAGTTTCCCTGCAAGAGAATCAGAGGAGATGGTATACAGCCTTTTATTTTCTCTCGTTTACCTTCCTCTCTTGGTCTTGTGTCAATTGTACTAATCTCTAATCTCTCTCAAGACATCCCTTCCGTGACTTTATATGACCCTCCTTGTTTATCCATTCCCTGGGTTGAGGCCGATGGATGGTTTTATGATCTCTTCGATCTTCCCATCGTTGGGTTTGGTGGAAATATTTGGCTGCATCGGAATGGTTCTGCACTCTTTCAATGGCCATGGTTAGAGTGGCCAATTCAATTGAAGGAAAGGCTTTTGCAAAAAAGGGGGTAATGTGTCGGTAAATTGTTCCAGGGTAATCATCTCCTTTAGCTCATCTAGAGTTTTGTTACTCATCCATTGGGCCACTGTGTTTTTAACTCGTTCACCCATTTCTAAAGGAGTTTCTCTCGGGCTCAACCTTATGGCTCACAATTTCTGCTGATAAAAATTGCAGGTTTGCCCTACTCTTTTCAGTAACCCTTCCTTGATGGACAGGAAGGAGGTTCCTGGTGCAAGGTTGAGTAGCTAATAAGAAGTTTGGAGTTCTCCTTTAAGTAAAGGTCCTAAATAGCATCACTTAAGGTTCTCTTCCCATCCATTCAGCCAGGCGTTTGAAGTTGAGAAAAAAGTTTCCCAAATCTTTGCCTTTGAGATAAGGGTTAAAGGACACCTTGGGGTATGGAAGGTCTTGCTTGTAATTCAATGAGTTTAGCTAAATTCTCGTGGAACCTTTTTTCGCCCTGTATCTGATGGTCTGCCAATTGGGCAATGATATTTATTAAGTCAGCCATTTCTTCCGACAGTTAGGGTACCCTCTGTAGTGTCTGAGTAAGAGAAGAAACAACTCTCGATTCCTTTGGACAAGGTCTCTAAATCATCTGAGTCTTCTGATTCTGATTCTATCGAAATAATGAATTGGGGTAGTATGATTTGTAACCCTAAGGGTTCCACCACCGATGAAGACTGAACACCTTGGAAAAAAAGGCTCAGACGGAGGATTCAGTGCACTAGGTCTAATAAAAGAGAAGACCGGCCAAACATTTAAGATTATTCGGTCCCACGGTTTTATGTTACAGTGTGATAGAGGAAGGGTATCTAGGTAGACTTGAGTCTTGAAGAATAGATCCTGTTGACTGGAGGGAATAATTAGTTGACAAGATAATACCTCTTTCAATGTGGATATGCGATCAGAGTCTAGGAGATCAACTATTCTATTTTCCCATTCGGGTGGTACCACAATTATTAGCATATGTCTTCAATTTTTATCAGTTGAATCACATCCCACTACTGACACCATATGTAAGGAACTTATGGCGGCAAGAAGTAAGACAGACACAACTGATCATAGTTTAAGGGTGTTTTTTGAACAATGAATGCAGGGTGGAAGAACACCTAATCTACATCTAAATCTAGGATGGGAGCAAGCTTCGACCCTCAAATGAATCAGTCCTAGTGGCATTGTGTCAAAGAAAAAGGGCCTATACTAAGAAAAACCTATTTCCAGTCCTAACACTAGATACACAAGAAGTGTGGGATAGGGATTCAATAAAGAAAGAAGTGTTCTCAAATAATAAGTCAGGATGTGATTGCCAGGGGTCTCCCTTCCCCATGTTTTCAGCATGGGAAAAGGTGGGTCTCATTAACACAGCAAACACCTGAACATTCTCCAGCACAAACTGTCAGATCAGCTCCAGCTATCAGGTTTTCCGGTGGCTTAAATACATTTTCCAATAAAATGTCTCTTGCCCTAGAGGGCCTGATAGTTCCAACAAACAAACCCAGAGGTCTGCTCTACGACCACTTTGGGTGATGGCTTCACCCCTCGGTCCCCCTCTTTTGGGTGCTGCTGACCCCTCACAGTCTTTTTAAACTATTTCTACAAATGCTTTAGGGAGACGGCTTCACCCCTAGGTCCCCCTCTTCTTGGCTCTGACCTTTCAAACATTCATTTCACAAATCAAAAACAATTCCTTCACGGACTTTGGGTGATGGCTTCACCACTGGGTCTGCCTCGTTGGGCTCAGACCCCTCTTGTCTGTCAGCCTTCCTCTTCCGGGTTCACTATGGCTCTCAACAAAATTGTCCTCTATCGTTTCATACAATGTCCGTTCAACAGTTCACTGTGAAGCTCCCTTTCTCGGGTTCACGTGATCAGGGTGATAATGGCTCACCTCTGGCCCCCACTCTTCTGTTCACAGATCCCTTCTCATTAGCACCCCTCTTCTGAGTTCACCCTTGCCGTTTTCACATTCACTTTCAATATTTACGGGATTCTCTTCCTTTTTTTTCTCATGTGGCGGGATTCACTTCTCTTGTTTTCTCTTAGTGCGGGATGCACCTTCCCTGATTTCTCTCAGTGCTTGATTCACTTTCCTTGCTTTTTACTAGTTTGCAGATCAAAGTCTACTGGGATTTTGCTCAACCTCCTGTATGACCACTTTGAGCTGTTTTGGCTGCTCTCCTACGGCCTCCTGGTATCTGTAGTTTCAATCAAGATTGGGTCGACCAGAGTCTCTCAAATTAGCACCCACTTGGTGGTGGTTCCCTCTGCAGCTGGTCTTCCCTTTACACTTTGTCACAGTTCTTTGAACTTCCTTCAAATTGCCAATTTGTGTCTTTCATTTAACACAGACCAGTTTGTATTGGTTCTGCCCTCGACTCATCGGCTTTGATGAACCAGTTGGCTTTTCTCTTCACTGGAGTCAAGGCTGGTACCACGGTCACGGGAGCTTCCCTCGTTCCTGCTTATTGGCATAAGCTTGCCCCGTGTATTGTTGACATCTGCTGCAAGATACTTGTGCTATTTTTCACAGTCTTATGTCCACTTCCACAAAGGTTCTGCGGGCCTGGGATGAAAAGGGCAAGGTCACTTCTCTCCTTGCCACCCTCTCGATTCCCGCCACCTTTCTCCTTCTATTTAACTGCCATAGTACAGCCAACTATGAATTAATTCTAGCTCACAGAGCTACCCCTAAGTGCACCTAGTGCTGTATTTTACTATACCCTAGGTCACGTTCCAGCTGCCAGTCCAATTACGATGGAGGATAGTGATTGAGTCCAACTGTTTAAACTGCTGGTCCTGAGGAAGATGACATTTATCACACAGTGATCAAAACCGGTAGACCTTTCCTGTGCCAATATTAATTAAGGGAACACAATACGGCTACAAATATCCCTGGCGCTATAACTGCCAGTGATACGGAAGCATGTTTTTGTAGATAACTACCATCAACAACCATCACAACCATCAACTTGGGTCCCTGCTCTGGCCCCTACTGCCCCTGACTCCCTCGATGCCCTCCATGTGTAATATGGAGATGCACATCTCTTCCCACAGCATGAGGGTCAGGGATGCCACCGTGCCTCCTTCTGTGACAGCAGATTCCCTCATATGGGCAGCCAGGATGTTCTGGACCCTCATCTGAAAGTCATCCCAGCGCTTGTGGCAGTCCCATGGCATGCTTGTCAGCCAACTCCTGCCAGATTTCCATCTTCCTTGTCTGGCTGGCCTTGTGGTTACCAGCCCCAAAGAAAACCTCTGCATCGCAGACCACCTTGTCCACAAGGGCAGTCAGCTCTAGTTCCGTGAACATTGGTTTGTGAAGAAGGACCTCCAGGGCTTGTGATTTCCCACTTCCTGGCATGTGTGTACTTTCAGATGAGGTTGATGGCAGCAGGAAGTGGGGGATATAAAGTGGATTGAGTTTTTAAAATGGCCCGCGAGCTTCACATTCTGGCAATGAAAATATTTCCGGGGCCGGTAATTCCCACGCCAGCGATTCCTGCAGTTTCAGTGTGAGTATCTGTATTTCCTGCACATTTCTGCTAAAATTCCAGTGCTTTGGTGCCGGTATCACTGTTTCCGGCAGAAGAGTGTGTGCGCGCCCAAGGACCTGCAGTGTGCCGGTAATTCCGATGGTTGGTCTGCCGGAAACAGTAATACTGGCACGACATAATAACAGGTGTCTTTTCCAGGAAAGTTGTAATGAGGGCCATACACCAGGGAAAAAAAAAACAGGTGACTAATATGGTTAACTTGAACCTAGGTGGTGGGTGCGGGGTCAAGTGAGGCTAACTAAAAAGGAGTACTGCACAAATCTACAAAATACATGATTGCGAGGCACTGAAGGTAGTGGAGTTGTCAGTTAGAAAGGATGGGGAGGAAGCTGGAGGAAAGTCCATCATTAGCAAGTAGGTGAAGTTTAAGCCAAGCTTTGACGAGATCCAAAGTTTGGATGGCTTTTATTTATTTCTTTATTTACTTAGTATAACATAGCCATATTGCTTTTTATACATTAACCACAATGAAAAATAAAACAAAACATGTCTCAGAGATTCAGTCATCATACTTACATTTGGACATAGTGTGATCACTAATAAAATCACTTAAATGTCATCAATTAACTATGAGGTTGGAACCCAAAACTTCATTTCATGGTAAATTAAGTTTATGTCATTGCCAAACATATAATTATCCCAAATGTCAAAGCAGTTTGCTTGATCCACATTCAGGTTGCCATAGGCCAACAAGGCCCTCCTATGTAGATGGTTAACACGTTTGCACTCAATAAGTAAATGCTTAGTATTTTTCAATATATCATTACCACAGAATCTTCAAAAATGTACCAGTCTGGGAATATCAGTTCTGACACTGGTTACTCCTGTATGGGTGAAGTTCCCCAAAGTAATCCAAGAAATAAAACAAATATAATCCAAAATAGAGAGCACAAATTGCATGGAACAGAAACGCTACAAAATACAGCTTGGAGAAGCAGACAGCTCCGTGGAACTTAACTGAGGAACATCTTGATACGCCCACTCTTGGGTTAGATATTTAAATCAGAAAACCACAAGATTAACATATTCTACAAATGCAACATTAATTATAATTCTAAAATTTCCAATTGATATTCATCATTTAACCTGTAAAAAACACTATACATTAAGCACTCTGATTTGCAGTTTCCTTTCTCGTGACCATCAAAATACCACCCCTCATACATGACATTATTTCATAGTGAGCATAAAATACAGCATTTTGATTCGCTGACACTCTTCATGGTGCAGTTCATAAAAATGCTCTACCCTAACTGGACAGCGGCAACTGAGACAGCTCATGCTGGATCACCTCACCAAGCTGGATCAATCATGTTGTGAGTGGGAATCAGTGAGGTCAAAACTTTGTTGCATCCCATGGAACACCACAATCCCTTCCCCATAGTTGGCCCTCTTGTCTTCCCACCCCTTGCATCTGCCCACTCTGCAACTACCATCTCGAGACATGTTGCCAACACTGGAGACAACCTTGTAGTTATCTCTTTGCGATGAATAGCTGCATGAAAATACGTGTCTGGGGCCGTGCTTCGGGAAATGTAGTTGGGTATTTTATCTTTTCTACTAAGGCACTTTTACCACTGCACCAAGTGCGTTAACTTTCAGTGGAGGCACTGTGATCACATCCTAGTTCATTTTGGCAAAACTGCTGCCTGGGCCTTCTCGTGTATATCACTATGTACTTCGCAATCATTATGTATTAATTTGGCTATCGTCTAGGAAGGCACCTGCTGTCTCAAGTCCAATTTCAGGCCCCTAAGAGCTTTCTCCCCAGCAACAATTAGCTGAAAACTGTTCTGCATCCCTTTTCCATCCTCCGTGGCTGCTTGGAGCCTTCTGCCCCACAGCAGAAATAGAATTCAATAAATGAGCATAGCTCAAAAATGCAGCCTAGCACTCTAAGATGGGAAAAGTCTGCCGCTTTTAATAATGGCCAGTTCTAACATGGCAACCCTCTTGATTATTACAACTAGCAACTACACTTAATACACCTCAATATACATCTACACAATTAATCCTTGCTACATAACCTTATGTAGTAATACAGGTGTGAGGAAAATTATAAAAAGCAATACTGCATGTGTTTTACTATGCAACAAACATCCTCAAAGCTCCCTAAAAGTTTGACAAAAACGACATCTACCCTAAATACACTGTCACACCACAAAAACACAAATACAAGAGTTTTCTTAACTTGTACTTGCACCCATGTTGTGGACGTTGGACTTGTATGTTTACACTTCCGTAGAGTGTACTTGATTACATTTGACTTTTATATATGTCCATAGATATTTATTGTTAGGGAATGACAGCGAATATGAAGGAATAAATGTACGTTCATTGTATAATGGACACATTCAGCACTGTTGACTTAAGTTGTTAAATCAACCAGAGTTTGTTTACAGCAAATATCTTGGACACAATTGTTTACACATTTCTTATTAAAAAAGTGTGGTTGACATCGGATGGAATATTGTCCAACCTTAGACTCCAGACATTAGTAGAACTAAATAGTTGCTAAATGATACTAACTCTCATATAGGGAAGTAAGATAACAAAGAAGCATCAGAGGCAGCCAAAAACGTGTGATAATAGTTAATATTTCTTATGATGAGCATGGCACTAGCCTTAGACAGATTGTATTCAGAGAAGGTGTATTTCACACCAGAGTGTAATGGAAGCGTAAATAATGATCAGGTTGATGCATTTATTTTTCTAAGCTTTATATTCACCAATCAAAAAATGCATGTACACTTGAACCTCAGATTGCAGGATACAGTAAGAAATTGCATAGCAATGATGAAAAGGGTGAGGTCTAGATTTTGTGAATTTTCACAGACACCTTTATTTATTTATTTGCTTATAACGTGCCGTAAGCCTGCAGGTATCTGGGCGCCAACATATAAACAAGGAACCCGATGAAATGAAAAACAGGACACAATATTTAACATATACAATCTGTGAGGGGCGCTATTCTAACTCAATGTTGGAACTACTTAAAGAGGTAGGTTTTGAGGTTTTTTTTGGAAGATGGTGTATGTGGGCTCTAATCTTAACTGTATCGGTAAGTTATTCCATTTTGAGGCCACCTTAATGTGGAATGCTTTTCTGGGTCCGTTTGTTCTCTTATGCATTGCAACCGAGATTTGTCCCTGAGCTTCTGATCTAAGGACATGACCTGGCACATTACAGACAATCTTCTCTATGTGATATGCTGGTGCTTTCCCGTATATACACCTATGCGTCAATTTTAAGGCCTTAAACTGGATTCCGTCTTCCACAGATAACTTTGCAGGTCTCTTCTGTCATTACTGATATGGTCTTTTTGTTTTCTTTTTTCATGATTCTGTTGTTATGGATTATTTGGCATTTTGAGATGCACCATTTGTTCGCCCCTAAAAAAGGAGCATTACCATAGTCCAGTCTTGACAATATGGTTGCTCTGGCAATAACTGAACAGTTTTCCTCACTCGGGTAAGGCTGAATTGCCCTGAGAAGTTGTAGATAGTAGGAGCAGTTTTTACTTATTTGCATGACCTGAGCCTCTGCACTCAGAGATGCGTCCATGTACAGCTCAAGTGTTTTTACTTTACTAATGACTATTATTGGGTAATCATTAATGAGGAAGGATTCATATTGCTGGCTTAACTTGGCCCGGGCATGATTCGTTCCAAAGACCATCAGCTCTGTCTTTTTGCCATTTAAACACAACCAATTGTTGTCCACCGAAGTTTCTATTGTTTGTAAAGCGCCTTGACATTTGCAGTGTCTTGTCGGTAGTCCCCAATCAGTTTGACCACCAGCTGCATATTGCCAGCGTAGTTGATGAAATGTGCTCCGATTTTGTCTGGTACCAAACAAAGGAATCTGATGTAAAGGTTAAAGAGAGCAGTGATAAGCTTGCCCCCTGTGGCACTCTGCAGCTAATAGCCGACTTGGTGCTTGGTGGCATTAGGTTGCTAAGTCCATTTCAATTGGTGAGCGATGGTGATGCCTGATATTTAATATTTATCATAGTTTTAACAATTTGATCATTTAGTCTCCACGTGAAACACGCCTCATTACGAATCAGGCGTCAAGGGGTTAACGGCGCCGTAAACGGCGCCGACCCTTAACGCCTGATTCCCAGGTCCCTTTGCGCCATGGTGAGTTTAACGCCTGCTTTTTGCAGGCGTTAAAATCCATGGCGCTAAGGGACCATGGTGCTAATTACGCCACCGCGCCTTCCCCACTCCCATTATGCCCTATGGGGCAAAAATGGGAATGGGGAAGGGTAAAATGGGAAATGGGGATTTACCGCCCCACTCACCTTGGAATGGGGCGGTAAATCCGCCATCCACCATGGTGTAAACATAGTTTACACCATGGTGGTAAGGGTACAACCCAGGCGGTAACTTACCGCCTGGGTCGTAATGATTGGTGTTAATTTGGAGACCATTGAGTTTGGCATAAACCCCTTGGGAGAGCTACCAAGTAAGACAAGATCAGCAACATATCCTAGCCAGTTGATAAGACAGAGATAGATCTGAGCAATACCATTTAATAAGAGTGGGATCAAGAATGCACCCCTGCTTAACTCCTACATGAGTAGAACTCCACTCAGTTATTTAACCTGTCTGTTAACCCTTAAACAAATGATTGTGGAGCTACACAGAGCCACAATCGTGTTTAGCAGCCCCAAGGGAATATTTCACCCATTGAGTTCACGGCACAGGTGCCCGCTCTGCACTGTGTCAAATGGAGAGCAAACGTGTATGCATGACACATACACTGATTCCAAAAGGGTATGCCATGCCTTCTGAATGATAGTCACCAAGTCAAGAATATTGGCCACTATGTTGAAGGACTTCCAAAACCCTGTCTGGTTAATGAGGTTGACGATATTAGCATTTATCCAAGTGTTCAGGTCTTCTAACAAAACACAAGCAAATATTTTAGAGGACACATCCAACATAGCCAATATCCTGTAATTAGCAGGGTCAGAATATTTGCTTTTTGTATAGACAGGAACGTTGATGCTGTCAGTCCTAGAAGAAGGCAGTATATTGGTGTCACTAATGATCGAGAAAATTCTATAGAGGACATTGGGCCACCAACAAGGCTGCCTTTTTATTTAAATAAGATTACAAAGGCTGTCAGGACCAGGCACACAAGAGGAGTTTGTGCTCATGCTGATTTTTATAAACTCTGGTATTTGGAAGGAATACATCCAAGAACAAATATCAAAATCAGGTGTATCATCCCTTAGAGGTGCCTGTACAATGCTAGCACCAATGAATGTCATCCATGAAGTTAGGCAAGCTCCATTAAGCAGGAAGGAAGCAGTGTCAGAGCAGTACATAATTTTCCAGAAAGTTCTTGAGTCATTTGTCTGAGACCTTAGAGCCAGCGTTTGCAAGAGCTCTTTCTTCTGATTGTACCTATGACGTCTAAGCCAGGATTGGTACTTATTTTTCCTTTAGGTGTAGGGACACAGTATAGTCTTCAATGTCTGGTTAAGAATAGGCAAGTTGGTGCATATTGCATCTTAGTTGCTTGTTTTGCTACTCAGATTACTCGATCAAAAAATCTGCAATGGGTAACTTTCTGATTAGAAACCTTTGACATTAAAGCCCCCGGTGGTTTGCGAATAATATATGCCGCTAGTTGCTTAGTTAAGACCTATAGGTCTGATATACATTTTGTGGAAGTGGAGATGCTATAAGGAGTTAATATGTCTAAACAAATAGTAACCAACGGGTCTGTATCATATCCATCAATTAGGAAAATCTCTTTTTTCAATGTTCCCAGAGAACTTGTTGAGTCCAGGATTTAATTCAACCTTACCTATAACCTCACTTCCCACAAAAGATACATGAGAATAGGGAAATGATCACTCTCAGTTCTTACAAGTATCTGCAGATCAATCACATGGGGATATATAGTATAGTTTACAAAAATGTAATGAAGGGTCACACTCTCTCTAATATGTTTCCCGGGAAGGTCACTGAGACAGTGACCATATAGCAACATGAATCCTCAGGAATATAGTAAAAAAAGCCCAGAACCCACCCCTTTTGTCTTTGATTTTGATATAGCCCATTTTAGTTTGGATTATGGAATAAGGAAAATCATCAGCTGGTAAAACGGTTTTAAAATCACTAGCAATGAGGATCAGGACAATATCACCATATTGGTCAATTAAGGACTCTATAGATCTCAGCATGCCAAGATGATCTTGGCCAGTGTGAGAAACGTGAAGTAGTCTCCCTAACTAGTCCCTGGGGATCTGTCATCCAGGTGGCCAGGACATGGCCATCACTATTGGATCCAGTTCCTAGGTGTGGACCGGTGAGGGAGGATCACCTGGATGGGGGGGGGTCCTTGTAGAGTGGGAGTGGGACACTGACAGGTATCCCCCTTTCTTTTCCCATCCTTCCATGTAGGACATTCAAAACCATGCCCCTGACTCCCCCTTTCCTATACGTACACTTTTGCATGACACACCAGAGAATGGACTAACACCAGAGCCATTTACTTGACATGTCCCAATGCAGGGGTCAGGCAGAGTCAGGCATTTGATCAAAATAACACACACCTGACGGCCCTTTCTCTTCCCCACAGTGATAAAAGGTGCATTAAGAGAGCACAATATGAGCATGGTAGACAGCACAAGGTGCAGCAGTTCAAGAGAAGGAGAAAGGTGGCGGGAAGCGAGAGGGTGGCGAGTAGAGACCTTGTCCTTTTCGTCCCAGGGGCCACGGAACCTTCGTGGAAGAGAGCCTAAGACTGCAAACAAAAGCATGATGTCTTGCAGCAGATGTCAATGGTACATGGAGAGTGTTAACACTGATAAGATCGAGCGAGGGAAACTCCTTCCACTGCAGTACCAATTACGAAGAAAGCCAATTGGTTCATCACAGCCATTGAGTCGAGGTGAGAGCCGATAAGAGCTGGTCTGTGGTGAATGAAAGTCACAAAGTGGAAAGTTAAACTAAGTTCAAGGAACTGTAAAAGTGTTTAGGGGAGACCAGTTGCAAAGGGAACCGGCACCATGTGGGTGTTGCTCCTACAGACTCTGGTTGATCCCCGGTTGTGTGAAACTACAGAAATCAGAAGGCTGTAGGAGAGCTGCCGAAAGAGGTCAAAGTGGTCATACAGGAGGTCTAACAAAATACCTGTACAATCGAAAGACTTTGATTTACAAACACGAGAAAGCAAAGGAAGTGAATCCCGCAAGGTGAAAGTGAAAGGGAGGTGAACCCCGTGAACAGTGAGAGTAAATGTGAATGGGAAACCGGCGAGAGTGAACCCAGAAGAGGGGTGCTAATGAATAGAGGGCAAAGTCTAAAGTCCTGAGAAACAGGGTGTTGACAAAGGTAATGCGGCCAAGGAATGTCCACCGGAACTGTTTAAAAGACATTGAAAATTGTGAGCAAAGGGTCATCTCCCGGAAGAGGGGGGCCCAACGTGAACTGTAGAAGAGAACCTTTTGTTTGTTTGTTTATTGGATACATCAGGCTCTCGTAAGGCAAGAGACATTTAGGAGAAACAAGACTTGGCCCTGGATTGTCCTGATTGCTGTCATTGGAACTGTTGACTTGTGCTGAGAAAGCTCGAGTGTGTGCTGTGTTCCAAGCCCCCATCCTACCCCATGCATAAAACGTGGGGAAGAGAGATTAAAGCTCCCATCTTACAGCGTACAGAAAATGTGGGGAAGGGAGATCCAAGCTACTGCATCCTGACATATTATTTGTTAACACTTATTTCTTTCCCTGAAAATCATCCCACAACCTTTTTGTATTAGTTGTAAGGTTTGGCAATAGGTTTCTTAGTATAGGCCTTTATAATTTGACACAACGACACTAGGACTGCCCTATTTTTTATTTAATGGTCAACGTTGCTCCCATCTTAGATTTAGGTTTAGATTAGGTGTTTTTCTAACCTGCACACAGTTTAAATAAACACCCTTGATCTGTGATCACTTGTGTCTGTCTTTAGTGTTTTCACCATGAGTTCCTCACACCAGTAGGTGAGTTGTACAGATTAACGATGAGAAAGGAAATGGATTTACCACCATTAGCGGTCCATTGAATCATACCAGCTAAGGATAAGAGTCCACTGAGGTAAGGATCTTTGTGATGGAGTAAAATTGGCTTTTATGGAGATGGGAAGTCGATTCCAATGGAGCAGGGAGAGCAGGGAGTTAGCTTAGCAGTGAAAAGGGGCCCATGGTGGCATGTGGCAATTAGGTTAAATGCAAAAGAGGAGCAGAGGGAACAAGATGTTGTGTAAACAGAGATACAGTCAGGCAGGTAGTGAGGACTATTGACAGCCGTGTCGACTGTGAGAAGGAGTTGTAAAAGAAATAGTTGTACATGGTGAGCCAACCACCATAGCATTGGTAGGCTAAAATTTGGGGGGATATTGGAAGATTTCAAAGAGCATAGGAAGCAAATTTAAGGACTTTGACTAGAGAGAGGAAGGAGTAGAGAGGAAGACGATGGAGAAGGTAGGAGAAATATTTGGGTTTGCTTGAGCAAGAGGATGGAAATTATAGATTTTGTAGGGTGGTGAGTAAGAAATGGTTGCATTTTCAGTCTGTTGACTTGATTAGTAAGAGCAGCAAAGTGTATCAATGAATTGTTGCAGTCAGAGGTTGTTATCAATGAGGATCTAGAGATTGAGCCAGGAAACAAGAAGGTAAGGTGCAAAGATGATAAGATAGTGGAGTGTATGCAGTAGAAGCACTGAGAAAGATGACATCAATTTTTTAAGATTTTGGTATGAGGTGTGTTGGGAAGGGGGTAACCCCGTCCCACCCCCCTAAGCTCTTTAGAGTAAGGCAAGTGGCATTCGAAACACTATGATGGGCCAGTGGGCAGGGGGGATAGTGGTAGGTCCCCACCCAAATATAATCAACCCACATAGTGTAGCCCAAGGCATGAGCAAGACTGACATTCTGCATAGATGTTGGTAACCATAGTTCAGAGATAAGTTCTGCGCAGCGAAAGGACTAGGCCCTGATTGCGAGATGAGGGTAATCTCCAGCCATGCCCAAGCTCCCATGGGGAGAGCCCACGCCCCTGACTGCCATAAAGCTCATTTATTGTTCAAACAATGGTGATAAGATGTTTTTTTATCCACAAGTAATGTGGCCTACATGGCCGTGATCATTGACCGGCGCCTGGTGTGCATGTTATCTCACACTGGCCAAAGCCTGACCTGGCCAACCCCCAGGTGACCACGAGTTATAGCAAGTTATACACCATATAACTGAACAAACACCAAGATTCCTGAATTCCATGGCACCAGGTGCCCTTTGACCACCAACCCCAAAGTAGCAAGTCTGGAAATGTTCAAAGAGGGCTGACATTGCACGTCTTTGAGCTACAATGATATGATTCTTATTGTGAGATGCTGGGAGGGATACATTATAGTTCAAAATGAGGGTGGAGTCCTTGGAGCCAGATGGCACAGAAGGAAGTGAGTGAAATATGTGTGTGAAGGTTAGAGTTCCCCAGAACCTCTTTTGTGCCATGCACACCGTACAATGATAAAGTAGCACTGTGTTAGGAGTATAGTTAATTAATTCTTTGACCTTCGTCGGTGAGACAAAGATGATCTCTGTGGCACCCATGTGATGGAAGATGGACAGACTGGGCTGGAACCAATGACCTGGGATGCCTTATGGGGCAGGCATGGCTTGTATAGGTGCACACCAACCAGACGCACAGGTTTTTACTGTATGTATTGCATCATTATGACGATGTGTCTCTTCTTAATCCTCTGCTTGTGCCCTCTCTCAACAGAGCATTCTTAGAAGCAAGGTTATTTGCTGTTGCTCCCATCTGTGTGTGAGATTAAAACTTGTTATCCTTACAAGATTGACTTCGGCCTTTCTTCCCTAGCGGGTTGTATTCTCTCTGGTGTGAGTATTCAGGGACTCGCCTTCAGGTGGCAAAAAGCCATTTAGTGATGTATAGCAGTGAGGTCATTGGTAGTGTGTTTTGAGATGGCTGGTATTATGGAGGGACATGAGTAAATTATTTGAGCAAAGATGTGAGAGTGAAAGCCAAATTACATGATAAGTCTTCCTACGTAAGAGGTTTAGACGGTGAAGAGCAGGGATCTAAGGACTGATCCTTGGGATATGCTGACAGGGAGAGGGATGTTGAGGTAGGTTTTTGAGTTCTATAATATGTAAAGGAGTGACCTTCCAGTTATAAGGTTATCAAGGTGAGAGCATATTTGAGAAGCCCAATAAACTGGAGCATGAGGAGGATGAGACAGGAGTGGATGACAGTGTCAAAAGCAACAGAGAAGCGAGAAAGGTTGGGTATAGAAGAGAGTTTGGAATGGTGAGCTTCAACAAATTGGATTCTAACTTGCAAAAGTACAAGAACGTAGGGATAAAATGGCCCACTTCTACATACCAAAACACAATGTAATCATAAAGGTACAACAGGGACAATCAAGAGATATATCTCCTTTGCCTTTTGTGGTAACGGGGCAGAGGGAAGGCAATACTCTTTTTTTTTTTTTTTTAAATATGTTTATTTATAGCAAGGCAGTAAAGGTTACAAACAGTATCGGGTGGCAGTATAATATTGCAAAGAAAAAATTCTAGTTTTGAGTCCCTTTCCCCCCCTCATTCCGGTTTTCCCGGGCCAGAGATTCAGTTTAGCTCCCCCGCTTGATGCGTATTCTCCTTGTCTCTCAGGGCCCAACGGGCGTTGATTGGCTTGAACGTCATTGCGGGATATCGCTGATCATAGTCCAGCACTGGGGCCCACACACTCTGGAAGCGGTGCAGAGACCCCGCTCTCGCAGCGGTGACCTTTTCCGCTATTAAGATGTCCCACAATTTTCCCCACCAGTGGGCCAGGCAGGGGCCGTCTCGCGACTTCCAGAAGCGGGCCAGAACCGTCTTGCCCGCCAGGAGGCACTGTGTGAGGAGCTTAGCCCTGTTGCCGGAGCGGGGGTAAATTCCAGGGACCGGGATCCCCAGCAGAATTGTCTCAGGGTCCAGTGGGAGGGCAGAGCCGGTGATTTGTTCGATGGTGGAGAGACACCTGGCCCAAAATTGCTGGATCTTGGGGCATGTCCACCACATGTGAAAGTAGGAGCCTGGTTGACTGCAGCCTCTCCAGCAGGCGGGGTCCACTTGTGGGTTCATGTGGTGGAGTCTGAGAGGGGGGTAGTACCAGCGTAGGGTGAGTTTATATGCACATTCCTTGTTGGTGACACAGGTGGAGGAAGAGTGGGTGCGGGACCATATGTCTACCCAAGCTTGGTCATCGATCGGATGGCCTAGGTCCGCCTCCCACTGAGCCATAGATCGAGTTTTTGTCGCCAAGAAGTCCCCCAGGAAACGTCTATATATAGCCGAGATTCTTCCTCTAGCCGGCAGGTCCGCAAGAGTTAGCTCCAATGGAGTCGGGGGGCGAGTTGCCGCCTGGAGGGTCTGAGGGTGCGAACACCAGTGGCGGAGCTGGCAGTATGTGAATCTGTCCCTTTCTTGAAGCCGAAAAGTCTCCTTGCACTGCTCGAAGGTCCGGGGTCTGTTTTCGGAGTACATCTGCCCCAGGGTTTCCAGGCCTCCGCCTATCCAACTCTGGAAGTTGCGAGGGAGAGATCCCGGGGAGAAGTCGGGGTTGTGAAAGATCGGTGAAAGGGGGCTTCGGCCCCTCGGGATTCCCTTCTGCTTTAGAGCCCAATCCCAGGAGCTTAGGGTCTGCTTTGTTGTTAGTAGGATGTCCTTCCAGCGTGCCCTGAGGGAGGGTTGGATGTGAGGGAGGAACCGGAGGGGAAGCGGGAGCTGGGCCTGCTCCAGTTCCACCCATCTGGGGCGGGCTGTGCTCGTCTGCCAGGCGTGTAGATGTGACAGTTGCGCCGCTGTCCTATAGGCCTGCAGGTCCGGGACCCCTAGGCCTCCCAGCCTGGCGTTGCCAATCAGGGTTTTGTGGGGGATCCTGGCCTTCTTGCCTTTCCATATGAATTTGGATATCTTCCTCTGTAAGTCATGGAGAGCCTGGGCTGGGAAGGGCACCGATAGAGATGAGCAGGCATAGAGGAACCTAGGAAGCAGGTTCATCTTGACGGCCGTGATCCGGCCCATTAATGAGATCTCCTGCGTGGACCAGCGTTTCAAGTCCCCCTCCAGCTCCTTGATCAGTTTGGGAAAGTTCGCCTGATAGGTCTCCTTTGGGTTCGCTGGGATGAGAACTCCTAGGTAGGGGATCGAGTGGTCCCGCCATTCGATCGGGCACAGAGCCGTTAACGCCTCCTTGTCCTCTGGGCGAAGGCCGACTCCTAAAGCCACTGATTTGGTGAAGTTGACAGTGAAGCCGGTGACCTCCCCCAGTTCCTTTATTTCGGCCAGAGCATGTTTCGCTGAGGTGTTGGGTTCGGTGAGTGTCAATAGAACATCGTCCGCGTAGAGAGCGATCTTGTGGTGGGAGGAGCCCACCTGAAGACCCTTAATGGACTCATTGCACCTGATCCTCTGGGCGAAGGGTTCCATTGTGAGGGCGAAGAGTAGGGGAGACAGCGGGCAGCCCTGTCTCGTCCCACAAGACAGAGGTATCGGGGCTGAGTGGATGCCATTGATCCTGAGGATGGTTCGAGGGTGCTTATAGTTCGCCAGGATCATGGCTCGGGCTATGGGGCCGAACCCAAATGCTTCCAGAGTGCATTCCAGATAGGACCAATCGACTCTGTCGAAGGCTTTGGTTGCGTCCAGGGCCATTAGGGCCAGGCCTTGGGAGTTGCGGTGGGCGATGTTCACTAGGTTCAGAGTCCGCCGGATGTTGTCCCCTGCCGCTCGGTGAAGAATGAAGCCTGTTTGGTCGGGGTGGATTATATCCGGGAGGATGAGTGCCAGGCGGTTAGCTAAAATCTTCGAGTACAGGTTGGCGTCGATATTCAGCAGGGCGATGGGTCTGTATGACGCCGGATCTCTCGGGTCTTTCCCCGGCTTAGGAAGGAGAACCGTCACCGACTCCTGCATTGTGGCGGTCACGGATCCTGAGACCTTAAAAGAGTTGAACAGGGCCACTATGTGAGGGATGAGCTGGAGCTTAAAAATCTTATAGAACCTCGGGGGGAATCCGTCTGGGCCCGGGGCCCGTGATTTGAGGGCCTTGATGGCTTCGTCAACTTCTTCAGCTGTTATTGGGGCTTCCAACTGCTCCCGTGTGGAGTCTGGGAGACGCGTCAAGGCCGCGTTCCGTAGGTATGCCTCCTGCTTTGATCGATCCCGGGGGGGCGCTGTCATGACCTGGATTAGGTGGTCTGAGGCTAGTTGTAGTTTCGTCTGTTCAGAGTGGTGTATCACCCCCTGTGGGTCCTTAAGCCCTATAATGGTGTTGGTCCGTCTTGTTTTAGCTAGCTTGGCCACCAGCAGCTTATTGGCCTTGTTGCTTTTGGCATAGTAGAATTGTCTAGTCTTCGCCAGGAGTTGCGCAGTGTGTTCTGCGTAGTGGGCCTCTAGTTTCTTCCTGGCCGAGCGGAGCGCTCTCTGTGTTCTGGGGGACCAGCCACTCCTCTTCTGGGCTTCCTCAGCTGCTCGCAGGTCCTCCTCCAGGGATAGACGGATTTGTTTCCGGTTTCGGTGGTATGCCACGCCTTGGGCTATCAACGTTCCCCGAATTACAGCTTTCATTGCATCCCAGTTATTGGCCAGGGAGGTGTCCGCGGCTAGGTTCTCCTCAAAGAAGTTCTTGATGGTGGTGGTTATGTTGTCTCTGATTGACATATCATTGAGGATCGGGTCGTAGAGCGCCCATCTGCGTGTTGCCTTGGCGTGGGTGTTCTGAATGCTCAGATCCATTATTATCGGGGCATGGTCCGATAGGATTCGCTGGCCTATCGATACCTCATTGGCGAGGGCGAGAGTTTGAGGGGAAGCCAGAAGGAGGTCGATTCTGGAGAACGTTCGGTGTACGCCTGAAAAGAAGGAGTAATCTTTCTCGGTGGGGTGAAGCACCCGCCATGTATCCACCACCTCTAAGGTTCTGAAGAGCCGCAGCAGACTGAGGGCCTGGCCGAATTCGCCAAGGGCGGGGGGGTTAGATTTGTCCTTAGTGGGGTCTGGGACCCCATTGAAGTCCCCACCGATTATTGTCTGGCCTTCCACAAAGCTTGAGAGGGAGGAGCCCAAGGAGTCATAGAAGGTTGCCTGTCCTGAGTTGGGTGCGTATGCCGATACCAAGGTGTAGAGGTCCCCCAACAGGAGGCACTTGATGGCCACAAAGCGGCCCTCGGGGCACATCATGGAGTCCAGGGTCTGGGGGCGCAGGTCTTTCCGGAACATAATCGCTGTGCCCCCTTTTTTGGAGTTCCCCGAGGCGAAGAACTGGTGTGGATATATGCTGGATCGAAGCCGGCCAAAGTCTGCCGGGAGGAGATGAGTCTCTTGGAGGAACACCACATCGGCCTCCTCATCTTGTAGCTTCTGGAGAATCGATTTTCGCTTGGGGGGGGAGTTGAGACCGTTAACGTTCCAGGAAAGGCATCTGAGCGTCCGGTGTTCCGGGATCGGGGAGCTAGGGGTTCCATGCGTAGGGGATGGAGGGGGGACTCCAGGTTGTTCATCAGCTGCCATCGTGAAGAGGGTGGAGAGGTGAACTGTACCGCACTTGCAGTTTTAACCGAGGCCCCCAACGGGAGGCCAACTTTTTAACTAGCGGGGTGGGAAACATTGTGGGTGTAACCCCACCCCAGGCCAACAGGGCCATTTGTGTCTGGCAAAATAACGTTTGCATCCAAGGGCTCTAAGATGGAGCGGATCTTGGAGGGGGGGCATAAGCCGTGGAGGAAGCCCGCCGCGCTGGGCGGACGTGGGATTGTGTTGGGCCGGAGTTACTATTTCTGAATTTAGCTGAAAGGACGTTGGGCGTCCGGGACGCCGGAGGTGCGGGGGGCATCCGGGGCCGCTCGGACTCGGGTTATCTTCTCCTGTTTCGGGAGGCCTTGGACCATGGAGGACGTCTGGGTTGGGGGGGGAGGGCTGACGTAGGGCTTCCCGAGGCTTCCAAGTCTGGGGAGGTGGTTCCTTCAGGGGGGGAGGATATCTGCATGATTTTAGCGGCATCTTCTAAGTGGGATATTCTCCGGAGGGAGCCATTATACGAAAATTGCAGGGCTGTGGGAAAAAGCCATCTGTATTTGACTTTACGCTCTTGGAGGAAGAGGGTTAAAGGTCGGAGAGCCCTTCTTTTCTGTAGGGTTGAGAGGGAGAGATCCTGATAAATTTGGAGAGGGTGACCTTGAAAGGAGAGTTCATCTCCGGACCGACTGATGGCGGAGATAGCTTCTTTAGTGGAGAAATAGTGTACTCTCGTTATGACATCTGGGGGCTGGTCGGAGTCTACTCCTCGTCGCGGACGAAGTCTGTGGGTCCGATCCAGCAGCAGTTGGGATTTATCTAGATGCGGGAGGAGAATTTGAAAGAGGTCTCCTATGTATCCTGCAAGATTTTGGTCGGGGACTGAGGACGGAACTCCCCTAATACGGAGGTTATTCCGACGAGCTCTGTTTTCCAGGTCCTCTTGTTTGTATTCGAGGATTTCGCACTTGTCCTGGAGGGCTCTTACTGATTGCTGGATATCTCCCATGGCGGCTGTTTGGTCTTGGGAGCGATCCTCGATCTCACTCAGTCTCTGCTCCACTTCGGTCACCCTATGGTCTGTTTGTTCCAATTTGGAGGTAAGTTCCGACATGCAGGACCGAAACTCGGCTTTGATGTCTGCCATAAACGCCAACAGATCACCTCTAGTGGCTGGGGAGTCACCCCCCTCCTGGGAGAGCCCTGGGGTGGGAGTGACTGAGTCCGGTTTCTTTCCCTTATCAGGAGCGGTGAGCATGGTGGCTATGTCTACATTTTTAATAGCTTTCGACTGTCTCGACATGTTGGTGAGTCGTGGGTGGGGAGATGGTTTATGCGGCCCACCCTGTGGATGAGCGTCGAGGCTCTTGATTGAGAAAAGGGAAAGCTGATTCCAAGCTTGGCCGGTGTATAGAGGATTCGAGTGAGGGGGTGAACTCTCCAAATCTTGATGGTGGGCAAGTATGTGGGGCGTAAGTTCCGGTGGGGGGATTGAATAACGTGCGCCCCCTTGAGACTAGGCCAGAGAGAGCAGAGCGGGTCGCCCCAAGAAGTAGGCAGTCAGGTCACCTCCGAGGCCGAGGGGGCCCACCCGTCAGGGGCAGCCCGGGATGAGAGTGTGGCCAGGTCGAGGCTTCAGGTGGGCGGCGTTGGTCAGGCCCTTCTCGGGGCTTGCAGCTGTGGGTCCCTCGATGTGACCCAGCTAGGGCCGCTCCTCCTCCGAGGACCCAGGCTTGAAACGCCTGGTGGGGATGATAGTGGGAGGGGTCCCGGGTCCGAACGGGGGCTCCAGATGGTGGTGTGGGCCGGGGCGCCCCAGGAGTGTGTGCTGGAGGGCGGAGGGGGGGGGGGGCGGTGATGGCGCGGCCCCCACCTCAGGCGCTGTGGAGGGATTTCCCTGCGTGGCCTCAGCGATCCTCACCCCCAGCAGCTCCTACCTGAAGGGCACCGTCCGTGCCGTCCCTCGTCGGGCAGTGCAGGCTCGGGCTGGTAGTGTAGGAAGCAAGGGTCGCCCCAGGGAGAGCACCGGAGGAGAGGTCCGGGGGGCTGATGTTGCTCCGCCGCGACCCGGGTGCCCGAGAAATCGAGCCGCGTCTGGATGCGGCCTCAGAAAGCTCTCACCGCCCTCCAGGGCCGGGAGACGAGCACGGCCGCCATCTTGGGAGATCGACGCCGAGGCCGGCGCGGCCCCCACCTCAGGCGCTGTGGAGGGATTTCCCTGCGTGGCCTCAGCGATCCTCACCCCCAGCAGCTCCTACCTGAAGGGCATCGTCCGTGCCGTCCCTCGTCGGGCAGTGCAGGCTCGGGCTGGTAGTGTAGGAAGCAAGGGTCGCCCCAGGGAGAGCACCGGAGGAGAGGTCCGGGGGGCTGATGTTGCTCCGCCGCGACCCGGGTGCCCGAGAAACCGAGCCGCGTCTGGATGCGGCCTCAGAAAGCTCTCACCGCCCTCCAGGGCCGGGAGACGAGCACGGCCGCCATCTTGGGAGATCGACGCTGAGGCCGGCTCGGGGAACCGGAGCGGCTAACTTCGTCTCCGTTGATCGTCGTGGTCCCCGCTTCAGCCCGGGTGGGCCCCAGGTCCTCCGACGTCCTTGGGATCAGCTGGGCTCCGGTATACGGGCGCGGAGCCGCATCAGGGGCCCAGAAGCGGCGGGCTTCGCACGGCGGGCCTCAGGGGAGCAGCCACATCGATGGCGCTCCAAGCCACGCCCCCGGAAGGCAATACTCTTAAGAGGGGTGTAAAGGTGAATCAGAAGTGAGCCAAACAACACAGTACCACAGTCCAAAATAAAGGAAATGTCCAATTAAGGTTCTATAAAAATATAAACACTTTAATAAAACACATAATCTGCAAGTAGAACAAAAAGAGATTAATGTACAGAACCGAGATGTGGTATACTGGGGAATGTAGATCTCTGTGTGTAGTTCCAGGGGTGGTAGGTAAGGTACTACCATCAAAAGGATATTGGGTTGAAAACAGGAGTGATTGTGACCTAACCAGTCTGTAGGATTCCAGTGGATCGAGGGGACAGTTCAGTGTCATAGCACCTGGATTAAGTTCTTGGTGGGCTGAGGCATCAGATCTGGTTTGAACAATGATGAAACCTGATCAGGCTCAGTTTCGGCAGGTAGCATTGTGGAGGCCCTGGCAGCAAGTGTGTGTTGAGTATGAGTTAAAGCCTGTGTTCTGTGCAGTCGAAGAGTGCCGGTCCAAGTGATGCTGGTTGTGGTGGTCTCAAGAATGCTTTGCCGTAGGCCAGGCTGAGTCAGGCTTTAGCCACTGGGAGAGGTCAGTGAGTGATGCTTGATGTCTTCATTTGATCTCAGCATGATAGCAATAGGACCCATTGAGATGATGCATAGTAAAGGTGAAACTGGGACTCCTTGCCTGGTGCCCCACCGAAGACTACAATTCCTTGAGATAAGGCAATTTGTGAGGACACTCACAGAGGGGTCTGCATACAAGAGGCTCAGCCAGCCGATACAATTGGCCCAAGGCCACACTTTTCCAGGCCAGTAAAAAGGTAATCCGACTCAGTTCTATTGAATGCCTTCTCAGCGTCCAAAGATATAGCTGCAATTGCGACAGACACTTTTTTTCCTGTTCTCACGTACCAGCAGTTTTCTCATATTGTCTGCAGCATGCCTCCCATGAAGAAAGCTGACCTGATTCTCATGAATTATTAAAGGTATCACTTTCTTTAGCCATTTAGCAAGGATTTTGTCCAGGATCTTGCAATCAGCGTTTATTAGGATTAGGGACATGTGTTTCTCTTTAGGAGAATGGTAGTTAGGGCATGTCCAACACGTTCCGGTGAACAACCATATTCAAGTGATTCAAGAAGCCTATCACAAAGGACATAAATAGCATAGGCTGGTAGTATGCAGTAACATTCAGTTGGCAGGCCATCCCTGCCAGGAGACCACAATTATTTTAGGACTGGAGTTAGTTTATATCAATACAACAATGCGTTGATCCTGAGAATATGTTTTCCAACAATAATATCACATAGATGCCATTTTGATAGATTTTTGATCAGTGGTGACCTTTTCTGAGAATGCATTGGAATAGTGTGTTGGAATAATATTTGGTCTGCATATGGCCCCTTATTTATATTCATGTGCCTATTCTGCCACCTTTGCCATCTTACCTTTTCATCCTTGGTTTTTGACACCCACAAAAAAATTCTGTAATATTTCCCATGTTACTTTTCTCATTTGTGCACCCCAAGTACGTAAAAAGAATCACAAATCATGTTTGTGTTTTCCTGTTTGTAATCCTCATTCCATTTGGTTTGTTTTGGATGATCTTTTGTAACTTATTTATGTTTTCCTCATCTTGACTCTAAAATCACGAAAAGAAGAAAAAGCAAGAATAGTTGAAAAGGTTTGTGACACCGGCGAGAGCCGCAGGGCATTTAATCTTTTCACAGCTGCCAGCCAGTCTCGTTATCTGGTAGAATATGTTAGAATAAAGCAGCTAAAGGCTTGAATTATGCTCTTCTTACGGTCCCCCGTTACCGAGCCCTGTAGAGGGTGTCAGCTCCCAGGACACAAATAGCACCTCATAGATAGCAAGGTCTGGAATGTGACTCTTCCCCCGTATGCAGCTCGCTTCCAAGAACAGAAGCACTGTGTTCTGTCCAACAACTAAAAGATGCCTCCGCACTTGCAAAATTGCATATTGTTACTAGAATAGATATTTGAAGGTGTCATAATTGTCGAAAGTGTCCATCATCACACCGAGTTCAAAGAAACCCAATAAAGGGGGTGTTAAACATGTCACAGCTGATTGTATGATATGCATTTTGTATATATGTAACTGATGTACGTAATTCACTCTCTTGCGTCCCTCGAGGTCTAGAGATACACGTCGCGGGGCGTGAGACCGAGTTGGCCAACTGAGACTATTTGCTTTGCAATAAACCCTAGCTTTGGGAATACAACCTTGTGTCTGGCGTATCTATCGTATTTGGTGACTTTTCTTGTTTCCATAGACGTGAGGGACCCCTAGGGGCCCCTTTCAGTAAATGCTTTCTTTTTTTTTACACCATCATTTCTGTATCAGAGAACCCTTTTAGAATCCATGAGTTTTCCCAAGATAGCCACTTACTTTTTCTGGTATTGTCTAGTGTGTTATTTCTCTCTAAGAGGAAGGGAATGGAAATGATGAAGGATTGGGGTTTGGAGGAGAAAGACTAAGTTGACTTTTTACGGGTCCACAATTGTTTTTGCCATGCAGTGGTTTGGAGGAAAATGTTGTACCTCTTGTGGCTTTGGGGGCAAAGCGCCAAAGAATGTGTTGACTAAGGTTAGAGATTTATTGGGCATCGCTCAGGTAGTCGGGAGATGGGAAGACTGCCAAGGATTTGCTAATGCCATTTGGCCAGGAGAGGGAGTAGGAGGAGGAAGAAGCAAGGTTGGCATCACCAGTGGGTAACAGTGCAACAGGAAGAGGTAGCAGAGGGGACAGTGAAGGAGGCAGGGCAGGAGAAGGAAGTCTTATATACTAAATATTGAATGTAACTGGCAGGCAAATCCTTGCTTAATGCAGGAGATGGAGATTGAAGTTTCAGAAACACTGCAATGATTTGGTATTAGATATCTTTAACAATCAAGATCTTGCCGTTCCTCCCACCCTGAGACTTCCAAATTGTGATGCAGGCCACAGTGATTATGTATATTGCTAGGGAGCAGGGGGGAGGGGGTAATTCCATCCCTGCAGGGCTCCCAGCTGCTCACCTGCCACCCCAACCCCTTCAAAACATCCCACTATACTGTGGCTTGTCTTATTACGGGATATAGGAAACTCAACCACATCACAACCATTTTATGAAAATTAAACTGGTTTTTCAGCTTGGCTAGGATCTGGTTTAAAATCACATGCCTCACCTACAAATCAACAACCACTGGCACAAAACTTAAATGATGGCAAAGATGAAGATGTTGGGCAGCATATGGTCATTTCACAGTAGGAAGATTACCAGACTGGAAACTAGACCTACTAGCAGGAGAAAACTAGAGTCCTTCTCATTCAAAACTTAGGTCTTCTGAAACTCCATCACAGTGGCAATGTGGACTGCTTCGAGTCTCCATCAGTGTGAGAAAGAATTGAAAAACATAGCTCTTCAAACAGCACCTTGGTGTAACTTAGATTCCATCTATCATGCATACACTCCCATTTTTATATTGTACTTTGATAATGATTACTAACGTTTACTTGATGACTTGTTAAATTCTTAATAATAATAATACGACTAATAATAATAAGAAGAAGAAGAAGAAGAAGAAGAAGAAGAAGAAGAAGAAGAAGAAGAAGAAGAAGAAGAAGAAGAAGAAGAAGAAGAAGATTAAAGTGGAGTGAGAGTATTCCTTAACGAACTATGCAGTTGGAGAGGAGATGGTGGTAACATAGGGAGAGTGTGCATAAGAGGTGCTTATCTGCCCAGTGCCAGATGAGGAGAGAACCCCAGCACATCTCTCAGGAAAAGTAAGAAGATGAGGCATCTGTACATGTGGCTGCTCTTGCATGGGGGTAAGGATGGCACAAATGTCAGGGTTAACAGTGGATATTCCAGGCCGGTAATTTACTGGCCCGTCTGGATCAAGTGACACCTTTTTAATAATGGAGTAAGATACATGTTTCCTTCAGTGAATTTGGTATGAGACTGGAAGTAAAGGTCACATTTATGAAAGCAGCGATGGCGGCACAGAGAGCAGCTTCTAGTGTCACTGTTTCCACTGCAACCATCAGCATTGGGGAAGACAATGAGAGATTGCCATCACATGAGGGCCAAGAGCGTGTTGCTTCTCCAGGACTTACTGAGAACCCTTTTCCCTGTCTCCCCCCTTATCACCCTGCTTAAGCACCTATACACCCTCTTGAACACTGCACTATTGGGACCATCACCCAGAGGGGTCCTGTTCCCACCACCATACTCAATATCACCACTACAGCTTGTTGTTCGTAGCACTGTGGGTGCACCATGCGGTTTTCGGGCACAATGGTCTCCAAATATTGCATCTTACTGACATATACTATTTGTATTGCCAGCAATTAGGAGGAGCAGAACCAATCAGCATTAATAGATGCCAAGGAGGCCTAATTCTCTGGGATCACCTTAGCCTTGTATAGGCGACTGACTAGATTTTAGTCAAGGGGATAGAAGAAAGGTCAAGTGGAGAGACTGCCCAAGCTGGAAGGATAGTTCCTAAACAATGCCAGAGTGACTCTCAAAGTGTGCAATGGGGCACACTGAGTTACTGAGTCCACTTAGTTGTATCCATGTATGAAAAGTTGAAAAGAAAAATGAATAAGCTTTGAAAAGAGTGAATGAATGAGTGAATTGAAGTGTAATTGTCTAGTCCAGATTGGAATGAAATTGACTGACACCATTTTGAACCACATCATTTTGATCTGTTTGATTACGATGGTGGGACACTGCTATAACATGCTGCAATGGGAGAAGTCCAATTAAATATATTCCACGTTACCTTACTGTACATACTTCCACCATTCACCTGCAGCATGCACAATGCTGCCAGGCAACACATGGCTGCAACAGCATCACTTTTAAAATGAGGCCGTAAAAGCAAGGGACATTGCTTTTACTTCTTGATTTACCTCACTGTTCCATTTTGATTTAGTGACAAGTGGGAGGAGGCATAGAGATAACAAAATAAGAGCTCCACCATTCATTCCTCCTCCATCTTGTCAGTGTGTTTCGTTTCATGCCTTCATGCATGCATGTAAAGAATTGATTTCAATTGAATGGCCGTGGTTTAGCAAGTGGTGAAGGCCAGGTGGGTTCCATCGGAATCGATCAGTAAAATCCTCTAAAAAGCCTACATGCAGTTTGCATTACATTTTTCGTTACCGTTAAATAGTAAAAGCGAGATTGCTTTGCTTCTACTCTTTGCTTCTCTCCTCCACATCGTAAAGCTGTACAATTGAATGCAGGAGACCCAACAGCATTTCATTTCTAACATTGGTGGTCGTCTGCATTCAGTTTAGACTTTTTTGTGAAATAACCCAGCATATGTTATTCAGTCTTCCTCGTGAATAGAAAACTGTACAACGTGCATTTGACATGATGGATAATATATGATATGATGTGGCATTTATAGCATGCCTATACACAAGTGTTTCAAGGCGTGACGAGGGAAGGGAGGGGGAACAGAGGGAAGACTAACAGCGATCCTACTATACCAGGTATCATTCAGATCGCGAAAGGGCATGGGAAGGGGGAAGGGGAAAGTGCAAGGGAGATGGGGAGGGGAGAGTGCAGTACATGTGATAATAGACTAATAACAAATGTAAGTACGATCAGCTGGTGGATCAAAGGTAAGTGCAGACATTAGTTGTCAAGTGCTGGTGGAGGGACTGTAGGGAAACAGCGACAGTCCCGAGTGCGGGAGTTGCCAGGAAGGCAGTGCAGGTGAGAGACTGGCAGTGGAGGGACCTGGGCCCGAGATCAGAGAGTGGCCAGGTAACCAGTGCAGTTTCAGCCAGGGGTTTAGCAGGGGAGAGGACGAGAAAAATGAGAAGCAAAGAGAAAGGTTTTGAGGTTCTTCCGGAACTGGAGATGGTTCTCCTCAAGTTTCAGTGAGGCAGGGAGGATGTTCCAGGGATTTGGAGGCAGATAAGCAAAGAGCTCGAGAAGGAAGATATTTAGGAAGAGAAAGTTGAAGGTATTGAGGCCCCAGGCTCCAGAAGGCTTTGTGCACAATGCAGACGGTTTTGAAATTAATACTCACAGCCACTGGGAGCCAGTGCAGGAATTTCAGTCCTGGAGAGATACGATCCCTCGGATTGAGGCAAAGGACAAGTCTTGCAGTCCTGTTCTGAATAAGTTGCAGAGGGCAGATAGTAAAGGCAGGCAGATTTAGAAAGAGGTTGTTGCAATGGTCGAGCCTAGATAGAACCAGAGCTCTGGAGACAGTGAACTTCTGGGGGAAGGAGAGGAAATGAAGAATACCTCTGAGGAGGTGCAGCTGGTAGTGTAACTTCTTAGAGACGTCAGAGATGTGAGGAGAGAAGGAGACTGCGGAGTCAAAGATGATCCCAAGGTTTTTAGCTTCACAGGTGGGGGCGCAGGAAGAGGGCCAAGAGAAGCAGGCCAGAGAGTGACAGGAAAAGAGGGAGCGGGTGTGGCAATGAGGAGAATATCAGTCTTACTGACATTAAAGCAGAGATCATTGGCAGCACACCACTCCTGGATGGCGGACAGACAGTCAGAGATGAGAGAGGGAGAAGACGTGGCTGAGGGTAGCCTGAAAATGAGCTGAGTGTCATCCGCATAGCACTGGAAGTTAGGACAGAGCGCGGTAATGCAGTGGGCAAGAAGTGCCAGGTATTGGTTAAACAGCCAGGGAGAGAGTTTAGACCCCTGGGGAACACCACAGGTAGAGATAGAGATAGAGGAGAGGAAGGACCCAAATTGAACCTGGGAGGGTTGGTCAGAGAGGAAAGAAGTCAGCTATGCCAGGGCCTGATCGGAATTACGAAGACATTGGATGTCCGTGCCTTGTGGAGACAATAAGACAATAAGACCATTCAATTACCTTCACTCAGGTTAATGGCCACTATGGGTCTCAAAGTATGATACGAAATACACAGTTCTTATTAGCCCGTATCACGGTAACTGTGAGACAATGACTAGTAACTATAAACCGTATGCAAAATCTGGTAAAATCTGTTTCTGATTGAATTAACACATATAAAGGACATCTTAGTAATAACTATGTGAAGAGGTTAACCATACCACGCTCAGCGTAGTGTGTTTTAGAATATGATTAGCACTAAGAATATTGCTAATTCATAAGCCATTGATTGGCAGAGAAGAACCAATGGTGACATATATACATATTTGTGTCTTATACAGGTCACCCGTCTGTTACAGCCCCGCTATCCTAAGGAGGTGGTAAAGTATTAATCACCCACTTCCTTGCCAGAAAAAACAACATGTTGGTATAAAAATCAGTACACTTACCAAACCTGTTGACTATACAAAAATACTGTCCTGAAGAAAGCAGCCATAATGAACATGAGCTGCTGAAACCGGTAGACAGTGATTGCTTCAACCTATAGATATCAATACACTTTTTATACATGAGCAATTTTTAGAACCCTCTGCTTGCTGAAGTAATAATAAGACCCAGAAGAACGCATGGTGGAGGGTGTTTTGTCTTTTGATTTTTGGTCTTGATGTTGGTTTAGAAGGCAATCTCAGTGAATTTTATATCTGACTTTGTGCTATTCCTTTTAAAAAAAAACTCCGGTGCATGAGGCTTTTCCAAACAATCCCTGGGCCATTAAACTTTGATAGAACCCAGTGGATGGTTGTAGGCCTCAATTCAAAAGCATCGTTTTTATCTTTTTCTGGTACTTGTCTCTTCCTATGCAAACACATAGGGGAAGAGAGTGGTTGAAGGGCATAATTTTTGCGAGGCTGAATGATTGTTAACACCTAGAAGTTATTAGTGTTCCTTCTTATCCTGTCCCTTTTTGTAGGCGTTACACCAGCGCTACACAGGAACAGAAGAGGTATATAGGAAGGGATATTTAGAATTCAATTCTGTCCTTTATCTGTCCTCCTACACAGCCTTGTTATTGTGGGTGTTAAAACCCACAGTAGTATCTTAAACATCTGTAAAAACAACCATGCCCTCAACCACGGTGGTTTTATTCCAAACAGGTTGTTAACCTGTGTTTGTAAAACAGACCCGCTTTGGGTTTCTTCCATTTAAACTTTAACACAGTTGGTATTTGTGTTATATACCTGATTGGTGATGCCCAGGTTATCACAGAGATGATTGAGCAGGATAGTGTGGTTGACCGTATCAAAGGCAGAAGAGAGATCAAGTAAGATGAGGACACATGGGTGTTGGAGTCAAGGGAGAGCAGATCTTCACGGATGTTCATGAGAGCAGTTTCTGTGCTTCTGGCAGCTCTGAAGCCAGACTGATGGTTATGGAGACAACCAACAGATTCAGTGTGAAAACACAATTAACCACCATTACATTCAATATCCGTCTTACCTGGGTTGAATAAGGTATGAACCGAACATGCAAGAATGTGACGTGACATAACACAGCATGCCAGTTAGACTTTTTGAGTATGATACATGGTTAATTCTGCAAATGTGTGCTTTTCTTGTCAGTGATGGCCTGGGGCTGATCGTGATTAGATGATTGCCATTTATGAAAAGCACAACACCTTTAATTCTATCCATTGAACCTGGACATTTGCCACAAAATAATGATTGTGGTTGAAGCGTGTTTCATGTGTTTCCAGTTGTTGAGCTTTCATAGCTAGCATGGACTGGCGTAGACAACAAATCCACATTTTTTGCAGTTTCCTTTTCACAGGGAGAACTGGAAAACATAACAGGAGTACTAATATGTGCCCTGTTGGAAGGTGTACATTTCTTTTGTTTTAAAATACAGGGGGTACAACTGAATAACACAACAGTCATAGCACACATGCTAAACACACACTATAACACATGATAACTTGTCTCTTAGCCTGACAACAGAGAGTCAAATGAGAGTTGGTAAAAACATAGCTACATTTCCTTTGACAGAACAGACTGGTTTTGCATGGTGACTGCTACTGGTGGTAACATGGCTACAGAAGAGGGTCTTCTGGTTTCAACCAAGTCCTGTGAATGGGGTTGTATCATAGGGCACGGCAAAGATGCAGTTCCTTATTTGGTCCCAGACTTCTCCTGGCACAAAATGTTATTGCAAAAATCGAAAGGCGGAGAGATGGTGTAATTTGTGTACTGCAGTTTGAAGAACTTCCATATGTTAGACTTTATGTCTAGACCAAGATGAGATGAACTCCTATTCTATTTGTGCTGTGACAGGGACAGTGTTGAGTGGGGTCTTTGCTGGTGGTGGGTTTGTGCTGTTCCACACAATGACAGTGTGCACTTCATATCTGACAGGACATCTTTGAAAGATGTTGTAAAAAGGTAACTGTGGCCTTATCCTCCTCCTTGTCCTCCTCTCTAACTCTGATTTCCAAAAATATGTGCTTTAGAGGCCTCACCTCAAATAAGTCACCATATTTACCTTTAGAATCATCAATATAATTATACTTAAACTAATATTTAGTGGATGTGGTTATAGGTGGAACTGACTAGAAAGATCTCAAAAGTTGCATTTTGGCATGTCCTCCCATCATGTTAGTTGATACAATCTTTATCTCTGCTACCCCTTCTGCTTTAAAAATCTCATCTTCATGCCTTCCTCTCCCCATGGTAGTTTTAGGTGCTCCAGGCACATGTTTAATCCTAATGCTATATTTGTCAAAGCCACAAGACTACGGCACAGTGCTGAATCTGTTTCAGCCAATGCTTTAATAATCTTCTTTTGACAAGAATTATACAACTTTTCTCTTCGGCTACTGATATTTTTTCCAGACACTGAAAGAAAGCACTGTCACTTACAGCTACTAAATATAGCCTCCTACTACAAACTAAGCCATATTATGTTATTCTTATGCAGCTAGTATTTTGCATAGTCTCTAAAAGACAGTGCACTTATTTACAGACACTGAATGTAATCTCCTCTTGCCCACTAAGTAATGTAAGTGTTTATCTCTGCAACTAGTATTCAATCTGGCTGTTCAATCCACTTGAAGGCAATGGGCCTCATTAGGAGGCTGGCGGCCGCCGAATGAACATTGCCGGTAAGGGACTGGCACCGTTCATTCCAGGCCGCCACATTACGAGGTCTGAAGCGGGTCCCATGCTGGACGCCTGGCCAGACCAGACGTGCAGAGCGGGACCTGCTGGCAGTCCAGGATGCTAACAAGAGGCCCGTCATTAACGGGCCCATAGTTAGCCTCCTCCCCATTCCCATTGAGCCCTATGTACCGGGTCCTGAGAATGGGAATTAACGGACCATCTAAATTCAGCATAGCCCAGTAATTCCCTATTTTTGGGATCAGACCTGGTACCCAGTTTGGGGGTAGCCATGCCAGTAAGAACGGCATGGCTACCTCCAAACTCCTAATGAGGCCCAATGTATCGCCACCATATGTGTCATTTTGAACTGTTCAAGAAGGAAGAATTTCATCTGACACAGTCTGTCAAGTGTGTTACAGTCACAGACAGTAAAGAGAATATCCTACTGCATAACATGAAATATAAGGCCTTTTCTTGGCAGGCAGTGTTTGGTATGGCTATTAAAAAACAATGCACTCATTTACAGACACTGAATATACTCTCACTGTCTAACACAAACTATACAACCTTTACTCTGCAAATTCAAACTGTTTTTTATCTGCCCAGTTAAAGTTGGCATAATCACTGACTATAATCTCCTCCTGCTTAACAAGATGTATGCTTTTTTTTTCCCTCGGCATCTCCTCACTCGTATTTGGTATGGCTAATGAAAGGCGACAGGAAATGAAATAACCTTACCATGACTACCAAGAAATATATGACTTATCCTTGGCAACATGTACTTGGTACATCCACTAAAGGATGAAACATTCCTTTATAGACACTGAATATAATCTTCCCTTGCCTACTATGAAATATAAGACTTTGGGGGTCATCAGGAGCTGGGTGAGCGGTAAAAATGCAGTATCCCGGTTGAATTATCACTGGGATACCACCCGATTCATGACAGAGCCATTTATCTTTGTTACTAGCATTTGGTATTGCCACAAAAACAACACATTACGTTGCAGACACTCCCTGTGCTCTATGTGCTGGTTCATTCATAGTGCAAACCTAACAGTTGAGTGCTGCACAAGGGGATACTATATGAGGGTCCTATAATATGGATGCACTTTGAAGGATAGACTATTAAGGGAACATTTGGAAGGACATAGAAAGAGGAGATGCAGAGGATTAAATGCATCAGATACATGCCAGGGTACCAAAGGTGGATCTAAGCTTGTAGCTATATTGCTAAAAGTTTCACAATCTCCTCCTGCCTGTCTGGAAATATAAGACGTGGTTTCTGTAACCACTAACTACTATTTGGTATGGCTGCTAAATATAGAGCAGTGTACTATACCCACTAAATATAATGTAATTGTCTATCCACCTCCAACCAATTCTGTGGTGTTCTTCTCACACAGAGAAGAAATGTCAAATGCATTCATGCCATGCAACAGGCTCAATGGGAAGTAGTATTGCTAGCAATAGTAAAACCACATGGTCTAGCCTATTTCAATTTCCTACCTCTACTTCAGCTAATCAACATTTTAATGTGCTACCTGTCACTCAACTAAAACCGATTTTTTTAGTTGTCCATGGTAGTGACAAAATGTGGCCTATACTTCTTTTTCAATTCCTACCTCTCCTTCAGCTGATTACTATTCTAAAAGTCTATTTGGCCCTCAACTAAAGCCTATTTTAATTGTTTAGATCTCCCACATTGAAGCCAACTCTCTTGACTGCTCTAACAATCCCCTGCCTCTGCCTAATAAGACCGATGCTGGAATCAAATTATGCATGCACGTTTTGCACCAGCCACACAACTCATTTCCACAAAACCAATAATAATGCTCAGAACTAATTTGTATCAAAAATATGCATTACTCAAACATGTTGGTTTACATCCAAAATATTTGTCAAAAGCTTAATTGTACCAACTATAACCACAATACTCAGACCTGGGAGGAAAACAGCATAATATGTGAAAATTGCAGAACTAAAACGTGCCTGAAGGTGCATAAAGAGCAGATCAGACATATACGATTCTCCTCATATATCAGGCATACATAATTCAATTGCAACACATGAAGAGAGGCAAAATAATGAAGGCATATATTAAGTAACATTCACTGATTAAAAAATATCCAGCTGACATGCTTGGTTGCAAAATGCGTTTGATTAAACATTTGACGAAAATTCATTATATTTATTGGCCCCCTTTGGATTTTTTTCTGCAAATTCAGAAAAGTAGACGTGTGGACTGTTTTCTCTGGTGTTAGACTGGCTACATTACTGGCCATTCCCTTTTTCAATGTTGAGGAGGACGTCATACATATAGGAACGTGCTCTTATAAAGCCATATTGGTCTTTCAAGCACGGTATGTTTTCAATTACGATGACACGGTGTTTAGTGGCAGTGTCTGCTTGTATTAAAGGATTGACCTTATGCTTTGTGCAGATGTACATAGAATTAGCAACACTAAAAATATATGTTGTCCAATATCAGTTTGAACTCGTTTCTTTCCCATCATTGTGGCTCATTGTTTTAAATGGGGTTTGCATTGGATTTGCAGAATCAACATTTATGGAGAGGTATTTCCTCAGACTTCTGTCATAGTGTACATGACATTATCATCAACCTCACAAATCTTCACAAATAGGTTAATCCTTATGGGAACAATCTTTGATACCGCTGGTAACATTGCTCAGCGGGTTGAGTGCTTGCTACTGCGATCTGTGTGCTTGCTGGAGGTGCCAGGTATGAATCCGGACATGGCCAACTCAGCCTTTCATCCAGCCATGGTCAATGAATGAGTACCCCCTTCGGTTGGTTGACAATCATATATAAACATGTTCTATGTGCAACGCTTTGGCGAATGCGCTATATGAATAACACATCATCATCATCAGAGTGCTGGTTATCGAATGTTTTCAATTGCTATCTAGTTAAGCTTACTATGTGTTCCACATTATTTAAGCACATGCCTTTTTGGGTGTTAGGCAATGTGTAATTTTGTAGCTCTGCAAAAAAAAAAAAAGAAAACAAGAAGGCACCACAGTCACAATCACCAAGTGATTTGTTCTAAAATACATCAACCAACTAAGTTTATTTTGTGGAGCACTACAGATCAGCTCAAGGCACCTTGGGTGACGAACACTGTGTAAAGAACCTGTATTTTCAGAGAGTGGCGTTGTCACAGTCAATGAAGAACCATCTTCAATTAGTTGGAATAATGGTCACATTTGTAATAAAGATGTAGGGCCTCATTACAATGTTACCAGTCTGGAAACAAGGCTGCCAGTAAACTCACTGGCATCCTTGTTTCCGGACCAGTAAACTACAAGTCTGCCTGCCGGACCCTGGCAGGCGCAGTAGCCACAGTAGCCAAACTTGTCATGGGAGCACCAACTCTATGAGAATGTGGATTAACAAATGTACCGGCACCTGACTTCCTGGCACCGGACTTGTAATAGCCAGTAACACCGGGAAGTCAGGCACCAGTAAATTATTACTGTTCTGCTGACAACCCGCCAGACTCGTAATGAGACCCATACTCTTATTATAAATCTGTGGTCAGATATTTGATATGCATGTCCGATCCAGAGAAAACAGACACAGTGGCCCTCATTACAACCCAGGCGGTAAGTGTTTAACGGCGCCATAAAGAGCGTCGGCGCCGTTAAACACTTACCGCCTGATTACAAGGTCCCTTAGCGGGATGGTGACTTTAACGCCTGCTTTTTGCAGGCGTTAAAAACCAACCCGCTAAGGGACCTTGGCGATAATTACGGCAACCGTAATTTACGGTGCCGTAATTATCGCCTTCCCCATTCCCATTATGCCCTATGGGGCAAAAATGGGAATGGGGAATGGGCCATTGGTGAATGGGGAATTACCGCCCCACTCACCTTGTAATGGGGCGGTAATTCCGCCATCCACCATGGCGGAATCGTAACCTTAGCGGCATGGACCATGGTGCTAATAGCACCATGGTCCTCCGCTAAGGTTGTAATGAGGGCCAGTGTTCCTTGTATATGCCAATGCATTTCGGACTGATATCTGTCATCAGGGCAACCTATGTACACTTATAAACAAATACACACATGGCAGTAAAGGTGAAACCATGAACAAGTTAAAACCACAATAAATCTAAACATAAATCAACACAATGTGATAAATCCGAAAATAGAGGATTTTTGATTTTTTTTAAAGGTGTTAGATGTGGACATGTTTGGTGTTTGCCAGGCTTATTTTCTCATTTAATTACTTGTTACATGCATCTGAGTAGATTCTTACTCGATCTAAAATGAAAGAGTAAATATATTGAGCCCGTCTCCACAATTAGGAAATCACAATCTCAAAGAGAAGTGCCAAACGTGCTCAAGGGGAAATGTTATTTACCTGAGCCACTGCAAATACCTTTCGAAATGATGAGGCTATGGATACTGTCACCTAATGTAAACAAGCTTTGGCAACGCCAACAGTTTTGGATTGAGTAAAAATATTAGGAATTGCGAGGCACTGTTATTTGATGTCCAGGTACTCGCACCATTTTGCACTTGCTTCCATCAATGGGCAGTTAATACTGCTATGGCAGTGCTGGCAAGTGCCTTTGCAATACCTACACAAAGCCCTAACTGTTAGCATTGCCAATGCTTGCTTTCAATGCCTGCCACTGATTGCGTGTGTCCTTGACTTTGCATCCTAGTTCTAGACACTAACATTTGGGATGCAACTGGTTAAAGTCACGGCCAGGTCATGACAAAAGTCAGGATAGCTAACCGCTCAAATGCCCTGAACAGAAAACATTAACTCAAGACATGCATAAAATGCAAATTGAAGAACCATGGCTTGAAGAGCTACTGACGCGTGAAGTGTACGCAAATGCCAGTTCTGGTGGTTCCTTTGTTGGAAATGGAATTGGGGCATGGTGCTTGTGAAACAGTAGCCGAGCCACACGTGAATTGCTTTAAAACACAAACTGACTGTGATTACCTGTGCTTAAAGCAGGAAGAGACGAGCTGTGAGACACCAATGCATCCCACCTTCAGGCCTGGTCCTAGATCTTTCCCACACGCTCTGTAGGCCTGACTCTCACACTGTCCATACCAGGGGAACAAGATGCTGGTTTTCCCCCTTGATGCCCATCTAGCAGGCTTCAATTCCCTGGGGTGCTGCCTCTGCTGAGCTCTGCAAGGAGGATATGTTAACACCCACTTCAATTGGAACCTTTCTGCAGGCAGCCTAAGCCTACCTTTCTTTGTTGCTAGTGCTGCTGCTGGCACTGATAGGGAGGAGGGCAGAAAAAAGAAAAGGCTTTGTCACAGCTGTAGCAGTGGGCACCCGCAATGTTGCATGTTCCGCTTGCAGAACCTACCCTGGGCGGCTTGTGTTTGAGGCTTTAGACCCCAGTAGCATTCCCAGTCAGAGGCTTTGACTGCCTGAAATGATGTGTGACTAAGCAGGCAGCAGTCTCTCCCCATCACTGGGTTCTGCCCATGGCAGCACCCAATCCTTAAACAGCCTACGGCGGCCTTCCACCGAAAGGACACATTAATAGGGAGCAGCGGGGCAACTGCCTTCACTACCACTGCATCTAACAGCTCATGTCTGTGATGACTTCAAAGTGGATGCAGGTGTGGAGGTCATAGGGATGCTCCATGGTGAACATCACATTCTGCTGAATGTTTTCGAGTGCTAAAATACTAGAGCAACATCCAAAATTAATAACACGAACATTTTCAGAGACATTTTGCAACAAAACATATCTATAACAGTAAGTTGTTTATGTTTAATACAAAATACATAAAAATGTATTACATAACTTAAAAGCACTCGTATATATTTGTTTAAATGAAAAAAACAAGTAAAATAACTTTTTTGAAACATTACAATATAGCGGCTGTCATTTTGGAAGTAAAAATGGCTGCCAAATTCAGCACACAATACAAATGCAGGGAGAAAGTGCAAAAGGGTTTTGGGTGTGGATGGGTGGAATGGGTGAAAAATCATATAGATTTGACTTAGAAATGGGCATTAAACGGGTGGACACATAGCTAAACAACATCAACATCCTGTGCATTCATCCTCATATGCCATCTCCATTGAAAAGCGTTAAAAACCCTAATTCACAGCTCCTATTTACAGCTCTTATTTTAAAGGTCATATTTTATTGACACTAGTCCAACGCTAATTGTTTACATAAATGGTGTCACTGCATTGATTTTAAAATGTGGCTATTATGTGGCTTGAGCATTATGTTTGCATCACTTCCTTTCTTATGTTTATATTTACTCTCATAACATCACTTTGCAAGGCAGGGTTGATGTGCACAACGTCACACACTTCTGACATCATATCGTTCATGATGTTACTGCATGGATGCCTCCTTGTGGTTTACTGTAGCTCATAAATGCTGGTGAAAGATGGTAGAGATTCTCTACCTGTTTTTGGAGACAAACCTACGAGGATGTAGACTTTCATATAGGTAAGCGAACATTGAATAATGTGTAGCTCTACCTTTGGTCTCTTGACTATTTTCTCTATTACTACTGTGATTTGTGGCATCAATTGATAACTTTTTTACATTAGGTAGCAGTATCCATATCCTAATATTTCAGAGGGTATTAGCATTTGGCACTTCTCTTGCACATTTGTATTTCCTAATTATGGAGATGGGTTCAATATATTTACTCGTTTACTTTAGATGCAGTAATAATTTACTTAGATGCACGTAACTAGAAATAATTAAATGAGAACATGCATGGCAAACTACAAATATGGCCTAATTTGCTTTATTTTGTTGATATTTTTTTCTTTCTCCCAGTTTTTGATTTGATCACATTATGTTTTTGTGTGATTTGATTTATTGTGGTTTTAAAGGGGATAATTCATAGAATTAAGCGCAGAAGTGGCGCACGCGGCTGGCGCACAGAGGGAGCATGTGCCAGTCTGCGCCAGCCGCATGCGCCAAAACCCATTTTGACGCATAGCGTATTCATGGATACTAACATCCATAATCAGCCGTGGGGCAGAGTGGTGCAGCAACCCTGCAGCAGCACCAGTTACGCCCCCAACACCGCCCCGTGCGCAGAAAGCATCACACAAATCCAGTACATGGCGCAAAGGCCAGTGGACCAGCATACAGCCCCCCAACTACGAAAATGGTGGAAAACTCCCCGTGCACCCCTCGGAATATGTGTACCCCGCTAGCATCAGTGAAAATGTGTGGAAAACTCCCCGTGCACCCCTTGGAATATGCGTACCCCGCTCGCGCCAGCAAAATCACATGGAAAACTCCCTGTGCACCCCTTGGAATATGCGTACTGCGCTTGCGCCAGCGTAAATGCATGGAAAACTCCCATCGCACCCTACGGAATACGTGTACCCTGCTCGCGCCAGCGAAATCGCTTGTAAAACACCCCACACACAATTCAGAATACGCGTACCCCGCTCTCGCCAGTGAAATTGTGTGGAAAAAGTCCCCCCTGTGGTGTGGGCTGCCTGCAGAGCAGGCCCAGGGGTGAAGGGCTCCCTGCGGGGCATGCCCAGGGGTGTTGGGCTGCCTGCGGAGCATGGCCAGGGGTGAAGGGCTGCCTGCGGGGCATGGTCAGGGTGATGGGCTGCCTTCGGGGCATGCCCAGGGGTGAATGGCTGCCTGTGGGGCATGGTCAGGGTGGATGGGCTGCCTGTGGGGTCTGCCCAGGGGTGAAGGGCTGCCTGCGGTGCATGCCCAGGGTGGATGGGCTGCCTGCAGGGCATGGTGAGGGTGTATGGGATGCCTGCAGGGCATGCCCAAGGGTGATGGGCTGCCTGCGGGACATGCACAGGGGTGATGGGCTGCCTGCGGGGCATGCCCAGGGATGAAGGGCTTCTTGCGGGGCATGCCCAGGGGTGAGGGGCTGCCTGCAGGGCATGGTCAGGGTGGATGGGCTGCCTGCGGGGCATGGTCAGGGTGGATGGGCTGCTGCATGGCATGCCCAGGAGTGAAGGGCTGCCTGCGGGGCATTCCCAGGGTGGATTGGCTGCTTGCGGGGCATGGTCAGGGTGGATGGGCTGCCTTCGGGGCATGTCCAGGGGTGAAGGGTCTGCTTGCGTGTATACTGGGGGTGCGTGGGGAGTTTTACACACGATTTTGCTGGCACAAGCGGGGTACGTGTATTCAGAGGGGTGCGTAGGGAGTTTTCCATGCATTTTCGCTGGCACGAGCTGGGTACGCGTATTCCGACGGGGGCACAAAGTGTTTAACATGCGATTTCGCTGGCGCGGCTGGGGTATGCGTATTCCGTGGGGTTCGCGAGGAGTTTTCCACGTGTTTTCTCTGGTGTGAGCGGGTACGTGTATTCAGAGGGGTGAGCAGGGAGTTATCCACGGATTTTCACTGGCGCGAGCGGGTACGCGTATTCCGAGGGATGCGCAGGGAGTTTTCCTTGCGTTTTTGCAGGCACAAGTGGGTATGCACATTCCGACGGGTGCGCTGGGATTTTTCCACATGTTTTCGCTGGTGCAAGCGGGGTACGTGTATTCTGGGGGGTGCACGGGGTGTTTTTCACGCGATTTTGCCCGGCGCAAGTAGGGTATGCGTATTACGAGGGGCGCGCTGGGAGTTTTCCACGCGTTTTCACTGCCGCGAGCGGGTATGCGTTTTCAGAGGAGTGCACAGGGAGTTTTCCACCTGTTTTCACTGGTGCGAGCTGGTGCGCGTATAGCGAGGTGTGCGCGGGGTGTTTTACACATGATTTTCCTGGTGTGAGTGGGATGCGCGTATTCCGAGAGGTGCGCGGGGAGTTTTCCACACATTTTTGCTGGCACAAGCTGGGTACACGTACTCAGAGGGGTGCACAGGGTGTTTTACACGCGATTGGGCAGTGTGGCCCTGTTAGGGAAAATTCTCATTCTATGGCTAATTTCCCTTACCTATACAGTCCCGCAGCAGCTTTGCTGGATTTGAAGGATTTGTTTCTTTTTACCTGCTAAGTGTGAGACTCTTTTTCCCACTCTTAGGCATTTTTGCTATGTGTGTTCTAGGCTATGTTTGTTTTTAATGCCTATGGGATCTTTCTCAACCCATAGGAACCATCTTTATTCACATGTGTTACACAGCTCCCTCAGTGCAGTGACACAGGGGTGTCGTAGCGACCCCCAAACATAGACTCCATACCCTGTGACTGACTACTGTCTCCCAGGGCATGTTAAGTACCCATTGACTTTACTAGCCAAATCCTATGAACTAAACCAGTACAACCCATCTTACTATGGAGGTACTGGAAGGGGTTAATAGTTTTTTCCCTAATGTTCATTTTTCGAGAGGGTACCATACAGTCCCTCTCTCAAAAGTTTCTGGCTGGTGGCAGTGGTTACTACCATAAATATTCGATCGCAAATATTTCCCTATGGGATTTTCCCATTGTTCGAGGGTACCACTTTTTCTGACAGCCTCTAACTTACCGGCGGTGTATTTTTATATTAACTTTACTCCGGTAGGTTTTTATTGCCAGAACTTTAATATAACTTCTTTCTCGTGTCTTCCTCTAAACTCCTAACCCAGGTCGGGGATCCTTTGTTCGTCCTTTTGGCGGGCTTCTGCCGAGAAGCCCTCCTTCCGGCGCCACTGAGTTTGGGGTGGGTCCATTGTGTGGGAGGGGGAGTAGGACCCCTGGACGGGGTTGCCTCAGCAACCGATGTCGCACTCTATCCTGATAGGCTGGAGGGTCTCCCGCCAAGATGACCACTCCACTGTGTGAGTGACAGCTAGGCTGTATGAATGGGGATCTTTTTTGCATAAAAGCAGGGTCCTGAGGACTGGAAATGCAAGACGTCGCCACTGGAACTAAGAAGCTGAAGATGAGAGAAGCCAAAGACATCTGCAATGACTGAACCACCGGTGAAACCCTGCTGCAGCTCTCACCACTTTTCTCCACACGACGAGAGAAGATCTTCACCTGCAAGAGCCTTCTTCCCTTGAACTGGTGGGGCCAACCAGTTTGCCAATTGCCTTCCCGGACCTGCCTTGGTCGAATCGCCCATACCCTGTACTCAGAGGCTGGATAGCCAGGCACCAGTCCACCTGGACCAAGATTTAAAGGAGCGTACCTTTTATTCGTCGGGCAGCACCGCGGCTGGTTTCATCCCTGGGTAGTGCAGTAACTCAAACCTTCCTCCACGACGAGAGCCTCTCTTCCTCTGCTGAATCACCCGAACTTCAGGAACTACCAGGAACAACCGGTGGTTGGTCAAAATCTCGAAAACAAAATCTTGAATGACAAAAAGCCCGAAACAAAAATCTCGAAAAAAAAAATATCGAATTTTTTATTTATTTATTTATATATGTTTTTGGGGTTAGGTAAGTAAAAAAAAGGGGTAAAATAAAAAAAAAATGAAAAAAGGGGGGTTGGGGGGGAACCCCCCCATTTTGGAAAAAAACACATTGAAAAAAAAATTCGATATTTTTTTTTCGGCCTTTTGTATTCGAGATTTTTTTTTTCGAGATTTTGTTTTCGAGATTTTGACTATAAACCGGAACAACCGCCACCGCAGGAGCCACTTCTCCATTTTAAGGTACATTGTTCAGCCAGGCCGCCCTTTCTTCGCGGTGGCACTAAAGGTGTTTTAAATCCTTTAACTACCTGTTTGGTTGGCCTGCCCCCTCTCTCTTAACAATGTCTTTTCAATGTCTGCATCCACCTTTTCCTCTTTGTTAACCAAAGACTTGACTGCAGCTACAAGAACATGTTTGCTCCTGGGCCCTTGCCCTGTACCAACTGACTTTGGCACAGGCCTACTGACTATCTGACTCTGGTCATATTTGTTAGATCTGCCTTCTCTAGATTGATTCTCAGCTAGAACTGTGTGGTGCACCTATTTGTTTTAACTACCCTTTTCTTCCCAGTTTTAAACCTTGTGAAATGCCATTTTGCTCAGTTTTCATTTACGTATTGCTTATACTGATGCACTGCCTTGCTTAAACTGGTTCACAAACTGATTGGAAGCTTTGCTAGGGTGTGCAAGAACCTATTTCTATACAACTTGTGCTTTCCCTCCCTTGTGAGGAATTGTTAGAGGATCCCTTGTGTGTAGTTGTCACTGTGCCGTTTTGCTCAGTTTTCAATCTGGTTCACTTGGTCTACAATTTAACTTGGGAGTGTGTATATTTTTCCTTTGACTTATTTTAACTTGCTTGATGACTGTGATACATGTGTTTTATTAGAAGTGTATAAAATAAATATATATCTACTTTTTAAATACAAAGCTTTGGTCAGTGTTTCCTTGTTCCATAGTCTAGTGGGCCTATTGTGTAAACCCTGTATACTGCTCATCTCCCTCTTGAAATAAGTCTGACTGCTCAGCCACAGCTACCAACTAAATCGTTGTGGTACAGACTGATACCAAAGGGGATTTACTGCTCTCACCTGCAGTCCTAATCTTGTGTAGTGCTCCCTAAGGGAACTGCACAGAATTCTGCCTAACATTGGTGTATAGCGGTGAGGATAAAAGTAGGGATTTACATTTTAGAGTTCTGCTAGTACCTTGGTTCAAATAACCACAAGGCTAACTATCACAACAAGTTTATTTTAAACAAAAGTCAAAATTATGGAAAACTACAGCCAGGAGACCCTCCTTACTAATACTGCTGATTATTTAAGGGATCTGTGTAGACAGAAAGGTCTTCCTGTCAAAGGCAATAAATTAGAAATGATTGATAGACTGTTAGAGAAACAAAGTCTGGATAGTTGTGTTGTATTGCCCCCTACTCCAGCAAATGTAGAAAATCTTGAGGAAAATAAGGTTGAAGATGTTATTGTTGAAACAGATGAGGAAGAGGAGGATAACAATGTCACCCCCTCTGGCCCTCTACCTGCTCAAAAGCCTCAACCTATGGCTACTGGACCCTTACCAGGTCCTAAATTACGTCCTGAATTTATCTCACTAGAAAAAATGAGACTTGAACTTGAATTCAAAAGAATCAGTGCCCAAACTGAACAGAGACATCAAGAACTAAGGCTCAAAGAAATGGAGCTCAGCCATGAGCTTGAGATGAAGAAATTGTCTTTGGAAAATGCTTCTCTCCCCGAATCCTCTAGATCTTCCAGTCCAAAAAGACCCTGGATGCCTAAAGAGATTGTGGGTATGTATGAACCTAAGTTGGATGTATTAGATTGGGTCGCTATGTTTGAATATAATCATGGGCTCCAGGATATCACAGGGAATCAGTTGATCCCCTGGTTATTCTCTCGGCTCCCCCCTGTTGCATCTGATGTGGTAATGGAGTTGGGGGAAGTGGATAGGATGGATTATGAATGTGTAAAGCTAGCTTTGATGGCTATATTTGGGAAGACTTCTTCCCAGTACCTTAAGAGGTTTAGGACCCTCAAAAAGCATGATCGTACCCCTTGGGCTAAGGGTTATAGAGTTAACACTTATGAAGGAATGATAAATCTTGTTATGATGGAGTCTATCTATGATGCCTGCTCTCCTGAGCTCAGACAGCACTTGGCTGATTCAAAAGAACTGGATTCTAAGAAGCTAGCTAAGGCTACTGACTTGTGGTTTGCCAACAGGGCTACTCACAAGGATTCAGGGGTAACTCAGAAAAAGGATGAGGGAAAGCAGCCAAAGAAAGACAACAAGGAGAATTCAAATAATTCCAATTCCAAAGAGGACCCCAAACACAATTCTAAGGCTAAGCCACCAGGGAAGCTAGTGCACCGTCTGGTCCCAGACCAGAAGGGGGTCAGAACAAGCCACCATTCATAAAGACATTTGGAAAATGTTATGTTTGTGGCTCTACTGATCATGTGAAAGGGGATCCCAGATGTAAGGGTAAACCTTCAGGGGTCCACACTCTCTCCTTAGCCTTCACTCTAGAGGAGGAAGTACATTTGGCCAGTGGAAACTTTCAACTGCTACCTGAAGATCCCATTGGAGACTCAGCTAGTGTATCTTTAGTATCTCTAGGGTTGTGGGAAGAACAGAATTTAGATGTGTATAATTCTATCCCTCCTTATACTAAAGAGTATTATAAAGACAGTGTCCTAGTCAATGGTCAGGAGACCCCTGCCATTAGAGACACTGGGGCCAACATAATTGTGGTGGACAAATCTTTTTTCAAGGTGGAGGATGTTGCTAAGGCACCCAAAACGCGTCACCAAGTTAGCTGGAGGGCCTGTGCAGATGCTTCCCCAATTACCAGCTCTCATCCAGTGCAATGAAATGACTGTCAGGATACCTGTGAGTGTACAATCTGAAGTACCAGGAAAGGTGCTGTTGGGCAATGATCTGAAAGACTTGGGAGTAGTGTCAAGTTCTCCCAGATCTCCTAGTAAGAGATTACAGGAGCTTAGCAGACCTGCAAGGGAGAGGACCTTGAGTTACTGACTGCTATTTCCAAGCAACCAGAAGCAAAGGGGAAACCCAAGATTTCAAAGAAGAAACCAGCAGAAGCACCCCAGTGCTGCCAACCAGGAAATCTCCTAGGTTGTCAAAAATCACACCTGTGATTCCTCCTCCAGCTGAGACTGTGAGTGAGGTACAACCCTGTGTGGTTGAACAAGAGCCTGAGGACTCAGATCTAGTAGGAGGCCAGGAACTCATTGATGATCTTGATCCTGTGGACCATCCTGAGCTGCAGTCTTTAATGGCAGAAGGTGGACCCCAAAGGGCAGACTTCAGTAAGGGACAAATAGAATAGCCAACTCTGGAAGGTCTTCGCCACCAGGCAGCTTCTCAGCTTGAAGGGCAAGAGCCTGGGAAGTATAGGTTACACTGGGAAGATGGCCTCTTCTATAGTGAACCAACAGAGTCACTCCCCGGGGACTACAAAAGACTTGTAGTGCCTCAAGCAAACCGACTCCAATTCTTGCAACTAGCCCATGAGATACCTTTGGCTGGTCACTTGAGCTTCAAGAAGACCAAGGAAAGGTTCTCTCTCTACTTTTATTGGGCTAAAATGGGGGCTGAAGTAGATAAGTATTGCAAGAGTTGCCACACTTGCCAAACCTATGGTAAAAGTGGCTCCAAAAACGTGGCAACTCTAGTGCCTCTCCCTGTGGTGGGAGTACCATTTGAGAGGGTAGGAATCGACATTGTTGGTCCCCTTGATCCTCCAACTTCTTCAGGCAGCAGGTTTATACTTGTTGTAGTAGACCATTGTTAGGAAAAATTTCATATTTGAATGTAATTTTCCCTCCATGTGGCAACCCCCAAACATTTTGCTGCTGTTTTACACCCTGATCTAACCTTTGCCAGAGAAGTGCAGCCCTCCGCCGCTCTCCCCTGGGCTTTCGCTCATTTCTTATGGGGAAACTGACATGCCCTTAAGACAGTCAGTACTGGGAGACTTTGTTTCCCTTATTCCTTTCCTCATGTTGCACCTTTTGTGCAACATGTAACAAGAGTGCAATGTAACTTACCTTACCACACTCTTGGGTCTCTAGTCATTCCAAAGGCCCTAGAAACTCTCGCTGGACTTATTATGAACTGTGCAGGTGTGTCACGGATAGGACTGGTGGCAGCTATCGTTTATCTCATGTTTTGAACCCATTTTTTGCCATGTTATCTGCGCTTACCGCGTTTGGCACGAATAGGTTGCCTGGCTCCAAAATGGCCTGCCACTCAGTTCTTTGTCCTGTCCTTTGGCCATCTTGCCCCTTCACGTTCCCAAGGTCGAACCGACCCGGGTCAGTCCTTATTTGGTCATGCACTTTCCCGCAAAACCCAAAGCTTTCGCGGGCTTCTGCATGCTTGTGTGTGTGCCTCCAGGATGTGGGCTGGGATGTCTGTTCCCAATACACATCCTGGGGGCCAGAGAGTCTGGAGTGTCCTGAATGCTTGGGACCACCATGGTCCTTGATTGGTCCACGTATGGAGTGAGTGTTTGTGAGAAGATCTCCCATTGGGTCCTCTCCGTTTTGGCGCGAAGGGAACTTTGGATAAGAGGAGGCCGAAAACACCACTATCATGTCGATCTCCTGAGTTCACACCGAACAAGGGATAAGGAGCCAAGTATCCTGCAACAAGAAGCAGAGTCGAGGAACCGCTGGTGACCCGCTGGAAGGTTTGGCACCCTGAGCCCACTGTCATCCTGCGAGACCCCTCTGCATCTGATCATCCTAGAAGGTCTGGGAAGGCGCTTCGACCCATAGGAATAATGGGACCAACTACTCTCTGCACCTTCATCAAACCCTGCAAGTAAGCCTCTTTGGAAGTGTCCATGGGCCAACCAGGCTGACCAGCTTACACGGGATGTTTGCTCTGTCACCGCCGCCGTTTCGGGGAAGCCCTCGAAACTTGGCCTACTAGCTAGCTCTGTGTCCACGGCACCCTCACACAGAATTTCGTACACTTGGCATTCCCGGGTCTGAAGTGAGACGAGTGCGCCCGGACCAGAGTAAACGCGGTTGCCATGTTGCCCTGCTGTGGTAACGACCTGTGCACGTTCGCTGCATTTGTGAGGTGTATTTCTGATGTCGAACTGGGTCTAACGATTACTTGCACTGCCTGTTTTCCTCCCCATCTAGGTGGTCTACATATTTCATGCTCATAACTCCTTAGACCCCTCGGTCTTGTACATATATTGTATTGATGGTGATGTGTTGCTTTACTTTAGTATTATTGGGATTCTTTGCTATGGTCGATGTTACAAAGGCCTTGTAATAAATGTTTCTATATTTTTAGTATAAGAACTGTCTGGAGTAGTTTGTAAGTGCCCTTGCTTTGTGTGCTCTTTAAGGTCTTTCAGTCACCCTCACCCCTCTTGAGACTTAGTCTTAACCGCCGCCATCGCTACCCTGATTGGTCTGGCTTGTCCAGAGGTTACCCTGTTCCAAAAACATAGGCTGGCCTTCTGAACCTCTGCCCCTCCAGGTCAGAGCTCAGAAATCCATTTTAACAACCATGCTACTAGGTTCCCTGAAGCAATTCCTATGAGGACTGTTACAGCTCCGGCTGTGGCTAAGGCCCTCCTTGGTATTTTTACCAGGGTTGGGTTTCCTAAGGAGGTAATATCCGACAGGGGGTCATATTTTATGTCCCACTACATGAAGGCCATGTGGAAAAACTGTGGAGTTACCTACAAGTTCTCAACAGCATACCACCCTCAGACAAATGGATTGGTAGAAAGGTTTAACAGAACCGTGAAGAACATGATAGGAGCATTAGAGGACCCTCTTAAGAAAAAGTGGGATCCTCTACTGCAATGCCTTCTATTTGCATATAGAGAAGTCCCTCAGGAGGGAGTGGGTTACAGTCCCTTTGAACTTCTCGATGGCCATCTGGTCAGAGGTCCATTGGTCCTGATCAAGGAGGGGTTGGAGAGTGCTCCTTCCCCTACGCCAGTCAGAGTCACTGACTATGTGATAGGACTCCGGAGGAGAATGTCACACATGATGGCTAAGGCAAGTGATAACTTGAGAGCAGGTCAGGCTCTGGTCAAGCATTGGCATGACCAGAAGGCCAACATGGTTGAGTTCGCTCAAGACCAGCTAGTTCTTGTTATGGTCCCAACAAGGCAGAGGGTCTTGCAGGACAAATGGATAGGACCCTTCAAGGTTGTGGGAAAACTTGAAAGGTGAACTATCTGGTGGATTTAGGCAATCCTAAGGAGGCTCCCAGAGTCTTTCACATCAACCGTCTAAAAGCTTATGTCTCGAGACCAGAACTGGGAGCTCTGTTTCTAGCTTTAGCTTAAGAGGAGGAGGAGAGTGAACCTCTACCTGATCTCCTCAGAGGAAAACTTTTAGATGAGAAAATAGGAGTTAAGCTCTCTTCTAATCTGACACCTGAGCAACAGGAGGAGTGCAAAGTTTTGTTGAATCAATTTGCCTCCCTGTTCTCTCTAGCACCAGGCTTGACCCCTTGGGGCCAGCATGATATACAAACTGGTGACTGTTTACCTGTCAAAAGCAGGGGCTACAGGATGTCAGAAAATGTAAGAACCACATCAAAGGAGAGGTCAATAAGATGCTTGATATTGGGGTAATAGAGCCCTCTACTAGTCCATGGTCTAGCCCAGTTGTGTTAGTACCAAAAGCAGGATCCAAGGAGTTGAGATTCTGTGTAGACTATAGCGCTCTAAATGCAGTCACTAAGACTGATGCCCATCCTTTGCCAAGGACAGATGAGCTGGTGGATAGACTTAGTTCAGCCAAGTTCCTCAGCATATTTGATCTCACGTCAGGCTATTGGCAAATAGCCCTGACTGACCATGCCAAGGAGAAAACTGCATTCTCCACCCCAGTTGTCTTACACCAGTTTAATGTTATGTCTTTTGGATTAAAGAATGCACCTGCTACATTCCAAAGGATGGTTAATCAGGTTCTTAATGGGATGGAGGACTTCTGCATGGCATACTTGGATGACATTGCAATGTTCAGTCCTACTTGGAAAGAACATGTTGACCACCTAGGATATGTTTTGCAGGCTCCATAACAGGCCCATCTGACCATAAAGGCAAGTAAATGCCAAATTGGTATGAGTAAAGTGGTCTACCTTGGGCATGAGGTAGGATGTGGTGAAATAAGGCCTTTGTTCAGCAAGATTGAAGCTGTGCAAAATTGGACAACCCCTTCTACTCAAACCCAGGTGAGAGCCTTCCTAGTCCTCACTGGGTATTACAGGAATTTCATTGAGAACTATGGATCCATAACTTCTCCACTGAATGTAATCTCTTCTTCTAAATTCCCTAAAAAGATCAAATGGAATTAGGAGTGCAATCAGGCCTTTGAAAGCCTAAAGAAAGCCCGTTGTAAAGTTCCAGTTCTCAGTGCTCCTGACTAGCACCAACCCTTCATTGTACAAACAGATGCTTCCAATATAGGTATAGGTGCAGTACTCAGTCAACTGGATGAGAAAGGTAGGGAGCACCCCATTTGCTTCATCAGTAGGAAACTGAAGGAACCTGAAACAAGGTGGGCAACTATTGAGAGAGAATGTTTTGCCATTGTGTGGGCTTTGAAAAAGTTTAGACCATACTTGTATGGATCTACTTTCATCATTCAAACAGACCACCAACCCTTGAGATGGTGGATGCAAATGAAAGGGGAAAATCCAAAACTGCTATAATGGTCAATCTGCCTCCAAGGGTTTGATTTTACCATTGAGCACAGGTCAGGATGTCACCACCAAAATGCTGATGGTCTCTCTAGGATGTTTATAACCGACTAGAGGTAAGAGACTCATCCAGGAGTGGATTAGATCCTCTTGTCCCTTAGTCTGGGGGGGGAGGGGCGAGTGTTAGGGAGAATTCTCATTCTATGGCTAATTTCCCTTACCTATAGAGTACCCCAGCAGCTTTGCAGGATTTGAAGTGTTTGTTTCTTTTTACCTTCTAAGAGTGAGACTCTTTGTCCCACTCTTAGGCATTTTTGCTACGTGTGTTCTAGGCTATTTTTGTGTTTAATGCCTATGGGATCTTTCTCAACCCCATAGGAACCATCTTTATTCACATGTGTTACACAGCACGCTCAGTGCAGTGACACAGGGGTGTCGTAGTGACCCCCAAACATAGACTCCATACCCTGGGACTGACTACTGTCTCCCAGGGCATGTAAAGTCCCCATTGACTTTACTAGTCAAATCCTATGAACTAAACCAGTGCAACCCATCTTACTATGGAGGTACTGGAAGGGGTTAATAGTTTTCACCCAATGTTAATTTTTGAGAGGGTACCGTACAGTCCCTCTCTCAAAAGTTTCTGGCTGGTGGCAGTGGTTACTACCATAAATATTCGACCGCAAATAAACCCCTATGGGATTTTCCCATTGTTCGAGGCTACCACTTTTTCTGACAGCCTCTAACATACCGCCGGTGTATTTTAATATTAACTTTACTCCGGTAGGTTTTTATTGCCAGAATCTTAATATAACTTCTTTCTCGTGTCTTTCTCTAAACTCCTAACCCAGGTCGGGGATCCTTTGTTCGTCCTTTTGGCGGGTTCTGCCCAGAAGCCCTCCTTCCGGCGCCACTGAGTCTGGGGTGGGTCCATTGTGTGGGAGGGGGAGTAGGACCCCTGGATGGGGTTGCCACAGCAACCCATGTCGCACTCTGTCCTGATAGGCTCGAGGGTCTCCTGCCAAGATGACCACTCCACTGTGTGAGTGACAGCTAGGCTGTATGAATGGGGATCTTTTTGCATAAAAGCAGGGTCCTGAGGACTGGAAAAGCAAGACATTGCCACTGGAACTAATAAGCCGAAGAGGAAAGAAGCCAAAGACATCTGCAATGACTGAACCACCGGTGAAGCCCTGCTGCAGCATCTCACCACTTTTCTCCACACGACGAGAGAAGATCTTCACCTGCAAGAGCCTTCTTCCCTTGAACTGGTGGGGCCAACCAGTTTGCCAATCGCCTTCCCGGATCTGCCTTGGTCGAATCTCCTGTACCCTGTACTTGGAGGCCGGATAGCCAGGCACCAGTCCACCCAGACCGCGATTTAAAGGAGCTTACCTTTTATTCATCGGGCAGCACCGCGGCTGGTTTCATCCCTGGGTAGTGCAGTAACTCAAACCTTCCTCCACAACAAGAGCCTCTCTTCCTCTGCTGGATCACCCGAACTGCAGGAACTACCAGGAACAACCACCACCGCAGGAGCCACTTCTCCATTTTAAGGTACATTGTTCCGCCAGGCCGCCCTTTCTTCGCGGTAGCACTAAAGGTGTTTTAAATCCTTTACCTACCTGTTGGGTTGGCCGCCCCTCTCTCTTAACATTGTCTTTTCAACATCTGCATCCACCTTTTCCACTTCGTTAACCAAAGACTTGACTGCAGCTACAAGAACATTTTTGCTCCTGGGCCATTTCCATGTACCAACTGACTTTGGCACAGGCCTACTGACTCTGGTCACATTTGTTAGATCTGCCTTCTCTAGATTGATTCTCAGCTAGAACTGTGTGGTGCAACGATTTCTTTTAACTACCCTTTCCTTCCCAGTTTTAAACCTTGTAAAATGCCATTTTGCTCAGTTTTCATTTATGTATTGCTTATACTGATGCACTGCCTTGCTTAAACTGATTCACAAACTGATGGGAAGTGTTGCTAGGGTGTGCAAGAACCTATTTCTATAAAACTTGTGCTTTCCCTCTCTTGTGAGGAATTGTTAGAGGATCCCTTGTGTGTAGTTGTCACTGTGCCGTTTTGCTCAGTTTTCACTCTGGTTCACTTGGTCTACAATTTAATTTGGGAGTGTATATACTTTTCCTTTGACTTAATTTAACTTGCTTGATGACTGTGATACATGTGTTTTATTCGAAGAGTATAAAATAAATATATATCTACTTTTTAAATACAAAGCTTTGGTAAGTGTTTCCTTGCTCCATAGTCTAGTGGGCCTATTGTGTAAACCCTGTATACTGCTCATCTCCCTCTTGAGATAAGTCTGACTGCTCAGCCACAGCTACCAACTAAATCTTTGTGGTACAGACTGATACCAAAGGGGATTTATTGCTCTCACCTGTAGTCCTAATCTTGTGTAGTGCTCCCTAAGGGAACTGCACAGGATTCTGCCTAACAGGGCCCTCCTGGGTGTGGCCCTCCCCATGCCCCACAGGTAGCCCGTCACCCCTGGGCATGCCCCGCAAGCAGCCCCTCCACCCTGACCATGCCGCACAGGCAGCCCATCCAACCTGACCACGCCCCGTAGCCAGCCCTTCACCCCTGGGCATGCCCCCAAGGCAGGCCACATATCAGCATGCACTTGGGAGGCCTGACTCATGTCCCCCACCCCCCATTGACGTGCAGCTGCCAGCAGGCAATGACACATGTCCATACCCCCCCACCCCCCATTGACGGGCACCTGCCAGCAGGCACTGACCCGTGTCCCCCACCCCACATTGACAGGCACCTGCCAGCAGGCCCCGACTCATGTCCCCCACCCCTCACCCCCCATTGACAGGCACCTGCCAGCAGGCCCCGACTTATGTCCCCCATGCCCCCTGCCCCCCATTGACCAGCACCGGCCAGCAGGCCTCGACTCATGGCCCACCAAACTCCATGTCATAAGAAAACAGACCCATGGCCCTAATGCCAACCCAAATCCCCCACGCCCCAATACAAGCATGCAACTGTCCACTGCACCCACTCCCAAATTACCCATGCCATGAGAGTCTTAAAAGAACCAGCATGGCCATGCATATATGTACAACAGAGCCACAAAGTGGCAACACATGACTGAGGCAATGCTCATAGAGACATGCACAAAACCAATGAGAGTACACAACACCAATAATGAAGATATATGAAATGTATTAAAAACATATTAAAATACATAATGAAAATCACACTTGCAAATTAAGAAATAATGAAAGCAATACCAAAAATATATTAAAATATGCAATGAAAAATAAAAATCCACGACATGAAAACAGAAAAGTGGTACATCGCCCAAGTCCATATAAAGTATTAAAAAAAACACAAAAAACCATTGATCCGTGGGATGTTCAAATAACAAAAGTATGTACAAGTCTGGAACTATATACACTGCAAGTCTGAAGGGTCCATGATCCCCAAACAAAAGGAAACCTATCAAAAATCCTATAAAAAAAACTATGTACATAAAGTGGAGCAAAGTCCATGAACTCCAAAAAAAATATATAAAACAAATGAAACCTAAGCCTAAAGAACTATGTGCAAAGGCGGCGGGCTAGTCCTACGCTCACTCTTTGATGTTCCGGGCCAGGGCATCATCGAACTCCATGTCGATGTTCCAGCGCGGGCCTCTTCCCTGGCCTCGAGGTCTCACAGGGATGCAGCTCCTCCAACTCCCTGTGAGTTGCCTCGAGGGACTCAGCCCGCCTCAATGCCTGGCGCATGGAGTTCTCTGCCCTGACCATTGTGAGCCGTGCCTCCTCTGCCCGCCGCTGCTCCGCATCTATCTGCTGGCCCAACCGCTGCCACATGGAATGTTGATGGCCCAGAGCCATGATCGCTCCCACCCTGAGCCTGCTACTGTCGTGCACGTGCCCTGCCTGTTGATGCCTGCACGTCCTCCTCTTGCTGGGGTCCAGTTTGTGGGGTGGGGTGGCCAGCCCTGCTGGACCTCCGACTCCCGACTGTGGCAGGGATGTTTCCTCCAGCAGCCTGGCCACTGGCTCAGGGGCAGCTCCACAGGGTCCCAGGTGATTCTTGGGCGAGAAGATGGCACATAGGACGACCCGCGCATAGGGGTTTCAGTTGAGGAGGGGGGAGCAAGGAGTTCCAGCACTCGGATTAACCCAGTGCCGACGACCTGTCCTAGTAGGTCAACGTGGCCAAAGAGGGATCCGAAATGACGTGCATTGTCCAGACGAGAATCCTGCACGTCATCCCGAATCCCACATTGGCGCAACACCACCCCAACTTGGACAGACTCAATACGGTGACGGATTGCAACGTCCGCAGGGAGAGGAAGGCCAGTTGTTGTATGCGCATCCCCTCCCTGAAAACGGGTCTGGACGGAGGCATCCCTGCTGGTGCCAGATGGATCTATGTGATCACTGCGCCCCCGTAACTGCGATGGCCGAAAATGCCGACACCAGTTACGGCGCGGCACAGTGATCATATGGATCACTGTGCCTGCTTCCCCCAGCCTACATTACCCCTCCCAACCCCCTCACTCCACTCACCTTTAGGGCAGCACACGCAGAAGTGTGCCGCCCCCTGAGATCCCTGCATCGTCAGCTCTTCCCACTAACGTGAGTTAGAGCTGATGCTGCAGGGTGCTTTTTTTATTTTTCTTTTTTTTCTTACGTGTCCCCGCTTTCCGAAATGGTAAGCAGGGGACACACCCGCAACCCCTGACCCCCGTTACTGCGCCAGGTAGAGCGGGGGACACCCCCGCAACCCCCGCTCTGCTTGGCTGCAGTAAATGTCACCCTCATTTTGTGCATCTCCAAAGTCGCAGTGACTGCGGGGGCGCACCCATGAGGGCGACATTTTTGTACAATACCGTGCCGGATGATGAAGTCACAGGATCAGGGACAGGATTACACACAGGCACCTCTGCAAATTATCTTGAACTTGCCACTTGCTGGCTGCACTACCACCTTTTGAATGCCTATTCTATCATTGGACTTCATTTTCCTTCTTTGGTCTCCTCTCTTTGGCATGTTTCCCTTCTCCCCCTTCCAGGGTCTTCTACCTTTTATCCCTTCTCCATGCACTTGCATGTTCTCAATGTCACTGTGCCCAGTATGATAGTTGTTTGAACTCCTTTTCTTGTTTGTACTCTGAGCCACTTGTGTACGAGTACAATCTTGATGAGATGTCATATCATGTTATATACATCCTTTGTCCTTGGTGCAGTGTGTCTCACTCTGACTGTGCTGATGGCAGTGGCTCCCCATGCACATGTGTGCACAATCACGTTCCATGTGCATTCCATGTATGCCCCTAGGTGTCCTTGACCACCTGCTCATTGTAGTATGTGTCCAGGATGACCAAGTGTCATCTCATTTGGACAGCCATGTCATGCTCATTGTAGGTCTGTGTGTCATCACGCACAACTTCAAGATGTCCACATCTGTATCATGCACATGGCTCCCCCTGTTACAGGCCCACTACCTCTTTTCAACTGGTGTTGTGTCTTCTACATGCATGGGTGTACTATTGAGGTTCCTCATCTGTCCTCCATCATGTTCACTTCACATCGGCTGTAGTGACATTTGAATGACGAAATGCAATAGACGCATGCCAACACTGTCTGGCAATGCACAGTTCTGTGGGGAACCTTTCATTATTGCCATGCAGTGCCTCCCTGCTCTTGCCCAGAGGGTGGGTGTTTCACGGTATCCATGCTACATGGTGCATGCCATTTGCACATGATGGCTGCAATTGCCCTTACACTGAGTCATGTTTGGAGAGTGTCATAACTGCGTACGTGTTGATGTTGGAAGTTGAGGGGCTACACATGCACTGCACCGCACACACCCACTCCTGTGCCAAGTTCAGCTCTTCAAGATGCAAACACAATGCTGCTGTGTGTGGTGACCTGATATGTATGCATCCATGCCATGTCCCTCCTTTCACTGTATAGACAGGCACTAGCGTAGGTGCCTTCTGTGACACATGTTCTCTGCATAGTTGATGGTAGTTGAGTGCTGCACATGAACATGCATGTTACATGTGTCATGGTGTGTTTGGTTTGATTTCTAGCTGTGGATATTAGTGTGTTCCCACATACTTATGCAAGTGCCATCTCTTTGATGCCATCTCTCATTTCTGCATTGGATATGTGCCTGCTAGAGGTTGTGTGTGATGCAGGTGATGTGTAACATGCAATACATGTGTTGCCTTCATATTTTTCACACATCCTTTTCTGCTTTTGGGATACCCTTGCATTGCAATGTCACTGGATGCACGTTGGGGTTTGAGTTGCGTGTGACATGGCTGTTTCATTAGTTGGCTGTCAATGTTGTGAACTGTATGTGTGTGGTATGTGGTACTGACATGTGTGTCCTTGTTTCTTTTCTTTATTTTGCAGGTGATGATGCACTGGCGGCAGAGGATGAAGATGTCATCCCAGACACGGTGGTCAGTTCACATCACCAACCAGGCACCAGTGGTGGTTGTGGGGTGGCAGCCCACGAGAACCTACAGGGGCTCCAGGCCATGCTGTCCAGCGCTGACTCTGAGTCAGGCTCTGATGTATCCTCTGACCACTATGTTGAGCTGGATCTGCATCACGACGTGTCGCTACCGGTATGTGATCCTGTGTTGGATGATCTTCTGTCCGCGACACCTGCAGTAGGGGGCCCGGCAGGGTTGGAATGTCTGCCTGTGGTGGTTACGGGTGCACGGTCACACTCAACACCAGTTGGCCATGTTCTCGGGGCATCAGGTCGATGGAGGGATGCAGTCCTGCAGCCGCATGCAGCACCAACACAGCAAGAACCACGGCTCCTTGGGCCCAGCAGGTGTGACGTCCGGCAACGCGGTGGCCGTGTGCTACCAGGGCCAACTGAGTGGGAGCATTAGTACAGCAACATGGAAGAGCAGTTGAGATGATTGCTCAAGGTATGGAAAGTGTGGCCCATTCCATCCTCCCCTCTGTAAGGCAAATGTGCTGCAGAAGCAGACTGTGCAGTCCACGTGCTGCTCACTCAGGCTGGGAATGGCGGCGTCTGACAGGGCGCTGTTAGGGAGAATTCTCATGTATGGCTAATTTCCCTCACCTAGTGAGTCCCTCAGCAGCTTTTCTTGCTTTTCTGGGGTTTATTTTTTCCACCTGGTAAGAGTGTGAGCCTTTGTCCCACTCTTACATGTGTTTTGCCATGTGTATGTCTACTTTTTGTGTGATCTTGGGCTCTGGAGCCACACCACTCCATGAGCCCCACTTTATGTGTGTGTTACACAGGACCTTCAGTGTAGTGACACAGGGTTTTCTTTGAGACTTCCCACTGACTCCATTTTTCTGGGGCTGACTACTGTCCCCCAGAAACATGTACATTTGCCATTAACTTTATATAGTCACTTTAAACTACAGACCCAGTACACCCCATTTTACATGGAGTATTGGAAAGAGTTAATTCCTGCACCTTTATGTCTGTGCCTCTTGGAGCTTTGTTTTGCTCTCTTAACATTAAGACTTGGCTGGTGGCAGTGGTATCTACCCTAACTTTTCTACCGCGATTATACTATATAAACGTGCTACAGTTTCAGGCTATTATATTAGCCTCAAACATAAACCCGCTTGACCAAATACTTTTTATTTTGGCTCCAGTCAGGTTTAGTTGCCATTTCTTTTTGTTAAAGTCCTCCTTGTGTTTTACTTTTTGCGCCAAACCAGGTCTGCCTTTTTTGTTCGCCAACGTTTGGCTGGCTTCTGTCCAGAAGACCTTCTTTGGCTTCTGAGTGTCTAGGTGGGCTGAATGTGAGGGAGGGGTTTAGTCACCCCCTGCACAGGGTCTCCTTGGAGACCCAAGTCGCACTTTGTGTCGATTGGCTGAGGTGGTTGTCCGGGCCGGACAACCACCCTGCAGCGTGATTGACAGCCAGGCTATGTGAATGGGGGATTTTGGCATAAAAGGCAGGACTCTTGGGCTGGAAGTCAGAGTCCCCACTGGAACTGCAAGAACCAAAGAGAAGTGGAGAAGAAGAGAGCTGCTGCAACTCCCGAATCCCAGTGAATCCCTGCTGCAGTCCTGAGCTAGCTACCCTTCAACGACAGAGAAGATCCAGTCCGGAGTCTTCTTCCCTTGAGCCTGGTGGGATCAGCCAGCTCATTTGTGTAGCCCGGATAGCGATCTGAAGAGCCTCTCCTGTTTTAAAGGAGCGCACCTTTTATTCGCCATTGCTTTGCTGCTGCTGGCATCATCCCTGGGTAGTGCAGATCGCTCCAGACGTCCTCCTTCTTGTCCCCATGACTGAAGCTACAGGAACCATGAGTCTGCAGGAACTACCAGGACCAACTGCCATGGCACCAGCGTTCTTCAACAAATAAGGTACTGTGTCCGACTTCGAAGAATTGGGGTGAACCCTTCTTCCTCACCAAAGACTTGTCCTTTTCTTCCTTCCCTCTTATAAATGTTGCCTCCCTTTGTGACAATATCTAAGTACTCCTGGCAATCTCGAATCGTGAACTGTACTAACCGTGTGATCCTCGGCAACAGGACCTATGTTACATTTGACACTGGCGCAGGCCTATTGACTTTTATTTACTGGTTAGAAGGTACCCTCTGATTCTATCTGCCTTGACAGAAGTATTGCCTATGATTTTTATCCCCAATTTATTTTCTTGTGTTAATTCATGTGCCAAGTGTGTTTGACTTCAGTTACATTTCTTCCCGCGGGTACGCTTATCTTTAGTAAGACCAAACTGTCATTACTGTCAAAAAGTGATCGCATATGTACTTCCGGTAACGTCTTTGTTTCCCAACAACTGTCTGTCGAATCCCAATGTACTTACCTTGAATTGTTCTGCACAAGGGGAATTGGTTGTGTGTATTATATTTGAAGTGTGGTTTTTATTTTTGTAGAAGTGAAGTGAAGTGTTTTGTGAAAAGATGGTTTAAAAATAAATGTACTTCTATTTTTTAACCAGAAACCTTGAGTGAGTGTTTGCTTGAGTCACAGTATTTGTAGTCATTTGTGTGATCTCTACTACTGCTCCTTTGCTCTTGAGATAAGTCTGGCTGCTCAGCCATTGCTACCACTCTTTCTGTGTAGTACGGCCTTGTACCAAAGGTGAAATTGTATTACCACTTGTAGTCTTAATTGTGTGCAGTGGTCCCTAAGGGTACTGCATATGATTCTGCCTAACAGGCGCGCTGGGCTGAAGTGGTGGCTCTGCGTCAAGCACTTGATGCTCAAGCAGAGGCAACCATGAGGCCCTGAGAGTGAAAAACCAATCCCTCCGATCTACTCTGGCTGCACTCTGGATGGACGAGAGTAGGCGGACAGAAGACAGGATGGTGCATCTTGAAAGAGCCCTCTCAGCTGAACTCCATGCAAGCCGGGAGTTGCTCCGTTTGTCATGTGAGGCCATTCAGGCAGAACTCTGTCTTACACGTCAGTCCTTGCAGGAGGAAGCATGTGTGACACGTTGTCAAGGAGTTCCCCCCTTCTCACCTGAGTTCGATCTTTGCTGAATTTCTTGATCAATGCCTTCTTGCGGACGGATCGAGTCTTGAATAAGGCTGCACGAGTCTCTTCTGACTCCAGCGTGCAATCAAAGTTCCGGGATGCAAGGATCCAGGAATCCGGGAAATTTACAGAGTGCGCTACTAGCACACGAGTCCAGGAAATCAAGAAAGGAAGGAAAGGGACTAGGAATGGGGTAGTCTGGAAGAAGCAAGGAAAACAATACCGCGAGCTACGGAGCACACGTCTGGTCGCTACTTCGCAATAGCATTGAGATGCGTGGAGCCGCGGGTGGCGTGGTCTATTAATAGAACACGCTACGTCCAAGGTGTAGAGTGAGGAAGGTGTTTCACAGTGGACAGCCACGTTGGAAGTACAAGGGAGTGTAAGCCCCGTTGAGACAAGGACCAGGAAGTCCAAAAGGGGCGTGTTCTGTAGTTCATGACAGCATGCCTCCTCCGAAGACCCGGTTTGCCTGGGTGTATAAGGTGAAATCTTCTGAGCAGTTGAGGGGCCTTGAGATTAGAAAGTGGTTCCCAGATTCTTTCACTAGGAGGATATCCTTTCCATTCAACCAGGTATTGAAGCTGACCCCATGTATACCTGGAGTCACATATTCGGGATACTTCATATTCCAATTGGTTGTCGACCAGCAGAGGAGGAGGTCGGCAGGATTTTCGGGAGGATTAGGTGTAGGGTTTTAATAAGGATGTGTGAAATACTGGGTGAATTTTCTTCCAGGAGTCTGGTAGTCTGATCCGGTATGAAACTGGATTGATAATTTCCTTGATGGGAAATGGACCATAGTACCGAGGGGCCAACTTGTTTGGCCGTAGATGTCGGGGTAGTAATTTCAAGGATAACCAAACTTGATCACCAATTGCATAAGAAGGACCTGGTCTTCTTCTTTTGGAATCCGCATACCTCTTAGTCTGTGTTCTGGCCCTCTCTAAGTTTTTTTTGGTCTCCTGGTGTACGTTGATGAGGGTTTCTATCCAGGAGTCGACAGTAGGTACTGGTGTAGGATGAGGGAGAACAGAGGGTAGAACCGATGGATGGAAACCTTGGCTACAATAAAAGGGAATGGCCCTAAGTGCTGAATGATCGGAATTGTTGTAGGTGAATTCAGCCACGGGTATCAGGAGCGACCAGTCATCCTGAACCTTGGTGGTGAAACATCGAAGATACTGCTCCAGGGTCTGATTAGCACGTTCTGTGGCCCTGTTGGTTTGGGGATGATAACCAGATGAGAGGACGCGTTGGATTCCCAAAATGCGACAGAGATGTTTCCAGAATTGAGAGACGTATTGAGGTCCTCGATCAGATATTATCTTGGAAGGAAGTCCATGTAAACGGAATATGTGTTCCAGGAAGATTCCAGAAAGCTCGGACGAGGATGGTAGCTTACACAGGGGTGTAAAATGAGCCATATGAGTGAAGAAGTCTATGGTAACCATGATGGTAGTGTATCCTCGGGAAGGTGGTAATTCCACAATGAAGTCTGTAGCAATGAATTAACATGGCCTTGTTGGCAGTGTAGGTTGCAGTAGAAGACCCGCCGGTCTCTTGTTATCATGTTTATTTTGACTGCAGATAGTACAAGCTTTGATGTACCTCTGTACATTGATCTTCATTCCAGGCCACCAATGTCCGGAGTGAAGGGTATCATGACAGAGGTTTATTATTCTTTGTTGTAATTTCTGTGTAGGAATGACCAGTGCATTGTCCTTGAATAAATATCCTTCCTTAACTCTTAGGTTCCATGGATTCTTCCTTAAAATATCCTTCCAGAGGTCAGAGGATTGGGTTTGCACTCGAATTTCTTCCAGGAGGTTGACTGCTTGAGCTACAAAGATCGTGTGTGGAAACATCTTAGGATAGGCCCTGTCTTCAGTAGTTACATAGTCAGGACGTCGAGTTAAGGTGTCAGCAATCATGTTTTGTGATCTGGGAACATGAGTGATTTGGGATTTGGTACTGGGCAAAGAAGTAGGAACAACGTGCCTGACGACTGTTCCTGCACTCCAACGACTGTAGAATTTGAAGATTCTGATGGTCCGTGCGGACCTGAACTGGATATCTAGCACCCAAAAGTAGATGTCGCCATTCAGTGAAAGCTTGGCGGATGGCTAACAGTTCCTTTTCCAGGACGGAGTAATGTGTCTCACTGGGAGTCAGGGTTCGTGAGAGGTAAACAATGGGGTGTTCCAGTTTATCCTCAAGTTTCTGCTTCTAGACCGCTCCTATGGCGTAGTTAGAGGCATCCGTTTCCACTAGGAATGGCCGATTTATGTCGGGTTGAGCCAAGATGGGGGCTTGTGTGAACTCTGTCTTTAAATGTTGGAATGCCTTATCTTGCGTTGTAGACCAGATAAAGGGGGTGTCTTTCTTCAAGAGGGCAACGATCGGCTGAACGATCTCGGAAAAGGTAGAAATGAACTTCCGGTAGAAGTTGGCAAGCCCCAGGAAGGATTGAACGTGTTTCACGGACGTAGGAGCGGGCCATGCCAGTATGGCCTTTTCCTTTGAAGGGTCCATACCAATTCCTTCTGGGCTAAGGATGAATCCTAGGTAGTCAACAGAAGTAACGTGAAACAAGCATTTTTCGGGTTTGGCTAAAAGTGTGTGTCCACAGAGTCGTTGTAATACTGCCTTTACATGTTCTTCATGCTCTAGAGGATCCTTAGAAAAGATCAATATGTCATCCAGATAGACAATGATGAAGAGGAATAACATGTCAGAAAACACCCTATCCATAAAACGTTTAAAAACTGTGGGGGCATTAGCTAGTCCAAAGGGCATGACTAGATATTCATAGTGACCAAAGGGTGTTCTAAAGGCTGTTTTCCATTCGTCTCCTTCCCGGACACGGATCAAATAATAGGCACCCCGGAGATCCAACTTCGTGAATATTACGGCACCTCTCACAGCTTCCAGGATATCCGAGATCGGGGCAGTGGGTACCGATCTTTGAGGGTACATTGATTTAAGCCAAGATAGTCGAGGCAAGGTCTGAGTTCCTTGGTGTCCTTCTTGGGAACAAAGAACAACGGAGCACCCGCTGGAGACTTTGAGGGCCTTAGGGTGCCATTTTCAAGGTTGGTATCCAGGTATTCTCGGAGGGCCTTTTTCTCTGGTTCGGAAAAGATTAACATTCTGCCGAAGGGAATCACTGCTGAGGGATCTGTATCTATGGCGCAGTCTTCAAGTCTGTGAGGGGGTAAGGCCTGGACTATGGCAGTTGAAAATACATCAGCATATCCCTGATCGCCCTCTGGGACTTGTATGATATTGGAAACCATGAGTGGTGTTTTCTGGTCTCTTGGTGGTTCTTTAGGGTGTGTCGAGGCGGGATCCAGGAATAGACAGTGGGACATACAAAACTCTAAGCCTAGGAATAGTGATCCTGCTGTCCAATTGATATACGGATTGTGCTTCTGTAACCAGGGCATACCCAATACCATGGGGTAATGAGCTTACTTAATGATGTCGAATGTAATCTGCTCTTGGTGATGGTTTATAGAAAGCTGGATCTCTTTTGTCTGCAGGCTTATGGGTCCTGAAGTGAGGGGTCTTCCGTCGATTGCTTCCACCGGCTGCATGGTGCTTCGTGTCTCGTATGGAATATGATGACTAACAATCCAGTTCTGATCAATGAAAATTCCCATAGCACGGCAGTCAACCAAGGCCAGAATGGGATAGGTCTTATACTTGGAGGGCGACAGGAAGGCCTGTAGTATCACCAAATTGTTTTGTCCAGGAGAGTTGAAGGATGAGGATGGAATTGATGTGGAGCAAACATCTCTCTCCCGAAGCTCTGCTCCATCTAGGATCGGGAGCTGGCGTTTCCCGAACGCCGAGGAGGGGCTAGAGGACATTCCCTAACCAAGTGTTTGTCTGAGGCACAATACATGCACAACCCCGTATGAATCCTTCTCATCCTTTCTTGCGGGGATATAGGTCCACGGAAGGCTCCTATCTGCATGGGTTATGTTCAGAGGCTGAGTCTGGGTTTGTATCCGTCTTGGTGGTACTCTCAAAGGACAGCTTCGAAGGATTACTTCTGGATTTCTTCTTCTCTGCCTTCCTTTCCTGGATACGGAAATCTATTTGAATGGCAAGGTCCATTAGTGCCTGGAATGAGTTTGGGCGAGCCACTCTGGCCAACTCATCCTTAATCTCCTCATTCAGTCCTCTCCTGAAAAGGATAAAACTCACCTCAGGGGACCAATCAGTTTCCTTGACTAATTGCTTGAATCGGGTAATATATATGAGCATATACTGGGATCCTTGCTGAAAGTCTAACAGGTGTTCCTGGGCACTATAGACCTGCTCTGGACAGTCAAACATGGTCTTAAGAGCTTGTATGAAGCCATCATAGTCATCTAGAAGAGCATCGCCAGAATTAACGAGGGGCGTAGCCCAGGTTAAGGCGTTTCCTGAAAGGTGGGAAATTATGAACCCCACCTTAGCCCTGGGAGTTGAAAAGTAGTATGGCTTAAAAGTAAAGTGGACAAAACATGAATCCAGGAATCCGCAAAGGGTTTTTGCCGACCCATCGTATTTGTCCACTATACCGCCCAACAACACACTTTCTTTTGTGGCAGAATCACGGGATAGAACTAATTGTTTGAGAGCTGCGTTTTCCGCCTTTAGATTCTGGACCTCGGTTGATAGCTCTTGCATGCCACTCATCAAGTCCTGGACGGCCGCTTCCATGTCCATATCGAGTTCGGTCGGTTGGCGTCTCAAACTGTCAAGGAGTTCCCCCCTTCTCACCTGAGTTCGATCTTTGCTGAATTTCTTGATCGATGACTTCTTGCGAACAGATCGAGTCTTGAATAAGACTGCACGAGTCTCTTCCGACTCCAGCGTGTGTTCAAAGTTCCGGGATGCAAGGATCCAGGAATCCGGGAAATTTACAGAGTGCGCTACTAGCACACGAGGCCAGGAAATCAAGAAAGGAAGGGAAGGGACTAGAAATGGGGTAGGCTGGAAGAAGCAAGGAAAACAATACCGTGAGCTACGGAGCACACGTCTGGTCACTACTTTGCAATAGCATTGAGACGCAAAGAGCCGCGGGAGGCGTGGTCTATTAATAGAACACGCTATGTCCAAGGTGTAGAGCGAGGAAGGTGTTTCACAGTGGACGGCCATGTTGGAAGTACAAGGGAGTGTAAGCCCCGTTGAGACAAGGACCAGGAAGTCCAAAAGATGCGTGTTCTGTAGTTCATGACACACGTGAGGTAATGCATGCTGACCTAAGTATCATTGCCATGCAGGACCTGGCTAACCAGACCCGCAATGCCTGCTGCCATTGAGGGGCAAGGCGCGGAAAAGCGTGAGTCAACTGAGCCATGTCCACCTTCTGATTTCCATTCAGAGGGTGACGATGACAACCTATCTCCCACATAGGTCGGGCCGTGCAGGCGCTGAGCTCAGTGAGGTTTTATTTTTATTTCAACATCTACACATGTGGGTGTTGAGGTGCACCCTGTACCTCCCCCCTCCTTGGTATCCCCCTGCCCCCTGGGTTTTATATGGGCATTTTTGAATTTTTTTTCAGGCAAATTATTGTTTTTTCCTACATTTTTTTTTTCGTTTCTTGTAAGTATTTATTTCTATTTTTTTTGCAAATGTTTGTTTAAATTATTTATTTATTTTTTGATTACTTTATTTATTACTTTTTTACAAGAAATTATACTTTTTTGAATTTTTTTTACTGAATATTTTTATTTTTTTCATGTAAATAATTATTTAATAGATTTTTATTTTCTGCAGATTTTTTATTTATTGCATTTTCTTTTGTCTATTGTGCATAAATGTGACAGTGTGGTGCTTTATGGCATTGGAAAACATCCACTCTGTGTTCCAACTGGGCATATTCAGGATTGTCTTGTGTATGGGCCTCATTACGACCCTGGCGGAGTGGGTTTACGCCAGCGTTATTCGCGGCGGACCCGTCCGCCCTACTACGAGTTCCCGTAGCGCCATGGAGCGTTTTCCGCCTGGTTTTTCCGGGCGGAGAAATCCATGGCGCTACGGGACCTTGTTGTTAATTACGCCACCGTATTTAACGGTGGCGTAATTAACGCCTTCCCCACTCCCATTATACCCTATGGGGCAAAAATGGGAATGGGGAAGGGTAAAATGGGGAATGGGGATTTACCGCCCCGCCAAGGTCGGAATGGGGCGGTAAATCCGCCAACCCCCATGGCGCTATCGGCAGCTTTCCGCCGTGCTCCATGGTGCATTTGGCGCCACGATTTCCGCCAGGGTCGTAATGAGGCCCTATGTGTTTTGCTTGGGGTCCCGAAACATATGCTACTCCTGCTTCCCCTTTCCATGGGCTCGCAAGGATGGCTCAGTGTAACAGCATTTCACATAGGGGCATTGGGCTTCCGACATATCTGTGGCCAGCCTGCAGTCCTACTTGTGTGTACACCCCTAGTGGATATTCCGGATGGATTCTCCAGTGCAAGTCTGCACTTCACTTTGGTGAGTATTCTGTTGACTGTGCATTTCATCATGTTGCTTATGATATTTTTTATCTATTGACTGTCTATGTTCATGCACTTCCTGCTATAGGTGTTACCATGCACCCTTTGGCTGTGTAACACACACTGATGGTGGGAGGGGTCCGTGTGCTGACAATGTTGAATTGGGACACTTTCCCCACAGTGATTTGGATAAGGCACATGAAGGCTGCATGCTGAGTTATCTATGTTACCACACATTTCAATGACCACCCATTCCTTGCTTGCACCACTTTGGCCATCTTGCAGCCCTGGCTGGTGTTTTGATGTGCCATTTGAAGTATGGCCGCATTGCTTTTGACTTGACTTTCATGTTTGTTTCCTCGAAGCAAAAGTGAGGGGGGAGTGTCCCGAAAGCAGTGATGGAAAGGGACTATAACTAGACAAAAACAATGGGGTCCACACTGCTGTAGAATCAATTAAAACATAACTTGCATGGTGACTTAATTAATGAGTGTATCAAAAGCGATATCACTGAACCAACACATTTAGGCTACAGCAAACTCTGAAAGCAATCAAGATAGTCTCATAGTAAAAAAAGGGAAAGTATTTATTTTACAAAAGGCATCATGGAGAATGAAATAAAAATAAAACTAATAATAATAAAACAATCTAGTAAATTAATGAATAAATTGGTTTTCAGTTAAACATTAACACAGAAAATCAAAACAGAAAATCAAAAACAATGATCCTACTTCAGTTAATAACAAACAATATGAACTGAAAATAAATGCCAACTCTGAGTGTTGACTTATATTCAGCCAGCACTCAAATGATTTGGGTTGATGAATTTTACAAATTGTACAGGTTTCTTATTCTTTTTTTAAACTGTGGTATGGGCTGCGTGTGGGGCATGGGGATGGGGATGGGCTGCCTGCGGGTCATGGACTGGGGTGATGGGCTGCCTGTGGGGCATGGACTGGGGTGATGGGCTGCCTGCAGGCCATGGAATGGGGTGATGGGCTGCCTGTGGAGCATCGACTGGGGTGATGGGCTGCCTACGGGCCATGGACTGGCGTGATGTGCTGCCTGCGGGGCATGGACTGGGATGATGGGCTGCCTGCGGGCCATGGACTAGGGTGATGGGCTGCCTGCGGGCCATGGACTGGGGTGATGGGTTGCCTGCGGTGCATGGACTGGGGTGATGGGCTGCCTGCGGGGCATGGGGAGGGTGGATGGGCTGCCTGCACGTATTCCGGTGATGTGCATGGACTTTCAGACGTAATTGGCTTGGCGCAAGCCTGGTACGTGTATTCCGGGGTGCACGGGAACTTTTGCATGTGATAGGCCTGGTGCGAGTGGGGTACGTGTATTCCAGGGGTGCACGTGGACTTTCACACGTGATTGGCCTGATGCGAGCGTGGTACGTGTATTCTGGGGGTACACGTGGACTTTCACATGCGATAGGCCTGGCGTGAGCGGGGTACGTGTGTTCCGGTGGTGCGTGTGGACTTTTACACACGGTAGGTCTGGGGCAAGCGGGGTTGGCAGTGTTTGCCCTCCCAGGTGTGCCCCCCTCCCCACGCCCCACAGGCAGCCCACACCACAGGGGACCACCCCACACCCCAGTCCATGGCCCGCAGGCAGTCCATCACCCCAGTCCATGGCCCACAGGCAGCCCATCACACCATAACATGCCCCACAGGCAGGCCACATGGCACCATACACTTGGGAGCCCCAACACATGTCCCCCAACCCCCCACCCACCCACACTAACGGGCACCTGCCAGCAGGCCCGACTCATGTCCCCTCACCCCCCCCCCACTGGAGAACATGTATTCGGAGGGGTACGTAGGGAGTTTTACACACAATTTCGCTAGCGCGAGCGGGGTAGGCGTATTTGGAGGGGTGCGCGTGGACTTTTACACGCGATTTCGCTAGCACGAGTGCATTACGCATATTCGGAGGGGTGCGCGGCGAGTTTTACACGTGATTTCTCTGGCGCTCGTAGGGTACACGTATTCAGAGAGGTGCGCAGGGAGTTTTACACGCGATTTTGCTAGTGCAAGCAGAGTACGCATATTCAGAGGGGTGCGCAAGAGGTTTTACAAGCGATTTTGCTGGGGCGAGCAAGGTACGCTTATTCCGAGGGGTGTGCAGGGAGTTTTACATGCGATTTCGCTTGCGCGAGTGGAGTACGCGTATTCCGAGGGGTGCGTCGCGAGTTTTCCACGTGTTTTTGTGGTTGTGGGGCTGTATGCTAGTCCACTGGCCTTTGTGCCACGTACTGGATTTGGGCGATGTTTTTGGCACCCGTGGCGGGATTGGGGGCGTAACTGGTGCTGCTGCAGGATCGCTGCGCCACTTTGCGCCATGGCTGGTTATGGATGTAAGTATCCATGAATACTCTGTGCGCTAAAATGGGTTTTGGCGCACGCGGCTGGTGCAGACTGCGCACGCACACTCTGTGTGCCAGCTGCATGCACCACTTGTGTTCTAAATTCTATGAATTACCCCCTATATCTGGTTCTTCGGGCTCTGTCAGCACAAACAAAGATGCTTTACCTGAGGTATGGTCGATTTTCTATCTTGCCTATGTTGTGGCTAAATAAATCAACGGTGGTTCCGAACTTCATTTTTAGGGCTGAGACTAAATCATGGAAATTAATTGTGATAAATTGGATGCCTTATTTTGGAGGCTGTGCTTATGCTTTCTTTAAGAGGTGCCTATAACCATCATCAGACAGGAAATGGGTCTTCTTTCAATCCAAACCCTAGTCATGTGGAAAAGATTACAGTTACGAATTAAAATCTGTTTCTGACGCCATACTTCCCATTAATCGAGTTACATTCCCTCTGGGGATAATAAAATGTGCCTGGCACTAAATACCTGGCTGTCGTCCTGTGTAAATAAATGAATCAGATACAATAGATTTAATTCAGAATCCCATTAGAATTAAAACTTAAGTGTGGTCCCTTGATCAGATCAGGACTAGAGAAACTATCATGAAGTATTAGTTGTTTTCTCACTCACTGGTGGAGGTGAAAACATTTAACATTATTCTCCACTATTTATTACAATATCCTTCAGAAGCTTTTAGCAATAACATTATGATAGTTAAACACAATTTAATATTAACAAATAAAATAATAGGAGCCAGAAGTAAAATTCCAAGCTCATCTGTCAGTTTTGTGGTTCTTGTGTTGAAACTTTAAAACATCTAATTATTGAAGGTCAAGCTCTGTTTTAAAAAATAATTGATTGTATTATTAGCATTGTACATAATCGGCCTCATTACAACACTGTTGTTACCGGACCGGCATAGTACGACTCTGCAGGCAGGTGCCATCCCACCCGCAAAGTTTCATGGAAGCACCGGCACCGTTATTAACGGAGCTGGTGCTTCCGTGGTCCCCATTCCCAGTGAGTCCTATGGGACTCAAATGGGAATGGGGATTAACATTTAGCGGCGCATGACTTTCCTGAACGCTAGGGTCGTAATCCCCCAGATGATTCCGGATAGCCAGGAGCCAGTAAATATTGCAAGTCCGGCAGCAACCCACCCGTAGCACCGGCAGTGTTACCGCGGACTTGTAATGCGGCCCAATGAAATGTATTTATATTCTGATCAATTTTAGGAAAGAATTCTTCAAATATCTTTTCCTGTTGCAGTCTTAACTTTTATGAAATCAATGTTAAATTATGTCTATATACAATCACCCCTAACATCTTGTTTCCAACATTATAAACTCAACTCCTTGTAGGAACTGTTTATTAAAAATTAATTTAATATGTAATTCCGCAGAGAAAACAGCCTGCAAACTGAGGGCCAGGGGCGGGCAAGATGGCGGATGCTGCCACTGCCCCGTGTTGAGTAGGAGGAGGGGCCGTGGCTAGCGTGCAAACATAACAGACAGGTGACTATGAGGGCGAGGCCGGATGGCGCGGGGGGACTATGCGGGGAAAACTGAGCGTTGAGTGGATCGTGGTCTGACCCGCGATCCCCCTGAGACAGCAAGTGAAGCCCTGCAGACTGAGACACTGATTGGGGGACCTGCGGCGAGGCGGACCTACCAATGAGACCGGCGAGGCTGGGGCAGAATCCACGCTGCACTTGACGGTGCAGAACTTGGTTCCACTGTTTCTGTCCGGACGGAGGGGCAGTGGAACATCCTGAAGGGTCGCGCCTGTGAACAACCACTGGCAGATACAGGACTATGGTGTAAGGCGCTGAGGAGAGGGGCAGCCACTGCTAGCTGGAAACATGAGGTCAGAGCCCCACAAACAAGAAGCTCAGAGGTTTGAAACCTGAAAGAGCTGCAAATGCAGCTGTAAGACGGGACGGTGCTGATCCTGGAGACGTATGGGTGTGGAGGGAGTGTGAGGAACGCGATAACCTGCCCTTGACACACTGCCTGAAACAACGGCTCGCACATTTCTGGAGTACAGAGTGTGCCACCCATTGACACTGGAAGCGAAACGTACTGCGCTGCGGTACAGCCTGTACGGAATCGTACTTGGCTCTGGACATTTCTGCCTCCCATAGGTGAGAACTTAGGCAAATGCTACACGCTGAGACCTGAAACACGGCTAGGCAAAGTGGTTTGCGCGGGTGAGGAGCTTCACTGCTGCGGACCAGCTGCATGGATACGACCCGCAAGTGCAACGAACATGGAAAGCACATGATTAAAGAGAGCCCAAAGGTTAACACTTAAGGTACATGGGAGCGCTGCAAGGAGGGTGGATGGCAAAAGAAACACTGCACTTGTTGGGTGCTGCGCCTAATATACAGCACGCAGCTGGTCTCCCAACAGGCACCCAACGAGCGTGGTAGTACGTGCGCCTGCAGCTGAGAGTTGAACCAGAGAAAATGGGCCCGAAACACCACTGCACCCACGGCAACAGGACGGCATGCAGAGGATTGCACTAGCTGAGGAGAGGACACTAAGAGGCCACGGCCCATTGACATGAACAGGACGCACTGAGGCCAGTAACAATACACCTGGACGGGGCCACTGGTTCGGCATCTAGCGTGAGGTGATGTTGATGCCCATCATACAGTGCTGAGGCCCCTACACATTACACCACAGGAGGCTGGCATGTCAGCAGAGCCACTGAGATGGGGCTCCAGCTTTGAGCGAACCAAATAGCCCATATAACAACGCATGGCTAACATGGAAAGTAGGGCGGAGGAGGCGGAAGGATGTGCCTGAAGGAATAATATCCGTATCGTTGGATTGCCGGAAGGAGCTGAGGGATCCAACCCCATGGAGTACATTGAATCTATGCTTCTGCAGGAGATAACCGGGGGAGTGCTGACCCAGGGGTTTGCTGTGGAAAGGGCGCAAAGGGCCCTGATTAGGAGGCCACCGCCAGGAACCCCCCCTAGGCCGGTGATAGCTAAGATCCTGAACTACCGGGATCGGGAAAAAATTCTTGGACACTTTCCGAAGGGCGGAACAATACAAAGGGGGTCGGCAAACATAACCGCATACCCGAATTACACCTTGCAGGTGCAGAGCACACGTATGAACTTTGGGACTGTGAAAAGAAGATTGGTGAAGCAGGCCACAAGTATATGCTGATCTACCCAGCAAAACTGAAGGTGTTCCACAAGAACAAAACCTTGTTTTTTGAAACCCCTGAGGATGCTATGGGGTGGCTGGACACGCAGAGCTGCCCCCAAGAATCGGCTCTCCAGACAGGAGAAGGAGAAGATAAGTAACATGTGTCTGTGGCACCTAGGGTGTCACAGCCTAAGACAATGGGACTTGAATATAGCATAAGACATAGCCTATGGGAGGGTGCTGCTAGGGCTATACGTGTATGCATGATCTATTAGCACCGAGAAACCTTGATATTAATGCAGGAGCCTTACAGAGCCAGCCCTCATACCCCCACAACGAGAAGTTTAGTTAGGTCACTGGTAGTCTGGTGACACCCTGCCGGGTTCCTGACCTCGGCATTCCGAGGCAGGACCAAATGCGGGGGGGCCTGAGATCCAGGGATGGAGCTGGGCACTTGTTGGGGTTGGGTGGGGTGGGGTGAGGGAAGGGGTTGTGTGCAGTGGTTTAGAGTGGGAAAGGGAGAGAGGGGGAGTTTGTCGGAGGTGGGAGTGGAACAAGCCAAATTTTGTGTTACATCAGGCGGGAGGGGAAACTGGGAGGGGAGGCGGGATACTCTATAAATGGTATCAGGTAACCTTAGAGTGGTGACCTGGAACGTGAGGGGCCTCAATAGCTATTTGAAGCGTAATAAAGTAATGATGTACCTAAGAAGGATGAGGATTGACATAGCATTATTACAGGAAACCCACCTTACTGGGGAGAAACTGGAGGTGGTCAAGAAAAAGTGGAATGAAGCTTTACGGGAGCCACATACTCAGCTTACGGAAGTGGAGTTATCATATGGGTGGCACTGCATGTACCATTTCAGCTGATTCAGGCAACGGTGGACCCGGAAGGCAGAATGATTGTAGTGCGGGGGATGCTGGAAAACCGGGAAGTGAGGATTATTAACTTATACGCTCCTAACCAAGATACAGTGGTTTACTTTAGGACTCTATACGGCAAAATTAGCCCCATTCTGGGTAGCGCGATCCTATCGGGAGGGGACTTTAACTGTACATTGAATCCTAAAATGGACAGATCAGATGGCAAACCAGACAAACCCACCCCGGTCGCAAAGGCGTTACAGGCCCTGCTGAGAGATTTTGAACTCGAAGATGTTTGGAGGCAGCTACACTCAGCGGATAGGCAGTACTCACATTATGCGGCACCACATGACCTGCACACGAGGCTGGATTATGTGTTTGCTGCTGCTGAGTTAGTAGGAGAAATGATGGGCGCGGAATATAAGGCCATAGTGCTTTCGGACCACTCCCCCTTGGTCCTGGAGTGGCGACACCAACCCCCTAGAGTGCGAATCCCGACGTGGTAGCTCAGAGCTGAGGCCCTGCAGGACTCGGGATTCTGGGAGGACCTGAGGGAGGTGATCACTGAGTAATTTGACATTAATACCGGAAGCGTTCAATTTGTGGGAACCGCATGGGAGGCATTTAAGTAGTAGTGCGGGGTGTAGCCATATCAAAATCCAGAGGGCTCCATGGGGGCATAGAACGGGAGTTGCAGGAAACAGAGAGGGAGTTGGAAGACATAATGCATAAGGGGGGTGCCTCTCGGGAGGATAGGGTAAGGATGAGGCTGCTACAACAAGCCAGCAGTGAGCACTGGGATAGATTATGTAAATTGAGCTATAAGAAATATGTCGAAAGGCAGCATGCGGGAGGAGACAAGCCGGGCAGATTGCTGGCCTGGTTATATAAAAATGAAACATCACAACCAGTGATCAGGGAAATCAGAGGGGACGGGGGCCAGATCTGGGATACCCAAGAGGGAGTAAACAAAGAGTTCCTTAGATACTATAAACGTCTTGATGAGGATGCAGGGGAAGAAATGGATCAAGAAATCCAGGAAATACTAGAAGACATAGGCTTGCCCACTTTAGACGATCTGGAACGGGCAGACCTGGATGCCCCAATCACCTCAGAAGAACTAGAGTCAGTGATTCAGCACCTGCCCACATGTAAAGCTCTGCGGTCGAACGGGCTCCCCAGCGAATTCTATAAAACATACAAACAAGAGCTGCTCCCCCCACTGCAGGCCATGCTTAATGAGGCGTTTGAGCGCAGTAGGCTGCCGGAGTCCCTACGGGAGGCTGTGATCATCCTGCTCTTAAAACCAGGTAAGCCAAGCACAGACGGTGGGTCATATAGACCCCTATCAATGCTTAATCAGGACAGCAAAATCCTCACAGAAGTGCTGGCAAACAGGCTTAAGCGAGTCATCGGCAGACTGATACACCCCGACCAAACAGGCTACGTCCCTGGCAGGAAGATAACTGACAATCATAGGAGACTTCACCACATTATTGACCAAACATAGAAGGACCCCGGCGAATTGGCAATTGTCTCACTGGATGCAGTTAAGGCCTTTGACTCAGTGAAATGGCCTTGGTTGCTAGCGACTCTGCGAGAATACGGAATGGGGCCGGGGTATCTGAGGTGGGTCAAAATGTTGTACAGTTCCCCAATTGCAAGGGTCAAAACGGGCAACACAATCTCAGATAAATGTCAACTCAGCAGGGGCACTAGGCAGGGCTGCCCCTGGTCACCTATGCTATATATCCTAGCGTTGGAGCCATTGGCAGTCTACCTCAGACAACAATATGGGGAGATAGGGATCCACACTGCGGGAGGTTCGCATCGTATATCATTGTACGCCGATGACATACTTTTATATCTGTGCTTCCCAGAGGAGAACCTACAAATATGTCCTGGAGGTGATGGAACGATACGCTACCCTCTCGGGCATAGCAGTGAACCCCAAGAAATCCAGCATGTTCCCCTTGGGGAGGTATCGACGCGCCCTACCGAGGAGCCTACCAGGTTTGCCAATACCCTAGCGAACCGAGACGTTTCGATACCTAGGCATTGACATATACCACATGACAGAGAACACAAACAGAATACAGAAAAGGCAGTTGAAGGTATTAAAAAAAGCATGGGATTTTGGTCCAGACTACCCCTGGCCATGATGGGGAGAGCAGCTCTGATTAAGATGGTAGCCCTGCCCAGACTGTTACACTTTTTTGTAAACATCCTGCATGTAATCCCTAAGCGCTTCTTTGCCAAACTCCACAGCCTGTGCAGGGGTGTCATATGGCATAACTCCAGGAACAGGGTGGCCCTCTGAAAACTACAAAACTCATGTGACAGGGAAGGTATAAACCTGCCGAATTCTGAGTTATATTACTTGGCTGGACAGCTGCAATATGTGGCCAGGTGGTTGTCTGAAGAAGAAACGGCTGAAGCCAGGCTTTTATGTAAGGATCCTGCTCCCTACTTCCTTAGAGAGACATTTTGGTTACCTAAAACAAAGGTACTAGGAATGGCGAGACTGCTGGTGCTTGGCTGGGAAATGTGGCGTAGAGCATGGCAGACTGTGGAATACCAAGCTCCGTTCTCCATGCAGGTGCCGCTAGTGGCGCTATGCGGAGAGGACTCCCAAATGATAAAAGGGGTCCACAGATACTGGGAACCGATGGGCCTGGCTTGCCTTGGAGATATATGGCAGGAGGGGGAGGCATTGGACTTTCATAGGCTAATAGAGGACACCGGGGTGCATAAGGTCCAACACATTACCTATTCCAGAATCATTAAACGAGTGCGAGAAAGGTGGCCTGAGGCAGTGCTTGCGGGACAACCTGAGGCTACCATCGAGACGATGTATGATATCTCGGAGGGTGGGCATGAAACATCCCGCATATATGAGCTACTGGGGACTAGGGTGGGGAAGGAACTGCTTCAACTGAGGCGAGATTGGGAAGACGAGGTGGGAGAACCCATGTCGGATGGGCAATGGGATAGAGCCCAAAGGTATCATAAGAAGGTGTCCTGAAACGCAAGGCTCCAACAGATTCAATTATATGTAACTCATAGAGCATATTTGACCCCCAGTAAAATGGCAGGTTTGGTGGCCCGGTGATACAGAAATGCCCTAGGTGCAGTGAGGAGGAAGCTGGGATGCTACACATGTTTTGAGCTTGCCCGGAGGTGGGAAGGATTTGGACAGAGCTGAAGATACGCTTAGCAGGAAAAGGGATTACGCTGGATGTGGAGTCAGCTTGGGCATGCATGCTTGGGGGCTTTCCCAGACCACACAACCTGAGGCACATGAGTAAGATGAAGGAACTGGCCTACATCCTGGCCAAACAGAGAATTGCAATGTGCTGGAAAGCAGCCATCGCCTAGAACAGAGATGTGGTGGGCTGACCTCATGAAGTGGGCAGAGGCAGAAACGGCTGCCTGATATGAAGCGGTCACCAGGGGGGAGGAGGTGGGAGCCCTAATAGCATGGAGACAATTGGTGGCCTCAATGGTGGGTCCCTCCCAGGCCGACCATAGCGATGATGATACGGATATAATGGCAGTAGACACGCCTGAAGATGAACAGGTCGATGGCATGGATACAGGGGCTCGAGTTAAAGGGGTGGGAGGGGGGAGGACCGAAGAGTGTATTTTGTAATGTAATCTTGTGATGCTTAAACACGGAAGTCCTAATTGTTTGTAATGTTTGGAGTGTTGTTTATAAAATATTTTTTTTAAAAATAAAAAAAATATGTGATGTCACCAGTGATGTCATCAATGACATTTGTGATGTCATATTTCTTGTCCTGGGTGTTAGTCTTAGCAGTGCACGGTGGTGGCGTTTTTTTTCGGTTTTACCATAACGTTCTTTTAACAACATTTTTTTATTGAATGTCATAGGTTTTTATTAGTGCAACTTAACCATAACGTCGCTTTAACAAAGTTTTTTTAGTTAATTTCATGGGTTTTCACCAGTGCACGCTAATTTCCTACAACTTGCAAATATCATAATTACCCGAATATTGCAATATTTATGTCCAATTTACAACGTTTCACCCATTCCTCTGCCGTTCCCCAACTTCTTGCATCATTTGTAACACTTCTATCCATTTTCTGCAACTTATTCCACTGTTTTCGTATTCACTGACGTGTGCTAAAGTCTGAAGTCATTGCAGACTTTCCGGACAGTGTCACGTGACATTGCGCGCGCGGCATGTTGATATGTTTGCAAACGCTTCTGCCCTTTCGTGAACGGGACCACGCTTCACGAACAGTTCAGACTGCATTTTATGCTGATCTAAAAACTTTGAAGCTCAAAATGTACCTTTGCACAGCTCCTACACCTATTCTTACTCATTATCCAATAACAATCTGACACAGAGCACATATTTGGAAGAACATTATCAAAACTGCTATTTATCTCAAAAATGGCACGAGCTATTTCCTCCTCCGCAAGAGCCACTACCACCACCACAATCTGCTGGACCTACACAACAAAAAAAGTGCAGTAGTTCCAAAAACAATGAAGAGGACCAAGAAGATGAGGAAGAGGAAGTGCCTACCTCTAGCACCGAGAGAGAATCATGGGTGTGGCAGTTCTTTACCAATGTACCAAAGGCTAAAGCTACCAAAGTGAAATGCACTGAGTGCAACGTTGTACTCAGTCACAGACTAACTGGACAGTACTCCTACGGGACAAACTCCATGTGTCACCACACCAAATTCAGTCACTGCAATGCTCTCAGAAAGGTTATTCCTTTCACAGCAAGTAGTAGGCTTTCTTCCTCCACCTCATCTTCATTAACCAATACTGTTGATCCATATCTTTCAAAGACAACAGTACTCTGTATATACTGCAACACACCACCATGCAGGGGGGAGCAATTTCAAATTGCTTTTGAATCTGTAATCAAGGAGAATGAGAAACCCTGCACACTACCTTAGATGTAACACATGCGCAATATCTTCCCCTGTCCAACTGCCCCTCCATATTAGTGGTTGGTGCCTCTTCCCTCATTTCCCTAGCCACCTTATTTTCTGACCTCTCCTGCGCAAAGAAAATAAAAGAGAAAAAATGTTCCTTTAGGAACCCCCTTTCACAGTTGAAAAATAGAAGTAAAAGAAATAATCTTATAGACTCCATCTACTTTACATTTCTCAATATAGTAGATAGACTAAGTATGATTCTTCACCATTTCCATTTGCATTTTGTGTTATGCTAATGATAATAATATGGCATTCATCCACTGTTCCAGAGGCTGGAACGGGAGATAAAGGCCCGGCAGCCCAAGTTATCGGCACCAGTGAAGCGAGGGTGGAAAACGAGGGCTCAGAGCCATTATCCCCTGTTCTAGCCTCTGCAACGGGGATAGCAACCATTAGCAATCAGGGTTGCCAAAGCAGTAAATAAAAGGATGTTCCTTCCTATGGCAGGACGCGCACTGAATCCCGCTGTTGGAAAGAAAATCCTTTCCAAGATGGCCACCATGGAAAGGTAAGGCTAGGCTCCGTACGGAGCCCCTCTTCCCTTTCCATGATGGCCTGTGGGAGGCGAAGAGACTGAGCGAATGAGGCAACAGAACCCGCCGCCACCAAAATAAGGTAAGTAGGGGGCTGAAAAAAAAAATGGACAGAGGGTGGGGGGAAGATGGTGTTGGAGAGAGCCAGCTGCCAGGCAGCCTGGAATGCCGACTTGTATAAGCAGTTCGAGCCTTCTCCCTCGCCCAGGGTGCTAATAGAAAATTGTATACTAGAGAAAAATGTAAAGGAACAGAAACAATTTTCTTTCCCAAATACTTTTCTATAACATACAATAAGGACCATAATCAATGGACCTTTATACCTATCCACTGTCTCCACAGTCTCGACAGTCTCCTTTCCAGGCCATAGATCATTAAAAGACGCGGATGACACGGGCACACCATCGCAAAGTGCAGCCCTTCTACCTTTTTTAATTTTATATTTGTAACACTCCCTCAGTGCCTGCTTTCAAACAGTCACACATCCATCCACAAATCACTTCCAAAAACTGTACATATAACCTTATTACCAAATGAAGCTTCCACAGACCAACTGGCACTTAACAATCTTCTACAAATCCTTTACATCTGCATTCCCCTTAATTATACAAAAATTGTACATAATGCTCCTATAAATGCACACATGCATTGTGCAGTGAGAGAAGTGCATAAATAGAAGGGGCAGTACAGATGGGCAAGTACGTATGACAACCCATGAGGGAAATGCCAAGGGATGCCAAGATTGTACGCCACTGGTTAACCACTGGAAGAGAGAAGTCCCAAGGGTGGGATGCATCTTAACGGTAACATCCCTTTAACAACGTTTTTTTCTGTCAATTTAAAGGTTTAACAGCTCAGTGTAAACTATACTCTAATAATGTAACCAATGGCCAGTCTCCAAATCCATAGGGCATAAGCTTCTGCCATGCTGCATTCCCCAATAAGCAAATCGCTACACAGACACCAAATGTACATCACTAGTTTGTCTACTTAGATTCTTACACTTTGAAAATAAATAAAACACCAGGCATATTTCCAATAACATGTTTTCAGTTCCTTGCCAATGCTTGTTGCGCACTTTTTTTGTCATCTAGTCCACCACTTCAGGCTGTAACCGCAAGCAGAATATTTTTTCCCATTCAAACCTACTGCATCGGCCATACTGCATCCCCCAACAAGCACATTACAGTACACATTTCTCCTTGCTGACAGCCAGGCACATTGCACAGCCAACAATGTTATATCACTGTGTTGTGTAATTACATGTTACACTTTTGAAAACAATAAAACATGGGACATATTTGCAAAACCATGCTTTCAAGTTCTTGCTGACCCTCCTTGCGCATATTTGCTGCAATCCCATCCAGCACTTCAACCTGTACCCACAAGACGATTTGTTTCCCATTAAAACCTATACCAATTTCGAAAAACGTTACCACATAGCCGGTCCCTGGTGGCCATGCCAACTTTAACTCCATTGTTGCTCCCTCGTGGTCATGGCCAGTAGCCAGTCTGGACACTGCGCATGGCCACAAACTATACCTCAGTCACCAAAGGTACAACCCTATTTTGTGTATCTACATTATGACACTTTTCAGAAAATAAAACAAATTTACGAAACCCTGCTTTCAGGTCCTTGCCAATGCTCCTTACACATGTTTGCTGAAAAAGTGTCAAAATGTAAGCACATCCAATAGTCACATACCTTATCCCCCGCTTGACAAAATCCATTCAGACTTTGCACTAACATTCATGATTGGGTCTAAAATCTTCCTGAAAACCTCTTCCACATTTGTCAAATGGCAACAAAGTTATAAACCAACTACAAATGTTGAGACCCCCCCTCTAATTTTACCTCCTCTTGACAACATCCCACCAAACATTGCAAACACATTCATATCTGGGTCTCAAATCTTTTTTCAAAATTTGTTCCGATTCGTCAAATGGCACCACATATATAAGCCTTTAAAATATTTTGGAACCCCCCTCCTAATTTTGTTCCCTCTTGATAAATCAGGACCACACTTTGCAGAACCATGCAGAGCCAGTTCTAGAATGTAATTCCAGAATTGTATGCAGTTTCATTGAGTGGCACCAAAGTTATAAGCCATCCAAAAACTACTTTTCGCCAACCCTGTAATGCCGAGATAAGCATATATGTCCCCAAACATCTGAAATGTTTGTGAATATCACAGGGCTGTCTCGAACATCTGGACTGACATTGCAGACATCGGACACGCACGCTGATTGGATGGTGAATAGCGTGAGATGTGTCATATTCTTGGAAACGCCCACCATTTTTGATTCACAGACAGCACCCGTTGTCCGCTAACATTTAGGTAAAAACATTAAAAAACACAACATTGCACTTGTCAGCTAATAAAACTATCTTTGGAGGGGTGAGGGGTGATGAGGATGGGATGTGGCCTAAAAAAGCCCAAGAAATGTGTCACTTTTCAACTCTGATGTCCGTGAACATCACGCTGGCCTCTGGACCAATCGGGGGCCGGTCAGCGGACTGAACAGGCAGTGACTCTGTGGACCCAAACCCATATATCACTCATTTTTTTAGACCCGCTTTTTGTTTGTTTTTAAAAAAAAAGCTTCTTGCCGGATTTACACCAAATTTATAAATGCACGCTTTTGGGACCAAGCAGCCGCTCCTGTCACAAATCCGTTCAGCGGTGTGGGCTGTAGACGTAAGGAACATTTTTTTCCATTGCATCTATGGGAAAAACCACACATTTTGGGACCCCACCATAACCTTTCCCCCCCTGCACGAAACCTCACCAAACGTAGCAGAAACAATCTGATTGGGACATATGCTTTTTATATGCAGCATTTCGTGAGGATTCTTCTGGGGGGGGCAAAGTTATATCGGTTGAGCAATTTAACCATAACTGCAGGGCTGCTACCGCAGTCCCTGTAATTAATTACTTGATTGTATTATTAGAGGTTTATTGTGAAATAGTTTCAGTTGTGTTCTTATTATGTATCATAATTTATTGGATGGTTTCTTTTGGTGTTGATTGTGAAAGGTTTTATATTGGTTCTATGTGATTTGCTCAAAAAGAATCCATCAAATTCGATTTCATTGATTATTTTGTTTTGGTAGATTCCTATGGAGGCACAGACCATGGATATAATAATACAGAGCTATGAAGTGTCAACCACAGACATTATACGGGAGGTGTCTTGGAGTTTATCCCCATTGTTTGGCATGCATACAGAAGCCCATTAGACTGTAAGTATCTATACAACATGCACTGTGCAGGGCTCACATATGCAGTGTTGCATAGTTCAGCATTGTAATTGAAGGTGGGTTGCACCTCTTGAGACCCTGAACAAGAGTCACAAGGGCACTGGGTGATAGTTCAGGCTGTGATACATAGTATCCTAAAGGTGATGGTCTGTATCATGTGCACAATTGGTTAAACGCATCATACTGATTTCTCTAAATAAGTCTCATTGTGTAAGACTGTATAACATCCCTAAGTTTCTGTGGTTAGGCACCATATTTTGGGGGGGGGGGATACTGCGTCAATTTCTCTGCCCACTTCCACACAGCTGCATGAAAATAAACCTTATCTCTACCTTTGTTGACTGATTACTCCATTTAAATATTTGCCTATGGGCTGCAGGATTTGTTATTGGATATGCCGCTGGGTTGTAGTGTTTCGGCTCTGGCACCCTAGGGAAGGGGCTACTTTAATAGAAATATACTATGGTTGCTTCATTTTGGGGGTCATTACGGGTTTGGAGGTAGCTATGGTGCTATTAGCACAATGGCTGCCTCCAAACCCGGGTCCGCGGTCTCTGAATGGGGATTTACCGGGTCATTCGAACCTTGGAGGACCCGCTAAGTCCCCATTCAGAAAACCATTCCCCATTCCCATTTGAGCCCCCATAGGGCTCAATCGGAATGGGGAAGGAGCTACTAAAGGGCCCTCAAATTGCGAGCCCATTATTAGCTCCATGGTCCCTTAATGGGTCCCGCTAAAACGGGCTGGTAAAACCAGCCAGTCCTGGTGGGACCCGCTAAGGGACCTCGTAATAGGGCAGTAGGGGGTTAACGGCACCATCATCCTTACCGGTGCCATTAACCCCCTAACGCCAGGGTCATAATGACCCCCTTTATCTCTGACATAGCTCGGTGGCTCTTTGGGAATGTTTGCAGACTCAGTCTAATTTATCATACCTTTTTCAAAAGGGAATAGGCATCACTGTTTACATGTTAACATATAACAACTTTGATACCACAAATGACTTATCACCTATGTACCCACACATTGGGGGTCATTACGAGTTTGGAGGTAGCCATGGTGCTATTAGCGCCATGGCTCCCTCCAAACCCGGGTCCGGCTCCGGTATGACAGAATGGGGGATTACCGAGTCATTCCAACCTTGGAGGACCCGGTAAGTCCCCATTCTGTAGACCATTCCCCATTCCCATTTGAGCCCCAATAGGGCTCAATGGGAATGGAGAAGGCGCTAATTACGGGCCCACAAATAGCGGGCCCGTTATTAACGCCCTGGTCCTTTAACGGGACCCGCAAAGGACGTGTGGTCAGACCACACGTCCTTTGCGGGTCCCGCTAAGGGACCTCGGAATTGGGCGGTAAGGATTTTCCAGCACCGGCATCATTAACGGTGACTGTTAAACCCTTACTGCCCAACTCAGAATGAGGCCCTTTGTACTATACTTTTGCACTTTCTGTAATCAGTCCTTGATGCCTAAGGGCTTGGTGCGCTATACAAATAAATAAATAACTAAATAAAATATCTAAATGTGTCTACTTCATGTGTAATGACTGGCACTGACTGGTTCATTCTCTCACCACAGAGCATGAAATTCAGTGACCCTAAACCGTATATTGCCTTTGAATCTACAACAGCACCTGTGATAGTAACTAATACTGAACTTGACCATTCACTGCACATTTAATAATTAATCAAAGGTATAGCCAACCAATGATTTTGTTGAGCACGACTAATTAGCAGAGACCTGGCTAAATAGAGTTATACATGGTCGTCAGAGGCTTTGTCATCTTCTATCACAAATAGAAAGATCCTCTTTCAAACACACACACAAATAAACCCCTGTCTCTCACAAAATAATTGTCTTCTAAATACACGATCGCCACAAAATAAGGTTCTATGTGATAATTCTGTATTTTGAAAACCGAACACAAAAAGGACTTTTGTGTGTTCTTCAAAATGCCAAATTATCACATGCTACCCCTTGCAACAAATTGCCAAAATGTGTCCCTTATCCCCAAGCGGGAGCTCCCCCTGGCAGGATAGGAAGGTTAGCCCGCTCCACAATACCCTCCCTATGAGTAGAGGCAAGTTGGGCCTCACCAGGAGAGACTCCCCCTGTGGGGAGAAGGGCTCCCGCCTCTGTGAGGAATTCCCTAAAAAGTCTTTTAGCATTACCTTTTTAATCATATCCGACAAGAACTTGTAGCAAGAATGAACAAATATGTGTTATTGTGAACCAGAAACTGTGACTATCCCTTTGAAGGAAGTATTGTATGTAACTGAAATGAAGATGATGAATAACAAAGGCAAAGGGTATCAAGTGGTCGAGAAAGAGTGCAAGAGAGACAAAGGTACACAAGGGCGCCATCTTTGCAAGGGGAGGAGACTGGTAATGCAAAGGAGCCCACAAATTACAAACCAGCTAGTGAGACAGAGACAAGGTGGTGGACGCACCGTGAGTAAAGCCAAACACAGAGGTGATGACTGGAAGGTTTAGAATGAATCTTCTTAACCCTCCAGACCATAGTTGTTTTGCCTGATAGGCCATTACAGAAAGGGGGAAAGACTGTTTGCAAATCAGGCTTGGTCCCACCCCATAAGGTGGAGTCCAGCCCAAACTGGTAGGTCACATCCCTCCTGCACGAGACCACACACATCCCCAGATGTTTTTCAACCTGGTTGGGCCTCCTCAGTGAGGATTAGATTGGTTCTCCAGGCCCAGCAGGCACGGGACCCACGTCTGGGCCAACTTGTCCCACTCAAGGTGACTGTAGCAAAACACAGGAGGTGATGGCTGGAAGGGTTGAATTAATCTTAACCTCTGGCATTGCTCTGGGCAAGCCTCCAGACCATCGTTCTTCCCCTGCCAGGCCATTACAGAAGTGGAAAGACCATACGCAAATCAGGTTTGGTCACACCCCAAAAGTGGCAGTCCAGCCGAACTGCTAGATCGCATCCCTTCTGCACGAGACCACAAGCATCGCCTGACATGTTTCGGATGTGTTGAACCTCATCATTGAGGTGTAGCTTGTGTCCCTAGGCCTAGCAGTTCAGGCTGGGCTGCTCCGATTGGTGGGAGTACCTGACTGATTTGCATATGGCTGGACCCATTTTGCAAAGGTGCAGACGGGCTAAAAGATGTTGGTGTGTAAAGTTGTCCAGAGAAGTACCAGTGGTTCAGATACATTCAAAACATTCCACCCATCACTTTTTTGGATATAGTTTGTCTCCCTATGTGAGAGAGGGTATGCCCAGGCGTGAGTCTCTTGCTAGCTGCATCATAGGGAACCAAGCTGCACATCACTGATGAGGCCCAACAAGGCTGAAACATGTTTGGGGTTTCTTGTGTTTCTGTGCAGGGGGGTCCTGGTCTAGTAGTTCGGGCTGGGCTGCTCCCATTGGTGGCAGTACCTGACTGATTTTCATATGGCTGAACCCATTTTGCAAGGGTGCAAACAGGATGAAGAAATTGTGTTGTGGAAGGTTGCCCAGAGCAGTACCAGTGGTTCAGATTAATTCAAAAGTTTCCACCCATTACTTTTTGTTGGTTATTGTATACGTAGACCTTAAGTTTGCACTAAATTCTTAAGGTAGTTTGCTTAGGATTTCGCCTGCGACCATGATGTACATACATAGAAGATTAAACATGCCACAGGCAGACTATACCTTTTTTATACATGATGATGAAACCAGATCTTTGTGCCATTTACTAGTCATGGTATTTTTTTCTGTCATGCCTCATAGGCACAGATGGTCTGTTTGACGCAAATGGAAGGGCATCGCATTGCTGTACTGCAGTTCTCCCAAGATGGCGCTGCTTAGTGTGAGCAACATTGCAGGCTTTCCTGATGGACCTACCCTCCGACTCTGCCCCAGCATCTGACAGTGTTTATCTGGTGTCTCAGACAGAGCAGCTTCACGTTGCTACTCCTTTCCTGGCTACGCTCCGTAAGTTTGTTACACTATTTGCAGATTATTGTGATTCCTTATACAGCATACATGATCATCTTTTCTCGTTTCATTCCACGTACTTAGTAAGCTCCTTTTACCTTCCAGGACTTCCTCGATCTCAGTTCCAGACCTATCATGTTTCTTATTACCCAGAGACATCTCATCTGCTGGTAGATCCCTCTGTCTCTGGCTTCGCCAACCCGTTAAACTCATTTCTCGGTATCACAAGGATCTCCCCATTCTAACATTTCCCTTTCCCTCAAAAGCCGGCCGTCATTTTCCCACGCCCATGCAACGAAGTTTGGACTCTCTCACAAGCGTGCACAGAAACTCGCTGCCTCTCTCTCCCTCTCCCACGACAGCGGCGCCTCTTGCACTCTTGCAGAGAAACATTCACGGTAGGCATAGTATCCGACTTCTCGCTTACTTTATCTGCTCTCTGACACTAGACCATCTATCCACTTACATATTTGCACACTCTTTCCTGCAAGCAGTTTCTACCCAGAACAATCCACCTTCTACAGGAAGATCCATACAAGCTGTTGGCCTCAGTCTTTCTCTCCAGTGGCAATTTACGAGGGTAACCCATATTTGCATGTATTCGTAGTAATAACTGTTCTCAGCCACAATTCCTACTGACTCTCCTCTATACTTCCAGTGCTTTTAAGAAGGACAGCCCGGTAGCCCACTGCGAGAAATCCTCCCTCAAATCCAGCGCACAGAGAACGCTAACCAGCAAGAACAGGCTTTTATTTCCCCAGAGGGTTTCCCTGGAATCACTATTCTGCCCCGGCTATTCTGCCTCAGGGAAGAGTAGGGTACCTAGGTAGATCCACCACTCTACCGGACTGCTGCACCTGATTCCGGTTGGTGCCCTTTTATATTTGTGATGTATGTGGTATGAAGGCTGCTAGTATTCTCACAGTTTCCTCATTATTAGAGTTTTCCTATATGTGCCCTAGATTTGTATGTATTGATCTTCTCCATGCATATTTATTTTACTAACACAAGTGTGTATTCATTTTTGTTTTGTTAGTGGTTAATAGAAAGTGTACATTAGTGAACATTCTGATAGGCTTGGAGTTATGATTCTACTAGCAAAATATGCCAGGTTAAACATACTCTACTTCAATGGTCCATGCTGGAGCTATTGACTATGAGTACCTATATGAATCATGTTGATTTGCCGACAAACATTTTTTCGAAGTAATTTCCGATGCCGAAATTACTTTAAAAAAATCTCGGAAATATATTTTGGGAAGTGTTAGAAGGGTTGGGGAACAGATATAGCATAGGGAGAGGAGGGGCTTAGTGGGGAGCATTACTTCCAAAAAAATGTTGTTGGCCAACAGACATGGAACCATATGTATTATTGTACAAAAAAAGAGGGGTGAGGCGCGCAATACAATTCCTGGCCAATATACTACCTGAAAAAAGTAAAAGAATAAATGGGTTGAATCCAAAGGGTCCAATTCACTGGGTAGATGCCAATTGTTGCAAAAATATTCACAGAGTTAGATCCCTATTGTTGCAAAAATATTCACAGGGTTAGATCCCTTATGCTGCATTGGTACTGCTGTTCTCCTCCTCCAAATATTCACAGGGTTGGATCCCTTATGCAGCATTTGTGCTGCTGTTCTCCTCCTAGCGCTTTCGTGTCCCAACACTCTTCAGGGAGGCTGTGTTGCCTTTCACTCCAGCTGAAGCCAATTAAGTTGCTAATGCAGTCTCTAAGAATTATGGGAGCTGTAGTGAAATAATTTGTTCAATTCAGGTGACCAAGGAAAGACTACCCTCTAGGAGCACACATCTTACGCTTAGCAGGGAGAGGGGGGGAAACCATTACTATGATTCTCCACTGTAGGGAACAATATCCCCGGTGCTGCATCCTCTGGAGTCTGGATCTCCACAAATTACATGTAAAATAAAAAAGAGGGGTGAGGCGCGCACTCCAAATCCTGGCCAATATACTACCTGAAAAAAGAAAAAGAATACATGGGTTCAATCCCAAAGTGTCCAATTCACTGGGTTAGATCCCTATTGTTGCAAAAATGTTCACAGGGTTAGATCCATTATGCTGCATTGGTACTGCTGTTCTCCTCCAAATATTCACAGGGTTGGATCAATTATGGTGCATTTGTGCTGCTGTTCTCCTCCTCCTAATGCTTTTGTTTCCCAACACTCTTCAAGCAGGCTGTGTTGCCTTTCACTTCAGGTGAATCCAATTAAATTGCTAATGCAGTCTCTAAGAATTATGGGAGCTGTAGTGAAATCATTTGTTCAATTCAGGTGACCAAGGAAAGACTCCCCTACAGGAGCACACATCTTACCCTTAGCAGGGAGATGGGGGGAAACCATAACTATGATTCTCCATGGTAGGGAAAAATATCCCCGGTGCTGCAGCCTCTGGAGTCCGGATCTCCACAAATTACATGTAAAAAAAAAAAGAGGGGTGAAGCGCACACTCCAATTCCTGGCCAATATACTACCTGAAAAAATAAAACAAATAAATGGGTTAAATCCCAAAGTGTCCAATTCACTGGGTTAGATCCCCATTTTTGCAAAATATTTAGAGTTAGATCCCTATTGTTGCAAAAATATTCACAGGGTTAGATCCCTTATGCTGCATTGGTACTGCTGTTCTCCTCCTCCTAGCGCTTTCGTGTCCCAACTCCCTTCAGGGAGGCTGTGTTGCTGTTCACTTCAGGTGAATCCATTTAAATTGCTAATGCAGTCTTTAAGAATTATGGGAGCTGTAGTGAAATAATGTGTTCAATTCAGGTGAACAAGGAAAGACTCCCCTCCACTGGAGAGCCATAATCATGGTTTCCCCCTCCCCCTGATAAGGGTATGATGTGTGTGTTGGAGGGGAATCTTTCTCTGGTCACCTGAATTGTTTAAATGGGTTCACTACATTGGGCCTCATTACAACCCAGGCGGTAAGTTTCCTACTTTACTACCAAGGTGTAAACTGCGTTTACACCATGGTGGATGGCGGATTTACCGCCCCATTCCAAGGTGCGTGGGGCGGTAAATCCCCATTCCCCATTTACCCTTCCCCATTCCCATTTTTGCCCCATAGGGCATAATGGGAGTGGGGAAGGCGCTAATTACGGCACCGTAAATTACGGTGCCGTAATTAGCACCAAGGCGGGTTAGTGCCTTGCATTTTAACGCCTGCTAAAAGCAGGTGTTAAAATGGTAATCAGGCATTAAGGGTTAACGGCGCCGACGGCGCCGTTAAACCCTTAACGCCTGGGTTGTAATGAGGCCCATTGACCATAATTCCTAGAGACTGCAACTGCATTTATATTGGTTTCACCTGAATTGAATGGCAACTCAGGCTCCCTGATGAGTATTGCAGATACGAAAGCGCTTGGAGGAGTACAACCGCGCAAGAAGGGAATCAACCCTGTTAACTATTGGGCAGCAAATTGGGAATTAACCCTGTGAATATTTTGGACACTTTAGGATTTAACCCTGTGATTGTTTTTGGACACTTGTTCAGGTAATATATTGGCCAGGAATTGGAGTGCACACCTCACCCCTGCTTTTTGAACATATGTATTATTAGTTAGAGACAAAGGCAGGGGTGGGAGGAGGGATTAAGGTAGGGGCAAACGCAGCAACTGACACATGCTTCATTGGTCGAATGACAGAGAATGAGGCTGGCACTGAGGGCAGAGGCACCATCAGTGGACAGGGGAGCTCAAGGTGGTAGGAGAGAAGAGAGTGGTCAGGCCAGGAGAGAGGGGTAGTTAGAGGATTGGAGAGAGGGATATCTGGTTAGATGACATCATCGAAGGTGTGCCCAGCAGAGTGGACTGGGTCAGAGGGAGGAATAGTGAGGGAAAGAGTCAAAGAGATTGCAAAAGAGTACAGTGGCCAAATCGAGATGTTTGGGGGAGTAGGTAAGGAGAGAGGAGAAGAGGTCTGCCCATTCATAGAGGAAGAAGGTGTCGGGTCCAGAGGACTCTAGGTGGTGGCGAGATTAAGGGAGAGAATAGGAGAGACAGACATCTTACAGATGAGACATTCAAAACATGAGTAGGATTGAGTGGGGATGATCATGGAAGGAACCGACTCAGGGAAAATCAGAGCCACTCTACCACTAGACCGGGAGGGCCTGGGATTGGAAAGGATAGTGTAGGCATCGCGGAGAAGAGTGTTAAAAGCAGTGACAGAGTTGGCCTTGAACCATGTCTCAGTGAGAGTTGAGTTAGCTTCATGATGTAGATTTTATATGGACTCCAAATAGCAGCCCAAAATACAAATGACAGAGTGCAAAGTATGTGGCAAAGAGTCTATACAAAAGTCAAACTATTTAGTTTGACAATTATTTGATATGATATGATATGATATGGCATTTATGACGCGCCCATACACAAGTGCTTCAAGGTGCGATGAGGCAAGGGAGGGGTAACAAAGGGAAGACAGAGACAGCAATATTACTAGGCCAGGTGTCATTCAGATCGCGCAAGTGCGGGGCAAGGTGGAAGGGGAAAGTGCCGTACATGGGATCAGTAGGATAAATAAAAGCAATAAGTAAAGACTGTGGCCAGCTGGTGGCAAGTGCAAGGGTAAGTGCAGATATCAGGTGTCAAGTGCTGGTAGGGGACTGAAGGGATACAGAAAAACAGTCCCCAAGTGCGGCGTGTACCCGGGAGGCAGGTGTGCAACTGGCGGGGGAGGGGACCTGGGCCCGAGTTCAGAGGGTGGCCAGGTAACCAGTGCAGTTTCAGTTTTAGCCAGAAATTCAGCAGGGGAGAGGAGGAGAGAAAGCAGAAGCAAAGAGGAAGGTTTTTAGGTGCTTCCGGAACTGGTGCTGGTTCTCCACATGTTTCAGGGAGGCATGGAGGCTGTTCCAGAGGGAGGACCCAGCCGAAGAAAGAGATCTACCACCAACTTGTTGCTTGGAGAAGCGAATGACCCTGAGGGAGTTGGAGGTGGATGAGCGAAGAGCTTGAGAGGGAACATTTTTAGGAAGAGAGAGTTGAAGGTATTGAGGCCCCAGGAGGCCTTGTGGACAATGCAGAGGGTTTTTAACTTAATCCTCGCAGCCACTGGGAGCCAGTGCAGAGATTTAAATCCTGGAGAGACACGATCCCTGGGCTTGAGGTCAAGGACAAGTCTTGAAGTACTGCTCTGGATGAGTTGCAGAAGGCGGAGAGTAGAAGCAGGGAGATTAAGATAGTCCAGCCTAGAGAGAACCAGAGCTCTGGAGACAGTGAGCTTCTGGGGGAAGGAGAGGAAAGGAAGAAAACCTCTGAGGAGGTGCAGCTGGTAGTGTGACTTCTTAGAGATGTAAGAGATATGAGCAGAGAAGGAGAGTGTGGAGTCGAAGATGACCTCAAGGTTTTTAGCCTCGCAGTTGGGAGCAGGAAGAGGGCCAAGAGAGGCTGGCCCGAGAGTGACAGGAAAGAAGGGAGTGAGTGTGTCAATGAAGAGAATCTCAGTCTTACTGGCATTAAGGCAGAGATCATTGGCGGCACACCACTCATGGATAGCAGACAGTCAGCGATGAGAGAAGGAGAAGAGGTGGATGAAGGTAGCCTGAAAATGAGCTAAGAGTCATCGCCATAGCACTGAAAGTTGGGGCAGAGAGCGGCGATGCAGTGGGCAAGAAGTGGCAGGTATTGGTTGAACAGCGAGGCAGAGAGGTTAGACCCCTGGGGAACACCACATGTGGAGATGAAGATAGCAGAGAGGAATTACCCAAGTTGTACCTCGGAGGGTCGATCAAAGAGGAAACAAGTCCGCCATGCCAGGGCCTGGCAGGTGATACCCAGGTTATCACGGAGATGGTTGAGTAGGATGGCATGGTTGACCATGTCAAAGGCAGAAGAGAGATCAAGTAAGATGAGGACACAGGGGGTGTTGGAATCAAGGTTGGAGAGCAGGTCTTCATAGATGTTCAGGAGAGCAGTGTCCATGCTTCTGTCAGTTCTGAAGCCAGACTGATGGTCATGAAGACAACCAACAGAAAGGAGTGATGGAGATTGGGGGACACTTAGCCGGGCAGGAGGAGTTGGCAGAGGGTTTCTTAAGAAGCGGGTGCACACAGGAGTGCTTCAGGGGGGATAGAAAGACTGCAGTGGAGAAGGAGCGGTTGCAAAAGTCAACCAGAGCAGGAGCCAGGGTGTCAATGTGCTCCTTGATGGATTTGGAGGAACAGGGATGAACCTGTTTTGATGAGACTTTCATAGATCAGACTTGTCTAGAAACCTCATCTGGGGAGAACAGGGGAAAGGTAGGGAAGGAGGGAGGAGAGGTGGCAGGGGGAGAGGAAGAGAGAGTTTTAGAGATGAAATGAGAAGCCAGAGTCGTGCAGAGGTCCTGGGAGGGGACAGGAGAGGTAGAGACTGCAGCAGGATTGGCCAGTTCCTTGCAGATTTTAAAGAGTTCGGGCAAATTATTGGATGCCGCAGACACGTGGGCTTAGATGTGAGCTCTCTTCTTGGTGCGGACAGAGAGCTGGTATTTCCTTTGGAGCAGGAGGCAGGCTAGTTTGTCAGAGGATGTACTAGAAGCAAGCCATTTCCTCTCAACCACCATGCACTTGGGTTTGAGGGTGCCAAGCTCTAAGTCATACAAGGAGTTGCACTTGGCTTTGGGCTTCAAGCGGATCCTCATGACAGGGGCAAGATTATCAAGAGTATCTGATATAGCAGAGTGGAGAATGGAAAGGGCTGTGCCAGGGTGTGAGTCAGCCAGTGGGGGAGGGAGGAGAGAAAGTGGCAGTGAAAGCCTTAAATGATCCACGCTTCATGGGTCAGATAAACAAGAGGGTGGGTGGCAGTGCTGAAGTTGGCTTGGCCTGAGGGGTAGAGAGGGTGAGCTGGGAGGAAAGGGAGAGGGGTCACTCCAGGAGAGAGTGATAGCGATAGAAAGGGGAAGGTCTGAAGAGATCCGAACATCCAGAGTGTGCCCTACAAAGTGAGTCAGGCCAGAGGGGAGAAAAGAGGGTGCAATAGAGTCACAGAGGTAGCGAAAGAGTCCAGTGAAAGGACACAAAGCATCCAGGTGGATGTTAAAGTCTCCAAGAAGGAGGAGTTGAGTGGTTGAGACCAGGAGGATAGAGGAGGGGTCCGCACATTCAGAGAAGAAAGAGGAGATCTGACCATGTGGCTGAAAGATGGCAGTCACAGTAAGGGAATCGCTAGGAGAGAGAGAGAGAGCCTGCAGATGAGGCAATCGAAAGAGGAGTAGGCCTGCGTAGGAATGAAAGAAGCAGGAATTCACTCTGTGAAGACAAGGGCTACTCCCCCGCTGGAACGGTTGGACCTGGGTGCGGAGAGGATCTTGTAGCCATCAGGGAGGAGAGTGTCAAAGCTTATGACAGAGTTGGCCGTGAAACATGTCTCGGTGAGACCGAGGACATCGAGGTGAAGTTCCTCTATGAGGTCGGCAGATGTCAGAGGAGTGTTTGACAGCTGAGCGAGAGTTAAGAGTGACAATATGGAGAAGGTTGCCATCCTTGAAAGGCTTACGAGGAGGGGTACAAATCAGAGGTATGCCCTGCAGAGGTGTATAAGAGACATGAGGGGGGGCAGAAGTGGAAGAAGGAGAGGGCAAGGTAGCCAAGGATTAGACAGCAGGGGGAGGCAAGGAGGCCCAGCAGGAGAAGGAAGGATATTGATGAGGTGCGGGAAGCGTCTATCAAAGAGGAGAAGATTGGCCTGAGGGCCCTTGACAGGATGGTACCTTTCAAGTAAACATTAATGATGACCTTAGAGGAGTGGAATGAGTCCAGGAGGGCCTCCCACCAGATGCCACCATTAATGGTAGGAGAAGAGAAAGGAGAAAACACAGAGACCATATGAGGAGTTCAAAGGTGTGGCAAGGGAACAACAAAGAGTATGTCGCTGAGGGTCTGCCTAGAAGAGGCACTGGTATAGTTGTTAGCAATAGGGAGGCCTGGGTTGGAGACCAGGATGTCCTTTTTAAACTTCTTTCTACCAGATTTAGTGAGGAGAGCAGGATATTCGATAGAGAAGCAGTTGGAAAAGATAGGAGAGACAGAGAACACGATAGAGTAGGCGTAGTACATGAAATCTACACCATTGTTACTAGGCGATGAAGCTAACTCAACTCTAGAGGGTTATTTTTAGACCATGTCCATCATCTGGAATGCTATGACCTCATCTATACTATATATAGACTTTATGCCCAGTTCATATAACATTGATACACATTTTATATCGTAATTCATATGAAACATTTTTGATACCAAAAATACATGTTGGCCAACTTTATATAAAATAATTATCATTTTATATAAAAAATAAGAATTTTTATATACACTTATATATAAAAAAGATTACTTGTATATGCATTTTCAGATACATTTGTATATACAACATATAAATGTTACATGCATTTGTATACAATTGTTCATATTAAAAAGATACATGTTTATATTAATTTGGATTTACATTTTATTTAAAAAAGATATCAATTTTTTTATATCATTTCCCACTTCCTAGCAGATTAAATGCTAACCCCCTCGACGACATCATCTCTACGTCACGCCGCTAAAGTTCACATTCCTTTTCTTCAGAGCTCACTTCGCCCTCAATGGTCAACCAAGCAGCACTGTCGCTGGTGCTCCCATGTTTACATCATTGTTATATAAAATGTTTATTCAGTTTATATAAAAACTGATATAAATTATACCCAATTGATATAAAATATACATTTGATATAAAATGTATATAAACAAATGTTGATATCTTTTTTATATAAAATGTATATTTAAATGATATCACAAACAATTCAAAAGCGGGGCAGGACTACAGACACAAAGGTGGCCCCATTAACTACTAACAATCAGAGTAATGCTAATAATTTTTAACTAATGTCTAATACATTTTTCGGGATTGAAACAAACTTGGCAACTCCTTCAATGATAATTGCCTCATTTTAATTCCGATTATGTCCTTGTCGCGTCTCAAGAAATTAAAATGGCGAAAAGCCAAAAACCGCTACTTATATTAAGTTTTACAATACTCAATGAGAATATGCGTCAAGTTTATTACACCATCACAATTATTTATTAATCTGATAGCATGTGCCCTTTGAATGACACATGTTTTGGCTATCTGCCTTTCTCAAATCAGGGCATTTATACTTTTTCTATCCATGTTAAACATAAACAAAAACATAAACAATTTTTCCATATATATATATATAGTAATCCAGAACAGAAAAGATTACATAAAAGAAGCAGAAAGGCAATTATTTGATACCAGCTGCTATGAGAAATTAAATGGGAATCCTACTGAAACCATAAAGAACAAAGTCGAAGGTTTTTTGAAAAAAATGGTTAGACTTGGATATCTTGAATGATGATGACTATGAATACCTTTACAACAAATTCCCCATCATTCCAACTATTTACTTTTTACCTAAGGTCCATAAACATTCTACCCGTCCCCAAGGTAGACCCATTGTTATCCTGAATGGAGTCTCTCTTGAAAATATGTCGAAATATGTTGACCAAACGTTACTGCCTTTAGTCTTTACCTTACCTTCGTATTTATGGGACACAAAAGATTTTCTGAGTAGGATTGAAGGAGTTGTTTGGGAAAAAGACTTTATGTTTGCAACACTAGATGTGGTATCTCTTTATACCCCTATAGAGCATCGAGATGGAAAGAGAGAGTGTAAACATTTTCTAGACAGTAGATCATTAAATTACCGCACCCATGGCTATGATTCATAGATGATTTGTTCATGAGTGGCTCGACTTTGTAGCCATTGTGAACATTAATAACCTGAATCTAAAATTTACTGAGACACATAGTCGAGAGTCACTGATTTTCCTTGATGTACTGGTCAAGACAAACCAAAGAGAGATTAGTGCAGAGCTTCATCGGAAACCCACTAGTTTCGACATGCCTCTGTTTGCAAGCAGCAATCATCCAACTCCATTAAAATGGAGTATACTGTATGGAAAGTTTGTTAGAAATTCGGCGTAACTGCAGTTTATTGGAGTGCTTTGACAGAGAGTGCAAAATTACAGCTAATAATTTTGCCAAACAGAGATACCCGAAAGCAATAATAGAAAGAGCTTACGCCAAAGCACACAATTTAGACCAAGCCGCCTTATTGGTGACCAATCGAACATCTGAAGAAGAAATAAAAACAGATGAGATAAGGCTAATTTTCACATACGGTACTCAAACTAGCACAATAAGAAAAATACTGCACACTCATTGGCATGTCCTAAAATCAGATGAAGCCTTGCAACCATACCTTGACGAACGAGCACACATAACCTTTAGAAAATCTACTTCCATCAAAGACATACTAGTTAGTAGTTTTTTGTCCCCCAAAATGGAAAATGTGGGCATCTCTTCATGGCTAAGGAGCAAAAAAATAAATACAGGTTTTTACAAGTGTACAAAATGTAAAGCATGTCAACATGCCTTAAACAAGAATAATTTTGTACACCGTGTATTGGGCAATAATGTAGAAGTGAAATCAATGATTACATGCAATTCAGAGTTTGTTGTATACGTATTATCTTGTTCATGTGACCTCTGGTATGTGGGAAGTACCTTAGGTAAATTGAAGTTAAGAATTCTGCAACACATGCAAGCCATAAAGAATGTAGATGCTTCCTACCCTATGGCAGTCCATTTTAGAGATGTCCACCAAAGTAAACTGGAAGGTTTTAGGTTTTTTGGAATACACCATGTGAAAGAGAAATCCACGGTGGGGGCAATCGAGAATTAGAGCTCCGTCAGATGGAAACTAGGTTTATTTTGGATCTTGCAACCAAAAAGCCCAAGGGGCATAATTTAGATGTAGAGTTATATACCTTCCTTGGAACATAAATTGCTTAAATTCTGTGAACTCTAAAAATGTCTTTTGATTACAAAGTTAAATTTAGAATGTCTTGAAAGCTGGACTTCAAAAAAGTAGAAAAATATTGAAAAATAATATTTTACGAAAAGTCTTTTTTATTTGTTAAAAATATTGAATGTAAAATTTTAATTGCCAAAAATACATTCTTCATGCGAAGTCTGAAATGTAAAGATTGAGAATTAACTATTTGTAAATCTTTCTCGCCATATAACTGAGTATTGGGCCAAATCGTGATAGAGAAGCACTAAAAACTGTGGCAGCTATGCATTTTTGTTTGCACAATGCACTATGCACTTTAGCCTCTCTGCACATTGCTTAAATAAGGTTTTAACTGGTTTATTTTATTGTTCAATAATTTTTGTGTACAGTGGTCGCATATTTTTTGTAAATCTAAATAAGGTAACCTTGATGTTTGCAATCTGTTCAATTTTAACTATATGTCAGCATTTTGCAGCTAAAAATCTTTTTTCGGTAATGGATTTTATTGGAAAATAATTTGCACAAGCACTATGCACTTTACACATTGACCGGATATGATTTGTATACAAACTTAAAAAATGAAACGAGTTTGGTATTAGCTTAATAATCAATGTATTGCTAACATGCAAAAATTGAAGAAATATTGTATTTTATAAAGATCCCAGGCAGTTGCAAACCACAAAAGTCTTTACTTATTTTTCTATATAAAACAAAATATGCAAGAAATGTAACCACAATACACATTTTTTCTTTTATGCACTAAGCACTTTATAAACCCGTGTTGTAATGTACACAAAACCAATTCCAAAATGGCCAAATGTATTCACTAAGGAAAGTCATAGAACCTTAGTAGGGTAGAAAGTGAAAATGGACAACACACACAAAAAACTCAAAGGAACCATAGAGTTTTGCATGTACTTGTATTTAATGGCTTTTTGCAACTGTTTTTGTGTACGTGATCAAGCAGCAGGAGCACTGCGAAACGCGTTGTTCCGTGACAAGTCTCTTCTTGATGCCTAATAAAACTGGATAAGTGAACGAACTCGCTGTTGTTTGATGGGCTGATTTCCTGAACTGGCGTACGACTGCAACGTGAGTGTGCCGTCCTCCTTTGGAAGAAGTGAAACCACTTCTTATTTTTTCAAAATTATATATATACACCAAAAATTCAATAAACACATGTAATTCAATCAAAAACATATACAAAATATGTTCAGAATCAAAAATAACAAACATGACAGACAGTTGGGGCTGGGATCAGGGAGGAGTGGAGGAAGTTATGGAGAGAAAACAAATAAAAAAATAAAAATGAGGTAAGTAAAGCAAAAAATCAAACTAGTCATTATAAAGCAAACAGACAAGTCTATATTCATTAAGTCCCACATGTTCTTACATTTTCTTTTTGAAATTACTCTTTCTGCTCTATTAATTCATTTACAATTTAAAGTATTCTGCTCCCAGCTAATATGCTCCAATGCCAGGTATTTTGAAGAGTCAGTTTATATCAATGTTGAATAGAATCAGATCTAACCATCTGATTCTCTCTTGTTTCCATATTACTGTGATTGTGAGCTCTCTGGGTTACAAATGCAATGTTTGCCCGTGCACAGTATTCGGCTACTTGCAGCGTGTGTTAATGACTCTATACTTTCCACATCGGTGTTAGATAATATCCATCCAATTCACTCTCATCTCCAGTATTATTATGCTTAGTGAGCTACGCTCGGTCATAAGTGTAATACTCTACCCAGTAATACTGCTGAGCTACACACCGCGTGTGCTCGTTTCTCAATATTTTCTGTATTCCCACGTAATTTATTAATCAGATCACTGTGGTGTTCTCATTTCATCTGTCTCCTTATTTGTAGTTATATCCAGATCTTATAAGGTAACATTGTACCACTTACCAGTTCGTTCTTATCCTTAGTCATACGTGTCGGCTCTTGTAAGGTCTGCCAGGAGCCGGCACCATTATTTTAATGTTTGGATATGCTTCCATGACAACCAGGCCGAAGACGTGCCATATTCTATTTCCATCTATTAAGCGGGCGCCCTCTTTTGGGAGACTAATCCCGTTCCTATAGACATATCCATCAGTTGCCCAGACCTTATTATTTCATCATATCAGTGCGGTATAACAAACCTAACTATTACATTATGTTTACTCATTGAATGTACACATTAGTCACATGCATTTTGTACCGATGCAAGCTACGGATAACCCATTTTCTGAAATTCTAATTTACTAAACAGAGTACAACTCCTGCAGATTATCCTAATAAATATGAATGCCTATATTAATAATGTTTGTTATAGTAGTGTGTGTGTAAACCATATATGCATTATAATTCTTAATGGGTGCCATAAGATATTTTATGATATCTCACTGTCTAACGTTTAAATGGTATAGACATGCATTTGAAATCAATTTTGCTGGCATAAACCATGCATGTTAAAGTAAAAAAAGTAGCATACAATATGGTATATTTACAGTATTAAAATAGCATATCAATATCAAGTATCAAAAAATCTCCCTGCCCAACGTCTAATCAGTGTTTACCATACATTTGAAATCTATTTTGCTTGCATAATCCATACATATTAGAAAGAAAGATAGTGACATGCAATATTATATATTATAGTATTTGAATAAAATATCAATGTGAAATAGTGAGAACCTGTCTCATCTCAATCTTTGTGTTTACATATCCTCATAAGGAGACCATCTCAATGTCTGTGTTTAGACAAGTTACAGTAGTATTCAGTTTAAATATTAGTTTTGCTTGCGCCTGTCTCAGCATTTTCTCCCTGTCATTGCCTCTCTCGCCGAGAATTATCTTCTGTAATCCAATATATCGGATGTCTGTCTTTTTGTCCATTTGGTGTTCTTGCTGCCAGAGCTGATATTTTGGGTCCTGACTGCCTATTTTGGCTAAGTGTTCCCTGATTCCTATTCTCAATTCTCGAATCGTACTCCAATACATAGCTTCTTGTATTTGCAGATAATGCCATACAACGTAATTGGTCCGGCAATTTATTTCATCTTTAATTCGTATTTCCTTGCCATTCATGTCCAAGAAGTTGCTTGTTTATTCATGTGCATATGTGCACATAGGGCATGTTCCACACTTTCTGAATCCACTGTTATCTCAGTGCAGCCATGTCCTAGTTGCTGTACATTCTTCATTCAGTAATAGTGAATGACTCAATTTGTTCTTAAGGGTATTTTCTCTTCTATATATAATTCATATCTTCTCTTCCACATATTCTCATATATGATCATCGAGTCAAAATAAGTGCCAATATTTCTTAAAAACGATGTTAATTACATAATAATCTCTACTTATTTTGTTATAAACCCCACATTGGTATATTCAATGTCTTTTTGTTTGTGTTTTCCTTCTTTTTCTTTTAATATCTGATGCTGTGAAAGTTTACATGCTTTCCTATGCGCCTTTTTGATACATTCGCCCGAGTAACCCCTTTGTTGGAATGGCTCCCTCAATAACTTACATTCTTCAAATTTGTGTTGATTCAGACAATTTCGACGTGCTCTTATAAATTCACCTGTAGGTATATTTTGTATTATTGGTTTGTAGTGGCAGCTGATTGCGTGAATCGTTGAATTGACCTCTTTTCTTTTCCGGGCTCGATAAGTTTGCTTGATATCACCATTTGTTTGCTTTTTTTTTTTTAACACAATTCAGATTTGTTTCAAGGGTACAGGCAGGTGTATAATTTTGAACCTGCAGGACTGGATTCCCCACATTAACATAATTGGTTGATGGTGGCATATAACATTCTCTCTGTGCTTCTGTTCATTAAATGTCATCACTGGGAAGACATACCACAATGACGAAGTTAAGAAGTGCTACAAAAAAACTAAACTACCATTGGCAAAACTAATAGTTTTGGCTTTGGTATAGGTATGCAATGACCGTATGTGAGAAGGCAAGACATAGAGGAATGCTGAAGGAAAAAAGATACAGAGGAGCGAGGGAAAGAGGGTGGTGAATGGCGAGTGGAAGAGTTGAATTGTTTCAATGTGAAATAATGAGAACCTGTCTCATCACAATCTTTATGTACAGATATCCTCATAAGGAGACATCTCAATGTCTGTGTTTAGGCAAGTTACAGTAGTATTCAGTTTACATATAAGTTTTGCTTGCACCTGTCTCAGCATTTTCTCCGTCGCTGCCTCTCTCGCTGAGAATTATCTTCTGTAATCCAATATATCTGATGTCCGTCTTTTTGTCCATTTGGTGTTCTTGCTGCCAGAGCTGATATTTTGGGTCCTGACTGCCTATTTTGGCTAAGTGTTCCCTGATTCCTATTCTCAATTCTCGAATCCTACTCCAATACATAGCTTCTTGTATTTGCAGACAATGCCATAAAACGTATTTGGTCCGGCAATTTATTTCATCTTTAATTCGTATTTCCTTGTCATTCATTTCCAAGAAGATGCTTGTTTATTCATGTGAATATGTGCACATAGTGCACAAGAATGGGCAAAGGTCATTACCAAATTTGTCTTCTTAGCAGTTCAAGAGCTGTAAAAAAAATATACGTCTCTGACTGGCTTCGATATAAACCATTTGGAAACAGTAAAGTTGAATATCTTCTAGAACACTCCACCTTCCAGTAAAAGAATGGAGAAAGTAAAGGCTGTGGTTGCATCAGGAGTAGGATATCTGAATGGGCACTATGCCAGCTCATGCTAGTAAAACTTTCCCTGGAGACTGCAAAGTTTGGAAACAGTGCACGGTGTAAGCCAACATAAAATAACATAGCATAACATGTAAGGCATGGGTTCTACTAAATCCAGCTGAAGCATGGGCTCTAATTAAATAATTCACCTGATACAATGCAATCACCTGTAGACCTTTCGTGATAATAATTCAGAAGATGTACAAAAACATGTGAGAAAATTAATGCAATATACAACTTGTGGAAATAGATATCTTAAATGTAAATCATGGCACCCTCCCTTCAGGTGAAATGCTTCAGACAAAAGGGGTTAATTACAGGAAAGGTGGCATATCTCTGTTTGTTAATACTGGATCCAGTTGCATACGTGCACTTTGACAATTAGGTGACCTATACGAATGCCAGAAAATAAATAGGCTTCGTTCATTAAACACTGAACACACTAACAGGCCGATTCATGGAATAATTAGCGCGGCGCAAGTGGCCAAAAACGTGCGATTCGCAGTGGAATATCGAAAATCGCAGTGCAAGTGCGAAAATCACACGAAAAGCAGCGCACATCGATTCATGGAAGGCCGTGCGCGAGAAAACCATCGGATGTGCGCTAAAAAAGTGCGCGGCGCACGTTGGCGCACAGGCCATCTAACGGCGTGCGCCAGGTCACAGCGAAAATCGCACAGGCCACAGCGAAAATCGCACATAGCGCGGCGCACACAACAAAAGTAGGCGGAACACGGGGCGTAACACTCGGAATGGGGAACAACTTGCCAAAATGTGGGCGTCACGGGGGAAGTACAGGGTGCAAGTGCGCGGAACGCCCACACGCTCGCCTACAACACGTATTCATGGAATCGGATAGGGCAAAAAAGCGCACGGTCAAACCAGCGCACAGGCACAAACACGACCGCCACAAGAAAGCAGGCGGTAGCGTCTCTGCGCCTGTAATAACTGTGCGCCAAAAGGTGCGCCAACAAATAGCACCTATATACAGCTATGATGAATGTCCTATACTGTGGCCCTCCAGGACAAATGACGTGCAAAGGGGTACCCACAAACACGGACACCCGCTGACTGAAAAATAACGTGTGCGTGTATTCTGGGGTGCGCGGGACCTTTCACACGCGATTTGGCAGGGTACGTGGATTTCAGGGGTGCGTGGGAAGTTCCACACGCGATTTGGCCGGGTACGTGCGCGGGAATTTCCACACGCGATTTGGCTGGGTACGTGGATCTCAGGGGTGCGCGGGAAGTCTCACATGCGATTTGGCAGGGTACGTGGATTTCAGGGGTGCGCGGGAAGTTCCACACGCGATTTGGCTGGGTACGTGCGCGGGAATTTCCACACGTGACTTGGCTGGGTACGTGGATCTCAGGGGTGCGCGGGAAGTCTCACACACGATTTGGCAGGGTACGTGGATTTCAGGGGTGCGCGGGAAGTTCCACACGCGATTTGGCAGGGTACGTGGATTTCAGGGGTGCGCGGGAAGTTCCACACGCGATTTGGCCGGGTACGTGCGCGGGAATTTCCACACGTGACTTGACTGGGTACGTGGATCTCAGGGGTGCGCGGGAAGTCCCACACGCGATTTCGCAGGGTACGTAGATTTCAGGGGTACGCTGGAAATTCTACACGCGATTTGGCTTTGTGCTCCCAGGTATTCCCTGTACACCCTCCACGGCCCCTGCAGGCAGCCGACACCACAGGGGACTACCCTGCACACCTGCTCATGTCTCCCACCACCCCCACCCCCCAGCAGTGCAGGGGCACCCTCCACCAGGCCCCCACTCATGTCCCCCTGCACCCCCACCCCCCATCATCCAGGGGCATCCTCCACCAGGCCCCCACCCATGTCTACCACCACCACCACCCCCTCAGCCACCAGGGGCAGCTTCCACCAGGCCCCCACCCATGTCTCCCATCACCCCCACCCCCCAGCAGTGCAGGGGCACCCTCCACCAGGCCCCCACTCATGGCCCCTATCACCCCCACCCCCCAGCAGTGCAGGGGCAGCACCACCAGGCCCCCACTCATGTCCAACCCATGTCTCCCACCACCCCCACCCCCCAGCAGTGCAGGGGCACCCTCCACCAGGCCCCCACTCATGTCCCCCTGCACCCCAGCCCCCAGCATCCAGGGGCACCCTCCACCAGGCCCCCACTCATGGCCCCTATCACCCCCACCCCCCAGCAGTGCAGGGGCAGCACCACCAGGCCCCCACTCATGTCCAACTCATGTCTCCCACCACCCCCACACACCAGCAGTGCAGGGGCACCATCCACCAGGCCCCCACTCATGTCCCCCTGCACCCCCACCCCCCAGCATCCAGGGGCACCCTCCACCAGGCCCCCACTCATGGCCCCCTGCACCCCCACCCCCCAGCCACCAGGGGCATCCTCCACCAGGCCCCCACCCATGTCTACTACCACCACCACCCCCCCAGCCACCAGGGGCAGCTTCCACCAGGCCCCCACCCATGTCTCCCATCACCCCCACCCCCCAGCAGTGCAGGGGCACCCTCCACCAGGCCCCCACTCATGGCCCCTATCACCCCCACCCCTCAGCAGTGCAGGGGCAGCACCACCAGGCCCCCACTCATGTCTCCCATCACCCCCACCCCTCAGCAGTGCAGGGCACCCTCAACCAGGCCCCCACTCATGTCTAACTCATGTCCCCCTGCACCCCCACCCCCCAGCATCCAGGGGCACCCTCCACCAGGCCCCCACTCATGGCCCCTATCACCCCCACCCCCCAGCAGTGCAGGGGCAGCACCACCAGGCCCCCACTCATGTCCAACTCATGTCTCCCACCACCCCCACCCCCCAGCAGTGCAGGGGCACCCTCCACCAGGCCCCCACTCATTTCCCCCTGCACCCCCACCCCCCGGCATCCAGGGGCACTCTCCAGCAGGCCCCCACTCATGGCCCCTATCACCCCCACCCCCCAGCAGTGCAGGGGCAGCACCACCAGGCCCCCACTCATGTCTCCCATCACCCCCACCCCCCAGCAGTGCAGGGCACCCTCCACCAGGCCCCCACTCATGTCCAACTCATATCCCCCTGCACCCCCACCCCCCAGCATCCAGGGGCACCCTCCACCAGGCCCCCAATCATGGCCCCTATCACCCCCACCCCCCAGCATCCAGGGGCACCCTCCACCAGGCCCCCACTCATGGCCCCTATCACCCCCACCCCCCAGCAGTGCAGGGGCAGCACCACCAGGCCCCCACTCATGTCCAACTCATGTCTCCCACCACCCCCACCCCCCAGCATCCAGGGGCACCCTCCACCAGGCCCCCACTCATGGCCCCTATCACCCCCAGCAGTGCAGGGGCAGCACCACCAGGCCCCCACTCATGTCCAACTCATGTCTCCCACCACTCCACCCCCCAGCATCCAGGGGCACCCTCCACCAGGCCCCCACTCATGTCACCTATCACCCCCACCCCCCAGCAGTGCAGGGGCACCCTCCACCAGGCCCCCACTCATGTCTACCTGCACCCCCACCCCCCAGCATCCAGGGGCACACTCCACCAGGCCCCCACTTATGGCCCCTATCACCCCCACCCCCCAGCAGTGCAGGGGCAGCACCACCAGGCCCCCACTCATGGCACCTATCAACCTTACCCCCCAGCAACCAGGGGCACCCTCCACCAGGCCCCCACTCATGGCCCCCTGCACCCCCACCCCCCAGCATCCAGGGGCACCCTCCACCAGGCCCCCACTCATGGCCCCTATCACCCCCACCCCCCAGCAGTGCAGGGGCAGCACCACCAGGCCCCCACTCATGTCCAACTCATGTCTCCCACCACCCCCACCCCACAGCAGAGCAGGGGCACCCTCCACCAGGCCCCCACTCATGTCCCCCTGCACCCCCATCCCCCAGCATCCAGGGGCACCCTCCACCAGGCCCCCACTCATGGCCCCTATCACCCCCACCCCCCAGCAGTGCAGGGGCAGCACCACCAGGCCCCCACTCATGTCCAACTCATGTCTCCCACCACCCCCACCCCCCAGCAGTGCAGGGGCACCCTCCACCAGGCCCCCACTCATGTCCCCCTGCACCTCCACCCCCCAGCATCCAGGGGCACCCTCCACCAGGCCCCCACTCATGGCCCCCTGCACCCTCACCCCCAGCCACCAGGGGCATCCTCCACCAGGCCCCTACCCATGTCTACCACCACCACCACCCCCCCAGCCACTAGGGGCAGCTTCCACCAGGCCCCCACCCATGTCTCCCATCACCCCCACCCCCCAGCAGTGCAGGGGCACCCTCCACCAGGCCCCCACTCATGGCCCCATCACCCCCACCCCTCAGCAGTGCAGGGGCAGCACCACCAGGCCACCACTCATGTCTCCCATCACCCCCACCCCCAGCAGTGCAGGGCACCCTCCACCAGGCCCCCACTCATGTCCAACTCATGTCCCCCTGCACCCCCACCCCGCAGCATCCAGGGGCACCCTCCACCAGGCCCCCACTCATGGCCCCTATCACCCCCACCCCCCAGCAGTGCAGGGGCAGCACCACCAGGCCCCCACTCATGTCCAACTCATGTCTCCCACCACCCCCACCCCCCAGCATCCAGGGGCACCCTCCACCAGGCCCCCACTCATGGCCCCTATCACCCCCACCCCCCGGCAGTGCAGGGGCAGCACCACCAGGCCCCCACTCATGTCCAACTCATGTCTCCCACCACCCCCACCCCCCAGCATCCAGGGGCACCCTCCACCAGGCCCCCACTCATGGCCCCTATCACCCCCACACCCCAGCAGTGCAGGGGCACCCTCCACCAGGCCCCCACTCATGTCCCCCTGCACCCCCACCCCCCAGCATCCAGGGGCACCCTCCACCAGGCCCCCACTTATGGCCCCTATCACCCCCACCCCCCAGCAGTGCAGGGGCAGCACCACCAGGCCCCCACTCATGGCCCCTATCACCCCCACCCCCCAGCAGTGCAGGGGCACCCTCCACCAGGCCCCCACTCATGTCCCCCTGCACCCCCCCCCCCCAGCATCCAGGGGCACCCTCCACCAGGCCCCCACTCATGGCCCCTATCACCCCCACCCCCAGCAGTGCTGGGGCACCCTCCACCAGGCCCCACTCATGGCCCCTATCACCCCCACCCCCCAGCAGTGCAGGGGCAGCACCACCAGGCCCCCACTCATGTCCAACTGATGTCTCCCACCACCCCCACCCCCCAGTAGTGCAGGGACACCCTCCACCAGGCCCCCACTCATGTCCCCCTGCACCCCCACCCCCCAGCATCCAGGGGCGCCCTCCACCAGGCCCCCACTCATGGCCCCCTGCACCCTCACCCCCCAGCCACCAGGGGCATCCTCCACCAGGCACCCACCCATGTCTACCACCACCCCCCAGCCACCAGGGGCAGCTTCCACCAGGCCCCCACCCATGTCTCCCATCACCCCCACCCCCCAGCAGTGCAGGGGCACCCTCCACCAGGCCCCCACTCATGGCCTCTATCACCCCCACCCCCCAGCAGTGCAGGGGAAGCACCACCAGGCCCCCACTCATGTCTCCCATCACCCCCAGCCCCCAGCAGTGCAGGGCACCCGCCACCAGGCCCCCACTCATGGCCCCTATCACCCCCACCCCACAGCATCCAGGGGCACCCTCCACCAGGCCCCACTCATGGCCCCTATCACCCCCACCCCCCAGCAGTGCAGGGGCACCCTCCACCAGGCCCCACTCATGGCCCCTATCACCCCCACCCCCCAGCAGTGCAGGGGCAGCACCACCAGGCCCCCACTCATGGCCCCTATCACCCCCACCCCCCAGCAGTGCAGGGGCACCCTCCACCAGGCCCCCACTCATGTCCCCCTGCACCCCCACCCCCCAGCATCCAGGGGCACCCTCCACCAGGCCCCCACTCATGGCCCCTATCACCCCCACCCCCAGCAGTGCGGGGGAACCCTCGACCAGGCCCCACTCATGGCCCCTATCACCCCCACCCCCCAGCAGTGCAGGGGCAGCACCACCAGGCCCCCACTCATGTCCAACTGATGTCTCCCACCACCCCCACCCCCCAGTAGTGCAGGGGCACCCTCCACCAGGCCCCCACTCATGTCCCCCTGCACCCCTACCCCCCAGCATCCAGGGGCACCCTCCACCAGGCCCCCACTCATGGCCCCCTGCACCCTCACCCCCCAGCCACCAGGGGCATCCTCCACCAGGCGCCCACCCATGTCTCCCATCACCCCCACCCCCCAGCAGTGCAGGGGCACCCTCCACCAGGCCCCTACCCATGTCTACCACCACCACCACCCCCCCAGCCACTAGGGGCAGCTTCCACCAGGCCCCACCCATGTCTCCCATCACCCCCACCCCCCAGCAGTGCAGGGCACCCTCCACCAGGCCCCCACTCATGGCCCCATCACCCCCACCCCTCAGCAGTGCAGGGGCAGCACCACCAGGCCCCCACTCATGTCTCCCATCACCCCCACCCCCAGCAGTGCAGGGCACCCTCCACCAGGCCCCCACTCATGTCCAACTCATGTCCCCCTGCACACCCACCCCCCAGCATCCAGGGGCACCCTCCACCAGGCCCCCACTCATGGCCCCTATCACCCCCACCCCCAGCAGTGCAGGGGCAGCACCACCAGGCCCCCACTCATGTCCAACTCATGTCTCCCACCACCCCCACCCCCCAGCATCCAGGGGCACCCTCCACCAGGCCCCCACTCATGGCCCCTATCACCCCACCCCCCGGCAGTGCAGGGGCAGCACCACCAGGCCCCCACTCATGTCCAACTCATGTCTCCCACCACCCCCACCCCCCAGCATCCAGGGGCACCCTCCACCAGGCCCCCACTCATGGCCCCTATCACCCCCACACCCCAGCAGTGCAGGGGCACCCTCCACCATGCCCCCACTCATGTCCCCCTGCACCCCCACCCCCCAGCATCCAGGGGCACCCTCCACCAGGCCCCCACTTATGGCCCCTATCACCCCCACCCCCCAGCAGTGCAGGGGCAGCACCACCAGGCCCCCACTCATGGCCCCTATCACCCCCACCCCCCAGCAGTGCAGGGGCACCCTCCACCAGGCCCCCACTCATGTCCCCCTGCACCCCCACCCCCCAGCATCCAGGGGCACCCTCCACCAGGCCCCCACTCATGGCCCCTATCACCCCCACCCTCAACAGTGCTGGGGCACCCTCCACCAGGCCCCACTCATGGCCCCTATCACCCCCACCCCCCAGCAGTGCAGGGGCAGCACCACCAGGCCCCCACTCATGTCCAACTGATGTCTCCCACCACCCCCACCCCCCAGTAGTGCAGGGGCACCCTCCACCAGGCCCCCACTCATGTCCCCCTGCACCCCCACCCCCCAGCATCCAGGGGCACCCTCCACCAGGCCCCCACTCATGGCCCCCTGCACCCTCACCCCCCAGCCACCAGGGGCATCCTCCACCAGGCGCCCACCCATGTCTACCACCACCCCCCAGCCACCAGGGGCAGCTTCCACCAGGCCCCCACCCATGTCTCCCATCACCCCCACCCCCCAGCAGTGCAGGGGCACCCTCCACCAGGCCCCCACTCATGGCCTCTATCACCCCCACCCCCCAGCAGTGCAGGGAAGCACCACCAGGCCCCCACTCATGTCTCCCATCACCCCCAGCCCCCAGCAGTGCAGGGCACCCTCCACCAGGCCCCCACTCATGGCCCCTATCACCCCCACCCCCCAGCATCTTGGGGCACCCTCCACCAGGGCCCACTCATGGCCCCTATCACCCCCACCCCCCAGCAGTGCAGGGGCAGCACCACCAGGCCCCCACTCATGTCCAACTCATGTCTCCGACCACCCCCACCCCCCAGCATCCAGGGGCACCCTCCACCAGGCCCCCACTCATGGCCCCTATCACCCCCACCCCCCAGCAGTGCAGGGCACCCTCCACCAGGCCCCCACTCATGTCCCCCTGAACCCCCACCCCCCAGCATCCATGGGCACCCTCCACCAGGCCCCCACTTATGTCCCCCTGCACCCCCACCCTCCAGCAGTGCAGGGGCACCCTCCACCAGGCCCCCACTCATGTCCCCCTGCACCCAGGTTCTCACAATCCCCAATCATGTGCGTTATGGTCAGCCTCCACAGCCAAAAGGCCCTACCAAGTAACCCATTCACCCACATGGAAATGGAAATTACATGTTACACCCCCAATGTTCATAAAGCAAATTAACCCATGTCCGTCACACACAATGGTTGCAATTGAATGGGAAAACACCCAACATGACATGCATGAAACCAATGAGATGATACCACACAGTGAAGTATGAAAACAAAATTGTATTAAAAAAAATTGAATGCAAATGAAATGAAACAAACTACAATGGCAATGAAAAAAAGATAAGCTGCATGTCCGTCCAAAAAAATCAAAACTACAAATCCAAATCCAAAAAAATGTTGTCCAAAGTCACATTAAAAATAAAATCAATCCGAGAGAGAAAAATAAATGCAAAGACCATTGCTCCAAGGTGAATAAATAAAAAATAAATAAATAAAACAATCCAATGAAGAACTATGTACAAAACATCCAAGGGTCCATGAGCCCAACTGAACAAAGCAAACCTACAAAAAACCCTAACTAAAATGCAACTATATACAAAAAGTGGAGCAGTGTCCGTCGACTCCAAATCATAAGAAGAAACAAAGGAAACCTAAAACTAAAGAACTATATACAAAGGCGGCGGGCAAGTCCAGCGGCTCACTCTGTGGTGTTCCGGGCCAGGGCATCATCAAACTCCTCGTCTATGTCCCCGAGGCGGTCCTGTTCCATGGCCCCGAGGGTCCGCAGGGACGACGCCATCTGATCCTCCAACCCCCTGCGGATTGCCTTGAGGCACTCGGCCTGCCTCAGGGCCCTCCGCATGGAGTTCTCCGCCCTGACCATCGTGAGCCACGCCTCTTCCGCCCGCCGCCGCTCCGCACCTATCTGCTGGCCCAACCGCAGCCACACGGAAGACACTTCCTGTCCTGGGTCCTCCTGCCCTCCGGCCGATGCCTGCCCCTCCGATGTTGATGGCCCCGAGCCATGATGCCTCCCACGTTGACTCTGCTGCTGCCTCCGACGCAACTGCCTCTGCCAGCACGACGGCATCCAGGCTGATGGAATCCACCGACGCCGTCGTGCACGTGCCCTGCCTGATGATGCCGGCACATCCTCCATCTGCTGGGGTTCAGTTGCTGTGGTGTCCACCCCTGCTGGACCTCCGACTCCTGACTGTGGCAGGGATGGGATCCCCACTGAGCTGGCTGCATTGGTCAGGGCAGGTCCACAGGGGGCCCTGGTGGTATCTGGGCCGGAAGACGGCAAGGAGAACGACCGGCGGATAGCCTCCACAGAGGAGGAGAGGGCCGCCAGATTGGCCGACACATGCAGGAAACCCCCGAACATGGAAGATCCCAATTGGGCCACGTCGGCACGGTGCTCTTCGTGATGACATGCGTGCTCCTCCCGGGAAGCACGCACGTCATCACGAATTGCACCCGCGCGCATCGCGACCCCAATCAGGACCTTCTCCATACGGCCACGGGTCCCCTCGTCCACAGGTGGAGGGGAGTCAGGTGACATGGACATCCCCTCTACCTGCGGAGGGGCCTGGGGCGGGGCATCCCTGCTGGTGCATGGTGGTGCACTCACAGGGTCAGGGGCAGCGACATGCACAGGCCCCTCCACGGTGACCTGTGCTGCCTCCTGCCCCTGCCCCTGGACTGCACCACTTGCACCAGCAGGGATGCCCCCACCAGGCCCCATGTGTGCCTCAGTGGCGGCCTCCTCCTCCTCTGTGGAAACCACCAACCTGGATGGCTCCTCACCATCTTCCACCGTAGCAGGCCCCTGTGGGGGCTCACCCACCCCTTCCGCTGCAGCCGTGGGGGCATCCCCGCCCCCTTGCTCCACAGCGCCGTCTCCGCCCTCTTCTTCACTAGCCGCTGCGTAGAGGGAGACATAGAACACAAGCATCAGGGTACTGTTCAATGGTCCCCTAGACTGGAAGCAATAGCAGATGAGTACCACTGTCAAAGTACACTTCCATCATGTCCCTCCACAACACATGGGTCAGTCCAGGCAAAACACACACAGTAACAGGCATGGTGCATGCCATGGACATTTCCATACATGTCCAATGGACTCTTGAAACATACAATGATATGGAACTCACATGCATCATGGGTCATGCCTATCACATGCACACACTTCACCTCAGTCACATCCATCTGGCCTCATACACCCCTAACACAGCGGATACAAGGATAACTAGGCTGCATCAGTGAATCTGTGCATTGTCACACACATGTGTCATGCATCCATGGCATTCACAAGTCACAGACACGCAGGTCAGGCACACAGACATGGCTACCATATATGTACCTGGCATCAGCACCCATCCCTCACCCCCACCCATGTCCAAGAACAGAGACTGGCATGCTCTCATGTGTAAAATCTGCATAGGGCTCCCCATGTCGCATTTAAACACATGCAACAACCCATGTGGTTCACACTTCACTGGTCGCACATGCATTACCATGATGTCCCTGCACACATACATGCATACATGGCCTATGTCACACATACAGGCAAGTATCAGACAACCAGCACACTGCAACATGCCCTGTCTCACACAGCAATGCTTGGCCACTTACCGCTCAACTCCAGACGGGTCTCCCTCTCAAGGATCTGGGCGTGGAGCGCTGGGCGTACGCGTTCCAGGACCCTCCTCTGGATGGAACTCATGCGGCCCCGGCCCCCCTCCACGAGGCGCCGGGCCTTCACGAGGGTCCTGGACCTCAAGTCCTCCCAGCGCTTCTTGATCTTCTGGACGTCACAGGTTGCCACCCCCTCCGCGTTGATGGCAACCACACAGTCGGCCCAGATCCTCTCCCGTCCTTCCTTGCTGGCGCGGGACGATCCAAAGAGGGCATCATACTGCCCCAGGACATGCTCCACCAGGACACCAACTTCGGTGGCAGTGAAGCTGGTGCCCCTCTGCCCCTCTGGCCTGGGGTTGCCACTGGTGCCAGATGTCGATGTGCCCGACATGGCAACCCCAGAGGCAGGAGTGGGTGGGCAACTGGGTCCTGGGGCTGGGCTGTGGAGCGATGTTATCCCAGTAGGGAGTCTTCTGTTCCAGCAGGGGTGGACACAGCAACTGGACCCCTGCAGATGGCTGATGTGCAGGCACCAAATGGCAGGGCACGGTGGCAGCAGGCAGGCAGGCAGCAGCAGATGGCACGTGGGAGGCTGCTCGGGGCACTGGGGGGCAGTAATTCGGCCTTCTGGGCAGGAGTGTGGTCTTCCGTGTGTTTTCACGTGGCCAGCTTGATACGGAGTGATTTGGCACGTGAAAATCCTGCACGTCAGCGTGAAATTCGAGGAAAGGCCCTTAGCGCGTAAGCGCGTCAGCACGCATATGCAATTCTATTGGACCAAAGGCCCTCAGCGCGTAAGCGCGTCAGAGACGTGACCAGCACGGGTGTTTCCCTCATAGCACGTGATGACGGAGCACACGTGGAAAGACTGCACGTCAGAGTGTCATCGCGTGTAATTGGAGAAAAGTGCACGTACACGCGATTGGCCTATGTACGTGTATTTCAGGTGTGCGCGGGCACTTACATATGCGAGTACATCAGCGCACGTGTATTCCGGGGTGTGCAGAAATTTCCACACGCTATTGGCCTGGGTACTGGATTTCAGGGGTGCGTGGGAAGTTTCACATGCTCGCCTACAACACGCGCAAAGAAACACGTACGCCAGTAGGAAGCAGGCATACGTTGACCCGCGACGCATAAATTTGCGCGCAAAAAACTAACAAGCTCAGACGCCAGGATGAATATACCGTTCCTAGCAGCAGTGGCCGTGGGCTAACAAAGGAGGAGGAGGAGGATAGTCAGGGCCAGAATTTTCACACCCAGAACCAGCCTTTTCGGGATGCCTGATGACCAGGTGTATGGGAGGTAAAGGTTTCCACCACACATAATACTGGACCTGGTGAGTGAGTGGGAGGATGACCTCACATCACCCACCCTGTGCTCCCAAGCACTCAGCCCCCTGGAGAAGGTCCTCAATGTACTGCACTTCTTAGCCACTGGATCATTTCAGCGGACAAGTGCCATAGTGGGTGGGGTGTCACAGGCCACGCAGTCACGCTGCCTACACCAGGTCTTGAACATCATCACTGCACGCCCATCAGTCCGCAGGCACATATACCTGCCCAGAACACCTGCAGAAAGGCATGCTGCCGCCCTGGATTTTTACGGTGTGGCATGATTCCCCAAAGTGCTAGGTGCCATCGACTGCACCCATGTGGCTCTACGTCCCCCCAGGGCATCTGAGCACATCTATAGGAACCGCAAGCACTGGCATTCCATCAACGTGCAGGTAGTATGTAATGCCAAGGGAATCATCACCTCAGTATATGCCAACTATCCTGGGTCCACCCACGACAGCTTCATTTACCGAATGTCCACCCTAAGCCGGGACCTAGAAGCTGGCCGGCATGGCGATACATGGCTGCTTGGTGAGTATGAATGCCACTGCACATGCATGCATGTCAGATACTGAGCAAGGTCACAACCCCACCAATGATACCCATCACCACCTCCACAGGGGACAGTGCCTATCCTCTCAGCCCCCACATGATGACGCCAATTCGGAACCCCACCACCCCACCCGAGGTAAGATATAACACAGCCCACATTGCAACCCGGGGCATAGTGGAGCGCACATTCGGAGTGCTTAAGTCACGCTTTCGCTCCCTTGACCGTTCTGGCGGGCAGCTGTTTTACGCTCCCCCAGTAGTGTGCAGGATCATAGTGGCAGCATGTGTCCTGCACAACGTTGCAACACGCCGGGGCCTGGCCGTGGACATGGTGGTGCCCCCACATCCCCAACCGCATGCACGCCCGCTGCGCATGGGAGGGGAAAGGGCACGGGGGGAGGCAGCCCGTACACAGCTAGTGGCTAATTACTTCACATAGAAATCACACCCCTGTGGAGTGCACACTGCCCTGGCACATACCATCTGACAATCAATGATGACTCAACCTGACACTGATCCTGAATGTCTGGAGAATCAACCGTCAAAACCATATCAGCCTGAGATTGTTCACCTGGAAGTGTTACAATGTGTGCATCCCTACCTACACAGACACCACCAATGCAGTTTCGTGAAAAAACACATTCATGCAGCTAAAATGAATACCCACTTGCAAAATGCAACATGAGGACAGTGCCATGTCACCCAACCCATCCCCAGCACCGCCACACGACACACCGTGCCATGTCATGCTATGTGAAGGTAAACAAAGTAATCCCCACAACATGACACAAGTATCACAAAGTACAGTGTCCCTAATTGAAACTCGTGACACCTGAAATGCTCACAGTAATGCAGGACCAACAACACACTTGAGCAGGTATTTAGCAATAACACTTATCAGCAACTGACCCGCAAAACTACCATTAACATCACATTACGAATGTAAGGAATCAGTAGTCTCACCACCTGGAAATGCCTGCACTCCCACCACTTCCAACTGTACAGTGTTGCCACCATGTAGAGTTGTAGGTGCACTGCTGCCAACATGGACCCCATCTCCAAAGTAGAGGGCCTTGTGTAGACATGAGGAAAGGACCTGCAAATTAGGAGGTAGACATGGATGATGAGTTACACATCAATGCAACATGCAGTGTACAACACAACAGCAATATGCACTAGGAATGCATACACAGTATTGACTAGACTACCCACACATGTAGTGGGAGTCCAATGCCACCATGTACGTCAATGTCACTTGGGCACACCCTTTGCAAGCCCATGGAAACGGGAAGCAGGAGGGGTGTGTGTGACAAAAACCCAAGCATCTGAACCAAATACATGACAAGCCTGCATGTGCCCAGCCACAATGCAGCGTTTGCCCATGGGAGCCACACAAGGCAACACACTGTCCCAAATAAAAAAATAAAAAAAATAAAAAATAAAAAAATAAATAAAAATCAAAAATGGCCATTAATGGGCCCGGGGGGTTTGGGGAAGCCACCCAGGAGGTCCGAGGACAGGGTGCACACCAAAACCCACCTGTGTGGATCTTGCGGAAAAAAAAACACCTCCATGGGCTCATGGCCCACACGGCTACCCTATTGTGGGAGTATCACTGCTGTCGCTATTATCACCCTGTGCAGCTGCATCCGGAGGTGGTGGCACTATGGGAGGCAGCCCACGCAAGGCCCTAGTCTGTTCCTCCATGGCTGCAAGCATGCGGGTGTGGTAGGTCTCATTCTGGAGGATGAGTGTGCGGAGATCCCCATGCAACAACTCACGGGATGCCCGGACCTCCGCCCTAGTTGCCTGCATCTCAGCTGAGAGCGTACAGGTGAGACGCTCCAGCTGCTGTTCTGTCCTTCGGTTTGTTGAAGCCTCAAGCTCAACAAGAGTCGTCCTGAGGTGAAGGAGTTCCAGCCTCAGGGCTTCCCTGTGGCCCTGGGACTCTATGGAGATGGCTTCCTGCAGAGTCGTCAGTGCCGCCCGTCTGTCCCTGTTGGACGCCAACATGTCCTCCCTGTGTGACTGGCAGATGGAGTCGGTTGCCTGCTGTAGTCGCTCCATCAGCCTTTCGGGGGGGACAATGGAAGTGGCCACCCTATCCATGGCCTGAGCCATCATCTCTGATGATGCTGCCTGTTGGGTTGCCATACCGTAAATGGATTGCTCCCATGCGGTATTGCCAGGTGGCGTACGGCCACCACGTCGGCGGGCACCACACCTGTCTGGGGCAAGGCGAACTGCGCCTTGCTGTGCCGGCACTGCCTGAGGCTGCAGGACTGCATTCCCCCTCTGATCTGCTGGCCCAGGAACAGGATCAGATGTCGCAGAGTGTGACCCTGCATCCGTAACCACCAAAGGCATAGCTGCCAACACTGACATCCCCATTGAGGGTTCTGACCCTGGTGCAGGTGGGTGGGACAGAACAGAATCCCTCCCAGGAACACTCACCTGCGACGGCACGTAGGTCTCATCATCCGAATAAACACCTGAGTACAGCTCGGGGGAGGTGCAGCCAGAGACACCCCTTGAGAGCACGACCTGCAGCAGGTGTGGGTTCTCACCCACCACCACACCATGTCCCTCACTGGTGGTCGGTCGGCCCTCAGACCACTCCTGGGTCTGCACCATCTCCACAACCCCAGCAGTATCAGGTGCGTCTTCGCCTGCAAAGACATAAAAGCAAACAAATGGAAACAGGCATTAGCACCATGGCACACAATGAGGGCTGAGAAGCAACAGAACCAGTACTTGATTGACACATGTCCTACATGACTAAAACCCTCCCATGCATGCACCCTCACTGCGTATGAAGGGTAGGCAAATGGCACACACTGATGACACCAAGATGGAAGATGAACACATTTTCTGCATGCTGCCTGGCAGTGGCATCACACATTGGCCAGTGATTGCCAGGTGAAATACACATGCCATCACACAGATGGCATGTACCATTGCTATTGAGTGAAGATGGAGAGGAGGGCAGCACTTATTCATTCAGTCCAGTTCATGTAATAGCTTTTCTAATTCAAACAGGTCTGATTTTTCACCTGGAGCTGCCAGTCCAAAATGGTCCGATTGCACAGGGACATGTCTAAACAAATGATATCCAGATAACAAAGTCACTCCACTTTACCATAGCCATGTCAGACATGTGACTAGAGGACTGAGAAATGCCTAGTAAAAGTGGTGAAATGCAAAAAATCTGCCTGAATGAACAGAGAAAAATAAGCAACAATGTTGTGGCAAGGTGACACTTCAAGGGCAACTGGCGTGCTGTTGGGCTTGATGTCTACTGTTGGCAGAAGGGATACTGCTATGGCCAAATGCTGCTGCGCAGAATGTATTGCATGAAGCACATGGGTGACCCAAACGACTCAGGCGCACACACCCTCACCTGGCACACAAACAGAAGCCCTCACACACACACCATGCACATGGATGACACACACATGCATGTGCACTCACCGGACAATGCCTCATAATCAGGCAGATCTCCCACGCCTTAGATCTGTTCCTCTGTGATGTAGGTCCCAGCGACTGACTCATGTGGAGTGAGTTCCATGTCTTCTACTGGAGACCCACCTCCAGTCACTAGAGTTGCGGCATGACTTGAGGCCAGCTTATTCTTTGCCCTGCGCTTTAGGTCATTCCAGCGCTTATAGCAATCATTGGCTGTGCGCCTCACGATTCCAAGGGCACTTACGATGTCCGCAACGGTCTGCCAGTGTGCCTGGCGTTGTGCAGGTGTGGTCTTGGATCCTGCAACAATGACCATTTCGTTATCATGTGCTGAAACATACTCGACAAGTGCATTCAGTTCGGCATCCGTGAAGCTAGGCTTCCTCGACGGGCCGGACTGTGTAGCCGTGTCTGGGGCATCAGCCTGTGCCGGACGAGCACTCTTCCTCTTCCGCTTGGAAGGTGGTGGTGATCCTGAGTGTCCTACGCCGCTCTGGACACTAGGGGCATGAGCCCTGGTGGACTCTGTATCAGGAGTGTGGGATTGCACACTCAGCATGGGAGTTGGTGCAGGCATTGGCTCAAGTGTAATGGTGTCAGGGGGAATGTCAGCAGGATGGACTGTCCTGGCTGGGTGTGTGAGAGCTGGGGTGGATGGAGCCGCAGCTGCCCCTGCAGCCTCTCTACCCTGCCTACTTGGGGCAGCAGATGACTTTGCTGCAAGTAACGACCACGTCCCCTACCGGATCCACCACAGCCACCACTTGTGGCTCATCCACCTTTGCCACCCTTACGGATTCCACGCCTCCCAACCATGGCACTGATGTTAATGTGCGTATGGGAGTGGCTGTAAACTATTGTCCTGGGCAATTGGGGGTCAAAGGGGTTGGGTACCAGATGGTAATTGTACCCTAGTGCTCTAGCAAGGCTGAATGTGACCCCTGGGGAAAGATGACGGGTCACGCAACGCACAGGAAGCCCAAAAAAGGGAGATGATGTGCACGCAACCCCTCCTAGACCACGTGTGTGGAAAAAAAAACCTGCACTACGCTGTGGCACCCAGTAACACAAGAATGAACATATGCGTGTCACACGCAGCCTAGAATGACCTCTGAAGGGGTAGGCTACACACGGGGCAAGCACAGATGTTAGATACGTGCGTGACTCACCGTCTGCCAGGAAAAAGAGCGTGAAAAAGAAGCGCGTGTGCGCGTTGGCAACACCCCTGCCAAAAGAAGAATTGTACGCTGTCTGAGGAGACAGGACAACAGTAGAAGGGAATGCTGTTTGAGGGAACAGGCCCAGGAAAACCAGAAAAAGAGAAAAAAGAGAAAAAACTGTCAGAGGTAACAGGGAGTACGAACTTGAAACGCTGTGAAGTAAATTGCGTGTGAAACGACAAGAAGTACAGATTTCACCCACTCGCTCTCCACGAAAAGCACGTACAAGGAAATGGTGTTCTACACGTACCTTTTATGCAGGCCCTGTACGCGCTAGGGCCATTTCCACCAATTACACGCTTTGTCACTTCCGCGTGTAGGGCCATTTCCACCAATTACACGCTTTGTCACTTCCGCGTGTAGGGCCATTTCCACCAATTACACGCTTTGTCACTTCCGCATGTAGGGCCATTTCCACCAATTACACGCTTTGTCACTTCCGCGTGTACGCGCTAAGGCCATTTCCACCAATTACACGCTTTGTCACTTCTGCGAGTAGGGCCATTTCCACCAATTACACGCTTTGTCACTTCCGCATGTAGGAGCATTTCCACCAATTACACGCTTTGTCACTTCCGCGTGTACGCGCTAAGGCAATTTCCACCAATTACACGCTTTGACACTCAGACGTGTCTTTCATTTTTTTAACACGCAACATTTCAAACGTGTGCCATATTCAATGCGCACGTGACTTCATAGACGCGCATACGCTGGTGGCCTTTGGGCCAATGAATGTACAGACGTGTGCTGACGCGCTTACGCGCTAAGGGCCTTTCCACGGATTACATGCAGACGTGCTGGATTTTCACGTGCAAAATCACTCCGTATCAAGCTGGCCACGCGTTCACACACGGAAGACCACGCTCCTGCCCAGAAGGCCGAATTACTGCCCCCCAGAGCCCTGAGCACGCTCCCACCTGCCATCTGCTGCTGCCTGACTGCCTGCTGCCCACGTGCCCTGCCATTTGCTGCCTGCACATCAGCCAGGGGTTCTGTTGCTGTGACCACCCCTGCTGGAACCGAAGACTCCCGACTGCTTTTCCATCGCCCCACAGCCCAGCCCCAGGACCCAGTTGCCCACCCACTCCTGCCTCTGGGGTTGCCATGTCGGGCACTGCAACATCTGGCACCAGTGGCAACCCCCGGCCAAGGAGGCAGAGGGGCACCAGCTTCACTGCCGCCGAAGTTGATGTCCTGGTGGAGCATGTCCTGGGTCAGTATGATGCCCTCTTCGGAAGGTTGCGCGTCGACAAGGAAGGACGGACTCGGATCTGGATGGACATCGTGACTGCCATCAACGCGGAGGAGGTGGCAGTCCGCGACTACGAACGTGTCAGGAAGCGCTGGGAGGACTTCAGGTCCAGGACCCTCTACAAGGCCCGGCGCCTCCTGAAGGCAGCGGATGCTAAGGGGCGCCGGGGCCACTTGTCGGAAGATCAGATGAGGGTCCTGGAACGCATATCCCGAGCGCTCCACGTCCAGGTCCTTGAGAGGCAGACCTGTCTGGAGTCGAGCGGTAAGTGTACATGCATACTGATTGTGAGCTGTGCGTGTGGTGTGCCAGGAGTGTGCAGGTTGAACATGTATTTTTATGCGTGCAAGTAGGGGGGCTGTACAGGGCCGTGAGGGTGACACATGCGAGGGGTCTCATGTGTGACACATGGATGGTGCTTGTGTGTGTGGGCTTGCATGGCACAGGATGTGGAGGAATGATTGTCAGGTGTGACATGGATGTCGATCGGAACACTGCGACAGTTGGCGGAGGTGTACACATGCATGCAAGTTTGGTGGTGTGTGTGCATGTGTAGTGTACTCCCTATGTTGCATGTGATGTGTGGATGACCTTTGGCTGCTCATGCTGTTGTATGTGAATGGATGGTGCTGGCTGTTGCAATATGGCTGTGGTATGGCTCATGTGTGCAAGTTGAAATGACATGTGTGTTGGGGATTGTGATGCCATGTCTGAGGTTTACCAATGCCACTCATGTATGACTGTCATGTGTGTATGAGTCCATTGCACAGTGCCCTGATGCATGTGTTTTCTTTCTCCCTGTCTGCAGCGTCAACTGATGAAGAGGGCGGAGAAGGTGCTGTGGAGCACAGCGGCAGGAGTCGCACCACCAGCCGGAGACGCAAGACCCAGATCCCCACCCAGGTTCTGATCTCGTCGGGGAGTGAGGAGTCCGGTGCCGTGTCCCAGGCCGCAGCTGCCGAGGGGAGGTCCAAGAGGTGGAGGTTGGAGTTCGACTCCTCGGCAGCAGAAGGGGCAGCTGGGACCCCACAGGGCCCAACGGGGGAAGATGGCACAGAGTCATCCAGGTTGGTGGGGGTTTGGAGGAGGAGGAGGCCGTGCAAGTGACAGAGGCGGGGTCTGGAGGTGGGGATCCCACTGGTGCTAGTGGTGCAGTGCAGGATCTGGGACAGGAGGCAGCACAGGCCACCGCGGAGGTGCCTGTGTGCAATCCTGTCCCTGCTCCTGTCACTGCATCATCTTGCACCAGCGGGGATGCCTACCTCCAGACCCGTTCTCAGGGAGGGGATTGGCTTACAACACCTGGCCTTCCTCTCCCTGCGGATGTGGCTATCCTGCACCAGGTTGAGCCTGTCCAGGGTGGGGTGGCGTTGCGTCAACGGGCCATGCGAGCTGACCTGCAGTCTTTTCATGATGAGTCTGCACGTCTTCTCGCATGGCTCGTTGACTGCGTTGACCCACTGGGACAGCTCACCAGGGCTGGATTCCTCCGTTTCCTGGACCTTGTTCCGACCCCCTCCTCCACGGAACCCCGTATGGCCCAGTCGTCCTCCATGCCATCTTCCCACCCATGTGTCACCTGGGTGCCCTGTGGAGCTGCCTCCGACCGTGCGGCCAGGCTGGTGGACAACAGATCCCTGCCACAGTCGGGAGTCGGACGTCCAGCAGGGGTGGCCACATCAACGACTGCACCCCAGCTGGAGGAGGATGTGCAGGCACCATCGGACAGGGCACATGGACAGCAGCAGCTGCAGCAGCAGGAGGCTGTAGGTGGGAGCCACGATAGCTCAGGGCCTTCAACATCGGAGGGGCAGGCATCGGCCGGAGGGCAGGAGGACCCTGGACGGGAAGTGTCTTCCATCTGGCAGCGGTTGGGCCACGCCATAGATGCGGAGCAGCGGCTCACGATGGTCAGGGCGGAGAACTCCATGCGGAGGGCCCTGAGCCGGGCTGAGTGCCTCGAGGCAATCCGCATAGTGTTGGAGGTGAACATGTCGGCGTCCCTGCGGACCCTCGGGGCCATGGAACAGGACCGCCTCCGGGACATAGACGAGGAGTTCGATGATGCCCTGGCCCGGAACACCACTAAGTGAGCCGCTGGACTGTCCCGCCGCCATTGTATGCAGTTATTTAGTGATAGGTTTCCTTTATAGTTTATTTTTATTTGGAGTCGACGGACACTGCTCCACCTTTTGTATATAGTTCCATTTTAGTTTTTTGGTAGGTTTGATTTCTTCTGTTGGGATGATTGGGATGATGGACCCTGAATACTTTGTACATAGTTGGACTTTGGATTTGGACATTTTTTTTACTATGAATATTTTTTCCCATGGAGCAATGGTTTTCTATTTCTTTTTTCCCTTCATTTCCTTTTTATGGAGTTGAACTTTGGAAGAAATTTATTGGGATTATCATTTATTGATTTTAATTTGAAAAGGGACAGCCAGCTTATTTTTTTTTTTTTTTTACTTATGTATTTTGTTTAATTTTGATTGCCATTACTGTTGTTATTAATACATTATCTGGATTTTTTCATTCTTCAATGTGTGGTTTCATCTCATTGTTTTCATGCATGTCATGATATGGGTTTTCAGGTTCACTTGCAACCATTGTGTGTGTGTGAGACACATGTGTTGATTTACATTGTTTCCATTGGAGTAGTATAACGGCGCATGTAATACTTGGTTGTGTCTTTGGGCTGTGGTGGCTGGCCATGAGGCCCATGCTTGAGGATTGTCAGGGCCTGTGGGCAGGGGGACATGAGTGGGGGCCTGGTGGAGGGTGCCCCACACTGCTGGGGGGGTGGGGGTGGTGGGAGACATGGGTGGGGGCCTGGTGGAGGCTGCCCATGGTGGCTGGGGGGTGGGGGTGGGTGGGCGACATGAGTGGGGGCCTGGTGGGGGCTGCCCATGGTGGCTGGGGGTGATAGGGGCCATGAGTGGGGGCCTGGTGGAGGCTGCCCATGGTGGCTGGGGGGTGGGGGTGGTGGGAGACATGGGTGGGGGCCTGGTGGAGGGTGCCCCACACTGCTGGGGGGGGTGGGGGTGGTGGGAGACATGAGTGGGGGCCTGGTGGAGGGTGCCCCACACTGCTGGGAGGGTGGGGGTGATAGGGGCCATGAGTGGGGGCCTGGTGGAGGCTGCCCATGGTGGCTGGGGGGTGGTGGGGTGGGAGACATGGGTGGGGGCCTGGTGGGGACTGCCCATGGTGGCTGGGGGGTGGGGTGGTGGGAGACATGGGTGGGGGCCTGGTGGAGGGTGCCCCACACTGCTGGGGGGGTGGGGGAGGTGGGAGACATGAGTGGGGGCCTGGTGGAGGCTGCCCATGGTGGCTGGGGGGTGGGGGTGGTGGGAGACATGGGTGGGGGCCTGGTGGAGGGTGCCCCACACTGCTGGGGGGGTGGGGGTGGTGGGAGACATGAGTGGGGGCCTGGTGGGGGATGCCCATGGTGGCTGGGGGGTGGTAGGCATGGGTGGGAGCCTGGTGGGGGCTGCCCATGGTGGCTGGGGGGTGGGGGTGATAGGGGACATGAGTGGGGGCCTGGTGGAGGGTGCCCCACACTGCTGGGGGGGTGGGGGTGGTGGGAGACATGAGTGGGGGCCTGGTGGAGGCTGCCCATGGTGGCTGGGGCGTGGGGGTGGGTGGGAGACATGAGTGGGGGCCTGGTAGGGGCTGCCCATGGTGGCTGGGGGGTGGGGGTGATAGGGGCCATGAGTGGGGGCCTGGTGGAGGCTGCCCATGGTGGCTGGGGGGTGGGGGTGGTGGGAGACATGGGTGGGGGCCTGGTGGAGGGTGCCCCACACTGCTGGGGGGGTGGGGGTGGTGGGAGACATGAGTGGGGGCCTTGTGGAGGGTGCCCCACACTTCTGGGGGGGGGGGTGGGGGTGATAGGGGCCCTGAGTGGAGGCCTGGTGGAGGCTGCCCATGGTGGCTGGGGGGTGGGGGTGGTGGGAGACATGATTGGGGGTCTGGTGGAGGGTGCCCCACACTGCTGGGGCGTGGGGGTGATAGGGGCCATGAGTAGGGGCCTGGTGGAGGCTGCCCATCGTGGCTGGAGGGTTGGGGGGTAGACATGGTTGGGGGCCTGGTGGGGGCTGCCCATGGTGGCTGGGGGGTGGGGGTGGTGGGAGACATGGGTGGGGGCCTGGTGGAGGGTGCCCCACACTGCTGGGGGGTGGGGGTGGTGGGAGACATGAGTGGGGGCCTGGTGGAGGCTGCCCATGGTGGCTGGGGAGTGGGGGTGGTGGGAGACATGGGTGGGGGCCTGGTGGGGGCTGCCCATGGTGGCTGGGGGGTGGGGGTGATAGGGGACATGAGTGGGGGCCTGGTGGAGGCTGCCCATGGTGGCTGGGGGGTGGGGGTGGTGGGAGACATGGGTGGGGGCCTGGTGGAGGGTGCCCCACACTGCTGGGGGGGTGGGGGTGGTGGGAGACATGAGTGGGGGCCTTGTGGAGGGTGCCCCACACTTCTGGGGGGGGGGTGGGGGTGATAGGGGCCCTGAGTGGAGGCCTGGTGGAGGCTGCCCATGGTGGCTGGGGGGTGGGGGTGGTGGGAGACATGATTGGGGGTCTGGTGGAGGGTGCCCCACACTGCTGGGGCGTGGGGGTGATAGGGGCCATGAGTAGGGGCCTGGTGGAGGCTGCCCATCGTGGCTGGAGGGTTGGGGGGTAGACATGGTTGGGGGCCTGGTGGGGGCTGCCCATGGTGGCTGGGGGGTGGGGGTGGTGGGAGACATGGGTGGGGGCCTGGTGGAGGGTGCCCCACACTGCTGGGGGGGTGGGGGTGGTGGGAGACATGAGTGGGGGCCTGGTGGAGGCTGCCCATGGTGGCTGGGGAGTAGGGGTGGTGTGAGACATGGGTGGGGGCCTGGTGGGGGCTGCCCATGGTGGCTGGGGGTTGGGGGTGATAGGGGCCATGAGTTGGGGCCTGGTGGAGGCTGCCCATGGTGGCTGGGGGGTGGGGGTGGTGGGAGACATGGGTGGGGGCCTGGTGGAGGGTGCCCCACACTGCTGGGGGGGTGGGGGGGGGTGGGAGACATGAGTGGGGGCCTGGTGGAGGGTGCCCCACACTGCTGGGAGGGGGGGTGTTGGGAGACATGGGTGGGGGCCTGGTGGGGGATGCCCATGGTGGCTGGGGGTGGTGTGGTGGGAGACATGGGTGGGGGACTGGTGGAGGGTGTGCCACACTGCTGGGGGGGTGGGGGTGGTGGGAGACATGAGTGGGGGCCTGGTGGAGGGTGCCCCACACTGCTGGGGGGGTGGGGGTGATAGGGGCCATGAGTGGGGGCCTGGTGGAGGCTGCCCATGGTGGCTGGGGGGTGGGGTGGTGGGAGACATGGGTGGGGGCCTGGTGGAGGGTGCCCCACACTGCTGGGGGGGTGGGGGAGGTGGGAGACATGAGTGGGGGCCTGGTGGAGGCTGCCCATGGTGGCTGGGGGGTGGGGGTGGTGGGAGACATGGGTGGGGGCCTGGTGGAGGGTGCCCCACACTGCTGGGGGGGTGGGGGTGGTGGGAGACATGAGTGGGGGCCTGGTGGGGGATGCCCATGGTGGCTGGGGGGTGGTAGGCATGGGTGGGAGCCTGGTGGGGGCTGCCCATGGTGGCTGGGGGGTGGGGGTGATAGGGGACATGAGTGGGGGCCTGGTGGAGGGTGCCCCACACTGCTGGGGGGGTGGGGGTGGTGGGAGACATGAGTGGGGGCCTGGTGGAGGCTGCCCATGGTGGCTGGGGCGTGGGGGTGGGTGGGAGACATGAGTGGGGGCCTGGTAGGGGCTGCCCATGGTGGCTGGGGGGTGGGGGTGATAGGGGCCATGAGTGGGGGCCTGGTGGAGGCTGCCCATGGTGGCTGGGGGGTGGGGGTGGTGGGAGACATGGGTGGGGGCCTGGTGGAGGGTGCCCCACACTGCTGGGGGGGTGGGGGTGGTGGGAGACATGAGTGGGGGCCTTGTGGAGGGTGCCCCACACTTCTGGGGGGGGGGGTGGGGGTGATAGGGGCCCTGAGTGGAGGCCTGGTGGAGGCTGCCCATGGTGGCTGGGGGGTGGGGGTGGTGGGAGACATGATTGGGGGTCTGGTGGAGGGTGCCCCACACTGCTGGGGCGTGGGGGTGATAGGGGCCATGAGTAGGGGCCTGGTGGAGGCTGCCCATCGTGGCTGGAGGGTTGGGGGGTAGACATGGTTGGGGGCCTGGTGGGGGCTGCCCATGGTGGCTGGGGGGTGGGGGTGGTGGGAGACATGGGTGGGGGCCTGGTGGAGGGTGCCCCACACTGCTGGGGGGTGGGGGTGGTGGGAGACATGAGTGGGGGCCTGGTGGAGGCTGCCCATGGTGGCTGGGGAGTGGGGGTGGTGGGAGACATGGGTGGGGGCCTGGTGGGGGCTGCCCATGGTGGCTGGGGGGTGGGGGTGATAGGGGACATGAGTGGGGGCCTGGTGGAGGCTGCCCATGGTGGCTGGGGGGTGGGGGTGGTGGGAGACATGGGTGGGGGCCTGGTGGAGGGTGCCCCACACTGCTGGGGGGGTGGGGGTGGTGGGAGACATGAGTGGGGGCCTTGTGGAGGGTGCCCCACACTTCTGGGGGGGGGGTGGGGGTGATAGGGGCCCTGAGTGGAGGCCTGGTGGAGGCTGCCCATGGTGGCTGGGGGGTGGGGGTGGTGGGAGACATGATTGGGGGTCTGGTGGAGGGTGCCCCACACTGCTGGGGCGTGGGGGTGATAGGGGCCATGAGTAGGGGCCTGGTGGAGGCTGCCCATCGTGGCTGGAGGGTTGGGGGGTAGACATGGTTGGGGGCCTGGTGGGGGCTGCCCATGGTGGCTGGGGGGTGGGGGTGGTGGGAGACATGGGTGGGGGCCTGGTGGAGGGTGCCCCACACTGCTGGGGGGGTGGGGGTGGTGGGAGACATGAGTGGGGGCCTGGTGGAGGCTGCCCATGGTGGCTGGGGAGTAGGGGTGGTGTGAGACATGGGTGGGGGCCTGGTGGGGGCTGCCCATGGTGGCTGGGGGTTGGGGGTGATAGGGGCCATGAGTTGGGGCCTGGTGGAGGCTGCCCATGGTGGCTGGGGGGTGGGGGTGGTGGGAGACATGGGTGGGGGCCTGGTGGAGGGTGCCCCACACTGCTGGGGGGGTGGGGGGGGGTGGGAGACATGAGTGGGGGCCTGGTGGAGGGTGCCCCACACTGCTGGGAGGGGGGGTGTTGGGAGACATGGGTGGGGGCCTGGTGGGGGATGCCCATGGTGGCTGGGGGTGGTGTGGTGGGAGACATGGGTGGGGGACTGGTGGAGGGTGTGCCACACTGCTGGGGGGGTGGGGGTGGTGGGAGACATGAGTGGGGGCCTGGTGGAGGGTGCCCCACACTGCTGGGGGGGTGGGGGTGATAGGGGCCATGAGTGGGGGCCTGGTGGAGGCTGCCCATGGTGGCTGGGGGGTGGGGGGGTGGTAGACATGGGTGGGGGCCTGGTGGGGACTGCCCATGGTGGCTGGGGGGTGGGGGTGGTGGGAGACATGGGTGGGGGCCTGGTGGAGGGTGCCCCACACTGCTGGGGGGTGGGGGAGGTGGGAGACATGAGTGGGGGCCTGTCGGAGGCTGCCCATGGTGGCTGGGGGGTGGGGTGGTGGGAGACATGGGTGGGGGCCTGGTGGAGGGTGCCCCACACTGCTGGGGGGGTGGGGGTGGTGGGAGACATGAGTGGGGGCCTGGTGGGGGATGCCCATGGTGGCTGGGGGGTGGTAGACATGGGTGGGAGCCTGGTGGGGGCTGCCCATGGTGGCTGGGGGGTGGGGGGGTGGTAGACATGGGTGGGGGCCTGGTGGGGACTGCCCATGCTGGCTGGGGGGTGGGGGTGGTGGGAGACATGGGTGGGGGCCTGGTGGAGGGTGCCCCACACTGCTGGGGGGTGGGGGAGGTGGGAGACATGAGTGGGGGCCTGTCGGAGGCTGCCCATGGTGGCTGGGGGGTGGGGTGGTGGGAGACATGGGTGGGGGCCTGGTGGAGGGTGCCCCACACTGCTGGGGGGGTGGGGGTGGTGGGAGACATGAGTGGGGGCCTGGTGGGGGATGCCCATGGTGGCTGGGGGGTGGTAGACATGGGTGGGAGCCTGGTGGGGGCTGCCCATGGTGGCTGGGGGTTGGGGGTGATAGGGGACATGAGTGGGGGCCTGGTGGAGGGTGCCCCACACTGCTGGGGGGGTGGGGGTGGTGGGAGACATGAGTGGGGGCCTGGTGGAGGCTGCCCATGGTGGCTGGGGCGTGGGGGTGGGTGGGAGACATGAGTGGGGGCCTGGTGGGGGCTGCCCATGGTGGCTGGGGGGTGGTAGACATGGGTGGGAGCCTGGTGGGGGCTGCCCATGGTGGCTGGGGGTTGGGGGTGATAGGGGACATGAGTGGGGGCCTGGTGGAGGGTGCCCCACACTGCTGGGGGGGTGGGGGTGGTGGGAGACATGAGTGGGGGCCTGGTGGAGGCTGCCCATGGTGGCTGGGGCGTGGGGGTGGGTGGGAGACATGAGTGGGGGCCTGGTGGGGGCTGCCCATGGTGGCTGGGGGGTGGGGGTGATAGGGGCCATGAGTGGGGGCCTGGTGGAGGCTGCCCATGGTGGCTGGGGGGTGGGGGTGGTGGGAGACATGGGTGGGGGCCTGGTGGAGGGTGCCCCACACTGCTGGGGGGGTGGGGGTGGTGGGAGACATGAGTGGGGGCCTTGTGGAGGGTGCCCCACACTTCTGGGGGGGGTGGGGGTGATAGGGGCCCTGAGTGGGGGCCTGGTGGAGGCTGCCCATGGTGGCTGGGGGGTGGGGGTGGTGGGAGACATGAGTGGGAGCCTGCTGGAGGGTGCCCCACACTGCTGTGGGGGTGGGGGTGATAGGGGCCATGAGTGGGGGCCTGGTGGAGGCTGCCCATGGTGGCTGGGGGGTTGGGGGGTAGACATGGTTGGGGGCCTGGTGGGGGCTGCCCATGGTGGCTGGGGGGTGGGGGTGGGGGGAGACATGGGTGGGGGCCTGGTGGAGGGTGCCCCACACTGCTGGGGGGTGGGGGTGGTGGGAGACATGAGTGGGGGCCTGGTGGAGGCTGCCCATGGTGGCTGGGGAGTGGGGGTGGTGGGAGACATGGGTGGGGGCCTGGTGGGGGCTGCCCATGGTGGCTGGGGGGTGGGGGTGATAGGGGACATGAGTGGGGGCCTTGTGGAGGGTGCCCCACACTGCTGGGGGGATGGGGGTGGTGGGAGACATGAGTGGGGGCCTGGTGGAGGCTGCCCATGGTGGCTGGGGGGTTGGGGTGGGTGGGAGACATGAGTGGGGGCCTGGTGGGGGCTGCCCATGGTGGCTGGGGGGTGGGGGTGATAGGGGCCATGAGTGGGGGCCTGGTGGAGGCTGCCCATGGTAGCTGGGGGGTGGGGGTGGGTGGGAGACATGAGTGGGGGCCTGGTGGGGGATGCCCATGGTGGCTGGGGGTGGGGGTGGTGGGAGACATGGGTGGGGGCCTGGTGGAGGGTGCCCCACACTGCTGGGGGGATGGGGGTGGTGGGAGACATGAGTGGGGGCCTGGTGGAGGCTGCCCATGGTGGCTGGGGGGTGGGGGTGGGTAGGAGACATGAGTGGGGGCCTGGTGGGGGATGCCCATGGTGGCTGGGGGGTGGGTGTGGTGGGAGACATGGGTGGGGGCCTGGTGGAGGGTGCCCCACACTGCTGGGGGGGTGGGGGTGGTGGGAGACATGAGTGGGGGCCTGGTGGAGGGTGCCCATGGTGGCTGGGGAGTGGGGGTGGTGGGAGACATGGGTGGGGGCCTGGTGGGGGCTGCCCATGGTGGCTGGGGGTTTGGGGTGATAGGGGCCATGAGTGGGGGCCTAGTGGAGGCTGCCCATGGTGGCTGGGGGGTGGGGGTGGTGGGAGACATGGGTGGGGGCCTGGTGGAGGGTGCCCCACACTGCTGGTGGGGTGGGGGTGGTGGGAGACATGAGTGGGGGCCTGGTGGAGGGTGCCCCACACTGCTGGGAGGGTGGGGGTGGTGGGAGACATGGGTGGGGGCCTGGTGGGGGATGCCCATGGTGGCTGGGGGGTGGGGGTGGTGGGAGACATGGGTGGGGGACTGGTGGAGGGTGCGCCACACTGCTGGGGGGGTGGGGGTGGTGGGAGACATGAGTGGGGGCCTGGTGGAGGGTGCCCCACACTGCTGGGGGGTGGGGGTGATAGGGGCCATGAGTGGGGGCCTGGTGGAGGCTGCCCATGGTGGCTGGGGGGTGGGGGGTGGTAGACATGGGTGGGGGCCTGGTGGGGACTGCCCATGGTGGCTGGGGGGTGGGGGTGGTGGGAGACATGGGTGGGGGCCTGGTGGAGGGTGCCCCACACTGCTGGGGGGTGGGGGAGGTGGGAGACATGAGTGGGGGCCTGGTGGAGGCTGCCCATGGTGGCTGGGGGGTGGGGGTGGTGGGAGACATGGGTGGGGGCCTGGTGGAGGGTGCCCCACACTGCTGGGGGGGTGGGGGTGGCGGGAGACATGAGTGGGGGCCTGGTGGGGGATGCCCATGGTGGCTGGGGGGTGGTAGACATGGGTGGGAGCCTGGTGGGGGCTGCCCATGGTGGCTGGGGGGTGGGGGTGATAGGGGACATGAGTGGGGGCCTGGTGGAGGGTGCCCCACACTGCTGGGGGGGTGGGGGTGGTGGGAGACATGAGTGGGGGCCTGGTGGAGGCTGCCCATGGTGGCTGGGGCGTGGGGGTGGGTGGGAGACATGAGTGGGGGCCTGGTGGGGGCTGCCCATGGTGGCTGGGGGGTGGGGGTGATAGGGGCCATGAGTGGGGGCCTGGTGGAGGCTGCCCATGGTGGCTGGGGGGTGGGGGTGGTGGGAGACATGGGTGGAGGCCTGGTGGAGGGTGCCCCACACTGCTGGGGGGGTGGGGGTGGTGGGAGACATGAGTGGGGGCCTTGTGGAGGGTGCCCCACACTTCTGGGGGGGGGGGTGAAAGGGGCCCTGAGTGGGGGCCTGGTGGAGGCTGCCCATGGTGGCTGGGGGGTGGGGGTGGTGGGAGACATGAGTGGGGGCCTGGTGGAGGGTGCCCCACACTGCTGGGGGGTGGGGGTGATAGGGGCCATGAGTGGGGGCCTGGTGGAGGCTGCCCATGGTGGCTGGGGGGTTGGGGGGTAGACATGGTTGGGGGCCTGGTGGGGGCTGCCCATGGTGGCTGGGGGGTGGGGGTGGTGGGAGACATGGGTGGGGGCCTGGTGGAGGGTGCCCCACACTGCTGGGGGGGTGGGGGTGGTGGGAGACATGAGTGGGGGCCTGGTGGAGGCTGCCCATGGTGGCTGGGGAGTGGGGGTGGTGGGAGACATGGGTGGGGGCCTGGTGGGGGCTGCCCATGGTGGCTGGGGGGTGGGGGTGATAGGGGACATGAGTGGGGGCCTTGTGGAGGGTGCCCCACACTGCTGGGGGGATGGGGGTGGTGGGAGACATGAGTGGGGGCCTGGTGGAGGCTGCCCATGGTGGCTGGGGGGTTGGGGTGGGTGGGAGACATGAGTGGGGGCCTGGTGGGGGCTTCCCATGGTGGCTGGGGGGTGGGGGTGATAGGGGCCATGAGTGGGGGCCTGGTGGAGGCTGCCCATGGTAGCTGGGGGGTGGGGGTGGGTGGGAGACATGAGTGGGGGCCTGGTGGGGGATGCCCATGGTGGCTGGGGGTGGGGGTGGTGGGAGACATGGGTGGGGGCCTGGTGGAGGGTGCCCCACACTGCTGGGGGATGGGGGTGGTGGGAGACATGAGTGGGGGCCTGGTGGAGGGTGCCCCACACTGCTGGGGGGTGGGGGTGATAGGGGCCATGAGTGGGGGCCTGGTGGAGGCTGCCCATGGTGGCTGGGGTGTAGGGGGGTAGACATGGGTGGGGGCCTGGTGGGGGCTGCCCATGGTGGCTGGTGGGTGGGGGTTGTGGGAGACATGGGTGGGGGCCTAGTGGATGGTGCCCCACACTGCTGGGGGGTGGGGATGGTGGGAGACATGAGTGGGGGCCTGGTGGGGGCTGCCCATGGTGGCTGGGGGGTGGGGGTGATAGGGGCCATGAGTGGGGGCCTGGTGGAGGCTGCCCATGGTAGCTGGGGGTGGGGGTGGTGGGAGACATGAGTGGGGGCCTGGTGGAGGCTGCCCATGGTGGCTGGGGGGTGGGGGTGGGTAGGAGACATGAGTGGGGGCCTGGTGGGGGATGCCCATGGTGGCTGGGGGGTGGGTGTGGTGGGAGACATGGGTGGGGGCCTGGTGGAGGGTGCCCCACACTGCTGGGGGGGTGGGGGTGGTGGGAGACATGAGTGGGGGCCTGGTGGAGGGTGCCCCACACTGCTGGGGGGTGGGGGTGATAGGGGCCATGAGTGGGGGCCTGGTGGAGGCTGCCCATGGTGGCTGGGGTGTGGGGGGGTAGACATGGGTGGGGGCCTGGTGGGGGCTGCCCATGGTGGCTGGTGGGTGGGGGTTGTGGGAGACATGGGTGGGGGCCTAGTGGATGGTGCCCCACACTGCTGGGGGGTGGGGATGGTGGGAGACATGAGTGGGGGCCTGGTGGAGGCTGCCCATGGTGGCTGGGGGGTGGGGGTGGTGGGAGACATGGGTGGGGGCTTGGTGGAGGGTGCCCCACACTGCTGGGGGGTTGGGGTGGTGGGAGACATGAGTGGGGGCCTGGTGGGGGCTGCCCATGGTGGCTGGGGGGTGGTAGACATGGGTGGGAGCCTGGTGGGGGCTGTCCATGGTGGCTGGGGGGTGGGGGTGATAGGGGACATGAGTGGGGGCCTGGTGGAGGGTGTCCCACACTGCTGGAGGGGTGGGGGTGGTGGGAGACATGAGTGGGGGCCTGGTGGAGGCTGCCCATGGTGGCTGGCGGGTGGGGGTGGGTGGGAGACATGAGTGGGGGCCTGGTGGGGGCTGCCCATGGTGGCTGGGGGGTGGGGGTGATAGGGGCCATGAGTGAGTGCCTGGTGGAGGCTGCCCATGGTGGCTGGGGGTGGGGGTGGGTGGAAGACATGAGTGGGGGCCTGGTGGGGGATGCCCATGGTGGGTGGGGGGTGGTGGTGGTGGGAGACATGGGTGGGGGCCTGGTGGAGGGTGCCCTACACTGCTGGGGGGGTGGGGGTGGTGGGAGACATGAGTGGGGGCCTGGTGGGGGCTGCCCATGGTGGCTGGGGGGTGGGGGTGATAGGGGCCATGAGTGGGGGCCTGGTGGAGGCTGCCCATGGTAGCTGGGGGGTGGGGGTGGGTGGGAGACATGAGTGGGGGCCTGGTGGGGGATGCCCATGGTGGCTGGGGGTGGGGGTGGTGGGAGACATGGGTGGGGGCCTGGTGGAGGGTGCCCCACACTGCTGGGGGATGGGGGTGGTGGGAGACATGAGTGGGGGCCTGGTGGAGGCTGCCCATGGTGGCTGGGGGGTGAGGGTGGGTAGGAGACATGAGTGGGGGCCTGGTGGGGGATGCCCATGGTGGCTGGGGGGTGGGTGTGGTGGGAGACATGGGTGGGGGCCTGGTGGAGGGTGCCCCACACTGCTGGGGGGGTGGGGGGGTGGGAGACATGAGTGGGGGCCTGGTGGAGGGTGCCCCACACTGCTGGGGGGTGGGGGTGATAGGGGCCATGAGTGGGGGCCTGGTGGAGGCTGCCCATGGTGGCTGGGGTGTGGGGGGGTAGACATGGGTGGGGGCCTGGTGGGGGCTGCCCATGGTGGCTGGTGGGTGGGGGTTGTGGGAGACATGGGTGGGGGCCTAGTGGATGGTGCCCCACACTGCTGGGGGGTGGGGATGGTGGGAGACATGAGTGGGGGCCTGGTGGAGGCTGCCCATGGTGGCTGGGGGGTGGGGGTGGTGGGAGACATGGGTGGGGGCCTGGTGGAGGGTGCCCCACACTGCTGGGGGGTTGGGGTGGTGGGAGACATGAGTGGGGGCCTGGTGGGGGCTGCCCATGGTGGCTGGGGGGTGGTAGACATGGGTGGGAGCCTGGTGGGGGCTGTCCATGGTGGCTGGGGGGTGGGGGTGATAGGGGACATGAGTGGGGGCCTGGTGGAGGGTGTCCCACACTGCTGGAGGGGTGGGGGTGGTGCGAGACATGAGTGGGGGCCTGGTGGAGGCTGCCCATGGTGGCTGGCGGGTGGGGGTGGGTGGGGGACATGAGTGGGGGCCTGGTGGGGGCTGCCCATGGTGGCTGGGGGGTGGGGGTGATAGGGGCCATGAGTGAGTGCCTGCTGGAGGCTGCCCATGGTGGCTGGGGGTGGGGGTGGGTGGAAGACATGAGTGGGGGCCTGGTGGGGGATGCCCATGGTGGGTGGGGGGTGGTGGTGGTGGGAGACATGGGTGGGGGCCTGGTGGAGGGTGCCCCACACTGCTGGGGGGTGGGGGTGGTGGGAGACATGAGTGGGGGCCTGGTGGAGGGTGCCCCACACTGCTGGGGGGGTGGGGTGATAGGGGCCATGAGTGGGGGCCTGGTGGAGGCTGCCCATGGTAGCTGGGGGGTGGGGGTGGGTGGGAGACATGAGTGGGGGCCTGGTGGGGGATGCCCATGGTGGCTGGGGGTGGGGGTGGTGGGAGACATGGGTGGGGGCCTGGTGGAGGGTGCCCCACACTGCTGGGGGGATGGGGGTGGTGGGAGACATGAGTGGGGGCCTGGTGGAGGCTGCCCATGGTGGCTGGGGGGTGGGGGTGGGTAGGAGACATGAGTGGGGGCCTGGTGGGGGATGCCCATGGTGGCTGGGGGGTGGGTGTGGTGGGAGACATGGGTGGGGGCCTGGTGGAGGGTGCCCCACACTGCTGGGGGGGTGGGGGTGGTGGGAGACATGAGTGGGGGCCTGGTGGAGGGTGCCCCACACTGCTGGGGTGGTGGGGGTGATAGGGGCCATGAGTGGGGGCCTGGTGGAGGCTGCCCATGGTGGCTGGGGTGTGGGGGGGTAGACATGGGTGGGGGCCTGGTGGGGGCTGCCCATGGTGGCTGGTGGGTGGGGGTTGTGGGAGACATGGGTGGGGGCCTAGTGGATGGTGCCCCACACTGCTGGGGGGGTGGGGATGGTGGGAGACATGAGTGGGGGCCTGGTGGAGGCTGCCCATGGTGGCTGGGGGGTGGGGGTGGTGGGAGACATGGGTGGGGGCCTGGTGGAGGGTGCCCCACACTGCTGGGGGGTTGTGGTGGTGGGAGACATGAGTGGGGGCCTGGTGGGGGCTGCCCATGGTGGCTGGGGGGTGGTAGACATGGGTGGGAGCCTGGTGGGGGCTGTCCATGGTGGCTGGGGGGTGGGGGTGATAGGGGACATGAGTGGGGGCCTGGTGGAGGGTGCCCCACACTGCTGGAGGGGTGGGGGTGGTGGGAGACATGAGTGGGGGCCTGGTGGAGGCTGCCCATGGTGGCTGGCGGGTGGGGGTGGGTGGGAGACATGAGTGGGGGCCTGGTGGGGGCTGCCCATGGTGGCTGGGGGGTGGGGGTGATAGGGGCCATGAGTGAGTGCCTGGTGGAGGCTGCCCATGGTGGCTGGGGGTGGGGGTGGGTGGAAGACATGAGTGGGGGCCTGGTGGGGGATGCCCATGGTGGGTGGGGGGTGGTGGTGGTGGGAGACATGGGTGGGGGCCTGGTGGAGGGTGCCCCACACTGCTGGGGGGGTGGGGGTGGTGGGAGACATGAGTGGGGGCCTGGTGGAGGGTGCCCCACACTGCTGGGGGGGTGGGGTGATAGGGGCCATGAGTGGGGGCCAGGTGGAGGCTGCCCATGGTGGCTAGGGGTGGGGGGGTGGTAGACAGGGGTGGGGGCCTGGTGGGGGCTGCCCATGGTGGCTGGGGGGTGGGGGTGGTGGGAGACATGGATGGGGGCCTGGCAGAGGGTGCCCCACACTGCTGGGGGGTGGGGGTGGTGGGAGACATGAGTGGGGGCCTGGTGGGGGCTGCCCATGGTGGCTGGGGGGTGGTAGACATGGGCGGGAGCCTGGTGGGGGCTGCCCATGGTGGCTGGGGGGTGGGGGTGGTGGGAGACATGGGTGGGGGGCTGGTGGAGGGTGCCCCACACTGCTGGGGGGCAGGGGGTGGTGGGAGACATGAGTGGGGGCCTGGTGGAGGGTGCCCCACACTGCTGGGGGGGTGGGGGTGATACGGGCCATGAGTGGGGGCCTGGTGGAGGCTGCCCATGGTGGCTGGGGGTGGGGGGGTGGTAGACATGGGTGGGGGCCTGGCGGGGGCTGCCCATGGTGGCTGGGGGGTGGGGGTGGTGGGGGACATGGGTGGGGGCCTGGTGGAGGGTGCCCCACACTGCTGGGGGGTTGGGGGTCGTGGGAGACATGAGTGGGGGCCTGGTGGAGGCTGCCCATGGTGGCTGGGGGGTGGGGGTGATAGGAGACATGAGTGGGGGCCTGGTGGAGGGTGCCCCACACTGCTGGGTGGGGTGGGGGGGTGGGAGACATGAGTGGGGGCCTGGTGGAGGCTGCCCATGGTGGCTGGGGGGTGGGGGTGGGTGGGAGACATGAGTGGGGGCCTGGTGGGGGCTGCCCATGGTGGCTGGGGGGTGGGGGTGATAGGGGCCATGAGTGGGGGCCTGGTGGAGGCTGCCCATGGTGGCTGGGGGGTGGGGGTGGGTGGGACGACATGAGTGGGGGCCTGGTGGGGGATGCCCATGGTGGCTGGGGGGTGAGGGTGGTGGGAGACATGGGTTGGGGCCTGGTGGAGGGTGCCCCACACTGCTGGGGGGTGGGGGTGATAGGGGCCATGAGTGGGGGCCTGGTGGAGGCTGCCCATGGTGGCTGGGGTGTGGGGGGGTAGACATGGGTGGGGGCCTGGTGGGGGCTGCCCATGGTGGCTGGTGGGTGGGGGTTGTGGGAGACATGGGTGGGGGCCTAGTGGATGGTGCCCCACACTGCTGGGGGGTGGGGATGGTGGGAGACATGAGTGGGGGCCTGGTGGAGGCTGCCCATGGTGGCTGGGGGGTGGGGGTGGTGGGAGACATGGGTGGGGGCCTGGTGGAGGGTGCCCCACACTGCTGGGGGGTTGGGGTGGTGGGAGACATGAGTGGGGGCCTGGTGGGGGCTGCCCATGGTGGCTGGGGGGTGGTAGACATGGGTGGGAGCCTGGTGTGGGCTGTCCATGGTGGCTGGGGGGTGGGGGTGATAGGGCACATGAGTGGGGGCCTGGTGGAGGGTGTCCCACACTGCTGGAGGGGTGGGGGTGGTGGGAGACATGAGTGGGGGCCTGGTGGAGGCTGCCCATGGTGGCTGGCGGGTGGGGGTGGGTGGGAGACATGAGTGGGGGCCTGGTGGGGGCTGCCCATGGTGGCTGGGGGGTGGGGGTGATAGGGGCCATGAGTGAGTGCCTGGTGGAGGCTGCCCATGGTGGCTGGGGGTGGGGGTGGGTGGAAGACATGAGTGGGGGCCTGGTGGGGGATGCCCATGGTGGGTGGGGGGTGGTGGTGGTGGGAGACATGGGTGGGGGCCTTGTGGAGGGTGCCCCACACTGCTGGGGGGGTGGGGGTGGTGGGAGACATGAGTGGGGGCCTGGTGGAGGGTGCCCCACACTGCTGGGGGGGTGGGGTGATAGGGGCCATGAGTGGGGGCCTGGTGGAGGCTGCCCATGGTAGCTGGGGGGTGGGGGTGGGTGGGAGACATGAGTGGGGGCCTGGTGGGGGATGCCCATGGTGGCTGGGGGTGGGGGTGGTGGGAGACATGGGTGGGGGCCTGGTGGAGGGTGCCCCACACTGCTGGGGGGATGGGGGTGGTGGGAGACATGAGTGGGGGCCTGGTGGAGGCTGCCCATGGTGGCTGGGGGGTGGGGGTGGGTAGGAGACATGAGTGGGGGCCTGGTGGGGGATGCCCATGGTGGCTGGGGGGTGGGTGTGGTGGGAGACATGGGTGGGGGCCTGGTGGAGGGTGCCCCACACTGCTGGGGGGCTGGGGGTGGTGGGAGACATGAGTGGGGGCCTGGTGGAGGGTGCCCCACACTGCTGGGGTGGTGGGGGTGATAGGGGCCATGAGTGGGGGCCTGGTGGAGGCTGCCCATGGTGGCTGGGGTGTGGGGGGGTAGACATGGGTGGGGGCCTGGTGGGGGCTGCCCATGGTGGCTGGTGGGTGGGGGTTGTGGGAGACATGGGTGGGGGCCTAGTGGATGGTGCCCCACACTGCTGGGGGGGTGGGGATGGTGGGAGACATGAGTGGGGGCCTGGTGGAGGCTGCCCATGGTGGCTGGGGGGTGGGGGTGGTGGGAGACATGGGTGGGGGCCTGGTGGAGGGTGCCCCACACTGCTGGGGGGTTGTGGTGGTGGGAGACATGAGTGGGGGCCTGGTGGGGGCTGCTCATGGTGGCTGGGGGGTGGTAGACATGGGTGGGAGCCTGGTGGGGGCTGTCCATGGTGGCTGGGGGGTGGGGGTGATAGGGGACATGAGTGGGGGCCTGGTGGAGGGTGCCCCACACTGCTGGAGGGGTGGGGGTGGTGGGAGACATGAGTGGGGGCCTGGTGGAGGCTGCCCATGGTGGCTGGCGGGTGGGGGTGGGTGGGAGACATGAGTGGGGGCCTGGTGGGGGCTGCCCATGGTGGCTGGGGGGTGGGGGTGATAGGGGCCATGAGTGAGTGCCTGGTGGAGGCTGCCCATGGTGGCTGGGGGTGGGGGTGGGTGGAAGACATGAGTGGGGGCCTGGTGGGGGATGCCCATGGTGGGTGGGGGGTGGTGGTGGTGGGAGACATGGGTGGGGGCCTGGTGGAGGGTGCCCCACACTGCTGGGGGGGTGGGGGTGGTGGGAGACATGAGTGGGGGCCTGGTGGAGGGTGCCCCACACTGCTGGGGGGGTGGGGTGATAGGGGCCATGAGTGGGGGCCAGGTGGAGGCTGCCCATGGTGGCTAGGGGTGGGGGGGTGGTAGACAGGGGTGGGGGTCTGGTGGGGGCTGCCCATGGTGGCTGGGGGGTGGGGGTGGTGGGAGACATGGATGGGGGCCTGGTGGAGGGTGCCCCACACTGTTGGGGGGTGGGGGTGGTGGGAGACATGAGTGGGGGCCTGGTGGGGGCTGCCCATGGTGGCTGGGGGGTGGTAGACATGGGCGGGAGTCTGGTGGGGGCTGCCCATGGTGGCTGGGGGGTGGGGGTGGTGGGAGACATGGGTGGGGGGCTGGTGGAGGGTGCCCCACACTGCTGGGGGGCAGGGGGTGGTGGGAGACATGAGTGGGGGCCTGGTGGAGGGTGCCCCACACTGCTGGGGGGGTGGGGGTGATACGGGCCATGAGTGGGGGCCTGGTGGAGGCTGCCCATGGTGGCTGGGGGTGGGGGGGTGGTAGACATGGGTGGGGGCCTGGCGGGGGCTGCCCATGGTGGCTGGGGGGTGGGGGTGGTGGGGGACATGGGTGGGGGCCTGGTGGAGGGTGCCCCACACTGCTGGGGGGTTGGGGGTCGTGGGAGACATGAGTGGGGGCCTGGTGGAGGCTGCCCATGGTGGCTGGGGGGTGGGGGTGATAGGAGACATGAGTGGGGGCCTGGTGGAGGGTGCCCCACACTGCTGGGTGGGGTGGGGGGGTGGGAGACATGAGTGGGGGCCTGGTGGAGGCTGCCCATGGTGGCTGGGGGGTGGGGGTGGGTGGGAGACATGAGTGGGGGCCTGGTGGGGGCTGCCCATGGTGGCTGGGGGGTGGGGGTGATAGGGGCCATGAGTGGGGGCCTGGTGGAGGCTGCCCATGGTGGCTGGGGGGTGGGGGTGGGTGGGACGACATGAGTGGGGGCCTGGTGGGGGATGCCCATGGTGGCTGGGGGGTGAGGGTGGTGGGAGACATGGGTTGGGGCCTGGTGGAGAGTGCCCCACACTGCTGGGGGGGTGGGGGTGGTGGGAGACATGAGTGGGGGCCTGGTGGAGGGTGCCCCACACTGCTGGGGGGGTGGGGGTGATAGGGGCCATGAGTGGGGCCTGGAGGAGGCTGCCCATGGTGGCTGGGGGTGGGGGGGTGGTAGACATGGGTGGGGGCCTGGTGGGGGCTGCCCATGGTGGCTGGGGGGTGGGGGTGGTGGGAGACATGGGCGGGGGCCTGGTGGAGGGTGCCCCACCCTGCTGGGGGGGTGGGGGTGGTGGGAGACATGAGTGGGGGCATGGTGGAGGCTGCCCATGGTGGCTGGGTGGTGGGGGTGGTGGGAGACATGGGTGGGGGCCTGGTGGAGGGTGCCCCACACTGCTGGGGGGTGGGGGTGGAGGGAGACATGAGTGGGGGCCTGGTGGGGGCTGCCCATGGTGGCTGGGGGGGTGGTAGACATGGGTGGGAGCCTGGTGGGGGCTGCCCATGGTGGCTGGGGGGTGGGGGTGATAGGGGACATGAGTGGGGGCCTGGTGGAGGCTGCCCATGGTGGCTGGGGGTGGGGGTGATAGGGGCCATGAGTGGAGGCCTGGTGGAGGCTGCCCATGGTGGCTGGGGGTGGGGGTGGGTGGGAGACATGAGTGGGGGCCTGGTGGGGGATGCCCATGGTGGCTGGGGGGTGGGGGTGGTGGGAGACATGGGTGGGGGCCTGGTGGAGGGTGCCCCACACTGCTGGGGGGGTGGGGGTGGTGGGAGACATGAGTGGGGGCCTGGTGGAGGGTGCCCCACACTGCTGGGGGGATGGGGGTGATAGGGGCCATGAGTGGGGGCCTGGTGGAGGCTGCCCATGGTGGCTGGGGGGTGGGGGGTGGTAGACATGGGTGGGGGCCTGGTGGGGGCTGCTCATGGTGGCTGGGGGGTGGGGGTGGTGGGAGACATGGGTGGGGGGCTGGTGGAGGGTGCCCCACACTGCTGGCGTGGTGGGGGTGGTGGGAGACATGAGTGGGGGCCTGGTGGAGGGTGCCCCACACTGCTGGGGGGTGGGGGTGATAGGGGCCATGAGTGGGGGCCTGGTGGAGGCTGCCCATGGTGGCTGGGGGTGGGGGGGTGGTAGACATGGGTGGGGGCCTGGTGGGGGCTGCCCATGGTGGCTGGAGGGTGGGGGTGGTGGGAGACATGGGTGGGGGCCTGGTGGACGGTGTCCCACACTGCTGGGGGGGTGGGGGTGGTGGGAGGCATGAGTGGGGGCCTGGTGGAGGCTGCCCATGGTGGCTCGGGGTGGTGGGAGACATGGATGGGGGCCTGGTGGAGGGTGCCCCACACTGCTGGGGGGGGTGGGGGGGGGCGACATGAGTGGGGGCCTGGTGGGGACTGCCCATGGTGGCTGGGGGGTGGTAGACATGGGCGGGAGCCTGGTGGGGGCTGTCCATGGTGGCTGGGGGTGGGGGTGATAGGAGACATGAGTGGGGGCCTGGTGGAGGGTGCCCCACACTGCTGGGGGGCGGGGGGGGTGGGAGACATGAGTGGGGGCCTGGTGGAGGCTGCCCATGGTGGCTGGGGGGTGGGGGTGGGTGGGAGACATGAGTGGGGGCCTGGTGGGGGCTCCCCATGGTGGCTGGGGGGTGGGGGTGATAGGGGCCATGAGTGGGGGCCTGGTGGAGGCTGCCCATGGTGGCTGGGGGGTGGGGGTGGGTGGGAGACATGAGTGGGGGCCTGGTGGGGGATGCCCATGGTGGCTGGGGGGTGGGGGTGGTGGGAGACATGGGTGTGGGCCTGGCGGAGGGTACCCCACACTGCTGGGGGGGTGGGGGTGGTGGGAGACATGAGTGGGGGCCTGGTGGAGGGTGCCCCACACTGCTGGGGGGGTGGGGGTGATAGGGGCCATGAGTGGGGGCCTGGTGGAGGCTGCCCATGGTGGCTGGGGAATGGGGGGGTGGTAGACATGGGTGGGGGCCTGGTGGGGGCTGCCCATGGTGGCTGGGGGGTGGGGGTGGTGGGAGACATGGGTGGGGGCCTGGTGGAGGGTGCCCCACACTGCTCGGGGGGTGGGGTGGTGGGAGACATGAGTGGGGGCCTGGTGGAGGCTGCCCATGGTGGCTGGGGGGTGGTGGGAGACATGGGTGGGGGCCTGGTGGAGGGTGCCCCACACTGCTGGGGGGTGGGGGTGGTGGGAGACATGAGTGGGGGCTGCCCATGGTGGCTGGGGGGGTGGTAGACATGGGTGGAAGCCTGGTGGGGGCTGCCCATGGTGGCTGGGGGGTGGGGTGATAGGGGACATGAGTGGGGGCCTGGTGGAGGCTGCCCATGGTGGCTGGGGGGTGGGGGTGGTGGGAGACATGAGTGGGGGCCTGGTGGAGGGTGCCCCACACTGCTGGGGGGGTGGGGTGGTGGAGGACATGAGTGGGGGCCTGGTGGAGGCTGCCCATGGTGGCTGGGGGGTGGGGGTGGTGGGAGACATGGGTGGGGGCTTGGTGGAGGGTGCCCCACACTGCTGGGGGGGGTGGGGGGTGGGAGACATGAGCAGGTGTGCAGGGTAGTCCCCTGTTTTGTGGGCTGCCTGCAGGGGCCGTGGAGGGTGTACAGGGTACACCTGTGAGGACCCACCCAGCCTAATCGCGTGTGATTATTCCCGCGCACCCCTGTAATACACGTACCCAGCCAAATCGCGTGTGATAATTCCCGCGCACCCCTGTAATACACGTACCCAGCCAAATCGCGTGTGATTATTCCCGCGCACCTCTGTAATACACGTACCCTGGCTAATCGCGTGTAAAACTTCACGCGTACCCCTGTCATACACGTAACCAGCCAAATCGCGTGTGAAAATTCCCGCGTACCCCTGTAATACACGTACCCTGGCTAATCGCGTGTTTAACTTCACGCGTACCCCTGTCATACACGTACCCTGCCTAATCGCATGTAAAACTTCCCGCGTACCCCTGATATGAATGTTACCCGCTTTGCGTTCCTTGTTTGGCAGCCCTGTAAACTGGTCCAGGGTTAGCGCAGCCCTTTGGGATGATTTAGCGATTTTGATGGCTTTTCCTTGCGGGAGGGCGTTCTTGGGGGCATTACTGGCGCTGCTGCAGGGTCGCTGCGATACTCTGCGCCACGGCTGGTTTGGGAGCCTCAAATCCATGAATACGCTGTGTGCGGAAATCGGTTTTGGCGCACGCGCCTGGCGCAGACTATCGCACGCGGACACTGCGCCAGCCGCTTGCGACACTTTTCTGCGAAATTCTATGATTTACCCTGTAATGTTCATACTTGCTCTTTCCAGGCACCTTGAATATTCATTTAATTAATGGTATTACATTTTACCTACATGTGCTTTGTGAACATCTTTGCAGTTGTATTCCCTTTTTCTTAAATGTTTCATGCTTTCAGTCTTTAAGTTGTGTCATGCAGCATAGGAAGGCACACGTATGCAAACCATGGTTTGTCATCTTTGCAGTGCTTTATGTGGCTGGTGCTAGCAATGGCTTACGTTTCTGATTACCTCAAGGTAAAATTAATAAAAAAGCTGATGAGTGAAAATCATTCTCCATACCAGTATTTGTCCCTCTAAGCTACCATTCTAATCACATCATCTGCTGGAGACCTTTGAAGGCATTCCTTGTTATTGTTTGAAGGCATACTATAAGATATTCAATAGATTTCTTGCATTTTACCATATTTTATATTGCAGTTTTGCAATTAAGTTGATTTGATAACATTAATTAATAGGTAAAAAGAATTGAGTGATTCACAACCTAAACTGATCTATTTTCTGGGATTTTGATTTTCTATTTTAATATTTTAATGTCTGTTGATGTCTTAACTGCTGGTTAATTATCTGCATTTGCAACCCTTTAACCAAGTTCCAGTGTTTTAACAGGGATGTGACATTGAGTAGGGGGTGTGGCAGGGGTGTTTGCTAACACGTCCTTGAACAATATTTGAGTCAGGGCTGATTTCACTCTCTTTGGTGGCAAGTATGGACATTCAATCGTATTTGATTGGCCACTTCTATACTTGCACCAGCTATATGTCTCTTAAAGAACCTTTAGCTATTTCTGATTTTTGGGGCTGAGGCAGACTCTTCTTCATCCCTGCCCCAAAATGTTGTTGAAGGCCATGTAAACCAACGCATTCCCCCGTCCCCAACCGCCGTGTCATATCCCACTTACAGCACTTGAACTTGGTTAAAGTTTTTTAGATAGGTGTGTAAAAGTGTTCGGCTTTCTTTTCCTATGGGGAGGGGAATGTGGTAGGATTAGAGGGGAACTTATTGTTTTAACCCTGACACTGTCTCTAAATGATGGATCTAGTAGAAGAAACACTCATGAAATAATGAAATAGATTATTTTGGTTTCCTCTGCTTCATTTTTAATGATCACATAAAGATGGTGCTTCTTAAATAGATACATATAGCATATACCTATCAACAAATCAGTGTTTAAGACATTTATTTATTTGGCATTTGTTGAGCGCTCTATGTCCGGTGGCATCTGCGCACTATGTACATTCAGGTTGAAAACACAGGCAATGACCTACAGAACTTAAGCAATGAGTCTGGTTGCTGGTTACAGAGGTGCACAGAGCAGTAGCATAAGCCATGGTGAGGGGGAGCATTGGTCCTATTTAGTAGGTAACGTATTCTGCAGGTGATTGGGTTCATATGAAAATAGCAGGGTTTTGAGGTGCTTGCGGAAGGCCCAAATGGAAGGTTCAGTTCTAAGCTTGTGTGGGAGAGCATTCCAGTGTTTGGGAGCTACCACTGAGAAGTTACGGCCTGTGCCTTAGACTGCTTAAATCTAGCGATGGCAGTGGGCGGCCCGGGTGGGTCTGTTGGATTTAGATTTGTTAATTTTGCTGGAGAACTATAGAGGAGCGGTGTTGGATAGGCATGTGTGAATGAGTGCTGCCCTTAAAGTGTTGTTTTGTATCACTTGGCGCTTTTTAATATTGCCAACGCTATTCCCTTGAAGGAGAGTGTTGCAGTAGTCGATCCTAGAGAAAATCATCACTCTGGCAACTGTGATACAGCTCTCTGGAGTTAGGAAGGGTCTGCAGGCATTGATAAGTTTGGTCGTGTGTGCTGCCACAGAGGCAATAGCATGCACCTGTCTAGTGAGTGATAGCGAGGAGACCAGATGTACCCATAGTGTTTTTACTGTTTTGGAGACTAGGACAGGGTTTCCGTCTATGATGAAAGATTTGTATTTGTCTTTTTGTTTGTTGAGGCATGATTGGGTTCCAACAAGGAGTATCTCCGTCTTTTCATCTTTGAGACATAGACCATGATGAAGCATCCAAATGTGGATGGTTTGGTATATTTGGTTAAGTGCAATGGAATCAGTGTTATGGTTACCTGTGATAGGGACAAGGATGTGGGTGTTGTCTGCGTAGTTTGTGTAGGAGATGCCCAGTGTGTCCAGTAGGTCGAAGAGTGGCTTAGTGAATATATTAGAGTCGGTGAGATGCAGGAACCTTGGGGGACCCCACAGGTGACAAGGGCAGGGGGGATGCAACAGTCTTTGAGAAGACCCTCATAGTGTGATTTGGATGGAAGGATTCTATCCAGGTAATGGCTTTGAGGAAGAAGTGTGCAGCTGAAGAGAGGTGTTGGCATAAGATTTTGTGGTTGACTAAGTCGAATGCCTCTGAGAGATCAAGTAGAAGGAGGATTGCCGGTAATACCCAATCTGACTGAGAAATAAAAATTTGAATGAGAAATTTGATTGAAATTTGATTGAGAATGACCATTACCATCAAATCTCCCATTCAAATGGCATTATAGTAAACAAAGAGAGTAGAGGCTGTGGTGGTGTCCCCCGCACTCTTGTTCACTATAATGTCAGTGGGAGTTGCAGGGATGTCCCCCGCACCGACTCCTTATTTTTTTTAAAAAAAAAGAGAAAAAGTGACAGATCTGATGCCACAGGGATGCAGGAAAAGCGGTGAGCAAAATCAAGGTAAGTAGAGGAAGATTGTGGGGGGTTGGGTATGTCATGATGTGATTTGTTTGGCTGAAGTGAAAACAGATTTGCAGGGAAATTGACTAATTAAACAACCCAAATCCGGATTGCCAGCTTCCCGCTATCTAAGATATCGTCCATTTGGAATCTGAGGTCCAGGAATGCGGTATCAGTACCATGACCAGGACAGAAGCCAGATTGGCACAGGCCTAACAGGTTGTGCGTTTCAAGGTATTTCTGGGTTTACAGATATGCTGCTCTCTCAAGTATTTTGAGAAGGAAGGCTATGGTTGTGATAGGGCAATAGTTTGTTGAGATGTTCTGGACTAGTGTGTTTTATTTTAGTAGTGGAGGTACCCAGGCATCTTTAAGGTTGTTGGGGATCTCCCCTGAGTCAAAGGACTTATTAATGAGTAATACTATGAAGGGGGCATTTTCAGAGACATAGGGCCTCATTACGAGTCCGGCGTTAACCGAGGCGGTAAAACCGCCTGGTTAATGCCGGGCTCGTATTACCATTCCGCCTCCGTGATTCCCAGAATTACCGGGGCATTACAATCCCGGTTTTCCGGGAATCACGGAGGCGGAATGGTGTAAATCCCCATTCCCATTGAGTCCTATGGGACTCGATGGAAATGGGGATCATGGAAATACCGGCAGCATCTCGTAATGCTGCCGGTGTTTCCTCGTCCGCCTGCATGCGGGAGGTGTTAAACCCGCCAGGTCAGACCTGGCGGGAACATCACCTCCCGCCTGCAGGGGTCGGACTCAGGCGGTCCGGAAACAATGGTGGCGGCGGGTTTACCGCCACCGTTATTTCCGGACCGCCTGGTTCGTAATGAGGCCCATAGTCTTTGATGTGGGAAGTCGGACAGATGTCACTTTGGCATCTTGAAGGCTTAAGGCCCTTGATAATTTTTTTCACTTCAGGTAGGGGGACTGAGTTGAAAACAAATGATTCAAAGTGGTAGGCGGGTGGGGATGGTGGGTTTGTTGGTATTTCAGACAGTGGTAATTTAAATTGTTTGTGCCGATTATGGTTTGGAGAATGGCAATTTTGTTTGTGAGTGCCTTTTGGATGTTGGTGCATCAAGTAAGGTCTTTCAAGCAGCTGTCAGGGGGAGTGATGGGTGTTTCAAGCTCTCGCAGGATGGCAAAATATACTCCAGGTCCTGAGTTGGCCTGTTGTATTCTGTTGTTGTACGATGCAATTTTGGCCTTGAGGATGGCCTGTTGGTATGCTTTGGTTGAAGAGATGAATAGGTCTTTATTGGTGCCTGAAGGGAGGTTTTTCCATAAAGTCTCAGCCGCTCACTTGGAGGTGTGTAGGGCTTTAAGGTTGTGTATGTACCAAGCATTCACATGTGCTAATGGTTTGGATTTTCGGGTCCTCAAGGGAGCTACCTTATCAATGGCTCATAGTAGTGTATCGTTGTAAAGTTCCACCATGGATTTGAGGTCCCTGTCAGTTTGTTGGTAGTTTGTTAAAGGTTGCACTAGCAGGAGCACGTTTGCTGGGGTGATGTTTCTAGCGTTTCTGGCAAGGCAGGTTGGTGCAATTTGCGGGGTTGTGTTTAGTTAGTTGCTATTGGGAATAGAGAACATGATAATGTTATGGTCAGACCATGGGCACGGGGTGTAAGATATGATGTTGGCATTACAATTCATATCAGTCAGCCAGTCTAGCGTACAACCTTTGGCTTGGGTCAGAGCTGTGATGCGGTGGGTCAGGCCCAGTGCTGCCATCGAATTGGCTATGGACAGTGCATCCACTTCTGCAGGGTCATTGAGGCCCAGATTGATGTCTCCCATAAGGATTATCTTTGAGGAAGGCTTAGTGTTGTTGGAGAGGACATTAGCGATTTCTTTCCCGAAATATGACCGGGGGCCTGAAGGTCTGTAGATAGTGTGGATCATTAGTGTAGCTGTGTTAGATAGGGACAGTTTAATGGAGAGCAATCCTCCCAAATGAAACAGTTGGTTTGGCAAAATGTCTATCCTTATGGTAGATGGTGTACTTGTCTGTGATGGGGAGTGATACAGTGTGTCCGGTTGCAGTGTGCAGTCAGGTTTCCAAGATGGCTAAGACATGGCTAAGACATGCATCACAGATCTTAGATCTGCATTATTATTTTTATTAGCATTATATAATCTATGACATAAACCTGAGATCAAGAAATTACACGGCCACAGTAGTGGCCGTGTAGTTATGGTTAAGTTGCTAATCCCATAGGAAGGGCTCTTTTTGGGCGGCTTACACTTTGCTCCCCCTGTACGAATCCTCACCAAACTTTTCAAAAAAAGTATATGGCCCATTCTGATTGTTTTGGTTTGTGTGGTGAAGTTTGGTCCAGGGGGGGCAAAGTTATAGGGGGGTCCCAAAATTTCTTTTTTTCAAATAGACTGAATGGGAGAAAAACTTTTCGCATGGCTACAGCTAAAACCGCTGAATGGATTTTCACCAAATTTGCATCATGTGCTTTTGTAAATTTGGTGAAAATCTGTCTAGTCGTTTTTTTTAAACGATCAAAAAGTAGGTCTAAAAAAATGAGAGATATCTGTGTCCGCGACACACTTCCCTGTTCGCTCCACAGGCAAGATAACGATTGGCTAATCAGTCGCGTCATGTCTGCGGACATGTGACGCGTTCGCTCATTGGATGGTGAAGAGTGTGAAGTGCGTCAGATTGTTTCGATGCGCCCGCCATCTTTGATCCGTGTTTTGGTGTCCGTGGACATTGCCACAAAAACATATTAAAAACCACAACATTGAACTTGTTAAACTTATCAAATACTGTCTGGGGAGGTGAGGATTGATGAGGATGGGATGGGATGTGGCAGCGAGAAGCAAAAAAGTGGTGTTTTTTTGTCACGAAAGTCATACAGTACATTTGGAGGTGTTCCACAATATAATGTGCGTAAAGTACAGTCGAAGGACTAATGTGTCTGTGTTACTATGTATTTACAATAATATTGGAGTCAGACTGGCGCCCCCTAGAGTCTGGCATCTGAGGCAGCCACCTGCAGTGTTTGATGGAAACAGCGGCCCTGCACATGTATGAGAATACGAGTTCTCATGAATGCGTTCAGCCATGTTGTTGCAAAGTGAGAATGTATTTAGATTTTGAGTGAAGGTCACCAGCTTTGATTTTTTGGTTGCGAGCTAAGGAAGCCTACGCATGGGACACAAAGTATAATGTTCACTTGTTTTTTGACCTTGAGAGAAAGGGAATATTCTGTAAGGAATGCAGTGAGAGGAGGTTTGTAATAATGAGCATTTGATGAGGTTATGCATTCCAAAAGTGTGCAAGGAACATGTAAAATCAGTTCATGAAGATTCTTTGGTGCGAGCGCAGTGAGCATTACGGTCTAAGTTACGCCAAGAGAATGGAAATGGTGAATGTAATGTAAGTTTGATTTTGACGACTGTAAACCGGAACAAGCTTTAACTTATTATTATCTGAAGATTAATTTTGGCAATTTAACTCAAGTACTATCTTTCTGTGTGGTTGTCTTTTTTATGTGGTTATGGGGAGTGCAGAATCCAGGTGCGTGTAGACTATCACTAGATTCACCCAGGTTCAACGCTAATATTTAATTCAAATGTCATGTATGACCATATCGAATTGTGTATCAGTTTCCACGTTGTTTTTGTCTTTGTTGAAATTGTTTGATGTGTGTGCTAATCGTAAGTTTAAACTCTATGCCGAATTAGGAAATCAATAGATATATTGTAATAAAGGTCGGGTATTGAAACATATTTTCTGTTATGTTTTCCAAATAGCTACATGCTGCCTTACTGCAATTGACATAGATTCCAGATGCCAACTGATGGCTTCTTCAATCGCCAGGTACACGTAGTCGTCAACGGATGGATCACTGTGACTGTTTTTTGGGACGATCGCCCAGGGCCCATGTGCCCATATGCTGCACTAGCGATTAGGAGTAACATAACATCTTTTATGGTGGTCTAGGTCCAAGTTGATGCATAAGCCCTTCAATTCACTGTGCGACCCAAGCGGTTCCTTTATCGAAACCAAACACTTTGTGTATGGAAAAAGAACAACGTGTGCCTCACGATTAACATTTTGGATCACAAGCGAAGAAACAAATTTACAATTTGATTGAATATGGGAATAGTCGGATGTTCTCAGAGAGTTTATTGTGAAATAAAAGTACTTTACATATTGTACACTGTTATTGTTTTCTTTTAAAGAACGGTTTAATAATTCGAATTGTAGCGTGCTGTGTTGTTAGTCCATGTGTGTTGATTTTCAGGTTCTGCGTCACGTCACGTAGGTGATTATGGGCGCGTTTGGCTACGCTGAAGAGAAACGTTACCGAGAAAGGTGTTGAATATCACTAGGGTTGGTGATGTGAGGGTCAGGGGCGGGGCATATGATTTAGTGACGTCAGGCCAGTTTACCCGAGGCAGATGCAGCAATGGATAACAATAGCACAAGATGGATGCGCCCTGCTGCCAGATTTCGTATGTTTCTAAAAGAGGAAAAATTAGGTAAGGTGAATTGGAAATGTTTGCGATAGATCAACGTATGTATAAAAATACATGGTCGAACCCTCGGGACAATAATATTTTCTGAGCATTGCACTTGTGAAACTTATGAAATAATGTTTGGGAAGGTGAGGGGTGATGATGATGGGTGGAATATTTCTGACGTGTTTTCGAATGAGTTTACAAAGTTTGTTGGGATTTTGTCCAGAGCTCATATGACGGTTGTATGTGCATTCATTTGACAGTTTTGAAAAAATAAAACGTGGGTCGATTTCCAGCAAATTTGTGTTAGGCTCATTGGCAAGGATCGAAAAGCATGGTTTTGCAAATGTGGCAGTGTTTTCTTATTTGACAAGTGTCATAATGTAGTTTAAAAAATAGCCGCATAGCTTTAGTGACTGAGGGGTAGGGTGTAGCCATGGGCAGTGGCCAGAATGTCGGGGTCATGGTATAAGGTCATAATCCGGACAATGTGGCTACTGGCCATGACCCGAAGGGACAAACATAGGATTAAAGTGGCCATGTCCACCTGAGACTGCCTTTGTGGTAAAGTTATTTTTTGAAATTAGGATAGATTTGAAAGGGAAAAAAATGTGCTTGTGGTAATATGGTCATAAGGTTTTATTTTTGCCTTTTGCAGGCTGCCATGGACAGCGATGAGGGGCCCTGTATGGAACTGCCGCCTTCCTTGGTGGCCATCTTGGAAAAGGATTTTCCTCCCTAAGCCCGGATGCCAAAGGCGTCCCGGTATAGGATGAAAAATCCTCTTTTTTATTAGCACAGGTTACCGCTTTGCAAACCTAGGCTGCTAATGGCCTTCATCCCCCATTTCAGGGGATGGAATGGGGGTAATGGTCCAGAGACCTCGTTATCCACCCTCGCTTCGATTGGGCTGATAGCTTGGGCTGCTGGGCCGTTATCGACCGTTGCAGTCCCTGGAACGGAGGATGAACGCCACAATATTCCATTAGCATAATACAAAATGCAAACGGAAATGTTGGAAAATCTTATTGCGTCTATGTACTTTACTGAGAAATATAAAGTAGATGGAGTCTATGCGGTTTTTTTTTTAGTTCTAGTTTTTAACTGTGAAAGGTAGTTCCTAAAGGAACATTTATTTTGTTTTTGGATGCCTTTTTTTTGGCAGGAGAGGTAAGAACGAGAGGTGGGGAGGGAAATGAGGGAAGAGGCACCACACACTAATATGGAAGGGCAGGTTGACAGAGGAAAATGTTGCGCGTGGGTATTTCTAAGGTAGGGGGCAGTGTTTCTCATGCTCCTTGATTACAGCAGTGGTGGTGTCTCTTGGGGAGGAGGGATGGCCTTAGCTGATGTCATTTTAAGATAAATAGCAGTTTTGCTAAAAGTATGTACTGTGTACTAGATTGTTAATGGATGAGTACAAATAGGTGTTGGAGCTGTGCAAGGGAAATGTTGAAGTTGCAAGTTCCTACATCAGTAGAAAATGTAGTTCCACAATGTCCACGAAGCACAGATTTTATTGTGAAGTGCATACGGGTTCTCGGACAGGTCATCATGCTTTGCGGCAGCATATGGTCATGTGGCATTCTCCGGAAGGTGTGCAATGAAGTCAGATGTTCGTAGACATTATAGTTAAGTTGCGCTAATAAAAACCTATGAAATTCAGTAAAAAGTCTTTGTTAAAGGGACATTATGATTAAGTTGCGCTACTAAAACCTATGAAATTCAGTGAAAAAACTTTGTTAAAGGGACCTTATGGTTCCAAGTAAAACCGAAAAACCCCTGAAATTCGCCAGTTATGGTAAGCTAAGCAACCATAACTTGTGCCACCACCCTGCACTGCTAAGACTAACACCCAGGATGTGTCACATATGTCATTGGGTTAGTCATCACTGGGTTCGTCAGGATGTCATTTAGCCGCTAGGCGTTTCTGTGTCACTCAACAGATTTCAAAGTGACTGCAACTGACTGCAGCAGCTACAGCAAAGACACCCACAAATCATTTCCGTCGTACTGATGGCGTTGTGCAGAGGCGATGCTGCAGGGAGTGTGGGGGGCGGGCAAAGGGGGCTATAGCTCGGGGTCTTTTGGATGTAGCCCCGGATAGAAGGTCAGGAGCTACAACCAAAAGGCTAGCTATCCCGAGTCCCAATAGTCCCAACATCAGCACAGCCCCAGATCTTTTCCAGACCTGGCAAAACCCCAAGGCTTCTGGATAGCATGGACACCTGGGAAACGCCCCTTTAAAGGCGATTGACATCGGTTTGATTCCACCCATCAGGGATGACACTATCATTTTTATTTTACATTTAATTTATTATGTGTATAGCTCGATGTGCTTTATAATAATATACATACACAATTCTGATACATAATAATAATAATAATAATGTAGCGTTTATATAGCGCTACGAACCCTCAGGTATCTGAGTACTGCTTATTACCCACATTGTGTGGTGCTCATTTATCGACCTCGGAAGGATGAAAGGCTGAGTTGGGCCCTGCCAGCAGTCGAATCTGTGTCAGCAGGCTCGGCACAGATGTCAAAGCAAGCCCTCTACTCGCTGTGCTATCGGACCAGCTGAAACTGAACATATACACATCGCACATTCATTAATTGCATCCTATATTGGGCACATATTAAAGCAGGACAAGACAATCGCCTTCAGGCCTTAGGTGTTCAGATCAGACAAAATTCCCAACCTTTCCCTGCTTGAGCAATACATTCCAAATGTTATAAACAGGGCCATATGCAAAGAATGATGGCCAGAATTCCGACAATACTGCAAGAAGAGACATAAGAGCCAAGCATATTCATGAAAAAAGGGCCATGTTCCTTGCATTCCATCAAAACATGCTGAGCGGCCTCCAATTTGCCTGCTACACCACAAGATCGACATACCCTCGCCTCTTTTGCGATTTCCTTTTCCGGGCCAAATGTTACAAGCATTGGCAGTCTGCTGATTCTCAGTAATAGCACAAACCTGCACAGTTTAGGGGAGGAACAAAGTTAGATATAACATTGTGGTGTTTTATATTTGTGATCGAGTTGGTCTATAGTAATGCGGGAGCTAGTAAGAGTGACAAGATGTTCATAATTTGCACAGCAATCCCATTACTCATGCTTACGGGTAGCTTTCTTTGTCAATTCCTGCAGCCTATCCTCCCAAACAGGATTCCATCCCAAAATTCCAAGGCTGCCCTGTATGAGTGAGACCAGCCGAGGGTCGAGGGTCGTTGTTGGCCCAGTAGAGAGAGCAATGGGCAGATTGGGGCTTTACTGGATTTCAAGTATAGAAAGATTCTCCTCTTCTTTGCCGTCACGGACAATAATGTAAAACACAACTCAAGCGGATGATTTCTATTGGTACGCTAGGCCCCAGCCCCAGCATTTTTCGCCAGAATCTGCCCTCAATTACGTCCAACCAGGAGAAATCCTTCATAGTAATTGATTCCAGCCTGTATTATACCACCGGATGAGGATACCTTGGAAGCCACAGCCTGAAGCCGCTCTTACACAGCGATATATCATATTCAACTTAGTTGTAGTCATTTTCTAGCTTCCTTCTGTTCTACATAATCGGTCTTAGTGGAAAATTTGACACCTTAATATTTGTAGCTATAGACATGCTCTCTAGTATTCCCTTCAATAGCCAAAGTAGGAATCGATACTCGTTTATGCAAGAAGTGCATTACCTTGGTCTTTTCAAAATTCAACATGAGGTTGTGTTCCAAAGCATAGTTTTGTAGCACTTCCATACCACTTTTGAATCCAGCAAAGGTATGATCAAATAGGATGAGATCACCTGCATAAGACAGGCAAGAGGTCCTAGTCCCCAGTTTCTTAGAAGGGCATGCATTGGCCGCTTCTAAGGCTTCAGGCACTCAGTTCAGAGAAGTATACATTAAATAACAGGGAGGCAAGAGAGCACCCCTGTTTTACCCATCGGTTAGTTCTAGTAGGTGCAGAGACCAGACCCCTATTGTACAGCCCAATTTGTACTGTGGTGTTCTCATGTAAGCCCATTGTAGCAAATAGCAAATCTCGTGGACAATCCAGATGGTTAATTTTGGCCCAAAGCTTGCCCCTATTAACAGTCTCAAAAGCGGCCCGAAAATCAATCATGGCTACATAGAGGCCCATTTGAACTTCAGTCTTGGCCACTTTAATGAGTTAGTCTAATAGCCTAAGAAAATGGGGTGTAACTGAGCCTGCACGAAAGCCCATTTGAAAATTGCTCAGTAGACTGATTAAGTCTACTCATTTTGGTAGCCTGCCCAATAGTAGGGACACACAGATTTTACCAGTTGCATCTAGCAATGCTAATAGTATGACATTTTCAGGGTGTGTTCTGGGCTCCTTCTTGTGGATTGGTACACGAATAGAACCACTCCAAGATCTAGGGATCTGTACTATCTGGCCTACCCTGCTGAACAAACGTTTTATAAAAATGTCCCCCAGAATATCGTATTCTTTTTTATTATTACATTAGGAAACCCATTTAGGCCAGGGGATCTGGAGTCTTTTAAGGCTTGAACTTTCAGCATGATCTCTTCCTGTGAGAAACAAATGCTGAATTTGGCTTCTGGCCAAAGGAAATTTTCCTTCGGGATAGCGGGATCATAGAAGGTTTTACTGATGTAACTCAGCCACTCTTGTTCGCCAATAGCACAAATCTCATGAGATACTGTTTTAGTCTTAAAGGTGCTCAGCAGTTTCCAGAGCTTACATGAATCCCTAGGTCTTACAATAGAGACCAGACATTGCCATTGTGGATTTCTGTCAGATAGTACCCAGTCCTTCACCCATCTTTGATATCTATGTTTTGCCATATGAATTACAGCCTTTGCTTCATTGGGAGCACTAGTATTCTTCCTGATGATTGGTTAATTCTCGCCTTAAGGACTTTTTTGATTGACGGATGACCCTGTCATAACAATTTTTCTCATTCCTATCGCTAAACATGGAATGTCTTTTTTGTATGGCTAATGTTTGGGTGCTAGCCTTGATCATTTCCCCAACCCCATCAGCCGATAGATAGCAACTTTCCGGCCTCAGAAATGAAATAGTCCTGCTACCAACTGGATTCATTTTGAGTTCCCCTACCCATCATTGATATTCATGGCCTTTATTTCCCAATGTAAATAAAGTAGTATGGCATGATCACTAAAGGTTGCATCAGTGATTACAAACTTCCTAACATGAGATACGGCCAGCGAGTTACGAAAGAAGTAATCTATCGTCAATATTTTCATCCTAGACCTCGAGGTATTATTACCATGAATGTCATTCACTACCCTCCCATTCAAGAGGATGCAATCCCAAACAAACATAGTGTCAACCCACATATTACCTTTGAAAGAACCTTTTTCTTCGGTGATAGTAACAGATTTACTTTGAACAAAATCAGTATCATTAATTTTGTTGCTACAATGGCATCTCACATTGAAATCCCCCGCCCCCTCCGACCCCTTATATCTGGGCATATTCATCTGAGTTTGTAATATTGCTTATCATACCCAACACAACATCTGAGATATCATCTGTTTTGGTTAAGCCTGGAGGGTCATATACATTGATAATTTTTATATCACCAGCAGTTTTAGGTGCACTGACTCTGACCGCCAGTACATGAGGGCTATTGGCATTGATATGAATTCTTACTTCCTTCAAATGATTTTTGACTACAATGTTGAGGCCTCCATATGGGTGCCCTCTCTGCCCTTTATTGGCCATTACCTGAAATATTTGGCAGCCATCAATCAATAGTTCGGAAAGTAACCAAACCTCCTGTAGCAGGAAGATGTCCCTCTGCAGCAGAAATCCTAATGACCCCCTAGTCTCTAAAATGTGAGTAAATCCCCGGGTGTTCCAAGTTGAGATAACCAGTTCTCAATTTCCAGCAGTTTGGTCATTATCGATATTCAGAACCAGCCAGTTCAGAATACCCAAGATATTTGTAGTGCAGAATTCGTATTAGCACAAACACCTTTATTGCCTATGGTATTTATTTTGTTCTTGATCATTTGAACATCAAGACGCTGGCTTGAATTGGCTACCAAGAACTCCTCAGCAACATCTAGATCGTAACCTAGGACTGCATAATGATCTTTGTAGAATATGATAATCTGCGCAGATTCGATCGTGCTACAGTAGGTTTTTCTAATTTGAAATTTAGGGTCTTTGATTGGCTCAATGAAGTCAAAATCCCTGCTGTCAAGAATTCTTAATGGTCGTATTTTGCACACCAAGGCCAAAAAATCTGCTCTGTTTATATGAAGATAAGATCGAGGTTTACCATTGGTTCTTTTTCTTATGGTGATTGTTCGGGGTAAGTCAGTCAACACTTCCTACAAGGTGGTATCAGGGACTATAGTCTCACTCTTTCGTTGTCTATCAGGATGTGTGGGAACAGTAATGGTGGACTTACAATGTTGTGGTTGCACCACAGGATTGGTAGGCATAGGGGGAGGGGCGGAGAGGACACAATGCTCAGATTCTGTTCAGACTCATTGATCGTGATAATATGATGTCTGTCGTTCAGTACCCAGCTTTTTAGTGTGCCTTTAGATCCAATCTCCTCCTTACTTTTTATCTTTGCCTTTTTTGTTTTCTTAGTAATTGGGACAGATATGGATACCCACTCTAGGCCTTCACAATTTTGTATGGGTACAGATTCTGTAATGGTCTGTACACTTTTGCAACTTGCCTCTTATTCTTCCTGCATTGTTTACGGGTCAGATAGATAGTTAAGGTCTCATTAGGGAACTCGGCCATCTCCTCAGCCTCAGGTGTAATCAGGTCATCATCCACAACACTAGCCCCATCTAAAGATACAATTTCATTGTGCAAGTTCCTACCATCAGAGGTATAACTATTTGGGATAGGGAGCAGTGTTCCTCTGTTTGTGGTTGAGTCCTCAAGCAAATTTTTCCAGGCATCTTGGTATATAATGTTCCAAAGAAGAAGATTGGGTCAATGAGGTTAGCTGCACGCACTGGCCACGTCCTCCCGAGCGTGGTAAGAATGGATAGTAGAAATGTTCGGCCAAACGGGTTCAAGCAGGTTCAGTTGTCAGAGTTAAAAATATTGGCCCTCATTACGAGTTCAGCGGTAACCATGCCGCTATTGGCGGCATGGCTACCGCCGAAATCGCGTCGGGGTCTGGGTCCTCAGAATGAGGATTTACCGGGCCATTCTGAGTTTGGAAGGCCCGGTAATCCTCCCTCCATGGACCCGGACACGGTCCTTCCCCATTCCCATTTCAGGCTCCATAGGGCTGAATGGGAATGGGAGAGAGAGCAAACAACGGACCATTACGAGATGGCCCATTGTTTGCTTCCTCTTCCCCTCGCAGGACCCGGTAAGCACGCCTGGTTTTCCCAGGCATGCTTACCGTGTCCCGCGAGGGGAACTCGTAATGCCGCGGTACGGAGTGAACAGCGCCGGCACCTTTGACGGTTGAGTTCACTCCGTACCGCCAGGGTCGTAATGAGGCCCATTGTGTTAAAAGAAATAAATGTATAAAATACCACAATATATTCAATCACAATACCGTAAAAACCAAAGGAGAAGAGGTCAGCACAGCTTGGAGCAGCGAGATGGTACAACGTGCACAGAGCTCAAAACAAGCAGTTCAAGTGGTTGCATGGACCGATCAATATATGTACCTAGACGGGCTGTGGCGGGCCATGGATTTCTGCATTTGGCAGAGAGACCACACTCCCACACGCACTCCCGCATTTAGTTATGCTGCAGTGATTAGACTTACATTTCTCTGTATTTTCCAAGCATGTTCTTCCAGCGAAGAAGGAGTTGAGTACCGTCAGGGAATACCAGGCTCTCCCGCTCTCCTTCACAGACTGCACCAACTGCAGTCCAATTATTACCAACTTCGCTATGCTCTGCTGAATGCTGGGGTTTTCATGGAGACTACTCCCACACAAGTGAAAGAAGTGTAGAGAGCGAAAACACACTAGTGACTGTGCCGACTGCAGTCCACCTCTCACCAACTCAGCAACGCTCCACTGAATGCTGGGGTTTTAATGCAGATTCCTCTTCCACAAGCTAAAGAAGTGTAGAGAGCTAAAACACACTAGCAACAGCTTGTTACTGTGGTTTCTGTGCTGTTTGGTGTGTCTCGTTCCTGTGTATTCCCCCTTTGCAAACATGAAGAGTTTGAAATGAGGTTACAATACAGTGTGTTGTGTTCTTCTCATTTATGAGGGTGTCATTTATTTTCCATTTGCGTTGGAAGGGTTTTATATGGGGGCACAGTGTTCACCCCATTCGTAAGGCCTCATGACATAATCATCATGTATGTTTCTTTCCTTTAAAGCTATCTTCTCGGCTGCCTCCTTTGGGCCTCAACTTGTAGGAGGAATTGCAAATGGATTGTGGCATGGGAAAAATGTCAGGGCCAGAGCAAGGCTACATATAATCTGAGAGACTGGGCGGAGGTGCAGGAAATGCACAGCAGGGCAGTGGATGACAGAAGTGTTTGGGGACATAAAATGGCATCAGGAAATGACAATGATCTTAGTGATGAAGCAGAGGGTAAGTGCCAAAATGTTCTTTAAATAAACTAGGATGTTTGTGCCCCCAAAATAGAGCCCCTTCAGGTCCGTCTATCCACTTACACTCCTTGTAACAGAGGATTTTCACTAACCTATACAGCCATAACCACCATTTACAACTCTCATTGAAACTATGAAGCAGATTTGTAAGTTCCCTAGAGTCTAAATGGAGGTTCTAAAGAGGCACAGAAGAGGTTTGGGGACAATGCAGAACTGTTTTCTGTTGAGGTTTCTGGCAGCTCAAGTAAAACTCTTGGATACGGCCACTTATGTGGTGTTTTCAGACCTTACTCAGATCTTTGACGGTGTGAAAAGAGGAAAACTGGAAGAAAATGGCAGGAAAGAGTTGGCCATATGCTCTATTGAATATTTGAATTATCCTGCATTTGAACATGCACATTTGTGTGATAATGGATCATGATGGTTCCACTAACTGTAGGATTGAAACAAAACAAAGACTGGCCCAAGGATGCGTCTGTTCACCATATTTATTTAATTTCTATATGACATTGCATTGTATTCATCTTCTAACCCACATAAGCTGGGCACGCGACCAATCAAATATCTAACTTATGCAGATATATTGTTATTTGTAACTGTACCCCAATAGGACTACAATGATCTTTGAAAATGTAGTGAATAACTATTTGCTTGACATTGATTTGCATATTAAAAATGAGAAGACTAAGGAGATCATATTACGACTAAGAAAATGTTGTAAAGGAGGCGTAAATAAAATTTTGTTTTAGGTACAAACCAGTTGGAAATGGTGACCACTTTCAAATATTTAGGAGTGAGGAGGAATAAGTCTGACCTATTGGCTCTATTTTTATCCAGTGCCGAAATGAGAGAGTTGGATAAACTCTTTGGTCGTTTTTCTCTGCTTCCTGTTTGGAAACTATGTGCAGAAAATTGTATCTAGGTTAAGCCATGGTGCAGCTTTTTATGAGCCGGAAGTTGGATGGGGCAAAATAGCTTTGCCTCAAGGGTTACCCATCAGCATAATAACACAGGAACTGGGATTAATATCACTAGAGGCTCGGATAAATTGGCAGATTTTTCAAATATGTGTCAAATTGTCTAATCCCCCTCCACATTCTATGTATGCAAATTTGGTAAGTATTTTGAAAAATGGGTCATCAAGAGTTTTGTGCCATTCAATTAATCCTTTTGTGCATTTATTGTCGGAAACGGGCTATTCGATCTGGAATTTGACTATGACACCGGCTAAAGTCAGGCATAGATTCTTTGAACTTGACTGGATAGCGGCAAGACAGAAATGCATGAAATATAATTTGTTTACATGCTCAGTTGCTGACATAAGATATTTCAATGTTTTATCATATTATCTAGTTAAACACACCTTGCAATCATTTTAGATCTGAGTTTTTAAGATTTATAGTGCATGTATTCGTGACCAATGAAGTTCAAGGTGCTAGAGGAGGTGTGGACAGAGCTAAGCGACAATGTAGATTGTCAGACTGGGGTGGACACTCTAAAGAATTTGGTCATGTTTTGTGAAGGTGTAACTTTGGAGAGAAATCAATTGTCAGGAATATTCATGAATTTGACTATTCTTTTAGAAGGTGATTTGTGAGACTTTATTTTAAATTCAAATAGTATTTCATTAAGCTTGGCCATTTTAAGATTTTAAGACATGATTTCTAGTTATTAACTAATGTATTGCACTGTTTTATCATGATGTATTTTGATATGTTTACTATTTTGTATTGAAAGTGTTATTAATGTAAGGTTTTGTGTGTGTGTAGGTGTGTATGTTATGCAAAGGTAAATTTGTTAACCACATGCATTAATAAATGAAGAAGATGGATGTGCTAAAGAGAGTTGTAACACAGTTATGCCTTTCTTACTGTAACCATGTTTATTTTTTATTTGTATTGTATTTGTTCAGAAACAAATACAACCTTTTCAACAGTTATATCCCCAAAACATTAGTTTCCCCCCAAAATTTAAAATATATAAAGAATAAGTTAAAAGGACAAAAGAAAAATAAGAAGTACAAAAGGAAAAATAACTTAAACAGATAAGATGACATAACCAAACATAACCAAACACATGTATTGAAAACCTTTAAGAATATCAAACCAGTCATTATCAGTGAACATTAAAATAGAATTAAAAGCTCCCATGTTTAAAAGAACATAGCACAGCCAGGGCCACCAAGGTTGAGAAACATCCAAGTAGACGCTGCCATAAAATATCACAGCCGATAACATTCCAGATTAAGAACTTCCTTTTGAAAATAAAGGATACAAAGTGCAGATAGTACTGTACAGTGTACCATGAGGTGCTTCAGGGTTCTTATTTTATTAACGTTGCGTCAACATTGACAAAAAACACAATCTTTAGGGATCAACGTGTAATGTCATGAATTCATTACAAGAATATATATTAGGAAAAAGGTTGAGATAAGCAGCCATAATCCCCAAATGTTTATGTTAAAATCTAAGATGGACAAGTGCCTCATAATTATGTAGGGTGATCATAGTAGAAGTCCAATCATTTTTTTTTAATAAAGGGCTAATTTAGAGGAAGCAGGATTCTGTACAGGATCACCAGGACACAATTCAGATGTTTGAAAATTTAGAATTTGACCCCCAAAAAAATTTGCTAGTGACTCTTGACATCAAGTCGCTATATACCAGCATTCCTCAACAAGCCGCGATTGATTGCGTATATGAATATCTCGTTGAAACTAATAGAGAGACTAAGGCTCCACCCGAATTCATTATTGAACTAATGTCACTTGCCCTCTGTAAGAATTTTTTTGGAATTTGACAAACAGTTTTACTTGCAAATTAAGGGGACAGCCATGGGGGCGGCATTTGCCCCAAGTTTAGCCATCTTATTTATGGCCAAATTTGAAAAGAATTTTATTTACAATACGATCAACCCTTGGAAAGACAACATCAAACAATGGCGCCGATACATTGATGACGTTATTTGTTTATGGGAAGGAACAGAGGACACATTACACAACTTTTTTGTCTGGCTGAATACTTGCAGCACAGACATACAATTTACAATGGAACACAGTCATACCAGGATCAATTTTTTGGACCTGACGATTGGATATAATCAGGGTAGATTAATTTGCAATACTTTTCGCAAACCAACTGATCGTAACACCCTCCTCCATTTCCAGAGTGACCACCCCAAGCACATTAAAGAAAACCTACCATACGGACAATTCCTTCGTTTGCGTAGGAATTGCACAGCCCTAGATGACTTCTACCATGATGCTGAGTTACTAAGCAATAGACTGCTTGAAAGGGGCTACCCCAGCAAGCTGGTGTCCAGATCTTTGAAGAGGGCACGCTTCACCTGCCGGGATTCACTCCTTACCCCTAAAATTAGAGAGGAATCTCAAGACCAAATCACATGTGTGATAACACACGGTCAGCATGCTTTCCAGGTCAAACAGATCATCCAAAAGTACTGGCCCATTGCCAAACTATGTCTCCCTGACCAACAAACACCCCGATTTGCATTCAAGAGAGCACGGAACATCAGAGAGTACTTAGTGCCCTCTATGTACATTAAGAGACCATCTCAAAGCAATCTGTGGAACCTGAGACCACTAAAAGGACACTACCCATGTGGGTCCTGCTCGGTTTGTCAATTTACGTCCAAAATACAACATTTCCAAGTGGGACAAAAAACCTGGACTCTTAAAGACATTTCTAATTGCAAAACCAACCAAGTGGTCTATTGCATAGAATGTCCTTGCAAGTTACGCTATGTCGGGCAAACCATGCGCAATATTGGCACACGGATTTCTGAACACCGGTCACGGATCAGGTGTAAAAATCTCACATCACCTTTGGTACAACACTACATGGACAAAAAGCACACCACCCAAGACATCAAATGGTGGGTTCTTGAAAGAGTGCGTCATGGCCCCAACAGCCAAGGCAGACTTTTAGACCTTGAATGTAGGTGGATCCACAGACTGGACTCGGTACAACATGGCCTCAATGAACAGCAGATCTTCCCATATTAAAAGGGAGAGAACGGTCCGCCTAGCACTCTTCGCACGTGCATTTCTCAGAGAAACACCCATTAGAGACATTGATGAAGATATTGGATCTACGAATTCGCCAACTATGTTATGCTCGCAACTTACCAGCGCATAGTTAGCAGACACTGACGTGTTCTTTTTTACTATTATTTCCTTTATAAACAACTCCACCCCATACCCTGTTACACCACTAGCTCTCCCCCCGGGTATGACACTTTTTGACGACACCGTCTAGCTTTTAAACAACAGGGTGCACCCTCATGCAGTGCCCCCAGATCAGTTAATGTGACACAAGCAGCCAATCAGGTGGACTTAGGCCTGCCTTGATTGGACTACCGGCCCAATCCGACCCACCCGAGTTATTTCTGCAATAATGGACGCCCAATCGCCCTCTCTCTGTACCTTCCTCCACACAGCACAGTGACCTCACAGGGCATTCCCATTAAGTCCACACCACTCTCTGTCTTTCTTCTCTCGAACTCCCAGCACCGGCCCCAGTAGGCAACTCCGCCCGTTCACACAGCGGACTTTCTAGAGTCGGTTCCGCATTCCGGATGCATCCACCAATCAGGACACAACACGTTCTGCGAGCTGATTGGCCAGCTTCCACACACCTCCAGGACATTACAAACACGCCAACAAGACGAATGCTTTTAGTCTGCAGCAGCTCGCCAGACCACAAGCATCGCACGCTTGAGCGCACACTCCAGCACCGCATGGGACTTCTGGAGACTTACGTCCAGACGGCACCAAATTTGGAAGTGCCTCCAGCATCACTCAACAGGTATTTATCAAAATTCGGAGCGTTAGTTGTTAGCTCACCACACGACTACAAAATTCGTATCGAGCGCCAAGGGCTCTTTTCGCCCACACGCATAGGAGCTACTAACAACCGGCCTGAAGCGGCCATAGTCTGCTCCAGGCCGGATGCTGGCATAAATGAACTCCCGTCTCGCCCATCGACATGAGCGGAATCCACACACCTAGGGAATTAGCCACCTCCAGCCCAGGTACCGCCCTTGTTCATATGCGTGTCGTCCCTGCATGGGATGAACAGACACCACATCACCACAACAAACAAAACCCCTTCCATTTTTTACTTCATCCTTGGGTGATTCTCCTAACCCAGTACACCCTACAGAACCCATTGAGCCTTCTTAGCACACGCAATTGATAAGTGCTATGACACTGTTTTGTCTCTTGCTTTTTCTGCACAGAATGATGTTCCCTGCAGTATTCACTTTTGTGGACTGAATTCAGCCACTTCCTCTTCAATCAAGCAACCTACAGTGCGGCTTGACTGGTCCGGCCCACAAGGAGTGCCTGCCTCCCAGTGAGATTCACCTCAAGGTTTCTGTGGTGAGTTAGGAATGCTTTCCAACCACCACAGACAGATTACAGTTGCAATTTCTTGCACTCACGTAATTTATTCTCAGGCTTGCCCACCAACTAAACTTAGGTTTCTTATGAATTCGAACACTCGGTTCGTTGTACGATTTAGTTGTTGTTACTAATTTAACCCAGTTATGTCCAGAAAGAATTAGGGTCCCGATACATAAGGGCTTGACATTGATTTTTTCCTTTTGTTTTTTCTTTATTTTTATTCTCTTGCTACAGGGGCCACCCACTCGCCCTGATGAAGGCGGTTCACGTAGAACAAAATGTATCCCTCAGAAGCGTCTCCAAATGGGATAATTTTTCCGCCGAAACGTGTACTATGTGCAAGGGGGCTGTATTGATCCATATGTCCGATTAGTACTTATTTAACTAAGATCCTCAGGCCAGCAATTGTATTCCAGAAGCTGACCCAGTTCCCCCTGTCACGTTGGCACCTGCAAGATGAGTTGCTTCCTTGTATAGAAGCAACTCCAGGACCTAGAGGGCTACAGGTCTAATAAACCTTTTCGACTCCTACATATATTTTACATGGAGCATGTTCTAAACCTAGAACTATTTGTGAATATTTTCCCCTTTGGGTCACGCTCAAATACTCTCCATTCAGCTAGCACTAAAAGGCCTGAATGGGCATTTCTTTCATGTACCTCATCAAGTTCTTTGTTGTCTAGATTATTGAAATTCGTCTCATACATATTGCTTTCAAATGCTTTTTTTTCTTTTTTTTTGATGTTCTTATGTACCTCACCAAGTTATTCGTTGTCTAGATTATTGAAATTTGTCTCATACATATTGTTTTAAAATGTTTTTTTTGATGTTTTTTCGTTTTAATACAAACTTTGTATGTTCACAACCCTTGATACGTGTGAGTTTCCTTATTCGATCTTTCTTCTTTCTGGACAAACTATTTGGGTTACTAACTTAGGGATTTATTCCATTAGTAAAACTATACCAGGCTCCCCGATTTCCATTTGTTCCATTTATTGACTAAAATTGGGTATGAACCTGGAAGGTAGCAGTTCTATTTCCTTTTGTTTTTGTATCTTTGATGCCTGAGTCTGCTACTTGTCACCCCGGGCACACCGAAGTCCTCAGAATATATATCACCAGGACCAAGGCCAACTTCAGAAAAATTACCAACACATTTCTCAACAAATTGATTGATAGAGTTCACCCTTATTAGATTTAATACAATTTATGGGTGATCAAATAGTGAATGTTTGTGAGGGTCCAACATTTTCCGAAACAATAAATAATGCCATTTCGCCCTAACCAGTAATGATTTTAGGTCCAATTCAAAGTGGATTGCTGCTTTAGGCCTCATCACCCTACGCCAGATCAGTGACTTGTAACTTACTAGAGACTCCAAGACCCATAGTGGCCAAATTTCAACACCATAAAATAGTTTTGGGACAAACGTACCCATGTAAAATTTTGTTAGCAGACAAGCTTAATTTTCCAAATGTAGTGTTCATTTTGGACAACCACCTTTTGCTTCATAAATTCATCTATATATATTTTACCTGATTTATATAAGAAAGCCAAGATATATTAAGTTATTGGCTTGCTCCAGTTTGACATTGTTCAGTATTCAGTTAAACTTGGTTGCATACGTGTGGTAAATTGGAGGATTTTCATTTTAGTTGGATTTATCCTTAGAAAATGATCACATCTGCGTATACTGCAAAGGTATTGATAAACCGATGGAGACACAATTGAACATAAACTTAAGGTCTGCCATTTTAGGAGGGATAAAAGAATCCTTCATCAAGTATTTTCCTATCTCAGAAATATATAAATTGAATAAACACAGTACTAAAATACACCCCTGTCTTAGACTAGATTTGTCATGCATTTATCTAGAGAGATTACCATCAAGATCCAGTCTTACTTAAATATTTGGATTTGCATGTAATTCAACATTAAGCTTCAGTAAATCCTCTGGGATGCCCAATATTCCAATTTTCTTCCATAGTAAATTACAATTCACTAGAATCCATGTAACTCCGACACCTGCTCTTCCTCCTTACTGTACTTACACCATAAAGGTGCTCCCTGATAATCAGGCACTGGTATTCCACATAACCAACACACACCTACTCTTCCTTTTATTTTTTTTATTTTTTTAAATTTGTTTCTATAGCGCCACAGCATGCGGGCATCAGGGTGCATTACAATGAGACTAGGAAAACAAAAGGAGACGGGACAGCATGACATAGGTACAACCGGTCAAAGTGCACCTTGTCACAGTACTTAGACCATGAATGTGCTCCCTAACAATCATGCACCCGTAATCCACATTACTCATATACCTACTCTTCCTCCTCACAGTATTTACACCATTCAGAAGTTCCTGACAATGTAGCACCGTAAACCACATAAGCCACATAACTCTTACACCTACTCTTCCTCCTCCCCATACTTCCATCATGAAGGTGGTCCCTGCCATTCACTCATCCGTAATCCAAATGACTTCTTCACTTACTTGTCCTCCTCACAGTACTTTCAGCATGAATGTGCTCCCTGACAGTCATGCACCCGTAATATAGATAACTCGTACATGTACTCTTCCTCCTTATAGCACTTACACCATGAATGTGCTCCCTGGCAATAAGGCACTGGTAATCCACATAACTCCTATTCCTACTATTCCCCGTCACACTACTTACACCATGAAGGTTCTCCCTGTAATCCACATTACTCCTACAACTACTCTTCATCATCACAGTATTTAAACCGTAAAGATGCATTCTAACATTCATGCACCGTTATCCATATTACTTACTCTTACACCTACTCTTCCTCCTCACAGTACTTGCAACATGGAGGCGCTCCCTGTCAACCATGCACCCATAATCCACACTACTGCTATACCTATTCTTCCTTCTCACAGAACTGACACTATTAAGGAGCTGCCAGCTACAAATGCACCCAAGATCCAGATTACTCCTACACCTACTCTTCCTCCTTACAGTACTTACAACAGAAAGGCGCTTTCTGACAATCATGCACCAGTAATTTACCTTGTCTTTACACCTTCTCTTCTTTTTCACAGTACTTACACAATCACCATGAAGGTGCCTCCTGACAAACATGCACAGATTAAAAAAATTACTGTATAGTTACTATTCCTCCTCACAGTACTTACACAAGGAATGTGCTTCCTGACAAGCAGACACTGTTAATCCAAAAATCTCCTACACCTAAATTTCCTCTTCACAGTACTTACATCCTGAAGGTGCTCCCTGGCAATTATGCACACATAATCTATATAACTCCTACACTTACTCTTCCTCCTCACATCATGAACGTGCTCCCTGACAATCATTCACCCGTAATCCACATAAATATTACATGTACTCTTCCTCCTCAAATCACTTACACCATAAAACCACTCCCTGACAATCATGCACCCATATTCCACATATCTCCAACACTGATTCTTCGTCCTGACAGTACTTACAACATGAAGTAGCTCAGCGACTTTCTTTATCTCCCTAGCCAGTCTGCATCATTTTAGGCTCTTGCTGTGCATAACAGGAAGTCCTTGTATCTCAAATTCAATCTGTTTCCCTGTTGGGATTGACCCTGCAACCTCCCCTGAAGTGGGGAGGGGATAAGGGGCAACCCCACCCACATCATCTTCTCATTTCTTCATGCCTTCATTGAAAAAGACTGATTTCAAGATTGTAGTGCCATTTTGTTTACCTCTTTTTTCAGTTTGCACTGGAGTATTAAGTCATACCCCTGCACTGGCTTGCTATGTGCCTGGTTTAGGCAAAGGGTGCAGGATGGCAGATGATGGGGGCACAATATAACACCCTGAAATATTGTGTGCACGCAGGGTTCTGCTTCTGCAGCAGTGGTGGTATGCCAAGTGCCCCCCTTCCTTGGTAGATGCCTGTTCACCAACACTAGACAGTGTCATGACCCACAGAACGCGCCCCTTCTGGACTTCCTGGTCCAAATCGTGGCGGAGCTTGCATTCATTGTTTCTCCCAACATGGCCGTATCACGTGACATGACTCGCACCAGCCTTCACGGCGGACGTAGTACGTCCCATAAATATGCCACGCCCCCACGGCACCGCGCGTCTCAATGCTATCAACAGGTAGTGACTAGACGTGTACTTCGCAGCTTGGTGAACCCTTCTGTTATCCAAGTTCCTGGACCTTTATTCCCACTCCTTCCAACCTCTCCTTTCCACCCTGTTCCTGGAATCCACGTATCCTTGCGACCGCTTCTTCCTTCCTGGACGTCCTGAACCTGCGAGTATCCTAGAACGCTGAATGCACGCTGAAGTCAGAAGAGACTCGTGCGGGCCTGTACAAAACCTGATCCGCCCGCAAGAAGAATCTTCCCGCGGATCCCTGCAAGAAGCGATCTCAGGTGAGACGGGGGGAGATTCACAACAGTTTGAGACGCCCAACGACCGACATTGAAACCGATATGGAAAAAGCCATCCAGGATCTCATGCGTGGCATGCAAGAACTAACAACCAAGGTGCAGAACTTAAAAGCGGAGAATGCTGCATTAAAGCAACTCGTTTTGTCTCACGATTCCGCTACAAAAGAGAGTGTGTTACTGGGTGGTGTCGTAGACAAGTATGATGGGTCTACAAAATCCCTTGGTGGATTCCTGGACTCCTGTTTGGTGCATTTTACCTTTAAGCCCTATTATTTTTCAACTTCCAGGGCAACGGTGGGCTTTATAATCTCGCACCTCGCAGGAAATGCATTGATTTGGGCTACTCAATTCTGGAGATGCCCTCCTAGATGATTATGACAGATTCATACAGGCTCTCAAAACCATGTTCGACCGCCCAGAACAGATTTATAGTGCCCAGGAACGCCTACTTGAATTTCGGCAAGGATCCCAGGACATGCTAATGTATGTCACAGGATTCAAACATTTGGCCAAGGAAGCAGATTGGTCCTCAGAAGCAAGTTTCACTCTCTTCCGTAGGGGCCTAAACGAGGATATAAAAGATGAATTAGCCAGAGTGGCTCATCTTAGCTCATTCCAGGCTCTTATGGATTTAGTCATGCAGGTAGACCTTCGTATCCAGGAAAGAAAGGCAGAGAGAAAAAAGACCAACATGCCCTTCCAGAAAAGTTCTCTTGAGACTTCAGTAAAAACTGATCCTGTTCCAACCGCTGACACTGACCCAGAACCCATGCATATAGGAGCCTTCCGTGGACCCATTTCCCCACAAGAAAGGATGAGAAGGATCCACACGGGCTTGTGCATGTATTGTGCATCGGATAAACACCTGGTTAGAGAATGTCCTCTAGCCCCTCCACTGCGTTCGGGAAACGCCAGCTCCCGATCCTAGATGGAGCGAGGTGTCGGGAGAGAGATGTTTGCTCCACATCTATTCCATCCTTGAACTCTCCTGGACAGAATAACCTAGTGGTTCTACAATCCTTCTTATCGTTATCAAAGAAGGAAACCTACCCTATCCTGGCCTTGGTGGATTGTGGGGCTATGGGAGTATTCATTGATCAAGATTGGGTCTTTAAGCACCACATTCCATATGAAGCCTGGAGTGTAATGCAACCTGAGGAGGCAATTGAGTGAAGACCCCTCAGTTCAGGACCCATATCCTTGCAGACCAAGGAAATACAACTTTCAATAAACCATCACCAGGAATTGATCAAGTCTGATATCATCAAATCAGCCCACTACCCCATGGTACTAGGCATGCCCTGGTTGCAGAAACGCAATCCATACATCAATTGGACAGCAGGATCCTTGTTTCTTGGTTCAGAGTATTGTCTGTCTCATTGTTTATCCCCGGATCCCTCCTCAATATCGTCTGAAAGTAATCTGACAGATCAACAAGAGGCACTCATGGTTTCCAATATCATTCAGGTCCCAAAGGCCTATCAAAGTTATGCTGATGTGTTTTGAACTGCCATAGTTCAGGCTCTACCCCCTCACAGACCTGAAGACTGACCCATAGACACAGAGCCTTCAGCAGCGATTCCCTTTGGGAGGATGTTTATCCTATCCGAACCTGAAAAAAAGGCCCTCCGAGAATACATGGATACCAACCTTGAAAATGGCACCATAAGACCATCGAAATCCCCAGCTGGAGCCTCGCTGTTCTTTGTTCCCAAGAAGGACACCAAGGAACTTAGACCTTGCCTCGATTATCGTGGATTAAATCAATGCACCCTGAAGGACCGCTACCCCGTACCCTTGATCTCCGATATCCTGGAAGCGGTGAGAGGAGCTGTAATCTTCACGAAACTGGATCTCAGGGGTGCCTATCATCTGATTTGTATCAAGGAAGGAGACAAATGGAAAACAGCCTTTAGAACACCTTTTGGGCACTTCAAATATCTGGTCATGCCCTTTGGACTTGCTAATGCCCCTGCAGTCTTTCAACGATTCATGGATAGGGTGTTCTCTGACATGCTGTTTCTCTTCGTCATCGTCTACCTGGACGATATCTTGATTTACTCCAAGGACCTTTTAAAGCATGAAGAGCATGTAAATGCAGTCTTACAATGACTACGTGAACACAGACTCCTAGCCAAACCTGAGAAATGACTGTTTCACGTTACTTCTGTTCATTATCTAGGATTTGTCCTTAGTCCAGAAGGAATTGGTATGGATCATTCGAAGGTAAAGGCCATACTATCTTGGCCGGCTCCCACTTCCGTGAAACAAGTTCAATCCTTCCTGGGGCTTGCCAATTTCTACCGAAAGTTCATACCCACCTTTTCTGACATTGTTCAACCGATCATCGTTCTGTTGAAGAAAGACACTCCCTTTCTCTGGTCTGCACCTCAAGGCAAGGCATTCCAACGCCTAATGACAGAGTTTACTCAAGCCCCCATCCTAGCCCAACCCGACATTAATTGGCCATTCCTAGTGGAGATGGATGCCTCTAACTACGCCATTGGAGCAGTCTTGAAGCAAGAATTTGAGGACAAGCTGGAACACACCATTGCTTACCTTTCACGAACCCTGACTCCCATTGAGACACATTATTCCGTCTTGAAAAAGGAACTGTTAGCCATCTGCCAAGCCTTCACAGAATGGCTACATATACTCCTGGGAACGATACATCCAGTCCAGGTTCGCACAGACCATCGAAACCTTCAAGTTCTACAATCCATGGAGTGTAGGAACAGTCGTCAGGCCCGTTGGGCCTTCTTCTTTGCCCATTACCAGTTCCACATCAGTCATGTTCCTGGATCACAAAACATAATTGCTGAAGCCTTATCTCGACATCCTGATTACGAAAATATTGAAGATCGGGCCTATCCCAAGATGTTTACCCACACGGTTTTTGTAGCTCAAAGCAATCAGTCTTTTGGAAGAAGTCTGGATGCAAACCCAATCCTCTGAGCTCTTGAAGGATATTTCAAGGAAGAATCAATGGAATCTGAGAACCAAAGACGGATATTTGTTCAAAGATAACGCTCTAGTCATCCCCACACAGAAACTACAACAAAAGATAATAAACATCTGCCACGATACCCTCCACTCCGGACATCGTGGCATCACCAACACTCTCCGTCTTATTCAAAGACAATTTTGGTGGCCTAGAATGAAGACTAACGTACAACTGTACATCCGAGCCTGCTCTATCTGCAGTCAAAACAAACACGATAACAAGAGACCGGCGGGTCTCCTAATGCAACCTACACTACCAACAAGGCCATGGGAATTTGTCGCTACAGACTTCATTGTAGAATTACCACCTTCCAGGGGATACGCGACTATCATGGTCACCATTGACTTGTTCACTCATATGGCTCATTTTACACCCCTGTATAAACTACCATCCTCATCAGAACTCGCTGGAATCTTCCTGGAACACATTTTCTGCCTTCATGGACTTCCTTCCAAGATCATATCAGACCGAGGACCTCAATACGTCTCACAATTCGGGAAACATCTGTGTCGCATTCTAGGAATCCAACATGCTCTTTCATCAGGTTATCACCCACAAACCAACAGAGCCACGGAACATGTAAATCAGACCCTGGAACAATTCCTTTGTTGTTTCGCCACCAAGGTACAGGATGATTGGTCGCTCCTCATACCTGTGGCTGAATTTGCCTAAAACAATTCCGATCACTCAGCAGTTAAGACCAGCCCCTTCTATTGCAGCCAAGGATTCCACCCATCAGTTTTACCTTCTGTTCTTCCACATCCTACACCAGTACCTACCGTCAACTCCTGGATCGAAACTCTCATCAACAAACATAAGGAAGCCAAAGAACATTTAGAAAAGGCCCAAACACACACTAAGCATTATGCGGATTCCAAGAGAAGACCAGGGCATTCTTATTCAGTCGTTGATCAAGTCTGGTTGTCCTCGAAACTACTACCACAACATTTATGACCAAACAAATTGGCCCCCCAGTACTTTGGGCCATTCTCCATAAAAGAAGCCATCAACCCAGTCTCATTCCGGCTCAAGCTACCAGACTCCTGGAAGAAAATTCACCCAGTTTTTCACACTTCTTTATTGAAACCCTACATCCGATCCTCCCGGAAATCCTGCAGACCCAATCCTGTGATTGTGGACGACCAACTGGAATAAGAAGTATCCAGAATATGCGATTCCAGATATAAATGGGGTCAACTTCAATACCTGGTTGAGTGGAAAGGATATCCTCCTAGTGAAAGAACCTGAGAACCAATTTCTAACCTGAACACCCCTCGATTGCTCAGAAGATATCATCTCATACACTCGGGCAAACCTGGTGGAACAGGTTTTCGGAGGAGGCATGCTGTCATGACCCACAGAACGCGCCCCTTCTGAACTTCCTGGTCCTTCTCGCGGCGGGGCTTGCATTCATTGTTTCTCCCAACATGGCTGTATCACGTGACAGGCCTCACACCAGCCTTCACGGCGGACGTAGTACGTCCCATAAATATGCCATGCCCCCACGTCCCCACGCGTCCCAACGCTATCGACAGGTAGTGACTAGACGTGTACTTCGCAGCTTGGCGAACCCTTCTGTTATCCAAGTTCCTGGACCCTTATTCCCACTCCTTCCAACCTCTCCTTTCCACTCTGTTCCTGGAATCCACGTATCCTTGCGACTGCTTATTCCTTCCTGGACGTCCTGAACCTGCGAGTATCCTGGAATGCTGAACATACGCTGAAGTCAGAAGAGACTCGTGTGGGCCTGTACAAAACCCGATCCGCCCGCAAGAATAATCTTCCCGCGGATCCCTGCAAGAAGCAATCTCAGGTGAGACGGGGGAGATTCACGACAGACAGAGAGCAGGGGCAGAGGATCTCTGGTGCCTGTGAGAGGAAAGGCAGGACATTTAAGGTCAAGAACATGTGGAGATGGGCTTGGCCAGGCCAATTGTACATCTCCAGCAACTCGGTGTACTGTGCCAGGGGCTGGTGTACATGCAGGCATCTAAAGTGATAGAGAAGAATTATACTCCTTTATAAAAAGGAGGTCGCAGATTATGTCCTTGTTCCTAATTCAATAAGTGGGATGGGGGCCACTGCCGGAACTGTCTTACCAAGGCACCTTCCTATAGAAGCTTCATGACGTCTCTGGAGCCACATATTTTTGGACTCCCTTCCCTTCCTCCGAGCTGACATTGTCCTTTCCTATCTCTTTGATGCAACTTAGGGCTATGGTCACAGGCAGTGTTAATATGGGCATTAATGTCTTTTTTGTTTGTTTATTTGTTTTATTATTTATAATGTGCAGATGTACCCAAGGGTATCAGGGTGCAGCATTTACAAGAATATGCGAAGCTTAGTTACAGATACAAATAGTACAAGTAGACAATGGGGACATATACAGGACAATGGGGAAATCAGGCAATATATACAGTATATACAGGAGTACAAGTGGACACACGTAGTTACAATGTGTGCTGATGGCATGAAGGAATAGCCTTGAGACTTAGCTATCCCAGTGGTCCTTGGATTTCAACCATGAGACTACCTTGGAATGGAAATTCAGGTATGGCATATCTACTCTGAGGTTGGGCGGCAAGGAATTCCATAGTTTGGCTCCTTTTACTGAGAAGCTGTTGCCTCCTATGGTGGCAAGTTTGAAGTTTGGGAAAGGGAGGCTGTTTTTGTATGCCCTTCTGAGCGGTCTCGAAGAAGCTTGTCTATGGAATCTGTTAATCAGGTAGATCAGCGCGGCATTGTTAAGAGATTTGTAGGTAAGTGATGCCGTTTTAAGTAGGATTTTATCTCTGGTAGAGAGCCAGTTGTTCTGTTGGATAAAACCTGAGATGTGCTTGATTCTAGAGATGTGCTTGCTTCTAGGGCTGCTCTCAGGGCGTTATTCTGGAGGGTTTGTAGATTGCTGGTGGTGACCTTAGAAGTTCCCAGGTAAAGGGCGTTACAATAATCAAGGCGGGATAATATAAGGGCTCTAGCAAGTGTGAGGCAACTAATGTCTGACAGAAAAGGTTTGGCTGTGTGGGTTAATTTGCACATGTATGCAGATGAGGATGCCAAGGAGCTCAGTTGTCTTTTGAAAGAGAAGTTAGAATCCAAATAGAATCCCAGTGTTTTGACCTCCTGTCCAACTTTGATGTTGTTCCCATCTATCATGAAGAAGTTGTAGGCCGGGCTGAGTTTCTTTAAACTGGATGTGGTGCCCAGGATGATGATCTCCGTTTTCTCATCATTCAGGCATAGAACGTGAGTGGCCATCCATGCCTGAATGATGATATACACTCTGTTTAGCAAGGCCAAATCCTTTCCATAATCTCCAGAAAGCGGAAGGAGGATCTGGGTATCATCTGCGTAATTAGTGTAGGTGATACCGAGATGATCCAAATCATCGAAAAGGGGCTTGATAAATATGTTGTACAGTGTAGGGGAGACGCAGGAGCCCTGTGGGAAACCACAAGTGATGGGTTTGGGGTCATCAGCAGCAGTAGGCGAGAAGACCCTCATAGTTCTTCCGTTGAAGAATGAGGTAATCCAGGTAATGGCTTCTGGAGAGAAATGAGCTGCTGTGTGGAGGTGTGAGCATAAAACGGAATGCTCGACCAAATCAAAGGCTGCTGATAAGTCAAGGAGGAGGAGTAGGGCAGCTTGCCCCTTGTCCCTAAGTGTATCAATCTGGGCTTTCAGGTCAATGAGTGCAGTTTCAGTCCCGTGTTGAGGACGGAACCCTGATTGTCTGGATCCTAAGAGGTATTGTTCTTCCAGGTGCTTCTGTATTTGTACATAAGCGACCTTGTCTAGGATTTTTAGTAGTAAGGGAGCAGTTGTTATGGGTCGGTAATTCGTAGGTATGGCTGGGTCGAGAGTTGTTTTTTTAGTAATGGAAGTACCCAGGACTGTTTTAGGTTGGTGGGGATGGAGCCGGTGGTGAAGGAGACATTGATCAGTTTAGTGATGAAAGGGGAGAGGTCACGAGCGGCGTCTTTAATGATCTGTGCTGGTCATAGATCTCCCTGGCAGTTGGATGGTTTCAAGGACAATGAGCGGCGTCTTTAATGATCTGTGCTGGGCATAGATCTCCCTGGCAATTGGATGGTTTCAAGGACAGGATAATTTTTTCTACATCAAGAGTATTGACTTTAGAGAATTTGAAACGGATGGGATCTTTGGCCGTGAACTTGTCCGGGGTTTTGGAGGGGGGAGTGTCTTTTAATGTAGCCTTTTTGCTAGAGATATTGCTTTGAAGGGTCACAATCTTATTTGCCAAGGCATTTTGAATGTCTGAGCACCAGTTTTTATCTTTGGTGCAGGTATCAGGAGGTAGTATGGGGGTTTCTACTTCTTTAAGTATAGAGAAGATTTCTTTCATATTAGATTTAACTTGGGATATGCGAGAGTCAAAGGAGGTTCGTTTGGCCAGTTAGATTTCTTTTTTGTATAGTGCAGCCAGTTTGGAGAGTTTAAGTTTGTTTGCGGCTGAAAGGAATTTTTTCCAGGTGGCCTCGCAGTTTCTTTTTTGCTGCCTTAAGTTTTTGAGGAATGTGTGTACCATTTGTTAAGGTGCGTTTTAGGTTTGCTAGGGCTGAGTTTAAGTGGGGCGATGAGGTACAATGAGGTAGTCATGACCTTGTTATATTCTTCAACCAGGATCTCTGGTTCCAGGTTATCAGGCAGTGAGTTGAGTGTGGGGAGTAGATTCGGGATGAGTCTTTCTAGTGTAATGTTCTTCTTGTTTCTGGTGAGAGTAGGAGGGGCTGTAGTGATGGGCGAGGGTGGGGGTCTGTCAGTAGACAACAAGAACGATACCAGGTAGTGGTCGGTCCAGACTAGTGGTGAGATATTTGTGATATTCGCTAGGCAATTATGGTCGGCCACCCAGTCAAGTATTCTACCTTTCGAGTGAGTGGGTGCCGTACTTCTTTGCGCAAAGCCTAGTTCAGTGAGGGTGTTAACTATGGTGCTGGCTGTTTGATCTACCGGGTCATTGTAGCCCAAGTTAAAGTCTCCCAGGGTGAGAACTTGGGACAAGCTTTTGAGATTGCTGGATAGAATGGCGTTGAGGTCTTCATCAAAAGTGCCAATGGGGCCTGGCGTGCGGTAGATCAAGTGTATATTGAGGGTTTGGGTATTAGTGAGTGGGACTTTGGCTGATAGTGTTTCGCATGAGAGGACATTAGTGGAAATTGCTAGTCTCATGGGCAGCCAAGTCTTGCTCCCTTTAGATCTATTGGATGATCCCACTCCCCACTACCTGCTATTCCTCTGGGTCTGCCTCAGACAGATGGCCCTTGCACACATTGGGACTGTGTGAGGATGAAGTGGTTAGGTCGGGGAAGTTTCTGAGGAAGGAGATCATAGATGAGGTTGCTACTTACCTGCTCCATAATCTGAATTTATGGGATGTGAAGGTGGCCCCTTGCCCTAAGGTTGCCCCTGATGTCTATAAGCCTTATGTTCCATTCCTTTTGTCTGGCCTACCTTTCCTGCAGAGTATCTGGTATATCGTCCGCAGAAACTGGCACGCGCCCAAGATTGCATCATACCCAAGATGGTGGTACAAATGTTTCCCTGTACAAATGTTTGGCCAGGGATTCCCTGATTTACTCTATGTTGATTCCATTCTGCTGTCCTGTACATACATCCATAGCTAACAAAGACACTGCACCCTTTGACCTGGTGGATAAGTGAGTGGAGACCACCCTAAAGTGAGATTATGGGACAGCCAGCTCGGCTCTCAGGGAGGCAGTTTATTCTCGATGTGTTAGCCAATCCCTATTTAAGGATTTTCCAGGCACTAATGGTTGCCCCGAAGGAGGGGCAGGAGTTTTAAGACCTTCTTGAGATCATAGAGAAGGATATGATATTTTTGGCTTTGGATATTTCCTCAGACATCATAAGAGCAGTTGCTATGGGAACTGCATTAGTCGTTTCTGCCAGAAGCCAATACTGGCTCCAACAAAGGAATAGAGAAGCATCACAGAAGGCCATCTTAATGCATCTCTGATTTTTGGCCCAGACGGTCTATGGACCACTGATGAAAAAACATGTGAAACAATCTAGACTGGGTAATTCCTTTTCTGATCATAAGCTTAAACAGGGCAATCTAAGGCTCCCGACAGACACAAAGCAAAATCATCCTTTCAGGGTCCAAGGCAATCCATGTGTTCTAGGGTTCCCAGTAGAAGTCCATCAAACCCAAAGCTACTCCCTCTGCTGCCACTGGCACTTCCTAACCTGTTGAGGCCAGGACCCCACATGTTATCTCCAGTGGGGGACATCTCCAGCTGTGCAGTGCTACCTGGAAAGAAAACTTCAGCAATTCCTCGCACAGGGCAACTGTAAGCAGTTCCTGCTCCTGATATACCATAAGGTGAAAATATTCTTTCATGTAAAACTACTGAGAAGCCACTCTAAACGCTATTTCTCGAATGACACCCATGGACTCCAACTCGCATAATCAATGAAGTACTGAGATGAGGAGGATGAAGGAGTTGGTGCAAGGTAACAGGAGCCCACAGAGTTCAACTCCTAGCCCACACAATCAGGGATGGTGAGGAGTCCTTTGCCCAGACATTGTGTTAAGAAGACGACTCTTCAGGAGTTCACACAACTGCTTCTAGGGAAGAATGTGATCCAGCCAGTGTACTGTGGGAAGTATGGGCTGGAGGTTTACTCGATTCTCTTCTTGTTCCTAAAGCACTCTGAGTAGGGGCAACCTATCCTATAAATCTAGAGATTGAAACTTAATGTCATCAAGATAACATTCAAGGTGGAGGCTCTCCAAGGTATCACACCAATTAGTTACATGCAGACATCCTCTTGGCCATAGATTTTAAGGATCCCCATCCAGGTGGCTTATAGCTGCTTCCTCAACCTTGTGGTGTGCTGGGGGAAGAATAGTTTCAGTTCTGAGTGCTGCCCTTTGGACTCTGCTTGGCTCCAAGGGTCTTCAGGAAGGTCCTACCACCCCATGTATCCCTGTTTTGCCCCAGGGAAATTTTCAATGCTCCCTTTCAGAACTACTGGTTACTGCTTGCCCCCCCATCAATTCATGCCCTCAGGAACACAACTATTGTGCTGACACTCCTGGAGAGGTTAGGTTGGGTGGTAAACACACACAAGTCTATTCTGACTCCCACTCATGTACTGGTGTTTATACTGGGTATTTTTCGATACCCAGAAGGGATGGATCTCCTCACCCATTCTAATATAAGCTGCATAAAAGACTGAGGGTCATGCAGAGTAGGAAGGATGCATTGGCTTTGTGATGAATCCAATGGGCTCATCACAGAATCCCCAGTGGTGACTTCCTTCCATGTGGCCACGGGACAGCAGACGCTACCTGATCCTGACACTGGCGGCGGCTATGTGAGGATGGATCGCATTAGAGGAGACAACTGCTGGGAGATGGCGTGACTTCATTGGACGAGATGCGGTATACCCCCCTTTCCCATGAGAAAGACCCTCTAATACCCAAGACCGTAATTGCCTATTGTCAGCCACTTGTTCCCCCATGTAGAGGAAGTAAAGAAAACCCTTCCCAATGTTCTTTAGGTCAAACTCTCATCTATGACCTAAACACACAAAGCTCCAATAAAACACTTTTTGCTCCTGATATACCTTAAGGAGAAAATATTCTCTCATGTAAAACCACTGAGAAACCACTCTAAATGCTATATGTCGAATGATATCCATGGGCTCCAGCTCCCATAATCAATGAAGTACTCAGATGAGGAGGATGAAGGAGTTGGTGAAAGGTAACAGGAGCCCAAATTTCAAAGTGCAGACTCGTTCTTCTACAGAATCACCTATGCGTTGGGCATTTAAAGATGGCAACCGCACTATTGAGGGTGGCGGTGCAGAGGAAGGCGTTGGTTCCTATGAAGAGGCTTTCGAGTACTGGAGACACATATCGGTGTGGTGAGCATGGGGTCTGTTTAAGCAGAAGGAGAAATGCAGTGCGCAAGCAGGTTATGCCATGGAGACGCCGGAACCGCAAGAGAGTACCTGGGCTCTCGGCAGCTCAAAGAGACAGTGTTCTCGATCTTGGGACCAGAAGGGAAGCAGGCATGTGACCCGGGATTCTCGAAGAAAGCCGGAAGGATGTCTGCACAATCCAGAGTGGCAAGTGAGCTGCAGCGCCACACTGCAGAAGCTCGAACAGGACCGGAGATGCTGGGTTGAACCGGTGAGTCAACCCAAAACAAGTGGGGACACAAGTTCCTACACCCATGCTAATTACTATTTGAATGTTATGAGATTGCTAATACAGAAACTACAATAAGATTGTTTGAGTGCAAAAAAGGCAAAGTACAGATTTAAGCCCCAAGAACATATGGATGCATGAGATGCAATTGTGGGGCAAAGTTTGAACGAACATTACCGCAGAAAGATATAGCACGTCAAGAATGGTATCTGCAGTTTTGGTGATACAGAGGAATTATAACAGACATAAGACATCCTGGCAAGAGAAGGATAGCAGGCAATTGAAACACGTAAGAAGTCCTGGCAAGATAAGGATTCCAAGCAATTGAAACCCAAGAGAATCTCTGGCAGGAGAGCACACCAGGCAGCTGGAATTGCATAGAAAATCCTGGCAGGCAAGTTGCAAAGCTACAAAAAATATAAGAAAGTAGGACAGTGTTTTATAGAAAAAGGAGACACTTGTGTTATAGAAAGACTGTTACATAACTTTTTTCCTAACATGAATATTGTGAATCAAGGAGGGACACAAAGGAACTGTTAAGAACTTGTTGCCTAAAAGGAACATTGTGAATCAAGGAGAGACACAAAGGAATTGTTAGTAAAATAGGCATTGCCATCCCATTTCAGAATCAAGGAGAAGGGAACCAACCTCTTGGTTCAAGGTTGTCCCCATTGGAGAACATTTTAGTTGGAGCTATTCTAATTTTCAATTGTGAACACCTTTTTGCCAAAATCAGGCTGAATACATTTCCTTTCACACTGTTTTGTTTGTAGTGTAAGGACATTTTGGACACAAGTATGGCTTTTCATTTATTGACATCCTGACACAGACAGCTCCTTAGTTTTTGGTTTTCAGGTAGGGAACCCGCTCTTTAGAATGGGGTCAGAGAGGTATTTTCTCAACCCATTTATATTTAAATAGAAATCTTTAACCAAAAACATTACAACTTTGTGTCCGGCTTTCAATTCTGTCAGGAGTTGGATCAGGCTCAGTTGACATAAACTGGTGAAATCTTAAATTCAAGAAACTCATAACTGAGCTTCTGATCCATCAATTGCCTGAGAACACTCTATCAGATTTTACTTACGTAGTAGCAGGGCAGAACTGATCAAACCTGCATACCCAGTTTTAATACCTAATATAGTATTGCTTTGTCCCCCTCCTGGAACATATAAAAGGCATGCCTCTAAGTAAGGTTTAGCCTGCCGGCATGGCTTGGGCATGTTAGCAGGTGTCATAGACCCTGACTATAGAGGGGACATACAAATATCGATGCAAAATAATGCCATATCAAGTGAAGGCAGAGGCGAGAATCGCCCAAGGCATTCTGGAAAATGCTCTGTTTCATAAGCTCCAGGAAGTTAAGACCTCTGACAAAACCGAAATAGGAACCAACATTTTTGGGGAGGCAGACATAGATTCTCAAATTATACCAGGGGCAGTCCTGCCTCAAATATCAGGAGATGAGACTGAAGTTATCCCTGATTTAGCCTTTGTCCAAAGGAATGATCCCTTGCTTGCTGAGCCTTTACTTCAGGTCTTAGCTGAAGAGGAGTGGAGGAATAAAGGTGGACCTTTTTTTTACTTAAGTCCCAGTCTGTTATACACGGGAGATACTGGGCCAGATGGTACCCCTAGATCACACATTTTGGTGCCTAAAAGCCTCAAGAATTTTGTACTAGACATTGGCCATTTCCACTTCACAGGTGGGCATCTACGGACAACCAAAACCCAAGCACAAATCCTGAACCAGTTCTATTGGCCTGGGATTTATGCAGATGTAAAGAACGGTGTGCTCACATGCTCCCTTTGTCAGAAGACGCATCCAAATGGCCCCTCCAGCTCTATTACAGCCTCTGCCCATCATAGATATACCTTTTTCATGAATAGGTATGGATATCGTTGGACCCCTTGAGCCATCAACATTGGCAAACCAAAACATACTGGTGATGTTAGACTAGACAACCCATTACCCTGAAGCCTTTCTTTTATGGAATAACATGACACATCACATTCTCAAGCATTTCATTCTAATTTTTCTGATAGTTGTGTTTCTGAAGGTGATCTTAACAGACCAAGGATCTACCTTCATGAATAAACTCTTGTCAAAAGTAAAGGAAATCCTCCAGATTAAAACTTTGCATACATCTATATATCATACTCAAACTGATGGTTTAGTGGAATGGTGCAACAGAACCCTAAAGCATATTTTGATGAAACTGTTTGAAGCTGATGGAAAACATTTGGATGTAATGACACCCTGAGCCCTGCTTGCCATTAGAAAGACCACACAATCCTCAAACGGATTGTTCTCCCCATTTTAACCTTTTTATGGGAGAGAACCACGAGATGTCCTTGATATGTTACGTGAAATCTGGGAGGAACAAGAGAAAGCTACTTTATTGCTATCCCAAATTGCCCAGAGATTAAAAGAACATGTGGTGGCAGTTAGATCCATAGTACAAGCCAACTGTCACAACTCAGAGATTGTATCCCAGTCGTTGCAGATAACACCTCCCCACTCTTTTGGGGAAGCTACCTTCACTCCGTGAATATGAAATCTTTATTGTGATGTGCCAAAGACTTCCCACCCAAGAGCTCAGCCTACAGAGATCAATACACCTGTTAGGCCGGGGGCTTGAGTGAAAAGGCAGGAGCAAAATCGGCAGAGCTAGAGGGACAAAGAACAAAACAGTTGTTCAGGAAATGCAGCCATGTAGTGCCAGAAAAAACAGCCAACACCGCCCACAAGTACCCACTCTTACCTGCTCCGTAGAGCCAATATACCAGTAACCTACTAGTATCTAATGCAGAGACAAGGAGGGTGTATGGTGAAGGAGGAGTGTGCCAGTATTCCAGGAACACCAATGTTGAAGCAGCAAAGCATCCAAAAAGTGCCCAAAGCAATCCAATGTTCAAACAGCAAAGCATCCCAAAAAAGTGTCCAAAGCAATCCAGTGTTGAAGCAGCAAAGGATCCCAAAAAGTGTCCAAAGCAATCCAATATTAAAGCAGCAAGGCGTCCCAAAAAGTGTCCAAACCAATCCAATATTGAAGCAGCAAAGCGTCCCAAAAAGTGTCCAAAGCAATCCAATATTGAAGCAGCAAAAGCGTCCCAAAAAGTGTCCAAAGCAAAAAATACACGTGTCAAAAAGTGTTTAACCAAGCATTAGTAAAAGACAAAAAGAAATGACCAGGGAAACAAGCATTCACCTCAAGCTAGTTCCCTTGAAGAAATGTTCGGGTTATGAGGGCGTCAAAACCTAAGGACTCAGAAATGGGAGGTCAAGATGAGGAAGCCGGGTTCGTATTTTCCAAGGGAGGCAGTCGAGGGAGGCAGGCGTTGGGAGACAAACAAGGGCAAGGCAGAGGCAAAGTCTTGATTCGAGCGCCGAGTATTTGGTATTTAAACAGAAGTCCGGAAACAGATGCTCGCAACTAACAACAGTTTAGGAGCACCCGATCTCCGAATAGACAGTATTCAAATACGGTCCACAAAGATGGAAACACAGCAACGTAGTACGTGTGTGTCACGTGACTACAATAGCGAGAGTTATGGGGATTGTAGTCTCAAAGGGCTCTGCGTGCCGGATAGCGCTCAGACAAACGCCACGGCAGTCTCCAATTTAACCGGGACGTGACACCAACAAGAGTAAGACCCAAGAACATCAGATAGGCTATCATGATAGAAAAGATGTACTAAGATCTTTTTCTATCAGGCAAAAGGTTCTAATGTGATATTAACCAGTTTGTTATCTGATGAACTAAATATGAATACTTTGATTTCTACAGATTTTGCTCAAAATTAAAAAGGAGGATTTAATGGACCTCCTAGAACAGTTCCCTGATGTTTTCAAAGCTGAACCTGGTCGAAAGTGAAAGGAATTGACCATTATATATGTACATTCCAAGCCAAGGTCATCCATTTAAAAATACATCGGAGACCTGAAGTCAGAAAGAACATCATTGTAGATGAAATAGGAAACATGTCAGGGGCTGATATTATGGAGTCTTCTCAGAGCCCCATGTCATCCCCAATTGTGTCAGTCGCCAAGCCAGATCAATCGTGGAGGTTCTACATAGACATCAGGAAGGTAAACACGGTCTCTCGTATTGACAGGTACCCTTTGTCCAGAATTGATGATCTTATTGATCGATTGGAGAGCTTTTTTGGGTTTAGTGGTATATTCCAGACTTTTAATTCCTATTTTCTCTTCCGTCATGTCCTGTTTTACTGAAAAACTCAAAAATGCTGAACCGCAGAAAATAAGATGGCGAGAGGAAGATCATTTGTGTTTTTTTTATTTTTTATTGTATTATTTAGTTTATACAAACTTTTATTACAAACGACCGATCCCACACAAAGCGAAAGGGAGAGATATTAGATAAACACAAAAAGAAACAAAGAAACAAAGAAACAACTAGACAAAGTGTCCTGGACATCAAATATCTAGTTAACCTTAATTGACGTCATCTACATTTCAGAGATATTTCATTCATACATTCATGACTAGATTAATTTGGAGGTCTCATTTCCACTATATTTCTGTGTGTGTTGTAAGTCTTAAATGCATCATCACAGCCCCCTCTGCGTCTCTCTCTCTTCCATTGACAGAAACATTTTTGATGATTGTTCATGGCTTTAGATGATCTACCAAAACTTTGTCCAGGAAATCTATCACTGCACAAGTTTGATGTATATTGTTACTTGAGAGCATTCTGAACCACCAGTCATCTATGTTGTTGTTGACGGGCGCATAGTTTCCTACCAGAAGATATCTTGCATTTACAAGATCCGGACATTCCGTTATTAGATGTTTTAATGATTCTTCGGCAGTTAAGCAAAATCTGCAAACGTTGTCCTTTGTGTTGGCTTCATGTTTGATCCAAAGAACATCTTTTGTATGATATGAATTCAACCAAATCTTCAAAAACTTGTTTCGGTGATACCTTGAAGGAAATTTCTTAAGATATTTTGGTAGCAGATCTAGGCTATTAGCCACTAAACCAAGATTCAAAGAGGTCTTTAGCGCTGCACGATTTTCGTTGTTATGAATCCAACTCCACTGTCTCAGGTTTTTTTTGGCTGACTGCGCTAAAGACATCACGGTTTCCCACTTTATGTCGGCCTCTGCAACAATTAACTTTATTTTGTTAGCCCAGCATCTCAGAATTCTATCATGAGGATGCTGTAGGGTTGGAGCCATTATTTGATAGGCAGGAACTGGATCGGCTAAGTATATTTTCCTTAACGTAGCAATGGATCTCCACAGCACTGTAACATACAGGGAGTCCAGACCCAGTTCATGCCTAGTGGCCTTTATAGAGATATAAGATGGTAATCTGAGCACTCGTTTCCAGTACTGCCCTTCCAGGGCTGCCCAACATTGATGTTTCAGGTTCCAGCCTGCTTCAGCACCAAAGCTAATCGCATTAACAACTTTCTGCTATAGAATATCAGGGCAGGAATTACTGTGAATTTGCCATAATCAGCATGTATTCGTGCTCCTTGCAAAGCAAAGTCGGACATTCAATGTTTTAAGTCCTGGGACCAGTCCCATTCTCCAACAGAATTGATAAAAAGTACTCCTAAATATCGAATAGCTGAGACTTGTTTGATTTTTTCATCGACAATTGACCACTTAAATATTTTATCCGTTTTTGTCTCGTTTATTTTCAATTAATTTTCTTCACAATATGCTTGAAATTTAACAAGAAGTCTCTGTAAGCCAATTTGAGTGAGGTCAGTCAGCACAATGTCATCGAGATATATTGCCCAGCTAAGTTGCTGGCCGTTGACTTTCGGCGGAAAGCACTTGACATCTCGTAGTGCTGCCGGAATGTCTGAGATGAATAATTTAAACAATAGCGCAGCCAAGGGACAGACTTGTTTCACACCTTTGGTTGTATGGGTTTCATCCGTCAACTCCCCCGGTGCATTTGTTCGTACACAAATTGTGGTATTAGTATGAAGGGCCATCAATGGTTGTAATAGAGATGGTGGGCAGGCCCACTTAGTCAATTATTCCCATAGTTTGACTCGATTTATTGTGTCAAAAGCTTGACGCATGTCAATAAATGCAAGGAACAGGTTGGTCTTTTTTTTAAGTGTCTCCAATTTTAGCAAATTTAGTATTAACAGGTTTAACTCCATCCCACTGCTTTGGTGAAACCTGTTTGACGACAGTCCATCAACCCAGCCTGGTTGGCCCAAGTTGTCAGTTTACGTTACAAACATGTTGCAAAGATCTTTCCAATTGTATCAAGAAGGGCAATCGGGTGATAGTTTGTAGGATCATCCTGACTGCCCCTCTTGAACACGGGAGTAATTACCGCTGTCTGCCACGAGCAAGGTACTTCTTTCGTCGTTGAGATCAATTCAAATAGATGTGCAATAAAACACGACCATTGTTTTAATTTCAGCATGATGTTCGTAATGCCATCTGGGCCCGATGCTTGTGAGTTTTTTAGGTGTTGAATTACAGTTGCAATGTCCTCTTCACACTCAGTTACGTTCCAGTTTTCAACAGTTGGGGTGTTTTCTGTCAAACTCAATGTGCTAAATACATTTCAAAAGTGGTGTTCCCATTTCAGACTTGGAATTCCATCTGATTGCTTCACTTCTTGATTTAGGGATCCATTAAGATTTTCCAAATTTCACCCAGATTTGTGACAAGCAATAAGATTCAGAATTCTTTCACCTCTTTCTTGGTCTCTTATTAGTGAAAATGATTTCAACCAATTTCTATATCTCATTTCCCTTTTTTTTTATTTTGGTTTTTGCGTTACTCCCCAATAGCTTAGTTAGTATCCTGTGATCCTTCTTCTACGTCTTTTTTTTCTTGGTATACAGATGAACTGAATACATGAGTCCGAGTTTGGATTGTTTTTTTCCCTCCTTCGACTTCTACATTGAATTTTGAAAGCATGAGTACATAATTTAGTTTGCTTTTTGGGGACAGAAATCCGGACTGTAAGTTTTGACTTAGGGTATTTATTTGAGATGTATTTATTCTCAATCTATTCCCACCAGAATTAACTTCTAGGGGCGTCACGAGTTTGAGACGTAGGGAGACCTCTGTTGTGTTTTGACAAACTCAAGCACATTTTATATAGCAAGCCTGTGTTGAAAGTGGCAGATTTGAAATCATCTTAGTAACAGATGCTTCACAAATTTGCCTGCAGGCAGTGCTTTCACAAGATCATGATGGCATTGAGCATCCCATCCTCTATATTAGTAGAAAGTTGTTTCCAAGGGAAAAAAAATATTTGACTCATGAGTTAGAGACCATGGCGATAAAGTGGGCCATACCCTACCTCAAATACTATCTGACAGGCAGAAAATTCTGGCTTATCACTGACAATGCCGCATTAACATGGATGTGCCTCCGCAAAGATACTAATGCAATAGTCATGCACTGGTTCTTAGATTTATATCCCTATTGTTTTACAATGGAACGCAGGAAAGGAAGCGAACAGGGCAACATGGACTTCCTTTACTGTTTTCCATAAGGCGGTGAGACAACTAGCGACATTAGGGAAACAGTATGTGATCAATCCAATGGTACAAAACACAAAAGGGGGCACACAAGGGGGCACCAGACACTATTTTCCAGGGTCTGTCGTTAGCAATTGGTTTATATCACATGAGACAGGGAACCCTTAGCAGAAAGAGCATCATTGTAGAGGAAATTGAAAACATGTTAGAGGCAGATGTTATCGAGCCTTCTCAGAGCCCCTGGTCACCATCAATCGTGTTAGTCGCCAAGCCAGATCAATCGTGGATGTTATGCATTGACTTCAGAAAGGTAAACACAGTCTCCCAATTTGACAGCTACTCCATGCCGAGAACTGATTATCAAAACATCAAAGGGAGCCACCAGACACTATTTTCAGGGGTCTGCCAATAACAAATGGTTTATATCACATGTGAAACGGAACCCTTAGCAATTCATTATAAATTGTCTCACACACTAAACTTCCTACAGTCATATCAAATACTAGAGAGGATTGAGGTGGGGAGTAAAGACAGGGACAGTACACACTTCTAGCTGTCCATATTATACACACCCTCTGTACCTAGAACACAGTGGTGTGCCACCTATCTACGAAATGGCTAGAATAAGAAAAAGGTCAGCTCATTTACTCTTCTGGTTAGCATGGTCTGCCATTCAACCTCTCATAACTCACTCGTACCATTTTGTTAATGTGTTTTTGTATTTTTAAATCACATGTAACAAACATACCACCAAACTTAAAATGAGCAACCATGGTCTGCAAGGTTCTAATTTATTTTTCTTGGACGTGTGGTGTCTCAACCTAAAAGAGATTACTTACAATCTAGCTACAAAGACGAGAATTCGATCTATATAGCAGTGATTGAACAGTCTGTACTATCCAAAGTGTGCTGTATTGTGGCACTTCTCTTGGGGTAACAAAACATCAGGCTAGGCTCTTATCATGTCCCTATTCATGATTGTATAAAGATTGACCGGTTTCAGTAGCCTACACATGTACTGGCTACCTTCCTCAGGAACATCTCCAATCACATTTAATCCAAATAATTCCCAGTTTGTTGTTTTTCATTAATCAAAAACATGGATGTATTCTTGCTAGCCGAGGTCTGGTCCACACGTTACCTTTGGATAGGCTTGCTTTCTACACCTAGTTAAGAGATATACAAAAGCTCAACACACTCATCAAATATTACACAAGAGTGTGTATACATGCTTGGTTTACTCCAATATTTGGTTATTAACTCCAACCAGGCATACTTAGAAGTAACAGGAGATAGCAAGACTTGCTCCCCTATATCATTCCAATATTCACATAAATTACCGGTTTATCCCATCTGTGTGTAAATAAAGAGCTTTGGTTAAAAGCTGTTCCTCAGCGGGATCTCTCTGTCATTCTGTTACAGTGGTGTGCCCATTTGTTCTATGGGACAGTAATTTGCCCTCTTTTTCTGAGAACCAACACTTTTGCTGTAGTGTCATAGATTAATTGGCGTGTTAATCAGTATATTAAAATGGGGCTCACTCCTCAGTGTGGTTGTTTTGCATCTCCCTCACTGCAGCTTGCAATGTGACGCTGTGTCAAAACCTGTGATGCCTATTTAAAAGCTTTTGCTTTTTGTTGTTTGCGTTTGCCGTGCGTGTCATAGACGCTGCATCATGGCAAACTAGAAAGTGAAGAAGGGCTAGTCATGGGGGATGACCTTCCACATCAGAAATGCAGGCTGCCATTTTTTACAGTGTCAATTTTCTACATCTGCCCATGCTCGAAAACACAATGCTGGCACTTGTGAAGGTATTAGGCATTGTGTTACTGGTATCCCGTAATCCCATAAAACCCAGTATTAACTCATCAGGTATTGAAGCACTCAGTATGGTCCCCTCAGGCCAATACATGTGTATCTTTAATGAATTTTATTCACAGTGCCTTTGTCAGTGTTATACTGGGCCAATGATTTTGTAACTGTGAACATGTATGCATCATTGAGCATGCAATGTTGGGCTCTGCTGGTGATATTAGGCATACTATTGTTGATTGGTCATCATAGTGATTGCAGCTCAGACTCTCAGTAGTGATTACTGGTCTGGATGCTTCTAACAATTATTCTTGTGTTTATGCAGTATGATCCCAAGGTAGTGTTATCTTGGTGTCTTTGATCCTAATTCATTCACTTTGTTGTTTCAATGAGGCATGCAAGGCAATAGAATTACTGTGGGTATAGTGAGTGGGTATAGTGACAGTGGTTACCTCAGTATGCAGTCTGATTATTGTGACACCTGATCTGCTCCAATATTCATTGTGTAATAGGACTGGTACACTGGTATCTTCAACTCAATCCACTCCCACTTACCCATCTATTTGTTCAGTTGTCTTGCATGGTGCTTAATCAAATGCTGACTGCAAGTGATTGCCAGGGGATTGGTTCATTCAACCCCACGGTATAAGTATGGAGCCTGAAAATCCATCTTCATTCTTTTTGAAGAGGAGAGACTGTATATTCCCACCTCATGCTGAAAAGATTGTCTTTTCTATGATGATCCACTTAAAATTGCCCTCTGTGTGGCCCAATTTTACAATGTTTTTGAACATTGGGCGGTCAGCTTTTTTGTCTTGATACAGGACCTTTGTTACGCCATCCTTTTCTTTATTGGTCGATTGGTCATAGATATGTATCTCAGACCACATGGACATGTTATCAGATAGACTGTTACAATTAGTAAAGTGCATGTGGCGCAACAGGGATCGCCGGCCAACATCAATGTGTGTGTACCGTGATGTTTGTCTGCACAAGAAGCATTTCCTGCATGGAGAATCTCCATTAGGTTTTGCTGTGTTCCATAATGTTGGTTGTGTATCCTCTATCATGGTGGTATACGAGTGCACTTGCTTCTTTGCTTGGTAATAACAAGTATAGGTAGGGGATTATTGGTACTCCCAACATTCAGCATAGGCCAGAGTCACTTAATTTCCCTCTTAAGGCATTGATTTCAGGAGAGTAGCTCAATTTTGCTGTGATGCGTTCCTTGTTAGGACATCGCTGTCCCTGCTGGAGAGTGATGTCACTTGGGACATTTCTGAAGTAATTTTGGATACTTCATCTTCTGTAACTTTGTGGACAGTAGCTGTGCCATTTCTTCATAGGTCTGTGTATCAGAACAGTTCCGGCAGAATCTCAAGAACTGCCCGAAGAGCAGGTTATCTCGCAATGATCTGGGATGGAAGCTTTCATAGCTTAATTTTGAGTTCCGATCTGTGGTTATTCTGAAAATCGAGATGGAGTGTTTCCCTCAGAGATATGGATTGCCAGAACTAGAGCATATATCATCTCTGCTCGCAGTGTGGGAAAAGTGTAGATACCGATTCTGGCAGTTCAGCCATGCAATGTAGCTGGTCAATGATCGTTGATCTCCCTTATAAATCATAAGGATATTGTCAATGTACCTGACCCACAGGTTGATCTGCTGACCAAATGGGTTGTTCTCTTAATAAATCACATCTCTTTCAAATCTTGCTGCATACAGGTTTTCTAGCAAAGGAGCAATTGTGGCACTCATAAGCCCCAGATGTTTGTTCATAAAATTGATTCAGGGAGATGAAGTTGTTTTTTGTTAATGTGACCTCAGCTAGTTGCATAATGAACTACACTGATATGTCATTCAGAACATCTTCTATAACCCTTAGCATTTCCATTTGCAGAATCCGTGTATATAAGGATTCTATGTCCATAGTGACTATGACATTTTCAGTCGGATCAAATACTCTGTCCATAATCAGTTTGAGTACTGCATGGGAGGAAAGAGGCACAGAAGGAGAACATAGCAATACAATGGACACAAGAATGCATTCAGCACACTTAAAGAATTGATATCAACGGCACCTGTCCTAGCAACCCTAGACCATGACCAGACATTTTATTTATTTTTGCTTTGTGATGGAACACTCATGACAGCAGTACTGACACAAAAAACATCATTGGGTCACAAGCCTCTGGCATACTACAGTGGTACACAGGATGCAGTAATGCAGGGACACTTAGCTTGAGAACAAGCTCTCGCAGGCGCAGCATTTGCAATTGAAAAGAGTGCAACAATTGTGATGGGATGCTCCGTGACTTTGTACGTGGAGCATTCATTATTTGCCATACTAGAAAGGTCCAAGAGTACACTAACAACACAGAGAGCCACAGCATACAAAATAATACTATCAAGTGCAAATATACACATAGTGAGGTGTAAAACAGGGAACCCAGCCACATTTCTCACAGAAGCATGCACACTGGAAGACATGCAAACACACAACTGTGCCACCTACAGAGGGGAAGATGATGGTATGCCCACTGCTAATGAAGATGCATTGACTGAAGGAGAGGTATATTTCATAGATGGGTCAGCATCGATCAATTGTTAGACAGTAGAAAAACATGTGGGGGTGGCAGTGGTACAATTCGAAGAAGGTGGATATGAAGTAATTGTCCAAAAAAGATTGCCTGCCCAATTTTTCAGTACAAGGAGCAGAACTATTGGCACTAATTGACCCACTACATACAGCAAAAGGAAGTCCAGTAACTATATACACTGACTTTGCATACATAACAACAATAGTGCATGGGAGACTGGCCCACTGTGGAAGGAGAGGGTTTCAAAGAGCAGATGGGTCCCCAGTACAGCATACAGAGTTACTAACAGGCTTAATTGAAGCTCTAAAAGAACCAACAGTTGTGGCATTGGTAAAATGACAGGCCCACACAAATAAGACTAACGTCATCTCATTAGGTAACGTGGCTGCAGATGCTGCCACCAAAGAGGCATCTTATTTTACAAAGGAAAAAACAAATGAGTATGTTTTATAAAAACATGCGGATACGAGCAAGAAGAGGGGAACAACTCTATGCCAGTCTCCCAGATATTAGAATTACAGCAGGATGTGCCAGCAGAGGAGAAGGAGTTATGGGAAAATAGAGGGTGTAGCCAATCATCCACTGACCTTCTCTGGCGACAGAACAACACAGGTAAAGGAGTCATGAGCCAGAAACTACTAGAAATAGGCTTCAAACAGCTTCACTTCCCAGCCCACAATGCCAAACAACATTGCAGCTGAAATACAGGAAAATTGGTTTGTGTCAGGATTAAAAGAGCAAATATCCAAAATGGTGATAGAATGCACTACATGCCAGACATATAATTCAGGAATGACATTGAGAACACTACGAGGAACATTAAGATGTAATGGATCCCGATACATGATAGTGGTAGTGTGCCCCTTTTCAAGGTGGGTAGAAGCAGGCCCCTGCGCCAACTCAGATGCAAAATGTGTGCCAAGTTCCTAGTGCAGGAAGTGTTCCCACACTGGGGAATATGAGATGTAATGCGTTTCGACAATGGAACGCATTGTGCCAATGATCTGTTCAAAGAAGTAACAACAATGTTAGGTATTACTCACAAATTATGCACGATTTATCACCCGCAATCAAATGGCGTTGTTGAGAAAATAAACAGACTTCTTGAAAGCATACTATCAAAACAATGTTATACTCTGAAGAAAAACCAGGTATATTGTTTACCCTTGGCCCTGTTTGAATTGAGAAACCAACCTAGCAAGGACCACCATCTGTCCCCCCATAAGATAGTAAGATAGTGACAGGTAGACACATGCACACAGCACACTCCCCACTACGGAGGCTATCAGATTTACACAGAAGTACAACAGTGCTAGCAGAAGTGTTCCATGAGAATCTGAAAAGAATTACAAAAGCAGCGCTTTTGATTGCAAGACAGCTAGCACCACTATTCACACGAGAAACAGCAAATGATACGGTAACGCCAGCCATGGATAGCCTTAGAGGTCAGATCTTGCCAGGGGAGATGGTGTATGTGAGGAGTTTCGTACGTCGGTGGAATGCACCCAGGTTTCATGGCCCATATGAAGTTGTGTATTGCACACCCACAGCCGTAAAAGTAAAAGGGCTGAGATATTGGATACATTTGTCCAACGTACATAAAGCATATGATAGTGTAGCACAAAATGAGGACAAAGATAGGTCAGAAGGAGAGACTCAAACATAAAAAGAAAAGCAGACAACTGATGAGAAAGGTGAAATAAAAGAATAATATAAATAAAATAACTAAACTGAAACAACTTGCGTATTCTGGGGTGTAAATAATATGAAGTAATTGAAGTGACAAGTGTAAATATAAGAAGATTACAATAACAAGCGATAATGAAAATTGTATTTGCTCTCTCTCTCTCTCTCTCTCTCTCTCTCTCTTTCTCTCTCTCGCTCTCTCTTTCTCTTTCTTGTTGGTAAAAGGCACAAAAGTTAATAAGAATAATGTCTACAATGAAACGAAAATGTATATAGTAAAATGCGAGAAACTATATATATTACATGGACGCAGTAGCGTCCATGTAGTTATGGTTAAGTTGGTGTTTCCATAGGAAGAGCATTTTTTGTGTGGCTTATAACTTCGCTCCCTCTGGACAAATCCTCACCAAACTTTGCAAATAATGTATATGGCCCACTCTGAACTTTTTTGCGAAGTTTGGTGAGGATTCGTCCAGGGGGGGAAAAGTTATAGGGGGGGTCCCAAAACTTGTGTTTTTTCCTATAGACTTTGCGCACGGCCACAGGCCAAACCGCTGGACGGATTTACACGAAATTTACGGCAGGAGTGGGGGCTTGGTCCCGAAAGCGTGCTTTTGCAAATTTGGTGTAAATCGGTCCAGTAGTTTTTTATAAAATGACCAAAACGTAAGGCAAAAAAATTAGTGATATCTGTGTTCGCTTCGCGGACGGACTTCCCTGTTCACTCCGCGGACAGCACCCCGATTGGCCCATGGCCTTGCGTCATGTCCGCAGACATGCAACGTTTTTGCTGATTGGACGGCGAGGGGCGTGGGGTGCGTCAGATTTTCTGTGGCACCCGCCATCTTGCATTCGTGGACGACCGCGGACAGCGCGGTGAAACATGGATAAAAAATTGTATTTAGTGCCGTGTGTTGGTGTGTAAGAGTGTTTGGGGAGGGTGGGGGAGTATGAGAGGTTCAATGTTTTGTTTTTTTATGTGCTAGACGTTTTTGTTGTGTTCGATTTGTCCGCGGAGAACACGGCTGTTCTGACATGTTGTAAATAAACTAAATGGTGGGGTGTTTAGAGGACGGAGTATGTGTAATTTGTGTTCGCAAGGAAGGTAAAAATGAGCTATCAACACTCGCGGTGTACTTAATTGTTTGTAAATACACAAACTGGGGGTGTCCTCAGGACGCTGTCCGTATTGTAATCTGTCTAGTTGAATGTGTTCTAAGAACACTCGCGGTGGCCCGAAATGGTTGCAATTACACAAAATGGGGGTGTTCTGAGAACGTTGTTTGTTTTGTTCGTTGTCAGGTTGAAAGTGTTTTAAGACCACTCCTTTTGTCCGCTAATAGTACAATTTCCTATGGGCGTCAACCGACTTTTTGTCCACTAAAGAAACGATAAATCCGGCTGGTGTGCGCCGACATTATGTGATAATCCTATGACTGGTGCTATTGACCTGGCTGACTTGCTTTTGCGACACTAAATCCTATCTCCCGCCCCTAAGCCTGACATTATCAAAGCATTCATATTCCCCGCCTCTCTCCGTGACGTTACAGGGTGCGTCATCAAATGCGCCCAGTCCTCTCCAGTCCTAAGTGACTTTACACAGAACCCGGAAGACAACACATATTATGTCACAACACAGCGCGCCACAATTCGGAATATGAAACAGTGATTTAAAAGCAAACAGCAAGATTGTAAATTTTGTAAAGTACATTTATTTGACATCAAATGTTTAGAGAATATTGAGCAATTTGCATTTGTCTTTGTTGTCGATCCGCAAAAGTTCATGTTGAGGCACGCGATGTTCCTTTGCGGTACAGAGGGTGTTAGATCAGCTTACAACTCAGTGCGCCACAATTCGGAATATGAAACTGTGGTTTAAAAGTAAACAGCAGGATTGTACATTTGGTAAAGTACATTTATTTCACATGAAATGTTTAGTGAATATTCAGCGATTTGCTATTGTCTCTGCTGTCGATCAGCAAAAGTTTATTTTGAGCCACGCGTTGTTCCTTTGCGGTAGATAGGCTGTTGGTTTATGATAAAAGCAGTAAATGGTCGCTCTGATAATAGGAAGGTTGCTCCAACAACGAGCCGTTAGATCACCCTATTGGTTGGTATGTTGTTTGTAGCCGCTAGTATTGCATAAGGGCATATTGGTCCTTGGCGATTGTCCCATAAAATGGTGAGGGTCATGAAGTTGCATATTTGGACCTGCACCTGGCAGTTGAAGACCCCATCCGCTGGAGTCTGTAAATCGTGACATAGGCAAAATGGGGCGACATACCTGTTTTAAAAAACATAAATTAGTCTCACCAGCCGATCTTCATTAAAAATCATCATTTTATTTATTAGGGCATGAAATTCTTTGCTATCGAAGATAGTGCAACGGAGTATGTTAATAATAAAATAATATTTTCCCATTCATATAGCGCTAAGAACCGTGAGGTATCTAAGCGTTGCTTATTATTACCCACAGTGTGTGGTGCTCATTTATCGACCACGGAAGGATGAAAGGCTGAGTTTGGCCTTGCCGGGATTCGAACTTGCGTTAGCAAGCTGTGCATGGATGTCAAAGCGAGCGTTGTACTCGCTGTGCCACTTGACAGGCTACAGTGAAGTGGCACAGCGAGTAGAGCGCTTGACCGCCTATAGACCGGTTAAATTATTTCTATTAACCCACCCTGTGTCGTCTGCCTTTTTCAGAGCCCTCTAAACGACAGGGGATCAATTCGGCGGTGATAGCGCGCGGTAGAAAACATTATGCCACTTTGAACGAACAAGTTCAACTTGAGCCGTCTTTAATGCTATGCTATTGTAATTATATTTGGTATAACATAATCTAAAGGGTTACTTACTGTACAATTGCAATTTCCATTGTCTACGAGTAGTGCAGTCCCAAAATACGACTATGCGTGTGCGAACGATCTTTCGCATAGTGATATAATATTTAAAAGTGGTTTCGTTTCAGAAATTTCATCCTTATCTTCTCTTACGTTTTAGCAACACTCCTTCAAGAGAAGTCCTTCATCACAATCTCTGTCTGTCAAGGTCAAAACACAATACAACCTTATAGTCCGGTTCGTGAGCCTCTCCGGGGCACGAGAAAAAAATGGAAGCAGCTGACCTTCACTGTGAACGAGCATAAATTCTTACTTTGCAACATTCTGTGTAAAGCCATCTGTGAGAAGTTGGTTTTTGCACGCCATGTTTGTATATTGTTTGCGTGATATTAAAAAAAGTTTGTTTAAGGGACGTTATGGTTCTAAGTACAGCCGAAAGACCCCTGAAAATCGCAGGTTATGGTAAGCTATGAAAAATAACTCGCACCACCACCGTGCACTGCTAAGACTAACACCCAGGACATCAAAGATGACATCGCAAATGTCATTGATGAAATCACTGATGACATCACATGTGTATGTACTTTTCATGGAATTTGTGTACTAGGGATTTTTATTATAATGTTGCGAAAAAAGTGTCAAGGATTATGCAATAAATATCATACCGTTATTAGTGCTTTGAATGATGCATTGATATAAATAGCATTGTATTATGGGATTCTATCTAGTATACTGAGCTACTAATGGAGAAACATAGCATTGTGTGCAGAGTACAAGATGAAAGTATAATATTTGTAATGTTAATATGTTGAATAATGAAATGATAATTGTCCTGAAATGTTCAAAAATTCACAAAATTGGGGTGTTCTGAGGACGTTATTCGTATTGTGTGATTGCTTAGCTGTATGTAATGAGGGAATGGCACAGAGAGTAAAGTGGACGCCGTCCGCGGACACCGCGGCTGTTCATGGACAGGGCGTGCTACATCCGGGTTTTTCCAGGAAATCCAACATGGAAAGAAGACTGTACGGATCAGCCAATCAGATGTCGAGGTTGTGGATTTGTGTTGAAAGAGACTGTGTGTGGTGAAGATGGCAGAAGTAGAGAAAGTCAGGGTGTTGGTGCTTGGAGATATGTTTGTGCATGGTTTACAACAGTACGCTCAATGCAGGCATGTTGCAAAGAACTTTGATGTGAAAGGAGTGGAGGTGGTGTGGAGCACTGTGCCTGATTGCAATGTACAGGGAATTGTACAAGTTTGTGAGGATGTGGCCACGATGAACAGTCCGCATGTGGTATTTTTGCACTATGGTGCTTTCCATGTGGGCAACGTCAGTGCCCCTACTTTGTTGGCTGATTTGGAACGCTTGGTTCAAGCCGTAATGAAGATCCTTCCAAATGAGAAAGTAATTTTTTCTGGATTACTACCTAGGGCAATATGGGACAATAGTTCAGTTTTTTGTCCTCAGCAAAACATTCCTAGGTGTGTCATCAACCGAGGCATGTGTGCCTTCATGCTTAGAGCTGGTATGTTCTTTTGTAATAATGAGAATATTGATGCCAGTAATGCTGTTAATTTTAAAGAAGATGGCATCTCTTTATCTTTTACGGGAAATGCCTTTCTATTTTGGAATGTAAGGGTTGCTTTGAGAAGGTTATGTAGGAGTAAAGTAAGAAAAAAAAACAAGAAGAAAAATACAAAATAACAGGTGTCTGTCAAGCATCTGTAAAAAAAAAACAAAAAAAACGGCTCTTTTCAGAGCCAACTTCAAAGGGGAAATGGGGCACACTATTTAAATTTACATTCATCACGCTCAGATTTTCGATATGTCCGCGGACATGGCGGTAGTCCGCGGACATGAAAATCACTACGAGGGGGTTAGTATGTTCTATGTTACATGTATATGAAGTCAGGGATATTATGGTTAAGTTGTGCTACTAAAAACCTATGATATTGAGTGAAAAAACTTTGTTAAAGGGACGTTATGGTTAAGTTGCGCTACTAAAAACCTATGAAATTCAGTGAAAAAACTTAGTTAAAGGGACGTTATGGTTCAAAGTAAAACCGAAAAACCCCTGAAATTAGCACCAATGTCCCTTTCATGTGGCCTAGATATGTCAGTAAAGGAAAAAAAGGGGGAGCCAGACATGTGATGTCATCAGTGACATTTGTGATGTCATCTTTGATGTCCTGGGTGTTAGTGTTAGAAGTGCACGGTGGCGCGAGTTATGGTTGCTTATCTTACCATAACTGCTGAATTTCAGGGGGTTTTCGGTTTTACTTTGAACCATAACGTCCCTTTAACTAAGTTTTTTCACTGAATTTCATAGGTTTTTAGTAGCGCAACTTAACCATAACGTCCCTTTAACAAAGTTTTTTCACTGAATATATATATATATATAGTATGTATGCTTAACCCGCCTTTATATCTCTCATTGCATTGTAGGAGTACCATGGCAACAGAGGGGGCCCCCGATGTCAACAATGTTAGATTAGATAGATATGGAAATAGTGGATTTAATTTGAGGAAGTACTCATATGAATGTGGATTGTTCTTTTGCGCAGTAATCTTCTTTTCAATGTTGTTTGGCCTGGTAGTATACTGGGCCATAGCATTTATATCTATCGATCTAAATGAGGGGGGGGGGCAACTTGGTAAAACAAGGCACACATCTCATATGGGATGGGTTCAAACTCATCTGGGAACATGGGACACAGATAAACGGTACACAGCACGCAAACAACACAACCGGCACAACTGTATCAGTGCACCCCACTGCCGCATATAACAAATCCGAGTTCAATGTTTATGACCCAGACCCCTCTGAAATACCCTGGCTATATGATGATCCCGATCCAACTGTATCACTTGAACGGGACACAACTGAACAAAATGTAGTAAATAATGAAAAAAACAGTCAAGAGATTTATTGCTCTATATAACGAGTGGGAAAAAGGGGGGGGGTGGCGGAACAGCCTTAACCCAGCATTATGATAGGAAAGCTTTAGGGCACCTGGGAAGTAATAGAAGATGAAAAAGGGGGCAGGGTGGAAGAAATATGATGAAATATGATGAATACCATGGGCTAGGACTAGACGCAATAGAAGACCCACAACACCCCCCCAGTCTAATAAATAGTACCATATATGAGCTCTACTGCAAAGCAAACAACTAATGAGAGCTGATATGTGTACTCTCTAATACCCCATGCCTCGGGTACTCCTAAAGTGCTGTTTCCACAAGAGTCACTGTTGCAGAGGCACAGTGTCTCCTTCATCTTGCACTATGCAGAATAAAAAATACTTTTCAAGCACGCACTGTTTCTTTTGAAATGCTGCAAAATTTGCCTGAAATAACCTTTTCTAGCTAGTTATAAAGGGAACATTATATTCGGACAACTAGTGGCAAGATGAGCAGATAACATGCAAAGCAGAGGCACTACGAGGACTGGCAGATGAAATATTGCAATGGATCCGTTGGCCATCAAAGAGCCAGAGTCCCTGAAACCAACTGAAGATGCTGCCGTCGTATATGCCCTATCCGAGGAAAAACTGCAAAGCACAGTCTCAAGAAAAAGGTCGTCAGACTATATCTCCAATGCATCCTCTGAACTCTTGGCACAAATCCCAGATAGGGTCTGACTATTTAACTCCGCTGAAAGGTTCTTTGCTTCCCTCGTTCCAAGCATCCAGGCGCAAGCCAATGCAAAATGGCTCCAGATCCCTGCTGGGAGCTGATCCAACTGGCCAACGACAAAGAAGAAGGATTTAATTTCATCAATGTGGAGCTGCGGGACTTGCCATTGATGACGATGCAGAACAGGTATGTTCTAGACCTGTTGACAGCCATGAATGGAGGTGTTTGCCGAAAAATCAGGAGCGCATGCTGCACTTTCGCACCTTCTGCAGACGCAGACAATGGAACCTTGTTGCATGTAATAGCAGCCATGCACAACCTTGGTGAGTGAATGAAAGAAGAAGAAGGGGTGCAGCCCAGCATTTGGTTTGCCGACCTGTTTTCGCGGGTACCTTCCTGGCTTGGGATGGCTGTCAAACTACTAATACCCACCATCGTTTTCCTGCTTTTGATTTTTGTGTGTGCCAATTAGGCCTTAGATGATACGCAGATGCAGTACCTAACAGTGCAATGATGATGGTGACAATGGGCAGTGCAAAAGGAGTGGTACAGATGACGCACAAGGCACAAGTAAAAACAGGGGATGACTCAGGGCCAATATACAACGATGGGTACATTGTAGATAGGTTATATCGCAACACAATAAAAGAGCCCCGTGATCTAGTTTGGTACGATGAGGTGTAGGTGGACCTGGAGGGAGATGGGGGCTAAATGACTTGTACTCCAGATGAGTATGCTAGGGCTGGGCAGAGTCTCAGAGCAGTATGCAGAGCATGGATGCCATGAAAGGGAAAACCTGCTTGGGATGAGGCAGTAGCCGACGAGGAGGAGCGTAAAAGACTGGGTGGACTGCAATATTTGTTACTTAAGTACTTAAGTAATGAAAGGGGGGAATGTATGGGAGGGAAGGTCTTTTAGGCCCCGTCCGCTCCATTCTGACCCACTTGAACATTATGTTCGTCCAACAGCTACCCATGCGCCTGTGGCCAGGAATGGCGGATAGCTGAGGGAAAATCCATATGGAGGCAAAGCTAAACCAGAAGGCTTATTACAGACTCCATTTTGTACCACACTCCGACTCCATTTGTACAGGGTAGAATAGGCCTCATAAGCAAAAGCAGCCTGCAGGGCTGCAGCTCTCCCATCGGGATCACGCACAGTGGGCAAGTTATTTCCCTCACCCTCCTCCCCTTTGTGTCCCTGCAGCAGTTCTGTTCTCACAGGAGACTTGGCACGAATAAGCTACAAGACAAACACTGTATCTTTCGCTTTCCTCAGTCCATCACTGACCTGTGAATGACCAGGCAAGAGCTTGGGTCTGAGAGAAACAATATATTTCCATAAACATGTCCCATCCCTTGCAGACCCTACATTTATGATGTATGCAATGGATAACCCCCAACCTTGTTCCTCTTTTGAAGAAACAGATACATACCCCACGCATGTGTGCCACCCTGTTTCACCCACACTGCTAATCCCCCCTGTAAAGGCTGTGTCCTTGCCCTGTACTCTCTTATCTTGTGTTTTCTGTGTTAATTTCTGCACAGGAGTCCAGTGGAACTCTTGGCAGTGCAGCTCTTCCTCTTTTTTGGTTTTGGTGGACAGAGACCCGTGGGATACCCGTATGGCACCCATGGGTGGGGGTACAACCCTGTACCCATAGTGTATGCTTTTGGGCACCTGTGTGTGACCCACAAAGCAGGGTATGGGCTGGTGGCAGTTCCACGCTGAAGTGACGAGTGCTCTGAGTATCCTCCATTTCGGGATACCCAGGCCCTGCCATATGAATCAGTGGATTCCTGATAGGAGACAAGATGGCCCCTGGGGCTTCTTGCTTTCTATTGCCTGTTACCTTGTTTTTCCAAAGTCCTGGGAATCCCTGACTGTGTCCCTTTCCCTGACTGGCTGTTGGGTGGAAGAACCATATATGGAAATGTGGGGAAGTCCAGGCCAGATTGGCTTGCGTTTTCCCAGTCACTGTATGTTGTGGGTACACCCTTGGGGGGGACCTGTGTGAATAGAGTGTGTGACCAATATGCATTCAATGTTATCTATGTTATGGGTTTCTGGTTTCTGCGTGTGTGACACAATGAATGAGACAGCCCTGCCTGAAACTGACATGAATGCAGTGTGGTGTGCTGAAAGGCTGGGTTCTTGCCCCAATCAACATTCCTTGTTATGGGTGTCTGGGTGGAAGTGAATAGCCTGAATGCATATGAGTCTGATTGGCTGCTTGTCTGCATGAATACCCTTCTGTGTGATTGGCTGACTGAGTCTGGCTCAAGCAGAGTGAATGACGGACAGACTTGTATATCTGGGGACCTCTCACGTAATAATTTGTTCAGAAGCTGAAGTTGATACTCAAATCTTAACCTTGAAGCCCATTTGGAAGAAGAAAAATTGCTGCTGCATTTCCTTCAATGAAATCTAAAAGCTGTTGAGTCTGTCGAGGACTGATCCGAGAGAGGGCCTGGCTAGGAGACCTCTCGCCGATCTACGAGGGACCATCATGCAAAAGCTAATCTTCATTGAGTTAGCCTGGAATCCAGCCCCGAAAGGCTGTCGACCGGAGAAGGTGTCTCTCGAGAATCTTGAAGTGAAGTGCCAGGACATTGAGGCCATCGAAGTCCACTTCCGTCAACTGTGTTTCAAAAGATTTCCATGAATGCTGGAAGCCAGCTGAGTCATGTCACCCAGAAGCAGGGACGGCTTGATGCTACGCTGCTCGATGACCAGAGCTGCAACGTTCCACCTTTGCCTAAGAACATTTCAATAAAGGGATCCCTTACCATCACTGTCAACCGCTTTGTCCTGCCAGAGAAAGTCAAGTTCCCCGGACACCGAGGAAAGTCCGCCAGTGGGTTTTCCGCCACCAGAAGCCGACAAAGACGTCCCGAGGACACTGACGAAGTGAAGAACCGAAGTCCAGCCCGTGGTGCAGTCCCGATCGCCGATGCCATCCCAAGATACGCGCTGCTGCTGCATCACTGACAGGCCATAGGACTACCGAAGCATCTCCTGACACCCACTGCTGGGCCTGCATCCATGGCCAAGTCTTCTTTGCAGCACTGTACACTTTGCATCGAGGTGCACTACATGCCTCATCTTCTCAATACTTCCAAGAACAATCATCAAAGAGCACAGCAAAGGTCAAAGCTACTGTCTCGACGCTACTGTTCACTTTTCATCGAGGATATCAACGCCCTGTGGCTCCTGCTTTAAAGGGAGGTCACACTCAAGGACATCCTTGATGAACTGTCGAAGAAAGTCTTCTATCTAAGTACATTGGGGTGGTTGAACTTTCTGACCAGTAAACAAGCCTATTTGAACATTATGTCATGGGTCTCTGGTTTCTCTGCATGTGACACAATGAGTGAGACAGCCCTGCCTGAAACTGACATGAAGGCAGTGTGGTGTGCTGCAAGGCTGGGTGCTTGTCGCAATCCACATACTTTGTTATGGTGTCTGGGTGGAAGTGAATAGCCTGAATGCATGTGAGTCTTATTGGCTGTCTGCCTGCATGAATGCTCTTCTTTGTGATTGGCTGACTGATCCTGTCTCAGGCAGATTGAATAAGGGACAGATTTGTATATCTCGGGACCTCTCACTTACCAATGTGTTCAGAAGCTCCAGTTGATACTTGAAGCTTATCCATTAATCCCATCTGGAAGAAGAATAATTGCTGCTGCATTTACTTTAAAAAAATCTAAAAGTGGTTGAGTCTGTCGAGGACTGATCCGAGAGAGGACCTGACTAGGAGACCTCTCCTCGAGCTATGAGGGACCATCGTGCAAAGCTGATCTTCATTGAGGTACCCTGGAAGCCAGTCCGAAAGGCAGTCGATCGAAAAAGGGGTCTGCCGAGAATCTTGAAGTAAAGTGCGAAGGCATTGAGGCCATCAAAGTCCATTGCTGTCAACCAGGGTTTGGAAGATTTCCGTGACTGCTGGAAGCCAGTTGAGTCGTGTCGCCCAGAAGCGGGGACGGCTTGACACCATGATACTCGATGACCGGAGCTGCAACGCTCCACCTTTGCCTAAGAACATTTGAACAAAGTGATCCCTTGCTATCACCGTCGACTGTTTTGTCCTGCCAAAGTCAAGGTCACCGCACCAAGGAAAATCCTGCGGTGGGTTTCCCACCACCAGAAGCAAACAAAGACGTCCCAAGGACACTGACAAAGTGAAGATCCAAAGTCCAGAATGTGGTGAAGTCCCGATCGCCGACGCCATCCCGAGGTATGTGCTGCGCCTGCAGAACCAACAGCCAGAGGATGGCCGAAGCATCTCCCAAAACCCAACCCCCGATGCTGAGCCTACATCCATCACTGAGTCTTCTTTGCGGTACCAAACACTTTGCATCAAGGTGCACTGCATGCCTCATCTTCCCATGTTAGTTTAGAAAATACCCTACCATATCAAAGACGGTATAATATGTTGGCCGAAAAGCAACTGCATCATATACCCAGCACCGCCAGTATAGAATCGTCAGCATAACCATAGAGCGTTCATTTTGTACCAACAGAATTCGCCATTTTGCTTTCTCTTGGTTTTCTGTTCAAACGCTTTGCAAAATGAATTCTATTTCGTTCTGCCCCTGCACAGAGCGAGGCCACAAGTTACACGTTGAGAGACTAGCCCATACAGAAATACATTGTTTTCCTCCCTCACAAGTCCTTGAAGGCGGGCAGAGAGGCATTTAATCACCAAGCAGGTGCCAGCTGGTCTCGCTGAAACTGCAGAAATTGTAGAAATAGACAGCTAAAGATATGACTTATACTCTCTTTCACGGCCCCCCTTACTGGGCCCCTTTAGATCAAGCTGACCCCCAGCACACAAATTGAAACTAGAAGATAGCATGCTTTGGAATGTGTCTCTCTTATTGAACAAACCTCGCTCACAGAACAGGAGCTTTATGTTCTCTGTAACAAAGAATAGTGTGTGTGCCTTCGCAGATTGCAACTGCTGCTGAATAAATGTCTTAGAAGGTGTCATGCTCATCATAATTTTCAATCACCGAACCCTTGCTGAAGAAGATACATTATGGGCGGTTTTCATGTGTCACTAACTGATAGTATCATGATATTTTTGTATATATGTAATTGTTGTAGAATTCTCGCTCTCTTGCATCTCACAAGGTCTGGGTAACACACGTTGTGAGACGTGAGATCCGGTCGGCAGACTGAGACTATTTGCTTTGCAATAAACCCTAGATTTTGGGAATTGAACCTCGTGTCTGGTGTATCAGTTTGTGTGTGGTGATTGTGCCTTGTTTCCATGTGCGAGGGTCCCCAGGGGCCCGTCAAAAAATGGTGCCCGAATAGGGACCCTCCCCCATTTGCTCCATCATGTATGTTGAAATTTGAAGAAGGCAGAAAAAACGAATCGAGGACGAGGCCATCAAGCCGGTATAGAGAGGTGTTCGGGGCGCCCCTGTGAAAGTGATGAGAGACTCCTTTGCAGATCTGTACACAACCGGTCCCTGATCGACGAGTCCACCCAGAGAGCAAGAAGGCGAGGGTCCCGAAGTGAGTCAGATTGAGCCAGATACGCAGACACGACAATCCTTGGTTGCATCTGTATACAGACAAATTGCATCTTGAGAGACGAGTTCATTAATCAGGTGAGTCGTGCCCCGATTCTTAACAGCCCTGATCTTGGTTTAGAGTTGCTCTTGCAAGATAAAATGCCCAGGGTAAGGTACGAATAAGATCAAACATGTCTGGGAAATTGTCTTTGTGCCTAGTGGAATTTTTCCACTGCGGTAGACAATCTTTGGAAACTGGCCAGGCTGCGCCACCCATAGGGTCACCAGCGTTCGAGATGTATGTGAAGTATGGAATAGGGGCAATAATGTTTTGTGAAATTTGGCATAGGCAGACCAGACACATAGAAGATTTGCAATGGCCGAAAGATGGCAGTTTTGGAATCAGTATTAGTGCACAAGAAAGCACGCCCTGCGACATTTGACGTCATTAGAGACTGGAGGAAGGAAGCTAATCTTTGCTTAAGAAGCAGAGAGAAACATGCACATAGGCACAAATCTAATTCAGATGGATCATTAGAACAGGAAGAAAAACAGTGGGATGATGATATCAGAAGGGCAGACAGAAGCCTTCAATTGGGCATAGAAAAAATATATCCTCAACAAGAGTTGCAAGCATCAGATGAACTAATCAATAATATTTTAATTGAGAAAAGGCAAGAACTCCCTAAAAGTAAAACTGACATAATTGCACCAGTGCCCATTGCTCAGCTTCAGCCCCAGCCCATCCCCGCTTCTCAGCCCCAGTTACAGTTACCACTCCCCCTTCCAGTTGTTCCATCTGCACCGCAGAAGTTGCTGGATTTGAATGCGTTTTCACATATAAGAGAAAGTGATTCAGAGATGAAGGAACACATGGACAGGCTTTTTGAGTTTAAAAATGAACTTGATGAATTGTATTCAGAGATGTTTTCTGTTCCTGGGTTTCGGTACAAAGAGGTAAGAAGAGGGAGACAAGAGACAGCACCATATGTTCAACTGCATTTTTTTCCGCCATCAAACCTGTTGGTGAAAAAATTAAAATATGTATGCGAGAGGCGCTTAGATGGATTATAGATGTTAGCATTCCTACAATGGAGGTGCATGATACATTTGATCAGTATACAATAGAGATACAAAGAAAGGCATTGTGGTAATGGTTGAATATTTGCAAGATAGATGTGTTGAGAAAAAGCAGTGCTGGCCACCTGAAATAATGGGCAGTATACAAAAGAGCATTTTCACGGGACACTGGAAAGACTGCCCTATCCCTTGATCTAGCTTAAGTGCTTCATAATGGAGAGGAAGAAGGAAGAGCGAGTGTGATATTTCCAATGAGGGAGGTCCCACCCTCTTTTGTGCTGAAAGTAGAAATTCCTGACGCAAATGGGGAACCAGCGCAGGTGACAGAAGCGCATTATACAGCACAATATGTACATGCCCCTTTCTCCAGACAAGAGTTGAATAATATAAAACAAAAGATCCCTGATATAAGAAAGAATCCGGCGGGATTCTATAAAGAAATTGAATCACATTTGAAATCAGTGATTTTTAATATGAGCAATATTGACTTATTATTCCCTGTAATTCTCCCAGCAGATAGATATATGGAAGCAAATAAGGAATGTAGATGATCATGAAAGTTTGGGGGCTACTTGGGAAAATTTAATAAAAGAAGATGCAGACAGCAAAGCAGGTGAAAAGCCATTGTCAAATATGTCAGCGTTACCGGCACAAATAGTACAGAAATCGAAGGTTATAGTCCCTGAAAGAAGAATTATATGGGACAAATTAACTGCATGCGTGCAAGGCAAAGATGAGTTGGCTACTGACTATTTCAATAGATTTGAAGAAGTGTTTACAGATTTTAGTGGTCAAGATTTAAGCACTGAACCTGGGAAAAGACTATTTGTTGACAAATATGTGAGAGGGTTGGTACCTCAAATCCAAAATTTGATAATGACATCTGAAAGTGCGTAGCAAGCAAAATCACAGAGTGAGGTATTACACATGGCCCAGTACTATGACAATAGAGTTAAGACAGAAAAAGAGGTGAAAGATAGAGTGAATCTAAAAACAAGAGTATTACTACAGCAGGTAGCGAATAATAATAGGGGTAGAGGAAATGCTCAAGGAAAAGGGAATTACTTGAACATGCATGGAGGTCCACTTGGACTAAACCAATGTGCATACTGTAGGGAAGAGGGTAATTGGCGAGCACAATGTCCACATTTGCAGAATAGGAATGGGAATGGCCCGAGAAGACAGAATAGAGGTCACCCGGGAATACAGGGGCAAAATAGGAACGCTAATACCTAACAAAATCAGAATAATCAAGGAAATAGCAACCAGAATCAAAACCAAAATCAAAATCAGCAGAATGGACATGGGGATGGAAAGTTTTTGATACTCAATCAAATACATACTATTCTCGTGACTATACATTGGATGATGTATTGTTCCGCTAGGACAGCCCAGGACAGGGGTCGTAACCAGTCTCTATTCCCGTTGACCAGAAAGGACCCTACATAGAAATGAGAGTTGGGAATAAGGAGCACACTTTTATAGTGAAGACAGGTGAACAGAAGTGCTCAATAGATCATCACTTGGTTCCGGAGATACCACTGTCAGGGTAAAATAATGTTTCAGTAGGGTTTGCAGGCACCCCAGTAATTAGCTCTGTTTCAAAATCAGTGCCTATAACGCTAGGACCATTCACTGAGTGTTGCCCGTTTCTGTTGACACAAAATTGCGGAGAGAATCTATTAGGTTTAAACCTGTTGAAAAAACTAACAGGCCGATTCATGGAATAATTAGCGCGGCGCAAGTGGCCAAAAACGTGCGAATCGCAGTGGAATAGCGAACATCGCAGTGCAAGTGCGAAAATCGCACAAAAAGCAGCGCACGTCGATTCATGGAAGGCCGTGCGCGAGAAAACCAGCGGATGTGCGATAAAAAAGTGCGCGCCGCACGTTGGCGCACAGGCCATCTAACAGCGTGCGCCAGGTCACAGCGAAAATCGCACAGGCCACAGCGAAATTCGCACATAGCGCGGCGCACGCAACAAAAGTAGGCGGAACACGGGCGTAACACTCGGAATGGGGAACAACTTGCCAAAACGTGGGCGTCACAGGGGAAGTACAGGGCACAAGTGCGCGGAACGCCCACACGCTCGCCTACAACACGTATTCATGGAATAGAATAGGGGAAAAAAGCGCACGCTCAAACCAGCGCACAGGCACAAACACGACCGCCACAAGAAAGCAGGTGGTAGCGTCTCTGCGGCTGTAAGAAATGTGCGCCAAAAGGTGCGCCAACAAATAGCACCTATATACTGCTATGATGAATGTCCCATACTGTGGCCCTCCAGGAAAAATGACGTGCAAAGGGGTACCCACAAACACGGACACCCGCTGACAAAAAATACGTGTGCGTGTATACCGGGGTGCGCGGGAAGTCTCACACGCGATTTGCAGGGTACGTGCATCACAGGGGTTCGCGTGAAGTTATTCACGCGATCGGGCCTGGGGGAGCGGGCTACGTGTATTTCAGGGGTTCGCGTGAAGTTCCTCACGCGATCGGGCCTGGGGGAGCGGGCTACGTGTATTCCAGGGGTGCGCGGGAAGTTCCACACGCGAATAGCCTGGGCGCGTGTATTTGAGGGGTGCGCGGGAAGTTCCACACGCGAATAGCCTGGGCGCGTGTATTTGAGGGGTGCGCGGGGAGTTCCACACGCGAATAGCCTGGGTGCATGTATTTCAGGGGTTCGCGTGAAGTTTCACACGCGATCGGGCCTGGGGGAGTGGGCTACGTGTATTACAGGGGTTCGCGTGAAGTTCCTCACGCGATGGGGCCTGGGGGAGCGGGCTACGTGTATTTCAGGGGTTCACGTGAAGTTTCACACGCGATCGGGCATGGGGGAGCGGGCTACGTGTATTACAGGGGTTCGCGTGAAGTTCCTCACGCGATCGGGCCTGGGGGAGCGGGCTACGTGTATTCCAGGGGTGCGCGGGAAGTTCCACACGCGAATAGCCTGGGCGCGTGTATTTGAGGGGTGCGCGGGAAGTTCCACACGCGAATAGCCTGGGCGCGTGTATTTGAGGGGTGCGCGGGGAGTTCCACACGCGAATAGCATGGGTGCGTGTATTTCAGGGGTTCGCGTGAAGTTTCACACGCGATCGGGCCTGGGGGAGCGGGCTACGTGTATTACAGGGGTTCGCGTGAAGTTCCTCACGCGATGGGGCCTGGGGGAGCGGGCTACGTGTATTTCAGGGGTTCGCGTGAAGTTTCACACGCGATCGGGCCTGGTGGAGCGGGCTACATGTATTACAGGGGTTCGCGTGAAGTTCCTCACGCGATCGAGCCTGGGGGAGCGGGCTACGTGTATTCCAGGGGTGCGCGGGAAGTCCCACACGCGAATAGCCTGGGCGCGTGTATTTGAGGGGTGCGCGGGAAGTTCCACACGCGAATAGCCTGGGCGCGTGTATTTCAGGGGTGCGCGGGAAGTTCCACACGCGAATAGCCTGGGCGCGTGTATTTCAGGGGTGCGCGGGAAGTTTTACACGCGATTTCTGCACTGTACGTGTATTTCAGGGGTGCCGGGGAGTCCCACATGTGATTTGACAGTGTGGGTCCTCCCAGGTGTACCTTGTACACCCTCCACGGCCCCTGCAGGCAGCCCACACCACAGGGGACTACCCTGCATCCCTGGTCATGTCCCGCAGGCAGCCCACCCAACATGGGCATGCCCCCCAGCAAAGGCACATGTCTCCTTGAACTAATGAACACCAACTCATGTCCCCTTGCACCCCCACCCCCCAGCACTGTGGGGCACCTGCCAGCAGGCCCCCACCCATGTCCAACTCATGTCCCCCACCACCCCCACCCCCCAGCACTGTGGGGCACCTGCCAGCAGGCCTCCACCCATGTCCAACTCATGTCTCCCACCACCCCCACCCCCCAGCCACCATGGGCACCCTCCACCAGGCCCCCACCCATGTCCCCTATCACCCCCACCCCCCAGCCACCAGGGGCACCCTCCACCAGGCCCCCACTCATGTCACCCACCACCCCCACCCCCCAGCCACCAGGGGCACCCTCCACCAGGCCCCCACTCATGTCTCCCACCACCCCCACACCCCAGCAGTGCAGGGTCACCCTCCACCAGGCCCCCACCCATGTCTCCCACCACCCCCACACCCCAGCCACCAGGGGCACCCTCCACCAGGCCCCCACTCATGTCTCCCACCACCCCCACACCCCAGCAGTGCAGGGGCACCCTCCACCAGGCCCCCACTCATGTCTCCCACCACCCCCACCCCCCAGCCACCAGGGGCACCCTCCACCAGGCCCCCACTCATGTCTCCCACCACCCCCACACCCCAGCAGTGCAGGGTCACCATCCACCAGGCCCCCACTCATGTCTCCCACCACCCCCACCCCCCAGCCACCAGGGGCACCCTCCACCAGGCCCCCACTCATGTCTCCCACCACCCCCACCCCCCAGCCACCAGGGGCACCCTCCACCAGGCCCCCATTCATGTCTCCCACCACCCCCACACCCCAGCAGTGCAGGGGCACCCTCCACCAGGCCCCCACTCATGTCTCCCACCACCCCCACCCCCCAGCACTGTGGGGCACCTGCCAGCAGGCCCCCACCCATGTCCAACTCATGTCCCCCACCACCCCCACCCCCCAGCACTGTGGGGCACCTGCCAGCAGGCCCCCACCCATGTCCAACTCATGTCTCCCACCACCCCCACCCCCCAGCCACCAGGGGCACCCTCCACCAGGCCCCCACCCATGTCCCCTATCACCCCCACCCCCCAGCCACCAGGGGCACCCTCCACCAGGCCCCCACTCATGTCACCCACCACCCCCACCCCCCAGCCACCAGGGGCACCCTCCACCAGGCCCCCACTCATGTCTCCCACCACCCCCACACCCCAGCAGTGCAGGGTCACCCTCCACCAGGCCCCCACCCATGTCTCCCACCACCCCCACACCCCAGCCACCAGGGGCACCCTCCACCAGGCCCCCACTCATGTCTCCCACCACCCCCACACCCCAGCAGTGCAGGGGCACCCTCCACCAGGCCCCCACTCATGTCTCCCACCACCCCCACCCCCCAGCCACCAGGGGCACCCTCCACCAGGCCCCCACTCATGTCTCCCACCACCCCCACACCCCAGCAGTGCAGGGTCACCCTCCACCAGGCCCCCACTCATGTCTCCCACCACCCCCACCCCCCAGCCACCAGGGGCACCCTCCACCAGGCCCCCACTCATGTCTCCCACCACCCCTACCCCCCAGCCACCAGGGGCAGCCTCCACCAGGCCCCCACTCATGTCTCCCACCACCCCCACACCCCAGCAGTGCAGGGGCACCCTCCACCAGGCCCCCACTCATGTCTCCCACCACCCCCACCACCCAGCACTGTGGGGCACCTGCCAGCAGGCCCCCACCCATGTCCAACTCATGTCCCCCACCACCCCCACCCCCCAGCACTGTGGGGCACCTGCCAGCAGGCCCCCACCCATGTCCAACTCATGTCTCCCACCACCCCCACCCCCCAGCCACCAGGGGCACCCTCCACCAGGCCCCCACCCATGTCCCCTATCACCCCCACCCCCCAGCCACCAGGGGCACCCTCCACCAGGCCCCCACTCATGTCACCCACCACCCCCACCCCCCAGCCACCAGGGGCACCCTCCACCAGGCCCCCACTCATGTCTCCCACCACCCCCACACCCCAGCAGTGCAGGGGCACCCTCCACCAGGCCCCCACCCATGTCTCCCACCACCCCCACACCCCAGCCACCAGGGGCACCCTCCACCAGGCCCCCACTCATGTCTCCCACCACCCCCACAACCCAGCAGTGCAGGGGCACCCTCCACCAGGCCCCCACTCATGTCTCCCACCACCCCCACCCCCCAGCCACCAGGGGCACCCTCCACCAGGCCCCCACTCATGTCTCCCACCACCCCCACACCCCAGCAGTGCAGGGTCACCCTCCACCAGGCCCCCACTCATGTCTCCCACCACCCCCACCCCCCAGCCACCAGGGGCACCCTCCACCAGGCCCCCACTCATGTCTCCCACCACCACCACCCCCCAGCCACCAGGGGCAGCCTCCACCAGGCCCCCACTCATGTCTCCCACCACCCCCACACCCCAGCAGTGCAGGGGCACCCTCCACCAGGCCCCCACTCATGTCTCCCACCGCCCCCACCCCCCAGCACTGTGGGGCACCTGTTAGCAGGCCCCCACCCATGTCCAACTCATGTCCCCCACCACCCCCACCCCCCAGCACTGTGGGGCACCTGCCAGCAGGCCCCCACCCATGTCCAACTCATGTCTCCCACCACCCCCACCCCCCAGCCACCAGGGGCACCCTCCACCAGGCCCCCACCCATGTCCCCTATCACCCCCACCCCCCAGCCACCAGGGGCACCCTCCACCAGGCCCCCACTCATGTCACCCACCACCCCCACCCCCCAGCCACCAGGGGCACCCTCCACCAGGCCCCCACTCATGTCTCCCACCACCCCCACACCCCAGCAGTGCAGGGGCACCCTCCACCAGGCCCCCACCCATGTCTCCCACCACCCCCACCCCCCAGCCACCAGGGGCACCCTCCACCAGGCCCCCACTCATGTCTCCCACCACCCCCACCCCCCAGCCACCAGGGGCACCCTCCACCAGGCCCCCACTCATGTCTCCCACCACCCCCACACCCCAGCAGTGCAGGGTCACCCTCCACCAGGCCCCCACTCATGTCTCCCACCACCCCCACCCCCCAGCCACCAGGGGCACCCTCCACCAGGCCCCCACTCATGTCTCCCACCACCCCCACCCCCCAGCCACCAGGGGCACCCTCCACCAGGCCCCCACTCATGTCTCCCACCACCCCCACACCCCAGCAGTGCAGGGGCACCCTCCACCAGGCCCCCACTCATGTCTCCCGCCACCCCCACCCCCCAGCACTGTGGGGCACCTGCCAGCAGGCCCCCACCCATGTCCAACTCATGTCCCCCACCACCCCCACCCCCCAGCACTGTGGGGCACCTGCCAGCAGGCCCCCACCCATGTCCAACTCATGTCTCCCACCACCCCCACCCCCCAGCCACCAGGGGCACCCTCCACCAGGCCCCCACCCATGTCCCCTATCACCCCCACCCCCCAGCCACCAGGGGCACCCTCCACCAGGCCCCCACTCATGTCACCCACCACCCCCACCCCCCAGCCACCAGGGGCACCCTCCACCAGGCCCCCACTCATGTCTCCCACCACCCCCACACCCCAGCAGTGCAGGGGCACCCTCCACCAGGCCCCCACCCATGTCTCCCACCACCCCCACACCCCAGCCACCAGGGGCACCCTCCACCAGTCCCCCACTCATGTCTCCCATCCACACCCCAGCCACCAGGGGCACCCTCCACCAGGCCCCCACTCATGTCTCCCACCACCCCCACACCCCAGCAGTGCAGGGTCACCCTCCACCAGGCCCCCACTCATGTCTCCCACCACCCCCACCCCCCAGCCACCAGGGGCACCCTCCACCAGGCCCCCACTCATGTCTCCCACCACCCCCACCCCCTAGCAGTGCAGGGGCAGCCTCCACCAGGCCCCCACTCATGTCTCCCACCACCCCCACCCCCCAGCCACCAGGGGCACCCTCCACCAGGCCCCCACTCATGTCTCCCACCACCCCCACCCCCCAGCAGTGCAGGGGCAGCCTCCACCAGGCACCCATACATGTCCCCCTGCCCCCAGGTCCTGACGATACTCAATCATGGCAGTAATGGGCAGCATACCCAGCACAAACACCCAGGCAAGGATTGCATCCACCCACATAGTGAATGCAAGTACATGATACAACCCCAATGGCAAGTCTGTAAATGAACACATGTCCGTCACACACACATACACAATGGGTGCAAGTCAATGTCAAAACCCATATCATGACATGTATGAAACCAATGAGAAAATACCACAAGTGAAAGTTAAAAAGAACATGTATTAAAGATGAAAAATAAGTAAAAAAATCAAACATACAACAATGGCGATAACAAAATAAATGGTCCATGTCCGAGAACAAATGTAAAAATAAAAAATAAAAACTAATCCAAAAACAAATGTTGTCCAAAGCAAAATCATGTGGAAGTAAAATAATGAAAAACCATTTCCTCATGCTTAACACAATAATTAATAAAAAAAATGTTTCTTCAAAAAGCAAACTATATACACGAAAATTCCAGGGTCCATGAGCCCAACACCATAAATGAAACCTACTACTACCTAATGAAAATAATATATACAAAAAAGTGGCCATTGTCCGAGCGGTCCAAAAAAAAAGAAAATTAATAAAGGAAACCTAACACTAACTAACTAAATAACTATATACAAAGGCAGCGGGCAAGTCCTGCGGCTCACTCGGTGATGTTGCTGGCCAGGGCATCATCGAACTCCATGTCGATGTCCTGGAGGCGGGACTCTGTCCTGGCCCCGAGGTCTCGCAGGGATAACCCCATGTCCAACTCAAACTCCCTGCGAGCTTCCTCGAGGCACTCAGCCCGCCTCAACGCCCGACGCATGGAGAACTCCGCCCTGACCATGGTGAGCCGCTCCTCTTCCGCCCGCTGCCGCTCCGCACCTATCCGCTGGACCAACTGCTCCCACACGGAAGACACCACCATTCCAGGGTTGCCCTGCCCTCCGGCCGATGCCTGCTCCTCTGATCTTGAAGGCCCCGAGCCATGATGCCTCCCACGTCGAGCCTGCTGCTGCCTCCGACGCCACTGCCTCTGCCAGCACGACGGCATCCAGGCTGATGGAAACCACCGACGCCGTCGTGCACGTGCCCTGCCTGATGATGCTGTCACATCTTCCACCTGCTGGGGTCCAGTTGCTGTGTTGTCCACCCCTGCTGGACCTCCGACTCCCAACTGTGGCAGGGATGGGATCCCCACCGAGCTGGCTGCATTGGTCGGGGCAGGTCCACAGGGGGCCCTGGTGGCATCTGGGCCGGAAGACGGCAAGGAGAACGACTGGTGTATAGCCTGCACAGAGGAGGAGAGGGCCGCCAGATTGGACAACACATGCAGAAAACCCCCGAACATGGCCGATCCCAATTGGGCCACGTCGGCACGGTGCACTTCGTGATGACGTGCGTCGTCCTCCCGGGAAGCACGCACGGCATCACGAATCACAGCCGTGCGCATCGCGACCCCAATCAGGACCTTCTCCACACGGCCAGGGGTTCCCACGTCTGCAGGTGGAGGGGAGTCAGGTGACATGGACATCCCCTCTACCTGCGGACGGGCCTGGGACGGGGCATCCCTGCTGGTGCATGGTGGTGCACTCACAGGGTCAGGGACAGCGACATGCACAGGCCCCTCCACGGTGACCTGTGCTGCCTCCTGCCCCTGGCCCTGGACTGCACCACTTGCACCAGCAGGGATGTCCCCACCAGGCCCCATGTGTGCCCCAGTGGCGGCCTCCTCCTCCTCTGTGCAAACCACCAACCTGGATGGCTCCTCAACGTCCCCCACCGTAGCAGGCCCCTGTGGGGGCTCACCCACCCCTTCCGCTGCAGCCGTGGGGGCATCCCCGCCGCCTTGCTCCACAGCGCCGTCTCCGCCCTCTTCTTCACTAGCCGCTGCGTAGAGGGAGACAAAGAACACAAGCATCAGGGCACTGTACAATGGTCCCCTAGACAGGAAGCAATAGCAGATGAGCACCACTGTCAAAGTACACTTCCATCATGTCCCTCCACAACACATGGGTCAGTCCAGGCAAAACACACACAGTAACAGGCATGGTGCATGCCATGGACATTTCCATGCATGTCCAATGGACTCTTGAAACATTCAATGATATGTAACTCACATGCATCATGGCTCATGCCTATCACATGCACACACTTCACCTCAGTCACATCCATCTGGCCCCAAACACACCAAACACAGCGGATACAAGAGTAATTTGGCTGCTTCACTGAATCTGTGCATTGTCACACACATGTGTCATGCATCCATGGCATGCACAAGTCACAGACACGCAGGTCAGGCACACAGACATGGCTACCATATATGTACCTGGCATCAGCACCCATCCCTCACCCCCACCCATGTCCAGGTACAGAGACTGGCATGCTCTCATGTTCAAAATCTGCATAGGGCTCCCCATGCGGCATTTGAACACATGCAACAACCATGTGGGTCACACATCACTGGTCGCACATGCATTACCATGATGTCCCTGCACACATACATGCATACATGGCCTATGGCACACATACAGGCAAGTATCATAGAACCAGCACACCGCAACATGCCCTGTCTCACACAGTAATGCTTGGACACTTACCGCTCAACTCGAGACGGGCCTCCCTCTCAAGGATCTGGGCGTGGAGCGCTGGGCGTACGCGTTCCAGGACCCTCATCTGGATGGAACTCATGCGGCCCCGGCCCCCCTCCATGAGGCGCCGGGCCTTCACAAGGGTCCTGGACCTCAAGTCCTCCCAGCGCTTCTTGATCTTCAGGACGTCGCGGGTTGCCACCCCCTCCGCGTTGATGGCAACCACACAGTCGGCCCAGATCCTCTGCCGTCTTTCCTTGCTGGCGCGGGACGATCCAAAGAGGGCATCATACTGCCCCAGGACATGCTCCACCAGGACACCAACTTCGGTGTCAGTGAAGCTGGTGCCCCTCTGCCCCTCTGGCCTGGGGTTTCCACTGGTGCCAGATGTGGAAGTGCCCGACATGGCAACCCCAGAGGCAGGTGTGGGTGGGCAACTGGGTCCTGGGGCTGGGCTGTGGAGCGATGTAATCCCAGTCGGGAGTCTTCAGTTCCAGCAGGGGTGGACACAGCAACTGGACCCCTGCAGATGGCTGATGTGCAGGCACCAAATGGCAGGGCACGGTGGCAGCAGGCAGGCAGGCAGCAGCAGATGGCACGTGGGAGGCTGCTCGGGGCACTGGGGGGCAGTAACTCGGCCTTCTGGGCAGGAGCGTGGTCTTCCGTGTGTTTTCGCGTGGCCAGCTTGATACGGAGTGATTTGGCACGTGAAAATCCTGCACGTCAGCGTGAAATCCGAGGAAAGGCCCTTAGCGCGTAAGCGCGTCAGCACGCATACACGATTCTATTGGACCAGAGTCCCTCAGCGCGTAAGCGCGTCTGTGACGTGACCCGCACGGGTGTTCCCCACTTAGCACGTGATGACGGGGCACACGTGGAAATACTGCACGTCAGAGTGTCATCGCGTGTAATTGGACAAAAGTGCGCGTACACGCGATTGGCCTATGTACGTGTATTTCATGGGTGCGCGGGCACTTACACACGCAAGTACGTCAGCGAACCTGTATCCCGTGGTGCGTGTGAATTTCCACACGCTATTGGACTGGGAACTGGATTCCAGGGGTGCGCGAGTCACACGCTGTATCCCGTGGTGCGTGTGAATTTCCACACGCTATTGGACTGGGAACTGGATTCCAGGGGTGCGCGGGTCACATGCTGTATCCCGTGGTGCGTGTGAATTTCCACACACTATTGGACTGGGAACTGGATTCCAGGGGTGCGCGGGTCACACGCTCGCCTAGAACACGCGCAAAGCATGATTTTGCGCACTTTAACAATAACAAGCCAGACGCCAGGATGAACATACCGTTCCTAGCAGCAGTGGCAGTGGGCTACCAAAGGAGGAGGAGGAGGATAGTCAGGGCCAGAATATTCACACCCAGAACCAGCCTTTTCGGGATGCCTGATGACCAGGTGTATGGAAGGTACAGGTTTCCACCACACATAATACTGGACCTGGTGAGTGAGTGGGAGGATGACCTCACATCACCCACCCTGTGCTCCCAAGCACTCAGCCCCCTGGAGAAGGTCCTCAATGTACTGCACTTCTTAGCCACTGGATCATTTCAGCGGACAAGTGCCATAGTGGGTGGGGTGTCACAGGCCACCCAGTCACGCTGCCTACACCAGGTCTTGAACATCATCACTGCACGCCCATCAGTCCGCAGGCACATATACCTGCCCAGAACACCTGCAGAAAGGCATGCTGCCGCCCTGGATTTTTACGGTGTGGCACGATTCCCCAAAGTGCAAGGTGCCATCGACTGCACCCATGTGGCTCTACGTCCCCCCAGGGCATCTGAGCACATCTATAGGAACCGCAAGCACTGGCATTCCATCAACGTGCAGGTAGCATGTAATGCCAAGGGAATCATCACCTCAGTATATGCCAACTATCCCGGCTCCACCCACGACAGCTTCATTTACCGAATGTCCACCCTATGCCGGTACCTAGATGCTGTGCGGCATGGCGATACATGGCTGCTTGGTGAGTATGTATGCCACTGCACATGCATGCATGTTGGATACTGAGCAAGGTCACAACCCCACCAATGATACCAATCACCACCTCCACAGGGGACAGTGCCTACCCTCTCAGCCCCCACATGATGACGCCAATTCGGAACCCCACCACGCCACCCGAGGTAAGATATAACACAGCCCACATTACAACCCGGGGCATAGTGGAGCGCACATTCGGAGTGCTAAAGTCACGCTTTCGCTCCCTTGACCGTTCTGGCGGGCAGCTGTTATACGCTCCCCCAGTAGTGTGCAGGATCATAGTGGCAGCATGTGTCCTGCACAACGTTGCAACACGCCGGGGCCTGGCCGTGGACATGGTGGTGGCCCCACATCCCCAACCACATGCACAGCCGCTGCGCATGGGAGGGGAAAGGGCACGTGGGGAGGCAGCCCGTACACAGCTAGTGGCTAATTACTTCCCATAGAAATCACACCCCTGTGGAGTGCACACTGCCCTGGCACATTCCATCTGACAATCAATGATGACTCAACCTGACACTGATCCTGAATGTCTGGAGAATGAACCGTGAATACCATATCAGCCTGAGATTGTTCACCTGGAAGTGACACAATGTGTGCATCCCTACCCACACAGACACCGCCAATGCAGTTTTGTGGAGTTACACATTCAAGCAGCTAAAAAGAATACCCACTTGCAAAATGCAACAAGAGGACAGTGCCATGTCAGCCAACCCAACCCCAGCACCGCCACACGACACACCGTACCATGTCATGCTATTTGCAGGTAAACAAAGTAATCCCCACAACATGACACTAGTGTCACTATGTACAGTGTCCCTATTAGAAACCTGCAACACCTGAAATGCTCACAGCAATGCCGGACCAACAACATACTTGAGCACGTACTACCATTAACATGACATCACAAATTTTACATATTAGTAGTCTCACCACCTGGAAATGCCTGCACTCCCACCACCACCAACTGTGCAGTGTTGGCGCCATGTAGAGTTGTAGGTGCACTGCTGCCAACATGGACCCCATCTCCAGACTAAAGGTCCTTGTGTAGACATGAGGAAGGGACCTGCAAATTGGGAGGTAGACACAGAAGATGAGTTACACATCAATGCAACATGCAGTGTACAACACAACAGCAATATGCACTAGGAATGTATACACAGTATTGACTACAGACTGCCCACACAGCTCATGGGAGTCCAACGTCACTGTGTAATTCACTGTCACTTGGGCACACCCTTTGCAAGCCCATGGAAACGGGAAGCAGGAGGGGTGTGTGTGACTCAAACCCAAGCATCTGAACCAAATACATTACAAGCCTGCATGTGCCCAGCCACAATGCAGCGTATGCCCACAGGAACCACGGAAGCCAACAAATCGTCCCAAAAAAAATAGGGAATAAAATAAGTAACAACAAAAATAAAAATAATAAACAATCAAAAATGGCCATTGATGGGCCCGGGGGGGTTGGGGAGGCCACCCAGGAGGTCCGAGGACAGGATGCACACCAGAACCCACCTGCGTGGATCCTGGGAAAATAAAACACCTCCATGGGCTCATGGCCCACACGGCTACCCTGTTGTGGGAGTATCACTGCTGTCGCTATTATCACCCTGTGCAGCTGCATCCGGAGGTGGTTGCACTATGGGAGGCAGCCCACGCAAGGCCCTAGTCTGCTCCTCCATGGCTCAAGCATGCGGGTGTGGTAGGTCTGGTTCTGGAGGATGAGTGTGCGGAGGTCCCCATGCAACAACTCACGGGATGCCCGGACCTCCGCCCTCGTTGCTTGCATCTCAGCTGAGAGCGTACGGGTGAGACGCTCCAGCTGCTGTTCTGTCCTTTGGTGTGTTGAAGCCTCAAGCTCAACAAGAGTCGTCCTGAGGTGAAGGAGCTCCTGACTCAGGGCTTCCCTGTGGCCCTGGGACTCAATGGAGATGGCCTCCTGCAGAGTCGCCAGTGCCGCCCGCCTGTCCCTGTTGGACCCCAACATGTCTTCCCTGTGTGACTGGCAGATGGAGTCGGTTGCCTGCTCTAGTCGCTCCATCAGCCTTTCTGGGGGGACAATGGAAGTGGCCACCCTATCCATGGCCTGAGCCATCATCTCGGATGATGCAGCCTGTTGGGTTGCCATACCGTAAATGGATTGCTCCCATGCGGTATTGCCAGGTGGCGTACGGCCACCACGTCGGCGGGCACCACACCTGTCTGGGGCAAGGCGAACTGCGCCTTGCTGTGCCGGCACTGCCTGAGGCTGCAGGACTGCATTCCCCCTCTGATCTGCTGGCCCAGGAACAGGATCAGATGTCGCGGAGTGTGACCCTGCATCCGTAACCACCGAAGGCGTAGCTGCCAACACTGACATCCCCATGGAGGGTTCTGACCCTGGTGCAGGTGGGTGAGACAGAACAGAATCCCTCCCTGGAACACTCACCTGCGACGGCACGTAGGTCTCATCCGAATCAACACCTGAGTACAGCTCGGGGGAGGTGCAGCCAGAGACACCCCTTGAGAGCACGACCTGCAGCACTTGTGGGTTCTCCCCCACCACCACACCACGTCCCTCACTGGTGGTTGGTCGGCCCTCGGACCCCTCCTGGGTCTGCACCATCTCCACAACCCCAGCAGTATCAGGTGCGTCTTCCCCTGCAAAGACATGAAAACAAAGAAATGGAAACAGGCATTAGCACCATGGCACACAATGAGGGCTGAGAAGCAAGAGAACCAGTACTTGATTGACACATGTCCCACATGACTAAAACCCTCCCATGCATGCACCCTCACTGCGTATGAAGTGCAGGCAAATGGCACACACTGATGACACCAAGATGGTAAATGAACACATTTTGTGCATGCTGCCTGGCAGTGGCATCACACATTGGCCTGTGATTGCCAGGTGAAACACACATGCCATCACACAGATGGCATGTACCATTGCTATTGAGTGAAGATGGAGAGGAGGGCAGCACCTATTCATTCAGTCCAGTTCCCGCATGTAATTGCTTTTCTAATTCTAACAGGTCAGATTTTTCACCTGGAGCTGCCAGTCTGAAATGGTCCAATTGCACAGGGACATGTGTGTACAAATGATATCCAGGTAACAAAGTCACTCCACTTCACCATAGCCATGTCAGACATGTGACTAGTGGACAGCGACATGGCTAGTAAAAGTGGGGGAATGCAAACAATCTGACTGAATGAACAGTGAAAAATAAGCAACAATGTTGTGGCAAGGTGACACTTCAAGGGCAACTGGCGTGCAGTTGGGCTAGATGTCTACTGTTGGCAGAAGGGATACTGCTATGGCCAAATGCAGCTGCGCAGGAAGTATTGCATGAAGCACATGGCTGGACCCATACGACTCAGGCGCACACACTCTCACCTGGCACACAAACAGAAGCCCTCACACACACACCATGCACATGGATGACACACACATGCATGTGCACTCACCGGACAATGCCTCGTAATCAGCCAGATCTCCCACGCCTTGGGATCTGTTCCTCCGTGACGTAGGTCCCAGCGACTGACTCATGTGGAGTGAGTTCCGTGTCTACTACTGGAGACCCACCTCCAGTCACTAGAGTTGCGGCATGACTTGAGGCCAGCTTACTCTTTGCCCTGCGCTTTAGGTCATTCCAGCGCTTATAGCAATCATTGGCTGTGCGCCTCACGATTCCAAGGGCACTTACGATGTCCGCAACGGTCTGCCAGTGTGCCTGGCGTTGTGCAGGTGTGGTCTTGGATCCTGCAACAATGACCATCTCGTTGTCATGTCCGGACACATACTCGACAAGTGCATTCAGTTCGTCATCCGTGAAGCTGGGCTTCCTGGATGGGCCGGACTGTGTAGCCGTGTCTGGGGCATCAGCCTGTGCCGGACGAGCACTCTTCCTCTTCCGCTTGGAAGGTGGTGGTGATCCTGAGTGTCCTGCGCCGCTCTGGACACTAGGGGCAGGAGCCCGTGGACTCTGTATCAGGAGTGTGGGATTGCACACTCAGCATGGGAGTTGGTGCAGGCATTGGCTCTAGTGTGATGGTGTCAGGGGGAATGTCAGCAGCATGGACTAGGACCGACACTGTCCTGGCTGGGTGTGTGAGGGCTGGGGTGGATGGAGCCGCAGCTGCCCCTGCAGCCTCTCCACCCTGCCTCCTTGGTGCAGCAGATGACCTTGCTGCCCCAGATCCACGTGGCATGATGGCATCAACGTGCACCAGCGCACGTGTCGTAGCCCTGCTGACCTGGAAGTCAGCCATGGAGTCAGCCAGGTCTGGTGCCACAATGGGCTGGTCCAACAAGGGCTGAGCATGGATGGTGTCAGCCACATCAGCCTCAACGGGAGGGGGGGAGGGGGGGGATTATGGGTGCCCGTGCCTGGTCCTCCACACATGGGGGGACAGGCTCACCCTGCAAGTTACGACCACGTCCCCTACCGGATCCACCACGGCCACCACTTGTGGCTCTTCCACCTTTGCCACCCTTACGGAATCCTCGCCTCCCAGCCATGGCACTGATGTTAATGTGCGTATGGGAGTGGATGTAGACTATTGTCCTGGGCAATTGGGGGTCAAAGGGGTTGGGTACCAGATGGTAATTGTACCCTAGTGCTCTAGCAAGGCTGAATGTAACCCCTGGGGAAAGATGACGGGTCACGCAACGCACAGGAGGCCCAAAAAAGGGAGATGACGTGCACGCAACCCCTCCTAGACCACGTGTGCAGAAAGAAAAACCTGCACTACGCTGTGGCACCCAGTAACACAAGAATGAACGTATGCGTGTCACACGCAGCCTAGAATGACCTCTGAAGGGGTAGGCTACACACGGGGCAAGCACAGATGTTAGATACTTGCGTGACTCACCGTCTGCCTGGTAAACGAGCGTGTAAAAGGAGCACGTTTGGTTGGCAACACCCCCGCCAAAAGAAGATTTGTACGCTGTCTGAGGAGACAGGACAACAGTAGAAGGGAACACTGTTTGAGGGAACTGGCCCAGGTAAACCAGTAAAAAAGAAAAAAGAGAAAAAGCTGTCAGAGGTAACAGGGAATACGAACTTGAAACGCAGTGAAGTAAATCGCGTGTGAAACGACAAGAAGTACAGAATTCACCCACTCGCTCTCCACGAAAAGCACGTACAAGGAAAACGTGTTCTACACGTACCTTTTATACAGGCCCACACGTCCAGCGTCACTTACCCGGCGTGTACGCGCTAGGGCCATTTCCACAAATTACATGCTTTGTCACTTCTGCGTGTAGGGCCATTTCCACCAATTACACGCTTTGTCACTTCTGCGTGTAGGGCCATTTCCACCAATCACACGCTTTGTCACTTCTGCGTGTAGGGCCATTTCCACCAATCACACGCGATTACACTCTGACGTGCAGTCTTTCCACGTGTGCTCTGTCATCACGTGCTGTGTGGGAAACACCTGTGCGGGTCACGTCACAGACGCGCTTACGCGCTGAGGGCCTTGCCTCAGTTTTCACGCTGACGTGCAGGATTTTCACGTGCCAAATCACTCCGTACCAAGCTGGCCACGCGTACGCACACGGAATACCACGCTCCTGCCCGGAAGGCCGAACTACTGCCCCCCAGAGCCCGAGCACGCTCCCACCTGCTGCTGCCTGACTGCCTGCTGCCCCTGCACTGCTGGGGGGTGGGGGTGGTGGGTGACATGGGTGGGGGCCTGGTGGAGGCTGCCCCTGGTGACTGGGGGGGTGGGGGTGGTGGGAGACATGAGTGGGGGCCTGGTGGAGGGTGCCCCTGGTGACTGGGGGGGTGGGGGTGATAGGGGACATGAGTGGGGGCCTGGTGGAGGGTGCCCCTGCACTGCTGGGGGGTGGGGGTGGTGGGAGACATGAGTGGGGGCCTGGTGGAGGGTGCCCCTGGTGGCGGGGGGGTGGGGGTGATAGGGGACATGAGTGGGTGCCTGGTGGAGGCTGCCCCTGCACTGCTGGGGGGTGGGGGTGGTGGGAGACATGAGTGGGGGCCTGGTGGAGGGTGCCCCTGGTGACTGGGGGGGGTGGGGGTGGTGGGAGACATGAGTGGGGGCCTGGGGAGGGTGCCCCTGGTGACTGGGGGGGTGGGGGTGGTGGGAGACATGAGTGGGGGCCTGGTGGAGGGTGCCCCTGGTGACTGGGGGTGGGGGTGATAGGGGACATGAGTGGGGGGGCCTGGTGGAGGCTGCCCTGCACTGCTGGGGGGTGGGGGTGGTGGGAGACATGAGTGGGGGCCTGGTGGAGGGTGCCCCTGGTGACTGGGGGGGGTGGGGGTGGTGGAGACATGAGTGGGGGCCTGGTGGAGGGTGCCCCTGGTGACTGGGGGGGTGGGGGTGATAGGGGACATGAGTGGGGGCCTGGTGGAGGCTGCCCCTGCACTGCTGGGGGGTGGGGGTGGTGGGAGACATGGGTGGGGGGGCCTGGTGGAGGGTGCCCCTGGTGACTGGGGGGGTGAGGGTGGTGGGAGACATGAGTGGGGGCCTGGTGAGGGTGCCCCTGGTGACTGGGGTGGTGGGGGTGATAGGGGACATGAGTGGGGGCCTGGTGGGGGCTGCCCCTGCACTGCTGGGGGGTGGGGGTGGTGGGAGACATGGGTGGGGGCCTGGTGGAGGCTGCCCCTGCACTGCTGGGGGGTGGGGGTGGTGGGAGACATGGGTGGGGGCCTGGTGGAGGCTGCCCCTGCACTGCTGGGGGGTGGGGGTGTGGGAGACATGAGTGGGGGCCTGGTGGAGGCTGCCCCTGGTGACTGGGGGGGTGGGGGTGGTGGGAGACATGAGTGGGGGCCTGGTGGAGGGTGCCCCTGGTGACTGGGGGGGTGGGGGTGATAGGGGACATGAGTTGGGGCCTGGTGGAGGGTGCCCCTGCACTGCTGGGGGGTGGGGGTGGTGGGAGACATGAGTGGGGGCCTGGTGGAGGGTGCCCCTGGTGACTGGGGGGGTGGGGGTGGTGGGAGACATGAGTGGGGGCCTGGTGGAGGGTGCCCCTGGTGACTGGGGGGGTGGGGGTGATAGGGGACATGAGTGGGGGCCTGGTGGGTGCTGCCCCTGCACTGCTGGGGGGTGGGGGTGGTGGGAGACATGGGTGGGGGCCTGGTGGAGGCTGCCCCTGCACTGCTGGGGGGTGGGGGTGGTGGGAGACATGAGTGGGGGCCTGGTGGAGGCTGCCCCTGGTGACTGGGCGGGTGGGGGTGGTGGGAGACATGAGTGGGGGCCTGGTGGAGGGTGCCCCTGGATGGTGTGGGGTGGGGGTGGTGGGTGACATGAGCAGGTGTGCAGGGTAGTCCCCTGTTTTGTGGGCTGCCTGCAGGGGCCGTGGAGGGTGTACAGGGAACACCTGTGAGGACCCACCCAGCCTAATCGCGTGTGTAACTTCCCACGCACCCCTGTAATACACGTACCAAGCCAAATCGCGTGTGAGAATTCCCGCGCACCCCTGAAATACACGTACCCTGCTGAAATCGCGTGTAAAACTTCCCGCGCACCCCTGAAATGCATGCGCCCAGGCTATTCGCGTGTGGAACTTCCCGCGCACCCCTGAAATACACGCGCCCAGGCTATTCGCGAGTGGAACTTCCCGCGCACCCCTGAAATACACGTAGCACGCTGGGAGACATGAGTGGGGGCCTGGTGGAGGGTGCCCCTGGTGGCGGGGGGTGGGGGTGATAGGGGACATGAGTGTGGGCCTGGTGGAGGATGCCCCTGCACTGCTGGGGGGTGGGGGTGGTGGGTGACATGGGTTGGGGCCTGCTGGCAGGTGCCCCACAGTGCTGGGGGGTGGGGGTGGTGGGAGACATGAGTCGGGCATGAGTGGGGGCCTGGTGGAGGCTGCCCCTGGTGGCTGGGGGGTGGGGGTGGTGGGAGACATGAGTGGGGGCCTGGTGGAGGCTGCCCCTGCACTGCTGGGGGGTGGGGGTGGTGGGAGACATGGTTGGGGGCCTGGTGGAGGATGCCCCTGCACTGCTGGGGGGTGGGGGTGGTGGGAGACATGAGTGGGGGCCTGGTGGAGGCTGCCCCTGCACTGCTGGGGGGTGGGGGTGGTAGGAGACATGGGTTCGGGCCTGGTGGTGGGTGCCCCTGGTGGCTGGGGGGTGGGGGTGCAGGGGGACATGAGCAGGTGTGCAGGGTAGTCCCCTGTTTTGTGGGCTGCCTGCAGGGGCCGTGGAGGGTGTACAGGGAACACCTGTGAGGACCCACCCAGCCTAATCGCGTGTGATAATTCCCGCGTACCCCTGTATTACACGTGCCCTGGCTAATCGCATGTAAGACTTCCCGCGTACCCCTGTAATACACGTTCCCTGGACAATCGCGTGTTGAACTTCCCGCGTACCCCTGTAATACACGTTCCCTGGACAATCGCGTGTTGAACTTCCCGAGTACCCCTGTAATACACGTTCCCTGGACTATCGCGTGTTGAACTTCCCGCGTACCCCTGTAATACACGTTCCCTGGACTATCGCGTGTTGAACTTCCCGCGCACCCCTGAAATACACGTACCCTGGCACCCTGGCTAATCGCGTGTATAACTTCACCCGTACCCCTGATATGCACGTTACCCGCTTTGCGTTCCTTGTTTGGCAGCCCTGTAAACTGGTCCAGGGTTAGCGCAGCCCTTTGCGATGATTTAGCGATTTTGATGGCTTTTCCTTGCGCGAGGGCGTTCTTGGGGGCGTTACTGGCGCTGCTGCAGGGTCGCTGCGATACTCTGCGCCACGGCTGGTTTGGGAGCCTAAAATCCATGAATACGCTGTGCGCGGAAATCGGTTTTAGCGCACGTGCCTGGCGCAGACAATCGCACGCGGACACTCTGCGCCAGCCGCTTGCGACACTTTTCTGCGAAATTCTATGAATTACCCTGTAAGTGTGGTTATTCATTGTTCTCCTGATGGAGTGTTTTTGACGATTTCACCACAGAAAATGCCAGTGTCCCAATTCTTGTCCAAACCCCTGCCAACAGAATTAAGTAAGTTACTGACTTGTATATGGGCGAAGAATGATAACGATGTTGGTTGTTTGAAAATAGAGCCGGTGAGAGTTGTTTTGAAAGAGGGAGTAACACTGCCACGTATCCCCAGTATAAAATTTCGGCGGAAGGAGAGAAAGCATTGAAATGTATTGTTTCTGATTTGGTTAAAAGAAACGTGATTGAAGAAGTTACTGGTAGCACTTGTAACAGTCCCATTCTTGCAGTTTATAAGAAGGTAGGTAATGAAATACCATTCTGTTTCATAATTGATCTATGTGCATTGAATAAAGTAGTTGATCCCCAATTTCCGTTGGTCCCAGATGTCACTACCATTTTGACAATGATTCCAGCTTCGGCTTCATATTTTAGTCTAATCGATCTTAAGAATGCATTCTTTAGCATTCCTGTACACCCAGATAGCAGATAGCTATTTGTTTTCACACTAGGAGGACGTTCTTTCACATTCACACAAATTCCACAGGGTTACACTGAGAGCCCAAGTATTTATAGCAAAGCATTAGAAGAACAATTAGACATGCTAGAGCTACCAGCAGGTTGTGTATTATTGCAGTATATTGATGACTTGTTGATTGGTGTTGACTCAGAAGACATTTGCAAAGAAGGTACCACCATGTTGTTGACACATTTAGCATTGCATGGTCATAAAGCATCTTTAAACAAATTCCAGTATTGTCGAAAGAAGGTGGCCTATTTGGGCTACCTACTTTCGAAAGAGGGGAGAAGACTGACACCAGAAAGAATAGAGAGTATCTCTAGTATGCTTGTTCGAAAGACACAGAAAGGAGTAAGAGCCATAATAGGCATGGCCTCATGTTGCCGCCAGTGGATACCAAATTTTGCTATGATTGTAAAGCCAATGGTGGCATTGACAAAAAAGGATGTTGCCTTGCCTTTGACATGGAATGAGGAATGTCAAAATGCATTTGATCTGCTCAAAATTGCTTTGTGCTCAGCTCCAGTTTTGGGCACACCAAATTATGAAGAGGTTTTTAAATTATTTGTGCATGAGAAAGAGGGTTGCATGCTGGCTGTTTTGACACAGAAACAAGGAGGAAGAAATAGACCATGCGGTTATTTTTCTTCCGCACTGGACCCTGTAGCATGCGTTTTGCCACGTTGTTTGCGAGCTGTTGCTGCAGCTGCCACATCAGTAAAACAAACCGAGGGAATGGTGTTGGGGCACGCCTTAATTTTGATGGTGCTACACACAGTAGACGTTCTCTTAAACAGAACACAGATGCAACATTTCACATCAGCTAGATTGACTAGATATGAAATTGTCCTGTTTGCACCACATATTCAAATTCAGAGGTGTTGCGCTTTGAATCCTGCAGAATTAATGCCCCCTCCCAATGAAGAAGTGGGTGAGAATGAATCACTTCCCCATGATTGTATAGTGGTTACGGAGGAAGAAACGAAAGGGAGAATTGATCTAACAGCCACCCCACAGAAAGAGCCAGACGGAGAACTGTTTTGTGATGGTTCCTGTTTTAAATTACCTCGTGGCACGTCACCTGCTGCCTATGCCATCACAACACTAAAGAGTATTGTAGAGAGCAAAAGAATTACATACAATTCAGCGCAGGCAGCAGAGACAATAGCATTGACACGAGCATGTGAAATTTCAGAAAATTAAAATGTAAACATATATATTGACATTCAGTATGCTTTAGGGGTGGTGCACAATTTTGCCCGACTCTGGGCTAATAGGGGTTTCCTAAAATCACATGGAACTACGATCCAACATGGCCCTTTGATAGCGCGGATGTTGTCTGCACTTATGTGTCCAAGACACATTAGACAAGACAAACATAGAAGAATTTGAAGAAGTGGTAATGAAACCCGTAGGTTTCACCATATTTAACAGAGCAAGATTATTAAAATCAGTAGTAATGCCAATAGACAGACTGTATGTGCCGTATAGGTCAGCTGTAATAACGTTTCACATGAACCCAGTAGGGAACAAATACGTAGTGCCCCATCATATACAATAAATTACAGTCCTTGCACTGTTCCATTTTGTTTATGAAAGAAAGGTTCCTACCCAGTAGGGACATTTGATAGATGTATGAATATTGCAGTACTTGAGAGAGAAGAAGAACCGATACATTTAGGTGACCCTGTTTATTTGTTATGTGGAGAAAAAGCTTATCCCTGGCTACCTAGAAATTGGGGATGGAACATGTTACTTAGGAATCCTCTTCCCTGGGGTATTCCTTTCCCGAAAATCAGATATATCGAACTTATCTAGATGAAGGCCTTGGCGGGATGATGAAGCCGGATTATTGCAGGGGACATAGCAAAATCATTTATACTATTTTGGGGCCAAGCAATAAACTCTTATAATATAAGAAGATTATCAAGAATTTTAGAGAAAACAATAAATGGAACGACTGATATACTGTATAATATGACTCTAGTAGAGAAGGCAATTAGATTAATGACACTTCAAAATAGAATGGCTTTTCACATAGTTTTGGCTAACCGTGGAGGTGTTTGCAAAATCGTGGGGTCAGCATACTGCGTATTTGTAAGTGATTCTTCCCCTACGATTTTCGAGGCAATAAAGAAGTTACACGTTCTGAGCTCTGACCTTCACCCCCCAACAGGTGAATGGGAACTGAATATAAGTTCCTGGTTTTGGGAGTTACTACGCTCATGGGGATGGAAACGAATTGCAATTTTAGCAACAGTCCTCGGAATCTTCCTAACATGTTGTTGTTGCATACACTGTCTGCCAATAATTTGAAGAGGGCGGAGAAGGTGCTGTGGAGCACAGCGGCGGGGATCCCACCGCCAGCCGGAGACGCAAGGCCCGGCTCCCCTCCCATGTTGTCATCTCGTTGGGGAGTGAGGAGTCTGGTGCCGCGTCCCAGGCCGCAGCTGCCGGGGGGAGGTCCAAGAGGCGGAGGTTGGAGTTGGACTCCTTGGCAGCAGAAGGGGCAGCTGGGACCCCACAGGGCCCAACGGGGGAAGATGGCACGGAGTCATCAAGGTTGGTGGGGGGTTTGGTGGAGGAGGAGGCCGTGCAAGCAACAGAGACGGGGTCTGGAGTTGGGGATCCCACTGGTGCTAGTGGTGCAGTGCAGGACCAGGGACAGGAGGCAGCACAGGCCGCCGCGGAGGTGCCTGTGTGCAATCCTGATCCCTGATCCTGTCCCTGCATCATCTTGCACCAGCAGGGATGCCTACGTCCAGACCCGTTTTCAGGCAGGGGATGAGCTCACGACAACTGGCCTTTCTCTGCCTGCGGACGTGGCTATCCGGGTCCGGGTTGAGCCTGTTCTGAGTGGTGTGGCGTTGCGTCAACGGGCCATGCGAGGTGACCTGCAGTCTTTTCATGAGGAGACTGCACGTCATCTCGAATGGCTCGTTGACCACGTCAGCCTGCTGGAACAGGTCACCCAGGCCAGATTCCTCTGTATGATGGGGCCTTCTAAGACCCCCTCCTCAACTGAACCCCCTACGCGCCAGTCGTCCTCCGTGCCATCTTCCCACCCATCAGTCACCTGGGTGCCCTGTAGAGCTGCCTCTGACGGTGCGGCCAGGATGGTGGAGGAGGCATCCCTGCCACAGTCGGGAGTCGGACGTCCAGCAGGGGTGGCCACATCAACGACTGCACCCCAGCCGGCGGAGGATGTGCATGCAGCAGGAGGCAGTGCACGGGCAGAGGCAAAGCAGCAGCAGCAACGTGGTGGGAGCCATGAAGGCTCGGGGCCTTCATCATCGGAGGGGCAGGCATCGGCCGGAGGGCAGGAGGACCCAGGACAGAGAGTGTCTTCCGTGTGGCAGTGGTTGGGCCACGCCAAAAATGCAGAGCGGCAGCGGGCGGAAGAGGCACGGCTCACAATGGTCAGGGCGGAGAACTCCATGCGGAGGGCCCTGAGGCGGGCCGAGTGCCTCGAGGCAATCCGCAGGGGTTTGGAGGTGGACACGTCGACGGCCCTGCGGACCCTCGGGGCCACGGAGGAGGACCGCCTCCGGGACATTGAGCAGGAGTTCGATGATGCCCTGGCCCGGGACATCCAAAAGTGAGCCGTCAAACTAGCCCGCTGCCCTTGTACAAAGTTATGTAGGTAGTGTTAGGTTTCATTTTTTTGGGGGGATTTATTTTGGACCTTTTGGACATTGGCCACATTTTTGTGTATAGTTTATTTTATTATTTAGTGTAGTTAGATAGGTTTCCTTTCTTTTGTTGGGATAATAGACCCTGGCTTGTTCGTATGTACATAGTTTACTGTTGGATTGTATTTTTCTTTCACATTTTAACCATGGAGCAATGGCTTTCTTTTTTATTTCCCATTGGATTTTGTTTTGTGGACAGTGACTTTGGACACAATTACTTTGGATTTTGATTTTTGGTTTTGCTTTTTTTCACGGACATGCTTCTTTTCATTTTTGTACATTCCCATTTATGTTTCTTTATTTTTGATTCTATTTATGTTTCCTTTAATACATATTCTTTTATCGAACTTCAATGTGTAGTATCATCTCATTGGTTCCATGCATATCATGATATGGGTTTTGAGATTCACTGACACCCATTGGGTGTATGTGAGGGAAATGTGTTTGTTTCGGAACTTGCAATTGGTGTTCTGTCATCTAATTGCAAATTGTGAGTGGGTGGATGCAATACTCTGGTGGGTGTTTTGCATTTGGAGGCTGACCATAGGGACCATGGATCTAGATTTTGATGACATGTTTGCTATGGAACATGAGTTGGACATGGGTGAGGGCCTGGTGGTGGGTGCCCCTGCACTGCTGGGGGTTGGGGGGGCGGGAGACATGGGTGGGGGCCTGCTGGCAGGTGCCCCACAATGCTGGGGGGTGGGGGGGTGGGGAACATGAGTTGGACATGGGTGGGGGCCTGGTGGCGGGTGCCCCTGCACTGCTGGGGGGTGGGGGTGGTGGGAGACATGGGTGGGGGCCTGGTGGAGGGTGCCCCTGCACTGCTGGGGGGTGGGGGTGGTGGAGAACATGAGTTGGACATGGGTGGAGGCCTGCTGGCAGGTGCCCCACAGTGCTGGGGGGTGGGGGCCTGGTGGAGGGTGCCCCTGCACTGCTGGGGTGTGGGAGTGTGGGAGACATGGGTGGGGGCCTGGTGGAGGGTGCCCGTGCACTGCTGGGGGGTGGTCGACATGGGTGGGGGCCTGGTGGCGGGTGCCCCTGCACTGCTGGGGGGTGGGGGGGTGGGAGACATGGGTGGGGGCCTGCTGGCAGGTGCCCACAGTGCTGGGGGGTGGGGGGGGTGGGGAACATGAGTTAGACATGGGAGGGGGCCTGGTGGCGGGTGCCCCTGCACTGCTGGGGGCTGGGGGGGTGGGAGACATGGGTGGGGGCCTGCTGGCAGGTGCCCCACAGTGCTGGGGGGTTGGGGGGGTGGGGAACCTGAGTTGGACATGGGTGGGGCCTGGTGGTGGGTGCCCCTGCACTGCTGGGGGGTGCGGGGGTGGGAGACATGGGTGGGGGCCTGCTGGCAGGTGCCCCACAGTGCTGGGGGGTGGGGGGGTGGGGAACATGAGTTGGACATGGGTGGGGGCCTGCTGGCAGGTGCCCCACAGTGCTGGGGGGTGGGGGTGGTGGGGAACATGAGTTGGACATGGGTGGGGGCCTGGTGGTGGGTGCCCCTGCACTGCTGGGGGTGGTGGGAGACATGGGTGGGGGCCTGGTGGAGGGTGCCCCTGCACTGCTGGGGGGTGGGGGGTGGGGAACATGAGTTGGACATGGGTGGGGGCCTGCTGGCAGGTGCCCCACAGTGCTGGGGGGTGGGGGGAGTGGGAGACATGGGTGGGGGCCTGGTGGAGGGAGCCCCTGGTGGCTGGGGGTGCAGGGGGACATGCGTTGGTGGGCAGATTGCAAGTTGACATGTGAGTTGGCTGGGGGGCATGTCCATGGTGGATGGGGTGCCTGCAGGACATGTGCAGGGTAGGCCCCTGTGGTGTGAGCCACCTGCAGGGGCCATGGAGGGTGTAGAGGGAACACCTGGGAGGACCCACACGTGCAATTCACGTGTGGTGCTCCCCGCGCACCCCTGTAATACACGTACCCTGATGGAATCGCGTGTGGAACTTCCTGCACACCACTAAAATAGACGTACCCAGCTGATGTTGCGTGTGATACTTCCCCGCACCCCGAAGTACACGTACCCTGATGAGATCGCATGTGGAACTTCCCGTGCACCCTGAAATACGCGTACCCTGCTCGCACGGGGCCAATCGCGTGTGGAACTTCCCGCGCACCCCTGAAATACACGTACCCTGCTGGAATCGCGTGTGGAACGTCCCGCGCACCACTGAAATACGCGTACCCTGCTCGCACGGGGCCAATCGCATGTGGAACTTCCTGCGCACCCCTGAAATACACGTACCCTGCTGATGTCGCGTGTGAAACTTCCCCCGCACCCTGAAATACACGTACCCTGCTGAAATCGCGTGTGGAACTTCCCGCGCACCCCTGAAATACACGTACCCTGCTGGAATCGCGTGTGGAACTTCCTGCGCACCCCTGAAATACACGTACCCTGCTCGCACGGGGCCAATCGCGTGTGGAACTTCCCGCGCAGCCCTGAAAGACACGTACCCTGCTGATGTCGCGTGTGAACCTTCCCCCACACCCCGAAATACACGTACCCTTCTGAAATCGCGTGTGGAACTTCCCGCGCACCCCTGAAATACACATACCCTGCTGGAATCGCGTGTGGAACGTCCCGCGTACCCCTGAAATACGCGTACCCTGCTCGCATGGGGCCAATCGCATGTGGAACTTCCCGCGCACCCCTGAAATACACGTACCCTGCTGATGTCGCGTGTGAAACTTCCCCCGCAACCCGAAATACACGTACCCTGCTGAAATCGCGTGTGGAACTTCCCGCGCACCCCTGAAATACACGTACCCTGCTGGAATCGCGTGTGGAACTTCCTGCGCACCCCTGAAATACACGTACCCTGCTCGCACGGGGCCAATCGCGTGTGGAACTTCCCGCGCAGCCCTGAAATACACGTACCCTGCTGATGTCGCGTGTGAACCTTCCCCCACACCCCGAAATACATGTACCCTTCTGAAATCGCGTGTGGAACTTCCCGCGCACCCCTGAAATATGCGTACCCAGCTGAAATCGCGTGAGGAACTTCCCGCGCACCCCTGAAATACACGTACCCTGCTGGAATCGCGTGTGGAACTTCCCGCGCACCTCTGAAATACGCGTACCCTGCTCGCATGGGGCCAATCGCGTGTGGAACTTCCCGCACACCCCTGAAATACACATACCCTGCTGATGTCGCGTGTGAAACTTCCCACGCACCCCGAAATACACGTACCCTGCTGGAATCGCGTGTGGAACTTCCCGCGCACCCCTGAAATACACATACCCTGCGGCAATCCCGTGTGGATCTTCCCACGCACCCCTGAAATACACGTACCCTGCTCGCACAGGGCCAATCGCGTGAGGTACTTCCCGCGCACCCCAGTGATACACGTAGCCCACTTGCCGTGCTGGTACAGGGTTAGCGCAGCCCTTTGCGCTGGATTGGGGATTTTGATGGCTTTTCCCTGCGCGGGAGGCGTTCTTAGGGGCATAACTGTCGCTGCTGCAGGGTCGCTGCGCCACTGTGCGCCACGGCTGGTTTTGGTGGCTGGAATCCATGAATACGCTGTGCGCGGAAATGGATTTTAGCGCACGCGGCTGGCGCAGGGATTCGCACGCGCACACTGTGCGCCAGCCGCGTGCGCCACTTGTGCGCTAAATTCTATGAATTACCCCCTCAGTCCATTACTGATATCTTTTCTGGCTTTCTGACTTTCTGTAAATGCCCTGTTTTCTGCAATAATTTCTGCTTCACAGACTTGTCCTGTTTCTGCCCATTGTTTTCTCTTGTTTGTTCCTTGCTGTGATATTACCAGACTTCAGTACATAGTTCTAGTGCCTGCTCTTAGTGCTCTGAGTTTCCTGAATCCCTCGATTTTGCTGAATTGGCAGCAACCTATCTGTTCTGAGTCCTTTGCCTTGTGTATTCTGAGATTCCAGTCTCGGTTTTGTACTTTGTTTCTCTGCCCTGTCCTGTACCTGGTTTCTTCTTTCAACACTGCTTTCCACCTGTATTACATCTTGGTCCTGTCATGGCCACTGGACAGGAACCCCAGTTCACATCCCCTAAAGGGTCCAGTTGGACCCAGTCCTGGCGCCTTTGGAAGCATCATTTGGGAGTGGCATGGTGGAACCATCTAGCAGAGCAAGGGGGCATGGCTAGGACCAGGCTATTTAAGTCTGCCCTGCCCACAGGCCTAGGCTTCGCATTATTCGGTCTAAGCAGCGTAACGCTCACCGCTGCCTGAGAAGCATCTTACCTGTTTTCCAGTGCAACCATCTCGGAGAAGCCTCTTACCTGTCTAACAGCAAACCATCTCGGAGAAGCATCTTACCTATTCTCCAGCAAAATCATCTTGGAGAAGCTTCTTACCTGTTGTCCAGTGAAGCCATCGAGGAGACGCATCTTATCTGCATAGCCAGCCAAACGATTGCGGAGGCGCAACTTACCCGTTTTGTCCATCGGAACCAGCTGAAACATCGCTGAAGCGTCTCTTACCTGCTCGCAGTGTCTCCATCCCCGATCGACCAGAGTGCACTTACCTGGCTTGTGGAATACAACCACCGACTGCAAGCCTTACCTGACCTTCAGCTCGGACACCAACTCAGAAGTTCTACACGGCCAGCTTTATTGCGGTCGCAGGCATCCTTCACCCTCCGGCAGGTCCATGCACCGCAATTCTTCTCCACGCGCCGCGAGACTATACCTGCAGGAGGAAAGAATAAATAAGGTTAGAAACCTAATAGAGACATTTGCTAAGGTCGCGTGCCATCACATCTAGCACTTACCTTTGGATTCCAAGTAGTCATATTCTTGGGAACACTTCGAAGTCCTCCACCGGTGCAACAGCTCCGCTGGGCCACCATCACCTATAAGGGAGAAAGAAACATTATTAAAAGTATGAAACTTAAATCATGTGACAAGACATTAATACTATGAACTATAATCACCCCAAAAACTCCTACCTTCAAAGTGGTTCAGTCACAGTCCTTTCCTATTTAGGAGGAAGCGCAGCAGACTGGTCAATACCATTAGTGAACCAGGATGATCCTCTGCTCCAAAACTTTGGGGATATCCAAAAAGAAATGGAAAAGTTGTTTGCTAGATGTATCCAAGGCCATATTTGTTTCTGCTCTCTGGAGGAGATGCTGCAAAATAGCCAAGATTGACCTGCGGCTATCCACGAGTCACCATCCCCAAACTGATGGCCAGACCGAAAGGACCAGCCAGACATTAGAGCAATACCTCTGGTGCATGCTGCAACAAACTGAGGAACCTTGGAAAAACCTTCTCTGGTTAACGGAATTTGCCTACAACAACTCAGTCCACACTAGCACTGGACAAACCCCATTTTATACAGTCCAAGGTCGCCACCCTCGAACATCCGTCTTTAACTCTCCTGACGATTTGGAAATGCCAGATGTCAAAACCTTACACAAAACTATCTCACAAACTCTAAAAAGGGCTACAGAGACCCTAACCAGGGCTAAAGAACAACAGAAAAAGTTTGCAGATAGACACCGAAAGGAAGCTCCATATTACCAAGTTGGGGATAAAGTTTGGTTGGCCTCCAAGAACATCCTAGTGAAAGGACCCTGGGCCTTCCGACCCAGGTACGTGGGACCCTATCCCATCAAGGCTATTATTAATCCTGCAGCCATGAAGTTAGATTTACCAACTAACATGCGGATCCATCCGGTATTCCATGTCTCCCTCTTGAAACCAATGAAGCCAGACACTCGGATTGAAACACCACCGGAACCAGCTGTCATAGAAGGGAAACCGGAATACGAAGTCAAAGCCATTTTGGATTCTAAGGAAGTACGATCCAAGCTGTACTACTTAATTGATTAGAAAGGCTACGGAATGCAAGATCGAACTTGGGAGCCCAGTGAATTTGTCCATGCCCCACGGCTAGTTAGCCAATTTCATCATAATGACCCCACCATACCAAGGCCAGGAGGGGGAGCAATCGTGAGAGGGGCCTTGAGGGGGAGTGCTGTCATGTCCACAGGACAGGAACCTCAGTTCACATCCCCTGAAGGGTCCAGTTGGACCCAGTCCTGGCGCCTTTGGCTCCAGGCTCATAAGAAAGTGTGCTCTACACACGTTTTCCCTTGGGTACGTGTCATTCCATCTCATATCAGTCAACCACGTGTATATGGGCCAGGCATGGCCATAGGAATCAATGAAGCTGCACATGCAGCATAATTTGTGAGTGGCAGGGTGGAACCATCTAGCAGAGCAAGGGGGTGTGTCCGGGACCAGGTTATTTAAGTCTGTCCCGCCCACAGGCCTAGGCTTCGCATTATTCTGCCTAAGCTGCGTAACGCTGACTGCCGCCTGAGAAGCATCTTACCTGTTTTCCAGTGCAACCATCTCGGAGAAGCCTCTTACCTGTCTCCCAGCAAACCATCTCGGAGAAGCAACTTACCTCTTCTCCAGCAAAACCATCTTGGAGAAGCTTCTTACCTGTTGTCCAGTGAAACCATCGCAGAGAAGCATCTTACCTGCATAGCCAGCCAAACTATTGCGGAGGCGCAACTTACCCGTTTTCTCCATCGGAACCAGCTGAATCATCGCTGAAGCACCTCTTACCTGCTCGCAGTGACTCCATCTGCAATCAACCTGTGCGCACTTACCTGGCTCGTGGAATACAACCACCGACTGCACGCCTTACATGACCTTCAGCTCGGACACCAAGTCAGAAGTTCTACATGGCCAGCTTCATCGCAGTCACAGGCATCCTTCATCTGCCACCAGGTCCGCGCACTGCAACTCTTCTCCACTTCCCGCCAGACTATATCTGCAGGAGGAAAGAACAAATAAGGTTAGAAACCTAATAGACACATTTGCTGAGGTCGCGCGTCATCACATCAAGCACTTACCTTTGGATTCCAACTAGTCATCTTCTTGGGAACACTTCAAAGTCCTCCACCGGTGCAACAGCTCCGCTGGGCCGCCATGACCTATAAGGGAGAAAGAGACATTATTAAGAGTACAAACTTAAATCATGTGATACGACATTAATACTTATATGAACAATAATCATCACAAAAACTCCAACCTTCAAAGTGGTTCGGTCACAGCCGGCCTGGGCCACCACATCTATGGACCAGTGAAGCAACTGGATCATCTTGAAGGGCCCCTGTTAATGAGAAGCAGGACCGAGAGCTCGCCCTAACTATGTATCAGGTGAGCCTATATGGGTAAACGCTTACTTACCTCATTTTGGCCCGAAAGGTCTGAGGATAGTCACAATACCTCCACACCCTTCTCATAGCCTGTCGTGTTCCCGCAGGGGCCGTAGCAACATCCAGAAAAGTGTACTTGGCAGCAGCTGGGGGTGAGAACCGATCCCGGGGAGCTGAATCCAGGGAGGGCTCCAACCGTGCCCCAACGTCCCTTCAGAGACCAGGTGAGCGTAACAGGTCCACTGTTGTACCTCGCTCTGTATCCTTTTACAGTGTGACCCCTGGGTTGGTCTCCGTTCAGATCAGATAAGGGAATGACTTCTGTTGCCTTCACGTAGTCCATTGGAGTCTTACCTGCCTCAGTATATGGTTTCCAGATGTACCCTTGCACTGAGTACAATAGTGTAACTCGTGATGCTGCTGTATGACAATTGTTATGAGTCATCTGCTGTTACCGACCCCAAGGGCTTTCCCTAATCCATGGAAACCCCTTATCATATTCCAGTACAACCTTTCTTCGGATTAATACATGTTGCCCAGTATATTTGCTTGTCTTTACCTTCACTCTGTCTCTTTTCTTACAGTCAGATTCTGCCCCTGCAGTTCCTGTGAATACCTGTTTCAACTCAGATCAGCTTGGCATGTACCCTGTGTATATTATCTTTGACTCATGAATCTCCTCTAATCTACAGTGCATACTTTGAGATACAGCCTTTGCCCGGTGCTGCCCGGCCAGACTCCTGACATAATCGGAATAGTACCAAAAATGGACAGGGTTGCAAGAATGCCTTCAACCAGCTCTTCAGCAAATGCTAAGAACTTTGGTCTTCCATCTGTAGTCTAAGCATATACTCCACCTCCTAAATGGGATAGTAGATAAAGCATAGGTTGGACATATTGGTATTGTATGAATGATATTTGGGAAAAACAGCTTTTGTGCCAGTGTGTTACTAAAGGAAAACACAATGTGGTTTCCCAGGTCAATATCACCTGATTACTAGCCTCCACTAGCAAATAATGGATGTGGGCCCACAGCATCTGCGCGCTGTCAGAAGGAGTACACAACACAAAAGTGGGTCATACAACACTATTTTCCAGGGGTCTGACATTAACAAATGGTTTATTTCACATGAGACAGTGAACCCTTAGCCATTCAATACAAATTGTATCATACACTGAACTTCCTACACTCGTATCCAATACTAGACAGGATTGAGGTGGTGTGTAAAGACCACAAACAGGGACAGTACACACTTCTAGCTGTCACTATTAGACCTACCCGCTGTAACTAGAACACAGTGGTGTGACGCCTATCTATGAAATGGATAGACTAGGTTAAAAGTCAGCTCATTTACTCTTCTGGTTAGCACAGTCTGCCACTCAACCCTCTCATAACTCACTCGTACCAATGTTTATGAGATGTTAATATATTTTTAAATCACAAGTAACATACATACCACAAAACTTAAAATGTGCAATCGTGGTCTACAAGATTCTAAGATATTCTTCTAGGACCTATGGTGTCTCAATCTAAAAGAGATTACTTAAAATCAAGCTGTGAAGATGTCAATTAGATCTATGTAGCAGTGATTCAAGAGTCTGTACTATCCAAAGAGTGCTGTATTGTGGCACTGCTCTTGGTGTTACGAAATATCAGGCTGGGCCCTTATTATGTCCCTCTTTCTGATTGTATAAAAGTTGACCAGTTTCATTAGCCTACAAAGGTACTGGATACCTTCCTCAGGACCCTGTGTTGTCACATTTAGCACAAATAATTCTCATTTTGTTGTTTTCCATTCATCAAAAACATGTATGTATTCTTGCTAGCCAGGGTCTGGTCCACACGTGACCTTTGGATGGGCTTGCTCTCTGCACCTAGTCAAGCGATATACAAGCACTCAAAACACTCATCAAATTTCACAGCAGAGTGTGTATACATTTATGTTATTTATTTGCATTTTTAAAGAGCTCACACAGCCCTGGGGCATCGAGGCGCTGTTACAGGAATATGTCATAGTTGCGTATTTATAATGCGCTTAACACTCAGAGGTTTCTAAGCGTGGACCCTGGGATCAAATCTGTATTGCTTTGTTTCGTCTTGTTTCCAAGGCAAGCACGTTGCTTCTGAGCTATCCTCCCAGGACAGTGAACCCTTAGCAATGCAATACAAATCGTATCACACATATTTAGTTTACTCCAACAAGTGGTTATTAATGCCAACCAGGCATACTTACAAGTAACAGGAGCTGGTAACACTTACACTGGCAATAAAAAAGCTTCTGTTAAAAGATGTTCCTCAGCGGGATCTCTCTATTACTCTGTTACAGTGGTGTGCCCACTTGTTTATCAATAGGAAGATGATGTTCCCTCTTTTTAACAAAATCATCATCATCAAGTCCATGGATATGCTGCTAAGGACCAGCACTTGTCCTGTAGCGTCATATATTCATCAGTGTGTTAATCAGTATATTAGAAAGGGGCTAACTCACCAGGGTGGTTGTTTTGCATCTCCCTTACTGCAGCATGTGATCTGGCAGCGTGTCAAAACCTGTGACATCTATTCTTTTGCTTTTCTTTGTTTGCGAGTGCTGTGCGTGGCAGGGACACCGCATCATGGCAGCCTAGAGAGTGAAGAAGGACGAGTCATGAGGGCGGACCTTCCACGTCAGAAATGCGGGTCGCCATTTTTTCCTGTGTCTATTGTGTAGATGCGCCCATGGCCGACATTGCAATGCTGGCACTAGTGAGTATATTAGAGCTTGTGTTACTGGTATTCTGTAATAGCAGTTAGGGAGATGCAAAACAACTGGGACCAGAAGGGAAGCAGGCGTGTGACTGGGGAGCCACGAAGGAAGCCAGAAGGATATCTGCACAATTCAGAGTGGGAAGCAAGTGGTAGCACCATGCTGCAGAAGCATGAACAGGACTGAACATGCTGGAGACAACCAATGAGTCAACCCATGGCAAGTGGGGACCCCGGGGCGTTCTAGTGAATGTTATGAGATTGCTAATATGGAAACTACAAGAATATTGCTTCAATGCAGGAAACAGTATGCCCCAATAAGATATGGATGAAAGAGATGCAAGATTGGGGCAAAGTTTGAATGAACATTACTGCAGACAGATATACCAAGTTAAGAACAATATATGTGGTCTTGGAGGCACAGAGGAACTCTAAAACACATAAGAAGTCATGGCAAGAGAAGGATACCAGGCAATTGAAACACATACAAAGTCCTGGCAAGAGAAGAATACCGGGCAATAAAAAGCAAGAAAGGTCCTGGCAGGGAGATATACCAGGCAAGTGAAATCACAAGAGAAATATGAAAGAAGGACAGTGTTTGCTAGACAAAGGAGAACCTTGTGTTAAAGAAAGACTGTTACATAACTTGTTGCCTAACAGAAATATTCTGAATCAAGGTGGCACATAAAAGGAACTGTTAAGATCTTGTGGCCTAATAGGAACATTGTGAATCAATGAGAGCCACAAAGGAATGGTTAGTAAAAGAGACATTGCTATCCCATTTCTGAAACCAGGGGAATGGAACCAACCTCTGGGTCCAAAGGCATTTTGTTGGCCAATTGGGGTGCCTTTTCCATGGACTACACTAGGCAGGTATCAATCTCTCCCATTATCAAGAAGAATTTGGCCTAGTGGCTCGAGGGGAATCATCTGCTTTAGGTATTCCCCTTCAGTCACTTATCCTCAAGATGGATGCCAGTCAGAAGATGTGGGGATCTACACTGACCCTCTGGAGAAATGGTCCAGATGGGAGCGAGACAGGTCCTCAAATGAGAGGGAAGTAACAGCCCTTTGGAGGCCTCTATGTGCTTTTCCCACTCATTAGTTGGGGAAAGTGGTCCAGATACGCACAAACAAGCAGGTGGCCAAGGAATGCATAAACTGTGAGGGTGCCATTACCCACTCTGCCCAACAGGTTGCAGTCAAGATAATGGAATAACAGGCGTCAATCTGTGGTCTCTTAAATCATCATACATCCATGGGTGGAGAACATCCTTGCAGACACCTTAAGCAGTGTTTTTCAATTCTCAGCAGTTTATGCCTGAAGTTTCCCAGTGATCAGGTTGACCTGTGAATGGTTCCGATCCTGTTGGGACAGTCCAAACCCAGACACCCCCAGAGAAGCACAAAAGCCACAGGCATAAACTGGGACAGGAAGCAGCCATAGGCTACAGCCCAACTCCCAGAGACCGGATAAACAATTTAGCAAGACAGGGGTTCAGCATTCTCCAATGCACCAAACATGACACACTACCATACAGCAATAGCTGAATAGATGCCTTCAGCAGGCAGATGGTAGGACAGTAGTATACAATGTGTGTGGCTGTCTCCCTTAGGTGGCCCTTAAGATGTCCAGTGGTCCACCAAATAAACTACAAATTAGAAAACGGTAACTGTGTGTAACAGAAAATTAAAAATTAAGGCAGACCATGTTTATGGAGGGGGACTGGCAACACTAACTTCAGGGCTCCTTCCTCAAGTCAAGTCATATCTGAAGCATGGTGACCACTGACCTCCATTACAGCTGCCTTGTGTTTCTCACTCCCAGTGCGCTGCTCTTTGCAGGCCTATGTATCTCCAAAGGCAGCCTCTCACAAGTCTGCACACCCTTGATTCTCAGGTCAGCTGAAAGTCCAGGGATACCCCAGACTCACCAAGGCTGGGGCTGCCCTACCCCTCTTGAAGTCCAAGCCCAGTAGGGATTGTGGTGGGACTTGTAAATCGCATACATAGAGTCACAAAGGCCTGAAGTGTGACCAAACATTTTCTAAAACAAGAAAAAAAGTGAACTAGCCTCTCCAGGATTCACTGTCCTGAAGGACAGAATGCAAAACTGGAGGATCAGGAGATTGTTCTTGTACTGTCTTCTTATATGGGAAGATGAACAATATAAATTCTAATATGAGATCTTTGTTTAATGGTCACTGTCGGATGGCAGAATGCACAGGTACAGTGATAAGCAAGAGGGATGCAGGGGCAATAGCTGTCCACGCTCCCAAGCACCAGCTAAAGACAGTCTGTGAGTGGGCCTATCATGCATGTGCTCAACATAAAAACATCAGGTACACCTGTAAGATGCACTGGCAAGTGTGAGACACTTCAATATACAGCACTATGATACAAAAGCCAATTACATCACAAACAGGCCAAACAATTTCTCAATGTAATAGTGCTTGTTCACCACTTGGCTCTAAGGCAACATTGCTTACAGAGAAAGATGTAGTCAGACCACAATCGTTGAGGCACATTTGTGCCTACTGGGTCCTCAAGGAGGAATCCTAGAATAGCACTTTGGGGTAGTACTCAATGAGCCACAAGGCATTAACTCTTGTCAAGCAAGCTCTTCCCAGGCGTTTGTAGTGAGTTGAAGGTGTCATGACTGAGGGTGCTATTGCTGATTGCCAGCTAAGGAGCAACTCCTGCAGGTGGAAGAGCCAGGAGTATAGATGCAGGAAAGACAATTCCCCTGTCACTGAACATAGTGTTAGGCAGAATCCTGTGCAGTGCCCTTAGGGACCACTACACACAATTAAGACTACAAGTGGTAATACAAGTTCACCTTTGGTACAAGCCTGTACTACACTGTTAAAGTGGTAGCAGTATCAGAGCAGCCAGACTTATCTCAAGAGAAAATGAGCAGTAGTAGAGATTACACAAAGGACTACAATTATTGTGACTCAAGCAAACACTGACTCAAGGTTTCTGCTTAAAAATATAAGTACATTCATTTTTAAACCATCTGTTCACAAAACACTTAACTTCTAGAAAAATAAAACCACACTTCAAATACATTACACACAACCAATTCCCCTTGTGCAGACCAACTCAAGGTAAGTACCTTAGGATTTGACAGACCCGTGTTATGAAACAAAGACGTTACCAGGAAAACATTTGCGATCACTTTTTGACAGTAATGACAGTTCTGTTTTACTAAAGATACGCATTCCCGTGGGAAGAAATGTTACCGGAGTTAAAACACACTTAGCACCTGAGTTAACACAAGAGAGTTGGGGATAAAAATGATAGGCAATACTTTTGTCAAGGCATACAGAATCATAGAACACTTTCTAACAAGAAGATAAAAGTCAATAAGCCTGCGCCAGTGTCAAGTGGAACAGGGTTCCTGTTGTCGAGGATCTCACAGTCAGACAGTTCACGATTCAAGGTTGCCGGGAGTACTTGGATATTGCCAGATGAGGAGGCAAAAGTTATAAGATGGAAGGAAGAAAAGGGCAAGCCTTTAGTGAGGAGAAAAGGGGTTCACCCTAGTTCCTTAAAGTCGGACACAGTACCTTATTCTTTGAAGAAGCTGGTACCACGGCAGTTGTTCCTGGTAGTTTCCTGCAGACTCACGGTTCCTGGAGCTTCAGTCATGGGGACAAGAAGGAGGACGTCTGGAGTGATCTGCACTACCCACGGATGAGGCCAGCAGCAGCGACGGTGAATAAAAGGTGCGCTCCTTTAAAACAGGAGAGGCTGTTCAGATGGCTATCCGTACCACTACAGCAGTTTTCACCGAGTTCGACTACGAAGAGGGTCCTCTGGCTGTGGAAGATGAGCTGGTTGACCTCACCAGACTCCAGACTGGATCTTCTCTGGTCGTTGAAGGGTAGATAGCTCAGGAATGCAGCAGGGCTTCACCGTGATCGGGGGGTTGCAGCAGCCGTCTTCTTCTCTGCTTCTATTTAGTTCCTTGCAGTTCCAGTCACGACTCTGACTTCCAGCCCAAGAGTCCTGCCTTTTATGCGAAAACCCCCCATTCACACAGCCTGGCTGTCAATCACACAGCAAGGGGGTTGTCCGGCCCGGACAACAACAAGAAGGACTTTAACTAAAAGAAATGGCGACTAAACCCGACTGGAGCTGAAATAAAAAGTATTTGGGCAAGCGGGTTTAAGTTTGAGGCTACCACAATAGCCTGGAACAATACCATGTTTATGCGGTATAATCCTGGTAGAAAAGTTAGGGAAGATACCACTGCCACTAGCCAAGTCTAAATGTTAAAAGAGCAAAACAAAGCTCATAAAGGCAGAGGCAAAATGGGTTGGAATTAACCCTTTCCAATACTCCATGTAAGATGGGGTGCACTGGGTCTGTAGGTTTAAAAATGACTACATAAAGTGAATGGCAACTTTACCTGTTTGTGGGGGACAGTAGTCAGCCCCAGAAAAATGGGGTCAGAGGGAAGCCTCAAAAGACAACACTGTGTTACTGCACTGATGGTGCTGCGTAACACATACAAAAAGTGGGGCTCATGGAGTGGTGTACTCCAGAGCCCAAGATCACACAAACAGTAGAAATACACATGGCAAAACACATGTAAGAGTGGGAAAAAGGCGTACACTCTTACCAAGTGGAAAAATAGACTCCAGAAATCCAACAAAGCTGCTGGGGTACTCACTAGGTGAGGGAAATTAGCTATAGAATGAGAATTCTCCCTAACACATAGCCAGTCATTTGTTTAGTTGACGACTCATTGCATGTGGATCCACAACATAATGAAACATACCATGGCATTGTAATACTCTGTCAACCCCTGTATGTCTGGTTTGTGGACAACCATCATGCGATGGGTTATGGCCCCAAGAGTAAACTCTGTTTGCTGCTCTCTTTGGCTATGGTGCCAATGTATCAATTGCACATTATACTAGACATCACTTAACTGTGTGTAAACACAGGATGAAAATATGTACACAAATAAATATCAACATGCAAAAATAAACCTAAATTTACCCCTCACAACTAATTTGAAAAACCCACAATAATGTGCACAGGAGTAATGGGTCTATTGCATCCTTGATTACCGCCAATGTCTGGGTCAAGACCAACTTCTTCTCCAATGTGGCCTAGCAAAGCCAGGCTTCCATGGATGTTTGAAGGGTTTCCTAGACATGCCTCCACCTGGTCTCAAGAAGATGTACTTCCCTGTCACACTTCTTCTCAGGTGTCCACCACAATTACCTCACCCTGCTCCTCTTCCTCTGGCAGTGCCCGAGGAGGACACCACTGCCCCATGCACATGCCATCTTTTTGGTTATGTGACACTTGGCATGTCTCAAGGTCTTGCCCTTCCTCAGGTGCAGGTCCCACTTTAGGTGCCTGTGGCAATGAAATGGACAGGAAATTAAGTCATGAGATGTACATGCTGACACACAGTAATGTATACATATATCAAATTGCAAGATACTATGCAGCCATAGTGACTCACTAGCCAACTTTTCTACAGATACATACATCACCCCATTGCAAAGTTGGCACGAGTCAATTATCGCATTGTCAACAGGAACATGAATGACCATGCAATCACCATCTTGAATGACAATATATTTGCATTGAATCATTTGCCTAATGTGTGTATGCTAATGGAAAGGGCTCATGACCACATACATTGGTCTTTGGCTCTGACTGATGTCTGTTCATCTTGCTATAAGCATTCCAGACATTCCTGGATGAATGTATGTTATAGATGTGTTATTATCAAGAGCCTGCATCAGATATCAGACTTTTGGATTCTCCAAGACACATACACCAAAGGTGCAGAATTTTCACGTGCCAAATCACTCCGTATCAAGCTGGCCACGCGTAAGCACACGGAAGACCACGCTCCTGCCCAGAAGGCCGAACTACTGCCCCCCAGAGCCCTGAGCAGGCTCCCACCTGCCATCTGCTGCTGCCTGACTGCCTGCTGCCCACGTGCCCTGCCATTTGCTGCCTGCACATCAGCCAGGGGTGCTGTTGCTGTGACCACCCCTGCTGGAACCGAAGACTCCCGACTGGGATTCCATCGCTCCACAGCCCAGCCCCAGGACCCAGTTGCCCACCCACTCCTGCCTCTGGGGTTGTCATGTCAGGCACTGCAACATCTGGCACCACTGACAACCCCCGGCCAGAGAGGCAGAGGGGCACCAGCTTCAGTGCCACCGAAGTTGGTGTCCTGGTGGAGCAAGTCCTGGGGCAGTATGATGCCCTCTTCGGAAGTTCCCGCGCCGACAAGGAAGGACGGACTCGGATCTGGACTGACAACGTGACTGCCATCAACGCGGAGGGGGTGGCAGTCCGCGACTTCCAACATGTCAAGAAGCACTGGGAGGACTTCAGGTCCAGGACCCTGAACAAGGCCCGGCGCCTCTTGAAGGCAGCGGATGCCAAGGGGCGCTGGGGCCATTTGTCAGAAGATCAGATGAGGGTCCTGGAACACATATCCCCAGCGCTCCACGTCCAGGTCCTTGAGAGGCAGACCCGTCTGGAGTCGAGCGGTAAGTGTACATGCATCCTGATTGTGAGCTGTGCGTGTGGTGATATTTCAGTAGTGTGCAGTTTGCACATCTGTTTGTATGGGGTCGAGTATGGGTGGGGGTGTACAGGGCCGTATGTACATGCGAGGGCTGTAATGTGTGAGACATGGATGGTGCTTGTGTGTGTAGGCTTGCATGCCAAATGCAGTTGTGTGGGCACACATGTTTGGATGAATGTGTATGTAAGTAGATATGTCCGTGATGTCACACATGTATGTTGTTTTCAGCTGCATGTATCAGCACTGTGTACATGTGCATTTGTGTGTACTTGACAAGGGTGCAACAGTGATGCAACATGGATGCATGTGACAGCGGGATGTGGAAGCCTGATTGGCAGATGTGACATGGATGCCCATCTGAACACTGCGACACTTGACAGAGGTGTACACATGCATGCAAGTGTGGTGGTGTGTGTACATGTGTGGTGCACTTCCTGTGTTGCATGTGATGTCTGGCTCAGCTTTGCCTGCTCATGCTGTTGTATGGGTATGGATGGTGCTGGCAGTTGCGATATGGCTGTGATATCGCTCATTTGTGCGAGTTGAAATGACATGTGTGTTGGGGATTGTGATGGCATGTCTGAGGTTTGCCAATGCCACTCATGTACAACTGTCATGTGTGTATGTGTCCATTGTACAGTGCCCTGATGCCTGTGTTTTATTTCTCCCTGTCTGCAGCGTCAACTGAGGAAGAGGGCGGAAAAGGTGCTGTGGAGCTGAGTCTGTGCCTGCAGTAACATTTACATCACAGAGTTTGCAACTTAAGTTTGCACCCTCAGTTTGCACGGGGATCCCACCGCCAGCCGGAGACGCAAGGCCCGGCTCCCCTCCCATGTTGCCATCTCGTCGGGGAGTGAGGAGTCCGGTGCCGCGTCCCAGGCCGCAGCTGCCGGGGGGAGGTCCAAGAGGCGGAGGTTGGAGTTGGACTCCTCGGCAGCAGAAGGGGCAGCTGGGACCCCACAGGGCCCAACAGGGGAAGATGGCACGGAGTCATCCAGGTTGGTGGGGGGTTTGGTGGAGGAGGAGGCCATGCAAGCAACAGAAACGGGGTCTGGAGGTGGGGATCCCACTGGTGCTAGTGGTGCAGTGCAGGACCAGGGACAGGAGGCAGCACAGGCCGCCGCGGAGGTGCCTGTGTGCAATCCTGTCCCTGATCCTGTTCCTGCATCATCTTGCACCAGCAGGGATGCCTACGTCCAGACCCGTTTTCAGGCAGGGGATGCGCAAACGACAACTGGCCTTCCTCTGCCTGCGGACGTGGCTATCCGGGTCTGGGTTGAGCCTGTCCTGACTGGTGTGGGGTTGCGTCAACGGGCCATGCGAGGTGACCTGCAGTCTTTTCATGAGAAGACTGCACGTCATCTCGAATGGCTCGTTGACCACGTCAGCCTGCTGGGACAGGTCACCCAGGCCGGATTCCTCCGTTTGATGGGGCTTGCTACGACCCCCTCCTCAACTGAACCCCCTACGCGCCAGTCGTCCTCCGTGCCATCTTCCCAACCATCAGTCACCTGGGTGCCCTGTGGAGCTGCCTCTGACGGTGCGGCCAGGCTGGTGGAGGAGGCATCCCTGCCACAGTCGGGAGTCGGACGTCCAGCAGGGGTGGCCACATCAACGACTGCACCCCAGCCGGCGGAGGATGTGCAGGCAGCAGGAGGCAGTGCACGGGCAGAGGCACAGCAGCAGCAGCAACGTGGTGGGAGCCATGAAGGCTCGGGGCCTTCAACCTCAGAGGGGCAGGCATCGGCCGGAGGGCGGGAGGACCCAGGACAGAGAGTGTCTTCCATGTGGCAGCGGTTGGGCCACGCCACAGATGCGGAGCGGCAGCGGGCGGAAGAGGCACGGCTCACAATGGTCAGGGCAGAGAACTCCATGCGGAGGGCCCTGAGGCGGGCCGAGTGCCTCGAGGCAATCCGCAGGGGGTTGGAGGTGGACACGTCGACGGCCCTGCGGACCATCAGGGCCATGGAGGAGGACCGCCTCCGGGACATTGAGCAGGAGTTCGATGAAGCCCTGGGCCGGGACATCCAAAAGTGAGCCGTCAGACTAGCCCGCTGCCCTTGTACATAGTTATGTAGGTAGTGTTAGGTTTCCTTTGTTTTTTTATTTATTTTGGACCTTTTGGACATTGGCCACATTTTTGTATATAGTTTATTTTATCAGTTAGTGTTGTTAGATAGGTTTCATTTCTTTAGTTGGGATAATGGACCCTGACTTGTTCGTCTGTACATAGTTCACTGTTGGATTCAATTTTTCTTTCAAAATTTACCCATGGAGCAATGGCTTTCAATAATTATTTCCCATTGGATTTGCTTTTGTGGACAGTGACTTTGGACACCATTACTTTGGATTATGATTTTTGGTTTTGCTTTTTTTCACGGACATGCTTCTTTCCATTTTTGTACATTCCCATTTCTGTTTCTTTATTTTTGAATCTATTTATGTTTCCTTTAATACATATTTTTTTATCGAACTTCAATGTGTAGTATCATCTCATTGGTTTCATGCATATCATGATATGGGTTTTGAGATTCACTGACACCCATTGGGTGTATGTGAGGGACATGTGTTTGTTTTGAAACTTGCAATTGGTGTTCTGTCATGTAATTGCCATTTCTGAGTGGGTGGATGCAATACTCGGGTGGGTGTTTTGCATTTGGAGGCTGACCATAGGGACCAGGGATCTAGATTGTGATGACATGTTGGCTGGGGAACATGAGTTGGGGCCTGCTGGCAGGTGCCCCACAGTGCTGGGGGGTGGGGGTGGTGGGAGACATGGGTGGGGGCCTGGTGGAGGGTGCCCCTGCACTGCTGGGGGGTGGGGGTGGTGGGAGACATGGGTGGGGGCCTGGTGGAGGGTGCCCCTGCACTGCTGGTGGGTGGGGGTGGTGGGAGACATGGGTGGGGGCCTGGTGGAGGGTGCCCCTGCACTGCTGGGGGGTGGGGGTGGTGGGGAACATGAGTTGGACATGGGTGGGGGCCTGCTCGCAGGTGCCCCACAGTGCTGGGGGGTGGGGGTGGTGGGGAACATGAGTTGGACATGGGTGGGGGCCTGCTGGCAGGTGCCTTACAGTGCTGGGGGATGGGGGTTCAGGGGGACATGAGTGGGACATGAGTGGGGGCCTGCTGGCAGGTGCCCCGCAATGCTGGGGGTGGGGGTGCAAGGGGACATGAGTGGGACATGAGTGGGGGCCTGCTGGAAGGTGCCCCGCAATTCTGGGGGTGGGGGTGCAAGGGGACATGAGTTGGTGATCATTAGTGCAAGGAGACATGTGCCCTTGCTGGGGGGCATGCCCATGTTGGGTGGGCTGCGTGCGGGACATGACCAGGGATGCAGGGTAGTCCCCTGTGGTGTGGGCTGCCTGCAGGGGCCGTGGAGGGTGTACAGGGAACACCTGGGAGGACCCACACTGCCAAATCACATGTAGGACTCCCCGGCACCCCTGGAATACACATACCCTGCTGAAATCGCATGTAAAACTTTCCGCGCACCCCTGGAATACACGCACACGCTCCCCCAGGCCAGATCGCGTGTGGAACTTCCCGCGCACCCCTGAAATACCCGCACGCAGCCCAATCGCGTGTGAAACTTCCTGCGCACCCCTGAAATACACGCGCCCAGGGCAATCGCGTGTGAAACTTCCCGTGCACCCCTGAAATACACGCGCCCAGGGCAATCGCGTGTGGAACTTCCTGCGCACCCCTGAAATACACGCGCCCAGGGCAATCGCGTGTGGAACTTTTCGCGCACCTCTGAAATACACGCACCCTGGCCCATCGCATGTGGAACTTCTCGCGCACCCCTGAAATACACGCGCCCAGGCCAATCGCGTGTGGAACTTCTCGCGCACCTCTGAAATACAAGCGCCCAGGCCACTCGCGTGTGGAACTTCTCGCGCACCCCTGAAATACACGCGCCCAGGCCAATCGCGTGTGGAATTTCTCGCGCATCCCTGAAATACACGCACCCAGGCCATTCGCGTGTAGAACTTCTCGCGCACCCCTGAAATACACATGCCCAGGCCATTCGCGTGTGGAACTTCTCACGCACCCCTGAAATACACGCACCCAGGCCATTCGCGTGTGGAACTTCTCGCGCACCCCTGAAATACACGCACCCAGGCCATTCGCGTGTAATACTTCTCGCGCACCCCTGAAATACACGCACACGCTCCCCCAGGCCAGATCGCGTGTGAAACTTCTCGCGCACGCGTGTTCCCAACACGAGTAGTACGCGTTCCCCGCTTTGCGTTTGCTGTTTGCCAGTCCGGTAAACTGGTACAGGGTTGGCGCAGCCCTTTGCGATGGTTTTGCGATCTTGATGGCTTTTCCTTGCGCAAGGGCGTTCTTGGGGGCTTAACTGGCGCTGCTGCAGGTTCGCTGCGCCACTCTGCGCCACGTCTGCTTTTGGAGGTGAGAATCCATGAATATGCTGAGCGCGGAAATTGATTTTATCGCACGCGGCTGGCGCAGATATTCGCACGGGCACGCTGTGCGCCAGCCGCGTGCGACACTTTTGAGAGGAATTACATGAATCGGCCTGTTAATTCGCTCAGCCTAACTGTGAGTTTGGTGCTATCTCAGCAGTAATATAACAGTAATTCCACCAAATGGTATTACCATTACCACCACTTAGTCCAGCGGTGTTACCAATGGTGCGATCACCACCAGCGATATTTCTGTCACATCACAAATGGCAGTTTGGCAGTGTTAGTCCGTGTTGATGGAGTCCATAGGTCTCCATGAGTATTTTGGTGGTACTACCACCAGAGGTATTACCACTGGCGGTAATACCACCAAAATGGGTGCATTTTGGCAGTAAGGTGGCAGAATTTCCTCCTGCATTTTGCTGGAGGTTTTTCCTCCAACTCACTGCCAAATCAGTAATTTGATGGTGTGGTAATACAGTGGTTTCAGAATTATCACTGCATCATGGCTGATTTTTCCCACACCTCCAAACTTGGAATGAGGCCCACTATGCATTATCTGCAAAAATGAAAAGTACCTTCAGGTGGTTAAATTGACAATCTACACTATTTAAACGAGTCTTACTAATGGCATTGTTCCATATTTTATAATATATGTGATAAAGTACCCCAACTGTGTGCTATAAGGATATTTACGCAATTACTGCAGTGTCGTATTTATTGTACTAATAACAATACTAGTAATCACAGTGAGCATTCATGTAGTGCTCATCACAACGTGGTGTATCTCTGGGTTTACTTATGCCAGCTTCTTGTAATATAACTTATCATGGTCCCCCGGTTTCATGTCATAAAATGGCGGCAGAAATGGCCGTGATTACAAAGTATTGCGGCAAAAATGCAGTGTTTTTTTTGCGCCAAAATTATGTGAAGGATGTGGGGGACACGCCTGCAACCCCCGCTCTCCTTAAATGGTATAATGGGGTACACCTTTACCGGGTCAAACCACAGCATTTTTGCCGCAATTTTATTAACCAGCAACATTTTTGCCGCAATGTTATTACCTGATACCTGTCCCCCGGGGTATCAAAGACGGTTGCCTTCCCCTCCGATATACTTTTCTGTAATGTCAACAAATCATCAAAAAAGGCGTATCATGCAGGTTGTTTAATGCACAGGGCCTGCAACTTCTAGAATCGGCCCTGAAACCACCCTCATGTGTATACTGACAAATACACGTGTATTCAGTGCATGCACTTTACAAAGGGAACTTAACGCAAACAATTGCCAGGCGCAAAGTACAGTACATTTCCTAAAAAGGTCAATATCGATGTTTTAGTTGAAAATCTTGATATGCTGTGTTGCAACATCATGTATTTTGTTGTCACCGTCTTTGCTTAAGACATTTCTAAGAAAGTGCGTTCGCCTTGTCAACATATCAATGTGCATGATTCATTTACGTTAGAAAACCTGACACATTAACAATACCTACACATCAATTAACTCTGCCTTTCACCGTTTACTTCGAAAAAGATCTTCTTAATCCAATACTCATGTAGATGTTCATGTAAATGACAACCCCATATTTCATCCGGTAAGAGAAAAATAAATGCGCACAGCTTCTGCCCATCGTCTGATGTAATGGATGAACTGAAACTCACACTGCGTGTTTTTATTTTTTATTTTAGTAACAGCATTTTAAAAATTGACATGTAGTGTTTTGTGGCTGATCGGGTTATTGTTTCAGATCATATTATATGCATTAATGTCTATCATTGTAAAATGTAAGAGAAAAGTCAATGCTAGTGAATATATATGGAACATATATTTGACACACTGTAATCCATCTAATATTGTTTTTTAAATGAAGTGTAATCATTAGGACTGGCATCTATGGCAGTGAATGCGGTGACTTAATGGATGTATGATTGCTAGTCTGCTGCTTTCAGTGGCACTTAAACGATGAGATAGGAGCCTCCACCTTCTTACAGAAGGTAGATTTTGTTAACGTGCTATGAATGAATGCTTAGAATATATGCAACATGCACATTAAAGTCCACTTAAACACGATTATTCATAATTAAATATATTTTAAAAAAAATGAATAGGGATTTACAGGTCATAGATTGTGAATGCTAAGTGAGCCCCCTAGATCGATTGCACAGAAAGTACAGCGCGCCCACAAAGAAAATGGTTAAGCCAACAAAGGAGGTTAGGAACCTGTTGACCTGTATTAAAAAAAGCGACAAGTTTACATTTACTCTTTGACAACATAACTACGTGCTTTACTAACAAAGTACCATTGATTTGCGAGTGCTTGGATGCAAAACACTTTCAGCTGGAAAGCATGATATCAAAGTCTCTTTCAACCAGTAAGGGTGATGGCTCACTTGGTTGCCCCAAAGGATGGATCTGTGGAGATTAGGACTGAGGGGGACACTAAGAAAGAGAACAAGAGGTTGGCATGCTTGAAACATAATCCTAAAGCTACTGACAACTGCGGGCTGGGACTAGAGAAGGTGATGTTGTGGAAAGAAAAGTCTTTGGAGTTCCATTCAAGATGGAGATTTAACTGGACTGTGGTAGAATGCGCCCAAAAGGGGACAAGGCTGATAGAAGGACATTTGACAATAATATACACTGGTACAAAAAGACGAGCTGATCGAAAATGAGAGGAAAAGAGAAAGCACGCTGACAAGGACCAGTTAAGTGCCCCAGAGGGACACTTTGAAGCAGGTATTATACATTTGCAAAGCAGTCTTTTGTGTTGCCAGTTTCTTCCAGTGATGCCACTAGTGACATCTGGGTTCAGTGCCTATGCATTGTGATGATGTCCTGAGTGTCCAAAGTTTGCAGAGGCTTCCCCAAAGGCAGGTCCAATGCCTCCCTGGCTTCCATTGAAGAACGTAAAGTACCATGATAGTCAGAGCCTTAAAGAACTCACTCCGGGCCCTTTCACCTTAATTCCTTTGCACTATTTTGAATGCATTTTAATTGCTGCTCCCTGATAGCCTCCATTGCTGCATCAGGCCTCCCCGGTAATGCACTGAGACAAGCACTATGTTGCAGGAGCAGAGACACATATTTCTAATCCACAGGCCATGGCAGCACCTACACCATTTTTACTTTCTGCCTCATCAAAACCAGAATGCTAGACATTGTTCAGATATCATACCAAAGAAAGCTTCCTCGAAGGCACCTGCCTGCATAACATCAACACAGCTATCATCACAACATCTCCATAGATCAAGGAACCATATTGCCAGCTTCCAAATTATCTTTCATCCAACCTCTTCTTAAATATGCATTTATGAGCCAAACCATTCATGCTAGGTCATGCCAATATCCAATGTTCGATATCTGTCTAATCTCCTGCAGAGGCTTTTCTACCAGAAACTAGTTCACATTGCAACATACAACAACCTTTGGGAAATATTAGGTACTCTGAGATTACTGCCATGAAGAATAAACGTTGTAACATAACAGAACAGCAATGGCTATGCATTCAAATGGATCTTGTATTATCAGTAGAGGTTATTACAGTACTTTTGCATGTCTTTATTCGTTGTTTTTGGGGATATATTGCTCGTTTCAATATAGGTCTTAATGGCATTCTTGATGACTCGGCCAATACCGACTGAGGTGAGGTGAGGAGTCATTAACCAAAGCAATAATTGCCCCTGCTGGGGTCTATGCAGCAAATAGCAGATACTGGTAGTAGCAATGCATCTTTTGGAGCTCTGGCAGTGAAGTAAATCATTTTACTTTAATGCTGGGTAAAGTAAATACGCAACTAGGTTAGTAAATCCGATGTGGTTTTATTTTGAAAAATTACAAAAAATAAAAAGTTGTTCTCATAAATTAAGCTAGGCCCAGATTATATATCATTGCACTGGTGCTAGAAAGTTAGTAAATGCGTTTGCGTTGTTAATGAAAAATGGGGCAAACAGATTTTGTCACACTCCATCTAAAAACCTTGCACTATGGAACCCAATAATTAGACTGTGCACTGTATTTGCTGCATAACATACAACAAAAAGAGTCTACTACATTTCTTTTCATGTTTCCCAGCAAATATAGTAAATAAATAAGCTTGCTTAAATTTTCCTCCAGTGGATTTTTTTTTTGTTGATAATACCATTTGAGGCTAAACCTATTTGCTCCATTCACTTATATCAGAGCAGCAACATTGATGATAAATGAATTTGCTCCACGGTTTTTGCACATGTGCAAATATTTCATGATCTGGCCCCAGATTGGGAACAAGGAGATCAATAACCATCTCCACGTGCTAATTTGAATGTGGAACAATTATAATGTAAGTAAATATGGTACTCCATATGGTAGCAATGTACACATCATGACAACAAATTAAAGCCCGGTGATGGAGAAGTCAACCAAAAAAGAACTCTTTCCCACCTTTCCCGCCTTTCCTGCCTTTGCTATGGCTCCATAAGAAGACCTCCTTAAGCATGCATTCAACCAGTGTAAAACCTTTGAAAAAGTCATGATGTAAAATAGGGTGTTGTTCATTGAAAAACAAAAACTTTTTGATCAATTAGATCCCAAAAAAGCTGGATGGCAAACCATGTCTCTAATTAATGGTTCCCAGAAATGTTTTGCCTACGTTAATGGACTTAGCCCTTATTACTGCAGCTCACCTGGGTAAAGCTGATACCCAAAACCATGTCTTACATTTTTCTGGCTTGTGTTTTGAATGGGTGGTTTACAAAGGTCAAAAGCAGAATGGTCACATTTTTCTTTTAATCTGTCAGATATTTTATCTCTAGCCCTCAGTTTCACGCACTGCCTTATGTCTTTCTCCAATTCCTAACGTGGAGCTCAGCTCACTGCATAATGTATCTCTTATTCGCGGTAGTGATGAAGGGACAGCACCAGGCCTAGTGTTATGTAGGGCACTCTAACTCTCATCCTGTTTTTGCAGTTATGGTTGTACCAAATTAATTTATCTACACATTACCAAATAGATATGCCAAACTTAAATCAGTCATGCACAGCCTTTATTTTTTTATAAGGCACTTTATCGATTTTCTGCAGATCAGAATAAAAACACACAGCATGATGTGCAATCATTGTAACATTAAAGGCGAGCTGAGAAAAAAGAAATACATTGCCATTAATATGAACTTGCTGGTTTCACAATCTGTCAGAAATGATGCAACACATTTATGCCCATAGCAGTTTCAGAGCCAGTTCCTGACTTTTCTCACCCAAAGTGAATATTCCTCCTCCACACTCAGCAACGTATAGCATCCTTCTACAATTGGTGCAGTACACAGTTTTTTTTTTAAATTATAATAAATACCTTGAAATATAAATGTTGCTCTTACAGTTTTGCAAGCAGTAACTTGCTTCTTTTCTTCAGGCAGCTAGTTTTGCATAGGAAAGCACATTTGTACTCCAATGATTGAAGAAGAAAGGGGCTTTCCTGAAGTCTAATATTTGGCTTTCTGCTAATCAGTTCAAATGTATCTACAGTATGGAGAATTCTCTTCATTTGTCACTTCCTGCCTACCATACATTTTAGAAGCCCTTTGCTTTTGCCGACTGACAGCAACCTCTCCTGGAAGCACACAAGCTCTCTCTCACTCCCTCTCTTCCATCTGCCTAGTGAATCACTGAAGCTCTCCCTTACTCATAGCTATGCACACAGGCAGTTTGGCTCAGAATAGTACCCCAAGTGAAAGGCTCTCTAGATTTCATTTTTTCTTTTCTCACTCTGCTCCTCCTTTTCGAGCTGCACCTTTTTAAAAACACTCTCTGCCAACCCATTTAAGCTATATCTTCCTACAGACGGGTTGATGATCTTCCATCTCCTGGCAGTGATTGTCATCCCATCAGTCATACACCATTGGTTCAATGGGCCCGGAATCGACAAGTAACATTTTAATTCTGGCTTCCTGCGTTAGCAGCATAAACAATGGCTGCTTTGGGTAGAATGATTCTTCAAATTCCTCAGCGCATGTCCCCATCACAAAAGCAGTTTTAATTTCTGCATTTTATTTTTAAACAACATTGCAGAGTCTGTGCCTGCAGTAAAATTTACATCACAGAGTTTGCAACTTAAGTTTGCACCCTCAGTTTGCACGATTTCTAATGATTACTTATATTAGTGGGTTCGAGGTTAATGTATAGTAGGTTAGCACTTAGTGTTAATGTGTTAATCTCTTATACTACATCTACACTATGCCTATGCTATGCTATGTAATGCTATGTAACCATATCAAGCTATCCTTTCTTTGGTTTGTACGAATTCTCATCATTGTCTCACATCATTGCTAAGGTATATGCCCATGCTGAAGTACACAACAGCGTTAATTGCACACTGACATCTACTTTCTACAGGAGTCTGAGTTGTTGGTGAAATTCCTGGCCTATATGAAATTTGCACCACTTGCATCTCTTACAAATCTGCCTAAATAATGCTGGCTCCTGCATCAATAGAGCATTGTAGGACAGTCACGGCTTTGGGCAATTTGTCTTTAACCCCACTCTATTGTTGAAACGTATAAGTCTGTCTGGAATAAGAAAAGCAATTGAGCTGGGGCTGTTTACGTATGCGTGCCATATCAATTCAGTCGAGCAATTTTTGATTACCAGCTGTAACAAAAACAGGGATGCAGAGTTACTGTGGCGATATTTAAAAATAGAAATAGATACGTTTTAAAACATGGAGGTTCCTTGGAAGATGTGATGGCCAACAATTGATATATTAACCTGTGACTTTGCCTTCTATGTCATATCTTAATCACCCCCCCTTGAACGCTAAATATGATAGACTTGAAAAACCTTCAGCCATGCATTTGACACGCCAAGTGGAGTCGGTATATGCGCGAGCATGCTGTGCCTAGGGACTCAAACTACACCCTGCCAATGATGCCCGATGAGACCCCAACATATCTGGGGTTGCTTGCAGTCCCGTACAGAGGGGATATGACCTAGCCTAGCAGTGTGGGCTGGACTGTCCCTTTTGGATAGAACTAAGCCTGATTTGCACAACATCTTCCTCTTTCTGTAATTGGCGTTCAGGCTGAAAAGTGATGTGATGTCTGGGTTGTCACATGGAGCAATTGCCCATTTTTATTAATTCATAACCTTCCAGCCATTAACCCTCATTGTTACACAGAATTGGTGTTGCAAACAAGGATGCAGTACTCAGTGGGATAAGTAAAAGATATCTATATTAACAAATAGCACAACATGTATGATATTAATGTTCCTTTGTTTTCATTGTCAAAAATTTAAATCTACTTAAAGTATGATGCCGTTTGTGATGGGCCTTGAGACTTTGTTCCCACCAAATAATGTTTCTTTTTTAGTGTTCAGCATGGGTAGTATTGTTCAATTTCATCAAATACAAATAAATAAACAAATAAAATAAATAAATACATTCGAGCTCTCCTGGAGCTTTTAAATGTCCACGTATTTTCCTCCAGTATATTGTCAAATCATTCTCTGGCACCAATTTGTCTATGGCTTGTATCATTTTTCCATGTTTAAGGGGCTTTTTATTGTACATAATCATGCCTCTTACCTTCCAGCCAGGCAAATATTCCACAAAGCTATTTTGTGCATAATCGGAATCAGTCACCAGGACAATTTCACTAAATTTATTATCAACTGCAGTAGTAATTGCTTTATAAATGGTTGCCAATTCCGCTACTTGACTGCTCCTAGCCCCAATTTTCATCCCTATACTGGCAATGCCTTCACATTTCAACCTATTCCTGACACCAATTGTTTATTACTGTCATTTTCAATGTGAAAAGCACAACCGTCAACATATACAGTTGGCAAATCCTTGCATGTCTTTTCATCAAAAGCTTTGTGCGGTGGTTGCCCAAACTCCTGTAAACTAGATTCCACTTCTTCTTCATTTGATACATGTTCAGCTGCACAGTCGTGTAGATCTGCCAAACCTTGAACGACTGGGCTCTTTTTATTTTGGCCATATCTCACTTCTACAGGAAAGCCTTGCAATGCCAGTGTCCATGAAGTGATTCTGGAATGTGCTAGGTTACCTGACCTAATTCTTTTACTCTCTAAAAACTGCAAAGGATGATGATTTGTCTCAATAATTACCTTTTCTCCCTGAACAATGGGGCGGAAATGCGGTAGCACCCACAAAGTGGTCAAAAGGGCCTTTTCACATTCACTGAATTTAATTTCAACTTGGGAAAATGCCTTACCTGCATAAGCAATGGTTTTGTGATTCAAATCATGTTTCTGTGATAACACTGCTGACATACAATGTTCAGATAAACTTATTTCTATAAAGAAATCCCTATCCTTTATGGGGTATTCTAAACATTGTGCCTTTACAAGACATTCCTTTAATTTAGCCACTGCCTCAGACTGTTCTTTTTCCCATTTGCAGGGTGTATTCAACTTTAGTAGTTTAGTCAATGGTTGAGTAATTTCAGCATAATTTTCAATAAACTTTCTGTTATAGCCCCTAATAAACTTTTTAACCCTTTCACACTTTTAGGATCTTTTAGCTTTTGTATGGTCTCTACCTTCTTTATTTTGGGGTTTAGTCCATGTTCAGTCACTTCATGGCCTAGAAAATTCACTTTTTTCTTGCACCATTGTGCTTTTTGTAAAGATACTTTGGCACCTGCCTTTTGCAATTGTCCAAGAACATGTCTTATTTAATCAAAATGGCTTTTCAAGCTTTCATTTTATATCAGGACATCATCCACGTAACCTATGGTTCCTCTTTCCACTGCATCAGGCATGGCCTTTCTTAAAAATATTCCAAATTCACTCCCAATATTGACGTACCCGAATGGAACTCTAACCCATGCGTATTGGGTCTTATCAAATGAAAATGAAAATAAATTCTGAATCTCCTCTGCCAATGGCACGCACCAATATCCAGATGTGAGATCTAATGTAGTAAACACTTTTGAGCCATGCACCTGAGCCAGGCCTTGATCAATGAATGGTAGTGGCCATTGGACACTGGCACTCTTTTATTTAATTCTCTCAAATCTGCACATAGACGCCATTGACCATTTGGCTTTAACACACCTAAACTAGGTGTGTTGGATGTGCTTTGAATAGGTCTGATAATTCCCTGAGACTCTAAATTCTAATTATTTCTGCTAGTGACTCTAAACATGCCAGTGGTAATCTATACTGGCGCACAAATACTGGGCTTCTACTACACCCTTCCGGTACTGTGGTAACATGTATATTAGTCAGGCTGCGATCATAAGCATCTTTAGCAAAGACATCTTTAAACTCCATAAATATTTTTCTCAATTCATTTTTATCTTCATCGCTATCGCATGCATCTGCTGATAAAATCTGCTCCTCTACCATTTTTGAAAATTTCAAGAAATCTTCCAGTGGAGGAATCTCTGCTTTCTTCCAACTGTGTGTCTGTGTCTCTCTGTAAAGTTGCCACTTTTAAATATTTTTGTATATCAGCTTCCACTTTTCATTTAAGTCAAATGTCATATAATCCTTTTGATGACAACGCTCATTTGAATCATAAGGGTACACAGATTGAATTTTAAAGATTCCTTTGGGCTGAGAATCTAGGTATTCTGGCAACACACACCTCGCATCCACATACCTTTCAGGGATATTTCCAATCACCATGTTATTAAGATCTGCAGTACAATGTGATTTTTGTATGGCCATTCCTAATGAAGAATTTTCCTCTAAATGAATATCTTGACATCCTCTATTATTCACCATCATTTTTACAGACCCTTCACCAACATCTACCAATGGAATGTATTCATAATCCAGGCCTTGCTGTTTTATGGATTCATTCAAGCACACAAATGCATCAGAATCTTCCATATGCTGTCCATGTTTGCGTTATTGCAAACTGCTTGGTGAATGCAGGGATAATAGTATCCTTCCTCAGCTGTTATTCAATTGCACATGGGACCAGTTGTGCGCAATGATAAGCCCTTCTTTTGTCTTCAAATTCAGGTGCAGGCCCACCTAGGCGTGGTCATATTTTTTGATTAAGGAAATCTAACACTATACAGATTCTGTGCATGATATCATTGCCCATGTAAAAGTCATTTTGCGTCCCACTCACTATACAGACATTATGGTGAATTGTTTTCTGTACAATACTAATCTTCAGCATGCATCTGCCCGCAATTTGGTTTCCAAAGTCTGGACTGTCCAAACCAGAGACATATTAGTTTTTAATTCTAAATTTTGGGATCTCCTCCCTCTCCATTATTTTTTGCAACATTTTCTCATTAATAAAGCTTCTTTCCTGTTCAAGCGCTAAGGTGGCTTTTATTATTTTAGAATAGTCATTTATAACAATGTGAACCCATGGTTGCTCATCTTCCATGTGTATTTCAGCAAGAGTGATGATGTGTTTTTCTGTGTCTGTTTTAGGAGTAGTATTCTGTTTGCATGTCTTCTCTTTTAAATAAAAACGTAATGTGTGCTCATATATTGCAGTTTGCCATTTTTTCCTAGGTTCTAAATATATTTGTACAGATTGTTTCTCACTTTCACATTGCATTTTATCTTGGCACATCAAAATGACAGTAACGCTAGGTATACAGCTATTCCGGAGGTATACCTCCACTGCAACATTTGTTTTGGCAAAGGTGTGACATTCATTTATATTGCTGTTTTGTGATTTTAGTTTCTTAGGCCTTAACGTTTTTTTTTTGTTAATGACCACAGTACTCCATTCACCCCATCTATGAGAGGAGACAATCTTGTCAGGCAATCTGTCCCCATCAGAAAGGGAATTTCACAAATAGATGTGATCAATACCTCCTGTTTCATTCTGTGTTTTCCTATCTTTATGTCAACCTCTGTAACATCTATAATAGGCACCTCCTCCCTGTTAAGATTATGCACAGGACCTTCATTTTGCCTCACTGTGATCTGATTCTGTGGAGATCTCCCCTTATCAATACTTTTTACCAATTCTTTGGACATTATTGTGGCCTGTGCGCCAGTGTCAATCATTGCAAACGTATTGCATTTCTCTTCTACAGTGATGGGAGCATAATAACTGTCTTCAACTTCCAATAACACACATAAGAAGTGCATATTCTTACTGATTTCAGGATTCACCTTTCTCAGGCCTTTTTCACTTTTGGCTAAGCACATTGGTAAATGGAAAGACATTTTTTCTCCTTTCTGTCCATTTCTGAATGACTTTGTTAATTTCCCCATGTTCAAAGGTTTTTTGGAGTGTGGCCACCGTTCGCCCATCCATCCAGGGATCATCAGAGGTCACATTACAATCCTCCAACTGAACATGTGTAACAACATCACTTGGCAATTTATTATTGTCTAACCCTGTGCATTTGTAATCATTTAGTATGGTACCAGTCCTTTTAACTTCTTCAAAAATATGTGGTTCAAAGAATTCTTCGGGTGATTGAACTGTACCTTCCTTTTGAGCATTTATTTTTTCTGCCCGTGTTTGGTTATTGTTTTGATTGCCCAGGGAAGGAGTTATAGCATCCCCACTTACTCCCCGTTCACTGGTATTCCCCATACATGAGTCATTTTTCTTAAATCTGTCTCTTTGTTCTTTTGGAATTTCAGGTTTTCCTGTTTCATTTGTACAAATCTCCCACATTTGATTTAGCTCTAGGTTAAATTATTTCATAAAAGTATTTGCACTTTCTGTCACATGTTAATTTACCAGTATCTTTACCTTTGAATCTTCAGACATCCGAGTGTCATGATGCAAAATCACGTCAGGGCAATCTGATTTCTCGGCATTGCAGGTATCATTAATACTTAGTCACTTATCAGAAACCACCCAGTCAGTGGTATGGCCTTCTGCCCCCTCCTTTGATGACTCTTTTTGTGCTGTACAGAGCTTTCTATTTGCTCAGCCAACTTTTCCACTTGGGCCTTGAGACACTGGAATCCTTCCATTTCTTTAAAATCCTCTCTTTGTGGCCTAGGTCGATATTGATTGTTTTACCCCTGATTGAATATATTCTGATATCTCTCAGGAGAATGATTTCTATTGGGATTGCTTCTGAACTCTTGATTCATATGTGGAGGGGAGTGAGATGCTCCCATCCTTTGGTTGTAGTCCCCTGGTGGTGGTGAATCATTGTATTGACGTGGAGCGTAATTCATATTCTGCCTCATGTCCTGTCTCTCATGTTGTGGGTACTGACCTCTATGTTGATTCCCATTATCAGTATATCAATCCACATATTGGGGTCTATCCTGATGATTACCATATATCATGGTGTTGGGATAAAATCTGCTCTGTGTCCCCAATGACTGGTAGGGACCATCATTTCTTTGATCTTGATTTTGTCTCTGGTTATTGTTCATACCTGCCATATCAGGCCGATATCCTACCCGGGGTCTCTCCCCTAAATACCTAGGGCTGATGTAGCTCTCTCTATTACTAGGATCATGTGATTGGAACATTGGTACAGGAAATGGCGATCTTTGTTGATTACCCCTTTGTTCAGGTGTCACATTATTTTTACCTTGGCATTGAGCAGACTCAAGGGACATTTTGGCTGACCTGATTTCCATTACTGTGGCTGAGGGTTCTTTAGATTTAGGTCTAGTATCTTTCATTTTATCACTTTCTCTACCCTGACAATAGAGTACCTCATATATTTTTGTGCTTTGATGTACAATCCATTCAAGGGACTTGTCACGGTCAAATTCACGGACCAATTGGTATATGATGTCTTTCTGTAGCCCATAGAAGTATGCAGTTTTAAACTCATTGGAATTTGAGTCAAAAGATACATCAAAGCGAGAAAAAGCTCTTTTTAAGTCTTGTAAAAATTGGCGAGGTGATGTATTAGGCCCAGCAGTAATCGTGCAAGCAACTTTCTTTGCCTCCTGTAATAACTGGAAAGGAGACAAATGACATCTAATCTCTTTTTCAAACTCAGCCCATGTCATATTCTGCTGTTCATTTAATCCCCTTATGATACTGGCTGTGGGAGTATCTAGACTTAAATGAAAATACTGTCTGTATTGTTCCTTAGGTATCTGGAGGGCTTTAAATATGTCATGCACCACTTCTAAGTGATTCTCTATCCAGCACTCCCCTCCCTTTTTAAATGGTTTGATCAGAGCTTTGATGGATTTCATTATCTTTATGGGGCTACTCGTCGCAATGCACGGAATTGCACTACTTGGTGATTCAACCCTGGTTTCAAGTGTATGGGATTGGTGGCGGCCCCCAATGGGTGTATCAAATCCCCCAAGGGCGCTGCAACCAAGTTCAGTCACCGACCAACTCACTGGGGCACCAGCTCTTTGGGTAGAAATAGGATTCACCTCAATTCCATTGAATGTGGTGCCCTGCTGTCTATCCTGGGACCTGGAAATGCACATTTGCTGTTCCAAATCCTTACACTTCTTAAGGAGCATGTCTGCCTCTTTTTTCAAATAGTTGTTTTCATCACTCATTTTATTAATTACCTCCTGCATATCGCACATTTGCATTTGGCATTCATTGAATTCTTTGTTTCTCTTGTCTCTTTCTTGAAATACTTTAACAATTTCATGTTCAACATTTTGAAGATCACTTTCTTTTTCATAATGTTCTTTTTGTAAAATCTGTATTTCCAAAACAACCTAATCTTTGTCTTGTCTAATATGGTCTACCGACGCTTTTAAATGTACCAGTTCTTGTTCACTATCCTCAAACTGTTTCCTGCTTTTAGACAATTGAGTATCAAGATCCCTACATTTTAACTGCATGTTTTTTTGACATAGCTCCAATTCTGCTCTTAACATGTCCTCATTCTTACTTGCCCCATCTAGATCAGCTTTTAACCTGTTTATCATCTTAGTATCATTTTCTTGCATTCGCAGGGACCTATTCAAAATAAACCATGTCTTGGCGCATAGCCGTATCAGACAATCTTTCTCTGCATGTTTATCAGCTGCATTTAATAATATCAGAAGGCAGACCTGAATTATGCTGCCTTCTGCAAAAATGCTGTCAAATGGTTCTTTCTGTACTTCACCATAAATGCGGTCATGTCATTCTATGGCATTATTTGATGATCATGTCCCGTGTGCATATAACTTTGCCTCCAGATATTGCACTAGTTCTGAGAATGTGGCTTCTGTTTGAGACATTCTGAAATTCACTTTAAGTGTCACACTGCTATTATGAAATGGGTTCCCTCTAATGCACGGACGGTAGTGTGAGACACACTTGCCACGCCCAGTAGGTGCTCTATGATCACTTTCCCATCCTGCAATGCACGATTTATATGTAGGATATTTTGTGTAGATTTGGGGTCTTGCGGTATTTTCTTACCGCCAAAAAAAAATATATAGTAATTTGGTGATGACTTATCTTTGCATTTAGATTGGGTTTGGCCTTACCTCTTTTCAGAGACCATGTCTTGTTACACTATATTAGATACTTTAGTAATATACACTATTGGTGGTAATTTCTAGTGGTGAGCATAACTTTCCTGTTCTATTTATGGCCCCAACATACACAAAACCTTCCTTATTCTTATAATATTCTTGTGATCTATAGAGAGCCTTTTACCTACATTCAGAAACACGACAATTACACATAGAGCGTCATCAATAACCTGTGGTGTTATCACTGATTTATCTACATCAGTGAATTATGCTTCCATAGGCCTCATTACTGATTCATTACTCGTTCATAGATCCCCAGTAATCTATATTTTGTATTAGATTTCACCCAGACACCAAGCACTGGGTGAACACATGCATACATCTATTTATAACCGCTAATTCAATTATTCCATCTGCATGGGAAACATGACAAATGTAATACCTAAAAATCTTCCCAGTGTCATAAAATGTTATTCCGAAGGCACCAAGACAAGAGAAAAACAAAAACTCTCTACACGTTCTGCTTTTATATTGTGTGTATTAGAAACAATTGCAATTGAAAATAACATCTCACCAATTACATCGTGTTGTTCTCTGTAATAAAAAAAAAACAAGAAAAGAAACAAAACAAAATCAGAGCAACATTCACTTTGCAACATTATCATATGACAAATTAAATGCATGGGATTTCTTTTGCTTTGCTATCCTAACTGCCTAGCATTTTTAGAACACATTTGCCAAGCAATCGCATACAAATAACCATACTTCGAACTTGGCTGCTTACCAAAAGATTTGTGGTTTTCTCCCCAGGTGATTTCCTTCAGAAGAGCGGCCCGGTCGGCAGGGGTTGCCTTCATAATCTCAGTGTCTAAAGTGTGTGTGCCGAGAACATAGGGTTCTCAAGCCAATGTTAAGACACCATGATCATCCGTTTCTGGAGCCCAGCAAAAGCGATCTGAACTTTTTCTGTCATACTTTCCCCAGCAAAACTCTGCACTGTCCCATTCTACCTACGTGGCATAACTGCAGATACACTTCCTTCCAATCATAGTAGCAGAACATGTATTTTGTTAACACCCTCATGTCCCAAACAATAGTAGCTTCAGATTATAATAACTGTATCTTTTTCGATTTCCTGCTGCCTTCCTGCTTTCTGCATTCAACACAGCAAGAGAAATAGAAGAGAGAAAAATCCAGTGCATATTTAAAACGAATTTCAAAATATGTATTTTCACCTCACTTTGTACATGGGACTACATTATAATGTTAATGAGTTAGCATTATTGATTAGTACTTGTTAATTAAATTAGTCAGTTATATAAATAATATTCAATAATGTAGTCCTCTATGCATAAGGGAATCCAGAGAAAGGAAAAAAAATGATGCACCTTTACTCTCTGTAGAAAGAAAGAAAAATGATGCACATTTACTCTCTGTAGTTTTATATTGGGCTTTGGCTGCATTATGAATTCCATACCTTGCATGCCTCCAGCCACATATTCACTTGTTATACTGCCAACATAAAGATGACTATATATGTGTGCCACATTATTGCTGGCGACAGAATGCGATCAAATTCAGTGAGGTGCTATAAACTTCAAGGCGCTATATTTTATAGTACACTTCCCAACTAGTTGTAACTGCCCAATGCACAATCACTCACCACCACATATCCTTACCATCACACTCAGACACTAATGCACACAGCACACATACGTAGCAGAACAGTCCAACCCATACCTTCTTTTTTTTCAACAGACCCCAAAATGCCTACCAAAAAGCAAGTCCGTAGAAAGCAACACAGAGTAGAGCAAATTTAAATAAAAGTGTCCAAAATAAGCATCTATCTCTAGCAGAATTTGTACAAAAAGTTCAAACAAAAGATCTAATCGAGTCATTAAACGAAACAAAACAACCTTCTAGTACAAAATCTTTGCCTCCTCTTAAAAAATGTAAAACAAAACAGAAAGTGATTATTAAGAATTCAGCAATTAACCATACCAAAAAAAGCATTTTACAAAAAATGTTCCGCCACAGAGTCCTTCAGAATCTTATAAAAACAGGAGAGAAATCATGCACAACCCTTAAAACCTACCGTAGAAAATTAATCTTAGAAGCTCTCATAGACAGTGCTATCCGTCTCAAAAGGAAGTTATTACTTTTAGTGTTAAACAGAATGAAACCACTTACAAAACTAACTACCAAATTACTAAAAACACTACTCAATAAACGGAATGTCAACAAAAATAACTTCTTAAATATCTGTGGAGGTGAATGGAGTCACACCACGAGCACATAACCATATTTCAATGAATAAGCATACAAACAAAAGCAAACAAACACAATTGCCATACAAAGCAGCAGACGAGGGGATGAAAACCTTAATAATACCATTATGGAACAAGAAACGCTGCTCACAAAAATATCCCCAGAAAATTCAGTATCACCTCTCCATCAGACTGAACCACAACTCCACTGTACAAATGGCCGTGCACGTCAATGTCTAACATTGACAAGAAATTGTACAAATCTTTACACCAGTTCCTCAATCAATATGTAAAAGGCAAAGACAAATTCAAGATGAAACTTCTACAAAATATGGATACCAGTCCAGTGAGTAAACACACAGGACGACAAGAACATTCATTAGCCTGCATTTCAGGACCTAATTGCAAAAACACCTTCCATCATATCAAAATGATATCAACACATCATTCAACTATAAGAAATCTAGTCCATAAACTGTAGTATGCTAAAAGTCCAGCTTTAGCCTTAGACAATTTAAATAACAATCTTCTACATGGTACAGCCAAAGACCTACTCAAAGAAATAGAGCATATCCAGAGAAAATATTTTGGAACTGAAAGCTGCTTACAAAATGCAATAGCTTTACTACAGACTAGGAACAATTCTACAAATGGAAACCTTCCACTACACACATACAAAAAAGAAATACTAAAATGTAAAAGTACATCCGCTGAAGTACCAAACCATGTGTGTGTGTGTTGCCGCAGAACTTTTTATGAAAGTAGCACAAAAACTGTAGATATAACATCCAAAATGGAAGACAATGAAGATTCCAAATGGTTTGAATTAACTCTCTACCTTATAGCAGAAAACAAATACGAAATAAATGACCCTTTAATACTTTGCAGTTACTGCACTACACAACTTGACAACAACCAAACTCCTTCACATGCTATCACAAATAACTTGGAAGTATTCCCACTACCAAAACCCTTGTAACACCTCAATGTATATGAGACCATCATAATTCAAACAGTGCATCCATTTCAAGCAATAATACGCTTTCAACCAAAAACAGCAAAATTACCTCCCTCAGAATTAGTGAAAGGCATTTATGGCATAGTAGTGTATTTACCATTAGATCTAAAAGAACATGTACACACTCTAGGAGTGCAATGTCCAATAGAGCAATCTTTAATTGTCTTAGTAAATGGTGTACCTACAAAAGACAAAAGAATTTGGCAACAACTTGTAGACTTACATAAAGTTAGACAAGCCTTACAATATCTAAAAGACAATAATGAATACTACAAATAAAATAATATTGAAGAAAACCTGAGGGAAACCACTGAAATAATTCAAGAGTCACCAGAAACTGGTCAATTTGAACTTCTAGATCCTGCTACAGTATCCAATATTTTAGACTATTATACAATTCATCCATTATACTCTAAAGACACCATAGATGATGCACTAGAAACGTACCAAATGCGACAAACTAAAGGATGACCAATCAGCATATGGGAAAAAATATAGAAGCACGTGTTTTTCCTCTACTCTTTCCTACTGGGAAAGGAGGAAGGTACAATGATAGACCCAATCAGATATCAGCATCATAATACCGCTTGTTATGAATTTATTCTGAAGATCCCAGATTTAGACAAAATGTGGAATACATATTCCACCTACTCTTTGAAAGTGAACTAGCAACTCTATGCTACGGAGTTGCACACACATTGAAATCAGGTACCCATTTTCAAAATATGCCAGCTATGCAATTAATACAAAAAGTGCAAGAAAAAGATGAGCTTTTACAATCAAGCATTACAAATCTGTTAGCAAACATGCGTGGTACTAAAGAGTACTGGTTCCGACGTCACGTAGATGTACGTTGTATGATAAGAAACCTTGGGCCACCGACTTTGTTTGTTATATTAAGTTGTGCAGAATATGCATGGGAAGATTTACATGATTTCCTACGCATATCAAACAAAAACAAAACAAACATAGATATACTAACACCTGGAGAACTTTTCTCTCTCGATCCTCTTAATGTTTCAAGATATTTCCATCTTCACTTCATTGCTATGCTACACTTTATTTGTAATAAAACTGTTCCTCCCCTCAGAGAGGTGCAACACTTCTTTTGGAGAAAGGAATACCAAGCCAGAGGAGCACCACATATCCACATGCTTTTATGCATTAAAGATGCTCCTGAATTTGGTCAAGACAGTGATGCCACTGTTTTACAGTTTATCAAAAAATATGTCACTTGTTTAATTCCATCAGAAGCAACAAATAGTGATCTTCATGTACAAATTTTACAATTTCAAAGACACAAATGTGGGAAATATTGTTATCGCAAATACAAAAGCAAAGGGAAATACTACACCAAATGCCGCTTTGGTTTCCCTAGACCAGTTACAGCAACATGTCAAGTAAACAACTTCATGTCTTCAGTTAGACATAGGGCCTCCTTACACGGATGGCGGAGAACCATGGCGCTATTAGCGCCATGGTTCATGCCGGTAAAATACCGGCACCGCCTTGGCGGAAAGGGGAATTACCGCCCCATTCCAAGGTTGGCGGGGCGTTAATTCCCCCTTCCACCATTGCCCTTCCCCATTCCCATTTTTGCCCCATAGGGCATAATGTGAATGGGGAAGGCGCTAATTACGGTACCGCAAATTGCGGTACCGTAATTAGCTCCCTGGGTCCCTTTGCGGGTTGGTTTTTAACACCTGCAAAAAGCAGGCGTTAAATTCCCCAACCCGCAAAGGGACCTCGTAGTAAGGCGGTAAGGATTTACCGGTACCGGTAAAATACCGGTACCAGTAAATCCTTACCGCCATCCATGTAATGAGGCCCATAGTGTTAAAGGTAAATCACCTAAGAACACATATTACATAAAAAGAGCAGAAGAAGCAAAATCTATCAATGATTACAATGAAATCATTGCCTTCTTATGGAATGCAAACATAGATGTGCAGTACATTGCAGACAATTCCACTGCAGTTGCACGATATGTTACAGCCTACTTAACCAAAGCAGAAAAAAAAGAGCTTCTAGACCTCTGGGATGACCTATCATCAGACAAAACACTATCTCAGAAATTGTACAGCTTATGCATAAACATGCTCTCTCATAGCGAATGTGGCTCCTATGAAGCTGCAGGCGGGTTAACCTTTACTGCTTTGTATGGAAAATCTGAAAATAAAGTATGGCTAAGTCTTGGTCCTGCTAAATCTAGAAAAAAGAGTTCTAAAATCATATGAGGACATAGAAACAATAGCTAAAAATGATCCCAACAGCCAAGACATGTTGAGAAACAATTTACTAGACACATACTACCCAAACAGGAGTATCACTTTGGAAACCTTGGGCCTCATTACACGGTAGGCGGGGGACCAAGGTGCTATTAGCACCTTGGTCCATGCCGGTAAAATACCGGCACCGCCTTGGTGGAAAGGGGAATTACCACCCTTTTCCAAGGTTGGTGGGGCGGTAATTCCCCCTTCCCCCATTGCCCTTCCCCATTCCCATTTTTGCCCCATAGGGCTCTATGGGAATGGGGAAGGCACTAATTACGGTGCCGCAAATTGCGGTACCGTAATTAGCACCCTGGTCCCTTTGCGGGTTGGTTTTTAACTCCTGCTAAACAGCAGGCGTTAAAATACCTACCCGCAAAGGGACCTCGTAGTAAGGCGGTAAGGGTTAACGGTTACCGGTAACATTACCGGTGACCGTTAACCCTTACCGCCTTCCGTGTAATGAGGCCCCATGTGTCTATACCACAAAGCCCAAAACTTTGCATACAAAAATAATATAAAACCAGATGAAAACAAAGGTAGATACAGAGTGACAAATTGTGAAGGCAGTTTAGTGAAACTTACCAAACAAATCTTAATTAATCATATTAAATTGTCTTTAAAAACACCTCAACATAAAGAACTATATCACATGTCCCTGGTACAACTTTTTAAACCATGGAGAAAAGAAGAAGAGTTACTAGATGTCTATGACTCCTATGAAGACGCTTTCAAAGCAAATGAAAGCACTATAACTGATATAAACTTTATACAGTACAAAACAATGTTGCACAATGAACAGCAACACGAAGAACTCCAGGCCCAACTAGATAAGGACACTCCCGACAGTAGTCAACCTTCTGTAACAGGAAGCCAAGAACCACTGGGACAGCCACTAATAGCAAATGAGGCAGAATTAGCTATGACAGAAGTAGAAAACACCATGGGCCTCATTACACGGATGGCGGAGAACCATGGCGCTATTAGCGCCATGGTTCATGCCGGTAAAATACCGGCACCGCCTTGGCGGAAAGGGGAATTACCGCCCCATTCCAAGGTTGGCGGGGCGGTAATTTCCCCTTCCACCATTGCCCTTCCCCATTCCCATTTTTGCCCCATAGGGCATAATGAGAATGGGGAAGGCGCTAATTACGGTACCGCAAATTGCGGTACCGTAATTAGCTCCCTGGGTCCCTTTGCGGGTTGGTTTTTAATGCCTGCAAAAAGCAGGCGTTAAATTCCACAACCCGCAAAGGGACCTCGTAGTAAGGCGGTAAGGATTTACTGGTACCGGTAAAAACCGGTACCGGTAAACCCTTACCGCCATCCCTGTAATGAGGCCCCATGTGTTACTATGAAGAATATACAGAAGACTTAAGTGTACTGCAATCAAAACTGAACAATGATCAGCGTAGTTTTTTTCAAGAAGTAACACAAGAAATTGCACATGCTGTACAACATGTAAATAAAGAATGTACCTGTCAAAATTACAAACTTATACTGCTATACGTCAGTGGTGAAGCTGGTTCAGGCAAAACTTTCTTAATCAAAATCATCAGCAAGTTCCTTCAAAAATTGACAAACAACAAACTGTCAGCTGTTGTAACTGCCCCACAGGTTTAGCTGCCTACAACATAGCTATTGTCACTTTACACCGATTACTACTCCTTCAAGTAGAACATCGGAACAAATTAGAATATTACAAACTTTCTACAGAAGCTGCAATGGAACTACGCAGAGTGTTAAAACAAATGGAAATGCTACTAATAGATGAAGTGAGCATGGTCTCCAGCCTAATGTTGGCTTTGATTCACCTCAGATTACAAGAAGTACTCAAAACAAACTAAGAAGAGCTCTTTGGAGGAAAACACATTATTGTTTTTGGCGATCTTCTTTAATTGACACCAGTGAAAGGTGAACCTATTTTTAAAACCTTAGGACACAAACTCTGCCATAAAACTGTTGGCAGCATAGGAAATATCAACCTTTGAAAACATTTCCAATACAGAGAATTAACAGAAAACATGTGCCAGTCTGCAGACCTCACATACGCCAGCATTTTAAAAAGTATTAGAGTTGGTGTCCTATCTCAAGAATCACAAGCAATATTAAAAACCTGGTACATCCATGCACTCTATGGCCATAACTCATGTGCTACTGATGTCATGGAACAATTAGCACACATAATGTCAATTGTATGTCTTGTATGTTCTTGATGCCAACTCTTGCAAGCTGTTCCAAATTTAATGAAACAATGTTGAAAAAAGAAATGCAACTAATAACTGAAATTTGCTCCACAGACAAACTGGATGTGCATAATATGACACTACCCATGTGTCAACAGCCACAACAAGACTTAGGGTGTAATTCATAGAATTCGGTGCACAAGTGGCACACACGGCTGGCGCACAGTGTGCGCGTGAGAAAGTCTGCGCTAGCCGCGTGCGCCAAAACCCATTTCAGCGCACAGCGAATTCATGGATTTTAACATCCAAAACCAGCCGTGGCACAGAGTGGCGCAGCAACCCTGCAGCCACGCCAGTTACGCCCCCAACCCCGCCCCGTGCACCATGAATAGATCACAAATCCAGTACATGGCGCAAAGGCCAGTGGACCAGCATACAGCCCCCCAACCACAAAAACGCGTGGCAAACTCCCAGCGCACCCCTCAGAATACACATACCCCTCTCGCACTAACGAAATCGCGTGTAAAACTCTGTGCGCGTTAGTGAAATCACTTGTAAAACTCCACCCTGTGGTGTGGGCAGCCAGTGGGGCATGCACTGGGGTGATGGGCTGCCTGTGGGGAATGTTGAGGGTGGATGGGCTGCATGCGTGCATTCCTGGGGTGCGCGGGGAGTTTGTTAGGGAGAATTCTCTCTTTAGGCTGAATTTCCTAACCTAGTGAGTCCCCCAGCAGCTTTGCTTGATTTCTGGAGTTTGTTTTTTCCTCCTGCCAAGAGTGAGACTCTTTTTCTCCCACTCTTGGACATGATTTATGGTGTTCCTTTGACTGCTTATGTGTTTTATGGGCTATGGGGTCCTTTACTCCATAGGGTCTCACGTGTTTTTACTATGTGTGTTACACAGCACCCTCTGTGCAGTAACACAGGGTTGTCATAGTGACCCCCCCACCATAGACTACATACCCTGGAACTGACTACTGTCTCCCAGGGCATGTAAAGTCACCATTGGCTTTACTAGTCCCAAATTATTAACAGAAACCTGTACAAACCATCATATTGTGGACGTACTGGTCGGGCAATTCGATTGCCCCGGGGTATGTTAGTCGAAGGGGCACGTCTCCGTCCCCCCTGATTGAGTTTTGGCTGGTGGCAGTGGAAACTACTTTTTATATTCGACCGCAAATATTTTCCTATGGGATTTTCCCATTGTTCGAGGTTACCAAATGTAATTATTTAATTCTCATAGCTTCAAACATACCGCCGGTTTATTTAATTACTATTAATTCTCTGGTTGGTATTTTTTGCCAAGACTAAATTCTAAAATGGCGTTTGTGTTCTCTTCTGTGACTCCAACCCAAGTCAAGCCCTTTGTTCCACTTTTTGGCGGGCTTCTCCACAGAAGCCTCCAAAAGTGGTGTCACTCTGTCTGGGTACCACAGGGGGTGTGGGAGGGGGTCTAGGCACCCTGGGCTGAGTTACCTTGGTAACTCAAGTCGCACTCTTGTGTGATTGGCCCAAGTGGTGAGCCGGCCAGCTCACCACTTAGCATGTTTGAGTGACAGCTAGGCTGAGTGAATGGGGGTTTTCTGCATAAAAGCAGGGCTTTGGGGACTGGAACTTCAGAAGTCGCCACAGGACCTGAGAATCCGATGAGCGAGAAGCTGAGCCAACCTACCACGAGGACTCCACCGGTGGAGCCCTGCAGAACCGACTTACCACTTCCCGACGACAGAGAAGATCTCCCGGCTGGAGAGGCTTCTTCCCCTGACTGGTGGGCACAAACAGTTTTCCTTTCTTTCTTTGCACCCCAGCCCGGTTTGTGGTTGAACTGCCCATGCCAAGCACTCCGGCAGCCGGATAGCCACTCACCACTGAACCGCGAATCACCGGACCGCGCCTTATACCTGAGAAACTCTGCGGCTGTTTTTTTCCCTGGCAGTGCAACGGACTCCTGTCTTCCTCCACGACGAGATCCTCTCCTCCCCTGGACGAAGCACCGACTTGCACCCGCTGCAAGGAACAACTGCCCCCGCTGGAGCGCTCTCACCACTTTAAGGTACCGTGTCCGCCAGGCCTCCCTTTCTAAAGATTGCTACAAGGTAATAATAACTCCTTAACCTTCTGGACTGGGCTGGCCGCCTTGACCCTCTAACTGGTCCCTTTCTGTGGTCCAACTCCTTTTTGAACCTTTACAAGACCTTTGTGCACTGCAACCGTGTGACCTTGGACATATTTCGTTTGGATCCTCCGAAGGTGGATCCGGCTTCTTGAACTCTAACTACCTGGTTTTACTTTGCCTTTCTCCCTTGTTGTGTTCTTGAAAAAGTGTTGGAATCTGTTTCAATTTGTTCTCTGCTTTTCTCTCCCTTTTTAAAACGAACTATTAGAGTGCCATCTACGTTCAGCGCTCACCGCTGTCTGAAAATAAGTGGGGCTTTACTTAAGACTTGTCTAATATTATTTTAAGGGAGTGTATATCTTTTAGTGACCGTGTTTCTGAATTGCTTATTATTAGTGCCTGTGTGTTTTTCTAGATGTGGTTTTAAATAAATAATTATATCTCTTTTACACCAAACCCTGGTCAATGTTTACTTGTTCTATTGTGTGCTCTTGACCTATTGTGAATACTCTGTATACTGCCTAACTCTTCCTGAGGGAAGTCTGACTGCTCACTCACAGCTACCAAGTGAATATGTGTGGTACAGACTGCTACCAAGTGGGTTTACTGGCAAACACCTGTAGTCCTAAATCTTTTGCAGTGGTCCCAGAAGGAACTGCACAGGTTTCTGCCTAACACTGGTGTACAGTGGTGGGATTTGTATTGAGTATACACTTTAGAGTGCTTGTTGAACACTTTAGGACAACTAACCACAGAGTTTAGCACTAAGAAGCTGATTTTCTAACTATGTCTGCTATGGAGAGTTATACCCTAGAATCATTGTCTGCCAAAACTGCTGATTGCTTAAAAGTATTGTGTAGACATAAGAATCTCTCTGAGAAGGGCAAGAAAATGGAATTTATAGAAAGATTGTTAAAAAAACCAAAGTCTGGGTGGTACAGAGGAATCTACCCACCCAGCAAATGTAGAAAACAGTGATGGTATTGATCTGAATCAAAGTCTTGAGAATGAGTCAGAAGAAGAAAGTGAACCTAATGAAGTTAGCCACTCTGAGCCTCTGTCTGCCTTACCTACTGTACCAGGTCCCACATGTAACCCTGCTTATTTTGAACTTGAAAAAACGAAGCTTGAATTAGAGTACACACGTTTTTTAGCTCAATATGAAAGAAACCAAGAGCTAGAGTTCAGAAGAATGAATGCCCAGGCTGAGCAGAAGCAAGCTGAGTTAAGACTCAGAGAAATAGAGCTTAATCATGAGTTAGAAATGAAAATGTTGCCTGTGGAAAATGCTTCTCTCTCCTCTGGTTCTTCTAGGAGTTCCAGTCCCAAAAGACCCTGGATGCCTAAGAAATTAGTGGGTATGTATGAACCTAGATTGGATGTGTTGGATTGGTTGAAAATGTTTGAGTATAATCATGGGCTCCAGGACATCACAGGGAATGAGTTACTTCCCTGGTTGTTCTCTAGGCTTCCCCCTGTTGCAACTGATGTGGTAATGGAGTTGGGGGAGGTGGATAAGAAGGATTATGAATGTGTGAAGCTAGCTTTGATAGCTAGATTTGGGAAGACCCCTTCCCAGTACCTTAAGAGGTTTAGGATCCTCAAAAAGCATGATGGTACCCCTTGGGCTACCCGGGTGAGTGAAAGTTTGAAAAACTTAGAGGGATGGATTAAGGCTTACAAAGTTAACACTTATGAAGGAATGAAGAATCTTGTAATGTTGGAGTCAATTTATGATGCCTGCTCTCCTGAGCTCAGACAGCACTTGGCTGATTCAAAGGAATTAGAATCCAGGAAGTTAGCTAAGGCTGCTGACTTGAGGGATGCCAACAGGGCCACTCACAAGGATTCTGGGGCTACTCCGAAAAAGGATGAGGGGAATCAGCCGAAAAAGACTCCAACATGAATTCCAATAATTCCAATTCCAAAGAGGGCCCCAAACAGAACCAAAAGGGGATGCCACCAGGAAAACCAAATCAGGCTAGCGTACCTCCTGGTGCCAAAACAGAAGGAGGTCAGAACAAGACACCATTCCAGAAAGCATTTGGTAAATGCTTTGTTTGTGGCTCTACTGACCATGTGAAAGGAGATCCCAGATGTAAGGGTAAACTTTCAGGGGTCCAGCTTGTCTCCTTAGCCTTCACTCCAGAGAAGGAAGTCCAAATGGCAAGTGGAAACTTTCTATTACTGGCTGATGAACCCATTGGAGAATCAGCCAGTGTTTCTTTAGTGTCTCTGGGCCTGTGGGAACAACAGAACTTAGATGTCTACAATTCTATCCCAGATAATACTAAAGAGTATTATAAGGACAGTGTCCAGGTGAATGGTCAGGAGACTCCTGCCATCAGGGACACTGGGGCCAGCATAACTGTGGTGGACAAATCGTTTTTTCAGGCTGACGATGTTGCTAAGGCACCCAAACGCCTCACCAAGTTAGCTGGAGGGCCTGTGCAGATGCTTCCCCAATTACCAGTTCTCATCCAGTGTAATGGCATGACTGTGAAGATACTTGTCAGCATACAAAGTGAGGTGCCAGGAAGGGTTCTGCTGGGTAATAACTTGAAAACTCTTGGAGTAGTGTCACATACCCCCAGACCTCCTAGTAAAAGGTTACAGGAACTCACCAGACCTGCAAGGGAGAGACCCATGAGAGGTACTCCCAAGGAGATGATGAAGAAAGAGATCACTCCTGCTCCACTAGAGATGTCAGCTGCTGTCTCTAAGAAACTAGAAGCAAAGGGGAAACATAAGACTTCTAACCAGAAACCAGCAGTCAGCACTCCAGTGCAGCCAACAAGGACTTCCCCTAACGTTGTCCAAAGTTACACCCGCAACTCCCCCTCCAGCTGAGGCTGAGAGGGAGGTACAACCCTGTGTGGTTGAACTAGACTCTGAAGAAGAGCTAGTGGAAGGCCAGGAACTCATTGGAGATCTGGATCCTGTTGACCATCCTGAGCTGCAGTCTTTACTGGCAGAAGGTGGACCCAACAGGGCAGACTTCAGTAAGGGACAGAGAGAATGTCCAACTCTGGAAGGTCTTTGCCACCAGGCAGATGCTCAGGCTGAAGGGCAAGAGCCTGGAAAATATAGGTTACACTGGGAAGATGGCCTCTTCTACAGGTGAACCAACCGAGTCTGCACCTGGGGACCACAAACAACGTGTAGTACCCCAAGAGAACAGACCACAGTTCTTGCAGTTAGCCCATGAGATTCCTTTGGCGGTCACTTGGGTTTCAAGAAGACCAAGGAAAGGCTCTCACTCGACTTCTATTGGCCAAAGATGGGGGCCAAAGTAGATAAATACTGCAGGAGCTGCCACACCTGCCAGACTTCTGGTAAGGTTGGCTCCAAGAATGTGGTACCTTTAGTGCCTCTCCCAGTTGTGGGAGTCCCATTTGAGAGAGTAGGGATTGACATTGTTGGTCCCCTTGATCCTCCAACTTCCTCAGTCAGGCAACAGGTTTATACTTGTTGTAGTAAACCATGCTACTAGGTACCCTGAGGCAATTCCTATGAGGACTGTTACAGCCCCGGTTGTGGCTAAGGCCCTCCTTGGTATTTTTACCAGGGTTGGGTTTCCTAAGGAAGTAATCTCTGACAGGGGATCCAATTTTATGTCCCACTACATGAAAGCCATGTGGAAAACCTGCGGAGTTACTGACAAATTCTCAACCGCATACCACCCTCAGACAAATGGGCTGGTTGAAAGGTTCAACAGAACCATGAAGAGCATGATAGGTGCTTTAGAGGACCCCCTTAAAAGAAAGTGGGACCTCCTACTGCCATGCCTTCTCTTTGCTTATAGGGAAGTCCCTCAGGAGGGAGTAGGTTATTCTCCCTTTGAACTTCTCTATGGTCATCTGGTCAGAGGTCCATTGGCCCTGATCAAGGAGGGGCTGGAGAGTGCTCCTTCCCCCAAGCCAGTCCGAGTGACTGACTATGTGATAGGTCTCAGCAGGAGAATGTCACAAATGATGGCAGAAGCAAGTTATAACTTGAAAGCTGGACAAGCATTGGTCAAGCACTGGCATGACCAAAAGGCTAACATGGTTGAGTTTACTCAAGACCAGCTAGTTCTCGTTACGATTCCCACAGGCAGAGGGCCTTGCAAGACAAATGGATGGGACCCTTCAAAGTTGTGGGTAAACTTGGAGAGGTCAACTATCTGGTGGACTTGGGCAACCCCAAGGAGGCTCCAACAGTCTTCCACACCAACAGACTAAAAGCATATGTCTCCAGACCTGATGTACGAGCTTTGCTTCTAGCATCATCAGAGGAAGAAGAAGAGAGTGAAGCTCTTCCTGATCTCCTCAGAGGCTTACCTTTGGACAAAAAAAATGAAGGAGTAAATCTCTCTTCAAATCTGACACCTGAGCAACAGGAAGAGTGCAAATCTATGTTGAATCAGTTTGCCTCCCTGTTCTCACTTTCACCAGGCTTGACCCCTTGGGGACAGCATGACATACTCACTGGTGACTGTCTGCCAGTCAAAATCAGAGGATATCGGATGTCAGAAAATGTAAGAACCCACATCAAAGGTGAGGTCAACAAGATGCTTGATCTCGGGGTAATAGAGCCCTCTAGTAGTCCATGGTCTAGCCCAGTTGTGTTAGTACCAAAGGCAGGATCTAAAGAACTTAGATTCTATGTGGACTACAGAGCTCTTAATGCAGTCACCAAGACTGATGCCCACCCTTTGCCAAGGACAGATGAGTTGGTGGATAGACTTGGTGCAGCCAAGTTCCTCAGCACATTTGACTTGACGTCAGGCTATTGGCAAATAGCCCTGACAGACCATGCCAAGGAGAAAACTGCATTTTCTACCCCAGTTGGCTTATACCAATTTAAGGTTATGCCTTTTGGATTGAAAAATGCACCTGCTACATTTCAAAGGATGTTAAACCAGGTTCTGAATGGGATGGAGGACTTCTGCATGGCATACTTGGATGATATAGCAGTGTTCAGCAATTCCTGGGAGGAACACGTGGACCATCTAAGATATGTTTTGCAGGCTCTTGGAAAGGCCAATCTGACCATAAAGGCAAGTAAATGCCAGATTGGACAGAGTAAAGTGGTCTACCTTGGACATGAGGTAGGAGGTGGAGAAATAAGGCCTTTGCCCAGTACGATTGAAGCTGTGCAAAATTGGACAACACCTACTACTCAGACCCAAGTGAGAGCCTTCTTAGGTCTCACTGGGTATTACAGGAATTTCATTGAGAACTATGGGTCCATAGCTTCTCCACTGAATGTCATCTCCTCTCCTAAATTCCCTAAAAAGGTTAGATGGAATGAGGAATGCAATCAGGCCTTTGAAACCATGAAAAAGGCTCTTTGCCAAGCCCCAGTACTCAGAGCTCCTGACTACCACCAAATTTTCATTGTGCAAACAGATGCTTCAAATGTAGGAATAGGTGCAGTCCTCAGTCAACTGGATGGGAAAGATAGGGAGCATCCCATTTGCTTCATCAGCCGAAAGCTGAAGGATCCTGAGACAAGGTGGGCAACAATCGAAAGAGAATGCTTTGCTATTGTATGGGCACTGAAGAAGTTTAGACCATACTTGTATGGGTCTACTTTTGTCATTCAGACTGACCACCAATCCTTGAGATGGTTAATGCAAATGAAAGGGGAAAATCCAAAACTATTGAGATGGTCAATCTGCCTTCAAGGGTTTGATTTCGCCATTGAGCAGAGGTCATGGTGTCACCATCAAAATGCTGATGGACTCTCTAGGGTGTATGTCATTGACTAGAGGTATGAGGTTCATCCAGGGTGGATTAAATCCTCCTGTCCCTTAGCATGGGGGGGGCGAGTGTTAGGGAGAATTCTCTCTTTAGGCTGAATTTCCTAACCTAGTGAGTCCCCCAGCAGCTTTGCTGGATTTCTGGAGTTTGATTTTTCCTCCTGCCAAGAGTGAGACTCTTTTTCTCCCACTCTTGGACATGATTTATGGTGTTTCTTTGACTGCGTATGTGTTTTATGGGCTATGGGGTCCTTTACTCCATAGGGTCTCATGTGTTTTTACTATGTGTGTTACACAGCACCCTCCGTGCAGTAACACAGGGGTGTCATAGTGACCCCCTACCATAGACTCCATACCCTGAGACTGACTACTGTCTCCCAGGGCATGTAAAGTCACCATTGGCTTTACTAGTCCCAAATTATTAACAGAAACCTGTACAAACCATCATATTGTGGACGTACTGGTCGGGGCAATTCGATTGCCCCGGGTCTGTTAGTCGAGGGGGCACATCTCCGTCCCCCCTGATCGAGTTTTGGCTGGTGGTAGTGGAAACTACTTTTTATATTCGACCACGAATATTTTCCTATGGGATTTTCCCATTGTTCGAGGGTACCAAATTTAATTGTTTAATTCTCACAGCCTCGAACATACCGCTGGTTTATTTAATTCATATTAATTGTCGGATTGGTATTTTTTGCCAAGACTCGATTCTAAAATGGCGTTTGTTTTCTCTTCTGTGACTCCAACCCAAGTCAAGACCTTTGTTCCACTTTTTGGCGGGCTTCTCCACAGAACCCTCCAAAAGTGGTGCCACTCTGTCTGGGTACCACAGGGGGTGTGGGAGGGGGTTTAGGCACCCTGGACTGAGTTACCTTGGTAACCTAAATCGCACTCTTGTGTGATTGGCCCAAGTGGTGAGCCGGCCGGCTCACCACTTAGCATGTTTGAGTGACAGCTAGGCTGAGTGAATGGGGGTTTTCTGCATAAAAGCAGGGCTTTGGGGACTGGAACTTCAGAAGTCGCCACAGGACCTGAGAATCTGATGAGGGAGAAGCTGAGCCGACCTACCACAACGAAACCACCGGTGGAGCCCTGCAGAACCGACTCACCACTTCTCGACGACAGAGAAGATCTCCCGGCTGGAGAGGCGTCTTCCCCTGACTGGTGGGCACAAACAGATTTCCTTTCTTTCTTCGCACCCCAGCCCGGTTTGTGGTCGAACTGCCCGTGCCAAGCACCCTGGCAGCCGGATAGCCACTCACCACTGAACCGCAAATCACCGGACCGCACCTTATACCTGAGAAACTCTGCGGCTGGTTTCTTCCCTGGCAGTGCAATGGACTCCTGTCTTCCTCCACGATGAGATCCTCTCCTCCCCCGGACGAAGCACCGACTTGCACCCGCTGCCAGGAACAACTGCCCCCGCTGGAGCGCTCTCACCACTTTAAGGTACCGTGTCCGCCAGGCCTCCCTTTCTAAAGATTGCTACAAGGTAATAATAACTCAACCTTCTGGAATGGGCTGGCTGTCTTGACCCTCTAACTCAGTGGTATTCAAACTGTGGGTCGCGACCCCCTAGGGGTCCGCGGGTGCATCCCAGGGGGGCCCTGAGAGCTCAGCATGAAAAAATATTTTTTTTTTTTTTTTTTTTTTTTTTTTAGATTGGAAGAAATGGGCAGGGGTGGCCCACATGGGCGGGCTGAAGCATGAAACTGTCTCAGGCAACAATGAAAAAGTGGCCCACAGTTGTAAATGGATATTCATTCCTTTAGTCACAGACTGGGCCTCATTACTACTATGGCGGACCAGTAACAACGGTGCTGGTAAGCTACCGGCACCGTTGCTACCGTTCCGCCATAGTAAGAGTTGTGCTCGTGGGTGCTTGACAGCCCCCGCCAGGTCTGACCTCAGCTCGTCGGATGCACCGGCACCGTTATTAACGGTGCCGGTGCATCCGAGCTCCCCCTTCCCATTTGAGCCATATGGGGCTCAAATGGGAATGGGGATCTACCGGCACCTTCGAAAGGGCAATTATCATGTCCGCCTAACTCGGCATGACCTAGTAATTGCCCATTCGCGGGTGCCAGACCCGGATGCAACTCCAGTGGCAGCCGTGCCGGTTTTACCGGCACAGCTACCGCCAGAGTAGTTATGAAGCCCACTGTTTCAATAGTACCCAAAGGGGTGCTTTGTGTTAAAATGTAAGTAAATTGTGATATATTCAGCAACAATGGTCAACATTACTAACTGCATAGTGGCCCCTCACCCATTATGGAGGAGCTAAGGAGCCAGCCCAGTGAAACAGTGAGCACTCCCTCAGCTGCTTTATCCAGCTAATGGAGTGCTCCTGGGCTGGCTGAACTGTCAAAGGGAAACACTGTTTCCCTTTGACAGTTCAGTTTAGTTCCCCAGCCGCACATGCTCACTGAGCCATGCAAGTGCTGGGGCGTTTTGCTTCGCCAGCATTGCATAGCTCATTGGAAATGCTGGCTGGGGCACTGCATGTCTGTATGTCCGAGGGGGAGCTCCTGCGCCTCCTCGCACATACGGACAGAGCAGCTGGAGCAGCACCCACACACAGGCCAATGCAGAAGGTACGTTTATGTTCATTGTTTTTATTTAAACATGTGTATGGATGCGTTATGAGTGAGTGTATGGTGATGGATGCTCATGTGAATGATAGAGTGATTGCTGTATGAATGTGCAGCGCCTTGCATATACACATAATCATGTTCATTGTGTTAGGACCAGTGGGGCCCAGGGGACAGGGATGGTATCTTTTTACCGGACATCTATCATTCAAAACCCTCTGCCTTGTCCACAAGGCTTTCTGGGGCCTCGGTCCAAAATACCTTCAGCTATTCCTCCGCAAATACCTCCCCTCTCGAGCTCTTCACTCCTCTACCTCCAACTCCCTCAGGGTCAGTCGTTTATCAAAGAAACGAGCTGGGGGTAGATCTCCGTCTTCGGCTGGGGCCTCCCTCTGGAACAGCGCCCTGCCACTCTAAAACTTGAGGAGAACCATCTTTCTTCCTGCACTTATCAGACCTACCCTGTCTGCTGCCTTAAACGTAGCACTTGCAAATTGCTGGCTGCACTACCACTGTTTGTTGCCTTTATTATTTATTTATTGTTATTTATCTGTTTCTCCTCTGCTTCGCACTTTCCACTTCTCCCCCCTTCCATGCACTTTTCCCCTCACACTTGCGCGTTCTCAATGTCACTGGGCCTAGTAAGATCGCTGTTTTATTCTCCTCTGTTCCCCTCCCTTGCCTTGTCACGCTCTGAAACACTTGTGTACGAGCGCGATAGAAATAAAATATCAATGCCTGCCCCCTGGACTCCCAGCAACAATTGCAAACTGTTTGGCTATTTACCCATTTTTTGTTAAAAGTATGCTCTACAATGCAACATATTAACCTATTATTTAAAAAAAAATTCACAGGGGGAAACCCCCCCGAACCTCCCCTTAATGCCCCTCCACTTAAAAAAGATTCACCAGCCGCCACTGGCCCTCAGACTGTGTTGGGAACGGGATGGGGGAACCGAGGGACTATGGTGGGAGCACAATGGGCGGGAACCATGGGATAGTGATGGGAGCAGAGTGGGGAGAGCCCTGGGTGTGTGATGGGGTGGGGAGAGACCAGCGACTGGGTAGGAGTGGGATGAGGGAGCCCAGCGAGTTTGATGGGAGCAGGTGACGGCGCGCAATATATACTGTCCATTTGGCATTTCTGGGGGGTCCCGACCTGCCCAAATTTTGCTCAGGGGGGCCCTGGCCAAAAAAGTTTGAAGACTACTGCTCTAACTGGTCCATTTCTGCTGTCCAACTCCTTTTTGAACCTTTACAAGACATTTGTGCACTGCAACCATGTGACCTTGGACACATTTCGTTTCGATCCTCCGAAGGTGGATCCGGCTTCTTGAACTCTAACTACACGGTTTTACTTTGCCTTTCTCCCTTGTTGTGTTCTTGAAAAAGTGTTGGGATCTGTTTCAATTTGTTCTCTGCTTTTCTCTCACTTTTTAAAATGAACTATTAGAGTGCCATCTACGTTAAGCGCTCACCGCTGTCTGAAAATAAGTGGGGCTTTACTTAAGACTTGTCTAATATTCTTTTTAAGGGAGTGTATATCTTTTAGTGACCGTGTTTCTGAATTGCTTATTATTAGTGCCTGTGTGTTTTTCTAGATGTGGTTTTAAATAAATAATTATATCTCTTTTACACCAAGCCCTGGTCAGTGTTTACTTGTTCTATTGTGTGCTCTTGACCTATTGTGAATACTCTGTATACTGCCTATCTCTTCTTGAGGGAAGTCTGACTGCTCAGCCACAGCTACCAAGTGAATCTTTGTGGTACAGACTGCTACCAAGTGGGTTTACTGTCAAACACCTGTAGTCCTAAATCTTTTGCAGTGGTCCCAGAGGGAACTGCACAGGTTTCTGCCTAACAGAGTTTCACACGCAATTTCACTGGGCGAGCAGGGTATGTGTATTTCTGGGGTTGCGCGGGGAGTTTCACACGCAATTTCGCTGGCCGAGCGTGGTACGTGTATTTCTAGGGGTGCGCGGGGAGTTTCACACGAGATTTCGCTGGGTGAGCGGGGTACGTGTATTTCTGGGGGTGCACGGGGAGTATCACACGCGATTTTGCTGGGCGAGCGGGGCACATGTATTTCTGGGGGTGCGCTGGGAGTTTCACACGCTATTTCGCTGGGCGAGTGGGGTATGTGTATTTCTGGGGGTGCGCAGGGAGTCTCACACTCGATTTTGCTGGGCGAATGGGGTACGTGTATTCTGAGGGGTGTGCATGGAGTTTCACACGCGATTTTGCTGGGCGAGTGGGGCACATGTATTTCTGGGGGTGCACGGGGAGTTTCACAAGCGGTTTTGCTGGGCGAACAGGGTACGTTTATTTCTGGGGGTGAGCGGGGAGTTTCACACGTGAATTCGCTGGGCGAGTGGGGTACGTTTATTTCTGGGTGTGTGCATGAAGTTTCACACGCGATTTTGCTGGGCGAGTGGGGCACATGTATTTCTGGGGGTGCACGGGGAGTTTCACACGCGGTTTTGCTGGGCAAACAGGGTACGTTTATTTCTGGGGGTGAGCTGGGAGTTGCACACATGAATTTGCTGGGCGAGTGGGGTACGTTTACTTCTGGGGGTTCGGGGGGAGTTTCACACGTAATTTCACTGGGCGAGCGGGGTACGTGTATTTCTGGGTGTGTGCAGGGAGTTTCACATGCAATTTCGCTGGGCGAGCGGGATATGTGTATTCTGAGGGGTGCGCTGGGAGTTTCACACGTGAATTGGAGGTGTGGGTCCTCCCAGGTGTGCCCTCTCCCCACTCCCCATGCCCTGCAGGCAGCCCACACCACAGGGGACTACCCTGCACCACTGGCCATGCCCCGCAGGCAGCCCATCCACCCTGGCCATGCCCCGTAGGTAGCCCATCCACCCTGGGCATGGCCCCCAGCCAGCCCACATGTCACCACAGTGAGCACCGACTCATGTCCCCCTGCAACCCCACCCACCCAGCAGTGACGGGCACCTGCCAGCAGGCCCCCGGCTCATGTCCCCCTGAATCCCCTCCCACCCAACAGTGACAGGCACCTGCTAGCAGGCCTTGACTCATGCCCTCCCAACACATCATCATGATCCACAATCATGGCCCTTATGGCACCCAAATCCCACCGCACGCCACCCCTGCCGAAAGAACCAACCAAGTATTACATCCACCCCACATTGAAATGCCCATTACATGATACAACCCAAATGGCAAGTATGTACATCAACACATGTCCTTCACACTCACACAATGGGTGCCAGTGAATGTGAAAACCCACATCATGACACGCATGAAACCAATGAGGGAATACTACGCATTGAAGTATGAAACAAAAATGCATTGAACACAAAATGAAGGGAATTAAGTGAAAACACACAATAATGGAAATAAGAATTAAAATGCAGCATGTCCCAAAATGAAAAAAATATATGAAATCAGAATCCAAATAAATCCAAATGAAAATGTGTCCAAAGTCTCCATCCAACAAAGCAAATTCAAAGGGAAAGAAATAAGTAAAATCCATTGCTCCATGGTGAAATAAAACAAAAAATTATGATAAATACAATGTTCAACTATATACAAATAACAAATCCAGGGTCCATGAGCCCAACTATTGAAATGAAACCTACCAAAAAGACTACCTATTAAAGAACAATCTACAAGAAGGTGGGACAAAGTCCAAGCGCCCCAAATGAAAGAAAAACATAAATGAAACCTAACACTAACTAACTATATACAATGGCGTCGGGCAAGTTCTACAGCTCACTAGTTGATTTCCCGGACCAGGGCATCATCGAACTCCTGTTCAACGTCCTGGAGGTGGGCCTGTTCCCTGGCCCTGATGTCTCGCAGGGATAACGCCATGTCCATCCCCCAACTCCCTGCGAATTCCCTCGAGGTGCTCAGCCCGCCTCAGCACCCTGCGCTTGGAGTTCTTCACCCTGAACATAGTGAGCTGTGCCTCCTGCGCTCACTGCTGCTCCGCATCTATCCGCTGGCCCAACCGCTGCCACACGGAAGACACTCCCATTCCAGGGTCCTCCTGCCCTCCGGCCGATGCCTGCCCTTCTGATGTTGTTGGCCCCGAGCCATGATGCCTCCTACGTTGAACCTGCGGCGGCCTCCGACACAACTGCCTCTGCCAGCACGACGGCATCTAGGCTGATGGAATTCACTGATGCCGTCGTACACGTGCCCTGCCCGATGCTCCCGGCACATCCTCCAACTGCTGGGGTCCAGTTGCTGGGGTGCCCACCCCTGCTGGACCTCGGACTCGCGACTGTGGCAGGGATGGGATCTCCAACGAGCTGGCTGCGTTGGTCAGGTCAGGTCCACAGGGGGCCCTGGTGGCATCTGGGCCTGAAGATGGCAGGAGAACGACTGGCGCATAGTCTCCACAGAGGAGGAGAGGGCCACCAGAGTGCTTGACACACGTATGAAACCCCCGACCAAGGACCCTCCAACTGGGCCACGTTGTCACGCAGCTCTTCTTGATGACGTGTGTGCTCCCTCCACGAAGCACGCACGTCATCACGAATGTCACACGTGCGCAACGCGACACCAATCAGGATGTTCTGCATACGGTCACGGGTCCCCTCGTCCGCAGGTAGAGGAGTGTCAGATGACGTGGACCTCCCACCTACCTCCAGACGGGCCTTAGATGGGCCATCCCTGCTGGTGCATGGTGGTGCAGTCACAGTGTCAGGGACAGTGACATGAACAGGCGCCTCCACGGTGACCTGTGCTGCCTCCTACCCCTGCCCCTGACTGCACCACTTGCACCAGTGGTACCACCCCGACCAGGCCCCATGTGCGGCTCAGTAGCAGCCTCCTCCTTCTCTGTGGAAACCACCAACCTGGATGGCTCCACACTGTCTTCCACCGTCGCAAGCCCCTGTGGGGACTCACCCACCCCTTCCGCTGCAGCCGTAGTGGCAGACACGACACCAGTCCCCTTGCTCCCGGATGATGGTAATTCCTGGGAAGGTGACTGGGCCTTGCGTCGCCGGCTGGTTGAGGCATCCCTGCCGCTTTGCTCCACAGCGCCATCTCCGCCCTCTTCCTCACTCGCCGCTGTGTAGAGGGAGACATAGAACATAAGCATCAGGGTACTGTACAATAGTCCCCTAGACAGGAAGCAATAGCACATGAGTGGCACTGTCAAACGTCACTTCCATCATGTACCTCCGCAACACATGGTTCAGTGCAAGCAACACATATGCAGTAACAGGCATGGCACATGCAAAGAACATTTGCATTCATGTCCAAAGAACTGTTGAAACATACGATGATGGTTCGAAACTCACATGCATCATGGCTCATACTGATCACATGCACACACATCACCGTAGTTTCATCCATCTGGCCTCGTACACCCCAGAAACAGTGGAGACAAGGATGACTAGGCTGCCTCAGTGAATCGCAACATAGTCATGGACATGTGTCATGCATCCATGGCGTTTACAAGTCACACACACGCTACTCAGACACATAGGCATGTACACCATACATGTCCTTGACAGCAGCACCCATCTCTCACACCCCATCCATGTCCAACAACAGAGACAGGAATGCATTCATGTGTGCATTCTGCATGTTCCCCCGCATGTAGAATTCTGACACATGCACCATCCATGTGGTTCACGCATGACTGGTCTCACATGCAGCACCATGATGTCGCTGCACACACACATCCATACATGGCCAATGTCACACAACCAGGCAAGTAGCTGACTACCAGCACACTGCAACATGCCCTGTTTCACACAGAAATGCATGGCCACTTACCGCTCGACTCCAGACGGGCATGCATCCTGAGGATCTGGTGCGAACCACTGGGTGAATGCACTCCAGGACCCTCATCTGCTGGTTGGTATGCTGGCCCCGGCGCCCCACTGCATCCTCTGCCTCGAAGAGGCGCTGGGCTTTCTTGAGGGTCCTGGACTTGTAGTCCTCCCAGCGCATCTGGACGTGTTTCAGGTCATGGGGTTCCACACCCTCTGCGTTGATGGCACCCACTATGCCCATCCAGATCCACCTCTGTCCTTCCTTGTCGGCGTGCAATGGTATGAAGAGGGCATCATACTGCCCCAGGACTTGCTCCACCAGGATGCCAACTTCTTCAGAAGTGAAGCTGGCAGCCCTCTGCCTCTCTGGCTGGGGGTTGCCACTGGTGCCAGAAGGTGTTGTGTCAGTCATGGCAACCCCCGAGGCAGGTGCAGGTGGGCAACTGGGTCCTGGGGCTGGGCTGTGGAGTGATGGAACACCAGTCAGTAGTCTTCTGTTCCAGCAGGGGTGGTCACTGCAACTGGACCCCTGCAGATGGCAGATGTGCAGGCACCAAATGGCAGGGCATGGTGGCAGCAGGCAGGCAGGCAGCAGCAGATGGCTCGTGGGAGGCTGCTCGGGGATCTGGGGGGCAGGAAAATGGCCTTCTGGGCAGGAGCGTGGTCTTCCATGTTTTGTCGCGTGGACAGCTTGATACGGAGTGATTTGGCACGTGAAAAAACTGCACGTCAGCGTGTAATTCGAGGAAAGGCCCTTGTGATGTTACGCACGTGGGCATTCTGCGGGTGCGTAGTGAATCAGCACATGAAAAAAAGACACGTCCGCGTGTGAATGAGTGTGATCTGACGAATGGGCCTAAGCGCTTAAGAGAAGTGACACGCGCGTGTGTCCCTCAGCACGGGTTAAAGGTGAGCATGTCCCAGCAGTTCGCTCTACATGCCTTTCGTGGAGACCGACGTGTGTGTTGCTACTTCGTGTTGTTTCACGCACCATCACAACTTCACAGTGGATCAAGGACATATCTATTCTTTTGGCGGGGGTATTGGCTACGCGTGATTTTCATTATCACGCTAGTCTGACAGTGAGTCACGCATGCTATTTTTCCCACTGTGGGTGCCCCTGTGTATCGCGTACCTGTTTTTGAGGTCATACGCGTATGTGTTTTTCGTGTCCCTGGGTGCCACTATGTACTGCGGTAGGTTAATGCCATACACGTGGGCTACCGGGGGTTGCATGCACGGTTTTACAGCAGTTTTGGGGTGCCTGAGCATTGCGTGACCCGTCACTTCATCACCGGGGTCACATACAGCCTTGCAGGTGCAGGGGTGCTGTTAACATCTTGTATCCCACCCCCTTCACCCCAATTGCCCAGGACAATTGTCGTGTACACCTCCCATTGGCACTACTCCATCTGTGCCGGCACTACTCCATCTGTGCCATGGTTGGGAGGCCATGTAAGGTGAGGGGTGCCTCAGCTGGGCATACTCCACGTGGTAGGCATGGTGAGGGACGTGGCCGGGGTGACCAGGGAGTAGGGGGACTCCAGGGTGTCCAGGGTGGCTGCAGAGGGGGAAAAGGCAGGGGTGCGGCAGCTCGGCATAATGTTGTGCCACATGTTGGTGCAGTCATGCCACCACCCCCTGCGGCTCCACAAGATGCATTTCTTGCATCTGACACTGGCGCCCATATGACCCAGCAGTCTGTTTCATCGACTGCCACAGGCCTAAGGGTAGTGGTAGCTGCAGGTGCAGCTGTGGACACCGCCACCCAGGCTCAGGGTCTGCCAGCGCATAGTCCATGGAAGAATCCCAGGTGGTCAGGAGGCACACCGTAGGTGCACACAGGGCTGCCCTGACCGAGGCACGTATCCCTGGGGCCGCAATGTCATCTGCTGCCCCAACCAGCCGGGTGTTGGCAAGTGCAGTGGCAGATGCAGCCGACACGGCCCCGGTTGTGAGTCTACCAACCAGGACAGTCCCGGTCAATGACCCTGGCACAGCGGATGTTGCTGCGCAGGGTCCATTCCAGGGCACCCAGCAGCCACTGACGCAAGTCAGGGGTTCACTCTACGTTCCACCTGCCACTCCCTCGGCTCATTCCACCAGCGCCACTGCACATACTGATCAGGGTGGCATTTGCCAGCCAGGGTCCGGACCAGCATCCAAGAGGAGGAAGGTTGCACCAGCAGTAGAGGCTGTGACCCCAGACATAGCTACGGCCTCCAGCATGTCGAGGAAGAAGCCTTTCTGCAAGCAGGAACTGGACTTCCTCGTGGACTACATGCAGGAACACAACCGTGACATGCTAGTGGCGCCGAATTGTCAAACTACGGCTGCCCATCGTAATACCCACTAGAAGCAAGTTGCGGATGATGTGAGTGCATTCAGCCATGAGGTGCGCAAAGCGCAAGAGTGCAAAAAGCGTTGGAATGACCTCAAATGCAGCACTAAGGCAAAGCGTGCCTCAAATTACAACATGACTTTGGTGACTGGCGGTGGGCCAGCACCTAAGGAGGAAGACCTCACTCCGCACGAGACACTCGTTGCGGAGTTTATACCAACAGAATTGGTCGAAGGAGTGGGAAAGATGCCAGACTTTGATGCCCCGTCCAGTGAGTGTTGTTGCCTGTTGGTCGGCGACATGTGTGTTTTGCTAGTGTGATGTGTTGTGCTTAACTGCCACAGCATGTCAGGTGTACATGGTTCTCATGTGCAAGTAATGCAATGCTTCTATGATACGTGCCTGCTGTGCAGGATACTGGACATATAGAGAAGACGGGGACTGTCCTCACCACCACACTTGCACCCTAATCACATGCTAGTCAGTCAGCTGCCGCTACAGTCCATTTTCCAGTTCAATGGCCCTTCTGCATGTAGCCTGGGGTGTGTTTCCTCTCAGCACTGGAACAATGTCATTGCATGACTGACGTGCATGTGTCCTCTGCATGCATTTGCGTACTCCACGTAGGCATGCTCCCTTGCCCCTCCACCAACCCTGCGCCCCAATCTCAACATTGCACAGGTGTGCATCACGTTGGCGTACTGCAATGGCCTGTTCAAGACTCCTGTGTACATGCAAACTTCCACCAGCCAACCTGCCAGACACATGCAGTGGTATACATCCTCTGCACTTCATGCAGGTTGTCTCACTTGGACTGTGCAGATGGCAGATGCTCTGCAGGGACATGAGTTCCCATTCATGCTCCATGTGTCTTCCATGCATGCCCCTATGTGTCCTTGACTGGATGATCATTGTAGTACGTGTCCACGATGACCTACATTTCTTTGCTTTTGATCATCCATTCCATGCCCACTCTGGCTCAGTCCTGCACCACACACATGTTTAAGGTGTCACAGTTTGTGCAGGGCACAGGTCTCCCCCCGTTTCAGGCCCACTGACTTTGTTCAACTGGTGTAGGGGCTTCTGCACACATGTCTGTACTACTGAGGGGTCATCATATGTCCTGCTTTCTGTCCCATCAGCATCTGCTGTGTTGTCATTTGACTCAGATGATGCAATTGATGTGAAACAGCACTGTCTGCCAATGCACAGGTCTCTGGTCACCCTTTCATTGCCATGCAATGCATCCCTAAATTTTCACTTGGAGGGGGGGTTTGCTCGTAGCCATGCAACACATTGCATGCACATTGCACATGATGCCTGGACTTGCCCTTGCACTGCCTTCAAGTCAATTGATACACATCATGATGTACTTGTGTTCATGTAGATAGTGGATAACATACACATGTCATGCACTGCATCAACCCACTTCTGAGCTTTGTTACACCGTTCTACATGCCCAGTCCCTTATGCTATGTCAAAGTGGCATTGCATGTATGCCAGGTTCACATTTGTGTGTGACATGTGTGTGTCATGTGTTGTCAGTCTGTGTGATGTCTGTGTGTGTGTTATGTGCTTCTGACATGTGTACTAATGTAAATTTTCTCCACTTTCCAGATGATGACGCAATGGAGCCAGAGGATGGTGTTGTCATGTCAGACACAGGTTTGCTATCACACCAGCAACCCTGCACAAGTGGGGGTCATGGGGTGGTAGACCACGAAAACCCACATGTGTTACAGACCATCTTGTCTGTGGCAGGCAAAGAGTCACGCCCGGACGATCACTCTGACGCAATGTCGAGTTGGATGTGTTTTCGGGTCCATTCGTCTGGGGTGAGTGATTCTAGGGTGGACGCTCCTCTGTCCGCGACACCTGCACTGAGGAGCCAGACGGTGGTGGGACCTCCGCCTGTGGTGGATCGGGACGCAGGGTCACCCTCCACACCAGTCACTGATGTGCCTGGGACATCAAGTCGACGGGGGCCTGTAGTCCTGCAGCCACGGGCGGTGCCTTGGGACCTGCAGGTGTCAAGCCCAGCAACGCGGTGGCCGCACGCCACCGAGGTATACTGAGTAAGAGCAAGGCATGACTGCCGATTCAGAATGCCAGGGGGTAGCTATAGAAAACATCGCTGTGAGCATGGAGCGTGTGGCCAATCCGTGCTCCCCCCTGCTAAGCAGATGCTTCTCCAGCAGTGGGATGGCACAGTCCATGGCCCGCTCGCTGAGGCTGGGCATGGCGGCCTCAGAGAGGGCACGCCAGGCTGAAATGTTGTCTTTGCGTCAAGAAATTGCTGCTCACGCAGAGGCACACATTGTTAGGCAGAAACCTGTGCAGATCCCTTAGGGACCACTGCAAAAGATTTAAGACTACAGGTGTTGGCAGTAAACCCACTTGGTAGCAGTCTGTACAACCCAGATTTACCTGGTAGCTGTGACTGAGCAGTCAGACTTCCCTCAAGAAGAGTTAGGCAGTATGCAAAGTATACTCAATAGGCACTCAGATACAATAATACAAGCAAACACTGACCAGAGCTTTGGTATCAAAGTATATAATTATTTATTTAAAAACACACAGTTGAAACACTCCAGCACTCTGATTGTAAAATATTCTAAACACAATGGGCCTCATTACGACCCTGGCGGAAATCGAAAAACGATGGCGGAAATGCAATACCGCCATCGAATAGCGCTCGGTGCGATCATGACCCGTCACCGCAAAGTACGATGCCATTAGCGACACCGTAGTGAACGCCAACGCTAACTGCACCAAGTACGTGCGCGCGCGCCATGCCAAACCGTAATTACCACCATGGCGCAACGGTACGCGAATTCTGACCCTAGCGGACATGCACCTAACGCCATCAAGCACGGCGGAAAGTACCATTCCGCCATGGTGAGAAGTACGGCATCGCGAACCAACCGTAAACGGCCCTACTGAGTGCCTGTACACCGCTCCCTGGCCACATTGTACAACCCCCCGTAGGTGCAATGAAGTCACACAATGCAACCAGTGAAATGCACTAGTCATCCATGCCTGCCAACGAACAAATGAATTCCAAGAGGGCCCAATGGGAGCTGCAGGGCACAGATGGCACGAATACAGAAGCTATACAAATGGACATGACCCCAGTCTCCCACCAAGAAACGCACGCAAACACAGGCACCTGTGACCAGCAATATTCCGATAATCACATCATTCCACCAATCCAACTGGCTGACCGGCATCTGTCACACAAAAGCTAATCCCCCGCCCCTGAGCATGACATCATCAAAACAGTCATAATGGCAGCCCTTATCCCTGACCTCACTGGGCTTCGTAGGCAAACGCGCCCAGCACAGTACCACGCAACTATACCCCGAAGCTGGAACCCAATGCAGATCTCCTCACAATACATCGCTCCCCAAATAGTAATATGCCACATCACTTGCAAAGAAGAACGCTACACGGTTCATATCAGAATAGAAATTTAATGCACAACAAATTCTCCAAGCCCATACAGCCATTAGGCCATGACCTCCAAAATACATTTCACCATTGTGGGCTGCATCCGCAATAAATGACCAGCTACTTCTTGTGTGACGCCCTGTTCCTTCATGGTACACAGGGGCTACATTCTCGTACGAAAAGGCAACATGGAAGCGCCTAGAACCGCAGGGCCGTCCCAATAGGGAGGCACTAGTCCAGCTGAAAGGCCGAAATGTTGTTCCTAGCCACTAGTACTGCGTAAGGGCATGTGGCCCATTGGCGATCGTCCCATAAGATCGTAATGCTGCTCCACTGATTAACACGAAGCAGCAGGTGTCGGGAGTAAAATCCATCTGCAGGAGTGGCATACAGATGGCAGTGGCAAAAGGGGAGGAGATACCTGTCAACCAAATGAAATGAAAAAGAATAGTATGGCCATCAGAACTACATCTGAATTACTCACTTCAATGATCACACCAAATCCACAGCCATATGCATGCTAGCCCACTCCAAAGGATCATCACCACCCAAAAACCACTTGCGAATCATAACTATCTATATCGAGGTGAAAACACTATCACAAACGAGTGTACCTGTGCATGCGTCTGTCAAAACAGAATCCATCAGATGGGATTGGTAACGTGCATAGACACAAGTGTCTGAAGGCGCGTCGAGACAGGGAGGGCTCAACAAGGCCAGATAGACGATGGTCCCACTATGGCAGCCCTGCATCACATAGCGCAGGGGAGGCGGATAGATTCCAAGAAGCCCTGTACATGGCAAACTCTGTATCAAATCATCTGTCCATGCATCCATACATCATTCCCTCATCCCGTAATGAAAACGCCTGTTTCCATACTCACATAACATGTGAAATTTCCATTGAGTCTGTGCGTTATGCAGCCTGCAAAATCCACTGTGCCCCAGCCCGTAATTCCAGTGTTGTGAAGTAACATGTATTTGGGAACGTCCGGCCTCATCGCCCACGTCGCTATTGCGCATCCCAAACTATTCATATCAATCATTGCATCCTCGCCATGGCCCCTGTCCCAAGGACATTGAACAATAGTACGTTATATTTGCAGTCAGACCTGTGGGCATCTCCTCGCCGCTAGCTGAAAACCGAAAGCGCCGCCCTTCGAATTCCTCATTTGCAACATCACGTCGAAAAGGCATCTGTGGCCGCTTGAATTCACAAATTAATCCATCTAGTGCGGCTGTGTGTGAAAATGGCAACTGCCTTCACTCACAAATGGGACGCCCCGCCCGTCGGTGAACCTCGGTACAGTGTTGCATGAGGGTCCACCGTTACTCGAGTACTACGTTCCACTGACCCTTCACAAGTCTGTTCGAGACTGCAAAGATAGCATGTGAAACAATGGGACCATAGCCGAATGAACATATCAACCAATGTTACACTGCCATCGGGTACAAATACATGATTGTAATAGCAAGATGCCATTCGTCGAATTGCAGCGTTGTGTGCGGGACGTGCTCGCCCAAAGGGGAGAGCAGCTTGCACAGGTGGAATGAATCACCACAGGTGGAGGCCATACAGCCTGAAAACACATAAATTGCACACCCAGTCTCCTCCCACAACCACACCCACTCCGAAATGCTACCGGCAGGACTAGCTATGTTGGCCCTGGGGGACCTGATAGCACTGCAAGTACTCCAACTTCAAGAAGAAGACGAACACCAACTACAACCGGCCGCACGGCGGAGACGCAGGAGGAGGAGGAGGGCAAGGCAGGGCCAGCAAGGGCCGCCAGCACAGCCACTACCACCACGCAGGCAGCCTGCAATCCCACGCCTCCGAGCACATCCGTTCAACCTCACTGATGAGCAGATCCACACCCTCTACCGTTTGGACCGGGACACCATAACCGCCATTGTGGACATGACACAGGCTGACCTTGTCAGCATGATAGATAGCCCAACCGCCATCCCACCCCTACTGAAGGTGGTGTCTGTACTCCACTTCCTGGCCACAGGCACCTACCAGCACACAGTCGGACAGTTGCATGGCATATCACAGCCACTGTTCTCACGGACACTATTGCAAGTGCTCGATGCCCTCCTGCAGCACGCAGACGACTACATCTCTCTACCACGCTCGGAGCAGGAAATTACCAACACAAAAGTGGGATTCCATGCACTTGCCGGCATACCGGGTTGCATTGGTGCCATCGACTGCACCCATGTGGAATTGGTCGTCCCACATGCCATGGAGGCCCAGTACCGCAACCGAAAACAATTTCATTCTCTGAATGTACAAATGGTGTGTGACTCCAACAGGATCATTACACATTGTTGTGCCCGATTTCCTGGATCAACCCATGATTCTATGGTCTTGAGGAACTCTACAATACCACGCTACATGGAGCGACACGCAGGGAACAGATCCTGGCTACTCGGTGAGTCTCATTTCATGCATGATGATGTGGGGTATGTGATGCGGCAATGACCTGGCAGGAAGGGGGGGGGTGCGTACGTAGCAATGGCATTCCTCAAAATTCCTTTATTGTCCACATACAGGTGATGCCGGGTATCCACTGAAGAGATGGCTCCTCACACCAGTCCGGAACCCACGGGACCAGCATGAGGAGGACTACAACCATGCCCACTCACGTACCCGTGTAGTCATAGAACAGGCATTCGGCCTACTGAAGACTCGTTTCCGCTGCCTCAGCAGGTCTGGCGGGGCACTCCTGTACCGCCATGTGAAGGTTGCAAAGATGGTCATGGCATGTGTCATGCTCCACAACATGTGCGTACGTAGAAATGTGCCCATGCCCCCTGACGCAGAACTGCAAGCACCTGATGATGGTCATGATGAGGGTGGGGATGTGGCAGCACCTCAAGGAGTCTGCGAGGCACAGGAGGGCCGTGACATTCGTCAGCATCTCATAGATGCATGCTTCTAGCACTCACGCCTGGTGGCTGATACATGGACACGGGACTCGTGGCACTGTGTGTGTCTGGAACATGCACAATATGGACTGTACGCCTATAATGGCCTCGTACACAAAGATCAATGTCCACACATCTCATTGGATGATCGTGCATTGTTTATGGCATATGTGATATCATGTTAAACACCCTATCGACCCGCCACCCAAGTGAGCCCAACACACCCCCTCCACCCTCCTACCTCCCCCCCGAACACCAGTGTCCAAAGATGCTCATTGTCAGTGGGCAGTCGCTATTGCAAGCCCCCTCTGCGGGTATCAGGGGCACCCCTGCCTGTGGAGCGCAGGTTCCTCCCAGATCTACGTTGGGGGCTGCCCTGGACGGAACTTGCAACGGATGATGTCTCTGCCTGCTCACGTCCATGCATGTCCCTAAGGGTTTGTGAGAGCTCAGTGAGCACACGGCGCACTGCGGCAAGTTCGGCACATACGTCTTTGGACGTCGCATGCAGTTCCCCCCTCAGGCTCTCGGTGCTTCTCTCCATTTGTACTCTCAGGCTCTCGGTGCTTCTCTCCATTTCTACTCTCAGGCTCTCGGTGCTACTCTCCATTTGTGCCCTTAGTGTCTCTGTACTTCTCTCCATTTCTGCCCTAAGTGTCTCAGTTGATGTTTCTATGTCTGCCTTAGTGCCCCCACATTCATCGGCATGGTCCTTGAGGAGCGTGGCCAGTTGCTGCTGTTGCACGATTACCTGGTCGAGGGACTGTTGCCTCTGCTGGGCCATGGCCATTTGCGGTGGTGTCACAGAGTGGCTGGTCACCTCATGTTGCCTTGCCACAGGGCTTGTGGGGGATGGCCAGTCGTCGTCTTGTGGGTGCCCCTGCGTGGTATCCTCATGGTGTACGGGATGGTACAGACAGGGGGATTGAGACAGGTCATGGATGGATCTAACTTCGACATCCCCGTTTTCTGTGTCGGAGCATGCTGCCATTAATGCAGTGTCACCTATGGTGCTGCTGCCACCAGAGGCAGTGCCTACTGTGGCATCCATTGGGGGGACCTGTGGTGGTGTTGTTGTGGGCATGCTGGCTGCTGGGGTGCCTGTTGGAGTTCCCTCCTCTGTGCTGCCACTTGATTTGTGCTGCTGCCGTGTCTTGATGCGTGCAGCGGAGGTGGAGGGTCTTTGGCCGTTGGTCTTGGCCCTCTTTGCAGGTGTGCTGGTAGGGGTGTCCTGGAGCTCGTCGTTTGGATCGGACCCTGTGGTGGAGTAAAGGAGGGCGAGCGTTATTAATGGGTCTGTGGGAATTGGAATGGCAATGTATCACATGCATTGGGGTGGTACCTGAGGGTGATTTGGGTCAGGGCCTTGGAGGTGGTTTCATTTGTGTGTGGAGTGAGGGTGCAGTTGTTTGGCAGCCTGCAGTTAGGGTGTGCCTGCTGCACGTGTAGAGGGTGTTTTTAGGATTTTTAATTATTTATGTATTTGATGTGAGTTTTAAAGTGTGCTATCAGGCCTATGTATGTGGACGTTCTCCTGGACATGTGTTCCTGTTGCACTATGTGGGCACGTGGTACTTCACATGATTGGACATTGTGGTTTTGGCATTGTTTTATTTGGGACACCTACCTGAATCTTCGGATGTCTGCACTCCTTTCTCCATCCCACCGACTCCCTCTATGCTCTCCATTCCAATGGTGGAGGCACAGATTTCTTCCCAGGGGGTCAACTTGATGGGTGATTCCGATCCTCCCCCGGTAGCTGTGGCAATGTTGCGGTTGGCAGAAAGTATGCTACGGACGCGTATCCGCAGGTCGTCCCATCGCTTTCTGCATTGCTGTGGGTTGCGGGGTGCGGTCCCCACCGCACTTACCCGCTGTGCCACCAGGGCCCATATGGCCTTCTTGTTCGCAAGTGCCGTCCTGGTCATTTGCGTGGAGAAGACGGCGGCAGCATTCTCCTGGAGGGTCTCTGTGAGCACGGTGAGTTCCTCACGGGAGAAGTGGACCTGCCGCTTGCGGTCGCACGCTTTCTTCGCTACTTTTCCCATTTTTCTTGGTTTCACTAGGGTGGATGACGGGTTGGGATGTGTCTCGGGGTAGTATTTTTGATGGTTGTGTGGAATTTGTGGTTTTATAGGTGTATGGCGGGATGTTTCCCGTTCCGGGACCATGCTTTTACTTCCGTTTCCGTATATTTACGGTCACCGTACTTTCCGGTTGGCGCTCACTGCGGTGTCCGCTGAGATGGGTGGCGGTATTGCACCTAGGGCGCCGTACGGCGGCGGTGTGGGCCGTTTTAGGGTCATTTCCGCCATCGCAGACTTTGCACTTCCGCCATGGCGTGGTGCTCGTGCCCGATGGGTCGGAATGAGCCGCACTTTGCTCCATCGTGCAATGGCGGAAACGCTATTTACGCTATGGCGGTCCGGTCGGTTGATTTCCGCAAGGGTCGTAATGAGGGCCAATTACTATTAGGAAATATATACCCCTTTTTCCCTATTAGAAAAATCACAGTAAAACACCACTTATTTTCATACAGAGGTGAGCGCTTGACTAGATTGCACTCTAATAAGTTTGTGGAAAAGGGAGGGAAAAAGACAGAATATGAAGGGTTACACCACTCTACGATTCAGGAACACTATTAGCAAGGCAGAGAGCAAAAAGTCACTGGTGAGCCAAAGTCCAAAGGCTGGGCCCACTCTTAGAGAGAGCAGAGCACAAATGCGCCCAAGATCACACAGTTATACTAGGCTTAGAAAGTCTTGCAGAGGGTTCAGAAAAGAGTTTAGAGAGGCTTAGAAAAGTTTAGCCAGGGTGTCCCAGGCTAACCCAGGTTCGAAAGCCGGGGGCTAAATCTACCCCGTACAGTCGGTTGCAAGGGAAGCCCGGCGGGACACGGTACCTTAAGTGGGAAGGATCCTCCAGCGGTTGCAGTTGTTCCTGGTAGTGGGTGCAAGTTGAGTCGTCGTCCAGGGGAAGAGAAGATCTCGACTTGGAGGAAAGATGAAGGTCGTTGCACTACCAGGGCAGAAACCAGCCGCGGAGTTTTCCGGTTAAAGGTGGTACCTTTGTCTCGCGGTCGTGGTAAAACGTGGTATCCCGGTTGCCGGGGTGCTTGGCACGGGCAAGGCGGCCACGAGATACGTCGGGAAAACGAAAAGACGGTGAAACTGGTTATCCCCACCAGTCAAAGGAAGAAGACTCTCCGGCGGGAGATCTCCTCTGTCGTTGGGAAAAAGTGGTGAGACGGTCCAGCAGGGCTCCACCGGTCGTGGTGTCGTGGCAGGTCGGCTCAGCTTCTCCCTCGTCAGATTCTTAGGTCCTGTGGTGACTTCTCAAGTTCCAGTCCCCAAAGCCCTGCTTTTATGCAGCAAACCCCGATTCACTCAGCCTAGCTGTCACTCAAACATGCTAAGTGGTGAGCCGGCCGGCTCACCACTTGGGCCAATCAGGACGGAGTGCGACTTGAGTTGCCTAGGCAACTCAGTCCAGGGTGCCTAAATTCCCCTCCACCCCTCCTAAGTACCCCAGACATAGTGGCACCACTTTGGAGGGCTTCTGTGGAGAAGCCCGCCAAAAAGTGGAACAAAGGGCTCGACTTGCGTTGGAGTCACAGAAGAGAACACAAACGCCATTTTAGAATCAAGTTTTGGCAAAAAATACCAACCGGAGAATTAATATTAATTAAATAAACCGGCGGTATGTTCGAGGCTACCGTAAATAATTAAATAAAGATAGTAGCCTAAAACAATGGGAAATCCCATAGGAAAATATTTGCGGTTGAATATAAAAAGTAGTATCCACTGCCACCAGCCAAAACTCGATCAGGGGGGACGGAGACGTGCCCCCTCGACTAACAGACCCTGGGGCAATCGAATTGCCCCAGCCAGTACGTCCATAATATGATGGTTTGTACTGGTTCTGTTCAGAATTTAAGACTAGTAAAGTCAATGGTGATTTTACATGCCCTGGGAGACAGTAGTCAGTCCCAGGGTATGGAGTCTATACTGGGGGGTCACTATGACACCCCTGTGTTACTGCACGGAGGGTGCTGTGTAACACACATCACAAAAACACATGAAACCCCATGGAGTAAAAGACCCCATAGCCCATTAAACACATCTAGATTCAAAGAAACACACTCAAATCATGCCCAAGAGTGAGGGTAAAAGAGTCTGACTCTTGGCAGGAGAAAAAAATAAACCACAAAAAATCCAGCAAAGCTGCTGGGGGACTCACTAGGTTAGGAAATTCAGCCTAAACAGAGAATTCTCCCTAACACACATGGAGGCCCTGAGGACTGAGTATGAATCCCTCAGATCCACTCTGGGTGTCCTCTTGATGTTCCAGAGTGAGCGGTCAGAGGAGAGGTTTGCGCAGCTTGAGTGTACCATCTCGGCTGAGCTACGTGCTGGAGGTGCATCAGTTGTCCAGCCAGGCCACGCAGGAAGAACTCCATGTTAAAGGTGCTACCTTGCAAGAGGAAGCACGCGTATCACGAGAGGTTCTGCATGCCGACCTACGTGTCATCGCCGCACAGAACCAGGCTCACCCGTCCGGCAGATTTGCTGCCGACGAGGGGCAAGCTGCTCCTAGGTGTGGTCAGGCTCCTGTGCCACGTCTACCTTTTCAGGAAGAGGCTGGCTCGGATGACGAGATATCTCCCACACAGGCCGGGCTGTGCAGGCATTGAGCCCATCGAGGTTTTATTTTTTACTCAACATCATCGCATGTGGGTGTTGAGCTGCACCCTGTACCTCCCACTCCTGTGTGCCTCGGCCCCCACCCCGGGTCATATGTGGCCATTTTTGATTTTTCATTTTAGTTTAGTTAGTTAACATTGTTTTTGATAGTTAGTTTAATTAGGTAATGTAGTTTTTTTTTTATAGTTAGTGTAATTAGTTGATATAGTTTAAAATTGCTTGTCTATTGTGCATTCATGTAACAGTGTGGTGCATTGTAGCTTTTGAAAGCATCCACTGTCTGTTCCAGCTGGGCCCTTCAAGCTTGTCTCGTTTATGTGTTTGCAACTTTGGGTCCTGACTCACATAGGCCACTCCTGCTTCCCTTATCCATGGGCTCGCAAGGATGGTTCGGTGTTATAGTCATTTACACAAGGGCTTTGGACTGTCATATCTGTGGCCTGTCTGCTGCTGTACTACTTGTGTTAACACCCCAAGTGGGGATTGTGGGGGTTTTATCCACGGCATGTCTGCATTAGAATTGGGTGGGTACATGATTGATGTGTCCATTAATTGATATACATTGTGCTGTATGTTATTTTATTTCCTGTACATGTGCTTCATGCACTTCATGCTGTAGACAGTGGCCGGCACCCTTTGCCTGTCAGTCACACTGATGGTGGGAGGAATTCTGATGTAGGTGTCTGACATGGCCCAGTCACAACCAGCATGAAGAGACACACTCAGGGAACTTTCCTGCATTAAGTATATGTTTTGTGCCCTTTCTGCAGGACAATGATCCTCCAGACCACCTTTTCCAGCAGACATGAGCCATTGTATGACATACAGCTGGCCACGTTCGGTGGGGCAGACATGCACATGTGTGCGCAAGCAGTGCCACAGGGCTTGTGTTCAGATGGCTAACAGAAGCAGACGTGTTTCCAGGAGCTCCAGGCAAGGTGAGCATCACAAGGGGGCCAGACCATAGCCAAGCTTCCACCAGGCCACTTGCACATGCATGCTAAGTATTGCCACTGATGGGGAGCTAGGACAGATATTGTTGTTGAAGCACACAGTACAGCTAAAATGCGTTGGGGGACAAATGGCAAGTTGCTTACCAAGTTGTAAGAGGCACACGCAGGGGCTGTCGCACATATCCTCCGGTCCACCCTGCTCCATAGAAGCAGAGTCATTGGCGCAGTAGCGTTCCTAGCCAGTAAATGAAGCAGTGCACAGGGACACCCATCGAGGCACAGACTTGTGTGCAGTGAATATCATTTACGTGTGCTAATTGACACGTGCACTACCTATTTTAATCTGTGGATGCCAGTACACAACTTATACTGGAGTCGCACCTCTCTATACGCGTCTAGCTGCTCACCCATGGACCATTGTATGATGTGTGATTCTTGACGCATTGGTCTTCCATTTGCCGTGCGCCCACGTGCACCTGCTTTACTGCATTGACAGTGTATGGACCGTCACAGGGGCAAGCTAACGTATGGGTACAAAGCAGCAGACAAGAGTGTTTGTTTGTGGAGGAGTCACTTACTTACTTTGGGGGCATTTATGGTGTTGCGTGTGTGTGTTGTAGACACACACAGATTAGTAACTCACACTCTCTTTGCAGCATTGAACTGCTCCTGTTACCAGACCTGAGAGTGTGCAGGCAAGGCCAGCACTCACCTCAGAGATAAGTCTCTCTTTGGCTTGCATTTGACTCATTTGATACAATGTGCATGATGAACATGTTTTGTCTGATTTAGTATGTGTTATTGTGAATAGCTGTCTTTTGTATTTTCCCTACTTTCCCTTGACAATCCTACTCCCCTCTCCTGCCCCTCTTTCTGGTTATCCTGAATACCAATGCCTGTCCAAACAACATATCCCTGACCCTCCTTCCCCACCGGGGTCTCAGAGGCCTGTGTAAGTTTGACCTTGCAGGCGCCCACACCACAGAGTGGGTGGTTGGTTTGTACCACTCCTGTGCCTGGACACCGGAGCTCTGACACTACCCATCAGTTGGTGCATCATCATTGTATATTTTGTACCGAACATGGTACCCATCCTGTTGTGGCATTGTTGAACTGTGCTACCTTAGTTGTTTTATCATTGTGCTTGGACATGTGCTTGGACATTTTCTGCTACTTCAAGTCATCTACTGGAGACTTTTCCAGGGTTTTTGGTTGCCTACAGGCTTTTTCCATGGTGTGTGGGTTTGGCTCCTTGGAGTTCTCTGGAATTTGTTTTTTTTGCCAGTCAAGGGGGCCTCTGAGGGGGCTGGACCCTATTTATACACAAGGTGGAACATGGAGACCAAGGGGTAGGGTGATGTTGTGGCCAGGTATACTTGAAGGAAGAAGGCTACATACCCCAGACACAGTTGTTCAGTAGGTCATGGTGATGTGTGAAGGAGGGAAGGCCTTTTGTTGTTGGACAGTTGGCTTCGGCTACAGTGTTTTGGGCACTCTGACATTGTAATTGTGGGGTACCATGTACATGATGTTTTCTTCTGGTCAATGCCTGTTCCTGTGTTGTCTTTACTTTTCAGGTGTGAGGGGATTGGTGTGCTTGACATGCTGGGGTGTACACATGGGCAATGATAACATGTGATGTGTACAGGACACTGAGGATCACTTGAATTCACATGCATGTATTGAGTGCATGTCCTTATTGACACACACAGTCACACGATGATCCACCACATGTACAACCACCCTTCCATGGCCACTGGTGCACACAGATTGCCTTCTGGGGCCCGCTGTGTCCCGGCAGCACATGATCTATGGCCATTTGGGGATCCTGTACATGCAACAATTGGTTATTTTTATAAACTTGTCCTTTTCATGTGATGCTCAAGGTGTATCTCAGACACAATGGCTGCTCACTGTGCTGTGTGCTGAGCAGTGTGTTGCAGGAGACACACACATCACACGGGTTCAGGAGTAGGGATTTTGCTTTGCCCAATGTGCATATGAACAGGCATTCAGTGTTATGTTCATGCTACGACTGGTGAAATGCATTTGTGTGTGACTTGGTATGTGTGGGAGGTTGTTGGTCAGTCATTACATGTGATTCCATGTCAGGCGTCATTGTCTGGATCCACTTTCCATTTATCACATGTCACTTCGGATCTTATTGGTCATGTGTTGGCCTTTTGGTATTGCTTCCCATGTCATGGTGTGGCAGACAAGATGATGGGGGTTGGGAGGGTTTGGGTGACATACCAGGGATTGTCATGGGCTGTTTTGCAGGGGTGTGTGATACACACCTTGCATGTGTTCCTTTTGGTCACACAGGATTGTTTAGGTTTAAGTAGCTGAGGATGCACACAATGTAGCACTTCCATGGCAACATTCTCAGGGTGTTAAGGTTGTGACAGTTGACTGTCTCTTTGTCATCATCGATTGTCACCTGGCATGGGCCAGGCCTGTGTGCACTCCGCAGGGGTGGGAGTTTAGGTGAAAAATGTGGCCACAAGCTGGGTCCGGGCTGCCTCGCCACGTGCCCTATCCCCTCCCATGAGCAGTGCCTGTGCCTGTGGTTGGGGATGTGGGGGCACCACCATGTCCACCGGTACACCCTGCCGTGTTGCAACATTGTGCAGGACACATGCTGCCACAATGATCCTGCACACTACTGGGGTCGCATATAGTAGCTGGCTGCCAGAGTGGTCAAGTGAGCGGAAACGTGACTTGAGCACTCTGAATGTGCGCTCCACTATGCCCCTGGTTGCAATATGGGCATCGTTGTATCTTACCTGGGGTGGTGTGGTGGGGTTCTGGATTGGCGTCATCATGTGGTTGCTCAGAGGGTAGGCTCTGTCCCCTGGGGTGGTGATAATGGTTGTGATTATTAGGGTTTGTGTATTTGTCTGTGTGTGACATGCATGCATGTGCACGGGCATTTGTACTCACCTAGGAGCCATGTGTCACCATGCTGCCCAGCTTCCAGGGCCCGGCTCAGGGCAGACATTCTGCATGTGAAACTGTCATTGGTGGAGCCAGGGTAGTTTGCATAGACAGAGGTGATGATTCCCTTTGCATCGCATACGACCTGCACATTGATGGAATGCCAGCGCTTGTGGTTTCAATAGATCTGCTCAATGGCCCTACGTGGACGTAGGGCCACATGGGTGCAATCTATGGCACTGAGCACTTTGGGGAAGTGTGCCACCCTGTAAAGGTCCTGGACCATGGCCTGCCTTTCTGCGGATGTTCTCGGCATGTATATGTGCCTGCGGACTGAGGGGCGCAAAGTCATGATTGCCAACACCTGGTGTAGGCAGCGTGACTGCGTGGCCTGTGAGACCCCCCCCCACTATGGCAATAGTCCGCTGAAATGACCCAGTGGCAAAAAAATGCAGGACATTGAACACCTTCTCCAAGGGGCTCAATGCTTGGGAGCACAGGGTGGGGGATGTAAGGTCATCTTCCCACTCCCTGACCAGGTCTAGGATGATACGTGATGGAAACCTATACCTGCCATAAACCTGGTCGTCAGGCATCCCAAAAAGCCTGGTCCAGGGGGAAAAAATGCAGGCCCTGGCTATTCTCCTCCTGCTGCGGTGTCCCACGATCAGTGCTGCGACAAATGGTGCATTCATCGTAGCTGTATATACGTGTCTGTTGTTTGCAAGCACTTTTATACTGTGCCCCGGGATGCTTACGCCTGCCTTCCTGTGGCGGACGTGTTGACGCCTGTGCGCGTTTTTTAGTGTGCGCGTGTTTCCCATATTCGCTTCCATGAATACGCGTTGTTCGCATGTGTGTGGACGTTCCGTCTATTTCCCTGCAGTACTTCCCCATTTACGCCTTCTTTATCACGCGTTGTTCCCCATTCTGCGTGTTACGCCCCGTGTCCCGCCCCCTTTTTGATGTGTGTGCCAACATTGTGCACTTTCCTTGTGCACGTCGCGCATGGCGTTCGGGATGTTGCAATGAGGTGTGCGCCCGTGTGCGCCATGCACGGATTTGGCACACATCCAGGGGAAAACACGCCCAGGCCCTTACTTGAATCGCACACGCGATTGCTTTTTCATGCTTGCGCCAGCTTGCGTTGGGATTTTCGGCGCACATTTGTTCCATGAATCAGCCCCTAAATACCTTAGAAAACTCTATCTCCAACACAGATGGTTTGGAGAAAATATTCAAATTATCTTTAAACTGTAGAGTAATGCTTAAACGTAACCTTGACGTGGAGCAAGGACTAGTTAATGGAGCACTTGGTACAGTTGTTGGCTTTCAAACATACCCACGTGACAACAACATTCAGTTTGTCAATATATCCTTTGACAAACTATCAGAAGTATAAAGGATAGGATGCTCAGCAGCTCGATTCCTTCTTTTCAAAGACATGTATGTACGCAGAGAAAATGTTCTCTAACTCTAGCATACGCAGTCACCATTCATAAATCACAAGGTATTACCCTACATAAAGCATTGAAAGATATTGGGAACACAGTCTTTAAAGAAGGCATGAGCTACGTAGCACTATCACGCTTAACGGTCTAGTTCTAATCAACTTTGATACAAGTAAAGTAAACGCTGATATTCCATGCATTTTAGAATACAATAGACTACGTTCACTATACACTCCCCATCTAAAAAGCTATCCTGTTCCACAAAAAGCAAAATGTTGTAAAAGAAAACGTCTTCAAACAGAAAATGCAACAGGATCTCATTGCAAATCCTTCAAAGAGAGTAAAAGAAGCTAATACTTCATCAATACCACAACCAAAGAAGAAACTACTACACAAAGTAACAAAGGTACTTCTTCAAAGAAGCAACACACACTCCGAAGAAATGACTTGGACACAGAACTATCTGGTCCATTCAAATTTTCAATAAAACTGGTGTAAATTGCTATGCAAATGTAGCAATAAATATTCTATTCCAATTGCCACCAATTGTTGACAACATTTACTTACACAATACAGACCAATTGTGTTTGCAAATGTTAGTCCTTCATAGAAATGCAAGCAACAATCCTGACAACACATACAGTGTTCATGGAATAAGACAAGAATTGGACTACTGTGCTGGAATGGTGAAATTAACTATAAACATACAAGAAGATACACAATAATTTCTAATGTACTTACTACAAGTACTGGAAAACAAAAACATACCTATAAATGAAATCTTCCAGATTGCACACATGTGGCAACATACATGCACACTCTGCAGCAATATGGCACAGGAACAAATCCCTGATGAACGCTTCATGTATGTATCCATACCTAACTGTGAATCCGTTCCATTTCATCAACTTGTACAAAATGTAAACCATGGCAGATTATGTACTACCTGCAATTCAGATAATCGCTCCACATTACAAGTACAAACACATAGTAAATACGTTATATTAATGCTTCTACGTTACAATGCAGATGGTACCAAAAACAACTGCAAGCTGACTGGATTCACACATGGTCAAGTATCACTTGGTAAGAAAACCTTCATAACAATAGGTATAATCTACTACACAGGAGCCACAACCAATGCAGGTCACTACACTGCATATATAAAAAAGAATTGTGGATGGTTCGAATGTAATGATAATACCATTATTCTAAAGCAGAGATTACCAGCAAATCTTATAAATGCTTATTTAATATTCTTAAAACTAAAATGTAATAACTAATCTGTATATAAACAATAATGAAACTTCAATTAGAAAACTATAAACAGTTAGAATACCCCAACAGGTATCTAATTGCCCCAAGAATCTGCAACAACCAAACAGATAAATCAATACCACTAAATTATAAGAAGAAATAAACAGTTATAATATGCCAACAGGTATAAAACGGCCCCAAGATTTTGCAACAACCAAACAGATAAATCAACACCACTAAAATATAAGAAGAAATAAACAGTCAGAATATGCCAACAGGTATCTAACTGCCCCAAAAATCTACAATGACCCAAAAGATAGATAACTAACTTGAAAATATAAATAAAAAACTATAACCAATTACAATACGCCAACAGATATCTAACTGCCCTGCGATTCTGCAACAACCAAACAGATAAATCAAGAAGAAATAAACAGTTAGAATACGCCAACAGGTATCTTACTGCCACGAAAATCTTCAACAACCCAACAAGTAAATGAGCAATTTGAAAATATAAATAAAAAACTATAACCAGTTAGAATAAGCCAACAGGTATCTAACAATCTGCAACAAGCCAACAGATAGAACATTAGCCAGAAACAACAAATAAACACTGAAAAGAAAGAAAGAAATGTATTGTACCATAACAAATCCAGCATGGATTTTTTTTTTCCCACAGACCCAATGATTTAAGAAACAAACACAGAAACTGAGCAAATTGCACAGTACACTGGTTTGTAAACTACTAAATATGAGGGTCGGAATAATGCAAAAATGTCTATTGTGCAATGCAATAACTCATTATAAACTACCTACACTAACATGATCTTTTCTTTTATCACAGTAATTGAAAAAGAATATCTGCTCCAGTTACCCAAGTCATGAAAAAATATATCCAATCACAAAAAAATCAAACAGTAAGTATATTACAATTCAACTCACAAATACTGCTCCATAACACAACCATTGAAGTAAACATCTAACATACACCACAATTCAAAATGTTTACTTCCATAGATATGTTATATTGCAGTGCTTGTTACCAAACTCTACAATCTTAATTACATGACGTAGCCAAACCTTAACATACAAACTATACAAATCAAACAGTACACAAACTGTAGATTTGTGGATATTTGATGGATGTTTGATTCTATGGGTCTGTTATGCTGCGGTGGTTGTGGCCAGGGCCTAGAGTCTTGGGTGAATGGCCTACAGCCTAATAAGGTTCTGTGCTGCTTGTGTGAATCTATTCACCATTACAGAAGTTTGAAAAGGTTTGTATATTGACACTGCACATGTTTAGAAGTAGTTTTTGTAATGTATGGATTATTTTAGTTTGTGGCTTCATTCTGTTTAAAATCAATACAAACCATTTTCTCTTAAGTAGAAACGCACTGTCAATCTGAGCTTGCAGTGTTCCTCTCCTGCAGCAGTATTTAAAGGTAGATTGTGACTTTTTAGCTGTTTTTATAAGATTGTGAAGAACACTGGTACATAGAGCGTTAGGTTTTTTAGTAGGTCTCCTTTTCATTGTACATAATTCTTTACTTTTAGTTTTTTGTGAGATTACTGGCTCTTTTGTTTTAATGTTTTCTATGAATTGTTTTAGAGGTGGATGACTATATGGTGTATAGTCTTATATGCTCTACTTTCTTTTCTTTTCTACAGAGTTGCTTTTTAGTAGGCATTTTGTTTGTCTGTTTGGAAAAGAGAAATTTTGTATTGGAAAGTTGTGCGATGTATATTCATGTATGGTTGATGGGTTTGTGGGTGTGATTGTGGAGATTAATAGATTGCTGTTTGATTGTGCGATGGTATATTAGGTGTGATTGGGAAAGTTGTAAGATTAAGAGTCTGCAAAGGTGTGATGGTGTTGGGTTAGTGAGTAAGGCAGTGGTGATGTGGTGAAGTCTGTAGGGTGATTGTGCTGTTTTGAGCTACTGCATGGGTGTTGGAATGGAGGTTTGTAGATTGGAATAGTAAGTGTGTGAATGGTGGAATATAATGGGATAGAGTGAAAGAAATGTTGGTTTAAAGAGCGTAGTCGGCGGTAATATATAGTGGAACTGTGCTGCTGTAATTACATGGTGCATTAATGTAGTTACTTAGTTGGATTCAGAGGGTATTCATTTTTTGGGTGTTGTCTTCGGTAATGTGCATCTTTCCTGTAATTGTAAAAGAAAGTTAGAGGGGATATGTGGTAATTGCGAAGTACTTTTAGTAAACAAGGTTTATATTCATGAAGGAATGAGGAGTAGTAGGGAAAATTGTCACTAAAATGGTTGAACGGTTAAAATATTTTGTTTTGGTGAAAGTTAAGAGATGCATATGTGTATTTGTAGAAGCTGTGTAATGTTTTCTAAAAGAGAAGAAAAGTTGTTGGCAAAGATTTGTAGTACACTTTTAAATGGCAGTTGGTGTGAGGAAGTTTAATATGTTAGGCGTATATGCATACTTGCCAAAATGATCCATTCTAATCTGTAGGCGTTTAAGTAGTCCTAGATTTTTGTTTGCGTTCTTGGACTTGTAGTTCCACCTTTCCCATTGTGAAAGTTGGAGTACAAATCACAGAATGTAGAGAAAAATGTATGACTACATAAGCAGCTGAAGATTGGAATAGGTTATCTTGGGTTATGTTGGGATATCTGGCTCTGCTCCGGCGTCCCATTTCCGTGTTTGCAGCGTGGTCAAAACTTTGATTGAACTGCAGTGTGCGGTGACGGGATGTGTGAAAAATGTACCATGATGGCAGTAGGACAGAGGACAATACGGTGGCAAAAGGATCTGAAAAACATAGTGTACGGCATCTGGTGGTGGGAAGAAGGGATGGAATTGTGCGTGAGTGAGAAGATCTTCACGTAATATATATCATTATACAAGAAGACATAGGTCTGCCAGCGTATCCATGCATGCTACGGCAATGTGCGGATACCTCAACAGGCAACTATCTGGCGTGGTCATTGTAGGCAGCCTGCGTTATGGCATGCGAGCTACAGCAGCAATGTCTTTCTGTCATGAGTGGTGGCAGGCACATTTGCAAAATCGGATTGCATTCCAGGACACATGAGGATTTAAACCTAGTGTGTACTATGGATTGCTGTGTGAGGTAAGTCTGTAGCCCTTTGGATGCATGGCTGCAGCCCTAGCACAGATAATTATGTGCACTGGTTGAAAAGCTATGTCCAATGGCTGGAGTAGGTGCCACATTGTTGCTTATTTTGTACAATTTGGCTGCAGTGCACACAATGGTGGTTGCACGTGTGTGGTGATTGGTGGAACAACCTACAGCTGTCAGTGTATGTGTGGAGATGGTGCATTGACCAGTCATGCAGTGTCCCCAATGGGTGTATTAACGGAATAGTGTACATATGGAAGAGGTGCACATGGTGGAACAGCAGAAGTGAGCTCCTATGCGTTCATTCCCATATGGTGCACATAATTACCCTTGTTGCACAATAGGGAGCCACATGTCACCATGTGTGTTTGCAATGGTTTGGCCCTTATAAGACCTTTGCTTGAGGAAGTGTTTGCACCATGAAAGGAAGTGATCAGCATCAGAAAGCTGCAATTTGGACAATGTACACAGCCACTCATATACCGTTCAGCACAGGCAATGCAAAGTCGTTAAGCCTTGTATGCAAAGATGTGGCCAGGGTGAAACTTGGCAGGCACACTTGCAGATGGGACATGCATTACATTTGACATGAGAAGTAAAACATGGGTTGTACTAGGGTCTGCTGTGAGTGGTGAGGCCCTAGCGGCCAGTGATGGTAGAGCAATGGCAGAAGGGGAGTAAATTGGAGTTCACATGAAACTTGCAACGTACACTGGAAGTGCTGGTGCGTATGGTGCCTTTGTGATTTCTGGAACATGCGTACCTGGTCGCCAGCATGGCTCTGTTATGTTGTGGTGAGTGTGGCCGAAGGCCATGCACCCAACAACCTAGGCCTTCATCACAGCCTCCACAATATAATGCAGCAATGCAGTTGTTACTGTGCATGCATTTAGAGTTGGTGAGTAGCACACAATGGTTGCGAAGGACATTGTCTCTTGGTGGAACAGCAGACATGAGCTGCTATGTGTACATTACCATATGGTGTACATCATTGCCCCTGTTGCACAATAGGGGGCCACATGTCACCATGTGCGTTTGCTATGGGTAGGCTTTCATAAGATCCTAGCTTGAGGAAGTGTTTTACCACATTGCGGCAAGAAAGGAAGTCATCAGCATCAGAAAGTTGCAATATGGGCAATGTACACAGCCACTCACATACCGTTCTACACAGGCAATGCAATGTAATTGAGCCATGTATGTAAATATGTGACCAGGGTGAAAGTTGGCAGGCGCATTTGCAGATGGGGCCTGAATTACATATGACATGAGAAGTAAAACATAGGTTGTACTAGGGTTTGCAGTGTGTGCTGAGGCCCTGTGGTAGAGAAATGGCAGAAGGGGAGAACAATGGAGAACACATTAAACTTTCAACGTACACTGCAGTACGGTGAGTTGCGTGTGCTACAATCTTGCTTTTATGGCTGTGGGTATTGGATGCAATTCTTACACTGTGTATATGCATGGACCTGATGGAGCGACAACTTCTTCAGTGTGTCCTCTGGGAGAAGTGGTGAAGTAGAGGATGCTTAGAAGCGCCTAGGGGTGACCTGCATGTACCTGGCCACTTGTTCACCTGCATAACTGTTATTTTGAGCTGGGTGTGGCCAAGGGCTAAACCTTTGGGTATATGGCAAAAGCCCGTAGTCCATAGGCCAGTCACCGAAGAGGCTAGGCCTGCTCAATAGCATGCCACCATAACGCAGAAATGTATTTTTAAGTGTGCTTGTTTCCGATGGTGGTGACGTTGTAGATGTGGTTGAACAGCACACGTGACCTGATATGCATCCGGTACCATATGGTACCCATTATGCCACCACCTTGGACATTAGGGCAGCCACATGGCACTATTTGCGGTTGTCATTAGTTGCCCTTTGCACCACCCAACATGTGTTACATTTGTGGATTGTGGTATGTGGGAAATGTTCTCTTTCATGAGGCTATTATGTTGTGCTGGGTTTAGGTAAGGCCTACAGTATTGGGTACATGGCCAAGGGCCGTAGACCGTTGGTTATGCACCCAAGAGCCTATCCCGTGACGACAGGCAGCACACTATACTGCAGCCATTTAGAGTTGCCTCTGTTTCTCTCCGAGGATGGTGACCTTTGAATAATGGGTACAGAGAGTATTTTACACTTGGTGGAACAACCAAAGTGAGGTGCAATGCATTCACGAGCACATGGTGTAGTTAATTGCACGTGTTGCACATTAGGGTGTAATTTGCCCACAGCCAGAGGTCGGGAGATGTTTTATAAACAGAAGCATGTGTACCTTTATGTGCAATGCTGGGATGTTCAGCACCGACTATGACAGCATTAAGGAGCAAGATTTGCAGTGGGTCCAAGGAAATGGAATTTGTTTCAACTCCATAGGTAATGCTGTTTTGTTTGCCACTCTGCAAGCAGCATTCAGTAGCAGTCTGCCCCGTGTTACGGCACGTAGGGTGCGGTGTAACACACATAGAAAAACATATGAGACCCTATGGAGTAAAAGACCCCATAGCCCATCGAACACATTGACATTTCAAAGGAATTACACACATACACGTCCAAGAGTGGGAGAAAAGAGTCTCACTCTTGGCAGGATGGAAAAAAACAAACTCCAGAAATCCAGCAAAGCTGCTGGGGGACTCACTAGGTTAGGAAATTCAGCCTAAACAGAGAATTCACCCTAACACTCGCCCCCCCCAGACTAAGGGACAGGAGGATTTAATCCACTCCTGGATGAATCTCATACCTCTAGTCGATGACATACATCCTAGAGAGACCATCAGCATTTTGGTGGTGACACCCTGACCTATGCTCAATGGTGAAATCAAACCCTTGCAGGCAGATCGACCATCTCAGTAGTTTTGGGTTTTCCCCTTTCATTTGCATGAACCATCTCAAGGGTTGGTGGTCAGTCTGAATGACGAAAGTAGAACCATACAAGTACGACCTAAACTTCTTCAGAGCCCACACGATAGCAAAGCACTCTCTTTCGATTGTTGCCCACCTTGTTTCAGGATCGTTCAGCTTGCGGCTGATGAAGCAAACGGGGTGCTCCCTACCTTTTCCATCCAGTTGACTGAGTACGGCACCTATTCCTACATTTGAAGCATCTGTCTGCACAATGAAGTGTTGGCGGTAATCAGGAGCTCTGAGTACTGGGGCTTGGCAAAGAGCCTTTCTCATTTTTTCAAAAGCCTGATTGCACTCCTCGTTCCATTTAAACTTTTTAGGGAATTTGGGCGAGGAGATGACATTCAGTGGAGAAGCTATGGTCCCATAGTTCTCTATGAAATTCCTGTAATACCCTGTGAGGCCTAGGAAGGCTCTCACCTGGGTTTGAGTAGTCGGTGTTGTCCAATTTTGCACAGCTTCAATCTTACTGAGCAAAGGCCTTATTTCTCCACCGCCTACCTCATGCCCAAGATAGACTACCTTACTCTGTCCAATTTGGCATTTGCTTGCCTTTATGGTCAGCTTGGCTCGTCCAAGAGCCTGCAAAACATCTCTCAGGTGGGTTACATGTTCTTCCCAGGAATTGCTGAACAATGCGATGTCATCAAAGTATGCCATGCAGAAGTCTTCCATCCCATTTAGAACCTGGTTTACCATCCGTTGAAACGTAGCAGGTGCATTCTTCAGTCCGAAAGGCATTACCTTAAACTGGTATAAGCCAACGGGGGTAGAAAATGCAGTTTTCTCCTTGGCATGGTCTGTCAGGGCTATTTGCCAATAGCCTGACGTCAAGTCAAATGTGCTGAGGAACTTGGCGGCGCCAAGTTTATCCACCAACTCATCTGTTCTTGGCAAAGGGTGGGCATCAGTCTTGGTGACTGCATTCAGAGCTCTATAGTCCACGCAGAATCTAAGCTCTTTAGATCCGGCTCTTGGTACTAACACAACTGAGCTAGACCATGGACTAGTAGAGGGGTCTATTACCCCGAGATCGAGCATCTTGCTGACCTCACCTTTGATGTGGGTTCGTACGTTGTCTGACATGCGGTATCCTCTGCTTTTGACTGGCAGACAGTCACCAGTGAGTATGTCGTGCTGGCCCCAAGGGGTCAAGCCTGGTGAAAGCGAGAACAGGGAGGCAAACTGATTCAACATAGATTTGCACTCTTCTTGTTGCTCGGGTGTCAGATTGTAGGAGAGATTCACTCCTTCAATTTTTTCATCTAAAGGTAAGCCTCTGAGGAGATTCGGAAGAGCTTCACTCTCTTCTTCTTCCTCGGATGACGCTAGAAGCAATGCTCCTACATCAGGTCGCGAGACATACGCTTTAAGTCGGTTGGTGTGAAAGACTGTCGGAGCCTCCTTGGGATTGCCCAAGTCCACCAGATAGTTAACCTCTCCGAGTTTACCCACTACTCGGTAGGGTCCCATCCACTTATCTTGCAAGGCCCTCTGCCTTGTTGGGATCATAACGAGAACGAGCTGGTCTTGAGCGAACTCAACCATGTTAGCCTTTTGATCGTGCCAGTGCTTGACCAATGCTTGTCCAGCTTTCAAGTTATCGCTTGCTTCCGTCATCATGTGCGACATTCTCCTCCGGAGACCTATCACGTAGTCAGTCACTCTGACTGGCTTGGGGGAAGAAGCACTCTCCAACCCCTCCTTAATCAGGGCCAATGGACCTCTGACGGGATGACCATAGAGCAGTTCGAAGGGAGAGTAACCTACTCCTTCCTGAGGGACTTCTCTATAAGCAAAGAGAAGGCATGGCAGTAGAAGGTCTTACTTACGCTTAAGGGGTTCCTCTAAAGCACCTATCATGCTCTTCATGGTTCGGTTGAACCGTTCTACCAACCCATTGGTTTTGTGGGTGGTAAGCTGTTGAGAACTTGTAAGTAACTCCACAGGTTTTCCACATGGCTTTCATGTAGTGGGACATAAAGTTTGACCCCCTGTCAGAGATTACTTCCTTAGGAAATCCGACCCTAGTAAAAATACCAAGGAGGGCCTTAGCCACAGCCGGAGCTGTAACAGTCCTCATAGGAATTGCCTCAGGATACTTAGTAGCATGGTCTACTACAACAAGTATAAACCTGTTGCCTGAGGAAGTTGGAGGATCAAGGGGACCAACAATGTCAATCCCCACTCTCTCAAATGGGACTCCCACAACTGGGAGAGGCACTAACGGTGCCACATTCTTGGATCCAACCTTACCAGAGATCTGGCAGGTGTGGCAGCTCCTGCAGTGTTTTTCTACTTCGGCCCCCATCTTTGGCCAATAGAATTAGAGCAAGAGCCTTTCCTTAGTCTTCTTGAAACTCAAGTGACCAGCCAAAAGAATCTTGTGGGCTAACTGCAAGAACTGTGGTCTGTTCTCTTGGGGTACTACAAGTCGTTTGTAGTCTCCAGGTGCAGACTCGGTCGGTTCACTGTAGAAGAGGCCATCTTCCCAGTGCAACCTGTATTTCCCAGGCTCTTGCCTTTCAGCCTGAGCTTCTGCCTGGTGGCGAAGACCTTCCAGAGTTGGACATTCTCTCTGTCCCTTACTGAAGTCTGCCCTGTTGGGTCCACCTTCTGCCAGTAAAGACTGCAGCTCAGGATGGTCAACAGGATCGAGATCTCCAATGAGTTCCTGGCCTTCCATTAGCTCTTCCTCAGAGTCTAATTCTACCACACAGGGTTGTACCTCCCTCTCAGCTTCGGCTGGAGGTGGAGTTACGGGTGTAACTTTGGACAACCGCGGGGAAGTCCGTATTGGCTGCACTGGAATGCTGGCTGCTGGTTTCGGGATAGAAGTCTTAGGTTTCCCTTTCGCTTCTGATTTCTTGGAGACAGCGGCCGACAATTCCAGTGGCGCAGGAGTGATATCTTTCTTCATCATCTCCTGGAGAGTTCCGCGCATGGTCCTCTCTCTTGCGGGTCTGGTTAGCTCCTGTAACCCTTTACTAGGAGGTCTGGGAGTATGCGATACAACTCCGAGAGTTTTCAAATCGTTACCCAACAGTACGCGTCCTGGTACCTCACTCTGTATGCAGACAGGTATCTTCACAGTCATGTCGTTACACTGGATGAGAACTGGTAATTGGGGAAGCATCTGCACAGGCCCTCCAGCTAACTTGGTGAGGCGTTTGGGTGCCTTAGCAACATCCTCAGCCTGAAAAAACGATTTATCCACCACAGTTATGCTGGCCCCAGTGTCCCTAATGGCAGGAGTCTCCTGACCATTCACCTGGACATTGTCCTTATAATACTCTTTAGTATTATCGGGGATAGAATTATAGACATCTAAATTCTGTTGTTCCCACAACCCCAGAGATACTAAAGAAACGCTGGCTGAGACTCCAATGGGTTCGTCAGCTAGCAGTAGAAAGTTTCCACTTGCCATTTGGACTTCCTCCTCTGGAGCGAAGGCTGAGGAGACAAGCTGGACCCCTGAAGGTTTACCCTTACATCTGGGATCTCCTTTCACGTGATGAGTCGAGCCACAAACAAAGCATTTTCCGAATGCTTTCTGGAATGATGGCTTGTTCTGACCTCCTTCCGGTTTGGCACCAGAAGACACACTATTCTGCTGTGGTTTTCCCGGTGGCTTACCCTTCTGGTTTTGTTTGGGGCCCTCTTTGGAATGTGAGTTATTCGAATTCTCTTTTGAGTCTTGTTTAGGCTGTTTTCCCTCATCCTTTTTCTGAGTTGCCCCAGAATCCTTATGAGTAGCCCTGTTGGCAACCCACAAGTCAGCAGCCTTGGCTAGCTCCCTGGAATCCAATTCCTTCGAATCAGCCAAGTGCTGTCTGAGCTCAGGAGAACAGGCATCATAAATAGACTCCAACATAAAAAGATTTCTCATACCCTCATAAGTGTTCACTTTGTAACCCTTAATCCATCCCTCTAAGTTTTTCAACCCTTCACTCACCCAGGTAGCCCAAGGGGTACCATCATGCTTTTTGAGGGTTCTAAACCTCTTAAGATACTGGGAAGGGGTCTTCCCAAATCTAGCTATTAAAGCTAGTTTCACACTTTCGTAATCCGTCTTATCCGCCTCCCCCAACTCCATTACCACATCAGTCGCAACAGGAGGGAGCCTAGAGAACAACCAGGGGAGCAAAGCATTCCCTGTGATGTCCTGGAGCCCATGATTGTATTCAAACAGTTTCAACCAATCCAACACATCCAATCTCGGTTCATACATACCCACTAATTCCTTCGGCATCCGGGGTCTTTTGGGACTGGAGCTCCTAGAGGAACCAGAGGAGAGAGAAGCATTTTCCATAGACAACTTTTTCATCTCTAACTCGTGATTAAGTTCTATTTCCTTGAGTCTTAACTCAGCTTGCTTCTGCTCAGCCTGGGCATTCATCCATCTGAACTCGAGCTCTTGGTTTCGTTCAGATTGAGCCAAGAACCGTTTATATTCTAGTTCGAGCTTCATTTTTTCAAGTTCAAAATAAGCAGGGTTACTTGTGGGACCTGGTATGGGCCCCGTAGGCACAGCTGGTAAGGCAGGTAGAGGAGCAGGGGAGACAGTTTCGTTAGCCTCTCCGTCCTCGTCAGCCTCTTCATCGCTATCATCAGAATCACGATTCAGATCAACACCATTACTGTTTTCTATAGTTGCTGGAGAGATTGGTTCCTCTGAACCAGTACCCAGACTTTGGTTCGCCAGCAATCTCTCGATTAGTTCTAACTTCTTGCCTCTTACAGGAAGATTCTCTTGCCTACAGAGAGCTCGCAGACTCTCAGTATTTTCACTTGACAAAGACTCTTGACTGTAAGTTTCCATCGTAGACATGTTTTTTGAACGTTGCTTTTTGTGCAAAGTTTTGTGGTTAGTTATCCTACAGTGTCGAAAAGCACTCTAAACTGTATACTCGATACAAATCCCACCGCTGTACACCAGTGTTAGGCGGAAACCTGTGCAGTTCCCTCTGGGACCACTGCAAAAGATTTAGGACTACAGGCGTTGGCGGTGAACCCACTTGGTAGCAGTCTGCACCACACAGATTCACGTGGTAGCTGTGGCTGAGCAGTCAGACTTCTCTCAAGAAAAGTTGAGCAGTATGTGGAGTATACAACATAGGGCAATTCTTCACAGCAAGACAAGCAAACACGCAACGAGGCTTAGTGTAAAGATATTAAGGTATTTATTTATAACAAAATGTCTATGAAAAACACTAAGGCAAATCACGGCAAACAAATCAAACACAATTACTCTACTAAGTAGACGATCAATCCCCCTAGCAATATCGACAACTCTAGGTTCTACTGCTACCACTTATTTTCAGACAGAGGTGTATACCTCAACCCAGATGACACTCGAATATTAGTTAGGACGGGAGAGAAAAAGATAGGCAGGGTACGTAATCAACACAGTTCGATCCAAGCGGATACAATGCAAGGCAGGAAGGCAAGAATCACAATAGATCGTAAAGTTCAGAGGCCAGGCCCACTCGGAGAGAGGCAAGGCGCGATGTCCCAAAAAGTTTCTAGTGGAGATGCATTCAAGTCTGTATTGCAAATTGTTATCGGTGGATAGAACCAGTTCAGAACAACGAATGAGAAAAGCTTGGGGGCGACCCTACGGAACGGAGAGGATTAAGACACCTCACTCGAACCGATCGAAAGGGAAGCCGGGCGGACACAGTACCTTGTTGTGGAGGGCAGCTCCGGCGGGGGCAATTGTTCCTGGTGGTGGATGCACGTTGGTTCTTTGCCAAGAGTAGAGATGATCTCGTCGTCGAAGAAAATGAAGTCCGGTGCACCACCAGGGAAGAGACCAGCCGCGGAGTGCTCCGTCACAAGACACCACCTTTTGGTCGCGGTTCAGGGGTAGTGGCTATCCGGTTGCCGAGGTGTTTCTGCACGGGCAATTCGACCACTGCATCCTGAGGCGAATAAAAAGCAAAGGGGACTGGTTGTTCCAACCAGTCAGGGGAAGAGACTCTCCGGCAGGGAGATCTCCTCTGTTGTCAGGAAGTGGTGAGTCGGTTCCGCAGGGCTCCACCGGAGGTGTCGTCGTGCAGGTCGGCTCAGCGTTACCCTCGTCGGATTTTTAGGTCCTGTGGCGACTTCTGAAGATCCAGTCCCAAAAGCCCTGCTTTTATGCAGAAAACCCCCATTCATTCAGCCTAGCTGTCAATCAACACATGCTAGGTGGTGAGCCTTCCCGCTCAATCACTGGGCCAATCACTCCAGAGTGCGACCGGAGTTGGCAAGGCAACTCGGTCCAGGGTGCCTAAACCCCCTCCAACACCCCTGTGGTAACCCAGACAGAATGGCACCACTTTGGAGGGTCTCTGTACAGAGCCCACCAAAAGTGGAACAAAGGGCTCGACCTTTGGTTTAGGAGTCACAGAGACGAACACAGACGCCATTTTACAAACCGAGTTCTGGCAGAAAATACCACTCGATAAACCTATTTAAGATAAGTAGATCGGTGGTACGTTAGAGATTAATGAGAAAAAGTATCAATCTCCAACAATGGGACGAATCCCATTGGGTTATGTTCGGGGACGAACATAACAAGTAGTTTCCACTGCCACCAGCCAAAACTCGACGAGGGGGGGCGGGACAGTGCCCCCTCGAGTAACAGATCCAGGAGTAATCGAATTACCCCTACTAGTACGTCCACAATAAGATGGTTTGTACTAGTTCTGTTAGTAAATTTAGGTCTAGTAAAGCCAATGGTGACTTTACATGCCCGGGGAGACAGTAGTCAGTCCCCGGGTATGGAGTCTATGGTGGGGGATCCGCTTGGACGCCCCCGTGTTACGGCACAACATATGAGACCCTATGGAGTAAAAGACCCCATAGCCCATCGAACACATTGACATTTCAAAGGAATTACACACATACACGTCCAAGAGTGGGAGAAAAGAGTCTCACTCTTGGCAGGATGGAAAAAAAACAAACTCCAGAAATCCAGCAAAGCTGCTGGGGGACTCACTAGGTTAGGAAATTCAGCCTAAACAGAGAATTCTCCCTAACACCCACTGTTTCCTGTTTTACATTTTTTGAAAAGTGTGCAGTAAGTGGGGCAGTGCAGAAAACAAAAAACAACTTTGGAGTGTACACTTAAGTGGTAGGAATCCTACTGTTTTGCATGCATTGTGTGTATGATATCATATGATGTGCGATTGCATGCTACGGCATTTGGAATGTGCCTACACACATGTCTAGCAAAGCACAACAAGGCAAAGGAGGGCAAACAGAGGGGAGACAGAGACAAAGAACCTAGTAGGCCAGGTGTGACTTAGATCGCCCAAGTGCATGGGTGGAGGGAGGGGAAGTTACAGTACATGGGAAGAAGAACAAATGACAATAAGTAAAAATGCAGGCCAATTGTGCCAAGTACGCAGATAAGTGTACAGACGAGGTGGCGGATGCACTGTTAGGCATACAGGAAACAGTCCTCAAGTGCAGGGTTTGCTAGAACGCTAGTGTAGGTGTTAGCCTGGCTGGGGGAGGTGACATGGGTCCAACATCACAGAGTCATCAGGTAAGTAGTGCAGATTAAGTTTATGTCATGCAGTTACCCGGGGAGATGAGCAGAAACAGCAGATGCGAAGAGAAAGACTTGGAGGTGCTTCCGGAACCGGCAATGATTACCCTAAAGTGTCAGGGAGGTAGGGAGCCTGTTGCAGATGGAGGCCCAAGGCGAAAAAGCACTTCTACCAGCAACAGTTTTTTTGCAGAAGCGCATGACACTGATGGAGTTGGGGACAGATGAGGGAAGAGCTTGCGCATGCATATATATAGGGAGTTAGATTTGAAGGTATTGTGGTCCGAGGGGCCAGAAGGCCTTCTGCATAATGCAGAGTCTTCTCACTTTATTCATCGCAGCCACTGGGAGCTATTGGCGACATTTCAGTGCAGGAGAGAAACCATCCCAAGTCGTGCACTCCTCTTGTGGATGCATTGCAGAAGGCAAAGAGTAGAAGGGGGCAGATTTAAAAAGAGCCTGCTGTAATAGTGCAGCCTACACAGAAGTACAGCTGTACAGAGAATGATCTATTGAAAAGTTGCTTTTCCTTGGTACTATACATTCAATGCTGCTATTGATGCAATTTTTTCCAATTTATGTAGGCGATGGGTTAGTGGGGAAAACATTTTGTAGCATTGTCAGAAGGAAAGCAGGGAGTTTCTGTGTCAATTTTACACTGTATGATATCGGTCAATGAGAACGTTGCAAGCACATATCACTAACGTGACACTTTATGGTCGGAGATTGGGCAAAAAACAGTATGCTTTTAAAGAAAGTAATGGCCGCTCAGTGGCAGATAACGTGCACAAAGGCACTTATAACACAGTAATATGCACAGTGCAGAAAACCTTTTGGTACCTTACATTTGTGGTAGTGGGTGCGGAAGTGGATGAATGTGGATGCACACATTTTGCAATCTATTACTAAAATTTGTAGTGGATGTGCTGGCAAGTGACAGTAAACTAGCAGGCTGATTTTCTAACGGTACCTATGAAGTGTTGTGCAGCACAGACAGTGTTAGATGGTAAGGTCTCGGATGGCATTGGTGGAATTGTGGGTGCCCATTTACCCGGACCCAATGAGGTGGTGCAGAATGAAAGGTAGTGGAAAGGGTACAAGGACTGCTTCTGCTTTACTGGGGTGCATCCCTCACAGCACTTTGGGCTCTGCACATGCCACAAGCTGCGCTTTTTACATTGCTGTCCAATGCACATGGTACTTTCAGGATTATCCAATCAGGTACTGTTGGTGCGTTTCACAGGAAGGGGCGTTCAAACTTCTGTACATTATACTCTGCATAGTGAGGCTGGCTGACATGGCGAAACCCATTGTGTTGCCTATAGGTTATGCCGTTCTACTCGATCTGCACAAGTATGCCCTTGAAAGAAACTTTGATGGCAATTTCGGGTTGGAGGGAGTGGTTGCATTGTGGAACGGTGTCTACAAGCACAGTTTTGCTGACATGGATGCACTTTGCAAAGACCTGGCCACTTTCGTTAGAGGAAATGTTATCGTCATCCACTAGGGCGGTATACATATGGGTTACATGTCTTGTTTAGGCTTGTTCCGTCAACCAAAGCGGTTGCTAAATCTATTGAAGAGGCTTTTTCCCACTGCCAAGGCGGTGTTCTCATCCTTAACACCACAAAGAGTGTGGGCCACTGCTAATGGATGTCGTTCCGAGCCAGATACAGGAAGGTGTCTCATCAACAGAAGCATGAATACTTTTTTGTCCGCTGCTGGGATGTTCTTCTGCAACAATGACCTCATTAGTTGTGGAAATGCGTAATTTTCCCAACCAGATGGAATTTCTTTGTCACCCATTGGTAATCCTGTTTTGTTTGTCCGTCTACAAAATACGTGAAGAGTTTCTGCACAGAAAACACAAAATTAAATAAAAAATGAAAAAAGGTGTTCCTCTAGAAGCATTTTAAAAAAAAGCTATTTTTAAAAAGCCGCCCCTTATAACAAACTTCCCCTACCCTGGTTGCATGTTGTGCGCCCACAATCGCATGCAGCACGAAAGCGACGTCTGGGGATTTTCAGTGTGGCGGCAATGGAAATGGGATTGTGGAGCAACAGGGATTGCGCAATAACATTTATGGAAGAAACTGGAAAGGGAAGAAGGAATGTTTCTGCTTCATTGGGAGACAGCCCTCACTGTCCTTGGGTAACGCAGGAGTGTTTACTCCTCTTTGCCGCTAGCTACCCATGCAATTGAGACAATGGGGAATATTGCAGCAGCGGTTGCGTGTGGCACAGCAAGATCCGTTCATAATTTTGTCCATTACTGTGCGTACTCAGCCGGACTAACATGGTTGTTATTAGTTGCAGACACACTGTAGCACATCGGATTTGGTGCAGCATTACTTACAGGGCAAACCTATGTGGACTGCTACTTTGTTCAGCAAAGCTGCAAACTGATTGCTCAGCACCTCTGGGGTGTGCCCTTTTGTAGGGTTTCCGTGGACAAGTCTCACCCTGAAAGCAGGCCTACATTGTTCCAAACATACATATATGTGAAACTGCTCATTGTGGTGTGTCTGTAAGTGTGTACTTTCTGAAAAACACTCCATATGTTTGCTCAACCCTGCACTTTCCTGCTGTTCGAGGGTCTGGCTCCTGTCCCCAAAATAAGGGCTCACGCCCAGAGTGGGTGCGGTACATTGGTGATGTCACCACAGTTCTCCTTTGGGACGGCTGTCTGCTGCACGCGTTTTGGGTAGAATAAGTTGTGCATACGTGCATGGGTGTCCTATGCACACCATTGCTTTTTCTCTACTGACTAAATCTGTGTCACACATGCACCAACAATTTAGGAAGATGCTGGGTATTTATAAGGTACAGCAAGTGGGATGTTTATCTTCATAGCTACTTGTAGGACATGGGTGGACAGATACCTCCATTGTCTGGACAACTGCAGTGTACGTAGGACAGCTACTTTTTTCCTACTTGTGGTCATTGCAACCAGGGCTGTGTGCCGCTGAGTCAGAACCCCATTTCAGGTACAAAAGAAATTACCAAACAAACAGTCAGCAACATTGTCATTATTATTGTTTCCTTGTACACATGCATACACCCCATTTGGAAAGGAAGTGGTAGCAGAAGTACTTATTGTGGGGAAATGGGGATTTGCGCAATTTGGTTGTGAGGGGAGGAAGAGGTTGATGTATTACTGTAATGTCTCCCATGAAACAGTTTTTGAGGGAATGGGGCTCCAACATTGGGAAGGAGTACACATGCAGGTGTGCCAGTGCTGTGTTATTTTGTCCAAATGATATCCTTGTACATAAGCTTTAAAGCGGCACAATTGCTCACCAATTTCTCCACTTTGAATTCCATGCTGTCCATTTCCCTATGCACAGAGTTTCTTTCCTTTCCTATGCCCGCATGCTGTTGTGGAAGGGTTGCCGCTTGTACTGCCTTGCTTTCATTTCCAATATGTTGTCTTACCATATGTAGGGCAGGTGGTTTTCTTCATTGACAGTCAGGAAGTAAACATTGAAAAGGTACTATGTTTGCAGACCTTACTCTTCTCATATGTTCCTACACTACTTTCCTAAGGGTTCAGTCACAGCATATGATACATATGATACATATACATAAAGGAAGAAGCGGGCCTGAAACACAGCAATCATTTGTGGGCATGAAGATAACCAGTTAGGTTATGAACACTTTCTCATAATATTGCAGATTTTTGCCTACTTTACTTTCCCTGTATATGGGCTTATTTGTGTGCGTTGTTAGCTACTTATTACACGTTTCACAGTATGCAAATCTCTGACACTAAAGCATTCATCATTTTACTATCCAACATGGCAAACATTTCATTATTGCACCTCTATGGTGCATGCTGCCGACAATGACTATGTTTCTCCCCCAGTTTTAGATTCCACCTGCAACTGTTATTTTATGCCGGTAGGGATTAATCTTGTTTTCCTCCCTTTTTCCCTTTTATGGCCCTGTATTGGCTTTGGAGTCTCCTCCACCTTAGAGACTATAGCCCTTCACCGTTTGAACAGTTCTCCAACTAGTTTAGAGTACTATCATAGGTACTAACTGTGCATCGCCTGCTTGTCGTTATCTTGTACCTATCTTTAATAGGAAGTGTGGATACACTGTATGTATTCCTCACACTTTGGAATTTGTTGACAAGTGCATTTCTCTAATTGACTTATTGTATTTTGTCTATTACCTACTCTGAAGCAGGTCTGCTGGTTGCTGATTTTCTGTGATTTAGTGGGCCCATAATACTGAGATGCCGCTGAAACGAGCACCACTCTGAGCTTCATTCAGCGGGTTACACTGGTGGGGGGTGATCAATGTGATGTCATCTTTGATGTCTTGGGTGTTAGTCTTAGCAGTGCACGGTGGTGGCACGAGATATGGTTGCTTAGTTTACCATAACTAACAAATGTCTGAGGTTTTTCAGTTTTACTTGTAACCATAACGTCCCTTTAACAAAGTTTTTTCATTGAATATATATATATTTGTGAAAGAGTTGAAGAAAACATTTTTTTAAATATAAGCATATCTGTACTATGTTTTGTTAGATGCAGATCTTGCTGAATCTGGAAATAGAAATCTTGGACAGTTGCAGTAGTTTTTGATGCAAATGCCTTTCATTAACAGGAGATATGCACTCTGAGAGTTCAAGGGTATATCTGAAGTGTTGAAGTGAGATGACAGTGTTAAATGTAGAGGGTTTGGATGTGATTGGTGGATGGATGTGTGACTGATTGAAAGCAGCCAATGAGGGAGTCTTGAGAACATTAAAGTGGAAAGGGTAAAAGGACTGCCCCTGTGTTACGGGATCTGTGGACACTGTGCTTGTGCCACATCTGGGTCTATTGTGGATGCCTGGCATGGGAAGGGGACTGTGGGGATTAGCCAATCAGGTTTGCTGGTTGTGGTGTACAGGAAGAGAGGGTTGCAGGAGTTGTGTTTGCAGGAGTTGTGAAAGCATTGACAATGGCTATGTCCATGTGTCTGAGAAGGCAGACACTGTGGATTCTGGGGGACTCTTTAATTCGTCATTGAAAGTGTATACTGATAATCATGGCATCCTTTGAAATATTGGATTGGCAGAAGTGGAAGTTTTATGGTGATGCAATTTGTGGCTTAAACTGGGCAAGCTTGTTTTCATTCTGTGAGAGTATGGCTCACTTTAAATGTCCAGACATTGTGATTGTCCATTGTGGAGGGGACAGTTTGGGGTTTGTTACTGCAGTGTCTTTGCAGGTTGCCCTGATGTATTTCTTTAAATGCCTAATGCAACTGTTTCCTCCTGCTAAGATATTTTTTTCCTGAAATAAATCAGAGGCAAACATGGAGATATCCAACAAACATTTTCAGTCCACAATTTGAAGAATCAATGCAGCGTGTCAATAAAGTTGTATCTGCTTTTTGATGTACTTATCAAGACTTGAGCGTTGTGCAGAATATAGGACCTCCGCCTCTAAGTACCGAACAGAGAGGTAAAGCAACTTGCTGTTCAGTCTCTATGATCAGATGTGGCAGGTACAGGAATGTAGGAAACCCCGAGAGCTGCAAAGGAAATAAGCAGGTAAGTAACAGACAAATGGCAGACAGTACAGGTCAATTTGGTACAGGGAGGCAAAATTCGGGAATCTTACCTAAGAGTAATATCCTGGAAGGGAGTAGTGTATGGTAAGGAAAGAATAACTCCCCCTGAAAGCGTAAACTGTACCCTCAGTGAGAAAGCAGTGGGAGGTGGTGGTACAGTACTCTCACTGGAAGCCCCTGGGAGAAGGCAAATTGAGCAGTTCACTTGGTGGATTATTGAGTGAGTTCCACACTGATCTTGAAGATTGATGTGAATTCTGGAGCTGAACCAAGTGAGCCAAGTCGTCGTCACCAAAACGTAATCCAAATAGAAGTCCGTAATGCAGAGCAGAGGTCAAAAGATTCCGGGAAATGCAAAGACCAAAACCAAGGGCAATCCAAAGACAGTCCTAGTACGTAATCTGAGGTCAAGGAAAAAGTTCAAAAGGCAAATGTGAATCCGAACACCAGACACGCCAGAAACACAGCTGTGAAGCACGGGAAAGGTGTAATCCTCACTGTTTTAAGCGGGTTGCCATGGAAATACGGACACTTGATCTGAATCCCTGTGTCATGTGACAAGGATTGGTGCGTCGTATCATGGCAACGCTACCCTGTTTCGTGCACAGTGAAATGCGCCATGGAAGCTGCCAATGAAGGAATGGGCGCAGCCGGTTGTTGCAACTCTGGGCCTGCTGGAACGCCCTGGAGCATCAGCGAACCTCCCCCTGCTGATGTGAGGGTTCGGGACATGAAATACAGGTGGGCGTAGTTGAAGGAACTGGTGGGGCATTCTGGGAATTGTAGTGTTGTGGGCTTGAATGCTGTGGAATGTAATGCTGTGGGACTTGGTTGTGTGACAGTACTACATGAATGTCTTCTTTTGATTATGGCAATATAGAGTTCACTTCACAAATGTCGGAAATACTATTTTCCTTTACAATGTTAGGAATGCATTGAAAATGTTTCTGTAAGAAATTTGTAAAGGAAGGTGTAGAGCTTACATTACTACTGTACATAAAAGCAACTAAAGGAGTTTGTTACCAAACACCCCCCAAAAAAGGTTATTTTCAGAGCCACCTCTAAAGATTAAATAACTTCAATTGTGTTTAATTTTCCCACCCACCCCTTTGAATGACTGCGGTGTCCGTGGAATACTGCAGATACCGCAGTAGTCTACGGATGTCACATGGCACATTCTGGTCTTTTAATGTTTCCTGGCATGGAAAGGGGACTGCAGAGACCACGCACAAGTCATGGGTATCCACAAACATCAGAGGATCAGCCAATCAGGTTTCCTGGTTGTGGTGTACAGGAAGAGAGTGTAGCGGGAGGTCTGTTAGTAGGAGTTGTGATAGGATTGAAAATGACCATGGCAATGTCTTTCAGCAGGCAGAGAGTTTGGATTTTGGGGGACTCTTGGGTTCATTCGTTGAAGGTCTATGCTGAGCATTGTGGAATAGCCAAACATCTTGGGTTCCCTGAATTGGAAGTGTTCTGGTATGGAGTGCGAGCCATGAAGTGGGTGGACTTGCTCCCATTGTGTTCAAGTATGGTTGAATTGAAACATCCAGACATTATTATTGTTCATTGTGGAGGGAACAGTTTGTGGAACGTCACTGGAATTACATTGCAGTTTGCAATGTAGGAGACATTGGGAAAGTTGAAGGAAATAGTCCCTAATGTTAAAATAAAAAATGTGCACTTTGGCGAGAGACAGATGTGAATGCCTTCTAGATCATTTAGTCCGCAAATGGAAAAAGCGAGGCACAGCAACAATAAAGCTGGGTGTGCTTTTGTTTGAGATGTTGGGATCACATCATTTTATAATGACATTACATTTTATATGGCCAACATTTTTTCAGTGAGATAGAGTCCATCTAACTGATGTGGGTAATCAGATTTTTGTGGAAAACTTTAAAAATGCTTTGAAGCATTTTTTGTGAAAGTGGGAAGAAATTATTTTACTTTACTTTACTTTTTTTCTCACTTCTCTATTTTAACTATAAAAGTTGGCTCCTAAGGAATGTTTTTCTTTGTGTTTTTTCAATTTTGAAATGTTTTGCCTTTTTTCCAGGAGAGGCAAGGTAGGGGAGGGAAGGGAGCGAAGGGGCACAAACCTCAGGGACAACAGTGCAGGTGGAGAGAGGAAGATACTGGGAAGGCCTTAATAAGGTAGGTGGCAGTGTTGCTCATGCTCCTTCACGGCAGCCTCAAAAACACGCCAAAACTGCTCCCCCTACAGATCTGTGCTTCACAGTACTTACCTAGCAGGGTGACCATCGAAAAGTAAGGGTCAACAGCGTTCTGTATAGCCTGTGAAGTACCTGTGAAGTACCGCTGGACTCCTCTGCCCCAAAGAAGTATCATTTGTGGTGACTGGAGCAGATGAAGATGATGGAGTGAAGGAAGACAACCTGCTCTTACTTGAGAAAGGTATCGCTTTTCTCAGAGCAGTCGCATGGGTCGATTTGGTGTGGTGCCTCATGGAAATAGTCCAGTAGGAATACAAGCCAGGTTTCCCCGTGACTGAGTACAACTTTGCACTAAGTGCATCAAACCTTGCTTGCATGAGCCTTTGGGACATTTCCAGTGGTTGTAAAAAAAAGTCACAGTCGGGACTTACTCTGGGTACTGGTGACAGGGACTTCCTCCAATTCATCCTTTTCTTCTTCTTGATACTCCTCTTCTGTATCACTGCACTTGTTCCCCTCTCCAGGCCCTCCAGATGATGATGGGGGTGGTGTTGTTGGTAGGGGTGGCTGGAAGAAGCAATGACCACAATAGATGCCACGGTCAACAATGCAAAAGAAATGTGAGAATGAGGAATAGTAATGGGTGGGTTGCTTGTGATGAACCGTCTGCAAAAAGTCGTACTGTCTGTGGACTAACGATTCGGAAATAGGCCTTGAAAAGTATTAAAAAGTTGCTAGATCAATGTAGAATGTGTCTGGGAGCTGTACAAGGGTAATGTTTCTGACTGTAACACCCTACATTGCTAAGAAAAAGCACTTTCAAACTTTTCACAGCCACGGACACTGTTCGTTGACATCACCATCATGCCACACGGGTGTAGTTACATGATGATGTCCATGGCCGTATGCAACCCTCATGTCCGTCCGCGGACACTTTCAGGTGGGAATTTCAGAGTACATGCGCTGGATGTCCTTAGGACAGACAAGGTGTCCACGGAATAATTAAAAGTGTGTCACACGAAAACAGACATGTCCAGGCTTCGCTCTTGTCCGGGAGCACCTCCATTTTGAGTGCAGACGCTGCGGGAAGTCATAGTGTCCGCAGACTCATAATGGGAGACTAAAAAAATAGGAAATATCTCACAAAAATAAACACAACATGTATACTACCAAAATATAATTATTCAAGAAAGAGATGGTGTATAGGAATGGGAAACATAAATGGGAGAATCAGTAACTGTTGTACAATAATTATGTGGGGAGGAAGGGAGTGAGGTTTCATCAAAGCATCTTTCATTAAAATATGTAGAATTTGCTGGGGATGATTTCTGGGGTGCAAGAAGGACAGTTATAGGGAACATTTGTATTCACATGCTTTTTCACATACTGTAGGAGTTCTTTGAAAGCATTACTAAGTTCATCTAATTTGATGGACAAATTAATGAGTTGATTATTTACAGTCGGTGTTAGGGCTTTTGTTTTTGATTCTTGGGATTGTGTATAATTAAACTGGGGTGTGGTTTCTTCATGAAAACTATGTACTGTAAGAAAAATAGAAATTATTATTTTAGTACGGTGTGTACAAAATACATTATTTGGGTTATATATGATATTATCGAAACAAATTTCAGAGTGGTACATTTCACCACAACCAAAATACTGAAAAAATATAAAATTTTAATTTTATTTATTTTTCATTTTGGGGGTCCCCCAAACCATGTTTTCCTATCCTTGTAACCATACCCCAACTCCATCCCGACCCATTTTAACCCCTTACCCCACTACCCTATATATATTTATTTAATATTTTTGGGATTTTTTCAGTATTATGATTGCAGTGAAATGCAACATTCTGAAATGTGCTTTAGGAAATTGAAAGGGTACCATTATTTGTTAACCTTAAAATATCTATTGTATACCATTGGATATGTTATCGTCGCTCATTTCTTCTTTTGGGAAGTTCTTCTCTAACCATTCAAGTGTGCTTGCCATTTCTGTGAGAAAAAAGGGATTCTGTCCTATTACAGATGTTTATATGATGAAAGCTAATAATAGAGAAATACATACAATGCACTTACTATTTAGTGAGAATGTGTTGTCCAATAAGCACCTGCTGTTTCTCAATCTGTGTGCAGAGTTGTAGTGAGGAGATTATATGAAGTGTTCAGTGATGGTTTGTGATTGGTGTATTCCATTGTAATGTGTGCCAAATAAAAACAAATAGCATTTTTTAACGTATTTGCACAAAAATGTATATTTGCATGTTGTAAACATGAGTTGTTTTGTATGTATCTTTGTTTGTTGGTTGATGGGTACATGTTTTTTGGGTCTCACCTATAATTCCAAGCCTTATATATGCTGCCCGACGTCCGCGGACTACCGCACTGTCTGCAGACTCCATAGCTGACATATTGGGGCGGTGTATAATATTAGGAAATTGTTGTAGACTAAAGGGGCACAAACAAAAACCCATGCAATTCAGTGAAAATACTTTGCTATAGGGATATTGTGGTTACAAGTGACACCGAAAAATCCTCAAAATTCACCAGTTATGGTACACTAAGCAACCATAACTTGTGCCACCTCTGTGCACTGCTAAGACTTATACCCAGGACATCAACGATGACATCACAAATGTCATTGATGACATCAACTACCCAGACCGTGAGACACTGGGGCAAATATCACAACTCTTTATGAACAAGGATTTGCCAGAACCAAAACAGGACCCCCGATGCTTGAGGCATGAGCAAGAGAATTTTGTAGGTGGGATTTAACCCTGGAACTACCGTGATACACTTCAACTAAAAACTAATTCCCGGAAACAAGGAAAGGGAGATTCGCATTACATTCAATAAGGCCCGGATTTGAAAAAGGCGCCAATGAAACGCCGAAACACGTGTCATCCATATGGGCAGAACATATATCAAATAAATTAAGAAAATATACTTGAAGAAGCTTGACTACGTGCTTTTATTCATTTACATCAGAAATTTGGCGCAAAGAGGTGTAGGCACAAAACAAACTACTGCTTACTTCACAAACGGAGCTGAGGGACTCTATGTCTCCGTGTTGACCTACATCCTTGCGACACAAGAATAAAATAATAAAATAAGAAAACCATTGCCAACCTTAATAGCACTAACATACGGGTCGCGAGAGTACACCTTATGAGATCCCCACTCAAGAAGTTCCTCACTCAGTAGACAAATATCACAATAGTGTGAGCTGAAGGGAAAGTCAAAGAGGTCCTGAGGAGGTGTATGATACATGCCTGGCACATTCGAAAGTCTTTGATATCCGTGAAAGGTCCCATCCCAACTGAGGAAGACCAGAAGTGTGATAAGTTAGGGAAGGGACACATAAAGAATGTGAATTAAGCTTGGGTAAGGGAACCCCTGCAAGTGCTGTAGTTGAAAGGTACGAGCCCGACCAAGGGAGACCTGCATGAACATTTTGCTTTGAGAGGTCCAAGCCCGACCGAGGAAGCTTGTGCGAACTTTTTTTGAACTGTGAAAATACTTTTAAAAGCTGCAATATGTGACTTTAACGTGAAAGGCCAGTCTGGCCTTGATCTACGTTTTGAACTGATTTTGTTTTCAGAACCTGAGCCAGAGTGTGTCATCCTGTTACAGGAGCTGCCTTTTTCCATGATGTTCAACATGGGGATAAAAGCTGACTCAGCCACATTGATTTTTTATGTTCTAACACTGATTTTTCTTTGCATACATATTCCCCTTTACACACTTTTTGTATAAGAGATGGGACAGGCATTAGATGTTGTTAGTATGGGCCATCTTTCAATTGAGATAGACTGACTAGGTCTATGTTTTCTTTATTATTTGATGGTAGAGACTACTGCCATCATAGCTATAGGGAAAAACAGGAGTTCTTCCAATCACCAAAAATTGAATAAAGGTTTTACAAATTGTACCTCTTGTGTCACTGTCGTACGTGTGATGCCATGCCTGCCTTACAGTAAGTAGACCCGTTCTCATGCTTTTTAAAATGTTAGCATACGTGAGGTCTGCAGACTGACACATGTTTTGAGTTAGTTCTTTGTAGTGAATATGTTGCCAGAGATTTAGATTTCCAATGCTGCTAATGATATTGCAGCATTGTTTGTGTCCTAATGTTTTCAAAATAGTTTGACCTTTCACTGGTGTTGACTGTAGCAGGTCTCCAAAAACAATAACATGTTTTCCTCCAAACAATTACTCGTAGTTGTTTTTAGGACTTCTTGCATTCTTGCATTCTGAGAGGAAACCATGCTTACTTTTTCTATTGCAAGCACTTCCATTTGTTTTAGAATTCTGCATACTTCAGTTGCAGCTTCTGCTGATAATTTGTAGTAGTATTCTAATTTGTTTTGGTGTTCTACCGGTAGAAGCAGTAGCCACTGTAAAGTTACACCTCCTATATTGTAGGCAGCTAAGCCTGCGGGGGCTGTTCCTACAGACAAAAGGATGTTTGTTAAGTTTTGCAGAAATGTGCTGATTATTTTAATTAAGAATGTTTTACCAAACCCATCTTCACCACTTACATACAGGGGCAGAAGTTTATAATTTTTACAGCTACAGGTTTTAGTTTCATGTTTAAACCCATGTTCAATTTCTTCAGTGACTTCTAGATAGATGGTGAGTTTTTCATCATTTAGCTATGATTCGAGTACTGACAAGTCTTCCTCAGATTGTTTATATTTATACATGGCATTTTCTACCTCATTCATGACTATTTCTGCTTCATTTAGAATCATTGGTTCTCCAAGTGGTTATTGGCTTCCTGTAAGGGAAGGTTGACTGCCCTCAGGAGTGTCTTTGTCTAGTTAAACTTTCATTTTGCCCTCTTGTTGGTGTTCATTGTCCAACATGTGTGTGTATTGTTTATAATTGCCATTTGTTGTACTGCTTTCATTTGCTTTGAATGCAGCTTCAAATGAGTCATAGTCACCTAAAAATTCTATTTTCTTTTCTCAAAGCTTTAACAAATTGGAGTAGGGTCATGCAATACAGTTCTCCAAGTTGTGAAGATTTAAATGATAACTTTATATGATTAATTAGACTGGGTTTGGTGAGTTTCACTAGGCTCCCTTTTTATAGGTGTAGTTGTGGGCAATGTCCTGCAGACCTATGTTTTCCAAAGCAGTATTTCTGTTTGGGTAGTGTGTGTCAATTAAATTATTTTTTAAAATATCCTGGCTGTTGGGATCATTTGTGGCTATTTTTCCAATCTTTGGGTGGGATTTTAGTACTCTTTTTTAGGATGAAGCTTGTCCAAGGTTCAGCAAGACGATGTGTTCAGATTTGCCATATAAGGTTGTACCTGTTAAATGGTCTGCAGCTTTGTAGCACCCACATTACCTTAGAGCTTTTTTAAACCGAAGCGGTACCATTTTTGTGATAGTGTTTTGTCAGATGATATGTCATCCCAGAGGTATTTTAGTTCTGTTTTCTCAGCTTTGGTGAGCTAGGTAGCATTTCTAGGGGATTTGCCATTCATGCTGTATCTAGACATCAAGCTATTTACTTGTCCTTTTTAGACTTCCCAAACTCAGACTCCATTTTCTGGGACTGACTACTGTCTCCAAGAACACGTAAAGTTGCCATTGACTTTATTAGTCTTTTTAAAACCACAGACCCAGTAAATACTATCTTACATACAGTACTGGAAAGGGTTAATACGTATCCCTTATTGTCTGTTTCTCATGGAACATTGTTTCGTTCCCTTTTTATTAAGACTTGTCTGGTGGCAGTGCTAACTACCCTATTTTTCCTACCGCGGTTATTTTATATAGCCTTGGTATTGTTTTAGGCTATCTTAGTAGCCTCGAACTTAAACCCGCTGGACCATATTTACTTTTATACAGTTCCGGCTGTGGGTTATTCGCCATTTCTTTTTGTAAAGGTCTTTCTCGTGTTTTACTCTGCGTGCCAAACCAGGTTTGGTCCCTTTGTTCACCAACCTTTGGCTGGCTTCTGCACAGAAGCCCTCCTTAGGCATCTGAAAGTCTGGGTAGGCAGGATGTGAGGGAGGGGTTTTAGGACCCCTGCCATGGGTACCCTTGGTAACCCAAGTCACACTCCTGTTTGATTGGCTAGGTGACGATCTCGCCAGGACAGCCACCCTGCTGTGTGATTGACAGCCAGGCTGTGTGAACGGAGGAAAACTGCATAAGAAGCAGGTCTCTGGGACTGAGAAGACAGAGTCGCCACTGGATCGAGTGAACCGAAGAGAATCTGACAGAAGAGGACCGCTACCATGACTGAACCTCCCGGTGAAGCCCTGCTGTGGGTACAAATCTCCAAACTTCGACGACAGAGTAGATCTGCAAGGTACCTTCTCCCCTTGAGCTGGTGGGAACAACCAGTTTGCCAAACTGCAAGCCAAACTGCAAGCCAAGCCTCCCTCCTCTGGTCGAATTTGCTGTGCACAGCTACAGTGAACCGGATAGCCAGGAGGATTGGACCCTGCTAGGGTTTTAAGGAGCGCACCTTTTATTTGTCGCTTTGCTCCGCTGCTGATTCCTTCCCTGGCCAGTGAGGACCCTCCAGTCATCCTCCTTCCTGTCAGTCCGACAGTCGCTTCAGGAACCGTGAGCCTGCAGGACCTGCCAGGAACGTCTGCCTCAGCTACAGCATTATTCTAATCTAAAGGTACTGTGCTAACGTGGTTGTTTCTTTTGTCCAGCCACAGTGAAAATGTGTGAAATCTTTCGCCAATCCGAGGGCTTGTCCTTCGTTATTCTTTAAAGTAACTTTTCATCCGACCAACTTCATTCTGAACCGTTGGCAAAGACTTAACCGCTAAACTACCCTGAACTGTGAGATCATCTGCAAAGACTTTGGTCCATTGACTTTGGACCAGGTGAACCGGAGACTAACTTCTCCAGAATCTATTGGGTGTGGTGTAGTGTATTAAGATTGTGATTTTTCAACTGCTTGATAATAGTGAAATGTTTTATAACTGATGTCTAAATAAATGTATATTCTTTTACTCAGAAATCTTGAGTCAGTGTTTGTTTGAATCATCGTAATTGCTGTCCTTTGTGTAACTATTGGTACTGCTCACTTACTCTTGAGATAAATCTGGCTGCCCAACCATCGCTACCACTTTACTGTGTAGAACAGGCTTGTACCAAAGGTGAATTTGTACTGTCACTTGTAGTCTTAATTGTTTGTGGTGTTCCCAAAGGGTACTGAATAGAATTCTGCCTAACAGAAGCAGAGAGAAACAAGATGGTGGAACCTTCCCCCTACTGTAATGAGATGTTCCTGTCTACACTAATGTTGCCCCCTTCGCTTCTCTGGTATGCAGCACCCTGGCGTGAGGCTACATATTTTGAATGGATGTGTTCCTTTGATTCCTGGGCCTAAACCGGCTTCCTGTTGAGTGGTTATGTCTAAGGGAGGGTCTTACCTACCCTCACAAAGAGATAACACAAACTAGGCATGGCCATTCAGAAACTTGTCACTTGTCAGGGCCAGCCTGCCTTGACAGAATATACATACCATTCCACAGCACCATGCCCTATCTCAGACATGGCTTATATGTAGAGTGTATCCTGCCAACATCATAGGCTACTCATAATCATAACAATTTGTAACTCGGTGCATATCTTAAATGCCACCCCTTGTCTGTATTGATTTTGGCTGTCACTTAAGCTGTCAAAAGGGCACCTGGGGCCCAAACCTGCTCTGTGCCACTGTAGGGCAGGTGCTGGAATCAGGACACTGAATCAGCAGTGCCCAGGTGTACACTATGCGTTCGGCTCAAAACTGATGAAATGGGAATCCAGCCAGCAGATTACCCTTTCGGGGATGAATGTAACCTCCTAATTTTATTTATTAAGAACAAATTTAAAAAGCAAACGTTTCTACACCCTTGCCAGATGGGAATTCCTTACATTCATAGAATACATCAATCTGGTAACCAGATGTTGGTAGTCTGCAGTCTCACGAACATGGAGTTTCCTCTTGTTACCTGGGTTTATTCCAGTTTGATTAATTGGGAATGATGGGGCGACTGCTCTCAAGCCTAAGACTGGATGGTTTGGATCACTCCAACTTGGAGTCATTACAGCCCTCCATCCAAATAGGGGTGAAGGGATAATATCCCTCTCCATTGTCCTGAGTACTGTTCCAAGATAATTACCTATGATTACCTATTATTTTTCTACAGTTGTCCAGGTCAAGGGCCACACTGCAGGAGTGTCATCTTATAATTGATTCCAAAAAACACAACTTCAACTAAGGCATCAGCAATTAAGGCATCACAGTGCTCTGTTCCACCACTAGTATACAGATCAGAGGGACGTTTTGAGAACTGAATAGGTCTCTTCACAAGAGATTCTACCTAGCTCACTGGCCCTTGTCTCCTGTGTTAATATCTCCCAATCAGCATTTCAGCTGTATGTGGAAATGACTCAGAAGGCCAGGCCCAATCACCTTTTACATGATGTTGGGCCTGGGGGTGGAATAAGGAAGATTCCCTAACCTCTCCCACAACACCTGGGACGGGAAACGGAATAAGGAAGATTCCCTAACCTCTCCCACAACACCTGGGACGGGAAACCAGCATATGCCTCATGCATGCTGCTATGATTTGCTATTTAAGAAACACTCTGAATATTGGATTGAAATCTCCTGGACCTGGAAAACTGGATATGTGGTGCTTGGCCAGGTTTGACATGACCCCTAAGCTTACCAAAGCAAAACACATTACACTCACTGCTATGATGGAGAAGCAGGCTACAGAGCAAATGTGCGTCATGTCACCTCCACTCGTGGAATCCAATGTGTGCATTCTGCCAACACCAGGATGGTTAAAAGGCCTTTTTGAGGGACACTTGGCATTAAGGGAAACAGCTGATGAATATAAATGTGGTACACCTGGGCATGTGAAACCCGGGCAGCCCAACATAATCCCTGAATAAGCAATCTTTACCATGCCCAACTGCAAGTGTTACCAAAAGCCCATCCATGTGAAGGAAAGAAACTGAAATAAAAAATCAACTAGTGATAAAAGTGCTGTTGGGTGTGCAGTAGAGGAACAAAGGAATTTGAGGTGCAGTAGGCTTTGGTGGTGCAGGAGGAATTAGTCATGATGGTGGAGTGAGGGTATAAAAGGAGATGGAGGAACAGGAGGCGTTGGAGGAGCAGGATAAGTCTGAAGTGTAGAGGCTTTCGAGAACCTGGAGAGGAAACAACAAGATAATGTGAAGGAGTTAAAGAGCAAGAGAAAAAAAGAAAGCAGAAGAGGTTGGGGGAGGTGAAAAAAGGCGAAAGTAGAAAGTTACCAGAAGAGAGGAACAACGAGAAGTAGAAAGGATTGGCAGTTGTAAGGGAGCAGAAAGAAGAGAAAGAAAGAGTGAGGGGGGTTAGGTGGAAGGTCCTGAGACATCGGGATATACCAGACAGAGAGTAGGACAACACAAGCCTATTTGTTGATGGGAGAAGTGGGAGAAGAAAAAATCATTTGGCAGAATGTCAATGGATTTGAAGCTTGAGGGCCAGTAATGACGTACTGTGTCAGCCGAATAGACATTAGTGAGGACCTGTTTCATGGGAAGGGGAGCACAATTGGATTGGGAGCTTGTAGGTTGAGGACCTTAAGGCAGGGGCGTGAACTAGCATCCAAACAGGTACCTATTCAACCCCTTGGCCTGTCTTCCCCATGGAAGATTCTAAAGAACCTTTTTCTGAGGAACGTAGAGCTGCAAAAACTGTACCTGATAAATCTGAGCAGCACTACCCAACCGTTGACACATGATGACAAGTCACTTGGCCAACAGGACCAGATTTCACTAAAGATGCTTTGTGCCAGATTCTGTGAGTGATACCAAGGACAGACCTGGGCAGAGACTATTTGAACCAGATACATTTCTTGTGAAAGTTGAAATAACTGATTTATCAACGTTTTTTACATCTGGATCCCATCCCCAGCAGACCACCTACAAATATAGAAGGTTAAACCCCAAGAGGTGAAGGAGGAACCCCTTATTTCCACTGTAAAGATTCATTAAGGTTCCTGAAAAAACTGGGCGAGAATCTTATGTAAGCCTAATTAATTATCTAGAAAAGGAATCCAGGGTAAACTGGTATTGACATCATGTCTCAGGAGTATAGCTCAGGGACAACACGCTCGCCTTGGAAACAAGACGAAGCAGAGCAACACAGGTGCAATCCCCGGGTCCCTGCTTAGAAACCTCTGGGTATTAAGCGTGTTATAAATAACCAATTACAATCCAACATTCTGACTTAAGACTTTCTACTGTCCACTTGTGTCAGTGGACTTAACTCCATGACTGATTTATTATGCTTATTTCTGATTCCAACCTGATTTGAGTGTCCCTTTATTTTATTGCCCACTCTGAGTGCTTATAAAACCATAATAAAGAGTCTAGCCTGTTTCCAGCATTCTATATGCTAGAGAGGACTGAGGAAATACTAAAGACTATTCCCCTATAATTTGCGGAAAAACATTTGTTGGAAATCTCTTGCATATTCTCAAGCATTCTCCTGAAATTCTAATTCATGAATAACCTGTCCTGAAAATGCTAAGTAAGGAGTTCAGATTAGCCCTATTTTGAGCTCAGAATTACAGCTGCAAAATGTCCCACAGCAAGTATAAAAAATCTTAGAGATTTTTCAGGTCTGCGAAGTGTCACTTCTCTTCCACTGTAGAAGCATGTCAGAGGTTTGTTGAGTTTGCTGAATTTAGCGAATTTTTGGGAAATCCCAGAATTAATCCCTCTGTCTTTTACTAAGGATTTCAAGGAAGTATATGGGTAGGCAGTGATTTTTTCAAAACCTGACTTAGCACCTCCTAGCCTGAAATTGAGTATGTATCATGATCTGAAGAGTTGTAATGTTTGGATTCCCTTTTTATTTTTATTTCTTGAACATTTGTATGACACCTATACATAAAAAAGTCTTTCCATGCACCACAAGACAAATAGGGTTCAGAGTAGACAACAACAGTTCCTACTAAGCCTTGTGACATTCGGATCCTGCAAGTTCAGTAACAAGAAATGCAGAGAGAGGGAGCATACAGGAGGGAGGGATGGGATAGGGAGAAGAGGAATAAGTTCAGGAGGAGGGGCATCCAGAGGCTGGGCAAGTGCCAAGGGAACATGGGTAGGGGTCAACTAGTGTGAGGGTGGGGGTAGACCAGACTCAGTAGGCTAGAAAAGGAAGGGTGCCCAAAGGCAAGTGCTGGTAGGGGTGCAGAGGAAGACTTCTTGAAGGTGGACCTAACCACAGTAAGACGCATGAGGGACACAGGAAACCAGTCACAGTGGCAGTTAGAGATTAGCAAGGGAGGGGGAGAGGGAAGGAGGAGGAGGAACAGAAAGTTGTGAGATGTTTCTGGGACTTAAGGAGATCCGCCTCAAGTCAGAGAGGTGCAGGAGACCATTCCAGAGGGAAGTGCCTGCCAAAGAAAGAGCTCTACCCCACACTCTCTGCTTGGAGAAACATCTGATCTGAAGAGAGTTGGAGATAGAGTACCAAATGACTCTAGAATGGCAGTATTTAGGGAGAGACAATTGGATGTAGTGATGTCTCAGGCGCCAGAAAGCCTTGTGGATGATGAAGAGGACTTGAATATTTGATCCTTGCAACCACTGGGAGCCAGTGGACAGCTTTTAGGGCTGGAGAGATGTGGTCTCTGGGCTTGAGGCCAAGGATAAATCTTGCAGTCCTATTCTAGATTAGTTGAAGAGGGAAGAAGGAGGACAATGACAGATTAAGAAAGAGGCTATTACAGTAATCCAACCTGGAGTGAACCAGAGCTCTGGAGACATTGAGTATCTGGAGGACAGTGAGGAAAGTGAGAATGCCTCTGAAGAGGTGAAGCGGAAAGTGGGCCTTCTTGGCAAGGTCTGCGATGCGAGGAGAGAAGGAGAGAGAGGAGTGAAATATGACACCCTCATTTTTTGCCTCACACAAGGGTTAGGGGAGGGGGCCCAAGGAGGACAGCCAGAGAGTACTGGAGAAGGATGAGGTAGGAGTCCAAATGAGAAGGATCTTAGTCTTAATGGTCTTAAGGCAGAGATTGTTAGCACCACCCCATGCCTGAATAACAGTCAGATAGTCAGCAATGAGAGAGGAAGGAGAGGACAGGGACATCATTCAGGGGTCGCCGGAGGTCGCAACTGTGACCTCTAAAAATAAAAAATAAAAATGTTTGCAGGCTCTTGGGCTGTGGCCAGCACCATGTGGCTCTTTACTTCTGGAGTGGCTGGCTTTCTTGTTTAGACCCCTTAAAAAAAAGAAGAAAAATAAGAACAGGAGTGCCACAAATGTAACACTTTCAGCACTGACCCTAAATAAGAAAGAATAGGAATACCAAATAATGTATCTTTCTAGAATTCTATACAATAATTGCTAGACTCATTAAAGGTTTATTTCAGGCACACTTCAGGGGGTGAGTCACTGATTTAGTCAGTTCTTAAACTCCTCAACTCAGCCTTTCATCCTTCAGAGGTGGATAAATTAGTACCTACACAAGTTGGGTGAAATTGGGTGCATATTTTTTCTATGTAAACCACTAAGTGTAAGTGCTACAAAGTAACACATCAATATCATTTGGTCATGGACGTCTGCTTGCATTCACAGTAATTTAGCAATATGGGCCTATACACACTGATCTTAACGATACATATGGAGATCCATTCTTGTATGAAATGTACATCACATTATAGTGATATCGTAACCATATTTTTCGTAGTGTACAATGCTATGTGATGCCACGTCCTGTTTTGTCAATGGGTGAAAGGTTGTGTTCCATCGCTTCCCGCGATATCACTTCGGGGTGGGGTCAAATGACATCACGTCCTGAGATGTCATCAGGGGTCAAGGGTTGTGTGATGTCACTTCTGCTACCGCTGGCATTTTGGTGAAATGACATCCCTGGGAGAGGAGGTAGAGGAAGCTTGAAAGAGAGCTGTGTGTCATCAGCGTAGCACTGGAAATGAGGAGAGACAAGTGGAGAACAAGTAGGCGAGAGGGGCAAGCTAAATATTGAAAAACAACAGCAAGAGGATAGAGCCCTTTGGGACTCCACAAGTAGACAGTGAGGTAGAGGAGAGAAAAGGGCCAAGTTGCACTTGGGAGGGTCGATTTAAAAGGAAAGAGATTAACCAATCCAGTACAAAGTCTGTGAAGGCCATTGATTCCGTGATTCCTATCTGGACAACATTCGGTATCCAAAGATTTGCTTGCTTTATGTTAATATTGCCTTGGTAATCTTCCATTAAATGCAGTTTCAGGAGCTGGGCATGGTGTGATGCTCATGATACTCTGTAGTTGCATGGAATGGCCCAGGAAACAGTACAGCATTTCCTTTTTTGTGCAACCAGTTTTCTGCTTTTAGGGATGGTATCTTTTTTTGAGGCAACAATAACTCACCTTGAAGAGCCTTAAGTCTCGCTTTAAACACTTAGGGGGTGAGTGCCAACGCTGTTTTGAAGAGCAATTTTGCCATTCTCTTGGAAAAAGTAGTAACTCAGTCTTTATTATTATTTGTTTTAATGTTTCTATTGGCTCACTCAGAGACCAACAAAAGTGGCTGCCCATGGGTAGTTAGAGCATTGTGGGTGCATCAACATGGTTTCTGAATGGAAGGTGATACACAATCACCCACAAGTCTACATTTTTCGGTATTCACAAAACTTTACATTTGCCTTCAAAACCTTTCTGAATATACATAAATTACAACTGAACTTTGTAGGTTTACACATGCAAAGTTCAGTTGTAACTTAAGTGTCTATGAAGTGTCTATGAGGTGTGAAATTGATTGCAAGTATATATAATTAAGTGCAAAGTGAACAGTAAGAATTGTTTGTGGTGAAAACAAATGTTGCCATGACATGGAAGTTACCCCCGTGCCAGTTACATTCTGTTGAACACTATGTTGGGTATTGGTGTGCATGATTTCTGAATTAGGTACAGTTTACAAATATTTTATGATAGTAAGTTGCATTTACATTTTTTGTGAATTTAGTTTTGAATTGCAAATTATGACCACAATCAGCTTAACCTACACATGCATGTTGTTATATTAATGTGTCATAGTCAATCATTTGAGTTTTCACATATTCCAAAATACATGAAATTTCAAATTGTATCCTAAAAACATATCACATTTGCAACAAAAGATGTATTAATCGCTAAGTCCAACCAGCCAGTCCTCAGGGGTATTCATTATACAAATCAAGCAGTTTCAATACCATTACAAGTTCAATTGATAGACAGTCTCATGCCCTGAGGACAGGCAATACCAAATGTCTGTTGTCTGCAGCCACCTCTGTTCACTAACAAAATGACAAAATGAAGATGTCATTATCTCTTGTTTCCCTTGGCACTCAATCATAATGTGGCACAAACACTAGCGAGTTTCAATTTTACACACAGGACACAAATCCCTTGCTGGCCCTACCCCACCCCTACTGGACAGAGTTTCCACTGTAGGCAATACGTTTAACCAAAACCTCAGTAGTGTATTTCTTCCTCCACTATATGGCAACCTATTCAGTTACTTAGGCAGGACCCCGATGGGTTTATCCAGAATTGAGAGGTAACCATGAAGCCTTAGCCGTGGCATTGCTTCAATTGTTCTAATACAGTCCCTCTATTTTAACATACTCTTAGTATTAGTCAGATTTTCCAATAAGTCCTCCATCGTTCTTGTTATATTTACAAGGATAGTGGTTACATTCTTGATCAGATTCTTCATAGCAGGGTTTGATTGTCTTGTTTCATCTAGATGGATGTCCACATACAAGGAGTATTCCTGAGGTATCTTGATTTGGCTGTATGATTTCAGCAGTCTCCACTCCATACTTACCCTAAGTGAGCTTAGATCTAATTCGTAATTGAGTGAGGCTATTGGTAAGGACAGAGGTAGAACCAAAACCTTTTCCATAGCCTCCCGTCCAGGTCTTACCAATTAAAATGTGATTCAATATCCATACCATATGTCAAAGTAGGGATTACTCAGCTCTTGTAAAACCTAATCAAAGGAATCAGCGAGAATCTGCAAAAGTTGCCCTTTCTGTTCTTCATCTGGGCAGCCATTTGATCTATCTTCACTTTCAGTCTGTCCTCCAACCTCACATTAGGATATGCTGCCAGTCTGAAGCCCAGATAGATGGCTTCCAACACTGATTCAATGGGTTTAGACTGCATAAACCACCTAGACACAGGACGTTTTTTTCTCCCTGGTGCCAAACCTAATTATATTGGTCTAATCTGAGTTAATCCCCAATTCATTTTCAGAAGCATTCTCATTTATCGTCCCCAACAGTTGCTGTATTCCTGGGGGGGGGGTGAAATATAGGAGCAGGTTGTCATCAGCATAGCTACTCAGCTGATCTAACGGTTACATGTGATTTCAACAAATAAATTACAGAAAAGTCTGTAATAACGAAAATGTTATAATTAAAAATATTGAATTATTTTTATTTATATTATTTTGGGGGTATGCTTGTAAACCCAACCCAACCCCCTCCCCACCCGTTTAACCCCTTACCTCATCCCCATATGCATTTAAAACAGAAAATCCATTTTTTTTCGCTATAAGATTTTCTTTGCTAAAATCACTGCATACTAATCTTACGCATACCAGTTCTAGGGCTTGCAAATGCATGTTTATTTGTTTACATATTGCACCATTCAAATCAGCCAGTTATAGATTAAAGAGGCAGGGTGCAAGTATTCATCCCTGCCTCACTCACCTCTCCGTACATGTTGGCCTTGTCAGGTGTCCTAGTGCATCCAACCTAACCTGGACACTGGTGTTCTGTAGCAACTGTATCAAGATTGCCAGTAATCCCAGCGGGATACCCCAGGCTTCAATTTTACCCAAAGCCGATTTCTGTTCATGGTGTCAAAGGCTTTACTAAGGTCTATTAAGGCGACGTAGGGGGGAGGGTCACCAGCCTGCCACATGTTATCCCTCAGCACGTTCACTATTAGCCCATTTAGGGTTGTTGACATTCCTCTCCTGAAACCAATCTGGGCTTTGTCGAGGATAACCTTACTCTCAGACCAACTTTCCAGTTCAAGCAGGACTTTGCCAGAAAAAATCTTACTATCCGTATCAAGGAGGGTGATCGGGCGGTAGTTATGATCCACTCGATCGCCTGTTTTATGGATGGGTATTATTACGGTGGAATTCCAGCATTGCCTCATCTCAATGATGTTCATAATGAGAAGATATAGAAATTTAGTCCAGGTTTCGACTCAGCGTTTAGAATATAGTTGGACAGCCCATTTTGTGTGGCTGCCCTTGAGCTTTCCCACAACCTCCAAAGAAACACACTGGTTCAGGCAACTTCTGCACATTCACCCACTACAAATCAAGTAGTTTCACAAAAAAGAAGTACAAGGTGAGAGCACCATAGATCTTCCGATCTTGGGACAGTGGGCAGCCAACAGGTTGTGATCGCCACTATTGCTGCATTCTGATCTGAAGGAGGACAAGGGGAGGGGGGCAACAGTATCTGGGCCCACAGTGGCAGCAAAGAGGACCGCAGCAGCAAGGATTAGGCAGCTTTCAAGGAGCAAGTGGAAGGGATTTGTACCCAGAGGGGGTGGGTTTGGACCATCACAATGTTGGAATTGTTTGAGGTGGGGCATTTTGCAAGGGAATGCAGGAGCAGGTCCGTACTGGGGTATAATTATGGGTCATAGCAGCAGGGCGAAGGGCCGAAGAGCTATGGTATCTATAACAAGGTCAAGGGTATCAGAATCAAGGGTATCTACAGAAGCAACACCAAACATATAACTAGCAGTCTCAAGCATCTGACATGTAAGTGCAGCACCCGCCACAGCAACAGCAGGGTGGTGTCGCCCCGGCCCATAGAATACTGAACGGGACCACCACCCCCTTTGGAGGAGCAATAGTGATGGGGTAACCCCTTCTCGTTCTCCAGAATGAACACATATCGCGATTAGAACAGCTCACAGAGATCACTTGCATGTCCGGTCTTGTCAACAACCATCCACCCTGAAGAGGAACCCTTGGTGGGGAAGTAGATAAGAAACGAGCAGTTCTTATTTATGGTGGACTCAACAAAATCATGCATCATGGATTGGAATTTCCCATTATCAGGCAACTATCTTGCCGCGCAGGGATTCTCTGGGGCTATTTCCACGGTTCGATACACTGCAGAGTTGGATGTAAAGGTGGGAGGGAAAGTGGTGTGGGCTCCCTTAACATATTATGAAAGTTCCCCGGTGAATTTGCAGGTCAGGGATCTGCTCAGCAAACTAAACATGACAATATAATTCACAGATCACTGTATAGTTTGCTCCACACCTGGGATATGCACAATATGGGCGATGCTGATAATGCACACAATGACAAGTGAGTTGGTGGTTTGCGGGACCCCTGCGGACCTGGACATGTTCAATTACGGTATTACTGTGCTCTTGGAGGTGGTGCCTCAGATTGATAAGCAGTATTGGCAAGTGCCCACAGATTTCATCTTTCGATCAGTTGTGTCACCTGAGGTGGTGGCGGGGACAATATTGTCACTGGATTTACAGGGATTGTTGGTCTCTGATAAGAGGGTTGCCGTGCTTGGAATAGATAAGGATGGTAGTGAGTGGCACACACTGGTCTGTATAGATCCAACAGTACAGTTAAAGAAAGTGACGGATGACAAGCTGTTTGAGAACAATGACAAAAATGGGCAGATACTATTAGAGATTTGTATCCCCTGCAACAAAACGTTACAGTACCGAAGGGTGCAGTGGCCACTGATGGCAATACTAGCTCCACCTATATTTCTTGATGAAGACCTACAACACGTGCCTACGCATTTGTGGACTACAAATGCACACGATGTGGGACTACTAAAAGGCATGACCCCTGTGCATATAAAACTGAAGCCAGGTCCTGTGCTACCCGGGGTAAAACAATATCTGTTATCAAGGGAGGCAGAGGAGGGTATCAGAAATACAATACCGGCCCTACTGGACTAGGGGAACACCATGCCATCCACGTCTCCTTGTAACACAGCCATATACCCTGTCAATTTACAGGGGGCAGTTGGCAAATGATTCAGGACTTACACCCCCTCAATGATGTGGTACAGAAAGAATTTATGGTCCTTCACAATCCTGCAGTATCCACAAAAAAGCCACATGCTTCACTGTAGTGGACTTGAAAAATGCATTTTTCTCGATTCCACTCCATCCTGAGTCAAGGTACTTTATGGCATGTATATAGGGCCTAATGCATTTCAAACACACTAGGTTACCTCAGGGGTACTGTGAGAGCCTGAGCATCTTTAACACAATACTGCACGCTGATTTAGGGAACATTCAGGTACCTAGCACTATTATCCAGTATGTGGACGATATGCTGGTGTGTTGTGACAGTGAGCAGCGCTGCCGAAGGGATTCCATTATACTCCTACAATTGTTGACCAATAACGGGTACAAGGACAGCAAGGCTAAGTTGCAATACTAGCAACAGGAGGTGCTCTATCTGGGGCAGTTCATATCAGCGAATGGTACAAGAATACTGCCAGATAGGGCAATTTCAGTACACGCCACCCCCAGACGTGCCTCAGTTAAAGAAATACAGTGGTTTTGGGGGCTGTGCAACTACTGTAGGGCATGGATTTTAGATTATGCAGCATACACAAGACCACTTCCTCAGGGCGTTAAGGAAGCACAAAAAACAATTTATCATAATCTACAGTGGACTGCAGATATGATCAAACAGTTTGAGGATCTAAAAGATGCTATTTGTTCAGCACCCGTACTGGCCAGCGCAGACTACACACAGGAATTTTACTTGTTATCTCATTCATATGGCCAGCTCATGACCGTACTGTTGACACAGAAGAGCACTATGGGCCATAAACCATTGGCCTATTACAGCGGCCCACTGGATTCAGTGATGCAAGGGCAGTTTGCGTGTGACAGGCATTAGCAGCTGCTGCATTTTCAATATAAAACAGTTCTACTATTGTAACGGGGTGCCCAGTTACATTATATGTGGAACACTCTCAATTTGCCAACTTGGAAAGGTCAAAATCCACCCTGACTATGCAAAGGTGTTTGGTGTATGAGATTATTATTTCAAAGCCCCACATTCATGTTATTAGATGCAAAACAGTGAATCTTGCCACCTTCCTAACAGATATGCCCACTGCACGACTGACCCATATATGAGGGGGAGGAGGATGACATCCCCACAGTGAAAGATTGTGATTAGATGAACAGTGAGGTATTGATTGTTGATGGGTCATCCACAATTGACCAAGAGAGTGGATAGAGACATACAGGGGTAGTAGTAGTATGACATGAGGAAGGAGAGTACGAGATTGTGGGTATGAAAATATTTCCCATGCATTATTCTGTACAAGTCACAGAACTCCCAGCCATCTGTTGTGGTAGCCATCAAGTGCGCCACCCACACTAATGAGACAGACAAAATATCAATGGGGAATGCAGCCGCCGATGAGGCAGCCACAATGGTGGTGTATCTGCCAAATAAAATGCCTGCGGCCTACATCATGACTACCCTACCAGCAACTGAACGTCCAGTACCTTATACAACAATGCCTATGTCTAAGACAATTGAGACACAGGGAAGGGCACCAGAAAGGGAGACATATATGGGACTATGAAGGGGATGCAAACAATCCCCAACAGACTTATTGTGGACACAAGAGATCTCAGAGAAAACAGTAATGCCCCAGGAACTGCTAGCAGTAGCATTTAAACAGTTACACTACCCATCCCACAGTTTGAAGCGGCACATCACCGCACATATACAGGAAGACTGGTTCATACCAAACATTCAGGAGAACATCACAGATATAGTTGTATATTGCACCACATGCCAAAGTTTCAGTACAGGGATGACACTAGGGACATTACGGGGCACATTGCCATCAATTACACATATATTATCCCGACATGGAAGAGCGTTGCAATGGCTCCAGGTATCTCATAGTAGTGGTTTGTCCTTTTTCAAGGTGGGTGGAAGCAGGGCCTTGTGCTTATTCAGATGCCAAATGTGCTGCTAGATTCTTGGTATGCAAGGTTTTTCCTCAATGGGGTGTGTACAAGGTTTTAAGGTCAGACAATGGCATGCATTTTTTCAATGCATTGTTTCAGCATGTCACAGCACTACTTGGCATTAGGCACCAGACGTGTTCAATTTACGGCCCACAGGCCAACAGCATTGTGGAGAGGGTCAACAGGCTCCTAAAAACCAAACTGTCCAAACTGCGTGCCATGTTGAAAAATAACTGGGTACACTGCTTGCCCATGGCCCTCTTTAGTGTACACACACAGCCCAGCAAAGACCACCATTTGTCACCTCATAAGGTGGTCACTGGTCAGCGTATGCACACCCCTATATCTCCTGTAAAAAGAGCTTCAGACGCACATAGGGCAGCAGCAGTGTTAGGTCATCAGTTCAAAGATTATTTGACCACACTAATGCGGGCAATTAAATGTGTCCCGACAGATTGCACCTCCCAGAAATGAGGCAGCAGACACACTGGACGTAGCAACCACAATGATGACAGATCCTGAGTGCATGACCACACCACCATGGCTGCCTAGTCAACTTGTGTACATTCACAATTTCATGCATAGGTGGAACAATCCTCGATTCCACGGACCCTACGAGGTGGTTTTTCCACCTCCCGGATGTCAGCAGTGCACCTCCAGACAGCATGTTGCCACTTCAGTTATCTTCAATAAGTGGCAGTAGTCCCTGCACCCTATCTACCTCACCGACCTGTGCAGGCATTGCAAGTGTGCAGTGCCACACTCCTCTAATGGGCCAAAACTCAGCTACTTGCTCTGTATTTTTCTTTTTTTGAGAGCTTCTCTCTCTCTCTCTCTCTGTCTCTCTTTCTCTCTCTCTCTCTCTCTCTCTCTCTCTGTAATGGTATGTTGTGTACATCTCTTTTTTTTGTAGTTCTGTGCATTTTGCTTCAATTTCAGGAGAGAAGATGATGAACCTCACCAATGTTTGTTAAGTAGGGATCCAAAGTTTAGATGCACAAATTATAATATATGTGTTTTCGTGGAGTGCTGTTCAGCTGTCTGTCTGACTGCTCCTGCTACTATTCAGCTGATATCTGTGTAACGTGTGGAACACACACAAACCTTCTCCCAAAAATAACCTGTCTGGTGCTGGCCACACCCCCTTCACAACATGCCTACAAGATCAGTCACCCGTGCACAATCACGTGTGCACTCACGTGAGTGCATTCATGGAGTGCTGTTCGGCTGCACCGCTGACCAGTTGAACAGCCAGCCAGCACACCTTCCCTCCTGTTTGTTGTCCTGTAATTTTGAGGTACTTAACTGCTGTTGTTTGCTGGTAAGCCTTGGATATCTCCTGTCTATTTGCTAATGGCATTGTATACGTTGAAATTTGATATCCCTGTCTCTATCCCTACGACTATGTATGTAGCCCCCAAAGACAAAATGTCAAGTATTGCTCAGTCCGACCAGAATAGAAGACAGGGAATGTTTACTTGTTCACAAAAGCTGACCCGCTCCAAATATGTTGGCCCTGACATCTGTTTGTACTACGCACCGTTATCTGCATCAAGCAACCTAAATACATCAATATCGATACCAAAACCTCAAAGTGCGCACAACCACAACTCAAATGTGCCTGTTATTGCCACTTCCATATTGGACGCCGATCTTCTCCCCCCAGCTTCCGCCTACTGGAGAAATGGACAGAACGATAGTACCTGATGAAACGGCACCTGATAAGTTGAAGTGTGATGATCTATCCGCAAACCAGTCTGTGTAAGTCCATAGGGTGGACTCCCTGAACATTCCACAGCCTTATTCTCAAACTGTAAAATCTCAAACTATGCGATCAGGTGCTCAAATCCTAACACTTCCAGCAAACAATTAGCTGGGCCACTAGTTGAACGTTTACCAAAAGACTGTGTTGTATGTGCCACCATACCCAAACCTGTGAGCATTGTGGACGTAGCTGCTAAGCAGCAGAAGTTCTCTGTCCCAATGCCTCATTCAGCTATATTTACAATACAAGCGACCCAAATAAGTGAGGACATGGTACCCCGCGACTTGGATGTGTCCCAATCTCCCATATTATACCCAGAATCCCCTAACTCCATTTTAAACTCTTCTGTGGCAAACAGCTTATCATTTGTAAAACCCTGCCTCTTCTTTTCTTTGGGTTCTCTCCTCCTCAAATTCCAACCCATGAGCCGATTCTCATTGCATTAAACAACAGTCTATATACACTCATTATGTTACACAAAGCAATAAAAAAAAGTTGATAACCAACAACATGGCTTATTAAAAATTGAAGATAAATTAGACTTGCTTTTTGATTTAAACAAGTCTTGGAAATTAGACGAAAAACTGAATGAGTTATTGGAAACTGCACAAAACCCCACTCAAAAAAATCCTACTCAATGTGCCTCTAATTTAAACTCGTGCATTGTAATTGGATGACCCTAGAGTGGGTTCACTTAATAAGGATGTGAATGACATTGTACCGGTCGATGGATTAAATGTTGTGAACCACGATTTGGATGCAGTGCTTGTTGCTGACATATCTGTTGCATCTAAGCTACTTACCAAATTAGATGACTGTACCCAAGACCAGGTTTTTGACGTATTTCAACACATAAGTAGGAGGAAAAAAGGTAAAACGAGACAGTCCAATGCACTAAAAATAGCAAAAAGAACTAAAAACCAAAAGAAAAAATCTCGCAATCCACAATTGCATGATAAAATACCCAATACCCAAAACCCACACCAAAACATTCATAAATGCGCTAACCACTCCAATTCCGCAAAATCACAAAAGAAAATGACTAAAAAACAATCAACCATTCTGAGTGAACCCTGTATATTAGAACAACATTCGCCTCAACAAGATGACACAGGTAAAATTCCTGAAATTCTTGAAGTGTCTGACCATAAAAATTGTCTAGAGTTTGATGTATTCTGTCACGTCATTACATGATTGCAGTGAGTCACTGAGCACTAGGGAGTAATGCTCTGAGGTTGCCCTGCCCTTGAAAACTACGGAGCATGACCTCAAAAATAAGGATGAGTTTTGCTCTTTAGAACAAAAAAGATTAATTCTACGTAATCAAGGTAAATGGGAACCAAGTGACCCTATAACCATGTAACCTGATATAGTGGTTGAACTTGACAATGTTTTAGCCTCACCCCCGAAGCCCTGACCAGCCCATGTAGATAATTCTCTTAAAACCCCCATTAAAGTCTCTTGAAATATGCACGAGAATAAAGCATCAAAGAAGGTCGCCTTACCTCATCTCCCTGCAATTAGTAGGAATCCTATGGGTAAAGATGTTTATCTCTCATTGCAGATGGAAGACAGGAAGCAAAATGACCCATATCCCATGTAGGGCCACAATCCTTACGGTATTTAAACAAATTCACAGGTTAAAGAAGGAAAGTTGCCTCTGGGGATATTGAGGTCATTCAATAGATTGGTTAAAAAAAAATAGACACTGTACTTTTGAAAACTCCTTCTCAGATAGTAAGAGAATGAATATGGGATGAGAGACTCGAACTTGACAAAAAGGGCGTTTTATTGTCCGTGCCAGTATCACACCTTCCCTCTAACAATTTCCTGTTGCTACATGAAATAGGCACAACGCATAGAACTGTGAGCTTTAAAGGTAATAGACCAAATCAATCACATAATAAAAGGAGTGTGACTGGTATAACTCACCCAATAGCCCAATCACATAATTCAGAAGACAGGCCCGTTAAAAACACTGCATTGACGTCATGGGCCTGGCTCAGAAAAATCTTAAGAGAGCCAGCTGGTATAAATCACCAGTGGGGTCAGACCTCCTTTGGTTCCACACTCACGCTTGCGTGTGGAACACGAGAGGACATGCTCATCTCGTGAACATTAAGGACTTGCATCACTTACCAAAATATGACATTTTAGCATTACAGGAAACATGGATTAAAACACACAGATTTGGCGTAATTACGAGATATCCTGTGTCTCGGCAATGAAGCAAGCAAGCGGACGTCCCATGGCAATAATGAATTCCTCAATTATGTCACTGAACTACTTGATTTGGTCACAAATGAACAAGAATGCTATACAATCCTTATTGTTGGCGACTTAAATATGTCATGTTTTGAGCATGAGATTGGCAAAATTAAATTAAAAACCAAAAGATGGCTTGACTTGATGGAGGTGCATAACTTATCAATGCTGGATGGCAATTTTTATTCTGATATTCCCGCTAATACAAGGTGGCATAGGGAGCACTTGTCTGTGATAATCAGTTACGCATTCATTTCAGAATCAGCAATGAACCAAGTCAGACAATTCGAAATAATCTATACTGCTTCGAGTGATCATAATATCCTTAAAACTGTTATGGATAAAGCGCCATTACCTACCTCCATGTGTTACAGACTTCAACTTTCTCTGAAACAAGGCCACATTTGGTTCAAATGGACCGCTGCCTCACTTGTATCGCTCATAAACATACTGGATATAGAGGATACTTGTGTCCTAAATAAAGAGACACTTGATTATACTTGTACTCCAAACATTTACAGTTACGGCAAATAAAGAAATGCATATGCAGTACAAAAACAAACATGCTCCTGATCACATTATCTACTTAGCTAAAAATGAATTGAAAAGAAAAGAGACAATTGAAAAAGAAAACACAAATATTGTCAGAAAGCATGCTATCAAAAATGTTGTGGCCCAACATAAGATGCTGAAATCTCAAGCAGTGAATTAATGTTTGCTAACTGCACTAGCTTCAAAATATAGCAAGATGATTTGGAAAATGTTGAATTCCGTTCCTGCAAAAAGCAATGAAACCGGCATGTTAAATTCAATTTCTGAAACGGATTGGTTATCATACTACCAGAAAATAGTTGCTGATAATGTACACATTGCCATTACCACCTCTCTAAGATATGATAGGAACACCTTAGAGTTCGATCGTTTGGACATGAAGTTACTTATTAACAAGCTAAGTACCTCTTGGGCCCCTGGACCAAATGTTTTATCAAACACAACTTTAAAAGCAAACCCAGATGCATGGAGTAACATTTTACACTTAATGTTTAGCAGAATTAGAAGAACTGGGTGGATACCTAAAATTTGGAAATAATAGTCCCCATTTTCAAAAAAGGAGATAGAAGTTTGCCTTCAAATGATCAACCTCTTGCTTTACTTGACATACCAGGGAAATTATACATCAGACTAATCTCACGCAACCTAAATAAGTGGACTCTTAAAACAAAGATGAGAGATCCCCACAAATCTGGCTTTGTTCCTGGTCTTGGAATTTCGATCAATTTAACCATCTTGTCTGATCTTAAAAATCAGGCAAAACAACACAACGATCTATTGTATTTGGCATTTATAGACTTTAAAGTTGCCTTTGATTTGGTGTCTAGGAAAATTCTATGGAAACAATTGAGTAATGCTGGTTTCCCTTCCGATATACTGCAAACAATCCAACAGTTCTACTGTGACACCACAATCCAGGTAAAAAAAAAACAACAAGGTCTTCTCACGCAACCAATAGCCACCTATGGCGGCCTGCAACAAGGCTGCCTATTCACTGCATCATTGTTCAATTTCTGCATAACGATATGATAAGGCATTTATAACACGCCTATACACAAGTGTTTCAAGGCGTGATGTGGCAAGGAAGGGGGGAACAGAGGGAAGACAGAGACAACAATCATACTAGGCCAAATGTCATTCAGATTCCGCAAGTGCAGAGGAAGGGGGAGAGGAAAAGCGCAGAGTGGGAGGGGGTGGGGACAGTGCAGTAGATGGGAAAAATAGAATAAATAACAATATGAGAAGTAGGGCCAACTGGTGGCAAGTGCAAGGGTAAGTGGAAGACATCAGGAGTCAAATGCTAGTGGGGGGCTGTAGGGGTACAGAGAACCGTCCCCACGTGCAGGGGTTGCCAAGGAGGCAGTGCAGGAGTGTAACTAGCAGGGGAGGCGACCTGGGCCTGAGATCAGAGGGTGGCCAGGTAGCCAGTACATTTCAGCCAGGAATTCAGCAGAGGAGAGGAGGAGAGGAGGAGAGAAGGCAGAAGCGCAGAGGAATGTTTTGAGGTGCTTCCGGAAATGGAGATGGTTCTCCTCAAGTTTCAGGGAGACAGGGAGGCTGTTCCTGAAGGAGGCCTCATCCGAGGGGAGAGATCTACCACCAACTCATTGCTTGGAGAAGCAACTGACCCTGAGGGAGTTGGAGGCGGATGAGTGAAGAGCTTGAGGAGGAAGATATTTAGGAGGAGAGAGTTAAACGTATTGAGGCCCCAGGCCCCAGAAGGCCTTGTGGACAATGCAGAGGGTTTTGAACTTAATCCTGGCAGCCACTGGGAGCCTGTGAAGAGATTTCAGTCCTGGAGAGATACGATCCCTGGTTTTGAGGCCAAGGACAAGTCTTGCAGTCCTGTTCTGGATGAGTTGTAGAGGACAGAGAGTAGAAGCAGGCAGATTTAGAAAGAGGCTGTTGCAGTAATCCAGCCTAGAGATAACCAGAGCTCTGGAGACAGTGAGCTTCTGGAGGAAGGAGAGGAAAGGTGCAGATCGTAGTGTGACTTCTTAGAGACGTCAGAGATGTGAGGAGAGAAGGAGAGTGTGGAGCCGAAGATGCCCTGAGGTTTTTAGCCTCACAGGTAGGAGCAGGAAGAGGGCCGAGAGTGGCCATGCAGAGAGGTGAACAGACATAAGAGAGGTGACCGCATTAGTTCATAAGTCATACTCATTTCTGCCAAAATTAGGCAAAGGCATAACACCTTACCTATTTTATGAGGACAACCTCGTCATCATTGGCCGCACTCCCATTGGCCTTCAGAGGCAAGTGTCACATTTAACAAAATATGCAGAAACCAACAAATTGTCTATCAATGTCACCAAATCGAATGTAATGAAATGGCAATGCAACAGAAACAATCTGTGACAATCATACAAGTTGAATGCAAGTGGGAAGCAAGTAGTCATAATCCATGAGTATAGGTATTTGGGAATAGTTGTTTGTGATGCTAAAAATGAAATTGCCTACAGAAACGATATAAGACACAAAATACAGCTTCTGAACTCACAGGCTAGAATTATACTATCGAGATACAGGAAATTCTCATATGTTCCTGTGGTGAATTTTTAGAAGGCAAAGGTTGTCCCTGTGGTGACATATTGGGGACATATGAGGCTGGCGGAGAGCCAACCAGACTGGAATTTACTTGAAGGTTTATTCTGGAAAGCGATATAGCCTATCCCAAAATCCTTACCTATTCAGATAGTGAGATAGGAACTGGGCTTACTCTCCTTAATCGTTCAAGGCGATAGTTGATTGGAACACCATGGCCCTATATGCAAAATGCAAATCTAAAGAGTGCTACCCGATTATTTACTTACGGCTATAGACTCTTGCATGGAGCCAACTAAGGGGCCGATTCATGGAACAAACGTGCGCCGAAAATCCCAGCGCAAGCAGGCGCAAGAAGGCGCAACAAGGCGCAAGCGTGAGAAAGCAAGTGCACGCGCACGCGTGCAATTCAAGGAAGGCGCTGCGCTACTTTCCCACTGGTTGTGCGCCAAATCCGTGCATGGCACACGCGGGCACACACGTCATCAAACGGCATGCGCTTCGCGCACAGCAAAAGCGCACGTAGTGCAGCGCACACAACAAAAGTAGGCGGAACAGTGGGCGTAACACGCAGAATGGGGAACAACGTGTGAAAAAGAAGGCGTAACTGGGAAAGTACTGCAGGGAACTACACGGACCAGCCACACGCACGCAAACAACCCGTATTCATGGATTTGAATACGGGAAACCCGCGCACGGCAAAAGACACACACAGGCGTCAACGCGTCCGCCACACGAAGGCAGGCGGAAGCGTCCCTACGCACAGCATAAAAGTGCACGCAAACAACAAACACGTATATACATCTACGATGAATGCCCCATTTGTCGCAGCACTGATCGTGGGACACCGCAGGAGGAGGAGAATAGCCAGGGTACGCATTTTTTCTCACAGGCCACGCAGTCACACTGCCTACACCAGGTATTGGCAGTCATGACAGCGCGCCCCTCAGTCCGCAGGCACATATACATGTCCAGAACACCCGCAGAAAGGACTTTTTCAGGGTGGCACACTTCCCCAAAGCGCTTGGTGCCATAGATTGCACCCATGTGGCCCTACGTCCACCTAGGGCCACTGAGCACATCTACCGAAACCGCAAGCACTGGCATTCCATCAACGTACAGGTGGTATGCGATGCAAAGGGAATCATCACCTCTGTCTATGCAAACTACCCCGGCTCGACCCATGACAGTTTCATATACAGAATGTCCGCCCTGAGCCAGGCCCTGGAAGCTGGGCAGCATGGTGACACATGGCTCCTAGGTGAGTACAAATGCCTGTGCACATGCATGCATGTCACACACACACAAATACACAAACCCCAATAATCACAACCATTATCACCTCTCCAGGGGAAAGTGCCTACCCTCTGAGCAACCACATGATGACGCCAATCCGGAACCCCACCACACCACCCCAGGTAAGATACAACGCGGCCCATATTGCAACCAGGGCCATAGTGGAGCGCACATTCGGAGTGCTCAAGTCACGCTTCCGCTCCCTTGACCGCTCTGGTGGGCAGCTAATCTATGCACCCCCAGTAGTGTGCAGGATCATTGTGGCAGCATGTGTCCTGCACAATGTTGCAACACGGCAGGGCGTACCGGTGGACATGGTGGTGCCCCCACATCCCCAACCACAGGCACAGGCGCTGCCCATGGGAGGGGATAGGGCACGTGGCGAGGAAGCCCTGTCCCAGCTTGTGGCCAGATTTTTCACCTAAACTCCCAACCCTGCGGAGTGCACACAGGCCTGGCACATACCAGGTGACAATCGATGATGACAAAGAGACAGTCAACTGTCACAACCTTACCACCCTGAGATTGTTGCCATGGAATTACCACATTGTGTGCATCCCTAGCTACTTAAACACAAGCAATCCTGTGTGACCAAAAGGCACACATGCAAGGTGTCAATCATACAGACCTGCAAAACAGGCCATGACTATCACTGGTATGTCACTCAAACCCTCCCAAACCACAACATGACATGGCAAGCAATAGCCATACACCAACACAGTATCAATAAGGTACACATTGCCATGTGAAAAATGTAAATGGGCATCAGACAATGATGCCTGACATGGAATCAGATGAAATGACTGACCAACAACCTCCCACCCAAAATAAGTCATACACAAATGCATTCCAAAAGTCGTATTTGAAAGATAACAATGAATGCCTGTCCACATGCACAATGTGCATTGCATAATTAACACTGCAGCTACTGTGTGCCATGTCCCCCTCTTGGAACACACTGCTCAGTGCACAGCACAGTGAACAGCCATTGTGTGTGATGCACACCCTGAGCATCACATCTAAGCGACAAACTACATAAAATAACAAAATTAGGCATGTACAGGATCCACAAATGGTCATAGAACATTTGCTGCAGGGACACAGTGGGCACCAGAAGGCAAACAGAGTGTACACGTGGACATGTAAGGGTGGGTGTACATGTAGTGGATCATAGTGCGAGTGTGTGGGTCAGTAGGGACATGTACTCAACATATGCATGTGAAATCAAGTGACCATCACTGTCCTCTACACATCACATGTGAACATTCACCATGTGTATACCCCAGCATGTCAAACCACAACTATCCCCTCACACCTGAAAGGTAAACACAACACATGAAAAGGCATTTATGAGCAGAATACATCATGTACATAGTAAAGCACAATTACAATTTCAGGGTGCCCATCACACTGCAGGGCAAGGCAACTATCAACAACAAAACACCCCCCCCTCCCTCACAAATCACCATGACCCACTGAACAACTGCATATGGGTTATTCATTCGACAACCTTGAATTCCACCTGGCCACAGGATCACCCTTCCCCTTTGTCACCATATCCCACCTTGTGTGTAAAAAGTTGCCAGCACCCTCAGAGTCCACCTAGATTTGCAAAAGCCCAAAATCCAAGAGAACTCAAAGCAGGACAACACAGAAACCAAGCAAATACCCTGCAGGCAGTAAAACAAACCAGAACAGCCTCCAGTAGATGACTTCAAGTAGCAGTACGCCACAAAGGCCAAGTACTACCACAATGATGTTAACAACCAAGGTAGCACAGTAAAACAATGTCACAACAGGATCTGAACCATGTGTGGTACATAACATAGAATGATGCAACACGAACGGTTGTCTACTGTCACAGCTCCCGTGTACAGCGGAGGAGTGGCACAAAACAACCACCACCACTGTGGTCTGGGTGCCTGCAAGGTCTAACTCACACAGGCCTCTGAAACCCAGTGGGGAAGGAGGGTCAGGGATATGCAGTCGGCACAGGCATTGGCATACTGGATAGCCAGAATGAGGGGCAGGAGAGAGGAGTATGATTGACACAGGAAAGTAGGGAATGCACCAAAATGTAGTACACACATTAACACATACACAAATAGACCAAACTTGTTCACATACACATAGCAGCAAATTACTCAAATGGAAGTCAAAGAAAAACTTATCTCTGGGGTGAGTGCTGGCCTCCTGCCTGCGCACTCTCCGGTCCGGTAACAGGAGCAGTTCAATGCTGCAAAGAGAGCCACAGTTAATAATCTCTGCATGTCCAAAACACACCACCAAATATGCCCCAAAGTAACACAATACTCTACAAACAGACACTCTTGTGTGGATGCTTCATACCCATACGTAACATTACCCCTGTGATGGTTCATACACAGTCAATGCATTAAGTCAGGCACCGGTGGGTGCGTGGCAAATGGAACACCAATGTGTCACGATTCACACAACATGCAATGTTACCTGGGTAAGCAGACAGACGCATATAGCAAGGTCTGACTTCAGAACAAGTCCTGTACCACCATGACCAAAATAAAGTAGCCAGTGCATGTATCAAATTCTACCTGGAAATGAAATGCACTGCACCTGAGTCTGTCCTTTGCTGTCTGTCCCTGTGAGCTGCTTCATTCCATGTCTTGCAATGCTACATGGCTAATACAAGTGCCTCAATGGACCATGGTGGAACGGAGGGTATGTGCCACTGCCCATGCAGGTGCCCAAGACAGCTTTCCCATCAAATAGCCATCAGTCCACCAACACATCTGAGCTGTATTGTGCGCTTCAACAGCAATATTTGTCCAAGCTCACCGTCAGTGCTGCTACTAAGCATGCATGTTCAACTGGCCAGGTGGAAGGTTTGCTGTGTTGTGACCCCCCTGTGCTGCTCACCTTGCCTGGAGTCCCTTGAAACACATCATCGTTTATTGGATGTATGATCGCAATCCCTGTGCCTCTGCTTGCGCACACATGCGCATGTCGGCACCACCAAACGTGTCCATATTCCAGACGTCCAATGGCCCATGTCTGCTGGCAAAGGTGGTCTTGAGGCTCATCCCCCTGCAGAAAGTCCATGAAACACATGATTAATTCTTAATATACATCTGTGTGTGTCTCTTCAGGCATTACATGAGTGGACCATGTCAGAGACGTACATCAGAAATCACACCATCAGTCCGTCTTTCACAGCAACAGTGTGGAACACACTATCTACGGCATGATTTTCAACAAGCACATATTCATTAAAGATAAGAAACATACTACACAATGCCTAGCAATGAATGTACGCATGAATCATTAAACACCCCATCTAGCAAAAGAAGAACAGTGGTCAATTACACCCCAATCATCCCCACTAGGGGTGTTAACACAAGTTCCACAGCAGCAGACATGCCACAGATATGACAATCCATTGCCCTTGTGTAATAGGCTGTTGCACCGAACCATCCTTGCGAGCCCATGGATAAGGGAAGCAGGAGTGGCATATGTGAGTCAAGGACCCCAAGCAGCAAACCCATACACAAGACAAGCTTGAAGGGCCCCGCTGGAACAGACAGTGGATGCTTTCAAAAGCCACAAAGCACCACACCGTCACATGAAAGCACAATAGACTAGCAATTTTAAACTATATTAACAAATTACACTAACTATGAAAAACCTACTTTACCTATTTAAACTAACTATCAAACAGAAACTTAACTAACTAAACTAAAAGAAAAATCAAAAATGGCCACATACGACCCGGGGGGGAGACACCCAGGAGGGGGGAGGTACAGGGTGCTGCTCAACACCCACATGCGATGATGCTGAGGAAAAAAAAACCTCCATGGGCTCAACGCGGGCACAGCCCAACCTATTTGGGAGATAGATTGTCGTCCGAGTCTGGCTCTTCCTGGAAAGAAGGACGTGGCACAGGAGCATGACCACGCCTAGCCGCAGCTTGCCCCTCGTCGGCAGCAGGTCTGCCGGACGGGTGAGCCTGGTTCTGTGTGGCGATGACATGTAGGTCTGCATGCAGAACCTCCCGTGATACACGTGCTTCCTCTTCCAAGGTAGCAGGTGTAACGCAGAGTTCTTCCTGCAAGGCCTGGCTGGACAACCGCTGTACCTCCCGGCAAGCATGTAGCTCAGCCGAGATGGTACGCTCAAGCTGTGCAAACCTCTCCTCTGCCCGTTCCCTCAGGGACATCAGAAGGACACCCAGAGTGGATCTGAGGGAAGCATGCTCCTCCCTCAGGGCCTTTCATGTGTGCCTCTGCGTGAGCAGCAATTGCTTGACGCAGAGACATTTCAGCCTGGCGTGCCGTGTCTGAGGCCGCCATGCCCAGCCTGAGCAAGCGGGCCGTGGACCGTGCCGCCTGCTGCTGGAGAAGCACCTGCCTAGCAGGGGGGAGCACAGATTGGGCCACACGCTCCATGCTCTCAGCGATGTTCTCCATTGCTGCCATCTGCCGTTCAGAATTGGCAGTCACGTCTTGCTCCCACTTAGTATACTGTGGCTGCGCGCGGCAACGACGTTGCTAGGCTTGACCCCTGCGGAACCCAAGGACCGTGTGTCCTCGTTGTATTGGCACCGCCCGCGGCTGCACGACTACATGCCCCCGTCGACGTGATGTCCCAGGCACATCAGTGACTGGTGTAAAGGTGACCCTGCATCCCGATCCACCATGGGCGGAGGTTCCAAGACTGTCTGACCCCTCAGTGCAGTTGTCGCACACAGAGGAGTGTCCACATCAGAATCACTCACCCCTGACATATGGACCTGATGCTCATCCAACTCGACATGGTCGTCAGAGTGTTCTTCAGGGCTGGACTCATAGGCAGCCAGAGACAAGATGGACTGTAGCACTTGGGGGTTTTCGTGGCCTACCACCCCACTACCCCCACTTGTGCTGGGTTGATGTAGTGATAACAACCCTGTGCCTGGCATAACAACACCATCCTGCGGCTCCATTGCGTTATCATCTGAAAAATAGAGAGAAAAAAGGTCACTAAACATGTTCGAAGCACACAACACACACACACACCGACAACAAACACATCAGGCAGACATGTGACACACAAAATAGAACCTGGCATTGCTTCTGTGATCAGACCTGTTGAAAGGTGGCAGTCTGCATTAAAGTGGATCCATGCAGTGCAGCAAATATGTATGTTACTCACTACCTACATGTACAAGGACTCCATGGAGTGTGTCAGAAAATGTGAAGGCAGTGCTAGGTCAACTTCAGGCATCACGTGCAATGTGCATACAATGGGTAGCATATCTACAAGCAAAGCACCCCTCCACCCAAGTGCAAAAGCAGGGATGCCTAGCATGGTATCAAAAGGCTGACCATAGACCTGTGTATTGACAGACAGTGTTGACCAGCATCAACAGCTTCATGTGAGTCAAGTGACAACACTGCAAATGATGATGGGACAGTAAGCAGGACACATGATGAAACCTCTGGAGTCCACCCACGTGTGAAGAAGACACTACACCTGTTGGACAGAGTCATTGGCCATTAAACAGGCTGAGGCCTGTGACCCTCACAGATTGTCAGACCCTAAACATGTGGGCATGTGTGCAACGCAGTACTGAGCCACAGTTGACACGGGAAGGCAGATGAAATGCCATGCAATTTGGGTCATCATGGACTTGTGTAACAGTGATCATCCAGTCATGGACACATATGGGCATGCGTGGAATGCACATGGAGCATGAATGGGCACTCATGTCCCTGCGGGGCATCTGACCTCTGCACAGTCCAAGTGAGACACCCTGCATCAAGTACTAAGGATGTACCACAATGGATATGTCTGGCAGATTGGCCGCTGGATGTTAGAATGTACACAGGAGGCATGACCAGGGAAGTAACCAACGGCAATATTGTAGCAGACCAGTGCTAAGATGGAATTGGGGTGCAGAGCAGGGGGTTGAGGGGCAAATGAGCATGCCTACATTGCCTACCCCCTTGCAGGCAGAGGACACATGCACGTCAGTCATGCTATGCATAGTTCCTGTGCTGAGAGGAAGCTCACCCCACGCTACATGCAGAAGTGCCAGTGAGCTGGAACATGGACCGGAGGGGCATACTGGTAACCAGCATGTGACTACGGTGCAAAAGTGGTGATGTGGACAGTCCCTGTCTGCTCCACATGTCCACCATCCAGCAGAGTAGACATGCATCAGGGAAGCATTGCATTACTCACACATCATAACCATGTACACGTGACATGTAGTGGCAGTCATGCACAACACATCACACAATTAAAACACACACGTCCTCGACAAACACGCATCAACACTCATCGGACTGGGCATCAAAGTCCGGCATCTCTCCCACTCCTTCGACCAATTCAGATGGTATGAACTCTGCAACGAGTGACTCATGCGGAGTTAGGTCTTCATCCTCCGGTGCAGGCCCACTGCCAGTCACCAGAGTCAAGTTGTAATTTGAGGCACGCTTAGCCTTAGCGCTGCGTTTGAGGTCATTCAAACGCTTTTTGCACTCATGGCCGAATGCACTCACATGTTCCGCAACTTGCTTCCAGTGGTTAGCACGGTGGGCAGCCGTAGTCTGACAATTAGCACCTACTAGCATGTCACGGCTGTGTTTCTGCAAGTAGCCCACGATGAAGTCCAGTTCATGGTTGCAGAAAGGCTTCTTCCTCGACGTGCAGGAGGTCGTGGCTGTGTGTGGGGTCCCAGCCTGTGCTGCAGGTGCAACCTTCCTCCTCTTCGATTGTGGCGCAGACCCTGGCTGGCTGATGCCGCCCTGATCATTATGGCCAGTGGGACTGGTGGATTGAGCCAAGGGAGTGGCAGGTGGAGGCACGACCAAAGGTCTGACTTGTGTCAGTGGCAGCTGGGTGCCCTCTAATGGACCCTGCGCATCAACATCCGCTGTGGCAGGGTCATTTACCGCAACTGTCCTGGTTGGCAGACTCACAACCGGAGTGTTGCTGGCTGCATCTGCCCCTGCACTTGCCAACACCCAGCTGTTCGGGGCAGCAGATGACATTACTGCCCCAGGGACACGTGTCTTGGTCAGGGAAGCCCTGCGTACCCCTACGGTTTCCCTGTGGTCCTGTTGGAAATCTTCCAAGGGCTCTTCAATTGCCAACGCTGCCTGCGCTGGCAGACCCTGAGCCTGGGTGGTGGTGTCCACAGCTGCACCTGCAGCTACCACTACCCTTGGGCCCTTGGCAGTCAATGAAACGGACTGCCAGGTCACACGGGCGCCAGTGCCAGATGCAGAAGCTGCATCACCCAGAACCACAGGGGGTGGTGGCATGACTGCACCGACACATGGCACAACATCATGCTCAAGTGGCGCACCCCTGCCTCTTCCCCCTCTGCGGCCACCCTTGACACCTTGGAGACCCCTGACTCTCTGGTCACCCCGACCACGTCCCTGACCAATCCCGCCACGAGGAGTACGCCCAGCTGAGGCACCCCTCACCTTTGGTGGCCTCCCAACCATGGCACAGATGGAGTAGTGCCGGCACAGATGGAGTAGTGTTAATGGGAGGTGTACACCACAATTGACGTGGGCAATTGGGGTGAAGGGGATGGGATGCAAGATGTTAACAGCCCCCCTGCACCTGCAAGGCTGTATGTGACCCCAGTGATGTGGTGACGGGTCACACTACGCTCAGGCACCCCAAAACTGCAGTAAAACCATGCACGCAACCCTGCAGCCTACGTGCGTGTAATCAACCTCCCGCAGTACGCGGTGGCACCCAGTAACACAAAAAACGCGTACACTTGGGACACGCAGGTTACTATGACCTCGAAAACGGGTGCCCGACTCACCGTCTGACTAGCGTGATAATGAAAAACACACGTAGCCAATACCCCCGCCAAAAGAAGAGATACGTCCTCGATCGCTGTGAAGATGTGATGGCGTGCGAAACAACACGAAGCAGCTACACACGTCGATCTCCACGAAAGGCACTTACAGTGAACTGCTGGCCCCGCTCACCTTTAACCCGTGCTGAGGGAAACGCCTGCGCGCGTCACGTCACTTACGCGCGTAGGCCCTTTCCTTGGATTACACGCATTCACACGCGGACATGCAGTTTTTTCACGTGCGCTGAACCACTATGCCCACGTCATGAGGGAAACGCCCAGGAAACGCCCACGCGCGTAATGTCAGAGAAGCGCTTACACGCTAAGGGCCTTTGGTCCAATGAAAACGCGTACGTGTGCTGACGCGCTTTCCTCCAATTACACACTGACGTGCAATTTTTTCACGTGCCAAATCACTCCATATCAAGCTGGCCACGCAAAAACACACGGAAGATCCCACCTGCAATCTGCTGCTGCCTGACTGCCTGCTGCCCACGTGCCCTGCCATTTGCTGCCTGCATGTCAGCCAGGGTTGCAGTTGCTGTGACCACCCCTGCTGGAACTGAAGACTCCCGAATTGTATTCCATCGCTCCACAGCCCAGCTCCAGGACCCAGTTGCCCACCCACTCCTGCCTCTGGGGTTGCCATGTCCAGCACAACACCATCTGGCAGCACTTGCAACCCCCAGCCAGAGAGGCAGAGGGCCACAAGCTTCAGTGCCAGGGAAGTTGGTTTCCTGGTGGAGCAAGTCCTGGGGCAGTATGATGCCCTCTTTGGAAGTTCGCACGCCGACAATGAAGAACGGACCAGGATCTGGATGGACATTGTGACTGCCATCAACGCGGAGGGGGTGGCAGTCCGCGACTTATATCATGTCAAGAAGCGCTGGGAGGACTTCAGGTCCAGGACCCTCACCGCCAGCTGGAGACGCAAGGCCCGGCTCCCCTCCCAGGTTGTCATCTCGTCAGGGAGTGAGGAGTCTGGTGCTGCATCCCAGGCTGCAGCTGCCGAGGGTAGGTCCAAGAGGCGGAGGTCAGAGTTGGACTCCTCGGCAGCAGAAGGGGCCGCTGAGACCGCACAGGGTCCGACGGAGGAAGATGGCACGGAATCATCCAGGTTGGTGGGGCGTTCGGTGGTGGAGGAAGCCGTGCAAGGGACAGACACGGGTGGGGATTCCACTGGTGCTAGTGGTGCAGTGCAGGGGCAGGGACGGAATGTGTGCCAGAGCTGCCTCTGACCCTGCGGGCAGGCTGGTGGAGGACACATCCCTGCCACAGTCGGGAGTCAGACGTCCAGCAGGGGTAGCCACCTCAACAACTGCACCCCAGCCGGAGGAGGATGTGCAGGCAGCAAAAGCCAGGGCACAGGCAGAGGCACAGCAGCAGCAGCAACAAGGTGGGAGCCATGATGGCTCAGGGCATTCAACATCGGTGGGGCAGGCATCGGCCAGAGGGCAGGAGGACCCAGGACCGTGTGGCAGCGGTTAGGCCATGCTATAGATGCAGAGCGGCAGCGGGCAGATGAGGCACGGCTCACAATGGTCAGGGCTGAGAACTCCATGCGTAGGGCTCTGAGGCGGGCCGAGTGCCTCGAGGCAATTCGCAGGGACCTGGAGGTCCACATGTCATCGTCCCTGCGAACCCTCGGGGCCATGGGAGAGGACTGCCACTGGGACATCGAGCAGTAGTTCGATGATGCCCTGGCCCGGGAAATCGGGAAGTGAGCCGTCGGACTAGCCCGCTGCCATTGTAAATAGTTTTTAGAGTTAGATTTCCTTTTCCTTTTATTTGTGGTCAATGGACCATGCCACACACATTTGTATATAGTTTTATTTTTATGTAGTTTCTTAGGTAGGTTTCATTTGTTTGGTTGGGCTCATGGACCCTTTACATAGTTGGACAATGGATTGATTTGATTTATTTTTTGGATTTTGCACATGGATTCATGGATTTTTCTTTTGGACAATTGATTGTGAATAGTTTGGTCATGGATTAATTAGAATATTTTTTTTCATTATGGACATGGAGCAATGGATTTTTTTTTGGGACAATGTATTGTAAATAGTTGGACTATGGAATAATTTGAATTTTCTTTTTCATTATGAACATGAAGCAATGGATTTTTTTTTTTACCTTTCCTTTGGATTTGCATTGGTGGAGGGAGAGTTTGGACTGTTTTACTTTCAAATTTATTTGGATTGTTTATAATTTTATTCACTCATCTTTTGCACATGCTTTTAATTTCATGTTTGCTATTTTTGTATGATTTCATTTCATTTATTTATTTTTGTACATAATACATATTCATATTTTATTTCCATGTGTGGGATTCGCTCATTGGGTTGATGCATTTGAAAATGTGTGTTTACACAATCAATGCCAACTAGTGTATCTGTGTGACGGACATGTGTTGATGTACATAATTGACTTTTGGTTTGTGTCTTGAGATAGGCATGTCAGTGTGCGGTGGATTGGGAAATCATTGCGTCTCAAGAATTGGGTGGCGTGATGTGGTTTTTTGGTGTAGAAGTGGCCCATGATTGTGCTTCTTTATTTTGTGTAGGGGGGACATAAGTGGGGGTCTGATGGCATGTGCCCCGCACTGCTGGGGGGTGGGGGTCCAGGGGGACATGAGTGGGACATGAGTGGGGGCCTGCTGGCAGGTGCCCCTCACTGCTGGGGGGTGGGGGTGCAGGGGGACATGAGTGGGACATGAGTGGGGGCCTGCTGGCAGGTGCCCCTTACTGCTGGGTGATAGGGGTGCAGGGGGACAAGAGTGGGACATGAGTGGGGGCCTGCTGGCAGGTGCCCCTCACTGCTGGGGGGTGGGGGTCCAGGGGGACATGAGTGGGACATGAGTGGGGGCCTGCTGGCAGGTGCCCCTCACTGCTGGGGGGTGGGGGTGCAGGGGGACATGAGTGGGACATGAGTGGGAGCCTGCTGGCAGGTGCCCCTCACTGCTGGGGGGTGGGGGTGCAGGGGGACCTGAGTGGGACATGAGTGGGGGCCTGCTGGCAGGTGCCCCTCACTGCTGGGGGGTGGGGGTGCAGGGGGACATGAGTGGGACATGATTGGGGGTCTGCTGGAAGGTGCCCCTCACTGCTGGGGGGTGGGGGTGCATGGGGACATGAGTTGGTGATCACTAGTGGAAGGTGACATGTGTGCATGGCTGGGGGGCATGCCCAGGGGTGCAGGGTAGTCCCCTGTGTTGTGGGTTGCCTGCAGGGACCGTGGATGGGGTGGAGGGCACACCAGGGAGGACCCACACTGCCAATTCACGCGTGGGACTCCCTGTGCACCCCACTAGATGCACGTACCCGCTCTGACAGTGAAATCGCATGTGAAACTTCCCGCGAACCCCAGTAATACACGTACCCCACTCGCACATGGCCAATCGCGTGTGAAACTTCCCTCGAACCCCAGTAATACACGTACCCCACTCGTACAGGGCCAATCGCATGTGAAACTTCCCGCGAATCCCGGTAATACACGTACCCCACTCGCACAGGCCCTTTCGCGTATGAAACTTCCCGCGAACCCCAGTAATACACGTACCCCACTCACACAGGCCCTTTCGCGTGTGAAACTTCCCGCGAACCCCAGTAATACATGTACCCCACTCGCACAGGGCCAATCGCATGTGAAACTTCCCGCGAACCCCAGGAATACATGTACCCCACTCGCACAGGGCCAATCGCGTGTGAAACTTCCCGCGAACCCCAGTAATACACGTACCCCACTCGCACAGGGCCAATCGCGTGTGAAACTTCCCGCGAACCCCAGTAATACACGTACCCCACTCGCACAGGCCCTTTCACGTGTGAAACTTCCTGCGAACCCCACTAATACACGTACCCCACTCGCACAGGGCCTATCGCGTGTGAAACTTCCCACGAACCCCAGTAATACACGTACCCCACTCGCACAGGCCCATTCGCGTGTGAAACTTCCCACGAACCCCAGTAATACACGTACCCCACTCGCACAGGGCCTATCGCATGTGAAACTTCCCGCGAACCCCAGTAATACACGTACCCCACTCGCACAGGCCCTTTCGCGTGTGAAACTTCCCGTGAACCCCAGTAATACACGCACCCCACTCGCACAGGGCCTATCGCGTGTGAAACTTCCTGCGAACCCAAGTAATACACGTACGCCACTCGCACAGGGCCAATCGCGTATGAAACTTCCCGCGAACCCCAGTAATACACGTACCCCACTCGCACATGACCAATCGCGTGTGAAACTTCCCGCAAACCCCAGTAATACATGTACCCCACTCGCACAGGGCCAATCGCGTGTGAAACTTCCCGCGCACCCCAGTAATACACGTTCCCCGCTTGCTCTGTGTTGTGTGGCGGCCATGTATACTGGTACAGGGTTAGTGCAGCCCTTTGCACTGGATTGGGGATTTTGATGGCTTTTCCCTGCATGAGGGGCGTTCTTGGGGGCGTAACTGGCGCTGCTGCAGGGTCGCTGCGCCAGTGTGCGCCACGGCTGATTTTGGTAGCTAAAATCCATGAATACACTGTGCGCGGAAATGGATTTTAGCACACGCGGCTGGCGCAGATATTCGCACGCGCACACTGTGTGCCAGCCGCGTGCGCCTCTTGTGCGCTAAATTCTATGAATTACCCCCTACATCTCTTGCATCTTGCAGTGCTGCCTGTCAGGAGTCTATGAACAAAGCAGGCATAGATATAGACATGTTAATAACCAACCCTACAAAAGCTAAACAGAAGTGGTGGACTGCTGATTGAGTAAACACATGGACCAAAAGGCAACAATATAACATTTTCAAGATGGGAGCTTTCATACTAAAAACATTGAACACCATACGATTATACTTAACAACATTTCTGGATTTGCTGTATAGATCAGAGATAATGAGATTGAGGTTTAATTTATGGCCAACAAGGTCAGTGCTAGCCTCAATGGGAAAAACAGCATATACTCAATCGTGCAGATTCTGCAAAACCTCTGAACATATTGTGACTATGAAACATCTTCTTGTTGAAGGCCCTAGCTTAAAATAATAATAGAGACTTGACCATTTCTATAAAATACTCTTTGAGTATTGTGTATTATCAGAACAGACAATGTGGGAATTAATCTTTAATGCTCAAGGAATATCACTAAACATAGCAACTATAAGGTACCTGAAAAATGTAGATCTTTAGAAACCTTGGTGCAAAAAATCCTGCTATGCTAAGCACGGTATCACTCTAGGATTTTCCATCCAGTTTCCACAGAAAGGGTACGTACGGTCTTTGCCGGCTTGAACAAACATTTGCAATAAGACTCTCCTGATCCCAGACATGAAGATGGGAATGGCAGCTGTGATGGATTACTACTGCGTATGTGTTTCATATATTGATTTGAGTCATGCAACCACGTTGTATGTTGAAAGTTCAATGTGTGAAGGAAAAAATTATTGATTTGATTATTATGTGATTTAACATTTTTCATCAATACGAATTGTTTAAAGTAGACATGTTTTATTTTGATGTTGTATGTTGATAGCTGTACTCCAACTAAAACAATTTTGAAAGATTTTTTTTTTTTTTTTAAATATACATTCCTATGCCTATTACTGTGGAATGACCATTATTACAGGTTTCTTTTATGATATTGATGAGATTGTTGGGGCTTTATTGGGGAGAGTATGTTATAACGGGAGCTCATATAAAGGGGAGAAGGGGACTGTATACTTAAATGGGACAGTACATATACATGTTAATACTAATAGTGGATTTACATATATTAGTAGCAACATGAATGTTAACAATGAAAATGGAAATACATATAGGAGTAGCAATAGTGTTGATGCAAGTATTCGAGATGTTTATAGCATGAAGAACACAGCATCAAGCATGCCAGCACAATTGGCAATGATGGTAACAGTAAAGAGTTTGTTTCCAGCAATTCAAGGACTGTTTAATAATTCAAAACAATATGATGACATTTTTGATAGCAATGTTAAGGCCGGCACCCCTGAGATTGTGTATAGAATAATGAAAAGGGAAGTACACAAGAAGTATGATACATATCATGGGCTGGGTTTGGATGTGATTGAGGATATACGCCCCCCGCTCGAGTTTACCTACAGTTGGTATACTGACATGAGACGCGTGGGAAGAAACCTTGTGAATGAAAGCTGATATGTGTGTTCACTCATTCCACATGCATCAGCAGCTCCCAAGGCATTAGTACCACAAGCAATTCCCATTATAGAGGCACGATGCCTAGTTCATCTTGTGCTATGCAGAATAAAATGAACGTTCCAGGCACACAGTGTGCAACTGCAAATAGTGGGCCAGATCTTGTGAAGGGCAACAACAATCCAAAAAACATCAAGTGTGTGGAGCTACCCTATTTGATGGTGAAAGGGCATAGATATGTCAATAACAAATGCCAGGACACCACACTACGTTGCCTGGCTGAAGGACTGGTAAAATATGACAAGGAAGTGATAGCGCAGGTGGACAATTTCTGTCCACCGCTATGGACAGAGCATATCACAGTGCTGACATGGATTGCAAAAATGTAAAAGCCGGTGTGAGTGCACAGGGAAGAAGCATTCAAACTGTGTTTCCACAGAAAGGGTACGTACGGTCTTTGCCGGCTTGAACAAACATTTGCAATAAGATTCTCCTGATCCCAGACATGAAGATGGGAATGGCAGCTGTGATGGATTACTACTGCGTATGTGGCCAACAAGCTTACTTGCACATTCCACCATCACAGAGGGGCTATTGTTCGCTAGACACCTGCACTCAGTGCTACTAGAAATCCCAGAAGAATGCCTGAAGGGGGGAGCACAGCCTGCTGAGGAGTCAACTAGGCACCCCCCCGCATTCGAAAAAGAAGAAAAGAATCCATTGCCCACACAAGAGCTCTGCATCCTACCAGGAAAATAACAGCTACAACAACTAAAGAGGAAGAAAAGATTGAATTACATATCCAAAGACTCCTCTGCATTGCTTGCTGAAATACCACAGGAGTAACAACTCTTCAGCTCAGCAGAATCATTTTTTGCATGATGGCTGCAGATTTTGCCCTGGGAGCTGGTCCAGCTCGTGAATGACACAGAGAATGGGTTCAACATGATCAAGGTTGAGTTGCGTGAATTGAGACTTATGACAATGCAAAACCGCTACATACTTGGGTTTTACTCTGCACACCAAGCCAGGTTTGAGTCCTTTGTTCATTTTGCCTTTGGCTGGTTACAGTCCTGAAACCCACCTCTGGCTCTGTTATGTCTGGAAAGGCAGGATGTGAGAGAGGTTCCCGAAACTCCCTTGTCCTTTGTATCTAGGAATGCACAGATGAAACCATTCCTGATTGGCTGGCTGGTTGTCCTTTCGGAACAGCCACCCTGCTGTTTGAGTGACAGCCTAGGCTGTGCATGAATGGGAGAAACCTGCTTAAAAGGCGAGGGTTTTGGGACTAGAGTCAGTCGACCACCAGGAGAAGCACCCACTGAAGAAACCATGAACAAAGCTTGCTGTATCCTCCTGGACCTTTGAATTGCCCGGTGAAGCCCTGCTGCTGTGCTGAAACTCCTTTTTCTGATCGACAAGAGAAGCTCTGGAAGGGAGGACATCTTCCCTTAGGTTAGTTGGACCAACTACTGGACCATCTTCCCTGATTGGCTGTACTTCTTTGCTGCTGAAAAAACCGTGTGCCAGTGGTTGAGAAATCCATAGTCAAGTGCAATGTCTACAATCTGCCCAGGCTCTTCAGGAGTTTCCTAAGGACCCTCCAGAAGAAGGACAACCAGAGCTCGAGACCCCTCACCAGAGTGCAGGACTTAAGGAGTGAATGAAGCCCAACCGTTATCCAAGATCTGCAGAGATGCTGTTTACCGCGTGCTGAAACCACAAAGTATTGCTGATCCAAAAAGAGACCTTAGCTGTTGACAGCCCCCGAATTGCTGCTGCAAGAGTCCTCCAGACATCCTCCCTCTTGTCCCCATTGCTGAGGCTCAGGTACCCAGGATCTGCATCGCTGCAACAGGACAGAATACAGCTGGACCACTCTTCTTCAAACCAGAGGTACTCTTTAGACTTGGGGAACTTACCTCAGTGCCTTTCTGAGCTGTACCTTTCTCATTTGAGACCTGCATTGGCTTACCTTACAGTTGATTCCAACTCTACGTTTCACAAGTGTAACTGCTTGTGACCCTACAAGTGATTTCTACAAAACACTCTAACGTATGCAGGACTTTTATTATCTAAGAAGTGACTCTGCTCCATAGTCTGTGCTCCAATTGACTTTGGCTGTCCTGGCTCCCTGCAAACTCTTCTATTCCATTGACTTTGATATTTCTATACCTCAGAGGAGGCAACTTGTTTTAGACTGTTATTTCTGGGAAAAGCTTGTCTAGACTTCATTGGAAGATTTAAGTGTGCTCACATGCCCTGAGAACCTGTTTAATCTTTTTCCTTCCTTTAACCTTTCCTTTATGCAGTCTCAGAATCTGCATAGTATAACTAGTGATATGTAAATGCCATTACTGTCCTTGTGAATGAAGTCACCTCTGGGTGTAGAAAGTGTGTAAAAAGCATCCCTAAGGAGTATCCACTAAACTGGTTCTGATTCTGGAAAAGTATTTTAAAGTATATGTGATTGCTACATATCTTGCCCTTTTTAAAGAACACTTATTTAAAAATTGATGTTAATAAATAAATAACTATCTATAACTGAAACCTTGAGTGTAAGTGTTACTTGGCTACTTGTATTTGTGAATTTAGTTGCTACAGCTCTACGGATCACATTTACCACTCTTGAGATAATCCTGGCTGCTCAGTCACACTACCAACTTATGTAGAACATGGCTATACCAAAAGGAGGGTTACCTAATACAAAGCCGTTAAGTAATGTGTAGTCTCACACAGTGTTACTACATCAATTCTTACCTAACAGTCTGTACATCATTTGATGACACAATGTATTTAAAATGTGTAAAATGTTGGGCTTTTCACTATGGATGAACTTTTAAAGATTTTACAAAGCAAAATGAATATGGGCTTCTCTTTGCTATTATTAAGTGGATCTTAGTGTGTTGGCCTACTCTGATGCCTGTGAAATGCATGTGGCATTGGCAGTGTGTTGGCCTTCTCCTCTGCCTACAAAAAGTATGTTGGCTTCTCAGTCCATTGGCTTTCTTCCATGCCTACAAAATACATGTGGGTTTACTAGTTATTTGGCCTTCTTCCTAGTAAATGCATGTGGGGTTCTTAGTGTTTTGGTCTTCACCTGTGCCTAGTAAATGTATGTGGGGTTCTCAGAGCCCTGATATTATAACTGCTAAATGCCAGTGTGGTTCTCTTGCTTTGACCATCTCCTCGGCCTACAAAATCGCATGGGGATTGATGTTCTTTGGCCTTCTTCTATGCTTACAAAATGTGTGTTGGCCTTTCCCTAGCCTTAGTAAATGTAGGTATGGTTCTAAGTGATTTGGCTTTCTCCAGTGTTTAGTAAATTCACAAAGGGTTCTCCGTGCTTTCACAATCTCCTCCAACTGCAAAAAGCAGATGAGTTTATCGTGCTTTGCTCATCTATGCCTAGTAAATGCAACTGTGATTTTCATTTATTTGGATCACTCCACCTAAAAAATGCACATAGGGTACTTTGGCCTGTTCCTATGTCCAGAAAAAGCATGTGGGGATCTTGGTGATTTGGTCTCCTGATCCCCCTAGTAAATGCATGTGGGGCTTTCAGTGTGTTTTAGTTTCCTCCTAATCCTACAAAATTCACATTGGTTTTTCTTCTGGGTGGAAATTTGCCCAAACCATCCTGCTCATTCTTACCTACCTGCAGCATCCATAGGCAAAGGCACTCATGCACCAGGCACAGTGAGCCCACTTGAGTGGGCAGGCGCACTGTGCCTATGGTGTGCCTTCAGCCCTCATGTCCTCCAGTCGCTGCATTTCGAACATGGCCTTCATTTAGTGCCTGGTATGGTGAACCTACCAGCAATGACTGCAGTGCCAAACCTAAAAGGATGTTATGGACATAGTAACCCAACCCACAACCTTGCAGAAACAGAATATAGGGCTCAAGGGGAATGGGGAAGGAGCAAATAACGGTACCGCAATTTGCGGTACCGTTATTTGCACTGAAGTCCCTTAGCGGGTCCTGTCCTTAACGTGTGGTCTGACCACACATTAAGGACGGGACCCGCTGAGGGACCTCGTAGTAGGGCGGTGGGGATTACCGGCACCGGTGCCCTTACCGGTGCCGGTAATCCCCTACCGCCTTCCGTGTAATGAGGCCCAGTGTCTGTGGCTTTAATGGACCGCGGGAATGCGGACTGGTTTTAGAAGATTCCAGTGACTTTCTTGTTCTTGCATTTAAAATGTCTGTGTTTCCTGCTGCAATTCCTCCTTTCAGCCTCAATCCCAAATGCAGCCCAGCGGTACCTCAAAACAGCATGCTTTTCGGAGTTGTAGACCAGATTCCTTACCCAGAGGTGCAGTGACAGTCAGTTAGTCACTTGGCTCAAGGTGAGAGCGAAATGAGTGACAATATTTCCTATCAATTAGCTGATAGTTCATTGTCTGTACTTGCTTACTACTTGCCTTCTGCACCTTTTGTAACCAATGCCACTTCCTGCTGTATGTGTTTACGTGTCTACTGTAACTAAGATTTAAACACGACTGTAACCAGTGCCACAATGCCTACGGGCTGCTGTGCGCTTAACAAATGTGAATAAATAAATAAATGATATGATTGTTATTTATAACACGCTTAATACCCAGAGGTTTCTAAGTGCGGACCCGGGGATCAAACCTGTGTTGCTCCGTGTCGTATTGCTTCCAAGGCGAGCGTGTAGCCGCTGAGCTATCCTCCCGAGACCCATGTCAGATATTGTGCAGATCAGGATTGAGATCCATTGGCTGAGCATTTTAGTTTGACAAGTATTACCCTTAATCAAGAGCAGTGTGTACACTGACAGAGTTGTACTTTGCAGGCCAGGACTGAGGTCATCTGGCACAGCATTTTAGTTTAGATGGTTTGCAAAGAATACAGGAGTGAGGTTCACAAGTCTGAGCATGCTTGTCTGGAATGGGTTTGGGGGAGCTGTAAGCACAGATGCATTCAGAGATGTGCTATGTTCGCCTTGGAGAACCATAGTGTGTCCTGTGGTGTATGTTAGAATCAAAGAACCTTGGGGCATACACACGTGCACTTGATAATCATATCTTGGGAAGAGGAAGTGTCATGATTCACTAAGTGCATAATGAAGGATCAGGTCATTTGAACATTTATGTATCGCGGAAGTAGTCATGGAATTGTTTTGGATGCTACATGAAGAGGTCAGGTAGTTTGTTAGAATGTTTGCAATGACCTCCGGTACTGAAACAGACGACTGCATGCAGAATCGTTAAGCATACCCAATCGCTGCTACAATAAAATTAGAATCTGGCCTATGAAATGGGGGGCTTCATAAGAGTTGCATAACAACATCGTCAGAACTACAGTATTAAGGTCCCATGCATGGCACTGCCAGTGGAGTAACTTTGCTGAAAATGTTGGGGGGACATGACATCTGAAGAAAAGGTGCCCCAGTCAAACGAATGGGGACAAAATGGTGTGCCATGAAAGTTGGGTAGGGGGGGCCAACACCTCTGTCCCCCCCTAAAAATACACCCATGGGCACTGCACGTTGCAGTTGCACTGGCAGACCTGTGAATGGGCCAGAATGCTAGAATAGGAGGGCTTGCTAGTCAGCATTGAGCTTCAGACTTTTGTAGGAACTAGGGCCTGAAAAGAGGTGAACCCTGTGTGCCAGGAAGGAATATAATTCATTTACAGAGCTGATATGGGTTCCACTTCTGAAATCACTGCCTGCCGCCCTTAGGAGGGGAGAGCATCAGAGCTGTGTGCAAACCCCAGGGTAACAGAGGCACTGCAGGCCAGGGGGAAAGATGTTTTTTTCACAGGCTCCTTGAAGTGAACTGGCAGAGCGGTGTGTTATCCCCACTCCTAGAGCAGCAGGAATGCTGGAATGCCAGGCGGTGCAGTGGGATAGGAGTGAGGGGATGTTATGTTGCTTTGATGGCTGTTAAACAACAGACAGGAGCTTTATGTTCTTGTACTTCTGTGTCTCAGTGCTTAATTTGTGGGGGTGTTTCCCAGGGCTCAGCCTCGTATTGATTAGAAAGTGATGATAGCCAGAGCATCCATCAACCCCAATGAACAGGTGTGAGCTGCAGTGTAACCCTGAATATGTTGACACTGTGGGGAGGAGCTGTGGGCGGTGGCAGCAATGGTGGGGAACTGCCCACCCGCCGTGTCACGAGGAGGCCAGAAAATATTTGGGCCCTGGCCCTTATGTTCTTACAAATGAAGCCAGTGAAACTTGCCAGACATGTTTTTTTAAATGTATGTTTTGTTGCGAGGCCACTAATTTCCTTTTCTGCATCCTAGAGTTTGCAATGTGCTGGATTCTCGTCGTAAATGAATGGCCCTCCGTGTACTGCCATTCTTACTTCCCATGGATTGCTTTTAGATAGTTGTATATTTTATTTAATTAGCCAGCCACATCCCTTCATCATCCTTCCCAGTTGTCATTCTGTGCCTTCTTTTAGGGTAATAGTGTCATTTCTTGATGCTCTGTGCTTTCCAAAATTCATTAAAAACGAGCACAACATCAATTGTCCACAATAGGGTGGAGTCGGGAAATGTATGGGGTATGTGTGTTATCAGTCAGCAATGCATAATTCATAGAGCAATACGAATAGTAGGCACGTATGAGAGTCAAGGCTTTCCACTCCAAAGAACAAAATAAAAGGGGCTTTAAATGAACATAAATTGGACTCAATCACCTTTAAAGTACCTACACATTTTAAATCTTCCCTCCTGCTCTGGGAGCGTAGGCCATAATGCCCAATATATCACACATAACATTTTTACATTTCTTCTGCTCTGCTGTTCTGCCAACAAGCACCCATATAACATTTTAAGTCCTTCAGCTAAAAAAAAAAAATAGCTACCCTAGGTGCCATTATGGCATAATTCATGTGGTAGGCATTGAAGCTGGAATATGTGCTGAAGTGTGTAAAAAGTTTGTCTCTAAACTGCCTCGTAGCTGCTATAACTTGCAAGTAGGCAATCTGTCATGAAGACGGCCTTTGGTTTAACGTTTCCTGTTCCTGTTATAGTATAGTGTATTTGCTGAAGTATTTCAAATACATTTTTCTTTTATTTCGTTTCATCTTTTCTCGGCAACATCCAATCAAACGTTTTTTTTGTTTGTTTTTTAATGCTTACGATTTTATGTAATTAAACTAGGATAAAAAATAAAACAGCACTGCATATGAGCATTTACAATACTTTACAAATTAAGATGTGTACAATTTAGCAATGTTTGCCTGTGTTTAGATAAAGGAATTGGTAGGTTTGTCGAGAGTTCATAGAAGGATAGAAAGTGAAAGAGGAGGCACATATCGCTGGCCTAAAACATGGCTTGATGTTACACACAAAAGGGAGGTTTCTTTGGAGTTGTGTTCTCACGTTCTTCAAGTACAGTTTGTACTTTCTTGCAAGACAAAGGTTCAAACTGTCATATTTACTCTGATAAATTATAAATGCTGTACCTAACAATGTCGTTTATCAATCGTGAAATAATGCTTCCAGCTGGCTACCGGGAGATAGTTATTTAAGTATGTGCAAGGACACACATATTAAAGACTTGCATTTCCAATGAAATTGGGGAATGTTATGTCAGTATTTTTAATTTTATATTTTATATTTATAAAAGGCATGTGTTGCCACTGAAATCGGTGAACATAATTTTGCAGTTGCTGACACGTGTAACCATATTTGTTTTGCTGATTTCTATCGAGAACATGACCTTTGTTGTGGCCTTCTACATCAATGGATGCGAAATGTGACCAGATGAATATAAAGACATCAATTAGGGAACATTGATGTGAATCTGAACCACCATGTTGGTAATATGTTGGATTTGTCCTGATGAAGGAACGTTATGCTGAATAATTCAGCAGGACTAATATGACATACACCAGCGGCAGGAACACAGATCTGGCTCCTCTCATAAGTTGCCAGTATCTAAAATGGAGTAGTGCAGTAATGCGAGTGAACACAACAATGACATGAGAGGAAACTTGACATGTGCCCAAAAGACTTTTGTTTTCCAGTGCCCATCTATAGCCACATGCAGGATATATGTCACTGTTGTAATAATATCTGTGTTGCAGTGGATACTAATGCATTAATCATATGTATATCTCCTTTAAATACAATTATATCCACATCATTATTGAAGGGCTAGGACAAAATTAAGCTATGGATGGCCACTAAAAGAGCAGGCAAGCTATCAAGTGTAAATTCTTTAAGAAGGCCAGAACAAAATACAAATGTAATAGCGGACATTTCTAAACCAACTCACGACATCCTTATCTTCTAGCTATCTAGAATTAAAGGCCAACTTGGCGATGGTCAGTATAGATACGTTTACTTCCTGAGTGAGGAGGTCAACATTTGAATCCTTCACATCGAAGACTATTTTCTCTACATAAGGGTTCATTCCGAGATTGGGGGTAGTTTGGCTGAATTACCACCAAAATACTGTCAAACGGAAGTAGTGTTACCGCCACATGGTGATGTCATCACAACAGATGTCAATTTATGAGCTTCCTCAGTTTCCAATCCCCTGATAATTAGTGCAGTAATTGTGCGCAAATTACTGCAGTAACTCTCAGAAATTAAGAAATCCTCACATGTGCTCTCCATGCACCTCCTTTTTTTTTCCTATGTCGCCGCACCCACCCCAGTTGACATTTATCTACCTGGCCCCATCTCATTACTCCCTTTCTATCTTTGCTTCGTGTGACCCATTTTCTTTTCCAAGCACGTCTTCTGTTGTTACCGCAGTAATCTCATGAGATCCCCCGGTATTTCCTTGATAATGTGAAAATGTCCTCCAAACTGCAACTGGCTCTCCAGACCACCCCAACTCCTAAACTTCACAACGTGTCCTCTTTCAAAATCCCCACCTCTAGACTTATGTACATTGAACATTTTTCCTCCTCCAAATAGCTTTTTTTGCACATTTCGTTTTTGCGTTCCCTGAGGCCTGCACTTACCCTTGCACCTGCCACCAGCTGGTGGCACTTCTTATTTATAATTATTGTTCTTATTTATTTACTGTTTATCCTATGTACTGCACTTCCCCTCCCTCTTCCCCCACACACTTTTCCCCTTCCCCCATCCCCAGCACTAGCGCAACCTCAATGTCACCTGGCCTAGTAAGATCGTTGTCTCTGTCTTCCCTCTGTTCCACTCCCTTGCCTCATCGCGCCTTGAAACACTTGTGTATGGGCACGTTATAAATGCCATATCATATCATATAATTTCATATCATATAATATACTTGGCTACCTTGCCCTCTCCTCCTTTCTCTCTCTTCTGCCCCCACTCTGGCTGCTTCTACACCTTCGCAGGGTGTACCTCTGATCTGTACCTCTCCCCGGAAGTCTTTCAGGGTTGGCAACATTCTACATATTGCCACTCACAACTCTTGCTCATCTGTCAAACACTCCTTTGACATCTGCCGTCTCCTGGAAGAACTCAAACTAAATGTCCTCGTTCTCACGAGACATGGTTCACGGTCAGCTCGGTCACGAGTTTTGACACTCTCCTCCTTGATGGCTACAAGATCCTCTCTGAGCCCAGATCTAACTGTCCTGGTGGGGCAGTAGCCTTGATCTTCCTGGAGTGGATTACTGCCTCTGTGATTCCTATGCAGACCTATGCCTCCTTTGAATGCCTTGTCTTCACACTTTCTCTCTATCTTGGCCACTCTCTCACCATTTCTACTATCTATCGGCCACCTGATCAGACTACCTCTTTCATTTCTGAGTGGGCTGACCTCTCCTCCTCCCTCCTGGCCTTGACTACTCAACTCCTCCTCCCTGGAGACCTCAACATCCACCTGGATGTTTCCTGTCCCTCCTCTGGACTCTTTTGCGACCTCTGCGACTCTCTCTCTCTTTTTATTCTTCTCTCTGGCCTGATTCATTCTGCAGGACACACTTTTGATATTCTCATCTCCTCTGACCTCCCACACACTAACCCTCTCACCACTCTTCATCATGGAGCAATCACTTTCACCTTTCCTCCCATCCTTGCCTCTATACCCCACAGGCCAAGCCAGCTCCAGCACTGCCACCTACCTTCCCGGGTATCCGGCCCATGAAGTGTGTGCCAGTTGAGGCTTTCGCTGCCACTTTCTCTCCCCCTCGTCCACCTCTGGCTGACTCTCATCCTGATACTGCCCTTTCCAAGCTCCAAAATGTTATCTCTGATACTCTTGGTGTTCTTGCCGCTGTCATGAGGATCTGCTTGAAGCCCAAAGCCAATTGCAACTTTTGGTACGATTCTGACCACATCACCCTTAAATGCAAGTGTAGGGTGGCTCAGAGGAAATGGCGGGCATTTTGTGCATCCTCTGACAAACTGGCCTGCTGCCTGCTCCAAAGTCAGTACCAGCTCTTTGTCTGCACTAAGAAGAGAGCCCAAATCCGAACCCATGTCTCTGCAGCATCTAACAACTAAACAACTTGACAGAAACTCTTTAAAATCTGCAAGGAGCTAGTCAATTCTACTTCTCCTGTCCCCTCCCAGGGCCTCTGCCCTGGCTTCTAATTTCATCTCTAAAACTCAGGACATCCTATCCACTCTCTCGTCCGCTCCTCCTCTTTCTGCTTCTCCCACTGCTACCGCTGGCCCCTGTGCAGCCGCCTTTCCTCTCTCTTTCTCTTCCTTTCCTCTGTTCTACCTGGACAAGATTTCTAGACCAATCTATGAAAGTCACATCAAAACAGGTTCTTCCCTGTTCATCCAAAACCATCAAGGACCATATGACACCTTTGCTCTTGCCCTGGCCTACTTCTGCAACCACTCCTTTGCCACTGGAGCCTTTCCCTCCCCTCTGAATCACTCTCTTGTGCACCCTCTTCTTATGAAATCCACAGCCGGCCCTCCTGCCCTGCTAACTTTCACCCAATCTCTATCACTCCTTTCCTGGTAAAACTCATGGAAAAGCTAGTCATCTCCCAGCTAAATATTCACATTGATTCTGTTGGTTGTCTCCATGACCATCAGTCTGGCTTCAGAGCAGCCAGAAGCACGGAAACTGCTCTCCTGAACATCCGTGAAGACCTGCTCTCCGACCTTGAGTCTAATCTCCCCTCTGTCCTCATCTTTCTCGATCTCTCTTCTGCCTTTAACACGGTCAACCATGCCATTCTGCTCAACCGCCTCTGTGATAACGCCTCTGTGATAACCTCTGTATCACTGATCAGGCCTTGGCCTGGCTGACCTCTTTCCTCTCCAACCGTCCCTCCCAGGTCCAACTTGGGTCCTTCCTTTCCTCTATCTCACTCTCCACTTGTGGTGTTCCCCAGGGGTCTAACCTCTGTCCCTGGCTTTTCAACGAATACTTAGCACCCCTCGCTCACGGTATTGCTGCTCTCTGCTCCAATTTTCAGTGCTATGCGTATGACACTCAGCTTGTTTTAAGGCTCCCCTCTGCCACCTCTTCTCCCTCTCTCATCTCTGACTGTATGTCTGCAATCCAGGAGTGGGATGCCGCCACTGACCTCTGCCTTAATGCCAGTAACACAGAGATCCTCCTCAGCTGCTCTCCTGCACCTTCATTTCCTGTCACTCTCTGGCTAGCCTCCCTTGGCTCTCTCCCTGCTCCCACCTGTGAGGCTAAGAACCTCAGGGTCATCTTCAACTTCAACGTCTCTAAGAAGTCAAACTACCAACGGCACCTCCTCAGAGGTATTCTTCCTTTCCTCTCCTTCCCCCAGAAGCTCACTGTCTCTACAGCTCTGGTTCTCTCTAGGCTGGACTACTGCAACAGTCTCTTTCAAAATCTGCCTACTCCTACTCTCCACCCTTTGCAACTCATCCAGAAAAGGACTGCAAGACTTGTCCTTGGCCTCAAACCCAGGGATCGTATCTCTCCAGTCCTGAAATCTCTTCATTGTCTACCAGTGGTTGCAAGGATGACCCTTTGCACTGTCCACAAGGCCTTCTAAGGCCTGGGTCCGCAATACTTTCAATTCTCCCTTCAAAAATACCTTCCTACTCAAGCTCTCTGCTCCTCCAACTCCAACTACCTCAGGTTCAGTCACTTCTCCAAGCAACACTTTGGTGTTAGATCTCTTTCTTCGGCTGGGGCTTCCCTCTGGAACAGCCTTCCTGCCTCTCTGAACTTCGAGGAGAACCATCTTCAGTTCTGTAAGCACCCCAAGACCTTCCTCTTTGCTTCTGCCTGCTCTCTTCCTCTCCCCTGCTGATCTCTGTCTGTTTCTGTATTGGGCACCTGGCCACTGATTTCGTGCCCAGCTCCCTGCTCAACCAGCAGCATACCTGCATTGCCTCTTGGCAACCCTTGCAATTGGGTCTGGATCTGCAACCCTACACCCCCCTTAACTGCACTTATTGAAACCTGTTCTCTGCGCTTAATTCTTGCACTTGCCAGTTACTGGCCACATTTCCTGTTGTTGTTTTGATCACATGTTCAGCACTTTCTACTCCTTTATTATTTATTTATTGTAATTTATCTTTTTCTCCTCTGCTTCACACTTTCCACCTCTTCCCCTTCCATGCACTTTTCCCCTCCTCCTCTCTCATGCACTTGCACATTCTCAATGTCACTGGGCCTAGTAAGATCGCTGTACTGTTCTCCCCTGTTCCCCTCCCTCGCCTTGTCGCGCTCTGAAACACTTGTGCACAAGCACGATAGAAATAAAATATCAATCAATCCTCCCCTGTCCCCTGCACTCTCCCCCTTACCTCTCCCCTGCACTTGTGCATTGTCAATCTCACTGGGCCTAGTAAGATTGTTGTTTTGTCCTCCCTTGTACCCCTCCCGTGCCTTGTCGTGCCTTGAAACATTTGTGTGTGGGCGCAATATAAAGAAAATATCATATATAATATATTTATGTTCAAACTTTTGTCAATAGCAAATACCGATGCGGCCAATTACTGTTCACAAGGGAATTAACCCTGCATTATTGAATCTAAATTACCACTGTAATATGCTAGGGGCTTGTGCCCCATGGATGATTGTTGAGCCAATACAACGGTCATCAATTGTCCATTTGAATGTGAAAATAGATAACATTTCTTCTTGTAATCCGGGCAGGCTAGTACTGGGGCATTACTTATATCATTTTTCAACTCTCCAAAACAGATCATCATATCCCCTGTCCATGCAAGTGATCCCTTCCTTTTCAGGGCTTCTTTAAGTCCATGCAAGAGAGGTTTTGAGTAACTAGAATAGTAAGAAATCCAAGCTCTAAAGTAGTTACACAAACCAGGAATTGCTGTATCTCTTTAACTGTAGTAGGCTGTGGTGTATTCTGCACTGCTGCAGCTCTTTAAGGAGTCAATTTTCCCCTGATGAGGATATTATTTGACCCAAAAACCAAACTTCCTTCTGATAATATTGTATTTTCTCCTTGTCTACCTTGTAAGCTTAGTCTGCAAGCAATGTCAATAGTGTGATGAAGTCTGCTCTGCACAACTCTTCCGTGGTGCTACATAGTAAAAGATCAACTACATACTGAATGATTGTGGTGGTACATGTATATTACCCAACCCCATGCTTAATACAATGTTAAAAATACTCTGGGACTCACAGTACCCATGTGAAAGTCTGGTGTTTTGAAATTGCTGCCCATACTAAATAAATGTGATAAGGCATTAAGAATCAAGATGCAATTAGATAGCAAAGAATTGGATTCTTTAAAATCAATGGCAGTAAAATGTTTTGTTTACATGGCCATGTTCCAGAGAATCGTAGTGGGGTTTCGTACAAGTGGGAACTCTGCCTGTTTTCAAAGGGTAGATCACCGTGTTACACGGGGGTTCAGAGGGTACTATAATGCCCTGCCCCACAACGCAACAATTGTCTCTTGTATTCCCTCATCTGCTTCCCTTGACAATAAATACTGTTGCACTTTGGGTAACACCACTCCTCACCTCCACACCTTCAGCATATTCAAATAACTGCCCATCCGTTACCCCACTCAGTGGCCCGAACAGGGTCAGTACACAAAACAGTTTTCCAGTCACATCCCTCTTTATCTGTCCCTATGAGCACTTTGATCCACAATGAACACCCCTCCACTCCAGATCTAGCATGATGATATTACCTGGGACATCGTCCTGGGGCATAGCTGGCCTAAACCAAAATTTGGATTGCACCTCCATGGCTTACTTTGAACTCCTGGCACCCAACTCAACAATGCTGTTACTCCACATTAACGAATCTGGGTGCACTGGTACTCCCCTAGTGGTGGCATCACTGACCAATGCTCTTTTGATCACCAAAACCCCAACATAATACATTCCTGGTTTGAACACACTGCCCCTTCTTCTGAGAACAAAATTGTCATATTCAGTTTGCTTAACAAATCTCTTCCCAACAGATTTAGTGGTGTCACCTTTGAGAACAATAGTGGAGCTGGTATCTCTTGGTTACCTACCTTGATGTGTACATTTTCGGTGAATGGAATTACCCCACAGAATCCCTGTGTGTTGATGGCTTTACTTGATACGGGCAAGCGCCCTTCCTCGCGCTCTGAAACACTTGTTTACGAGCGCAATACAAATAAAATATCATATCATATCTATATGCTTGATTTTGTTGCACCTCTGTCAACCATAAAAAGGAACACCTACCAAGGGATCCTCTTCCGGGTCAGCGGTGACTGACAAGACTGGGCATGTCAAGGCTCTCTGTGGTCTGTCCTAATCAGGAAATGTGTTCGACCCTGGGAATACGAAGGGGTTACCGCCCAACACACTTGCTCATGTGTATGTTGTCAATTTGCCATGAGGCAAAACATTTTTGTCCGAAACTTGAGGGGCTGGCTGTTGTGTCTTCTGATGCGCAAACTCTGGTGCATTATTAGGTGCTGGAGGTTGTATCTGCTGAGGTACAGGTTCTTGATATTGATACTGGGGCTGTTGCACCTGCTGAGCTACTTACACTGACCTCACGCCATACAGAATGTTCCGAGGCATTGCACATACTGCTGCTGGTATATAACTGGTGCTGCCGGTCCAATAGGATATTCTCCAGGATTATATGCATAAGCTTGTCTACTCTTATGCACTCACTCAAAATGACCCATCTTCCCACATGACCAACACAGGCCTAACCCACCAAATCTCGGCCCCATCCCAATACATCCTCCTACTCTAACTCCCCGGACCCCTTGAATTCCCTTCTGAAAATCTCCTGGGTAACCTCCTTAATAACCACCCTGATATCTGCTCTGATATCCTCTATTGTACAGATACCCTTGGTATCCTCTTTCAATCCACTCTGGTGCCATTATCCCTTCTACTGGGGCCACTCTCTCTTCTACCTACTGTATGGCTGCACCTGTAATCACTGCTACATCTATACTTAATTTTTCCAATTTCCTTTGTACTAACTTCACCACTGTTACTGCCTTCTGTGCTGTATCTGCTGCGTCCCTTTCCTTTTCCTGCTGCCATTTGCAACAGTGAACTATAATTGCCCGATCTCTGCCCAATCTTTTTCCTCAATCCTTACTACTTTATCCAGAGCCTTGTGCACCTCTTTCGGGAGTCTTTTCTTCAGTATGTGATAAAAGAATGCCATCTTTTTATCCCATGATTCTCCAGTCTCTGCTCTCCACATCTCCTGAATCTGTAACATGTAATGTGCCGGGTCTTCATCATCCTTAACAGTGCATGCCATAATCAAATGTATGTCCATTGTATCAGCACATGTATTTCTTAAAGCAGCCCATACTCTAGCCTGACAATCATAGAAGTGTTTCATCATGATTCTCATCACCCATCTGTACCCCTGGATATCCAATATTTCCCCAAACATCATCTGCTTAGTACCCTAGTACTGCAATGTGCATACATTTCATATCCATCCATTCACCACCAAATCCCTCCATGCATACCCACTCTGCCCTCATTGTTTTCTCCCGCAGAGGTGAACTTACATTTATACGTTCTCCCAAATTCATCCGATATTGGGTCAGGTCAATGGTCTGCACAGTCTAGGAGCAGTGCCCCATTCTAAAGAGCAGTCAGGGCATCTGCAACTCAGTGCCTGTAAACCTCTCTTCATGTTGTGCATGGGACACTGGTCACTGTAGATGGGTGCAGCACCTCAAATGTGTGGCCAGGACGCCTCAACCTCACAGAGTTTGGGATTACATCAGGGTCACCAAATTGAAAGAATGGCAGACCCAAAACCAGAGAATAAATCAATCGAAAAGACCAAAATAATCACTGCACCTTTTTGCATGGAAAACATGGTTTATTACCTGCAAAGAAGGGTCTCAGATGGTTCAGTAGAGCCAACCTGATACAGAGCTTCTCCTATCTCAAGATGTTACACCTTTTTATAGTAGAGGAGCAGCAAATTAACATTACTATGCATAAAAACGAGCACACCGTAATCCCACCACCCTCATTGGCTACCACGTATAGATCATGCTAATCCCACCTTATAGTCCCTTGACCGATTGGCCACATCTATGCTGCCCCCATTCCCTTAGACACGAAGTCCCCTACATCATCACTGCTAAACTCAATTGTGTGATTGGTGGGTATGTTTCGTTAAGCTCATAAATTTGGGATCTTCAGGTGATGTGCACCCTCATGTGATCATAGAGCCTTGGAGAGTCCAACCCTGCTTTTGATGAGACAATAGGCGTTCTCATTAACCTAGGCACAGTGTTGCTGCTTCCCCAAACCTGTACTACATTTATTGGCATCACCTCTGCTTCTCTTGTCCCAAATCACAAGAAGTTCCAGACATGGCTCCCTCGTTATCTCCTCCCTACTGCAGGTGCCCAGGGAGGATGTAAAGAATTTTGAGTATTTGTTTGCTTAAGTTGTGTGTATAGGTGTAATTCATATGGGGTGTCCACCCTTGGTGAGGGCAATAGCATTCTAAATCTTTGCCTGGTTGATTGGCATCATAGAGTCTCATGCCCTAGTCTCATAAATGTGTCCTTCAAAGGCATATCTCTTCTTGCTCTTCTATCAACTAGCATTCCATTTCCATCACATTCAGGACCTGCAGCTCGATACAATTAGGTCTTATCTGCACACCCTGGGTGCCTCCGACCTCGCAATCTCTCCTGGAGGATGGGAAAGTAGATTTGTCTTTGGAGCTGAACTAATAGAACCACAGCTCCAAACCAAGGCTTGTGTTCTCTTCTGTTCATCATGTACCAGGCCTGAACTTCTAAAATGGCATCAATTCTGTCAAGTTAACACACAAGCCTCTCTGTTACCACACTACCTTGCTGATTTCCATCTTCCCCTTATTTCCATCCTTCCCACACATTACAGTACCAAAGTCACTAGAGTACACCAACTAAACACTGGGCCAATAATATTACCATATCTATGACTTCTGCAACTGCAACATTATTACATTTGTTGTTATTTCTGTTTTTGCTAAATGTATCAGACCTAACTAAAACAATGTATAGGTTGTCTGTGGCACACCCTTCACTCTGCTCTAAGTGGTCCGCTCTAATAGGTTTTCCTCAACCTGAACCTGTTTTCCTTGCTGGGATGGTGTATGTGCATCTCAACACATATATAGAGAAGTAGTGCTGGGGGAATCTCGAATCAGAACTTTGAGCTGTGAGGAGGGACGTGTCTGGTCAGATGGGTGACCTAATGTGATGTTAGGTATGAAGGACATTTTTCAGGTTGAGAGCTTATACAAACATTCATTCCCAAGGCCTGGTGTGGATGCTGGATGCAGAGAGAGACAGGGGGCCTCATTACGAGTCTGGCGGTAACCGCGGTAGTAAAACCGCCTGGTTACCGCCGGACTCGTATTACCATTCCGCCTCCGTGATTCCCGGAATTACCGGGGCATTACAACCCCGGTTTTCTGGGAATCACGGAGGCGGAATGGTGTTAATCCCCGTTCCCATTGAGTCCTATGGGACTCGATGGGAATGGAGATCATGGAAACACCGGCAGCATCTCGTAATGCTGCCGGTGTTTCCTCGTCCGCCTGCAGGCGGGCGGTGTTAAACCCGCCAGGTCAGACCTGGCGGGAACATCACCTCCCGCCTGCAGGGGTCGGACTCAGGCGGTCTGGAAACAACGGTGGCGGCAGGTTTACCGCCACCGTTATTTCCGGACCGCCTGGGTCGTAATGAGGCCCAGGGTCTTCTGATGTTATTTTGAATGCCATGTTTTTGAATGTATGTTATATTATATGCTGATGTTGATTTGGATATATTGATGTGTGATTTTATGCTCTATGCCTTGCTTTCTTATATTCAGATCCATTCTGGTGCCTTAAATTGGTATAGTATAATTTAGAACCTTTTGGAAGCAAAGTGAATCTCCTTACACACCATTGAGATGTAAATAAAAAACATACAAGGCAATGCTTGTTTCTTTAAAGGTATTGTCATTGACTATAGGTGAAGTGCATACATATATTGTGAATCATTTTATGATGTGATGAATTGTGCTAAATCCATTCAGTGGGTTCTGTTTTGGTGGGAATTCTTCAAAACAATTGAGCTTCTGGTTTGTGAAGCTTGTAAATAGAATAGTTCTATTTTTGTACAAACCAAGAGTGGTTTTCTTGTCCTCCTGCAGATGCAGGAATGGTGAATGTCAGTGACTTGTTCAAAATTGCTTAAGGAGTAGTATTGATTTGTCTCTGCTTTTCAGGCTCTTCTGTGCATTAGGTCACGTCAAACTGTTAACTGGAAAATTGTTTCATCCGTGAGTATATTGCAGTTTCCGGGATTATTCATAAAGCTCTATTTGAAGGGACACCACCCACACATTTAACTTTGCTGTGAAAGACAAATTGACTCTGTTCACAAGAAAAGAGGTAGAACCTCTCTTCTCTCGTGGTTCAGGGATGATGTGTGATTCGCCTAATTGCGACAGGGGATTCATAGTCTCTGCTGGGTCAGCAGGTAATATCTGTTTATTGTGAGTACTGTTCCTGAAGGAAGGGTGCTCCAGCCTGGTTTGGGAGTGCAGGAGTCAGCATGCGTCACTGTGCTGCAGTGACTATAGCTGTCACTTCATCTGCCAAGAAGGCACCTGTGATCTGAACCTGCTGTATGCCACTGTAGGTCAGGTGCTCCAATAAGGCTACTGGATGCAGCAGTACACAAGTGTACACTATGCTTTTGGCATGGAGCATATGAAAGGGGAATCTGATCTGCTGATTAACTTTTCAGAGATCGAATTTACTGCATCATTTTATTAATTCATAGAAATAAAAAAAGTCATGTCTTCTACATCCTTGCCAAATAGTAATCCAACAGAGGGAGTATCTGCAGGTTCCGCTCAGTGGGATACACCTACTTATTTTTGGGGAAAATGGACAGACAGCCCTCAGTGCCTACATCATGTAGGCCTGGTCTGACACTATACAAGGCAAAGCACAGGCTTTGACAGGGACACCATCCACCAACATGACTTTGTTGTCACTTCCACAACAGCCGCTTTTTAGAGTGGCATAGCACTGCAGGTATGGTGCAATTTGGGTAGTCATTGAGGGTCTGCCTGTTTGGCATGCAGACAAGTACTGCCCATAATTACTGTTAACCAAAAGCCTGAGGGATCAGAGCCCCATAGCATAGAAAATGCCTATGAATGACGTATTCTCCAGAACCATCTCACCCTCTTGCCAGAATTATCAGAAATAAGTGGAATAGGAAGAGTGCCTACTCTCGGAATTGGAGGGATAATAATAATAATAGTGTTGTGTCCTTATGCAGTGCTTTATGCAAAAACCATTAAACTTCCAAGAATTATAATAACATGACTATTTTGACCTCGTTAATGATAGCAAATCGGTTAGCCTCAGAAAGATGAAAGTCTATGGGCCTCATAACACGGTAGGCGGTAGGGATTTACCGGTACCGGTAAGGGATTACCGGTATCGTTAAAACCCCTCCTCAATTACGACCCGAACAAACCGCTATTAGCGGCACCGCTAAGTACGGTGGTACTATTAGCGGCAAGTTCGTGGGCGCGTGACCCCTCAGTCCGGAAATAGCGCCATAGCGCTAATAGCACGCCATCACAAGGCATGCGGACATGGCAATACTGGCATGGCGAAGACCCAAAAACCCCTTACCGGCAAGGCGCTAATACTGGCATCGCGAACCACCCGTTAAAAGACCTGAGCAGTGTTCCCACCTGCCACAGGTTGACAAAATCAGCACAGGTGGAGGCAATGGAGACTGGCAGCACAAAAAAGCACACCACACCCCTTCCCACACCCATTTCCACACCAAGATGGATGCAATACTAGCAGCATTACATGGGCTGGTGGACATGATTGCAGTGCAGCAGCTACAACAACAGGCAGCACAGAGGAGACGCCGGAGGAGGAGGAGGAGGGCAAGACAGGCGCAGCAAGCACCACCAGTGTACCCAGTAATACCACAGAGGCAGCCACCAATTCCCAGGATCAGAGCCAGTCCATTCAACCTAACCCCTGAGCAGATACACACCCTGTACCGTCTGGACCAGGATACCATCACCACCATTGTAGACATGATATACGACGACGTTGTGAGTCTCATAGACATCCGTACTGCCATCCCCCCTCTACTGAAGGTGGTAACTGTGCTCCACTTCTTGGCCACAGGCACCTACCAGCATACGGTAGGTCAGAGGCATGGCATATCACAACCAGTATTCTCACGCACGCTGAACCAGGTGCTCGATGCCCTCCTAAAGCACACAAGTCAACGCATAGCCATGCCACGGACTGCCCAGGAGATCTCCAACACCAAAGTTGGCTTCCATTCATTGGCAGGCATCCCAAGTTGCATCGGGGCCATCGACTGTACCCATGTTGAACTGGTAGTCCCACATGCCAATGAGGTAGTCTACCGTAACAGAAAGCAATACCACTCCATCAACGTCCAAATGGTATGTGACTCCAACAAGATCATCACACATTGTTGTGCCCGATATCCCGGATCAACCCATGATTCAATGGTCCTGCTGAACTCGACAATACCACGATACATGGAGCGACATGCTGGACAACGTTCGTGGCTACTTGGTGAGTAGCAGGCCAACCACATGGCAGTGTGATGTGGATTGTGAGTGTGGGGGGGTGCATACTCCAACTGGGTGTGAGTGGGGGGGAGATGCATACTCCAACTGGGTGTGAGGGGGGGAGATGCATACTCCAACTGGGTGTGATTGGGGGGGGAGATGCATACTCCAACTGGGTGTGATTGGGGGGGAGATGCATATCCAACTGGGTGTGATTGGGGGGGATGCATACTCCAACTGGGTGTGATTGGGGGGGGAGATGCATACTCCAACTGGGTGTGATTGGGGGGGGGAGATGCATATCCAACTGGGTGTGATTGGGGGGGATGCATACTCCAACTGGGTGTGATTGGGGGGGGGGGGATGCATACTCCAACTGGGTGTGAGGGGGGAGGGTTGCATACTCCAACTGGGTGTGATTGGGGGGGGGAGATGCATCCTCCAACTGGGTGTGAACTGGTGTCAGGAGAGGAATGGACATACATATTAGCATCACTGTCCAGTGAGGCAGCCCACAATGCACCAGACACAAAACCACATGCAAGTTGTGATTTGCCGGACAAAGATATCAATCCATTACGCTAAACATGCCATTTCCAACCACATGCACACCGCACAACACACCATTTGCCCCATAACACAAATCATCAACATGCATGGAAAAATCACAGCAGAAATGTACGCTGAACAACATCAGAAATGATCCGCGCCCATGAGTGAATACAAATGGATCTCCTGTAGCGATTGAAGTGAGCCACACCCGTACAACACTACTGAATTGCCATTAAACAGCATGGTGACTTCAAATGAGGAATGGTAGTATAGTAGCAGTGTGGTACAAACGTTGCCAGGGCCGGGAAAAATGAATGACTTAAACTCAGCCAGGACATGGCAATCTCTGCCGTATGCATGCATGGTGCATGTCCACTTACAAGGACTACCTCACCTTCCCACATTGCAGTTACCCTGATTGCCATGCGTGCTTGGATCAGTGGATGTCATTCACAATGCTATGATTGTTTGTGTGATATGTACAGGTTCCACTTGATGTAAACACTTACACATACCCATTGTTGCACCCATGCAGGTGATGCCGGTTATCCCCTGAAGAGGTGGCTCCTTACCCCTGTACGGAACCCACAGAACAGGCACGAAGAGGACTACAATCGTGCACATACCAGTACCCGCGTAATGGCGTGGTAATTGAGCAGACATTTGACCTTTTGAAGGCACGCTTCCGGTGCCTCAGCAGGTCGGGCGGGGCTCTCCTGTACGGGCATGAGAAGGTGGCCAAGATCACCATGGCATGTGTCATGCTGCACAATATGTGTATCAGACGGAATGTGCCAATGCCCCCTGACATTGAACTGCAACCACCTGCTGAGGATGATGACGGGGATGAGGATGGAGGCTAGGGGGCTGCAGGTCATGCAGGTGGCGATGCCCAGGAGGGACGTGCTGTGCGCCAGCACCTGATAGACCATTGTTTCTGATACACATGGATTAGGAGGGTGCAATTGACGTGGAGCTCAGGGAACTGGGTATTGGGAGGAGATTGACACTGTGCACCCTTCACCAATAAAGCACACATACACAATAATCAATGTCCAGTCATGTGATTATCCATGCCATAACGTGTGTATTGAGCATTATGTGATTCAAAAGTGCATGGACCCTCCACCCCAAACATCCTCTCCCTCCCCCCCCACAACTCCCCCAAACACCCTTGCCCCCTCGCCCCCTCCCCCCACAACTCCCCCAAACACCCTCCCCCCTTCCCCCCACAACTCCCCCAAAAACCCTCACCCCCCTCCTCTACAGCTCCCACAAACATGGTGTGCACATCAGTGCTGCATTAGTCTGCAAGTGTCAACAGTGACAGGCTGGCCCTACTTCCCTCCTCCACTACCACCATTGGGGGTTGTGAGTCTGGCCGCCGCAAGGACCGGCTGGACCTGTGCAGGGTGCTTGTTCGGTCGGAGCTGGCAGACGAGGAGGTGCCTGGTTGATCAGGTCCCTGTGTGTGACGCATGCTCTCCATCGCCTCAGCAATGCGGGTTAGGACCTGCCTCACAGCGGCCATCTCATTACATAAGCGCGTCGTGTTGCTGTCCATGGCGGCTTTCATGTCCCTCGAAAACTCCCGAATCTCCTCCCTGGACAAGGCAGCCTCGCTCACTTGCCGGCCAACCAGGGCATTGAGTTCCTCCTGGCGCTGTCGTATTAGGCTTATGCTCTCGTCTGTGGCCCTGCCCCTGTTTCTCCTCGGCGCAGCTTACTGCATGTGGCCGCCATCAGGTGAGCTTGCCACGGGACTCAATAACCCTGCCAGTGAGTCTCCGGCATACACCTCATGGATGCTGCCATTTGGTGTGTTGCATGGGCTGTGGTGTGAAGACAGCTGGGGACTGGGTGTACGCTGCACTTCCAGTGTCAGACATGGGTTCTCCACATCACTCATGGGTGCCGTGGTAGCTGCTTCCCCGACGGAGCTATTGGCTGCGGACAGCGTGCCTTCTGGCACTGGCTCCTGAGTGGTGGGGGTGGGTGGTGTGGGTGCTACCACAGTGTATGATGTGATATCAACCCTTGGTGTAGTCAGTGCGTGTGTGGCTTTGGACCGCTGGGCCACGCCAGATTTCCCAGTGCCCCTCGATGTACTAGGCCTGGTGCCTGCATCCTTGCCCTTGGCCTGCTTTTTGGGTGGTGGGGCCTGCGTTGCAGAGTCCAGCTCCTCACTGTCAGATTGTGAGCCTGTGGGGGAGCAAGACAGGGATAGCATCAGTGATGGGTCAACGTGCATCATGCATATGTTGTTGTTGCTGCAGTTCTATGGATTTGGACATGCAGTTGTTGGCCAGATGGGTGGGTCATCCAGACATGAGTCAGGGTGACACGTATGTGAGGTGCTGCATGCATGTGGTTGTGTGGGGATGTGCACGGCATATGTGCAGGGTTCTATACATGTGTGTGTGATGCCCCCATCCATTAGATAATTCCCAAGTCACATTTGGGGGAGGACCTCATGCTTTGCTTTGCAGTGTTTTGCGTGGACACTCACCTCCACCTGACGTTGTTGCCACACCGCGCTCCATTTGGCCCACTCCCTCGATGCATTCAATGCCAATGATGCTGGCACATGTCTCCTCCCACTCCTGCATCTTCATCGGGGATCCTCCTCCGCCTCCTGTGCCCATGGCCAGACTCCTGTTGGCCAATAGTATACTGCGTACACGGAGGCGCAGATCGTCCCACCGCTTGCACACGTCCTTTACGGTGCGGGGGGTGGTGCCCACCGCACTGACTTTCCGCACCACCTCTGCCCAGATCTCCTTTTTTCTCAGCAGTGCGGGATGGCGCATGTCGCTTGCAAACACTACATCTGCGTTTTCAGCTAGTGTGTCTGCTAGCATTGTCAACACCTCGTCGGAGAAGCGTTATTTGCGCTGGCGCGCATCACCTTTCTTTAGGGCCTTGGGCATTCTTTGATGTCGTGGGAAGAAGTTTTTCCAGCTGTGTTGTTGCTGCAGAACCTGGGTGCAGAGGATGGCAATGGATTGTGTTTTTAAAGATGGCCGCCAAGCTCTTTCCTGTTCGATGACGCTATTTCTGGTTCCGCTTTTTTACGGTGACCGCTAATAGCGGTGACCGCTAATGGCGGTAAGCACTATAAGCGGTTACCGCTATTTCCATGTAGCGTGAGGGCGGAGGTGCTATCAGCACTTTGGTCAATGCCGGTAAGGTGCTCTTGGGGGACTTTTGCGGCATGCCGGTAGTGTCATTTACAGGCATGGCACTATGCGCGTGTCCGCGTACTCGGAATGGGGCGCTATTAAGGTCGCCTGCGAGGGCGGACACGCTAATAGCGCCATGCCGGTAAATTCCGTTTTTACCGCCTACCGTGTAATGAGGCCCTATGTCAGCCCTACAAAGGAATCACACTTAACAAGTGCATTGTGATCACATATCAGAGACCAACACTTTACTTTCGCAGCTGTCCAATCTTGATTGGGAATAGTACCCAAATGGAGAGAAGTGTTTCACAACCTATTTGTTTAGAATTAAATCGACTAGTGGAAAATCTGTTTGCAGAGTTGAAAAATAATTCATAGACAATCAATGGGCCTCATTACGAGGTAGGAGGTTGCCATGGTGCTATTAGCACCATGGCTACCCCCTTACCGCATTCCGGGTTCTCAAAATAGGGACTTACCCGGTCATTCCAACCTTGGAGGACCCGGTAAGTCCCCATTCCGAGAACCATTCCCCATTCCCATTCGAGCCGCCATAGGGCTCGAATGGGAATAACGGGCTAATAACGGGCCCGCTATTAGCAGGCCCGTTATTAGCTCCCTGGTCCCTTAGCGGCTCCCGCTAAGGGACCTCGGAATAGAGTGGTAAGGGTTTGACGGCACCGGTCTCCTTACCGGTGCCTGTTAACCCTTACTGCCCACCTCGTAATAGGGCCCAATGTATTGTAACACAATTCTCTGTATTATGTTTGTCTGATATAATGTCCCCCTCAAGAAAGAAATCCAGATGATCTCATGCTGCCTGTTCCTTGATATTTGCAGTTTTCTTCCAGGGCATGCAAAACACTGCCAGATATAAAAGAGGCGCTTGTTTTATCCATCTGCTGTGGATGGAATAAAGCATAATGTGTATTTCAAATATTGATTACTTAAGGAAATGTTTTACGACATTCAATCTTTTGCTGATATTAACTGGGCTAAATTAGAAAATCCAAAAATGGATCATCACAACACCAGACAGTCATTAAAGACTACTTGAACATGATGTTTGTTCGTTTTGCAAATGTGCCATCTTGTCATTGATGGAGCTGACAGTGTGTTTTGTGAAGCAGCTGTTTATGCAATACAACGTGAACATGCATGATGGCGAATAATTGCAGTTGAAACTCTGTGAATTAAAAATGATATAATGTCGCCAACGACATATGACTGACTAGTTTTCTGATAACAGGCTTGGAAGCGCTCAACCTAAATATCATAGGTGCTTCAGTGCTATGCAAACTTAGGCAGGCACTCAAACATGCATATTTCAGGTTTACCTTGTAGCAGGGCATGCAGAAATAACTCTCATGTTGGCCAGTCTTATTAAAGATAGAAGTCCGACAAGGTCATGTTGATGGCTCTTGTTTAACAGGGCAAACCCAACTAATAATCCGACTTTTTGATCTTGTTTAAGTTTGCGGCTCTCATTCAACAAAGAAAACCACAACAACGTCTCATGTTTGTATCTCTCATTTAATGGGGAATCTCTAATTTTGCATTGCCTGCCTGACCCTTTGGCATTAGAGAAGTAGGCCTCAAGAGCAAAACAGTGGTCGCACAAACCCTAATAGCATTTCATATAATTCCAGTAACCAGCAGTGGATCATTAGAAATATGGAACAACAACCATTTTAAGGGGTGACAGTTTTGGCTGCTATGGAGAAAACCACAGTAGAGTACGTCTGGATTGCTCTCAATCATGTGCATAGTGTTACATCATGTGACACCACAAACATGTGGTTTCCAAATAAGTCACAGACTTTCACGAACACACAGTTTCCTTAAAGGGAGAGAGTGCAGACTATGAGATGTTGGTTTGCTTTGTCCTATATGAAGAAGTTCCACAGTGTGGATTTTCTTGTGGACCATATGTTATGCTCATTCACTGATAAAGGCGGTCCTGGGGAGGATGTGTTGTAGCGGGAAGACATGTTTCCTATTCAGAACTGCAAGGCTGTGTTTGAAAGACTCTGTAGAAAGAATAATTATGAGAATTGTAATCCTCACCTAAGTCTGCAGCTGTGGTATTTCCCTCCTCCCCGTTAAGACCGATTTCCAGAATGATGTGTTGTTGCCTGGTTTTATCCATATGTTGCTCATCATTGTCATTATTTTCAGAGTCATCAGTGGATGTGGTTGATGCAAAACACAACATTGATGCTTTCAATTTACTACACATACTCCTCCTAGCATTCTTGATTCATAGATCAACGTGTGTGTGTGTGATCAAACACACACTCTAGCCACAAACTCCGCATCCCCACTGGCATGTTTAGGTTCTCCCTAGATGAGGGTACTAAAAATCTTGCTAACCACATGAAGAAGGTATATGTGTTGTACACTCTTTTACAGACTCTGAATGCAATTGTCTGCCTGCATCTGTTAACTGTGGGGATTTTGTTTAACAAGACTTCTCTCATGGGAGATGAAGGTGTTGATACTTTTTACTGAACTAACTTAAATTTCTATTTAAAGATGGAAATAAAGCATTAGCTTTCTGACTCCCGCAGGCTGCTTTGTCAACAAAGTTGCAGAATGAAATGATTAGTAACAGAAAGCCACAGTACAGATTATTTTCAAAACGAATGAAAAAGGAACATTTCAAACTTCATTGAGTGAAGGATCAGTTTGACTGGAATACGAGTGTGGAATTGCAGTTTTATAAAAAAAAGAACATAACAACTACAGAGAGCAGGGAATGCATAACAGTTTGGAAACAGTACACACTCTTGGAGATGCATTACACACTCTTGGAGATGCATTTAGCAAAAAACAGAAAAAAAAACTAATCCTTTTACTCACTCTCCACCTCCTTACTTCTGTTAATTGTGTAATACTTTGGGTTTCACCCTAAGTCACCAGGGGTAATCCAGATGTAGAGCTTTTGGTCGCTGTGCCTTAGAGAGGCACATCTGCACATCACTGATGAGCCCCAACAATGCTGACATGTATCTAGGGTTGCTATTGGTACTCATGTTCATCAGAGAATTGCCTAGCATTTTGGGGCTGGACTGTCCTTTTTGGTGGGACCAGACTGATGTCCAAATGGGCATGTCTCTTCTGTGAAAAGGTGTAGTGAGCTAAAATAGCGGGCCCATTATTAGCTCCTTGGTCCCTTAGCGGGGCCCGCTAAGGGCGGCAGCAAGGGCCGGCATCATGAAGGCGCTAATAGGGGATACCAGCATCGCAAAGCACCCGTAAACTGTTATGTGCAGTGTTCCCAACTGCCACAGGTGCACACAATCAGCACAGGTGGAGGCAATGGAGTCTGGACCAGCACAAAAAGAGCACACACCACACCACTTCCCACACCAAAATGATTCCACTAGTAGTAGCAATACAGGGGCTGGAGGAAATGCTTGCATTGCTACACCAGCAACAACAACAACAACAGCAGGCACCATAGAGGAGACACAGGAGGAGAAGGAGGGTGAGACAGGCCCAGCCTGCCCCACCAGTGCAGCCAGTGGTACCACGCAGGCAGCCCCCAATCCCTCACATCAGAGCCAGTTAATGAACCTAACCCCTGAGCAGATCCACACCCTGTACCGTCTGGACCGGGACACCATCACCAGCATCGTGGACATGATACACAACGAAATTGTAGGCCTCATTGAAATATGCACCACCACCCCCCCTCTACTGAAAGTAGTGTCGGTGCTCCACTTCCTTGCCACAGGCACCTACCAGCACACAGTGGGGCACATGCATGGCATATCACAACCCTTATTTTCTCGCATGCTGAACCAAGTGCTGGATACCCTCCTGAAGCACACAAGGGACTAGATATCCCTACCACAGACTCCTCAGGAGATTTTTGATACAAAAGTTGGCTTCCATGCAGTGGCTGGCATGCCAAATTGTATAGGTGCCCACAACTGCACCCACATGGAGTTGGTGGTCCCGCATGCCATGGAGGTGGTGTACCGCAACCGCAAGCAATACCACGCCATCAATGTGCAGATGGTATGTGACGCCAGAAAGATCATCACACATTGTTGTGCCCGATATCCCAGATCTACTCATGACTCAATGGTCCTGCAGGAACTCCAGGCTACCACACTATATGGAGCAACATGCAGGACGACGTGCCTGGCTGCTTGCTAAGTTGCATGACAGGCACATGGCAGTGAAATGGGGGGATAGATGCACACACCACTGTGGTAGCATTGTTGTTGTGACAGCACGATGTGCACATCACAAAACACTGTACCCCAAACCATCCCAAACTGAACATGACAACCAAATCCCATAGCAATGAAGTAAGCTGCACACCTATCACAACATGCCAAACTTAAAACCACCCCACAGCCCACAACACGTGCACCACCACCCTCGTAGCTCCCCCTCTGTAACACAATCCATCAACATGCTGTGAATATTCACTATGTAGCTGTCTTCAGCAAATCACCACACAGGACAAGCATCCATGGGGGTGCACTGAACAAAACCACAAAGGGAATCCACTGCCTGTCACAGGGCCGCCAACACCACAGAAGTGCAGCATGTCACCTTGGGAATAATCAGCAATGAATGGCAAATAATGCATGAGCAACATCAAGGCAGTGTACACTGTGTATCATCTTGAAGATGCAACCCACACCATATGTCCATGGCACAGAACACATTGAGGGCATGAGAAATGTGTACATACAACCAGGGACATGTGCGTGTGACCATCAATTCTCTACAGGCATGTGTGACAGTACAGCTTTCCATCATGAATCGACTAACATATACCTTTTATTTCCTCTCATGCAGGTGATAGTGGCTATCCGATGAAGCCGTGGCTCCTCTTCCCTGTCCGAAATCCGCAGTACAGGCCCGAGGAGGACTACAATCGTTCCCATACCCGTACCCGTGTGGTCATCGAGCAGACCTTTGGCCTGTTGAAGGCACGGTTTTGCTGCCTTAGCCGGTTGGGTGGGGCACTCCTCTACAGGCATGAGAAGGTGGCCAAGATCATCATGGCATGGGTCATGCTGCACAACATGTGTATCCGACGGAACGTGCCCCTGCCCCCTGGCATTGAACTGCAACCACCTGGTGATAATGAAGGGGATGAAGAAGATGTCGGCGCACATCATCGAGGTGCCGATGCACAGGAGGGTCGTGCTGTGCATCAGTCAGTGATTGCGCAATATTTCTAACACACATGGGTGCAGAGGGTGACATGAAAGTGGGACAGAGGGCACTGGGTGTGGGAGTACATGTACACTATGCACTGTATATCAATAAATGACACATATGCAATAAGGAATGCCCACTCAAGATTTTTTTTACACAACGGGTGTATTAAAATGTCCAATAGAATTAAGTGCTCAAACCCTCCACCTCACACACACACCCTCTCCGCCTTCCACCTCCCCCCACAACTCCCCCACACACCCTCTCGCCCCACAACTCCCCCACACACCCTCTACCCCCTCCACCTCCCTCACAACTCCCCCACACACCCTCTCCCTCTTTCCCCTCGCCCCCACAACTCCCCCACACATGGTGTCCAAGAAAATGCTTCATGTGTCTGCGTCCATTGCCTTCATCAGGCTTCCCCATCTACATCCTTCCATATGCTGCACCTGGTGGCGGCATGTCTGATCGGCGCAAGGTGCGCGCTGACCTGCGTAGGGGGCTGGTTTGGGTGGAGCTTGATAAAGAAGGTGTGGCCGCTTGCTCCAGTCTGGGGGCCGGACGCTCAGTCTCAATGCAATCCGCAATGCAGGTGAGTACCTGCCTCAGTGCAGACACCTTCTCACAGATTCTAGTGTTGCTTGCCTCAATGGCCTGCCTCAGGGAACCAGTGTTATTGCGCCCCTTCTGACTTGCCTGGGCACTGTCTGCGACAAACTCCTCACTAGGGCTGTGAGCTCCTCCTGGCACTGTGCTGCGTGTCCTATCTACTGCACCCCCGCCTGTACACTAGTGGAGGTAGAGGGTGCATGTGTGACATCCCCAAATCCATGTGGGTCCTCTGTGGGACTCATGCTCCCTTGTACGTCCTCCCCTCCAGATTGCCCTGGTGTGGTGTTGTGGTAGGAGTAGACAGGTGTGACCTGGGTTGATGGGGCGGGACTGGGTGTTGCAGGACGGTCTGAGGAGTCGTCCTCGACAGGTACACACACCTGGCCCTGCACATCATCATCTGTCTGGGGTGCCGTAGCTGCCGCCTCCCCAACAGAGCTGTTCTCTGCTGATTGTGCCCCATCTACCACGGTCTCCTGTGCAGGTGTCACAGGTGTTGTGGGGACTGAGGTAATGGGCCTTAGCGGCACCAGTGCCATGGCATCCTGAGCTGTTTTTGACTTCAGTGCCTGTCGTGGCTTGTCTGCGCCTTTCGAAGTGGAAGGCCTGTTGCTGTCAAGTCTGGCCCTCTTCTGGGTGTAGTCGCCTGTGGGGGTGAGTCCTGGGCCTCGCTGTCAGGATCTGAGCCTGTGGGGGACCAAGAGAGGGATGGCATGAGTGATGGTTTGACAAGCATCATGCATACATTTGTATTATTGCTCTTCTACACATTAGAAGGGATTAGGCAGTGGAGTTTTGATGATCACGTTGCTTACTATATGGGTGGAGCATGCAGGCATCCGTCGGGGTCACTCATGTTAGGGCGGGCGTATGCTATGTGACATGCATTTCTGTTGTGGGCTGCGTGCAGTGTAATTTATGCCATTTTCATATTTGTGTTGTCTGTGCTGCGGACGGCATCTAGGCAGGGATGTGTCAATGTGTATGTATTGGGCCATGCATTGCCCCTTTGGACAGACAAATTGGTGGACTATCATCATACTTAACATCACAGTGTTTTCTTAGGACACTCACCTCCTTCCGCCGATGAGGCGGCACCACGATCCATCTCGCCCATACCTTCTATGGCCTCTATGTATATATTGCTGGCGCAGATCTCCTCCCACCGGCTTAGCCTTATGGGTGAGCTAGGACCACCACCAGAAACCATGGGCGGACAGAATGTTCCTCACTCTCAGGCACAGGTCGTCCCAGCGCTTGTGGACATCCTTGATGGTGAGCGGGGGTGTTGCCTACGGTGCTGACTTTCCGGGCAACAAGTTGCCAGATCTCTTTCTTTTTATTTGTACATCCCTCTTGAGGCTGTTTGCCAAAACAACCTCTGCATTGTCTGCAAGTGTCTCGGCCAGCATAGTGAGCTCATCCTCATTGAAGAGCTCTTTGCGCTGCCGGGAAGCGCCTTTCTTTACTGCCTTGGGCATGATGCTGGTGCTGTGGGTTGATTTCTGTAGTCAGAAAAAGGATCCAGATCCTGTGTGGTGAGGATGGCAATGGATTGTGTTTTTCAAGATGGCCGCCGTGCTCTTTCCCGTTCCTGTGCGATGACGCTACTTCCGGTTCCACTTATTTACGGGCACCGCTAATAGCGGTCACCGCTGTTAGTGGTGCCCGCTAAGGCCGTATCCATTGATGTCGGTAGTGCTGTCTGCGATTTCCATGATTCCGCTAAGGGCCATTTTTTTGGACTTTAGCAGCATGCCAGTAATGTTGTTACCGGCATGGCGCAAAGCTTGTGCACGCAAACTGCTAATAGCCCTCTATTAGCGGGCTCTTTACTACACAGACACAGTATTTGCCCATACCGATAAGGACTGTTACTTACTTCCAACCTCGTAATGACCCCCTGAGTGTCCCAAAATTCTTGCTTGGTTTGTTAAGACAGGTGCCTGATTCTCCATACTGGGTTTCTGGGAGACCCTTCTGTATGGGTTTCAGGGCTCAGGAATATCCTGCACACTAGGCATAGGTTGCAGATGTAAGTAGGTCCAAATCATTACACAAAGCCCACAAACTGTCAATGGGTGTCTGGCCATTTAGGGACATCCACAGTGGGGTTCCAGCTCTAGCTCTCAATAGCAACGTGCATATCTACCTTGTTGATGCTTTAATAGGTTATCAAGCCTAAGGACATTATCGCTATTCCTCCGTTCATCTCTCCTCTATGGATTTCTTACTTCAACTTCTCCTGTGCTTTTGCAATGTTGCAATATCTGTGTATACTTTCAACCATCCTTCACTCTCCACTGTCAGGAATATAATGTCCCTGTTCTTCCTGCTTCTAATGAAAAACTTTCATGGCTGTCCATTTCATTCCTCCTCTTTCTTCCCATCTCCAAAATATTTAATATACTTCTCTGTCACCCTTCTGGTACCTCCTCTAACCCCAAGCATCAACTTGCTCCTACACGTTTTACTTCTCCCCACCGTTTTTCATACTTTTGTATTTGGTTTCAACATATCCCTTCCTGCTTCTTCTTCTGTCTCTTCCCCAACTGCCACCTTGCTAGTTTTGGTGCTCCTCTGTTAATCCTTCTTCTCGGCCATCTCTACTGATTCTCTATTTCTTCCTGACTTTCCATTTACTTCTTGCTTTCCACAAACTCCTTTATCGTTGCCACATTCTGCAACCTCCTTTCTTACTTTCTGTTCTTCTCTCAATAGCCTCCTGCCTCCACTCTCTTTCTTAAGCTTCAGCAATCTCCAAATCTGCATTTGCTCAGTTTACAAACACCATCCCTCCTACCCTGGAATAAGCAACTTTTATATTTAGTTGTTCCCTTCCACGGGGCAGCCTAACAGGGACTGGAATCACCTGTGAGCGTGAATACCTACTTGTGTATATTAAAAGGACAGTTATTTCAAATGTGTTCACTTCACATGTGTGTAATGCGTGAAAACGTGCCCCAAAACTTTACTAAGCTTGGCTGCTATTTTTGACTTTACATTGGCATAGCAGTTATTTTAGAACACGCTTTCATCTGTTGGATATGAAGTAACACGTCTGGATGAGACTCTTTCTTGTTGAGCAAGATGCCACAAGTTTTAAGCTACAGATATGTCTTCTGTCCTCGTGGTTGGGGTCCTTTTTCAGTAGGTACACTTGCTGTCAATGATTCTACCATGCCCTACAGGCAATCCGGCAAGCACAGTTGTACCAATGTGATAATGGGCCTGACTGGAGCATAGCTGTTAAATTTGAACCAGGTTAAACTAGCATTCTATTGACAGCTTTACCCCAGATTCTTGTCTCTATCTCTTCTGTAATGTCTGTTTCTGTTTAATGGTGAGTGTGCACCCTGAGGCCTATGGGCGTGTGGCGATATATAAGAAATTAATAATAATAATAATAATAATAATAATAATAATAATAATAATAATAATAATAATAATAATAATAGTGACTTGGCTTCACAATACTACTGTTTAGATTCTCATAGTTCATAACCACAAAGGATGGCAATTTGCTATTACTGTGGTTAATGAAATGCCTGGCTTTTAACCTTTAATGGAGATCACCATATTTAAGCTCCCTGTGGTCAGCATCTGCCACATGACTGTGTCATATTCAGCCATGCCAGGACAACTGACCCACACCACAGCCCAGGCCGAGGATCATGCCGAAGGTACTTCGTTTTCAAGCTTTCTTTTCCCCACTGTCGGTTCCAAGTGTCAGGCCATGGAGTTCATCACACCCTGCAAAACTCACCTAGACAACTGATACATCCACCATCACTTCAATTACAACCATCACAGAACACATACCTACATGAATGCCTATGTGTGTAACCCGCGCTGTACCTAAGTGGGTGCTGCATTCTTGAGTGTATGGACATTTTAATGTCCCAAACCACCACATTGTTAAAATGGACACAACAGTAGTTTGCTTCACATTTTTGATCTTTTACAAATAGGAAATCCCCACAAGTACAGCCTGGATGCATTTTGTATGTTGTCCACATGCCTAAAAAACACTATGGACCTCATGTTCTATGAGCCTGTAACGTAAATAGAAGAAGTGAAATCCTTGCCAAAGTATTTTATGCCTTCCATTCACATCACAGCTTATTTTCCTTAATGTGTATCACCCCCTAAGCACACGGCCCACAACCAAGTAGGCTTAAAAAATAATATATAACACCAAAAAACTGACACCATTAACTCCGCTACGCTGACTGACTGGGACAGATGCACACAATCAACCCTAACAATGGGACGATTACAAATTGACAATGAGTATCAGGATATGTGGCTATATTGACTAAAGAGCATGAATACTATTGCTGTGGGATACAGGTATTCATTATGTGACCCTTCAGAATTTCACCTCCCATGTTCTCTACCCAGCATCATTAATGCTGATGAATCAATGAATTTATAGTACAAAAATCCAGAGGTCCACAAATGGATAACAATGCTTTGATTGAAGTGAATGTGGAGATGTGGTGAGATAGAATTTACCACGAGAAATTGCAGCATTCTAAGAAGGGATTAATTATATTGTATATCTGATATGCAATAACTGTATACAGTTATTTCAAATATTAAGAAGCATTGGGGGGCATGGTTTAGGCCTCCCAGCCACCATCTTCTTCCGCTGGATCACCGTTAAGTGTGCACTCCCCCGCCTCACTTCCCCCACACCCTTTTCCCACGTCTCCTCTCCCCTACACCCAACCCACTTACTTTTGCTTCTCTGTCCTTCTCCTTCGCTGGGGACACTAGTTTTCCTGGAGCATCACCGACATGACAATGTCCACCATGGAAAGGGAGAAGGGACTACCTAGTTGCTTCACTGGACCCATGGCAGACATTTGTGTTTATGTTGAGAAACGACTGCGCCCTTTGTCAACTTAAACATTTAAAAAAAAACTATTAGTATCCGGTATATTGTGCCGGGATATTAATATCAATATTACCCTTGCTGGGGCTCATTACCAAGAATGTTAATGCCCAGGCAAACGGTAAAGCCCTGGCTTCGCTTAGGCTTCTGCCTGGCTCGGTGCCTTACCTGGCCCAGTAATGCTCACCCTATTTGGCTAATATTGCTGAAATAGTTATTTCAAGTAAGCGTGGTGAACATCACAGAATACGTATTAAAGGGAACAAAATGTGACATATGTCCTTCATAAAATTACTGTATATTTTTATTTTATATAAGCAAGATGAAAAAGAAGCTACAAATCCTGCTATTAAACAACATATCTAAGAACCACAAGAAAAGTGCTTTGGTGCACTTATTTAACACATATACTTTATGAAGTATGGCATGATCAGCAAAAATGATTTGCCACCTGTATATTGTTAGTTTACTTACTATTCCTGAAAGTAAGGCCCACTTTTCGTTGACAATGACAAACATATTTATTTATTTATTTATTTATTTATTTATTTATTTATTTAGTGTTTCAGTGTAAAACCTTACACAAAAATGTTCAAAATATATTAAAATATTTCAATATATCAAAAATATCAGAATATATCACATATCATATACAATCTTTCATATAATCACATCAAATTTATCCACAAAACAAAACATACATAAAATCACTAAAATCACAGGAGAAGAAATGTCCCAACAGATATTACACATCACTTATTTAGTAAAATACTGCTTTCACTCCTAATTCTCCAATGCCATCACACCATTCAACAACAAGACTCAATGCAACCAATACCGCTTGAACTCAACTTTCCCATCTAGTCGATCCCACTAATAGCACCTTGCAAGCTATCAACCACAGTCTGTCAATATCATTCTACAGCTTTTTGTTTTGTGTATTGAAACATCTTCTCCAGAAACCATCCGTAGTAATGGTGTAGAGCTCAGAAACGTACTCCCCAAGTACTTAATATAGTCAGGACCCATTACTGGACAATCTGTTAGCACATGTTTTTGTGTTTCAACGGCTAAAAGATTTTTAAATAGTTGGCAGGTACGTAGGTCCCTAGGTATGTTCAAAGTTATACCCAAAGACTCTAAAATTGGTAAACTGTTCAGGCACAGTAGGAGTAGGAACCTACCAAGATGCTTAGAAAGACAGATAGTAAGATACCTTTGGGGTCACCTGTAGGCATACAGTATTTCAGCTATAAAACCATAGGACCTCAAAGTAGATAATGAGTAGGTAAAATTCCTCCCCAGTCTGAAAGTTCAATCTTCCTATGAACTTCTTAGACCAAACCGCGCAAGCCCTTTCCCCAATCCGGAGACCAACTGAGTAACTCAAATAGTACCAAGACGTTAATGCTCGAAAACCTGGTTGTTCTTCACATCTGAAGAAGGGGATCTCAGGTTATATATTAAATGCGACTGTACACAGGTTTCAGTAAAAACATACAGCACCACCCGGTTCTTGAATACGATTGTTTCCTATTAGAGGAGTCCCATTTCAAGCTTAATGATATCCATAGCAGTGCATTGAGGGAGCCCCAAATCTTCCTTCAATGATTACCCTCAATCATTTGGAGCCCCCGAGGTCATGCAGGGAAAGGCTTTCCAGCCCATATATTATAGATGGAGCCAGGCTCTGAATGTAGAGATGTCTAGCTCCCTCTACTGTAAAGCCCCCTGTGCAAACCACAAACTTATATATCAAGGGAGTAAATTGGGCTGCTCTCCTAATGCATGCCTCTTTGCATCGTACATAACCTTTTTTTATTGGAGATCTCAACTCGAAGGTATTTGAATGCTGGCACATATTCAATAGCCTTGCCACCAGGTCTTAACTCAGGGCGACAGACTATCGTGGTAGTAAATAGCATCAGCTTGGTCTTACTATTATTTATGCACAAGCTGTTTTCCCCAGCCTATTGACATAATTTGTGTGCCGCCTGCTTTAAACCAGCAAATGAGTGATCCAACACAACGAGATTGTCTGCATGTGCCAGGACTTGCCAGTGAGCTTTACCCAGGTGAGGAGGAATGCAGTTAACAGATGACAGTTTGTGATAGGTCAGAAAGGTAGAAGCTGAAAAGAAACGGAGCAAACAAACAACCCTGTTTAACCACTCTACCTATTTTGATAGGCTTAGAAACCATGCCATCGGCATTCAGCCGAATGACTGCAGTGTTTTGCAAATGAAATAACTTTAGAAAATAAAGTAACCTAGGGGCACAGTTCTTATTTTCCATTTTGGCCACCAGTAAGTGCCTATATACCAAATCAAAAGCTTTGAGAAAATCAAAGAACAATGCATATAGTCCAGGTGCGCCCTGCTTGTTCGCTCTCAATGTTAGGTAATCCAGAACCCAAAGGCTATGGGAAGATGAATATCCCAGGTGGAAGCCCCTTTGAAACCTGTCAAACAAACCCTGGGTATCAGCCCAGAGTTGTAGCTCCTTCATAACAAGGGATGAAAATATCTTTCCAATGGAATCTAACAATTAGACAGTACCAAGGGTGAATCTTTTTTTAGAACCGGGATAAAATAGAAGTTTGTCAGGACCTAAGAATGTGTGCTTCACTTAATACTTTAATAGATATGATTTTCTATACAGCCGCCCAAATATCCGGGTCCTGCTTAATTACCACATTGGAAAGCCCATCAAGGTCAGGAGCCCTTGAGGGTGTTAATCTTTGGATACAACATTTAATATCTACTTCATCATATTGATGAATTTAGGTTACTAACTTGTTGTGGGTTCCAAGGTATCTCTGGGCCTCCATTAGATTATTACGCACACCCAAATTATTGACCCAAACTTCTTTCTGTATGGTGTTAATCATTCCTCTGGTACTGCTACCTTTTGCTTCACCCAGAATCTGCCAAATACTTCTAGTGTCCCTATGTGTAAGTAACATGCTATCATACACTGCCATTCTGCCATCTGTTTTGAGTGTCTCCAATCCATAATCCAATTTCAACAGGCATTTTTAGCCACGCTAATCAGAATAAGGCGTTCCTTAACATTGGTAACTTCACGATTAATCTGTCTACTCTCCTGCCTATGGCATCGCTTTCTGTCCTGCACCTTTCTATCAAAGTGCTGGGGTTTTCCTGTACGTTCGACCAATGGCATGTTGGATGTAGTGTGTATAGTTGAGAACTCCACAATCCACTGCTCCATTTCCTCGAGATAATTACTACCAAATATAGCAAGAGTAAATGGGCCATGAGTATAAATGGTTCTTGGCGTGTTCTCAATATTATAAGCAGACCAAACAATCTGATTCCCTGCCTGATTTCTTTCTATTTTTCCGAGGTTAGCTTTAGTGACTCTAGAGGAACTATTAATTATAATTTCCACAGTTGCGTGGTCACTCCACTTGTTCCATTCCACACTTATACCAACCAATATCTGTAGAAATTGGGGGGAGACAAAAAAATTGCCCAAAGTAGCTTGCTTATTCAGCATACACCTGGTGAAATTGCCAGAGAAATCACCTTTGATATGTCCATTCAACATATTAAAATCCTATCCCTTCATAAAATCCAACCACACTTCACCAGCATAATTGCCACACTGCTGCTTCAGACTACATTAATCTGCCATGCGTATGCCAAATATAGAAGTGCCACAATTCTTTCAAAGTGCTGCTCCAAGTGCACTGCAATCTTCATAAACAACCTTTAGTTATCAAGAGAAGCTCTTATGGAAATGCTCTACTACTGAAAGCAGAATGGAAATTAGCCCAGCACTTAAGGTGTGTCTCAGGAACACTATGTAAAAACAAATATAACAATAAATCAAACAAGTACAAAAATGCATACAATGTGATATATCTGCTAATAAAAATCACATTAACCAAACAATAATCTAGCTACACAGAGATCTTTTGTCTTCTGTTTTCCTACTGAAGAACCATATCTGTCTTTGAAAGGATATTTCAAAAACATGTTCATATAAATTATTCACAGGAAACTAGGAAAGGAGTTTGTATTAGCAAAAAAAAAAAAGACACTGGGACCCAATGAACATCTTCCCTTATCTAGCCTATCAATATGATTAAAAATATACCTAAGACATTCAAAATTACAAATAAATGTCATTCAGCCTATTTCTGTTGAAACTGGTGTAACATATGTTTCAGTGTTTCAAAACCACAATTCACAGACTGCCCTCCATTTGTAATGCATTCACAAACAAAATCAACATCAAACACATACTAAAGTTCACATTTCAAAATATCCTGGTATATGTACAATGCCTTACAAATGTTAAAACCACCTCTCCTTAAAAAGTACTTGAAGAAATAAAAATAGTTCCACAAATGGTAATGCGAAACAAATACATGGCATAATAAAGAAAATCACACACCATCTAACGTTTGAAAATGTCAACATAAAATCATAATGCAATGTTAACGAGTAATCAATATAGATATAGATATGCAAATATAGAGATAAAATGACTCTACATGAAAAGGCTTTAACTAAACCACTATATCTTTACAAATGTAACCCTTTAAAATGCCACTCTTCCGATACACTACAATCCAACTTCCCAAAATCCATGCTTAGTCTTTCAAAACATTCAAATCAGTTCCAAGGTCAGCTTCCAAGAGGTTTTCAAAACCTACAAAAATAAATATACATTGGTTTGAAATAACTGTACACTTTGATTTGGAGTGACCTTGGGCAACAAATTAGGATGAGTAGGCCACAGTACGCCATCTTTTTTGTCACAAGGTGATTGATCTGGTTAGTGATTGACTTTCATCTCCAGCAAATGAAGGAATAGAACAAGAAAGGTAATAGGGGCTGGATCCAAAGTTGCACTTCAAATAACTCTTAGTAAGACGACTACAGATACTGAAACCATGTGGCACCATTACTCGGGAAAAACCTGTGGTGATTGCAAGGAAGATGTGCAGCAACTCCTCATCACTTGTGCTTCACTTCTGTTATCTCAGAAGCATAATCCTTCTAAAATATTCCAACTGCTTTTTTCGTTCGGCACAGAGTTTTTGTCTCAAAAATGTGCCTTGCCCATGGGTCTCTCTGCATGGCCCTGGGGTTATTAGAGAAGTGGTTCTATGGTATCTGGAAGGTTAAGTCATGCCTTTTTAACAAGTATATTGGTGGGGAATTCTTGGCCAACCCAAATTAGACATATACCGTTTAAGCATCAAATGCTGGTGGACTTTTACGTAATCCATTGCAAAACTTTGAACGAGAATCATGTAGCTCGTAAACATAGGACACAATGCAGAATTTATCTCCACAAAGTCAGTCATCCTCTCTTACGGCTTGCCACTACCAACACTTTGCTTTGGACTTCCTAACAATGTCAAAACATAGTTAAATATTGAACAAATATATTCCATTTCTAGACAAAAAAGTTAAGTTAGCACACTGTTACTTTTGACTGAAACTGTTTGCAAAGACCACCATGGTGGGTTTCTTTGTTTCAAAAGTATGTTTATGAACATTGTTTTAAATAAATACAAATATTGTTAAATTAATGGTGCACTTCACCAAACACCACTAGGAATTAGTAGCCTGCAAGAGGGGGGTTGGGCCAGCCTCTCAGCCAATGAGAAGGATCAGAATGGGGGAAGTACCAGCAGTAATCCCCCACTCCAAGCCGCCTCCTGGCTGGAGGCTGCCATATTCCCCCATCGGGGAACGAGGTAAGTGTGGTCCTCCTCCTCCTGCCTCCTCCCCCCATCCTTACCTTCTTTTAAAGTCCATTTCAGGAGTGGACTTGCTGGGAACCCTTCTGTCCCCTGCGTGCCTGCTTCTGATGTGCGACAAGTTGTCATGGAAAGGAAGATGGGAAAACACTTAGACCCTTCTTCCTTTCCATGGTGGCCATTTTTTTTGTTTACTTTTTTTTAATGTGCACCATGGAAAGGGAAAACAGACTTTGTTTTCCCTTTCCCGGGGGCCATTTTTTACATTTTAGTTTTCTGTTCGGAAATGCCAGAGAGTTTCGGAACAGAAAAAAAAAAAATGTGTTACGTACCCTGGTCTTATGGCCAGGGTGCTAAAGCAATAAGCCCCTAGCAGGGGGGCATTACCATTTCAGGTAAATCCCCAGGGCTTTCGATAAGGCCCTCGCTTTGCTCTGGCCTGAAACTATGGGCCCCCGAGGCATTACCTGAAGTGGTAATGCCCCCTCTCCTCGGGGATTATTGCTGAAATAGTAACATAAATAAGATATTAGTTGCCAACAAATACATGCATTACACCTTCACTAAACAAGATGCTCATGCTCCAGTGTCTGTAACCCACATCAACAGTGACGTTATGATGTGATACCCACACTGACGCCTCCATGTCCATGAATTGCACTTTTCTTCAGTTTGCAATAATAAAAAGCGACACATGGTGATATTCAGCGAAGTGGGAAAAAGTACAGATATTAATATTTAAAACTCTGTTTAAACAATCGTGTTGTATTTTATTGCTGTTCGAAAAAGAGAACCAAAACGCACCAATGAAATGTTCACAGCAGCTTTTAAATCACCTCGCAGTTCCAGCCCGTAAAATACTTTCAAGATCTAATAAAGTTGTGTGCTCCGCACCTCTATAAGAAATGCAGACTAAGCATAGCATATGCCAGCCAAGAGAGCAAATCTCCGGCCCCGGAGACTTTCGAGAAAGATGGCATTGGAGCGCGTGACAGGAGAGTTTTCAAAAGCAATAATCTTGACACATTAGTCATATTTGACATTGTTTTACTTCACTTGATCATTAACGTGTCAGTCACTTATCGCACGTGCATTGTATATGACAGGTTCGCTAACCAGATAGCATTGGCATGGGAACAAAGATAAATTCACTGTTCTTTATAACCTAAAATCAACATAAGGTAAGATAGGTGGCCAACATTCGATAATTAAAAAATGTCTGTCGAGACAACTAACAAACACCCGTTGGAATAAATGTATCGTAATGACATTCACTGCTGTGGCCTAATTTAATAGCACCCATTGCATACCAAGTCGGTTTATATGATTCCATAATTGCTACAGAATTCTGGAATACATATAACATACAAATAAAATGGGTACATTGCGACGAAATGGCATCTGATCTGCAGGAGTACAGGGTTGAATAGATACTCGAGCCCCCAGACAACGCTCACACTTCCACAAACCAACATTGATCCAAATCATAAAGGTAAAACAGGCATAGGGCAAAAGGGACAACTCCTTGCCCTTTTGTGGTAACGTGGGTCATGGGAAGGCTATGCTCTTAGAAGGGGTGAGAATGTGAGACATTAGCAACACAAACAACAATAATGCAGCCGTTTAAAAATAAAAGAATGTTCAATCAAGATCCAATTAAGATATATATTTTAATTAAATAAAACAAGCATACAACTACTAATTATCCTGAACTGCAGCCGCTGCTCTCCAGTAGCAGAGAGTAGGTTCAGAGATCACTGGTACTTTGACGGCTGCTTTGATAGCCAAGACAACATAATGCAAAGGTTGTATTTAAGTCTCCACCACTGTTCCAAAACTATCACAGTTATGACAAACTACCCACTTAGTAATCTTGAAATACAAGCCATATATATTTGGTTGGTAGTGCAGATAATTATTAGAGCCACATCTGATTGTAGCATGCCATTGCCATTTCTGTGAGCTCAGACAGCTATGGGAGGCAATGTGGAGGTCAAGCACCTGCTGACTTTATTCAACCAATCAATCAACTTTATTTTGGGCAAAGCCTATAAAATGATGCATACCTAATACCACAAATGTGACACAAGATACATTTTTTGTGTGCAAAGATTCAATACATACATAACTACTTATAAAACAAAATGTTCTTTCTTTAAAAAAGTGCAGTACATAACGCACAAACATTGTGTAAATAAGCGCAATGTGCAACAGGTTCTAAGGTTACATCTCTTTGCATAGCTACAATCATACAGAGCTCTCCCATCCAACCATTATTCACGGAATGTATTTTGATTGGGTGCACCAGGCTCTATGCGTAAAGGTAAACCCGGAAAAGACAACATCCTCGTAGTAGTGGATTTGCATAAGGTGTACGAGGCTAAAATAGAAGGTGTCTAAAGTTAGCGTACGCCTGGAAAATTAGGAAGAATTGCATATCAGATTCAGTTTCCATGGTGTAGAATGGGCAATGGAAAGTAGAGCCCCTGCATTTATAGCTAAATGCTGAAAAGGAAAAGATGTTAAGTCTGAATTTGATGTACAGGGTTCTATATGAGCTTGGGCACATGGATTTGAGATATGGTTCCTGGTCCAGGTTGGTTTTAAATATCAAGGAGCACAAGCAATTTGTCAGATTGATAGATTTCAAAATCCAAGTCTCCAGGCACAAGATCTCAAGCTTAGATTACCTTTTACACTCTTCCATGATAAAGCCATTTTCAATTAAGTGGTGCAGCATCCCTATACTTTGCAGTATATTATACAGATGTCTAAAATGTCCAAAATTGACAATTTACCAATTCAACTACATCTGTAAACATCTCATTACATAAAATCAGGTTAGCTGAGGAATTTAGGTCTAGCCAGAAAGGGAGGGGCCTCAAGAGTGTCAAAAAGCAAATTGTTGTGAAGCCATCTTCCAACATTAGTGATATGGTAGGGGTACTGTCCGGGAGGTTAAGGGTTTTCTTTATGAATGTGGTTTTTATAATAGACAAGGAGGGGGTAACGTCATGTCCCCAGATTTCACTGCATACAAGGCACCGGACCCTGCCTGGGCTGTGTAGACATCTAAGATGATTAATGGTAGTTTATATCCTGTTTTTGTGTGTTTAGTGTATGAATAACAGCTGTTTGTCTGTGAAGAATAAACTCACTTTCATTCAGTTGGCGGGACCAATTTGTAATGCCGTGAAATCTCACACACAGGTAGTCATAGAACATCATATGCTGAAGTCCTTCTTCTTCAATAGTAATGTTAGTAGAGAATTTGGATAACACATGGCATACAATCACCATGGTTTTAGAACAGTTTATTAAAAGTTTTCTTTCTTCGCAGAACTCTATTAAAAGAGCAAGCTTTTTTATAATGCCAATTTCTGTCTTTAATTTTAAAACCATATCATCAGCATGTATTAGAAAGCTTATTTTCAGTTTGGCAATTTGTGAACATCGCAGTTTGAGTTTTTAATTCTTAATTCATACTTAATAAAAACCACAGGGGTGGAGAGCATGCAGCCCTGGTGTACCCCGCTTGTGACAGGGAATGGATTTGTTCGTTCTCCACCCTGCCCCCATTTAACTGTATCAAAGGTGTTACCATAAACATTATTATATCGTATAAGATGGGAGGAACTGCAAGATCTACTAGGGTATTCCATATAATAGTTTGACCAATGGAATCAAATGCTGCTTTAAATTCAACAGACTAAAAAAGACTATCCTCATAAAAAAACATATTTACTGATGAAAGAGTATACATAAAAGGCCTTTTCTATCGTGCGTAATGCCTGAAGGTCAAAGATGATGTTCTATTCAGTCACCCTATTCTCAAAGTGCAAGAGTATAATTTGTCCACAGACTTTAGAAAGACTGTTTATCAGGCCAATCCCCTAGTAATTGTCTGCCACCTTTTTTTGTATATTGGCCCTATCTATGCCTGGTTCCAACTAGAGACAACGCACCCTTTCATATTCAGAAGGTTGAATAGATCATTGGGAATAGGCACCTAAATGTTTTCATTTTATTTGTAGAGGTCGATAGAAATCCTATCAACTTCAGCAGATTTACCATTTCTTTGTGACCTTAGAGTGGGTGGCAAATCTGGAACTAAAATGGTGGTACCAGATAGCAGTTGCAATATAGGACTCTACTTCAACTTTGTGTTGGGATTCTGTAAGTATGTCGACAATATTACAAAAGGAATGGGTGTAATTATTCTTGGGTGCATTTTTTATGAGTTCCCAGCTAGCCAATACAATCTTCTTAATATAGGGATCTGGTTAGTGAGGCTCTTGGCTTTTACTGCTTTAAGTAAATTACTTTTAGCCAGGTGACACTCCGAGTCATACAATTATGCAAATGCATTCTATTCTTAATCACGCGGCAAGTTTGTTAACTATTGGAGAAAGTTTAATTATTACAGTTGGTTAAAATGCTTCAACCATATTTGGCATTATGTGCTCTCCAGTTAAAACTAATTCAAAGGTAGGTAGGGCAGTTTCGAGAATCAATGAAGCATTGCTTTTGTAGTCACAGTCTGCTCATCTAATGTACCTTTGACCACTGCAGAGTATGATATCACTATTATGGTCTTCTGAGGTATCTGGGTGGTTATAAAATGTCTCGCCCGCTAATTTCAAACAAAGGGGGCTGTGATCACTCTCTACTCGGGTAATGATGTGAAGTGATTTCCCTACCTTCCAAATCCTCAAATCCACAAGAATGTAATCAATACAGCTTTACTGGGGACCTCTTCTGAAAGTGTGCGCTTCTAGTCGGTAGCCAAACAAGCATCGATAACAAGTCTGCATACCATCCGTAAAAAGAGTGGCAGCAATATCTTTAGCCTGATACTAAGCACACTTGGATGGTGGGCAGTATAAGGCAGGGATGCCCTCATCAGTCAGACTAGCGAGGTTTAATATTGGTTCCATTTGACTATTGATGTCACCCAAAACAATGTTCTGCATCAGGTGATACATGGGGCACAGTGATTCATACTCGGACATTAGATCTTCTATATCATTGAGAACTAGAGTCACGTTGCCATTCTTACCAGTGTGTACATATATGTTAATTAGCGATAGAGAGTAGAGGCAGGACAAGTGTACTTAAGGCATTGCATATCTCTACAGATAGTGTTCACCTCTTCTATATGGACTTGACAAGTAGGTATTCACTGATATTGTCATACCACCACAAGATCTACCTCTATCAGCTGGGGCTGCTGGTTTGAAAACATTTGAAATTCTGGTTTTATTATGTGTTCTACCAACCATGCTTCTTGAATGCATATTATCTGGAATTGATGCAAAAAAGAATTCCGTTCTGGATCTGAAAGTTTTGATTTTAGTTCAGCTATATTTCATGATAGGATCTCTAGATCGGGGAAATTTCCCCATTTGTTAGCCGACTACGGTCTTCAATACTGAAAATGGAACAGCATGCCTCGGTTGACTCTCCGAGTCAGTCTGGGACCCAGCTGCAGATAAACAGAGAGTCTGATTTCAAAGAGCAGATACCATAACAGGGATCTACCTCACACTAGGGGATTGCACCGCAGAGATCCATTCATGCTCTAGGCTTGAGAACGGTGGTGTTAGGACAATCAGAGAGCAAAATTGGGTTAGAAGATGGATTGTTCCATTTTACTTTTCTGTGGATTTTCTCCTCTTCCTGTTCCCTTCAATTCCCTTGAAACAAGGCACTCTGTGTCTGACATCAGATGACAAGGGGCACATGTCACAAGGACCGATATTGGACCACTGTTGGTGTTTCCCTGTAAAAGAGGGGGTAGTCCCCATTTCATCACTGGTTAACCTATAGACTGTCAAGGACATCAGAACAAATTAATTTGGACCTCATTTGGGAGAGATTATCTTTCAAACGTCATTGAGGTGAAGGATTGCCCTAAGGCAGAAGCAACCCCTGCCCCTTATCCATTCCAAGGGCACTTTGGGGGTGACCCGTGCTGAGGACCAATACCTACTACTCTGCTTGCAAACATACTGAGGTGGGGAGAGCAGAAACTGTACAAGACTCTTCCTGTCCTGGAGCCGCTTGAAGTGGGTTTCACTGCACTGTGGGAGCCAGAACAGCCAGATTCCTTGTTTCCCCTTTTGAACATATTCAAGCCATTTTCAAACCATGTTCAACACCTTCCAGCAAACAAAACACGCTGGTGCTGGTTTTGGCTCTCACTCAAACCTGAACCACAGTGACTGCACCTTCAAACAGCATGCTGCTACTTTACACTAAGCAGAGCATGTTGCATGCTATATTCAAACAACTAAATTGCAGCTGCAAAATCCCATTGCCTCTTTGAACATAACACCTGATATCAGAATCACAGCTTTGAACCATGGATCACACGTCAAACTGTTGGAGCATTGCGTCACTTGTTAAACTGAATCAGTGGTTATCAATGTCCTGAACAGACTCCACCTTCAAACAAACCCTGGTAATCCATTCATATTTCTTGGCACAAATGATGCCTGCAAACCGCAGTGAGTACCAGCATCATCCTTATTCAATGCCAGTATGCTCATTAGACCAATACAACGTGCCCTACCCAAACCTGGTTTGATGCCCAGCTACAGTACTTCAAAGCCTGATTCAACATAGTTTACATCAACATGAAAAGGGAAACATTTGAAAGGCGAGATATGCAAAAACAAGACTAAATCACATTTTATTAGTCACATTAAAAAAGTATAAAATATACAAAGACAAACATCCTCCTAGCAATGACACAACAATGCAGGTGTCCAAACATCAGTAGCAGGAGAACAAATGCAAACTCAACATAATTAACTTCAGTGGAGACATCTGTCTAATCTGACTAATATTGAATGCACAAACATACCATCAGTACTTTATGCATAACCACAATATTATCCCCCACCCAACATGTTTCTGTCCACATGCCTATAAATGGATGGACATTCCTCTGGGGTTTATGTATTGCGCTGTGCTTTTTTCTACTTCAGGTAGAGGGAACCCTCACATAACTGGACGTTTTCGTGTTGGTGTATGAATGAATTCTGTAGTAACACAAAATTTGGTTGCCTCAAGCAGGACCACTCTTCAAGAATTAAATTACAGTGATATATTCAATAGAGCATCCACATATAAAGATAGAATCTAAAGAGGCAAACAATGAAACACACATATTAAAAACAAATAAAACTCTCTCCCAGATGCAATTGTAATCACTGGCACATATTCATTGAATTTTAGAACACACCTACACAACACACATAGAACCAGCTTTCATTGCAAATGGTACCAACACAGGCAAACATGTACATGTACGAGTTCTGCTTGCGGGTGCCGGTCGGCACGCCTGGTCAGACCATGCGTGCAGTACGGCACCAGCAAGCAGAACTCGTAATCTGGTGGAGAGGTAATAACCTGCCTTTCTGCCACATTCGTAATGAGGCCCACTATCTAAATCAAGGAAATACACACCTGATAATAAGAGACTATCCCTTTGTTCTATCTTGAATTTTTCTCACAATTCACAGCTTAACCATTAAGCCGACTAAACACCTTGTTTCCAAAGTCTAGAATTCACAACAACCTCTGCTTATCCAAAAGTACTTGGGGGGCAAAACAACTTAGCTCAGTGTAAACAAACTCTGGATGCTACAAGGGTGGCAAAACCTATGAATATTAGCTCCTGCACTCAAATAAATTGCAAAAAACTCATCAACAAGGAACACACCAATAAGCGAGACATCTTTGTTCTTGATGCCTCCGAATCCAATTCCACTGATTCGAATAACCGCCAATGTAAACAGGCTCGAACTTACAGGCCTTATAGCAGGTTACTGTCAGCCATATGGTGTTGTGTGATCATGTGCATAGATATGTGCGCCTCATGAAGGCAGGTCTCACCAGAGACACTATACCTTTAAATCATTATAAACAGAGGCAAAATGCCCAAAAACAAATGAAACCAAAAAGTCTAGACAATAAATGGACTAAACTTGCTTCCATTGTGCTTGCTGCTTGGAAACACTCCTAGAACTGTGTTGCATAACTATTACCAAAAAACAACCGGGCACATCCTCGCAGTGCCAAGAAAAGGCATACAACTGGGAATACACAACAACCATAGAAATCAATGCCTAGTCCTGTTAGTTCATGGGAAAGCCAACCAAGCGCTGTTAAAATGCAAAGGAGCCATAGAGCAAATTTATTTTAAATCAACAGTTCAAACATGCCAAAGAATGAATCAAGTGGATGGAAACTCAATTCAACCCTCAGATGAATATGTCTACTGAGTGTCGTGCCATTCAATTCTCTCATTCAGCCCAATTAGATTGCTCTTTGTCATGAATATAAGTTTCTGTTCTTGCCAAAGCAGGTTGCGATTGTTCACCTCTTGGCGTGTGTCTTTGACTTTATCAAAATAACCAATTGTATGTCCATAAAAGTGTTTTCCGGCTTCTGGAAATGTTTGACTAATGGGGCATTTTTGATACCATTCTTGACACAACTTTTAAGTTCGATGATATGGGTCTTGCTATTGCGGTTGGTCTTCCTAATGTACCTAAGTCCACATGGAATCATAATCATATATACAATGTTGGTGGTGTTGCAATTTGTGAACTCTTCCAGTTGACAAAGTTTAGGTAGACCCAAACCCCCAACCCAGTTAGTGTACTGGAAGTTGAATCACAAACAACACAAGAACCACAGTGATGATGCCCAATAATAGGCTCCAAACCCCCAATTGCTGGAATGGTGCATGGGCCCAGAGCCCTACTTTATATATCAGTGTGAATGTTCAAGTCCCTCATACGGGAACCTTTTTTTTAACACAAAATCTGGTGCTGCCAAATATTTATTGAAGCAGCTTCTCCCATTTCCTTTGATTATGGTCTTAATTGTATACAATAAATTAGTGAAAGTATTGACAAAAAACAATTCATCCTCAACTCACAAATTATGCCTGCTCTCTTCCAATAGAGCTTCACGATTATTGTTATATGCCTGTTTCATAGAATCCTTTACCAGTCGCTTAGGGTACTGTACTCTGGCAAGCTTATCAGATAAATACAGTGCTTCAGAGCTGTAGGACCGTCTGGTACTGCTGTCTCTCCTCAGCTATAGGAATTATCCACATGGGATATTCATTTTGATGTGTTCAGCGTGGTGACTCTTATGGTGGAACAATGCATTCTTAGTTGTAATTGTGTAAAACAGCCTAACCAAAAGAGTGTCATCCATGCTGTAAATGGTGATATCTAAAAAGTTTACCTCAAAAGGACTCATCATATGAGAGAATTTCAAATATCTATGTTGTGTGTTAATCGATTCCACACAATGCAAAGCCTATTCCATATATCCAGGCCATGCAAACAAGATGTCATCAATATACAGTTGCCAAGGCAAATATTTGACTTATATGGATAAGAGGCCTCATTGATGACAAGTTTTTCAAACATGTTGATGAATAGATTGACCAGATAGGGGGCCAATACTGCCCCCATTGCAGTGCCTTAGATTTGTAAGTAGAATTGGTCCTGAAATGTAAACATTGATTTTGTAAGGGCCAATTCCATGCACCACAAGATGAACCCATTGCTGAGAGGTCAATCAATATTGTTGAACAACCTGACATTGGAATCAGGTACTTTTAAGCTACCCTGTTCCCCGGTCCACCTTTTGGGGCCCTAGAGACTCGGTACGCCCTTGTGTACATGTTTCCACTAAGACATATCCTTTTGATTAACACTGGTGCATGTCTTGCCTGTTTCCTCCATGACAAAGTATCTAAAGTGCTTTAACATTCCTGTCCTGCATTAACTGTCTGTTTTTACAGGGATGGGTTTAACAGTTTATATCTAATTGGAATTCAAGCATTGAAGCAAGTTTGTATTTTATAAAGTGATGTTGAGGAGGCTGCAGGTAAGTTCCCATGAATGTATGTTTAATATACACCTTCTTACGTTACATGTCCACTGGTGCCCACCACCCAGGCTACAGCCTTGCAACTGACAGTCTGAAATGCAGGGGAGGGATTCATTCTACTCAACGGGGCATTCAACACAGCATTCTTGATATCACACATTAACCTCTGTTATTTCAATGTGAGCATAACACACCACCGCTACATGCCACAACCAAAAAAACATATAACACATACATCAGGCAACACCATAACTCTTAAGAAATACATCTATAACATGTGCTTCCCAAATTGGCACTACCATACCACTCTAATGATACTTCCATAACAACTATACTACGTATCTCTGTGCTGCTACTATTTGCAATACATCCAAACTTGGCATTCACATTTGAGTGCTGCCACTCAAAACATCAACACCTGGCATATACACCTCTCTTCTGCTTCTTTAAGCAATAAAGACCTTCTACAAAGAACTCAGTGTATAACTTGGCATACACTATGTGTCTCGGTGCTGCCTCTTCAAGCAATACATCCAAACACTGCATACACTGTGTGTCTTCATGCAGCCACTGTAAGCAATACATCCAAACTTGCCATACACATCTTTGTGGTGCCACTTTAAAGAAAACATCCAAACTTGTTCTACACACACACAATGCCTCTATTGCCCATTCTTCAATATATCCAATGCTTGTTAGACACACACAGTGCCTCAACAACTCATGTTGTCACACTTGTCAGACATACAGAGTGCCTCAATAACCCACAAATCAATACAACCAATACTTGTTGGGGGCACACGCACTTGTGCTGCTCACTACTCCATATGTCATTACATACAATACCTCTTGCGCATGTACACTCATGTGGCATAATAATCATGCATCTGTACATCCATACTCCACTCACGCACATACATGTGGACGTGCCTTAGATTATGCACCCTGACCCACAGTTTAAGAAATGTTAATATTTTAACAAAGTGCATAGTTGCAGGTGCAATTCTAAAATGGCATCTGACAATTGTGTTTAATCCATCCTCTCCCTCAACCCCATACCGTGCTAAATATCATGACACATTGCACTATATGCAACAGTGCCTTCCAGGCAATTGTTAAATATCCTAGATCCTATAAGTCCACACTGCACCCAAGTCCAAAATGTCCATGTTGCATTGGCAACATAAACCCTAGCAAGCCCGCAAATATGTAATTATACCTAATAATTGAACCATCCCCAACTGTACATGATATGCACATTCCTTACCTATGCATTCCCATGCATTTATCTAAGACATTTCACCAGAAATTGTGAACCAAGTCAAGTTACATGCCATACACCACTCATGTACATCCATCTACAGAACCATTGCTCTCTGTGTTCTCCAAGTCCACTTCCTTCCAGGTGTGCCAACATCATACTTTAGCTGATACATTTCCCCCTCCACCACTTCATCACTGTCCACATCTGCCCTTTCCATAGACTTCCTGGTCTGTGCGGCATCCTCAATCACTTCATGCTACTCAACAGGACATTCGACACACCACTCATGAAATCACTCATTAAGTTAGATAATTTACAAATACAACCCTTTATAAATATGGCTCAATGGATGTTTAGGGGCAGAAGGTGGGGGTTTGAGTAAGCATGAATGGATTGTCTCGACATGTGTCTCACAGTCAAAAGAAGGGAACATTTCATCCAGGAACTTTAACGAAATGAGTCTGCTTGAAGAGGCTCAGTTGGCACAGATAGCCTTGAACCATATGTCTCAACTGGCTTTCCTGGCTGAATTGGTGTTATGTAGCAGGGATCAGTGCACTGAAAACAGTTTAATGTGTAATGTGTGGGGCACATATGTTGGAACACTGGCAGACAATTGGTGTCTCAACATTGTCTTGAATGCTTCATATTATGCTCCGGTCAATTATCAATGCTAGATGGCACACCTCTGAATGAAAAAGAGTGATGGTGGTCTATTAAGAACATTCTACGAAGCGGGAACTCTTTACTGCATTTCACAAAGAAGTGTGAATATGTATCTGCAGGAAAACTGTTTCCACTCTGCGTACTTAGGTGTCCTTTAATAAAATGTCCTTAAAGCAGGAAAGCTTCATGCTACTTCATGCTACTTCAGCTGGTGTTCTTTTTGAGCCTCAGGACATAGCTTTAGAGTGCAATCAAATATTTTTGATCTGCTTTGATTACCCTGACATAAGGGCTCATTCAGTTATCCATCATTCCCACTCCATTCATAGAAGAACAATCTATCAGGATAGTGATGATTTGTAAGATCTCCCCTATAATTCACCGATGATGAATTCCAAATTAAGGGTATACCTATGTAATAGTGGGGTTTTGGGGTAGAGTAAACATGCAGAAAGAATAATTCCTTGCTCATTTCTGTGTGGCTGTCTAAACTATGCAAACTAACTTCTTCCTAGTGAACAAAGAAACTCTGCCTTTTGTTATTTTGCCTTCCCAGATCCTGCTGAAGATGCATTATTGGTCTATTTGCAGTTTCAGGACACCTTTACAAATTAGACTCTCACACTATTTGGGAGTGTGAAAGTCTTACTTCAGGCTGGACATGACATACTTTTCCTGGGTGGGACTAAAGACATATCCTATCAGTTTGGAAGAGAGGAATGCAATCAGCAGATGTCTCTTTCATCCGATCAGCCAATGACTGTTAGACAAGGTTTTGTAACTTTAAAATTAGTACATTTGGAATTTGAATTTAAAATTACATTACACCACAATATTACCACAGGATTAAAAGTGGTTGTAATTCCCCATTTTGTAGTCCATAGAACTCCATGGAGATTTTTGGTTCTTTTACCACGGTAGAATTACTGCTGAAAAATCAGCCAATTTCTAGTGGAAAATTCCCCTAGAGCTTTTTGGTGAAGGTAAATCCTCCACTTTACCGCAAAAGTTATGATTCGCTGTTGCAGAAAAAATTGAGGCGATTCCATTACCTCCCAAAGAATGGGCAGTAACAGAATTACCACCACTCTTTTTCCTTTTTTGAGAACAAAGCATTCAAAATAGTATTGTTTAAGTAGTATCATAGCAGGTAACTCCCTACACTGATGCTTGTAAGTCCAATTCTCTCCTGGGAGCTTCACTGTAAATTTAGCAGCAATCTCTAAGAGGACCCTTCAAGTTTCTCTAGACGTTTCCAGTAATATTAAATTCTCACTTTCACCTCATGCAATACCATGTGCTCAATTTACTCTATATATATCCAACTGAATAGTAACATGCTAATGCACCCATATAAATTATTGTTTGTTTTAAGTTTAGCAACTAATACCATAGCAGTGGTCATCAGGAGATTCATTCAATTCATCACAGATTCATTATTAGGCAAGTAAATGTACTTCTGATACCTCTTCCATATTAGAATTGCCAAATTTCCTTGTAAAGTGATATTGATTCTCTTATTGGACAATGTCATAATGTTTGTCTTTTCAATGTTTAGGCCTAAAGCATTGTGACATGTGTCTCCTATTGACTTATTTAGTGAGCACTGATGGCCGGTGAATCACATCACATAGCAATACATCATCTTCATAGGCAATGCACAACAAGCTTAAGTGTGCTAATTTAAGAGGAAAGGTCTTTCCATCAATATAGCTTCTCTCATAATGGAGATGTATAGACTGAAAAGGCACACCGCTAGCTTGCAAACCTGTTTTACACCTTTTGTAATTGGAAAGTTCTTAGCAATAAGTCCCTGCATATCAAGGCTTCCCTTAACTGTGTACCCTGGATGAAAATACATGATTCATTACAGGAGAGCCTGATCAATACATCATTTATGAGGGATTTTACCATAGAAGATTTCTGTTGACTTTTTCAATAGTCGCTGAAAAACTAGTATACGTGTCATATATTGAAGACTGACTAAGGTTAAATGTCAGTTCCTTTAGCATTATCATTAATATGTGTCCCTATGCCATTTCAAAAACTGGTCGGGAATTTAGTAATGTGTCCAGATTGCATCTCCCAATCCTCTAATTGGCATAGTAAGCCCTACTGCAAAGACGTTGCTCACCACTACAGGGAGTGCAACGGAAGATAGTTTTTAGGATTAGTTCAACTTCCTTTTTTATAAATAGGTACTAAGTGTACAGTGTCCTATGAACAGGGGAACAAATATGTAATTACTCATTTTGCAAAAAGATGTATTTAAAAGATATTTCCTAAAATCAGAGTCTGCTTTTATGAACACATTTCCTAGGGCGTCCAGTCCAGGCACCCTCAATGGTTAATAGTGATTATTAGGTCCACAATTGCATATTTTATGTTTTCTCTCCAGCTAATCAAGGAATCAGTCTTAAAATGTTCTTTATTAGTTTTCAAGGAACAACATAATAACATCACTCCTCTTCTGCTACTGGGTTAATTTGAAGCAGATTCTGTGAAACTTCCTCCCCCTCAAGCATGTTGCAATATTATGTGTTATCTTTTTTCTTGATTTCCCATATTTAAAAAACCCTTCTATCTGCAGAGATAATTTTGTATATTTTGATTCAGCTTTTATATTTGTGTTTAACTGACTTAGTTGTGATAATGTTATTGTTAAAATCTTTGCCTTTAGGATCTTTCAGGCATCTTAAATCTATTCTCTTAGTTGTCTTTCCTTGTTGCATAACAGAATATGAGAACTTGGTCCTATTTCTCTCTTTCAACAAGACAACATAAGTCTTCTTAATTCTAATTGTATTTGTTAATTTAGAAATGTGGTATGTGGGCTAATACCTCTTTGAGCTATCTATCATATTCTTAGAAAGTTATTCTCTTTACAATTAAATATGGTAGTTATAGGTAGCTGGCTAGCATTGGTCCTAAGAAGTGACACAGGCCCAAAGTAATTAAATTAAGCCCATAGTTAATCACCCTTTGGTGTTTGCTACCAAATCACTGTTTCAAAAACGTTTATTACTGTAGTTTAGAGATAGAAATATATGATTGGTAATCAATTACACATTGATAATTACAGTTTTACTAGAATTTGCTCATAATGGTTGCGTGTCAACCAAGATATGAATCAGTTTATCTCGCTCCACTAGTTTACTTCAAAAAACAAATGAGGTTTCTAAAGTACTTGAACCGCTAAAAGCAAACAAATACATGCTCTCCATTCCATTTCACAACAAAAGTGATTCACCACATCCCATGTGATGGTACGTAAAACCACTATACCTTCAACACAGAGCCAAAAATAATACAATAGTGGTATTTATTGTGGCTTTTATCTTACAATTTCCATTCTTCAGGGTTCAATCCCCGCTCACAAAATACCTAAAAACAAAGATGTTTAACTGCTCAAGTGCAAAAACCTCAACAAAAAAGTATGAATGCCCTTCACCAGATCACCCGTGCTAGTGGGCAAACTCCTTAGCTCCTACATGAAGGTGTAGTCAACAATTGCATCAATTGTTACTGTTGAACTACAAATTCAATTCTCCTGGGTTATTAATAATTCAATGATCACAGACATGAATACCAAAACGTCAGGTGAAAATGAATTTTTTCTCAGTTGCTTCTAATAAAGATGATCAGTTTAGTCTTCCATTCGAGAGGGTTTCTTAGGCCCCTCAAACTTAATAGGTGAAACACAGCTTTCCGTGTGGCAACATCCACTGAAACTTTGTTTTTCTGCCATATTTATATTTGTCATGACATCAGATGCTGAGCCCTTGTCATCATGGCCTATTTACATATGACAACAAACCGATCACGCACAGTATTGCGGGACATAGATAAGATAAAAATAAACGTTACGCTATTTACTTGCAATAGCTCTTATTATCATGAATATAATCATGTTCCATTCAATAACCCTAAAATGCTGTCCATTGCAAAATGACATTAACATGCACCTTTGAGGTATTTCTCCTAGAATAAAACTTGATCCTTTTATAAGAGTGCCTCCAGTGAAAGGCAAATTAATAGAACAGCACTGTAGGACAAACAGTTCTTCCTACATCATTTTTAAATAACTAATGGTTCTAGTAGATGATACTTGATTTAAAGGGTCCAACATTTGGCTTCGTAATTGCACTAGTACCTTGTTGGTGGGTGCATGCTAAAACGGTGTTGGTGTTTCACTAACTGCTTTATTGAAAATATGTAGTCTTACATTCCATCAACTTCTACCATGCAATCCTGTACATTTGCATTCTCATTAATCAAATACCCTCAGAGGGGCATGGTGTTAAACGTTTGAGCACTAGAATCTCAAGTGCTTTATGAGTGTTTAATGAATTGTTAATATCAGGATGATAGTAACAAATACTTTGCTTATTTGTTTTTCTTTCCTTAAAACACATCTTTGTTCCCGAATCTGGTTCATGTTGTGTTTTATATAGCTAAGTCTATTGTTTATTTTTGTGGATATGTAAAAACGTATATTTTGTGTTTCATGACAAAAATGTATTTTTGTATTGTCTTGCTTAAATATGTATGTGTTTATTGGTATTGAAGCCATGAAGGAGACATTAGCAATTCTGTCAAAACATGTGCTGGCAATAGGTACACAATATAAATACTGAAAACGTATCAGTATGTTTTGTAATAGAATATAGAATATAATCTAAGGTTGTGGCGCAAGTGGTCATTATTATGTTACGTATTTGTTAATTTAGTCACACACTCTGAAAACATTGCTGGATCTTGCCAGGGTATTTTTTCAATACCTGCTATGATCATGTTGTCCAACATTAACTCACATAATTACCATAATGTCCTTCATATTGTGAGGTTTCTAGCTTAATCTATTTAATTTCCTATTACCCTGGGAAGATTTTACCTTTAAACATGTATGGTCTCCCGGATTTGTGAGTTTTAGTGCCAGCTGATAAAAGAATGAACACTATCTTTATTTGGATCTAGTTTAAGGATATTCTTCTTTTCTATAATATTGGTGGATGCAAAGATGTAATCTAAAATCAAAGTTGGATTACCACTTCTCCAAGTGGGTGCCCTTTGGTTTACCCCAAGTGGTTTCCCATTCAACCTAATACATAACCAATTAAACAACGTTTTTTCAAACTATGCAGTTCCCAATTCATCAAAGTGATGGTTCATCGGGAGAGTGTTTGGCATTTCAGTGCTTTGATGCCATTTAAATGCATATTGTTCCCTCCTTTGGTCTTAGCATCCTTAAATTAAATCTACTGGTGAAGGAGGACTTTCGAAGGCTTTCTGAGATCTTGGATTTCATTCAGTTGGTGTTGAGTGCACTAGGTGGTTGTGAGCTGTTCCTGCCTTTTCTACTGGCTGTCCCACTGCTCAGAAGTTTGTTTTGGTGTTCTGATGTTAACAAGAGACTAATGTCCCGCCTGTACAAAATGTGTTTTTCCTTTGGGGATAGGAGAGGACATATTTCTCTATGTAAATGCTGCAACCATTCTACTTCATAACACTGCTGTTGGGTGGCGATTTGACAGAAGTTAGGGTTTTACCTTAATGAATCCACAAATGTTGACTAATATGTCTCTTTGGATGTGCAAGTGTTTCCCCATAGCACATTGTTCAGTGAATCCCACAAAGACAATCTGGAATCTGCTGCGGGGTTTGCATCTCTAAACCTGATGCATATTGAAAGATTCATCTCCAGAAACCCTGTTAATTTGGGACCAGGTATGTTCAAAGAAGTGTATTTCTTGTGTGGTTTGGGAGTATTTCAAGACTCATCCTGCCAGACCTTCTCTCAGTTGAATCACGGAAGGAATGAGATGTGTGCACTTTGACTTTGTCAAAGGCACTTCCATGTACACGATTCGAAAGTATTTCAATGCAATAAGACAAATGCCCTTTTCCATTGTGATAGACCCTCACCTAGTAGGCATTCATTGTGTGATGTTTGTAGGGATGATGCAGGTCAGAGGATGCATGATTCTGTTCAATTGATTGACAAAGGTCTATGGAAACTAAAGATGAGTGGGTACATCACTCGAATTGATGCTCAAACATATAGCAGAGTACATTAAAAAAGGAAAGCTATACTAAAAATGGCCAAGTGCAGAAAAACCTCTGGCAACACCACTAAATGTGTCAGAATGCACAAGCTCAGTAAAATGTACTGATTGGTTAGTAGAGGCACTTTGGATGGTAAAGTTGACACAAAGACAAATGCAGAGCAACCCAACAATGTAATATGTTACTGATATTGAGTAAATCCCTGAAAACACTTCTTCAAAATGTATGTTATGACATGGATGTAGTATTCAGCAATCTCATCTCCAAGAACCTATCACAGTGTATTTATTTGCAGTCAGTTAATGATGCTGTGTTTCCAACACACATTCAAATATGAAGGCTCTTTATAGGGATGCATATTTATTACAGAAAACTACCTAGCAGAGGGTTACTGGAAATTCACTGGTCACATCATGCAGAACAAAGTTGCAAATACATTCATTACCACAAGTAGTGGCATACTTCTTCAAATAGGACAGAGACTACACAAGAATGTATGGTAGCTTGCAGGTTTCAAATGCACATTTGAAACAGAAGGGTGCTATTTTGTCACAAACACATATGTATGAGCGCCTTGCAGAAAATCAAGCCTCCTATGGTACCTTGACTTCACTAAAGTTAAGTTGCGCCTGTGAACTCCAATTCAGGCTGCTATTGTCATAATACATTTCAAAATGTGCAGCAAATTCTTGACACAGCATATTAATGGCTTGCATTCCTCAATCTACTATAATGAAGTTCTTCAACTTGAGACAGATTTAGCTAATGAGGTTTTAATGTGACATGGAAAATAAGGTACATGTGGTCTGCTAATTATACCAGCTATCCCAACCGATTGTTAAATTCAGTTGGCTATCTTGACATAGCTGGATAATGTAACAACACATGTATGCAGAATAGAATTAAAACATAATGTGGCATTAGAAGCGGTCCCTTCTGTCCTGTGCACTAAATAATATTGCGTGAACAGTGTTTTTGTGAACAAATGATCTCATTGCACAGTGAACTGCAGGTGCATCACACTAGTTCATGCTACTGGCTCATTTATTGATGCATTCGGTATTCCTTGTATATGGGTTGTCTGGTAAAGTGAGAGCTGTAGAACAAATCATCATGGCAAACATATTGGACATGCTAAAAAAGCATTCAAACACAAATGTGTTGCACTTTATGTTTGATATCTTGAAGAGTTGTTAAGAAATCACCCATGTGCAGAAATTCATAATAAGGTAGAAAAACTACAAACCAAATGTTTCAAAGACCGCAACAGTCAAGACCTGCTATTAACCATGGAGAAATATAGTATGTCAGAAAAATGAAGGAGTATGATGATGTTCAAGTATAACCTTAACAAACATGTGAAATGATGTGGAATTACATGGAGATAATAGGGTTGCTGTTGCAAATACCAAGGTCTGTTATATATGTGGTGAATGGATTGCACACATTTCATCAGTTGAAAAAATCATTGGGTTTTGATTTGCATTGCATTTTCATATTTACTTTGGGATGATGACATACTATCACGCAATGATGAGCGCTTTCAAGGAGTCAGGGCTTGCAATATGGGAAAAGTTTGAAAAACATAAATCGGTTGTGACGATAAATAACACTATTCTGCGCTCTTTAAACCAATGCCACCATTTAACATCAAAACAAAACATTGAAGTTTACTGGAGGTTTAGCAGGCATAATGCAGACTCCTAGGGCACTTGCACGCTCTTTTTTACAGCACCATTATTGGACCATATATCTGAACAACCAGTAGGCATTGAAGTGGACGCGGAGTTGAATTACAAAAACCTCATTACAATGCCAAACAAAAGGAAAAGGGGACGCTATTGCCATAAACAAATTGCTTATTGAGCTGAAATAGGTTACACTATAAAATTTTAATATTAAACTTAAAATGTCAACATTTTAACCAAGCTAAAACAATTTTGCCTACCTTTTATTTAAATTTGAGTAAAAGTATTAAGATACTTAGCGGGGTGCAGGGGAGAATATCAACCCTGACACTGGGTTGTACCAAACTATGTGAAAACAGCAGGTGTCCACAGCCTTTGTGGAACACTCCCGTCCGAACCAGGAACAAGCGATCCCAGCAGTGAGATACCAACCAGTGGAGAGGAAACCACCAACACAAGAACAAGTCAACCTACTACTACTATAATACACACATCTCAAGAAGCTACTACATCAAACACTCCACCGATTCCTTTTTTAGAAAAAAGGCAAAGAGAAGAGGCCTCAAGAAACCTAAGACCAAGACAAAAAACGAACAGCTAATCATCAATATTTCAAAGAAAAATCTGACAAGCGACCAAATAGACACACTAAATCTTGGTTTATCTTTTGTACCCACTCAAAATTCGAATCTGTTGGAAGAAAAAAATAATTTGCATAGACTTGCACGGAAAATGAGACTTAAGGTATTTTTCGATACACAGACAGGAATGGAGTATTCACAGAAGGAACATAAATATTTGGAAATCAAACCAAAGAGTTGTTTTGACCCACAAATCAATAACTTGACCATCAAGATATTTGAAGAACAAGTGTTAAAGGACTTCAGAAGGGTGAACTTTACAAAATCCAAGTACTACAATATCAGGAGACGTCAAAGTATAATCATTAAAGAACTAGCAGATGATCGTAGCCTGACTCTAAAACCGGCTGACAAGGGAGGTGCGATAGTCATTATGGATACCACCTACTACGATACTAAAATTAACGAACTATTGGCAGATCAAGACACATACGTTAAAATTGACCAGGATCCTATTAAAGACATCACAGCTATGTTGAAAACTGTACTGGATCAAGCATTGGAAAATGAATGCATCTCAGAGAAAACCAGAAAATGTTTAACTAATGAGCATCCAATCACTCCTGTCTTTTACCGACTCCCTAAAATACATAAGGTATTACAGTCTCCACCAATGAGACCCATTGTAGCGGGAACTAATAGCATTTTTAACCCCCTTGCAACCTATGTGGATAAAGCCTTGCAACCCATAGTCCAGAGTACTAGTACCTATCTGAAGGACACTACGGATTTTCTTAACCATCTTGCTACACTCACAACCATCAAGGCGGACGACATACTAGTCTCCTTCGATGTACAAAGTCTTTATACATCAATTCCGCATCAGGACGGATTGGAAGCACTAGAGTGGGCATTGCTGAATAATATTTGTGAAGCCAACAAAACTTTCATTCTGGAACTCAGTAAGATTATATTGGTCAATAATTATTTCAGAAACAAATCACAATTTTATCTACAAGCATCAGGCACGTCTATGGACTCCACAATGGTCCCGGCGTATGCTAATTTGTTCATGTTTCATTTAGAGAGCAAACATATACTCAATGTACATCAATGGCAACAGCACCTAATAAAATGGAAACGTTACATAGACCACATTTTTGTCGTCTGGAGAGGATCAAAAGATGATTTACAAGCTTTTTTGGATTTCATTAATCACCTTCACAATCAGATTAAATTTACAATAGAGGTGGGAGAACCCAAACTACACTTTCTAGACGCTGAACTGTGGATTGGACCAGATGGAGGAATAATTACAAATGTTTATCAGAAACCGACAGATGTGAACAACTCATTACATTACTTGAGCCATCATCCTGACCACTTAAGGAATAATTTACCTTATAGCCAATTCTTACGGCTTAAAAGAATAACGTCAGACACCACAACACTACAACAAGAAAATCAACTGCTGTCTGAGAAATATAGACAAAGAGGTTACCCTAGCGACATCATCGAAAAGGCTAAAGACAAAGTCGATAGACTCAAAAGAAAGGATCTCCTCATTAATAAGAACAAATCTAAGGATATTCCATTTCTCCATACTTTGAGATATTCTGCCCAAAGTCATCACATTACTAGGATCATCAAGAACAATATTATCAAAATGGATCCACAACTGGACAGACTATTCCCAAAACCTCCCCTAATTGCATACAAGAGGGGAAGAAATTTCAACGACGAACTGGTGAAAGCAGAAAAAATCAAACAAAACAGACAACAGACTTTGAAGAAGAGAAAGACAGGCACATTCCCGTGCTTAAATTGTGGCAATTGTAACAATGTGATGAAGGGTAGCTATGTAAGGCACCCCAACAGTGGTCAAAAAATTTGATTGAATCATTACACCACATGCAACACCAAATCAGTCATCTACGGTCTCAGTTTCCCCTGCGGTATCTTTTACGTGGGTCAAACTATCAGGAAAGCTAAAGAAAGATGGAATGAACATAAGAGCAATATCCGTACCAACAGTATCAAATCTCCTGTTGCTAGACACTTTTCTCAGAATAAACATACAATAGCCCAATTTAACGTGATTATTCTGGAGGAAGTGAAAAAATTACCTAGAGGGGGGGGCCATGGCAGACGCATGGGTCAGAGAGAATTATACTGGATTGAAAAACTAAACAGTCTTTCCCCCAATGGAATTAACAGAGAATATAATTTGGGTGTTTTCTTATAAGTCTCCCTATAAGCTTATTGTTAGACTTTTGAATTTTTTGTTTTTTTTGTGATTAAGGTATGCATAACTAGCTGTACTAACACAGATTTTTAATTTGACGTACAACAATATCTAACAGTAAAATATACATTCACTGCTCCTTTACCATCTAAGGAATAGTTACTGAAGTTGCAAAAACAGCTAGGTCATTAGATTGTTTGTGTTCTCAACACTATCAATGCTTGATAGATCTTGAGTTTCTATTTTCTACTTGAAATGATGAAATAAATATACACACCCATATAGATGCTGCCCGATTGTAATTAATTGACAGAGGATGTACATTTATTTTTAACAACAGATAGACTGTGAGCATGCTCGATTTTTCCTCTAATCACGAGACTGTGATAATTTTAAATGTCATGCTTTTTAGATCCATGTAACAGCTCAATAGACCTACATTACCCACCATTAGATATGTTTAAAAATAGAGGTTCCAACTTAGTCTTTTAGACTCTACCCTGGTTTATAAATACCGCACATTATATCGCGTCAAAAGTAAACATTGTGATGTCACGACGTTGTTACGCATTGACGTCATTACACAATATAAACATTACGACGCCCATTTTTCTCAGTTGCCGTTCGTATGAGCAGCACCACAGGATACATGCACAAGGGCGTCCCCTTTTCAGGTAAGCTGTGTTAGAACCTTATACTCACCACATAGAATGATTCAATAGCGTTTTTTCTAACTGGTAAGAATAACCTCTGAGGAACCGCTTTCCGTCTACAGGGCCCATGTTACTCGGGATTGTGCTGCTAAGACCCACTACAGGATTAGAGAGCTTAAATAAAGTGGGAGATTATCCAAAATACTGACTACGACCTGCAGATCAGGTAATTACTAATACCCTTTTTCTAATTGACATGTTTGAGAATACTAACGTGGTTGTTTATATCTAATACCCTTACTTCTCACTACGCTAGGGACTTATGGCCCCTTTTTTTACTATTTTTTAGGATTGATAAGAACATACTAATCAGGATGGAACTTGAATTTCAAATTGAGATCATTCAAATTGAGAGCATACTAAGACACTAACAGGTGATTATATATAAGAAAATATCCAGTCATGACAGACAGGTATTACGATATATCATGATGATTAAAATAACAATATATTTTTTACTGTTGATGCAGATAAACTGAAGAAAAAACAAGTCTAGTAGAAATCTTCTGAAGAAGGGGCACTATTCGCCCCGAAACGCGCTAAAGCATACTGTACTTTGAAGACTTTGGCTCTGTCTACTAAGACGCATCTAACATATCACATATTTTTGTGAACGTTGGACTATGAGTTAAAATCAAGTACAAATTGTCTACTATAAGCCACATGAATTACAAATGGAAGATTTTGGTTGTCTGGACTATAAAAAACAGTTACTATTTGTACCATATACTGTAAAAACAGTTTACTTTATGTTATATATGTTGGTTATGAACTTATACAAATTGAATGTTGAATTATTGTTTGTCTAAATTAACCCTAAATGGTGTATAGAACTCAGAGATGACAAAATAATCCCTTTATAAAGTTTTATTTTGAAATTATGCAAGAGAATTTGTTTGTCTTTTCAACATTTTAACCAAGGCAATGTTTAGTGAGAGTGTTATAGAACAGGTTGGTCAACTTCATGCTCTTGATATTAGATTTTATGATGAGTTCAAAACTCAGAGACGCATCTCTCAAACTAGCACCATGAATGTATGTGATCGTATTGCAAAGAACAAACCAAACCTGTGTTGAAGCAATACAAATATAAGTGGCTGGTACTGTTACCGAGATAAGAGCAGACAGATCACTATTTGACTGACTGCTTGTTACAAGGAGATCTCAGTATCAAGCAGTTTATGTGAGAAATGAGGGCTCTATGAATTCCTTTCTGTACTTTGCTCACTGTTTAATGGTGATGGATCTTTGCCAGCAAAAAAACAAGCTGAGTGAAATCCTTAAGACAATCCCACTACCACCACCACCAGTACAAAGCAGAAGCAAAAAAATCAAATACACATCTCCCAACAACAGCAATTACCAATACTCTGATGAAATGATCTTATTTGTTGGACTTGTCGATGGCATTGCAGAGGTACAAGTTTGAACAAGTCAAAGGGCATTCTAAAATGCACAGGCATTGTTTAATCATTCATGAAAACCCAATCAAGAGTATGAAAAGCAGAAGGGGATCTAGGGAATTGGGTCAACCCTCTACAAAATCATGGAAAACACTAATATAGCTGATTTGATTTTAATATTTCTAAAACGCATGTCCGAAAGGGGAACCGGGTAACAAACTGAATCTAGGCGCAGATGAAAATCAATATTAATAAAGAAGGTATCTGCTACAGACTAGCCACAGAAATCATTTAAACAGATACGTTTTCAGTTGCTTTCGGAACATAGGTAGTGATTTCATTTGCCACAAATATATTGGAAGGGAATTCCAGGCATGAGGGCCCGCATAAGCAAACCGTCTATCTCCCCGGGTAGTTGTTCTCGAAAAAGTAATAACTACCTGGGGCGATAGACCATGTTCTTTAGAACGCAGCATGCCCGTGGGACAGTAGGATACAATTTTAGATGTCAGATAGGTGGTAGCAAGCCCATGAATGCACTTAATAACAAGGCATACGATTTTAAACTCTATCCACTGTTGGACAGGTAGCCAATGATATTCTGAAATAGATGTTTTCTGTAGAAATGAAAAGATCAAACAAACTACTGAATTTTGACCCACCTGTAGGTGCTCTAGTTGATATTTTGGTATTCCTGATAACAGAGCATTGCAGTAGTCCAATTTAGAATTTGTAAGGTTACCTTCTATAATGGGACAGTACTTCGCAGAGATCTTTGGAAGCACAGGTTTTAGGAGTTTCAATTGGTAATAGAAAGATTTAAGAATATTATTAATTTGTGAATTGCAACATAGACTTTACTGCCAAATACAGGGCAGAATGTTTAAAGACGGTGTATAATTGGTTGCAGTCCCATATAAGATAGGACAAGGAACTGAGGGTTTCACCCTGGGCTGCTTCTTCCTGGGGCCAAAGACAGTAATCTTGGTTTTCGAGGGATTCAGCTGAAGTCGATTTTCCAACATCCATAGTTGTATCTGTTCGGTGCACTTCACAAATCGTTCCACTGCCTCCAAAGGCTGCTTTGGACGAATGTAGATCTGCGTGTCATCTACATATGAATGATACTGTAAGTCAAATTGTGTAAACATTTTAAGCAGTGAGCAGATGTAAATATTAAAGAGTAGATGTGAGATGACCCCTGCAGCACTCCACAGGTAGTTGGTAATGCTTCTGATAAAAAAAGGGAGCATCCAAACCTGTTGAAATCGCCAGTGAGAAATTAATCAAACCATTCAATGGCTTCCTTGGATACATTTACCAGGGACATCAACCTGGATTCAAGTATGGCAAAATCCACTGTATCAAAGGCTGATGACAGGTCCAGCATGACGAGCATGCTGATTCTACTTTCGTCAGAAGCCTCGAGGATATCATACCAGACAGCCAAAAAGGCTGTCTCAGTGCCATGGCTAGGCATGAACCCCGATTGGAAACCATCCAGAATGTTACTTTTTTCCAAATGCCTCTGCAACTGTGAGGTCAAACCCTTCTCCGAAATGTTGGCTGGCTAAAGAAGACCAGCGATTGGCCGATATTTTGAAAGAATTGTGTGGTTCAATGGGGGCTTTTTTAGCAGTGGGATGAGGAACGGGTTCTTTAGTTCCAGTGGTACAAAACCTTGAGTCAGTGAAGCATTCACTAAAACTTGAATGGGTTTTCTGAAGACTGGCGGATGTTGTTTGGCCAGAAAGGCTGGAATAGGGTTGTAGAGATAATTAGTTGGTTTAAGATTGGCAATAAGCTTCTCCATATTTTCTTTTGTCACCATTAAAAAGGTCAATTCAGATGCAGTCACCCCTACATCCCTCACATGGCTAATAATGACCTAAGTAGAACCAGTTACTGTATTAGAATCCATAATGGATATAATCTGGCCGAATCTATCCAGGAAAAAACATTAAAATCATGTTTTGACATTTCGATAGACTAGTATTTGGACAAGTAGGATTAAAAAAAATTACTACTCGCCCTAAAAAAGGCTTTTGGCCTATTATCAGCCAGATTTATCTGCTTTTGAAGGCAGAAAGATTTAGCCAATATGATCTCACTCTTATACATTTATAATGCAAGCTTAGCTATAACAAGGTTAGCTTCAGCTCTGGTCCTAAGCCATTTTTCTTAGTTCTCTGGTACAGAACCTTAAAAGATTTCAAATTTTCACTAAACCATTGGTTGTTTCTTCTTTGCAATGTTTTTACTTTTTTAAAGGAGGCTATAGTGTCACAATGTGCTTGTAGTTGCTGCATTCGATTTGTATATAAGTTTATGCAGGTTAATTCCTTTAATGATATCGATACATCAAAGAGTAATATAGTATCAGAAATATGGTTGAGATCTTTTTTTCGACAATGTAATTCTAGAACAGTTATACTTTTGATTTCCCAACAGTATAATTGTTAACCATGCTAACATTCCAGCTAACTGGAATATTATCAAGATAGCATAGGCCGAGACCTCTGAAAAATACAGCAGCCAGACAGTGACCATGTCTGTATCTGGGGAGATTAGAGGGGATATGGAGATGATGGGAATCAAGAGTATCTTTAAGATTTTTAAAATCAGAATCATTAGTATCATTACACCAGATGTTAAAGTCCCCTGACAAAATTAACTTGGAATAACAGCTATTTTTACTATGAAGTAGATACTTTCACAGATTAACAATGAAGATGAATAACTGCTTACCTACCTCAAAAAAGCTTAAACAATTCCAAGTTAACATCATATACTATGGAAGTGGTGTGGTCTACGAAACTGGCCAGCGCATGTTGTTGTTTGGGCTGTCTTAGTCGTGCCCAAGAAGAGGTAGAACCAAAGATGATATAAATGTCACAAAACATGGAGCTTTACGTCTCTATACATCTGCATTGGAAACAGATGTACTCATTCTTGCCTTAAGAAGGTCGGCAAACCTACCAGCCGAGTCTTACTTTGACCGTCCTTCAAAACACAACATTTCAATCACAGCGATATTCCTACCAATATGCTTATTCCAGGCTTCCTGAAAACTTGCATCTGATTTCCCACGTACTTTGTAAGGGAAAGGCAACATTTTATACTGGAAAACATCCACTACAGACTCCAAAGGCTGCCTTCTGGCACTTACTTCCCTAGTTACTCAAGAACACTTCTTGAGGAGGAACTGGATACATGTGAAGCATTCATCTGACATGTCGACTCAGCACAGGACCAACTAAACTTGCAGAGTTGCCCTGCCGTATCGTTTCTAAATAACAGATATGCTTCCAAAAGTTGCCACCTACAAGAACAGGTTGAATGCCTGCAATCAAAAGGCTAAACTACCAGGTCATTGTCTGGAAACACGATGACCATCAAGTGCATCACCCGTTGGACATGGATGATGGAGAAAAACCTCCAATTACCAGTGAAATGACAGGTGACACAGAATCGATTCTGCAGTTGATAAGAAGTTCGAATGCGAACACATATGCAACCAACCTGTAAATATTTAGAAGATAACTGACGTGTGAGTTTGGAAGAAAATAAACTATGCATGTGGTAATGATTCTCACACTGCACCAAACTAATCATATCTGACAGTGAAGGTTATTTCAGCAAAGATGATGTTGACCACAGTTCGTGACCTACCAAAGGATGCTACATCATTATGTTATCTCAAGTTTAGTACTTTCAACAGTCCAGTGCTTGTATACAATGGTAATGATAATAATAATAATGATTATTATGATTATTATTGTATTCAACTACGTTAAATCATAACAGTCATATTTGACAAGTGGAAACAAAGTCACAATTGCTCAAATTTCATCATTATAGGTTTTCTTTCCTACGGATCATTCAGAAGAAGGCACACGTGAGGTTTCATAATATGAATGTGAGCATTTTTGTGTCAACACTGACTTCAGCTTAAATGGTATTAGGACATCTTGTTTAGACGTAAACTGTCTTGCAACTAGGACTTTAGGAATATAAATCTGTCCCTAAATAACAGAGGTATTGAATATGTTATTAATTTTGTTAGGCCACATAGTGATGACGTCATGAATCTTACAAGCTATGTGCCTTAAAGTGACACCATGGAAGTGATTCATCTATTGCTAATTTCTAATAACACAAGACCAGTTCAACCTTTAGCTCACTCAAACTGGCACAGACTTACAAAGGCTCTCCTACAGGTTGGAATGAACTGCCCAATCACCAATAATGGAAGCAATCAATACCCACACTCATGCTTGACAAATATTCATGTTAAAAAGAATCCATCCCTGAAAACCCTTGAGCCCTTTCAAATGTCTTACCTCATCCTGTAACACTACTGCTTGTTACTAGGGCTCACACCTTGTTACTTAGGTTGTAACATTAGGGAGACCATAATAGTGGGTTGTGCTAGTCATGGAGCCAAGTGCTGTGACAAAAGTGCTTATGTATGAACCCGAAAGGCCGTTGCTTAAGTGAATCCCCAAAATGTGTGTTATCCGGACTTTGCAGGGTTAAACCAAGAACATACATCAGCTGATGTTGTATTTCTGATCGTGACTGGTACTCTCCCTCCCACCTGCATGGTTATTAATGATCTCGTATATTGTTAACTTAGAATGCGTCGTGTCTCGTACTTTACAATGATTGCTCTAGTGCATTGCCCTACCCTCATCATGTCTTCCTGTAGCCCCTCCACTTCGCAACTCATACACTTCGAAACACGAATGTTGTAATTTAGTCCATCAAAAAGAGCAATGAAAATACAAATAAGTACAATAGATTACTGTGCAAATCCGTGGCACCAAAAAGTTGTTGCACAGCAGCACAGCCAGATGTGCAATGTTTTCCCTCTGAAGATTGCTCCAAATGGAAATGCCTTTGGCAGCAAGGCTGACAAATTGTAGGAGATGTATGCTTTGCAAGTGAGATTGATTATGATGTACTTGAAAACATGCCACCGACAAAAAAAATAAAAACTCACACATAAACACACACTGATCAATGGAATATATTTAGGGCCTGATTGCAAAGCCTTTCTCAATGGGGTTTCCCATTCAAAAGTGTTTTTTGTAAATCAAGCCATTAAACTTCCAACACATCTATTCATCTGCCTGTACAGTTGAAATCTTGTGGTACAAAAAACATGTTTTTTTTTCCCCACTTATTATTAAAGATAATCTGCCAACCCAACGCTTTTTCGCACTGCAACGGGCCTTGTAACTGAGTAGTAATTTCACGACTCGGAATATATTTATTGTGCCAGTGGAATTATTGCATCCATCCAGGTGCTCACATTATAATGCCTTGTTCATTTTAGACACTCTGCTCAATGATCAGAGGTGCAGTGTTTTCTTTCCTGGCATTTTAATATGAGCACGGCGCATTAGCAAAGAAGCACATGTATAATAGACGAGCGTGTGGATTCCTTTGTCAATTCGCTGTATTACTCAGCCTTCATTTATCTCCTTTCTATTCAGATATTTATATAACCACCGTCAGCATGATGACTGCAGCCGGGTGCCATTGTTGCCAAGCTTAAATGTCATTTTTTGCGCATAGGATTACATCTCTATTCAACAAAAGAGCGGCGATGTGCGCAGAAACAACACGATACTACTGATGCGGTGTGTCAATTTTGCAAAATGGCAGAGAATACTGAAACTTTCAAACATCTTATAACGGCTTAGGTCGTTATTTCTTCTGGAACATGTTAAGAAAGCAAGCGCCCTACCAGCATGTGAATGGTGGAACTTGTTCCTTAGGGGTGAAAGACCAGCCGTAGTCTGTACAGTAGTGCATTTTTTAGATAAAATATTAAACAAAGCGACACAGACAACTAATTGAATAGCGTGCTCTCTAGTACTGAATGCTTAACATTTTGTAAGAAGCAAAGACTGATGAAGAAAGGTTTTTAGTTGGAATTTCGAAATGAGATGATTCGTGTGTAAAAGGTTTGTAATAAACTCACAATTAAAAAAAGACAAAAAAAGAAATTGTGATCCTTCGAAAACCTATGCCGAAATGCATCTGAAAATACTTTCATGGAGGCGACTTTTAAACAGAAGCTGACATTTTACCCTCTCAAAAATGATGGCCAAGTCACATTGCCCATTGTAGGTTCTGCAAACTCGGCAGCACTCATACCTTGGCAAATGGTGCAAAGGGCATATCTCATTAGCCAGCTTCCAGCATTGTACAGAAATGCTATGCTTTGTGTAAGTTTGGGAGCTGATGAAGGTGTGTGCGTTAATCACAAGTGCTAGAAAAGAAACCCAAACACGTACTTTGGCCTAATCTTGTGTTTCCGACTGCCTTTGCATTCTGTTCATTCAACTGCAGCAACCACTGGTCATTAGTTGTTTTGTACGATTGGGTTTATATATTTGTGGGGTGCTGACTGCATAACTTAATTGCTTCTTGGCTCTTTTGGTGGCTTCTGGAGGTTCTGGAGGTGGGTCCTTAGGAAGTCTTATTTAATAAATATTGCAACAGACCAGTATGGAATATTAACGAATAATAATCAGTTTCTTCTTGGTGATCAGTATGTTTCCTAATGTGCTGAATGATGTTCTTCCCAGTATTGTTTGCCATTCCGCTGGCAATTTGATCAATTTTAATTACATGACCTCATAGCAATTGTATCTCAAGATTGATAGAAAGCTAGTTTGCTGGATGGGTGAGTGTATGGGTGGTCAGCTATATAAATAGATAGCTAGACAGATCATTTGACTTATCAAACATGTTGAACGATGTAACCACGTGCATTTTTGTAGGCCGCCAGTAAAATAAAAGTCTGCAAGGGCCACTCCTCCATAACACATACTGTTCATGGACTCTCGCTTGCTGCCCTCACTTTGAGAGTTTTTCCCTATATCCTATGGGTTTGCACCATGCATCTTGTAGAGTAACACCTAAACGCTCACACCAGAAGAAATACAAACCACTAGGTAAAAAGGCCCAGCACGCCTCTTGCAAGGAGAACAACGTCTCATCTAAAAAAAACAAGTACGTGCCAGTAAAGATATCTGCTGCCACGGAGCACTTTGATCAAAATAGAATGAGCAATTGCTTTTAAAGGTACACAGTGTCATAAGTGACATAGATCACATAGGTTACAAATCCAGGTAGCTTGGTGTGACCCTATACAGAAATGCAGCAGGATTCTCCGATTTTTATTTGCAAATGCCCCCCCCCTCCATGTCTTTAAGCAGATCAAGCACATACTGGTTCTGCAACGTCATCAACCGGATTCCTCTCAGTTGGACCTTGATTGCATTGAAGCCTTGTTCAATATCATTCACCAGCTGTATCAGTTCCCACCTAACTTTCTGAAGCCATTTAGCATCGGCCATTGCTTGTATCCCTGGGATAACAGTGAAACAAAAGAAGTCTCTTCCTTATTGTACAGTCTGTATTCATCAGGTATTTGTTTGAGCAACTGAGTTGAATTTGGCAAAAGAAAATTAGACCTTTCGGAAAAATGGGGGGCTGTAGTGGTGATGAAGAGGCAGGAGGCCCTGGTGGTGGAATGGGGGTACCCAATCCCACGGTCTCATGATTAGGTGTGCTTCAGGGATCATGAGACGAGCTGAGTGCAGCATGGTCAGCAAGCATACGCCCCTCCATGATGGTGGGAGGTGCAGGAACGGCTGCTGGCTGCAAAACCCAGTAGGTGTCCATCACTGCGGCTGTTCCTTTCTTGAGATCTGGAATCTTTATTCTCACATTGCACTTGTTGTTGGCACACACAGAGACATCTCCTGCATTATAGAAGCACAGTGGATATTCTTCCTGTTTCTGCACCTTCACCGGATTCTCGTTTGTTTCGATCCATGTTAGCTTTTTCAAATGCTTCCCCCAATATTTTGTACATGTTTTGTTCACCCTCTGAATCGCTTTTTTCTTTCTCTCCTCTAAGTCCTCCTACCATACAGCTCAGCACAGTTCATTCCCTCCGATTGGCCACAAACCTCACTCCTTCTAGCTGCATGTTTGGCCTTTTGAAAATACTGTAGACTTCTAGCATTGCAGGCACACTGCTGTTCATCTGGACCATCATCAAAAGGTGTATGCTGTACGCTTGGAATGTTCTCCATAATCTACATATTGCTAGATGGACAAGACATTGGGCATCCAAAAACGGAACTTCTTGTGATATCTGTCATGATGCCTACCCCCGGAGCACCATGCCAGGCCCAGCACCCCCGGAAGCAGGCATCATGCCCTCGGGTAAAAGCCCAGCGGCCCCTTATAGGGGCTCTTTGGACTTAGTCGTGGCGCCTTTGGCGCCAGGCTCATGTTGGACATCAGTCCGGGCGCCATAGGCGCCAGGCTCATAAAGGGAGGTGTTTTGTGCACTTACCTGATGCAGACCATGCTGCACGCTTCAGGCCTCCCTGAGACCTGAAAGGGATTATTTTTTCATAGGGACTATTTTTTCACTCGGGCGTGGCCAGGGAAGGACACATACCTAGTTGGGGAAGGATACATACCTGGGACTTCTTTGGAGGCTATTTAAGCCACGCCCAGACAGCAGCTCATGCTTCGCGTTGTTCTTCTTCCTGCAGCTTAACGCTCACCGTGTCTGCTCCTGCTCCTGGACTCCAGCCACGCCCGCCTCGAACCTGGAAGACCTGCAAGGAATGAAGAGAAGAGAAAGATGAAAACCAAGGACTATTTCAAACTTCTTACCTGCATCTGGAATCTTCTCGCCAGCATCCCTGAAGAAAGACTTCCATTTAAAAGCATCCCGTTGCTCGCTGCAGCGCCACGCTTCACTCACCTGTCCCCGAGACATCTCCCGGCTCCATCGCGGCTGTCAGCATCGGACGCCACATCTCTGCACCTAGTGGAGAGAGGAAGAAACAAAAGGTGAGCAGAAGGAACACAGAAGGAAAGCCTGATTAACAGCCATAATACTTACCGGCTTTTCTTCCACATTTCGGGTCGGCGCAGCCCCATTGGCAGGTACCGTACCCCAGCCCCTATGGGGAAAGGACAAGAGACATTTCTGGGGAATGATAAGGACATTTAGAGGGATCGCCCTCATCACTACTCACCTCGGCAGTTTAACCCCTCGACGCATCGCCTTCATTCTGCACCTGAAATAAAGGACAGATCACAGGTTAGAAAGACAACATAAAGGGGGCCTCACTTGAACTTTGAACTTTCATACTTACGGCGCATCGCTCAGGAAAGTCAAGTGGATTTTGCCAACGCCATTCTGAAAACCAGTGAAGTAACTGGACGAACGCGCGCCCCTGCACCAGAAGCAGGATGGAGAGTTCATCCTTCCAAACCATAAGGTGAGCTAAACCGGGGTTTGGAGGAAGTTAGAGAGGAACGAAGGGAAAAAGGGGGGAGCTAGCACACTATTCTGCAGACTGTTAATCCCCTTTCTCATCTGCAGAAAGATATTCCTACGGGCCAGGCAAGCACGATTTGGAGGTCCTGTCCAATCGGTGTTCCGGGTCCTGCGCATCACGCTAGACGAGGACACAGCAATCCAGACTAGAGCAGCGCCCCCGTGGGAACCAGGTGAGCGTTACAGAACGCAAAGCCTTCCTACAAATTCCCACCCAGGCGCTATGGAAACTTCCGAAACTGACCAGTTGGACCAATTTCTGGGGGAAATACAGGCCGAAGTACACGCCGCTCGTCAAGAGACTAGTGCCCTCAGGAGGGAAGTGATTGTAATAAAGGATAGAGCTGATGACCTGGCTAGACAGTTTTTGCAAGGTCAAGCTGGACAAACTCCTTTACCCGGTTCCGGGGGGAACCCTGCTCCTGTGGTTACCAGTAACCCGGTGCAGATTAATCTACCTGGAAACATGCCGCTGGCCCCACCTGAACGCTTTGCTGGGGACCCCAAACGATTCGCCATATTCATGAATCAGTGTCGTTTGCACTTCCTATGCAGACCTGGGGCCTTCCCTAATGATCAGACCAAGGTAGCCTTTGTGTTGTCATATCTCAGCGGCTGTGCTGCCGATTGGTCAGTCCCACTGGTAACTCAAGATGACCCGATTCTTCGTGATTTTCAAGGATTTCAAACAAGCAGGTCAGGGCCGTCCTAGAGAAACTGCGCCAGCACAAACTGTTTGCCAAGCTGGAAAAATGTGTTTTCCATACCACCGAGGTTGAGTTTCTCGGATTCATCCTGACACCTAAAGGGGTCCGAATGGGTTCACGGAAAGTGGATGCCATCCTCAAATGGCCATCACCTAGTTCGGTGAAAGGTGTCCAAATCATGCTTGGTTTTGCCAACTTGTATCGCAGGTTTATCCCGGAGTTTTCACGTGTGGTGCAACCCATCACTGCACTCTTGCGAAAAAATAAACGTTTTGAATGGACCGAGGAAGCCGAACAGGCCTTCCAGGAGTTGAAAGCTAAGTTCACATCTGCACCTATTTTGAAGCACCCGCGTCCCGATCTCCCATATATAGTTGAAACCGACGTGTGCAGCTTAGCCATGGGAGCTGTCCTGTCTCAGAGAGACCCTGAAACCAACCAACTGCACCCTGTAGCATTTTGGTCTAGAAAGTTCTCGCCGCCGGAGATAAATTATGCGATCACCGATAAGGAACTATTAGCCATTAAGTCCGCCTTTAAGGCTTGGCGGCATTATCTCCTCGGCGCCCGGCATACCATCACCGTGATCACTGATCACCGAAATTTACAATATTTAAAAACTGCCAAGGCTCAATCGTCTCGACAGCTCCGATGGCCTTTGTTCTTTGCTGAGTTCGATTTTGTAATCACCTACCGCCCCGGCTATAAGAATGGTAAGGAGGACGCTCTATCCCGAATTGGAATGGAAGAAATAGACACAAACTCAGAACCTGTGCCGATAATTCCCGAACAAAGAATTTTGGGGATAACCACTTTATAAACCCTTGAAGACATTCAAGCACAAGTGAAACAATTCCTGGACTCTTCAGCCTTGCAGGATTGGATCAAAAGGGGGTCAAACTTTTCAGTCAAGGATGGCTTCCCTTACTTCCAAGGACGCTTATTTTTGCCAGAAAAGGAATTGCAAGAACTGGTTATTTCCCGTCATCATGATACCCTGATGGAAGGACATCCTGGCATTGCCAAAACAGAGGAAAAGGTTAAACGACAATTCTGGTGGCCTTCCTGGCGAAAGGATATTAAATCTTTTGTGATGTCCTGTGGAGTTTGTGCCCAAAACAAAGGTCAAAAGACAAGACCCGCCGGTCTTCTTCAGCCCTTAGACATTCCACCAGCACCTTGGCACACCCTGTCACTAGATTTTATCACGGACCTGCCCTCTTGTAATGGTTACAATACTATTCTGGTCGTAGTGGATTTATTTTCCAAAATGGCCCACTTTATTCCGTTGAAAGGATTACCTTCAGCCTTTGTTCTTGCCAAGGAATTCCTCGAAAATATCATCCGTTTGCCTGGATTCCCTTCCATACTAGTCTCCGATCGGGGAAGCCAGTTTATTTCTCATTTTTGGAAAAAGTGTTGTCAACTGGCACAAATCGACGTAAGACTCTCGACCAGCCACCACCCACAGACCGATGGTCAGACGGAGAGAACGAACCAGACCCTTGAACAATATCTACGATGTATGTTGCACCAATCGGAGGGTAATTGGAAGGACATTTTATGGGTGGCTGAATATGCATACAATAACTCGATACACTCTGGAACTGGTCAGAGCCCCTTTTATACCCTATATGGACATCACCCTCATACTTCAGACTTGGACTCACCTCTGAGCCTTGAAATGCCCGCAGTGGACCATTTGCATTCTATGATTACTCAAGCCTTCAAGGATGCAACTACACATTTGCAACATGCGAAAGGGAAATACAAAAAGAATGCGGATCTGCATCGAAGAGAGGCGCCTCCATACCAAATAGGGGATCAAGTATGGTTGGCTACCAAACACCTCACTCAAGGGGCCTCGAACTTTTAATCCAAGGTATTTAGGCCCTTACTCGATCAAAGCTATAATCAACCCAGTGGCAGTGAAGCTCGATCTACCAGCTAACATGCGGATTCACCCCGTTTTTCATGTGTCACTTTTGAAACCAGTGCACCCAGGAACCAGATTAACAAAGCCACCAAAACCGATTCAGATAGATGGGGAGCCTGAATTCGAGGTGAAGAACATTTTGGATTCTAAGATCTCAAAATCAAAACTTTTCTATCTAATTGATTGGAAAGGGTACGGGCCTCAGGAAAGGTCTTGGGAACCCAGTGATCACGTACATGCACCTCGGCTGGTAAAAGGTTCCATCGGAATTTCCCAAACAAACCAAAACCTCCAGAAGAAACGACCTTGGGAGGGGCCTTGGGGGGGAGTGCTGTCATGATGCCTACCCCCGGAGCACCATGCCAGGCCCAGCACCCCAGGAAGCAGGCATCATGCCCTCGGGTAAAAGCCCAGCGCTCCCTTATAGGGGCTCTTTGGACTCAGTCCTGGCGCCTTTGGCACCAGGCTCATGTTGGACATCAGTCCTGGCGCCATAGGCGCCAGGCTCATAAAGGGAGGTGTTTTGTGCACTTACCTGATGCAGACCATGCTGCACGCTTCAGGCCTCCCTGAGACCTGAAAGGGACTATTTTTTCATAGGGACTATTTTTTCACTCGGGCGTGGCCAGGGAAGGATACATACCTAGTTGGGGAAGGATACATACCTGGGACTTCTTTGGAGGCTATTTAAGCCACGCCCAGACAGCAGCTCATGCTTCGCGTTGTTCTTCTTCCTGCAGCTTAACGCTCACCGTGTCTGCTCCTGCTCCTGGACTCCAGCCACGCCCGCCTCGAACCTGGAAGACCTGCAAGGAAGGAAGAGAAGAGAAAGGTGAAAACCAAGGACTATTTCAAACTTCTTACCTGCATTCGGAATCTTCTCGCCAGGATCCCTGAAGAAAGACTTCCATTTAAAAGCATCCCGTTGCTCGCTGCAGCGCCAGGCTTCACTCACCTGTCCTCGAGACATCTCCCACCTCCATCACGGCTGTCAGCATCGGACGCCAAATCTCTGCACCTAGGGGAGAGAGGAAGAAACAAAAGGTGAGCAGAAGGAACACAGAAGGAAAGCCTGATTAACAGCCATAATACTTACCGGCTTTTCTTCCACATTTCGGGTCGGCGCAGCCCCGTTGGTGGGTACCGTACCCCAGCCCCTATGGATAAAGGACAAGAGACATTTCTGGGGAATGATAAGGACATTTAGAGGGATCGCCCTCATCACTACTCACCTCGGCAGTTTAACCCCTCGACGCATCGCCTTCATTCTGCACCTGAAATAAAGGACAGATCACAGGTTAGAAAGACAACATAAAGGGGGCCTCACTTGAACTTTGAACTTTCATACTTACGGCGCATCGCTCAGGAAAGTCAAGTGGATTTTGCCAGCGCCATTCTGAAAACCAGTGAAGTAACTGGACAAACGCGCGCCCCTGCACCAGAAGCTGGATGGAGAGTTCATCCTTCCAAACCATAAGGTGAGCTTAAACCGGGGTTTGGAGGAAGTTAGAGAGGAACGAAGGAGGAAAGGGGGGAGATAGCACACTATTCTGCAGACTGTTAATCCCCTTTCTCATCTGCAGAAAGATATTCCTATGGGCCAGGTAAGCACGTTTTGGAGGTCCTGTCCAATCGGTGTTCCGAGTCCTGCGCATCACGCTAGAAGAGGCCACAGCAATCCAGACTAGACCAGCACCCCCATGGGAACCAGGTGAGCGTTACAATATCAATGCCTTTGGTGTGGTATTAAGGAGCAAATAAAACAATTCCCTTTTACCACCAAGCTCATGACTGCATACCAACTGTTACTCATATCTGTGTGGTGCACATATCTTCTATCATATCAAAACCTAAACCTCTATACGTGTCATATTTCTTTCTAGTTTGTCTATTGAAACATTTTAAAATGCTTTCATCTGATAATGCTTTTATATCAATGTTCTGTGTTATCAAAGTCCCATGTATTGATGTGTTAGTATAAATTCCCCACATTGTGTTGCTGTCCCCATTATGATGCATGCACCCATCCCAGAAAGGTGTAACCAATATCACAATTCACAGACCTTCACCGCAAACAGAGTGGCATAGACAACAGACAATGTTCTGTTATATCTTGGTTCACTCCATCTGCGCACAAAGTTCCTCATAAACACACGGTCACCAGGTGACAATTGAAGAGGCTGTGAAGATGTTGAAGTAGATGCAGTGCTGATTGGTTCTTCAGATCGCTGTGGTGCTATATGTTGATAGATAAATGTAAAGGATCTAGTCAATGCAGTTAGGTAGTCTTGACATGTGTGCATCAGAGGCCTTTCTCACAGGAGATGGAGGCATATTCATCTGCCTGCCTGTTACCACCTCAAGTGGAGATAAATGATGATCCTTACAGTTCTGTGTGTGCGAAACACAAGGGGGAGACTGTGTTTCTCTATAGGGTAACACATATATTAGAGAGCTTGGACTTCAGTAATCCATTGTTCCTCTCTTCAACCCTGTTGGCCTGGGGGTGGCAAATTGTGCAAATCTGATGCTTGTTGCCTAGCAACACAGTCACCGCCTTATAAAGTTCATTAAAATAAATGGCTCCTGTTGTTGGACTGCAGCACATCGCAAACACCCCAATGAGGAAACACGTCTCTCAGTAAATGTTTCTCAGTGCATTTAGCATCGGGATGTGCACAAGGACCTGTCTCAACCCACCAAGAAAACGGACATACAACAACAATTAAGTACCTATGTCAGTGTAATCAATGTGGAACTCCCAAAATGGCCCAGTAGGGCAAGGCCATGAACCTTGTATCATTCTCAAGGTGTGGCGAGTACCCAGTCAGTCCATAATTGCTTTATTCAGCAAATTTACCTGTGGCAGACACAGTAAAACATCAATATTAAATACATTGATTCGATACCAAATGTCGAATTCATATACATAATAAAATGTACAATTCATACAATTTCACCACTAGCAATCCACTAAAATACATACAAAAGCCACAGAAAGTCAGTAAGGTAAGAGATAACATCCTTCTCCGAAACCAAACACAATAAATATATTTCACAACTTCTGTAGTGTTCCTAACCTGTGCTTTCCTAAGCAATGGGACCAAATACATTTTTGTAGCCAGTACTGTGTGTTTGGCAGGTAATGCAGTTTTTCACTAATTTAGTGAGAATTTCCTGATGATTGGGAACAAGCAAGGTGTAGAGGAGCAGAAGGACATGTCATCCCTAGCTCCTGTCCCCTCACGTCCATCATATTGGAACAGTGGAGAAGAGCCCTACGTGTCCCAATACCGCACAAAGTCTATGAGAGACGATATGCAGTCAGACAAATGTACCAAATGTGCCTTTGCACTGAAAGATTAGAATGATGTCTGCACACACCATTGGACATCGAAGAGCTATATGTGAATTGGATGGGGCAGAGTGACATCATGAATGAAAGACATAAGGCTGCACTGAAACGATATGTAAATACTTAAATAATGAAGATGTAACTGGAATGATAAGAGAAACATGTAATTGAATATGAAGAAATCATATGCACAAAAGGAATAAGTGAGAAGAGATGCAGTGAATATACATACGCAGAAACGCAAGGTAGCTGAGACATATAGAAGTTTGCCGCAGATGCCAATGTAACGTGGCTAAGGTGGCCATGAGAAATTGATGGACTCTGGACTTGTATTGCTACCAATCAAGCTACCTCAGAGACAGACCAGGGATTCAGAGTCAGGAGATACTAGAAAACCAGCTTCGAGTGAAGAATAAAGAGGAGTAAATTTCCTGGGATCAAGGATGCCAAATCAAGGAATAATTACTAGGCACAAAGGGGGTGAAAAGGATAAACTATGTATGTAAGACATATTTCTCTAAGATTAAGAAAAGAAGAAAACATCTGCAAGAGCCAAGTATTGGACAGTAAAGGTTGCGAAAAGCATATGCAGATGGAGTGATCAATTATCCTTAGGTCAAAACACCCAGCACAATTAAATGAAACAGCAGTAAATACAAGGTTGAAATGGACAAAATCGTGGTCTCCTCCCACGTGATTCAAAAGTCGTAAACCAGGGCTATTCATTAAGCTCCAGGTGTAGATAACGGTGTACCTACACTCCCTTTGTCAAGCCTGGGGACGTTACTGGGCATGTTATCAGTGTTGTGGGGCATTGTAAAAGGGTTGACCTTAAGTATGGTTCCACAACACAGCACTATAGGCGAATTCTCCAGCCCTTTTTCAGAAAAGGGGCTCAGGAACAGAGAATTGTCCAGAGACTACACTTCCCAACAGGCCGTGTGACACACGGGCCTGCTGGAAGGAAGAACGCCACGCCTGACCATCCGTGCATGCGCGAGCAGCGCCCATGGGATGGTGCTCACAATTACGGACAGGAGAGGAAGAGGACGTGTGTTTCTGAGCTCCGGCAGGCATGCCTTCGCGGGGCACAAGCTACCGCCTGTAATCTCCCAAGCCCCGCACCCATAAGCAAGATAAGGGGATGTTGCTATTTGCGCTGCGAGTGAATGGCAGAGACTGCTGAAGCAGCATGAATGCCTAATATGATGCCAGGACTGCAGAGTCACAGTGTGTTCCAAATGAGGGGCAGAAGCTAACCGCATGTTCACACACTTGCATCCGGATGTACTAAAACCCAATACGCACATGCTTTGATGTGGGCAATGCATATGTGCTCGAGGTAAAGCAACCACAGGCAATGCGATCACCGAAGCGGAATCGAGTGATCGCACAAAAGCAGACTAACAAATGCTGTAGGAGCATTTAGAACTGTAGTCGCTATCACCCCATGCATTGATTATTGTTTTGATATCTTCCAGCAGTGTCACAGAACACTCAGAACAGTGCAGCTCGACACAAACTTGCCCAGAAAGACAGTGGGGAAAAAGAGAAACCCACAGCTAAGAGTGTTCTTTTGATTGTTCTTTGGCAATGTTATGTTTGTGCTCTAGGGGGCAAATCTGCATGCAGTAATATGGGGTTGGCAATGAGTATCGGAGCTGGTGCATACTTAATTAAGGGTGCACAGTCAGTGCACAAGATTGGTAATCTCTGTATTGACATAATTCAGGGGGCACAGTGCTCCTTAGAGCGGCTTGAGGACCAAACAAGGTCAGTGCAGAATGCGGATTTCAGGGGCTAAATCCCATTTCTCTGGTTAGACGCTCCAGTACAAAAGCTTCCACACAGTACTGGGGCAAACTGAGAGAGTGTGGTGTGCATGAGGGAAAGGGAGGAGTAGAAGATGCACAGCACCACTTGCAGTGGCAGGCGCCGAGGATCATGTTATTCTAACCCCCGTACCTATCCACTACCTCTCCCTAAACCTGTTTCCATTTATCATGAACTCCCTCTACTCATCCAACCAATGGACCCTAATACTTTTTCCCCAGTGGGTTGCAGTGGCGTGTGGTAAGCTCAGTTCCCAGGTGCCAAGACTCATTGGGAAGCCGGTGTTTGTGCTGCGTCTTCGCCAGTCATGATTGGGCTACAGGTCTGACATCGTTGAATGTCCGAGAACAGAGACTACAGTTTGTTTTTCATCAGATTGCCCTGCTTTATTTGAGCTGACAATAAAGTAGTACTTAGTCATATTCTTTGAGTCTGTCCAGTATTTGGGTCTGAGATCAATATTGGTAATTCCATCGAGCACATGAGATACTTCAGGTTGCTAGAGCACATTTTAGTTGTGGTGTGGATGGTTCTGGTCCAGTCGATCTGTGCCCCGATCTAGACTCTCGGACTAACGGCTTCTTTCACCATTAGCCAGAAGATCATGGAGCGCCATTTAGAGAACGGCGTCCAATACACACATGTGAAAAGAATCGGTCGACAGGTGCACTTTTGAAGAAATTTCTGTCCAGTCCCGCAGGTGACTGAAGGCAAACTGGTCAATTGGGGAAGAGTCTATGCTGAGGGACTCGATCTGAGTCAAGGACGTAAGTAGAGCATCAAAAGAAGCGAATATAGGGGGAGGTACTGTATTGTAAACATATGTATATAAATAATGGTATTTTTGGGGATTAGATAGAAAAGAAATACTTTCTCCTCTAAAAGATGCCACAGCAATGTCGACAGCAAAAGTCATGCTTAAGGAATATTTTCCTAGGTTTGGCTTCCTGAGAGTCATATGGTCAGATAATGGTTCACATTTTATCGCTGCTGTTATCCTGCAAGTATGTGCGGGATTACAAATCGATAAACGGTTCCATTTAGCCAGACACGCTCAGAGTGCCGGATTTATAGAACGCCATAACCGCATACTGAAAAATAATAATTTGAAATGGCCGGACGCTTTACTGATAGTTTTGTTATCTATGTGGACAACAGCACAATCAAGGACAGGGCTCTCTCCTTATGAAATAATCATGGGGAGACCAACCAATGTGTGGAAGATACCAAAACCTAAACTGCTAACAGATAATGCAAATGTACTTCTTTCTGACTATTGTGACCAGTTAACTCAGAACTTGTATTTTATTCATCAACAGATGTGAAAAACTCTTCCAGTAAAATATGAGGGTCCAGGTCATTGTCTCTGACCTGGACACTGGGTGCTTGTGAAAGCATTCAAAAGATCCTCCCGTCTCGCACCTTGCTGGAGAGTACCACATCAAGTCCTCTTGGTCACACAGACTGCCATCCGAGTCACCGACAAGAAGAACTGGATCCACGTGACTCATGTGAAGAGAATTCCCTTTACTTTGGCTTACAACAGAGGCAAGGAGAGGGGAACTGGTGACCTTGATGCTCACAACAAGCTTGCTCTAACCGACACTGAGGGTGTCCTGGAAACTCTGGAGAGACTGCTGTTTTGTTAACAGAAACCCTTCCTGAGCCCGTGGGGTCTTGGGATATTGTTGCTCCTTCTGCAAGTTCTTTTTCACCATTGAGCAATCTTGCTTCTGCTCCTCCATTGTCTTCATTGTCTTCAGGAAGCGATGACACTCTGTTCGCAGATCACACCGTACCTGGAGTCTTAAGGTACGATCTGCGTCCGAGACACCGGACTTACATCACGGCATTGGCTGTGCCTACGAGAGATCATTGTTGAGCCAGTCCCTTGTCACTATTCTGCTGAAAAAAAAATAAGAGGCGGGGACCAGCAAAGTTACCTTCAATCAAAATAGGCCACATGGTCAGGGGCCTCCGTCCGATGAACTGAAAGAGTCTAACAGAGAGGCTTCTTAACAGACTCTGAGAAAAAAATCCGCATTTTTAAGAATCGTTTGTGCAAAGATGAATAGTGGCCACTCCTTTTAGAACAAATCTACCCATCAAGGGTCATGGTCCCTGAGGCCCAAATGTTTGATCATCACAATATCAATTAGTTTAGTCAGTGTGTCTTCCTTTGGGTTCTGGTATCTTGAAGAAGTGTGTCCACTAGATAATTTATTACCAATTACAAATATCTCTACTGTGCCTCCACCCTTCATGCATCTGCACACTCTTCCTCCGTGAGACTCACAACATAGACAGGGGTATCATAATAAAACTCTCCAAATGATCATGAATGCGACCCATGCGATTCTGAACAGAACAAATTACTGGGTGTCTTCACACTTGCCACAACACAGGGAAAAGGGGTTGGGCTGGTATATTCATCCTCTTCCCTTAACCACTGCCTGGTATGCCTCACTTAGAGCACTCTTCTTTGGTCGTTGGAACAATAGTATTACTGGGAATTTTGATGGAACTAATCTCAATGAATTTGAAAAGCAAGTCTTAACACCTTTAGGATGTTCTCTCTTTGCAAATAGGAGTATGTTCAATATTGCTTCTATTAGGCCTTCTGATAGACTTTTTAGACCTTTTCAATCATTGATCTCTTTCAAAATGGCTCCCGTAGGCAACCTGGATGCCACGCCTCCCTCTTATACTATCAACCATAGTCCAGAAACTTTCTCATTCTGCGTACAGAGAAAGGGTTCCCAGCCAATGGGTACATTTGAGGGTTGTACTACCATTGCAAATTTAACCAGTGAGGAGAGACCCTTGTATGTAGGAGATCCTGTTTATTTTGTTTGTGGCAATGAGGCTTACCCATGGTTACCTAGAGATTGTCAGGGTACTTGTTACTTGAGTATTTTATTGCCAGGAGTATATGTTGGTACCACCTTTGAAGTTTCTAGAGCTCGTCCAAGGTGGATTGAGAATGGTGATACACCTTCACAAGTCTTGGGTGACGTAGCAAAATCCATCGTGCCATTCTGGGGTCAAATAATGAATTCTGAGGATATCAGAAGACTAGCAAGAGTACTGTAAAAGACCATCAATAGGACCACCGATATTTTGTACAACATGACACTAGAGCAAAAGGTGATTAGGTTAGTAGTCCTTCAAAATAGAATGGTGTTAGACGTCATTCTAGCTGATCCTGGTGGGGTATGCAAAATGGTAGGATCGGCATGCTGTGTTTTTGTACCCGACTCCTCCCCTAACATATTCAAGGCAATTCAAAAACTACATACCTTGAGTATTGAAGTATGTGTCCTGGAGGGAAACTGGAATCTTAGTACTTGGTCCTGGGTCTTGTTATGATCATGGGGTTGGAAGATCTTTGCAGTCTTAATGGTGATTCTTGGTATACTCCTGTTCTGTTGTTGTTGTGTACAATGCCTCCCTGGCATATGTTCCATGATAGGAGGATATTGTGCACAAGCAGTAGGTAACCTATGACCTAACATACAAATGCCTGAAAAAAACAACCAATGCCTTAGTTATGCAGGAAATAACTATTAAAGAGTTAATGGCAATTGATGTTTTTGAATCCAGCAACTCAGAGTGTTCTGATTATGATACATGGTCATCGTATGGTCAGAATGTTTGACTTATGCTCTTGGCTTACGCCAAAAGGAGAGTTTGTTTAACCATATTTGTCATAAATACTGCCTGGTTATAAACATTGGCCTAAGCCATTTCGCATTAGTATTAAACATATAGGGCCTCATTACGACCCTGGCGGTACGGAGTGAACAGCGCCGTAAAAGGTGCCGGCGCCGTTCACTCCGTACCACCGCATTACGAGTTCCCGTAATGGGAGCTGAAATGGGAATGGGAAAGGATCGTGTCCGGGTCTTCGGAGGGAGGAATTACTGGGCCTTCCGAACTCGGATTGGCCCGGTAAGTCCTCATTCAGACTTCAGCGGCAGCCATGCCACCAATAGTGGCATGGTTACCGCCGAACTCGTAATGAGGGCCATATGCTTAACTACATCTAGACAGAATACACTTCAACACCATTTTGGAAAAAATCCTTCATTTTGATTCTGACTCTTGCTCTCTGTTCAGAAATGATTAACCATGTTTTCAGCTGCCATAGCATACTGACCTTTCAACACTAGAGCTGCCACAAGCAGACTATTTGTTCTGTGCAATGAGACCTTGTAGTCAGAATGAACTCTCATTCTAAGTGTTATCTATGTCTACAGCCTCATCTTCCCTCAAACAGTGACTTACAATGCAAAGTAACTAATGCTGTGAGTTTTGGAAGAAATCCTTTGTGCATTTCTTGGAACAAGACTTATCCTAAAGCTTGAGAAACAAGGAAAGATCTACACAGCTGAATACAACAAAGTTTCCCAGTATCCTTAATGAACCTTGGAGCTACAGTGAACCTTAATTCATAGTGTTGTCTGCATCAATAGCATCAGCCATATACACACATCAGAACTGGATGGTAGACAAACTAAAACTATGTGCCCTAGCAATAAGCTATTGAATTTGTTTCTTGAAACTAGGATCAACCTAAACTGGAGAATCAACATCACCATTGAATCTTCAAGGATAGACAACATGTCAAAAGTGTATACTAATATTGTTATATTGGTTATGTGAACTGGGCACAAACCCACATTTGTAACTTATTGGTTTGGAGAAGGGCTGGGCTATGACCAGGACTGTGTATAAATACTGCATGCTTTGTGATGACCAGTACTCACTCCCCTCACAGTGTCTGCTGGTACACACTGCAAGGCGCTAGGGTGCCAGATAGCTATCTGCTTTGATATTTGAATCAGTACAGAATTAAGTTATATTCATAACTTTGACTTTGTGACTGGCGGATTCAATTTTTGGTGGTACTAAGCCTCGATATTCCTTGCTGATCTATCAATACAAGCTGGGGCATAATGATGCCAGACAATGAAAGGGAAGAAAATGAGAAAGTGTGAAGAGAGGGAACATGAGCTTTTTCGAAAGTCTCAAGTGTAGAAAAAGGGGTAAAATGGTCAGACTTAGAGGACCCTAAAGAAAAAACTCCAGAAGCGACACCATACACTGAGGGACCACAAGTATGATCATGCAGTTCAGGGGATAGATCCCTGGCCTGTGCAAGCAGATTCAGGTAGCTGCCAGGACGAAGACAAACAGGGGAGACGAGCCCACCTGGAAAACATGAAGTGTTGGTGGGTATGATTACACATCACGATTTATGCAATTCCTGTTGTTAGAGAAAAGAGGAGGACCACCACAGTATATACTGAGGCCAATAATGGACAAAGATACTTTGAAATGTAAATTACCCAGTTTGACTTCAGGTGCTGGAAAATTGATTAATGAGTTAGAAAGAATGACATCAGGAATGAGGTTAGCAATAGGTGACATACAAAAACCTGTTGGCAGACATGGAAACAAGCAGGGCATGTGGGTGTGACTGCTCAAAACATGACACACGTTGGAACTCCATTTAAAATTGCAAAGCAGATGTATGGCGGGTATTCAGAGCACAATATCCTGATACATCAGACATGGGTGTGAATATGTCTATGAAAATGGGTGCGTATGAATATCCTGTTGCATTTATTCAAGATATTCAAGAGCTATGGCGTCTCAAGATGAGAGAACAGTGGGATAAAATGGTGGCATTATTTTACCACAGTTTATGTCAGGGGACTGCCTGAGCCAGTGCAACGGCAGATGAATAAACAGGTTGGGATGAAAGCAAAGCCATGGCCAGAGATAGTTGACTATCGTACATCACTGTCGATTGTAACAGTAGTCAAAAAAGAAGAAAGCTGAGAGTAGAAAGTTGGAGAAGGTGAAGGTAGTTCAGAAAAAAATTAAAATTAGCCATAGAGGGAGCGGTATTGACGAGTGGTGAAGGTATGACGACACAGGAGAAAAGACCAGCGCAGCAAAGCAATGTAGTGTACCGTGTGTATTAAGTGGATAACATTTTTGGTACGATAGAGAGGGAACAGACCTAGGCCAGGACGAGGTGGATTTCAAAACCTTCAGGGAGGAGGATGATATAATTGGTTGAAAATGTTGGAATTGTTAGAGGATGGGACATATAGCCAGAACATGAAGAAGTAGAGGGGGCATGCATCAAAACTGGCAAACTCCATAGGGGAGGATGGACTATGTTCCACAATACAATTCAGAACCACAGGAGTATTATGCCCAAGATCACACACAGAATCAGACATGTGTGCCGTAAACACAGCAAACACAGCAAACACACCAAGCTCCATTACAAATGCAACCGCCACAAGGGCAACCACAGCAAGTACCTATGCAAATACAACAGATACAGACCCAGCAAATGCAGAAACAACAGGCCATGGAATATGAAAGCATGAGCTCCGCAAACACCCACTCCTCAAATAGGGAGTGTGAGTGTGGATAGGAGGAAATCCTTTCAAAGGTACAGCGATGAATGTATATATATATATATATATTATGTATATTTACTGTACACAAAGTACATTTAATCAAATCACATAGAAAAATGTTTCTACATAAAATTCATTTAAAACAACACACATCATATTAAAGGAGAGAGATAGAAGAACACATAAGAGACATGACAGTTTACGTAACATACACCTAACATTTAGACCTAACAGTTGAGTCTTTAGTCTTTAGTTCTGTTTAGAATAAATCAATTAAAATTAAAGTTCACACAATTTCATTAAATCTCGGATTCCTAGTTCCGTCACTTCGTTTATTTCTGAGTAAATGTAAATTACCATTTTGACCAATGCTAACAATAATGACAGTTTAGAACTTCTCATAAATCTATGCCACAAATCGTCTGTGAGGACTGCTGATGTTGAATGAATAAATCACTCAAAGCTGCAAACTCTTTGATCAAGAAAAGCAGGACGTAGCATTACCAAACAAAACAATGTCACATTAGTGTCAGATCCACACATTCTACAGGAACTCAATTCCCGCACAACTCCTAGTTTGGGGTCTACGACTTCCAATGTAGGGAGGCAGTTTAACCAGAATTTTAGGTACCAGTCACAATGTTTTGGACATGTACATTTTACATTTTACCAGGTACAGTTATAGCTGATTTGAAGATAAGTACAGTAAATCCTTTCAAGCGCGCAGGTTTAGTCATGCAAGATCGGTCAGGTCTGTACCTCTATCCCATTTTTTTATTTTGTTCTTAAGGACAATTTCAGATTCTGTTCCATTTAGATCCAACATGGTGCAAAAATTCTCGCATCTTTTCTTCAGCTTGTTCAAGAAGGGATTTGTGTTTTGCATCATTTGAGCCTGAAGACCAAACCCAATTGAATGTGCGCCTGATCGATCTAAGCCATCAACCAGGGATATACTCCTACTGATATACTGGGACCACCAAGATACAAGACCCAACTCTAATCTGATAATGCTTATTGGAACAGAATTAGGGAAACCCAAGACCCATTTCAAAATGTTTCCTTCAAGTGCATCAAAGTACTTCCTGTCTTTGATGTTCTTCAATTTAAACCCATACAGTACAATTGGAGAAACTTTGACTCCATAGAACTCAATCAATGGAACAATACAATTTACATTTTGTTACTTTTAACATTGATATGCAGTACAAGATGTTTTCTTTGATCCTACACGAACCCCAAGTAGCAAATAGAGACAACTCGCTGCATTGTAACATTATTCAACTTCCATGAGTATTCTTTGCTCTTTCTTCTGGTCGTGCTGACCATAGCACATGATTTATCTGTGTTAATTTCTAGGGATTTTGTTTTGGAGTGATTTTCAACCCCCAGAAGTTGCTGTTAAAGGCCTGCTGGGGTGTAATCCATAGCAAAATGTCATCTGCGAAAGCGATACACCTCAGCTTCAGCCCTGCACATGTTTGTACAAAATCTCCCCACTCCTCATTACTGTGCCACAGATCTCCTAAGTACAAGTTAAATAAGGTGGGGGCCAACACGCACTGCTGTCAAACTCATTTTTTCAACGTAAACTTCCTGGGCAAGTTTAGCCTTACCTTTTTGGCATTGTCAGAGTATAGCAGCTGCACCATACTAAGAAGAGATGGGAATATCCCTCACTCAGACAGCTTTACCCATAACCTAGCAGTGTCAATGTTATCAAATGCAGAGGACAGATCAATCACCACAAAATATAAGGTATGCTTATACGATCCTACATCAGACAGACATGCCTTCAAGGCAAGACCACTTTGTATTGTGCCCACACCCTGTCTACAGCCCATTTGTAGCAGTCTGAATCAGTGAGTTTCTTCTGCCCATGTCGTAACTTTCTTAAGCACTATATTTGCAAAGACTTTTGATGGTGTATCCAGTAATGAAATTGGTCTGTAACTGGATGGTTCAGTTCTGTTTTGCTTTTTTAAAATTGGAACAAGAATTGAATCAGCCCACGAGGAAGGATGAATGTTCTTTTGGGTTACATGAGTCAATAGGTGAAACAGAATATCCACCCAAAGTTCCGGATTATCCTTAAAGAAACTGTCCATTACCCTGTCAGTACCGCTGGTTCTCGAATTCTTTTATTTAATGATTACAATCTCAATGTCTGTTCGATCAAAGACGATCAATTTAAAAGGGGTGGTTGATTTAGGTAAATTCAATAGATCTTTACCATCCCTGTTAACATCATATTTTTTGAGAAAAACTCAAACCACACCCCTTCACTCACCCCCGTTACTTGTGATGTGTTTTTCTTGTCAACATTTTTGTGTAGGAGCTCCTGGTTGTTACCAATATATTCTTGTGTGTTATGTAGTTTGCACCAATTTCTATGTTTTTGTTTTAGATTTTGTTTTGTTGTCTGCCTTCTCTGCCCAGGTCAGGTCTCTACAGTTGAGCAGATTACTGATATCTTTATACATTGTGTGTTTTTGTTTCTGAATCTCCCTGTCATGTTTTTCTCTATTGGGGTGGAGAGGAATATGTAATTTATTAGGTGGTCTATTTACTCTTGGTTTTTTCAGTCTAGCTATTAATTTGTGAAAGTTTTCGGGGAGAGATTGTTTGTATTTCTCTCCACTACCCAATGTACTCCACCATTCCAATAGCTCTGAATGTGCTTATTTTGGATTATAACAGCGTTGGGCTACCCTATTTCTAAGGTTAGAAACCACCAGTGATTTATTTGACAATGGCTCACTGGCTATCTGAAGCCCCTCTATGACCAGAGATATTTACAACTTTGCATGATCACTCATTTTGGTTTTAATGATTTCCATACAACCTATTTACTCCAGCTCGAAGTGTTTTTACAAAGATAAAATCGATAACATAGGCAGCGAAAACAATAAACCACTTTGGTGTGTCTTTGAGAAGACCTGTGTTTAGCAAGTTAGTTTGTGTAAAACCCCACGTTGAGAGAAATCTAGACCAAATCCTCCCTTATTTAGCTTTCCTTACCATGTGGGTTGTTAGTAAAAATTATCCTGTCCCCATGTAGATCATCCGGTATTACCCAAATTGTTTGTTTACAATTGTTTGAATGAACAATTGACCGAATTTAAAGGGTCACAATTGACCTTTTCACAATTGACCGTATATATATATATATATATATATATATATATATAAATATATATAGGGGTTTTGGGGGGTTTCCCCCCACATATATGTTACAATTGACCTTCCCAATTCGGTCAATTGTAATTCGAACAGTTGTAAAACGAACAATTCGTATACAACCAATCATCCCAATCAAAGTCTGCAACTAAGCTTTGACAGTTAAAATCTCCCACCATAACAATGCAACCTTGCAGGTTCTCAGATAAACAGGAAACTAAAATATCTTCCACTTCATTCATGACCACCTCATGAGTGATGTTCAGTGGATTGAAGTAGATATTGATCACGAGGATCAGCGGATGCACAGGATATCCGTGATCCCTGTGACCAGTATTGCTTCAGACTGTGTGATGATTTCAGCTGCGGACAGGGTATTATTTGCCTTTATCACTGTTAAAAGGCCTCCCATTGGTCTTCCTCTTGGTCCCTTTTTAGCCGGTTTTAGTATAATCAAAAAACCATCCCACAAAGGCATTGTCCTCAGCCATGATCCCTGTAAAAGAATGATGTTAACTTTTTACCACTTTGCATTTATGTTGTCATTTAGGAAAAAGTTATACCCTCTTGAATTCCAACTGAGGATATGCCAAGTCTCAGAACAAGACGGGTCTACTTTGAGTTGCGGCTGGCAGGGCGGAGGCAAGCTAACCCCAACTCAACCCTTCCTGATTGTCGATAGTATCTTGTTGGTAGTCCATGTCGAAATGGCAGGTTACTTTAATCCTGGGTTTCCCTTGATCAAGTGCCCTCTTTTCAGCTTGACGTGCATAGTAACATTCGTAGCCCTGTAATAGGATTTCTTCCTGTTGTTCAATTATCAATTTCTCCACCATGTCTTTATGTAAATGAGCCGGACATTTCCCCACATTGTCGTAATTGAATAGGTGCACATACATGATGTCTGCTGATGATGTGGTCTGTAGTTGTGGAATGGAAGTCAACACCGTGAGCAGTCTACTTCTATTCAAAGGAATGTTGTGATCAACTTCACGTATTGATTAAAAAATAAGAAAGTACTCAGTTGCTTTTTGAAACAGACCTGTGTTGTTTTCCACTTGATGCCTGATATTTAACATCAGGCATTCTGCTCGGTTGCTTTGTCCGTCCCTGTAGTTTTCAAAGTTGTGATTACAGTGATCACTTTCTTGAGAACTGTTGCCTAAGATTTGAGGTTGTTGAGGTGACAGACGTCTAGTTTTTTTCATACTCATTGTATTTTTAATGGTTCTTATAAATCTCATTTTTCCTTCTGATCGAGTTCATGATAAATCCACTAACAGTGTTTAGGACTTTGGGTCAAGAGTTCTTTGTCCCTGTTGTATCTTACCTAAGGGAAAATTCACTTCTTTCTGTATTGTTTTATGAACCTTAATTTTGGGCAGTTCCTTGCTGCCTATTCTGCTCTCCCCTGCCGCCACTGTTGTCTGACTCTTGACATATATGCAGATGATCGTGTGTGAGGTCTTCTTTCAATGTATCCTTTTTCAACAGATGCACTATTGTACAGAAACGTACGAGAACCTTATTCGAAATGTTTGCTCGACCTTTCATGTTTTGGGTTTTTCCCCCCTTACTACGACGTTAAATTTGGCTCTGTTTTTGCTTATGTTTTATCTGATGTCCGATTTGGAGTTACTTCAGTAGGAACTGTTCCTTTTCGTTCTGTCAGTTTCAGAGATGGTACAGATGTGCCCAAAGTCTCTGAGCTCCTGCTGCTGTTCAGTGCTTCTGATGGTACCCCATTCACCGGCAATATCTTTATATTCTTCAGAGACTGAGTATTCATTCTTACTTAATGGGCCATGGTGTCATATAACTGTATGAATGATTTCAGAACCAGATTTAGGGCAGCTATGGATATTGAGGCTCCGTCTATTGATCATTAAATTTTACCTTGTTTCCCTGAAAGTGAAGAGAGCTAAAATCTTATGTTGTGACAGAATGATTCATTCTGTCACAGTCTGGAAGTAATGCATCTGGTATCTCATTACTAAGGTCAACCTGAGTTCTAAATAAATCTGGAGATACACTAAGTCGGTCTCATAGATTTTCAATTGTGTGTATTTAATTTTCCAGGCTTACACAGGCATCAAAAAAAGAGGTGTTTGCATTGTTTATTGTGATAAGGGTATGATCAGAAATAGCACAGCCATCTTGTATTGCTTCACTGAAAAGCTTTGGGGCCGCTTAAGAAAAAACATAGACCTTTTTGCCTGTTTCGTGATTGCCTGGAAGGCTAGCTGACTCGCCTCCATTTACATGGATAGTTTGTGCAAAGAGGGTACATTGTCGCTCCTCAACGTGTATCATTGGTTTTCCCTCTCATATTCTGCTGCTAAGGCTGAGCTGAGGATCAAATGGATTTACCTCACAGACTCGTTGCATTTTTACTTTCTGAACTTTGGCTGTATGTGCATGAGGCACAGTCTGTATGATTGAGGGTGCTTAGTCTATCCCGCCGAGGATCAAATGGACAGGCTATGCAGTCTTCTCACATATTTAATACATAAGGCTTTGCCTATTGGTGTAAGTGTCACAAGATGTGCATTGGCTGTAGGAGCTTCACTAGTAACTAGTTGATAGCCGTATTTCTTGGCGTAGTCACAAGAGTAAACTAGTGATTGGTCCGCACATTGTCAAACAATTGCCTATTAATTGCAGCAATGTCAGGAAACAGATTAAGTTGTGCAATAATTCAACACGTGGATGACATATTAGTATGAAGTCACACGGAAGAAAGATGTAGAGAAGACTCAGTTCGACTCATGACCATACTAGCAGAGAAAGGATACAAAGAAGACAAAGAAAAATTACAATATTGTCAGGAAGAGTTCCTGCATATAGGACAGTTAATCTCTCAAGGAGAGAGACAAGTGCCACATGAAAGAGCAGAAGCAATTATGAAGACTTCAGAACCTAAGACTGTGAGGGAAATGAAACAATGTGTAGGCCGATGTAACTACTGCAGACCCTAGGTTTTCAATTACAGCACATACATTCAACCACTTTTACAAGGACTTAAAGTAGCACAGGTAGACAATAGTAAAATAATATGGACAGATGGAATGACTGAAGGATTTGAAGAATTAAAAAGGGTGATCAGTACAGCCCCTGTGCGAATAATTCCAAATTATCGTGAAGAAATTTACCTATTTTCCCATTCAAATGGAGACGTTATGACAGCGGTCATCAAACAGAAAGCAACATTAGAACATGGACACAAACCATTGGCTTACTACAGTGGGATCTTAGATCCAGTAATGAATGGGCATTACCCCTGCAAACAAGCGTTAGCTGCTGCTCCATTTGCTATTAAAAAAGCTTCAAGTATTACAATGGGGTATTCAGTGACATTATTTGTTGAGCATGCATTATTTGCTATTCTAGAGAAACCAAAAAGTACAGTGTCTACACAATGAGCATCAGGATATGAGGTAATTATTTCCAACGCTCCAATTCAAATTGTTTGATGTAGAATAGTGAACCCAGCAACATTCATAGCAGAACCAGTAGTGAAGGATGATTATGTACATGATTGCACAATAATGTATACTGAGTTTCATGATGACATTGCCTTTTAGAGAAAAAGCTCCTGAGGTGGGGGGAGGGGGGAATTCTGTTTATTGATGGTTCTTTAGAAATTGACCAAACAACTGGCGAAAGGCATACTGGATCAGCAGTAGTAAAGCTGAACTGGTAGGGTGAATTTGAACTAGTAACATGTGTGAGATTGCCTTCTAATTGGTCGGCACAGGCTGCAGAATTAGTGGTGCTTTTTGACAAACTTCAAAGATATGAGGATGAGGAAGTGATGGCTCCGCCTATGTGATGTCAACTGTACATGCAGGTTTGTCACGCTGGAAAAGGAGGGGCACCCTCTGCGCAGACGGCACACCAGTGCAACATGCGTCTCTATTGGATAATCTTATTGTTATGCTATGTCATGTTATGTTATGTTATGTTATGTTACTTGGCATTATTATAGCGCCTTACGTATCATTGGTATGACCTCAAAGCGTGGGTAGGTTGAACGCCCTCGGGAACTGCAGATCAAGTCAGTAGAGAGAGAGAGTGTCGTATGGTGCGTGGGCGCAACAGATATTTGTGCAGCTGGTGTGGTTGTTGTATGATAGCTGCTTCTTAGCGGTAGGTGTGGTGCTGTGGAAATCAGTTGGATGTGTTTGGTCTGGAGGGTGGACACCCAGACTGAGTTCTGGCTGCGTTAGGCCTGAGGAGACACCTAAGCTAGCGGTATGTGCTCAGCTAGCTGTGTTTTATTAAGATGATGAAGTGTTTGTGGGGTCATGTTAGTATGAGAAAAGCTAGGCCGAATGTGTCATAGTATAGCTGTGTTCTAGTTGAATGATGGTGTATAGGAGAGAGTAAGCGTAGAGTGATGTGGTTATCAGTAAAGCGCATGCGACCAAGCACGAGAGCAGGACAGGGGGCGCACATAGCGGCATACGTATAGAAAGCGGCAAGATGGATAGGGTAAACATGTGATACAGATAACATGGGGATACAGGTACATAGCAAATACATAGCATACATAGGATATACAGAGATATATTCACTCTATCCACTCCATCTACTCTGTCCTTTCCATCCACTATATTCACTTTATCCTTTCCATCTACTCCATCCACCTTTTCCATCTGTTCCATCCGTTTCATCCTTTCCATCCACTCCATCCTTTCCATCCACTCCATCTACTCCATCCGTTCCATCCACTCCATGGGTTCCATCTACTCCATCCATTCCATCCAGTCAGTCCTTTCCATTCACTCCATCCTTTCCATCCATCCCATCCGTTCCATCACTCCATCCTTTCCATCCACTTCATCCACTCTAGCCTTCATCCATTCTATCTTTTCCATCCACTCCAATACATTCCATTCATCCGTTCCATCCACTTCATCCGTTCCATCGACTTCATCCATTCCATCCACATCATTCCGTTCCATCCACTTCATCTGTTCAATCCACTCCATCCGTTCCATCCACTCCATCCACTCCATCCACACCATCCTTCCTATTGAGACATTAAGGGCCTCATTACACGGTAGGCGGTGGACCAAGGTGCTATTAGCACCTTGGTCCATGCCGGTAAAATACCGGCACAGCCTTGGCGGAAAGGGGATTTACCGCCCCATTCCAAGGTTGGAGGGGCGGTAAATCCCCTTTCCGCCATTGCCCTTCCCCATTCCCATTTCTGCCCCATAGGGCTCTATGGAAATGGGGAAGGCGCTAATTACGGCACCGCAATTTTGCGGTGCCGTAATTAGCTCCGAGGTCCCTTAGCGGGTTGGATATTAACGCCTGCAAGAAGCAGGCGTTAAATCCTCCAACCCGCAAAGGGACCTCGTAGTACGGCGGTAAGGGTTAACGGTCACCGTTGCCATTAACGGTGACCGTTAACCCTTACCACCGTCCGTGTAATGAGGCCCTAAGACTCCATCAGCTGTCACTGTCATGAAATGCACAGCGAACACAAAAAGAAAAGACAAGATTGCTAACGGAAATGAAGCCTCAGACTTAGAAGCCAAAAAGGCAGCATATTTACCAAATATTTCTGATTTTTAAGTGAAAAGTGTTAAACAGATGTCAGGATAGTGTATGATGGTAAAGGAGAGTATTAATATGTTATTTATTGTCCAGTTAATTGAGTTACAAAGTCGATCCCCACAAGAAGAGCAAGCCATATGCAGGAAGCTGGCATGTTCTGTATCCCACCCTGAGGCAATATGGAGATAAGACAGTACTGGAAGGCCAGTTATGCCTCTAGCATTAAGTAGGGTGGTGCTGGAACAACTTCTCTACCCCACGCATACGACTCGAGAGAGCCTTGCTGCTATAATTGCAGAAGATTAGTTTTCACCAAATGTATTAGAATATATGGCACAGTTTATTGTAAATTGCATTGTGTGCCAGAAATTAACAGGAGGGCACACTTTGAGAACAGTGAGAGGAGAAATCCCTAGACCCAATGGTCATATCAGCATCTACATATAGATTATGTGTATATGTTGCAGGACTGACACTTTGATGAATACTCTCCTTGTTTAATACAGAAGGTGGGAAGAGCATGCTAAAAGTCCTAATCCAAACTTTATCAAACAATTCATAATGAGGTGGCCAATCACCTATTCACAGTATGGGTCTGGTGGGCAGGATGGGTTAGTCTACGTTTACAGGTTCCCCTCTGATATTGTTCAGAATATGTATGTTTCAGTATTGTGGTTGCCCATTAAGTGAGATTGGATGGGAGAAAAAGGGGTATTTAAACGTGAACAGCATTTTCCCCATAAAGAAAGTTCTACTGATGTATGTCACTCTGTAATGATTTCCATCCAAAGACATCCCTTCAGTATAAGAAATTAGAGGCAGCAGTTTACAATCTAGTATCTATAGGAATATATTCCTCTTCTTTTATTGGTTAAATTGTGCAAATAGTGTAAAAGAGGACATAGAGAGCCCAAGTATCAGATGTGGAGGAGCCTCACACTAGAACCAATGGACAAGTAATATTAATCTTGACATATTGCCTTCAGATATCCAGGAAGAGCATATGAATACTTATTGACACACAAGATTACCCTCCTGACTGAACACATTTTCAGCCTTCCATCCCCAAACATTCCATGTGGTCTTTCTGTGTTTGGAGAAGTGTTGAACTATGTGCCTTCAGTCCTTACCCAGCTGCTGAAGTGCTTTGCTCTTTGGCTGCTTGCCAGACTACTTGTTTTCCCCCTGTGATCTCTCCTAGCCTTTTGTGGGATCTATTTTAGATATTTATATTCACTACTTTGCTTAGAATGGTCCTGCCGCATCTATATCAAATTAATTACCTGAATGGGTGTCTTTGCCATGTAAAATCAGTTGAATGTCCCTATAAATTCCATGCCACCTCACTTACTGCCCTCAAGTGGCAGGATCCTGTATGGAATGTATAAGATTGGTAGTAGCATTGCATCTTGTGCACTTCTTTCGTTGGTAGGGTCCCATGTTTGCAGGTATATTGCATCTCCTTGTTACTCCCTGCTTGCACTTTTACTGGTCTGCATGTACCAATAACTGTGTCTGAGCCCTGTGCTGTACCTTTCCTTTGTACTTGGATTTTCTGTTTTCTGGCCCTCTCTTGTTCCCTACCTGCTCTCTGGAAACTAGAATTCAGTAACGCTTTAAAAACGCTTCCAAGACAAGATGAGTGAGCAAAGTGCAGCTGCTGCAGTTGTCACAAATGACATGAGGTAGTGATAGGCAATTGGGGAGCGTAGCCCAGGGCAACACGCTGGCCTTGGAAGCAAGACAACATGGAGCAAAACAGGTTCGATCCCCAGGTCCACACTTAGAAACCTCTCAGTATTAAGTGCGTTATAAATAGCCAATCATATCATATAATACAGCATGAGGCACCTCCTCCATCTGTAGTTTTCACATTGCAAACATGTAAGACAGAGTGGGCTTGGCTTACTTTCTCTTATCAAATATATTATCATATATATATATAACATGGTGTGAGACACCTTGCTTCTCAATAATATGTGTGTAAATCCTAGGGGGTGATATATGCACTCTTTAACCTTTGTTTGAATTAATACTGCCTACAGATGTTATATAACCTGTGCAGTAAGGCTATATATATTCTTATATTGTGATTTAGTCAAAACAAATTAAAATTCGACATTTCACAAAAAGATTGAACATTTACATAGAATCATTTAAACAAAGTCTCACATCACGTAATGAAACAGCTTATAGGTAATTACACTTAAAAATAGGATTAAAAGAAGAAAACACAAAATACAAAAACAGACAAGTTATTTGTATTATCAAAGCAACATTACATTTCCCTGCATATTTACATTAAATGCTAGATTTACCCAGCTAAAAACCTTATTCGTGGTTAATCCTATGATATCTCTCAGTTATTCATACACTCTCAGCAGATTCCACTCTTTCAATAACCTCACCACTTCGCATGTGAGAACAACTGTGTTACCTAATGCCAGGCTCTTCCAAAAACAATCAGTTTCCACCCACCAACTATCTGGTGTAAATCTTGCTAGCCTTTGTGCTCTTTGTGCTATGGTCCCATGACTCTTATTCATCAGGTGTCTAAGGGTTTGGATCTCTAAACTGTCACATTTTTGGCAGATAGGAACATGTGTCTTTACAGCATCTCTAATGTGCTTGATTTCTAGGGTGGGCAATAGGTTTAAAAAATATTGAAGAAATTCCCCTCTCATAGTGGGGTCCAGGAATTTCTTTAGATAGGTGGGCATTGTGCCTCTAGATCTATAAGTCGGTGTCAGGGAAGGACATATCTTGGATGTTTTCATAGTTGCTATGTTTCTGATCCAATCCATCCTTTTCATTTGTTCTTTTTACTTTCAAAGGATTTTGGATCAGAGTGTCTTCCAAGCTATCCGATTCTACTAGAATATTAATAGAGACCTTTTTCAGATTGTTCAGGTATGAATTTGCTTCATCCCGTAAAGTGACCAAGACATCTTCATATAGAGAGAGCAGAGGAGGAGCCAATATCAGCATATAGAATGAGATCCATTTCCATTCTAAGCATGCTCTCAAAGATTGTAAGCCTAGCTCATATCTCAGGTTCGCAAGGGGTGACAGTTCGGGAGACTCAAACTCTCCTCCACAGAATACCCTCAGGTCGGTGCCAGTCTATACAGTGGGACTTTGGGTTTGTGTCGCAATCATATATTAAGGCTGGTATTATTTTGCCAATATAGTACTTAACAATTAGAATCACAGAGAATTTACAGCATTTCTTATTTATTTTTCTCATTTGTGATCCCAATTGGAGTACTTTTGCACCCAGGTTGGCCGTGGTGAGACCCTTGGTTGGAAAAGATCTAACCATGGATCCCAAATACGTGATCTCTTTAGCAATGGGTACCAATTGACCATGCAAACACCAATTAAAGGACCTAGTGGCCCTCAGTGGGTGTCTGAAGATAATAATTTTAGATTTATTGGGGTTAATCTTCAAATCATTTAGCTCCACATATTTCTGTAATGGTGAAAGCTGCTTGTGCAGGACGATTTTGGGTGCGATCTAGCAGCACAACATCATCGGCGTAGGCCAGCCAGTTAATCTTTATACTGCCCAATTTAGGGCTTGCCAAAGTCGATTTCAGAATCCATTTCACCAGATCGGCTAGATAAACGTTACACAAAAAAGGTGCTACCAGACACCCCTGTTGCCCCCCCTTTTTGGGACAATCGCTTTGGAGAAGTTCCCAGTTCTGTTTAATTTAACTTGGAACTCTGGGTTCTTATGAAGCTCGATCAGAATTGCCAACAGGTTTTCTGGTAGTCAAATGTCTGGGACAGGTTGATCCATGCCCCAAACAAAGGTTGGCCGCCTTTAGCGAAAGACACAGTACTCAGGACAAGACTGTTTAGAGATGTGGAAAGGCCTCTACGAAACCCAATTTGATGTTTAGAGAGAATTCCCTGGGTTTTAGCCCATTTTTCAAGATCCCTCAAGACTAGCACGGCAAAGATGTTCCCATCAGCATCTAAAAGTGAAATCGGATGGTAATTGGAAGGGTCTGTACGATCCCCTCTCTCAAAAATAGGAATAATAACTGCCCTTCTCCATGAGTTGGGTAATTTCTTAGAGTCGATAATTCCCTTAAACAAGGCTGCCATGACTCTAGCCCAGAGGACAGGATCTGATTTAAGGTTGCATTACTCAGACCATTGGGTCCGGGAGATCTAGATCTGGAACTTTTCATTATCAGATTTTTTATTTCCTCTTCGGAGAATGTCAACGACCACTGTGTGTCATTCTGGATCTTCAAATTATCTGTGCAGGGTGAACTGTGCATCTTAGAAAAAATGGTCGATCCATACATGCTCCTGGATAACTCCTTCCTGGACCAGGCGAGCCAGATTGTCCAGCGAGCCGGTAATGTGGACCAAAAATTATGAGAATAGTTTTGGCAAATAGCCCTGAACATGACTTCCCCCTCCAGTTGACACGTTGGATACGTTTGGATCTAGTCCAATTTCTATATGTGTTTTTCACTTCCCTTCCATATTCCTTTATGTCTTTTCACCCCATGTTGAGCTTTTTAACGAGCCTTCTCATTTCCATTTTTTTCTCCTAGGTCTCAGTATCAAAATCATGCGAGTAATTAACCGGGATCGGGAGAGAAGTCACAATGCGGAGTGGATATCCCATTAGAAATCCACAAAGGTATTGGGATTACAAACCTTCTGTAATTCTGTTTGTCACATAAAGTTAACAGCCCACCCTAATCAATCCATAAAGTCCTGTCTGCTATTGTTAAACCATGTCACTCTGTTCCCCCCTTATTGATGGTCAGTTCTACGGGGAAACATTCAGGCACCGCCTGTATTTTTTTCTTTTTAACAAACACTGCCTCCAAGATATCATGATCATTCATCTGGCCGTCAGTTATGATTAAATGATTATAGCTTTCAAACAAAGTTCTAGACAAAAATAAATGATCAATAATCAAAAAGTTTTCCTCCCTCCTCCAGATAGGAGCCAGAGTGGTGTCCCCCTCAATGGTACCATTTGCTATCAGGAGATTCCAGCCCAGTAGAAAGTCCACCCACCACTCTATTTCATCTGAGGGACACTTGTAAGTCAAGGACCCAATAGAGATGCTTTTTATGCATTGTGAATTGAAATCCCCCATGACCAACAGTTCATGACAAGGGAACAGACCTGTCCAGAGATGGAATAAGTCTGCTAAAAGATGGTGAAAGCCCAAATACCCACCTTCTTCGGATTTCAATAAATGTTCACTATAAACCATTTCAGATCGCCCCTTGCCAACCCTGATTCTGCCTTCACAGCCAGGATGCCCATCTCTGTGATCGATAAAAACCCAATGTAACAAAAAACATCTTGTCTGCAAGCAACAAAAAGACCCCCTGAAGGCTGACCCATCCCCTCACCTAGTTCTAGTTGGTGGAAGTCTGAGAAACCGTCCAATCCAAATGATCTGTAACCCCTCATATTCCAAATTATCAGGTCTATGGACTATTTCAATAGAGTTGCCTCTCGGCCACACCCAGCTTAAGAAATATTTGGGAAACAATCCCCGGCACCAGTTCCCAAAGTTTTGAGGAAGTTCCACTTTCTGTGAAAGGGAGGATTTAGGTTGCCCCAGGGCAGCTTTTGGGCCCAGACCATAGCTTGACTTTGGTGTAGCTGGTAAGTCCAAAGATAATTCATAGCCCCTCCTTTTTAGGTCTACTCCTGCTCTACATATGATGTCCCCACCCAGTCTGGAATTGAGGCCAAGTTCTACCATGTCTGTCGAGGGAAGGTGGGGATATCAGATATATTCAATGTCCGATGAGGTGAAGAATTGTAGGTCACAGATATCTTTCATAATTGATAAGATTGTACTCCTATTCAATGGACTCCTTCTTACATTCGTCACATCTGACCTTAGAATGAAGATGTTATATTTCTTCTTTTGTATGGGACCCTGCAGTTTTTTTTCTGGTGTCCGAGTTGGTTTATCGGAGAGACCCTCTATACAGGTGCAGTGAGTATGTCCACATTCCTCACCATTTTGAAGTTTTTATCTGTTCTATTATCCTGAGTCTGGGTGTTCAACGTATGGGCGTCGGGGATCTTTCCCCCACCTAAGGTGCTTTGTATTGCCATTGGCTTGTGCAGATAGTGGGAATTTGCTGCATGAATTTGGAGTAGGTGGGATTTGATCATTACATTGGCCAAAAGAGACTCCACTTCCACTCCCTTTTAGGGATTCTGCACTTTGTTTGCCTCTAAGGAATATTGGAACAATCTTCAAAAGCTCCTGCTGTGTCTCAGTTTGACTCCCTACTGTCATTTTTGGAGGCAGTATGTTGATGCTTTCTTTAGTTATTTGCTGAGCTGTTAGTGCCTTTTTCTATATTTTCCAAGTGATCAACAATGGGGCAGACACCTTATTTTTTGGGATATACACTCACTACATCCAGGTCCACTCATTTTATTTTTTTAATAAAATGATTTGTTTCAGTACGCCTGTTCTTCTTATTTTTCTGAAGTTTTGTTTTCTTTTTATCCACTTGACCAGCTTGAATCTCCAAGGCAGATTCCAGAAGTCGCTTTTTCCTTTTCTTTTTAGCTTTGCCATTGAGTTTTATGGGTTTCTTACTAGATTCTTTCAAATTCAATGACGCCTTTAAACCAGAAGAGCTTTCATTCAAAGCGGCTATGACTGGTTTGTCGACCAGCTGAGCTAGACACACAAACACTTCCAAGGCAGAAGCCGACAAAGGTGTTTCATCCAACGGAATCACTTTGGATTCTTGGATCAGGGTTACTGTGTGGGAGCATCTCCCCTTGGCCACACGAGTGACCCCTCCTATCTTTGCTATCTTTAGCCAGATTTCAGTTAAATGGGCAAGTTCCTCCTTGACCCCCTCACAATGCCTTTGTAGGAGGTCCATTTTTTCAGATTGATTTTTTGTTTCAATTTGAATTTCTGTCACTGTCTTTGCCAAATAGCCATTGCGCTCTGATTTTAAAGCTACCAGAGATGATTTGTTAATTTCCATATCTTTGGTAATTTTCAGAAGTATACCCAATTGCTGATATACCTCTGATTTCAGGGATTCAACGACTTTAACCAGTGAACTCAAAACAAAGTTTAAAGCTATGAGTGTTGGGGCTTTAACTGCTGGCACATGGATTGTATGTGTGATTTTATGGGCTGTGGCGAGCCTGTCAATCCTGCCTTTAGTTAGATCATGTGTCTCAGTCGCCAATTTAGAAACTTCCCAGAGTGCAGATATGGTGTTTAAATCAAAAGAGGAGTCATGGGATGTCTGGGGCACGGGAACCTCCCTGTTTTCCTCTTCACCGCCCTGTGCTACAATTCCAAAGGCTGTGTTGTGTTGGGGGAATCACCCTTATTTGCTTGATTTAGTGGGCTCCCAATTGGCATCACTACACAGTTATCCTGGACAGTTCTTTCTTTCGATGTAAAGAATTCTGAAATAGGCTATTTAAGCGTGGTGGCCGTCAGTGAGTATTCCAAATTATAGGTCAGCACCCCACTCATGAGTGGGGCCTTCATTTCAATGGTTTTGCAGTCAATAGACCCAGATCCAGTTAGTAGTACTTGATTATCCTGCACAAAGAGGCTTTCAGGAGGGAAAACGCATTCCCCTTCTGCTGGATATGGTTTAAAAAGTGATATGTCCAGGACTTTTAATCATTATTCCCCCACTTAGATGGAATTTCATAATCGGGTGCATTGAGCTTGTCCCCCAAGACTGTACTGTGCAGTTTATAGGAGCGCAACATGACATTCGGTCAGCCAACAAGATCTTTTCCCTCTGCACCCGCCCAAAGTCAGTGGAGGATCGTAACTTGATTCACAAGTAGCCCTTTTAAGTTCAGATGCACTTACTCAGTGACTACGTGGGATTATGTTCAGAAACCCACACCCTCTACAATTCCAGCCGACAAAAAATGCTTGGCTGTGGTGACTAGGCATACCCTGGAGACTGAGTTCTATAACACATCTCTACCTTGAGGGGACCGAGACTCACTGCTGGGATCATGGGGTAAAACCCCACAGGCTCCCAGCAGCACCTAGTTCCACCCAGTGTATTTTCAAAGAAATCTGAGAAGAGGATTGAACTCAGTACTATACACAACAGAGTCTAAGTTCTGCAAGACACCCTTCCAAGCACTGTGCTGGGATCAAAGGGTGGACCCCCACAGTCTCCCAGCAGTGCCCAGTTTCACCCGACGATGAAGGTGCTAGTTAGGTACAATTTTCCGTATTGCGGGCCACAGCAATCTGGGTGGAGTCTTCATGCCTTTATGGAAGAAAAAATCAAAGTTTCATTATCCCTCATGGCAATGTACTTACAGTTATTTGAGTTTTTAGGATATCCTAGTATTGAAACCTCCTGCACGTTGAAGTAAGTGGAGCGGAGGAAGATCTTATCTTGCGGATGCCGTTACCGCTGACAGCAAACTGCCAACTGCCTTCACTTGTCAACCACTTTGCGGCCACTTTGAGGAGCGAAAGTGGTTTTAACAGGTCTTAGGGGGTGGAGCACATCCGCTCGCATAGCGTCCCCTGCAGCTTTAAAGGAGTGGACACCTTGTTGTTTATTCCACGCCGTAGGTAAGATTCACAAAGTAGCAGAATGAAAACACAGACTTCCACTGGTAATTCAGCGGTCCTCTGCCAACTGCCTTCACTTGTCGACCCCTTCATAAAGCTATTGGGGTAATTCTTCCCTAAATTATTTTTTATTTATTTGTTCTTATTTATGACATTTATAGAATGTCCAAACTTTGGGGTATCACAGCGTTTGATAAAGTAAAACAAGGAAAGAAACAACAGTTTTATCAGTTGTTTAAAAACCCTGTACGATTTTTTAATTCTGACGCTGGTGGGGAGCGTGTTGTAGAGAGATGGTCCGGTAACCCCAAACCTGGCACTTACTGCCATTTTGCTGCTGTAGTGAGGGGTGACCAAGGATACACTGGTGATAGATCTTAGTATGTATGTATGTATGTATATATTTTTATAAAGCGCCGGTAGCCCGAGGGCATCAGGGCGCTTGAACATTACAACATAGAAGAGAAGAAAGCAGGCATAAAGAGACGCGAAACAGTTGGCATGGAAGACCTGACAGCCACTAGCGTTGGAGATCTTATCTGAAGAGGAGTGTCTTCATCCGTTTCCTAAATACAAGGTGGTTTGCTTCTGACCTCAGTGAATCGGGAAGGCTGTTCCACAATTTAGGTGCCAGTACCAGAAAAGATCTACCCAACCCCGATTTCAACTTGAAATTGGGTACGACCATGAGGCACTTTCCTTCCGATCGTAGTCTTCTCCTGGGTGTGTAGAGGACTAGGCTGTTTTTCAAATACTCTGGTGCTTTACCATAGAGGCACTTGTGGACCAAAGAAAGAGCCTTAAACTTTATACGTTCCTCTACTCTTAGCCAATGAAGGGAAATCCTATCGGGGGTGACATGATCTTTCTTCTTCAGATTTTTTACTAGCCTAACCGCACTGTTCTGGATCACCTGACATCTCGCTAAGTCCTTAGACGAGGCCCCTAACAGCAGTGCATTGCCATAGTCGAGCCGTGATAAAATAATAGCTCTGGCAATGGTCGCCAGGTTACATTCATTTAGGAAGGGCTTGATATATCTCATTAGCCTGAGATAATAAGCCGTGTTTTTTTGGAGATAGCTGGTCTGGGCATGAGAATCTACCGCAGAGTTAACCATCATGCCCAAGGTTTTCACTTTAGGGGCCACCGAGATGATGGCTTTCTTAATTTGGAAGGATTTGTACTCTGCCCCTAGATTAGCCAACTGACGACTGGAACCAAACAGCATCAGTTCGGTTTTTGAATCATTCAGGCACATCCAGTTAGCCTGCATCCAATCGTCTATTGTCTTATAAACCCTTGCAATCACTTCGTTGTCAGCGGCGTGCTGGCTGCCCCCCAGTTCCAAAATAAGTTGAGTGTCATCTGCGTAATTCGTAAACGACACGCCTGCATTCACCAGTATGCTGCACAAAGTGCGCATGTATATGTTGAACAGCATTGGTGACAAACTGGCCCCTTGGGGCACTCCGAAGAGGATATCGCAGGGATCAGAAAAGTTGCTGCCCCAGTGGACTCTGGCTTGGCGGTTCGATAGAAATGACAATAACCAGTCAATAGCTCCTTCGGAGCAGCCCACGTTCTCAATGAGTGCCTTGATGAGGAGTTGATGATCTACCAGATCGAAGGCAGCGCTTAAATCAAGAAGCATCAGCATCCCTAACTTATTTTTGTCAAGCAAGCTCAACATCTGATTCTGTAGGTCCAGCATGGCTGTTTCAGTGCTATGAGATGCTCTGAAGCCAGATTGTTGCTGGTGCAAGGCTTCCTGATTCTCTACAAATTTCTGTAGTTGCTGCGTTGCTACCTTGTCCAGTAATTTAAGAACAAAGTTGGAATTTGTAATTGGGCGCAGGTTAGCAGGGTCCTTTGGATCCAGGCCGGCTTTTTTGACAAGAGGGGTGATGGTGACCTTCTTAAGTTCCTTTGGCACTACACCCTCCTGGAACGAGGCATTCACTATTCTCAGGAGAATGGGGGCAAAAATGTCTTTATGTTGCAGAATAATGCTAGGTGGTAGAATATTTTCTGCACAGGTGGTGGGTTTCATATTGTTCAGTACCTCTAACAAATCTGCTACAGTGATGGGGTCAAATTTGAAAATCTGTTCTCTTGTGGTTATCTCTGCTTCTATAGATTGTATCTCCTGGTTCACAGAGGTTCTAGCCTTGATAAAGTTTTGTCGTGCTTTATCAGTTTTAGCTTGAAAAGCCTTAGAGACAATATTACAATCCTCCTCTGTGGGCGTAAACGGGGGTGTGAGACTAGCAGGTTTTCAATGCTCTTTAGTATGTCGAAAAGTTTACTAGTCTTGTTGTCAGCAAGTTCAATCTCTGAATTAAAGAAGTTAGCCTTAGCTGACTTTATTTTGTCTCTATATTCCTTGTCCTTTGTTTTCCAATTATTTTTACTATCCACTGATTTTTCTAGGATCCATTTCCTCTCCAGTGTACGTTTTTCCTTTTTTAAAGTGTGGAGCTCCTTAGTAAACCATTTTTGGCAGTTGTTGTTTTTTCTGGCTAATTTAGATTTGAGAGGGGCCTCTGCCTCCACCAGCTCAAGAACGTGCTTATTGTATTTGTCTAAGAGGATTGCGCATGAGTCGAGATCCTGAAAGGAACACAGTATTTCATCAGCGCATGACTTAATCTGTGCCCTGTTTAGATTTTTGAAGTTTCTATTAACTACTTGGATATGGGGATTGTGCTGATGTACGTAAATAGGCAGTTTTAGATTGGCAGATACCAGATAGTGGTCGCTCCAAATGCAGGGCGTGGTTCTGCAGTCTTGCAGGGATACATTGTATCCACATAACCAGTCCAGACATTAGTGAGTGTGCCAGACATTTCAGGGATAGACTGTCATTGAGGTAAGTGGGTGCCTCTTTGTAGATGCACTTGTGGGCAAGAGTCAGGGTTTTAAAGTCCATCTTTGCTTTTATTGGCAATCAGTGTACCTTGAGTCTTATAGCGGAGATATGGTCCGATCGCATTAGACCAGGGGCGGGTTGCAGAGCATTTTTTGTAATAGCTGAAGTTTGGTCAAATCAGCGGCTGAAGTGTCCATGAGAAGCATGTCACAGTAATCCAATTTGGAAAGGATCAGTGCACGTGCGAGGCAGTATGATATTACTACTCACTTTCCTAATTTGACGGCTAACGCTCACAGTCATGGCAAACACTATATAAAGCAGTATTGTCTCATTAGGCAAATTAACAAGGGGGATCCTGGGAGTCCCTCTGCCAGACATTAGTCCTGGTTACGAGAGACTTACCCAGAGTCTTTAGCTCACTATCTTTCACAGAGAAGAAATATCCCAAACATATCAGTCTTTGTCCTGCCCTGGGGCAGTCCAGCACCGAAATGCTAGGCAATTCTACTCTGAACAAGAGTACCAACAGAAACCCCAGACACGTGTTTCGGTCTGGTTGGACCTCATCAGTAGGGTGGATCTGTGCCTCTCTAAGAATAGTGAACAAGGGGTCCACGTCTGGATTCCCCTAGTAACTTAGGGTGAGACCCAAAGTTACTTAAATATGCAAATTAACAAGGGGGGTACTGGGAGTCCCTTTGCCAGACATTAGCCCTGGTTACGAGAGACTTACCAAGAGTCTTTAGCTCACTATCTTTCACAGAGAAGAAATATCCCAAACATATCAGTCTTTGTCCTGCCCTGGGGCAGTCCAGCACCGAAATGCTACGCAATTCTCCTCTGAACAAGAGTACCAACAGAAACCCCAGACAAGTGTTTCGGTCTGGTTGGACCTCATCAGTAGGGTGGATCTATGCCTCTCTAAGAATAGTGAGCAAGGGGTCCACGTCTGGATTCCCCTAGTAACTTAGGGTGAGACCCAAAGTTACTTAAATATGCAAATTAACAAGGGTGGTCCTGGGAGTTCCTCTGCCAGACATTAGTCCTGGTTACGAGAGACTTACCCAGAGTCTTTAGCTCACTATCTTTCACAGAGAAGAAATATCCCAAACATATCAGTCTTTGTCCTGCCCTGGGGCAGTCCACAACCGAAATGCTAGCCAATTCTACTCTGAACAAGAGTACCAACAGAAACCCCAGACACGTGTTTCAGTCTGGTTGGACCTCCTCAGTAGCGTGAATCTGTGCCTCTCTAAGAATAGTGAGCAAGGGGTCCACGTCTGGATTCCCCTAAAAACTTAGGGTGAGACCCAAAGTTATTTAAATGTGCAAATTAACAACGGGGGTCCTGGGAGTCCCTCTGCCAGACATTAGTCCTGGTTACGAGAGACTTACCCAGAGTCTTTAGCTCACTATCTTTCACAGAGAGGAAAATATCCCAAACATATCAGTCTTTGTCCTGGCCTGGGGCAGTCCAGTACCGAAATGCTAGGCAATTCTCCTCTGAACAAGAGTACCAACAGAAACCCCAGGTGGTGTTAGTAACACATGGGTGACTTGGCACTAGCATATATGTAATTGCTTAGATTGTAAGCCCCCAATTTGGTTAACCTATGACACATACTATTATGTGAATGAATGTGAATATCAACATTGTTGTTTCACTGTTTCTTCTCTTTTGTTTTTTCTTTTTCCTTTTAACTTTGATATTTTTAAATACTGTTGAGATTTGTAAATGAGACCAGATTATCTGTTTTATGATTGAGTTATGTAAAATAAACATATGAGATATTTTCTGCTAAAATTGAACCTTCCACCTCTTTATATTTGTTAAAAGATTGATGGTGTGCCTGTACACACATATGGTTTGAGATTCATCTTTGTTTCCTTCTGTGGGGATATCTAAAGGTAGCGTGTTGTCCTTTCTCTTAGTTCACCTTCTGTACCTAGTCCTCTGTCAACAAGCCCCTATTGGAAATAAAAGAGGACACATGTTGTAGCAATCTGCTCACTGTTTGTTCTACAGTTCATGAGATTCATACCATGTTCCTCGCCATACTCCTCACTTACCATCCCACCCAATAGCCCAAATCAGTTGCTTAGCTGGATATCAGGTGCTATAACCACCTGATATTTTTCAGGGACCAGATCAACGACAGGGACCAAGTCACACATATATTGGTACAAAACTGCCTGGGCCATATCTAGACCAATCCCTCAATATTGGGTTCAGGCACCTTAGCCCCGGACAAAGAAACAGCTCATTTTGCATTCCCACTATCTTGAACCAAATCCTGTGGATAAGCGGTGGACAACACCTTAGACTGGAATACCTGCACATCTTGCACACAAACAGGCACTTGGGTTAAACTGGGATGCGGATAACATGCAAGTGCTCCTCTACATGGACACACTGCTGGTGCGGTGCAGACACTGGAATAACATATAAATCCCCCCCATCTTTATTTGTCTCATTCGCCACCAGAAAGGCCTCCCGCGGGTCAGGTACATGTTTGCCTTTGGTAAAGTTAATATTGTTCAACTGAGCTTTCTTAATAGGGTCTATGTCCACGCTGATAGCCTCCGTTTGCTTAGAGGAGCCTGGGCTCCCAATGCAGTGTGCTTTAACTCTGGCTCTCTTCCGGCCTGCCGGCTCACTAGGTTCTAACAACCGTTTAGCCAGGGCAGGGCAAGCAGCCAGATCAATGCTGATAGAATCAATACCGGCAGAAACATACCGTTGATGTGCTCCAATAGATCTTGGATTTCAGTTATCAGTCTATTGACATCCTTAATAGGTTTAAAACGTTTTAAAAGCTTCCTTTTCCCTTCTACTAGTGAAACAGTAGATGCAGCTTTTCTTTTCATAATCTTGATGCATGATCAAAACACCAAACATCAAGCTGGAGCTTGTGCCTCGTTTACACCTTGCAATTCGCTCCTTCGCCTGCTCCCCTATTACGACAAGACTAGTGGGGGTCGGGGGGTGGAACGAGAATGTCATACTAAGAGTTACTGTACAACAAAAGGCCGGACCAGCTCCAGGCCAGGCCAGCACTCACTAAATAGACTGACACGGAGTAAAAGTTGCCTCAGGCATTGTCAGACAGTACCGGCTTAGTAAGCCCCTTGAACAAAATCATCCAGATTCACTAAACTTCAGAATACACACAGTCTGAGGAAAGGCAGAAAAACAGAAAAGGCAGCAGCCACCCTCCATCTCCTCTGTCTCCTCAAGGCCCTTATTCTTTAATCCTTGTTGCGGCTATGCGACCAGTTCAGACTCCTCAGACTATGGCCGATCCGCGTTTCAGAACAACGGCAAATGGCAGAGGAAGCAGCAAACGGCAGAGAAAAGGGGAGAAGAAGACTGCTGATGAACACAAACAGCCTGCAGGCAGGACAGCGGGAACGGCAGGAACAGCACATGCTCGTCCTTGCTTCGCTCTGCGACGTGGAAAGGCTTCAAGGGCTGCCAGGTGTTCTGCTGCCCAGCCCTACTCTAGCAGCATAACAAAAGAAACATGCTTTGCAGCAGGAACAGCCCGCTCTCCTCCCTGCTCTGCTCCCAATATGCTATTGGGCACATACAAGAAGTGCACAGCTCGCCTCCTGTACAGCAGAAATAAACCTTAAACTATTCACACCCCGGATGAAGCCCTGATACAAATATTTGTCATCCCTTTGTCATGGAGGGTTCAGCCCCGAGCCCTCACCCAGTCTCTTACTTCACTTGGGCCTACATAGGCTTACGCTGGAAAGCCGCTATTGTTCCTGCACACCTCCCAACGATGGTGAGATTGCTCTAATCACTGTCCTCTGACATCTGTTTTCAACCTGCAGTATGGCATACAACCGAGGAAAGCCCGCTCAGCCCATGAAAACTCTGCATTTGATAAATTTGATAAAATTCAAAAATAATATGGTGTGAAGCACTATATAGATACATTATATCATTTCCCTTAGGCCCATGATCCCTCGCCTAGTTACAGATGACACTTTTGTGACTCCGAAATGTAACTCTGGTAATGGGCAGATAACTGGCAGAGTCCTCAGCTGCACGTGACATTCATTTCCCATCGTTCATTACGGTAGGTAATATGAAATATGATTTAGAACATACATAGGTAGGATTTTAGAAAACGAGTTTGAATTCAAACTATAGCATGTTTGGGGTATGTTAAATGTGTTCATTCCTCGTGACTACGAATGAAATAGGTAGCCGTTCGTCTGTTTAATGAACCTAATGGCCAATGGATAATTAAGGTTCCCACAATACCTTTGATTGCTGCAAATATGCAGAGGAAGAGGAGATCTGATTGTGCAGCTTTCCGAGACACTGCATGCATATTTTATGCGTGGCACGTTGCAAATACGTTCCTCGTTTTTTTTCTTTAGTTAAATGCGTGTTTAATGGCAAGACAGAAACACGTTTATTTAACTGAATCATGCAGGGTCTGTAGAGACCAGATTCCAAATGATAATGAAAGGACACATCAGCGCTTTATAGTTGTTATACTGTTTTGATAATGGCTGCAGGATTGGATGGCCATGCATCTTTGTATCTACTGAAGATATAGTTATATGACAATCATCACCCAGTTAGGGATCTGCCACTTTGTAAATGCCACTTTTTTTTCTTAATGTATGCTCTGAGTACTGGCCTCTGTGCAAAGACCACTCACTGGATCCTGGCCTATCTGGCCCATTATGCCAAGTGCATTCGGGAATGGCAAGCAGTTTATTCCTCTTCTCAGAGAAGGCAGGAGTGCCAATAGCCCATTGCACCTTTTGTTATTTAGTCTATTATCATGGAAGGAGGCCCATCCTTGAAAACGGCAAGCGAACCAGTTCTTCAAATTTAGCACAGGGTTGATGCCACTTCATCTGCCCTGTTGATTCGTGTCAGACTCGTTTGTCAAGGAAGTCTTGTGTATCTAAGTTCCGGACATGTATGCAACACCGGTGAAAGTGGGTGTTTCTTATTTTCCTTTGGTTTTCCTGTTGAATATATGTTTCCTAAGATGCTAGAGTTAAGGGACCTGCCGTTTTTTGCAGTCACATCTACAATTGTTTGCATCTGATTTTCTGGTAATGTGGCACCTCGTCCCATTGGCTTACTCTGTTTTATGCTGGCTTTTTTATGCGGATCTATGATCCTTTGCTGATTTCCAGGGTGGTCTGATGGAAGCAGGGTTTGCCTGGTAAAAGGATGATGGTAGAAGAATTGGTGCTGATGTGGTTGTCCTCGTAATGTAAGGATACAACACATTAGAGTGGCAAAGTGGCAATTATCGACAGCCATTGCCCTTAGGTAATAGGTATTAATTCTCTGATTGTATAAATATCGGTTTGATTACTTACTGATAACTTAACATTCAAGTGAACTCTAATCAGAATCGTGGGTTGCCTCCCTGCCACGCCAATCACTGGGATGAGCTACATATATGTGTCCTATTTAATGGCAAAGAGAGACAGTTGTCTGTTTCTCGGGTCTAAAATGACCCCTTTCATTTGAGGACTCTTATGTGAAGGAACAAGACTCAATGAAATGTTGAAAGTCCTAGAAGAGAGTCAAATTAGTCATACCTTCACACGAACAGGTTAGTATGAAAGACAATTTCATTAAACATCTATTTTGAGAAATTATTTTAATGCTGAGTACTATTGTTTGTCGCAGGTGTTTGGTGATCACCTATGCATCTGCAAAAGGCGAGCGCTAAATGCACCACCAAAAAGGAACAAAACATATTTTTTTTGCGCGCGCGTCAAGACGCTGAATGTTTCCTGAGAACAAGCATATCTTAAGTGTGGAAAAATAGTAGGTAGGAGTGAATGAACTACTCGTATTGGTTGTTTCAGAATAAGGGAAAATACTACAATTTCTGAAGTAATGAACTTTAGAAAGAAGGGACAGGATAGAATTGCAGCCGGAGAATACAGCACAGAGTGCTGGCCACAGGACTTTGAAGCATGGTACACGTATAATTATAGAGGCCAGGTTAGTTGGGAGGGAGGAATAGCAAGCTGCTGGAAGCCAAATGATGCAGAGCAAAAGTCGGTAGACAGCGTAGAATCAGAGATAGGATCAGGGGAAAAAAACGGAATGTGAGAATATAAAAAAGTCAGTGAAAAGATAATTAATCTTAATGCTGTGAACCATGTTTTACGTTTGTGAAAATAATAAACAAAGAATTAGAGGAATGAAGGGTGAAAGATTACAGTAGTGGAAGTTTATTCAGATAAAAAGAAAGGTAAATGAACTGGAAATTAAGCAAATAAAACAGAGAATGTTATCCGTGCAGTTTAATACAAGTCATACCCAAATACGATAGCAGAATAAGATGGGGAGCCCTATCAAATACATTTTCCAGGAGAAGTGGAATTATCCATATGGAAAACATTGTCAAAGTGCAAAAAACATCTATTTTCAATCAGGGACGTCATTTCACCAAAATGCCAGGGGTAGCGGAAGTGACATCACATAACCCTTGGCCCCTGATGACATCACAGGAAGTGATGTAATTTGACCAACCCCGAAGTGATATCGCGGGAAGCTATGGAACACGACCTTTCACCCGTTGACAAAACAGGGAGTGGCATCACATAGCATTGTACACTATGAAAAATATGGTTACGATATCACTATAATGTGATGTACATTTCATAGAAGAATAGATGGCCATATGTATCGTTAAGATCAGTGTGTATAGGCCCATATTACCAAATTACTGTGACTGCAAGCAGACGTCCATGACCAAATTCCTATTCTTTCTTAATTAGGGCCAGTGCTGAAAGTGTTAGACTTGTGGCACTCCTGTTCTTATGTTTCTTTTTTTTAAGGGGCCTGGAAAAGAAAGCCAGCCACTCCAGAAGTAAAGAGCCACATGGTCCTGGCCACAGCTCAAGAGGTTGCATTACAAACAAACAAAAAAAAAAAAATATTATTATTTTTTTTTTTACCCAGAGGTCGCAAGGGAGACCACAGAGGTCGCAAGGGAGACCTCAGAGGTCGCAGTTGTGACCTCTGGCGACCCCTAAATGACGTCCCTGTTTTCAATGCTCGTTGGCACAACGGAAAGGTTTACCCTTCTGCAACACTGTATAGGAAGAACTTGTTTTTCTATTAGAGCAATTTTTGATAATTGCACTTCCACTGGTGCAAAATTACTCTAATTAACACCATATGTTTACAATATATGTTTGCACCAGGCCAAAGAACTACGACTGCCGCAAACAATGCCATGGTGCAAGCATGCATTGAAAGTATGATTTTGGCAGTAGGGCAGCTTTTACCCTAGTGAAAATTGCACTTAATCCAATGAAAGGTTGCTTTGTCTTTGGTAGCCAAGAATGGAGCACAGTATTTCAGAAACTATGCAGCAGCACAATTGCAATTTGCACTAGGGGAAAAATTGACCTTGTCCAAAAAAAGCATATGTTGTCAATGCAAATGTTGCTCCCTAGCAATGTGTGCCCTAGTCCTAGGCCTTTTCCATGGTGTCCATCAGTGATGTCATCAATGATATTTGTGATGTCATCTTTGAAGTCCTGGGTGTTAGTCTTAGCAGTGCACGGTGGAGGCGCGAGTTATGGTTGCTCAGGGGTTTTTCAATTTTACTTGTAACCATAACGTCCTTTTAACAACCTTTTTCTACTGAATTTCATAGGTTATTAGTAGCCAACTTAACCATAACGTCCCTTTAACGTTTTTGCATTGAATTTCATAGGTTTTTATTAGTCCAACTTAACCATAACGTCCATTTAACAAAGATTTTTCCGTGAATTTCATAGGTTTTTATTAGTGGAACTTAACCATAATGTCCCCTTAACAAAGTTTGTTCATTGCATTTTATGGGTTTTTATCAGTGCATGCTATTTTCCTACAACTTACTTAAATCATTCTTACCCCATTTAACAATATTTGTGTCCAATTTACAAAGTGCCCCCTTAAAACTCTGCCATTTGCCACCTTCTAGAATAATTTTTAACACTTCTATACACTTTTTGCAATTATTTCAACTAGTTTTGCATCCGTAGACGCCTACAAACATCTGACTTCATTGCGGATCTTCTGGACAGTGCCACATGACCATATGCTGTCATGCAGCGTTATGATGTGTCTGGGAACCCATCCGCACTTCACAATAAGATCTGTGCTTCGTAGACAGTTCCGAATGCATTTTCTACTGATCTAGGAACTTTCAACTTCAAAATGTCCCTTGCACACCTATTCCTACTCATTATCCATTAACAATCTACTACACAGTACATACTATTAGCAAAACTGCTATTTATCTTAAAATGGCATCAGCTATTGCCATCTGTCCTCCCCAAGAGCCACCACCGCTGCTGTAATGAAGAGCATAAGAAACACTGCCCCCTACCTTAGAAATAACACACTCACAACATTTTCCCCTGTCAACCTGTGTTTTGTGCCTCTTCGCTCATTTCCCTCAACACCTTTCGTTCTTAGCTCTGCTGCCAAAAAAAAATAAAATGACATCCAAGAACAACAAAAGAAATGTTCCTTTAGGAATCAACGTTCACAGTTAAGAAATAGAACTAAAAAACACGTATAGACTCCATCTACTTTACATTTCTCAGTAAAGTACATAGACTCAATACAATTTTCCAACGTTTCCATTTGCATTTTGTGTTATGCTAATGGGAATATTGTGGTGTTCATCCCCCATTCAGGGACTGGAACGGTAGAAAGCGGCCCAGTAGACCAAGTTATCAGCCCAAGCCAAGCGAGGGTGGATAACGAGGTCTTCGGACTATGATCCCCCATTCCAGCCCCTGTAATGAGGGATGAAGGCAGCACCCTAGGTTCCCAAAGCGGGAACCTGGGGTGCAATAAAAAAGGATTTTCCTTCCTAGACCGGGACGCCTACGGCCACAATGTAAAGGGAAGTTGGAGTTCCATACAGGGCCCCTCTTCGCTTTCCATGGCAGCCTGCAGAAGGCAAAGAGAAAACCCCAAGACCATATTACTACAAGCACATTTTTCTTTCCTTTCAAACCTATCACAATTTCAAACAACTTTACCACTGAGCCGGTCCCAGGTGGACATGTCCCCTTTAATCCCATCCAAGAACTGGGTTTCACCAACCCTGTAATGCAGAGGTGTCCGTGAACTTCACAGGACTGTTCGTGAACATCTGAACTGTTCATGGACTTTTGCAGCAAAAAAGCACCAATTTTTTGCTTCTTGTGGCCATATCCCATCCCACCCTCATCACCCCTCAGCTCCCCAGAGATTATTTGATAAATTTGACAAGTGCAATGTTGTGTTTTTTAATATGTTTTTACTGCAATGTCCGCGGACACTGAACGCTGTCCGCGAATCCAAGATGGCGGGCATTTCCAAAAATCTGACGCACTTCACGCTTTTCTCCATCCAATCAGAGGGTGCGTCCGATGTCCGCAGACACCACATTGCCCTTTAAGCCAATCAGAGTTGTGTCCGTGGAGCGAACAGGGAAAGGTGTCTGCGGAGTGGACATAGATATCACTAATTTTTTGACTTACATTTTGGTTGTCTTAAATAAAACTACTTGACGGATTTTCACCAAATTTACAAAAGCACGCTTTCGGAGCCAAGCCACCACTCCTGTCGAAAATCTTGTGAAAATCCGTCCACCGGTTTGGGCTGTAGGCGTGAGTAAAGTTTTTCTCCATTCAGTCTATAGGAAAAAAGAAATTTTGGGACCCCCCTATAAATGTGCCCCCCCTTGCAAAAAATTTCAGAGTGGGCCATACACTTGTTTTGCAAAGTTTGGTGAGGATTCGTCCAGGGGGAGCGAAGTTATAAGCCGCCCAAAAAGTGTTCTTCTTATGGGTTTAGCAACTTAAACATAACTACATGACCGCTACCGCAGTGTCAGAACACGGCATCCGACTCATGACGTGTCCCAATCGGGACTCTCACCAGGCTGCGGCAGACAGTATCAGCTGGCAGAGTGTTGCAGAGGTCTTCGGTTCACCCTCGAGGCGGCGCGTACAGGTGCTCATGTCATGGCCAACGTTACCAGCGCTGTTTTTGGGGGTTGCCATGGTGACTGGGGCAACAAACACGTCGTATCCCATGTGATTCTTCACGTTCCGGATCACGTGTTCGCAATATTGCAACACCGGTATTTAACTCCTCCTCCAATTCCGCTCAGCGCTTCTGATTGCTTCATTTCGACAGCAGCGTTTTTCTGGTTGGATTTTCTTGTTTCTCGACTACGGCCTGTTTCCTGATTATTCTCTCGGATTGCCCTTGCATTGTTGCTTGCTTTTGGTGTACCGACCTCGGACTGTTTTGGACTGGCTTGCAAATTGATTCTTGTATTTTCTGCCTGGATTTGGGATCGTGACTTTGGCTGGATTACTGACCGCTTCCTTGCCTTGAACTCCTCTTACTTTTGTGTCTTCCGGCTATTCTTGGACTCTGCCTTCAGACTCCTTCCTAACCCTTCACGGAGATCTTCACTCTTGTCATCTGGAAAGAACTGCTTACCTCAGGATTGTGTGTTAGGCGTCCTGGTGCCGGCGGGTATAGGATATAGTGCTGGACTTGAGACTGCCTTGGCACTTTAGGCGTCTTCGTGTCGGCGGGAGAGGCTTCTTCTGGAACCCCACTGCACAGACTTGGATTCTGCCTTCTTATAAACTACACGGACAAAGCACACTCCGGTAACAACTCCTGTTACACACACTGCTAAGACTACTCACCCTTACATTCCCTCCTTTCTTTCACTGAATTTTATTTTTGGACATTGACCTTCTTGACCTATTCTGCATTCTTCCTCAGGTTGGTATTTTGGCTAATTTTGGTATCTGTTTTATGCTGTATGATACAACTGGTACCACTCATTTTTTCCCTACAACCATCAAGGTTTCCAGTGTATTCATAACATCTTTCAACCAATTGGTTTCTCAGTCTGTCCTGTTGTACCCCTGAGAATCACATTGGTAGGAAGAACTCGCTTCTTCACGACGAGTTCAACAGTAATTGATTCTTCAGAATTCTGACATGCAGGCCATCTAATATATTGATCACTGTTTTGCACAGATCCAGGGTTCTAAAGTAGATACTGCCCTTTATTTAACTAATGGGTATTGTACGGTTTTGGTACTCTGTGAACACCACATATAAATGTGCCTTTATGTGTGAGGGCATATACACATGGACCAAAAGTTCCTTCCGGTATATTAATAGCAGAAATGTGTTAAAAAAATCCCTACATAATTCCATGCCTGAGTTCGTAGAAAGGGGGAATTTAGACTATGTAGATAACCTGTTTATTAAAAGAAAATGGTGGAAGAACCCCCTGTGGAGACCTGCTATGTATTGACTCAACTGAGAAATCCAGGTCCCAAGTTATCCCTTCAGAAATTTCAGTTGGACCAAAATCATCTAGGCCTTGAAATTATGACAGAAAAAATCAAGTTAAGTTTCTACTGAAATTGAAGGATCCCACGCAGCTTCTTGAATTATGAAGTCTCCTAGGTTTGATTAATTAAAGTCATAAATTAAAAAGAATTGCAGAGAGATCACTCCCCTCCATCTTTGAAGGGAAAGGTAAAGTGGAAATTGGGAGATTCTTAAACAAAGGCTGTGCAACAACTGAAACGGAGTCTATCCAAGTCCCCATTCCAAGCTTATCCTTACGCATCAAAGTTTTTCGAGAAACCTGATTTACCCCACATGTGTTTAACTGTGGGCATATATCAGACATATGACCATTTTAATAAAGTAATCTTGTATGCATGCAAAACATTATCATCTATTGAGATAAAATGTAATGAACAAAATAAATCCCTACTGGCAATAGTATGGGCTTTGAATAATTATTATCCATGCATTCAAAGTGAGCTTATAATAGTTGAGACGTCCCATTAACCTGTGCAATATTTTCTGATTGAAAGAAAAATTAAAGGGAATTAGTCTCGTTTAAGGAATACTACCGGGATTCATTCAATGCAGGGTTATCATGTATATATCAGTTATGGTCAAAATAAAAAGAGTCTCATGGCACAAGGTTTTGCCGATCTACTTTACTGTGTCCAAAACAAATGTATAGCTAAAGTGGAATTTTGAACAACCAATTATAAGTATGCATATATAACCTCCCCTCATACATCATATGACGAGGACACCTGTCAGGGAATTTCAATAGTTTATGTGGATGGATGTTCCTACAATATTAAAAGAAAATGCTGAGAAGGATTAGTAGCTGTCATTAATGCTTGGGTGAAGGACCGCTGTGAGACAGGCATGGTGTCAAGAGATGAAACAGACAACAGATGTAACGGTTTTGAAAACCTTTATTAAAATATCAGGATGGGTGTAATGCCTAACTTGCCCTGTAACTATGGTGGGATTGCCCACCTAATGAAACCAAGGAACCTCTATGCCAAGAAGCCCAAAGCAAATGTCTTTCTGTGTCAAAACCTATGCTTGCCCTCATGTTTAATATCTAAATGTAATGCAGGGATAGTCTAACTCAGTATAGTGTCCAAATCAAAGTCTGGGGAAATCTCTAGCCCCTTTCCCCAAGTCAGGATATAGTTCCAAAGACAATGTTCTCAAAAGGAGCTTGGGGCTCTTTCCCCAAGCTGCAGATACTGTCTCACCAAACAAAGTTCTGGAAGAGCTTGGGGTTCCCTTCCCCAAGATTTAAGCATGTATTTGCAACACAATGTTCAATAGGTAGTGTTCCTTAGAAGCTCAGGATTCCCTTCCCCAAGCTTCATGCACTGGTTCACAATACAATGTTCAAAAGGAGCTCAGGGCTCTTCCCCAAGCCGCAGGTGCTAGTACACAACAAGCAACGTTCCAAAGATAATGTTCCCAAGAAGCGTAGGACTTTTTTCCTCAAGCGTGTAGTCTTGATTATTCTGCTCTCTCTGATTTCTAGGTTACTTTTACAGTTACTTTTCATTTGTTGGGGCTCCCTGGTCTAGGCGCAGTGGACAGACTACAACGTCCACCCACTAGAAGTTGCCCAACCAGTGGCCCTTGCCCAAGCACTTTATCCCCGTAACTCAGGGTTGTTGGGTTATTCAAACTTTGAAAGATTTAAATGCAGCTTAAACTTCCAATTCAACATTTTACTCACATGTTGCTGCTCCCCTCTGCTGTGAAATTGCAGCAAACTCTTTCTTATAGTTGCATTAGCTCAGGTTGCTTTAGAATTGACCTTTAACTCTTCAGAGTCTTTTGAACACGTATAGCTCCTTAATGTGAAAACTCTGAAAAATCGTTATTTATTTGCTTTGCATTTGTACATTTCATCATTTGGTTTTCATCTGTGGCTTTCAAGAATGTGCTGCCTCATGCGACTACTCCAATACAATGTAGCTTCACTACCATTGAAATGCGCACCAGGTTTCTCTCATTCATTGGCATCACCGGTTGCGTAACGGTTCTTTCTCAGTTTCTTGGTTTGTACGATCAGGATCTCGCTGCCTGCCCAGCAGACACCCCTAGTCTGTTGCTTTTGTCAGGGAACAAGCACATCTCTGCCACAGCATAGGGACCGGCTGTTTCTATGGATCCCTTCTCTGGTGCTCCCTAGCTCCTTGGAGACACCGGCTCCCTCGCCACACAGTGACACTCTGTTATGTTGTGCCTTTCTCCATCATCTCTGCCTTCCATTCCCCTCCGGTTTCTTGTGGGCTGTTCTAGCCTTTCTGCTTCTCTCTCACTCTACAGGCCTTTTGCTCCCTTTTCTGTTTGTAAACTCCACCTTTTATACACCTGTGAGTCCTTAACAGGCTACAGGTGTAACGTCCCAGGTTCATTAGCCCGACCTGTAAGGATATTTGGCGTGTTACAGCACAGAGTACAGCACTACTGCACAGGTAGCAATTTTTTTTTGTTGATGCAGCACCACCACATGGGTGTGGTGCATTGCTATATGTGTTGCCAGAGTAACATGGATATATAAGTAAAGACAGGCTATTCAGTCAAAAACGATTTTTACATATAAGATGCAAATCTATTTTTACAGTTAAAAGCACATGTGCACATTCAAAAATGCACACTATTTTTCACCTGTAATGCCTATGGTGGAAGAGACACATTTGAAAATTGATAACTAACCTTATTAATAACTAACCTGACTAATAATACTGCATTTAACATAACCCACTAATAAAAATGTGTCTCCACTGCAGAATTAGGCCTACTCTGAAAGTGAACTTTTAAACGCACATTCATTTTTTTTTCTCTGCTGCTCTGTCCACATAACTACAGGAAGCAAAGAGCTCGAAGGAACAGGAAATCAGTTGGTTACAAATTTTTACTGTAGAAATGAGCCATTGTGTAGTGAGGGAGGAGATGACATGATTGATTCTGATTGGAGCAGCGTCATAGCAAGTATCATGCTAGAGGCAGTAATTAGAGTTTTGCTGGGGAAGCTTGAGGAGAGGGGGAGAACAATCGAGATCTTGCAGAGCTGGGAGAAGGACCTGTTTCCTGGCTGAAGCATTCCTGCTGCAAAAGCTGAGAATTCCAGGCAATAACCCCGGTTTGAGAACGACAGACACTTGTTTTCACTGGGGTTAATCTTCAAGGGAGCCAAATTCAGAAAGAGAATAGCCGGAGAAAACTCATGCTGAACAGATAAGGTAATTACAGAAGTGTGGGAGCTGTGCGAAAGTGTGCGAAACTGTTCAGTCAGTGTATTCGAGGGAGTCCCAGTCCCTTATCAGCATGTTCATTTTATCACAAATAATGTTGTACCATTTCATTTATTTCTGTAAAAAAGGGTTAAACTGTGTTTAAAGGAAATTTCTATAATACAAAAATATCTGAAAACAGATAGCTAGTGTGTATTATTTCTCTCTTTCATTTTGCATGGGAAACGGTTTAAACGTGGGTAGATTTTTAAACAGTGCAATTGTCATTTTAAAACAGATGTGTGCATGATTATATTCAGTATGGACAGTTGTGAGTGACTGTTTGTAGCATAGCTTGTTGGAGGTACATGAGCCAACAGGAAGAGAGACTCTCTGGACATAGTTCCATACCGTATATAAGGTAGTGGAAATTACCACAAAAATACCACAATAGCCAATGGTGGCGCACAACACTAACACTGAAAATGTGGTAGCCCTAAAATGTAGGCCTGAGGTCTCTCTAGTGATCAAGAACAATCTAGATAAAAAACAAGGGATGTTGGATATTGGGGCCACAAATAAACCAACCACGCAAATTATCGCGCACATTATCTAAATAGGTCTGAATTCTGAAATAATGCAATGTATTATTGTTATGTGTGATCCAATATGAATACAGAGAGTGATTATTGCTAAAGGTATTTTGGCGGGAAGAAAATACCGCAAAGCCCCAAATATCCACAAAATACCCAACATATTTATGGTGCGTTGCAGGCCGGGAAAGTGATCATAGAGTACCTACTGGGCGTGGCAAGCGTGTCTCACACTGCCATTTGCACATTAAAGGGAACCCATTTTATAATAGCAGTGTGCCATTAAAAATGAATTTCAGAATGTCACAAAGGGAAACCACATATTCAGACCTAGTGCAATATTTAGAGGCAAAGTTGTTTGCACATGGGACGTGGTCGTCGAACGGCACCTTAGAATGGCGTGACCGCATTCAGGGTGAGGTGCAGAAAGAAAAACTAGACAATATTTTTGCAGAAGGCAGCATAATTCAGGTCTGCCTTACAAGATTATTGAAGGCAGCCGATAAAAGGGCAGAGAAAGACTGTTTAATACGGCTATGCGGCAAAATATGGTTTATTTTGAATAAGTCCCTGCGAATGTAGGAGAATGATACCCAGCTAATTAACAGGTTAAAGACTGAATTAGATGGGGCAAGTAAAAATCAGGAAATGTTAAGTGCAGAATTGGATGTATTCCAAAAAGACATGCAATTAAAATGCAGAGACTTTGATGCTCAGTTATCCAAAAGCAAGAAACAATTTGAGGATAGTGAGCAAGAATTGGTACACTTAAAAGCCTTAGTGGACTACAATAGACAGGATAAAGATTAGGTTGTTTCAGAAATGCAGATTTTACAAAAAGAACATTGTGAAAAAGAATGTGATCTCCAGAGTGCAGAACAAGAAATGATTAAAATGATTCAAGAAAGAGACAAGAGAAATAAAGAGTTCAATGAATGCCACATGCAAATGTGCGACATGCAGGAGGTGATTAATAAGATGAGTGATGAAAACAACTATTTGCAAAATGAAGCAAACAGACTCCTTAAAAAGTGTAAGGACTTAGAACAGCAAATGTGCATTCCCAGGTCCCAGGAGAGGCGGAAGGGTACCACATTCAATGGAGTGGTGGTGAATTCTAGCTCTGCCCAAAGAGCTAGTGCTCCAGTGACTGGGCCGGTGACTGAACTTGGTTGCAGGGCCCTTGGGGGATTTGATACTCCCATTGGGGGCAGCCACCAATCTCATACAACTAAAAACAGGATTGAATCACAAAATAGTGCAATTCCATGCATTGCAACAAGTAGCCCCATAAAAGTAATGAAATCCATTAAAGCCCTGATCAAACCATTTAAAAAGGGAGGTGAATGCTGCATTGAGGATCACTTAGAATCGGTGCATGACATTTTTAAAGCACTCCAGATACCTAAGGAACAGTACAGACAATATTTTCATTTAACTTTAGATGCCCCGACGGCCAGCATCATAAGGGGATTAAATGAACAGCAGAATATGACCTGGTTGGAGTTTGAAAAATAAATTAGGCGTCATTTTTCTCCTTTTCAGTCATTGCAGGAGGCAAAGAAAGTCGCTTAGACAATTACTGCTGGACCTAATACATCCCCTCGCCAATTTTTACAAGACTTAAAAAGAGCATTTTCTCGCTTTGATGTATCTTTTAACTCAAATTCCAATGAGTTTAAAACTGCATACTTCTATGGGCTACAGAAAGACATCATATCCCAATTGGTCCGTGAATTTGACCGTGACAAGTCCCTTGAATGGATTGTACATCAAAGCACAAAAATATATGAGGTACTCTATTGTCAGGGTAGATAAAGTGATAAAATGAAAGATACTAGAACTAAATCTAAAGAACCCTCAGCCGCAGTAATGGAAATCAGGTCAGCCAAAATGTCCCTTGAGTCTGCTCAAAGCCAAATTAAAAATAATGTGACACCTGAACAAAGGGGTAATCAACAAAGATCGCCATTTCCTGTACCAATGTTCCAATCACATGATCCTAGTAATAGAGAGAGCTACATCAGCCCTAGGTATTTAGGGGACAGACCCCGGGTAGGATATCGGCCTGATATGGCAGGTATGAACAATAACCAGAGACAAAATCAAGATCAAAGAAATGATGGTCCCTACCAGTCATTGGGGACACAGAGCAGATTTGATCCCAACACCATGATATATGGTAATCAGGATAGACCCCGATATGTGGATCGATTTACTGATAATGGAAATCAACATAGGGGCCAGTACCCACAATCTGAGAGACAGGACATGAGGCAAAACATGAACTACAATCCACGTCAGTACAATGATTCCCCACCAGGGGGCTATAATCAAAGGATGGGTGCAACCCGCTCCCCTCCACGAATGAATCAAGAGTTCAGAAACCATCCCAACCGACATCAATCACCTGAGAGGTATCAGAATAGATCCAATCAAGGGGAAAACAACCAATATTGACCTAGGCCACAGAAAGAGGATCCTAGAGAGATGGAAAGGTTCCAGTGCCTTGAGGCCCAAGTGAAAATGTTAGCTGAGCAAATAGGAAAGCTCTATGCAGCGCAAAAACAACCTTCCAAAGAGGGGGCTGATGGCCATAGCAATGACCAGGGGGCTTCCGAAAAGTGACTAAGTACTCATGATAACTGCAGTGCCAAAATGACAGATTGCTCTGATATAATTTTGCATAACGACTCTGAGATGCCTAATGGATTAAAAAAGAAAGTGCCAGTAAATGAACTTGTGACAGAAAGTGCAAATACTTCTAAAAAAGAGATACGGTTTAACCTAGAGCTAAATAAAACAGTAAAGATTTGTACAAATGAAAAAGAAACATTAGAAATTCCAAAAGAACAAAGGGACAGATTTAAGAAAAATGACTCATGCATGGGGAATACCAGTGACCAGGGAGTAAGTGGGGATGCTATAGCTCCTTCCCTGGGCAAGCAAAACAATGACCAAACATAGACAGAAAAAGGAAATACTCAAAAGGAGGGTACAAGTCAATCACCTGAAGAATTCTTTGAGCCACATATTTTTGAAGAGGCTGAAAGGGCTGCTATCACACTAAATGATCACAAATGCACAGAATTAAAAAATGACAAATTGCTGAATGATGTTGTTACACATGTTCAGTTGGAAGGTTGTAATGTGGTCTCTGATGTTACCCAGATGGATGGGCGAACAGTGGCCACACTCCAAAAAACCTCTGATCATGGAGAAATGAATAAAGTCTCTCGTGCAGAAATGGGTAAAAAAGAAGGGAAAAATGTCTTTCCATTTACCAATGTGCTTAGCCAAAAGTGAAAAAGACCTAAGAAAGGTGAGCCCTGAAATCAGTAAGAATTCACACTTCTTATGTGTATTAGAGGAAGTTGAGGACAGATATTATGCATCCATCACTGTAGAAGAAAAATGCCACACCTTTGCTATGATTGACACTGGCGCACAGGCCACAATTATGTCCAAGGATCTGGTAAAGAGTATCAATGAAGGGAGACCCCCACAGAGTCAGATCACAGTGAAGGAAAATCAAGGTCCAGTGCACAACTTTAATGGGGAGGAGGTGCCCATCATAGGTGTAACGGAGGTTGACATAAAAATAGGAAAGCACAGAATGAAACAAGAGGTATTGATCACATCTATTTGTGAAATTCCTGCCTGAAAAGATTGTCTCCTCTCATAGATGGGGTGAATGGAGTGCTGTGGTCCTTAACCAAAAAACCATTGAGGCCTAAGAAACTAAAATCACAAAACAGCAATATAAATGAATGTCACACTGTTGCCAAAACAAATGATGCTGTGGAGGTATATCTCCAGAATAGCTGCATACCTAGTGTCACTGTTATATTAATGTGTCAAGACAAAATACAGAGCGACAATGAAAAACTACCTGTACAAATATACTTGGACCCAAGGAAAAATTGGCAGACTGCCATAGATGAGCACACATTACGTTTTTATTTAAAAGAGAAAACATGCAAACAGAATATTGCTCCTAAAACAGATTCAGAAAAACACATTACCACTCTGGCAGAAATACACATGGAAGATGAGCAACCATGGGTTCATGTTGGTATAAATGACTATTTTAAAACAATAAAAGCCACTTTAGCGCTTGGACATGAAAAGAGTTTCATTAATGAGAAATTGTTGCAAAAAATAATGGAGAGGGAAGAAATCCCGAAATTTAGGATTAAAAACCAATATGTTTCTGGGTTGGTCAGTCCAGACTTTGAAAACCGAATTGCAGGCAGATGCATGCTTAAAATTAGCATTGGGCAGAAAACAATTTACCATAATGTATGGATAGTGAGTGAAGCACAAAATGAATTTTACATGGGCAATGACATCATGCACAGAATGTGTATGGTGTTAGATTTCCTTAATCAAAAAATATGGTCACGCCTAGGTGGTCCGGCACCTGAATTTGAAGACAAAAGAAGGGCTTATCATTGTGCACAACTGGTTCCTTATGCAATCGAATTACAAATGAGGAAATATACTATTATTCCTGCATTTACAAAACAGTTTGCAATAACACTGAAATGCAAAAATGGACAGCAGATGAAAGGCTCTGATGCATTTGTATGCCTGAATGAATCCATAAAACAGCAAGGCCTGTATTATGAATACATTCCATTGGTACACATTGGTGAAGGATCTGTAAAAATTATGGTAAATAATAAAGGTTGTCAGGATATTCATTTAGAGGAAAACTTCCCATTAGGAATGGCCATACAAAAATCACATTATACGGCAGATTTAAATAACATGGTGATTGGAAATATCCCTGAAAAGTATGTATGCCAAGGGTGAGTTCCCAGAACACCTGGACTCTCAGCCCAAAGGAATATTTAAAATTCATTCTGTGTATCCTTATGATTCAAATGAGACAGTGTGCTGCCATCAAGAGGATTGCATAATATTTAATTTAAATGAAAATGAAACAGAAAATCAGCCCATTGAAGTGGAAGCTGATATGCCAAAATATTTAAAAGTGGCAGTTTTACAAAAAGACACAGCACACAGTTAGAGGAAAGCGCCGAGATTCCCTTACCAGAAGATTTTCCAGAATTTTCCAAAATGGTAGAAGAGCAGATCTCCTTAGCGGATGCGTGTGAAAGCAATGAGGATAGGGACAATCTGAGGGAGATATTTATGGAGTTTAAGGATGTATTTGCAAAAGATGCTTATGATTGTAGTTTAACTGATTTACATGTGACCACACTACCAGAAGGGTGTAGCAGAAATCCAGTGTTTGTACGCCAGTATAGACTACCGCTGGCATGTTTAGAATCATTGGCAGAGATTATTAAAAATTTGGAATCGCGGGGAATCATCAGGCCCATTCATAGCACATCCAATACACCTATTTTAGGTGTGTTAAAGCCAAATGGTCAATGGCGGCTATGTGCAGACTTGAGAGAGTTAAATAAAAGAGTACCAGTATCTAGATGTCCACTGCCATTCATTGATCAGGGCCTAGCTCAGGTACATGGTTCAAATGTATTTACCACATTAGATCTCACCTCTGGATATTGGTGCGTGCCATTGGCACAGGAGATACAACATTTATTTTCCTTTACATTTGACAGGACTCAATATGCCTGGCTTAGAGCTCCGTTCGGGTACATCAATAGTGGGAGTGAATTTGGCATATTTTTGAGAAAGGCCATGCCAGATGCAGCGGAAAGAGGAACAATAGTTTATGTGGATGATGTCCTGATAAAAAATGAAAGCCTGAAAAGCCATTTTGATGAAATAAGACATGTACTTGGCCAATTGCAGAAAGCAGGCGCCAAAGTATCTTTGCAAAAAGCACAATGGTGCAAGAAAAAAGTGAACTTTCTAGGGCATGAAGTGACTGAACATGGGCTAAATCCACAAAATAAGAAAATAGAGGCCATACAAAGGTTAAAAGATCCTAAAAATGTGAAAGGAGTAAAAAGTGTATTAGGGATGACAGGCTATAACAGAAAGTTCATTGAAAATTATGCAGAAATCACTCAACCATTGACTAAACTGCTTAAACTGAATACTCCCCGGAAATGGGAAAAAGAGCAGTCTGATGCAGTGGCTAAATTAAAGGAATGTCTTGTAAAGGCACCATGTTTAGCATACCCCATAAAGGACAGGGATTTCTTTATAGAAATAGGTTTTTCTGAACATTGTATGTCAGCAGTGTTATCACAAAAACACGATTTGAATCACAAAACCATTGCCTATGCAAGTAAGGCATTTTCCCAAGTTGAAATGAAATTTAATAAATGCGAAAAGGCCCTATTAACCACTGTGTGGGTGCTACAACATTTCCGCCCCATTGATCAGGGAGAAAAGGTGATTATTGAAACAAATCATCAACCTTTGCAATTTTAGAGAGTAAAAGAATTAGATCAGGTAATCTAGCGCAGTCCAGAATCTCTTCATGGACACTGGCATTACAAGATTTCCCGTGGAAGTGAGATATGGACAAAATAAAAAGAACCCAATTGCTCAAGGGTTAGCTGACTTACATGACTGCGCAGCTGAACAAATACCAAATGAAATGGAAGTGGAAACTAGTTTGCAGGAATTTGAACAATCACCACACAAAGCTTTTGATGAAAAAACATGCAAGGATTTGCCAACTGTATATGTGGATGGTTGGGCTTTTCACATTGAAAATGACAGTAATAAACAATTAGTGGCAGGAATAGGAAATGTCTGGTTGAAATGTGAAGGTGTCCCCAGTATAGGGATGAGGATTGGAGATAGGAGCAGTCAGGTGGCCGAATTGGCAGCCATTTATAATGCAATTGCTACTGCAGTTGATAAAAAGTTCAGAGAAATTGTCCTGGTGACTGATTCTGATTATGCACGGAATAGCTTTGTGGAGTATTTGCCTGGTTGGAAAGCAAGAGACATGGTTACATACAACACAAAGCCACTTAAACATGGAAAAATGATACAAGCCATAGACAAATTGGTGTCAGAGAATAATTTAACAATATACTGGAGAAAAATTTGTGGGCATTTAAAAACACCAGGAGAGGATAAGGAGGGAAATGATAAGGCAGACCACCTGGCTAAGATTGGGGCTGTGATGGGAGAATTGCTACCTATTGATTATTTAATGGGTGAAATAAAAATTGATGCAGTGACATTTTCTAAAGCACCAAAGGAGGTAAATCAACCGGTGGTGCAGTGGAGTCATGACACGCCAGACCAAGATTTGATTGAGGCACAAAAGAATGATCGAATTTTGGGAATCTATTATAATCATTTGATAGATCCTGAACAAAATTCTTTAACAGAAAATGATTGTATGGGAAAAGAAGAGTTGAGGGTGCTATTAAAGAACAAAACACGAATTAGATTACAGGATGGACTCATGATTAGAGAGTCCATAACAGGACAAATACAGTGGGTAGTACCCCTTTCATTCAGAGGGCTAATGCTACACCATGCACATGATGCCATAACTGCAGGCCATAGAGGTTCACAAAAAACATTAGAAATACTAAAAGATTATGCTTACTGGCCACATATGTCCCAAGATGTGGAATTATATACTAGAGGATGTCTAGTATGCGCCCAATTTAAACCTGTTTCACCAATGCATAGAGCACCATTGATGAAAAGAGGCCTAACTCTCCCATGGTCAGATTTGCAAATAGACTATGTAGGTCCTTTAAAAAGGTCGAGCAGGGGAAACCGTTATATTTTAAGTGTGGTATGTTTGATGTCGAAGTGGATTGAATGCATTCCTGCACCAGATTGTAGTGCGCAAACAGCAGCCACATTGCTGGTGAACCATGTGTTCTCAAGGTTTGGGTTGCCACAAAGAATTGAGTCAGACAGAGGAAGTCATTTCACAAGTACTCTAATGAGTAAGGTATGGCAAATACTAGGTGTGAAAAGGAAACTACATATCGCATATCGGGCAGCGTCTTCAGGTACAGTTAGGTTCCTGAAAGAAGCAATAGGTCTGTTGTGGATATTTTAAAGAAATTTGTGGCAGAAGCAGGTTCCAGCTGGGATTTACGTTTACCGTTGGTTTTGATGGAAATCAGATCAACTCCTGCCAAAGCAACAGGTGTTAGCCCCCATGAGGTCTTGACAGGTAGGAAAATGGTGTTACCACAACACCTACTATACAGAACACATGAGCAGACACTTGTGAGTGCATCCACAGTTCATGAATATATTGATGAACTGAGGAGGCATTTGCAACATGCATTTGCTTTTGTGCAGAGAAATCTGGAAAGAGCTGTTGACAGTGCAAAGTCTTATTATGACAACAATACATCAGTAAAGGAATACAGTCTAGGGGATTAGGTGTACAAGTTTCATTTTGGAAAAAGTAAACAGAAAAATTCTAAATTTCTAGCAGCCTGGCAGGGGCCATTTCGAATTATAGATAAGGGGCCTCATTACGACCCAGGCGGACTTCGCGGTGCTAAATGCACCGCGAAGCATGGCGGAAAGCCGCCGATAGCGCCATGGGGGTTGGCGGATTTACCGCCCCATTCCGACCTCGGCGGAGCGGTAAATCCCCAATCCCCATTCTGCCCTTCCCCATTCCCATTTTTGCCCCATAGGGTATAATGGGAGTGGGGAAGGAGTTAATTACGCCACCGTAAAATACGGTGGCGTAATTAACAACGAGGTCCCGTAGCGCCATGGTTTTCTCCGGCTGGTAAAACCAGGCGGAGAAAACCTCCATGGCGCTACGGGAACTCGTAGTATGGCGGAGAGGTACGCCATGCACTACGCTGGCGTAATACCCTCTCCGCCAGGGTCCTAATGAGGCCCAAGGTCTCTCCTGTAGTTTATAAAATTTTGAAAAATGAAGGTGAAACGGCAATAGAGCAGTTCGTCCATGTAAATCAAATCAAACCATGCCATCCCAGACATGAGATCAGGCAGCTTGAGCATGTAGAAACAGATAAAGTCCCTTGAACACAAAAAGAGAAAATAAATGGGTACAATCAGGAGGCAGTGACAAAGAAGTTAAAAAGTTGATTGTTATAATGGCACATAAACACTGTAATATATGTAAAAATATATAATATAAAATAAATAAATAAATAATTATATATAATGGAAGCTCATGGTTGGTGTGCAGAGAGAAAAGTATTAAATATTGAATGCTGTTTTATATGTGCTTGTTTTCTTTTTAACTTGTGTTTAATTTCAGAAAAAAAAAAAGAAATATTTTTACCAAGCATGTTTTATTTTTGGCAAAAGGGTGAAGTTAGTATTGTGCTATGTACTTAATTTGTTTATTTTCTATTTGATTTAGAAAATTAACATTATTTGGTCGGAGGTTCCGGGATCAGAGCCCATGGGAGACGATGGAGTCCTGGAGCCCACGTGGACGGATTCCGGGAAAGCCCCAAAGAGGGGTGAAGACCAAGGCTGCAAAGCGATCAGCATTGAAGATGATACCGATGATATGGTGAATGATGATGATATTTGGAGGGATCTTCAAGAATTCAGAAGCACAGGTTGTCATTGAACCTGGACCAGCATCTGGTATCGCGGTGGAAGAGGCACCAGGATTCATCATGAGTGATAGAAGGATGATTTTCCAAAATATATACATACCATTGAATCCTGAGATTTTGATTGAAAAACATTTGAACAATACCGGAATTAAGATTGAACAGACTAAAGAGTGGCTGGAAATAAGAAAAGAGGACACTAAGCAGTCAATAAGAGATATATTAATGCAATTGGAAAAAACATTCGTGAATTCAGCAGACATTAAGAAGAGGAGAGGAAAGAGAGGTGCGGTGATGCTCGCGATATCATTGGTAATGTCTATAGTTGGAGCCATAATAGGTACCACAATGGGCCTCATTACGACCCTGACGGAAATCGAAAAACGATGGCGGAAATGCAATACCGCCATCGAATAGCGCTCGGTGCGATTATGACCCGTCACCGCAAAGTACGATGCCATTAGCGACACCGTAGTGAACGCCAACGCTAACTGCACCAAGTACGCGTGCGCGCGCCATGCCAAACCGTAATTACCACCATGGCGCAACGGTACGCGAATTCTGACCCTAGCGGACATGCACCTAACGCCATCAAGCACGGCGGAAAGTACCATTCCGCCATGGTGAGAAGTACGGCATCGCGAACCAACCGTAAACGGCCCCACTGAGTGCCTGTACACCGCTCCCTGGCCACATTGTACAACTCCCCGTAGGTGCAATGAAGTCAAACAATGCAACCAGTGAAATGTACTAGTCATCCATGCCTGCCAACGAACAAATGAATCTCAAGAGGGGCCAATGGGAGCTGCAGGGCACAGATGGCACGAATACAGAAGCTATCCCAATGGACATGACCTCAGTCTCCCACCAAGAAACGCACGCAAACACAGGCACCTGTGACCAGCAATATTCCGAAAATCACATCATCCCACCAATCCACCTGGCTGACCGGCATCTGTTACACAAAAGCTAATCCCCCGCCCCTGAGCATGACATCATTAAAACAGTCATATTGGCAGCCCTTATCCCTGACCTCACTGGGCTTCGTAGGCAAACGCGCCCAGCACAGTACCACGCAACTATACTCCGAAGCTGGAACCCAATGCAGATCTCCTCACAATACATCGCTCCCCAAATAGGAATATGCCACATCACTTGCAAAGAAGAACGCTACACGGTCCATATCAGAATAGAAATGTAATGCAAAACAAATTCACCAAGCCCATACAGCCATTAGGCCATGAACTCCAAAACACATTTCACCATTGTGGGCTGCATCCGCAATAAATGACCAGCTACTTCTTGTGTGACGCCCTGTTCCTTCATGGTACACAGGGGCTACATTCTCGTACGAAAAGGCAACATGGAAGCGCCTAGAACCGCAGGGCCGTCCCAATAGGGAGGCACTAGTCCAGCTGAAAGGCCGAAATGTTGCTCCTAGCCACTAGTACTGCGTAAGGGCATGTGGCCCATTGGCGATCGTCCCATAAGATCGTAATGCTGCACCACTGATTAACACGAAGCAGCAGGTGTCGGGAGTAAAATCCATCTGCAGGAGTGGCATACAGATGGCAGTGGCAAAAGGGGAGGAGATACCTGTCAACCAAATGAAATGAAAAAGAATAGTATGGCCATCAGAACTACATTTGAATTACTCACTTCAATGATCACACCAAATCCACAGCCATATGCATGCTAGCCCACTCCAAAGGATCATCACCACCCAAAAACCACTTGCGAATCATAACTATCTATATCGAGGTGAAAACACCATCACAAACGAGTGTACCTGTGCATGCGTCTGTTAAAACAGAATCCATCAGATGGGATTGGTAACATGCATAGACACAAGTGTCTGAAGGCGCGTCGAGACAGGGAGGGCTCAACAAGGCCAGATAGACGATGGTCCCACTATGGCAGCCCTGCATCACATAGCGCAGGGGAGGCGGACAGATTCCAAGAAGCCCTGTACATGGCAAACTCTGTATCAAATCATCTGTCCATGCATCCATTCATCATTCTCTCATCCCGTAATGAAAACGCCTGTTTCCATACTCACATAACATGTCAAAATTTCCATTGAGTCTGTGCGTTATGCAGCCTGCAAAATCCACTGTGCCCCAGCCCGTAATTCCAGTGTTGTGAAGTAACATGTATTTGGGAACGTCCGGCCTCATCGTCCACTTCGCCATTGCGCATCCCAAACTATTCATATCAATCATTGCATCCTCGCCATGGCCCCTGTCCCAAGGACATTGAACAATAGAACGTTATATTTGCAGTCAGACCTGTGGGCATCTCCTCGCCGCTAGCTGAAAACCGAAAGCGCCGCCCTTCGAATTCCTCATTTGCAACATCACGTCGAAAAGTCATCTGTGGCCGCTTGAAATCACAAATTAATCCATCTAGTGCGGCTGTGTGTGAAAATGGCAACTGCCTTCACTCACAAATGGGACGCCCCGCCCGTCGTTGAACCTCGGTACAGTGATGCATGAGGGTCCACCGTTACTCGAGTACTACGTTCCACTGACCCTTCACAAGTCTGTTCGCGACTGCAAAGATAGTATGTGAAACAATGGGACCATAGCCGAATGAACATATCAACCAATGTTACACTGCCATCGGGTACAAATACATGATTGTAATAGCAAGATGCCATTCGTCGAATTGCAGCGTTGTGTGCGGGACGTGCTCGCCCAAAGGGGAGAGCAGCTTGCACAGGTGGAATGAATCACCACAGGTGGAGGCCATACAGCCTGAAAACACATAAATTGCACACCCAGTCTCCTCCCACAACCACACCCACTCCGAAATGCTACCGGCAGGACTAGCTATGTTGGCCCTGGGGGACCTGATAGCACTGCAAGTACTCCAACTTCAAGAAGAAGACGAACACCAACTACAACCGGCCGCACGGCGGAGACGTAGGAGGAGGAGGAGGGCAAGGCAGGGCCAGCATGGGCCGCCAGCACAGCCACTACCACCACGCAGGCAGCCCGCAATCCCACGCCTCCGAGCACATCCGTTCAACCTCACTGATGAGCAGATCCACACCCTCTACCGTTTGGACCGGGACACCATAACCGCCATTGTGGACATGACACAGGCTGACCTTGTCAGCATGATAGATAGCCCAACCGCCATCCCACCCCTACTGAAGGTGGTGTCTGTACTCCACTTCCTGGCCACAGGCACCTACCAGCACACAGTCGGACAGTTGCATGGCATTTCACAGCCACTGTTGTCACGGACACTATTGCAAGTGCTCGATGCCCTCCTGCAGCACGCAGACGACTACATCTCTCTACCACGCTCGGAGCAGGAAATTACCAACACAAAAGTGGGATTCCATGCACTTGCCGGCATACCGGGTTGCATTGGTGCCATCGACTGCACCCATGTGGAATTGGTCGTCCCACATGCCATGGAGGCCCAGTACCGCAACCGGAAACAATTTCATTCTCTGAATGTACAAATGGTGTGTGACTCCAACAGGATCATTATACATTGTTGTGCCCGATTCCCTGGATCAACCCATGATTCTATGGTCTTGAGGAACTCTACAATACCACGCTACATGGAGCGACACGCAGGGAACAGATCCTGGCTACTCGGTGAGTCTCATTTCATGCATGATGATGTGGGGTATGTGATGCGGCAATGACCTGGCAGGAAGGGGGGGGGTGCGTACGTAGCAATGGCATTCCACATAATTCGTTTATCGTCCACATACAGGTGATGCCGGATATCCACTGAAGAGATGGCTCCTCACACCAGTCCGGAACCCACGGGACCAGCATGAGGAGGACTACAACCATGCCCACTCACGTACCCGTGTAGTCATAGAACAGGCATTCGGCCTACTGAAGACTCGTTTCCGGTGCCTCAGCAGGTCTGGCGGGGCACTCCTGTACCGCCATGTGAAGGTTGCGAAGATGGTTATGGCATGTGTCATGCTACACAACATGTGCGTACGTAGAAATGTGCCCATGCCCCCTGACGCAGAACTGCAAGCACCTGAAGATGGTCATGATGAGGGTGGGGATGTGGCAGCACCTCAAGGAGTCTGCGAGGCACAGGAGGGCCGTGACATTCGTCAGCATCTCATAGATGCATGCTTCTAGCACTCACGCCTGGTGGCTGATACATGGACACGGGACTCGTGGCACTGTGTGTGTCAGGTACATGCACAATATGGACTGTACGCCTATAATGGCCTCGTACACAAAGATCAATGTCCACACATCTCATTGGTTGATCGTGCATTGTTTATGGCATATGTGATATCATGTTAACCACCCTATTGACCCGCCACCCAAGTGAGCCCAACACCCCCCCTCCACCCTCCTACCTCCCCCCCGAACACCAGTGTCCAAAGATGCTCATTGTCAGTGGGCAGTCGCTATTGCAAGCCCCCTCTGCGGGTATCAGGGGCACCCCTGCCTGTGGAGCGCAGGTTCCTCCCAGATCTACGTTGGGGGCTGCCCTGGACGGAACTTGCAACGGATGATGTCTCTGCCTGCTCACGTCCATGCATGTCCCTAAGGGTTTGTGAGAGCTCAGTGAGCACACGGCGCACTGCGGCAAGTTCGGCACATACGTCTTTGGACGTCGCATGCAGTTCCCCCCTCAGGCTCTCGGTGCTTCTCTCCATTTGTACTCTCAGGCTCTCGGTGCTACTCTCCATTTGGACTCTCAGGCACTCGGTGCTACTCTCCATTTGTGCCCTTAGTGTCTCTGTACTTCTCTCCATTTCTGCCCTAAGTGTCTCAGTTGATGTTTCTATGTCTGCCTTAGTGCCCCCACATTCATCGGCATGGTCCTTGAGGAGCGTGGCCAGTTGCTGCTGTTGCACGATTAACTGGTCGAGGGACTGTTGCCTCTGCTGGGCCATGGCCATTTGCGGTGGTGTCACAGAGTGGCTGTTCGCCTCATGTTGCCCTGCCACAGGGCTTGTGGGGGATGGCCAGTCGTCGTCTTGTGGGTGCCCCTGCGTGGTATCCTCATGGTGTACGGGATGGAACAGACAGGGGGATTGGGACAGGTCATGGATGGATCTGACTTTGACATCCCCGTTTTCTGTGTTGGAGCATGCTGCCATTAATGCAGTGTCACCTATGGTGCTGCTGCCACCAGAAGCAGTGCCTACTGTGGCATCCATTGGGGGGACCTGTGGTGGTGGTGGTGTGGGCATGCTGGCTGCTGGGGTGCCTGTTGGAGTTCCCTCCTGTGTGCTGCCACTTGATTTGTGCTGCTGCCGTGTCTTGATGCGTGCAGCTGAGGTGGAGGGTCTTTGGCCGTTGGTCTTGGCCCTCTTTGCAGGTGTGCTGGTAGGGGTGTCCTGGAGCTCGTCGTTTGGATCGGACCCTGTGGTGGAGTAAAGGAGGGCGAGCGTTATTAATGGGTCTGTGGGAATTGGAATGGCAATGTATCACATGCATTGGGGTGGTACCTGAGGGTGATTTGGGTCGGGGCCTTGGAGGTGGTTTCATTTGTTTGTGGAGTGAGGGTGCAGTTGTTTGGCAGCCTGCAGTTAGGGTGTGCCTGCTGCACGTGTAGAGGGTGTTTTTAGGATTTTTAATTATTTATGTATTTGATGTGAGTTTTGAAGTGTGCTATCAGGCCTATGTATGTGGACGTTCTCCTGGACATGTGTTACTGTTGCACTATGTGGGCACGTGGTACTTCACATGATTGGACATTGTGGTTTTGGCATTGTTTTATTTGGGCCACCTACCTGATTCTTCGGATGTCTGCACTCCTTTCTCCATCCCTCCGACTCCCTCTATGCTCTCCATTCCTATGGTGGAGGCACAGATTTCTTCCCAGGGGGTCAACTTGATGGGTGATTCCGATCCTCCCCCGGTGGCTGTGGCAATGTTGCGGTTGGCAGAAAGTATGCTACGGACGCGTATCCGCAGGTCGTCCCATTGCTTTCTGCATTGCTGTGGGTTGCGGGGTGCGGTCCCCACCGCACTTACCCGCTGTGCCACCAGGGCCCATATGGCCTTCTTGTTCGCAAGTGCCGTCCTGGTCATTTGCGTGGAGAAGACGGCGGCTGCATTCTCCTGGAGGGTCTCTGTGAGTACGGTGAGTTCCTCACGGGAGAAGTGGACCTGCCGCTTGCGGTCGCACGCTTTCTTCGCTACTTTTCCCATTTTTCTTGGTTTCACTAGGGTGGATGACGGGTTGGGATGTGTCTCAGGGTAGTATTTTTAATGGTTGTGTGGATTTTGTGGTTTTATAGGTGTACGGCGTGATGTTTCCCGTTCCGGGACCATGCTTTTACTTCCGTTTCCGTATATTTACGGTCACCGTACTTTCCGGTTGGCGCTCACTGCGGTGTCCGCTAAGATGGGTGGCGGTATTGCACCTAGGGCGCCGTACGGCGGCGGTGTGGGCCGTTTTGGGGTCATTTCCGCCATCGCGGACTTTGCACTTCCGCCATGGCGTGGTGCTCGTGCCCGATGGGTCGGAATGAGCCGCACTTTGCTCAATCGTGCAATGGCGGAAACGCTATTTACGCTGTGGCGGTCCGGTCAGTCACTTTCCGCCAGGGTCGTAATGAGGGCCAATATCAACAGCCAATTCTATTTCGGTAGGAACACTGAGTACTAAAGCGCAACAACTGAGTATTGACCTAGAAATAATACAAAAAACATTAGATGGAATTAGAGGGGGACTGGATGAACAAGTAAGATTCATAAATGAAACTGCAATCATCCTAAATGAACAAGCGGATGTAATGCAACGGGCGACTAAAATAATACTTAAGCATGACAGAACTTTAAATGAAATATTGAACATAATGAGTCCTGTTGATAGACTATTAACGAATTATATGAGAGAAGTTCAAACTGCAGTTTCACAATTGATTCAAGGACATATCCCCTTGTATTTTGTTTCGCAGGATATTATTCGTCAAATGATAGAAAGATTGACCAGGAGGGAAATTGATATAATACAGGTAAAAATTGCATTCGAAATGGGTAATGCAATGCCGTTATATGTGGACTTGGAAAGACTAGAGATCGGATTTTTGCTATGCATCCCATATGTAGCCCCTGAACTTATTTATCAAACGAAGTGGGTACACAACGTGGGATTTTGGCAAGAGGACAAATTTATTAAGATTAAGACTCCAGAAGTGGTGGCATTTCAGTCATGGGAACCTGAAGTTTATTTAATACCAAACCTGGAAACATGTGTCAAATTTAAAGAACAAAATTATATGTGTCCAGGTAAACCGTTTGTTCCTGATGCCACAGATGCTATTTGTGGTTTGAAATCTGACCCAAGTATATAAGAAGGATGTGAAGTGATTATTAGCAATATGGGGAGTGAAGAAATGGCACAGGCTAAGATGGCCAGAGGTAAATGGTTGGTCAGCACCTGTTTAAAGAACATGACGGTAGTACATTTAAACCATGGAACATACGTGGTTAAACAGGTGAAATATAATGTTTTTTATTTACAGGTTCCAAAGGATACAATTGTGTCAAATGGGGGGTTAACATTGTTTCATGTAACAAATGATGTTTGGGAAAGCCAAGTGGAAAATATCGATTTTTTTCAAAGGGATATTTTTCCAATAGATCCGGATGTGGAATATTTATTGAATCACAAAGAAAGACATGTTATAAAAATGAATTTGAGAAGAAACAATATTACAATTAGTAATCTGGGGATAATAGAAGTGGAAAGATTTAATTGGGGAACCTGGGGGGAACGCTCAATAGTGGTTTTGGCTGTCCTGGTGCTAATCATGGGTGGATGGTTGATTGTGCTATCAGTAAAAATGAAAATGTTACTGATTTTAGTAGCTACGTCAGGAAGAGAAAGATATCCCAATACACATGCATTTTAAAAGAAAAAAAAGAACAAGTTGTTTTTAGGAATTGGCTTGGATCGTAGCCAAGTTCTAAAAACAAAAGGAGGGTATGTAAGGATATTTGGCGTGTTACAGCACAGAGTACAGCACTACTGCACAGGTAGCATTTTTTTTTTGATGCAGCACCACCACATGGGTGTGGTGCATTGCTATATGTGTTGCCAGAGTAACATGGACATATAAGTAAAGACAGGCTATTCAGTCAAAAACGATTTTTACATATAAGATGCAAATCTATTTTTACAGTTAAAAGCACATGTGCACATTCAAAAATGCACACTATTTTTCACCTGAAATGCCTATGGTGCAAGAGACACATTTGAAAGTTAATAACTAACCTTATTAATAACTAACCTGACTAATAAAACTGCATTTAACATAACCCACTAATAAAAATGTGTCTCCACTGCAGAATTAGGCCTACTCTGAAAGTGAACTTTTAAACGCACATTCATTTTTTTTTCTCTGCTGCTCTGTCCACATAACTACAGGAAGCAAAGAGCTCGAAGGAACAGGAAATCAGTTGGTTACAAATTTTTACTGTAGAAATGAGCCATTGTGTAGTGAGGGAGGAGATGACATGATTGATTCTGATTGGAGCAGCGTCATAGCAAGTATCATGCTAGAGGCAGTGATTAGGGTTTTGCTGGGGAAGCTTGAGGAGAGGGGGAGAACAATCGAGATCTTGCAGAGCTGGGAGAAGGACCTGTTTCCTGGCTGAAGCATTCCTGCTGCAAAAGCTGAGAATTCCAGGCAATAACCCCGGTTTGAGAACGACAGACGCTTGTTTTCACTGGGGTTAATCTTCAAGGGAGCCAAATTCAGAAAGAGAATAGCCGGAGAAAACTCATGCTGAACAGATAAGGTAATTACAGAAGTTTGGGAGCCGTGCGAAAGTGTGCGAATCTGTTCAGTCAGTGTATTCGAGGGAGTCCCAGTCCCTTATCAGCATATGTAATGTTACCAATTGAATATATTCTCGCAGTTCTCTGTTCATTTTATCACACATAATGTTGTACCATTTCATTTATTTCTGTAAAAAAGGGTTAAACTGTGTTTAAAGGAAATTTCTATAATACAAAAATATCTGAAAACAGATAGCTAGTGTGTATTATTTCTCTCTTTCATTTTGCATGGGAAAAGGTTTAAACGTGGGTAGATTTTTAAACAGTGCAATTGTCATTTTAAAACAGATGTGTGCATGATTATATTCAGTATGGACAGTTGTGAGTGACTGTTTGTAGCATAGCTTGTTGGAGGTACATGAGCCAACGGGAAGAGAGACTCTCTGGACATAGTTCCATACCGTATATAAGGTAGTGGAAATTACCACAAAAATACCACAATAGTCCATGGTGGCGCACAACACTAACACTGAAAATGTGGTATCCCTAAAATGTAGGCCTGAGGTCTCTCTAGTGATCAAGAACAATCTAGATAAAAAACAAGGGATGTTGGATATTGGGGCCACAAATAAACCAACCACGCAAATTATCGCGCACATTATCTAAATAGGTCTGAATTCTGAAATAATGCAATGTATTATTGTTATGTGTGATCCAATATGAATCCAGAGAGTGATTATTGCTAAAGGTATTTTGGCGGTAAGAAAATACCGCAAAGCCCCAAATATCCACAAAATACCCAACAGACCACAATTTGTCCAATTAACAGGACATGCCTGACCTTCAGCTCTATAGCCTTGAGGCTCCCTCTTCTTCGTCTAAGTACTATAGTGGTGTTTCTTATAGGTAATCTTCATTACTCTACTGGTTAGTTTCTTCTTCTCAGTACTTGGTCTGACCCCACGGGAAAAGTAGCATCTGGGCAGCAATATCCTACAAAGGATTAGGTAGAGCAAGGTGAATCACTGTCAGGAAATGGGGGCTACTGTGTCTTGTCCTCTGGCACCCTCTCTCCAATCCCCAAGGAACCCCCACCCAGGTGATCCTCCCTCGCTAGTCCACCCCCCGGGTCGGGTCTGGCATCTTTGTCTTTCTCTTGGTTACCTGAGGGGGGTCCTAAGAGGGCTAAATTTGAGAACGCCCTCAGATTTCTCACACAGCCCAGAACCCTCAGCTGGTTATAAAATTGGTCCTGGGAATATTCAGCTGAAGGAAATGATGGCAGCATATAAAGATGTATTTACCGCTGTAAAACAGCAATTCTTAGAACTGGTAATTGTAACCAATTCTGACTTGTTCAACATTTAGTTACGTGAAACCAGAGGTATGCTTTGTGCAAACAGCAAACCCCTGAAACACAGGAAGTTAATCCAAATAATAGATGATGTAATGATGTCAAATGATATGTCGCTGATTTGGAAAAAGATAAAAGGTCACTCAAATGTTGAAGGTCTCGATAAAACAGGAAATGAATTTCCTGATTATATGGCCAAACCTGAAGAAATTCAAGGTAAATACCTTCATGTGGAAACTTTCTTTAGGAGAATACATAAAACAGGAGTAACTCAATCACATTATCAAGATGAAAGCAAGCTTGCTACTAAATTCAGTCAAGAGGCGACAGATCTAGACTTATTGCTGCCCAAAGAGAAGAACAAATTAAAGGAAAATTCTACAGATATTTAGAAAATCCAAAACATGTTCCAATATCTCAACACGACTGTCATGAAAAGGAAGATCATTGAGTTGTAATGAAATTGCAGAAAATGTTGTAAATTCAGGATGGACTTTTGGTTAAGAAACCCCAGTCTGGCTATGATCATATGGTGGTACTTACCTCATATCAAAGCATAATCTTAAACCATACCCATGACACAGTGACATCTGGTTATCAGGGATATCAAATGAAAATGGAGCTCCTGCATAGGCTTGCTTATTTCCACACTGGGGCAGGACATGAATATTTTGTTTTAAAGGGTGTTCGATGTGTGCTCAGTTCCAACTGAGTTCTCAGACTAGACTGTCTCCTCTACAAAAAAGAGGCATGACATTACCATTGGTCCAGTGATTAATTGTGCATGGAGCAACACATATATGTTTACAAAATGGATTGAATATCTCCCCACCCAAATTGCAAGGTGGAGGCAACAGCTATGATATTGATCAACAACATCAACATCAACAACATTAATAGAAAATTGCAACGTGTCTACTACCCAGCTTCCACCGGGGGTGGAATCAGATAAAAATACAATAGTGTGAATTTAGAAAGAAGATAGTGGAGAATTCCATATCGAATTGGGACTTGCGATTAACATTAGTCCTGATTGCTCTGAAGTCTACCCCTACCTCTGCTGAAAATATGTCCCCTTTTGAACTTATGGTTGCTACAAAAATTGTCGTGCCACCAACATGTTTTTCACCAAATCCAGGAACAAATATTTTTCAAGGCCTCTACAACTCATGTAGAGAACCTTCAAAAGTATCAAAAACACACCCTTTTCTGCATGCAGTGGAATCTTAAGAAGCCTGAGATAATTATAAAAAGTCAGTATGATCTTCGGACGTCTGAGAAGGAGTATGAGGTAGTTGATCCATAATTCCCAAAGGAACCAACCTAAAGAGTGCATATTCCTGCCACGCTGCCAGGGGGCTTTTCAGATCACAGATAAGATCCCTCCTGATACCTATAAAATACACATTACAAAAGGGAACATACAGAGGAAATCTGAGTCCATTTGAGCCAGCTGAAGACCTGGCACCACTACAATGCCCTTTATCGGATTAAGGAATCAGCTCCTCTTTTATTTACATAAGACGACCTGTGTCAAATTGTAAGAATGGATGTTTAAAAGAAAGGATGAATCTTTGTGTAAATTTTCAATCATAATTAAAATGATACATGTATAAAGAATATGTATGGTAATCAATATAGTGTTTAGAATAGGAGGTAGAAAGCATAATGAAATATATAAAAATGAAAACTCTATTATTATGTTATATTAAACCAGCCTTTCTACCCATCTCTGTAGTCAAATTAATAATGGCTCATCCCAGCATCTTGGATGAAAGAGGGAAAACAATGGGAAATGCAGGAAGGGCTGTTAACTCACCACCCCAACAAGAGAGGATGTGGGTATATGAGTACCTTTATCCAAAGAAAGACACAAAAAGAAAACCACAGTGTTGACAGTCAGGAATAGCAGACCAGACCAAGTGAGGACATGTGGAAATTGCTGTTCTATTACAGAGCAGATTTGTATCATCATTTCAAAGCAAATGTTATTCTGTCATTTATGGAACAAGACTTTCATCCTGGAAATGGGGGAAGGGAGTTTTTGGGGAGATTTAAAGGAAAATAAAAACTTCCTAAATTCAAAGTAAAGCCTGGTTTAGCTTCACCTATGTTATAATTCTTCCATTGTTACAAATCGGATGCACCTCTGGGATGCAGATGTTCATCTACACACCTGAAAGGCAGCACTCAACATAAGCCATAAACTGGACTATCTCAGCAACAACAATGGCCCTTTCACCATAAAGCAGTGTTTTTTGTTTTTGTTTACCAAACCAAGAAAAACAGGAACATTCTGCATGTCACACTGAAAAATATGACTGACTGTCATGTACAAACCAAGTACTGGTGAGATACAGAGCATTTATACATTTCAACAGATACCACTGATTCTATCTCTTCATTTCACAACATTAAGTCTCCCTGTTGTACCTGAAAAATGAAGCCAAAACAAACTCATTGCATTCAAAGCCTCAAAGTGTCAGGAACATTTACATGTAAACTGTGTATGCATGTCCCCAACAACTATCTGATTAGTGTACATAGCTTATATTAATATGGTAGACTTTAAGTAATATCTCAAACTGTAAATGGAGGAAAAAGAAATGGTTCTGTATTGGTGATGAATAACGCTTGTATTCATTTCAGTTCTATATTGTTCTGACTTCACGTTGACCCAGGTTTCAACTCGTAACCTGTCTCCCACCTTCTCGAGTCTTGCAGGGGATATTATTATAAAAAATAATTAATTATCTGGTCTTCAAAGATGTTTAAAATGTAAAGTTGCTCAATGGTTTGATTTATTTAAGAGCCTCAAAAAACAAATTCATCCATTAGATGGTACCTTTCAACCCTGTTCTCTCATGATAATCAGTGATTTGCTGGGACGGATGGGAGCAGGACAAACGGGTCTGTCATAAATGCCTGATCAATCACTGACTAATAGTTTTGCAGAGACACTGATGGAGATCTTTGCATGACTCATTATGAAGAGCGCTGACCCTTGTTTACAGTTTAAATGCACCCATTAGTTGCAATCACATGTTACATAATGAACTTACCTTGGCTCCTTACTTTTTTTACGTGGGACTGGGATGTTCGAAGCGGAGAGTCTCCTCTTCTATTTGACACCAAATAAGCATTCTCTATAATGTTTTAATATTTAATACAATTATTAGCATTCATAATATTATTTTTATCACATTAAGTATTGTCACATATAAAGACATGTGTCTGCTAGGACAGCTCTTGGAAATGCATGTCTGATTAACGTGTTAGGTTCCTACCAGTAATTTTGAAAGAAAAGCAATTTAGCACATACATTCTTAGGAACAGATAGGGCTCATATCATTATTTGGTCACAAGTATAGAAATGATAATCACCCTATGAAGTCTGGGGAGAGTACATTCAGTAAGAGTGTCCGACTCTGAGTTAGGCCAATAGAAATATCGGACATTCACCTTCTGTGACATAATTATGACATAAACATGCAAATATATCACCCTTCATAATGCATGTGCAAAGAGGGGATAGGAATCTGACACTGGAAAAAGCTGCAGGAAAGAATGATTATTATTGTGGATGGATGAATCATGGGCTGCAGAAAGGAAGATTCCTGTTTCAAGGGTCTAGTCCTGTCCACAAGCAAACATCCAAAGTACGAAATCGGGGGTAATCCTAACTTCATAGATGCAGATCAGGAGGGGCCATGCTGACTGCGAGACTTCCAATCTATAGGGTACAGGCTGCTCCTAAAACTGGAATAATCTTCTCCATAGGGAGTGTAAGATTTCTCACAAATGAGTAATACATGCTATCTATATCTATTTTGCTGCTAAATCCCAGAAAGGGGGTGGTTTGGAAAGGTGTTACCAAAATATAGTGATTTAAAGACGAAATGTACAGTGACATCTCACTGCATTTAAAATTAGGTGGAATATCATTTCAATCTAACCCAAAATACATGTTAAGATGTATGTGCAATGATACAGGTAGCACCTTTATGTAACTGGCACACAGCTCTTTGTAAATTATGATCTCACTAAACTGTATCCAAAGTGTTTCCATAGAACATTTTTACATTCAACTGTGATAGGAAGAAGTCCATACGAGAGCCTTAAAAAATAATGTATATAGGATAATATGCAAAGTGTGAAATATGGTCCTAGGGACCTGTTTGTCAACTCTGGAGGCAACAGAATCTCTTGAAATGTGGTAACAGCAGCGAAAGTCAATACAATCGTGGGTGAATACTTATGTTGCTTTTCTAGTAAATGGAAAGTTGATACTTTCTTGGCTGATCACTTGGAGGAGTTTGACAAAAACCTGGTTTTCATAGGCTCAGGTGGTGGAAATAGTACGCTAAAAAAGCAAAGCCACATGCATGTATATAGCCTATAGGTTGCTGAAAGAAATTGGGAAACAAATATATTGGTGATTCAAATCAGGAAGAACACGGCTTTATCTCCATTATGAAATAATATTCAGGTTAAAAATGTGTGTCTGGCTTATTGGAATTGGTCTCATCAAAATCCGCCAAAAAGGAGCCAAGCTGATGCAGAAGTCATGATGAGGATATTTATAAACAAAAATGCACAGGCATTCTGGAGGGTGATTAATAACTTGGGTTCCCCCCAATTCCACAAACAGTTGAATGCTATCATAGAAGATGAATGGCCCAACACTTTCATTCTCTGTATTCCCATGCGATTGGTGCTCTCAATATTATGTCCTTTGGCAGTGGACTTGATTACACTTTGGGACCCTCCAATTTGAGGAAGAAATGATCCTCGATGTGATCTTTCTTATCAGCCTGTCTCGTGCTGCAGGTCCAAACTCCTTGACAAACTTCCTGTTTAAACAAGATTTTCATGTCTGGGCACAAGTTCTGTCCATGTTGTTCAAATCTATTGATAGAACTGGTATTTTTCCCAAATCTTGGGTGAAATCCCAGTCCCTATATACAAGAAAGGTGTGAGATCAAGTCTGAGGAACTGTAGGCCAATTGCCATACTAGATGCAGACAGCATGGTTTTTGCTGGTATATTGCTGTCCCATCTTGAATCTTGGGCCTGTTCGGCCAGCAAACTGGATAAATGGCAGATAGGTTTCGGAACAAATCTGGGAACTTCCCTTAATGGCCTTATAGTCAAGGGCGCTCAAGGTCTGGCTTGAGGTGGAAAATATAAATCTGTCTTTGTTGCATCGATTGATTTAACATCTGCTTCCAATATGGTTGATTGTAACCTGCTGTGGAGAAAGCTCAATGGATGGGATACCACCTGGACTTCTGCGGTTACTAATGGGTCTGTACACCAATTAAGTAGTGCAGGTCAGATTAAATCAAATGGGCCTACTATCATGCCCGATTAATACCTTTCAAGGTGTTAGGCAGGGGTCTGTGTTGGCCCCTTTCTTCTACAGCTTGTATATAACTGACCTGGGCGAGTATTTGAAATCAGCAGCATTTGTTTACACCTGAGTTTCATCACTTACGCCCAATTTGGTTGTTGCATGCAGATGACATTCTTTTATTCCATTGCACTGTATTTGGATTGCAGCAACTTCTAAATGTGTTTCCAGGATCTGTGGATGGACACGTTCTTCAAATTAACCCTACAAAATACAAAATCTTGCAATGTGCAAAAGGTAGGGTGAAATGTTCATATAAGTGGCACAATGGTAAGGACCTAGTGGAAAAAGTGTCTTCACTCATCTATTTGGGGTTGTTGCTTGTCTCTCATCCATATTTAATTAGGTTGAAGGAATGGTTGAACAATTGTGCTATCACTCTTGCAAGCCAATTGGGAAGAATAGACACCTGCTTCTGTAGGTTTTCACTTGTGCCTGCTATTAGATATTATGAAGGTAAAATGATACCTAAGATCATATATGGCATTGATGTATATCCTTTGGAAATGGTCGAATATCTTCAATATCTGGAAGCTTTAATATGGAAAAAGGTGTTATGACTCCCGATCACTGTGCCTATCCATGCTGTTAGGTATGAGCGTGGTGTGGTCTCTTTGAAGACAAGAAGACAGTGGAAGATATTATCTGCTGTACGAAAGATTCTCTGCCCCACTAAAGGTAACCTGTTTGATGATCTTGGGGTAATCTTGAAATCTAAATCTTACATACGGGTTATTGAAATGTTGCATATTGTCAATTTCTTTTGAGAGAATTGAGTCTATACCTTCAGAATCTCAGGGGAAATCCTGTTCATGTAAAGATGATGTTATATGAATATGACTGGATCCAGACAGTAGAAATGATGCATGCTTATCCATCCTGCATGCAACTACAATTCGATCACAAAAGGTTGGGCACTCTGGCCACTTTGCTAGCTATCTATCTAGCTAAGTATGTAAGGTGCACTTTTTTGCGCTTCAGGTGGAATAAACTGGCAACTAAACCCGTGCTGGTCAGCTATGGCCTGATGGACCCTTTGCTAGCAAACTGTAGATTCTGTAATGTTGTGGGGGTGACTGAAACCCTTAAACATATTCTATTGGAATGTCCAGCTGTTCCATGGCAGAGATCTAAATACTTGGAAAATTCCTTGGACAAAAGAGTGTGGGGGATGGTGACCAGATGTGAACAATGTGTATTGCTTGGCATATGACCTCTACGGTGTTAGCAGTTGTGAATGTTTTTAAATGTTTGGGATTGGATGCTTTTCAGAAAGAATCTTAGATTTCTTTTTTTTCCCTATATCCTGAATTGATATTATGTATATATTGGGATTGTATACTGATTGTGTCTGACGTATCATTGTACATTTTATGTAATATTGCTTGTTTTTATCTTAGTTGTTTTTATTGTTCTTCTTGTGTTCTTTTTCTCTGTTTTGTATTTTTGTTGTTACAGGTTAAGGTTTCTTAGCAATATGACAATAAAAAAATGCTAATAATGTGTGTTCTGTGAAGGCCATAGCTTTTAAGAAAGCAATGGATAAGGAGATGATGTTTCTTTATGTAATTCCCACTCCCAATAAAAGGATGCAAATCTAAATCCAATGCAGTCCCCTCACACTTGGATGCATAGCCTAGAAACAAGAACATTGTCTCTGTGGGTCTTAATCTGCAAAATAAAAGGGAGGGACTTTTATTCCTATTTAATAAAATCCTGAAACATTTTCCCAGACTGGGTGGGTGAACGGAAACTCTGTGCATTCTGAATCAAAAACACAACTTCCCTCAACCAAAACCCTGCAGAATACTAATGAAAATTAGTGTAAGCATAGTTTAAACTGCACACACTGTAGCAGCCCTGAGCTACATATTTACATAGGAAGTATGAGACATGAAACAGTTCTTTGATTCTAGCATTTCATTATGTTTTTTGTGAAGGCAAAGTGTTTATATAATTTACAAATGTGTAATATGGAAATGTTAATGTTAATGGGTCTTGTACTGCGCACTGTCACCACTTCTGTGGTCTCTTGGCACTCTGGTGGATCTGCAACGTTAGGGGTTTGTGGGTTTGTTAGTGGGATTAAGAGGGAGAAGTGCAAAAGAGCTCTGATATGCTGTTGAGAGCTATAGCTCGGAGAAACCGGTCACTGAGTATTGGTGCGTTTTTGGTCTCTAGCCGTCATGTGGTGTTGGGATCTACGTTATTATAACGAATGAAATTACATAGAATTAATTAATAACAAAACTTTAATAATGGAACAAATGTGGATTGTTTTGTAATTGGGGATCCCCCAAAGCCCTCCATTTGCCCATGGTTTTAACCCCACTACAAGCCTTTCTGCACCCGTTTTAACCCCTTACCCCACCCCCATATATATTTATTTAAAAAATGTGTGTTTTTTTGGTGTAAGTGTTTTTGTTGTTATTGCATTCTCGATTTTTATTTGTTATAATTACTGGATACCTGGATACTGTGATGTTGAGGTCTGGTTGTGTATGTTTTAGTTTCATATTGGGTGTTGTGAAGTGCTTGCGGTTTGTGGTGCACCGAGGTTTGGTTGTGTTTAGTTCAGAATTTGAGGGTGAGTATGCAGAATAGTTTGTTTTTAATATGGTTAGTTAGTAGCAATACATTTCCTACGCACAACCATCCATCTAAGTGTGACAAATTGTTGTTTGCAGCAATCCATCTGTGTGTGATACATTTCCCACCATCAACAATCCAACACATGTGACACATTAATGTTCCCAACAATCCATCTAAATGTGGTACATTTCCTACCCCCAACAATCCACCTAAGTGTGATTCATTAATGTTCCCAATAATCCATCTAAGTGTGGTGCATTCCCTACCCCACCAATCCATCTAAGTGTGACATATGAATGTGTCTCACTTGTTTTGTTGCAAACTAAACGTTGGGAAATATTAAGATCCAAACAGGCAGATTATGTTTGTTTTTCTTGACAAGCTGTCTGTAATTGTATAATATGTTGCTTTCTTCCCCTGAATAACGCATTTGAAACACCTTTAATTCATTTATTTAAATAAATGTGAGTTTTGATCAAACCCCCTGTTTCTTGCCCAGAATTGTGGGGTTGAACTGTATATTAGGGGGCATGATCTCAAGGTGCCCACTTAATGAGCAACCAAAATATCAACATATTAATCAAAATATACCTTACAGACCCTTATGCTACAACAAGGCATTCCGACTTGTAGGTGCTAATAGCAGCGTTCCCTGCAGGTATGGTCCATACCTGCTGTTTTGGGCACTTGGTGCTGTTTATCTGGCCTCTCCTGTGAATTGGGTAGATATATCACGCTTCTGGGCCCAGGTGAGGCAATGGTGCCCCTACCATCAGGCTACAACGCTTTACTGTTGCTCTGTCATAATTTCTGTCAAACAGTAGCATGTGATCACAAATTGATGTCCAAAAGAGCAGAAAATGCAAACATGAAGTCAACATGGGCACAAATTAGCCTCTAAAAGCTGACATGATATGATATGATTGGTTATATATAGCACACTTAATACCCAGACGTTTCTAAGCACGGAAGCGGGGATCGAACAGGTGGTGCTCAGTGTCATCTTGCTTCCAAGGCGAGCTTGTTGCTCCTGAGCTATCTCCCCTAGACTTCACAGACATTGTCTTCCTTGGGTATTCCAAAATTCCAAAATGTATTTTTCCCTGAAGATGTAATCTGACAACAGATCATTTTGAACAGAAATAGGCTCTGGAAATTAAATTGATGAACTACCAAACAGGAGTCTGCAACATGTGGCTCTCCAAAAATGTTTTGGACTACAATATACTTATCCCTCATCATTATCAAAGCTTTCTAGTGATTGGGATACTTCTAGTACACACAACTCGGCAATCCATAGGTTGCAGTACCTGCATGTAGCATTTTTCTGGAAACCATGGACTGTTTAATAAGTGTGCTTCTGTACAATAGTTTCTGTAATGCCTGCCACATTTCCTGCAAAATGTGACATAGTAGTTAATATAATGTCAATGAACTGTTTGGAAAAGAGCAAGTCATGCTAAATGAAACACCTGATTTCGTCTGACGAGTACTTTCAAAATTAAGAGCACTACATCTTGACATTTCTATCGGAACTTATCAACCTGAAATACTTGAAGTGGTGTAAATGTTTCAGGCTTCTAAAAGACAGGTTTTACTATTGTTTGACTCAAATGTGGAAGAGGCAAACAACTTGACAAAGGACTAACTTAACTTTATTAAATGGATATTTGTCCTCCCTTACGACATGTGTGTGAACACAAGCACAACATGGAATTAAAAACATTCACATCAATTATGTTTATATCATTATTTCTCAGTATAGTAATTGCTGCATGTGCATGGATTCTAGCAAATAATACGTCTGTGCTCACAAGAACTGAGGCACAAGCAAGTGGCTCACATCTTCTAATTGAGAAACTTTCAACGCACCCCAACATCTTATTTTTGTGCTTTGCTGGGAAGGAAAGTTGCAGAATATCAAGTCTGTTTTCAGATCAAATATCTTAGCAGCCTCAAATCTGTGAAAACATCTATAAAATCGAACACATACATACCACATCTTCATCAAGTGCGTATGTGTTTATTAAATAGCTAGTAACATTAAAGCTGACGTAAAACATTTGAATTTAAGCTACATGGTCATGTACTGGTTTACAAACTTTATCGGGGAATTGATTTATATGCGTGTTGAAATCTAATTGCAGGAATAAAGAAAACCCTAGTTAGGTACCTTACTGCATGCTATTTTGTGGAGCTAAATTTGAAAATAGACAGCCCTAAATTACTGATAGTGTGTTTCTAAAAACTACAGCGGTTGAATAACTTACCAAACACTTAAAGGGCCCGACTCACTGAAATGCTAAAAAATCAAATTAAAAAAACAAAACATGTACATCCCTGTTTAGGGAATGGAAAAGCAAGTGTGAGAGCTACGGTGTAAACTACAAATGTCAAACGTATTAAAAAAATCATGTCGCAGTCAAAAATTACCCTGACATCATTTGCACCTCCACCTGTGTGTGTTCCCACAGGTGCAAGGGAGAACCCCCCCTTTTTGTGCATTTAAAAGTGCATCCCTTTTGTAAAATTGGTATGCAGTTTTAAGGCACAGAAGCGCCCACTGGTAAATGGAAATATGCAAAGTCGTGCACATGGGTATCTGAATGACTGCATCCAACATGTGCTCATTCAGAGGTCCTTTGAGAATGGACCTGCTAAAATTGTTTTGAGTATCTTGCACAGATGTTATTTCAATTAAACACGTATCGCATGCAATATCGACTGCAAACAGTTCTTCCAACATATCACATGCATTTAAGCAGAACAGCCCATGTGGCAAAACAACAGTGAGCTTTTAAATTTGCATACTATTTGAACATTGAAAATACATTCAAAATGTACCTGAATCAAGAAGATGGAGATAGTTCTCAAATGTGATACTTGCTTCCTGTGCGAGCTAGCTAGTTCCCTCCCCCTCATTATGCCAACAACACACAGGATGGCTCTCCATGCCACATTGCTACTTCTTTCAGTTCCTACTGCTTTGCTGCAAATCTATCCAAGGTCTTCTACCCAGTTGTCTTGCTAACTGCATGTTCTTTAGTCTTCATCTCATATCAGCGTTCCTCTTCTCACGTTCATCCCTGCCATCAGTGTGCCTCCTCTGACTCCCACCTCTGTTCCTTACTTTCCATCCTTGAAGTGGAATACTCCCTCGCCTCTGGAAATCACTGCAGCACATCAATGGAATTTTCCAAGTTCCAACATAACTGCAAAAACTTGCTTTTCAAGAGCTATCGAATATGTCTTCTCACCAACTGACCTCTAGCCTACCTCTCCTGATGATGTCTAACATGTATGAACATATATAAAGTGTTCCTAGGTAGAATTGGACACTTGGACCTTAATGGATATAGAAGTTATTCTTGTTACATGGGTGCTCTCTCATGACTATCTCTCATTATACATGAAAGAGGAGTATAGGGGTGCACAGACAGGTTAAGTAAAAAGTCTGAAAGTAGTAGGATTTATAAATAAAAAATGTATCAACAAAGGGTAGTGTTCAGTATTACAATCAGTCTTATGGTGCAATCGGGCGGTCGTCACAAGGCCACTTGGGACAGAAGAAAGCAAAAGAATCCAAAGCTGTGTATTGCTACACAGAAAGCCCAGATGCACTCAAATAGGGAAAAAGATATCCCTCTATTTCTATTTAAATTCATTAAACATTTGGTGCCAAAAGAGGCGTAAATTTTACGATGTGTTAACAACGTGTGAACTTCTCTTATTTGCAACAGAAAGGGTCATTTAGAGCATTTGGCAGTATTATTCAGGATAAAATATACAGTAATAGAGGTCAAACCGATAGAACAATCAGAACGAAAACACCAGAGCTGATTTATGGATTTTAATCTTCTGAGTCCAACAAGTCGTACATTAGTAAGCAAACAGTAGTACAATCAGTGTTCCCTATTTGCACATGGAAAGGACACTTGTAGATATTCAATATAACAAAGGTGAGAGCAACAAGCGTTTACAAAAAAACGCTTGTAAGGAGTAACACAATTGTAAAGCTGTATAATAGTGCAAACAAACTCTATATGTATGGATTTGATCATTCAACAGTTCGTAAATCAAGTCTCATATTCAGGTGTGACCCGAATAAGACCGACGCGTTTCGGTTCATGGAACCATCTTCAGGGGATAGACTTCATTTTAATTTCTTAAACATTAGATTCTAACACAGTCTCTGTGGGGTAGGAAAGAAAGAAGATATTTCAATAAAAACACTCTGATTTACATGAAGTCAATTAACATAGTGAGACGAGTCAGAGTCACTAACCTTGCTGATATAAGTGCCAGGAAACAGACAGGTAATCCAGACACGAAACAACGGATAGCCAAAAACCACAGTATGTTGGGGTATCTATGGAGGTAAGGACACAAGTTAAGCTATTAAGCCCACCAATAACGGGCAATCAGTCCATAGTGAAGAGAAAGAGAGATTTTTTTTATCTCTCATTATACGACTTCTGCATCACCAGGTTTACTGTCAACCAGCCATCACTGACTAAGATACTGCCAGCTGTGATCACTCTGAAAACTGACCTGAAGTCAAAACCAGGGGGATATAATCAACCAATTACCCATTGTGTCCATGTAATGTGCAGATGCCCCCTCTGGAAACACCACACAGCAGACCTTGTTGCCCAGAGAGTCCATAACAAAGACATGGGTGAAGCCCAAAGTGATGGACCAACCATTTGTAGGATTGGTGCAACCAGCTAGGCCCTCAGTGAATGCAGGTGTATAAATTAAGACCCACCATTCCCAGGCCCTCACCAATCGACTAACACAGGTATTAAGACTTATTGGAAAACAAACTAAAGGGGCGGGTGATGAGCCCTAGGTATCATTTTCAAATGCTGAAGCACAGCCATCTTATATTTTGTAGCAAACTCAAGTAGCTAAACAGTTAATTCTGCTCTTAGTGCAAAAATAATGGTTTGATTTGCAAGGAGAAAAGACCTGCTTACTGTGCGTGTTTGTCTCTGCTGCTCTAGTGAGATAATGGAACCACTTAATTACTGTGATTTTCTTTAAAAATGTGGAGAGTTATGTTTTGAATACACGTTACCTAAGGAACAATGACCTAATTGTCCCGGACAGAACACAAGAGAAATGTTTACCTTACCAGTTCCTGGGAAGGAAGACTTGAAGTGTGATGCAGTGCATTGCAAATCATAACCGAGAATGAAATGTTGCCTCTCACATGATAAAATGCATGTGAAACTTTTGGCTATCAAATTCCATGTATCCCCCGCTCTTCCATGTATTGTTACGCTTACTATGTTGGAAGTGCTCCTGATGTCTTCTTATGATGAGCATCTTATGTTAACGCCCAGTTGAACTCTGTCTTTACTTATATTGTATTCGCTTGTAATAAACTGGAGAGATTATACCGATCCAACACTTCTGGTGGTGTTTTTCACTTCCATCGCATGGAGAGAAGGCTTTCTGGGGAAGGTGCTGTAGAGGAGCAGGTGGATGTCAATACTCTGGTCCCAGCCCCTCACCACCGTCCTATTGGAGTAACAGACGAATACCTACAATTGGGAACCAAGGCGTAAATCCATGCAGAATTACTATGCTGTGTCAAGTGTATGAGAGATGATATGCACTGAGGCAGCCATTCAGAATAAACCCTCACGTAGAGGCAGAAGAAGGATGCTACCAGCAAGGGTGTCGACTACCAAGATGCCAGAATGCAGCTATGGGTAATATGGATGAACTCTAAGAAAAGTCGGATGACAACAGATTGATGTCATAAAGAAGATGTATGAACCTATGCCGATACAATATGAAAATGCTTAAGACTAACAATATAACTGACGAGACATATACCTTAAGATGAAGTAATTGTCAATATAAGAAGATGAAGTAACGTGCTGACCAATAACTGTAAATACGCTGTACTGCAAGGTAGAAAAGGTGCATAGAAGCTTGCTAAAAAGAGGTATATACATAACGTTTAGGACGGCCATTGGAAGAAAATGGACGAGGGCCTTTGTTAGCAATCAAAACTGCTGCCTCAAAAGATGAGCCCAGGATTGCAAATTGAAGAACTGATGGAGATGCTGTTTTTGTGTGCAGAATAAAAGAGTCTTGGCCTGGGATCAAGGAGGCTATTTTGAGAGATGGGTGCAAGGTACAAAGGGAGTTGAATACACAGATCATGTGCATAAGGCATATTTTTGCTAAGATTAGGAGAGACAAGATCATCTGCAAGTGCCAAGTGTTGAACAATCATGAGGGCAAAAGCCTATGTGAAGTGAAGTGAGCAAGTCTCTGAAGGCCAGAAAGGGTAATGACACTGGCCCTCATTAGGACCCAGGCGGTAAGGGGTTTACGCCGGCGTAAACCATGGCGCACCTTACCGCCTGAGTACGAGTTCCCTTAGCGCCATGGTGATTTTAACGCCTGCTTTTAGCAGGCGTTAAAATCCATGGCGCTAAGGGACCTTGTTGTTAATTACGCCACCGTAATTTACGGTGGCGTAATTAACGGCTTCCCCACTCCCATTATGCCCTATGGGGCCAGAAATGGGAATGGGGAAGGGTAAATGGGGATTGGGGACTTACCGCCCCGCCAACCTCGGAATGGGGCGGTAAGTCCGCCAACCCCCATGGCGGAGTTGGCAGCTTAGCGCCATGGACCATGGTGCTAATAGCGCCATGGTCCTCCGCCAAGGTCCTAATGAGGGCCACTGTGTTTAATAAAATCAAATAATAGGAAATAAGAGGCTGAAATTGACAAAGTCGTGGTCTCCTAACACGTGACTCAGAAGTCGAAAAAAAGTGCTATTCATTTAAAGCTCAGATGGAGATAGCAGTCTACTCAAACTCCCTCAAATGTTCCAGGACAGTGAGCACACTACAAGGTCAACTACAAACAGAAGACCTTGGCTAAAGATCAGGACGATGACAAATGATGGACTAATTGGGAAAACGAGAAATTAATTGACGCATCTCAAGCACTTATGTTTTGTTTTCACTCACATGCTGCTAAACAAGCCATAAATCCAAGGTTGGATGGGGTTGCCAATCAATCAAAAATCCCTCCTGTTAATAGGTTTTGCAAATGTCTCATAGCATGAAATCATAAATGACGTATGAAAAAGTATATAAACTCTGTAAAAATAAAATTAAGGATGAATACACATCCATCTATTTTGATAGCTGCCTTATCTCCCTGCTTTCTTTCATTGAGATTAAAGCAGTATTTTTTCCATTTTCCTTGGGTCTGTGCGGTTATTTGGTCTAAGATATTTACTGGTAATTTCACCTAGTGCATAGAAAATGCTTCAAAGTGGCAGACCACATTTGGTAGCAGTGCAGATAGATCTGGTCTAACGACCTAGATCTAGTCCCAGATCCAGACACCGGACAATCACCTGCTCCTACCATTAGCCAGACAATCACAGAGTTTCCTGCGGAGAGCAGAGTGTAAAAGCACACATGCTCAAGATCCGGTTGGCAGGTGCCCCTTTGATGAACTTCCTGTCCGGTCCTCGCAGGTGCCCCATGGACTGAAAGCAAACTGGTCGATTGCGGGAGAGTCGATGCCGAGGGACTCGAGCTGAATAACAGACGTAAGTAGACCATCAAACATGCTAAGAAATAAAGGGGGGAGGGATTGTATTGTGGTGTGTTATATATAAAGAACGAGTAACTGGATTTTTGGGGATTATAAAGAAGAGAAAAAGATGCCTCAATTCCACAGGCCCATGAGGGACGTAAGAATATATGCAGTAACTCTATATATGAGTTTTAAGGATTCCTGAGGCATAGAGCCAATAATAACAATACTGATGTTGAAGACTTTCGAACGTGTGAGGCTTTTACTATGACCTCTGCAGGACTACTTTGACTTTCTCTTCAGCTCATACTCTTATGTTATTTGACACAGTGTCTCTTGGTCTTGATAGTTCAGCACAGTAAGCACAAAAGTTCAAAGATTTCGTTCTCTTCACGTATTTGCCTTTTTACTTTCCATTTCGCCAGGGTTAATTACACATTTCAGAGTTTTTTCACACTGCCGCTTTCTAATGAAACATTTCACACTTCACTGAGACTTTTGAGTGGGCTACTTCCTTTCTCCGACCACTCCCCTACTCTGTATCACTGGCTTCACAGTTATCAGCCACTTAAAAGTGAATCACTGGTTAACTTTCTTTCGCGTCTCATCAGCACATGCGCAGCCTTCAATTGTGAGATATACTGTTGCAACTTCAATATTTCCTTACAAACACCAGCCTTTCATGTAGTTTTCTAACTGACCAGCTGTGTACATTCCTTTCTTGTCTTTTTTGGCTTTAATTCACGAGTCAAAGTTAATACCACAGGCTTGCCCTTGCCTCCCCAACTCTGTCGTTCACCCGAGAAGGTTGTTGGCTTTCTTGAAACACAATGCAGTCTACAATCACAATCCTTGTCTGGGATTTGGCCTTCTCTGTGTATCTTTCACGGCTCATCTGATGCAACAACCTAATGCAAGGATCTCATGGGTTTCTCTTCCCTTCGCTCTTGTCCCTCTGTCAGTCATTCTGCTCCAGTAGTTTTGTATTTGCCCCGGATGTTCTGCTCCTTCTCGTGTTCCACCTTGCTCAGAGTGTGTCTCTATGTTCCGCCTTTTATCCATGTGGGGAGAGCTAAAGGTTATCAGATGTATGTGGTTAAAGTCAAGTGCCTGACTTTGCCTGATCCGATGAGCCTGTCTTTCCCCAGAGCGAACTGTCCATGTGAAAGTGTTTGTGTTGGGAAGGGGGGGTATTGAAGTCTCAAGATATCCTACGTGGTAGGAGGGGGCATGGGTACGGGAAAGTGGGAAATATCGCGTCTCACCATTGGTTGCCTCACCCCCACTCCCCAGAGACCCCTCACTCAGGTGATCTTCTCGCATTGGTCCACCACTACAAACTGGATCCAAAAGCGATGGCTGTGTCCCAGCCACCTGCATGACAAGTCCCTGAGGAGTAGCTAGTGAGACACACTTTGTTTTCTCACAGAAGGCAGCAGGAGATGTTTCTAGAGAGGGAGGAGGATGACGAGTTTGCAGCCCATATGGAGAAAAGTAGGCAGTAGGAGTCCGAGAGCAGAAGGTGGAAGGTGACCACCACACAGAGGAATCAGAAGCAATATAACAGGAGTAGAAAGTTCAGCATAAGAAGGAAGTGGCGCTAGGAAGAGGGAAGAGGTATGAAGGGCAAAATCAGGAAGATGTAGTAAAAGTCGAGCAGGAGGAAGGTGGTTATCAGGAGGCGATGCAAAGACAGCTGTGGAAGTTTCTTGCAGATCAGGAGAAGATTATTGGAGAGACCCAACTTGAAGGAAAAGACATTCTGCAGAGGACGGCTTGAGAGAACAAAATTTTCCAAAGACAGTGGGTAGGGAAAAGTCATGATCTGAGATAGCATCATCCACATGCTTGGCAGTAGGAAAGGGGGACAAGGAAGTCTCCAACAATCCTTAAACTGCAGGCTTAGGCACATTTTGACCACAATCCCACACCACTACCCCACAGAATCTTGTTGATTTGTAGATTTTAAGAAACCCTGCGGGAAAACAACTTTGCCTCTATATCAAACAGCACACTGACAACTTATTTTGCCCTTAATGCATCATCCCAAAATTGATGAGGATAATGAATGTTTCACCAAATATCACAGCATACTGAAAAAGCTGTAGCTATTCAATGGCAACCTTGTTTTAATGTGGGCAATAGATACTGCCCGGTTCCATTACAGAAAACTGTAGATTGAGACGGCTCCTTGACCTTATTCATCCACACTGGGTAATTCTGAGTCAGACTAAATTCACTCAAACTTCAGTACCATGCATCTATGACCATGTCATGAAAGCAGTGTGAAAATCAATCAACCAATATGAGGGTAGGAACTACCACCTAAAAATTGACAAATTGACCAGTCTCAAGACATAGATTCCATGGCCATCATGGACACTGAGTTACCTTTCCCCTTACCTCTCCACAGCAATGCCTAGGAGAGCATCCACAAAATGTAATTCTCATCAGGCACATTGTGTATGGTAGGATTTCACAGCAGGACCTGCAAAAGAGCTGATTTCTGGGAGAAAGTAGCAACGGTTGAGGTACATTGGAGTAGCTCCTGGTAGTTTATAAGTGGGCTTTATGGCAGCTAACATTGGATCTAATGCTGGAGTTGTTAGAAAGGTTCAGTGAAACCATGCATGTGCCTCGCTTTTCCCATGTACTCCATCTTGGTGTGAACACATTTCTATGCAAGTACTCAACACTTGATGGGATAATAAGTGTGCCACAGAAGATCTACACTGACTGTAGGTGCTCCATCAGTGCTGTGAACATGTTACAAAATTAGCCTCCCACCAGCATCCTTACTACCAGCTGAAAGCTACAATGCTGACTTGATGGAGTTCAATCCTCAATTTGATAGAACCTTTGCAAGAGCAGCAAAATGCAGTGACCGACGATTGCAATAGCAAGATCCGATAACTTGATAGTGCCTATTTATTTGTGACACAGTGGACAATGTTGGACAATGTTTATTCTTTGCTACAGCCATCTGAAAAGCCAACACAATGGGTTAGCCTGTATGCTAAAACACTTAGAAAGGTGCTGCAACCAGTGTGTCCATTGGAAATAGAAATATCCAGGGGAATGCGTTAACATGAATTGTATGGTGAGTCAGTAGCAGGATAACTGGCCATGAGTCTGCTGCCAACCTTTCAACCACATGCACAATAGAACACTGATAGGAAGGGCAATATGGAGAACCTTCTGGTATCTTTTTTTGATCTGGGGTTTAAAGTTAAGGAGGCAACTTTTATAAAGCAAATATGTGAGGATGTGAGTAAAATGCTGTGGACTTTCATTTGCAAGTGAACATGCTAGCCATGTTTAAGGATGCTGTGAAGAGATGCTTTAACATCTGGTTACAACAAGAAGAGAGACCCAAACATCAAAGATCAATAACCGAGTGCATAGCACTCCAGCGCCTGCGCGCAAACGATGTGGACATGTGCTCCGTGAGCTCTTCCAAGCACCGAAAGAATCCTGCCAAAACATCCTGATTTTGTGGGTTTATTAGCCCCAAAACACTCCAACTGAACCCGAGGAGGTGCCGAGCGGCGGCCGACCAACTCTGAGGCACTCAACTGGTCGGATCGGAGAGAGATTTGACGAATCACGGAGGACCGCGACCCCGGACGGCGCGAATTTAAAATGGCGGACGCTACCTAAGAACGACCCAACACCCGGGGACCCCGGAGGTTGCGGCACAGGCGGCCTCCAATGACCTCCTGCAACGCTACATAGACACTGGGAGACCCGTGCACACCGACCTCCACGGAACCGCTGCAGAGGTGACACGCAACATGACATGCGTCCTGCCTGGTGGTGCGTAGCACAAAGCAATACGGACCTGGGCAGCGCCTTGGCCCCACCAACGAGGCATCCGGAGCCGCACAGTGCACATCGGCCCAACACTCACCGAGTGATCAGCAGCTGGGGCGGCTCCTACAGAAACCTGCGGCCTCGTGCGGACTACCTGTTCGCTCTGTGCAACGGCCCGGTGCGGAGGAATTGACCAGATCGGGGGAAGGGAGCTGCCCGATGCGGAGGCTGCCCTGCCGTATCTGGGTGGTGGAGGAGAGTGGAGCTGCATCCACGGTACGGGGAGCAAAACAAGAAAGTCCCCCCTCCTCCACCCCGGCAACCTCCCTTATAAACACTGGATGGGTAAAGCCCTACATACATAGACAGACCTGCCTCAGAGAAGGGGAGGAAGTGGACCCAAACCGCTGACAACCTCGATCTGCCACTACCCTGGGCCACAGATTCCACCAAACACTCGTCCCCTGCCAAGGGCGACCCCTCACTCGCAACAACTGAACACAGACAGGCCTGTGACACGGTGTCGTGAGACTAGCCCTCTAACCATCAGCGTCCAGCAATCAGAACCACGGCACAGGCACGTTACCAAACAACAACCAAATCTCACCCACAATAGTGCTTCGCAGAACCCCGACACGAAGCAACATGACTGAAAGACAGCACGGCCTGCGCCTCCGCGAAGCACCCAACGAGCTACGCTGGTAAAGGGGACAAAGCTCCGCGCTCACTGGCACTGCGCACACAGGCGAGAGCCATACCTAGAGACCCACCCGGGTGGTGTAGCTCAGCCACGCAGACTGGTGTGACCCTAACCCAGCCTAGCTAGACAGCAGTCGGAAAGAGTCCAGGCACCCAAGTCAACAACACGATGGGCAAGGGCAGGCAACAACGGAAGATGGTTACACAGAGCAGCATGGACCAATTCACGGTCGCCAACGCCCCGGCATCAGCTAGTCACACGCCGCACTCAAACTCTCCACGGGGTGAAGAAAACATGTCACTGCGAGATGTAATGGCCGCAATAGCCAGCTCGCGCTCCTCCATGGAGATCAAGATGGACAGCATTGCTGCAGACGTTTCCTTCCTACGCCATGCTCTCCAGAAGCTCACCGCCTGTACAGGGGAGGTGGAACATTGCATCTCTGGAACAGAGGACAACATCAGAGGCATCAACCAGCAACTATCGCAGGCTCTAAATCGCCTCAAAACACTAGAAAACCGGGTGGATGAAGGTGAGGGCAGATCACGCCGCAACAACGTGTGCATTCTCGGACTGCCAGAGAAAGAGGAAGGGCAAAGTAAAGAATTGTTTCTGGAACAGTGACTAGTGGACATATTTGTGCCCCACTCCTTCTCAAACTTTTTCTCAGTGGAATGGGCACACAGAATGCCATCGGGCAAACCACCTCCTGGCACACCTCCACGAAAGGTGATTGCTAAATTGCTTAACTATAGGGACATATATGCACTACTCCAAATGTCCCGCACAAAAGGAACGATTACCCATAATGGATCCCGGATTACATTCTTCCCCAATTACACCAAGGAGGTACAGTGAGCAAGACAGTCATTTGAGCCACTCAAGAGACAACTGGCCCTCATGAAAGTGAAATACAGACTACTGTTCCCGGCCCAACTCAAAGTTTACTATAAAGGATCTAGGATCCACTTCACAGATCCACAAGAGGCGTGGAAATGGGCGGAAACAAACATCGAAGGCGACTGGTCTGCGAGACCACAAAGACGCAAAAGGAGGCCCCGGGCCGGACCACCCCCCCGGGATAAACCCAGAAGCCCCTGGCGTGGACGCCCCGGACCCGGTGGCTAACCAAATTGAGCTTTGATGGCCGCCCTGCGAACCCCGCCGTGTAAACGGATACCTGAAGCACAGAACCTCATTGGGTTACCACATAAAGCAACCTAACACGAAAAACTCTGAACAAATGGCACTGGAGAAAGAGATCCAGAGGAAGGCTCCTCCAAAGAAGCCCTCTCCCCAGAAGACTTTTCAGCGAAGACTGGAAGGCAAAGATCGAGAATAAGCAGAAGGAGGGAAGTTGGGTAACAGTTATTAACCAATGAGTTAACTGTCTATTTTTGGTAGTGTGTTTAGTTTGTTATATTGGGTGACCGATGCTTCAAGTTGGGTGGAGTATGGGGTGGGGGATTCAAGTTATAATGTTAAGAATGACACTGCCTCTAACACACACCATGTAATACTCTCATTGCTAGTAAACTACGCAACACAAATGAACAATCATGTCTCGACAAGAAACCACCCTACACATAGGCACGGCAAACCATTAATAATGACACAATTTATATACAACTCAAATGACCAAATGACAGGGGTTACCAATGCGAATAAAAATAGAAGCATCTGAGTGATGACATGGAATGTAAATGGGCTTGGCAACAGTATCAAAGGTGACTGGTACTGCAAGCACTGAACCAACACTCCCCAGATGTGGCGTTCCTTACGGAGATACACCTAGCTGGTACAAATTGCACACTATTTAGACACACTAACTACAAGCTAGCACTACATACCGGATTCACCATGGGATCGCAAGGGGTACTAATCCTGATACACAAAAGACTCCCCTTTGCACCCATGACCATCACACACGATACAGGAGGGAGATTTGTACACACGACAGGGACCCTATGGGAACGCACTGTAACTATGATTTCTGTATATGCACCACCTAATCTACTAACTCCTCTGACCAATGACATCACGCCCCTACTCGCCAACAACCCTGCAGACCTCACACTAATTGGAGGAGACTTCAATGAAGTAATGAATGTAGACCTCGACAGAACACATGTACGATCCAGGAACCCAGACGTGCACACCAAACTCTCCACATTCACTAATGCATTGGGACTGCAAGACGTGTGGAGGACGCTACACCCCAACACAAGGGAATACTAATACCATTCCGGAGAACATGCCTCATTGTCCAGGCTAGACTATTTTTTCCTACCATTAAGTAACATACATGAAGCATGTGAAGCACAACTACTCCCCAGAGGTATATCGGATCACTCCCCACTCACAATAACGATTAAAACCAACAGATCGATCCCCCCACCCAGCTGGCGACTAAACGGCTACTACCTAGGATTCCTAGAAATAGTAGAACACATCCAAAAGACTACTGAAGCATACTTTGAGATGAATACCGACTCTGTAGACAACCCGGTAACGCTATGGGAGGCGCTAAAGGCAGTGCTCAGAGGCAAAATCATAGCCTGGGCCACAGCCCATAAGAAAAAACACCTTAAAGCAATACACAGAGCCGAAGTAAAGGTACAAAAAGCAGAGGCTGATGACCTAACCCATGACCAACCTGAAACACACTGCGCACTACAATTAGCACAGAAACAACTGCAACACATAGCTTTAGATAATGCAAAACAGGCACACACAGCGATGCTGGCGAAGGTATATGAAACAGGGGACAAAGCCGGGAAAATACTGGCATGGCTAGAACGTAGAGATCTGGGCCTCACCCAAATTAGGAAACTAACAACAGAAGAACCAGAACCACTAGTAACAGACATAGACATATTGGAAGGCTTTGCAAAGTACTACGCTGAGCTATACAAAGAACCATCCGCACCACTCGTGGCAGACATCCTGGAGGAACTTACCCTCCCCACCCTAAACGCGCAACACTCTAACCTATTAGAACAAGAAATCACTGAGGAAGAACTAACCCAAGCCATGTCGGAACTCCAATCGGGCAAAACCCCATGCCCGAAGGGCTTCCCCATCGAAATATGGAAGAAAATAGGCGCGAACATCTCCCCAAACTTGTTACACCTATTACAACACTCACACTCACAAGGTTGTCTCCCCCAGACCTAAGGAAAGCCAGGATAATAGTTCTGCCAAAAGCAGATAAACCACCCGACAAGTGCAGTTCCTATAGACCCATCTCTCTTATAAACTGTGAAGCCAAAATACTTGCGAAGGTATTGGCCAACCGGCTGTAGCAAGTTATTGTTAATGACTCCAATCAAGCATTCCCACTAAGTCAGTGCATTTCTGGGATTGCTCAAGGGAAGCCCTTATTTATATGTGTTTATGACAAGTTATAATCTGGATGATGAACCCTTGTATAACGCCCCCTCTTAGAATCCCACTGACCCCACTGAGCCAAGAAGTAGGTTTGTTTTGCAAATTAAAAAGGTTTATTTGAAAAATTAAACAATGGATATATATCACACTTTTATAAATAAATTTATAATTGATAGCACACTTGTGAATATGAGCAGTAATCAGCAATAGGTAATCCTACAGTAGCACAGCTCTTGGTTACTTATGAATAAGAACAAAGGACTAAGGTAGCAGAGAATGCTTTATATGGTCCAATGAAATGCAAGGTGGGACAGAATGCAACACAGAAATAATTTGATATGATTTCAACAAGAGATAATGTGATCACTTTTCCTTTTGACAATTCACTCCCCCCTTTATGCAATATAAGGAAATGGAAGGAGAGCACACAGTCTTCAAGAATACCAACAAAAATGCAATACAAAGTTCCGATTCCCCCCCAGCAAGCTTAGAGAAACAGGGATGATTTTAAACGGAGGCAAAGTACTTTAAATGTGGTATGCAAAGAAGGGAAAAATATGCTAAAAATGATTTTAATTCCCTATAAGAGATTCAGGGTGGGTGATAGCTACTTTAAATTATTTCAGGATCACTTTAGCAATGCTCTATGAATGAATGTCAGGTTGCAAACGAATTTCAGCAAAGGAAAGCAAGAAGCTGCTATTTTGACAATGAAGCAATTTGAGCCAAATCGCAAATCGCGGCACTTTTTAGAACTCGCTCCTAGCACAAACGGTTCAAGAGATACGGACGATTTCATGAAGGTAGTTTTTCAGAAATGAAATAATGATTCAAAATGGCAAAATTACACTTTACGAGTTTAAAATCGGAGAAGGGACACACGATTCCTATGATGCAGTTCTGGAGACAGGTTCAAATGTTTTGAATCAGATGATTTTAAGCTAAGAGATTGGTTTTGCACAGTTCTAGCTTGGTACTCAGACTATAAATTTGAAAGGAATGGCCTCGTCAAGGATCTGGTCAACAAGTTTAGCTGCGGTTCTCTCTGCTGGGCGGGTCAATCAGGCACCGGTTCTGTTCACAGCAATCTGGTCTGGGTCTGCTAGCGGATCTGGATCTCTGGTTCTGGTCTCGGCACTGCACAGCGGTCTGGTCTGGGTCTCTTGAATTGGATCTGACGTTTCTGGATACACCGGATTCTTAGCAAGCAGCAAACCGCGCAGTCCAGCGGTTGAATCGTTTGCAAAGGATTTTGAGGCCTGCTGAAGAGAACTCAGCTTGTGGGTTAGGCCTTTGCTTTAAGTTCTGGAGTCTGAGATCTAAGTTCTGGTATCTGTCTGGATTTGAAGTCTAAGTGCTAGATCTGGTGTCTTCTGGCAAAGTGCTCCGCAAGAAATCAGCTTGAAGTGGGAAGTGAATGTCCCTGTCTGGCTTCCAGTGGCTCTTTTTATCTCTTTTGAAAATGGGTGTGGATGCTAACTTTCTATGCCCAACCCAGTCACGATTTGATAGGTCAAGGATTTCTCTTTGACCTGATTTGAGAAGGGAGCAGTGAGTCAGAGTGAGAGTCTTACAGTCTATTGAAGAAACGCCCCTTTGCTTTTACTTAGAAAATTAATTTTTCATAACTAACAGGTTTCCCAGATACACACGTCGTTGACATTACATGTACATATCATATATCACATAAGGTAGTCTCTGTTCCAACTCTGATGTTTCTAAGAGCTTGCATTCAAAAATGGCAACTTATTTTCGTTTTTGGTAGCTTTTGCAACATTGGTTTTTCATCAAATCTTTACACAGACCTGTACCCTCTTCCTGAGCATATTAATCTAAGTTATCGTGTCTCTAGCCTAAATACAGTGTTTGTAGTGTTAAGAAATTAGCAGGGTTTTGCCTCAGAACATCACAGAGCGACCAGCCTAGTCTTGAACTGGGAGTGAATGTGTCATCCCAAAGTTGTACATTTCTGTCATCTGGTTACAATTAGTTATCAGTATTCTTATAAAATATATATTTGCCTTCCATTCACTTCACTTCAGTGTTTGGGTCCGCCCCCAGAAGCTTGGTGAGTCAGACGGTCACATGGCCTTCTTTGCTGGCATCTCCCAGAGCAGTGTGTTGACAGTAAACACCTAAATCAGCATATCCTATTCAATGGAAATTGTGTTGGGTCCAGCAGGCTGGAGGAGAAACCCCTCCCTCTCAATCAACAGCGCCATGCGATATCCTACCTTATTGTGTGGAGTTCTGAGATCAGGAGGTTTCCCAGCCTTTTGGACTGTTAATTGAATCAGCCTGTCTTCTGGGAACAGCAGGTGTTTAAGAATTTTAATTAACCAAAAGGCTTTGAAGTTTCCAGCTAGCTCACAATCCTTTTGCAACTCCTGAAGTACAGTTCTCCTCTCCGAGTTTAGACCGCTAGTGCCGGTTTGTGTCCAATGCCAGTACTGCACCCATTTTTTAGGAGTTGTCTTGAATTAACTCCATTTCAAAAAGGGGATTTTACTTGATAGTATATGATCCTTGCTTAACATTGTTTGATGGGAATCCTTACAGTAGAGTGGTGATGTGGAACACTCCACAAGAAGGTTGAATCTTTAGAGTGGTCTTGTGAGCCATGATTTTAGCAAATTTTTGACATCAAGAAAATGAATTCCCAACAGCTCTGGGTTGCTTTTGGCAATCAGCATTGCCATTCCCAATGGTTTCAGGCTACTGTGTGTGTAGCCCAATGGTGGTTTTAGGCAGTGCCCTCCTGTGCTCACAAACATAGGCAAAAATGGGTGGCAGCCTATTCTTCATGTTTCCCTGTGCACCTTCTGGAGAGTTCTGGCCATCATGATGTTTTCAATGCCAGTAATGCACAGTTTTATGGTAGGGCTTGGATGCATGGGTAAAAACATCCCACAAGCCCCCCCCCTTGCGATGGCCATTCTGATCTTTCACTTATTGGAACTCGCAAGATCTTGGATGTCCAACTCATCTTCTTTCGATTCCACAGATGACAAAGTTCAGCATCTTTTCCTCCATCAGGATGGATCGATCGGTTCTCCTTGCCGGTCCTGATGGGAGTATTGGCCGGTACCCCGGGCCCCTCGGATCTTTGCTCCCGGTCTCCAGGAGGTCTTCCGTGGTCAGTCTCTGGGTTTCATCTCTCCTAGGATGATAAAGCAAAGCGGCAATACACATTCCTAGACATTTTTCCACCCCTATTAATGGTGTGGTGAACAGATACATTTTATACATCAGGATACATTTTGCAGTCTTATTTTAAAAACAGGATATAACAGGGAACATTGCATTACATTACTATCTTTTTGATATGTGGGATATTTTAGAGTTGGAACTGACTTACTCTGGAGCGGCCCCCTCTGGTATTGCAGAGGACTCCTCCAGTTGCTGCAGAGTGTGCCTGGGATGGCAACACTTTAACTGATTTATATGGACCCACTTGTCTTCCCCTTCCGCCAAACTACCTTTGGGGATGCGGATCTTGTATGCAACTAGGGAGACCTTTTCTATAATTTCAAAGGGTCCCTTCCATGTAGGTAAAAATGTTCGCTGTTTGGCTAGGTTCCTTTGGAAATTGTATAGATAGACCATGTCCCCCACCTTATATTCCTTCCTGGTGATTTTCAAATCATAGTGAGTTTTCATGCTATCAGCTGATCTTTCTAGATTCCGCTGAGCATAGGCAAAAGCATGTTGTAGGTGTTTCCTCAAATTCTCCACATACTCATGAGTTGTGGAGGCATTGATCAACGTCTGCTCTTGGGTCCTGTAGAGCAAATGCTGGGAAAGCACCATCTTGCATCCAGTCATCAACTCAAATGGTGACATTTTGGTTGCAGATGAAGTGGTAGATCTGATGGCCATTAGGACCAGAGGTAATCGGATATCCCAACTTGGCCCAGAATCTGCCACAAACTTTTTTAATATGCTCACAATGGTTCTGTTGTATCTCTCCACTGCACCAGAAGAGGCTTTCCGGTAAGCAATATATAGCTTCCTTTTGACCCCCAGTATCTCCCACATCTTTGTTATTACCTCGCTGGTGAAATGGCTACCTCTGTCTGACTCAATCCTTTGAGGTAGACCAAAAACAGAAAAGATGTGGTTAATCATCAGGGCAGCTGCTGTTTCTGCCTTGCAGTTTGGGGCTGGGAGACATTCCACCCACTTGGTAAACAAGCATATGACCGTCAACATGTACTTGTTTCCCCTAGACGAGCGAATCACAGGGTCTACGAAGTCGATTTGCAAATCTGACCATGGCAGTGTCATCCAGGGATGTTGGCTGAAATTGTGCACACACATGACACCCCTTCAAGTATTGGTCGATGTCTCTCCCAATGTGTGGCCAGTATGCAACCTCTCTTAAGATCTCAAGTGTTGTATGAAACCCCCTATGACCGGCGGTGGCCGCATCATGGGCGTGACTTAACATCAGGCTTCGGAATGAGGTAGGGACCACCCACTGATCATGGCCAGCTTGGGATTTCCTTACCAACAAACCGTCTTGGATTCAGAACATCTTTGGACATTTCATCAACACTCTAACGTGCTCTTTCCCAATGAAATCGGTATCCGTCAGGGGAAAGTTCTCAGGGTCCTCAATGTGTTGGTAAAACTTACCAATTATTGGATCCCCCTTCTGAGCCATAATCAAATCAGCATCAGGGGTCTCCTTACTCCATTGTGCAGTTGAAAGATCGTTGTGAACATTTGTCTGGGACCTAGTGATAGCAGTGACCTGGATTTCCCCCAACAGGGACTCTATTTCTATTAGATCCCCTTGGATGGCCCCAGTTTTAGCCAGCTGATCAGCTAAGTCATTTCCAGTTTTGTCTGGTCCCTCTACTTTGGAATTACCCTTGATCTTTTTCCAGTAGATGGTCATCCCATTCGATGTGACCAGATCATCAATATTTTGGATTAACTTCCCATGTTTCAGGGGTTTGTTATTAGCACATAACATGCCTCTGGTTTTCCAATTAACCAGGTGCTCCATGAACCCGTTCCGTACATAATCTGAATCTGTGATTATGACCAGTTTGTGGAGTTGATGTTGGACAGCAGTGAGGATGGCTTGATACACGGCCATCAATTCTCCCACCTGACTACTTTGGTGTAACGCTCACCTGATTCTCGCAGAGGCGCCGGTCTTGACTGGGCGACTACCGTATCTTCAAAGGCGATGTGTAGCACCCGGTTGGCTCTTTGGGCTGGACCTCTGTGCACTGTATGCCTGACGTGTAGAGTAAGATGTCTGCAGATAGAAAATATGGGGTTAATGAACTGGGGTTATTGGGGTGTCCCTATCTCTTTCCTCTTCTCCTCTCCTGTAGACCCCCAAAGGTTAACGCTCTCACCTTAGGTAAGTGAATGCCGAGCTCTCCATCTGCCTCGGGGCAGGGTGCTGTAACCAGTTTCTTCACTGGATAGGTAGCGCAGGCCTCTTGACTTCAGCGGACTGCTGTCCGTCGTTTACTGCACGAACGGTAAGTTTCGAGTCATTCAAATGTCTTTAAAGTCTTTAGTAATGATGTCTCTTGTTTTGCAGGGTTCTGGCGATGGCGGATGACGGGCTGAAGTGAGTTGAAGATGGAGCCCGTGTGATGAATAGAAGCGCCTGGAAGCACGTAAGTAAGCGCTTGTTGCCTGCTTCACTATGCGCTCTAACTGTCTTTTTATTTTGCAGGTACGAGTTCGGAGCGGCTGCAGGGTGCCGGAATACCCACTGGATTAGATGTGGAAAGGAGTAATGGCACGTGAGTATTAAAGTTCCCCAATGTCTTTAAACGCACCTTGTTTTGTCTTTCAGATGCGGGATGCAGCGCCGAAGGCCTCCGGAGCGTGCGAAGAGTTGGTAAACTTTTGTCTTTCAGATGCCGGAATGCTAACCTGTTCTTTCTTGTCTTTATAGGTGTTGCTGAAGACTGGATTCAGGATGGTAAGCCTTTGCCTTTCAGATGCCGGAATGCTAACCTGTTCTTTCTTGTCTTTATAGGTGTTGCTGAAGACTGGATTCAGGATGGTAAGCCTTTTTCCTTAGGCCCAGGACCGGATGCAGAAGACACGATGAGCGTTCTGCTGCAGAGGTTGCAGAATAACGCAAAGCAAGATTCATCCACCGGGTGTGGTTTAAATAGCCTCCTGTAGTGCTTAGGTGTCTCCTTCCACAGCCACGCCTAAGTAAGAAAAGAGTTCCTGGTAAGAAAAGAGTTCCTGCCTTCCAGAAGAGTTCCAGTGTTCTGAATCTAGGGAGTGGCTCCAGCCCCACCCAACAGGAAAAGTAGTTCCAAACAGAAGAGGATCAGAGGCTCAACTGGCAGGCAAGTAAGCAGCATGGTCTGCTGAAGGTAAGTCCACCCAAGCATTATGAGCCCGGCGCTTCCAGCGCTGGGACTGGGCATATTTATGAGCCTGGTGCCACTGGCGCCAGGACTGGGTCCAAAAGGTCCCAATTGGGACTGGTTGGCACTCGGAACCTGGGTTATGGATCTGCTTCCAAGGGAGTTGGGAAAACCCTGACCTTTTGGAAGCAGAGATCATGACAGTACCCCCCCTCAAGGCCCCTCCCAAACCGGGCTTCTCCGGGGGTTTTGGCTTGTCAGGAAATGTTCGGTGAAATCTTTTGATTAGGCGAGGAGCGTGGACATATTCAGCAGGTTCCCAGGATCTCTCTTGGGGGCCTTAGCCTTTCCAGTCAATTAGGTAAAATAGTTTAGATTTGGAGATCTTGGAGTCCAGAATGCTTTTGACTTCAAACTCGAGTTCTCCATCCACTAGGATAGGTTTTGGAGATTTGGTTAGTCGGGTTTGAGGTTGCACGGGTTTTAATAGAGAGACGTGGAAGACCGGATGTATCTTCATGTGCGGGGGCAAGTCCAACTTGACCGCTACTGGGTTTACTATGGTAGTGATGGAATAGGGACCAAGGTATCTTGGGTTGAATGTGCGTGGCCCCTTTAGAGATAGATATTTGGTGGATAACCAGACTTGATCCCCTACTTGATAGTGAGGGGCTTCCTTCCGATGTTGATCTGCTCCTTTCTTGTATTGTTCTTTAGCCCTTTGAAGGTGAGAAACAGCTTCCTTAAAGGCTTGGGTGATTGTAGAATTCAGGTAGTCTACTGCTAGTGTTTCAAGATCTTGGAGGGGATCCAACTCCGAGGTTCGAGGGTGACTGCCGTACAAAAGAAAAAACGGGGTTTTCCCAGTTCCCGAATGGACAGAGTTATTGTAGGCATACTCGGCTATCCAAAGGATATCTTTCCAAGTTTTTTCAGTTTGTTGCAGCATGCAGCGTAAATACTGTTCCAGAGTTTGATTGGTCCTCTCGGTTTGTCCGTCGGTCTGAGGGTGGTGACTGGTCGATAGTCTCACATCAATTTGAGCCGACCGACAGCAACTTCGCCAAAAATGAGAAATAAATTGACTACCTCGATCCGAAATTAGAACCGAAGGAAAACCGTGCAGTCGAACGATGTTTTTGAGAAATTCTCGGGCCAGAGTTGCTGCTGTTGGCAAGCCTTTGAGCGGAATGAAATGCGCCATCTTGGAGAATAAGTCCACGATTACTAGAATCGTATTGTATCCGGAGCATGGAGGTAGATCGGTGATGAAGTCCATAGAAAGCGTATGCCAAGGGCGAGGTGGGATGTCAATAGGGCGTAAGAGGCCTGCTGGTCTTTCCTTTTGACTCTTGTTTTGGGCGCATACTCCACAGGACATTATAAAGTCTCTGATATCTTTTTTCCAAGACGGCCACCAGAAGTAGCGCTTGATCTTTTCTGAGGTCTTGGCTATACCGGGATGACCTTCCATTAAAGAGTCGTGATAACAAGAGATTACTTTTTTCTGTAAATCTGTGCTGGGTAGGTATAATCGTTCTTGGAAATACAATAAGTTGTCCTTTACTGCAAAGTCCTTTCCCTGCAGATGCCAATTCTGTATGTCTGCTGGAGTTACAAGTTGCCTGGCTTTATCCTTAACTTCCTCTATGGATTCTGTGGCGATTACACCCAGAATTCTTTGTTCGGGAATGATTGGTACAGGTTTAGGGTTGACCAAGTGTTCTTCCACTCCCATCCGAGAAAGGGCATCGGCTTTACCGTTCTTTGTACCAGGTCGATAGGTAATTATGAAGTCAAACTCGGCAAAGAATAATGCCCAACTGAGTTGTCTAGAGGATTGGGCTTTTGCGGTCTTCAAATATTGCAGGTTTCGGTGATCCGTAATCACAGTAACTGTGTGTCGGGCCCCCAGCAGATAATGCCGCCAAGCCTTAAAGGCAGACTTGATAGCCAGAAGTTCCTTGTCAGTAATCGTGTAATTGATTTCAGGAGGTGAGAATTTGCGGGACCAAAATGCCACGGGATGCAACTGATTGGTTACCGGGTCCTTTTGTGATAGAACTGCCCCCATGGCAAGGCTTGAAGCATCAGTTTCCACGATGTAGGGGAGTTCGGGGCGAGGGTGTTTTAAGATTGGTGCAGAGATAAATTTAGTCTTCAAATCCTGGAAAGCTTGTTCCGCCTCGGTAGACCATTCAAAACGTTTGTTTTTCTTTAACAAGGCAGTGATGGGCTGGACTATTCGAGAGAATTCGGGGATAAACCTGCGGTAAAAGTTAGCGAAGCCTAACATGCTTTGCACACCTTTTACGGAGGATGGTGATGGCCATTTGAGAACTGCATCGACCTTCTTTGAATCCATACGCACTCCGCCAGGTGATAATATGAATCCCAAGAATTCAACTTCAGTCACGTTGAAAACACATTTTTCCAACTTAGCGAAAAGTTTGTGTTGACGCAATCTTTCGAGGACCATTTTCACGTGTTTCCGATGTTCAGATTCCGATGAAGAATAAACGAGGATGTCGTCAATGTAAACAACAACACATACATCTATGAGCTCTCTGAGGACATCGTTCATAAAATATTGAAAGGCGGCCGGGGCATTGCAAAGTCCGAAGGGCATGACCTGATATTCAAATAGCCCATACTTGGTGCGGAAGGCCGTCTTCCATTCATCGCCCTCTTTTACTCGTACCAAGTGGTAAGCTCCTCTAAGATCCAGCTTTGTATATATGCATGCTTTTCTGACTTGGTCCAGGAGTTCAGGGATCAAAGGTAACGGATATCTATTCTTAACGGTGATCTGGTTCAGGGAGCGATAATCGATACAAGTTCTAAGGTCTCCTTCCTTTTTTGGAACGAAGAACAAAGCTGAAGAAGCAGGGGACTTGGAAGGACGAATAAACCCATTTGCCAGGTATTGATCCAGGTATTGTCGAAGGTGAAGGTTCTCAGGCTCGGTGAGGGCATAAATTCTACTACAAAGAGGAGTAGATCCAGGTATCAGGTCTATCTGGCAGTCATAAGACCTATGAGGAGGTAGAGAGTTAGCCTGATCCTTCCGGAAAACATCTTGGTATTCTAGGTATTCGGGAGGTAACTGGGGAGTCTCTGAAGAAATTGCGGCCAGTGCAACACCAGGTGGAGGGTGACAAGTAGAGACACATTCTGGAAACTGGACCGTTCTTGCTCGCCAATCGATCAGAGGATTGTGTTTCTCTAACCAAGGTATTCCTAGAATAATCTGAAACTGAGGGGCCTTGATCACATCGAACACGATCTTCTCATGGTGTCCATCTTGACTTACTAGCGTCACCTCTTGAGTGGTATGCGTTACTGGCCCGGAGGCTATCTCCGTACCATCCACCGTAGTAATGACGTCCTTTACAGCCTTGGGACAAAGAGTTAGATTCATCCTCAAAACCATTTCATGATCCACATAATTGCCGATGGCACCGCTGTCGACGTAAGCTTCAATTGCATGTAATCGATCCGTATTATCAGGGCTAATGAGGACCATAGGTATCACGAAATGCGAGGTCACGGAACTGGTTTTCACGCTCGGCAAGAGGACCTCTATTCTTGTCGGGCGAGGTCGTTTCCCTGCTCAGAGTTTGTAACTTTGGTAACTGCAGCTCCTACTGCCTTCTTGGCAGGTTTCACCGGACAGTCTCGAAGAAAGTGCCCTGAGTTTCCGCAATATAGGCATAATTGCAACTGTTTCCTCCTTTCCCGCTCCCTTTGTGTTAGAGGACCTTTCAGACCCCCTATTTGCATGGGTTCCCCGGAGTCTACTCCTTTGGAAGGAGTTGGCGGTTTGGAAAATACTCGAGCATCAAACTTGGAACGATCGGCCTTCCTGTTCTGCAGCCTGTGATCTATTTGAACGACCAAGTCTATATAATCCGAACAGTCTTGTGGGGGATTCACTACTTGGGCTAAAACGTCTTTGAGCTCTCCACGTAGACCTCTATAAAACAGCGTAATCCTTTTGTCCTCAGGCCATTGAGTTTCCACTATTAGTCTATTGAAAGATGCAATATAAGCCAAAAGGTCTTGATTACCCTGTCGCAACGAAAGAAGCTCATTGTCCAAGGCCTGCCCCTGTGAATGTCTTGCGAACAGTTTTTCCATACTAAGCTGAAAGGCTTGAAAATCATGGAGAACCGGATCATCTTGATTAACTAGAGGGATCGACCAGTCTGCCGCATTGCCACTAAGGTACGAAAGTACAAAAGCTACTTTTGCTTGATCAGTTGGAAAGGCTGCTGGCCGGCATAAGAAGTGCAACCGGCACTGATTGATAAATACTGCAAACCTCTTTGGGTCACCAGAAAATCGTTCGGGCGGAGCCAGGGGTACATTCCCAGGTAGGTTGATCTGCACTGGATTCATAGAGGATGTTGAAGGAAGATTTGCCCCTGATGCGGGTAACGGGGTCTGTCCGGCTTGTGACTGTAGCACTTAGAGCATTCGTTTCCTGACGAGCTGCATGCACTTCTGCCCTTAGTTCCCCAAGTAACCGGGCTAGGGGGTCAGTATCCGAGGTTTCCATAGCGCCTGGGCGAGAGTTTTGCGGTAGGCTTTGCGTTCTGTAACGCTCACCTGATTCTCGCAGAGGCGCCGGTCTTGACTGGGCGACTACCGTATCTTCAAAGGTGATGTGTAGCACCCGGTTGGCTCTTTGGGCTGGACCTCTGTGCACTGTATGCCTGACGTGTAGAGTAAGATGTCTGCAGATAGAAAATATGGGGTTAATGAACTGGGGTTATTGGGGTGTCCCTATCTCTTTCCTCTTCTCCTCTCCTGTAGACCCCCAAAGGTTAACGCTCTCACCTTAGGTAAGTGAATGCCGAGCTCTCCATCTGCCTCGGGGCAGGGTGCTGTAACCAGTTTCTTCACTGGATAGGTAGCGCAGGCCTCTTGACTTCAGAGGACTGCTGTCCGTCGTTTACTGCACGAACGGTAAGTTTCGAGTCATTCAAATGTCTTTAAAGTCTTTAGTAATGATGTCTCTTGTTTTGCAGGGTTCCGGCGATGGCGGATGACGGGCTGAAGTGAGTTGAAGATGGAGCCCGTGTGATGAATAGAAGCGCCTGGAAGCACGTAAGTAAGCGCTTGTTGCCTGCTTCACTATGCGCTCTAACTGTCTTTTTATTTTGCAGGTACGAGTTCGGAGCGGCTGCAGGGTGCCGGAATACCCACTGGATTAGATGTGGAAAGGAGTAATGGCACGTGAGTATTAAAGTTCCCCAATGTCTTTAAACGCACCTTGTTTTGTCTTTCAGATGCGGGATGCAGCGCCGAAGGCCTCCGGAGCGTGCGAAGAGTTGGTAAACTTTTGTCTTTCAGATGCCGGAATGCTAACCTGTTCTTTCTTGTCTTTATAGGTGTTGCTGAAGACTGGATTCAGGATGGTAAGCCTTTGCCTTTCAGATGCCGGAATGCTAACCTGTTCTTTCTTGTCTTTATAGGTGTTGCTGAAGACTGGATTCAGGATGGTAAGCCTTTTTCCTTAGGCCCAGGACCGGATGCAGAAGACACGATGAGCGTTCTGCTGCAGAGGTTGCAGAATAACGCAAAGCAAGATTCATCCACCGGGTGTGGTTTAAATAGCCTCCTGTAGTGCTTAGGTGTCTCCTTCCACAGCCACGCCTAAGTAAGAAAAGAGTTCCTGGTAAGAAAAGAGTTCCTGCCTTCCAGAAGAGTTCCAGTGTTCTGAATCTAGGGAGTGGCTCCAGCCCCACCCAACAGGAAAAGTAGTTCCAAACAGAAGAGGATCAGAGGCTCAACTGGCAGGCAAGTAAGCAGCATGGTCTGCTGAAGGTAAGTCCACCCAAGCATTATGAGCCCGGCGCTTCCAGCGCTGGGACTGGGCATATTTATGAGCCTGGTGCCACTGGCGCCAGGACTGGGTCCAAAAGGTCCCAATTGGGACTGGTTGGCACTCGGAACCTGGGTTATGGATCTGCTTCCAAGGGAGTTGGGAAAACCCTGACCTTTTGGAAGCAGAGATCATGACAGTACCCCCCCTCAAGGCCCCTCCCAAACCGGGCTTCTCCGGGGGTTTTGACTTGTCAGGAAATGTTCGGTGAAATCTTTTGATTAGGCGAGGAGCGTGGACATATTCAGCAGGTTCCCAGGATCTCTCTTGGGGGCCTTAGCCTTTCCAGTCAATTAGGTAAAATAGTTTAGATTTGGAGATCTTGGAGTCCAGAATGCTTTTGACTTCAAACTCGAGTTCTCCATCCACTAGGATAGGTTTTGGAGATTTGGTTAGTCGGGTTTGAGGTTGCACGGGTTTTAATAGAGAGACGTGGAAGACCGGATGTATCTTCATGTGCGGGGGCAAGTCCAACTTGACCGCTACTGGGTTTACTATGGTAGTGATGGAATAGGGACCAAGGTATCTTGGGTTGAATGTGCGTGGCCCCTTTAGAGATAGATATTTGGTGGATAACCAGACTTGATCCCCTACTTGATAGTGAGGGGCTTCCTTCCGATGTTGATCTGCTCCTTTCTTGTATTGTTCTTTAGCCCTTTGAAGGTGAGAAACAGCTTCCTTAAAGGCTTGGGTGATTGTAGAATTCAGGTAGTCTACTGCTGGTGTTTCAAGATCTTGGAGGGGATCCAACTCCGAGGTTCGAGGGTGACTGCCGTACAAAAGAAAAAACGGGGTTTTCCCAGTTCCCGAATGGACAGAGTTATTGTAGGCATACTCGGCTATCCAAAGGATATCTTTCCAAGTTTTTTCAGTTTGTTGCAGCATGCAGCGTAAATACTGTTCCAGAGTTTGATTGGTCCTCTCGGTTTGTCCGTCGGTCTGAGGGTGGTGACTGGTCGATAGTCTCACATCAATTTGAGCCGACCGACAGCAACTTCGCCAAAAATGAGAAATAAATTGACTACCTCGATCCGAAATTAGAACCGAAGGAAAACCGTGCAGTCGGACGATGTTTTCGAGAAATTCTCGGGCCAGAGTTGCTGCTGTTGGCAAGCCTTTGAGCGGAATGAAATGCGCCATCTTGGAGAATAAGTCCACGATTACTAGAATCGTATTGTATCCGGAGCATGGAGGTAGATCGGTGATGAAGTCCATAGAAAGCGTATGCCAAGGGCGAGGTGGGATGTCAATAGGGCGTAAGAGGCCTGCTGGTCTTTCCTTTTGACTCTTGTTTTGGGCACATACTCCACAGGACATTATAAAGTCTCTGATATCTTTTTTCCAAGACGGCCACCAGAAGTAGCGCTTGATCTTTTCTGAGGTCTTGGCTATACCGGGATGACCTTCCATTAAAGAGTCGTGATAACAAGAGATTACTTTTTTCTGTAAATCTGTGCTGGGTAGGTATAATCGTTCTTGGAAATACAATAAGTTGTCCTTTACTGCAAAGTCCTTTCCCTGCAGATGCCAATTCTGTATGTCTGCTGGAGTTACAAGTTGCCTGGCTTTATCCTTAACTTCCTCTATGGATTCTGTGGCGATTACACCCAGAATTCTTTGTTCGGGAATGATTGGTACAGGTTTAGGGTTGACCAAGTGTTCTTCCACTCCCATCCGAGAAAGGGCATCGGCTTTACCGTTCTTTGTACCAGGTCGATAGGTAATTATGAAGTCAAACTCGGCAAAGAATAATGCCCAACTGAGTTGTCTAGAGGATTGGGCTTTTGCGGTCTTCAAATATTGCAGGTTTCGGTGATCCGTAATCACAGTAACTGTGTGTCGGGCCCCCAGCAGATAATGCCGCCAAGCCTTAAAGGCAGACTTGATAGCCAGAAGTTCCTTGTCAGTAATCGTGTAATTGATTTCAGGAGGTGAGAATTTGCGGGACCAAAATGCCACGGGATGCAACTGATTGGTTACCGGGTCCTTTTGTGATAGAACTGCCCCCATGGCAAGGCTTGAAGCATCAGTTTCCACGATGTAGGGGAGTTCGGGGCGAGGGTGTTTTAAGATTGGTGCAGAGATAAATTTAGTCTTCAAATCCTGGAAAGCTTGTTCCGCCTCGGTAGACCATTCAAAACGTTTGTTTTTCTTTAACAAGGCAGTGATGGGCTGGACTATTCGAGAGAATTCGGGGATAAACCTGCGGTAAAAGTTAGCGAAGCCTAACATGCTTTGCACACCTTTTACGGAGGATGGTGATGGCCATTTGAGAACTGCATCGACCCTCTTTGAATCCATACGCACTCCGCCAGGTGATAATATGAATCCCAAGAATTCAACTTCAGTCACGTTGAAAACACATTTTTCCAACTTAGCGAAAAGTTTGTGTTGACGCAATCTTTCGAGGACCATTTTCACGTGTTTCCGATGTTCAGATTCCGATGAAGAATAAACGAGGATGTCGTCAATGTAAACAACAACACATACATCTATGAGCTCTCTGAGGACATCGTTCATAAAATATTGAAAGGCGGCCGGGGCATTGCAAAGTCCGAAGGGCATGACCTGATATTCAAATAGCCCATACTTGGTGCGGAAGGCCGTCTTCCATTCATCGCCCTCTTTTACTCGTACCAAGTGGTAAGCTCCTCTAAGATCCAGCTTTGTATATATGCATGCTTTTCTGACTTGGTCCAGGAGTTCAGGGATCAAAGGTAACGGATATCTATTCTTAACGGTGATCTGGTTCAGGGAGCGATAATCGATACAAGTTCTAAGGTCTCCTTCCTTTTTTGGAACGAAGAACAAAGCTGAAGAAGCAGGGGACTTGGAAGGACGAATAAACCCATTTGCCAGGTATTGATCCAGGTATTGTCGAAGGTGAAGGTTCTCAGGCTCGGTGAGGGCATAAATTCTACTACAAAGAGGAGTAGATCCAGGTATCAGGTCTATCTGGCAGTCATAAGACCTATGAGGAGGTAGAGAGTTAGCCTGATCCTTCCGGAAAACATCTTGGTATTCTAGGTATTCGGGAGGTAACTGGGGAGTCTCTGAAGAAATTGCGGCCAGTGCAACACCAGGTGGAGGGTGACAAGTAGAGACACATTCTGGAAACTGGACCGTTCTTGCTCGCCAATCGATCAGAGGATTGTGTTTCTCTAACCAAGGTATTCCTAGAATAATCTGAAACTGAGGGGCCTTGATCACATCGAACACGATCTTCTCATGGTGTCCATCTTGACTTACTAGCGTCACCTCTTGAGTGGTATGCGTTACTGGCCCGGAGGCTATCTCCGTACCATCCACCGTAGTAATGACGTCCTTTACAGCCTTGGGACAAAGAGTTAGATTCATCCTCAAAACCATTTCATGATCCACATAATTGCCGATGGCACCGCTGTCGACGTAAGCTTCAATTGCATGTAATCGATCCGTATTATCAGGGCTAATGAGGACCATAGGTATCACGAAATGCGAGGTCACGGAACTGGTTTTCACGCTCGGCAAGAGGACCTCTATTCTTGTCGGGCGAGGTCGTTTCCCTGCTCAGAGTTTGTAACTTTGGTAACTGCAGCTCCTACTGCCTTCTTGGCAGGTTTCACCGGACAGTCTCGAAGAAAGTGCCCTGAGTTTCCGCAATATAGGCATAATTGCAACTGTTTCCTCCTTTCCCGCTCCCTTTGTGTTAGAGGACCTTTCAGACCCCCTATTTGCATGGGTTCCCCGGAGTCTACTCCTTTGGAAGGAGTTGGCGGTTTGGAAAATACTCGAGCATCAAACTTGGAACGATCGGCCTTCCTGTTCTGCAGCCTGTGATCTATTTGAACGACCAAGTCTATATAATCCGAACAGTCTTGTGGGGGATTCACTACTTGGGCTAAAACGTCTTTGAGCTCTCCACGTAGACCTCTATAAAACAGCGTAATCCTTTTGTCCTCAGGCCATTGAGTTTCCACTATTAGTCTATTGAAAGATGCAATATAAGCCAAAAGGTCTTGATTACCCTGTCGCAACGAAAGAAGCTCATTGTCCAAGGCCTGCCCCTGTGAATGTCTTGCGAACAGTTTTTCCATACTAAGCTGAAAGGCTTGAAAATCATGGAGAACCGGATCATCTTGATTAACTAGAGGGATCGACCAGTCTGCCGCATTGCCACTAAGGTACGAAAGTACAAAAGCTACTTTTGCTTGATCAGTTGGAAAGGCTGCTGGCCGGCATAAGAAGTGCAACCGGCACTGATTGATAAATACTGCAAACCTCTTTGGGTCACCAGAAAATCGTTCGGGCGGAGCCAGGGGTACATTCCCAGGTAGGTTGATCTGCACTGGATTCATAGAGGATGTTGAAGGAAGATTTGCCCCTGATGCGGGTAACGGGGTCTGTCCGGCTTGTGACTGTAGCACTTAGAGCATTCGTTTCCTGACGAGCTGCATGCACTTCTGCCCTTAGTTCCCCAAGTAACCGGGCTAGGGGGTCAGTATCCGAGGTTTCCATAGCGCCTGGGCGAGAGTTTTGCGGTAGGCTTTGCGTTCTGTAACGCTCACCTGATTCTCGCAGAGGCGCCGGTCTTGACTGGGCGACTACCGTATCTTCAAAGGTGATGTGTAGCACCCGGTTGGCTCTTTGGGCTGGACCTCTGTGCACTGTATGCCTGACGTGTAGAGTAAGATGTCTGCAGATAGAAAATATGGGGTTAATGAACTGGGGTTATTGGGGTGTCCCTATCTCTTTCCTCTTCTCCTCTCCTGTAGACCCCCAAAGGTTAACGCTCTCACCTTAGGTAAGTGAATGCCGAGCTCTCCATCTGCCTCGGGGCAGGGTGCTGTAACCAGTTTCTTCACTGGATAGGTAGCGCAGGCCTCTTGACTTCAGAGGACTGCTGTCCGTCGTTTACTGCACGAACGGTAAGTTTCGAGTCATTCAAATGTCTTTAAAGTCTTTAGTAATGATGTCTCTTGTTTTGCAGGGTTCCGGCGATGGCGGATGACGGGCTGAAGTGAGTTGAAGATGGAGCCCGTGTGATGAATAGAAGCGCCTGGAAGCACGTAAGTAAGCGCTTGTTGCCTGCTTCACTATGCGCTCTAACTGTCTTTTTATTTTGCAGGTACGAGTTCGGAGCGGCTGCAGGGTGCCGGAATACCCACTGGATTAGATGTGGAAAGGAGTAATGGCACGTGAGTATTAAAGTTCCCCAATGTCTTTAAACGCACCTTGTTTTGTCTTTCAGATGCGGGATGCAGCGCCGAAGGCCTCCGGAGCGTGCGAAGAGTTGGTAAACTTTTGTCTTTCAGATGCCGGAATGCTAACCTGTTCTTTCTTGTCTTTATAGGTGTTGCTGAAGACTGGATTCAGGATGGTAAGCCTTTGCCTTTCAGATGCCGGAATGCTAACCTGTTCTTTCTTGTCTTTATAGGTGTTGCTGAAGACTGGATTCAGGATGGTAAGCCTTTTTCCTTAGGCCCAGGACCGGATGCAGAAGACACGATGAGCGTTCTGCTGCAGAGGTTGCAGAATAACGCAAAGCAAGATTCATCCACCGGGTGTGGTTTAAATAGCCTCCTGTAGTGCTTAGGTGTCTCCTTCCACAGCCACGCCTAAGTAAGAAAAGAGTTCCTGGTAAGAAAAGAGTTCCTGCCTTCCAGAAGAGTTCCAGTGTTCTGAATCTAGGGAGTGGCTCCAGCCCCACCCAACAGGAAAAGTAGTACCAAACAGAAGAGGATCAGAGGCTCAACTGGCAGGCAAGTAAGCAGCATGGTCTGCTGAAGGTAAGTCCACCCAAGCATTATGAGCCCGGCGCTTCCAGCGCTGGGACTGGGCATATTTATGAGCCTGGTGCCACTGGCGCCAGGACTGGGTCCAAAAGGTCCCAATTGGGACTGGTTGGCACTCGGAACCTGGGTTATGGATCTGCTTCCAAGGGAGTTGGGAAAACCCTGACCTTTTGGAAGCAGAGATCATGACATTTGGGGACCAATTTTGTTCCCAGCGGAGGGTTCTGGAGACTCATTCACCCATGCATTCCCTACGCCGGCCACCAGTTCTTTTTTCCCGTTGTTATCAACATGGTAAGAGCATCTATCCACATAGACAGTGGGCATTCCCTCACACTTGTCCTCTTCAAAGACTTTGTGTGGGGAATTAAGGTATGCCTCCATGTTGTCCTTGATTTTTAGACTTTGGTCCTCGACCTCCACAGGAAAGCCTTGCATTGACAGAATCCAGGAAGTAATTCGGGAATTACTGACATTTCCGGCCCGGATTCTGTCACTTTGGAGATATTGCAGAGGCTGGTGTGGAGTCTCCACTATGATGTGTTCCCCCTGGATGAACGGGCGGTAATTCATCAATGCCCACACCGTTGCCAGGAGTGCCTTTTCACAATCGTTGAATTTTTCCTCCACAGAGGATAAAGTTTTGCTCGCACTGGAGATTACTTTATTGACCATGTCATGCTTTTGGTATAATACTGCCGTCAAGCACGTATTAGAGAACCCTGTCTCCAGGAAGAACTCCTTGTTTCTGACAGGGTAAGCTAGGCCAGGCGCTTGTGAGAGGCTTCTTTTGAGTTGTCTTACTGCCTTGGATTGTTCTGGACCCCATTCCCACTTGACCCCCCCTTCAAAAGATGAATCAGGGGTCTAGTGATCTCTGCGTAGCCCTCAATGAACTTTCTGCTGTAATTAGTCAGTCCAAGGAGGCTCCTTAGTTCCCGCAGAGTTGTGGAGTGCTTCCACTTTCTTTTCTTGGGGACAGAGACCCTGAGGAGTAATCTCATGGCCCAAGAAATTAACACGGGTCCTACACCACTGTGCTTCCTGAAAGGAAAGATTTGCTCCGACGGCCCTCAACTGTATCAGAACATAACGGATCTCCGCTATATGTTCCTCCACAGATGAACTTTTGATGAGGACATCATCTACATAAGCCAGGTTACCCCTCGCACCCAGGTCGGGCATGGCCTTATGTAGGAAAATGTTGAATTCATTGCCGGAGTTGAGGTATCCGAAGGGAGTTCGGGTCCATGTGTACTGCTGGCCCCAAAGGTAAAAGCAGTTTGTATTGGTCCTCCCCACTGACAGGCACGGTCCAGTATCCATTGGTCAGGTCTATTGCAGTGAATTCCTGTGACCCCTGAATCTGGGCCAGCCCTTGGTCAATGTAGGGCAGAGGCCATCGGGAAGTATGGACCCATTTGTTGAGCTCCCTAAGGTCCACGCAGAGTCTCCACTGGCCATTTGGCTTCAATATTCCCAGCACCGGATTATTGAAGGTGCTGTGTACTGGATGAATTATCCCCCGGGACTCAAGGTTCTTAATTATTTCAGTAAGGGACTCCATGGATGCGAGAGGCAAACAATATTGCTTCACAAACACTGGAGTCATGCCAGGGTCCGTGGGAATTGTTGTTGTGTGGATGTCGGTGCGACCACAGTCATATGAGTCTACCGCAAAGAGATCTTGGAAATCCAAGAAAAGCTGTTTAAACTTTTGCTTCTGTTCCAGAGTCACACAGGCATCAGCTAGGTTGACTCTCTCTTCCACCATCTGCCTGAAGCCTGGAAATACTTCTGTTTTTGCTATCTCAGTGGCCTCCTCCATCTGGGTGGAGAAGTCCCTGGTCAGAGTGCTGATTTGGACTGGAGGCTTCAGGTGGGAAAGGCAGCCCTCCTGGACCTGGAAAATCACTTCATCCCCTCTGAAGTCACAAGTCACATCTTCCTTACCATAAGGGCAAGAAGTGTACACCAGAAAGTTCCCCCCCCGGGTAAAGATCCTGTCTGGTGTTGTATTGTCATCACTGTCACTGTCAAAACAGTCCTTGGGGATCGGTCCTAACAGTTCATTCCCTAAATCAATGGAAAAATGTCGGTCATCAACCGCCATGCCAATAATGGTGCCCGCGGCTAGAGTAATACTCTTTAAGTCGCTGTTATCCACCTCTATTGGAATGGTGTCATGTTCTATATTGACTAATGGTGTTGGGTTTACACCCAACCCTTGTTGTTGGAGAGAAGCATTTAGATGAATATAAGCATCAGAGTTTTTCAATTTTTGTCCTCTTTTAACTTTCACTTCCAGGAAGAATTGTCGGGTCCTTTCTGGGATGGTGACTTCCTCTTTAATCTGAATTTCAACTGCATAAGGTAGCGATTGAGCTGATCTAAATGCTTTTTCTGGATCATTAAAGCCCATGGGATTATCCGCTAATCGGGATCAAGCTTTGAAGTTTATTAGGTCCAAACTAATGGTAAAGTGAATGAGAATGTCACTGCCTAAGTAAAAGGCAGCAGTGACGTCTCGCACGACCCAACAATTATGGACTATGCTCTTGTTGCCAATGGAGATTTTGAGCATAAACCTGCTTGGCAGGAGATGTTTGGAATTAGGTGCTTCCAGGTCCATTTCCCATTTGTCTATCAGTTTGAATGCGGGAATGGCTGGATCTTTTGGGAGTTGGCGGAACATGGCTTCGCTGATGAAGCTCTTACCGTTGTTCACACACACTCGGGCGAGAACAGAGTCCTTCCCATCATTTAACTGAACAGGGATGAACAACTGCTCTCCAATTTGCTGAATATCAGCCAGGCTCTGAGCTGATTTCACATCGTTCTGGACTATCGGGTGGGAATGTCTGGTTGTGGATTAGTAAAGAATTTCAGAGTATTTCCTTCCAGTGTGGAATACCACCTTAAACTGGAAGGAAGGTTTATTTTCAGAAATAGAGAGGACCCCCCATCACCAGTCTGTTGTCCTACTGCTATTACTGTCATGTCTAGAATTTGGTTGTTCTGGAAGTGAAATTCTACTTGGTCAGATTTTTGTTCAACCATGTGGCAGGTGCCGTTTAAACTAACATGGTTGACACTCTGTTTTAATTTTATTGGTCGGCTAGTCTGGGTCCAGAGGACCTTGTTTACACAATCTATTAGGGGTGACAACCTTCTCAGGAGGTCATTCCCTAGTAAACAAGAGGTGCCCTCTGGAGTCACTACTATGACCGGGTGTTTCACCTTGTGTCGCCCAATTCTGATGTCCAAATCTGCAGTCCCCTCGACGGGAATTTCCTTCCCGTCAAAGTTCTGCAGTTGTCCAGGAAGTGAGGTGAGAGGAATCTGGTATTTCTCCCCCCTTCCTGCATTTAGTTAATCAAAGGCCCTTTTGGACAGAAGAGTAGCTTGGGATCCAGTGTCCACCAGTGCCAAAATTGTACCCTGCCCCTGTACTTGTACCGGGGCATAGTATCTTCCCTCCTTCTCCTCACGGGGGCACAGATAATGTACATTTTTGGACAACTGGTGGGCTAATTTTCTGGCTTTGGACATTGGGAGGGGAGAGATTTGGGCAGAATTCTGTGGAGAGTCATGGGAATCTGCAAGAAAAAGTTGGCAACTTGAAAGAGGATATTCGAGTTCCCCTGGTTCCGGTCCTGGGCCACCCCCCCCCTTTTTGGAGGCAGTCACCAGAATGGGTTTGAACCTGGGGATTTTGATGCTGTTGGTTCTGGGATAGAATGATGGGCGGCGACAGCTCAATCCCCGCAGCTACCCAGTCTATTGATGCGGTTTTGGGTTCCCCTGGTTTCGGTTCTGGGCCGCCCTCCCCTTTTTGGAGGCAGTCACCAGGATGGGTTTGAACCAGGGGTTTTCGGTATTGTTGGTTCTGGGATAGAATGATGGGCGGCGACAGCTCAATCCCCACATCTACCCAGTCTGGGTTGGAATCCCTTGGGACCCATTTTTCCTTGGGAGGAGTTCCCCCATCTCTGAAGGAGAAGATCCTTTTCCCAGGATCCTCTGAGGATCCCTCTCCCTCAAATCAGAAGATCTGTACCTCCTCCACAAAGTGCTCTGTTTGGGTACTTTGTTTCTCCTACCCCCCCTCTATTCCTTGGGTGGCATACTTTCAGGGTAGGAGATTTTGTTTCCGGTTCCTGGGTTTCCACGGGCTGTTTACAAATGGGGAAGGAAGCTTCCTCCAAGGCTTTACACCCCCCTTCCCCTTGTGCCTCCTCCCTGGGAACCGGTGGGTTATCGGGGTGCTGCCCCTGTCATTGTTCTAGAGCACCATGCCCAGAGTTTGGGGCATTCTGCGGTGGCATGCTCATATGAGGGCTCTGTTGTGACCCAGATCCTGTGCCATATTTTGGACCTGGCGCTCTAACTGTGAAACCCGCTCAGGCTGATATACGGTTCTATTTTCTCCCCTGGGCTGATCCCGGGAAGGGTAGCTATCCCTTTCCTGGTAGTACCCTGGGTTGGGAAGATTTGGGTACCCCTCCACCCTTGGCCTCCCCTCTCCCGGATTAGGTGGTCTGGGCTCAGGGAAGTGGGGAAAGAAGGATGAATTTGGGGTTGGAAGTTGGGTGGATACCTGGGGAACAAGTTCTGCCCAGGATTTGGTGAATTTCTGCCCTCCTGGGGGAAGTGCGGAGGGAAGTTCCCTGGGTTGGGCGCTTGGTTGGATCCCCCCCTTGGGCCGGAGGAGTCCACACATAACCCAGGATTGGACTGTTTCCCTTATAGCGGGGACTTACATAGTCAGGGGAGCGAGGGACCCCATTTGTGGGACTGCCTCCTTGACTCCCTGTCTGTGACTGGCCCGAGGGCCTTCTGGGTTTAGAATTATTTGGTGCAGGCAGGTTTTTAGGTCCCCCCATCTCCAAATCTAAAACGGGGCAACCTTTACCTCTGCCACCTTGGCAGCAGCAGGGGTGCTGTTGGGTTTGGGGTTTTTGGGCTGATTCTTATTTTCCACCGGTTTCTGCACCTCATAGATGTGGGTGGCTTGCTCAATGACCCAGTCTTAAGATCTTTTCGTGTGAAAGTCTCTCACAAGCTGGGTCATTATGTATTTGATAAGGCATGGAAAAACGTATTAACAAATTCTTTACTGTCTGTGCGTACCCTTTTTGTAGTCTGCGCAAAAGCACGCTTTAACTCCTGCACAAACTCTTGTGGGGCCTGATCCTCCACACATTGCAAATTAAAGGCTGCCTTGTGAGCCTCTTGAGCATTTATATGAAAAGAAAAATGTTTCAAGATGGCCGCCCTATATGTGGACCATCTTGAATGGTTTTGGTCCTCCAGCCCCGCAAAGAAACTGGAGTATTCTGGGGAGAATGTCCATTTTACATACTGAATGCAGCTACTGCTGTCCTTCAAATGGAAAGTCTCCATCATTTGCTCATAAAGCTCCAAGTGTTCCCAAACAGAATACTTGGCGTTCTTGTGATAAGGGGTGATGACACTCCTTATTGCCTTGATCTGCTTTAAGGGGTCCTTAAGCAAGGCCCTTTTTGCCTTATTGGCCTTTTTGGTTCGGGTAACCCTAGTCCATTCATCCTCTGACTCGGAAGCACTGCTCCCAGAGGTGCCTGTCTGATCTTCCAGGTTTTCCCGGATTCTGCGAGCCTGGGAATGGCTGGCAGAATGTGGGGACCTGGTCTCCTGTGTCCTGTGACACTCAGAGGAGTCTTCAGATCCCTCCTTGCTGCCAGGATTTGATGGGTACCCCCCCCCCACTGACCTAACTGGGCAGAGGTTTTCAGGATGCCCTTAGTGGGCCTACTCGCCTTGGGTTCCCCACTAAAATGCACTGTGCTGGGGTGCCCATACCCGAAAGCCCGCCTCTCCATTCCTGGGTGGTACTGGCCTATGAGCCCCATACTTTTGGCTGGATAGTAATCTGCCATCCCTGTGACCCTGTGCTCATGTGCGCCAGGGGACATGGGGGTGGCAGAGTCCAGGGACTGGGAGAGGTGGAGGCCTCTGGTACTAGGGCTCCTGAGGTTAGGCTCAGGGGTTTCCCTTTCCCAGCGAACTTCATCTCTATCAGCCCCTGCTCCCTGTTGCAATGCAAGAGCCTGGGCTTTCAGTTCCTCAACCAAGGCCTTACTAGACTCTATCAGTCTCTCCTGCATGGCTACCTGTTGCTGGATCCTATCATTGTGTTGACAGAGAGCCTCATTTTCCCTCTGTGCTTCCTGATTGGTCCTGGAGCACTGGGTCAGTCTGTGCTGCAGGGTGGTTACCTCCTGGGCACCGTCCCTTCTCGCCTGCTCCTTTCTTGTCAGAGCATCTTCCACCCTCCTGGTGTGCTCTAACAAGTTCTGATGCTCTTTTTGGAGGTCACCCAGTCCCTGGAGGGGCAAGTGATTTTCTTGATTTTTTCTTTTTAAGTGGCAGACTTCCTGGCCTAAGGTATCCCTTTCCTGAGTAAGAGCCTGCATCTGTGCCGCCAGGTTGTCCCTCTGCCGTTGAAGGGCACCAGCTTTATGGCGCTCTTCATCAAACTTTACCTGGGTATCCAGGTCTTTCAAAATCAATGTATTGCTTTCCTCTTTCTCTCTGTCTAGTTGGATTTGCAGGGTGGCTACCTGTTCTGTGGTTGCCCTGTTGAAATTGATCTGTTGCTCCAGCTTTTTTCTGGCACTGCAGTAAGGAGTCCAAACTGTCTTGGTGCTCCTTCTGCAAAGCCAGAATTCTGGTATCCTGGTCAGCCTTTTCCTGTTGCAGGATATCCATATCCTCCTTTATTTTAATGATGTACTGTCCACTATCATTTTCTGACTCCTGGCTCCTGTGCAGCCTCTGCACAGAAGAGTCCAGGTCAGATTGGGCCTTCTCTAATGCCATCAGTTGCCTATTTGCCAGATCTTGGCCTTCAGCACATTTGTCCTGTATGGCTCCCATTTGTAAATATAAATATGCCGCTACCCTGGCAATTTTATTGTGCTCATCCTTGGCCTTAGGGGCCATATATAGTTCACTCAGGGCCACATGTAAGGGACCCTGATCTCTCCATATATGTGAGCCTGTTTCAGTGATCTGGGGTGCGATTGCCTGAAACCAGACCGCCTGGTGCCTGATGAGCCCACTCACCTCTCACAAATAGCTTATGTAAGAGGTGTTCTCTGGCTATTTTGATATCTACCAAGGTCGTCATTCTGGAACATGATTTCCTTCCTGACTTACAGAAGTTTGTATTTTATTTTGCAAACAGACCGCTTCCTTAGAGCGTTCCTTTGAGGGGTGTTGTTACAGTGTATCAGTTAGCACACTGTGTTAATCTGCACAAGTGATAGATCTAATCTAGAATCCCCGGCTACAAGCCCCCACTCTGTTAATGACTCCAATCAAGCATTCCCACTAAGTCAGTGCCTTGTCTGGGATTGCTCAAGGGAAGCCCTTATTTATATATTTTTATGACAAGTTATAATCTGGATGATGAACCCTTGTATAACGCCCCTCTCTTAGAATCCCCCTGACCCCACTGAGCCAAGAAGTAGGTTTGTTTTGCAAATTAAAAAGGTTTATTTGAAAAATTAAACGATAGATATATATCACACTTGTATAAATAAATTGAAAATTGATAGCACACTTGTGAATATGAGCAGTAATCAGCAATAGGTAATCCTACAGTAGCACAGTTCTTGGTTACTTATGAATAAGAACAGAGGACTAAGGTAGCAGAGAATGCTTTATAAGGTTCAAGGAAATGCAAGGTGGGACAGAATGCAACACAGAAATAATTTGATATGATTTCAACAAGAGATAATGTGATCACTTTTCCTTTTGACAATTCACTCCCCCCCTTTATGCAATATAAGGAAATGGAAGGAGAGCACACAGTCTTCAAGAATACCAAAAAAAATGCAATACAAAGTTCCAATTCCCCCGCCCCAGCAAGCTTAGAGAAACAGGGAGGATTTTAAACGCAGGCAAAGTACTTTAAATGTGGTATGCAAAGAAGGGAAAAATATGCTAAAAATGATTTTAATTCCCTATAAGAGATTCAGGGTGGGTGATAGCTACTTTAAATTAGTTCAGGATCACTTTAGCAATGCTCTATGAATGATTGTCAGGTTGCAAACGAATTTCAGCAAAGGAAAGCAAGAAGCTGCTATTTTGACAAGTGAAGAAATTTGAGCCAAATCGCAAATCACTGCACTTTTTCCGCGTGCGTCGAGCGCAATTGCGGAAAAATTATAAAGAATAGAAAGTAGGTTCTGGGTTCGTTGGAAATCCCAGAATATTAGATTTAGAATGAAAGTTAAAACTCGGTCCTAGCACAAACGGTTCAAGAGATACGGAAGATTTCGTGAAGGTAGGTTTTCAGAAATGAAATAATGATTCAAAATGGCAAAATGACACTTTACAGGTTTAAAATCGGAGAAGGGACACACGATTCCTATGATGCAGTTCTGGAGACAGGTTCAAATGTTTTGAATCAGATGATTTTAAGCTAAGAAATCGGTTTTGCACAGTTCTAGCTGGGTACTCACACTATAAATTTGAAAGGAATGGCCTCGTCATGGATCTGGTCAACAAATTTAGCTGCGGTTCTCTCTGCTCGGCGGGTCAATCAGGCACCGGTTCTGTTCACAGCGATCTGGTCTGGGTCTGCTAGCGGATCTGGTTCTCTGGTTCTGGTCTCAGAACTGCACAGCGGTCTGGTCTGGGTCTTTTGAATTGGATCTGACGGTTATGGATACACAGGATTCTTAGCAAGCAGCAAACCACGCAGCCCGGCGGTTGAATAGTTTGCAAAGGATTTTGAGGCCTGAGAACTCAGCTTGTGGGTTAGGCCTTTGCTTTAAGTTCTGGAGTCTGAGTTCTAAATTCTGGTCTCTGTCTGGATTTGAAGTCTAAGTGCTGCATCTGGTGTCTTCTGGCAAAGTGCTCCGCAAGAAATCAGCTTGAAGTGGGAAGTGAATGTCCCTGTCTGGCTTCCAGTGGCTCTTTTTATCTCTTTTGAAAATGGGTGTGAATGCTAACTTTCTATGCCCAACCCACTCACGATTTGATAGGTCAAGGATTTCTCTTTGACCTGATTTGAGAAGGGAGCAATGAGTCAGAGTGAGTCAGAGTCTTACAGTCTAGTGAAGATACGCCCCTTTGCTTTTACTTAGGAAAATAATTTTTCATAACTAACAGGTTTCCCAGATACCCACGTCGTTGACATTACATGTACATATCATATATCACATAAGGTAGTCTCTGTTCCAACTCTGATGTTTCTAAGAGCTTGCATTCAAAAATGGCAACTTATTTTCGTTTTTGGTAGCTTTTGCAACATTGGTTTTTCATCAAATCTTTACACAGACCTGTACCCTCTTCCTGAGCATATTAATCTAAGTTATCATGTCTCTAGCCTAAATACAGTGTTTGTAGTATTAATAATTAGTGGGGTTTTGCCTCAGAACATCACAGAGCGACCAGCCTAGTCTTGAACTGGGAGTGAATGTGTCATTTTAAAGATCCCAAAGTTGTACATTTCTGTCATCTGGTTACAATTAGTTATCAGTATTCTTATAAAACATATATTTGCCTTCCATTCACTTCACTTCAGTGTTTGGGTCCGCCCCCAGAAGCTCAGTGAGTCAGACGGTCACATGGCCTTCTTTGCTGGCATCTCCCAGAGCAGTGTGTTGACAGTAAACACCTAAATCAGCATATCCAAGTCAATGGAAAGAGTCTATTTTGTTGGGTCCTGCAGTCTGGAGGAGAAACCACTCCCTCTCAATCAACAGGGCCATGTTATATCCTGCCTTCTTGTGTGGAGTTCTGAGGTGAGAAGGTTTCCCAGCCTTTTGGACTGTTAATTGAATCATCCTGTCTTCTGGGAACAGCAGGTGTTTAAGAATTTTAATTAACCAAAAGGCTTTGAAGTTTCCAGCTGGCTCAAAGATCCTTTTGCAGCTCCTGAAGTACAGTTCTCCTGTCAGAGTTTAGACCGCTAGCGCCGGTTTGTGTCCAATGCCGGTACTGCACCCATTTTTTTAGGAGTTGTCTTGAATTAACTCCATTTCAAAAAGGGGATTTTACTTGATAGTATATGATCCTTGCTTAACATTGTTTTGATGGGAATCCTTACAGTACAGTGGGGATGTGGAACAACCCACAAGAAGGTTGAATCTTTAGAGTGGTCTTGTGAGCCATGATTTTAGCACATTTTTGACATCAAGAAAATGAATTCCCAACAGCTCTGGGTTGCTTTTGACAATCAGCATTGCCATTCCCAATGGTTTCAGGCTACTGTGTGTGTAGCCCAATGGTGGTTTTAGGCAGTGCCCTCCTGTGCTCACAAACGTAGGCAAAAATGGGTGGCAGCCTATTCTTCACGTTTCCCTGTGCACTTTCTGGGGAGTTCTGGCCATCATGATGTTTTCAATGCCAGTAATGCACAGTTTTATGGTAGGGCTTGGATGCATGGGTAAAAACATCCCACATTATACACAAACTGGTACATCCGGACCAGTGTGGATTCATGCCACAGAGATCCACTAGGCAGAACATATACAGACTGCTTACAGCGCTAGAAAAATTACCCGAGCTACAGGACCCCCTGGCCCTACTAGCCATAGATTTTGAAAAAAAGCCTTCGCCTCAGTCTACTGGGAAGTAATCTGGGCAATTATGCAGCTCAAGGGCATAGGACCGTACTTTATGAGCTGGGTTAAACTGTTATATAACCTCCCAGAAGTGGAAACATAGGTGAATGGACATGTTTCAAACCCTTTCGGCTAGGCAAAGGTTGCCCCTATCAGCTTTGATCTTCGCACTAGCAATTGAACTCTAGCAATCCTATTAAGATCCACACAAACATGGAGTGGCTTCTAGTGGTCGAGCGACTGGGAGGACAAGGTATCCTTATACGCAGACGACCTGCTAATATACCTAAAGGATCCACGCGAATCCTGCCCCATAGTGATGCAATTATTAAATAAATATGGCATATTCAGCGGTCTTGTGTCAACTGGTCAAAGTCCATATTATTCCCATTGAAGCAAACGGATAACGGAGTGCCAGACGAATGCCCCTACCATGTGGAGAAGGAGCAATTCAGGTACACAAGGCATACAAATTACGAACAACCTAACAGACTATGTGTCCAAGAACCTATACCCAATAACGGTGAGATTCAAGGAAGATGTCCACCACTGGATGTCCTTACCACTAACACTACTAGGTAGAGCTGAACTTTTTAAGATGATGGCTCTCCCCCGCTTTCTGTACATATCACAAAATGCTCCGTTACCAATAGCGCCCAGTGAATTCCATAAAATAGACCAGACACTTAGGAAATTGCTATGGAACGGGGGTCACCCTCGCTTGGCACTCACCACCCTACAAAGATCCATATGGGAAGGTGGAATTGGACTCCCCCGTCTATAAACCTACTACTGGACCAGCCAGATGGTAATAGAGAACGATAAACTCCACGGGGACACCACATTACCGCACAACAGAACGCAGGACCCCAACCAGCAAGAAAGACCCATTATGAAACACCTCTATCGTAAAAAGGACCGGTCTGCTACCCCATCCATGATGTCACACATAACACTAGTATGGACAGATACACATAAATACTTAGGCTGGGACAAAAAACTAACTCCAGTACAACCACTGTGGAACAATAAACACCTCCTGGAAGTGAATAAGCTACCGAAATGGCACTCTTGGTCCCAATTAGGCATTAACAGAATTGGGGACGTAGTGAGAGAAAACAAAATAATATCATTCACAGACTTAACCACCACCTTCGCACTCCCACCCAACGAGCAGTATCAATACACGCAACTTAAATACGCAGTGCATGCCCATCTCCCCGAAATGGTTGACATGCCTGACTATACCCGCTAGAACGTAATCTCTTCCCAGAAACGATCAAACACAAAGTCACATCCGCCATGTACAACGCCATAACCTCTTTTGTTACCGAGGAACTGTCGGGTCTGAAAACCAAATGGGAGAGGGAGGTGGGTGCCATAACTCCGGAGGAATGGGTGGCTGCTTTGATGGTCCCCAGAGAATCAGCTATTTCTTTGAGGCTCAGATTAATCCAATTTAAGATATTGCACAGAATGTATCACCCAAGGGTGGCATTATTCAACTGGGGCAAGACCTCTAACTCATCCTGCTTGAGATGGGGAGGAAGGCTCTTATTAACACATAATATGGGAATGTACCTTGATTCAACAATACTGGCAGCAGTGCTGCGATGAACTGTCAAGGGTGATGGGCAAAACGATCCACAGAAACCCAAAACAGCTACTACTGGGGATAGAGGAGGAGATCGAGCTATCACGCTATGAAAAGCTGTTTTTATCCACCACCACTGCACTAATGAAGAGAAACATAGCGCATCTGTGTGGTTCTGAGACGACACCGAGCTACATGCAATGGACCACGGACGTGGACATTTGTATTGCAATGGAAAAAAGAGTTTACATGGCTAGGGGATGCCCTGAGAAAGCTCAGAAAATATGGCAAAAATGGGAAGATGGTCACTGAGAGTTAATCTACACCGACAGACCGAGCCAGGCCCAAAGACATGCAAAGGAAACTAGAATTATAAGACACTAGCGCAACAAACGCAAGTAGATGTGTTAAGAGACTCCATTGTATTGGACCCATGGTGTGGAATTTTGTTGGGTGGGAAAAGGGAATAACTGTATGTTTTTCATGTTACCAAAAACAATAAAATGTTTTATTTAAAAAAAAATAACCGAGTACAGTGCTTCAACAGATTGTATAAATAGTATGTGGGTTTGTACCTTTATTCTAAAAGATACTTGATATCTTTCTTGGCTAATATGAGTTTCACAATCTTGTACCATAGCTTAAAGGCACAGTGTGTAAACTTCTTCAGAGCCATTCAATCAGTCACATATTTCAATATTTTAACAGTTCAATAAGGTTATTAATTATATTTCTCAGTAGCTTGTGATGAATCCAAGGAGTGTGTACCTTCTTCCCAAAGGGGAGCCACCCCCTCTGGGACAAGGGAGATGAGCCTGCTATGCAACAGACTCCCAGGGGACAGGGCAAGTGGGATCTCACTGAAGTGACCGCCCTCCCACCGACGGTACAAGTACAACCGAGCCAAGTGACTACCACATCCTACTTGCATTCACAGTTCAACACATTCATGGGTTGTATAGGAACTGAACAGTGTCAAAACATACCGGCCCCTTTAAAGGCTTATAGCTTGGTCTCTGACCTAATGGTATTGTCTCCTTTACATGAAGAATGGAACCAATGGCCTTCTCTCTCTGCGTAGTGTGGCAGAGAGAATCCCAAGACTGGAGAACACTGCCAATCACAGGTGGGTGGAGAAACATGTAGCCGCCACATGTAGGGAAGTCAAGTCTAGCTGCATCTGCATACAGGAAAACAACTATTCTGAATATGAAAGAGCCACTGCCTTGAGATGCAGAAGGAAGCCATCTTGCCAGTCGAGCCTCCCTGCAGGAGAGCAGCTACGAGGCAAAGGGCGAGAAGGAGAAGGCAGCAGTGAGGGGTCTAAGAAGCCCCTTGAGAGCCAGACCCTGGAAACGCCCAACAAAGGGGTGACATGCACATGAGAACTAGTAGGCCTGGAGGGCTGAATATCCCAAGAGGGGATGAAGCTAGAGAATCCCCAACAAAGGGGTAATGCAGTCCAAACAAGCATAAAGCCTAAAGGGCTGAGCAACCCGAAAAGGTGTTGAACCAGGAATTTCCCTACTGAGAGGTAAACCACAGCTAAAGTATCAGCAGGTTTGGGGCTAAACACCCCCAAAGGGGAGAAACTACAGAATACCAAAGAAAGAGGTGAAATGAACAAAAGAATCATAAAGCCTAGAAGGCTGGGTAACCTACAAGGAGTTGAAACAGAAATTATTTTACAGGGGGGTGAACCGCAAAAAGAATCATGTGGCCTGGAGGGCCCAGAGGCCCACAGCGGGCTGGAAAAGAAATATTGTACAAAGGAGTGAATCAAAACCCAAAACAATAAGGCCTGGAGAGCCATACAGCTTATACCAAGAGGAGGAATTTGAGAACATGAAACAACACATTTTCATAGAGGGAGCAGAACATTGTGAAGGATAAGAACTGTATGAGTACTTTAAACCCTGTGAAATTTGTAAGAACTTTGTTTCCGATCTTTTTGAACTGTCGAGCAGGCCAGAGCGTGAACAGCAGGAGAGAGACCCCTAAGACATTATTGGTTGGGTTGGGTTTCAGACATAAATTAGTGAATGGAACTATCTTAGATAGAATTTCTGTATTCACACCTAAGGACAGGCCATTAGCCAATCAGGTGGCTGGAACAGCAGGCGAGAATATACATTTTCTGCCCACTGTTCCAGCCATTCGAGTCCCTTTCCCGGGTGGCACAATTTATTTTTGTTGATGTCGGGAGGCAACAGAAAGCCTTTCAGAGGCAACCATCTTTCTTCCATTTGTTTTGCCCTCAGGAGCTTGCCTGCACAAGTAGCGCCAATCCCCAGAGGGGAAAAAGAAACCATTTGCACCTTGGAAAAACCCCAGGGTGTGGATGTCTTACACGCCCCGGAGGGGGAGGTGGTGGTACACACTTGGCTTGGGTCTACCATGGCTAGGGCTGGTGGGCAGTTACCGCCCATGTCTCCCCGACTTTGCCAGTCGTGAAAGCCATATTCAGATAATTAGTGGTTGGGAGAGTATAGCACAGATCAGGCCTGGAACGGAGGACTGATCTTATTTTTTTTTAATGTATAGCGTAGGAACAACCTCGTGACCATAGATGGCAGGAAAAAAATTGGTATTTCTCTATTCTTTAATAACATTCCACGTTACAAGCTGTAGATGGGACTTGTTACGTTCACACATTTCCCACACATTGTTCAATCAGCTTAATTATCCATAGGTACTTTTTAATAGTTAAGTTCTTGGTAATTTAATAAACATGCACTTGCTTTTCTTTGCTACGGGTATTATTTCCATTATGATGCTCTTTGCATGTCTTAAAGCACGGTTCTTTTACAAACAATGGGGCAGCCCCTGTGTGCTGGTGTGAGATAGGGCACAACATAGTCTTAAACAAACATAGGGAATCTCACGCCTTTGACATTCATCACTCTTGTGATTAAATTCCAGTTATTTCTGATAATATTAATGAAAGTGCTCTAAGAGTCACATAGGAACCAGAAGAAAAGCCCTTAAAGTGCACAACATAATTTAATACAAAATGACTTCAATACAAAAAGGTATATATTTTTTTATAATTCATAAACCATCTTTTCACATAGATTGGATACAGATATTGAAAAAGATAGAGACGAGAAACAGAAAGAGACGAGGTATTCAAAAATGTGCATACATCACAGAAAAACAAACTATCATTTGCTAAACAATACAAAATGGTTTGGGCCTGAAGGGGGGGGGTACTATGCAGGAGACAAATGCTACTGCAGATGGACTGCCAGAGTGTATAAAAAATTACCCTGGTGTATCGATGGAGAAAATTGACCTGGTCAATTAATAAGCATGGCCTGCCAAGAACGGTTGTGCATTCACAAAATCAGTTAGTGCAAAAGAACTCAGGTAAATCGAAAGAATGGCACATGTCATGCACAGCAGCGTCACTAGAAATCAGTATTGGTTGGGTAAACTGATACAAGGGTTGTAAAGGGGGGTGGTTTGGTGCCAGGCCACCCAATTAGGGGGGGCAAGGCAGCCAATGGGGGGCAATTGCCCCCCTTGACCCCTTGCGACGCCCATGGCGACTCCTATGATTATGCTGCCTACATACCATACATTACAATAATGTTACGATAACCTAGTGCTCACACACAGTAAACCTATTTGATTCACACCTCTCTTGAAGTTTGTAACTTGTCCTCGCCCCATACGAACTTAAAATGACAAAGGAGGGATGCCGTTCATGCTGTGGCTGTTTTAGCGTGTTGATTGAGATGACTGCTGGTTTAGTAATAGCCTGGGGCTTAGTGGGAATTCAGAAATAAATACTCATCGGTGTACTCTTGCAGAGCAGAAGTCATATAGTCAGATCAGGAAAACACTAATCTAAAAAGACACATTTGGATGTTTTTTTCGAGGGGAACACAAAATACCCACACACATGCGCATCATTTTTGGCAGGAAGAAAATAAATCTCATCGAGACAAATACATTGTTCGTGGCGGAAAACACAGCAAGGGGTTTATGATATTTGTATGTGAAGGAGAAAATAACATCGCACCTCAGCAAATTGAATTTCTTTGGTGGAAAAGAACACAAGCTCACAGAGAAGCATTTGTGTTTGCTTTCTGTGGAAATCACCAAATCACAGAGTGGTGCATATGGCTTTCGATGGATAAGAACATCAAAGCACAGTTATGCATAATTATTTTGGGAGGATGGGAACAGCACATCACAAATAGGAAAATATTTGTTTTGTTAAAAGACAAAGGAAAATCACAGGGAGTCACACTTCTGAAGCAAAGGAGAACAAACATTGTAATGTTTGTGTTAGGAGAACACAAAAAAACACGGTGAAGTCTATTTAATGTAATGGTGACAGAGAACACACGATCTCAGAACGGTACACAAGATACCTTTGGCAGAAGATACCACAACATCGCAGAGATGCACATTTCAATTATTGGCACGGAAGAAAACATCATAACAGACAAGCCACATTCATGGGGGAGCATGTTCGATTTATTGTTGCTGCTGTGATTTCTGATCTTAATACTGCATTCCTCTGTTCATTAAAACACGTAAGAAAATACTTTCCTATTCCAAACAGATGGTAGTAACTTTTTCACTGGCAAAATATGACCCATAGTTCTTTCCTCACATATTTTTGCAATAATACAGATATGCACAAATAGGGAGCTGATAATTATATAGTCAATATGTTGGCATACTATGTACACAGCAGTGGCTAAAACCCCCATTCCAAGATGCTACCACTGTTTTGTGAGGTTTTTCGTTGTTTTGTTTTGACAGAGAAGCATGGACCGTAACAGAAATCGTATTGTGACAAAGGGAACATTGTCTTTCGGTCATAACGGTTTGAAGTTTACCATTCTGTTCAAGTGCTTGTGTATTAACTATTGAAATCCTATGTGCTCAGAAATTATTAATAAATAACATGTATCAACATTCAGATGCTGGCTAAAAATACATAAATATCAGTGTTAAATGACTCTTTAAAAGCAACATATCATCAGAAAAGTGTCAACATGCATGTTTCAACCCCTTGCAACACTTTTTGGGTCTTCTTCCGGACACATCTTTCCTCCTGAATGTGTTGACTATCGTATTCGACTTCACATTTTTAGGAGTCTTATTTTATTAACTGTAGTTTTAAGCACAACATCCTTCACTTCAAGTCACATCAATTAATACGTTTTTTTACATAATATTTGAAAACAAAGGGCCTCATTCCGAGATTGGAGATGCGCCATGACTGCCTCCAATAACGGTACCGGCACTGGTCTCGTTCAATGGAGATTTAACGGTGTAGTCAGACCTTTGCGGTACCGGTAAGTCCCTATTGAAAAAACCATTCCCCATTCCCATTTGAGCCCCGATAGGGCGCAATGGGAATGGGGAAGTAGCTAATAACGGTACCGCAATTTACCGGTGCCCAGTATCCCTTACCACCCTACTCGTAAAGAGGCCCAATATCTTCAGCAACATTTGTTCACAATAGAAACTACTGTTAGTGCTGTTTTATATTCCGGCTAATGATTTGCATCATATTATCATTAATTAAGAAAGTAAATGACTGTGGTTGAGGATGTTCATAGATTTATTTTCATCAAGTTGGCAGATGCCTAGCGTAAGGGATGTTCTCTATCAGCCTGTTGCTGTTGTTATGGTTTTTAGAGCCATAGACTGACATGCTTACCCGCGTTGTCAGTACTGTCACAGACACTCTGTTCAGAATGATCACTCTCACACCAGGTAGAGGGAACACGCTTTTTGCTCAACGCTGTGCCAGCAAGTGGAAAATGAGTGGTGTTTGAAATATTATTCATCTTAGACACAAAGATGATTTATGCATTTACACAGTGATCAAGCATCAGTAACATGTGCGTGTATATGTAACATTAAACACAATAACATCCATTCTTTACGAATGTAATGGCATTCATTACTTCAGAAAGAATATACCAAATCAAAATATTGATTTTGCATCTTGCATCATTGACATCTATCTGCAAGCGGCTGAGGACTACACTGGCAGGATTCCTGACGTCAAGAATTCCCGGTTGACATCTTTGTCCTTGTTAATTCGAACAAGTTCATGACATTATGCTGGGGTTTTTTTTTTCTTTGTTGGTCTGGCCTGGTCTTATCATAAGAGAAGAAGAAGTGTACATTCCTTTATTATGACGTGGAGCATCTTGTAAATATTGTCTCAGACAAGGGTGTATAACTGAGAAAATGACTTCAAGATACATGTGTGAGGCACCAACACCCAAGTAAAATAAACCTATTTGCACAAGCTATGTGGATATTACTCCATGTTTCTGGTGATCTGTATAGGAAATAGTCAGATACTTTTGAAATAATTTAAGATAAATGCCACTTTGGACCCAGGCCAAGAGCAAGAAATGTATTTTGGTACTATTAAACAGGTTATATATGAGGTGCCCATGTGCAGACCGTTTCACTACAAACCTTGAATATTGTGAAGATTTATACTAGCGCTTATCACATAGGGGAAACGTTGACCCAGAGAGTACATGTTAACTAAAAAACAGTTACATGTGTGTCTTGCAAAGAACTCTGGCAACGATCTATGCAGTATTCACAAAAGAGTTGCTAGGTGGTAGAACAATTCATGTCCTTCCTCTGGGTGAAGTGTTTGATCTGTTGACAAATCACTAACCCCCCATAAAATTAATGTCTGCAGGTAGTTTTGACAACTTGTCACTGAGGTTTTTGCGAATGGCTTCCAAGCTTAAGGGGCACAACTATTTATTTATTTATTAGAATTGTGTTCAGTGCTGGCCCTGCCAGAGGGTCTCAGAGCGCCTTACCAGGTACAAAGATTGAAAGGTGGGAGGTGAAACAGAAGTTTTAAAATGTTTACACGATAGGATCAAAAGATCACTATACACAAGTGGTAGCAGGGAAGATTGAGGGGCTGGGGGTATGTGTATGGATACAGGAATGCTTTGAGGCTCTTTCTGTAAGTGGGGATGGGGGGTGCAATATGGATGTGAAGAGGTAGCGTGTTCCATGCCCTGATTGCACAATGGGTAAAGGCTTGCTTTTGTGTGCATGTTAGTTCGTTGAGTAGAATGTGAAAAGATACTGGCTTGTCGGATACTTCTGTGTGTGATGGGTTTGTGTTTGTGGTGAAGGTAAGATGGGTTTTTGTGGTGGATGGATTTGAAAACAATACATAGTCCTATGAAACAATTAATTGAGGTACGTGGAGACAATGGAGCTGGGCGAGAGATAGGGTGATGTGTGAATGTTTGGCTACATGGAGCATGCATCTGGCTGCTGCATTTTGTATGGCTTGCAGGGGGAAAGGGTACTGCTAGTGAGTCCAGTTAGGAGGGCATTGCATAGTCCAGAGAGACCTCATTCTTGGACTGTGGTGCAACAGTTGTAGTAGTTGTAGACTGCATGTTTTGGTAGCAGCAGCTATCTGATTGAAGGAAAGGTGGGTGTCAATGGTGAAGACAAGGGATTTGACAGGTGCAGAGAGGCATATGTTTGGATTGCACGTGAAGGGTTCTTTGATCTCAGATGTGAGTTTGTGTTTGTGTCTGGGGGTGCAGATGAGTGTTAAGATGGATTTCTAAACTCTGACCTGGTGGGCATAGGTTTAGGAGGCAACCCTCGGTTTAGTGAAACAGGGGAACCTTATGGACAAACAAGCAATGACCCAAGTCTCGGGTTTGCACTCACGACAGCGGCAGTTCAGCGGGATACACTGAGGTAGAGCTGGACAGTTCACTGAATGGTGCAGGAACACTTCTGAAGGGGCTCATTCACTGGGTAAGTAGGGGGCACTGAGAGTAGTTGTTCCCACTACTCCAAAGGAGCAAAGCTCCTTGGAAGTCCTTCTTGATTGAAGAAGAAAGCAATGGTCTGACGGAATAGCAGAGGGCAAAGAAGGCTAAAACATTCCAAAGCATCTCTGGTGGTTTCACAAGTCTGTTTCTTAGTACAGGAGACTTGGCTCCTTCTGTAGTTCAGTGAGAACGCAGGGGGTCCACCTGGAATGGATGCAGAGGCCCTTATCTTATCCAAGATTAGCTTTGTGCCAAAATAGAGGACTTCCAATCAAACATCTGCTCTCTTGCAGGCATCCCAGTCATGGACCAATCATGGTCCATGGTGGTCTCAGTCATTCAGGCACTCCAAACATCCTGGCACCAGTAGTGTGGATTGGGACCAGGCAGTCCCAATCTGCTTCCTGGGCACACACATGTGACAGGCAGAAGCTTGCGAAAGAGATCAGTTCTTACTGCATGACCAAATAAGGAAAACCCGGGTTACTCGACCTGGGTGAAGGCAAGGGACACATGGCCATAGGACTGAACCATTTTCGGACCTGGCGATAGTCTTGAATCAAACACGGTAATCGCAATATGATTCAGTAAAGCAAAGTAAAACGTTATAAAAAGTAACTGCAGCCACTAGTTCGTCCCAGTACACTCGTACAATCACCCAAAAAAATCATTTGAGGGTGTCTAGGGCCATCAAACAAAAAGGGACCCGAGTGCATGGTTCTGGAAGGTACATTGTTCACTGTTAAAAAGTTACAAAGAAATGGAAACATTGTCAAAGACTAAGGGAAACATAGTTTTCCAGTACTGACGTCAGTTTCTGTGGCAATGTAACCATAATCAAAGTTAGACAGTGATTTGTCTAAAGAGAATGGTAAAGGGTTAAGTGGTAAAATGCTGGTGGTACCAGTTATGTTAAAGCAATTGTTTTCAAATAAGCTCATGATGGCCACCTAGGTTGCACTTTATTCGAAGGAAACTTCTCAGACTATTTTTGGTGAATAGGGAAATTGAGGAGCATGTGAGATATTGGGCCTCATTATAAGGATGCCCATCTGGAAACAACAGTGACAGTAAGCTTGCCGACACCGTTGTTTCCAGACCGGCAAACTACAACTCTGCCGGGTCAGATGGCACCCGCCCACAACGTTTTCCCAGGAGCACCGGCACCGTTATCAATGGTGCTGGTCGCTCCGTGTCCCCATTCCCATGAAGTCCTATGGGAATCTATGCAATAAAAAATGACCAACACCTGACTTCCAGGCCGCCGGAATAGACCGCTAGCAGCGGGAAGTCAGGTGCTGGTAATTTTTTATGGGTCCGGCGGCAATCCGCCAGACCCGTAATGAGCCCCATTGTTAGGTATATATGAGTGTAGAAAAAGATCAGTAAACATGTATTTCGACCTTGCAATCAATGTAGAATGTTGCTACGAGGACATTTTGAGGAAACTACAAAATGATGAGCACAATGTAATGCTATTAGTATTTAATACTATACGCAACACCATCATAATGATGTTTAAGTGCTAAACCTTGTCTGTTTACAGGTAATGTATGACCCCTGACAAGGGGCAGTTTGGCCATAGTCCAGAGTGGGGAGGTAAAGGAGAGAAAAAAAGATGAAGGAGAAAAGTCAGGGTGTCAAAAATGCACATAATTAACTCACAACAATATAGGGAATATCAAATATAAAGCTGAATGAAAATGATTTTTAAGATGCATTTATAGTTTTTGGTGTTTTGCCCAAACGAAAATGTAATCAAGCGAAGGGAGAGGAGGGTTTCTTATGGACCAGCTGAACTTTCATGGATACAATTGCTAATGTGGTGGTGATATTATGTTAAGTCATGTTCTTGATGCATGCTGGTCTGGAGATATGCTCACGGGTGTTGAGGAGTTGTGGGGACTACAATTCCAAAGACCCTATTTGATTCCCTCCTTCTGACAGCCGGTGTTGGTTCTTGTAAAGGCCAGCTACTGACAGAGGTATCAGAGTCAGGAATTGTCTGTGTGCAGAATGAGTTCTGGGGACACAAAAAGATAGTTTGATAATGAACCCCACCCACCTCAAGGCATGCCAGATTGTCCTTGGTTGGAGAAGTGAGAACAAGTATTGTCTTTCTATGTAGTCACTGGAATTCATTATGAGGAAATAGAATTAGAGGTAAACTTGTAAAATAATGCATCGTACACTATCTACAAGAAAGGAGAAATTCCATTAAGGGCAACACTCCATTATAAGGGCTGGATGCAGAGACTGTATATCAACTTAGGCACAGGCTTTAAGGCATTCCTGCACTGTGTATGTGTGTTCAATCGATTCCCAAAGGAATAGGGGGGAACATACTCTTCTACCTGTTACCTACGCCATTAACAGGACACAACACCCTTAAATCAGGGTGTGTTTCGCTCTTGAGATTTTCTGGGATCAAGGCCCTGATTTGGGCTGTCTGGAAGTCCTTGATGCCCACTAAAAGCTCTATGGGATGGCAATGGTTGTGTGGGTGGATGGATTGCTCTTGAGCTGAATCTGGGCTCTTCTCAGAGTCCATTTGAAAAATTCATCCTTGAATACCTTCTGTAACCTGATCTTCAGTTACCCTGTCCTCTTTGTGGAGGGCAGCGGGGAATAATAGGTTCAGAAGGATTGTAGAGTCTGCTTACCAGCTTACATTTCAGGTCTGCTTTGAACATTGAAGCCCTTTTCATATGACAGTTTTAGTTTACTATTGGACTATTATGTTGTGTAGAAGTTGTCATGATTAGGTCCCACCAGTAAGTCAATGGCCCTCATTATGAGGTTGGCGCAATGGGTTTACTGGCACCGGTAATGGTGCCAGTATACCCATTCCACCCTATTACGAGGTCTCCTTGCGGGAACCATAATGGGCGCCTGGTAAAACCAGGCGTCCTTACTGGGTCCCGCGAGGAGAACAGGGAGCTAACAACGGGCCGATTATAAACAAGCCCGTTGTTAGCTCCTTCCCCATTCCCATTGAGCCCTATGGGGGCTCGAATGAGAATGGGGATGGACCGGGTCCGGGTTCCTCGGATGAGGAATTACCGGGTCCGCCAAGGTTGGCATGGCCCTGTAAGTCCTCATTTGAGGAACACGGGCCCGGTATGCGGTAAGGAGGCAACCATGCCACTAAATGCGGCATGGTTACCTCCAACCTCGTAATGAGGGCCAATGATTTAAATATATTTTATGCAGGCAGTAAGGAAAAATGGTTCCTGGTGATAATGGTAACGATGAGCAGTTCATGTCAGAGGCCATACTGTGTAATTGAAGGGTAGGTCCAAACAGCCACAATTCAATGGCCTTATTGAAAGGTTTACCAAAGATCAAAAGTAGAGAGTGCACCTGCAGTGATAAATAACCGGGTGGAAGCACATCAGATGACACCATACACCCCTACTGGTGTCACCAAATGTGCGTTGCTGAAAAGTAAAAAGGATGACATAAATTGTGCCATGCGTGGATGAGGGAGGTTTTCAGAAACATGGGTTCCATGGAGAAAGAAGGGGCTCTAGTGAGTTGAAACAAGGGAGCATTAGGCTAAATTGAAGGCTGAGAGATATTTAATTGTGGCCAGAAGATGTTCGAACGTTTCTTTTGAGGTAGGGGATATGGATAGTGAGGCAGAACCAAAAACGTTTGACAAGGTGTGTTTTTCTCTAACAACTTATATTAAAGCCAATTAAAATTGGCAGTGGTTTGGTTCAGCTAACAGATGGAACGTGGCAGAGTTTGGAAAAGATTTTGAAAGACCACAATGAAATGGGTCTGAAACAAGGTGAAGAAAAGGATTGAAAGACAGAATGTTGTGATGCACTTGAGTGTGAAGTATGCAGTGATCGAAGTGAGCTGGAACAGTGGGGAGCGGTGCTCCACTACTTTTATTTTTTTTCTGTTTACCATTCCTCTACTATTTATGACCATATTCACCATTCTATACAGAGGATTTATCCATTCATGTCCCTGTGCAAGTGTAACGTTATAATAGGAGCCTTAGTTACTGCTCACTTACACTGTTGCAATGCTCCGGCCACAACACCTTGTCACATGGTGCATGCACTATGCTTCGCCTACCCACTCCCCTGCTAAGACCACAGTTCCACTTCTTTTTTCAGTACACTTCTACCACTGGAAGTATGCTACCACAGTAATAGGTAGTGGGAATTGAATATTTGAGTGAATGCAAGGAGAATTGTTTTGTGAGGCAGCATGAAGCAATGCATGAGCCAAAAGCGGTTGCATCAGTGGTTACGGAGGAGGTCCCCCATCTGATGTTTTCAAGAGTGTGCAGATTTCAAAATGTGCAAATAGATTGCACATTTGTATAGTTAAAGAAAGAGCTTTTGTTGTGAGTAGAGTTGCAAGCAGGCGTATGCATGCTGGACGTTCATGTGCGTGTGTGGGAGAGAATGAGAGTGAGAGAGAGAAAGAGAGAGAGAGAATGAGAGAGAGAGAGAGAGAGAGAGAGAGAGAGAGAGGGAGAGCGAGAGACAGAGAGAGGTATGATTAAAATCATGATGCATGGTGGAGTATTGGGTACGTAGATGCAGTGAATGTGATCTGTTAATTCGGTTGCATGAAGCTTAGCTACTAATATGAGATTTGTACTCACACACTGCTTCTGCCTTGTGACCAAAGTGTCAAATGAGGGATCTTCCTCTACTGATATCTTAATAAACTGGAGGAGGAGTGTGGGGACTCTTCCCACGAGATCTTATTGCCATGAAATCTCAGACGATTTTGGTGCCAGAAGTGTGCACAAAGTTGGGAAGTGGGCAGAAGTGGAGTGGACTTTCAGGGCCAGGGTCATGGCCCAGCGCTCCTCCTGAGGTGGGGCACTGCACCCCCATTTAGCAGCCACACACCCTGGTGCTGCAAATAACTCATCCCCAGAGCGTAACTCCATGGCCATATGATGAGGCCTGGTTGGAGCTCAGGCAAATAGTTTAAGACTCTCAGACAGAACTGTCAGGTCATTGTAGTGAAGTTAACTGCTTGACTCACTAAAGAATCAACTGTGAGTATGTCAAGTGCTCTGCATGTTACGAGGTGTACATAATAAACACTTTACAATCATTTCAGCGTCCTGTGTTCATTAGGTAACCACAAGGAGTTATACCATTGATGTAAAGGACAGCCACAACTAGCAGTCCTGCCAGATACATTGCTGCAAGTAAATTAATATGTATTCTAGTTTTCTTTTTTGCTCATATTATTTTAGAGATCCTCGATTCGAATTCTCATAGTGAATGCACGTTGATATGGTCTCGCATACATTTGCCCACATAGGCCTACTCCTTGTCACATACTGATGACTGTGGAAACATACAATGGTGAAGGTCGCAGGAAGGTGACAGACTGAGGGCAGAGCAGCAGTTTCACTCCCTTGAGCGGGGAACCTACTGCGCTCAGTTCAACTCACTTCCAATTGCTGCCGAGCTCTTTTGCATAATATTATGCAGCAAGGGCAAAAGTGCTATGATAAAATCAACATTATTATTCATAGAGTTAGCATGGGCAATCTGGCCCAATGCAAAACATCTGATTGATGTAGACAGAATTAATTTGATAAAATCAGAACTAGGTTCACCTGAGGTTCTTAACCATTTTCCCAGCTTTTAGCAACATTCAAATGCACCTGCTCTGTTTAAATGTGCGTATTGCGACCATGCCTCGTCGAAGTAAAGTGTTTTCAAAAAGTGTGGATTACCACGAGGGAGTGGGGCTGGTTACTTTGAGAATGTATTGCATCATGTGGGCCAGTCCCCATGTCTTCCCTCGGTACTCTTTCCTTTTCTTTTTGTGCAGAGGTAGGTGTACCATTCGTTTCAATGTCTTATTAATAGGTATTGCATAAGTTAAGTTCTTGAATTTATTTTGAATGTTTTGTCATGTGTTCTTACTTTGGTATTGTTCATTGACGTTGGCTTTTGGCAGTGATATTTGGCGACACATTTCGTGTCAACTGCTCTTCAGCGAAAAGCAACCAGCAACACGAAAATGTTAAAAGAAGTACCCTGGACGAATAAACCCTTGAAAGAATAAAAAGTAATTGAAGGAACGAAATATAAACTTTACTATTATGGTAGCGCGACCTTTCAATAGAGCAGGGTCAATAATTCAAGATTTCTATTGACTTTTAAATCAGAGTAGTTGGCCCTGGCTGTGACTCTGCTGTACACCTAATGGATTTTCTATTCACTTTTTGCCAGGGGAAAACTTCAGAGAACGTTGCCCTTGAAAAAAGGAAACAATGAGTGCGTAATTAAAAGAAAACCTGGAGGTAGGGAGCTGGTGCAATGCCACATGGAGATCTATGTTGCCTATTTGTATGTTCTAGCTTTGAAGTGTATTTAGTTTAGGCCTCAAGACAACCCCGAGGGAGGACCGTTGGATAAGAAGCAATTCCAAGATAAATTAGTCTCACATGGAATAAATTGTTAAACCTTAGAGACAATGGGCCTCATTACGACCCGGGCGGTAAGTATAATACGATGCCGGTAAAGGATTACCGGGATTGCTTACCGCTCTGCACGATTATGACACGCCGACCCGCCATTAGTGACATGAGCGCGGGCACGCGACCCATCATGCGGCAATACCGGCATGGCGCAAACAGCGGAACATCACAAGTCAGGCGGACATGTAAATAACACCGTAGTGAAGGCTGAAATGTACCTTAACAGGATGGTGCAAATACCGGCATCGCGGACCACCGATAAACGGCCATGTGCAGTGTTCCCAACTGCCACAGGTGCACACAATCAGCACAGGTGGAGGCAATACAGACTGGGCCAGCACAAAAGGAGCACACCCCACCCCTTCCCACACCAAGTCACACACCAAAATGGATCCAATACTACTAGCAATGCTGGGGCTGGAGGACATGATTGCACTGGAACTGCTGCAACAACAACAACAACTATAACAACAGGCAACACAGAGGAGATGGAGGAGGAGAAGGAGGGTGAGGCAGGCCCAGCATGCCCCACCTGTGCAGCCTGTGGCACCATGCATGCAGCCCCCAATCCCTCGCATCAGAGCCAATCCATTCAACCTAACGCCTGAGCAGATCCACACCCTGTACCATCTGGCTCCGGGACACCATCACCACCATTGTCGATGTGATACATGACGACATTGTCAGCCTGATTGAAACACGCACCGCCATCCCACCCCTACTAAAGGTAGTGTCTGTGCTCCACTTCCTGGCCACAGGCACCTACCAGCACACAGTGGGGCACATGCATGGCATATCTCAACCATTATTCTCACATACGCTGAACCAAGTGCTTGATGCCCTCCTGAAGCACACAGGCGACCACATTTACTTACCACGTACTGCCCAGGAGATTTCAAACACCAAAGTTGGTTTCCATTCACTGGCCAGCATCCCTGGTTGCATTGGCGACATCGACTGCACCCATGTGGAATTGGTGGTCCCACATGCCATGGAGGTAGCGTACCGCAACCGTAAACTATACCACTCAATCAACGTGCAAATGGTATGTGACTAAAACAAGATCATCACACATTGTTGTGCCAGATACCCCGGATCAACCCATGATTCAATGGACACCCTCTCTCCCCTCCCCTCTCAACTCCCCCACACACCCTTTCCCCCCTCCCCCCTCAACTCCCCCACACACCCTCTCCCCCTCCCCCTCAACTCCCTCACACACCCTCTCCCCCCTCGCCCCTCAAATACCCCACACACCCTCTCCCCCCTCCCCCCTCAACTCCCCCACACACCATCTCCCCCCTCCCCCCTTGACTTTCCAACACATGGTGTGCAGTAGCGCGCACCAGTAGTCCACATGGCACTAGTGTGCATGCCTGTGCCTACTGCCCTCTCCCTCTTCCAGCACCAGGTGCCCCCCTGTCTGATCTGTGCAGGTTCCTGCCAGAGCGACGCACAGGGCTGGTCCTAGTAGAGCTGGCAGTTGATGATGGTCCTGATTGTCCGGACAACTGTGGTGGATGCATGTCCCACATTGTTGCCACCATTTCTGAGAGGACATTGCGCACTGCTGCAAGTTCAGCGCAGATGTCCTTTGAGGTGGACACTGCATGGCCATGATCCCCTCTTGGGTGGTTGTCACTGGGGTGGAAGTGTGAGGCGTTTCCGCCATGATTTGGTCATCAGGGACAGTAGGCGTGGGGCTGAAACTTGCCGGCCATGAATCTCAAGGTGACAGCCCGTGCATGCTGCCGTGCACCACGCTGCATGGGGATAGGTGTGGAGAGTGGAGGGGGCCTGTGGCGGGTGTTGCGCCATGCAGCTGTACGTCGCCCTCGTTGTCCGATATGGCTGCTGTGGCAGCTGTCTCAACGACTGTGTTGCTGCCAGCCGATGGTGTGCCCTCTGCCAATGCCTCCTGGTTGATGGTGGCTGGTGTGGGTGTTGTTGTGGGGTCCGTGGTGCACTTTGGTGCTGTGGCCTCTGTGATTTTCATGGCCTTCCAAGGTGGTGCATGTTGGCCTCTGCCCCTTGAGGTTGAGGGGCGGTGTTCACCCTCCTCGGCCCTGGCCTTCTTCTGTGGTGTGGCACTGGTGTCCTCATCACCACTGTCAGAATGTGTGCCTGTGGGGGACCAAAGGAGGGAGCGGATTAGTGATGGGTCTACGTGCATCGGGCATGCATTGGGGTGGCTGAATTGATTTGGAATGGAAGATGATTGACATTGGGGGGAGTGACATACGGGTTGCCTCACTCTTGGGTGGGTGATGCATGGAGGCGTCTGGGTTGCAACACATATGGGGTGCAATATGCATGTGGACAAGGTGATGCTCTGTACTGCCTGTAGGCAGTCTTGTACTTATGTGTCTGGGGGACCCTGCTCTACATCAATGCACTGTCAGTTCAGGTGGACATCATCGTGGTGGTATTAGCATTGTTTCATTTGAGACACCTACCTGCATCGGCTGATGACGGGGCTCCTCGCTCCATGTCCCCGACTCCCTCTATTGCCTCGGTGGCTATGGTGGAGGCGCATATCTCCTCCCAAGGTTGCAGTTTTATTGGGGACTCCGCACCCCCACCTGTCGCCATCCCAAGGTTGCGGTTGGCAGATGTTAGGTGGAAACCTGTGCAGTTCCCTCTGGGACCACTGCAAAAGATTTAGGACTACAGGTGTTTGGCAGTAAACCCACTTGGTAGCAGTCTGTACCACACAGATTCACTTGGTAGCTGTGGCTGAGCAGTCAGACTTCCCTCAAGAAGAGTTAGGCAGAGAGGGGCGTGGCTAGCGCGCGAACGATGCGGACGTGAGCCGAGTGAGATCCCGTAAGCGCCGATACAATCCTGCACTTTTATCCAGATTCCTGGGGATTTCGTGCGGCAGCAACTCCGCAATTGTGTCCGAGAAGCTGTGGGCTGGGATCGACTGAAATCTGAGCACCTATCTGCCCACCCGGCGGGCCAAATCCACAGTTTGCTGAAGGCCGTCGGCCCCATCCGAACTGTGAAACCAAGATTGCCACCGGGGCCTGAGGGCAGACCTCCTCCGTATGACTGGGGCTTGGGGCGGCCTGACGTGGCGCGGTGTGGAGGGGAGTATGAGGCGGACACCAGTTGAGCCTGCTGACACCCAGAGGACGCCCGGACAGACCTGAGCCCTCCTGCGATCCCGGTGATAGGCGGCTCCTGTTCCTGGGCCGTCTCGACTCGAGGCGCCTGAACTGTGGAGGACAGCAGCGGCTCGGCTCGACCGCGCCAGAGGTAGGTGGGATCCCCCCCCCTGCTCTATACAGAAAACGAACTCTGGTGCCACACAGGAGGCATAAGGGGACCACCACTTAGCGGGTGAACTGTGAGATACACCGGAAGCCTGCACAGTCTCTGGAGGCTCCGTGAAACCCCAATAAAGGACACCGAGCCCCCTGGCGCCCAATGTACATATTACACTGTTGGAGGACGCTCTGGGGGACCCGCGGCTCTCCATCTGACCCGCTGCAGGGCTGCAACACCACACACCGGAGAGGACCCAGCTGAGTATAAACAATATCATTCGACCCACTGTGCCGGACGCTCCACGGCCTCCGGAGCTATGGGGAAAGACAGGCAGAAAAAACCATCCACACAGAGCAGTATGGACCAATTTGCCGTCGCTCCTACCCCGGCCCCGGCGGGCCCAGCAACACGACCGAACTCCCCCGTAGGGGACGGCTCTCTCACCCTACATGACGTAATGGTGGCCATTGCCAACTCCCGATCCTCCATGGAGACCAAAATAGACAGTATGGCGGCGGATGTCTCCTTCCTGCGCCACGACCTGCAGAAACTAACTTCCAGAACAGGAGAGGCGGAACACCGCATCTCTGAAGTGGAAGACAACATTGAAGAGATCAATCGTCAACTGTCCCAAGCCTTAAACCACCTAAAAACCCTTGAATCAAGAGTGCATAATGGAGAGGGAAGGTCCCGCCGCAACAACGTCCGCATTCTGGGCCTGCCGGAGGGGGAGGAGGGACAATGCATGGAACTATTCCTGGAACAGTGGCTCGTGGACATCTTCGAGGCCACATCCTTCTCAAAGTTTTTTTCAGTGTAGAGGGCTCATAGGATGCCACCGGGCAAACCACTCCTGGGTGCTCCGCCACGTACTATCATTGCCCGCCTGCTCAACTACCGAGACAGGGACGCCCTCCTGCAACTGTCACGATCGCAAGGGTCGATTACCCATAACAGCTCCCGAATCGCCTTCTTCCTGGACTATACCCAAGAGGTGCAGCGGGCACGACAATCGTTTGAACCACTCAAGAGACAACTGGCTCAATTGAATGTGAAATACGGCCTGCTCTTCCCGGCCCACCTTAAAATATACCATAAAGGAACTACTGTTCACTTCAATGAGCCACAAGAGGCATGGAAGTGGGCGGAGGCTCACGTAGAAGGCGATGGACTGCAAGACCGAGGAGACCGAGAGGAAGACCCCGACCGAGGCCTAGGCGGGCTTCCACGAGGAGAAACCCAGACCGGGAAGGACAGGAGATCCTGGAGCCAGTGGCAGAACAAGAAGAACACTAAACGAACTATTGTCCCCTACTCCGGGGCCTAGGAGCAGTGCTCTGACATGTGGACGTGCACTTTTCGCACCTCTGAGCCCGACGCATAAGTAGTCCACCATGGAAGATGTTGACATTGGGCGCAAGGGAGGGAACTCTGGAGAAAGCTCTCATCCCTCCCCTAGTCAAGCCTTTTTATTTCCCCCACCCCCTCTCTTTCTTGCTTATCTAGACCCTACCCAAGGGTCTGGTTTTTGAGCTGACACCTTAAATTGAAGGTTCAGCAATGTTTGGGCGACAGGTACTTCGTGTTGGGGTGGAGTATAGGGTGGGGGTGAGTTGGGAAAGTTCAAAACCTTGTTTGTTATTTCAAGACTGTCACATGCTCATAGGTCAAACGGACCATTATCTCTGGTTGAAGACGCTCTGTACCACTCCACAGAGCACCCCCGCCCCTCTGATACAGGCAGGTACCATATTGCCATCTTTCACTGATCGCTACACCCTTGAAAACCCCATTATGTGTAATAAATATCCTCCGCACAGACTAGCAATACACCCATGCGACACACTAAATCTCTGAAATTCCTTACTTGGAACTTGAATGGGATGGGGTCAGGAATTAAGCGGCGTCTTCTCAGGCAATTTTTAAATAGACATTCCCCTGATGTGGCCCTCGTCACAGAAACCCACCTGGCCGGATCTAACTGTGCCTTTTTTCAGAGAACTAACTACCACCTTGCCTTTCAGGCGGGGTACACTATGGGCTCCAGGGGCACCCTCATTCTGATACACAAACGCATCCCATTTATTCAACAAACTGTAGAACGGGACCCGAGGGGCCGATACGTGTTCATCATGGGAACGATCTGGGGTCAGACTATGGCTATTGCCTCAATCTATTCTCCACCTGGGCTGGGACAGGAGTTACTGGATGACCTCACTACCCTTATAGGGAAACACCACCCTGATACACTCGTTCTGGGGGGAGACTTCAATGACACCATGAATGATAACATTGACCGTTCCCATATTCGAAATCGCAACCCAGATACTCCTACTAGATTAGCTAATTTTACATCTGCTCTTGGGCTCTGAGATGTATGGAGGGAGTTACACCCAGATGTTAGGGAGTATTCTTTCCACTCCGGCGCTCACGGCTCCATGTCCAGACTGGATTACTTCTTTCTACCACATACCGACCTTTACAGGGCAATGTCCGCAGATCTGCTCCCTCGGGCATCTCGGACCACTCACCTCTCTTAGTTGAAATATGTATGCAGGGTCCCCTTCCCCCTAGATCGTGGAGACTTAATAGCTACTATCTAGGGTTCCCAGAACTGATAGAACGCCTAGAGGAAGTATCTGCCGAATACTTCGAAATTAACGAGGAATCGGTGGACAACCCTGTGATATTATGGGAGGCATATAAAACAGTGCTCAGGGGTGAGATTCTCTCCTGGACGACACATAAAAGAAACACCCAGCTTCAGGAAATACTAAAAGCCGAAGAGAAAGTGAGTAACTGGGAGACTAAGCATATCTCTGACCCTACGCCCGAGACTCATCGATCCCTCCAACGCGCCCAAGAGTGCCTTCGGAACAGAGCGATGGATGACGCTAAGCAGGCCCATTGGCAGGCTAGAGCGAGGGTGTACGAACTAGGGGACAAGGCGAGTAAATTGCTCGCCTGGCTGCAGAGAAGGGACGAAGGACAACGCCATGTCCGGGAAATAGTTACACCACAGGGCGACAGCTATCACTCAGATGCTGGGATTGCTGGGGCCTTTGCAGAGTTTTACGCAGACTTGTACCGAGCCCCGACCTCATTGCTAAACCCCTCCCTCTTAGATGCGGTAACGCTGCCGACTCTCTCGGGGCAACGGAGGGACCAGCTGGACTCTGCCTTATCGGAGGCTGAGATTTCAGAGGCGCTATCTCAACTCCAATCAAGGAAGGCACCAGGCCCCAATGGATTCCCTGTTGAAACCTGGCAAAAGCTAGGGACAGATAAAACGGCGGCTCCTCTGCATAGAATGTTCCTTGCTGCCCGGGAACAGGGGACTCTCCCAACAGATCTTTGCAAGGCGACTATCGTGGTCATTCCCAAGCCTGGCAAACCTCCACATGAATGTGCCTCCTATAGACCTATATCACTGATTAACGGGGAGGCTAAGGTCCTCGCTAAGTTACTAGCGAACCGATTACAATTAGTTGCACCCACCCTGGTCCACCCGGACCAATGTGGATTTATGCCTTGCAAATCGACTCGTATGAATCTACGCCGCCTCCATCTGGCACTGGAGAGATCCCCAATTATAAACGAACCCTTGGCCCTGTTGGCAATCGATTTCGAAAAGGCGTTTGTTTCCATTCGATGGGACTGCCTCTGGGAGATCATGCGCCGTATGGGATTCGGAGAGGCCTTTCTGGGATGGGTGCAGCTACTTTATACTAACATCCAAGCTGAAGTGAAAGTAAACGGTTGGTCCTCCAGGTCTTTCCCCCTGGGTCGGGGTACACGACAGGGATGCCCGCTGTCCCCTCTTCTATTTGCCCTTGCAATCGAACCGCTGGCTCTTTGGCTTCGCCAAAACACCTCCTGGAAGGGATTCAGATGGCCGGAGGGACATGAGGATCGTACATCTCTGTACACAGACGACCTCCTTGTATACCTGGGTGACCCGCCAAGGTATTCCCCCATTGTAACACAACTGCTCATCCGGTTTGGGGAATTTAGCGGACTCAGAATCAACTGGGAGAAATCAGTCTTCTTTCCGGTAAAGGGTGGAGAACAAGCAATCCCCCAGGAGTGCCCGTACCGAGTGGAACGACAGGGCTTTCGATACCTGGGAATATGGATATCTGGGGACCTGACAAGTTATATAGAACACAATCTCTGACCGATCACAGACCGCTTCATTATTGACGTCCAACACTGGAAACTCCTCCCTCTGACACTTATGGGAAGAGCGGCACTCTTTAAAATGATGACCCTTCCCAGATTCCTTTACATCCTGCAGAATGCCCCACTTAAAATCCCAGACCTGGAATTTCACCAAGTGGAGACACTTCTCAGAGATCTCATATGGGGGGGAGGCCAGCCACGAATTGCATTAACCACACTCCAGAGATCGATCTGGGAGGGTGGAATAGGAGTTCCCCGTCTCCAAACGTACTACTGGGCATCACAACTGGCGGTGGATAATGATCTTCTTCATGGAAACCGAGACCTACCTCATGTACGTGCTGAGATAGCCACTATGCGGAACACTGACCCGCTGTCCATCCTCTATCAACCCCTCCCGAGAACTCCCCCACCCACAACCACAACACACATGATTACGGTATGGAGACAGGCACACCGATTCATTGGGTGGGAGAACAAAGTTACTACCGCACAACCCCTCTGGCAAAATAATAACCTAGCTGAGACCCGGAAGTTTGAGCCATGGCCCAAATGGGTGAAAGCGGGGATCATTAGGGTTGGGGATATGCTCACGGAGGGGATATTGACCTCATTTGATGACCTGCAACTGCAATTTCAGATCCCAAACACGGAAGGATACCATTACATACGCCTAGCCCACGCCTTAAGACCTTACTTAACAGTAGATACACAGATACCAGACTATACCCCTATAGAGCGTAACATCCTGCCGGCGTATATTCCCACCAAATGCACTTCCATCCTCGACAATGCCATATCCTCCTTTGCTACCCCTGAACTGAACGAGCTGAAGGCGAAATGGGAAGCACATGTGGGTGAGATAGATCCAGAGGACTGGATACAAGTCCTCATGCACCCTCGAGAAATCACTATTTCCTCTAGGCTTCGACTTGTGCAGCTGAAAATACTGCACCGGGTTTATTACCCTAGAACGCGCCTATACGCCTGGAAACGGGCCCCAAACCCGAACTGTTTGCGATGCGGGGATGAGGAGGGAACCTTCATTCACATCTTGTGGGTATGTCCCCGGATACAAACTTTTTGGAATGCATGCTGTAGGGAACTCTCCCGAGTTTTGACCCGCACCATACCATTGGACCCAAGGGACTTACTCCTGGGTGTGCCTGACGAGATAGAGGCTAACAAGTGGGAGAGATTACTCCTACACATGGCGATGGGACTGATCAAGCGCAACATAGCGCAGAAATGGGGAGCCCCTGATTCCCCAACACTGGACCAATGGAAATCAGATATGGGCATATGCGCTATGATGGAGCATAGGATCTACTCAGCACGGGGCTGTCCCAACAAAGCCTCGAAGTATGGGATAGATGGGAAGAAGGAGCGACCTGAGAATCCCTCCTACAAGCTGGGGAATGTGCACTGGGTGTTTTGTATTACACATTACTACACGTACTGAGGAAGCCGCTCGACCTCTGATGTTATGGGTACTATCTCCGTTGATTATGAATGACCATGACAGTCTTTAAGTTGATTTGTTTGTTTGTTGCTTTATTGTGATTGTTGTATTATGATAATAACAATAAAATACTTTATAAAAAAAAAAAGAAGAGTTAGGCAGTATGTGGAGTATACAGCATAGGGCAATTTACACAGTAGAACAAGCAAACACGGAACAAGGCTTCGGTGTAAAGATATATAGTTATTTATTTATAAAAACACATCTATGGAAAACACTCTGGCACTAATACGGCAAACAACTTCAATCACAATTACTATAAGTAAATCAATTCCCCTAACAATAGTTCGACAAGTCTAGGTTCAACGGCACCACTTATTTGCAGACATAGGTGAATGCTTTGACCTAGATGGCACTCTAGTAGTCGTTAGGACGGGAGAGAAAAGGCAGGGTATGAAAACAACTCGGTACCAACACTTTTATGAACAAATGCAAGGCAAGTAAGGCAGGGTCTACTGTAGATCGCAAAGTTCAGAGGCCAGGCCCACTCGGACAGAGGCAAGGCGATATGTCCCAAAAAGTATCACAGCGGAAATGCACTTCGAGTCTTTGTCGCAAATTGTTATCGAAGGGTTGGACTAGTTTAGAACAGAAAGTTAAGAAGGCTTAGAGGTGACCCAATGGAGAGGCGAGGATTCAGACACCTCACGCTAACCGACACAAGGGAAGCCAGGCGGACACAGTACCTTGTTTGTGGAGAGACAGCTCCGGCAGGGGCAGTAGTTCCTGGTGGTGGATGCACGTCGGGGCTTTGCCAAGAGGAGAGATGATCTCGTTGTCGAAGGAAAGTTGAAGATCGTTGCACCACCAGGGAAGAGACCAGCCGCGGAGTGCTCCGTCACAAGGCACCACCTTTTGGTCTCCGTACAGGGTTTAGTGGCTAAATGGTTGCCGGGGTGCTCTGCACGGGCAATTCGACCACTACTTCCTGGAACGAAGAAAAAGCAAAGGGGACTGGTTGTTCCCACCAGTCAGGGGAAGAGATTCTCTGGCGGGGAGATCTCCTCTGTCGTCGGGAAGTAGTGAGTCGGTTCAGCAGGGCTCCACCGGAGGTGTCGTCATTGCAGGTCGGCTCAGCTTTACCCTCATCGGATTCTTAGGTCCTGTGGCGACTTCTGAAGATCCAGTCTCAAAAGCCCTGCTTTTATGCAGAAAACCCCTATTCATTCAGCCTAGCTGTCAATCAAAACACGCTAAGTGGTGAGCGGGGTGGCTCACCACTTGGGCCATTCACACCAGAGTGCGACTTGAGTTGGCAAGGCAACTCAGTCCAGGGTGCCTAAACCCCCTCCGACACCCCCTGTGGTTACCCAGACAGAATGGCACCACTTTGGAGGGCCTCTGTGCAGAAGACCGCCAAAAGTGGAACAAAGGGCTCAACCTTTGGTTTAGGAGTCACAGAGACGAACACAGACGCCATTTTAAAAACCGAGTTCTGGCAGAAAATACCAACCGATAGATTTATTTAAGATAAATAAACCGGTGGTATGTTAGAGATTAACGAGAAAAAGTATTAACCTCCAACAATGGGAAGAATCCCATAGGGTTATATTCGGGGTCGAATATAACAAGTAGTTTCCACTGCCACCAGCCAAAACTCGACGAGGGGGGACGGGACAGTGCCCCCTCGAATAACAGACCCAGGAGTAATCGAATTACTCCTACTAGTACGTCCACAATAGGATGGTTTGTACTAGTTCTGTTAATAAATTTAGGTCTAGTAAAGCCAATGGTGACTTTACATGCCCGGGGAGACAGTAGTCAGTCCCCGGGTATGGAGTCTATGGTGGGGATCCTCTAGGACGCCCCAGTGTTACCGCACGGAGGTTGCGGTGTAACACACATAGAAAAACATATGAGACCCTATGGAGTAAAAGACCCCATAGCCCATAGAACACATTGGGCCTCATTACGACCCAGGCGGTAAGTTACCGCCTGGGCCGTGACTTTACCACCATGGCGTAAACTACATTTACGCCATGGTGGTTGGCGGACTTACCGCCCCATTCCAAGGTCGGCGGGGCGGTAAGTCCCCAATCCCCATTTACCCTTCCCCATTCCCATTTTTGCCCCATAGGGCATAATGGGAGTGGGGAAGGCGTTAATTACGCCACCGTAAATTACGGTGGCGTAATTAACTCCATGGTCCCTTAGCGCCATGGATTTTAACACCTGCTAAAAGCAGGTGTTAAAAGCGCCATGGCGCTAAGGGACCTCGTAGTTGGCGGTAAGGGGTCGGCGCAGCTAACGCTGGCGTTAACCCCTTACCGCCAGGGTCGTAATGAGGCCCATTGACATTTAAAGGAATTAACCACATTCATGTCCAAGAGTGGGAGAAAAAGAGTCTCACTCTTGGCAGGATGGAAAAAACCAAACTCCTGAAATCCAGCAAAGCTGCTGGGGGACTCACTAGGTTAGGAAATTCAGCCTAAACAGAGAATTATCCCTAACAGCTGACAGTATGCTCCGCACACGTAGACGTAGGTCATACCAGCGCTTACGGCATTGTTTGGGTTTGCGGGGTGTGGTGCCAACCGCACTGACTCTCTGGGCGACCTCTACCCAAATCTGCTTTTGACGCTGCAGTGCTGGACGGGACATGTCATTTGAGAACACCACATCTGCATGCTCCTGCAGTGTCTCTGCTAACATGGTGAGCTCCTCTCTGGAGAAGCGCTCCTTGCGCATGCAATCTCCTGTTTTTTTCACTGCTTTTGGCATATTAAATTGCAACAGGTAGTGGTGGAGGTGTGTGGGAGTTCTGGGGGTCAGATGGCTCCTGGTTGTGGTGGATGGCAATGGATTGTGTTTTTAAAGATGGCCGCCATGCTCTTTCCCGTTTCTGTGTGATGACGCTACTTCTGGTTTCGCATATTTACGGTCACTGCTAATAGCGGTTACCGCTATTAGAGGTGACCGCTAATGCCGATGGCTTGGATGCCGGAGGTGCTATTTCCACTACAGACGGTGGCACAAAGGGCGATTTTTCGAACTTTAACGGCATGGCGCTGAGGTCATTACTGGCATGGCACAATTATCATGTCCGTGCTGGCAATAGACCGCTAAAAGCGGCCCATTACGAGTTTGCGGGCACAACCTTTGCGCCATGCCGGTAATGACCTCAGCGCCATGGCGTTAATGTCCAAAAAAATCCACCTTTGCGCCACCGTGCACTGGTACTTAGTGCCTGGGTCGTAATGAGGCCCAATGACGCAGTCGGAATGAATACATCGTTCGAGCTCATGCCACACTCTCAGTGTTGTTATACATTCGAGATATTAGAACCATGTAATGTTAAAACCTGGTACTCAGCAAAGACAGTGCCTATTAAATGGCAACACTTAAGACTAGTGGCTAGAAGGTTTTCATTGGATCAAAAACCTCTGGCAACACCGTAGACAACCTCACAGGTCCTCATTTTATTTCAGTTTGCTGTACCATTTTAGAAGAGGAAAAGTAAATGGTAGAGCCACCGAAGGGGACATTAACATGCAATGTTTTAACATGGTGCTACCCCCACTCCCGAGGAGAATCCGGAGTAGGACGCAGGCTCATGGGGAGCAACCCAGGAAGAGATCCGGGAAGTTGAGTGCAGCCAGAGAGTAAAAAGGAGTCGAAGGATTGGCCAGCGGAAGGATCTTCACACATGGCCAGTGGTGACATCACAGATGCAGGTTGGGAGGTTTAAATAGCAGCGGTAAGGCCTAAACAGCCTCTTTTCTTCATCAATGGCTTAGAACTTTGTTTGATTCTGCAGGTGCAGGCACAAATAGTTGACCCCCAAACAGCAGGGGAACCGGCAGAGAACCTGGCTGCTCCCAGCAGAGTTGCACGGCCGGTGGCGTGCTTGCTGGAAATACTCGTAAGAAGGGATGGTCAGCTGATCTGCTGGCAGCATCGGCCCAGCTGAAAGAGCGACAGAAGGGTGACATGTTCAGTAAGCTCCAAGCTTAACAGCCCCAGAAAGCGCCAATGTTGACATTCCCATTATGAAATTCCCAGAAATTACCCATTTTGACATTCCTAGTAATCTTCCAGTTTCAAATGTCAAGTAAACTCCCATTATGATATACAGAGGCTTCGAGTTTGACATTTCCAGTATGTGCCAATCCCAGTAAACTCAAAGTTTGATACTGCCATGATATCCAAGTGTAGCATCCCTAGTAAGTGCCCAGAATTCTTTTCTTAATAACCACTACATTTGACACTTCTAGTCAGCTTCTACTTCCCAGTATACTCCCAGTTGTGCATGCTCAGTAAGATAGAAATTTGACATTCACATTAAGCTTCAAGTTTGACATCCACATTAAGATCCCAGTTTCAAATGCCCATGAACCTCCCGATACAATATTCCCAGTCAGCTCCTAGTTAAACATTCAAAGTAAGTGTCAAGTTTGACATTGCTAGAAGACATGATTTTGAAATTCCCAGTAATCTCCCACTTTTCCCATTAAGGTTTAAGGTTAACATTCCCAGTAAAATCACAGATTACAATTCACAGTAGGCTGCCATTGTGCAATTCCAAGACATCTTGAAGTTCTTAATGTTACAGTAACATCCCCAGAAAGCTTCCAGTATGATAAACTTGGTAGAATCCTTCATCCACTCCTATGTTCCTTCTCTGGACTTGATTTCATTGTACGATTTTGTGGCACTCATTCTACTATTCAGTGATTCTGTAGAGATGAGAATGTATGAGTTTCTTCTGGTTTCCTTGCCCACATCTGTCCAGCAACATGTAATTTGTAAGAGCAGCTTTGAATTTCCCTTTAGAATGTGAGATTAGTTGAAGCACCCGTACCTCTTTGCGCCTTCTGGGTTTTTTAAGAACCAATATGTCCAGCATCAACCTTTAAATTAGGTCTCAAATCAACCCAAATTAGAATAAAATGATAAGCATCTTATAAACAAATCCAGAATGCTATGTTTTAGCATGAACCATGTTCTCTAATGTGGCGTCTCTGCTGTGTGAATGTGTAGCCAATTCGGTGAAGCTCATGAGGCTGCAGAAACACTTCCAGCTACAGGGCGAAGCATCTTCTACTTTAGAGGAGCGGCTGTCCTATACAGCAGAACTCTGCTCTGCCGCTCCATCACTGGCAGATGGACTTCCACACTGGATAGGAAGCAACCCTCGAATCGCACCTCGGCACAAGCGATGCATTCCTGCACTTCTAGGTGCTTCGGGGCCAGCTCAGAGTTGTCTTCCTCGAGATTATTGCATCTTTGCTCGAAAAGAGGCATGCATGAGTGGTAGCAGGCCCACCTTGGTCAGGTTTCCTGCTGGCAGCAAGTGGGGCCCAAAAGCAGTAGAATCGAGGAGACAGGATAGCAGGGGCTAGGGCCATTAGAAATGAACGTTTATTTAACCAAATAAGAAACATATAAACACACTGGCCCTCATTACGACCCTGGCGGAAATCGAAAAACGATGGCGGAAATGTAATACCGCCATCGAATACCGCTCGGTGCGATTATGACCCGTCACCGTAAAGTACGATGCCATCAGCGACACCGTAGTGAACGCCAACGCTAACTGCACCAAGTACGCGCACGCGCGCCATGCAAAACCGTAATTACCACCATGGCGCAACGGTACGCGAATGCTGACCCTAGCGGACATTTACTTAACACCATCAAGCATGGCGGAAAGTACCATTCCGCCATGGTGAGAATTACGGCATCGTGAACCAACCGTAAATGGCCCTACTGAGTGCCTGTACACCACTCCCTGCCCACATTGCACAACACCTCGTAGGTGCAATGAAGTTACACAATGCAACCAGTGAAATGTACAAGTCACCCATGCATGCCAACGAACAAATGAATGTAGGGGCTCAAAGTGCCTTGTGAGTGGCCATCCATATTTGGCATGTCACCATTGCCGTACTGATGCAGCACAGGCACGTGAAGGTTCAAGTACAGCAATATGAACTGAAACATGAGACAAAACAACAACAGGCCCCCATCGCTTGACACCAGTGTAAGGCAACATTCAAAGCAGTATCCTGAGGGAGACTGCACCAGCCCTGTACCCTTGCCAGTAAACAAACCAACCATCAGCATAAGCATGTACCTCACAAGTTGGCAGAGTGACTGAGCAGCCAGGCTCATCTCAAGAGGGGCCAATGGGAGCTGCAGGGCACAGATGGCACGAATACAGAAGCTATTCCAATGGACATGACCTCAGTCTCCCTCCAAGAAACGCACGCAAACACAGGCACCTGTGACCAGCCATTTTCTGATAATCACATCATTCCACCAATCCACCTGGCTGACCGGCATCTGTTACACAAAAGCTAATCCCCCGCCCCTGAGCATGACATCATTAAAACAGTCATAATGGCAGGCCCCATCCCTGACCTTACTGGGCTTCGTAGGCAAACGCGGCCAGTACAGTACCACGCAACTATACTCAGAAGCCGGAACCCAATGCAGATCTCCTCACAATACACCGCTCCACAAATAGGAATATGCTACATTACTTGCAAAGAATAACGCTACACGGTTGAAATCAGAATCAAATTTTAATGCACATCAAATTCACCAAGCCCATACAGCTATTAGGTCATAAACTCCTAAATATTTTTCATTACTGTGGGCTGCATCCGCAATAAATGACCAGCTTCTTCTTGTGTGACGCCCTGTTCCTTCATGGTACACAGGGGCTACATTCATGTTCAAAAAGGCAACATGGAAGCGCCGAGAACCGCAGGGCCGTCCCATTAGGTAGGCACTAGTCCAGCTGAAAGGTTGATATGTAGCTCCTAGCCACTAGTACTGCGTAAGGGCATGTGGCCCATTGGCGATCGTCTGATAAGATCGTAATGGTGCTCCACTGATTAACTCGAAGCAGCAGGTGTCGGGAGTAAAAGCCATCTGCAGGAGTGGCATACAGATGGCAGCGGCAAAAGGGGAGGAGATACCTGTCACCCAAATGAAATGAAAAAGAATAGCATGGGCATCAGAACTTCATACGTATTACTCACTTCAATGATCACACTAAATCTACAGCCATATGCATGCTAGCCCACTCAAAAGGATTATTTCCACCCAAAAATCACTTGCGAATCATAACTATATAAATCGAGGTGAAAACACTATTACAAACGAGTGTTTGTGTGCATGCGTCTGTTAAGACAGAATCCATTAGATGGGATTAGTAACGTGCATAGACACAAGTGTCTGAAGGCGCGTCGAGACAGGGAGGGTTCAACAAGGGCAGATAGACGATGGTCCCACTATGGCAGCTCTGCATCACATAGCGCAGGGGAAGGGGATAGATTCCGAAAAGCCATGTACATGGCAAACTCTCAATTAAATCATCTGTCCATGCATCCATACATCATTCCCTCATCCCGGTATGAAAACGCCTGATTATTTACTCACATCACATTTGAAATTTTCATTGAGTCTGTGCGTAATGCAGTCTGCAAAATCCACTGTGCTCCAGCCCGGAATTCTAGTGTTGTGAAGTAACATGTATTTGGGAACGTCCTGCCTTATCGTCCACTACGCTATTGCGCATCCCATACTATTCATATCAATCATTGCATTCTCGCCATGGCCCCTGTCCCAAGGACATTAAACAATAGAACGTTATATTTGCAGTCAGACCTGTGGGCGTCTCCTCGCCGCTAGCTGAAAACCGAAAGCGATGTCCTTCGAATTCCTCATTTGCAACATCACGTCGATAAGGCAACTGTGACCGATTGAAATCACAAATTCATCCATGTAGTGCGGCAGTGTGTGAAAATGGCAACTGGCTTCACTCACAAATGGGATGCCCCGCCCGTCGGTGAACCTCGGTACAGTGCTGCATGAGGGTCCACCGTTAATCGAATACTACATTCCACTGACCCTTCACAAATTTGTTCGCGACTGCAAAGATAGTATGTGAAACAATGGGACCATAGCAGAATGAACATATAAGCCAATATTTCACTGCCATCGGGATTAAATACATGATTGTAATAGCAAGATGCCATGCGTCACATTGCAGCGTTGTGTGCGGGACGTGCTCGCCCAAAGGGGATTGCAGCTGGCACAGGTGGAATGAATCACCACAGGTGGAGGCTATACAGCCTGAAAACACATAAATTGCACACCCAACCCCCTCCAACAACCACACCCACTCCAAAATGCTACCGGCAGGACTAGCGATGTTGGCCCTGGGGGACCTGATAGCACTGCAAGTACTACAACTTCAAGAAGAAGACGAACACCAACTACTACAACAACCGGCCGCACAGAGGAGACGCAGGAGGAGGAGGAGGGCAAGGCAGGGCCAGCAAGGGCCACCAGCACAGCCACTACCACCACGCAGGCAGCCCGCAATCCCACGCCTCCGAGCTCATCCGTTCAACCTCACTGCTGAGCAGATCCACACCCTCTACCGTTTGGACGGGGACACCATAACCGCCATTGTGAACATGACACACGCTGACCTTGTCAGCATGATAGATAGCCCAACCGCCATCCCAACCCTACTGAAGGTGGTGTCTGTACTCCACTTCCTGGCCACAGGCACCTACCAGCACACAGTCGGACAGTTGCATGGCATTTCACAGCCACTGTTGTCACGGACACTATCGCAAGTGCTCGATGCCCTCCTGAAGCACGCAGACGACTACATCTCTTTACCACGCTCGGAGCAGGAGATTACAAACACAAAAGTGGGATTCCATGCACTGGCCGGCATACCGGGTTGCATTGGTGCCATCGACTGCACCCATGTGGAATTGGTTGTCCCACATGCCATGGAGGCCCAGTACTGCAACCGGAAACAATATCATTCTCTTAATGTACAGATGGTGTGTGACTCCAACAGGATCTTTACACATTGTTGTGCCCGATTTCCTGGATCAACCCATGATTCTATGGTCTTGAGGAATTCTACAATACCACGCTACATGGAGCGACATGCAGTGAACAGATCCTGGCTGCTCGGTGAGTCTCATTTCATGCATGATAATGTGGGGTATGTGATGCGGCAATGACCTGGCAGGAAGGGGGGGGGGGTGCGTACGTAGCAATGTCATTCCACAAACATCCTTTATTGTCCACATACAGGTGATGCCGGGTATCCACTGAAGAGATGGCTCCTTACACCACTCCGGAACCCACAGAACCAGCATGAGGAGGACTACAACCATGCCCACTCACGTACCCGTGTAGTCATTGAACAGGCATTCGGCCTACTGAAGGCTCGTTTCCGCTGCCTCAGCAGGTCTGGGGGGGCACTCCTGTACCGCCATGAGAAGGTTGCAAAGATGGTCATGGCATGTGTCATGCTACACAACATGTGCGTACGTAGAAATGTGCCCATGCCCCCTGACGCAGAACTACAAGCACCTGAAGATGGTCATGATGAGGGTGGGGATGTGGCAGCACCTCAAGGAGTCCGCGAGGCACAGGAGGCCCGTGAAATTCGTCAGAATATCATAGATTCATGCTTCTAGCACTCACGCCTGGTGGCTGATACATGGACACGGGACTTGTGGCACTGTGTGTGTCTGGAACATGCACAATGTGGACTGTACGCCAATAAAGGCCTCGTACACAAAGATCAATGTCCACACATCTCATTGGATGATTATGTAATGTTTATAGCATATGTGAAATTATATTACACACCCCATCGACCCGCCACCCAAGAAAGCCCAACACCCCCCCTCCACCCTCCTACCTCCCCCCCGAACACCAGTGTCCAAAGATGCTCATTGTCAGTGGGCAGACGCTATTGCAAGCCCCCTCTCCGGGTATCAGGGGCACCCCTGCCTGTGGAGCGCAGGTTCCTCCCAGATCTACGTTGGGGGCTGCCCTGGACGGAACTTGCAACGGATGATGTCTCTGCCTGCTCACGTCCATGCATGTCCCTAAGGGTTTGTGAGAGCTCAGTGAGCACACGGCGCACAGCGGCAAGTTCACCACATACATCTTTGGACGTCGCATGCAGTTCCCCCCTCAGGCTCTCGGTGCTTCTCTCCATTTGTACCCTTAGTGTCTCTGTACTTCTCTCCATTTGTGCCCTTAGTGTCTCTGTACTTCTCTCCATTTGTGCCCTTAGTGTCTCTGTACTTCTCTCCATTTGTGCCCTAAGTGTCTCAGTAGATGTTTCTATGACTGCCTTAGAACCCCCACATTCATCAGCATGCTCCTTGAGGAGCGTGGCCAGTTGCTGCTGTTGCACGATCACCTGGTCGAGGGACTGTTGCCTCTGCTGGGCCATGTCCATTTGCGGTGGTGTCACAGAGGGGCTGATCACCTCATGTTGCCTTGCCACAGGGCTTGTGGGGGATGGCCAGTAGTCGTCTTGTGGGTGCCCCTGCGTGGTATCCTCATGGTGTACGGGATGAAACAAACAGGGGGATTGAGACAGGTCATGGATGGGTCCTACATCGACAGCACCGTTTTCTGTGTCGGAGCATGCTGCCATTAATGCAGTGTCACCTATGGTGCTGCTGCCACCAGAAGCAGTGCCTTCTGTGGCATCCATTGGGGGGACCTGTGGTGCTGCTGGTGGGCATGCTGGCTGCTGGGGTGCCTGTTGAAGTCCCCTCCTGTGTGCTGCCACTTGATTTGTGCTGCTGCCGTGTCTTGATCCGTGCAGCTGAGGTGGAGGGTCTTTGGCCGTTGGTCTTGGCCCTCTTTGCAGTTGTGCTGGTAGGGGTGTCCTGGAGCTCGTCGTTTGAATCGGACCCTGTGGTGGAGTAAAGGAGGGCGAGCGTTATTTATGGGTCTGTGGAAATTGGAATGGCAATGTATCACATGCATTGGGGTGGTACCTGAGGGTGTTTTGGGTCAGGGCCTTGGAGGTGGTTTCATTTTTGTGTGGATTGAGGATGCAGTTGTTTTGCAGCCTGCAGTTAGGGTGTGCATGCTGCACGTGTAGAGGGTGTTTTTAGGATTTTTAATTATTTATGTATTTAATGTGAGTTTTAAAGTGCGCTATCAGGCCAATGTATGTGGACGTTCTCCTGGACATGTGTTTCTGTTGCACTATGTGGACACATGGTACTTCACATGATTGGACATTGTGGATTTAGCATTGTTTTATTTGGCCCACCTACCTGATTCTTCGGATGTCTGCACTCCTTTCTCCATCCCTCCGACTCCCTCTATACTCTCCATTCCAATGGTGGAGGCACAGATTTCTTCCCAGGGGGTCAACTTGATGGGTGATTCCGATCCTCCCCCGGTAGCTGTGGCAATGTTACGGTTGGCTGATAGTATGCTCCATACCCGTATCCGCAAGTCGTCCCATCGCTTTCTGCATTGCTGTGGGTTGCGGGGTGCGGTCCCCACCGCAGTTACCCGCTGTGCCACCAGGGCCCATATGGCCTTCTTGTTCGCAAGTGCCGTCCTGGTCATTTGCGTCGAGAAGACGACGGCAGCATTCTCCTGGAGGGTCTCTGTGAGCACGGTGAGTTCCTCATGGGAGAAGTGGACCTGCCGCTTGCGGTCGCACGCTTTTTTAGCAACTTTTCCCATTTTGATTGTTTTAACTAGGGTGGCTTACGGGTTGGGATGTGTCTCAGGGTCGGATTTGTAATGGTTGTGTTGGGATTCTGATTTTGTAGGTGTACGGCGTGCTGTTTCCCGTTCCGGCCCCATGTTTTTAATTCCGTTTCCGTATATTTACGGTCACCGTATTTTGCGATTACCGCTCATTACGGTGACCGCTATGATGGGTGGCGGAATTGCACCTAGGGGGCCGTACGACGGCGGTGAGGGGCGTTTTGGGGACATTTCCGCCATCGCGGACTTTGCACTTCCGCCATGGCGTAATACTCGTGCCCGATGGGTCGGAATTAGCCGCACTTTACTCCATCGTGCAATGGCGGAAACGCTATTTACGCTATGGCAGTCAGGTCAGTTACTTTCCGCCAGGGTCGTAATGAGGGCCACTGACTTAATCAACAAATGGGTTTTGTTTGGCTATCGGTGCTATCACTGCTCTCTGTAATATTTGCCAGGGCACACGACTAAAGTAAGGTGATTAGGGGTGGGGTCAAGTTTGCTTATATAATGCTCAACGCCATCTTAAGTGGATCAAAATACAAAGTCACAGCAACAATGCACACTCCTTTTAGTAAAAGTACCTCGCCCCTTATAGCAAATGTGCTTGATTGGTAGTAGACATGCTATTTCCTTTGTATTTAGGAAGAAGTAGCTGAGGAGGAAATGAATAATTCAACTAAGTAGATAATGGGCCACTCAGGAATAACATGATGATGTTATGTTACCCCTCATATATTTAAAAGGGGGTTTGTGTTGCCACTTAAACAGTCAGATTTTAGTGTCATGTGGGCAGGGGGCAAGTATCAACCCAAATCTACGCTAGAGGCCCCTTTTATCTAGACAAGTGCCACATCATTGAGGTCTCTGTGACATGCCTCGCATTATACAGCCCTCAAAATATCTGAACCTTGTGAGCCAAGCCTATTGCTATGTATGTTTCCTTCTGCTAACTCAAACTCTGAGGCTGCCGGCTGCCTCCTAGCAATTTTGCCAAAAAACATGAATATGCCTCCCCGAAGGTGGTTTGGATCATGTTTTTTGGATCATGCCCCCCACCCCCATACCAGGCTTCTTCTCTGTCAACTCAACAGACTATGTAACAGTTGGCTGAAGAGCAAAACAATCCTCCAAGCACAGGGAGAGCTCCTCCCAAGTGACGCGCTATACACGCGCAATACTAATGCACGCGCAATACTAATGTGTCTGACAAATCCTGTGGGAGATGAAGCTGAGTGGACCATGCTGCAGTCATAGTGCTTGGGGGGTTATGTAGGGGACAGACTGAATTGTCTAGAAGGCAAGGCGTAAGTGGGGCACCACCGTTTATTGTGTTGCAGCATATTGTCTTCTGAACATTCTCTGCTAGACTTTTCTTAATACTTGAGCACATTGAGAAGGGATGAGAAGTGATGAGGGAATGGGCCCTCATTCTTTCTGTGGCATTGTTTAACGTCATGTTTAGCAGTAACTCCCTTTGAATTGAATTATATGTCCACATTCACCTCTCTCATGCTCCCCTTCCAGCTGTGTAGACTTACTCTATCACCTCTCAATTTCTCTCCAAGTTCTGTTATCTCTCTCACTGATCTAGACTCAACCAATCTCCTTACCCTCACCTTCAAGCCTCGCTGCACCCTATCAATAGCCCCCCTGTGTTCCTGCCATAGTATGGACATAGTCTACACCTTACACTGAAACCTTAAGTAAACCTTTGGGAGGATCCTCTTGTATTAATCAAAAGTGATGAATTTTCTGCTGGGATCTCAAAATATGTTTGTATTTAAATTTATTTCACTGCACACTGAAGTTGGCCTGAGTCTCCTTATCCGAGGACCCTCATCATATTTGAAAGTTTGAGGACTATGAAAAGAGAGGAATTTCAAAAAGGCAGCACAGGGAGTATGACTTTTTGGGGAAAAGCATGTGTCAAAGAGTGTCTGTTGAGATGGGGAGTAACACAGCTCTCTAAAGGGCTGGTCCTCAATGTTTTGTGTAAAAATGATTGGTATGATTGTGCCATTAATATAGTCAACTTGTCAAATGTACCTCAATTCAAAATAAAGTTGGTCAGTTTCTATAGGCCTGAGGCTCCCACGTGACAATTAGAGAGACCTCATGGAGGGAGAACACTGGGCAGATAGCCTGGATTAGAGGAAAAAACATATAATTCAAAATTGAGCTTCATTTGGGTGGATAGCCCCTCATTTTACATGCCTTGAAATGATACAACTTGGTAGATTTCTACTTGCATGGTTTTTTAAAAATGATTTTCTGGCACAACTTCCAGTGGATGCTCCCTCGCACAAGAACATTTATGGCCCTTACAGTGTTAAGTGTTTTGTTTTCTCTCTGTACAATATGTACGGTGAGTTTTATTATAGGTCCGAATGTATTTGATATGATATTTTCTAGCAGTATCCAAACTTGCATCTGTTGTGAGTGAATCTCTTGTTTGGAGCAACCAGGCCTGTGATCACCTGCAGAGGAATAATGCTTCTGGGAATGGCAACCTAACGTATGAAAACATAGTCTACTAAAAGTATGGCTGTAAAGCCTTTTATGAGAACAATGTTTAAAACTCTGTCAGAAAATATGTGTGAAGGGCATCCTGTGAAACCGCTAAGACAAGCTCATTTGAAATGAGGCTGCACATTAAAGAAGGCCTAAAGGTGGTGTAGAATCCTTTTGCGGCACCATTTACTGTGGTGCCTCATTCTGCAGATCTAAGGGGATGGTGGAGGGGCACATAGAGAGAGATAGTTGGAGAGTCAGAGCACTTAAATGTCTGGTTTCACAATGTTTTCATGCAAGCATTTGATGAATGGATTCCTATAGAAACCTCCTCGGTTTCGCACCTGGTCAAGACCACGCGGAATACATTGTAAACATATCCTGTAAAGCATATTTGCGTTTATATTTCTATGAGACGGGGTGGAAAATTAAAAAGTAAAAGTGAGTTTGCCTCACATTTACGTTTCCTATTTCAACTTTGCATCATGAACATTTAACGTTACATGCAGGACCCCCCTAGCACGCAAGTGCTAGCATTGATGGTCTCCTGCTAGCAACTTATATGTGTTTAAAAACATAAAAGTGTGAAAGAACTTGAAAGTGTGCTGTGGTTTTCTTGTTCATTCAAACAATTAAACAAGTCCTTGCTCACTGTTGTAAAATGCTGAACTCTGGGTTTAAAAGGAATCATTGCAAAAGGTGTTTATTTGCTTTTTTTTTTTATTAGATGTATTTAATGTTTTGCTCTACCCACAATTTGTTTCTGCTTAGCTGTTAGACTCTACCCTTTACTAGTAAGATAGCTCTGCGGGTTGGGGGCTTGCTGCTGTGGGCTGTGCGGGATCTGGAGATCACAGTTTCGTGCCCTGCCTAGGCCAACTCAGCCTTTCAACCTTCTGTGGTTGATAAGTAAGTGCCAACCTTGGCCGGGTGACATTAATTGTATGTAAATGTTCTACTTACAGCACTTTGGTGAAAGTGTAGCATGAATGACGTATTAAATACAGCAACCTCACTTGTGCTCTTGAAAGGCACTTGCCTGCTTTGCTCCCTGTACTCGCCCACCTGAAATCTGTCAGCATTGCTGCATGGCAATCCCATTCAGCAGTAGTACTCACAGATGATCACCGAGCACGCATGCTGGTGGTGAGTGTTAGTATGGAGAAGGTAGGGCGACATGGGGAGCAGAGGGTGGCATTTATACTTCTGTTTTTGAATATGTCCTACTCTTTGCTTGATTATTTGTACCTGTCTGTATCCCCCTTTTCTCCCGTGCCTGACTTTGACTTAGATTTTTGCCTGTTTACACATTTGAGTAGATGTCCGCGTACCTGTCAGCACGTCTGTTTGTTGATGGTGCTTGCCCTCACCCCGCCAAAAAAATCTCTTCCCCTCCAGGACATCCTAAATGCTAACAGTAGAGAAGAGAACAAAAATACTGAATTGTCTTTTCCAACATGTATGTAAGTCTTTTGCTGACTTTAATGTATTTATTTTTCTAATTTCTGCTAGATACAAGTTGTACTTTCCACTGCTATTTTACCAGAGGTGCAAGTACTGCTCACTGCTTGTTGGGTCTGAGATGGGAATAGATGACTTAACGAGTCATTTGCGATCAGTTGCAAAGCGGATGGACTAGTTCCGTCTCCTGCAGACCTCAATTCCAGCATTCACGGATGGCCTTTTCTTCCTTATAGATGATACACGGAAATAACGCATATATGATGGAACAACACAACAGTGCCCCAGGAGGCATCCACCCTTGCAGGTGAACCCGTTACCCCCTCATTAGATCCTAGAGGACAATCTGCTACTTCCAATCGTTGAAAAATAAAAGTGACGGTTTTAAAAAGAAACTTTTCCAGATTACGCCCGAAAACTTATTTTGAACTGTAATTAGCAAATAACCATCACAGGCATACATGTGGTAATGATATTGTTTATTAATGAAGGTGGATATTCTCTCTTTCACCTGACCGATTCATCAGTTGCCTTTCCCTGATAATCCTTTGTATCTAAAGATTACACACATTTCATCAAGACTCTGGGTCTGTGGCACCAACAGAATATTCCTGTATCCTGGTTTTTCCCTATGGATGTCCATACGAGGTAGTTAGCTAATTATCCCTTTTAAAAAGGGTGCCTAGGTGAAACAATGCAGTGGTTTGAGACTAGATATGTCTTCTTGTGTGCTCTTTTCCAGTTCCCATGCCTTCTTTTAATACCCAATGTCTCCACAGTCACTAATTGATTTTATGGTAGGTCCTGACTTTTCCATCCTACTGCCTAATCCTTTGCACACATCCGTAATTGACTATGGCATTTAACCACCAATGTCATATTTTCATAGCATTGTTAATTATGTTTATGTACCATAATAGTAAACAGATCTCTTTCCTACCTACCTACTATCTTTGTGTCATGACTGCCTCCATATCATGGCTGGCTCCCATATCACTGTGGCCCTGCTGCTGATATGGTCAATTCTCCCTTAATGACTAATCACGTTGAATGGCCTTTATATTTACAAAGCTTCTGCATTACTAGGGTTTTACCTTTGCTTTCATTGGAAGGGACAGAGATGCACCCAGCTCCACTGGCTCCCTCTACCCCAAACAATTGCCATGAAATGCCTAAATTGTATTCAAAGTCATCCATCACAAAACTCCATCTTACTTTCAATGCAAACTCAAAACCACACAAACTCGACATAAGTAATGCAGCATCTTTTACACATCTCACTCTGCAAACTAACATGCACACAAAGAGCCACATTTACCCAGTGGGCAACCAGGGCATGGAACAGTCTACCACTAAACATACATACTGCACCCTCCATCACCACTTTCAGAAAGGTTCTACAAAAATGCTTCCACACACATAAGCTTGCCTATCCGCCACCGTGCTACCTCTCGTCTATGCTAATCTTCCTATCTCCCCCTCCTTCCTTTTCAACCTTTGAATATTGTAAGGCACTCCAGGACCATAAGGATAGGGCCAGCAGTGAGCAATTATTCACATCAAACATAGAGAAAGGCCAATGTCAAATGGCAATCTGGCTTACAGTAGATAGCCGGAGCCTTCCCTCAAAACCTCTAAAACGTATCATCATGATGCATGTAGACTTTCAGTAAACCATTTCCAGACTATGCTATCAAAGAATGTACAGAAAATAATCAAGCAGAGCCCTACAGTTATTAGCAGACTGTGAACCACACTACAAATTATTCATGTGTGATGAGGTAGTAACGCTGCCACTGTTTCTGGGACCACATTGTAATACTCGTGTTTGTGAAACCCCGTGGTTGCACTATTGCTATTATTTTAAAATCAGGGAGCGATTTCTTCTCCCCTGCACCTAAAATGGCAAAAATTGTTGTAAAACAATAAATAGTAAGATATTATGTAAAACAGCAACATATTAGGAGTGCAAGGTGTTCACTTTCTTTCAGTCATAACCTAGCCACATGTCTTGCACCAGCCATCGTTGAGTTCTGGTTCAAATACAGAGCCCCATAGGATTATGAAGTATTTCATGTCTGTATCTTGGCCATTAGATTAACATGTCTGTGCTGCAAGATAAGTATTTTCTATGTCATGTCATCTCAACAGGTTCATATGACAATAAATCAATAAAAATCATGATGTACGCAGACGACACCATCCTGCTGGATAAGACACCCTCAGGCCTCCAAAATAGCCTCTCACAGCTAGACCAATCCATGAAGCTCAATGAACTCTCAATCAACAAAAAGAAGACGAAATCCTGCAACTAAGCAGAACAGTGAGCAAAAAAGTAAAACAACTAAAAATCTACCGAAACGACAATCAGCTAGACGAGTATTTGGGAATCTACATAAATCAATCCAAATCCGAGAAAGAATGGACAACAAAACTAGAAGAAAAGATCCAATCATTGGCGAGGCAAGGATGTGTCATCCAGCGAAAATATGGAAAATACTCACTCAAACATCTAACAACATACTACAAGCAAAAAGTGATCATAACAATAGTGTATGGAACAGAAGCAATGATGAATGCCACCGCTTACGACTGGACAAAAATAAAATCCTGTTTCTGGTGCAAAATCTTGCAACTGCCGCCCTCCTTTCCTATGCCCAGTATCAGACATGAAGTAGCAGTCAATCAATCAGCTCAATCGTCCTGTGGAAACACGTCGACTTATACCGCAAGCTGCTAACGGACCAAATAACAGCTCGCCCTGGAGCAATGAACAAAGCAACACTAAACAAATGGAAAGACAACCTAGAACGACTGATGATAATCGAAGAAATTTCCCACTAAATGCTCACGTTACATCCTCAACACGCAAAAGTAAAGCTGATGAGAAATGAAAAAAACAAAGAAAAAACAAAATACAGGCTGAACATACACGGCAAAACAGACATACGAGCAATCAACAAACTTCCAGCCTATTTGACCATTTTCCCCGACAACAAAATTTGTGCAACATACCTGAAAATTCGGATGAATATCATACCAACCAGATTTTACCTGGCAAAAACAAGAAAAATCCCTGCAACAGAGCACTTCTGGTGATACTGTTTAAACACACAGAAATCAGAAACATTGGACCACCTCCTGATGGAATGCGACAATCTCTCTGAACAAAGAACCAGATTCGGAGCCTACTACAAAATCGCAGAACAAACAATGGAAGCAGAAGAAAGATTGATGGCGATGTTCACGGCAAATCAAACAAACTCATCCTCACGATATGCCGATTTCTACAAGAAATACTAAAACTAGACAAACATACCACAAATTGAGAAGAAAACCTGCCAAATCAAGACAAATGTAAAGTTTAACATTAAACTACAGCATTTAAAATAAAAAAATAAAAACTATTTACAATGTTTGACCCAGCTGAGTGTTGCAGCCTTCTACCATAAGATAATTTGCTTTTGTTCTCTTACATTTACAGAGGTGTGTGACTGCTTGTGTGCATCCCAGATAAGGAATAACTGTTGTTTCTTTATGTTCCCTGTAGGGTAAATAGACCAGGCTGTAAGTGATTTCCATCCGGCGCACATCCAAGTCAACGCCTAGCATGTAATGCTCAACTTAAATCCTTATATATTTTTGTCTAAAAGTTTTTTATTCTGAACGATATACCACTCATATCACGCCCCTCTCCTGGACCCCCTACGCCACCCGCCCAGTCACACTGAAACAGGAATCAGGCTGGTTTGCAAAGTTAAAATATTTATTTATGGATTTAAGATTTAATCACACTATATTTTAATGGGTGCACAATAATCACCAATGGTGTGATGTAACACCAAATAATCTCTTCAAAACACAAGGAGTAATAGTGAGCAAAACAATTCAGAACAGACATGATACTTTTGTGTGTGTTCAGATCAAATAGCACTGTGGTTAAAGGTTCCCACTGCACACCCCTCAACCCCCAATAGGCAATGTAAAGAGATAGGAGGAGAGAAAGGGTTTTCAGGAATGGCAAAATTCACACAGAATATCAATCCCACTTTCCCCCAGCAAACACAAGAGCAAAATGGAATTGACTGTCAAGCTGTCAGAATGGCTTTTAAAGTTATCTAAGAATGGACGGGGCAAAACACCAAATATGGTCAAAATTGATTGCTGAAATTACTATACATTCTTATGGGAGCCACTTTGGATAGTTGCACACAAACACAAGCAATCTTAAAATTCAAGTCGGAAGCAATCAAAAGCTGTTTTACATGTGTCAGAATTTCCCAAAAATGAAATTTGCGGCAAACTTTTCACTGCATGATAATCGCTATAACTGGAGAACAGTATGGATTTGGAATGCAGTTTTAGATGTAATTCAAAGCTGTCGATGTTAGCTACACGCAGAAGTTGAAATATTGTTTCTAGCACAAACACTGAGGAAGTTATGGATGTTTTAGTGAAGGTCGTTTTTCGAGATAGGCGCAAGAATGGGAAACAAGAATGCACTTTTAAAATGACAAAAGGTTTTCTACACTAGAGGATGACTATGAACAAAATGAATACCCCACAGGAACACAGCCACTTGATCAGAATGACTGCCTGCTAAGGACTCGCCTTCTTCAGATAAGAAAAGATCAGCGCAGAGATAATTTTAACAATACTAGTAAAGGAGGAAGATAGGATTGATTGGATAGAGAGTTTAGACAATTCAACAGTACTTCTAACAATACAGGTTCTGAATACCAGATAGGATGGGTTTAGATAGGGCTTAAGTAAGCAAGGTACACATGCTAGTGACACAGTTCTTTCTATAGATACTCACTAGATATGTTTTTAAATGGAACCGTCAGGATTCTGGTCCGTCAAGATTCTGAACAGGGAATGGGATCTGGTTCTAGGACAGACAGCTGGGCACATCGCATTGGATCTGCAATCGGCAAGGCACTCTGGTCACAGCACGGCACAGGACTGGACTGGATATGCAATGCACTCTGGTCGCAGCAAGGCACAGGACTGGATTGGATCAGCCCTTCTTGATTCCGATGATAATTCTTTCAGCAGGCAAGCAGAACAGCGCAGCCCGTCTGTATTTTGATGCTTCCCCTTAGGTTTGTGGGGTTCTGGTTCTGGAATTTGAGGCCTAGCTGAAAATGGTTCAGCTATGCAATGGGTTTCTGCTTTGCCATGTTTCTGGAGTCTGGAGCAAGGAAGATGTAGAGTTCAGCAGCAGGGTGCGCCGCCAGAATCGGGATGGTGAGTGAATCTGTCTGTCTTTTTGAGTGGTGAGCTGTCTCTATTTATGCTATGATAAAGGGGGTGTGTAGGCTGGTTTATCCTAATCTCGTCCCGTTGCCAGGTGATTGGGTCAGAGTCTCCTCTCTGCCTTGATAGGAGGAGAGAAACAGTGTGTCACCTTTATGGTGTGATTTTATGAGGCAGAGAATCCACCCCTAGCCCCTTGAACACAAAATCTTCTTTTGGCACCATACATATTTACACATGTGCAACCTCTATAAGAATCACATATACAGATTATATATTTTATATAGCAGCTATCCCTCAAAACCCTGTAGCTGTGGGATCTTGTCTCGGCTTTTCACAGAATTTTGCCCTTTTCATCAGGAACACAATGTCCAATTTATAAGCACATTTCTACAAGTGTGCGCGTTTAACATGGGCATAAGTGTATAAAGTTTCAGACTTCTAGCGAAAATACATTTTGTGTAAAATCACATTTTCTGCCATTTCTTTCCAGAACATGTCACACTATTTTGCCGCCTCTTAAAACGTGCAGCCAAAAATTAGATTCACCAATCTGTTACTTTTATATTCTGTACAATATTCACTGGCAAATTATAAGTCTTTTAAAAAAATGTTCTTTGTGAAGGATCAGCCACAGATGGTTGTTCGGGCCCGCCTCTTTCATTCTCTCTGCAGTCCAGAAGAAGTCTCCTCCCTGTTTGCTCTTGGAAAAGGCCATTTACGACAGTCCTCACAACTCGCATTTCCTTAGCAGCAGCTGTTCATTGTTCCCTTTTGCCTCTGTAGACCAAGTTCTTTCCAAAGCCTATAATTATCGCTTTGGTGTGATTTCATGGTGGGGGGAAAGGCCATCCTTCTGTGGAGAAACCTGGTATTCCAGTTTGGTAGCTTTTAGCCAGGCTTGATTTAATTCTGTTGCATTTTCCTTAGCTTAAAACAAACTTGTGATTTCAAAATAGCGGCTAGAATACTTACTCAAGATTTTAAACCATGGGATCAAAACAATTACAACATAGGTTACTCTCAGTAACAGGCCTCTTAGATTGCAAACATTTGATTTCAGTTTATCCATGTTTAAAGTTTAATCAGGCAGTCTCCTGACAGCTGACATTCCAGCAGCCCTCTGCTGCACAGAGATTTTTTTTGACATCCACAGACAGGCCACTTTTGCTGTGGAAATCCCTTTATGCTTTCAGCTTTTCAGGACCTTGCAAGTTCACAATGATTTCTTAGTCTAAGGGCCTCATCACGAGTTGGGCGGTAATGCCGGTGCTATTAGCGCCGGCGCTAATAGCCCTCGCCCAAAAACCCCTGGCGCTATTAGCGCCGGATCACGGGTTTGGCGGAAGGGTTTTTGCCCATTCCCCATTGGGCCCATTCGGGAATTCCTCATTCCCCATTGGGCCCAATGGGCAAAATTCACGATATTACTGTCGAAAATTGGCAATTTTGCTGCGGATTTCCCCCCAGCTCAGAGCTGGGGAGAAATCCGCCAAAGCCATGATCTGGCGGACCCTTAAATGTGCCGGTAATAGCACTACTGCCACATTTAAGGGGTTACCACCAGGCCCGTGATGAGGCCCTAAGTGAACTGTAGCACCCAGCAATAATTTTGGATGTTTGAGTGTGTTTTGTACCGGCATTCTGCAGTTTCAGAAACAAATAAAAAGGGGATTTAAAGCAAGATTTTGGGTTTTCATTTAGCAACACTGCTTTTTCCTTCTGTATTCCATTTTCACATGTTGCTGAGCCCAGTGACATATTTCAGGAGTGAGATCTCTGTTCCACCACTGACAACATGCATGTCAGATTGGGCAACCATCTTTTTGTGCTTTGCAAAGCGCGATTTTCAGGGGTTTGGGCGCGCACAAGGGTTTCATGACCATTTTGCTATTTCTGGCACCCTCATAACACAGTGCTTCAGCATAGCAGAGCAGAAGTGGTTTAAAACATCCCACAAGGCCAATCAAGCAGCCATTTGTTGAACTTCCACAACTTGGTGAGTTTGTGCTTCTTGAGTTGTTTCCCCAGTTAAACAGACCAGGCCAAACAAGCAGCCATTTCTTCAACTGCCACAATTTGGTGAGTTTATGCTTCTTGAGTTGTTTCCCCAGTACCAACCTGCGGGCAGTTTAGTAAAGGGTGGATTTAGAAATCAAAACTAGCAAACATGATGATAGCTACCCACTAAACTAACCATCTAGCCTTCCACAATTATGCATGCAGGCACACATTCAATCATTCAGCCAGGCTTCAGACACACTTGTGGATGATAGTTGGCTGTTTTGGAAAGTAAAAAATAATGGGCAGCGATCGGAATTAGGATTTGATGTGCAGGAGCTGAAAGCAACTCCTAGTTATCAGGCATATCCCAGTAAGCTAGAGCTATCTCTGGTGATACAGGAGCTATTACATAGCGCATAACAAATCTAGCCTCTACATGAGATGCACACACTAGTCCTTTACTCATTCTCTGTGATCCATTATGCTAAATAACCGCTAGATGTATCCTTTGTTCCCCTTTAAGGCAGATTTCCAAAATATAGAGTTCATATTACCTAGGTATTGTTGTACGCCAACAGTTGGCATATAGAGTAAAACTTAGCTCATGGTAGATATTAGAATAACAATAACCAGCCTTCCATAGACTACAAAAAGGAGCTAAATAGCTCCCAGACCCCAACAATTTCAAAGCCTGGCGTGCTGTGTGGATGTGGCAAATTGAACCAGGGCAATCGGTTTTGTATGCCTGGCTTAAAGCTTGCAACTTGAAATGTCTATCTCTGATTCACCCACACAACCATGTATCAACCCTACCACGCACCCATGCAGAAATGCATCCAGTGACACAATCATTCACCAACAATGCGGCATGAACTAACTTTGATTTCCCATTCTCCGGTGCACCTAACCAGCCATTCGGTCCCCCCATCTTTGTTAATGGAAATCGTCTAGTTAAGCAAAATTTGTGTTGTTGCAAGTGGTGTGAGTCATGGCTAGGATGGTTTGCGTTTGTCGTTGTGTGCATGTGTCATTTTCTTCGTTGCCTCTGTGAATATTTATTTTTTTAATGTGCCCATTTGAGGGGAGGCATCTGTCAGTATCTTTGCACAGTCAGCCAGCTAATCCTCTCCTGCCAGGACTCTTGATAGGTTTATCAGTTGTATTAGGTTTTCTTGTCAATATGTGCAGTTCATGTGCTTAAGTTAAAACATGCACCCTGCCATTTCATTACAATGAAATGTCTCAGTATCCCAAGATAGGTGATGTTGCTATGGTTGCTTACGGTATTTTATATAACATCTGTATTGTTTCAACATTTACAGTGAAAAAAGCAAATAAGGTGAACAGATGTGCCTGTTTTTCTTTGGAAAAGTCATCCGAATTTCAGGCTTCAACACATCATGCATCTCAGAAGTGGTACGAAAAATTATTTACACTAAAAGTTAACTTCAAACATTAGGTAAGTAATGCGCAAAACTTTAAAACATTGATTAGGGGTACAAAGTTGAAGTTGCATGCTAGTATCCAGACATAAAGATGCACTCGCCCTCTCATTTCTGCACATGCACACACATAGCACAGAAGTTCGTACTCACCAAGGAGCATGTGGAGAGGTAATAGCTCATACGCCTGCAAGGCCACTGCCTTTAACTAATATTGAAACCAATTTCCCATCTCAGGACTGTTAACATTGGTTTCCGTGTTCATAGATTGCGACTGGAACTGCCTATTTGATGGTGATGGTCGTCGCCATCTTTGAGTGGGAATTCCCACACCCATTCTCTTCTCTAAAAGATTTGTTTGCTGTCCTATAGTCTGTTAAACATGGTAAAAGTACCCCTTTAAAATACATGCAACTAGTGGCGTATTCCTGCTTTGTGAAACTCATACAATGCACCAATAATATATTGCAAATCTGCAACATGCAGGATAACAAACTGTTAAACCTGCTGTACTTTCTTCACCGGCAGCCAGCATCATAAACCATTTCCCAGTGAGCTTGGCTGTGAGAGTCACCCAGGTGGGTCCTTGCATTGTGTTGCAAAAGTCAATGCATTACAACACGATTCCCTCTAAACAGGAGCCTTTCACAGGGGGGAACACATTTTAAAGCCTGTTTATTTAAAAGAGGTGTACACATTCAAAATGCTCCTTTTTTCGAGGGAGGAAATCATTTGTCATATTCAGAAATTAGAGAAACATTGTGTGTCTCAATGTCAAAGGCCAAGGCTGTAGATGTGGGGGAAGCTGTAAATAAAGCTTCCCCAAGGCTGTAGGGATAGCTGTGGTATATAATGTGGTGAAGGCTGTTGACGAGCTGTGGTAGAGACTGTCAATAAAGCTGTTGCAAAGCTGCAAGGTTAGCTGTGATATATAGGATGTGTAGGAGGCTGACACTGATCTGAGGCTAATTTACATATGAAGGATGTGTTTAGGGTGTGAAAAACAAGCTTTAAATTTACATATCGTGTGTGTTTGACAGCTATGCGACAGCTACAAAGCAAATTTGAACATGAAATAGCTGCACAGCTAAAACACAGCTAAAATAGAGCGACTTTGCATCCTTCACCACAGTTAGTTGGAAGCCTTCAACATTTACACATGGGCTAACATAGCCACCCACTGAAGTTATCAGGTGTTTCCACAGGACACAACCACCACTCACTTAGGATTCTCATGATTTCCAAAAAGCATAACCACCCAATAAGGGTCTCAGGATTTGTTCACAGGGTGCTGCCACTCACTAAGGTTCTCACCAACTTCAGCGGGCTCAGCAACCCCTTACATTTCTCATGTGTATTACAGGGCACAGTTACCCACTAAGCTTTGCTACATTTGTACATATAGTCTAGCCACCTGCTAATGTTTTCAAGTGCTTGCATAGACTGATGTTAATATCATGGATGGCGAGAGTCCCCCTGTGAGGATAGTCCGTCCCCCAGGGTTGCCTCATTCATACCACCCTGAACAACATCTTACCGGATGGAAGGCAGTGGTTCTCCCCATGTCATCTCCAGTTGCTCTTAAGCAGCCCAGTTCCCCACAGGTAACCAACCCCAGAAAACAGTAGGTTCCTTTCTGCTGCATGATGTAGTTCAGGGGGTCCGCTGAATAAATGTACTGTCAGTGGCACATTACACCCAACCGTGTATGTGGGTGGTGCATGAATGATGAGGTAAGGGTGTTTAGCCATGGCATATACAATTTCAGTTATGTAGATAAAGGGCAAAATCCCAAAGTTTTTGTTTTCGGGGAACCAATTCTCAAGAAGGGACGTTAATCAGGAGGCAAAAAATGGTGCATGAAGCACAGAGAATTGAAAAACCCCTCACTACTGAAACCCCAGGGGAAGTAGAGATTGACCGATTATTATCACATACAAACTACAAAGACCATAAATGTGTCACATAAAAGTACATTGTAATGGAACTCATTAGGACTAGAGACAAGATAGAGCAATCTAAGTGGGAAAAATATGTATAAATCTTATTTTATTGATAAATATTAAAAACAATATATATTCATACAATAGTGCATCACGAAAAACACAAAAAACAACTGTCTATGTAATAAGACATACAATGGGGAGAGTGGAGATTTTATCAGTCCTCCTTTCACATTTGAGAAATTTGACTATAGCGGTTATGCTTAAACGCTATTAGAGAAAGAGAGTGTCGACATGTTTCGGCCAGAAGTAAGATTAGATACGTTCTCAGGTATCCATTCACGAATAAGTGAAATGGCCATCTTCAGGACAACAAATTTCTTTATGATGAAGCTGATGTGTAGTTTAGATGAAACTTCGTGATCTAAAAGAATGTATGCATAATTAATTCTTTGACAAGATGCATGATTTTTAGAGATTGCAGTTGTCTTCTATTGGTAATGTTCACATAATTTGCAATGTATAAAAAGTTTTTTTTAAAAAAGGCAGTACATATAATCTATAGCCTACACAAAGTAAAACAGGTGTTGTACACTTCAAAAATAAGACGACATAAAACATACAGATAACTCATAGTTGAGTGACAGAAACATCAGAGCAATCTCTTACTTAATTCCAAGGGGTCAAGTGTGCTGGAGTAGATGCAAACGTTCATCCGTCTCAAAGTTATTTTACGGACGTTTGGCGGCACATTAGCAGCACAAATCGTAGGGACTATGGCAAGGTGCACCACATCCTATTTTCTAAAAAAAGAACATATAAGGTTATGTTCACATGTTTTATTAAATGTCAAATGTTTGTGATCATTTAATGTAAACAAAAGTCAGTACGAATACGGAGTTATCTCGCATAATTTAGGTGTTACGGGGGTTTCCATAAAATGAATTCGAAAATGGCAAATTAGCTACTAATGTTCAAAAATAAGCTAGAGAGGGACTTACAAATAGTTTAATCACCAGCGTTCCTTCCACTATACTTTAGCTTTGCATATTTTGATTGTACAAAGAAGCTGCATGTGAGGGTCAGAAATTAATGCAACCCAAGTTGAAGGTATATATCCTTCTGTGGATGGAAACAGATAGGGGAAGACCCAGTGGGTTACTTGTGTAATACACGAGACAAACTTTAAAGAGGGAAAGATGCATAATGAATGCATACTAGGTGATTTACCTTGAGAAACTGCCATAAATGGCTCAAGGAAGAGCTCTTATATTGATCGTATTGGGGGACCGGGTTTCCCCTCATTTTATGGAAACCCCCATAACACCTAAATTATGGGAGATAACTCCATATTCGTACAGACTTTTGCTTACATTAAATGATCACAAATATTTGACATTTAATAAAACATGTGAACATAACCTTATATGTTCTTTTTTTAGAAAATAGGATGTGGTGCACCTTGCCATAGTCCCTACGATTTGTGCTGCTAATGTGCCGCCAAACGTCCGTAAAATAACTTTGAGACGGATGAACGTTTGCATCTACTCCAGCACACTTGACCCCTTGGAATTAAGTAAGAGATTGCTCTGATGTTTCTGTCACTCAACTATGAGTTATCTGTATGTTTTATGTTGTCTTATTTTTGAAGTGTACAACACCTGTTTTACTTTGTGTAGGCTATAGATTATATGTACTACCTTTTTAAAAAAAAACTTTTTATACATTGCAAATTATGTGAACATTACCAATAGAAGACAACTGCAATCTCTAAAAATCATGCATCTTGTCAAAGAATTAATTATGCATACATTCTTTTAGATCACAAAGTTTCATCTAAACTACACATCAGCTTCATCATAAAGAAATTTGTTGTCCTGAAGATGGCCATTTCACTTATTCGTGAATGGATACCTGAGAACGTATCTAATCTTACTTCTGGCCGAAACATGTCGACACTCTCTTTCTCTAATAGCGTTTAAGCATAACCGCTATAGTCAAATTTCTAAAATGTGAAAGGAGGACTGATAAAATCTCCACTCTCCCCATTGTATGTCTTATTACATAGACAGTTGTTTTTTGTGTTTTTCGTGATGCACTATTGTATGAATATATATTGTTTTTAATATTTATCAATAAAATAAGATTTATACATATTTTTCCCACTTAGATTGCTCTATCTTGTCTCTAGTCCTAATGAGTTCCATTACAATGTACTTTTATGTGACACATTTATGGTGTTTGTAGTTTGTATGTGATAATAATCGATCAATCTCTACTTCCCCTGGGGTTTCAGTAGTGAGGGGTTTCTCAATTCTCTGTGCTTCATGCACCATTTTTTGCTATATACAATTTCAGTGCCATGCTGGTCCATGGACATGGGGCGTACTAGGACCCGCCTCTTCACCAATGTTGGCTGCAGCATTAGTCGCTGCATGGTACCTAGCCTAAGAGGACACACCCACTTGGGAAACTGTCCAGTGCCACTGGTCACTTGGTTCCTTATTGTCATAATACCTATAGTGAATCCCCCATGCCCTTTCCATTCTGCTCCCACTTAAATCAGTTCTCACAGCTTTGCACCTTGCAGAAGTCCTCAGAATTCTCTCCCTTGGTTGTCTTTCCTGGTAGCAAGGACAGAATAGCCTCAGAGCAAGCACCATGTGTGCTGTGCAAGGGGGTTGATTTCACTGATCCTTGGGGCTCTCCTGGAATTCTCCCTCCAACATTACGAGAGCAGGAAGATGCTTCTCCATTACCACCTCTTCCTAATTCTGCCCCTCCTCTTCAGGTATGTCCACCTCCTACTGTAGCATTGACACTTGCTTTTCCTCCCATGAGCATCTTACTGACAGTTCTCCCCTTCATCTGTAGCAGCGTGCCCCACACCCAAACTGAGGACATCCCAAATGCCTCCTCCAGGGTCCTTGCTGAGCCCTCTTCCTATCCTGTGATGGCTTCCACATGAGGGCCTGACTCCTCTTAATTTGTGGGTGCATTCACACAAGGCTCTCCCTCCTCTTCATCTGGGTTTGGCGCTGACCTAGCCTACTCTGATTGACAAGTAAACTTGCCCTTTCCTGAATTACCCCCTACCCTCCAGCCTGCAAATCAGTGCCCACAGAGAGTATGTTTACTTCCCTCTGCACTAATCATGTGGGAATCCTCCTATTGTGAGGAAAAATGCAGGTCCTTCATCCAACCACAACCCTCCAGCCCCCATCTCCTTCCACTCCCAGCATTGCGGGAATGCAATGACTGCCACAAAGGAAATATCTACACGCATGTTTATGTGTGGTCACTGGTTCTCAGCCCGAGAACCAAAGGTATGTTCCCTGAGAACCAGAGTGAACCACCCTAAGTGATCCAAGTGAAAAAAGAAGGGAAAAATGTAACAAAGCTACTCCTGAATATTACAACTAAATCCAAAACACTAGTCAATACTGATGTATCTGTTACTACATCTTCAATGCAAACAAGTACATGACAAACACACAGAGGGAAAATATATTGTGGGATGTATTTACCCATGCATCCGGGCCCTACCTCAAAACTGTGCAGTACTGGCATTGAAAACATCATAATGGCCAGAGCTCCCCAGAAAATGCACAGGAAAATCCCATTTTGCCTATATTGTGAGTTCAGAGATGCAATGCTGATTGCCAAAAGCAAACCCATACTGTTGGGAATTCATTTTCTTGAATGTCAAATATGGCAAAATCATGGGCACAGAATTACTTTACTGCAGAAACACACCAATGCCATGTCCTGAACATGGACAATCTACTCCATATAATATCACTTGCTGAAAGGAATCAATCTAAAAAAAAAAATCCCAAGGATGGATGCAGTAACCACAAAATCCTGATGGTGGCGCTAGCGGTCTAAACTCTGACAGGAGAGCTGTCTTGCAAACTGCATGAGTGCAAAGAAAGGGGTCTTATTTCATCAAAGGTTCAAAGGGGTTGCCTGTCCTGAGAACTCTTGACACTTCAGAACTCAACACAAGAAGCCAGGAAATAACAGGGTTCTGTTAATTAAATGCAAAGTGGCCCCCTGGCCTCCTGATGTGAGCTTGCCAGACACCACACAAAGGACCCTTTCCTCTGAAAGGAATATGTTAATTCTGGATGTTTGCTGTCAACAAAGATCTGCCAGCCAGCAGAGATCTGTGACTGACCCACCCAAGTCTTGGAGGCGGACCTCAACACTCTGAACTGACTTGGAAGTAAAATATATATTTTACAAAAACACTGATAACTCTTTGTAATCAAATGACAGAAATGTATAACTTTGAGAGCTTTAATTTAAAAAATGTACCTTTAATTCAAGCCCAAACTCCAATTTGTGTGATGTTCTGGGGCAAAACCCCATTGTTTATTAATATTACAGACTCCCTGTTTCAGCTAGACAAACGAAAATGCATTGGTATGTGGGTAGATATGTGAGGAACAGTTTTGTAAAAAATAATGAAGATCCAATGTTGTTCAGCACATGAAAAAGTGCTAGAAGTTGCCATTTTTGAATGCAAGCTCCTAGAAAGAGCAGATTTGGACAGAGACATGGCTAAATTCAGCCACACCATGTATGTGTAATTTCAAACAACTGTGTAACTGTGAAATATGGATTTTGATCATATATAGATTTGGGTGCACAGATGATAGGGGAGTTGTTTCAAGAGATCATAAATGGATGACATCACTCTAACTCACAGCTCCTTCGCCAATCAAATGAGAAATGGAAGTTTGACCAATTAGAAGCTGAGAGAGAGGTAGGGTCAGTGATGCTAGAACACACCCACATTCTAAACACATAAAAGCAGACAGACAGGACAGATAGGGACTTTCAAATCCATTTGCAGCTGGACGCTCTGCCGGGAAAATCCATACTTTACCTCCATCAAACCTCCAGAGAGACAAACTAGAGACTTCAAATCCATCAATCTTCAGAATCCAGAGAGAGAGCTGACCCAGGCCAATGTTAGCAGAACCAGAGAGAGCTGACCCAGATCACTGTGAAGTGCAGAGACCAGAGGCCCGTCTAAAACCTGACCAGATCCATGGCGAGGCCCATTTCACTCAAGAATATAGTGTGAGTACCTAGAAAACTGTGCAGATCCAATCTCCTAGTTAAAATAATATAATTCAACCTATTTTAATCTAAGTAGAACTGTCTCCTAACTGTCACCTGTCATTTGTAAAGCTGTCACTTGTTATTTTCTAGTTGCAAGATGCACTTGTCTTTTTGAACTTTAAAATTTCAAATCTGAAAAACGACCTTTATTAAATCGGTCATAACTCTGTAACCGTTTGGGCTAGAGACTTGCAGTAACTTTTATCTGAAAGCTTAGAATCATGGCTTTCCTATGAACCTAGAACCGCATTCCTACCCCTTATAGTTTTACCGCGATTTGCAAATTTCTTCACGTGTAAAACTGCTGCTGCTTGCCTTCCATTTGCCAGAAATTCGTTTAACCTGCTAACTATCCCTGCATCATTGCTAGTGTGAGCCTGGACTAATATTAACTAGATACAACTCACCCTGAACCTCTGAAAGGGAATTAAAAGCATTTACAGCATTTTTCTCATCCATTGCTAGCACATATCAAAGCATTTTGCCTGTGTTTTCAAACTTCTGTAGTCTAAGCTTGCTGGGGTGAACTGAATTACAGTTGATTGCATTTCTGAGAACTGTGTGCTTCCTTCCATTTCCTTGCATTGTATCAAGGGGGGGAGGGGATTGCCAGAGAAAAGTGATTACATTGTTTTGTTGAAATCATATTGAGTATTTTCTAACTGCATTTCATTCATTCAACCTTGCATTTCCTTGAACCCTATAAAGCATTCTCTACCACATTATACTTCTGTACCTATTTACCAGTGTGCTACCTTATCCATTTCATCTCAACTCCTTATTGATTATAGAGAAGCGTGTTAGTGCCAGATTCTCCGTTGTTGATCTTTATCATATCAGATTAAGTGTGCTATTCAATTATTAATTTATTATAAAGTGTGATATATATATATTTTAAATTATCAAATAAACCTTTTAAACTTGCAAAACAGAACTACTTCTTGGCTCAGTGGGGTCAGGGGGATTCCAAGAGAGGGGTGTTATATAGGGGTAGTCATCCAGAACGCATGAACTGGACCTAAAGATATATCCATAAGGGTTTTCATTCAGTATTCTAGACTAGGCGTTGACTTAGCTGTAGTGTTGAATTGAATCCTCTTACAAATTGGGGGCTCGGGCCGGACGTTTGGGTTAGAATACCACTTGTGCAGCTTAATACAGTGTGCTAACTGACGGGATACATACATCCAGTCGGATCACCACGCTGCATTACGCTGTAAAGCACTCCTCAAAAGGGACACTCCAAGAAAAGTTCTGTTCTGCAAAAATAAAATACAAACTTCTGTAAGTCAGGACAGAGACCAATCTCTAGAATGACGACCTTAGTAGACATGAAAATAGCCAGAGAGCACCTCTTGCATAAGCTATTTGTGAGAGGTGAAGGGACCGAACAGGGCCAGGATGCGTGGTTGTAGGCCATCACACAACAGGTCACTGAAACAGGGTCAGATATATATAGAGATCAGGGTCCCTTACATGTGGCCCTGAGTGAACTATATATGGCTCCTAAAGCCAAAGAGGAACACAATAAGATTGCCAGGATAGCAGCATACCTGTACCTATATATGGGAGACATGCAGGATAGATGTGCTGAAAGCCAAAATCTGGCAAATAGGCAACAGATGGCATTACAGAAGGCCCAATCTGATCTGGTCTCTTCTGAGCAGAGGCTGCAGAGGAGCCAGGAGTCAGAAGATGATAGTAGGCAGCACATCATTAAAATAAAGAAGGATATGGATGTGCTGCAACAGGAAAAGGTAGAACAGGATACTAGATTTCTGGCCCTGCAGAAGGAGCACCAAGACAGTTTGGACTCCTTACTGCAGAGCCAGAAAAAGCTGGAGCAACAATTAGACTTTAACAGGGCATGCACGGAGCAGGTAGCCACCCTGCAAAGTCATCTAGATAGAGTGAAGGTAGAGAGCAACAAGCTGATCTTGAAAGACCTGGATACCCAGGCAGAGTTTGATGAAGAACGCCAGAAAGCTGGTGCCTTTCAAAGGCAGAGGAACGACCTGGCGGCACAAATGCAGGCTCTTAGTCAGGAAAGAGACGCCTTAGGCCAGGAAGTCTGCCATTTAAAAAGGAAAATGGAAGAAAATCACCTGGCCCACCAGGGACTGGGTGACCTCCAAAAAGAACACCAGAACTTGTTAGAGCACACCAGGAGGGTGGAGGATGCTCTAGCAAGAAAGGAGCAGGCCAATAGGGACACAGCTCAGGAGGTAACCCTCCTGCAGCAAAGACTGGCCCAGTTCTCCAGGACCAACCAGGAAGCACAGAGGGAAAATGAGGCTCTCTGCCAGCACAATGAGAGGCTCCAGCAACAGGTAGCGATGCAGGAGAAACTGATAGAGTCGAGTAAGGCCTTAACAGAGGAACTGAAAGCACAAATGCAGGCTCTTGCATTGCAACAGGGAGCAGGGGCGGATAGAGATGAGGTCCGCTGGGAAAGAGAGACTCCTGACCATAACCGCAGGAGCCCTAACACCAGGGGCCTTCATCTCCCCCAGTCCCTGGACTCTACCACCCCCATGTCCCCTGGCGCACATGAGCACAGGGCTGCAGGGATGGCAGATTACTATCCAGCTAAGAGTATGGGGCTCATAGGCCAGTACCACTCAGGAATGGAGGGGTGGGCATCCGGGTATGGGCACCCAAGTACAGTACAGTTCGATGGGGAACCCCAGGAGAGTAGGCCCATTAAGGGCATCCTGAAAACCTCTGCCCAGTTAGGTCAGTGGAGGGGGTACCCATCAAATCCTGGCAGCAAGGAGGAATCTGAAGACTCCTCTGAACTGCGCAGGACACAGGAGACCAGGTCCCCACATTCTGCCAGCCATTCCCAGGCTCGCAGAATCCGGGAAAACCTGGAAGAACAGACGGGAACCTCTGGGAGCAGTGCCTCTGAGTCCGAGGATGAATGGACAAGGGTTACCCGAACCAAAAAGGCCAATAAGGCAAAAAGGGCCTTGCTGAAGGACCCCTTAAAGCAGATTAAGGCGATCAGGAGCGTCATCACGCCTTACCATAAGAACGCTAAGTATTCTGTTTGGGAGCACTTAGAGTTGTTTGAACAAATGATGGAGACTTTCCATTTGAAGGACAGCCAAAGCTGTATTCAATATGTAAAGTGGACCTTCTCCCCGGAATACTCCAGTTTCTTTGCGGGGCTGGAGGACCAAAATCATTTAAGATGGTCCACCTATAAGGCGGCCATCTTGAAACATTTTTCTGTTCACAGAAATCCTCAAGAGGCTCGCAAGGCAGCCTACAATTTGCAATGTGGGGAGGATCAGGCCCCACAAGAATTTGTGCAGGAGTTAAAGCGTGCTTTTGCACAGACCACAAGAAGGGTGCGCACGGATAGCAGGGAATTTATTAAAACGTTTTTCCATGCCTTGCCCAAATATATCATGACCCAGCTCGTGAGGGATTTTCACGAGAAAAGATCTTTAGACTGGGTCATTGAACAGGCTACCCGGATCTATGAGGTGCAGAAACCGGTAGATAGCAAAAGTAATGCCCAGAAAAACCCCAAAGCCAACAGCACCCCTGCTGCTGCCAAGGTGGCAGAGGTAAAGGTCACCCCCGTTTTGGATTTGGAGATGGGGGGGCCTAAAAACCTACCTGCACCTAATAATGCTAGGCCCAGAAGGTCCTCGGGCCAGTCACAGACAGGGAGCCAGGGAGGCAGCCCCACAAATGGGGTCCCTCGCTCTCCTGATTATGTAAGTCCCCGTTACAAGGGAAATCGACCCATCCTGGGTTATGTGTGGACTCCTCCAGCCCAAGGGGGGGGATCCAGCCAAGCACCTAACCCAGGGAACTTCCCTCCAAACTTCCCACAGGAGGGAAGAAATTTACCAAACCCTGGGCAGAACTTTTTCCCCAGATATCCTCCCGACTTTCAGCCCCAAAACCATCCATCCTTCTTTCCCCAATTCCCTGAGCCCAGACCACTGAATCCGGGAGAGGGGAGGCCAAGGGTGGAGGGGTACCCAAATCTTCCCAACCAGGGGTATTACCAGAGGAGGGACAGCTACCCTTCCCGGGATCAGCCCAGGGGAGAAAACAGGGCCCCGTATCAGCCTGAGCGGGTTTCCCAGTTAGAGCGCCAGGTTCAAAACATGGCGCGGGATCTGGGCCACATACTGAGGGCTCAGCAGAACCCTCAGATGGGCGTGCCGGCGCAGAACGCACCCAACTCTGGACCTGGTGCTCCAGAACAATGACGGGGGCAGCACCCCGATAACACACCGGTTCCCAGGGAGGAGGCACAAAGGGAAGGGGGGTTTAAAGCCTTGGAGGAAGCTTCCTTCCTCACTTGTAAACAGCCCCTGGAAACCCAGGAACCGGAAACAAAATATCTTGCCCCTGAAAGTCTGCCCCCTAAGGAGCAGAGGGGGGGTGGGAGAAACAAAAGACCCAAATAGACTCAGTTTGAGAAGGAGGTACAGATCTTCCAATTTGAGGGAGAGGGATCCTCAGAGGATCCTGAGAAAAGGATCTTCTCCTTCAGAGAGGGGGGAACTCCTCCCAAAGAAAAATGGATCCCTAGGAATGCAAATCCAGACTGGGGAGATGTGGAGACTGAGCTACCGCCGCCCACCATCTCATCCCAGAACCAACAGCAAGAAAATCCCCGGGTTCAAACCCATACTGGGGACTGCCTCCAAAAAGGGGGGGCGGCCCAGAACTGGAACCAGGGGAACCCACAATGGCTCTGATCTCCAGTTGCCAAATTTTTCTTTCAGATTCCCAAGACTCTCCACAGAATTCTGCCCAAATCTCTTCGCTAGCAATGTCCAAAACCAGAAAGTTAGCCCACCAGTTGTCCAAAAATGTACATTACCTGTGCCCCCTTGAGGAGAAGGAGGGAAGATATTATGCCCCGGTACAAGTACAGGGGCAGGGTACAATTTTGGCACTGGTGGGCACGGGATCTCAAGCTACCCTTCTGTCCAGAAGGGCCTTTGACGAACTGAATGCAGGAAGGGGAGAGAATTACCAAATTCCTCTCACCTCTCTTCCTGGACAACTGCAGAACTTAGACGGGAAGGAAATTCCCGTCGAGGGGACGGCAGATTTGGACATTAAAATTGGGCGACATAAGTTGAAACACCCGGTCATAGTTGTGACCCCAGAGGGCACCCCTTGTTTACTAGGGAATGACCTCCTGAGAAGGTTGTCACCCCTAATAGATTGCGTAAACAAGGTCCTCTGGACCCAGACTAGCCGACCAATAAAATTAAAACAGAGTGTCAACCATGTTAGTTTAAACGGCACATGCCACATGGTTGAACAAAAATCTGACCAAGTAGAATTTCACTTCCAGAACAACCAGATTCCAGACGTGACAGTAATAGCAGTAGGACAACAGACTAGTGATGGGGGGTCCTCTCTATTTCTGAAAATCAACCTTCCTTCCAGTTTAAGGTGGTATTCCACGCTGGAAGGAAACACTCTGAAATTCTATACCAATCCACAATCTGAAACTCCCACTCCTATAGTCCAGAAAGATGTGAAATCAGCTCAGAGCCTGGCTGATATTCAGCAAATTGGAGAGCAGTTGTTCATCCCTGTTCAGTTAAATGAGGGGAAGGACTCTGTTCTCGCTCGAGTGTGTGTGAACAACGGTAAGAGCTTCATCAGCGAAGCCATGTTTCGCCAACTCCCAAAAGATCCAGCCATTCCCACCTTCAAACTGATAGACAAATGGGAAATGGACCTGGAAGCACCTAATTCCAAACATCTCCTGCCAAGCAGGTGTATGCTCAAAATCTCCATTGGCAACAAGAGCATAGTCCACAATTGTTGGGTCATGCGAGACGTCCCTGCCGCCTTTTACTTAGGCAGTGACATTCTCAATCGCTTTGCCATTAGTTTGGACCTAATAAACTTCAAAGCTTGGTCCCGATTAGCGGATAATCCCATGGGCTTTGATGATCCAGAAAAAGCATTTAGGTCAGCTCAATTGCTACCTTATGCAGTTGAAATTCAGATCAAAGAGGAAGTCAGCATCCCAGAAAGGACCCGACAATTCTCCCTGGAAGTGAAAGTTAAAAGAGGATAATATTTGCAAAACCCTGATGCTTACATACATCTAAATGCTTCTCTCCAACTGCAAGGGTTAGGGGTCAACCCAACTCCATTAGTCAACATAGAACATGACACCATTCTAATAGAGGTGGATAACAGCGACTTAAAGAGTATTACTCTAGCCGCAGGCACCATTATTGGAATGGCGGTTGATGACCGACATTTTTCCATCGACTTAGTAAATGAACTGTTAGGACCAATCCCCAAGGACTGCGTTGACAGTGACAGTGAGGACAATACAACACCAGACAGGATTTTCACCCGGCATGGGGGGAACTTCCTGGTGTACACTTCCTGCCCCTATGGTAAGGAAGATGTGACGTGTGACTTCAGGAGGGATGAGGTGATCTTCCAGGTACATGAGGGCTGCCTTTCCCACCTGAAGCCTCCGGTCCAAATCAGCACTCTGACCAGGGACTTCTCCACCCAGCTGGAGGAGGCCGCGGAAATAGCCAAACCAGAAGTCTTTCCAGGCTTCAGGCAGATGGTGGAAGAGAGAGTCAACCTAGCTGATGCCTGTGTGACTCTGGAACAAAAGCAAAAGTTGAAACAAGTTTTCTTGGATTTCCAAGATCTCTTTGCGGTAGACTCATATGACTGTGGTCGCACTGACATCCACACAACAACAATCCCCACGGACCCTGGCATGACTCCTGTGTTTGTGAAGCAATATCGCTTGCCTCTCGCATCAATGGAGTCCCTTACTGAAATAATTAAGAACCTTGAGTCCCGGGGAATAATCCGTCCAGTCCACAGCACCTTCAATAATCCGGTGCTGGGAATATTGAAGCCAAACGGCCAGTGGAGACTCTGCGCCGACCTTAGGGAGCTCAACAAACGGGTCCATACTTCCCGATGGCCTCTGCCCTACATTGACCAAGGGCTGGCCCAGATTCAGGGGTCACAGGTATTCACTGCAATAGACCTGACCAATGGATACTGGACCGTGCCTGTCAGCAGGGAGAACCAATACAAACTGGCTTTTACCTTTGGGGGCCAGCAGTACACATGGACCCGGACTCCCTTCGGATACCTCAACTCCGGCAATGAATTCAACATTTTCCTACATAAGGCCATGCCCGACCTGGGTGCGAGGGGTAACCTGGCTTATGTAGATGATGTCCTCATCAAAAGTTCATCTGTGGAGGAACACATAGCGGAGATCCGTTATGTTCTGACACAGTTGAGGGCTGCCGGAGCAAAACTTTCCTTTCAGAAAGCACAGTGGTGTAGAACCCGTGTTAATTTCTTGGGGCATGAGATTACTCCTCAGGGTCTCTGTCCCCAGGAAAAGAAAGTGGAAGCACTTCAGAAACTGAAAGACCCCACAACTCTGCGGGAACTAAGGAGCCTCCTTGGACTGACTAATTACAGCAGAAAGTTCATTGAGGGCTACGCAGAGATCACCAGACCCCTGATTCATCTCCTGAAGGGGGGGGTCAAGTGGGAATGGGGTCCAGAACAAGCCGAGGCGGTAAAACAACTCAAAAGAAGCCTCTCACAAGCGCCTTGCCTAGCTTACCCTGTCAGAAACAAGGAGTTCTTCCTGGAGACGGGGTTCTCTGATACGTGCTTGACGGCAGTATTATACCAAAAGCATGACAAGGTCAATAAAGTAATCTCCTATGCGAGCAAAACTTTATCCTCTGTGGAGGAAAAATTCAACGATTGTGAGAAGGCACTCCTGGCAACGGTGTGGGCATTGAAGAATTACCGCCCGTTTATCCAGGGGGAACACATCATAGTGGAGACTCCACACCAGCCTCTGCAATATCTCCAAAGTGACAGAATCCGGGCCGGAAATGTGAGTAATTCCCGAATTACTTCCTGGATTCGGTCAATGCAAGGCTTTCCTGTGGAGGTCAGATATGGCCAAAACAAGAAGAGTCCCCTCGCGCAAGGTCTGGCTGACTTGCATGATTATGCCAGAGAAAACTGTCTCGAGGACGAAAGTCTGAAAATCAAGGACAACATGGAGGCATACCTTAATTCCCCACACAAAGTCTTTGAAGAAGACAAGTGTGAGGGAATGCCCACTGTGTATGTGGATGGATGCTCTTACCATGTTGACAACAACGGGGAGAAAGAACTGGTGGCCGGCGTAGGGAATGCATGGGTGAATGAGTCCCCAGAACCCTCCGCTGGATACAAAATTGGTCCCCGAAGTAGTCAGGTGGCAGAATTGATGGCTGTGCATCAGGCCATCCTCACTGCTGTCCAGCATCAACTCCACGAACTGGTCATAATCACAGATTCGGATTATGTACGGAACGGGTTCGTGGAGCACCTGGTTAATTGGAAAACCAGAGGCATGTTATGTGCTAACAACAAACCCTTGAAACATGGGAAGTTGATCCAAAACATTGATGATCTGGTCACATCGAATGGGATGACCATCTACTGGAAAAAGATCAAGGGTCATTCCAGAGTAGAGGGACCAGACAAAACTGGAAATGACTTAGCTGATCAGCTGGCCAAAACCGGGGCCATCCAAGGGGATCTAATTGAGATTGAGTCCCTATTGGGGGAAATCCAGGTCACTGCTATCACTAGGTCCCAGACAAATGCTCACAACGACCTTTCAATTGCACAATGGAGTAAGGAGACCCCTGATGCTGATTTGATTACTGCTCAGAAGGGGGATTCAATAATTGGTAAATTTTACCAGCACCTTGAGGACCCTGAGAACTTTCCCCTGACGGATACCGATTACATTGGGAAAGAGGACCTAAGAGTGTTGATGAAATGTCCAAAAATGTTCCGGATCCAAGACGGTTTGCTGGTAAGGAAATCCAAAGCTGGCCACGATCAGTGGGTGGTTCCTACCTCATTCCGAAGCCTGATGTTAAGTCACGCCCATGATGCGGCCACCGCCGGTCATAGGGGGTTTCACACAACATTGGAAATCTTAAGAGAGGTTGCATACTGGCCACACATGGGGCAGGACCTCGACCAATACTTGAAGGGGTGTCTTGTGTGTGCACAATTTCAGCCATCATCCCTCACGCACCGTGCGCCTCTCCAAAAGAGGGGGATGACACTGCCATGGTCAGATTTACAAATCGACTTTGTAGGCCCTGTGATTCGCTCGGCTAGGGGGAATAAGTACATGTTGACTGTGACATGCTTGTTTACCAAGTGGGTGGAATGTCTCCCGGCCCCAAATTGCAAGGCAGAAACTGCAGCTGCCGTGATGATTAACCACATCTTTTCCCGTTTTGGTCTACCTCAAAGGATTGAGTCAGACAGAGGTAGCCACTTCACCAGTGAAGTAATGACAAAGATGTGGGAGATACTGGGGGTCAAAAGGAAGTTGCATATTGCTTATCGGCCAGCTTCTTCTGGGGCAGTAGAGAGATATAACCGGACAATTGTGAGCATATTAAAGAAGTTTGTGGCAGATTCTGGGCCAAGTTGGGATATCCGATTACCTCTGGTCCTAATGGCCATCAGATCTACCCCTTCATCTGCAACCAAAATGTCACCATTTGAGTTGATGACTGGGCGCAAGATGGTGCTTCCTCAGCATTTGCTCTACAGGACCCAAGAGCAGACACTGATAAATGCCTCCACTACTCATGAGTATGTAGAGAATTTAAGGAAACACCTCCAACATGCTTTTGCTTATGCTCAGCGGAATCTAGAAAGATCAGCTGATAGCATGAAGACCCATTATGACCTGAAAACTTCCAGGAAGGAATATCAGGTGGGAGACCGGGTCTATCTATACAACTTCCAAAGGAACCAGGCCAAGCAGCGCAAATGTTTGCCTACATGGAAGGGACCCTTTGAGATCGTCGATAAGATCTCCCCTGTGGCCTACAAGTTCCGCATCCCCAAAGGCGGTTCGGCAGAGGGGGAAGACAAGTGGGTCCACATAAACCAGTTGAAATGTTGCCATCCCAGGTGCACTCTTCAACAACTGGAGGAATCCTCTGGAATCCTAGCGGGTACTGTATCAGACTAATTCAGTTCCAATCATAAAACATACCACATCTAGTCTCTAACATACTGTGATTTGTATGAAACTGTCTCTTAGTCATACTGTTTTTATTAAAATAAGAATGTAATGTTTCGTTTTGATAAAATGCATATGCTGCCCCACTATCTCCACAGTGGTGGAAAAAAAAAATCGTCTATGAGTAGATATTGCCGCTTTTGCTTTATCATCCTAGGAGAGATGAAACCATGAAGAATGACCAAGAAGGACGATCCGGAGACCGGGAACGAAGATCCAATGGGCCCAGTGGACCGCCCAATACTCCCATCAGGACCGGCGAGGAGAACCGATCGATCCGACCGGATGGAGGAAAAGATGCTGAACTGTGCCATTTATCGGAAGAAGAGGAGAACTACATCCCAGATCTTGCGGGTCCCATTAGTGAAGGATCAGATGGCCACCGCAAGAAGGGGGGCTTGTGGGATGTATTTACCCATGCATCCGGGCCCTACCTCAAAACTGTGCAGTACTGGCATTGAAAACATCATAATGGCCAGAGCTCCCCAGAAAATGCACAGGAAAATCCCATTTTGCCTATATTGTGAGTTCAGAGATGCAATGCTGATTGCCAAAAGCAAACCCATACTGTTGGGAATTCATTTTCTTGAATGTCAAATATGGCAAAATCATGGGCACAGAATTACTTTACTGCAGAAACACACCAATGCCATGTCCTGAACATGGACAATCTACTCCATATAATATCACTTGCTGAAAGGAATCAATCTAAAAAAAAAAATCCCAAGGATGGATGCAGTAACCACAAAATCCTGATGGTGGCGCTAGCGGTCTAAACTCTGACAGGAGAGCTGTCTTGCAAACTGCATGAGTGCAAAGAAAGGGGTCTTATTTCATCAAAGGTTCAAAGGGGTTGCCTGTCCTGAGAACTCTTGACACTTCAGAACTCAACACAAGAAGCCAGGAAATAACAGGGTTCTGTTAATTAAATGCAAAGTGGCCCCCTGGCCTCCTGATGTGAGCTTGCCAGACACCACACAAAGGACCCTTTCCTCTGAAAGGAATATGTTAATTCTGGATGTTTGCTGTCAACAAAGATCTGCCAGCCAGCAGAGATCTGTGACTGACCCACCCAAGTCTTGGAGGTGGACCTCAACACTCTGAACTGACTTGGAAGTAAAATATATATTTTACAAAAACACTGATAACTCTTTGTAATCAAATGACAGAAATGTATAACTTTGAGAGCTTTAATTTAAAAAATGTACCTTTAATTCAAGCCCAAACTCCAATTTGTGTGATGTTCTGGGGCAAAACCCCATTGTTTATTAATATTACAGACTCCCTGTTTCAGCTAGACAAACGAAAATGCATTGGTATGTGGGTAGATATGTGAGGAACAGTTGTGTAAAAAATAATGAAGATCCAATGTTGTTCAGCACATGAAAAAGTGCTAGAAGTTGCCATTTTTGAATGCAAGCTCCTAGAAAGAGGAGATTTGGACAGAGACATGGCTAAATTCAGCCACACCATGTATGTGTAATTTCAAACAACTGTGTAACTGTGAAATATGGATTTTGATCATATATAGATTTGGGTGCACAGATGATAGGGGAGTTGTTTCAAGAGATCATAAATGGATGACATCACTCTAACTCACAGCTCCTTCGCCAATCAAATGAGAAATGGAAGTTTGACCAATTAGAAGCTGAGAGAGAGGTAGGGTCAGTGATGCTAGAACACACCCACATTCTAAACACATAAAAGCAGACAGACAGGACAGATAGGGACTTTCAAATCCATTTGCAGCTGGAAGCTCTGCCGGGAAAATCCATACTTTACCTCCATCAAACCTCCAGAGAGACAAACTAGAGACTTCAAATCCATCAATCTTCAGAATCCAGAGAGAGAGCTGACCCAGGCCAATGTTAGCAGAACCAGAGAGAGCTGACCCAGATCACTGTGAAGTGCAGAGACCAGAGGCCCGTCTAAAACCTGACCAGATCCATGGCGAGGCCCATTTCACTCAAGAATATAGTGTGAGTACCTAGAAAACTGTGCAGATCCAATCTCCTAGTTAAAATAATATAATTCAACCTATTTTAATCTAAGTAGAACTGTCTCCTAACTGTCACCTGTCATTTGTAAAGCTGTCACTTGTTATTTTCTAGTTGCAAGATGCACTTGTCTTTTTGAACTTTAAAATAAATAAAGTGTGATATATATATATTTTAAATTATCAAATAAACCTTTTAAAATTGCAAAACAGAACTACTTCTTGGCTCAGTGGGGTCAGGGGGATTCCAAGAGAGGGGTGTTATATAGGGGTAGTCATCCAGAACGCATGAACTGGACCTAAAGATATATCCATAAGGGTTTTCATTCAGTATTCTAGACTAGAAGTTGACTTAGCTGTAGTGTTGAATTGAATCCTCTTACAATATTTTTTACATATTATTATTATTTTTTTTATAAAGATACAAATAGTTGTAGAAAACTTGTGCTTACTCTTTTTACTTTTATAAATGGGCAAAAAAGAGAAAATGTACACATAGAGAGGGAAACATTTTATTTAATTTTACCATCACGGAGAAATTAATACAAAACAGTGTGCTACGGTGAACAAACACTTAGATAAAGGGAGATAGAAAATGGCTTCAAAACTCACAATGGCTTCAATAGACGCTGTATAAAAGACCAACAACAAACAGCTAGTACTGTTCCACATTCATTACAGGACTTCTGAAACACTCCAAATTGCACATACCACCATCGTAGTTTAATCCTGCCATGTGCAGCACCTTCCCTGGTAGCTTGGCAGAGCCCAGAGGAAAATGGATGTGAACAGGGCCTTACAGAAGGGGCACATTTCCTTTAGGAGATTCGTGGGCTTTTAATTGGCTGCACAAACTTGATGAATCACACGAAAGGGCCTGATTGGCCAGATGAACCCGACAAATAAACCTGTTATTTGACAAAAGTTCTTCATCCCCAGCTTGGACAACAAATCATAACGGGGAACCTGTTAGCAGTCGGCGAGTTTGTTGGGGATTTGTCAACAAGCAGTAGTTTAAGTAGTTGTACACATATTTATTGAAAACAAACGATTACCAGTACATGACTAGTTTCAAGGTGCTATACAAACAACGCAACATAATCAGATAAGCAATAAAATGCATAAAGTGGCAGAAAAAACTTTGCCATAAAGTAGAGGGTACAAGTTCTTTTTTAGTCAATGTTTGAAGTATTGTTTCACTGTAATGTTTCTGATCAGTATTGTCAAGCATTTCCACATTGACAGCCAAAGTCTGCACCATTTCCCACACATATGATGCTTTGTGAAACATACCAGCCATCAGCTGGTCATTGACTAAGAGGCCGACTGGGCACCATGGACGTCATTTATGGGTGTCTAGGGGTCACAGCTCCGACCCCTGTCCGTTAGCTTGTGACCCCTGGACAATCCTTTGTAACAACTAGAGATCCCGCCCCATGCTCCAATAAAAATGCTGCTAATTGCTGGCGGGCCTAAATCCAAAACAACACATGCACAGCACACAACCAGCACGGACAGACTTTCGCCGTTTTGACCCAGGAGCCCGCGTGCGAAGATGGCGGGTGGTCGGCGAAGGTGAACATCCGCGTGTGCGTGCCCCTGCGAATCATCAAAAGTTTAAATTAGGTGAAAGGGAGCCTGTGGGACAGGAGTGGGTCGCCTCTCCTCTAGGGAAGAAGAGCGATGTCATCGAGTGCCTCAAGCAGAGCAGTGACACTCCTGTGCCAGGCCTATTAATTCGACAAATCACACGAGCTGGCAATGCACTGCCTGCCTCTTTGCTGGATTTGACTTTGCTAAAGGGTGGCATGTTTATGTGTGTGGGGGAGGAGGGGGTGCCCCTATTCTTATCCCTCCCCATATTGCACAGTGGGCCACTCACCGTCACATTGAAGGCTGGCTCTACAGTATTGGGAGGGAGCCTGGGCAGTTCCTTGCACATTTTTTGCAGCTGCATACGCTATGCAGACGCCCCCCTCTCGCAAGCACTGTAGGTTGGTGACTTTACCCTCCTCTTGTCCCATATATTCCTACCACCTGCTTCCCTTTTGTTCTCCTTTCACTCCTGTCTTAGTCACAGCTCTCTCCCTTTTTCCTCCCTCTCACTCCTAGTCTTTTCACTTTACCTTTTTCACTCTCCACTCATCCTTTCAGTGGTAATATCATGGCATGCCCTCATGTTGCACTTTCTCTTGCATTCTACTCTCCCCTTCATGTCTAGTCTCTTCTCACTGCTACTCTTGTATTTTCCTCTTGTTCTCTTTTTCTTTTTTCTCCTCTTACCCTATTCCCTTCACTTTTTATTTCTCCCCTTCCCTTTAATTCTCCTCCTGTATATTTTCTTTTATTATCCTCACATCCCCTGCTCCTTTTGCCTATTGTCACGCTGAAATCTTATCTATTCTTCACTCAGCAGTCCCTGTCATTCTCTTCGACTCTCATGTGTCTTTTGCGCCTTTTTAATGCTGTTGTCACTTAATGGCTTCTCTTCCGCCATCATAACTTTTTGCCCTCCCCCCTATTTTAGTCCCATCCCCTCTATTTTCTTCACGCCCGCTTCCACTGCTTCTCTCCTTTGCTACACTCCCCACTTCTTGACTATTTCTTCTCCCTTCATTACTCCCTTCTTATCTTCATTAAATCTCTTTCCTTCTGATCTTCTCCTCCCCCGGTCCCCATGCAACCCCTCCACCCCCACACACACCTCCCTGGCTTCCTCTTCTAGGCTCACCCTCGGCACCTGGTATGACAGCCTCATCCCCCTCCCTTGGCTTGGTTGGGTGACAAGGGGGGGGGGGACACCTCGTTCATTCATAGACATCTGTCGGGCAAGTATACCCCAATCTCCGGTGAATTGGGGAGGGGCGATTGGGGGGACGGTTCCTATTGTGCAGTGTAGTCTCCAGCTTTGTCTTGGTGGTGTCCATTGACATCAGACCCGAAGGGGGATGTGGAGGGGAGCCTTGGGGAATTAGGTGTTTATTTGCCGTAGAAAACCATGGAGTTTCACTGAATTCTGGGCAGGACAACAGAACTGTAAAGGATGGGAGGGGGGACTGTCTAAGCATTGGGGGCTCTTAGCAGGGTGTCAACAACATGCGGGGTGCTGTGTAGCAATCCAAGGTGGTGGGGGTTGCATCGTATGGTTAAAAGAGAAGATGCAGACACTGCCTGTTATTAGTGTTGCCTGTGCGTTCATGCCAACTGACAGTGGGCTACCAGTTCCGCAGTAGCGAGAAGGCATCCTATATGCAGAAAACGTGATTATAATGGCACTAAGGGTAGTCGGAATAACATCCCGCATTTATATCTACTCTTTTCCTGCTATTCAGCTCGTGCTTGTATTCATCTCCAGGGTCTCTGCATAAACAGTGAATTTGAAACGAATGAACAGCAAAGACAATGGAATGAACATTTCTGCCTTGAGGCAACGTTTCATGAATCCCGTTTTTCATATACGTTTTTCTCTTTTAGTAAACGTGGTCAAGGTTCACAGAACCCGCTCTTTACAGGGCGAGGTGCACTCATTTAGAGCTTTAGAAACATCTATTCCAAAAAAAACAACAACCCAGAACACAAAGAAACATCGCATCACTTTTCTGTGACCGTGTAAAGCATGCCAGTTAAGAATGGCGGGCTCCTAATGGAATGTGCAAGTGGCTTATTCTTATTAAAATATTTACATTTTTACACCATCTCCTATTTCTGTAGCCCCCGCTCATTGGTGCTTTAGCTTATATCGGAACATATAGGGAATAGACATTGGCGTAAAAAGCATCTGCAAAAGCTATTGTCATCCATTCCCACCACAGTTAATACCGTTTCCAAGAGCAATGCCGTGTGGACTACAGTTCTTTCGGAAAGCAGAGGAACTTGTTTAGGTTTCAGAGCAGATGAAGGCGGAGCAGCTGTCACGAGCGTTCAGGCATTCATACATCGTATTGTGCATGAAATCCCCAATGCCGCAACCTGGGGTGACTTTTCTCAGGGCTGGGATCATAGGTTCACCAAATAGCAAGATGTATGCAGGGTTTCTGGCTTATTGACATCAAGCTGGGCAAACAGCTGATCCTAGGCCGGCACTGTGCATCTCATCAGTTCCAAGTGCAGTCTTCTATGCACTCACCATTCGATTTATTTCATGTGTTTCAGTTAATTAAAACGTTGCACATTATTAATCAACACAATTACGAGCAATACATTCCATTAACACTTACGTTTTACACCTTTGTCATAAAATACTAAAACATAGACGTACACTCACATGTATCACATTAACACATTTAAATCACATTCAAAACATGTCAATATGTACACTCCGTTAAATCCCAACTCAGAGCAGTCAACTGTTTTGCCTTCCTAGTAGGTTCTCTAATACATTCAGGATAACCCCTCTGTGTCTCCATTGTAATTCCCAGGTATCTATATTGGCTAGTATATTCAATACAGTTACCATTAATACTTAGGAAAGGTCTAGTTAAGCCTTTGTTAACAAAGTAAATCACCTGTGTTTTACCCATGTTGATAATCCGTTCCTTTTGTTGTGCATAGGCCCATAGTGCTTCAGCAGGTCTTTTTAACGCCATGCACGTATGATCAAGAATGACAAGATTGTCTTCATATGCCATTGCAGGGCAGGCTTTACCATGAATCTTTGGCGGGAAACCACCCGCCCTGCTAAGTACCCCAGGTAAATCAGCCAGGTAGAAGTTGAATAGTAATGGGGCCAAGACAGAGCCCTGTTTCACACCACTCCAAACATTAACAGGGCTGGTCGAGGACCCTGCACCATCCAGTCTCACCTGAACCACATTATTCTCATGTAATAAACTCACCTAATGCAAAATAAATTTCGGACATCCTTAGTTTCCAGCTTATGCCATAACTTTACTCTATTAACAGAGTCAAAAGCAGTTTTGAAGTCAATATAGGGCATATGGACTCGGACTACCTTTCATGCAAGTTCTTTCAATCAACATATCCACCACCCTTAAATTGGCCACTGTTGAGCACCCTGCTCTAAAATCAGTATGAGATCTATCTTACATTGCATTCTGTGTCACCCATGCTTGCATTCTTTGCAATAACAGAGAGGCAAATCTTTTCCAGTGATATTCAACATTGAGAGAAGTCTATAGTTCCCTAGCTCCTGTATATCTCCATTCTTATATTCTGGGACGATTATGGCTGTTTGCCATGCACTAGGAATCTGCCCACTCTGCAATACTTTCTCTAAAAGCCAACACAGGATCTTAGCCTAAATGTCTGGTTCTTGCTTTAGAATATGAGCCAATCTGTTTGGACCAGGTGTTTACAAGCATCTTCAATCTCTTTATCTTATAAATTATATCATACTCCTCCATAATAAATTCCTTGTTATACTCATATCCTGTCATACAACCTCTTACCTCTTCTACGGTGCAGCGTCCTGCTGGGGGTCAGGCCTGACATCGGCAGAGATTGCACTTGCCCTCAACCCCCGAGCCTGCCTGCGGGTCGCTCTTGCCTGTTGCCGCCATGCCTCTCCGGCGGTTTGTTGGCCCCTCAGCTTGGCAGCATCCGTGGCGCTGTTGGCCTCGTTTTTCTTGGAGGCGGCCATGGTGCTTACTATCCAAATGGAGTCCCGGCCGCTCACGTGACTGATTGCACGACGCTCCACAACACAGAAAGTGGTCACGCGTTGGTCATGTGATGCGAGCCTGGTAAATCACGTGACTCAGAACAGCGATCACGTGACCAGGAAGTCATGAATAAAAGAAGCCCAGTTCATTTGCTCAGTGCTTCTCAGCTGTCCTAACGGCGTTTGGCGACTCCTATATTTTGAACCTGCTATTTCTTTTACCTCTGGATTTTTGACCTTGCTTCTGGCTCTGGACTGCTTTGGATTTGCCCTTTGGATTTGATGATATTTGGACTGCCTACTTGAACTGCTGCTACCTCTGGCCTTTGTATACACGGATTGCTTTTTCTTCATGTTTTCGTATCCTTGCACTTTGATATGTGGCATCCATTATCAGGAATCAAGTACCTTTGGCTAACACTGTCCTTAACCAAGTTATAATTCACAGTCGACCGTGTGCTTATTAAGGTATCTTCCATCTCCTCTACTTTCATCCAACATCAGCACTCGTTGGAGTAACAGGTATAGAGCTATCTTCGGTCATCCTACGGGTAGGTGTCCTTGTCTTTCTATGGTATACCTTGTCACAGTCATAGTCCTTGTACATTGCATACCTAACCCCATGCCTTCCTTTGCAGCCACCCGGGATCCAGTGTTCTCTGTTCCAGCCACCTGTGGCCTCAATAATCGGTCAGCAAGTTGTTACTATCTCCCTGACTGGTACTTGATGACGGAGGTATACTAATCCATGTGGACCTCAGGTCTTGACACTCCCTGTTGATCTACCCAGGTATTCTACCAATTGCTGTCCACCAATGGGATTAATAATGTTCAGATTCCTTCTTAGCCTCTCCCAGTATATGCCATATATCACAGCCATTCTTAGCATTCTATGTTGCGACCATGTGTTGCCATACCCTTGTTTTACTCTCTTTCTACCACCATCAAATATAGTTTCCATATTTGTTTTTAATTCTTTTAGAGATGGCTAATATGGGATTAGACTTGCCACTATACTTGAGCATCTGTATCTCTCTCCTCATTTCACTTTTCTTATCTCTTAAAACACAATCGTATGCTCTTACTGCTTTACCCTCCCAATCTGAGGGGTGGCATAATGCCCATGTTTGTTTGTGAAAATCGAGATCCATACTTCGATCTCTTCAGTCATCCAATACTCAATGTTAGTCAACAAAGGAACAACACTCCCTTGAATTGCCACCGTAGCCCTGCTGATGGTTCTATGGGACCATTTAATACCGTTCCCAGCTTGATTAACTTCAACTGCGATCCTTCTAGTGAAATCATCAAGCAGGTTTCCTACAGAATAGTGCACAGTAGCTGTAGCATGGCCATTAAAATTATTCTCTTTTATGGACATTCCTACCACCACAGGGAGCAAAACAGAACTCACAAAGAAGTAGTCAAGCGTTGCATGTTTATTGCCCAATTTCCATGTGTAATTAATATAATGATCACCCTCAGCGCGTCTGTTTAGCATTTTAGGTATCATTTACTTAACAATTCCACCCATCCATTCCTTTCACATGAAGCACGCACTTGTAACATTGTGCTTTTTCTGTCCAAATGGGGATGGGGCGGCTTCATTTCTGCAGATACATCTGCAGTTTAAATCTCCATCCAATATAACAAGATCTCTTATATCCCCTCGGACCATTCACACAACATTTCAAATATTGCATTTTGCAAATTATCACTCCTGATACCCTGAGCGGGATTGTAAGTATTAACAATGAGCATTCTGCATCCTGAGTTGGGATTAATACCATCAACCTCTACTGCTAACAGGTACTCTGGGCATAGTGTGCTAACAATTTTCCAGGCCTTCAAGGGATGTTTCACACCTGTGACCAGGCAACCATAGGGCCTGCCTCTAACCCCTTTTATGGCCATAGCTTGAAAAACAACATATCCTTCAATCAACAAATTAGCTTGCATCCATGTCTCCTGTAAAATAAAAATATGAAGAAGTCAATATATCTGCAACCACTTTAGACCCCAACAAGTGTGAAAATCCCTGAGAGTTCCAGGTCATAATAGTAATAGTTCAGTGTTGAGCATCAGGAAGTGCTGCTAGAGACTCAGCTAGCCACTTTAGCATTCGCTGGACCCCCGATAGGGTGATCTCCCCTCCCTCTGCCAGACCACACCTAGCTGGCCTTATTCCATTCTTAGACTCAACCCCTTTCTTTGGCAGTACAGGATCATCCTGATCAGGGTCCACATCCAGCTCAATACTGTTAGCTTGCAAGTCAAGGTTATATATTTGTGTTTGCGAGGAAGTTACAGCGTTACGGCAATGGACTCTTGAGATGTTGGCATTAAAGCACTTTAAAGGCTCCACAAAAATCAAAGTAATCCGTAACCAAAACCCATAGTTGAGGTATCAATTGAAGTTAACTGCTTTCAAGATGGTAGATCGATTTGCCCACCTGTTCCTTTGTTTTTGATTTAAATGTTTGATGGTGACAATATTGGATGCTTTGCTTCTTGCTACTATGTCCCCTTGAACTGGGTACACCTCACTAGATCCTTTTCCGGGAATAATGTTGTTCAGGAGGAGGGGAATTCACTGACGGGCCCATAGGTCAGCGCTCACCCTCTAGAACTGGTAAGACAAGATAGCTGCACCATGTGAGGACAGGGGGTGCAGGATTCACTTACTCCAACACGACTCAATAATGAGGACTCAGTAAATTGGCAAAGGGAAGTCAGTTTAATGACAAGTACATCAAACAGAGAAACAAATGGAAATCAGCAGCAGTGCGATCAACTGTCTCGCTCCGACTTCCTCAAACTTCAGTCGAACAGTCATTGTTATAGTCAAAACTTGTCATCACTGATGTCTAATTCTATAAAAAATCATCATGCAATATAATTGGTTAGGAAAGGGAAAGGGAACTTAAGTATAGGTGTCACATCTGTATATGATAATAGGGCATGCAGATTGGATAACTCTTATCAGGTGGGCGTCTACGCCCATCCCTCTACACCACGCGTGATTGATGTCACTACAACTACAACATCTTATTTGTTCTACTATCTATAGGACTCCAGATAACTTGGTCCATTGTGATTGGGCAGGTTACACCCCTAGACATAAATCCCCGTTTTAATTAGCAGCATGCAGAATGGACACCCATGTGCCTGGTGTCCCAAGTTTCACTCTGCCTCCCTTCCATCAATCAGTGTTTTTAGGGCAATGTGTAAATTAGTAGTCTCTTATCGGGAAAAGTTATGGCATCCTCGGGTCCTGGATGACATCAGGCGGTGGTACCTCTTCGCGCCTGGCTGGTCACATGTTAGTTCACCATGAATCTGCTTCAGTTTCCAGCTTTTAGTGCATTTAATTCTCTTTCAGCCTCGCCACCTGCATGGGCCCCCCTTATCTTGACCTTCATGAGGCAGGCTGGTATGCTCTGAAGTTTGAGTCTTGTTAGCTTACGCTCTCCTCCCTTTCTCTGGTTGACCTCGATTTCCTAGGCATGAGCAGCTCTTTGTTGAGTTTCGATTCCGCTCCTTCTCCTGCCTTTGGCTGGGTTACGAAACTTGGCCTGTCAGGCCTCTGGTAGCCTGGGTACATTTCTGCTTTTACAAAATGGAGTTGCACTGGTATAATGTGCCTTATTGAGGTAGATATATGGTTGGCGCTTGCCGCTCTATCTTCTACTAAGCATTGCAAGCAGTATCGATTTCTTAGCATCTTGCGTTTCAAGCCTATTTACACACGTTTAACAAGTCGGTTGCTTCCATCTTGTCTCGTAGCGCCGTTTCCTTACGTTTTAACATTGTCTCTTCTCTGTGTCCATTACATTTATTTTCGTACTTACTCGCACTGGCGTGCTTGTCTTCGATAGCTGCTTTTGTTCATTCACGAGTCTGTTCAGGCCCGTGTGTCATTTCCACTGGCCTTCCATTAAGGCTTTTGGGGTCTCTTCGTGGACCATATGTAGGTACTCCTCATTTCGTATCAGCGGCTTGTATGGCTGTCTGATAAGGTACCGTGCTGCCCAGGGTTGTCTGGTTATGGGTGCTTCAACAGGTATGGATCTTCAGATGTATACTGGGCAGAGTCCCAGTGCAGCTCTTTGAAGGTTCATTTGCTGTTCAAACATCACATACCTTGGCGAGTACGCTCCTGGTACCTCGAAATGAGGGGAAGGGGTGGAGGCCATGTCTGGGAGCTCCTATACACTGCCCCCTCTGGTCGGTTCATAAACCACTTCTGCAACCTCCTTTGCATTTATTTCTTTTGATTCTTCGGTGTCATGCTCATCGTCTTCAGGGTTTGTACATGATGGTGTGAATGTGTGAGCCTTTGGAGTCCATATTTTCATCACCCCCTTAAAACTCCCTGCTGTTTTCACATGTTCGTCTTTGTTCCATGTCATTAGCTGACATTGTCCATTTGCGCTGCAGTAGAACCATTTTCCTTCATACCTTCTTCGTTTCTTAGGGTATGTGAACCTTGTTCCTTCTGGCGCAAATTTGCTGGCTTTCACAAAGTCTCTTATTTCTTCATCAGTCAGGTCTCTGGGCATCCACCCTGGCTCAACATCAACCATTATTTTCATCCTTATGGCTATCTTCGCAGTTTTCTGGCACTGTGTAATGATTATCTTGATAACACAGAATCCTAGCAATACCATTGCTAGTAGAACTCCCAGAAACTTGAATATATCTGCCATCCATTGTGGGAACCACAAGAATAGGTCTCCAAACCAGCTGTCATCGTCCACTTCATCACTTTCATCGATCATCTGGTTTTTCAGGTTTGTCAACATGCTTATGGCCTCTTTTAGGGTTCCTTTTTCTTGATCGTGTGATGGTGCAAATGTGCAACATGATTCTCTGATTTTTGCACAAACACCTCCATCCATTGCAGTGATCATGTCACGCACATATCTGTTTTGGAGGGTCATCAGTCTGATTGCTCTCAGCTCTTCTTTGATCGCATTGAATCCTTTTATAGTGGTATCGATGGTCTGCAATAACTCCCATATGGTTATCTGCAACCATTTAGCATTCACTCAAACTTGGATGTGGGGCAGGAGTAGTGTTGTGAATACTGTTGACGTGAGGCTGAACAGCCTGTGTTTGTACGGGATTACATGGACTGCCTCTTCTGATTTGGGAGAAAAGTAATTTTCCCTCTTCATCCTGGATACCAGTACCACAGATCTCCTTCTTCTTAGATGAGCATCTGCTTTCAGGAAACTGTCCATCTTCAGGTCATTCTTAGGGATCACTAGCACGGGAACGTGGACGTTCACTAATGTGCATATGCCTACCCAGTTTTTCGGCAGCCTTACGTATGCCTTGGATCCACACGCCCAGTAATGGTCCATAATAACTGCGGTTCCTTGTGTCATTCCTGGAGCTTCAAAGATTTGTCTGCAGTTTTGATTCTCTCCCATCTTCCTTGTGCCATTACTTCTGAAGCATACTTTCGGGCTTTCCCATGGTACTATTTGCAGGGGTCATCCTCTATCTTTGACCGATGTTAGCAGTTTTACCAACCTTGGCCACAGAGGTTTTTATAACCTCTGCAAATTCTCTATTGCTTCTTTGCAGGCTCCAAGGACCATCCACGCGCGGCAGATTACTACTCCATCCTCCCATCCATCTGGGGAGACCACTGACCCCCAGATCTGCATTTGGCCTCTGTTCTTCCAGATTTTAGCCTCTTCTGCAGTCTTTCCTTGAACATTCAGTCTCGGGTTAACTTCCCATCTTATCCCTCATCCTTTGATGCCAGGGTTCTCGTACCTGATCACATGATTTCTGATGTGCGCTCGGTTTCTTGTTTTAATGTCCTGGACATAGCCATCTTCATCCGGGTAATCCTTTTCGTTGCCCTATATCAACGAGGCATCTTTTCCCATAAATTGTCCTCTGGTGTTACACATTGCTACATGTGACATACAGTGTGCTGTAGGGACATCAATTTCTACGGCCACGAAGATCTTGGATTTTCCCATGCTGTATGGTAGTAGAGCACAGACAAAGCATTCTCCTTCCGACTCACTTAGTCCTACTTCCTTCATGTGCTGGTACCATATGTTGTTTCCAAGATGGGCTGTGCTGTCCAGGTAATTGTTAAGTTCATTGTTATCTTCGTGCGGTTTCTCTTGATTCTCAGCGTTCTTCTGTAGTTTGCTATGACTATGTCTCTAAATGCGTCTGTGCTGCTTTTCCTCTCTGGGTGTCTCAGTGAAGCAGGCTGCCTCGACTGCATCGCTGTGGTAGGAAAAGGTTTTATGTTTCCTTTCTTTCCCTTTTGTATTTTGTCATAGACTTCCTCTAACCACCATTGGCTCCCCAACCTCCCAACGCGTGGTCGTGTTGTAGGCCTGCGGCTTGTTCCTTGCGTTGGAGCAGGTGTGCTTGCTGGTATAGTCTCTATTGTCCTGTTTTTAAGCTCCTCGTGCAGTTTCTTTGCCTCGACTGCATTGCTGTGGTAGGAGAAGGTTTTGTGTTTCCTTTCCTTCCCTTTTGTATTTTGTCATAGACTTCCTCTAACCGCCATTGGCTTCCCAACCTCCCAATGTGTGGTCGTGTTATAGGCCTGCGGCTTGTTCCTTGCATTGGAGCAGGTGTGCTTGCTGGTATAGTCTCTATAGTCCTGTTTTTCAGCTCCTCGTGCAGTTTCTTTGCTCGGACTATGAATGGGAACAAATAATCTGTTAGCATTTGTGTCTTCTCTGTGAATTCTTTCGTGGCCACTTCTGTTCTTTTGAGGGATTTTGCTATGCCCTCTCTTTCTAGTGTTTCACTTGGCTCCTCTTGGGTACTTCCACTGTTTTCTGGAACTGTTTGTTCGGCAGGCAGTCTCCCCTTCTCTGCTGCCTTCATTGGAGGCCCTGTAGCCATTGACACTTGCCCTTGTCTGTGTGCATCCTGTGTGTGAGTGCGTGCAGTGGTCAGTGCAGCATTTTTATTCATTCCGTGCTGACCCTGTCACCAGCTTTTCTCTTCATTTGTTACCTCAAATGTGTCTAAATCATTGCTCATTACATTTAAATTTAGTTTTTTACTTTTATCATCAGGTTTTCTTGGGACTGGAATGACTATATAGAGTCTGGGTGCTTCCGTAGGCCCCAGATGTTCATTATCTCGTGGGTGCACTGAGATTGGGACACTTTGTGACCAATAAAGAAAGCAGTTCTGATTGTTAATGACAGAAAAACAATAATAATAACTATACATATACACATAATCGTTCAGAACGACAATTTGCAGCATTTTCTTCCAGGGAAGTGGGGGCGCCCTTCTGTTGGGGGTAAAACCAAGTTACTGTTCTGGGCCCCCATTTCGAATGAGTTCATAGTCAGTTTTTTATTCCTTCTCTTGCTCTGGTCTCATAGTTCGAGATTTCATTACTATTAAAGTGACGAGTGCTTCTCCAAATGTCCCCCCCCTCATGTGAGTGACAACGGTAGTCTCTGGGTACTCAGTACAGTTCCTCAGTTCCTGTGCTAGACTATGGAAAAGGGTTAGGCTAGCATCTATGGTACATCACATTCATTAAGCATATCTATAATAGGTGAGGTCCCAGTGCACTCCTTGAATTTGCTTTGGTCCTGAGGACATGCTGGAACTTGGTCAATGCGAAAGAATGAAAAGATGGAACTGCTAAAAATCACGCAAAAATAGAATGTTTTAAAAATAAAAACAAAAATAAAAATAAAAGTGAACATATGAAAAAATAGGAAAAAATGAGAAAAATGAAAAAAAGGAAAATAAGATGATGAAGTTCTTGTGTCTGCTCCTTTCGTTCGGTCTCTCGGCGACAAGTTGAAGAACAGTGTCTCTCTCCTCAATCTGCTCCACGGCGGAAGGATGACAAAAAGGCTAATAAGAAAAATAGAAGAAAAAATAAAAATAAACTAGAACAAGATGTCATAATCCTCGTTTCTGCTCTTCTTGATCTGTCCTCGGCGGAAGAATGAAGAACTGTGTCTTTGTCTCCTTGATTTGTATCCGGCGGAAAGTCTCACTGGAATCTCCTTAGGAATTCTCGCTGGAAGGTGGACAGCTAAACTTGGGAGCATTATACCATGGAGAAGTGTGCCCATGTGTGGGGCTTTGGCCGGATCTCTAAGGAAGGTGATGATGTCAACATCTGCAGGCCTTCCTACCATTTCTGGATAGTCTATGACTAATCTAAACAGGACGTTCTGTGCCAGCTCAGTATCCTCAGGTGATAAGGACATTTGCCCTGTTTGGCTGTGTCCTGATCATGAGCTTTTCTTTTGATTCGCACAGTCTTTGCACCTTCCCGTTGTGTGGATTAACACCAAATGATTTAATTTAGCCCACAGCTGACTCAGTTGAGCTAGGTTTCTTGGATCTCTGATATAAGTGCGTGTATCAGTTGTTCTCCCGACAAGCCCTGGGCATTTCTCAATTATTTGGAAGAACAAATTAAACGTGAGTTCATCAATGTCTATTCGTGGTGGAAGCATTTGTGTCCTTCTCACTATGCTCTGGTAACTCAACGAAGACCTCTGCGATGACGGTCAGCAGCCGCTTGATTACTTTTTTGTTAGCTGGATCTTGAATAAAGTCTGTGACACTGGCTCCTCTCCCTATGAGTGATGGGTATGATAACACCACGAGTTGGAAATAGGTTAGCACATCCCACTTGAGACTTCTGCTGGAATGTACCATAAATTCTGTGAACAAAGTCTCGATACAGATTGCTTCAGGATACTGTGTTACACTCTGTAGGGTATTTTGTGGAGATTTGGGGCCTGACGGTATTTTATTACCGCCGAGAAATAACTTAGCAATAATCACTCTTTGTATTCAGATTTGGCCATGTGCAACAATAATACAATGGACATGCATTATTTCAGCACCCAGACCTGCATATTTGGTATACGTGGTTGGTGGTATTTTGGTGAGCATAATTCCCTTGTTTTATTTGTGGCCCCAATGTCCAGAATCCCTTATCTTCGCTTAGATTTTTCGTGTGATCACTAGAGAGACCTCAGACCTGCATTCTAGGGAAACCACAATTTCCAGGGATAGTGTTGGTGCGCCACCATGGGCAAACTCACTGACTTATTTACGACAGAGAGCTATATGTGGTAGTCTTGTGGTAATTTCCACTACCTTATATACGGTAGGGAGCTATGTTCAGAGAGTCTCTCTTCCCGTTGGCTCATGTACCTCCAACAAGTTATACTACAGTCACTCACAATTATTCATACTGATTCTGACATACACACATCTGTCTTAAAATGACCATTGCACTGTTTAAAAATCTCCCCACATCATTGGCATTGTAATGGTAAATAGAAAATAAACCACCCGTCTGTTTTCAAATATTTTCTGTATTATAAAATTTGCATTTAGACATGATCTCATTCTTTACAGCAATAAAAGGGAACAATCAAAGCATTTTCAATGACACACTGCAATTATAGTGGCGGAGAACAGAACTTAAATTGCAACATTAGCACTTGATTAAGACACGCACGGGACTTTCATTTTTCTACACTGACTGCATACTTTCGTGCACACACACAGCTCCCCCAGTTAGGTAATTACCTTATCTGTTCAGAGGATTCTCTCTGTGAATGTGGCTCTCTTGGCTTAACTCCAACAAAAAGGAACGCTTGCCTTCTCAAGCCGGGGTCATTGCCTGGAATTCTCAGCTTTTTCAGATAGGACTGCCTCTGCCAGTGGGAAGGTAATTCTTTCAGCTTTCCCCAGTCTCGACTGCAGCAGGACACCCCCACAGCCAGGTCTTCTCCCCAGTAGTGCAGAAAGATGTCTGCCTGTCTTTTTCCCTGCTACTGCCCACTAAAACTTTCCTCTCAGCCCTCTTTATGACGTGTTCCAATGAAATCCATCATCTCTCATCCTCCTACTTTTAAACAATAGCTTCGCTTATACATTTGCAATTGTTGCAAATCTGACTTCCTTCCTCCTGCAGTTACTGTGCACAACAACACGGATAATCAGGCAGAGAAGAGAGGAAAAATCTGCACACTCATTTAACTGGTTTTCAAAGTATGCCTAATTCTGCAGTAGAGAACACATTTTATTAGTGAGTTATATTAAAATAAGGTTTTATTAGTCAGGTTAATGGTTAATATGTTAGCTGTTAATTTTCAAATGTGTCTCTAGCAATATAGGCATTTCAGGTGAAAAATAGTGTGCATTTTTAAATGAACACGTGTGCTTTTAACTGTAAAAATAGCTTTGCATCTTATATGTTAAAATCGTTTTTTGACTGAATAGTCTGTCTTTCCTTGTTAATCTGCTAACCCATATAGCGATGCACCGCACCCTTGTGGTGGTGCTGAAAAAAAAATGCTACTTGTGCAGTAGTGCTGTAATGCTACTTGTGCAGTAGTGCTGTAATGCTACTTGTGCTGTAACATGCCAAATATCCTTACATATACCCTCCTTTTGTTTTTAGAACTTGGCTATAATCCAAGCCAATCTCTAAAAATAACTTGTTCTATTTTTTTTTTTTTACAATATAGCAATCCAACAAAATGAATATTCATGTGCATCAATGAAAATTTTCAATTAACATTTCATCTGAGTCCATCAGTTCATAAAATGTTCCACATTTGCCTTCTCAGTGGAAGTGGCATTACTTTAAGTTTAAATTTTCCAAGTCAATTAAAAACAATGAAATAAAACAACTAACTAAAACAAATAAGTAATATAACAAGTTAAAATAAATAATTAAAATAATAAATACGTGGAACTTCATATGCCGGAACTTTTGCTTTGTCTCTTTTGGTATGTCCCGACCAGCGATGTTATTCGGTTCATTCGAGTACTCTTTCATCTTGGCAATCTTGAATCCACAGTATTCATCTCTTTTGGCATTCCGGTTATTTTGTCTTCACCTCCACCTGGAGGCAGGCATCTTTTGATCTTCATCCAGGGGACTCCAGGACTCCATCGTCTCCCGTGGCCTCTGATCCCGGAACCTCCGATCAAATAATGTTAATCGTCTAAATCAAAATAGAAAATAAACAGATTAAGTACATAGCACAATACTAACTTCATCCTTTTGCCAAAAATAAAACATGCTTGGTAAAAATACTTCGTTTTTTTTTTTTTTTTTTTTTCTGAAATTAAACACAAGTTAAAAGAAAACAAACACATATAAAACAGCATTCAATATTTAATACACTTTCTCTCTGCACACTAACCACGAGCTTCCGTTATATGTGCATTTATTTATTTATTTATTTATTTATTTATTTATATTATATATTTTCACATATATTACAGTGTTTATGTGCCATCATAACAATCAACTTTTTTTTTTTTTTTTCTTTGTCACTGCCTCCTGATCACACCCATTTATTTTCTCAAGGGACTCTATCCGTTTCCACATGCTCAAGCTGCCTGATCTCATGTCTGGGATGGCATGGTTTGATTTGATTTACATGGACAAACTGCTCTATTGCTGTTTCACCTTCATTTTTCAAAATTTTATACACTACAGGAGAGACTTTATCTATAATTCGGAATGGCCCCTGCCAGGCTGCCAGAAATTTAGAATTTTTCTGTTTACTTTTTCCAAAATGAAACTTGTACACCTGATCCCCTACATTGTATTCCTTTACTGATGTCTTTTTGTCATAATATGACTTAGCACTGTCAGCAGCTCTTTCCAGATTTCTCTGCACAAAAGCAAATGCATGTTGCAAATGCCTCCTCAGTTCATCAATATATTCATGAACTGTGGATGCACTCACTAGAGTTTGCTCATGTGTTCTGTATAGTAGGTGTTGTGGTAACACCATTTTCCTACCTGTTAAGACCTCATGGGGGCTAACACCTGTTGCTTTGGCAGGAGTCGACCTGATTGCCATCAAAACCAATGGTAAACGCAAATCCCAGCTAGAACCTGCTTCTGCCACAAATTTCTTTAAAATATCCACAACAGACCTATTGCTTCTTTCAACTGTACCTGAAGACGCCGCCCGATATGCGATATGTAGTTTCCTTTTCACACCTAGTATTTGCCATACCTTACTCATTAGAGTACTTGTGAAATGACTTCCTCTGTCTGACTCAATTCTTTGTGGCAACCCAAACCTTGAGAACACATGGTTCACCAGCAATGTGGCTGCTGTTTGCGCACTACAATCTGGTGCGGGAATGCACTCAATCCACTTTGACATCAAACATACCACACTCAAAATATAGCGGTGTCCCCTGCTTGACCTTTTTAAAGGACCTACATAGTCTATTTGCAAATCTGACCATGGGAGAGTTAGGCCTCTTTTCATCAATGGTGCTCTATGCATTGGTGAAGCAGGTTTAAATTGGGCGCATACTAGACATCCTCTAGTATATAATTCCACATCTTGGGACATATGTGGCCAGTAAGCATAATCTTTTAGTATTTCTAATGTCTTTTGTGAACCTCTATGGCCTGCAGTTATGGCATCATGTGCATGGTGTAGCATTAGTCCTCTGAATGAAAGGGGTACTACCCACTGTATTTGCCCTGTTATGGACTCTCTAATCATGAGCCCATCCTGTAATCTAATTCGTGTTTTGTTCTTTAATAACACCCTCAACTCTTCTTTTCCCATACAATCATTTTCTGTTAAAGGATTTTGTTCAGGATCTATCAAATGATTATAATAGATTCCCAAAATTTGATCATTCTTTTGTGCCTCAATCAAATCTTGGTCTGGCGTGTCATGACTCCACTGCACCACCGGTTGATCTACCTCCTTTGGTGCTTTAGAACGTGTGACTGCATCAATTTGTATTTCACCCATTAAATAATCAATAGGTAGCAATTCTCCCATCACAGCCCCAATCTTAGCCAGATGGTCTGCCTTATCATTTCCCTCCTTATCCTCTCCTGGTGTTTTTAAATGCCCACGAATTTTTCTCCAGTATATTGTTAAATTATTTTCTGACACCAATTTGTCTATGGCTTGTATCATTTTTCCATGTTTAAGTGGCTTTTTGTTGTATGTAACCATGCCTCTTGCTTTCCAACCAGGCAAATATTCCACAAAGCTATTCCGTGCATAGTCAGAATCAGTCACCAGGACAATTTCACTGAACTTTTTATCAACTGCAGTCGCAATTGCTTTATAGATGGCTGCCAATTCCGCCACCTGACTGCTCCTATCTCCAATCCTCATCCCTATACTAGGAACGCCTTCACATTTCAACCAGACATTTCCTATTCCTGCCACTAATTGTTTATTACTGTCATTTTCAATGTGAAAAGCACAACCATCCACATATACAGTTGGCAAATCCTTGCATGTTTTTTCATCAAAAGCTTTGTGTGGTGATTGTTCAAATTCCTGTAAACTAGCTTCCACATCCATTTCATTTGTTATTTGTTCAGCTGCACAGTCATGTAAGTCAGCTAACCCTTGAGCTATTGGGCTCTTTTTATTTTGTCCATATCTTACTTCTACGGGAAAACCTTGTAATGCCAGCGTCCATGAAGTGATTCTGGATTGCGCTAGATTGCCTGATCTAATTCTTTTACTCTCTAAAAATTGCAAAGGTTGATGATTTGTTTCAATAATCACCTTTTCTCCCTGAACAATGGGGCGGAAATGTTGTAGCGCCCACACAGTGGTTAATAGGGCCTTTTCGCATCCATTAAATTTCATTTCAACTTGGGAAAATGCCTTACTTGCATATGCAATGGTTTTGTGATTCAAATCGTGTTTTTGTGATAACACTGCTGACATACAATGTTCAGAAAATCCTATTTCTATAAAGAAATCCCTGTTCTTTATGGGGTATGCTAAACATGGTGCCTTTACAAGACATTCCTTCAATCTAGCCACTGCATCAGACTGCTCTCTTTCCCATCTCCAGGGAGTATTTAGTTTAAGCAGTTTAGTCAATGGTTGAGTGATTTCTGCATAATTCTCAATGAACTTTCTGTTATAGCCTGTCATCCCTAATAAACTTTTTACTCCTTTCACATTTTTAGGATCTTTTAATCTTTGTATGGCCTCTATTTTCTTCCTTTGTGGATTTAGCCCATGTTCAGTCACTTCATGCCCTAGAAAGTTCACTTTTTTCTTGCACCATTGTGCTTTTTGCAAAGATACTTTGGCGCCTGCTTTCTGCAATTGGCCAAGCACATGTCTTATTTCATCAAAATGGCTTTTAAGGTTTTCATTTTTTATCAAGACATCATCCACATAAACTATTGTCCCTCTTTCCGCTGCATCCGGCATGGCCTTTCTCAAAAATATGCCAAATTCACTCCCACTATTGATGTACCCGAACGGAGCTCTAAGCCAGGCATATTGAGTCCTGTCAAATGTAAAGGAAAATAGGTGTAGTATCTCCTCTGCCAATGGCACACACCAATATCCAGATGTGAGATCTAACGTGGTAAATACATTTGAACCATGTATCTGAGCTAGGCCCTGATCAATGAATGGTAGTGGCCATCTAGATACTGGTACTCTTTTATTTAACTCTCTTAAGTCTGCACACAGCCGCCATTGACCATTTGGCTTTAACACACCTAAAATAGGCGTATTGGATGTGCTATGAATGGGCCTAATTATTCCCCGTGATTCCAAATTTTTAATAATCTCTGCCAATGATTCTAAACATGCCAGCGGTAGTCTATACTGGCGTACAAACACTGGATTTCTGCTACAACCTTCTGGTAGTGTGGCCACATGTAAATCAGTTAAACCACAATCATAAGCATCTTTTGCAAATACATCCTTAAACTCCATAAATATTTCCCTCAGATTGCGTCGATCCTCATCGCTGTTACATGCATCCGCTAAGGAGATCTGCTCTTCTACCATTCTGGAAAATTCTGGAAACTCTTCTGGTAAAGGAATCTCAGCGCTTTCCTCTAACTGTGTGGCTGTGTCTTTTTGTAGAGCTGCCACTTTCAAATATTTTGGCATATCAGCTTCCACTTCAATGGGCTGATTTCCTGTTTCATTTTCATTTAAATTAAATATTATGCAATCCTCTTGATGGCAGCACACTGTCTCATTTGAATCATAAGGATACACAGAATGAATTTTAAATATTCCTTTGGGCTGAGAGTCCAGGTGTTCTGGCAACTCGCCCTTGGCATCTACATATTTTTCAGGAATATTCCCAATCACCATGTTATTTAAATCTGCCGTATAATATGATTTTTGTATGGCCATTCCTAATGGGGAGTTTTCCTCTAAATGAATGTCCTGACAACCTTTATTATTTACCATGATTTTTACAGATCCCTCACCAATGTCTACCAATGGAATGTATTCATAATCCAGGCCTTGCTGTTTTATGGATTCATTCAGGCATACAAATGCATCAGAGCCTTTCATCTGCTGTCCATTTTTGCATTTCAGTGTTATTGCAAACTGTTTTGTAAATGCAGGAACAATAGTATTTTTCCTCATCTGTAATTCGACTGCATAAGGAACTAGTTGTGCACAATGATAAGCCCTTCTTTTGTCTTCAAATTCAGGCGCCGGCCCACCTAGGCGTGACCATATTTTTTGATTAAGGAAATCTAACACCATACACATTCTGTGCATGATGTCATTGCCCATGTAAAATTCATTTTGTGCTCCACTCACTATCCATACATTATGGTAAATTGCTTTCTGCCCAATGCTAATTTTAAGCATGCATCTGCCTGTAATTCGGTTTTCAAAGTCTGGACTGTCCAACCCAGAAACATATTGGTTTTTAATCCTAAATTTCGGGATTTCTTCCCTCTCCATAATTTTTTGCAACAATTTCTCATTAATGAAACTCCTTTCATGTTCAAGCGCTAAAGTGGCTTTTATTGTTTTAAGATAATCATTTATACCAGCGTGAACCCATGGTTGCTCATCTTCCATGTGTATCTCTGCCAGAGTGGTAATGTGTTTTTCTGAATCTGTTTTAGGAACACTATTCTGTTTGCATGTATTCTCTTTTAAATAGAAACGTAATGTGTGTTCGTCTATGGCAGTCTGCCAATCTTTCCTTGGGTCCAAGTATATTTGTACAGGTAGTTTTTCATTGTCGCTCTGATCTTTGTCTTGACACCTTAATATAACAGTGACACTAGGTATGCAGCTATTCTGGAGATATACCTCCACAGCATCATTTGTTTTGGCAACGGTGTGACATTCTTTTATATTGCTGTTTTGTGATTTTAGTTTCTTAGGCCTCAATGGTTTTTTGGTTAAGGACCACAGCACTCCATTCACCCCATCTATGAGAGGAGACAATCTTTTCAGGCAATCTGTCCCCATCAGAAATGGAATTTCACAAATAGATGTGATCAATACCTCTTGTTTCATTCTGTGCTTTCCTATTTTTATGTCAACCTCAGTTACACCTATGATGGGCACCTCCTCCCCATTAAAGTTATGCACTGGGCCTTGATTTGCCTTCACTGTGATCTGACTCTGTGGAGGCCTCCCTTCATTGATACTCTTTACCAGCTCCTTGGACATAATTGTGGCCTGTGCGCCAGTGTCAATCATAGCAAAGGTGTGGCATTTTTCTTCTACAGTGATGGGTGCATAATATCTGTCCTCAACTTCCTCTAATACACATAAGAAATGTGAATTCTTACTGATTTCAGGGCTCACCTTTCTCAGGCCTTTTTCACTTTTGGCTAAGCACATTGGTAAATGAAAAGACATTTTTCCCTCCTTTTTACCCATTTCTGTGCGAGATATTTTATTCATTTCTCCATGTTCAGAGGTTTTTTGGAGTGTGGCCACCGTTCGCCCATCCATCTGGGTAACATCAGAGACCACATTACAACCTTCCAACTGAACATGTGTCACAACATCATTCAGCAATTTGTCATTTTTTAATTCTGTGCATTTGTGATCATTTAGTGTAATACCAGCCCTTTCAGCCTTTTCAAAAATATGTGGCTCAAAGAATTTTTCAGGTGATTGACTTGTACCCTCCTTGTGAGTATTTCCTTTTTCTGTCTGTGTTTGGTAATTGTTTTGCTTGCCCAGGGAAGGAGCTATGGCATCCCCACTTACTCCCTGTTCACTGGTATTCCCCATGCATGAGTCATTTTTCTTAAATCTGTCCCTTTGTTCTTTTGGAATTCCTAATGTTTCTTTTTCATTTGTGCAAATCTTTACTGTTTTATTTAGCTCTAAGTTAAACCGTACCTCTTTTTTAGAAGTATTTACACTTTCCATCACAATTTCATTTACTGGTACTTTCATTTTTAATCCATTAGTCATCTCAGAGTCGTTATGCAAAGTTATATCAGAGCAATCTGTCATTTTGGCACTGCAGTTATCATGAGTACTTAGTCACTTTTCGGAAGCCCCCCGGTCATTGCTATGGCCATCAGCCCCCTCTTTGGAAGGTTGTTTTTGCGCTGTATAGAGCTTTCCTATTTGCTCAGCTAACATTTTCACTTGGGCCTCAAGGCATTGGAACCTTTCCACCTCTCTAGGATCCTCTTTCTGTGGCCTAGGTCGATATTGGTTGTTTTCCCCCTGATTGGATCTATTCTGATACCTCTCAGGTGATTGATACCGGTTGGGATGGTTTCTGAACTCTTGATTCATTTGTGGAGGGGAGCGGGTTGCACCCATCCTTTGATTATAGTCCCCTGGTGGGGAATCATTGTACTGGCGTGGACTGTAGTTCACGTTTTGCCTCATGTCCTGTCTCTCAGATTGTGGGTACTGGCCCCTATGTTGATTTCCATTATCAGTAAATCGATCCACATATCGGGGCCTATCCTGATTACCATATATCATGGTGCTGGGATCAAATCTGCTCTGTGTCCCCAATGACTGGTAGGGACCATCATTTCTTTGATCTTGATTTTGTCTCTGGTTATGGTTCATAACTGCCATATCAGACCGGTATCTTACCCGGGGTCTATCTCCTAAATATCTAGGGCTGATGTAGCTCTCTCTATTACTAGGATCATGTGATTGGAACATTGGTACAGGAAATGGCGATCTTTGTTGATTACCCCTTTGTTCAGGTGTCACATTATTTTTACCTTGGCTTTGAGCAGACTCAAGGGACATTTTGGCTGACCTGATTTCCATTACTGTGGCTGAGGGTTCTTTAGATTTAGGCCTAGTATCTTTCATTTTATCACTTTCTCTACCCTGACAATAGAGTACCTCATATAGCTTGGTGCTTTGATGTACAATCCATTCAAGGGACTTGTCACGGTCAAATTCACGGACCAATTGGGATATGATGTCTTTCTGTAGCCCATAGAAGTATGCGGTTTTAAACTCATTGGAATTTGAGTCAAAAGATACATCAAAGCGAGAGAATGCTCTTTTTAAGTCTTGTAAAAATTGGCGAGGTGATGTATTAGGTCCAGCAGTAATAGTGTACGCAACTTTCTTTGCCTCCTGCAATGACTGAAAAGGAGAAAAATGACGCCTAATTTCTTTTTCAAACTCCAGCCATGTCATATTCTGCTGTTCATTTAATCCCCTTATGATGCTGGCCGTCGGGGCATCTAAAGTTAAATGAAAATATTGTCTGTACTGTTCCTTAGGTATCTGGAGCGCTTTAAAAATGTCATGCACCGCTTCTAAGTGATCCTCAATGCAGCATTCACCTCCCTTTTTAAATGGTTTGATCAGGGCTTTAATGGATTTCATTATTTTTATGGGGCTACTTGTTGCAATGCATGGAATTGCACTATTTTGTGATTCAATCCTGTTTTCAGGTGTATGAGATTGGTGGCTGCCCCCAATGGGAGTATCAAATCCCCCAAGGGCGCTGCAACCAAGTTCAGTCACCGGCCCTGTCACTGGGGCACTAGCTCTTTGGGCAGAGCTAGAATTCACCTCCACTCCATTGAATGTGGTACCCTGCCGCCTCTCCTGGGACCTGGGAATGCACATTTGCTGTTCTAAGTCCTTACACTTTTTAAGGAGTCTGTTGGCTTCATCATGCAAATAATTATTTTCATCACTCATTTTATTAATTGCCTCCTGCATATCGCACATTTGCATTTGGCACTCATTGAACTCTTTATTTCTCTTGTCTCTTTCTTGAATCATTTTAATCATTTCTTGTTCTACACTCTGGAGATCACCTTCTTTTTCGCAATGTTCTTTTTGTAAAATCTGCATTTCTGAAACAACCTCATCTTTATCCTGCCTAATGTGATCCACTAAGGCTTTTAAGTGTGTCAATTCTTGCTCACTATCTTCAAATTGTTTCTTGCTTTTGGATAACTGAGTATCAAAGTCTCTGCATTTTAATTGCATGTCTTTTTGGCATACATCCAATTCTGCTCTCAACATTTCCTGATTTTTACTTGCCCCATCTAATTCAGTCTTTAACCTGTTAATTAGCTGAGTATCATTCTCTTGCATTCGCAGTGACTTGTTTAAAATAAACCATATTTTGCCGCATAGCCGTATTAAACAGTCTTTCTCTGCACTTTTATCGGCTGCATTCAATAATCTTGTAAGGCAGACCTGAATTATGCTGCCTTCCGCAAAAATATTGTCTAGTTTTTCTTTCTGCACCTCACCCTGAATGCGGTTACTCCATTCTAAGGTACTGTTCGAAGACCAATTCCCATGTGCAAATAACTTTGCCTCTAAATATTGCACTAGATCTGAGAATGTGGTTTCCCTTTGTGACATTCTGAAATTCGTTTTTAGTGGCACACTGCTATTATAAAATGGGTTCCCTTTAATGTGCCAATGGCAGTGTGAGACACGCTTGCCACGCCCAGTAGGTACTCTGTGATCACTTTCCCGGCCTGCAACGCACCATAAATATGTAGGGTATTTTGTGGAGATTTGGGGCCTGACGGTATTTTATTACCGCCGAGAAATAACTTAGCAATAATCACTCTTTGTATTCAGATTTGGCCATGTGCAACAATAATACAATGGACATGCATTATTTCAGCACCCAGACCTGCATATTTGGTATACGTGGTTGGTGGTATTTTGGTGAGCATAATTCCCTTGTTTTATTTGTGGCCCCAATGTCCAGAATCCCTTATCTTCGCTTAGATTTTTCGTGTGATCACTAGAGAGACCTCAGACCTGCATTCTAGGGAAACCACAATTTCCAGGGATAGTGTTGGTGCGCCACCATGGGCAAACTCACTGACTTATTTACGACAGAGAGCTATATGTGGTAGTCTTGTGGTAATTTCCACTACCTTATATACGGTAGGGAGCTATGTTCAGAGAGTCTCTCTTCCCGTTGGCTCATGTACCTCCAACAAGTTATACTACAGTCACTCACAATTATTCATACTGATTCTGACATACACACATCTGTCTTAAAATGACCATTGCACTGTTTAAAAATCTCCCCACATCATTGGCATTGTAATGGTAAATAGAAAATAAACCACCCGTCTGTTTTCAAATATTTTCTGTATTATAAAATTTGCATTTAGACATGATCTCATTCTTTACAGCAATAAAAGGGAACAATCAAAGCATTTTCAATGACACACTGCAATTATAGTGGCGGAGAACAGAACTTAAATTGCAACATTAGCACTTGATTAAGACACGCACGGGACTTTCATTTTTCTACACTGACTGCATACTTTCGTGCACACACACAGCTCCCCCAGTTAGGTAATTACCTTATCTGTTCAGAGGATTCTCTCTGTGAATGTGGCTCTCTTGGCTTAACTCCAACAAAAAGGAACGCTTGCCTTCTCAAGCCGGGGTCATTGCCTGGAATTCTCAGCTTTTTCAGATAGGACTGCCTCTGCCAGTGGGAAGGTAATTCTTTCAGCTTTCCCCAGTCTCGACTGCAGCAGGACACCCCCACAGCCAGGTCTTCTCCCCAGTAGTGCAGAAAGATGTCTGCCTGTCTTTTTCCCTGCTACTGCCCACTAAAACTTTCCTCTCAGCCCTCTTTATGACGTGTTCCAATGAAATCCATCATCTCTCATCCTCCTACTTTTAAACAATAGCTTCGCTTATACATTTGCAATTGTTGCAAATCTGACTTCCTTCCTCCTGCAGTTACTGTGCACAACAACACGGATAATCAGGCAGAGAAGAGAGGAAAAATCTGCACACTCATTTAACTGGTTTTCAAAGTATGCCTAATTCTGCAGTAGAGAACACATTTTATTAGTGAGTTATATTAAAATAAGGTTTTATTAGTCAGGTTAATGGTTAATATGTTAGCTGTTAATTTTCAAATGTGTCTCTAGCAATATAGGCATTTCAGGTGAAAAATAGTGTGCATTTTTAAATGAACACGTGTGCTTTTAACTGTAAAAATAGCTTTGCATCTTATATGTTAAAATCGTTTTTTGACTGAATAGTCTGTCTTTCCTTGTTAATCTGCTAACCCATATAGCGATGCACCGCACCCTTGTGGTGGTGCTGAAAAAAAAATGCTACTTGTGCAGTAGTGCTGTAATGCTACTTGTGCAGTAGTGCTGTAATGCTACTTGTGCTGTAACATGCCAAATATCCTTACAACTCTCAGGCAATGTCTTATTTGCAGTCTATCAGAGCCTTGATTCTTTGTACTACTTGGGCATGACATGCTTTCACAAGTTCATTTCATGAATGTTGTTGTGGCTTTGGATGTGCTTCTCTTTACCCTGCAACTGGGATGTACAGAGTGTTCATTATGTCCTTATCCCCCTTTGCTTGGGGAACCTGTCCAGTGTTATGCCACAACTTGCATCCAGGTTCTTTGTCTTGGTTTTCTGCTCATGCGTCCTTCTTCCTCGCCATGGATCTTGTCTGCACGTGCTGAGGTTCTTCCCCATTGTCTGTGGTTTCTTCGCAGTTGGATGCAGCAGGAGGGCTCTCTGCAATATACGGTTTCATGTCATTTATGAATATCCATGCCCTCTGCCCCGAGCTTGATGGCGGAGGGGGTGCATTCCTCTACGATGAAAGGGCCATTAAATCTTGGCTCATCCCACCTCTTCCTGGTAAAGTTCTTCTGCCTGTAACTATCTCGTGCGGTGTGAGATGATGGTCGGAGCCAGGTTGGTTCCAAGTGCATACAATGCCAATGGTAGACAGTGCAGCATCCCTTCTTTAATGTGCGCTTCAACTTGGCTATCCTCTCCTTAAGCAAGCCATTGATCCGTTCACATATCCCATTCCCCTCAGGATGATACGCCGATGATAACTTGTGCTTTATACCAAGCAACAAGCTAATCTGTTCAAAAACTGAATTTACAAAGTGGGCCCCATTATCTGATCTCATTACCTCGCACACCCCCCATCTAGGGAACACTTCCCTCTTCCCTCACCAGGAACTTGGCAGCACAGGTAGTGTCGGGGTGTGTACAGGGTCCTGCTTCTATCCATCTAGAGAATGGACACACCACCACAATTAAATACCTGTACCCATTGCATACTTGAATCATATCGACATAATCGATATGTAAGTGCTGGAACTGATTCCTCTCACTACTTTTAATGTGTGCCCAGTGGTGAATTGCTGGCAGATTATGCAGTTCACCATGAAAAATGCAACATGCTCTAATAAATTCAATGTGAACCAGTCTTCTGCGAGCGTTGCAGCCAGGTTTTCTTTTGACATGTGAATAGGGTAGTGCAGTTGCTCTAACGCTACCTTTAGAACGGCGACAGGCATTACTGCTTTACCAGTGCTGTCTTGCCTCCACAACCCGTCAGAGGGGTTTAAAGAACACCCTTGACGCTTCCACACATTTTTCTCCTCCCGAGGTGCCCCCCCTGGAGCTCCATTAGCTGAGTCTGCCCCATGTTGCTATAGGCTTCTGGTGTGGCTCGCGCTACCATCATCCGCTCATGGGTACGCGCCACCTCCATGTCCATGATTGTTTCATTCTTGGATGCCATGCGCTTGGCTTCAGTGTCTGCTTCATGATTTCCACGTGACACGAAATCTGTCCCCTTGGTATGAGCGGCACATTTCACAACCGCTATGCCCACTGGGAGCTGTAGTGCTTTTATCAGCCTGTCCAATAAGGCTGCATGTTGCACTGGCGTGCCGTCTGCTCGGAGGTAGCCCCTCCTTTTCCAGCGCACTAGACCTGCATGTACTGTGGACGTCACATAGGCTGAGTCACTGTACACAGTTACTTCCTGGTCTGCATGATTCTCAATGGCGAGTATCAGTGCCAGCAGTTCTGCAGCTTGCGCAGAATAGTGAGAGGGAATTTGCGCACTGACAAGTACTCGAAACTCTCCATTCCCTAGGTGTTTTACCACGGCCACGCCTGTATACCTTTGTCCGTCTTCTTGGCCGATTCTCGAAGAACCGTCAATGAACACGATTTCGCTACTTGCCAGGGCATTTTCCCTTACCCTGGGGATTTCATCATAGAATTCCTCATAATTCGCACAGTCATGTATAGGTTCTCCTTCTGCGACTGGCTCAGCTATGAATGTAGCAGGGTTCACAGTTTTACATCAAACTATTTTGATCGATGGGTTAGAGATAATCACCTCATAGGCGGATGCTCTCTGAGATGTCAGTGTGCCCTTTGGCTTCTCTAATATGGCGAATAGCGAATGTTCAACATACAATGTCATGGAGCACCCCATCACGATGGATGACGCCTTTTCGATAGTGAATGCAGCAGCAGCTAGATTTTGTTTGCATGGGAAGTGGCCCTTCATGACCGGGTCCAGACTCCCGCTGTAATATGCTAGGGGCTTGTACCCCAGCGAGGTTCGCTGCTTGAGCACTGCCATCATAAAATTGCCATCGGTATGTGAGAACAAGTAGAATTCCTCTGCATAATTAGAAATCCCGAGAACTGGGGCCTTACAATTTGCCCCCTTGTGTTCTGCAAACCCTTTCTCCATTGCCTCAGTCCATTCAATTTCTCATTTTGTTGCCTTGCCTTTCTTGAAAGCTTGAAGCAAGGGCTTGGTATACGAGCTGTAGTCAAAGACACATGCTCTGGCATAATTGCACAGGCCTAAGAAGCTCTGCATTTGTTTTATCGTGCGCGGCTTGGCCATGTTCATGATAGCTTCAGCCCTTTCTGGGGTTACCTTTTTCCCCTCATGAGAGATTAGTTGCCCTATGTACAACACCCCCTGTTGACAGTACTGCAACTTTTCCTTATCAACCTTGTATTCCTTTTCAGCCAGTATAGTCAATAGCTGGACAGAGTCGCACCTGCAATGCTCTTCAGTGGTGCTGCAGATCAGATGTCATCTACATACTGCAAAACAACACTGTCCACCGCAATATTGCTTAGGTCCATTTGCAGGACTCTGTTGAAAATAGACGGGGACTCACAATACCCCTGTGGCAACCTCGTGCTTTTCAGACGCATCTGTCTGAAAGTGAATGACATCAGGTCCTGAGAGTCACGGTGCAATGGAATCGAGAAAAATGCATTTTTCAAGTCGATCACCGTGAAATATTTTGCCTCAGTGGGTTTGTTACATAGTATTGTGGATGGATTAGGGACTAGAGGGAACTCGGCTTCAACTATATCATTTAATGCTCGTAAATCTTGGATTAAATGCCAAGACCCTCCCTTTGATTTCTTGACAGGGTAAATAACCGTGTTGCAAGGTGATTCTGACGTCACTATGATGCCCTGCTCCATCATGGCGGAAATTGTCTTCGCGATCCCTTCTTCTGCTTCTCTGGACATGAGATATTGTCGTGCTCGTGGTAAAATTGCTCGTGCTTTCAGTTTAATTTTCACTTCACCTGCCCCCTTCAGGAGACCTACATCATAGGGCCCTGTAGTCCATACTGCGGCAGGCACTTGGGCCATGTCGTCATCAAAGTATACTGGACATACCAGCGCCAACATCATTCTCTGTGGCACCTCCCGTTTGATAATTTTGACCCAAAATGTGAGACTTACTTCCACCCTTGTCTCTTCCAGGTCAGGGTGTTCTTCGAACAGATCATCATCAGTGACGTCAGTCACTCAATACCCTTCCTCGATGGCGATAATAGCACACCATTGTCTGCCTTCGTCATCATATCCTTCTACCAATACCACTTTCCCTCGCACTGTGGCAGATTGTATCATTAAGGGAAATACTTGTCCCTCCTCTTCGTGCATAGGTATTCTGGGTCTGAATAAAAACTCATCAGGTGTCCTCATAGTCCTATCTGCGAAGTCTGGCAATCCCGCCATGAGCACCCGCACCCCATATGCGAAGACTTCTGGCTCTAATGGGATAGCTCTCATGGCTGTACATCCGGAATATGCTCTGATCATTTCGCACACGTTTGAATAATGCATTCCTGGAGTGGAGCACACTATACCGTTCTCGGTAAACGAGAATGTCATATCCAGCGTAGTCATTAAGTCCTGACCCAGGATGTTTACTGGGGTCTGACGTGAGTATAATAAGGGTACATTCATTTTGCGCTCTCCCACAGAGACTGGGAGTGCGTCTGTAAAGGGAACTCTACTGTGATTTCCCGTGAAACTCTGAGTATCTTTAGCTGTGCTGGACAAGGAAAATTTGCCCTCTCGTATGCATGAGCGCGTTGCACCCATGTAAACTAAGAAGGAATTTTCTTTACCCCTATGACGACATTCACCCTAGGTTCCCTGTTAGGGTCTGGTGTCACTGATAGGATAGAGCACATCAGAGTCCCCCGTGAGCTGTCCTATTTTATACACAGGTTCAGTCCACTGTATATGTGTGGGTTTCCCCCATTTTCAGGGCTAATTACCCCTCTGGAATTAGTGCCCTGAGCCGTTTGTGGTGGTGCCTGCTGGGATTGTCCCTGTGGCAAGTTCCCCATGTTCGGTGGTTGAACCACTTGCTGTGTACCTTGCTGCAAGCCTGACGCCTGCAGCTGCACAGTGTCATTTTGTGCCTCGCCCTGTTGCGGGACGGCAGGCTGATTCACCATGCCTGCCCCATCCCTTGGCTATTTTGGCACATGCCTTGGTTTCTGCACATGCGCGCCACGTGTCCAGTCATTCCACACAGCCAACACACTGGCGGTGGTCGGGCCATCTGTCCATCCGGCATAGCTGGACTGCCCATCTGTGCATTTTGAAAGCCACCTTGAATATTCTGAAAACCTCCTTGGTTACCTCGAAACCCTCCTTGACTACTCTGCCATCCTCTTCCTCCAAAACCCCTTCTTCTTGGGTAAAATCCTGCATTAACCTGATTATTCTGCGATGGGTTGGTCGCTTGTTGTGCGCTTAGTTCGGCTGGGCTGGTGAGCATGGCTCCCTCGAGAGCATACTTCGAGAGCTTCTTTTGCACCAGCTTCGCCTCCTCACCCTTACGAGTTGCCTCCTTTTTCCAGTTCTTTTCTTGCAACAATCTACACTAGTGTGCAATTGTCAACTGTATTTCAGCCCACGGTTTAGCTTCTATTCCTACCAATTTCTTGAGCTGTTTTTGCACCGGCTCTGGTAACCCTTGGCACAATATATGGTAGAATACAGGGATAGGTTTTCTCCAAAACTCATGCATTTCGAGTACCCATGCGTCTTGAAAATTCTGGATATAAATCAATGGATCCTCTGATTCTTTTATTTTTCGAGTCATTATAGCTCCCGTATAAGATGTGTCTGGATATAGCGTTAGTAGCGCTTTCCCCACTGCTGCTCTGCAGTTATTAAATGGCGCTCCGTCATGGGAGGTATCGGTTAAGGTTACCCTAGGGTAGCATGCCCGTTTCCATATATCATCTGCTCTTTCACCAAGTATAGAAATTAGGAGGCCCTTAACGTCCCCTTTGGCTAAGGTGATACCCCCTGTCATTTTCTCTAACTTGTGTATCCACTTCCCAGCTCCCGATGTCAGCATTGGAAGCTTATTTTTCAGATTCTCTCGGTCCATATGTGGCCATGGTATATATTGTGGCCTTGCTCCCCCTTTTTCTAGCAGTAGGAACTGGAACGCACAGTCTTCCTTTTCTTTTTTCACAGCTCTCCTGTTTACTGCTGGGGCAGTATTCCCGCCTTGCCGTCTACTCAGCAGTGCCCTTAATCTGCCTGTATAGGTGGATGCTGGCTCCCCCCGCTGTCCGTGGGGAGTTCCCTCATGTTGGCCATAGCCTGTGGCAGGCTTCGATGTACTGGGCTCAGATTTGCTAGCTTCGGACCATCGTACCCCCTGGCCCTTCGGGAACCGCTTTTCGCACCGTCTCCCTTCTTCATGTGCCACATCCTCCGTTTCCCCACCGGAGTCAGATCCTGAATACTCCCAGTTTACACAACTCCTTGCATCTTCTTTGTTCTGCCCAATCTCCAGCCTGTCTAGGGACATTCCCCTGCTCCCACTACTACGGGTGACATCCTCAGTGTCATATAGCTGAGTGCTCTCTAAGCGCTCATCTTCTCTTCCCCCTTGGGAAATTAGTTCCAGTCCCATCTCGTCATAGATTTTATCAATCGTTTCCCCAATGCTTCTGGTGTCGAAGTCATCTTCAATATTTGTTGCGCTTGTACCTGGTACCGCATCGCTTGCAGGAAAGAATTCTTCTATGTCTTCCCATTCTACTGTAGGATTGGTTTTAATGACTTCCCGCTCCAAATATTCAAGATCCTGTGCCCTCTGTCTGCACTTACGTTCCATTTCATCATCTATTTCTTTTCGCTTCTTTACTTCTTCTCTAGCCTTATCTACTTCCCTCATCCGTTCATTTCTACGTTCTTTTGCCCTTCTACATTCCTCGTCTTCCCTCTTCTTTACTTTCCTTTCTTGCACTCTCCTTTCTTCTTCCTACTTTAACATGTTTTGCCTGTTCTTTTCATAGGCTGCGTTTTGTGTGCGACTGAGCGGTATTCCTTGCTCTTCGCACTATAGTTGTTCTCGCCTTAGCCTATCTTTCTTTCTTGTCCTTTCATCCCTTACTTCCATCCCTTTCTCTCTCTCTCTCTCTCTCTCTCTCTCTCTCTCTCTCCTTTGCGTCTCATCAGACCTCTCCCTTGGCCTCAAATCATCACTTCCTTTTCCATCCAACTTCAGTAATATTTGACCTCCCATCCATTTGCCTTTCGCGAATGCTATCTCATCACCTCTACCCTCATTTCCTTTACATTTATTTCCCTCTTTCTCCTTATCTGGATGTGCACATCTCCATGCCCAATCTTTCCCTTCATCTTCGCGTCTCTCTTTCTCCCTTGAGGCCGCGGAGGCGATATGGTTTTGATGTTCTTTTCCCTTATTATCGTCACTACTGTACGTAGGCGACTCATATGCGTGGTTGCTATACCCCGTGGCAACCTTAAATTCTCTTAGTGGGTAAAGCCCCTATGTTTTACTCCCTTCAATGACTGGCTCAGGCAGGGCTTGTGGCGCGATAGGCGTCTCAGCCCCCTCCGTACATACATTTAGTATCCAGTCTGTGGGTGGTTCTTCCACCTTTGTTTCTTCAAACATCTTCCACAATTCTAGAACAGTAAGATGTTTCTCTAGCTTCTTGCCTGTATATGTGGCATGTAGGAAGGTCGCCATATGCTGTTAAACAGCCTTAGAAAGGGACCCATTCTGTGGCCAAGGCATGAACATTTTGTGGGTGGTAGCCTTAACCCACTCTGTGCTATACTTCTTAAGTTTTGGTGCATGCTTAGGTAATTGCATGCACAGATGCGCAAACGGGGTAACTTCCTCCATTTTTAATTTCGCCTCCAACAATATTTATACCGTTTTTTAACCTTTCAATGGTATGAGCGAGCGCAAAATATGCAAGCTCCAATCCAATCTTTTCCCACCAAAATGTATACAATCAATTTACTCAAACCCATCAATTCACTGGCGATTCCCTCTTAGTTACAGAATCGCGTAAAGTAAAATGCATTTCAAACAATCATCCATACAATTATTTTACATTTAACATAAAACAGGACACATATGACAGATACTTGACAGACTAGACGGACACCAGCTGGTCATACGTATACCTGCCTTCTAATCAATACCCCATCATGGGATCTAAACGAACTCCCTTGATGACGTCTTTAAACATCACCATAGCCTAATCGTCCCCCCTCTGTGGGCTCTGAGTTTACGTTTCTTCTGACCGCTGTTTTAAAGCACAGGAATAAGGCGAATCCTTACGTTTTTATCTCAGGTGCCCCCCTGGTAATCCTTACTTTTTTATCTCAGGTGCCCCCCTAGTACTCCTTACGTTTTTATCTCAGGTGCCTCCCTGGTAATCCTGACATTTTTATCTCGGGTGCCCCCCTGGTAATCCTTACGTTTTTATCTCAGGTGCTCCCCTGGTATCCACTCTTTATTTCTTATGCTGGAGTCATTACCCCCTATATATATACAGTCTTCTCTACTTCTGACTATTTATTTTTTTCTCCGCCACCCTCCGTTACCTTTCCCTTACTTACTCTAATGCCTACAAGACATTTGCCAAAGTAACGAGTTTGTTGTTTTCACTCACCGATCGTATTTTTTCCTCTCTGGAACTTCGGGATCACCGTCCCTTCCTCTTACAGCTTTTAAGGTTTTCGTCCGATCGGCTGCCCGTGGGAATGAGAAGGGTTATGCTTGGAAAGGCGGGTTCCTTCAGACCCACTGCATTTTTTTTTTATGGACTTACTCTATCATTGTCCACGGGGAGCTTCTCAGTCTACTCAGCTGGATTGGCAAAAGGACTCGTGATATTGCCGAAGGCCTAGAGTTACTTCGTGCCGTCGGTCTAAAGGTGTCTTAGTATTATATAATCAATAATTAATGGCCGAAACCATCCTCACGCTACCAAGTTTTCAGGAGGAGAGGAATTCACTGACGGGCCCATAGGTCAGCGCTCACCCTCTAGAACTTGTAAGACAAGATAACTGCACCATGTGAGGACAGGGGGTGCAGGATTCACTTACTCCAACACGACTCAATAATGAGTATTTTGTAAGTTGGCAAAGGGAAGTCTGTTTAATGACAAATACATCAAACAGAGAAACAAATGGAAATCAGCAGCATTGCGATCACCTGTCTCGCTCCGACTTCCTCGAACTTCAGTCGAACAGTCATTGTTATAGGCAAAACTCATCATCACTGACATCTAATTCTATAAAAATTATCATGCAATATAATTGGTTAGGAAAGGTAAATTAAGTATAGGTGTTATATATGCATATGATAACAGGGTATGCGGATTGGATAACTCTTATCAGGTGGGCGTCTACGCCCATCTCTCTACACCACGCATGATGGACGTCACTACAACTATGACGTCTTATTAGTTCTACTATCTATAGGACTCCAGATAACTTGGTCCATTGTGATTGGGCATGTTACACTCCTAGACATAAATCCCCGTTTTAATTAGCGCCATGCAGAATGGACACCCATGTGCCTGGTGTCCCAAGTTTCACCCTGCCTCCCTTCCATCAATCAGTGTTTTAGGGCGATGTGTCAATTAGCTGGCTAAGGAGGGCCTCGAAACAGTAATCTCTTATTGGGAACAGTTATGGCATCCTTGGGTCCTGGGGTCCTGGATGAAATCAGGCGGTGGTACCTCTTCGCAGGGTACCGTGCTGCCCAGGGTTGTCTGGTTATGGGTGCTTAAACAGGTATGGATCTTCTGATGTATACTGGGCAGAGTCCCAGTGCAGCTCTTTGTAGGTTCATTTGCTCTTCATACGTCACATACCTTGGCGAGTACGCTCCCGGTACCTCGAAATGAGAGGAAGGGGTGCAGGCCATGTCTGGGACCTCCTCTACAATGTTGCTTATTATTATTGGTTGCACTAACAGCTGCATTTGGGCCCACCATTTGCACTTCTTCATCCATTGAAGGACTAGGGTCCATCACCTTACTTTCATCATTTATTAACCAACTAGTTTATAGCCCACCCTGCATGGACTGTCATTTTCTTGCTCGAGCCACTTTTTTCCTGGCACGTTTCAATGGTTTATATTTTACAATCATGTTCTGTGGCTGTGGTGTCTTAACTGTGTTAATTGCTTCCAGCCGGGTCACGTTTCTCCTTTCTTTCCTAGACCGCGGAAGCTCATAATCCTCCTGATTGATCGTCCGACCACTATCAATTGCAATATCATTTTAAGATTGGGCTTATTGATTTAATGGGTAGTTACCCCCACTAACTGCCTTTCGTGATTCACCAGGGCGAGCTAGAAATACTATACACTCCTCATTTGAGGTCATAGACCTCAAATTTCCATCTTCACATTGAGGTGCCATGGCGCTAGTAAATAGTGCATTGTGTATCTTCCTGCTTATCTTAAGCAGTACCTTAAGCACCAATTGAGATGTTAATATGAATTATTGTAAGTCCATGCTTAATACAAAACTCTTATTTTCCGCCATATTAGAATTAAAAGAATGGGACGCACTATGCTTTTTCACTCTGCGAAAGAAAGAAATCCCTGAGGTTGATAAGCAATCTGAAAACAACTAAACCTGGGACTCCCTTGTGACCCCCAAAAAACGGGTGCTCCTTGTGTAGTGGGCCCTCCTGTTACACTGGGGAACCCAACACACCGGTCTGGTGGGTCCCCGGCCCAGTCATCACCCATCAGGGTGAAGGCTGGGCCAGGGAGGCACTCAGTAGGGATGGGAGCTGACCGTGACATGTGGCACAGGTCACATGTCACATTCAGCTCCAACCCCTCCTCCCACAGCTTCCTTGCAGCCCACATACAGGAACCTGGAAGCTCTTGCAGGACGCACCAAAGCTGTAAGAAAAAGGTAAGAAGGTTTTTTTTTTGTAATATGATGTGTGTTTTGCATCTGCGAAGTGCGTGTCAGATGTAGGTATGTGCATGGTGGGGGAATGAGAAGTGATGTGATGTGCGTTTTTGAATGTTCTGGGTGGGTTTGTGTATTCCTGTGTAGAGAATGTAATAAGTGGATATAAGAGAACGTGTGAGTGACTTGTGGGTGAATGAGAAGTGATGTGATGTGTGTTTTTGAATGTTCTGGGTGGGTGTGTGCCTGTGTAGAGAATGCAATGAGTGGATGCAAGAGACGGTGTGAGTGACTGGTGGGTGAATGAGAAGTGATGGGATGTCAGTTTTTGAATTTTGTGGGTGTGTGGGTGTATGTGTGCCAGTGTAGAGAATGCAATGAGTGGATGTAATAGAAGATGTGTGTGACTGTTGGGTGAATGAGAAGTGATGCGATGTGTGTTTTTGAATGTCCTGGATGGGTTGGTGTGTGCCTGTGTAGAGATTGCAGTGAGTGGATGTAAGAGAATGTGTGTGTCAGTGACTGCTGGGTGAATGAATATGAATGTGATGGTGTGTTTTTGAATGTTCTAGGTGGGTGTTCTGTTTTGTGTGTGGTGCCTTTGTAGAAAATGCAATGGGTGGAGGTAAGAAAAGGTGTATGATTGAATGAGTGATGGTGAATGAGAATGAAGGTGATGGCATGTTTTTGAATGTTCTGGGGGGTGGGTCTGTGCTTGTGTAGAGAATGCAATGAGTGCATACTAGAGAAGGTATGAGTGAGTGACTGATGGGTGAACGAGCATACATGTGCTGGTGTGTTTTTGAATGTTGTGGGTGGTGTTTGGTATGTGCCTGTGTGGTGAATCCTGTGTGAGCGAGTGTGAGAGGAGATGTATGGGTGTGTGACTGGTTGGTGAAAGGGGATGCATGTGTGTGTAAGGACCAGGGAGACTGGGGATCACTGAGCATTTTTGCCACATCCTTTATTGACTTTGCATGTTTTACTGGTGTTTTTGGGCAAAGACAAGTTCATGTCTGCCATTCCCTGGCTAGACTGCCATGTTGGTGCAGCCAGTCTAGCCATTGCTTACTGTGGCATGTCATTTATTACACGGCATCTTTAAAAAAGCAAGCATGATAAGTAGTGTTACCTCACTAGACTGATGTTTTGGTGTAGTGGCCTGTATTTTTTTCACTGTAGCATGACTTTTTATTAACTGAGCATCTGTGATGAATCAAGCAAGATAAGTGTTTTTATGGGTCTAGACTGGCTTACATTGGAACCAGTTTGAACAGTTTTTCCTAGTGTGAGCACCTGGGGACCAATTCCGTTGGTGACGGTGCGCGGCACAAATAACTTTAACATTTAACATTTAACATTTGTGACATGTCACTTTTAGTGATCAAGCCAACAGCAGTATGTACTTACAGAGGAGCACTATATTGGCAGAGACAGTTTTGCGGCCAGTGCCAGTAATGATATTGTAGAAAAACACTCCCTGTGATACCACTTGGGGGCAGGGTCAAATTGCATTACTTCCTGTGATGTAATCAGAGGTCAAGGATCGTATGATGTCACTTCTGCTAGCCCTGGCATTTTGGTGAAATGACGTCCCTGGGTACGGGGCATGCATTGTGCAAGTGGGACTTTGGGTCTTCTTTCCTTTAGGGAAGAGGGGCATCGTGGACTGGCTCGAGCAGAGTAGCGATTAACCTATATTCGGTGTCAAGCCTATTATCCAACAAAATCAATTCACACGATTATGGTTTACTGCTATCAAACCTGGCAAACAGCTGATCCCTGGCCTGCACTGTGCATCTCATCAACTGCAGTCTTCTATGTGCCTATGTAAAAAAAGCGACAGTAATGATCACGGAGGATAACACGATTCTATCTCTTTCAATATCCACACAAGGTAATATGCCTGAGCAACAACGACAATACGCTGAATATTTACAATGTATCAACAGTTACAATTCGCATGTGCCTTGAAGGATTGGACAAGGCTATGTGATGCCACTCCCTCTGATGTCAAGGGGAGAAAGGTGGTGTGCCATCACTTCCGGTGATGTCGTTTTAGGGTGTGATCAAATGACATCAAATCCTGTGTTGTCAGGGTGGTCAAGGGTCGTGTGATGTCTCTTCTGCTACCTCTGGCATTTTGGTAAAATGAGCTCCCTGCTGGGCACATAACTAAAAAGCAGCCTGTTCTTGTGCTAGCAACAACTCTTCTAATGTGTGATGCCTCTGATCTGTGTTTTGATTGCTATGCACCATTCGCATTGAAATGGAAGTGCATTTTTTAAAAAATAAAGCATAAAACAACACATCACAATATGACTAAATGAAAAATAAGTACGTAGTAACTGTGTCAGCGGAACACACTGAAAGAAGTATGTTGATTCAGACTCCAATGCAGAACTACTGCCAAGAGGTGCACCGACTTGGAATGCTGAAAACAAACGATGTTCGTTTCACCAATGTGACACAGAAAGTGTAGAGCTGAAAGTCACTCAAGCGCTTAGCTAAATTAAAAATATATACAGAAAAAAAATGCCTGAACTACTGGAAGAGTGACAACACAATTAAAACAGGCCAATACAAACTAATTTTTAATGATGTGCCAGTGCAACTGATGCATGACTGTTTCTTTTTTTTTAAGCCACTAAGAGCACATGAAACCGAGTGTTTCTATTCTTAAATGTGACTTTTAAAGCATCTTTCATTTGTTTTTCTATTACTTTTTTTGCAGCTAATGTATAAACGTTCATTCGTTTCGCTGGATAATCTAGTCCATCCCGCATGTTCTTGGCATTGGACAATGTGTATTTTAAGCACAAAAAAACTTTTTTATGCAAATATTCCTATCCGTCGTGTTACAAAAGCATGTAACTGAGAACTTCAAGGATTCAGAAATAATTGTATGGTGACATGACTTCATAAACATGTTCGAACACTAAATAATAGCTTAGAAATACCTACCGCGGAGCAGTGTGCTTGGCTTAATTATACTGCCAAGTCGAAATGTGGCGTATAATGTTGCAAATAATTCATCCACTGTGGAAAAGTATGTTCCATAATGCCCTGCCGCAAAGCAATGTGCTTGGCTAAAAGCATCTTTCCGCAGAACATGTAGCATGTACTCTGTACAATAAATCTTCCAACACAGAAAGGCATGCATCTTCCGTGATTTGCTCAATACGAATATTCGGCGTTACAGGCCCGCAATTGGGTATAGAGGAAATGGACGTCTTCGAGACCTACCAAGAAGCGATTAACCCTAACTGCAGACTGAATATTAGGTGCACTCTCTGTGAATGTCTATTTTCCACGGCTTTATGTGTGTGCTCATTTGAAATGGGACTGACTTTTGTGAAATGATGGTATCTAATCTTAGCGTGTAGAACTTAATCATTTGTGATGTCATCTTTGATGTCCTGGGTGTTAGTCTTAGCAGTGCACGGTGGTGGCGCGAGTTATGGTTGCTTAGCTTACCATAACTGGCGAATTTCAAGGGTTTTTCGGTTTTACTTGGAACCATAACGTTCCTTTGACAAAGTTTTTTCACTGAATTTCATAGGTTTTTAGTAGCGCAACTTTACCATAACGTCCCTTTAACAAAGTTTTTTCATTGAATTTCATAGGTTTTTATTAGTGCAACTTAACCATAACGTCCCTGTAACATTTTTTTTCAACTACATTTTAAAGGTTTTTATTAGTACAACGTGACCATAATATCCTTTTCAATAGATGAAGACCACTAACATCTTATGTCCTCAAAGTGGGAATGCCGAGTGGTAAAAAAACCAAAAAGATTTTCCTTCCTACGCCGGGACGCCTGCAGCGTCTCGGTGTAGGAAGGAAAATCTTTTACCAAGATGGCCACCATGGAAAGGGAAGGCGGGGTGTATAAAGAACACAACGGCGCATGAGCAGAGTTGGGGGGGCACAGGGGAGACACATGGGCATGAGCGGGGGGTGAGAGGGAACAGGGTACAAACGGGGCATGAGCAGGGGGTGGGGGGGAAAAGGAAGGAAACACAGGGCATGAGCGGTGGTGGGGGGAACACGAGAGAGACACGGGGCATGAGCAGCGGGTGGGGAGGAACATGAGGGAGACACGGGGTATGAGCAGGGGGTGGGGAGGAACACGAGGGAGACACAGGGCATGTGCGGGGGGTACAGGGCACATATGGGACATGAGCGGGGGTGGGGAGGAAAGGAGAGAGACAAGGGGCATGAGCAGGGGGTGGGGGGAACACGAGGGAGACATGGAGCATGAGCGGGGGGTAACACGAGGGAAACACAGGGCATGAGCAGGGGTGGGGGGAACACGAGGGAGACACGGGGCATGAGCGGGGGGTGGGGGGCAACAGAAGACAGACACGGGGCAGGAGCAGGGGGTGGGGTCAATAGGAGAGAGACACGGGGCATGAGCGGGGGGTGGGGAGAACAGGAGACAGACTCGGGGCATGAGCGGGGGGTGGGGAGAACAGGAGACAGACACGGGGCATGAGCGGGGGATGGGGGGAACAGGAGACAGATACGGGGCATGAGTGGGGGTGGGGAGAACAGGAGACAGACACGGGGAATGAGCGGGGGGTGGGGGGCAACAGGAGACAGACACGGGGCATGAGCAGGGGGCGTGGGGGGCAACAGGAGAGAGACACGGGGCATGAGCGTGGAGTGGGGGAATGCAGGAGACAGACACGGGGCATGGGTGGGGGCAACAGGAGACAGACACGGGGCATGAGCGGGGGGTGGGGGGAACAGGAGACAGACACGGGTCATGAGCGGGGGGTGGGGGGAACAGAAGACAGACACGGGGCATGAGTGGGGGAGTCGGGGACAACAGGAAAGAGACACGGGGCATGAGCGTGGGGTGGGGGGTACAGGAGACAGACACGGGGCATGAGTGGGGGGGCAACAGGAGACAGACACGGGGCATGAGCGGGGGGTGGTGGGGTACAGGAGACAGACACGGGGCATGAGCGGGGGTGGGGGGCAACAGGAGAGAGACACGGGGCATGAGCGAGGGGTGGGGGGAACAGGAGACAGACACGGGGCATGAGCGGGGGTGGGGGAACAACAGAGACAGACACGGGGCATGAGCAGGGGTTGGGGGGCAACAGGAGACAGACACGGGGCATGAGCGGGGGGTACAGGGCACATACGGGACATGAGCGGGGGTGGGGAGGAAAGGAGAGTGACAAGGGGCATGAGCGGAGGGTGGGGGGAACACAAGGGAGACACGGAGCATGAGCGGGGGGTAACACGAGGGAAACACGGGGCATGAGCGGGGGGTGGGGGGAACACGAGGGAGACACGGGGCATGAGCGGGGGGTGTGGGGCAACAGGAGACAGACACGGGGCATGAGCAGGGGGTGGGGTCAACAGCAGAGAGACACGGGGCATGAGCGGGGGGTGGGGAGAACAGGAGACAGACACGGGGCATGAGCGGGGGGTGGGGAGAACAGGAGACAGACACGGGGCATGAGCGGGGGATGGGGGGAACAGGAGACAGATACGGGCATGAGTGGGGGTGGGGAGAACAGGAGACAGACACGGGGAATGAGCGGGGGTGGGGGGCAACAGGAGACAGACACGGGGCATGAGCAGGGGGTGTGGGGGGCAACAGGAGAGAGACACGGGGCATGAGCGTGGAGTGGGGGAATGCAGGAGACAGACACGGGGCATGGGTGGGGCAAAAGGAGACAGACACGGGGCATGAGCGGGGGGGTGGGGGGAACAGGAGACAGACACGGGGCATGAGCGGGGGGTGGGGGGAACAGAAGCGAGACACGGGGCATGAGCGGGGAGTCGGGGGCAACAGGAAAGAGACACGGGGCATGAGCGTGGGGTGGGGGGTACAGGAGACAGACACGGGGCATGAGCGGGGGTGGGGGGCAACAGGAGAGAGACACGGGACATGAGTACACGGGGCATGAGTGGGGGGGCAACAGGAGACAGACACGGGGCATGAGCGGGGGTGGGGGGGTACAGGAGACAGACATGGGGCATGAGCGGGGGGTGGGGGGCAACAGGAGACAGACACGGGGCATAAGCAGGGGGTGTGGGGGGCAACAGGAGAGAGACACGGGGCATGAGCGTGGAGTGGGGGAATGCAGGAGACAGACACGGGGCATGGGTGGGGGCCACAGGAGACAGACACGGGGCATGAGCGGGGGGTGGGGGGAACAGGAGACAGACGACACGGGGCATGAGCGGGGGGTGTGGGGAACAGAAGGCAGACACGGGGCATGAGGGGGGAGTCAGGGGCAACAGGAAAGAGACACGGGGCATGAGCGTGGGGTGGGGGGTACAGGAGACAGACACGGGGCATGAGCGGGGGGTGGGGGGCAACAGGAGAGAGACACGGGACATGATTGGGTGGGGGGAACAGGAGACAGACACGGGGCATCAGTGGGGGGCAACAGGAGACAGACACGGGGCATGAGCGGGGGGTGGGGGGTACAGGAGACAGACACGGGGCATGAGCGGGGGTGGGGGGGTACAGGAGACAGACACGGGGCATGAGCGGGGGGTGGGGGGCAACAGGAGAGAGACACGGGGCATGAGCGGGGGGTGGGGGGAACAGTAGACAGACACGGGGCATGAGCAGGGGTGGGGGAACAACAGAGACAGACACGGGGCATGAGCAGGGGGTGGGGGGCAACAGGAGACAGACACAGGGCATGAGCGGGGGGTGGGGGGCAACAGGAGACAGACACGGGGCATGAGCGGGGGGTGGGGGGCAACAGGAGACAGACACGGGCATGAGCAGGGGTTGGGGGGCAACAGGAGACAGACACGGGGCATGAGCAGAGGGTGGGGGGGGACAGGAGACAGACACGGAGCATGAGCGGGGGGTGGGGAGAACAGGAGACAGACACGGGGCATGAGCGGGGGGTGGGGGCAACAGGAGACAGACACAGGGCATGAGCGCGGAGTGGGGGGGTACAGGAGACAGACACGGGGCATGAGCGGGGGGTACAGAAGACAGACACGGGGCATGAGCGGGGTAGTGGGCGGCAACAGGAGAGACATGGGGCATGAGCGGGGGGTGGGGGGGTACAGGAGACAGACACGGGGCATGGGTGGGAGCAAGAGGAGACAGACATGGGGCATGAGCGGGGGTGGGGGGAACAGGAGACAGACACGGGGCATGGGCGGGGGGTACAGAAGACAGACACGGGGCATGAGCGGGGTAGTGGGGGGCAACAGGAGAGACATGGGGCATGAGCGGGGGGTGGGGGGGTACAGGAGACAGACACGGGGCATGAGCAGGGGGTGGGGGCAACAGGAGAGAGACACAGGGCATGAGCGGGGGAGTGGGGGGGTACAGGAGACAGACATGGGGCATGAGCGGGGGTGGGGGGCAACAGGAGAGAGACACAGGGCATGAGCGGGGGGGTGGGGGGGCAACAGGAGAGACACGGGGCATGAGCGGGGGTGGGGGGCAACAGGAGAGACACGGGACATGAGCGGGGGTGGGGGGCAACAGGAGAGACACGGGACATGAGCGGGGGTGGGGGGAACAGGAGACAGACACGGGGCATGAGCGAGGGGTGGGGGGCAACAGGAGACAGTCACGGCGCATGAGCGGGGGGTGGGGGGAACAACAGACACGGGCATGAGCGGGGGGTGGGGAGAACAGACACGGGGCATGAGCGGGGCGGTGGGGGGCAACAGGAGACAGACACGGGGCATGAGCCGGGGGTGGGAGGAACAGGAAAAAGACACGGGGCATGAGCAGGGGGTGGGGAGAACAGGAGACAAACACGGGGCATGAGCGGGGGGTGGGGGGCAACAAGAGAGAGACATGGGGCATGAGCGTGTGGGGGGAACAGGAGACAGACACGGGGCATGAGCGGGTTGGGGGAACAGGAGACAGACACGGGGCATGAGCGGGAGGGGTGGGGGGCAACAGGAGATAGACACGGGGCATGAGCGGGGGTGGGGGAACAGGACATAGACATGGGGCATGAGCGGGGTGTGGAGAGAACAGGAGACAGACACGGGGCATGAGCGGGGGAGTCGGGGGCAACAGGAAAGAGACACGGGGCATGAGTGTGGGGTGGGGGGTGCAGGAGACAGACACGGGGCATGAGCGGGGGTGGGGGGCAACAGGAGAGAGACACGGGACATGAGTACATGGGGCATGAGTGGGGGGGCAACAGGAGACAGACACGGGGCATGAGCGGAGGTGGGGGGGTACAGGAGACAGACACGGGGCATGAGCGGGGGGTGGGGGGCAACAGGAGACAGACACGGGGCATAAGCAGGGGGTATGGGGGGCAACAGGAGAGAGACACGGGGCATGAGCGTGGAGTGGGGGAATGCAGGAGACAGACACGGGGCATGGGTGGGGGCCACAGGAGACAGACACGGGGCATGAGCGGGGGGTGGGGGGAACAGGAGAAAGACGACACGGGGCATGAGCGGGGGGTGGGGGGAACAGAAGACAGACACGGGGCATGAGCGTGGGGTGGGGGGGTACAGGAGACAGACACGGGGCATGAGCGGGGGGTGGGGGGCAACAGGAGAGAGACACGGGACATGATTGGGTGGGGGGAACAGGAGACAGACACGGGGCATGAGTGGGTGGCAACAGGAGACAGACACGGGGCATGAGCGGGGGGTGGGGGGGTACAGGAGACAGACACGGGGCATGAGCGGGGGTGGGGGGGTACAGGAGACAGACACGGGGCATGAGCAGAGGGTGGGGGGCAACAGGAGAGAGACACGGGGCATGAGCGGGGGGTGGGGGGAACAGGAGACAGACACGGGGCATGAGCAGGGGTGGGGGAACAACAGAGACAGACACGGGGCATGAGCAGGGGGTGGGGGGCAACAGGAGACAGACACAGGGCATGAGCGGGGTTGGGGGGCAACAGGAGACAGACACGGGGCATGAGCGGGGGGTGGGGGGCAACAGGAGACAGACACGGGGCATGAGGGGGGGTTGGGGCAACAGGAGACAGACACGGGGCATGAGCGGGGGGTGGGGGGAACAGGAGAAAGACATGGGGCATGAGCTGGGGTGGGGGGAACAGGAGACAGACACAGGGCATGAGCGGGGGGTGGGGGGAACAAAAGAGACAGACACGGGGCATGAGCGGGGGGCAACAGGAGAGAGACACAGGGCAGGAGCGGGGGGTGGGGGGCAACAGGAGACAGACACGGGGCATGAGCAGGAGGTGGGGGGGAACTGGAGACAGACACGGAGCATGAGCGGGGGGTGGGGAGAACAGGAGACAGACACGGGGCATGAGAGGGGGGCAACAGGAGAGAGACACAGGGCAGGAGCGGGGGGCAACAGGAGACAGACACGGGGCATGAGCAGGAGGTGGGGGAACTGGAGACAGACACGGAGCAGGAGCGGGGGGTGGGGGGCAACAGGAGACAGACACGGGGCATGAGCAGGAGGTGGGGGGAACTGGAGACAGACACGGAGCTTGAGCGGGGGGTGGGGAGAACAGGAGACAAACACGGGGCATGAGCAGGGGGTGGGGGGCAACAAGAGAGAGACATGGGGCATGAGCGTGTGGGGGGAACAGGAGACAGACACGGGGCATGAGCGGGATGGGGGGACAGGAGACAGACACGGGGCATGAGCGGGAGGGGTGGGGGGCAACAGGAGATAGACACGGGGCATGAGCGGGAGTGGGGGGAACAGGACATAGACATGGGGCATGAGCGGGGTGTGGAGAGAACAGGAGACAGACACGGGGTATGAGCGGGGGAAACAGAAGACAGACATGGGGCATGAGCCGGGGGTGGGGGAAGGGGAGAGAGACACACGGGGCATTAGCGGGGGTGGGGGGAGGGAGAGAGATACACGGGGCATGAGCGGGAGGTGGGGGGAGGGAGAGAGACACACGGGGCATGAGCGGGGGGTGAGTGGGAGGGAGAGAGACACACGGGGCATGAGCGGGTGGGGGGAACAGGAGACAGACACGGGGCATGAGCGGGAGGGGTGGGGGGGTACAGGAGACAGACACTGGGCATGAGCAGGGGTGGGGGGCAACAGGAGAGAGACATGGGACATGAGAGGGTGGGGGGAACAGGAGACAGACACAGGGCATGAGCAGGGGGGGCAACAGGAGACAGACATGGGGCATGAGTGGGGGGGTACAGGAGACAGACACGAGCATGAGCGGGGGTGGGGGGTACAGGTGACAGACACGAGGCATGAGCAGGGGGTGGGGGGCAACAGGAGAAAGACACGGGGCATGAGTGGGGGGTGGGGGGAACAGGAGACAGACACAGGGCATGAGTGGGGGGTGGGGGGAACAAAAGAGACAGACACGGGGCATGAGCGGGGGGTGGGGGGCAACAGGAGAGAGACACAGGGCAGGAGCGGGAGGTGGGGGGCAACAGGAGACAGACACGGGGCATGAGCAGGAGGTGGGGGGGAACAGGAGACAGACACGGAGCATGAGCGGGGGGTGGGGAGAACAGGAGACAGACACGGGGCATGAGAGGGGGGCAACAGGAGACAGACACAGGGCATGAGCGGGGGGCAACAGGAGAGAGACACGGGACATGAGCGGGTGGGGGGAACCGGAGACAGACACGGGGCATGAGCGGGGGGGGCAACAGGAGACAGACACGGGGCATAAGCGGGCGGTGGGGGGTACAGGAGACAGACATGGGGCATGAGCAGGGGGCAACAGGAGAGAGACACGGGGCATGAGCGGGGGTGGTGGGAACAGGAGACAGACACGGGGCATGAGCGGGGGGTGGGGGGAACAACAGAGACAGACACGGGGCATGAGCGGGGGGTGGAGGGCAACAGGAGACAGACACGGGGCATGAGCGGGGGGTGGGGGGCAACAGGAGACAGACACGGGGCATGAGCGGGGGTGGGGGGCAACAGGAGACAGACATGGGGCATGAGCGGGGATGGGGAGCAACAGGAGAGACACGGGGCATGAGCGGGGGTGGGGGGCAACAGGAGAGACACGGGACATGAGCGGGGGTGGGGGGCAACAGGAGAGACACGGGACATGAGCGGGGGTGGGGGGAACAGGAGACAGACACGGGGCATGAGTGGGGGGTGGGGGGAACAAAAGAGACAGACACGGGGCATGAGCGGGGGGTGGGGGGCAACAGGAGAGAGACACAGGGCAGGAGCGGGAGGTGGGGGGCAACAGGAGACAGACACGGGGCATGAGCAGGAGGTGGGGGGGAACAGGAGACAGACACGGAGCATGAGCGGGGGCTGGGGAGAACAGGAGACAGACACGGGGCATGAGAGGGGGGCAACAGGAGACAGACACAGGGCATGAGCGGGGGGTGGGGGGCAACAGGAGAGAGACACGGGACATGAGCGGGTGGGGGGAACCGGAGACAGACACGGGGCATGAGCGGGGGGGCAACAGGAGACAGACACGGGGCATAAGCGGGCGGTGGGGGGTACAGGAGACAGACATGGGGCATGAGCAGGGGGCAACAGGAGAGAGACACGGGGCATGAGCGGGGATGGTGGTGGGAACAGGAGACAGACATGGGGCATGAGCGGGGGTGGGGGGGTACAGGTGACAGACACGAGGCATGAGCAGGGGGTGGGGGGCAACAGGAGAAAGACACGGGGCATGAGTGGGGGGTGGGGGGAACAGGAGACAGACACAGGGCATGAGTGGGGGGTTGGGGGAACAAAAGAGACAGACACGGGGCATGAGCGGGGGTGGGGGGCAACAGGAGAGAGACACAGGGCAGGAGCGGGAGGTGGGGGGCAACAGGAGACAGACACGGGGCATGAGCAGGAGGTGGGGGGAAGAGGAGACAGACACGGAGCATGAGCGGGGGGTGGGGAGAACAGGAGACAGACACGGGGCATGAGAGGGGGGCAACAGGAGACAGACACAGGGCATGAGCGGGGGGTGGGGGGCAACAGGAGAGAGACACGGGACATGAGCTGGTGGGGGGAACCGGAGACAGACACGGGGCATGAGCGGGGGGGGCAACAGGAGACAGACACGGGGCATAAGCGGGCGGTGGGGGGTACAGGAGACAGACATGGGGCATGAGCAGGGGGCAACAGGAGAGAGACACGGGGCATGAGCGGGGAGTGGTGGGAACAGGAGACAGACACGGGGCATGAGCGGGGGGGGAACAACAGAGACAGACACGGGGCATGAGCGGGGGGTAGGGGGCAACAGGAGACAGACACGGGGCATGAGCGGGGGTGGGGGGCAACAGGAGACAGACACGGGGCATGAGCGGGGGTGGGGAGCAACAGGAGAGACACGGGGCATGAGCGGGGGTGGGGGGCAACAGGAGAGACACGGGACATGAGCGGGGGTGGGGGGCAACAGGAGAGACACGGGACATGAGCGGGGGTGGGGGGAACAGGAGACAGACACGGGGCATGAGCGAGGGGTGGGGGAACAGGAGACAGACACGGGGCATGAGCGGGGGGTGGGGGGAACAACAGACACGGGCATGAGCGGGGGGTGGGTAGAACAGACACGGGGCATGAGCGGGGCAGTGGGGGGCAACAGGAGACAGACACGGGGCATGAGCGGGGGGTGGGAGGAACAGGAAAAAGACACAGGGCATGAGCAGGGGGTGGGGAGAACAGGAGACAAACACGGGGCATGAGCGGGTGTGGGGGGCAACAAGAGAGAGACATGGGGCATGAGCGTGTGGGGGGAACAGGAGACAGACACGGGGCATGAGCGGGTTGGGGGAACAGGAGACAGACACGGGGCATGAGCGGGAGGGGTGGGGGGCAACAGGAGATAGACACGGGGCATGGGCGGGGGTGGGGGGAACAGGACATAGACATGGGGCATGAGCGGGGTGTGGAGAGAACAGGAGACAGACACGGGGCATGAGCGGGGGGAACAGAAGACAGACATGGGGCATGAGCGGGGGGTGGGGGAAGGGGAGAGAGACACACGGGGCATTAGCGGGGGTGGGGGGAGGGAGAGAGACACACGGTGCATGAGCGGGTGGGGGGAACAGGAGACAGACACGGGGCATGAGCGGGAGGGGTGGGGGGGAACAGGAGACAGACAGGGAGCATGAGCAGGGGTGGGGAGAACAGGAGACAGACACGGGGCATGAGCGGGGGGTGGGGGGCAACAGGAGACAGACACAGGGCATGGGCGGGGGTGGGAGGAACAGGAGACAGACACGGGGCATGAGCGGGGGGTGGGGAGAACAGGAGACAGACACGGGGCATGAGCACGGAGTGGGGGGGTTCAGGAGACAGACACGGGACAAGAGCGGGGGGTACAGAAGACAGACACGGGGCATGAGCGGGGTAGTGGGGGCAACAGGAGAGACATGGGCATGAGCGGGGGGTGGGGGGTACAGGAGACAGACACGGGGCATGGGTGGGAGCAAGAGGAGACAGACATGGGGCATGAGCGGGGGTGGGGGGAACAGGAGACAGACACGGGGCATGAGCGGGGGGTACAGAAGACAGACACGGGGCATGAGCGGGGTAGTGGGGGGCAACAGGAGAGACATGGGGCATGAGCGGGGGGTGGGGGGGTACAGGAGCCAGACACGGGGCATGAGCAGGGGGTGGGGGGCAACAGGAGAGAGACACAGGGCATGAGCGGGGGGGTGGGGGGGTACAGAAGACAGACATGGGGTATGAGCGGGGTGGGGGGCAACATGAGAGAGACACGGGACATGAGCGGGTGGGGGGAACAGGAGACAGACACGGGGCATGAGCAGGGGGGGCAACAGGAGACAGACATGGGGCATGAGTGGAGGGGTACAGGAGACAGACACGAGCATGAGCGGGGGTTGGGGGGGTACAGGTGACAGACACGGGGCATGAGCAGGGGGTGGGGGGCAACAGGAGAAAGACATGTGGCATGAGCGGGGGGTGGGGGGAACAGGAGACAGACACAGGGCATGAGCGGGGGGTGGGGGGAACAAAAGAGACAGACACAGGGCATGAGCGGGGGGTGGGGGGCAACAGGAGAGAGACACAGGAGCGGGGGTGGGGGGCAACAGGAGACAGACACGGGGCATGAGCAGGAGGTGGGGGGGAACTGGAGACAGACACGGAGCATGAGCGGGGGGTGGGGAGAACAGGAGACAGACACGGGTCATGAGAGGGGGGCAACAGGAGAGAGACACAGGGCAGGAGCGGGGGGTGGGGGGCAACAGGAGACAGACACGGGGCATGAGCAGGAGATGGGGGGAACTGGAGACAGACACGGAGCAGGAGCGGGGGGTGGGGGGCAACAGGAGACAGACACGGGGCATGAGCAGGAGGTGGGGGGAACTGCAGACAGACACGGAGCATGAGCGGGGGGTGGGGAGAACAGGAGACAAACACGGGGCATGAGCGGGGGGTGGGGGGCAACAAGAGAGAGACATGGGGCATGAGCGTGTGGGGGGAACAGGAGACAGACACGGGGCATGAGCGGGTTGGGGGAACAGGAGACAGACACGGGGCATGAGCGGGAGGGGTGGGGGGCAACAGGAGATAGACACGGGGCATGAGTGGGAGTGGGGGGAACAGGACATAGCCATGGGGCATGAGCGGGGTGTGGAGAGAACAGGAGACAGACACGGGGCATGAGCGGGGGGAACAGAAGACAGACATGGGGCATGAGCGGGGGGTGGGGGAAGGGGAGAGAGACACACGGGGCATTAGCGGGGGTGGGGGTTGGGAGAGAGATACACGGGGCATGAGCGGGGGGTGGGGGGAGGGAGAGAGACACACGGGGCATGAGCGGGTGGGGGGATCAGGAGACAGACACGGAGCATGAGCGGGGGGAACAGAAGACAGACATGGGGCATGAGCGGGGGGTGGGGGAAGGGGAGAGAGACACACGGGGCATTAGCGGGGGTGGGGGAGGGAGAGAGATACACGGGGCATGAGCGGGGGGTGGGGGGAGGGAGAGAGACACACGGGGCATGAGCGGGGGGTGGGTGGGAGGGAGAGAGACACACGGGGCATGAGCGGGTGGGGGGAACAGGAGACAGACACGGAGCATGAGCGGGGGCTGGGGAGAACAGGAGACAGACACGGGTCATGAGCGGGGGGTGGGGGCAACAGGAGACAGACACAGGGCATGAGCGGGGGTGGGAGGAACAGGAGACAGGCACAACTCCCAGGGTCTTCACTTTCTTTTGGACAATGATGATGTTATCTGCAATAGGAAAGCTAGCATAGTTAGAGTCAGCCTTAGTCTGAGTGCTTTTGGAAGACACTATCAGGAGCTCAGTATTTTTGTCATTCAAAGCCAATGAGTTGCAGGCCATCCAGTCCTGTATGGCTTTGTATATGTTATTAAGGGTTTCAGTGTCTTTGCTATATGGACCACTCAGTTGTATCACTACCTGCGTGTTGTCAGCATAATTCGTATATTGAACTCCCAGTTTATTCAAAAGATCAAGAAGGGGGCGGATATATAGATTAAAAAGCAGAGGCAACAGACAGGAGCCCTGTGGAACTCCACAAGTCTGAGAAATGGGGGAAGAGTGATTGTTACCTACACATACCCTTACCATTCTGGGGTCTAAAAAGGAGGCTATCCATCTGGATGCTGTCGTGGAACAGTGAGCGACCTCTCCGAGCCTAGACACAAGTAAGCTGTGATCAACTAGGTCAAAGGCTGCGGAGAGGTCAAGTAGCATGAGCAGAGCGGCTTGGTTTTTGTCTGCTAAGCCAGCCAGGGTAGATTTAAGATCGAGCATGGCTGTCTCGGTCCCATGACGAGCTCTATAACCCGACTGCCGGGTGCCGAGGATTTTATGTTCCTCGACGTGAGCCTGTAGTTGCAGATAAGCAAGTTTGTCTAGTATCTTGAGGATAAAAGGCACATTTGTTATGGGCCTATAGATGTCATTATTAGTGGTATCCAGGTTTTCTTTTTTTAATAATGGTGTTATCCATGCATATTTTAGCAGGTCCGGTACTAGACCTTCATCAAAGGATAGATTTATCAGTTTGGTAATCCATGGAACCCAAATGTCAGTGGACTCCTTAAAGATACTTGTCAGACAGTCATCATCAGGACAAGAAGTGGCCTTGAGATCTTGTATGACTTTGGAAACTACTTTTTCAGTGTAGTGAGTGAAGGAAAATAGAGGGATTGTGCTTTCCACTTTATTAGGTGAGATTATTCCAAAAGGAGTTGGCACCGGCGCTACCTTGCCGAGGGCTTTCTTGATTTTCTCCTTATGTGAGTCGATTTTGGCTAGGAATGCGTCATGGATGTTCTGACACCACTTATCATCTTTGATGATGTTATTAGCTATTGGAGGCTGGTCCTGAAACTCTGCTAGGATTTTAAATAGCTCGCCAACATTGGATTGTGCATTCACAATCCTATTGTTGTAATGTGTGGCTTTTGCCTCAATAATAAGTTTTTTATAGGTTGCTATGGATTTTTTGTAGTCAGCTAAGGTGTTGTCATTTGGATCCTTCCTCCAGGCTCTTTCGAGAGCTCTTTTTGTTTGTCTGGTGTTGATAATGTCGTCAGAGAACCAGTCTTAATGACTGCTTTCAGTCTTAATGGTCTTCATTTTCATAGGGGCAAGGTCGTTGACTGCTTCTTAATTAGCAAGTGGTTGACTAATTCAGCTGGGTCATCAAAGCTAGATATGGGTTGAAGCTTGGATGACAACTGTGTGGTTAATTTAGAGGCTGTTAGATTTTTTAGATTGCGGGTCATCTTTTGTATGCGCTGGTGTGTGTTAAGTTTGGGGGGACTAGAAGGCAATGTAATTTTTACCGGAATGAGAAAGTGGTCTGACCATATGCATGGAGTGACCAAAATGTCAGAGATGTTTGTGTTTTGTGATATGAGCCAGTTGAGGCTGTGCCCACTTTTTTGCGTGGCAGAGTTAATCCATTGAGTGGAACCAAAAGAGGTAATAGTATCCATGAGGCTGGTACCTACTTTGTCACGTTGGTCATTAGCCCAGTGGTTGAAGTCGCCCATAATAATGACAGGGCACTTGGTGGCACAGATTTGAGCTAGCAGATCGTCGAGCTGCTCTTCAAAGAGAGGCATTTCTCTGGGTGGTCGATAAATTGTAAGTGTGTTGAGAGTTGTGTGTGGGGAAGTTTTTATTTTCACCCATATTGATTCACATCCATCTGGGGAACAATGAGGGATTTCGTGGCATTTGAGACTGGACTTGCACATCAGTGCAACTCCAACACCTTTGCCTTGTAAGTGGTCAGCTCTGAAGAGTGTATAATTGTTGGGTGTGGAGAGTGTAGCTTGGGTGGGCAGGTTTGGATTAAGTCAGGTTTCGGTTATTCCAAGGAAATCTGGTTTGTGGTCATTGACAAGGTCAGCAATTTCATCACCATATTTGTGTAACAATCGTGTATTGAGTAACGAGAGGGATAGTACCAGCAGTGGTGCGATATTAGCACCTTTCATGTTGTTGTAGCGCGTTGTTATGTCCAAGTACATAATGGCGGCCGGAAGAAAGTGTGTAGAAAACTTACTTGGGAAAAATCAAAGTCAGGTCAAGCAGTAGCAAAACGCCATCAAGCCGGCGAGCTGCAGCGATGACCGGTGAAGACCGGCGTGACCCAGAAACTTTTACCCCTAGCAGCAGCAGTATTACCTGCAAAGAAAGATGAGGTGCGGGAAGTTCCTTCTCAATATATATGCTTCACGGCGTGACCGGTGAAGACCGGTGCAACCCAGAAGCGGCGGCGCTGAAGCGCCTGGATGATGAAAAAATACCCAAAGGAGTCTTGTGAAATGTAGTTTCAAAGGACTACACGCAGGACAGCACAACACGCATACACAAGAGTGCTTTGCTCTCAGCCACAAAATCAATAACACACAGATAAGCCCCCAAACACACGTGTACAAGGAATAAGAAAATGCACAGTCAGTTTAACAAATTAGGAGCTGAATGCACCACTAACGCTGCCGTGATGGACAGTGGCAGGAAGTGAAACTGAAAAAAGCCGAGAACGGCGGCTAAACAAACTAAGTGAAGTGGTTTCACTTTTACCCCTAGCAGCAGCAGTATTACCTGCAAAGAAAGAAGAGGCGCGGGAAGTTCCTCCTCAATATATATGCTTCGCGGAGTGACCGGTGAAGACCGGCGTGACCCAGAAGCGCCAGCGCTGAAGCGCCTGGACGATGCAAAAATACCCAAAGGAGTCTTGGGAAATGTAGTTTCAAAGGACTACATGCAGGACAGCACAACACGCATACACGAGAGTGCTTTGCTCTCAGCCACACAATCAATAACACACAGATAAGCCCCCAAATACACGTGTACAAGGAATAAAAAAATGCACAGTCAGTTTAACAAATTAGGAGCTGAATACGCCACTAACGCTGCCGTGACGGACAGTGGCAGGAAGTGAAACTGAAAAAAGCAGACAACGGCGGATAAGCAAACAAAGTGAAGTGGTTTCACTTTTACCCCTAGCAGCAGCAGTATTACCTGCAAAGAAAGATACCTTACCCTTCATGGACGTGTTGCCAATGATTTCGGATATAATTGGGTTACCTTGTGGTAAGATGGGGAAGTCCAGGAGCTTAGTTTTTAATACTCGCCGTTGACCGGCAAACTGCAGCCAACAGGAGTGTCTACTCTGCAGCTGTCTAGGGAGTTCACTCCACTCTGTAAAGACCACTTGTTTGAATAGATCATGGACAGTTTAGAAATTTGCGGCTACCCAGTGGTCCACTGTTCTGGAATCAACCCGGGGGGGTTTGGGAAGAAGTTCCAGAGGGGAAAGTCTCCATGAAATGGATGTGTATTGCCCGTTTGTTTCCACATCTCGGCTAAGACCCGGTCCATCACACCCAGTGGGTCCGAAGGCTCGAACCGATTGGTTTTTGCGGCAACACCCAGGATTGGATATCAACTTTGTCTGCGGCTAAGCGCTCCAGTTTAACATTCAGGGGTGGATCTGTGGGGACAAACCAGTATGATGCATAATGGGCTTGGGCAGCTATCCAGTACTCCTCAAAATTGGGAGCTCTAAGGCCTCCCCACACAACCAAGGTCGTCAGCGTTGTGAGGTTAAGGTGAACCTTGCCCGAATGCCAGAGAAATGTATTAGTGGTTCGGGCTAGTATTGTAAAGAAATCTCGGCCAGGCCAGATCGGGACATTCGAGAATCTGTACAGCAGCTGAGGCAGAATCACCATTTTGAGAACAGCTATCCTGCCTGCTAGAGTTATTGGAAGAGTCGCCCAGCTGGCACACTTCAGAGCCAACTTTGCCAAATAGTTGCCATAGTTGCTCTGGTATCGGGAGGAAGGGTCTCGTGTGACTACCACCCCCAGGTACGTAAATTCGGATTGGGCCCAGAAACATCCCCGAGGATCAAGGGGGCGTGTGGCCTCTGTTAATGGGAAAAGTATTGATTAAGTGCCGTTCACTCGGAGACCTGAGAGTTCGCCGAAGCGGACAACATCTTCCAGTATTGGGGAGAGATTTATTTCAGGCTGTCGTTTGAAAAGAAGGGCATCGTCTGCATATAATAAGATCATCTCAGGGGAACCGACAAGGCGCAAACTATGATGTAAGTTTTGCTGGCGTATATGGTCGGCTAACAGCTGCATGACTAGAGCGAATATCAGTGGCAAGAAAGGGCACCCTTGTCTAGTGCCTCTTCCTATCTGAAATTGCGTCGAAGATAAATTGTTGGTGCGGACCGTCGCCACCAGAGAGGAGTACAGTAGCTTGACCCAGGTTCTGAAATTTGGGCCAAAATTGCACTTTTCGAGCACCTGCCAAAGAAACCTCCATGAAACAGAGTCGAACGCCTTTTGCATGTCTAGGGCTGCTGCAACAACTAGTGCACCTGGGTCAATGCGGGTTAATATGTGAAATAGTCGGTGCAGGTTGTATGAGGTGGAGCAGCTGGGATAAACCCTGACTGAACCGAGTGTATGAGGTAATGCATATATGGGGCCAATCTGAGGGCCAGGGCTTTGGCATATATCTTAGCGTCACAGTTAATCAACGAAAGGGGACGATAAGAACCGCATTTCGTGGTGGGTTTTCCTGGTTTAGGGAGCACCGTTATTATTGCTTCATGGAGGGAAGGTGGTAAGGTTACCATGACGCAAGCTTCGTTCCAAAGGGCGAGCAGTGGGGGAACTAGACGAGATTTATAGTTTTTATGAAATTCGATTGGCAAACCATCAGATTCCGGCGCTTTCCCGGAGGCCAGCAAGTCTACGGCATTTGATAGTTCTTCCGCTGTGATTGGGGCGTCAAGGGCCTCCTTGGTTTCAGCGGAGAGAATCGAGAGCGGAATATCACCCAGAAATTTCCCGATGTCATCATCTGTGGCTGTATCAGCATTGGTATATAGTTTCTCGTAAAAGGAGCGAAATTCATCATTGACCTCACACGGGACCCTGGATAGGGTACCATCTGCCTTTTCTATCTCTGGGATCTGTGACAATCCCCTTTCTGACCGGACCACTCTGGCGTGGGCTCGACCAGGGCATTCACCTTCGCCGTATCTGTGTGCTGCCTGCTGTTTGTCTAGGAATTTGTGCTCGCGTTCAGCATGTGTGCGGAAGGTTTCTAGTTCGCTGATGATGTCTGCTAGCATGTCAGGAGAGTGCATGTCGGCGTATTGCATTTCTAGGGTGGTAAGCTTGTTTTTGCTGTTGGCAATGTCCTTCCTAATGGTCAGGAGCACACCCGCTTCTCTAGAGATTGACATTCCCCTTATGTAAGCCTTAATTACCTCCCACAAGGTGGTCTGAGATGAGACAGAGCCAGTGTTTAAGGTGAGGAAGTCATCTATATCGGTGCCCAGTTTGGGTGCATCCGCTGACCATAGAAAGGACACAATGACCGGTGAGTGATCAGAGAACATTGTAGAATGAATGGCGGTATGGGTTATGGTTGCCAATAGGGTGTCTGTGATGAGCCATCTATCAATGCAGGAATGAGAATCGTGTACAGATGAATAAAAGGAGAAAGTAGGAGAGTCAGGGTGTAGTATTTGCCATGGATCAACCAATTCAAAGTGAGCTTGTACACTCAGGATGGTCTTAGAGGCCTTAGATAATTGTCATCTGTCATAGTTGACATCGAGGATGGTGTTTAGATCCCCGCCCCAGAGTATCGGAACAAGTGGGAATCCTGATAGAAGTGTGGATAGGTGTTTGTAGAAATCAGGATCGTCCATGTTGGATCCATACACATTTAACAAAACAACCTCTTTGCCATGCAAAGTGCTGAATAATAAAACATACCGCCCCACATGGTCAATATGGGCTGCCTGCTGTTTAAATTGAAGACTCTTGTGTATAATGATCATGGTGCCTCGATTCTGAGACAAGTATGCAGTATAGTTACGTTGCGACCCCCAGGATCTGGCAAACTTCTCGCATGTTTGTGCTAGGCCATGTGTCTCCTGTAGGAAATGTACGTTGACATGGTGTCTTTCTGCGTAGAGTTGCAATTTCTGTATTTTGACAGGGTTACCCAGCCTCCTTATATTCCAGCTAATGCAAGTTACAGTGTCCGTCATCGTTCCACAAGTTGTATATTACCAATAGAGGGTGATCGGTCGGCCATGTCCCCCCTCTATCCCATGGCCTGTGCATGTATAGATAGGCAAATCATCTACGTATATGACATGTGCAAACTACAGTTCCCCGATGCTCGCCAAGCAATTTTCTTGATGTAATCCCCAACTCACCCCCCACCCGCATCCCTCCCCCAATCGCAGGGATGAGTCCCATCCCAGTACTAAACCAACACACAACCATTGGCAACTTCGCCTGGGGGCCTTGGCATCAACCGAACAATAGCGCACACGCGCTGGGATATTAACTAGGTCATTTTGGAAAAGGGATCGCTGAGCAATACTTTTGTTTCTGCTAGATGAATTGGACCAGTGGGACCCCAATGTGGATCAGTGGAGTTATTTCAACAAGAATGAACAACATAAGTCCCTTTGGGATCTGGCCCACGGTGGAGGCCATGCAGCACAGCAGGCAGCCGGGGGGGGATTTTCTAGCTGTTGTCGCAGCAGTATGAGGGGTCCCCTGGCAAAAGGGCGTGTGGTGAGGGGCCATCCGTAGTCAGGTACATCGTGAAAAATAGGTATCAGGGAAGACGCAGTGAGTGATGTCCCTGGGAGCATTTATAGTGGGCAAGTCATCCCGGGAAGTGTTCCTCTATGAATTTGTTCGCCTCTTCTGGTATGGTGAAGTAGAAGACCCGGTTTGCATGCTCGATCCAAAGCTTAGCAGGGTACAAAACGGAATACTTCACTCCTAGATCCCGTAGTTTCTTTTTCAGGGACAATAAGGTTTTGCGCTCCTGTTGGATGGCAGTGGAAAAATCCGGGTAAAGGTGGATTCTGGAGGATCCCAGGTGGAGCTTGCCCTTGATCCTAGCGGCACGCAGCAGGGCATCTCTGTCGTGATAATTCAGAACCCTTGCTATAATCGGGTGGGGCTCCTGGCTTGGGTTTGGCCATTAGAGCTCGGTGGGCCCTTTCAATGGCAAATTGTGGCAACAGCTTGAGGGAGTCCAGCAGGGATAGGACGGTCTGCTCCACAAAGTCCTCCACGGGGCCTTCGATGTTGTGCTCCGGGATGCTGATGATGCAAAGATTGTTGCGTCTAGAGCACTATTTGAGTTCCTCATTTTTCCTGCTGACCTCTTGGATGCATTTGGAGAGGGTGCTCACTTCGGCTCGGAGGGCACCAATGTCATCCTCCGTGGCGCTGACTCTGTTTTCAACCTCCGTCACCCGGCCATCTGTTTTTTCCATATGGGCATTAATTGAGCATATAGTCCTGCTCATGTCATCCAGCCTCGAGTTGAGGGTGGTAAATCCCTCTTGCATGCATTCAAACATGTTTGGAGCATCTTGGTTATCAGATGTCAGCGACCCGGCAGCACCCCGCCCCGGTTGGGGTTCCGCTGACTTCGGAATTGCTTTCGCAAACATATTGATGGTATTTTTCTTTTTGCTAGCCCCCCTAGGCATACCGCCACAGTGCACACCAGCTAGCTATGGTTCCAGTCAATGTTCTGTGGATATTATGGGGCCGATTCATGGAACAAACGTGCACCGAAAAATCCCAGCGCAATCAGGCGCAAGGGGGCGCAAGCGTGAGAAAGCAAGCGCACATGTGCGATTCAAGGAAGGCGCTGCGCTTGTTTCCCACTGGTTGTGTGCCAAATCAGTGCATGTCGCACGCGGGCACACACGTCATCAAACAGCGTGCGCTACGCGCACAGCAAAAGCGCACATAGCGCAGCGCACACAACAAAAGTAGGCGGAACAGTGGGCGTAACACGCAGAATGGGGAGTAATGTGTGAAAAAGAAGGCGTAACTGGGGAAGTACTGCAGGGAACTACACGGAACGCCCACACGCACGCGAACAACCCGTATTCATGGATACGAATACGGGAAACCCACGCACGGCAAAAGACGCACACAGGCGTGAATGCTTCCGCCACACGAAGGCAGGCGGAAGCATCCCCGCGCGCAGTATAAAAGTGCGCACAAACAACAAACACAGATATACAGCTACGATGAATGCCCCATTTGTCGCAGCACTGACCATGGGACACCGCAGGAGGAGGAAAATAGCCAGGGCATGCATTTTTTCACCACAGACAAGCCTTTTTGGGATGCCTGACGACCAGGTCTACGGCAGGTAAAGGTTTCCACCCCGTATCATCCTAGACCTGGTCAGGGAGTGGGAAGATGACCTTACATCCCCCACCCTTTGCTCCCAAGCATTGAGCCCCTTGGAGAAGGTGCTCAATGTCCTGCATTTTTTGGCCACTGGGTCATTTCAGCGGACTACTGCCATAGTGGGGGGGGGTTTCACAGGCCACGCAGTCACGCTGCCTACACCAGGTGTTGGCAATCATGACTGCATGCCCCTCAGTCCGCAGGCACAGATACATGCCCAGAACACCCGCAGAAAGGCAGGCCATTGTCCAGGACTTTTACAGGGTGGCACACTTCCCCAAAGTGCTTGGTGCCATAGATTGAACCCATGTGACGCTACGTCCACCTAGGGCCACTGAGCACATCTACCGAAACCGCAAGCACTGGCATTCCAAAAATGTACAGGTGGTATGCGATGCAAAGTGAATCATCACCTCTGTCTATGCAAACTACCCTGGCTCCACCCATGACAGTTTCATATACAGAATGTCTGCCCCGAGCCGGGCCCTGGAAGCTGGGCAGCATGGCGACACATGGCTCCTAGGTGAGTACAAATGCCCTTGCACATGCATGCATGTCACACACACACACAAATACACAAACCCCAATAAAAACAACCATTATCACCTCTCCAGGGGACAGTGCCTACCCTCTGAGCAACCACATGATGACGCCAATCCGGAACCCCACCACACCACCCCAGGTAAAATACAACGCGGCCCATATTGCAACCAGGGCCAAAGTGGAGCGCACATTCGGTGTGCTCAAGTCACGCTTCCGCTCCCTTGACCACTCTGGTGGGCAGCTACTCTATGCACCCCCAGTAGTGTGCAGGATCATTGTGGCAGCATGTGTCCTGTACAATGTTGCAACACGGCAGGGCGTACCGGTGGACATGGTGGTGCCCCCACATCCCCAACCACAGGCACAGGCGCTGCCCATAGGTGGGGATAGGGCACATGGCGAGGATGCCCGGACCCAGCTTGTGGACACATTTTTCACCTAAACTCCCAACCCTGAGGAGTGCACACAGGCCTGGCACATACCAGGTGACAATCGATGATGACAAAGAGGCAGTCAACTGTCACAACCTTACCACCCTGAGATTGTTGCCATAGAAGTGCCACATTGTGTGCATCCCTAGCTACTTAAACACAAGCAATCCTGTGTGACCAAAAGGCACACATGCAAGGTGTGAATCACAAACACCTGCAAAACAGGCCATGACTATCACTGGTATGTCACTCAAACCCTCCCAAAGCACAACATGACATGGCAAGAAATAGCCATACACCAACAAAGCACCAATAAGGTACACATTGCCATGTGAAAAATGTAAATTGGCATCAGACAATGATGCCTGACATGGAATCAGATGAAATGACTGACCAACAACCTCCCACCCAAAAGAAGTCATACCCAAATGCATTCCAAAAGTCGAAGTTGTAACATAACAATGAATGCCTGTCTACATGCACATTGTGCATTGAAAAATCAACACTGCAGCTTCTATGTGCCGTGTCCACCCCCTGCAACACACTGCTCAGTGCATAGCACAGTTACCAGCCATTGCATGTGATGCACACCCTGAGTATACTATTCTCAAACGGCCTGGACCGTGTAATGGGGGATCATACGCTTCTTACCACACGGTTAAGCTATATATTCTTCAAAAAAGAAGGTATGCTGATATGTGTCTGAAACCCACGAATTCCCATGACAAAAAGTATATCTGTTACCCCAAAATTCTCTTATAAACCTTAAAATATCTTTTTATTAAACACATAGATGATAGTACTCATAAAATGATCACATTACATAAAACTCCATAAAAACATGAAAAACAGATTTTACACAAACAAAAACACAAGAATATACACATGCTGTGGGTTAAATCTCTTGATCACTAGATCAACACCATGTGAAACTTCACATTGGAGTTGTTTTTCTTTTTTTTACACACTGATATTCCGATAGTTTCCTAGACCCAACTTGCACAAGTTTCTGTCCCTAAACACACGTATAAATGTAGGACATTCATCAGGGGTATTTCGTTACTTGTGTTCTATAGCAATGATAGAGTCTTCTTTCCTATCACTTTTTTTTCTTTTGTCAGGTATGTTCAGTGATTTGCGAACCCTGTGGGTTAAAGACAACCTATTAGGGTTTTTATTTTTATTTGCACATATCTGCTATCGTTGAGATCTTATAAATAGACTCCGTTAGTGACAACCACGATCCGCTCAAGGGGATAAGTATGCTTAACTCTTACATCCCTTCCAAACTGTGGTGACGACGTTCCACAGGCGGCGAATTACCACCAAATGGTAAACAAGGGGGGAAAAAAATGTTTCCTGTTCTTTGGGAATATCTCTCCAAATGTCTTCTATTCTGAAAATTGGGTACACACAAAGGATACTGTTTTAGAAGGGGAGACTATATATTGAGTACAGGGAATTCTTTTATCACCACCAACAAGGTCCTCTTACCTGCGTTGGATAGAGGTTAAAGAATTGAGTTTCCTTCAATGTTTAAACGGGAAAAATGGCTCAAAGATAAATCAGAAGGCAACTAAAAGAAAAAAATAAGAAAAAACCACAAACCCCAGTCAGTGTGTGATTCAAAAACCACTCTATATCGTATGTCCTACACATGAAAGATGTAATAAGATGTAATAAGAACCCCTTTACTTACTATTAGGCTGCTTATTTAGTCTGTACTCTGTAACTGATCTTTTACAGTTTCTGCAAGACTTGCATTGAAAAGGCATATATTTGTCCCAATGTAGATCTAAAAACATCAAAAATGGATTCCATTTTAGTATTAGGGCTACATTGCTCCATAGTCTGACTAAGGCCAAAAAAACCTTTTGAACGCCATTAGGTAGTATTGAGTCTCATTTCTATAGCTTACCTCAAATTTAACCACCTCCATGAATCATGAGTTTCCCTGCTCGCCGACAGCGACAGCAGGGTGGCCGCTCTCTTTTAAATATAGCCGTATGTGCGTGCGCGATGACGTCATCACGTTATGTGCGCGACGACGTCATCACGTCGCGACGCGTGTCGTCGTGACCTCACTGTTCGCATTAGAGCCGTAAATTGCCCGTAAACCATGTCATATCCCTCCCATAAGTGCAAACAGGGGAAGGGAAAATCCATGGACACGACCATACATATCGGGGCAAAAAAGAGTAAGAAAGTCAAACAAGTGCACCCACGTCATTTTCCAACACCGGGAAAAAAAATATAAGAGTGAAACAAATTAGAAAAAGTAAAAAAATAAATAAAGGAAAGAAAGAATCCTCTTTACCACTATCTCTAGTGGGCGAAAATAAACCATACCCACCAAAGGGCCATGTAAATGAGACAAACCCTTATGGTGTAGTATGTTGCCATTGGGCCTGTGTACAATTCCAACAACCACCATTGGGCCATGTATAATTAGGAGAGCACTTATAGTGTTGTGTGCTGTCATTATCCCCCAGACTTAGGCGAAATTCAGGGCAGTTACATAAAAGCCCACTCGCGTCAATATATTTCATCGTCATGGGACACTTACTGACATATCGCAGAATCATTCAGAAACGGAAATACAAATGTGTTCTCCAGTTACAACTGTCTCAATATGATTACCATTAACAATTGTTACTAAATCTGATATAGGTCACACATACAGCCGTTAAAGAAGGCTGTAACAGATTTCATATGGCATCTTTCAAATATCACAACACACATTACAACTCTGTCCCCTTATTCAGATCGTTAGTGGACAACTACAGGTACGCAGCTTCCATATGTCTTTCTTTAGAGAAACATCTTTATCATATACCAATTTGAATGCTACCTTACATCGCCCCAGTAGAAGTTCAGATCTTACTAAAACATGTCTCGTCCTTTTATCATGTATTGTCTACATTATCTCGAAAAAAATGTTTTTCTCTTGCCTATTACATGGGGTGACATTAACGGGTAGACTGAGTCACAAAACCATGCATCCCATCTAAGCATTATGCCATTCGATATTATCATTGAGTCCATGAATATGGCTCTGGGTCAAAAAAATAAGTTTCTGTTCAAGGCTTAGTAATTTTTTATTTACTTGTTCTTGTGTTTTGCCTCTTATGTGCTTTAAGATGGTCCAATTAAAATCACTATATTTGTGATTGTGTTCCACAAAGTGTTTGACTAGTGGTGCTTGATCCACCTTATTTTTAATACAGCTTTTGTGCTCAATCATTCTCGTTTTACATTTTCTCATTGTTTGGCCAATGTAAATAAGTCGGCATGGGCATCTGATAACATATACCACATTTTCTGTGTTACAATTGGTATGTTCAGTAATCTTCCATTCCCTTTCAAGACCTAAATCTACTGTTGTTGTTTTTCTGGTCTGTACGCACATAGTGCAATTTCCACACGGATGGTGCCCTGTTACTGGTGGGAGATCCCATAATCTTGTCTGTTGGGATTCCCTTATTTTAGTGCTGCCTATATCGTTTCTCATCACTAGGTTGCGTATTGTGGTACTTTTTTTGAACGCTATGAGGGGTTTTGCACATTCTTTAGTCATCACTTTCTTCCAATTCTTGTTTATAATGCCTTTAATCTTATATGATAGGTTACTGAAGGTGTTCACAAATACCAGCGGAGTTTCCTTGTTGTCTCGATTACTGTGAAGTTGTTGGTCTAAGAGGGCCTCCCTATTGTTGTTAAATGCCCTTTTTGCTGCATCCTTCACAAGACGTTTAGGATAGCCTCGCTTGGTTAATTTTTCAATTAGTTTGTTAGCCCCATCCTCATAGGATTCATTTGTGCTGCTGTTTTTTTTAATACGCAAAAATTGTCCAAACGGTAAGTTAGTCTTAACATGTTGGGCATGGTGACTATTTAAATGGAGGAGAGCATTTTTATCTGTGTCTTTGGTGTAAGGTTTAATGAGCAGGAGGCCTCGATGATGGTATATAGATATATCCAAAAAATGAACTAGACTATTACTCATGTTCATAGTGAATTTCAGATATCTGTTTTGTTCATTCAACCAAGAGAGAAATTGATTGGCTTCATCCCTACTTCCCTTCCAAATGATGAAAATATCGTCTATGTATCTTAACCAACACAGAATGTTATTTTGGTATGGGTTTAAGCTACGATAGATGACAGTCTCCTCAAACATGTTGACATAGAGATTTGCTAAATTGGGAGCCATAGCGGCTCCCATGGCTGTACCTTCCACTTGCATGTAGAATTGGCCCATGAATTGGAAGAAATTATTAGTGAGTGCCATCTCTGTGCACCATTTGATGGATGAGTTGGGAACAGGGTGATCGTCCTCCCTTTGGAGAAGTGTTTCCTCAACCACCTCTAAGGTAGCACGTTGTGGTATGTTAGTATATAGGGCTTGTATATCCAAACATATTAATAGGTTAACGTCGGGATCAAACACCTTTCCCTCTATCCTGTTAATGGCATCCGTAGTGTCTTTAACGTAGCTCCTCATAATTGGTATAAAAGGTCTAAGATATAAGTCAACATATTTGGATAGGGGTTCTAAAGGGAGTTAATACCCGAGACAATGGGTCTTCCCGGGGGGCTTTCCAAGCTTTTATGAATCTTAGGCAAAGTATAAAAGAGAGGTACTCTGCCATTGTTCCTCATAAGGAATTCCCCTTCTTGTTTGCTGATAAATTTCATATCTATAGCTTTAATGACTTTGTCTTTGATGATAACCGATAATTCCTCACTAGGATCCTTATCAATTTTTAGATAGTGGTTGGTATCTGAGAGGAGTTTGAGACATTCTGCTACATAATCAGTTCTGTTTAACACTACTATGGCTCCTCCCTTATCCGCCTGACGGATGATAATGTTTTGGTTAGTGCCTCACTATCGGAGTCTATTTATAAGATCTCAACGATAGCAGATATGTGCAAATAAAAATAAAAACCCTAATAGGTTGTCTTTAACCCACAGGGTTCGCAAATCACTGAACATACCTGACAAAAGAAAAAAAAGTGATAGGAAAGAAGACTCTATCATTGCTATAGAACACAAGTAACGAAATACCCCCGATGAATGTCCTACATTTATACGTGTGTTTAGGGACAGAAACTTGTGCAAGTTGGGTCTAGGAAACTATCGGAATATCAGTGTGTAAAAAAAAGAAAAACAACTCCAATGTGAAGTTTCACATGGTGTTGATCTAGTGATCAAGAGATTTAACCCACAGCATGTGTATATTCTTGTGTTTTTGTTTGTGTAAAATCTGTTTTTCATGTTTTTATGGAGTTTTATGTAATGCGATCATTTTATGAGTACTATCATCTATGTGTTTAATAAAAAGATATTTTAAGGTTTATAAGAGAATTTTGGGGTAACAGATATACTTTTTGTCATGGGAATTCGTGGGTTTCAGACACATATCAGCACACCCTGAGTATCACATCTATGCGACAAACCACATCAAAAAGCAAATTAGGCATGTACAGGATCACCAATTGGTCATAGGACGTGTGCTGCAGGGACACAGTGGGCACCAGAAGGAAAACAGAGTGTGCACGTGGACATGGAAGGGTGGTTGTACATGTAGTGCATTATAGTGCGAGAGTGTGGGTCAGTAGGGACATGCATTCAACATATGCATGTGCAATCAAGTGACCATCAGTGTCCTCTACATATCACATGTGAACATTCACCATGTGTACACCCCAGCATGTCAAACCACAACTATCCCCTCACACCTGAAAGGTAAACATAACACATGAACAGGCATTGATCAGCAGAACACATCATGCACATAGGATACCACAATTACAATGTCAGGGTGCCCATCACACTGCAGGGCAAGGCAACTATCACCAACCAAGCACCTTCCCTCCCTCACAAATCACCATGACCCACTGAACAACTGCACCGGGGTTATGGAGCCTACATCCTTGATCACCCTTCCCCTTTGTCACCATCTCCCACCTTGTGTGTAAAAAGTTGCCTGCACCCTCAGAGTCCACGTTGATTTGCAAAAACACTACATCCAAGAGAACTCAAAGCAGGCCAACACAGACACCAAGCAAAAAGCTTGCAGGCAGTAAAAATAACCAGAACAGCCTCCAGTAGATGACTTGAAGTAGCAGTACCTCACAAAGGCCAAGTACTACCACAATGACGTAACAACCAAGGTAGCACAGTAAAACAATGTCAGGACAGGATGTGTACCATGTGTGGTACATAACATAGAATGAGGCACCACAAACGGATGTGTACTGTCACTGCTCCCGTGTACAGGTGCAGGAGTGTCACGAACCAACCACACCACCGTGGTCTGGGTGGCTGCAAGGTCAAACTCACACAGGCCTCTGAGTCCCTGGTGGGGAAGGAGGGTCAGGTATATGGAGTCGGGACAGGCATTGGCATACTGGATAACTGGAATGAGGGGCAGGAGAGGGGAGTAGGATTGACACAGGAAAGTAGGGAATGGCCAAGAATGTAGTACTCACATTAACACATACACAATCATACCAAACTTGTTCATCATAAACATATCAGAAATTCACTGAAATGGAAGTCAAAGAGAAACTTATCTCTGGGGTGAGTGCTGGCCTCCTGCCTGCGCACTCTCAGGTCTGGTAACAGGAGCACCTCAATGCTGCAAAGAGAGCCACAGTTAAAAAATCTGTTTGTGCCCATAACACACAAACACACCACCAAATATGCCCCAAAGTAACAAACTACTCTACAAACAGACAATCTGGTGTGGATGCTTCGTACCCAAACGCAACATTACCGCTGTGATGATTCATACACAGTCAAAGCAGTAAGTCAGGCGCCAGTGGGTGCGTGGCAAATGGAACACCAATGTGTCACAAATCACATAACATACAATGTTCCCTGGGTAAGCAGACAGACGCATATAGCAAGGTATGACTTCCAAACAAGTCGTGTTCCACCATGACCCAAATAAAGTAGGCAGTGCATGTTTCAAATTCTACATGGAAATGAAATGCACTGCACCCGAGTCTGTCCCTTGCCGTCTGTCCCTGTCAGCTGCTTCTTTCCATGTCTCGGAATGCTACTTGGGTGATACAAGTGCCTCAATGGACCATGGTGGACCGGAGGGAATGTGCCACTGCCCCTGCAGGTGCCCCAGACAACCTTACAATCAACTAGCCATGAGTCCACCAACACATCTGAGCTGTATTGTGCTTTTCAACACCAATATTCGTCCAAGCTCACCCTCAGTGCTGCTACTAAGCATGCATGTGCAACTGGCCTGGTGGAAAGCTTGCTGTGTTGTGGCCCCCCTGTGCTGCTCACCTTGCCTGGAGTTGAAACACATCAGCAGTTTTCGGATGTATGATTGCAATCCCTGTGCCTCTGCTTGCGCACACATGTGCATGTGGGCACCACCAAACGTGTCCAGATTCCAGACGTCCAATGGCCCATGTCTGCTGGCAATGGTGGTCTGGAGGCTCATCCCCCTGCAGAAAGGGCATGAAAAACATGATTAATGCATTAGATTCATCTGTGTGTGTCTCTTCAGGCATCACATCACTGGACCATATCAGAGATGTACATCAGAAATCACACCACAATCCGTCTTTCACAGCCAAAGTGTGGAACACACTATCCACGGCATGAATTGCAACAAGCACATGTACAGTAAAGATAAGAAACATACTACACAATGCATGGCAATGAATGTACACATGAATCATGAAACACCCCATCTAGCAAAAGCAGAACAGTGGTCAATAACACCCTAATCATCCCCACTAGGGGTGTTAACACAAGTTTCACAGCATCAGACATGCCACAGATATGACAGTCCAAAGCCCTTGTGTAATAGGCTGTTACAGCAAACCATCCTTGCGAGCCCATGGATAAGGGAAGCAGGAGTGGCATATGTGAGTCAAGGACCCCAAGCAGCAAACACATACACAAGACAAGCCTGAAGGGCCCAGCTGGAACAGACAGTGGATGCTTTCAAAAGCCACAAAGCACCACACTGTCACATGAAAGCACAATAGACAAGCAATTTTAAACTATATTAACTAATTACACTAACTACGAAAAACCTACTTTACCTAATTAAACTAACTATCAAACAGAAACTTAACTAACTAAACTAAAAGAAAAATCAAAAATTGCCACATACGACCCTGGGGGAAGGGGGCACCCAGGAGGGGGGAGGTACAGGGTGCTGCTCAACACCCACATGCGATGATGCTGAGCCAAAAAAAAACCTCCATGGGCTCAACGCCTGCACAGCCCGACCTATGTGGGAGATAGATGGTCGTCCGAGTCTGGCTCATCCTGGAAAGGAGGACGTGGCACAGTAGCCTGGCCACGCCTAGCCGCAGCTTGCCCCTCATCGGCAGCAAGTCTGCCATACGGGTGAGCCTGGTTCTGTGTGGCGATGACACGTAGGTCTGCATGCAGAACCTCCCGTGATACACGTGCTTCCTCGTGCAAGGTAGCACGTGTAACACGGAGTTCCTCCTGCAAGGCCTGGCTTGAGAACCGCTGCACCTCCCGGCAAGCCTGTAGCTCAGCCGAGATGGTACACTCAAGCTGTGCAAACCTCTCCTCTGACTGCTCCCTCTGGGACATCAGAAGGACACCCAGAGTGGATCTGAGGGAAGCATACTCCTCCCTCAGGGCCTCCATGTGTGCCTCTGCATGAGCAGCAATTGCTTGACGCAGAGATGACATTTCAGCCTGGCATGGCCTGTCTGAGGCCGCCATGCCCAGCCTGAGTGAGCGGGCCGTGGACCGTGCCACCTGCTGCTGGAGAAGCACCTGCCTAGCAGGGGGGAGCATGGATCGGGCCACACACTCCATGCTCTCAATGATGTTCTCCATTGCTGCCCCCTGCCGTTCTGAATTGGCAGTCATGTCTTGCTCCCATTCACTATACAGCAGTTGCGCGCGGCGACCACATTGCTGGGCTTGACCCCTGCGGGACCCAAGGACCGGTTGTCCTCGTCGTATTGGCACCGCCCGCGGCTGCCCGACTACATGCCCCCGTCGACGTGATGTCCCAGGCACATCAGTGACTGGTGTGGAGGGTGACCCTGCGTCCCGATCCACCACGGGCGGAGGTTCCAAGACTGTCTAACCCTTCAGTGCAGGTTGCGCAGACAGAGGAGTGTCCACATCAGAATCACTCACCCCTGACACATGGACCTGATGCGCATCCAACTCGACATGGACGTCAGAGTCGTCATCAGGGCTGGACTCATAGGCAGCCAGAGACAAGATGGCCTTTAGCACTTGGGGGTTTTCGTGGCCTGCCACCCCACGACCCCCACTTGTGCCGGGTTGATATAGTGATACCAACCCTGTGCCTGGCATGACAACACCATCCTCTGGCTCCATTGCGTCATCATCTGAAAAATAGAGAAAAAAAAGGTCACTACACATGTCAGAAGCACACTACACACACACACACCGACAACATAAGGCAGACATGTGACACACAAAATAGAATCTGGCATGCATGCTGGGTCAACTTCTAATTGCTTCTGTGATCAGACCTGTTGAAAGGTGGCAGTCTGCATTGAAGTGGGTCTATGCAGTGCAGCAAATATGTATGTTACTCACTACCTACATGTACAAGGACTCCATGGTGTGTGTCAGAAAATGTGAAGGCAGTGCAAGGTCAACTTCAGGCATCACGTGCAATGTGCATTCAATGGGTTGCATATCTACAAGCAAAGCACCCCTCCACCCAAGTGCAAAAGCAGGAATGCCTAGCATGGTATTAAAAGGCTGACCATAGACCTGTGTATTGACAGACAGTGTTGACTAGCATCAACAGCTTCATGTGAGTCAAGTGACAACACTGCAAATGATGATGGGACAGTAAGCAGGACACATGATGAAATGTCTGGAGGCCGCCCACGTGTGAAGAGGACACTACACCAGTTGGACAGAGTCATTGGCCATTAAACAGGCTGAGGCCTTTGACCCACCCAGATTGTCAGACCCTAAACATGTGTGCAACGCAGTACTGAGCCACAGTAGACATGGGAAGGCTGATGAAATGCCATGCAATGTATGTCACCCAGGACTTGTATTACAGTAATCATCCAGTCAAGGACACATAGGGGCATGCGTGCAATGCACCTGGAGCATGAATGGGCACTCATGTCCCTGTGGGGCATCTGACCTCTGCACAGTACAAGTGAGATACCCTGCATCAAGAACTAAGGCTGTACCACACAGCATATGTCTGGCAAATTGGTTGCGGGAAGTTAGCATGTACACAGGAAGCATTAACAGGGAATTACCCAACGGCAATATTGAAGCAGACCAGTGCAAAGGTGGAATTGGGGTTCAGAGCGGGGGGGGGGTGGAGGGGCAAGGGAGCATGCCTACATGGAGTACCCGCATACAGGCAGAGGACACATGCACATCAGTCATGCTATGACATCGTGCCTGGGCTGAGAGGAAGGTCACCCATGCTACATGCAGAAGGGCCAGTGAGCTGGGACATGGACCGGAGGGGCATCCTGGTAACCAGCATGTGAGTAGGATGCAATAGTGTTGATGCCGACAGTCCCCGTCTGCTCCACATGTCCACCATCCAGCAGAGCAGACATGCATCACATAAGCATTGCATTACTTGCACATCCGAACCATGTACACCTCACATGTAGTGGCAATCATGCACAACACATCCCACAAGTAAAACACACACGTCCTCAAAAAACACGCATCAACACTCAATGGACTGGGCATCAAAGTCTGGCATCTCTCCCACTCCTTCGACCGATTCAGATGGTATGAACTCCGCAACAAGTGACTCATGCGGAGTGAGGACTTCCTCCTCTGGTGCAGGCCCACCGCCAGTCACCAGAGTTAAGTTGTAATTAGAGGCACGCTTAGCCTTAGCGCTGCATTTGCTGTCATTCCAATGCTTTTTGCACTCTTGCGCCGTGCGGACCTCATGGCCGAATACACTGATATTTTCCGCAACATGCTTCCAGTGGGTATCACGTTGGGCAGCCGTAGTCTGGCACTTGGCACCCACTAGAATGTCACGGCTGTGGCCCCGCACGTAGCCCACGAGGAAGTCCAGTTCCTGGTTGCAGAAAGGCTTCTTTCTCGACGTGCAGGAGGTTGTGGCTGTGTGTGAGGTCCCAGCCTGTGCTGCAGGTGCAACCTTCCTCCTCTTGGAATGTGGCTCAGACCCTGGCAGCCTAATGCCACCCTGACCAGTATGGCCAGTGGGTTTGGTGGATTGAGCCAAGAGAGTGGCAGGTGGAGGGACGACCAAAGGCCTGACTTCTGTCAGTGGCAGCTGGGTGCCCTCTAATGGATCCTGCGCAGCAACATCCGCTGTGGCAGGGTCATTGACCACAACTGTCCTGGTTGGCAGACTCACAACTGGGGTGTTGTTGGGTGCATCTGCCCCTGCACTTGCCAACACCCGGCTGTTTGGGGCAGCAGATGACATAACTGCCCCAGGGACACGTGTCTTGGTCAGGGCAGCCCTGTGTGCCCCTACGGTTTCCCTCCTGGCCTGTTGGAAATCTTCCAAGGGCTCCTCCAGTGCCAACGCAGGCTGCGCTGGCAGACCCTGACCCTGGGTGGCGGTGTCCACAGCTGCACCTGCAGCTACCACTACCCTTGGGCCCGTGGAAGTTGATGGAACGGACTGCCGGGTCACACGGGCGCCAGTGCCAGATGCAGAAGCTGCATCTCCCGGAACCACAGGGGGTGGTGGCATGACTGCACCGACACATGGCACGACATCGTGCTCAATTGGCGCACCCCTGCCTCTTCCCCATCTGCGGCTGCCCTGGACACCCTGGAGTCCCCCTACTCCCTGGTAACCCCGGCCACGTCCCTCACTACGCCCGCCACGAGGAGTACGCCCAGCTGAGGCGCCCCTTACCTTTGGTGGCCTCCCAACCATGGCACAGATGTAGTAGTGCCGGCACAGATGGAGTTGTGCCAATGGGAGGTGTACACCACAATTGACCTGGGCAATTGGGGTGAAGGGGGTGGGAAGCAAGATGTTAACGGGTGCCCCTGCACCTGCAAGGCTGTATGTGACCCGGTGATGTAGTGATGGGTCACGCAACGCTCAGGCACCCCAAAACGGCTGGAAAACCGTGCACGCAACCCTGCAGCCTACGTGCGTGGAATCAACCTCCCGCAGTATGCAGTGGCAACCAGTAACACGAAAATCGCGTACGCGTGGGACACGCAGGCTACTATGACATCAAAAACGGTGCGATACACAGGGGCACCCGCAGTGGGAAAAATAGCATGCGCGACTCACCGTCTGACTAGCGCGATGTAGAAAAACACACGTAGCCAATCCCCCCGCCAAAAGAAGAAATACGTCCTTGGTAGCTGTGAAGTTGTGATGGCGTGCGAAACAACAGGAAGCAGCACCACACGTCGGTCTCCACGAAAGGCACGTACAGCGAACTGCTGGCCCCGCTCACCTTTAACCCATGCTGAGGGAAACGCCCACACATGTCACGTCACTTACGCGCGTAGGCCCTTTCCTCGGATTACATGTATTCAAACGGGGATGTGCATTTTTTTCACACGCACGCTAATCCACTATGCCCACGTGACGTGGGAAACGCCCGCGCACGCCCCCGCGCCTCACGTCACAGAAGCGCTTACACGCGAAGGGCCTTTGGTCCAATGAAATCGCTGACATTCTCATGCGCTAAGGGTCTTTCCTCGAATTACATGCTGACGTGCAAGATTTTCACGTGCCAAATCACTCCGTATCAAGCTGGCAACGTGAAAACACACGGAAGACCACGCTCCTGCCCAGAAGGATGAATTACTGCCCCCCCAGAGCCCCGAGCACGCTCCCACCTGCCATCTGCTGCTGCCTGCCTGCTGCCCACGTGCCCTGCCATTTGCTGCCTGCACGTCATCCAGGGGTGCTGTTGCTGTGACCACCCCTGCTGGAACCGAAGACTCCCGACTGGGATTCCATCGCTCCACAGCCTAGCCCCAGGACCCAGTTGCCCACCCACTCCTGCCTCTGGGGTTGCCATGTCGGGCACAACACCATCTGAGACCACTGGCAACCCCCAGCCAGAGAGGCAGAGGGCCACCAGCTTCACTGCCACCGAAATTGGTGTCCTGGTGGAGCAAGTCCTGGGGAAGTATGATGCCCTCTTCGGAAGGTTGCGCGGCGACAAGGAAGGACGGACCAGGATCTGGATGGACATCGTGACTGCCATCAATGCGGAGGGGGTGGCAGTCCACGAATTCCATCATGTCAAGAAGCGCTGGGAGGACTTCAGGTCCAGGACCCTCAACAAGGCCCGGCGCCTCTTGAAGGCAGCGGATGCTAAGGGGCGCTGGGGCCACCTTTCGGAAGACCAAATGAGGGTCCTGGAACGCGTATGCCCAGCGCTCCACGTCCAGGTCCTTGAGAGGCAGACCCGTCTGGAGTCGAGCGGTAAGTGTACATGCATACAGATTGGGACCTGTGCGTGTGGTGGTGTGCCAGTAGTGTGCAGGTTGCACATGTGGTTTTGTAGGGCCATGTATGGATGTGTATGTACAGGGACGTGAGGCTGACACATGCAAGTACTTTCATGTGTGAGACACATGGATGGTGTATTTGTGGGTAAGCATGCAGGCCAAATGCAGATGTGTGAGCATACATGTTTGAATGACTGTGTATGTCAGTTGTCATGGTTGTGGTGTCACACATGGATGTTGGTTCCAGCTGCATGTATCTGCACTGTTTGCATGTGCATGTATGTGTATCTGACAAGTGTGCAACTGTCATGCAACATGGATGCATGTGAGACTGATATGTAGAAGACTGATTGCCAGATGTGACATGGATGCCGATCTCATCACTGTGACACTTGGTGGAGGTGTACACATGCATCTAAGTGTGGTGGCGTGTGTGCATGTCTAGTGCACTCCCTGTGTCTCTTGTGATGTCTGGCTCACCTTTGCCTGCTCATGCTGTTGTATGTGTATGGATGGTGCTGGCTGTTACGATATGGCTGTGGAATAGCTGATGTGTGTGATTTGAAATGACATGTGTGTTGGGGATTGTGATGCCATGTCTGAAGTTTGACAATGACACTCGTGTGCAACTGTCATGTGTGTATGAGTCCATTGTACAGTGCCCTGATGCCTGGGTCCTATCTCTCCCTGTCTGCAGCGTCGACTGATGAAGAGGGCGGAGAGGGTGCTGTGGAGCACAGCGGCAGGGATTGCACCGCCAGCCAGAGACGCAAGGCCCGGCTCCCCTCCCAGGTTGTCATCTCGTCGGGGAGTGAGGAGTCGGGTGCCGCATCCCAGGTCGCAGCTGCCGAGGGGAGGTCCAAGAGGCGGAGGTTGGAGTTGGACTCCTCGGCAGCCGAAGGGGCAGCTGAGACCCCACAGGGCCCGACGGAGGAAGATGGCACGGAGTCATCCAGGTTGGTGGGGGGTTTGGTGGAGGAGGAGGCCGTGCAAGGGACAGAGACGGGGTCTAGAGGTGGGGATTCCACTGGTGCTAGTGGTGCAGTGCAGCGGCAGGGACAGGAGGCAGCACAGGCCGCCGCAGAGGTGCCTGTGTGTAATCCTGTCCCCGATCCTGTGACTGCATCATCTTGCACCAGCAGGGATACCTACGTCCAGACCCTTTCTCAGGGAGGGGATCGGCTTACACCAACTGGCCTTCCTCTCCCTGCGGATATGGCTATCCAGCACCGGGTTGAGCCTGTCCTGGGTGGGGTGGCGTTGCGTCAACGTGCCATGCGAGCTGACCTGCAGTCTTTACATGAGGAGACTGCACGTCTTCTCGCATTGCTCGTTGACCGCATTGACCCACTGGGACAGCTCACCAGGGCCGGATTCCTCAGTTTTCTGGACCTTGTTCTGATCCCCTCCTCAACTGAACCCCCTATGCGCCAGTCGTCCTCCGTGCCATCTTCCCACCCATGTGTCACCTGGGTGCCCTGTGGAGCTGCCTCTGACCCTGCGGCCAGGCTGGTGGAGGACACATCCCTGCCACAGTCGGGAGTCGGACGTCCAGCAGGGGTGGCCACCTCAACAACTGCACCCCAGCTGGAGGAGGATGTGCAGGCAGCAGGAGCCAGGGCACAGGCAGTGGCACAGCAGCAGCAGCAACAAGGTGGGAGCCATGATGGCTCAGGGCCTTCATCATCGGAGGGGCAGGCATCGGCCGGAGGGCAGGAGGACCCTGGACGGGAAGTGTCTTCCGTGTGGCAGCGGTTGGGCCATGCGATAGATGCAGAGCGACAGCGGGCGGAAGAGGCACGGCTCACGATGGTCAGGGCAGAGAACTCCATGCGTAGGGCCCTGAGGCGGGCCGAGTGCCTCGAGGCCATTTGCAGGGACCTGGAGATCCAGATGTCATCGTCCCTGCGAACCCTCGGGCCCATCGAAGAGGACCGCCCCCGGGACATTTAGCAGGAGTTCGATGATGCCCTGGCCCGGGACATCAACAAGTGAGCCGTTGGACTTGCCCGCTGCACTTGTAAATAGTTAGTTAGTTAGTATTAGGTTTCCTTTCGTTTTTTCTTTATTTTGGACCGCTTGGACAATGCACCACATTTTTGTATATAGTTTTTTTTAATTAGGTAGTAGTTTTTGGTAGGTTTAATTTCTTAAGTTGGGCTCATGGACCCTGGATTCTTCAATTGTACATGGTTCTACATTGGATTCATCTTTTTTAATATTTGTATGTGTTCACCATGGAGCAGTGGTTTTTACTTTTCATTTTCCCTTGGATTTGATTTTTTGGACTGTGACATTGGACAACATTTCTTTTTGGATTTCTTTTGCTTATGTTTTCTTGATTTTCATTATTTATCAGACATGGACCATTTCTTTTGTTATTCCCATTGTTGTGTGTTTAATTTGATTTACGTTCATGTTATTTTTAATATATATTTTTTTATACTTCCATTTGTGGTATTATCTCATTGGTTTCATGCATGTCATGATATGGGTTTTGACATTCATTTGCACCCATTGTGTGTGTGTGAGACGGACATGTGTTCATTTACATACTTGCTATTGGGGTTGTATCATGTAATTGGCATTTCTATGTGGGTGGATGCAATACTTGGGTGGGTCTTTGGCAAGTGGAGGCTGGCCATAAGGGCCAGGGATCTAGATTGTGATGACGTGTTGGCTGGGTACATGTGTCGGGGCCTGCTGGCAGGTGCCCTGCACTGCTGGGGGGTGGGGGTGCAAGGGGACATGAGTGGGGGCCTGCTGGCAGGTGCCCCTCAGTGCTGGGGGTGGGGGTGCAAGGGGACAAGAGTGGGGGCCTGTTGGCAGGTGCCCCTCAGTGCTGGGGGGTGGGGGTGCAAGGGGACATGAGTGGGGGCCTGCTGGCAGGTGCCCTACACTGCTGGGAAGTGGGGGTGCAAGGAGACATGAGTGAGGGCATGCTGGCAGGTGCCCCTCAGTGCTGGGGGGTGGGGGTGCAAGGGGACATGAGTGGGGGCCTGTTGGCAGATGCCCCTCAGTGCTGGGGGGTGGGGGTGCAAGGGGAAATGAGTGGGGGCCTGCTGGCAGGTGCCCCGAACTGCTGGCGGGGTGTGCAAGGGGACATGAGTGGGGGCCTGCTGGCAGGTGCCCTGCACTGCTTGGGGGGTGGGGGTGCAAGGGGACATGATTGGGACATGAGTGTGGGCCTGCTGGCAGATGCCCTGCACTGCTGGGGGGTGGGGGTGCAAGGGGACATGAGTGGGGGCCTGCTGGCAGGTGCCCCGCACTGCTGGGGGTGGGGGTGCAAGGGGACATGAGTGGGGGCCTGCTGGCAGGTGCCCTTCACTGCTGGAGGGTGGGGGTGCAAGGGGACATGAGTGGGGGCCTGCTGGCAGGTGCCCCTCAGTGCTGAGGGGTGGGGGTGCAAGGGGACATGAGCGGGGGCTGTTGGCAGGTGCCCCTCAGTGCTGGGGGGTGGGGGTTCAAGGGGACATGAGTGGGGGCCTGCTGGCAGGTCCCCTGCAATGCTGGGGGGTGGGGGTGCAAGGGGACATGAGTGGGATATGAGTGGGGGCCTGCTGGCAGGTGCCCTGCACTGCTGGGGGGTGGGGGTGCAAGGGGACATGAGTGGGACATGAGTGGGGGCCTGCTGACAGGTGCCCTGCACTGCTGGGGGTGGGTGTGCAAGGGGACATGAGTGGGGGCCTGTTGGCAGGTGCCCCTTAGTGCTGGGGGTGGGGGTGCAAGGGGACATGAGTGGGGGCCTGCTGGCAGGTGCCCCTCACTGCTGGGAGGTGGGTGTGCAAGGGGACATGAGTGGGGGCCTGTTGGCAGGTGCCCCGCACTGCTGGGGGGTGGGGGTGCAAGGGGACATGAATGGGACATGAGTAGGGGCCTGCTGGCAGGTGCCCTGCACTGCTTGGGGGGTGGGGGTGCAGGGGGACATGAGTTGGTGATCAGTGGTGCAAGCGGACAGGTGGCTTGGCTGGGGTGCATGCCCATGGTGGATGGGCTGCCTGCGGGACATGACCAGGGGTGCGGGGTAGTCCCCTGTGGTGTGGTCTGCCTGCAGGGGCCGTGGAGGGTGTAGAGGGAACACCTGGGAGGACCCACACTGCCAATTCACATGTAGGTCTCCCCGCGCACCCCCAAAATTCACGTACCCAGCTCTGACAGCTAAATCGCGTGTGAAACTTCCCGCGAACCCCAGTAATACATGTACCCCACTCGCACAGGGCCTATCGCGTGTGAACCTTCTCGCGAATCCCAGTAATACACGTACCCCACTCGCACAGGGCATATCGCGTGTGAAACTTCCTGCAAACCCCAGTAATACACGTACCCCACTCGTACAGGGCCTATCGCGTGTGAAACTTCCCGCGAACCCCAGTTATACACGTACCCCACTCACACAGGGCCTATCGCGTGTGAAACTTCCCGCGCACCCCTGAAATACACGTACCCTGCTGAAATCGCGTGTAACACTTCACGCGCACCCCTGAAATACACGTACCCCACTCGCACAGGGCCGATCGCATGTGAAACTTCATGAGAACCCCAGGAATATTGGCCCTGTGCGAGTGAGCGGGTTACGTGTAGTTCTGGGGTACAGCGTGAAGTTTTACACGCAAAAGGGCCCTGTTGAGCGGAGTACGTGTATTCCTGGGGTTCGCGTGAAGTTTCACCCGTGATTTCAGCAGGGTACGTGTATTCCTGGGGTTCGCGTGAAGTTTCACCTGCGATTTCAGCAGGGTACGTGTATTACGGGGTTCGCGTGAAGTTTCACATGCGAAAGGGCCCTGTTGGAGGGAGTACATGAATTTCAGGGGTGCGCGGCAAGTTTTACACACGAAAGGGCTACGCCCGTGCACAATACGTCACAGACGCGCTTACGCGCTAAGGGCCTTTGGTCCAATGATATCGCGTACGTGTTCTGACGCGCTTATGCGCTAAGGGCCTTTCCTCGAATTACACGCTGACGTGCAAGATTTTCATGTGCCAAATCACTCCGTATCAAGCTGGCCACATGTACACACACGGAAGACCACGCTCCTGCCCTAAAGGCCATTTTTCGGCCCCCAAGAGCCCAGAGCACGCTCCCACCAGCCATCTGCTGCTGCCTGTCCGCCTGCTGCCCACGTGCCCTGCTATTTGGTGCCTGCACGTCAGCCATCTGCAGGGGTCCAGTTGCTGTGTCCACCCCTGCTGGAACAGAAGACTCCCGACTGGGATTCCATCGCTCCACAGCCCAGCCCCAGGACCCAGTTGCCCACCCACATCTCCATCTGGCACCACTGGCAACCCCCAGCCAGTGAGGCAGAGGGCCACCAGCTTCACTGCCACCGAAGTTGGTGTCCTGGTGGAGCATGTCCTGGGGCATTATGATGCCCTCTTCTGAACAAGACACGCCAACAAGGAAGGACGGACCAGGATCTGGACGGACATCGTGACTGCCATGAACGCGGAGGGGTTGGCAGTCCGCGAATTCCATCATGTCAAGAAGCGCTGGGAGGACTTCAGGTCCAGGACCCTCAACAAGGCGTGGCACCTCGCGGAGGGGGGCCGGGTCAGCCTGAGCAACATCCAGATGAGGGTCCTGGAATGCGTAGGCCCAGCACTCCACGCCCAGATCCTTCGGAGGAAGACCCGTCTGGAGTTGAGCGGTAAGTGGCCAAGCATTGCTGTTTGAGATAGGGCATGTTGCAGTGTGCTGGTAGTCTGATACTTGCCTGTATGTGTGACATAGGCCATGTATGGATGTGTGTGTGCAGGGACATCATGGTCATGCATGTCGGACCAGTTATGTGTGAACCACATGGTAGGTGCATGTGTTTTAATGCAACATGGGGACCTCTATGCAGAATGGACACCTGAAAGCATGCCAGTCTCTGTTCCTGGACATGGAGGGGGGGGTGAGGAATGGGTGCTGATGTCATGCACATGTATGGTGCACGTGTGTGTGTGTGCGCAAGAGAAGTGTGTGTTTGACTTTGAAACGCCATGGACGCATGTGACTTTTTAGGAAACATCTTGGTTTACAGGGGCCCTTGTACATGTGTGTTGCATGCATTGGCCCGTGTGTTGTGGAAGGACAGGATGGAAGTGACATTTGACAGTGCCACTCATGTGTTTTTGCTTCCTGTCTAGGGTATTTTGTGCTGTACCCTGATGCTTGTGTTCTATGTCTCCCTCTACGCAGCATCAAGTGAAGAAGAGGGCGGAGACGGCACTGTGGAGCAAAGAGGCAAGGATGCCTCCACCGGGCGGCGACCCAAGGCCCAGCCACCCTCCCAAGAATTACCATCATCCGAAGCGAGGGGGCTGGTGCCGCGTCTGCCACAACGGCTGTGGCGGAAGGGCCGGGTGAGCTCCCACAGGGGCTTCCAATGGCGGAAGACGGTGTGGAGACATCCAGGTTGGTGGTCTCCACAGAGGAGGAGGAGCCTGCTACTGAGCCACACATGGGGCCTGGTAGGGGTAGTACCACTGGTACAAGTGGTGCAGTCGAGGGCCAGGGTCAGGAGGCAGCACAGATAAAACGGAGAGGGACATGTGCATGTCACTGTCCTTGACCCTGTGACTGCACCATCATGCACCAGCAGGGAGGCCCTGTCCCAGGCCCGTCCACAGGTAGGGGAGAGTGCCATATCACCTGCCTCTCCACTAACTGCGGGCGAGGGGTCCCTCGACCGTATGGGATCCGTCCTGGTGGGTGTCCCGTTGCGCACGCGTGACATTCGTGATGATGTGCGTTGTTCCTGGGCGGAGAACGCACGCCATCATGAAGAGCAGCGTCGTGACGTGGCACTGCTGGGAGGGGCCCAGGTCGGTGGGTTCCTACATGTGACGCGCACTCTGGCGGACCTCTCCTCCTCTGTGGAGGCTATGCACCGGTCGTTCTCCACATAGTCTTCCGGCCCAGATTCCACCAGGGCCCCCTGTGGACCTGGCCTGACCAACACAGCCAGCTTGGTGGAGATCCCATCCCTGCCACAGTCGGGAGTTACGGTCCAGCAGGGGTGGACACCACAACTGGAGACCAGCAGATGGAGGATGTGCAGACACCATCGGACAGGGCACATGGACATCAGCAGCAGGAGCAGCAGGAGCAGGCTGTAGGTGGGAGCAATGATGGCTCGGGGCCATCAACATCGGAGGTGCAGGCATCGGCCATAGGGCAGGAGGACCCACGAATGGGAGTGTCTTCCGTGTGGCTGCGGTTGGGCCAGCAGATAGGTGCAGAGCGGCGGCGGGCGGAAGAGGCACGTCTCACTATGGTCAGGGCGGAGAACTCCATGCGTCGGGCGTTGAGGCAGGCAGAGTGCCTCGAGGCAACTCGCAGGGAGTTGGAATACGCCTTGAGGGCCTCCCTGCGAGACCTCGGGGCCAGGACAGAGGCCCGCTTCCGGGACATCGACATGGAGTTCGATGATGCCCTGGCCCGGGACACCACAGAGTGAGCCGCTGGACTTGCCCGCTGCCATTGTATATAGTTAGATAGTGTTAGGTTTCCATTTGTTTTTTCTTTATTTTGGTTGCGCTTGGACGATGCACCACGTTTCTGTTTTTTATTAGGTAGTATTTTTGATAGGTTTCATTTCTTAAATTGGGCTCCTGGACCCTGGATTGTTCATCTGTCTATAGTTCACCATTGGATTATTCTCTTTTTTTTTTATTTCACCATGGAGCAATGGTTTTCACTTTCCTTTTTTCCCTTGGATTTGCTTTGTTGGACTGTGACTTTGGACACCATTTCCTTTGGATTTCTTTGGATTATGATTTCTTGTTTTTCAGTTTTTCAGGGACATGCAGATTTCCTTTTTTATTACCATTGTTGTTTGTTTGATTTTCATTACATTCATGTTGTATTTAATACATTTTTTTCTTCAGACTTTGATGTGTGGTATTATCTCATTGGTTTCATGCATGTCATGATATGGGTTTTCACATTCACTTGCAACCATTGTGTGTGTGTGACGGACATGTGTTCATTTACATACTTGCCATTGGGGTTGTATCATGTAATTGCCTTTTCTTTGTGGGTGGATGCAATACTTGGTTGGGTCTTTCGGCTGGGGAGGCTGGCCATAAGGGCCATGATTGAGGATCGTCATGACCTGGGGGCTGGGGGACATGAGTGGGACATGAGTGGGGGCCTGCTGGCAGGTGCCCTGCACTGCTGGGAGGTGGGGGTGCAAGGGGACATGAGTGGGGCATGTGTGGGGGCCTGCTGGCAGGTGCCACGCACTGCTGTGGGGTGGGGGTACAAGGGGACATGAGTGGGACATGAGTGGGGGCCTACTGGCAGGTGCCCTGCACTGCTGGGGGGTGGGGGTGCAAGGGGACATGAGTGGGGGCCTGCTGGCAGGTGCCCCATACTGCAGGGGGGTGGGGGTGCAGGGGGACATGATTGGGGGCCTGCTGGCAGGTGCCACGCACTGCTGGGGGGTGGGGGTGCAGGGGGACATGAGTGGGACATGAGTGGGGGCCTGCTGGCAGGTGCCACGCACTGCTGTGGGGTGGGGGTGCAAGGGGACATGAGTGGGGGCCTGCTGCCAGGTGCCCTGCACTGCTGGGGGGGTGGGGGTGCAAGGGGACATGAGTGGGGGCCTCCTGGCAGGTGCCCCGCACTGCTGGGGGTTGGGGGTGCAAGGGGACATGAGTGGAGGCCTGCTGGCAGGTGCCGTGCACTGCTGGGGGGGTTGGGGTGCAAGGGGACATGAGTGGGATCCTGCTGGCAGGTGTCCTGCACTGCTGGGCGGTGGGGATGCAAGGGGACATGAGTTGGTGATCAGTAGTGCAAGGAGACATGTGGCTTTACTGGGAGGCATACCCATGTTGGGTGAGCTGCCTGCGGGACATAACCAGGGGTGCAGGGTAGTCCCCTGTGGTGTGGGCTGCCTGCAGGGGCCATGGAGGGTGTACAGGGAACACCTGGGAGGACCCACACTGCCAAATCACGCGTAGGACTCCCCGGCACACCCAGAAATACACGTACCCTGCTGAAATTGCGTGTGAAACTTCACGCGAACCCCAGTTATACAGGTACCCTGCTGAGATCACGGGTAAAACTTCCCGCGAACCCCAGTTATACACATACCCCACTCGCACTGGGCCTATCGCGTGTGAAACTTCCTGCGCACCCCTGAAATACACGTACCCTGCTGAAATCGCGTGTAACACTTCACGCGCACCCCTGAAATACACGTACCCAGGCCAATCTGGTGTTAAACTTCCCGCGCACCCCTGAAATACATGTACCCTGCTGGAATCGCGTGTAACACTTCACGCGCACCCCTGATATTCACGTACCCAGGCCAATTGCGTGTAAAACTTCCCACACACCCCAGAAATACACGTACCCTGCTGAAATCGCGTGTGAAACTTCCCGCGCACCCCTGAAATACACGTACCCTGCTGAAATCGCGTGTGAAACTTCCCGCGCACCCCTGAAATACACGTACCCTGCTGAAATTGCGTGTGAAACTTTCTGCGCACCCCTGTAATACACGTACCCTGCTGAAATCGCGTGTGTAACTTCCTGCGCACCCCTGAAATGCATGTATCCCGCTCGCACAGGGCCAATCGTGTGTGAAATTTCCCGCAAACCCCAGTAATACACGTACCCCGCTTGCCGTGCTGGTACAGGGTTAGCGCAGCCCTTTGCGCTGGATTGGGGATTTTGATGGCTTTTCCCTGTGCACGGGGCGTTCTTGGGGACGTAACTGGCGCTGCTGCAGGGTCGCTGCGCCACTGTGCGCCACGGCTGGTTTTGGTAGCTGAAATCCATGAATACGCTGTGCGTGGAAATGGATTTTAGCGCACGCGGCTGGCGCAGAGATTTGCACGCGCACACTGTGCGCCAGCCGCGTGCGCCACTTGTGCGGTAAATTCTATGAATTACCCCCTAAATGTTTAGTCATAGTTCGCTGAGCCGTAGGATAGTGCCAGGACGGCTAGTTCTGAACCGGGCAGTGGGCTGTGCACGTCCGCCACCAAATCAGACTGTCACGGTGGGGTTAGGGGTGCTTGACACTGTTGGGTGTGCACTGCATTGCCTTATGAGTGGGCTGTGGCCTCCAACGTAGATCTGACACTCAACCCCAAAATGTTTTTCAAGTTCCTCGCTGTGAATCACTCAGGCCCAACATGATTTAAACACATTGCTTGGTGTTTGGGTGGCTGAGGTCTCTGGGCACCCAGCGCAGATGGTGGACGTTGGGTCCGTACACCAAGTGTAGTGCATGCCAGGGAGCAGGTGCCGGCATGCAGGTATGGTCAGTGATGGGGCCCATAGCTGTTAGCAGGGGTGTGTGTGAATGCCCAAAAGACTCCAGCAGAATAAATGGGTTATCACTCTTCTTAAGGAACGTGTGTTCAGATGTCCACACTTATAGGTTGGGCTATAGTTTGTAGTCCCCCAGTGTGCCCACTGCAGGTGTTGGGGTGAAGGCCTATGGGGGGAGAGTGGCCCAAAATGTCAGCCGTGCTGCCTAGGTGGATGCGTGGGGCAAGATCCCCCTGGCAGACGGCAGCCTCAAATGCAGAGTTGTGCCCCCCATCTCTGCATTGGTTGGCCGCAAGCAACAGTGTCGGCCAATGCCACCGGCCCAAGGGGCCACCCCCACCTGCACACTGTCACGGCGGGTCCTACCTTGTGTGTCATTGCCAGAAGGCAGCAGGGGCTGGGGCTCGTCCACACCGCGTCACAGTCTTCCAGCGCGGGGTTGTCTGCCGCGTAGGCCCTGGTCGCATGCAGCCCTCAGCTCACCACTCAGCCAGAGGGAGGGCACCAATTGTTCCCAGCGGAATCTTTTAATGTTCGGCCACCAGTGGATGAAGGGCGGTAGGCAGGGTCACAATCGGCAGTGCGGCCGACGTTGAAGTCCCCGTCGCTGGATGGCAGAGAAGGTGCAACAGTCTAAGCGCTCGAGCGGCGCATATACTTGGTCCAGCAGCGCCCCTCCACCAACGGACCTGCTGCACCTCAGGCTCAGGTGGGGGTTTTGAGGGTCGCATGGAGCCGAACGGTGGCCGTTCCCAGCAGTCACCCACGTTGGATTTCAGGCATCAACAGCTCACCGGCCAAAGCTCCTCCAAGAGGAGGATTTGGAAAGCAGATGCAGGGATGATGCCGGGCAGCACACACCCAGCATGGCCAGAAAGCGCTTTGATCTGATGGATGTCCCCAGCACGGAGCTCCTGCTCTAGGTGGCCATTTTGAGTTGTGCACAACAGCGCCCCCCACTTTTTGGCCATTTAAAAAAAAAAAATACTGGACGGATATACACCAAATTTACAAAAGCATGCTTTTGGGACCAAGCCACCGCTCCTTCACAATTTTGGTGAAAATCCATCCAGTGGTTTGGGCTGTCAGCGTGAGGACATTTTCTTTTCCATTGCGTCTATGGGGAAAACCACACATTTTGGGACTCCCTATAACTTTGCCCACCCTGCACAAAACCTCACCAAAAGTCACAGAATCAATCGGACAGGGCCATATACTATTTTTGCAAAGTTTTGTGAGGATTCTTCCAGGGGGGGGCGCGGCAATGTTATAAGCCACCCAAAAAGGGCTCTTCCTATGGGCTGAGCAACTTAACCATAACTACACGCCCGCTACCATTTAATTCCCAGTCAACATCACAGCGAAACATGAAATCCAAATCAGAAATCATATTGGCTGGCTCTTTTAAGTGGGATTGCCTTGATACATTTAAGTATTGTTTTCGAAAATAGACTGAGTGGTTTAAACTGGTGTTGTGTCCTTTGGGCCATAGTATCATTGCAACATAATCTCCTAAAGGTATAGCATGCATGTTATGCAGCCAGCGAAAGCCATAGTTATAGATGGAATGTTTGCACCATGGAATGCATGCTGAAAGAATATATCATATTCATTAAGAACTGTGTGAAGTGCCAATCCTCTGCATTCCCTTGTCCCTCAATGCATATGCAGAGTGTTGTGTAATGTTGAGAAGATGCATGGGAAAGTAAGGATTTGTTGTTGTAGAATAGGATATCTTCAGCCCAGAAATATAAAGAGATGGAAAGCATTACTGGCAGGCCCAATTGAAAATATTGCATGCATACAAAGTGAAAGGAATATATCCAGGTTTAGTGAAAAGCTCATGCAGAGGTGCATTGATGTTGAGCAGGACAATATAAATGGAAAGGTGTGTGGATAGTGTGAATCCCTTCACCATTCGAGCATATCCCAAAAAGGCTCCCGTGGATATATCATGCAATTGACGCCACTGCTCAAACAATAACAATGTCCTTTCCATATAAAGATCTCCAACCCTAACGCAGCCTTTGTTGCTTAATTTACCAACATCCAAATGTGTTTGTATCTGCTGTATGAATGAGGAGAATCCCAATGCTGTGCTTGGATTTTACATCTGCGACTGATGTATTTGCCTGTGAACATTCCTCCACAGTTCTTCCAGAACTGCATATATTTGAACAGCTCCTAACTTACCCATTGGGTCCCATAGCAAATGAAACCCTTCCCTGCTCCTCGGGAATCCCTGCAGGAGTCCTTGTAAGTCCCCTTCCGGTGAATCTACCCAGTAGGCAACTATCTGTAACTGAGCTGCTATAAAATAGTCCACCCTTCGAATATGATCTATATAAAGTGTTGAATGCCACATGCCTGCGGCCAGTGCCCCATAGTAGTTCCGCAATATTCACATCCGACATGTTGAAAAAAATTCTCTTTATCTTGTATGATATATTTATAAAATAATAGAATAATCTAGGTAGCACCACCATCTTGCACAATGCATTTTTCCCCATTAATGATAACAGTAATGTTTTCCAAAATGTTACTTTATCTCCTATGGCCGATAACACCCTTCCTAAGTTATAGGCAAAGGTTTCCACTATCCCATGGAAGATGGTAATGCCCAAATAGCGGAAGGACTCCAATTCCCATCCGACTGTGGGATTATCTCCCTCAGCTGGTCACACAGTAGCCTCAACGGAAACAACCAAGATTTTTCATTATTTACCAAGAAGCCTGGAGTCATCTAAAGTTGTTCAGTACCTCTAAAATGACCAGGATGTTCCCTTTGAGGTTGCTGACATATTACAATGCATCATATGCATAAAGAGATATGTTATGCATAGTGCATTGGACTTTGATCCCAGTCTATGTATTTCCTAAAATACCCCACCAAAGGCTCTAGAGCCAAGACGAATAACAGTGACGAGACTGGGCAGCCCAATCTAGTGCACCTTTACAATGTCCATTGTGTGGAGATGTTATCCCCTGACTTGACCCTCACCTGGGGGTTATTATATAGCAACTGGATCCATTTCCGTTTGCTGGGCCCAATCCAAATGCTGTGTAATACTTTAAAGAGCCAAGGCCATACTGTGAAAACAAAATCAAAATATCGAGGCTGAGTACTCCAAAAGGAAACACACCGAACACGGGTATAAAGGAACATACAAAGTACTTTATTTTATGCTGAATCCAGCCACTAGGAACAGAGCAAAAATCAGATAGCTATCGGCCCTCAGTACAACACAACAAACTCCAGCGTGGTTCAATGTGTTCAGTGAGAGACGCTGTACATTAGAATGCATTGGCTTTTTATACTTTTTGTGAGCACGATGTCCAGCCCCACTTCGGGTTAATATTCCACTAATACATCACTGATCTAGGGTTCATGCCAAGTCTTGCACATCCGCATATAACTGGTTTGCTTTTAATACATATATCAACAAGCCTATATGGCAACTGTGCATTCTGGGATTTTCCATGTAGGTCTTCTTAAACATTAATACAATGTAGATAAACAAGTGTTCTACGTTCAGTATTTGAATACATTGTTCTTATCGTATATTCGTGGATTAGTTTCATTGCACGAGTAATCCTTTACACACAGGTCAACTAAGGACAAGGTCTCAGTTCACGACCTCAACAAGTGGCCTGGAGGCAAGTTACATATTAGCTACATACAGAGGTCAAGACAGTAATGTTGCATTTCAGAATGACATTGTCCACCATTTTAACTCATAGGGTGACTTTACAAAGCGAACAGTTGACCTAAAATGGCGGCTTACATTGATTTTAAGGTCAGGACCTTGCAGCACGGATCTCTTCGCAGGCGATTTACGAGCAGCTTGGCGTAGGCCAATATACATATATTTATTGCAATAGGAGGCACGATATAATTTCTCTTTTGACAAACCCTCCTTTTGGCCTATGCCAAGTGCTAAAACTACTTTGGATCTCCTTGCAAATAACTCCATGCATCATCGTCCATGCACCCTGAATCACTGTCGGAAATATCTATTGCCATTAGGTCATTCGGTAAAATTTCTTTCAACACATATTCTTTGGAAGTTTTATCTGGGGCATACCATTTATGTCCTATCGTACCTATTGCTTGTGCGCAACATCCCCCTAGCATCGAACATATACCAGGTAGACACTGAATACAGCAACAAAGAAACAACAGGATTCCCAAAATAATCAGCAAGACCGAAAGTACCTTCCAATCCCAAGATCGCAAGAAGTCAAAGAACCAAGGGCTAAGATCCAAGTTTCCCTCGGGAACGTGCACTTCTGAACTAAGGACGTGCAGATTCTGTATTGCCTTGAAGATGGTTGTGGAGGAATCTGGTCCAAAAACACAGCAAGGGGACCCCACTAATTTACACACACCACCACGTTCAGCCAGAATGTCATCTAATGCCATCCGGTTTTGAAGTGCTACTAGTCTTATCGCCTTCTGTTCTAACGTCATATTATAGAGTATGTCCGTGGTCCGGTTGATGGTTCTCTCCAGTGCTCTCGCTAGTTTTCTGATATCTTCTGAATTTGCTATCTGCCCCCAAAATGGCACAGCTGATTTTGCTATATCTCCCAAGATTTGTGCTGGGGTGTCACCATTCTCGTCCCGCCGTGGACGAGCCTTTGAAACTTCTTTTGTACTAGCTATAAACACCCCAGGTAACAGGATCCCTAAATAACAGGTTCCCTGCCAATCCCTGGGCAACCATGGGAATGCTACATTACCGCAGACAAAGTGGACAGGTTCACCTACATACAAAGGTCTGTTTTCCCTAGTCAAATTTGCAACGTTGGAAAATCTCCCATTGACTGAGTTCCATTGCTCTGTATGCAAAAAGAAACTGAATCGGGGCTATGATTAACCGTGTAAGAAGGAGGCATGGCATCCTTATTGCCTATTGGAGCCATCTTAAAGGAAATCAAAGATTAGAAAGGACGAGACAGTTTATCAGAAGGCCTAATAGAAGCAACATTAGGTTTACTCCTGTTTGTGAAAAGCGAGCATCCCAAGGGAATCAAAACACGTTTCTCAAAACTATTCAAAAATGGTGCCATCAAAGTTCCCTGAGATGCTATCATTCCAACGGCCAAAGAACAGTGCTCTAAGAGAGGCATAGCAAGCAGTTGTCAGAGGTAAAGGATGAATATGCCAACCTAGCCCCTTATCCCCGTTTTGCGGTAAATGCGAGCAGACTCAACAGTTAGATTTATTAAAAATGGCATGCGTAGCATTCATGATAAGTAGTAGAGTATTATTGTGGTACCTTTGTCTATGCTGAGAGTCCCTAGGGGACAGAGAATGCAAATGTACAAAGGGAGTAGGAACAGTAGGTATACTTTCAGTAGGTAACAAAAATTTTAAAGAATTAGTTTCTTCAAGGTACCACCACCCTAAAACAGCGACTATTAAAAACCCAAATATCATTATAAAAACACAGCAATACCTTTTCGGGGCCCAGGCGTTTTGTCCATTGTCCTGGTTGGTCACCCCCTTATTTACAAGTCCCATACGAGCGCTGGCAGGCATTGTAGTCTTCAACGGATACCTCCCGGTCGCGCGACTTCTTAGTCCTTCCACAACCCTAGTCAACAGAATCCCGTTTCTCAAAGTTGGTCAAAAACAAGCCCTCGATGAGCGTTTTCTTCTTCGAATGCACAGCTGAAACGTGCCATAAGTCTATCAGATGCACAGCAAAACCGTGCTGTGAGTCTATCAGATGCACAGCAAAACCGTGCCGTAAGTCTATTTTCTTGGATGCAGATTGTACCTTACTTTTCCCGGTACTGATTGATCCGGAAACAATATGTCGTCACTTCCCGTTGGAAGCAACGTGTCAGAGACAAATGAAGATGCCGAATTTGAAACAGCAGTTTCCGGATGCAAAACTTTTGGAGAGTGTGGAGACAAAATGGCGGCTTCCCCAAGCCTCACGGGCTCAGAGAGATTCTCCGACACACTCTCAGTGCAACTTACTGCTTTGGGATCATTGGTTGCAGCATTAGCGAGGGGTTCTGTTTCTTCTGTAACGTGTGGCACTGGGTGAGGAAGTTTCTTGACATGGGACGCGTGGCTCCAGTTCTTTCTTCCAGAGACCCGCACTGCTATTTGGGTGACCAACAGGACCTGGAACGGCCCACGCCAGCGAGGCGCAAGGCAGGAAGAGCGCTCAAATGCCTTGATGAGCACTCAACTCCCAGGCATTATACTGTGGCCTGAGCCCTCGTATTGCACAGGTAAAGCTTCTCGTACCTGGTGATAAATCAAATACAGATTTTTAGTCAACTGGCTGCAATAATCTGAAAGTAATACTTTTCAACATTTCTCAATGAATTGCATTTAGGAAGGTTCCAAATATTGGCAGGTCTCCCTATTACCACCTCAAATGGAGAGAGCCCAGTCTTAGTTTGAGGGGTTGTACGCATAGATAATAACACGATCGGTAAGGCGTCCGGCCATTTTAGTTTGGTGCCGGCACACATCTTAGCGAGCTTGTTCTTGATGATACCGTTGTGTCTTTCTACTAGTCCGGCGCTCTGAGCATGTCTGGCTGAATGGAACCGTTTGTCAATTTGTAATGCCGCACGTATCTGCAGAATTACAGCAGCAACAAAATGTGGACCATTGTCTGACCAGATAACTCTTGGTACCCACATCGTTCCATTTCAATAAAGTCAAAGTGGATAACTTCAAAGGGGACAGAGGGTGGCCCAAAACTTCCCCTTGGAGTTACTGTCCCCTTTCCCACATTGTGTTGTAGGCAAATCATGCAATCCTGGAAGTAGCGCTGGGAAATTTTAGAAATTTTGTCATTTACCCAAACTTTCTCTAACATTTTTGTCATCTTCTGGGCACATACATGCGTAGGACCATGGGCCATGATGACCATCATCATAATATACGTGTCAGGGAGTAGCCATTTCCCTTCCGCTATATCCACCCAACACCCGTCATCATGACGTTTCCCCTAGCCTTCAGCCCACCGATTGGATTCTTCTAACGTAGCATCAGCTTGGATATCCCGTACAGACCCAACACCCTCATGCATTGCATAAGCATTTACAGTCTCCCTCGAAACATACATCTCCGTAAGGGGATCGGTAGCAGTTTGTCTAGCTATTTGATCAGCGAAAGCATTCCCTTTCCCTATGTCATCTGTAATCTTTCGATGTGCTGCACATTTCATAACTGCTAAATGAGTAGGGAGCGCAAGCGCTGAGAGTAGTTGTACTATTAGGGAGCCATGTTGGGTTTTAGTGCCATGTGAAGTTAGGAACCCTCTCTCTGACCAAAGACTCCCAAAGTTGTGAACCACCCCAAAGGCATACTGACTATCAGTATATATATTTACTGCAATCCCTTCGGAAAGTTCACAAGCTTGGGTCAATGCTATAATATCTGTGGCCTGCGCAGAATTATGTGTGATTCTCTTAGTTTCCACAACCGTGCTTAATGTGGTGATTGCATAAGCAGCTGTGGATGTACCATCCGGAAGTTTGAAGCAGGAGCCACCACAAAACAGTTCTCCTTGCGGATTATCCAAAGGAGTGTCTTTCAAATCAATTCTACCCTTTGTCTCTTGTTCGGTAGTATACAGACAATCATGTGACTCTTCATCGCTGCAAGTAGTATCTTGCGGGAAAGGTAGGAGTTCAGCCGGATTAAGAACACAACACCTCTTAATTTGAATGTGAGGAGCAAACAAGGTCAATTCATATCTTGTCAACCGTGCAGAAGTGAGATGTTGCGTTTGGTTTCGGTTCAGTAGAACATCTACAGAGTGAGGCACCATCAGGGTTAGATCATGGCCTAGGACCATTCCCTCACTATGTTTTACAGATGCAGCAGCAGCAGCAACAGCTCGCAAACATCTTGGCAAAGCGCATGCTACAGGATCAAGGGTGGAAGAAAAGTAACCGCACGGCCTATTCTTCCCTCCATGTTCCTGCGTTAATACAGCCAAAGCACATCCATCACATTCATGCACAAACAACACAAAGGCCTTTTCATAGTTTGGTGTGCCCAAACTGGTGCAGAGCATAATGCAGACTTAAGCAAGTCAAATGATTGCTGGTGTTCTGCGTTCCATTGCAATGGCTAAGAAATGCCCTTCATTGTCAAAGCCAACATCGGTTTGATCACTAGTGAAAAATGTGGGATACACAACCTACAGTAAGAAGCCATACCTATCAAGGCTCTAACTTCCTTATGTGTATTTGGGACAGACATGCCAGAAATGTGTTTTATTCTTTCAGGTGTCAATCTTCTTCCCTCCTTCGACAGAAGATAGCCTAAATAGGCTGGCAACAATATTGACATTTTTTAAGCAAAGCTTTATGACCATGTTTAGCTAGATGGATAAGCAATAACACAGTGCCCTCCTTACAGGCTCTCTCAGAGTCAGCAGCTAAGAGCAAGTCATCAACATACTGAAGCAATGTACAAGTAGAGAACAATTCAAGGGTATCAAGTTGTACTTTGAACGCCCTACTATAAATGCTAGGACTCTCTGTATACCCTTGAGGTGCACAAGTAAATGTGAATGAGCGTCCCCCTAAGGTGAACGCAAACAAGTATCTACTAAAGAAAGCATTCTTTAGATCCACCACACTAAAGCAAGTAGCTGTAGCTGGAATCATGGTTAGGATTGTCGTTACATCAGGCACAATTGGAAATTGTGGAGCGACGACTTGATTAATGGCACTTAAATCAATTATGAAACAGAATGGAATTGCATTATCGCCTTTCTTGTACATGGGTAAAATCGGACTATTACACAAACTTCCTGAAATTTCTTCAATCACCCTGCGATGCACAAAATCGGAAACAATGCATTTCAAAGCTCGCTCGCCCTCAACTGAAATCTTATACTGGGGAATGCGTGGCAGCTCAATTCCGTGTTTCAAAACTATCTTAACAGGTTCAATCTGTAAAACACTGACATCATTGTCGTCAACAACCCACAAGCTCTCTGGTACATTAATGAATTCTGGCGGCAAAGGTTTAGTCAAGAATTGCGAGACAGAAAATTGCTGTGGTGAAATCGTCAAGCGCACTCCATCAGAAGAACAATAAATCACTGCATTTAATTCTTTTAACAGCTTCAACCCCAGCAAGTTGTCTCCACAATTCGAAGTCAACAGAAATGGACAGTGGTCCATAAAGGGACCCAAAGAAATAGCTACCAGCGAAGAAACCAGACAAACAACTGGTGTGCCAAAAAACCCTACAGAAACATTGGTTTGCCCTGACAGTGGAATGTTTGGAACCCGTGAATGATCAATGGAACACTTCTGTGCTCCAGTGTCTATCAAAAACGGATGTTTCCTATTTCCCACCACCATTTCAACGTAGGGACCTTTCTGATTGATGGGAATAGGTGTAGGTTCCAAACCCTGCTTCGGGCAATCCTAACAAAACAGAATGTCATCAAAAGGAAGCTCTTCAGATAAATATGCAGCGGAAGGATGATCAAATATGTTCCTGGTGTCCACACTCAAAATCTGATTGTCCTGCGAGAAAGGTTGCTGAGGATCCTGTGTAAACTGACCTCTACCAGGGCCCCCTACACCCAGGTGACCTCTGGATCGTCTACCCATATTCCCGAATGTGTTATTCGACCTTTGTCGAAGGACGGGGCATTGTGCACGCCAACGACCCTCTTGACGACAATAGGCGTACTGGTTAATGTTCACAGGATCCAAGGGCACATTCCCTTGCGGGACATACTGACCTCTAATCTGAGAACTACCCCCTCTGGGGCCTCTAACAATTTGCTGCAATAGCACTTTAGTTTTCAAATCACCTTTTCGTTTTTCAACTCTATCATTTTCATTATTGACACGGTTCTCGTAGAACTGAGCCATGTGCAGTACTTCTGATTGCGATTTCGCCTGCCAAGCGCTCTCAGAAGACATCATTTGTGACTGGATGTCAGACAGCAATCCATGCACAAATTTGTCCACAAATAATCTTTTCCCAGACTCTGTGCCTAGGTCTTGTCCACTGAAATCTGAGAATACCTGTTCGAACCGATTAATGAACTCGGTAGCACCCTCAGACTTTCGTCGGACACAGGCCGTAAGTTTGTCCCAAATAATTCTTTTCTCTGTAATTATGGTTTTTAATTTTGCAATAATTCTATCAGGCAAAGTCAATATCACCTGAGGTGGTCTTTCACCAGCTGGCCTTTCTCCATCGAGTCTAGTTATATTCACCCATGTATCTCCCAACCCTGGCATGTTGTCTATAGTTCTAACTTGTTTCCACAAATCTACAGGCAGGAGTACAGGAAATAACAAATCAATATCACCTAAGGTGAACACTGAGTATTGCAAGACGGACTCTATTTCTTTATAGAATTCTGTCAGATTTTTCCTAATTTCAGGAATAGATTGTCTAATAGTATTAACTTCCTGTCTTGAGAACGGGACGTGAACGAACTGTGATACATAATGTGCAGGAATGTTCACAGGGACTATATTTCGTGCAGCATCGGCCGCAATCTCAACCTTCGGGACAAATGTCGGTGGAACCTCTCTCATAGGCAACTGAGAAGTAGGTGACTCCGAACGCTTACTAAGCAACAGAGCTAAATCGAGCGCTAAAGCAGTCGAAGAAGTGTCAAGTGAAAAGCTCTCTTGTAAATACTCAATAACTCTGTGGGACAACTAATCTTTCTTTTTACACAATCATCCTGTAGGTACTCTATCATTACCTGTATCATTTTCCTCTGCAATTCTGGCGTATACTGACTATATGTGTCATATACTTCAACTGGAGTTATCGACATATCCTAAATCCATCTAAGTGCGTCCTTCGTACAAATTCGTGCTTCCTCAGATATCGATTTATGACAAGGAAGGAACCGTTTCTGTACATACATACTTTCCTCCTCATCATCCTCATTCTGCAACTTTTCTAACTCCTTTCTATACCCAAATAACCTCTCGACATGCTCTGTTATTTTCTCAACAGTGTCTCTAGAAAACGCTAAAGTATTTAGATCCCTTAACCCTTGAGGGAGATCTGTATTATTTAATTTTCCCCACATTACACATAAATGAATCCCTAAACCTTCAATAAAAACATTTTTCTCAGGAAAATTATTCATATTGCAAAGTGTGGCAAAAACATTAGCTTGATCATCCTTCTCTATACAATATTTAGCCCATGCAATCAAATCACGTTTCTTCTCAGGTGGTACAGTATTTTGAGTGACAACCTTTGACCCTACACCTCGATCGACTACAAGCAGCTCAGGACCACTTGGAAGAGAGGGAGCAGGCAAATTCAATTGAGGTACTGTAACTGGTGCGATAATAAGAGGTGGAGGAGCCGGAGGAAGGGGAACATACGGAGGTGGCACAGAGGCACCAGGCCTTCGTTCATTTAACAATTTATGTATAAATTCATCGGAAGTATGGAGGTCTTTGGAAAGATATACTTTTTGAATTCCAAGTGAGAAAGCCCTATCCATATTCCTAGTCGATTCAGAATGTTTATCTTGGTCATACAATAATGCTTTTTCGGCGTTCGTTTTATGACGGCACGCATGTTTTTCTCTACTTTTAAGTTGCTGCAACGCTTCTTTTTTCCAATTCTGCAAAACATCAAATGCTGCAGGTCTAGCCTTTTTCTTTAATAGAACTGACTCTAAATACTCAATACGAGGGATCTCAAAACTGCCATTGATTGGCCACTGAAGTTCAGAGGCATGTATGGTTTGTCTGGTTTGTCTGTGCCAAATGTCATTAAATACTTTACTTCCAATGCCATGCTTACAGTACATAGTACATGCTGGTGACCCCTCCTGTGGTGCGGGATGGCTAAATTCCAAGATTGTCTATCGCTGCGGAACAACGCCCTGAAGCAGGTAGACGATTTCCCAGGCATATCAAATTATTGGTGTTACCTTGTCAATAATTGTGTCTGCAGATACAATGCGCCAAATTCAAATTATCAGGGTTGAATTAAGAGTCAGGTCACGACTCACCTGAACAAACCTAAGGAGGTCCGATCGGATTTCAAAGAATCTTACCTAACTAATCTTACCTCGTGTATGGTGATTTTGGCAAATCTGCCCGTCTGGATAAGTGGACCCTCGTCAAGATGCCGTCTCGGACCACAAGCTAATCGTCCAGGGATCGGGTCGTGCAGCGCTGCTGAGGTGTCACGTCTCGTTCAGTGGGGCCCCCTTCTGTCACACCGTCCGATCCCAGTCCGATAGCCTGAGTCAACCTTCAACAATCCGGCATCAATCTTGAGGGTCCCTATTCAGGCGCCAACTGTGAAAACAAAATCAAAATATCGAGGCTTAGTACCCCAAAAGGAAACACACCGAACACGGGTTACAAAGGAACATACAAAGTACTTTATTTTATACTGAATCCAGTCACTAAGAACAGAGCAAAAATCAGATAGCTTTCGGCCCTCAGTACAACGCAACCAACTCCAGCGTGGTTCAATGTGTTCAGTGCGAGACGCTGTACATTAGAATGCATTGGCTTTTTATACTTTTTGTGAGCACGATGTCCAGCCCCACTTCGGGTTAATATTCCACTAATACATCACTGATCTAGGGTTCATGCCAAGTCTCACACATCCGCATATAACTGGTTTGCTTTTAATACATATATCAACAAGCCTATACAGCAACTGTGTATTCTGGGATTTTCCATGTAGGTCTTCTTAAACATTAATACAATGTAGTTAAACAAGTGTTCTACGTTCAGTATTTGAATACATTGTTCTTATCGTATACTCGTGGATTGGTTTTATTGCATGAGTAATCCTTTACACACAGGTCAACGAAGGACAAGGTCTCAGTTCACGACCTCAACAAGTGGCCTGGAGGCAAGTTACATATTATCTACATACAGAGGTCAAGACAGCCATGTTGCATTTCGTAATGACATTGTCCACCATTTTAACTCACAGGGTGAATTTACAAAGCAAACCTAAAATGGCGGATTGACCTAAAATGGCAGCTTACATTGATTTTAAGGTCAGGACCTTGCAGCACGGATCTCTTCGCAAGCGATTTACGAGCAGCTTGGCGTAGACCAATATACATATATTTATTGCAATAGGAGGCACGATATAATTTCTCTTTTGACAATTCCACAGAGTTAAAGGTTTTTGTTGCATCCAGGGTCATGATGGCCAATTCTTCCCCGGAGCCCTGTACTTGTTCCATTATGTAATGTATCCACCTAATGTTTATTGACGTGTTCCTCCCTCCCACAAATCCAGACTGATCTGGGTGTACCAGGGTCGGCACTACCTCAGCTAATCTGGATGCTATCACCTTCCCCAACATGTTGGTATCCACAATTATTAGAGAAATATGTCTATAGGAATAACAATAGTTTGGGTGTTTCTGATTTTTAAATAACACGGTAATGAAAGCTTCATTCATAGTCCCAGGTAAGGACCCCTTAACATATGCCTCCTCGTACACCCTCTTCAATAGGGGAATCAATATGTCCATGTATTCCAGTTAAAATTCCACTGGCAACCCATCCATGCTCGGAGATTTACCCTTTTTCATCGACCTGAGAGCCCTCTCTATCTCCTTCCAACCCATGGACTTTTCAAGATGTTCACACTGGTGCTGTATCAACCGGGGCGTCTGCACTGTACCCAACAGGTCTACCGCCTCCTCCTCCGAGTAAATCCCTTCACTAGTATATCATTTCATATAGTATTCTTGAAAGATCCTATTAATAGGTTGCTGTGTGACAGCCCATGACCCTTTCTCATCATAGATCTGCATGAGGATGCTCCTTTCAAAGCAGCCAGGCCTGTAGGCACCCTGCCTTGTCTCACTCCCGGTGTAATTTCCTCATATACTGATCTTTTTCAAACTTGGATAGTGCCTCCTGATGCTCCCGCTGGGTGTTCAATGCCAACTCAGCACCAACCATGCCCCCTCACCCATACCATTCTCCAAGGTCCTAATCCATTACTCCACTTCTTTCAAGGAATCCGACAACATCCTTTTACATTCCCACTGCTTTGGAGATACATACGCCCCTTATCATCACATATTTTACTGACCCTTCATTATTCCCCGGAAAGGAAGTGAATTCCTTCCATATTGTTCAGTTAAATGCCACATCCTGCAATGACACAACCTTTAATTACCACGCCGGAATAACTGGCCAACTAGATCTCATCTTTAGTCTAGTAACTAATGGAGCATGATCAGACAATACTTTCCCTAAATATTCTGTTTGGTCAAACATTTGTGCTTATTCCCCTCCTACAAATAGGTAATCTAATCAGGAGTATGTACCATGCACTGGTGAATAAAACAAGGATTCCCTGTCCTCCCCATGTGTCCCTCTCCATATTTCCACCAGATCTAACTCAGACAGCATGCTGTTTAAGGACAGTGTTTAACCGAGAAAGGAATTCTGTGCCTGCGCCTGACGGGTCCAAGTAACAATTAAAGTCCCCACCCCAAATGAGAATATTGCCCTGTACCATCTCATTAAAGCTGCCACTGATGGAAAATATTCCTCTTTATCTGTGTTGGGTGCATATGAATTCATGGTACATGTACTCTGTCCCTCCAATCTCCCTACTACCATGAAGGTCTGTCCCTCTGAATATTTCAATCTGTATTGGAATCTTGTTCTCTATCCAGATCAATAGCCCCCTGGAGTATGATGAGCATGTGGATCCCACTATCATGCCCCCATCTTCTACCTATTTCTGCCAGGCCCGATCCAGTCACATGCGTTTCTTGCAGCAGTGCCACCTGAACACCATGTTGTTGCAGAAACTTCTGTACCTTTGATCGTTTGGCCCTATTGCCCAGGCCTCACACATTCCACGTCCCGATCTTAATCGTCATCTGATCTCCACTAAATATTGCTTCACTCCAGGTCTGACCCAAATTTCCTGAGTGTCATACCCTATACCCCCAGTGACTGCCTCAAACATAACTATAGCTATTCTCTTCCCCCACCCCCTTTACCCAGCTCCATGCCCCTAACATTGGTGGGTAAATCCAGGACTACCATGCAAGAAACATGTTATATTAAGTGTAACTCATATTTCCTCCCATCCCCCCTACTGCCCACACCTCCCTTCAACTCCCAGCCATGCACTCCCAACCTCGGTTGCTGTAAATAAGCCAAACCACTGCTCAAACCATAACCATACTTACACCCTCTCCCCTCCCACCCTCTACCAGGCCTAACCTCTTTGCCCCAACCGTACTCCATACCCCAACTTCTCCCTCCACCACCCTCCTCGATCCCCATCTGCTCAACTGGTAATTCCCCCAAATCGTGCTTGTAACATAAACTTTCTGCCCTCATTAACACCATACTCATGCCACTGGTCATCTTTAAAGATTGTAGTGTGACCATCCACTCCATCTGCCCTCTCAGCTGCAGCCCTCTAGGACCGATTTAGCTATGTTCCGGGGTGTGGCCATATTATCGGCTTGGCCATCAGTGTTCATTGAGTCCAGTCTCCCATCTCAGCCCTCAGTTCTGCGTCAGCTGTCCAGGTAGCCACTTCTGTCACTCTCTCAAGATTCTCCCTCTTTGCCGGTCTTCTGAGCTTCCATCAACTCTGTGTCTAGATTCCAACGAGGACCACGCTTCAGTCGCTGAAAATAAGAAATGTGAGTTCCTGTCAGCTAGCACTTTCAACTTTGCCAGGAAGAACATCATATATTTCAACAAATAACATGCAACCGCATGAAAGAGAGTCCAGGAAATTGCGCCTTATTTCAAATACTTGAGTTTATTTATATTGGTTTACTATCACACTCGCCCTTGCTTGACACGTGTTTTGGCCATCAAAGGCCTTTCTCAAAATAGGGCTTTCATGCGGTTGCATGTTATTTGTTCATATACTAGACATTTTTTTCTGTGGCTTACCGTCAGTCCAGTGATCTGCGACAACAACACTGATTATTCTGGGAAAACAAACATGTGTTGCACCTATTTTCGAGCATCAAGAGTCGCCCAACAGACCAGCTGTAACCCTTAGCCCAGTTCATCTGTTCTTAATCATATATTTCAAGTTATGTTCTCAAAGCTTCAATTTCACTGCATCAAAGGACCTTCTTTGTTTTTGTACTTCTTGTGGATCCTTGAATTCCACTGCTGAATGGTACCAATTCTCCTCGCCTCCTGCAGGATAACATACCAGTCCCTGAAGTTTAATCATTTAGTTACTATCGCCCTGGTGGATGCTCCTTGTGGTGGCAGTCATCCTGGCACCCAATGCTCTCTCCTCACCATGAATAACTTGGAGAGACCCAGAGGGTGCAAGGAATCTAACAGCAGTTTCTCTCCATACAATTCTGTGCAGTTATTCTTTTCCAACTCAGGTACTCCCACTAGTCGAATATTACATATCCGGTAGTGACCCCCTGTATCCTCGACTCTGTCCTTGAGGACCCTTGTTGCCCCTACCAGGCCCTTGACCGGATTCTGTAGTAACTCCATCGCATTCTCCAGATCACTGACCCGTTGCTCTGCCTGGGACACTCTGTTATTCAACTTTTTCAGATCGTCTCACACCAATGATACATCTATCCCAAACCTCCTGCATTTTATTTTCCAGTGCTTTTTGTGAGTCCTTTACCGTAGCCATAAGGCTATGCATGGTGACCCCTGTTGCTGGTTCTGTGCCTGCATCATCCCGCTGCCGATCCAGTGCCTGTTTAGACAATTACAGCTTTGCCCCCACATATGTCTCCATTTTTCGTTATCCCTTCACCATTATACCTGCTCAGGGATGTAAAAGGATTACTGTTGCTGCTAGTGTGTCTTACTCACAACGTCAATGCACAGTCAATTCTAGCTGTGTCAGGCTATTCCCAGATATGGCTCCCAAGGCTTGGATCGGCCAATAGATGGCAAGCGGTTGCATGTGGCAGCCTCTGTGGCTGACCCACCTATGGCCGTCGTCCTTTGCTACAGTTTGGGCAGATGTGACCCCACTATCCTTAATTCCTATCTGTGCCTCACCTCTCTGATTGTATATGCTGGTCTCTGTTGTCGTTTGTTGAATATTTATTTATTCATTTATTTATTTTATTATGTCCCTTCATGTTATTTGTTTAGCCCCCAGGTGCCCCTTTTTTCCTGCTCCAGCCAATCAAACATTGAAGTTGTTGTCCAGCATTCGGGACCTCCCTGTTGCTGCCAATAGATAGGTCTTCGCTACCTACCTCCACTCTGTGCCCACTGTTTCTCTGTTAGCGCTTTGCTGCTTGTCGCCAGGGTTCAGCCTCCTGTTCTCTGCCTGGGCCTCCCACTTACTGCATCACCGCAGCCTGTGTCACTGCTGATAGCATCCTCACAACCAGCCTCTCCTCCCGCTCTCCCGTGCCATCAGAAAGCCGTTTCCTACCGCTGCTGTCATGCCAGGCCCTGAACCCAGTGAGCGTTCCAGCAGACTTATCCAAAATAAGTGCAAATTGCCAGCATATCTTAGGATATCGTCAGGCTGGCCACAGAGCTCTGCAGGCTCACGTCTGCATAGCTCTGCTGCTGGCCACACACCCCCTCAGGGTTCATAGTTGAAAGCCAGGTCTGTATGTCTGCGTATTGTGTGTTGTTGGTGAGGAGTAGAAATTCAGTCTTGGAGGGGTTGAGCTTCTAGTATGCACTGGATAAATGAGAGGCAGGTTTGAACCTATGAACATCCTTCATATAGCCGATCTTGAGCTATAACTGTGTGTCATCAGCGTATTGGTGGATATGGATGTTTTGTGTGGCTAAGAGGGTTCTCAGCAGCTCCATGTATAAATTGAAGATCATTGGGCAGAGGATGGAACCCTGTGGGACGCCACAGGTGATAGGTCGCATTAGTGATATATAGTAGTCCATCTTCAACCAGCGTAGGACAAGGGCGCTGATCCCCATGCACTGGTAATGGTGTCCTATAATGAAACAGATTGACTAACAGACATAATTTTATCAGCTATATAATGGTATAAGTATTATCAAGAAAAGAAAAAGCTCTGTTAACTTACGAGAAAGATGTGGCTGGTCGGCAAGTACACCAGCTTATTTTGCAACTGACACATGCGCAAATGCAAGATGATCAAGGTAAGGTGGATCCACAAGAACATAGTGCATAGAACAGAAGAAAATGTATATTTGAAAGAAAGCAAATGCTTGTTAGTGAAAAATCTGGATGTCACACCTGAAAAAGGAATTAAACAACTGGCACAGTAACAGTCACTAGTCCACGAAGGAAGCACAGATGTATCAGCAACAAAGAGACTCACTATTCAAGGGGATACAAATTATGAAAGAAGCACCAGCTTCAAAAACTGAAGTTTGAATGACTCTTTGGAACAGCTAGTATGAATCAAATTGCAAATTGTAACTGAAATGGGCCATAATGACAGACTGAGGCAAGACATTAAAGTGGTCCATGTGACTTTGGAATAACAGTCAGAATCTCACAGACAGTTCAGTTTCACAGAGGAGGGGAGATTTTTTCAAATCCCTGAGACTTCTTCTCCATTGTCAAAGGCTTCCCAGAGTCATGTGAGTGGTTTTGGAGCACCAAACTATATGTAAGAAGGGTGCTCTGGATGCACTCTCCCTTAGCCCCAAACTAGCCCAGATACACATGAAGAACTAATTTCTCTGTCAGATACAGAGGAATATAAATAAATCCAGTTGAGAAGAGAGGTGAGTGGCACACTCAACATGTTAGCAACACATAGGAGATGGAGTGAGATTACACCTAAAAAGAGAGTTAATCAAGAGATGAAAATAAGTTGAGGGAACAAGAACTACAGTGCATGATTAAACAGAGAGACAATTTCGACCCATTGGCTGACACTGAAAGACAGAAAAATGCAAACAAAATGAGTTGTTTTTTAAGTCTTTTTGCTAGTGACTGGTGTTACTCCAGAAACCCTAGGTAGTTGGGGACATAATGATTTTGGGCCACGGCATGATTACGCATTGTATTGTTCAGCCCCTCAGAAATGGTTTGAGTGCCAGAACCCATAAATTCAATCAGGAAGGGAAATGAGAGAAGGCCCGCTCAACCATCTACATAGGCAACCTCCTTATATACATAGGGCCTCATTACACTGATGGCAGTGAGGGTTACCGGCACCGGTAAGGGCACAGGTGCCGGTAATCCCCTACCACCCTACTACGAGGTCCCTTAGCAGGTCCCACATGTCAAGGAAGGGACCCGCTGAGGGACTTCAGAGCAAATAACAGTACCGCAAATTGCAGTAACGTTATTAGCTCTTTCCCCATTCCCATTGAGCCCTATGGGGGCTCAAATGGGAATGGGGAATGGTATTTGGCATGGGGATTTACCGGGTCCTCAAGGGTCGGAATGACCCGGTAAGTCCCCATACCGTCAACCCGGACCCAGTAGGCGGTAAGGGGTAGCCATGGTGCTAATAGCACCATGGCTACCGCCTACCGTGTAATGAGGCCCATAGTGTCAAAGGGGCTGAATATAAAAACAGGGACATCGATTCTAGCTGTGCCTCTGATTCTGATTCAAGAAACTGGATCCAAGAAAAGAGACATATAAAAAGAAAATCACAATCAAAGGTAGTGAAAGACTCAATCAAACAGATTAAGGTCATAAAAAGCTGCATGAGCCCATACCATAAAAATGCAAAATATTCTATTTGGAAACATTTAAAAGTATGCAAACAGATGATGGCATCATTTGGATTGAAAAATTATCAAAATAAGGGAGGTCAGCATTGCAAAAATTGATAAATTAAACTCAGGGGGTTGAAATGAAAGAATATAACTAAAATAGTATGTGCGTGGAAATTCTCACTTGTGGGGCATGCTGAAGAGCACAGAAGGGCTTGGAACCTGTTAGAAGATTATTACATGTTATGGTCAGGACAGATGGCTTTTAGGTCATCCTAAATTGCTCCTCCATTGTATGCAAGCCAGGTTTTGTAACCACAATAAATTTGCTTTAGACACCCACTAATGAATACAAGTCTTCAGTTTCAAAGAGAACCTATCACATAGTTCATTATCCATCAATGTCAAAGATGCATTAGCTATAAGAGGTCAACAGAAAGGTGAACGACATTCAGATGTACCGTGGACAGGCATTTGCTTTGAATTATAAAGGTAATAGGTCACAGAGAATATGCAATCTAAGAAAATGTTTCCTTTAGGTAAGCGGTAACACGGAAAGGGCATGTCTAGACAAAGTACTGTCTCTGATCTCTTGTGGAAAATAGCTGCAACTATTCAATTAACATGGTGAACAAAATATCACATTAAATATGCAATCACAAAATAAATAGGTGCATCACCATGATAGCTCTGATTAACACCATATTTAGGCTGGTTGCAGATAAGAGTTACCGAAATCACAATCTCTAATAAAAAACTTTATGTTTTCATGATTCAAATTGCTCAAAGATGCTGAAAATAAGTAAGATGATCAAACATTATCATATTGAATCATTCAACATCTCTGAATATCCACCCCAACTTGCAGAATCTAAAAAGTATAAGTTTCACCCATCTCACAAATGTTAGGCAGAAATTAGAGTATTAAAACCAAATGATCATCTGTTCAAAAAAGAGCAAACTCCGTCCCATCTTTCCTGTCAGGTGGATGGAAAACAACACCTCTGTCAAGCCAGGGATGTGGTTAGAGGGAAATATAATGGTATACCCATAGAACAGAGAGGAGGATGGCTTATTGGGTGAGGAAGGGATTCAGTAAAGGAAACACTTGATATTGGCTAGCACATGGACTAATTCTACGAAAAGGGAAGACTTGTCCACTCAGAGAAGGAAACCAAAGCATTCCATAGAAGGATGGCACATCTATGCATGGGAATTGATTCCTAAATAATACAAATAAACCAGTTTTTTTTTTGTGATATCAACATCTGTGTCCTGCGCTGAGAGAAGGGGGCAGCTGCTCAGTGGAGTAACGAAGTAGAACCCCCTACTGCGGTGAATAATGGGAAATGCGCTGCTCAGATGAACCCCACTCCACTTGGAAAATAGTGCCAAAGGTAAATAAAGAATACACACTCAGCAATAGTGGGAAATTAAGAGTATATTAAAAAATAATGGCTCGCAAGCGTTGGCTCCATTCATAAGCATCGGCGTCTCCTTGCAGATGCCGACGCTTATGAATGGAACCACCACTTGCAAGGCAGGATTTAGCTCATGAACATGGCAACTGAAAAATTGTAAAATTGACTTACATTGACACTCACTAGCCCTGATTGAAAAAGGCGAGCCTGTCACCGAAACACGTGTCTCAGAAAAGGCATTTTTTTAAAAATACTCTTAATTTCCCACTATTGCTGAGTGTGTATTCTTTATTTACCTTTGGCACTATTTTCCAAGTGGAGTAGGGTTCATCTGAGCCCCACATGTCCCCTTGATTCCAAAACAAGCCACATGAATTGAGAATTTTCTCTATGAATGAGGTACGGCTGACTGGGTTCACTTCAAGTTCTCCCAAAACCAAGAGTTACATCGGGGACAGTAAATCAACCCCCATGACCAAATTTTCCATTTTTACTTTGGTAAAGTCTAGAAAGATAAAACGATTGGTAATACAGGAGGATGGAACTTGAAATCAGGGACGCAGTGGATAATTTATCAATGTTCTGTGTTTCTTATATATACCAGTTACAAAGTAAGACATGGTTTCTTTAAGGACCAGTTCACTTTTCAGTGAAAAACAAAATCCAAATCTGAAAAGCATTTTGGTTTTCACTTTAAAGTGGGATTGCCATTGTAATGTTAAGTATTATGTGTAAATATAGGTAGTGGTTTAAACAAGTGGAGAGTCCTTTGGCCCATGGTATAGTTGCAGCATATTCATAGAGAGATATGATGCATTTTATCCAGATGGCGAAAGACGTAGGTATACATGGGATATGTGAGCCACGAAATGCATCCTGAAAAATGTATTCTATTAAATAAGTATGATGCAAAATGCAAATTCTCTGCATTCCCTTGTCTTTCAATGCATAGACAGATTCAGGAGTAATATGGGAGAGAAGGGGGTCTTCAATAAACAATATATTACTGGAGAATGGTACATCTGCAGCTCAGACATAAAAATAAAATGACAGCATTGCAAGCGGGCCACTTTAAAACAGTGAATGCATACAAAGTGAAAGGAATATATCCATGCTTAGCGAAAACCATACACACAGGTGTATTTGTGTTGGGCAGGCCAATATAGATTGAAAGAAATGCGCTAGTGGTTTGAAAAATTCACACACACATAAATGCATACACACATACACGCATACATACACTAAAATATATATATTGTGAATCACACAAGTATGTTAAGCTTAGTGGAAGCCAAACCCATGTCTTTTAGAGAAAATATATGTGGGCTCAGAATAGAAAATATAGATTCCAGAGAAAATTATCTGTGAATTCAAACTACATGAGACAATGCAAACAAGTCACTTTTTTGCATGTGTATGGCTTAACACAAAGCCCCATGGTAGCCCATTGCTAGCCAGTCATTGGCCCTCATTACGACCCTGGCGGAAAGGGGAAAACGATGGCGGAAATGCAATACCGCCATCGAAAAGCGCTCGGTGCGACTATGACCCGTCACCGCAAAGTACAAAGCCATTAGCGACACCGTAGTGAACGCCAACGCTAACTGCACTAAGCACGCGCGCGCGCACCATGCCAAACCGCAAACACCACCATGGTGCAACGGTACGCCAATTCCGACCCTAGCGGACATGTACCTAACGCCATCAGGCATGGCGGAATGGACCATTCCGCCATGGCGAGAAATACGGCATCGTGAACCAACCGTAAATGGCCCACTGAGTGCCTGTACTCCACTCCCTGGCCACATTGCACAACTCCTGGCAGGCGCAATGTACTCACACCATGCAACCAGTGAAATCTACAATTCACCCATGCATGCCAACGTAGAAATGCATGCAGGTGTTCGAAGCGCCCCGTGAGTGGGCATCCATGTACGGCATTTCACCATAGCCGTACTGATGCAGCACAGGCATGTGAAGGTACAAGACATCAAAATGGAAATCAAGAACACATGACACAAAACAACAGTAGTCCCCCATCGCTTGCCACCAGCGCAAGGCAACATCCAAAACAGCATCCTGAGGGGGATTGCACCAGACCTGTACTCTTGCCAGTAAACAAACCAACCATCAGCAGAAGCATGTACCACACAAGTTGGCAGAGTGACTGAGCAGCCAGGCACATCCCAAGAGGGGCCGATGGGAGCTGCAGGGCACAGATGGCATGAATACAGAAGCTATTCCAATGGACATGACCCCAGTCCCCCTCCAACAAACGCACGCAAACACAGGCACCTGTGACCAGCCACATTCTGAACATCCCATCATACCATCAATCGACCTGGCTGACAGGCACCAGTCGGCCAAAAGCCAATCCCCCGCCCCTGAACAGCACATCATGTAAACAGTCACAATGGCAGCCCCTATCCGTGACCACACTGTGCTACGTAGGCAAAAGCGGCCAGTACTGTACCACACAACTCAACTCAGAAGGCGGAACACAATGCAGATCATCTCGCAATACATACCGCCACAAATCGAAAATCGCCACATCACCTGCAAAGAATAACGCAACACGCCAAATATCGGAATACAATTTAAATGCACATCCAAATGACAAAGGCCTCACAGCAATTTGTAAAATAACACCAAAACATCCATCATCACCGAGGGCTGCATCTGCAATAATTGACCAGCTTCCACTTGTGTGACGCCCTGTACCATCATGGCACACAGGGCCAACATCAACGTTCCAAAAGGCAACATGGAAGCGGCAAGAACCGCAGGTCCGTCCCATGAGGCAGGCACTAGTCCAGCTGAAAGGCCGAAATGTTGCACCTAGCCACCAGAACAGCGTAAGGGCATGTGGCCCATTGGCGATCGTCCCATAAGATCGTAATGCTGCTCCACTGATTCACCCGAAGCTGCAGGTGTCGAGAGTAAAAACCATCTGGAGGAGTGGCGTACAGATGGCATCTGCAATAGGGCAGGAGATACCTGTCACCAAAATGAAACACAAATTAACCGATTGCACTACATGACACATGATGCATCACTATCTTCATTCAACACACCAAATCCACACCCATATGCATGCTAGCCCACTCCAAAGGAATATACACACCCCTAAATCAGTATCGATACATAACGAAACCAATCGAGGTTAATACACCATTGGCAACGTCGGTTACTGTGCATGCGTCCGTCAAGATAGAACCCATGACATGGGATTAGTAACGTGCCTAGACACAAGTGTATGAAGGCGCGTCGAGACAGGGAGGATCCGACAAGGGCAGATAGACGTAAGTCCCACTATGGCAGCCTTGCATCACATAGCGCAGGGGAAGGGGATTGAATCAAAAAACACATGTACATGGCAGACCCTAAATGGAATCATCTGTCCATGCATCCATTCATCATTCCCTCATCCCGCAATGAAAACGCATGAACATTCACTCACATAATATGTGAAACTTCCATCGCGTCTGTGCGTAATGCAGTCTGCAAAAACCACTGTGCTCCTGGCCGGATCTGTAGTGTCGTGAAGCTAGATGGACTTGGGAACGTCCTGCCTTATCGTCCACTACGCTATTGCGCATCCCATTCAATTCATGTCATTCATTGCTTGCTCGTTATGGGCCCTGTCCCAAGGACATTCAACAATAGAACGTTACATTTCCAGGCAGACCTGTGGGCGTCTCCTCACCGCTACTTCGCAACCAAAAATCCTGGCCTTCGAATTCCTCACTTGCAACATTACGTCGAAAAGGCTTCTGTGAACGCTTGCATTCACAATTACATCAATGTAGTGCGGCTGTGTGTCATAATGCTAACTGGCTGCAATCACAAATGGGACGCCACGCCCGTCGGTGAAGTACGATACTGTGCTGCATGAGGGTCGGCCATCGATCGAGCCCTACATACCACTGACTCTTCACAGGTATGTAAGCGGCTGCAATCATAGCATGTGTAACAATGGGAGCATAGCATGAAAATCAGTCAAAGTACATCACACTGCCATCGGGATTTGATACATGATTCCAATCCCAAGATGCCATGCGGCCAAATGCAGCCTTACGTGCGGGACGTGCTCGGCCAGAAGGGATTGCATCTGCCACAGATTCATTCAATCAGCACAGGTGGAGGCCATACAGGCCGACAGCACATATATAGCAGACCCAAACCCCTCCCACAACCACTCCCACTCCAAAATGCTACCGGCAGGACTAGCGATGTTGGGCCTGGGGCACCAGATAGCACTGCAAGTGCTACAACTACAAGAAGACGACGAACAACAACAGGTACAACAACCGGGCGCACAGGGGAGACGGAGGAGAAGGAGGAGGAGGAGGGCAAGGCAGGGTCAGCAAGGCCCACAAGCACTGCCACTACCACCACGCAGGCGGCCCGCAATCCCACGCCTCCGAGCTGATCCGTTCAACCTCACTGCTGAGCAGATCCACACCCTCTACCGTTTGGACCGGGACACCATAATCGCCATTGTGGACATGACACATGCTGACCTCGTGAGCATGATAGATAGCCCAACCGCCATCCCACCCCTACTGAAGGTGGTGTCTGTACTCCACTTCCTGGCCACAGGCACCTACCAGCACACAGTGGGACAGTTGCATGGCATTTCACAGCCACTGTTCTCACGGACACTCTCCCAAGTGCACGATGCCCTCCTGAAGCACGCCGACGACCACATCACACTACCACGCACGTACCAGGAGATTACCAACGCAAAGGTGGGATTCCATGCACTTGGCGGCATCCCGGGTTGCATTGGTGCCATCGACTGCACCCATGTTGAATTGGTTGTCCCACATGCCATGGAGGTCCAGTACCGCAACCGGAAACAATTTCATTCAATCAATGTGCAAATGGTGTGTGACTCCAACAAGATCTTTACGCATTGTTGTGCCAGATTTCCAGGATCTACCCATGATTCTATGGTCCTGAGGAACACAAGAATACCACGCTACATGGAGCGACACGCAGGGCACAGATCCTGGCTACTCGGTGAGTCTCATTCCATGCATGACATCGTGGCCCATTTGATGCGTCAATGACCTTGCAGGAGGGGGGGGGGGCTACTTAGCACTATCATTCCACTGACACCCTTTATTCGTCCCATACAGGTGATGCCGGGTATCCACTGAAGAGATGGCTCCTTACACCAATCCGGAACCCACAGAACCAGCATGAGGAGGACTACAACCATGCCCACTCACGTAGCCGTGTGGTCATTGAACAGGCATTCGGCCTACTGAAGGCTCGTTTCCGCAGCCTCAGCAGGTCTGGCGGGGCACTCATGTACAGCCATGAGAGGGTTTCTAAGATGGTCATGGCATGTGTCATGCTGCACAACATGTGCATACGTAGGAATGTGCCCATGCCCCCTGACGCTGTACTGCATGCACCTGAAGATGATGATGATGAGGGTGGGGATGTGGAGGGACGCCAGGGAGTCCATGAGGCACAGGATGCACGTGCAATCCGACAGAGCATCATAGATGCATGCTTCTAGCAACCACGCATGGTGCCTATTACACGGAAAGGGGACCTGTGGCACTGTGTGTGTGTAGTACAGGCACATAGTGGACTGTACGCCTATGAAGGCCTCGTACGCAAATATCAATGTCCACACATGTCATTGGATGATAATGAAGTGCTGTATTGTTAATGTGATTTGATTCATACACCCTATGGACCCGCCACCCAGTGAAGCCCAACACACCCCCTCCACCCTACTTCCTCCCCCCCCAACACCAGTGTCCAGATATGCATGCTGCCCGTGGGTAGACGCTATTGCAAGCCCCCTCTACGGGTATCAGGGGCACCCCTGCCCGTGGAGCGCAGGTTCCTGCCAGATCTGCGTTGGGGGCTGCCCTGGACGGAACTTGCCACGGATGACGTCTCTGCCTGCTCGCGTCCATGCATGTCTCTGAGGGTTTGTGAGAGCTCCGAGAGCACACGGCGCACAGCAGCAAGTTCAGCACAAACGTCTTTGGACGTCGCATGCAGTTCCCCCCTCAGGCTCTCGGTGCTTCTCTCCATTTGTGCTCTCAGGCTCTCGGTGCTTCTCTCCATTTCTCCCCTGAGGCTCTCACTACTTTTCTCTATTTGTGCCCTGAGTGTCTCGGTGGATGTTTCCATGGCTGCCCTGGAACCCCCGCATTCATTTGCATGGTCCTTGAGTAGCGTGGACGCTTCCTGCTGTTGCTCGATCAGCAGGTCGAGGGACTGTTGCCTCTGCTGGGCCATGGACATTTGCGGTGGTGTGACAGGGGGGCTGCTCAACACATGTTGCCTTGGCACAGGACTTGTGGGGGTTGGCCAGTCGTCGTCTTCAGGGTGCCCCTGCGTGGTTTCGTCATGGTGTAGGGGATGGAACATGCAGGGGGATTGGGAAAGGTCATGGATGGTACCTACGTCGCCAGCACTGTTTTCCGTGTCGGAGCATGCTGGCATGACAGCTGTGTCACCTATGGTGCTGCTACCACCAGAGGCAGTGCCATCAGATACGTTCTTTGGGGGGACCTGTGGTGCTGGGGTTGTGGACTTGCTGGCTGCTGGGGTGCCTGTTGCAGTCCCCTCCAGTGTGCTGGCACTTGATTCCTGCTGCTGCCGTGTCTTGATCCTTGCACCTGAGGTGGAGGCTCTTGGGACGTTGGTCCTGGCCCTCTTTGCAGGCGTGCTGGTAGGGGTGTCCTGCAGCTCGTCGTTGGTATCGGACCCTGTGGTGGAGTAAAGAGGGGCGAGCGTTAGTTATGGGTCTGTCGGATTTGGAATGGCAACGTGTCAAATGCATTGGGGTGGTACATGAGGCTGATATGGGACTGGGCCTTGGAGGTGGTCTCATTTTCGTGTGGATTGAGGATGCATTCATTTGGCTGCCTGCAGTTAGGGGGTGCATGCTGCACATGTAGGGGTTGTTTATGGCATCTTGATTAATTTGTTTATTCATTCTGACTTTTAGAGGGCGCTGTCAGGGCAAAGTATGTATTGCACTATGGGGTCACATGGTACTGCACATGTTCGTGGTTTGTGGATTTCGCATTGTTTCTCTTGGCAAACCTACCTGATTCTCCGGATGTCGGCACTCCTTTCTCCATCCCTCCGACTCCCTCTATGCTCTCCATTCCTATGGTGGAGGCGCAGATCTCCTCCCAGGGGGTCAACTTGATGGGCGACTCTGATCCCCCCCCGGTAGCTGTGGCGATGTTCCTGTTCGCAGAAAGTATGCTGCGTACGCGGATCCGCAGGTCGTCCCACCGCTTGCGACATTGCTGTGGCGTGCGGGGTGTTGTCCCCACCGCACTTACGCGCTGTGCCACAAGGGCCCATATGGCCTTCTTGTTGGCAAGGGCCGTCCTGGTCATTTGACTGGAGAAGACGACGGCGGCATTTTCCTGCAGGGTCTCGGTCAGCACGGTCAGTTCCTCTCGGGAGAAGTGGACCTGCCGCTTGCGATCACACGCTTTCTTGGCTACCTTTCCCATATTTATTTTTTGAACTGGGGTTGCTAACGGGTTGGGATGTGTGTCAGGGTCGGATTTTTAATGGTTGTGTTGGGATTCGGATTTTATAGTTGTGCGGCGTGCTGTTTCCCGTTCCGGCCACATGCTTTTACTTCCGTTTCCGTATATTTACGGTGCCCGTAATTTGCGGTGCCCGCTCATTACGGTGCCCGCTCATTACGGTGACCGCTAAGATGGGTGGCGGTATTGCACCTGGTGCAGCGTACGGCGGCGGTAAGGGCCGTTTTGGGGTCATTTCCGCCATCGCAGCCTTTCGGATTCCGCCATGGCGTAATGCTCGTGCCCGATGGGTCGTAATTAGCCGCACTTTGCTCCTTCGTGCAATGGCGGAAACGCTATTTACGCTGTTGCGGTCCGGTCAGTCAATTTCCGCAAGGGTCGTAATGAGGGCCATTGTTTATTAGTCAAGTGGCCTCTACATAACTAATATAGTAAAATACTAATATATGCACTACCTCACACTGGCACAGAGGAGTAGGGGCCTAGATATATTTGATTGTAATTGATGTAATTTTTCTCAGGTACCCTTCCTTTTTTTGTTGTGAGAGAAAAACACATTTTTGGAAAACTGGTGTAAAATCTTTCAAACAAGTAATTGCATGTATTTTCCTTAGCTTGACAGATCATAAGTTAATTTACATTATTTATGGAAGCTAATATAAAGCAGAGGTGTTAGAATGTCTAGTCTCTTTTATATTACCATCATGTATAGAGGAAGACTGCATTATTGCAAGTGGACCTTTGTAGACTTAGAATAGTGAGATTCATATAGACAGGTACAATTCCCTTTTGATTTAAATATTTGTTTTTTTATAAGTATTTTATTGGGTTTTCTTAACAAGTTTACAGGATCAATTACACAATGTTATAGCATGATTACGATACGATATTCGTTGTTTTAAACTAACAATATGTGAACATTAAACAACATTTAACAGTAACTATCCTCTGCCTGTATTACATATATATCTCGTCCTTTGTCTTCTTCTGTCGCTTTTCCTTCAGATGGCGAGATGTGAGGGGCTTGGCATTACTGGATGGGGGGGTCTACTTGGGGTGATTTGTACTGTTTATACTGCGGTTGTGACATGTGGTGCTTGTGAGTTCAGGGGGGTTTGTGATTTGCCGAAAAATGTATGTCTCTTATTAGGGCTTTCCATGATTCAAAAGTGTCATTTGTGTCCCGCCTACCCTGGTGATTCCTGCATTCCAGGCGCTGGTTTCTGCCTCAGTCCATCTTTCCATCGCCTTGATCCAAGCTTCATATCTCGGTCCTCCAAGTGATTTCCATGCCATCGCTATCATTCTCTTTGCGAGGATGCACGCCACGTCCATTAGCTTTACAATGTGTTTGTGCTTGCTCGGTCTGGGGAATGTGCCAAATAAGCATTCTTTTGGGTTCCAATCGTACCTGTTCACTCCCGCTTTCCTGCATGTTTGTTCAATTTTGGTCCAAAAACCTAGGACCTTGTGGCAGGTTCCAGTACATGTGAATCATGTCCGCACCCTCGTTGTTGGTCCAGGGGCAGTGCGTTTGGGCTTGTTTGTTAAAGCTGGCTATACTGTGTGGGGTCATGTAAGTCCTGTATAGGATATTCAGCTGTATGAGTCTGAATCTGGCGTTTCTTGAAACCTCCTTAGGGTAGGTTAGTGCTCTCTCCCATTCGTGCTCAGTCCTAGTAGTGCCCAGATCTTTCTCCCATTTTTCTTTCAGCAGCGTGCTGCGGGGATTGGGTCGTTCCGTTATTTGTTTGTATAGTCTGGATACGGGTTTCCAGCCGTCGCTTAGTCTGTGCATTTCTTGCAATAGGGGGTTCGGTGTTGGTTCCTCAGGCCATATGCTCCATTTTTTCTTTGTGGTGTGTTTGACTCTCTGGTACCACAAGAACTGGCCTTTTGATAGCCCTTCCTATGTGTGCAGTGATTCAAAGTCTCTGAAGGTTCCATCGTTGAACATGTCCCCCCAGGTGTACAGTCCCACCTTTTCCCATTTCCTCATTGCCATTAGGTCGCTGAGATCTGAGCATACGTCTGCCATTATGGGGGTTTCGGATGAATATGGATGGTGTAGCTTGAGCATCAAGCTTGTCCTGTTCCACACTTGCTTACCTAATCTCACTATCATGGGGATGCTTAGTGGGTCGAGTAGTGGGCTCCATAGTGCTTCTTTGGGGAATGTTGGTGCTATCAGCTGTTGTAGTAGCCCTATTTCGGCTGATAGCTCGTCCGAGATCCATTTCGTGACATGATTGAGCTGGGCCGCTAAGTAATATTTCTGAAGATCAGGTAGTTGTATCCCTCCTTCTTTGTGCGATAGTGTAATTATGTCTAGGGGTAGTTTTTGGCAGGTCGCACCCCATAGGAATTCTTTTAGCAGGGCTTCTAGTTTCTTGAAGAAGGGTGGTCTGATGTAGTAGCATATGTTTGTAAATTAGAATAGTAATCTTGGGAGTATTATCATCTTTGTGATGGCGGCTCTGCTCATCATGGAGAGTGGTAGCGTGGACCAGAATTTCATGGAATTGCGTAGTCTTTTAATCACGGCCTCCATATTGCAGTCGTGTGTGAGCTCTGGCATATGCTTTATGTCAATCCCCGTGTATCGGAACGTTTCTGGTTGCCATTTGATTCCCAACTTGGGTAGGTCTGCTTCTTTTACCCCTCTGAGTCTGGCTAATGGAAATGCGTAAGATTTCTGTTTACTGAATTGTATCCCTAAGTAGCGTGCAAAGTTGTCCAGTATGTCGAGTGCTACTGGGGCGTTTAATTGTGGGTCTCTTAGGTATAGCAGCACGTCGTCGGCGTATAATGAGATTATATTGTAGTTCGTGCCCACCTTTATTCCTGCGCCGAAGAGTTGCCTCCTAAAGTAGATGGCTACTAGCTCCACCCCCAGGATGTATAACATTGGCGATAGCGGGCATCCCTGCCTAGTGCCTCTTTGTATTGCCCAGGCCTTTGACACCACTTTCCCAGTCTTCACTCTTGCCATGGGGGCATTGTATAGTACTTTGACCCATCTCACAAAGCTTTCACCAAACCCGAATACTCTCAGGATCTTGATTAGCCATTCCCAGAATATGGAGTCAAAGGCCTTAATGGTGTCTAGAGATAGCACCGCCAAGTCTGCTTCATCATCCTGTGTCTGTGCCATGACATGTTGCAGTCTCTGCAGGTTAGCTCTGGTGTTTCTGCCTGGCACAAACCCATTTTGGTCTTCATGGACTAGGGATTCCATTACCCTGGCAAGTCTCTTAGCTAGTAGGGTGGTTAAGATCTTGCTGTCGTAGTTTAACATTGCCAGTGGGCAGTAGGAGTCACAATCGTTTGCAGGTTTGTTTGGTTTAAGCATTGGAATTATGAGTGTTTCTCTCATGCTTCCTGGTAGGGTTCCTGTTTCATACGCTTCTTGAAATACTTCGTGCAGTATCGTTGTTAGGGTTGATTTGTAAGCTTTGTAGAACTCTGGCGGGAGGCCATCGCTCCCTGGGGTTTACATGTGGCGAGGGATGTGATTGCTTCTGCAGTAATGTCCTCCTCTAGCGCTTCTTTTTGTTCCTTGGATTATTAGGGGAGCCCGATCTCTTCTAGGGTGGCCTTGATGTCTTCTCTTGGTACGTGTGTGTCGTGAGCGTAGAGCTCTGAGTAGAACTCTGTGAAGGCGTCATTGATCTCTGATTGTGTCTTGTGTGTTGTTCCATTTTTGTCTCTAATCTCGGTTGGGAGGTGTCTGGGATGTTCCCGTTTGCACAGCCAGGTCAGCAATTTGCTTGGTTTGTCGGCTTCTTTGTGTGCTCTGGCGGTGCGTGTTGTGAAATAGAATTTGGAAAGTCTCTCCCAGGCTGTTCGGCAGTTATTTCTAATCTCCCTCAGTTTATCCTCAATCGTTTTGGTGTTCAGGGAGTTATATTCTAGTTGTTTTATTTCACTTTCCATGTCCTCTAGTTCTCTTCTCGGTTGTTTACAGACATCTCCGGCTCCTGCTATGGTTTCTCCTTGCGTTACCACTTTCATGGCTTAATCTGTCCACTGTGCCCTTGTTTAAGCTTACATATTCTTCGAGTTTCTCTCCAAGAGTCTCAGTAAACGCTTGATCGGTAAGTGCGTCAGTGGGCATTCGCCACATCGGGATTGGGGGCCTGGGGCCCTTGATCTTCCATTGCATGAGTAAGGGGGAGTGGTCCGAGATCGATCTACCTAGGTAGTCGGGAGACTCTGCATACATTAGTTCTTCAGTGTCGATAAACAAATAATCTATTCTGGTGTGCAAGTTGCAGGGAGCTGAATATTAAGAATAGCATCTTTCTGAGGGATGTAATTCTCTCCAGAAGTCGGCTAAATCTAGTTGTTCCATTGTGGTGTTCAGTGCTTGTGATGCTGTATTTTTCGGTTGTTGTGGCGGTTCGGATCTGTCGATGGCTCCGCCCTTAACACAGTTGAAGTCTCCCCCCCATATAAAGGCTCCGTCTCTGTGGTGGATGATCTTGGCGCAAAGTTCTTTGATATGCATAGGTATGCCATGGTGGGGGAAGTAGGAGTTCACTAGGCATATTTTGACGTGCTCGATTAAGCCCCACATTATTAGGTATCTGCCCTCTTTGTCCACTTCCATTCCTATTAGGTGAAATGGTACTTCAGGGTTCACCCAAGTAAATACTTGGAGTAGTGCGCACCTCGTCCTTGACCTGCCCAGCATTCAGTTAGCTTGGCCGTGGCTTCCGCTGTAAGGTGGGTCTCTTGAAGTAAGACTATCAATATTTTCTTTCTTCATAAGAAGGATTGGATTCGGTTCCTCCTGAGGTATGTCCCCATTCCTCTCACATTCTATGTCAGTACCCTGAGTTGTGTTGCCATTGTTGATTTTTGGGGTGTCTCATGTTTCGGCCCCAGTTGGGTGCTCGGGGTGGGTGTCGTTTCTGGTTTTCAGCTCGCTCATCTGGTCCACCTTCTTCTTTGGATCTGTGTCTAGTGGTGTGCATTTCCTTTGTTCCATTGAGTGCTTGCAGGCCGAGGACTATGTCACAGCATAACAAGAAACAAAACTGTAACTGGTACGCCCAGCGACTGAGTTTCCATTGTGGTGCTCAGGCGCGCTCGCGCTGTCTGGTCCCATCCTAGGTTTCAAACGCGAGTATGGTCATGCTGGCAACAAGCCGGCACTGTTGTGTTTGTGGGTTAGTGCTGTGTGCTCGGCTGTGGAGGCCGGCAGAGTTCCGTAACCATTCGGCTGTCTTTTGGCTTTGCCATGTTCTTGTCGCATCTATGTGTTCTTTCTGTTCCGGGTTGAGAGTTGGGCAGCAGTTGCCATTTCTTTTCGTTTCACATTTTCAGCTCCGGCAGTGGTTTCTTTTGGAGAGACCTGTGTGCCCTTTCCACTGTGAAACCTTGTGTTAGTTGTCCTGCTCCTATTTATTGCTGTATCAGGGTTTCTATGTAGGCCGTCAGATTAATTCCTTCTGTGCCTTCATGTACTCCGAGTATCCGTAAATTACTGCGCCTTGCGTGCCCTTTGGCCTCTTTGGATCGAGCCTCCAGCGTGTTCACTTTTTTTTCCAATTCAGCGATTCGGGCCTTAAGGTCTATAGTGTCTTCTACCATTTCCTGGAGGGCCGTTTCTGCATTGGTGACTCTTTTAGCTAGGTTCCAGGCGTCTTGGCGCATAAGCTGCATGTCTGGTTTTACTTCATTGATTTTGGTGTCTATGAATGTTCTTAGTGGGGCTATGGCCTCCAGAACTTGGTTATCTTTGCCGTCCCCTTCAATTGCGGTCTGGTTTTCTGCATCGGGGGTTGGCGTGCATACCGGGGCATGTGGTTTGGTTGTGACTAAAGTGTCCAGTGTGGAAGGCTTACCTATGCTTCTGGAGGAGGACATTGTGACGTTGTTCCGTATGTGAAGTATGTCGTGGTCAGTACCACTAAGTTCCGCTGTGCTTTTTAGTTTTTATGAGGTCTACAATTGTGCTTATAAGTTGCTTGGAGTGTTTTTGATTGTAGCGTTATTCTTATTGCACCTTTTAGCTGTGGTGACAGAGCCTGTGTGATGGGATTATCAGTTGTGTCCCTGGTTCAGGGGCAGCTGTAGGAGCGAGCATCTTGGGTTGGGGTGATTGCAGGTTGGAATTGGCCAGGTCCAGTTCACATTGTATTAAACTCTTTGCTACATGGGCGAGAGGTTTTTCAGGAGCGGTTATGTGGCAGCTTTATGCTTAGTAGGTTTTGGGGTAGTGGAGGTGCGTGAGCGTGGGGCCAGCTTTTGCGGTTTCCCAGTGGGTTCTGTTGCAGTGCCCGGCGACAGCACTGTTGTGAGCGGGCCTGGGTGCCCCGTGTCCATGTGCTCTTGTTGTTGGTTAGTGACACCGTGGTGCCTCGATTGCCCCCCGTTGTGTAGGCTTACCTTGCCCCTGTTCGTCTGCAGTGGCGTCCTCTCGCTGAGTCTCTCCGCCCTTCTGTATTGCCGTGGGGAGAGATGAAGGGGAGAGCGGGCAGCAGATTGCTTGCCTCGCTCTCGCTGCACCCGCCAGCCCAGTGTGCTGTCGGATGAGGTATTTCCTGCTTCTAACCTCAATGTGACGGCTCCGGTTCTTCTCTGGCGCAGGCGGCCGTCACAAGTTGCCTCCGTCTGGCTCCACGTGGGCCTTTTTCTCTTCTGTTCTTCGGCCATCGGGTGACCGCAGCCTGGGTCTCGGTGATGGCTCTCGCTCCTTTCTCTGTTGGGGCAAGGCTCGGGTGTTAAGTGCCGCACTTCTATCTGTTCGCCTCCCTGTCACCTCACGCCCTTATCAGGGGGTGTTGATCAACCTGGTTTCCCACGCTGTATTGTTTCGGCAGCAAGCTTGTATTCTCCGCCTAGTGGCGCAGGCTACTGGCAGCGTCTGCCAGTTTGTGCGACATGCTGGGGATGAGAGGGGTTGAGTACTGGTCGGATTTCTATCTCTTCCCCTTTCCGATTTTTCAAGCGACTGCTCGGTGCATGTCGGGTGTCGCTCCGGCTTCACTCGGATCGCTTCTTTCAGGCTCGTGGTGTTTTACTGACACCGCCGTAGGATCAGGTTATGGCGACTCAGCCGGAGCTCGGTGTCCCTCCTTCCTCACGCCATGAGCACCAGGCCACGCCCCTCTTGATTTAAATATTTGTTTAATATACATAACTTATTGCCGTGGGCTCCTGGATAAAGTTGTAGAACAAGTTGTCTGAAAATGAACTCTTCTTTTCAATACGTTTCCATTTCTGAATATCCAACCGTGTGCTCTTTGTCCTGGATTTTGGGGTGGGAATATATAAATAGGAGTATTAGATTGGCATGTGACATCTGAGTGAACCACTAGCCAAAATCTATAAAGATACTCATCAATAGGTCCCAAGGCCAAGTAGAATTTATCTTTCAAATGTTTACATTGATTCAGCGTGCAATCTGTTTGGCTTTTTCAGGCTCATTTCTTTAGCAGGATCCTCAATATCAGTATGTCAACACAATTACCACCGAGGTGGTTAGATTTGGGGTTTAAAATAATATTTGATACCTCCCATACTAATATAATACTAAGGAAAGGCACATTATAATAGTAGTAGTAATAAACTTTATTTGGATACCAATATCCATAAAAGTACAAAACACAGATAAAAATAAATTATCTAAAAATCCATACATTATAACATTAACATTCAGCCATCCCCTTTGAATTAGACAATAGCATAAAAACAACCCAGACTTTAGCCCCCTACTTGAAGGGAAGGTGTACTCCAGTTTGTTAATAAAATGGCCTCTTTGTCATGTATAATCTTCTGACGCATTTTCAATGCCCTACTTACAAAGATCGACAATGCCCAAGCCATCAGAGGGGTTTCTGCACATTATAGTAATAATTTAAATTGCTCCCATTTAATTGATGGCATTTGCAGGCCTGCTGGGTATTTTTGAAGTCTGGTACAAAGGGCTATAAAATAATATAACATCAATACGATAAAGTCCTCAAACATATGGTATGCAGATTCTCTCGATGAATGTATTGTTGTTAATTCATAAAACATTTTAGAGCAGTCATTGCCATTTTGATATGTGTTACTAGATAGACTTATGGAACAAGAACCTATCACCTAATTGTTCTCTTTACCCTTACGGAGGCCTATCATAAAAAATAACACAAATGGAAATGTAAGTTGACATGTTTTAAGATGTAAACAAAAATCTAACCTCTAATTCCAAATTGGCAAAATATATACACCTCTGTCCAGAGTGTGAACAGTTAGAGAACATTTAAATATTCCCTTTGTTATACGAATCCAGATCGAGTCAGAATGATTATAAAGGATTGCATACAAAAGCCTAAATGCTGAAATGCTTATTTAAACTGTCATTTTGTATTGTCTTGAAATATTGCTCATCATGTTTTCTGTCTATGTTTATCAAGATCTCTATGGTGACATTGACTCAGAATGTATATTATTGTCTGTTGATAATATGTAATGAAGTTTAAAAAATGTGAAATATTTTTCTATAGAATGTTTTAATACATTTCTTGATTTTCTTGATTGGTTGACTGCTTTGTCCGCACATTATTTAACTCGTGCTTGAGGAATTACTTCTTGTCAATGAGTCAATTACTACAGAGGAGAACATCTTACAGATCAGTGGCTCTGCCTGATCATTCCATCTTTTCTGACTCCCTATGAGAAAACACTAGCAAAGACTACATATGAATGTTGGTTGTATAAAAGAGATTACATTAATTGGCTGCAACTGTGTGTGCAACACACATACCATTATTTTGTGAATGACACCTGAGGGGACAAACATGCACGAAAGTTAAGTTTTATTCCAGCCAAATCAGCCTCAGGTGTCTATCAGGGATGCCAGCAATGTGTGTTGTGAATTAAAGCGATCAATCTAGCATGAATCCGCTGGTTCTGACATACATCTATCAGGTCTGCAAGATAAAGTAATACATGATCAGGTAGTGTAGCAAGATTAGGATCAGGTTCAGTCAATTTTCTCTTTGACAGAATGTGGAGATTGCAGATAGTATCTACCTATGAATTGGGAGAAACGACACACAAGGACACATTTTCAAATTAGTGGAGTGGAAACTGAAAGTATAACACTGCTTTCATGTTTCCATTTTGTAGTCCAGCTAATATTATTATTTTTCTCATTGATAGGATGGCAGCAAAGCAGAATTTGCATCTCTGCTTTGCTTTCCTCCTCTTTCTTTGAAAAGCCTTTGGTTATAATGTCAGCATGAGCTTTATGAGGTTTTCAGGTATGCGCAAAACCAAAAGTATTTCAATAGTTTGGTTTAGGACCTGCTAACGATTGGAATACATCATAAAATGCAGACTTCAAAATGAGAGATAATTAGTGCTATCTGTGAGAAAACAGAAGGTGCCTCGCCCGCTAGTCCCCGGGGATTTGTCATCCAGGTGGCCAGGACATGGACATTGCTTTTGGATCCAGTTTCTGGTGGTGGACCAGTGCGGGAGAGTCACCTGGATGAGGGGTCTTCAGGGAGTGGGAGTGAGACACCGGATAGTGAGATGCGGTATCCCCTTCCCTGTAACACCTTTACTCCATCCTACCTGGTAGGATATTTAGGAACTCTACCTCCCCCCTTTTACAACACAAACACTTTTTCACGGACAGCCAACTATGAGAAAAAAAAGGCTAACATCTGAGCCGTATACCTGACGTATTGCAATACAATGGTCAGGCAAGGTCAGGCCATTACTGGCCATCACACATACCTGACTCCCATTAAGCTTCCCCACATGGATAAAAGGCAGAGCACAAGAGCACACTCTGAGCGAGGCAAAGCAGACGAGGAATCAGCAGTTCCAAAATGGCAGTTTAACAAGAGGAGAAAGATGGCAAAACAGAAGGGGATGACAAGGAGGTAAATTCCTTAAAACTTTTTGGCAAGGTACCATTGCTTTCACGACCACTCGAGACTGGAAAGTGTAAGACCAGGAAAACAGGCTGAAAAATCCTGCATTGTATGTCAGAGATAACCGGGGCCCTCACGTGTCAAGAATCAAGGCGGGGAGAATTACCAGAGATTGTGGTACTGTCCTTGGCTCCAAGAACTAAGCAGCATCAGTGAAAACAACAAAGCCAGTGAGTTGAGGCGATATATACAAGACTGGTCTATGTTGAGGCCATGGTTGCAAGCAGCTACATTGTATGGCGAGCTCACAAATCAACATTGTTTTAAATACGTCTGATAAAAGATGCAAGTAAAGTTGAACTGCTGATGACTGATTGAACTTTAAAATGAAGATACGATACCTTTGACAGAGTGGACCGGCACCACATGGGTGCTCAATCAAAGGTCTCTGTAAGGGCCACCAGGGGGCGCATGGATGATATCGACCTTCATGCAAGCTCCCTGACCCTTGGTCTCCAAAGTGGATTGAGCCCCCACTACGAGACCCCCCATCCCGGAAGGATTGAAGGAAGAGGGGTAGGAACATGTCCCCCTCCCCCTGAGCGAAAGAACAGTGTAAATCGACCCAGGAATCGTGCAGAACCAGGACCCAGCAGTTTGCTGTGTGGAAGCAGCGACCTGGCCGACGGAAATGAAAATGAAAGTACCCTGCGACCCACGTGTGCCGTAGAAAGCAGAGACAGGAGGCCTGCTGCAGCAACCTTACGGAATCACCAGCAGTCACTCGTGGAGGTGGGGAGCCAAGGCGGTCTCCCTCCCTGAATAGCCCAGGTTTGACATGCACCATTAACCGATGCAAAGGCTTAAGCCTGAGGTGCAGTGTGAAAAAGGGGGTAAAAAAGATGCCACTGGAGCGGGACCCTCCAAGGAGGTGCGAATATAAACCAACTGGCACCCCCCTCCTACCTATGCCCTTGCATGAGCTGATCCCCTCCTCACACGATTTTTTCCAACACACTGAGCGAGACAGACCAGCGTTCAGGAAAAGGCGGAATGGAACTCTGAGACCATCTGGGGTTGCCCTAGTTGCCGGTAAGAAGCTAATTGTTTTTCTGTGATTCTGCCCCCCCCAACCAAGCATTATTGTGACACCTGTGAGACTGTGACGCCCCCTGATCCCTGGGTCTATTGTGAACATGTGTATTACTGCGTATAGCAAGCCACGCACACGTGGCGTTCTGTTGTGCAAATCTCCCGGTGGAGGCAAGGCGGCCCGCACGCCGAAGAGGGGGGAACCAGCGATAATACTGACCTTGCTGTGGCACACGTGGAGAACACAGCAGCTACGCTTCTATATTGCGGTCCCCTCATACACAACAGTGATCTTGCCATTTGGCATCCCACCACTAGATAAAGTGTGTGACCCTGGATTCCCTGATACACTAACACCAGGCAAGAAAGGGAACAGTGAGGCCTTGCCTCAACCTCATTTTGACCCCTGCAACAAAATGAGCAGGGTCCAGTGAGTACACTGACTAGGTTTAACAGTCCTGCAGAACTAAAGCGGGTCAGTGAAAACACTCCATGCCAAGAGCGAATACACCCTGGGCCGACCCGCTGAGACAACTTAATATTCTCACTACAAACTCTATTGTGGGACTCTGGTCCACTCTACAGGGAATAAGTGGATTAAGATAAAGCGCCACTTGGCACATGGGTTCAGTCCACATGGCTCCACGCTCCTGGAATCATTCTGGAGACCTCCAAGTGAATGACTGAACACCTCACCTGACCCGATGCATGTCCTGATCCCGTGTTGGATCTGCAGTGAAGTGGAGGTACTGAAGCTGTGGGACTAACCGCAAAAACTGCGCATTGATTAAGGTGTCATACCCCAAGCATTGTTGATTGGTCCTCTGTGTGCCCCCCCAGTAGCCACAGTGTGCACAAGCAGTGGCTTAGAAAGGTTATCCCCTGAGCAAGACCTGCATACCATAGGGCACATAGGCACGGAACAACTCATCAGACACGCTTGACTCTGACACCTGCAAGATAGACCAGGTCATCCAACAGTTTCCCCTCTATGGCCACGGTATGGAATCAGCAAAGACCTCATAAGACAAGGCAGAGGTGGACTGTGGGTTACCGCAAAGAAACGCTGGAGGGTTGTGCACCCGAAACCAGGGCATGTGCCCTCCTCCTGGTAGTAGCTGTTTGGGTAAAAAAAAAGAATCTTCCCTATGTTGTAGGAACTGAGTGGAGTTTGCGGCTGAAAAGTGTCCTAGACCCCAGTACGAGCCCAAAGTGACCCTATAAGATCTCGTCCCTGAGTCCAATCGACCTGTGGTGCCCTAACTAAATGTACTACTATCTCTGTCGGCTGCAAGCCACTTCTAACATTGTGAGGGTTGGGTCCCCGTTCTTGGGGTGTGTGCCCTCCTCCAATGATCAAGCACCAGAGGGTAGAAGGTGGAATCGCTCAAGGTCAATAAAAACGTGCTGCACTTCGATCGATCTCGCCAGTAAGGAGTGACGTGAAGGGGAGGCGGATGACGTCGTAACAGACCCAAGACATCAGCGGGTAATCTATTGATAGAGCCTCCCGAGGAAAGTGCATGGACATACAGTGGAAACTTGCGCCATATCGGTTTATCCTGCATCGCACCAACCCGACTCCTCTGTGGGAATCCACTATGGTGGCATCGGGGGCAGACGCCGCCGGGACTAAGACTGACATAGCTGCCTTGCTGAACGAAATGAAGGGCATGAGGGCGGACATTGGAGCGAAGGTCGTCAAGATCACACAGAGAATCAATAAAAGGGAGGAAAAACTCTAAGGAGTTCAGCACAATCAGTACCTTAGAGACACAGATGGACCAGAGCATTGCAAAGATAGAAGCCCGGGAGGAGGAATTCCATCTGAAAATGGATGATTTGGAGAGTTGTCTCCAGCTTTTAAACCTAAGTATTATGAGAAGGGGGATAAGGCAGATGCCCTCCTGGCTGCTGATTGAGGGGGCAACGTATGGAGAGGATGGTCTCTGCCATAGACTGGGAAGGGAATCATGCCCAGAATACAAAGATAGGGGATATGCGTTTGCGCAGTTCTATGAGCAATTATACAAATCGGAAGCAGCAGAATAGAGAACAGAAATAGATGGGTACTTGGGAAGTGTGGAGATACTGAAGCTCTCCAGAGAAGAGGCACAAGCAACAGATACCCCAATCATCGCTGAAGAAGTTGAGAGAGCGGTAATTAGGCTTCTATTAGGGAAGGCCCGAGGAAACAATTGCTATACGGCAGGATTTTATAAGACCTTTCTCCCATCCCTCCTTCTCTTTATGGTCGACCTGTCTGATGACATCCTGGAGACAGGTATAGCCCTGACTCTTTCTAACAGGCACTGATTACGGTAATCCCTAAGGAAGGCAGAGACCACAGAAAATACAGATCATACAGCTCAATATCATTGCTAAATATCGATGCCAAAATCTATACAAGAATACTAGCAGCTAGGTTAGAGATTTATATGCCCGACTGATACATTTGGATCAGGTCAGTTTTATTCTGGGGAAACAGGGAGCAGATATGATGCATAAGACAATGCATTTAATCCATGAATCAAAGAAAATGACGAGAGACCCTGTTCTCCTATCCCTTGATGCAGAGAAAGTGTTTGACAGGGTGGAATGGGGCTTCCTGGAAGCGGTGCTGAGCAAAGTTCAATTAGGCGATAGATTTAGGAGAGGTGTGAAAGCAGTCTACACATCCCCCAAGGCATCGGTATCAGTCAATTCAGTCGGAATGGTTTAACCTGGATAGAGAAACGAGGCAGGGTCCCATAAAGGCCCCCTTCATTGCGACACCGCACAGGTCGTAATGAGGCCCAAAGTCTTTCTTTCATTAGTGGTGGGCTGTTCATTAGGTTTGGACTCTTTTTTCTTTTGTTTTGTTAATTGTATGATTGATTTTCTATGTGGAAAAAAGAACCTTAAATAAAAGTTGCTTTGATAAATAAGACCTGCAAGCTTTTTCTGTTGTTAATCCTGGTGCAAAGTTGGCCACATATCATGCTTCTTTCCTGCAGCCCTTTATATCAGTGTGGCAAACTGAAAGTAACAGGGCTGCTGTTCATTTTGATCACTCACAAATGCATTTACATGACGTCTGTGTTTATACTAAAAAGTAGGTCTTATTCACCTGAAAGGACTATTGACATGACTTTGAATTTTGCCTGCAAGGCCCACTTTGTTCCCTTCATTTCCAGAGGGCACAGCATTTTGATGTGTGGCAGTCTCAATGAAAAATGCTGATGTTGTCTCTCAATCAAAACTGTAATGTTCCTTTCCCATCGTTACATACTTCTTTTTGTTGTTTTCAGCAAGACACATATTTTCATAATACACCAGGTCTTTTTGCTCCGTTAAGGTTTTGCCTGGCATGTATAATTCAGTGTGTCTTTTCGATGTTGCAATGTTCCTTGTGTCAAATACATAAATGCTTGTATTTATAGTGGCTAGGCACATTTAGCAGTATTGAAGTTTTTAAGGCAGGCTTTTCATTCACCTGTGGGCCTTTCAGTTATATTTGTTATGGTTGTGATTAAACCCCACAAGTCCCCCATGGCCCTTTTCACTGGTGACTTGTGGGAAAGAACGGAAGAGTGGGGTTTTCCTCCGAAGTCTTAGCTTTGTGGGAACCTGTCCGGCTCATTTTCCTTCCTTAGGGATCGGGCGCTCCGGACTCCATTTCTGTCTTTTTGTTTTTGGGTTATAGAATGGATCCCCCCCTACCTTCTCCTTCCCGGGTTCTCTGGGGTCCTTCCCAGACTCCCCTTCTGCCCCCAGGCTGGAAGTGAAAGAAGTTGATTATCTAGAAATAGGAAGAAAAGAAAGGTTCAGGACACTTTACACAACATATTTCCTCAGAAGATAGGACATAGCATTAGAGAAAACAAAACATTACATAACAAAGATATCATGTTTCAGAACATCGACTTCCAACATATTTTTTTCCTTAACATTTCCAAAGAAGATTCATTAAACTACTTCTCTGTTATATGTCTCCATCAGGGTTTTCATCTTTTCCTTTAATTCCTCGGAAAGTTCCTCTGCTCAACCTTCATTGGGCTACTCAATCAGTCGTAAAGCTTGTCTCAGATGACAGATTTTCAACTGATTTATGTCAACCCACGTTTCTTCCATCTTTTCTCCTTTTGGGATGCGGGTCTTGTAGGCAACAGGTGATATTTTATTTACAATTTTAAAGGTACCCCGCCAAGATGGAAGGAATTTGCGCTAGTTGGTCTGATTCCTTTGCAAATTGTACAGGTAAACCTTGTCACCTACCTCATACTCCTTCTTTGTGGTCTTTAGAACACAATGGCCCTCAATTCGAGTATGGCGGTAGTCATGGTGCTATTTGCGCCATGACTGCCTCCTTTATCGGTACAAACTCCGGTTTGGTTCAATGGGGACTTACCGGTCCATTCCGACCTTGGAGGGACCGGTAAATCCCCATTTACCAAACCATTCCCCATTCCCATTTGAGCCCCCATAGGGCTCAATGGCAATGGGGAGGGCGCAAATAACGGGCCGGCGTATGCCAAGCCTGTTCTTTGCTCCAAGGTCCCTTAATGGGTCCCGTCCTTAACACCTAGTCAGACCAGGTGTTAAGGATGGAACCCACTAAGGGACCTCATAGTAGGGCGGTAAGGGATTACCAGCACCTGTCTCCTTACCGGTGTCCGGTATCCCTTACCGCCCTACTTGGAATGAGGGCCAATATGTTTTCATCTAGTCAGCTGACTTTTCTAAATTGCGCTGAGCATAAGCAAAAGCATACTGGAGGTGCTTCCTTACATTTTCAATGTACTCATGAGTGGTGGACGCATTGATAAGTGTCTGCTCCTAAGTTCCATAGAGCAGAGGCTGCGGTAACACCATTTTTCATCCGAACATAAGCTTAAATGGAGATATTTTCGTTGCAGAAAATGGTGTAGACCTAATTGCCAACAGAACAAGTGATATCATCGAAGGTCCCAGCTGGGTCAAGAGTCTGCCACAGCCTTCTTTAAGATGCTCACAATTGTCTTGTTGTATCTCTCTTCCGCCAACTCGAGGCTAGGTGGTAGGCAATGTGGAGTTTTCTTTTTACTCCTAAAATCTCTCACATTTTCGCCATCACCTTACTGGCGAAATGACCCTCTTGGTCCAACTCAATCTTTTGCAGTAGGTCGAAATGAGAGAAGATGTAGCTGATCATTAGTACGACAGCCTTAAAATTTGGGGTTGGAAGACATTCTATCAACTTTGTGAATAAGTCAACATGTACTTGTTTCCTCTAGAGGTTTGAATCACTGGCCCGATGAGATCGACTTGCAAATCTGAGCAAGGCAGTGTCATTCCCCTTTTTTGCAGGGGAGCTCTGCGTGTGAGTGAACTGGGTTGGAATTGAGCATACACAAGACACCCCTTTAGGTAAATGTCGAGGCACAGGTCTTTCCAGTAAGCATCCTTGCACGAGATATCTAATATTTTGTGAAACCCCCTATGACCGGCGGGGGCCGTTTCGTGTGTGTGGATCAACATCAGACTTCGGAATGAGGTGTGTACCACCCATTGGTCACACCCAGATAGGGCTCTCCGTATCAACAACCCGTCTTGGATTCAGAACATCTTTTAAAACTTCATCAATACCCAGAGATCCTCTTTCCAGCATACTCTGATTCCGTTGCATGGAAACTCACGGGATATTAAATGTGTCAATAGAATTTTCTGATAAAAGAATTCTCTCTCTGTTCAGTGTTCAAATCTGCATCTGAGGTATCTTTACTCCACTGGGCAGTCAATAGTACACTGTTGGAATCGGTTTGTGACCTGATCACAGCGGCAACTTAGATTTCACCCAGCAGAGATTATGTTTCTATGGAGTCCCCCTGCAGAGCTCCAGTTTTTGCTAGGGTCAGCCAAGTCACTTCCAGTCTAATCTGGCCCCTCTATTTTGAAATGTTATCTACATCCAATAGATGCTCATCTCATTAGTGGTAAACAGATTATCAATTGACTGGATCAGTTTGGCATGCTTCAAAGGGTTTGTGGTTGTTGGCACAAAGCATGCCTTGATTCTTCCAGTTAATCAAGTGCTCCACAAACCCATTCCTGAACTAATCAGATTCAGTGATTATGACCAGTTCTTGGAGTTGGTGGTGCACTGCAGTAATGATGGATTTAGAAACGACCATCGACTCGGCCACCTGACTACTTTAGGGTCCAATTTTGTAACCATCAGAGGGCTGTAGTGTATCATTCTCCCAGGCATTCCCAATTCCAGTCATTAGTTCTTTTTCCCTGTTGTTGTCAACATGGTAGGAGCACCCATCCACATAAACTGTGTGTATTCCCAGGCACGTGTCTTTTTCACAGACCTTGTGCAGGGGGGTTAAGTACACCTCCATGTTGTTGTTGGTCATAATACATTTTCTTGAGCCCAATCATGCAAGTCCACCAACCCTTGTGCTATGGGACTCCTCTTCTTTTGGCCATGCCTGACTTCCACAGGAAAGCCTTGCATGGACAGGATCCAGGAAGCAATTCTGAAATTGCTGATGTTCCCCACCTGTGTTCTTTCACTTTGTAACTATTGCAATTGTTGGTAAGGAGGCTTGACGATGATGTGCTCCCTCTGGATGAATGGGTGGTAGTTGTTCAATTCCCACACCATTGCCAGGATTGCCTTCTCGCAGCCATTTAATTTGGTCTCCTCATAGAACAAAGTTTTGCTCACATTCAAGATAACTTGGTTGACCTTGTTGTGCTTTTAATACAACACCGCTGTTAGGCAGGTATCTGAGAAGAAGAACGCATTGTTCTTTATCAGGTAAGCCATTCAAGGAGTCTGGGAAGGCTTCTTTTCAGTTGTTTAACTGCCCCAGCGTGTTCCCGATCCCACTCCCACATCAATCCAGCCTTTAATAAATGGACCAAAGGTGGAGTGACCTCGACGTAGTCTTCAATAAACTTTTGACTATAGTTAGTGAGTGCCAGAAGGCTTCTTAATACTTGCAGAGTAGTAGGGTCTGTTAATGTCATTAAGGCTTCCACCTTCTTTGCCTGGGGGTTAAGACTCTCAGGGGTGATCTTGTGCCCTGAGAAGTTCACTACTGTGTCTTCTGAAAGGACAGTTTTGTTCCAGCTTTCTGCAACTGGGTTGAGCTCTTGATCAGAACATAATCTACATAGGCCTGATTTCCCCTTTTACCCAAATTAGCCATGGCCATGTAGGAAGATGTTGAACTCATTGCCTGAGTTTTTGTATCTAAAGGGGATTCAGGTCCACGTATATTGCTGTCTCCCGAAGGTAATGACCAGCTTGTATTGGTCTCCCCCACTCGCGGGTACTGTCTAGTAGCCGTTGGTCAAATCAATGGCGGTATACAGCTTTGAACCTTGGAGCTGTGCCAGCCCTTGATAGATGTAGGGAAGTGGCCGTCGTGACATGTGGATCCGTTTGTTGAACTCCTTCAGGTCTGCACATAGTCTCAATTGACTGTTTGGTTTGAGCATCCCCAGTACTGGGTTATTAAAGGTACTGTGGATTGAACACATTATCCCACATGAATCTAAGTTCTTAATAATCTCTGTGAGTGACTCTATGGATGCGATAGGTAACCAGGATTGTTTCACAAATACTGGAGTTATCTTGCGGTTTGTTGGAATGGTGGTTGAATGAATTGCTGTGCGTCCACATTCATATGAATCCACTGAAAAGTTATCCTGGAATTCCAGGAAGACCTGTTTCAGCTGTTGTCTTTGCTCCTCAGTCTCACAGGCATCAGCAAGGTTGATCAGTTCTTCGGCCATCTGCATGAAACCTGGAAATACCACTGGATTAGCAATTTCAGCGGCATCATCCAGTTGGGTGGAGAGATCTCGTTTTATGGTGTTGACCTGGACAGGAAGTTACAGGGATTTGAGGTAGTGGTCCTTGACTCTGTTACCTCCTCATCCCTCCTGATGTGGCAGATGACCTCTTCCCCCCGCAAGGTTAGGACGAGTACACCAAGAAATTCCCCCCATGCCTGGTAAAAATCTTTTCTGGATTAATACTGCTACTGATGGTGAAACAGTCATTTGGGATTGGTCCAATGATTTCATTATGTAAATCAGTAGAATAATGTCGGTCATCAACCGGCAAGGTGTCTGCACCCAAAGTGATATTTTGAGGGCCGCTCTTATCCACCAATATTTGAATGGTGTTGGTCTACTAGTGGTGTCAGATTTAATTACAAACCTTGTTGTTGGAGGTGGGAATTCAAATGTATGTAGGCATCCTGATGTTTGAGGTTTTGTCCTCACTTCATTTTAAGGGGAATTGTGAATTGTCGCACCTGTCCTGGGATGGTAACCTCTTCTCACACTTGAACTTCAACTGCATAAGGCAGCAATTGAGCTGACCAGACTGCTTTTTGGGTGTTGTCAAAGCCCATGGGATTACCTCCCCAGTCGTGACCAGGCTAGATTATTAATTAGGTCCATATTGATTACAAATTGATTGGGAATGGCACTGCCAAAATAGCAGACAGATGGGACATCTCTCATGATCCAACAATTATGCTCTATGCTTTTGTTGCCAATGGAGATTTGTAGCATACACACAGTCAATCAATTTACTTTTGGGAATGTTCTGATCTTTTGGGAGTTTCCTGAATAATCCTTCATCTACCATTATTCAGGCATACTCTGGCGGGAACCGGATCCTCGCCCTAATTTATCTAGATGCCAAAAAACAACTGTTTGCCCTTTTTCTGAATGTCCATCAGACTTGGAGCTGGTTCTTCATTGTCTGGTTTCACGGGACTCAAAGTTTCCTCTGATTTTGGACAGGTGTACAATTACAGAGTGTTCCCTTCCAGGGTGGAATGCCACTTAAAAATGGAAGCAAGGTTGATTTTCAAGAATGGAGAAGGGTTCCCATCACCAGTTTGTTTTCCTACTGAGATGACGCTGATGATGGGACTTGGTTATTCTTGAAATGGAATTCTACTTTATGGGATCATTGACCAATTAAATGGAAGGTAACATTCATGCTTACATAAATAGTACTCATTTTAAATGGTATCCACAGGTTAGTCTGAGTCCAGAGGACCTCGTCTACACTCTTCAGGAGATTGTTACCCAGTAAACAAAGTGTGTCCTCCTGAGTCACAACTATCACTGGTTGTTTTAATTGATGTCGCCCAATTTTTATTTCCTGATCTGCAGTCCCTTCAACAGAAAGTTCATTCTCGTCAAAATTTTTGAGTTTTCTGCTCATTGGTGTGAGGGAAATTTGGTGACCAGATCTGATTCGCACTGACCCTTCACCTCGGCCGGAGCATAAAATCTGCCTTCTTTCTCCTCAAGGGTATAATGAAAGTGTGAGTTATTTGCCAGCCTGGCCGTCATCTTCTTAATATTGAGCTCAGACACCAATTTTTCATGGTGGAGATCTGAAATTTGTAAGAAACAATTTACAACTGAACATGGGTGGATTTTGGGAATCCTCTTTCTCCTCCAATTCTTTGCTGCCCCCCTTTACCTGGACGAAGTTCTTAGAACCTGATTGGGAGAGGACACCTCAGTTTCTACCTTGTCTGGCTCACAATTTTGGGGTTGAATAGTTTCTTGATATGGGTTAGTTTCATACTTACCATGTCCAACTCAGGGTCTTTTGGGACCCATTTTCCTCTGGGAGGGATTCCCCCATTTCTGAAAGAGAATGTTTGCTTACCTGAAGTCTCCAGGGGCTCTTCTCTTTCAAAGGGGATGATCCTTAACTCCTCCATAAAGCATGTTCTTCTTTGGCCTCTCCTACTTACACTTTTCTCATTGGTTCTAACTTCAAGGGGGAAGAGGAGTCACTTTTGGGCTGAAAAGTGTCTACAGGTTCTGGCTTGGTGAGAAACAAAGATTCCTCTATGGCTTGGCATCTCCCCTTCACCTGGGCCCTCTTCTCATGTACATGTGGCTTGTCAAACATTTCCTCCTGTCATTTCCCACTGGGCATCAGACCTGGGTGTTGGAAAATTCTGGGAAGCAGGGTTAGGTTGAGGGTCGGACTGAGCCCTCAGCATGCACCCCAGGTTGTCGGTCAGTTTCTGCATCTGTCGCTCCAGTTGGGATACTTTTTCTAGGTTATATGGATGTCTTGAGTCATACCTATGCTGCTCCCAAAAAGGGTAAATGGCCCTTCTCCCGGAGTAGCTTGGGTACTGGAAATGTCCCCCATAATTTCCCATCCTGATTCTCCCTTCTCCTATGTTCAGGGATCTATTTTCATGGAAGTGGGGAGAGAGAGAAGGAACTTCTGGCTCGGGGGGTATCTGGGGAGATAGTCCATGTTGGGAGGGAGTGGTACTGCTCTCCTGTGGGAAGTTTGGAGGGATGTTTCCTGGGACAGTTCTTACCTGGTTGGGTCCCCCCCTGGGCCTGGGGAGTGTATGCCCGCCCCAGGATTTGTTTTGTACCCTTGTACCTTGGGTTTACATAGGTGGCAGGGCAGAGGGATCATTGTTCTGGACCCCTGCCTGACTACCATTCAATTGGGCCGGGGTCAAGGGGGTACCTTCTGCCTTCCATTTTGCTTGTTGGCAGGAGGGTTCTTTTTAGGCTCCCCCATCTCCAGGTCCAAGGGAGGGGCAGTTCTCAACTCCACCACCTTCACAGCAGCAAGTGTGTTAGATGGCTTTGGGGTTTGCAGTGTTTTTACTCTCAGTGGGCTTCTGGACCTCATAGATCCTGGTGGCATGTTCAATTACCAAATCCAGCCCTGTGTTCATGAACATCCTGCACCAATTGAGTTATAATGTATTTGGTGAGTGCGTGAAAATAAGTAGTCACAAACTCCTTACTATGGTTGTTCACCCGCTAGGATGTCTGCGCAACGGCACACTTTAACACCTGCACAAACTCCGTAGGCACAGGAACCTCCCCACATTTCAAGTTATATGCAACCTTACGGGCATCCTGTGGGTTTCTGTGGGCAGAAAATGTTTTCAAAATGGCCGCCTTATAGGTGGATCATTTATAATGAGGCTGGTCCTCCAGTCCAGCAAATGCTTGACCATATTGAATACTTGGCATGCTTGTGCTATGGGGTCAGGAATCTCTTTATGGGCTTGATTTGTCTTATTGGGTCATTAACAGAATCTTTGCTCTGTTCTGCTGTCTTTTTTTTCATCTGCACCTGAGGCCATTCCTTTTCTGACTTATAGCTGCTATTTGTATTCAATTCTCTGTCCTTTAGGCACTCCATGGCTCCGTAAGATTGGGAATATATCAAAGACTCATAGGATCTGGACTCCTCTCGCCTAGACTGCAGTGAACTCTCAGGGTCACTTTCACTATAGTTACTTTTAGAACCAGGATAGTACACAGTTTCATCATTCCTTCTTCCAGGGAGTCTGGGGAAATCCCCCCATTCCCCTAAATGTATGGAGGTGTTTAGTATGCTCCTCCTATGCTGAAGCTCTGGCTTTTCTCCTCTGGTGATGCACGCATGTTGGTCTCTTTGTAGTCTCATCTTCAGCCAATCTAACTCCCTGACTTTCACATCCTAGGAGTTTTCATGATCTGAAGTACTCAAAGCATTGTTTTTCTTCCGTCAGGACATGCAGTATGGTAGAGATGGTTATTCATCAATATCATACAAGGACTAGCTTCTGGATCAGTCTGGGTAACACTGTTGATAAAGCCGATTAATTTGGCATATGTAGTAATACAGTGCTCCAGACAATCTTCAGGGGCTATATAACTAGGATCTAATCTTTAATTAATGTGGTAGTCTTTTTAGTATTGTTGGTTGTTGTTTGTATGTAGGGAATGTATGCTGTTCATTAACCTTTGTCATGTGTTGCTTTGCTATGTTCAGTTTATTGTTGGTCAAGATAACAAGTGTAATACAATAGTGGGCATCTTCATATCTGGAATCGCCCTGATCAGTTTGTGATTTATAGATGTATGTTTTCACCTTGAGAGATCAGGGAATATCCAGGTGCCCCTTTAACATTTTGATGTATTTGAGAACAGACACCAATGCCAGGTTATTTATGTGGCTTTTTGTCTTGCAACCCTTTTTCTTCACAGTAGAACACCAGAAGGAGAAAAAACAGGACAATGTTGATTTCCTCAGTCAGTACCCATTGAGTCGACTGGAGGAGGGTGTAAAACAGTGGTGGTATGTGACAAATCCAGGGAATTCATCCTCTGCCCCCAATTGGGAGCCACCCTCTTTGAGACTATGGAGATGAGTCTACTCAGCTTAATACCCCCTGCAACAGAGCTAGCAGGATCACACTGAGAGTTAATACAACCCCCACTGAGGACAGGCATCCCAAAATAGGGAAAAGTAGCATCCTCCCTTATGCGAGATTTCCCATAGTTATATGTGTTACATCGTATTTAATGTGCATACTGACTTTAACGATGGCTGGTGTGGTTTCGGACCCCTTTCAGTCAACATCGTATACAAGGGGCAGGGAATGGAAAGAAACTGCCCCCCCTCAGTGCACTGAAGATAAGAGATGCAACAGCACCGGAAGAAGGTGGCAGAGAAGTTCACAGGGCTGCCGAGTGTGAGGGCTCTCTTGGAGCGGGACAGACCGAGAGACCTCATTTGGGGAGATGTGGTAGGGAGTGGAGTCTACATACCTGATGTGGAGAGCGGATGCATGCAGGGGACCATGGAACACATGTATCTATTACAGAGAGAAGGACCAGAGAAGACTGGTCCCAGAGACTCCCCCTTGGCAAGCAACGCTCGAGCACTGACCAAGCAAAACCCAGAAGATGCCAATGTCAAGAACTTGCTGAACAGCATTTCGAGAGGAGCCAAGACTCCTCCAGACATGGCACCACAAGATTGAGCAGGAAGATGGATTTTGTGCTTGCTGAACAGGGCGCCTGCCCAGAGGGGCACCTCAAAGAGAGAAGAGGTTCACAGTTGCTCCTTGAATCTAGGAGGAAAGGGCAGAGAGCCCACCTGAGAACCCAAGAAGGGGTGTGCAACCTGAGACCACAGAACAGGGTAAGAGCAAGAAGGGCCGAGATTGCACTAAGAGAGAATCAACCCCAATATGGCGTGTCCACCACAGACCCCAGGGTGGGATTAGAGCCAGAAGTGTCCAGAGTAGGCCAAGAGAGAATCAACCACAAGAAGCAGTGTGCAACCTGAGACACCAGAGTGGGGCGAGAACCAGAGGAGACCAGAGTGGGCTAAACGCAGTCCAACCCCATAAGTGTGTGTGAAAGCTGAGACCTGATGGTGGGGTAACATTAAAAGGGTTCTGCACTGGGGAAAAGATGTGCCTGCTATCCAAGGAGGAAAAGAGATTTTTTGTGGATCACTTGATTCAAACTGTGCTATGCTCTAGTAACCCCAGAAACACGTCAGGCTAGAGACATAACTTTTGTTGAGACTTGATTTGAACTGTACTCTGGGCAGGAAGCCTTAAAAATATTCTGGTGATACTTCATTTGGAACTGTGAACTGGGAAAAAAGCCCAGAGACATTTGCTGGTGACCTGACCTGAACTGATCCTCAGGGGATAAACCCCTGCAAGTAGAGACTTCATTTGGGGTCAGAAATCAGCCACCCTTCAATCATCTGGGTAGAAAACCCTTATGATATCTTTCTGTTTGAGTTAGATTCTTTGTTTTCCTTTATAGTGATAGGCCAGAAGTCAGTATAGGGCTGGGTGTTGCTAAATGGTGGACAGACTTTCTTTTGTGAGACATCCTGACAAGCACCCTTTTGAACTCTTTTTATTTTTTTTTTTTAGAATAACAACTTTATCAGTCGGGACAATGTAGCATTTTGGTACTTCATAAAACCCAGTGTTAAGAAACACAATGAGTTGTCCAACTTCTGATTCTGACTTACCACACCTGCCACCAACTATGAGGGAGCGAGAGGTTGTCAGATTAAATCATGCACCTGATAAGTGTAACCCCCACTCAACTGAGTAATCCAGCCCAACCATGCACACTAGGACATTCAAGGATGGGAAGCTCTTGCTTCCCTAGTGAAGCATGGTATGTTGAGTAGGAGAAACGCCAAACAATCACTACAAATGAGGAATGCATCAGTCATTGGCTTTATGCTGCCTGCACACATACAAGTGGACTCATTGAAAGGTGTTGTTTGGTATCTCTACTACCTTTCTGATTGTAGGTGTCATCCTAGGCAGGTCCTAGAAGTGATGTGGCATGGACCCACATGGTGCATTAGATTGGAAGAGTATAAATAAAACTTAGTTTGGGTTTGTATGTGCATGCTCATACCATGGTTTCTGTGTGCATCTGGGTATGTGTGTGTGTTTGTGTTTGTGTGTGTGTATTTGATGGGCTCACAGTAAAGCACTATTGGTTGCAGCAACACAAGTGTGTTATTTCAGTTCCATAAGTGGCTTTATTAGGTAGAGGCCCCACAAGTTTGCTCTTAAAGAAGAAATACTGGTATTATTAGGCCACATCTCACAGAAGAGTGGTTTAAAAGTGCCATTATTTTCATTAGTAGACAAGACCAACAAAACAATGTTCTTACAACATAAAGATTGCCATTATTGGGAATATTTACCATGATTATGTTTTCAGAATGTTCTCAGAATGTGAACACTGGTATTATTAGGCATGTTCACCCTCATGAACTAACAATACTGAATTAATTAAACATAGCAACAAGTGTATGCAGAATTGTTGTAATTATTATGCACAAACATATTCTCAAATTAGCAAGCCAGGCAATATTAGGAACAGGAAACACATGTTCTTTCCTGGCATTATTTGGCCCAGCCAACATGACTGTCTTTGAAAGGGAACTCTTCAGATAGATTGGCACAAACCATATGAGTGTTTTTTTATTGTGGCGATACTGGCATATACTGTCACACCCAACATCAACATATGTGTGTACTGTATTAATTAAACACTGGATTAATTAACCATAGCAACAACAAGTGTATGGGAAATTGTTCTAATTATTATGCAAATGCATATTCTCAAATTAGCAAGTCAGGCAATATTAGGCACAGGAAACACATGGCAGTTCCTGGCATTATTTGGAACAGCCAACATGAGTGTGTCTTTGAAAGGGCATTCTTCAGACAGATTGGCACAGACAATATCAGTGTTTTACACTGTAATACTGGTACATACTGTCACAGCCAACATCAACATATGTTTGTTCAGTAATCATATTGCCATTATGTATTACAAACAGCAGAATGTGTTTGTACGAGGCTAATAATAGCATTGTTGTGCATAGCCAATATGACTGCTTCCTTACAAGGCTAATACTAGCATTATTGGCCAAAGGCATCAATAGTGTGTTCTTACATTGAAAATAATGGTATATAATTGTTCAGTCAAAATTACAATGTCGTCTTAGAATGGGACAGGGCATGCATACAATGTGTGGACAGCAACATCAAGATGTTGCAGCTCTCCTTGCTCGTTTGAACTGTGTGCTGTCTAACAGTCTGTCTGCTGTTTCTAAACTGTGGGAGGATACCTTCAAAAGCTCCTGTCGCCCGCGGAGCAGCTGCAGAGTTGCAGTCTTGCAGCTCTCCTTGCTCGTTTAAACTGTGTGCTGTCTTACAGTCTGTCTGCTGTTTATAACCTGTGGGAGGATACCTTCAAAAGCTCCTGTTGCCTGTGGAGCGGCCGCTGAGTTGTGATGAGTTGCAGTCTTGCAGTCTCGCAGACTCGCACCCTTGTAGTGTCTCTAGCTATCGATGACGGCTGTCTGTTAAGAAGCTCCAGGCGAAGAGGTGAGGACCCAACCTCAAGGACTGAAGATACATTGCTCACTCATCAGCCAACAGACGCAACAAATCCACCGGCGGAGGCAGAAGGTAAACTGGCGCAAGTGGCTTTTTCTGCTTCTTCGGTGCATATAGTATATGTTTCGGGCGACTCTTCGTCAAAAGCTTTAAATGCTTCCACCTGTGGGAAAGCGTTAAGGGAACAACCAATGAGTGCCCACACGATCAACAGGGAAAAGACTAATTCTGCAAGAAATGATTACGTTTTTGTTAATGACAATGTGCCCAAAACTTCACTTAACTCTCCAAGTCACCCTATAGTCAGGTGGGGAGAGGACCGAGACAAGCCCGCTTACGTAGAAGTTATGGCGGGTGTGGCAGGTAAAATACAACCCCCCTACACAACACAAAAGCCCTTTCCATCAGAGGCATAACACGCACATAATGGAAGACAGCGACTTAAGGGTGCCTGAAGCCTTGAATCCTTTCCCATCACCCCAAGAGATTCCGGGTCCATTACCGACTCAAATCGTAGCTGCAGAAATGTACCCCCTAACAATTAACATAAACGCTACACTACTCTCTGCCAGTAGTGACAAGCAGGTGGTCTTTTACAAAGAACCCTCCATGGGACAACCTAACTTCAAGAATAAACCAAACCCAGAAAGTAGGGAGAGTGATTTTCCTAGCGACGCTGTGCTTGGAGTGGCAGAGAACTTCGTGCACCCGCCACCTGAAAATGACGGGGCTCCTTCCCATGAATCGATATACAGCTGCACAGAGCTTAAAATAAAGATGCAAACAAAAAAACAAACAAGGGAAACGATTATCAAACAAACAAAACTGTAGAACAAAAGACCTAAACTAGACAAGCCAAGTAAGCTTACTAAATCCAAACCAAAGCATACTGCGAAAGCAACCCCTACCACAGCATCCCCAATAAAATTGAACAGAGGAATTAATACAGTGGAGGAATCCACGAAGTAGAACTCCGAAACTCGACTCAACCGGAACACTCAACCGCACGCTCTACTTTCATTACACGACAAACAGCGCACTTTCAGAAATATTGTCCCCAAAAGACTGCTGATCTCAGCAAATCTGCCAAATTTCTTCTTTAAAAACAATCCTTGGCACCACAGTGTACTAACAGAAACATTAGCCCTGCATGAGCTTTCCGACGCTGAGTTGTTGGAAAGCATGGGGAACGGGGTGGAAGAGACTGGATTCCAGGCAACTCCGGTCGTGCTTGCAGACAAGGTCCCAATGGATAGTACAACTACCCTCCAGCCTGAACTGACATTAAATCCACGTCCAGGGACATCAACAGAGCCTAAAATAACCTCCGCAGAAGAACCCCCATTACTCGGCCTGCCGGACCGAGGACCCAACGGGAGTACAGAGTTGCCTATAACCCCTCAGGGCCTCAAGGTTGGACTAGGAAATTACTCCTCCTTCACCAGTGGAGTTGGAGAAACAAACCTCCACCAGGACAAAGCACCTAAAGAGCTTAAAAGAAATCTGTCCTAGAGGCACGAGGAGGTTGAAATTGCCCCATCAGAGTCTGGGGCCAGACAACCATCAAAAACACCAACTGAAGAAATGAGATGCAAACCGTCAATCGAGCACAGAACGGTCCTGAAAAACCCAGAAAGACCTCCCTCCTACGGACCTCAAGAACTGCGCAAAAACCCATACCCACCTATTCATGGTAGCCAAACGAGAAGGGCCTCAAGTGGTGCATTAGACATTAGTACAGAAATCGCCTGGGACAGTCGTGATAAATCAGGCACAGACCTGACATACGGTTCTTCAAACGAAATTATTGGATCTACGCCAACACCAAGAAAGTGCATGACTAGTAAACATTGTGATCAACCAACTGGTGAGACCACTAGAAAACTGGATTTATTGGCAGGTATGTCCACAGTGACAATTGCCCTGGCACAGTTCACCAAGTTATATGAAGCAATCCACGAAACACTAAATATCATACTACTATTGTAGCAATGATGCACAGTAAACTTGTATTCCTTGAAGGTTACATTATGGCCACAGATAAACACAAAAGTGCCTACCAACCAAACAAAATAGATTCAAGTGCGCAAACCAACTTACTAGAGCTTGGAAGTGGACCCTGTGAAAAAAAAACGAATTACCTTGTGGATCAAAACAGTAACATCGCCCCATCAACGACGAACCAAATTGAACTTACGACTGACCTGGCATCTCAGCCGAACTTTAACACAAAAACCTCTAAAAAAGGAAAGGCCAAAACAGAAGAGGACAAACACCGGCAAAAGACACAAACACACCAGGTAGTGGCATCAAACTTCGACAAAAGTATTAAAGAATACTTTATCTCCGAAAACTTAAAAAGTACTCCTAAGAGTCTCCAACTAAAGGAGTCAGCACATCAGAGCCTTCATAAAGAGGACACACCAATAAGAAATCATGTCCAGGAGATCCAAACGACAACAAAACCAGGACAAACTACGACCAGCGAACAAGTGGATGACACAACAAAGTTAAGAACTCCTGGTCGTAAATGAAGACTCTGCAAACTCAGCAGATCTGATGGATGTATCAGAATACTCCTTTGAAAACTTGGAGTCTGCGATCCCTGTTGGAGTAGTAGATGAGATTCGGGTCGAAAGGCCAATTGCTGTCTGTAGCTCCCAAGTAAAGCAAAAGCCAGATCCGAAAGTACTTCAATCTACTAAACCTATGGATAAAGCCCCGAGCGGGCCACAACCTCCGCCACTCTTCCTGACCCTGTCCGAAAAAAAGAAGAAAACAAAGGCACCCTGAAGAACAGAGGTGCTCATCCCACGTCTTATGGCCGGCAAGTGAGATTGTAGACGAGTCAAAAAGCCCCTCTCCTGAACCGAGAAAAAAGGGTGAAGAAGTCCATACTGCCCAGAGCCGGACAAGGAGTCAGAAGTATCGAGAATTTAGAAGGAACCATTCACAAAGATCCTACTGCCGGAGTGATGAGAGGGACATAAAGACTAATGGAGGGACCCACCAGAGCTCCAAGGGAACCAAATAATTAAGACTAAAACCCAGTATGAGGCTTCGTACCCGTCACATAGTTCAAGGTCACTCAAGTTAACAAGAATCGTGTGGAAACGAAATAAGCTGATTTTGAACCGCAAGGCAACCATGCAATTACTCCATTGTGTCCCCAACTTAAGGTTGAAAACCACAGACAATATCCAAATATTGGAATTCGGAGAGAAGCATACCACTGACTCTGTTTACCTTCACATCAAGTCTTCAGTGGTAACAGATATGCCCATCAAAGCAACAGACAACCTCCGAAAGTTGGGTTTTGACTTAAGGCCAATCAACCACTTAGTCAAGCCAGCACCGGACAAACAGAAAGAAAGCTCATGAGTCAGAAAAAGAGAGGTGAAAGAACCAGAGGATCACTCCCTGCTGAAAACCTCAAAAGGGGAGCCTCAAATAGGCCACACTAAACCACTGACGACTCAAGACCAAATGAGAGAAGCTTCATGTGAGATAGTTCCACCCCCGATACAAAAGTCAGCAGTAACACTGAACTTAACAAGTTCTAAATTAGTAGACCAATGCGACCCCAGCAGGATTCCAACGTGACCTAGACCAGTGTTGAATGTTACTTTCCAACCAGACAAAGCAAATGAAAGAAGAACGGATATCATCGGAGACCAGCAGTTGAACCTTGAAAGGATCGAAGGGAAACCCTGGAGATGGGTTTCAAAAGCACTGTCAGGTCCTCAGAACGAATAGCAACTCAAGAGAACTCACATGACCAAGGATAAACGAACAACCATGAAACACATTAACCTAAAGGAGTTAAAACTGGGATCTTGGTATCTTGGAACACAAGGGGGATTAGCCATCTGACGTGATCTAAATCTGGCCTCTTTCGACATACTGGGTTTCCATGAAACCTGGTTGACCCACAAACCATTACTGGATGGCTATGGCACGAGGGCTGCCCCAGCAAAAAATGGAAACAAAGGTCGCCCGTTTCAGGTCTACTAACTGCCATAAAATCTGGCTCAGGAACTTTTATGTCTTGCCGTATTGGTGAAGTGGTCAACGACACAACTGCTGAACCAAGAGAGCGAACAGCAAAAACCTCTAATCATTAATTACTATTGGAACCCAGATTTCACTTCCAATAGTGACTTCATGGAGAAAATGACATCGATAATTGACATGGCCTTAATAAACATTGACATCCCATACTTTATAATATGTGGTGATTTGAATGCAACCTGCAACACTAACACCTCGACTGTCATTACCCATAAACCCAAAAAACCATGGGAAACAAGAGGGAAACTTTGGCTATCAGCAATGTTCTTGAGGAACATCATTTCCACAAAATTGAGTAACCCAACAGCAAAACCAGCCATCCCAACATGGCTAAGGGGGGACCAATCAGTGAACTTAGACCATGTCTTCGTCTCTAAAGATCTTGCACTAAACATCACAGAGCATGAGGTCATTCTAACTAAGAACAATGATCACAACTTGATATCAATGACTCTGCTGAATGGTATCGAAACCCTAAACCAAATGATGGGATTAGAGGTGGAGGTGAATAACAGAAACGTCTTCGGCTGAAAACTCATGACAATGAGTTTCTAACCAAAAAATACATCGCAGAATCAAAGAATAACCATGAAGCCCAAGAAAACCACCAAGCAGACTTTAAACCTCTACTCAACCTCTTTAAAGTAACAAAAACAGGTCCAAGGATCACTCAATAAGTGTTTAGACACAGTTACGACAAATTTATTGGTGGAAAAGCGAAAATCGCTGAGACGCCTTAAAAGAGCTCCTGCCAAGTCAAAGTCTACGCAATCAAGAAAAGAGGCCAACGTCGCTAACCAAATGTACAAAAACTAGATTGGTGGCCGAAGAAGTGTCCTTCAAAATGATGCAGAATAGATGCTCAAGGTTCTGAGTAAAAAAAAATTCAAGAGACTTTTAGCTGTCGATCAAGCATGGTCCACTCATTGTACCCAATACACAACAAAACTATGTTAGTGACATAGCATGGGAACAACATTTTTTGGCACTCTTCGAGTGTGCCGCACCAATGTTAGCTTGACAACAGTGGTCAGTCGAGAAAGATGGAACTTCGACTGTAATTTGGAAGACATCAAACTAAAAATTAAAAAACTTAACACCTCAAGAGCCCCTGGTCCAGATGGGCTGACACACGCGATGCTAAAAGATCATCCGCAGGAGTGTGCTTGCTTCATAAACGCTGTTTTTTAAAACATCTGTAGAGCTCAACAAATACCTTTATCCCGGAAGACAGCAACAATCGTTCCAATCTTTAAAAGAGGTAAAAGAGATGAACAGCAGAATTATCGCCCCATCGCACTGCTAGATGTTATAGGCAACATTTTTAGAACCTTTCTATTAACAAAATTCACCAGTTGGACTACCACCTATGGCTGGTTTGACACTTTTCAGACAGGATTCATCAAGAACATCAGAAGTGCAGCTAACATGGCGATACTGAACATCCTCAAACCCCAAAGCCATCATTCGGGGACTAGAATCTACATAACCTCTGTAGACCTAGTACAGGCTTTTGACCTGGTAAATAGAAAAAGACTATGGCAAAAATTCCTTGATTGAAATTGCCCAGTGGACATCTTAGATCCTCTAATGCAGCTTCATTCTAACACCTCGATCAGAGTACGCCTGAACAGAGAAGGCGTCCTAAATCAGCCAATTCCAACTTCAAGAGGGGTCAAACAGGGTTGTCCTCTGGCCCCAGCAATCTACAATTTTTACATGCTTGACATTGCTGACGTCGATCAAACTATCCGATCCTTCCCTCTGACAATAGGGAAAGTTAAAGGTCACCAGAATTCTTCACACGGACGACCTGATCATGATTTGTCAGACAGCGTTTGGATTACAAAGGCAATTGAACAGCCTCCAATGCTATCTACAGCAAAATTCTTTGGAGATAAACGAAGAAAAAACAAAAATCATCTACCTGCAAAAAGCAAAAAAAAAGGAAAAGTACGCCAAACTGGTACCTGGGCGACAAGAAGATCGAAGAAGTGGACTCAATTAAGTTCCTCGGGGTACTTTATAACAACAAAAGTGCAATGGAAGCCCCAGTACAGGAGTACCTAAAAGCCAAGGGCAAAGTGATGGCAACACAAGGACGTTTAATGGATAAGAGATTCAGGTGATTCTCTATCGTTTGGTTAGTCAACTTCTATAGAAGCAAAGTCATCCCTACGCTAACAAATTGAGCTGAAGGTACGCTCCACATGCCAGCAAAAATATGGCCAACACTGGAAGGTATGTTTTGTCGGCCAGTGCTGAAACCTCCAAACTCTGCAGGCACAGCCCGGATCAGAGACAAACTCGGCATATCTTCCATTGCAGGCATAGCAGATTGGAACACTCTGAGCCTTTTCTGCAAAACCATCCCACATTTTAGTGCACCAATATTTGAGATAATTCATGACAAAGCCTAAAAAAAAAACCGCATGTTAAATACCTGTGTCGCGAAAAGAAGGAAAGTACTGGATGAAATTGGTTGCTCAGAATACGACCTGTTGACGAATCCATCGAGAGTAAAGAAAAAACTTCTAGAAAAGGATTGAATCGATACATTTGAAGGAGCAAACAAAAGCGGTCTTTTGAAACTCTTACCTGCGATTAACATAAAATTGAAACATCGTAGAGGATATCTGAAAAGATTCAAGGACAAATATTTTAGAGACATTTTTCTTCGAATGAGATTAAACCTCCTCAAAACAAATGAAAAAAAACCACATTTGAGGCAGGTCTGAGTCGGGAGCACGCCGCTTCTGCCAGCCATCAGCTGAGACAGAGTCTATTAGACATCTACTGGTAAGCTGTCCCGTCTGGAGTGAGCATAGAGAGACATTTTTGATGCGAGTAATGAGAAACCTCTGCACAATGGACATTGAAGATCGTTGTAGAACCTTGATGAGTGGCGAAAAGACTGAGATGGTCATAGCCACAGTATCAATGATGAAATAATATCAAAACTTGAATAAGAGAGCTGTCCCGGGAGGGACATTCTAGTCTCTACTTACTCATCTGCGAAGGGAACGTCTCTTTTTGATTTTAGGACTTACGAGGACTTGGCAAGAAAGGAAAGTCTTTTTTTATTTTCTCTTTTTCATCTTTTGAAAAAAATGGTTAAGTCCATTAATTCAAATACAAAATAAATAAAAAAAAGATGTATATTTCACAGTGACAATGTCATATTTACTGTTTGAAAAGCATTACGAATATGTGTTGGAAAATAGGTTTTGAACTGGCATATATTGTGTTTTATTTTCCATTAGTTACTCTACATAACCTTTTGTAAATTATATGGCTTTTTACCCAATTTCACACAGAAAAATACATTGTCAAACACACCTTTTCAGCCCATTATTTTATGCAATTCCTCAATGGAGAACCACAGCAAAACTATTTCTTTTTCGGCTGGTGCACCATCTCTAGACTGAGCCACTTGAACTCTTTTAGTGGGAAATGTTCACTCCCCTCCTCTCCAAAAAATCACAACCCACCAGTTGTACTTTATACCAAAATAACCATTGTATAACTGTACCTATTAAAATCATTGAACCTAACCTTTACTACCTATACATTGTCAATTATTTAGCATACATACTGCCCATTTTAGGTGACTAGTTTGCAATATAAGTTAATTAATGTTTCAGAGAACAGAATCATTGCCATTAAAATACAATGGCCCTCATTAGGACCCTGGCGGAAAGGGGTTTACGCCGGCGTAAAGCATGGCGTACCTTTCCGCCTGACTACGAGTTCCCGTAGCGCCATGGTGATTTTTACGCCTGCTTTTTGCAGGCGGAAAAATCCATGGCGCTATGGGACTTGTTGTTAATTACGCCACCGTAATTTACGGTGGCGTAATTAACGCCTTCCCCACTCCCATTATACCCTATGGGGCAAAAATGGGAATGGGGAAGGGTAAATGGGGATTGGGGACTTACCGCCCCGCCAAGGTCGGAATGGGGCGGTAAGTCCGCCAACCACCATGGCGGAGTTGCAGCTTAGCGCCATGGACCATGGTGCAAATTGCACCATGGTTCTCCGCCAGTTTCGTAACGAGGGCCAATGTTTCTTTGAAATATCTTGTGACATTTCACTTAAATTGCACTTCACGCTTGTATGTTCACTAACACTTCCCCATTGAGTTTCTTTGATAGGATCAATGTAGGTCACTCAACTTCAAGGTTATGCCGTTAATGCCCTTAATTAGCTGAACAAAAACAAATTGCTTCAGAGAACTAATTCTTAGCAAAGGTTATAGTAGTTGAGTCTTAACAATGTTTTTATGTTAAGCAACATAGGAATATTTGAAACAAACTATTAGATGAGTGGAATTTGTGATGCTTAAATTCATACCGTTTTACGTGCAGTTAGTGTATTATCCACATTCGCCTTCATTAGTTTGTATTTTGAATATTACATTCAAATGATACACAAAGTGAAACGATTTTGAGAGCATAATCTAATTGAAATAAATGTTTACAAAATAAAAGAACATTATTTAAGGAGACCTCTCTGGGTTTTAGCTCCACCGATCTAAATCAAAGAGCTGTTAGCACACACAGATGGGTAAGGGGAACATATTTGTTGTATTACGTAATTCACATCAGAGTCAATCTTTTGTCACACAAATACTATCCCTACATGGAAGCACACACTGTCCCTGTCAGGGGATACTCACCCGAGGATACCAATAATGAACCGCCTATCTAATAGAAAACAGGAGAGAAAATGTTCCTATCTCTATACCAAATACAAAACACTAACCTAAGAATGAAGCACTAGATAAAAAGCAAAAAAAAATGTAATTTACCCAACCTCAGTACCAATGGGTGAAACGAATTGTCATCTCATAACATCCCAGATATTTTCAGAAAATTCTCTTTATACTGCAAGTATGCATAATTTATTCACCCACACTGAAATGTGTACATCTGATGTAAGGTGAGGGTAAACCGCTATACAAACTGCAACCTAAACCTTTAGCTTAGACTTTCTACTTTCTGAGTACCCTTTTACATAACCATTGGGCCATTTTTTTAACAAGATTCTAGATAGCCATATTCTAATTCCATAGATGATATCAGAACAATGAAAAGGTTAACCGGTTTCGATGACTTAGCTCATTGATGTCATCTTCTTCAGGACCAGCAATTTGAACAACTGGAATCAATCACTGTTATCCATCATTGGCGAGCTGGCAGCCAATCAGTGACCTGGGAGGGAAATAATACTCTTATTCACATTCCCCCTCCCCTTTCTAAAATGGCTACCATACGAGACAAGAGCCGGCTGCACAGCGGGCCACGCCACCTGGAGGGATAGTGTTTGGCCAGCGTGAGAGCATTGAGACCTAACACACTCATTCGAGTCATGTGCGATGGGGAAGTCATCCATCGGGAGGCAGTACGATTGTTCCAACACGGTAAGCAGTGGCCGCCTACCACCGGGAAAAGGGAAGTTAAGCAGCAAAGCTGCCCCGTGCCGGTCTGCATAGCTCGCGATGGGCAGAGCTACTTAGTAAAAGGAGTCCCAGCGACTCTATTAAGGGGTCTAGACACAGTTAAGCCCACACATTTTTTTTTTTGTGTCAGACAGCATCTGTCCGCCCACATGGGACACTGGATGTTCCGCGCAGGATTTTGTATTTGCCAATGACAGCTTGAAGCAGACACGCACTGGGTTGACGGGCATAGCTTATTCATATGCGCAGTCCTAGATACATACTGACTGCCGCTATCCATTGTGTTTTGTTTTACACCAGTGAGATATGCCAAAGGAATAGGCAGCTCACAAAGCTGACAAGCCTGTTCCTTCAGACCCACAGAAACCCTGCTGGGGTCTCAAGGTATGTTACCCTTTTTTGCTAAATTTTAGCCTTTTGAAGCTTGACATAAGTAAGCAATTGTATTAGGAGGTGGTTGTGAGCCTCCATTGAAGAAATGGTAGATATTAAAAGCGATGTTTACATCCTGATGGATGAAATGAAATTATATTATAGCAGCAATATTTTGGTACAAAGAAATATAAGTCCACATAACTTCCCCCCATGGAGCAAGAGTTTTAAATCCCTCCTCGCCCCCAGGTCACTGCTGAATGGCTGCCAGCTTGCAAATGATGGATGACAGTGATTGATTCCGGTAGTTCAAATTGCTGGTCCTGAAGAAGATGACATTGATGAGCTAAGTCATTGAACCCGGACAACCTTTTCTATGTGCTTATATCATCTAAGGTATTAGATTATGGCTATCTAGAATCTTGCTCAAACACCTGCCCAACGGTTATGGAAGCAGGTCCTCGGAAAGTAGAAAGCGTGATCTACGGGTTTAGGCAGCAGTTATTATAGTGGTTTAACCTTACCTTACATCAGATTTACACACCAGTGTAGGTGACTAAATTATGCATAGTTGCAGTATAAAGAGCACCCTCTGAAAATGTCTAGGATGTTATGCGATGTGTGGAATATTTTGTGTAAATTTGGGGTTTGGCTGTATTTTTCTTATTGCCAAAATATGAGCGGTAGTTTGGTAGTAACTTATCGTGCATTTAGATTCGGTTTAGCCTCATATCATTCAAGTGACCATACCTTGTTATATTATATTGGAGAATCTAGTAATATATATCACTTGCAGTATTTTGTGGTGGTATGTTGTTTGCGGTATTTAGTGGTGAGCATGGTTTCCTTCCCTACATTATAACCCCATCATAAACAAAACCTTCCTTTCTATTAGAATACCTCCTAGTGATCTATAGAGAGCCTTGGACCTATGCATACAATGAAACCCAACACTTTTATATAGAGTGCCACCTACAGTTTGTGGCCGGTATAACCGGTTTATCTACACCAGCGATCTATGCGCCCGTAGGCATTACTGGCTCATAGACTTCCAGTAATCTATATGTTAAATTAGATTCCCTCCAAACAACATGCAAGGAAGATACACTCACACAAGCCTATATTATCACTGCTTATTCTGGTTGTTATTCTATCTGCATGGGCAAATTGACAAATGTACTACCAAGGAGAATGAATCTCCCCTGTATCTTCATATGAAGTCCCAAATGCAAAAATTACACTAAACAATTCGTTTTTATATTCTGATTATATTATATACAAATACAATTCACAATATAGTGCTTACAATGAACGTTTCACCATCATCTGTAATACAAGAAAAAGAAACTGAACAAGCAAGCCTTTTAAGAACATGGGTTACTTTTTAACATTCTAAACATGATGAAGTAAAATGCAGGGGATTTCCTTTGCTGTCCTGCCTACACAACATTCTAATTCAGTCATCCATACGACCATCCACAGTGACCTCACTTAAACTTATCTGCTTACCAGAAGTATTTGTTTGAAGCTCCCCCACACGACCTTGCTTTGCTTGCCTCAGAAAGACAAGCCCAGTCATCAAACTGCTCCTGTAATCTTGGGTGCTTGGAATATGCAGCGAGAAATTTTCAAGCCAGCGCTCAGTGACACCAGGCCCTTCTGTCTTCGGAGCCCAGTCAACCCGAACTGAAATCCCCCTGTCATCTTCGAATTAGAAAAACTCACGGCCTCCCCACATTTGACATGGCATATCTGCAGACACTTTCGTCCAATCATATTAGCAGAAAATGTATTCTGTTACCACCCTCATGTTCCAAACAATGAGAGCTTCAGAGCATAATAACCATATCTTTTTGGTTTCCTGATGCCTTCCTCTCTGCTTTCTGCATTCATCACAGAAAGAGAAAAGAAGAAGAAAAAAAAAAAATGCCAGTGCACATTTAAAAAAAAAAACAATTTCAAAATATGTATTTTCACCTCCTTTTGTACATGGGACTACATTATAATGTTAAGGGAGTTAGAGTTAGTGTTTAGTAAATGTTAATTAAAGTTAGTCAGTTATATAAATAATGTAGCCTTCTATGTATGAGGTATTCAAAATAAGAAAAAAAATGGTGCACTTTACTCTCTGCAGTTTCACATTGAGCTTTTGCTGCATTATGAATCATGTACCTTGCATGCCACCAGCAACATATTCACATGTTATACTGGCAACATAAAAATTACTATATGTGTGTGCCACATTACTGCTGGCAACAACAAAAAAATGCCATCACATTTATTGAAGCGCTATATATATAAATGATAAAGCACTATATATATATATATTACCACAGATCACAATTGGGTTCACTTCTTGGTACTGAGGTTGGGTAAATTGCTACTTTTTTGCATTTCATCTTGGGCTTCATTTTCAGGTTAGTGTTTTGTATTTGGTATAGAGATACAGAAAGTTTCTCACCTCTTTTCTATTAGATAGGTGGCGCATCACCATTGTCCTAGGGTGAGTACCCCCTGACAGGGAAAGGGCGTGCTTCCATGTAGGGATAGTATTAGTGTGACAACAGATTGACTATGATGCAAATTACATAATGCAACAAATATGTTCTCCATACCCATTAGTGTATGCTAACTGAACCATCATCTAAACCACCTACTTAACCCAAACCCTTCCATAAAACAAGAGTGATACCAATCATGAAGATGAAACAGGCACAGTTGAGCGATATACCCTTTTCACCTTTGGTTGTAATATAGGATGAGGGAAGGCTATACTCTCAATAGGGATGTGGATGTGATCCATTAGCAGTCCAAACAGCAAAGTATACTAGTCCAAAATATAGAGAATGTCCAATAAAGTTTCTATAAAAAATATGTACTATAATTAAACACATCATCTGCAATAATAATTAAATAGAAAAACACTACATAAAACTCATAACTGTTGAATGAACACAGAATATGCAAAGATAGGAAGATGCAGCACTCTGCATAGTGAAAAAGGGAACAAAGGCAATAACTAACCACAATGATTTTAAAAGAATATATTCTGGTGTGAACATTGGAATACAATGTGACCTGTCCAGTATCTATGGCACAAAGATGGACCAAGGGGTCAGTTACCAGTCAAAAATACCTTCTCTGTTATTGGCCATTTGATGGTGTCAATCCATGCTCTTTGGTGCTATTCATGCGGTTTGAATCAGACTCAGAATGCAGATATCATGTTGTTGAGATGGGGTTGAGATGAAGTTTGCTGTGGTTCAAAGCAATGTGTGGAGAAGGGCAGAGCATGAGGGCAACCAGGGTCAGTTTGTTAGTCGGTTCCATGGTGAAGATGCTGGTGGCTGCATGCATTGTTTTAGGTGGTTGGTTTGATAAGGCACTCATTTAAGTGTGGTCTGTAAGAGCTGCCAGGATCAGTTCGACATTCCGGTTAATGGCACAGATGCTGGTGACCGGGTGTGCAGGTCGAGTCAAGTGGCCCAATGCAGCATTCAATGGTTGTGGTTCTATGAGGCCATCACGGTCGGTTGGACTGTTGCTGAAGATCCTCAAAAAAGATGCTGGTGGTTGGAAAGACAGTTCAAACATAGACTCTAAGGCAATGAGCTTCAGGTTCAAGGTGAGACTAGTTGGGAACTGGTATTAGTTTGCCAGATAGTGGATCGAAGATTCATTGAGGGGAAAAGGTAGGTCTGAGGGCTCCCGTTGGTTAAATACATTCGAACAGCATTGAATCATGGCTCATAGTGGTTCCACCGTGAAACGAAAACACAGGGGCCCTGAGTGTCTTGGCTTTCAGGTGCTGTGAATCCCTCAGGGACAAGTGTAGTCAATTTTGTTCCAGGCTCCGAATGCAAGGGATGCTGCCACACATTTTTAGGATTCCTTCACCACAATACAGTCCTGGGCAGCAGTGTGAATGGCAGAGATGCAGGTCTTGTTCCTGCACCAGTTCACCTCCACTCTGCCATGGGGATGAAGAGGGAACAGATGTCCCCTCTGCCTTGTACACGTAGTATTCACACTCAGTCTTCACCTCCCTGATGGAGGGTTTTTGGAAAGTTAATTCCGCCATCAGACGTCTGATGAAATCTTCCTCAGGTGCTTGTTCAAGAGCGAATGAAAGATGAAGTGGAGACACCTTCCTTTATGAGCAAAACCGTCAGGTGGTTGGGATAAAACAAGCATGCTTTGAGGGGTTCAATCCCTGTCCTTGAGACAAGGGGTATTTGCCTTCTGACATCATGCAAACATGCTTTATGTCAAAGGAAGTGGAAGGGACAGCAAGGAAGAGATATTTATGGAGAAAGAAGCTGGTGGAATCCTGCTCCAACTATGCTGGGCTCCCTCTGTCTACACTAATTCTGCCCCCTTCCCTTGTCAATAGCATCAAATTCTCTTATGGTACGCTGCACCCTGGACATAGACTAGTCCTTTTGGGGTGGGTGTGGCCTTTGATGCCTGTTTCCCATGACAGCTCCTGTTGGAGGTCGGTGTTACCAGACAACACAACGGCTCAAAGGAGATGCCCAGCCATTCAGTGTTCTGCCCTGCAAGTTGGCAACCCGGGTTGTCTGAACAGAATACACATAGCCTTCCACAGCTGAGCTGGAATCACAATGCTAACACTTGTGCGATATCAATTGATGTGGCTATAATAAGTATGAGAGAATATAGCCACCATAAAAGGGTAATATCTCTCATAGCTATGTGGTTTTGGGCAACTGGGGTGCATATGATAAATACAGTCCATGCGCAGAAGTGTCTTGGCTATCAGTTCCAGATACCCCTGAACCTCCTCTGCACCACTGGAGAACTGGCACTGTAGATAAGAAAAATTATTCAGCAGTGCACAGGTGTACACAATGCTTTTGGCATGTATTTTGGGGTTGTTAGTTTTAGCATTGCATGGCGGTGGCATGAGATATGGTTGCATAGCTTACCATAACTGGCACATTTCTTTGGTTTTTCAATTTTACCTTGTAACCATAACGTCCACTTAATAAAGTCTTTGCAATTAATTGTATACATTATTTTGCATTTCATCATGAAATAATAGTCTTGCTACTTACACACAAACAATACAATACATTTTAGTTTATTATGCATATTTTAAGGTTCAACAATCCCCCCAATCAAGTGCAGAGGACATTACCGATCAACGCTTTTATTTATTTTTTATTTATTTGTTACGTGCCAAAACCCTGCTGTCATCAGGGCTCACAATACACTTGAGAAAAAACATCAAAGATGGGACAAAGCTGTGAGTGCCCAACAGGAAAAACAGTTTGAACAAGAAAAACTATTTGAACAAGCAAGTTGTCAGAAACTCCTAAAATGAAAGCAAATTGCTTCCCTGGCGGAGGTTCAAAGGCAAGGAGTTCCAGGCAGAAGTGGCCAGTACTGGGAAAGATCTGTCGTTTCCATTTATCTAATTCTGGGACAAAAAAGGTGGCTAGTATTGGTGGACCTTAGGACTCTTGTGGGCTCATATCTAGTCAATCTATCCCTGAGGTATACAGGAGCATTACCACAAACACATGCAAGTGTCAGGGTGATTATCTTAAACTGCACTCTGGCAGCCATGGGTAGCCAATCTAGTTCTTTCCTGATTTCTGATACATGGGCATTGTGCATGAGACCTTTCGCCGTGCGAATGGCATTGTTTTGAGCTACTTTCAGCTTCTGGTTACAGCCTTTACTAGAACCCCCTAATAGGGCATGGCAGTAGTGGATTTGTGAGAGTATATTGGCATGAGCTGGGTAACACAGTTTTGCTCTGAGAGGAATGGCTCGAATTGTCTGAGACGCTGTAGATGATATTGAGAGTTTGTTATGATTTTATTAATCTGGGCATTTGCAATCAATGATGTTTCCATAAAAACACCAAACGTCTTCACTTTTTTGAGGACCAAGACGGTACAATCCTCAATAGTGAAGCATAAATATCCAGAGTCAAGTTTGATCCTGGATTGATCAGCATCCATCTCATAATTACCATACAGTTCAAATAACAGTTGTGTGTCATCAGCATAGTTTGTAAACTGCACACCAATGCTAGAAAGTAAGTCACAGAGTGGCTTGATGTATATATTATGCGCAAGCGACAAACGGGTGCCCTGAGGAATCCCACAGAGTTTAAGGGTGGCATCTAGCGCAATGTGGACGTTCTGTTGCTTAGAAATGAACCGACCCAGCACGTGTCATTTTTAGAGCAGTCTCGCACTGCGTCAAGGGTGGCAAGTAGATGTGCATGATTAAGGAGGCCAAAGGACACTGAAAGGTCTAACAAAAACAGTAGCCCAGATTTCCCTCTGTCACTATGTCCAGCATATTGAACGATCCATCGACTTCACCTGAAGATGGATCAGAATCCGAAACGCGTTGTGAATCGCATGAGATGAGTTGTTTTTATCTCGTAATTACCAATTAACATATTTGCTGTGGGTGTGAGTATGAGTTTACTTCTCATACTGTAGACTGTTTCGAAAATAAATTCTTGTGGTTTTTCATCACAACTGTAAGGGGATTCAATTCAACACTACAGCTAAGTCAACGCCTAGTCTATAATACTGAATGAAAACCCTTATTGATATATCTTTAGGTCCAGTTCATGCGTTCTGGATGACTACCCCTATATAACACCCCTCTCTTGGAATCCCCCTGACCCCACTGAGCCAAGAAGTAGTTCTGTTTTGCAAGTTTAAAAGGTTTATTTGATAAATTAAAATATATATATATATATCACACTTTATAATAAATTAATAATTGAATAGCACACTTAATCTGATATGATAAATATTAACAACGGAGAATCTGGCACTAACACGCTTCTCTATAATCAATAAGGAGTTGACATGAAATGGATAAGGTAGCACACAGGTGAATAGGAACAAAAGAAGAAGGTGGTACAAAATGCTTTATAGAGTTCAAATGGATGCAAGGTTGAATGAATGAAATGCAGTATAGAAATACTCAATATGATTTCAACAAAACAATGTAATCACTTTTCTCTGGCAATCCCCTCCCCCCCTTGATGCAAGGCAAGGAAATGGAAGGAAAACACACAGTTCTCAGAAATGCAATCAATGTAAATCAGTTCACCCCAGCAAGCTTACACTACAGAAAACAGATAGGAGTTTTGAAAACACAGGCAAAATGCTTTGATATGTGCTAGCAATGGATGAGAAATATGCTGGAAATGCTTTTAATTCCCTTTCAGAGGTTCAGGGTGAGTGGTATCTAGTTAATATTAGTCCAGGCTCACACTAGCAATGATGCAGGGATAGTTAGCAGGTTAAACGAATTTCTGGCAAATGGAAGGCAAGCAGCAGCAGTTTTTACATGTGAAGAAATTTGCAAATCGCGGTAAAATTCGCGGATGCGTGTTCCGCGATTGCGGTAAAACTATAGGGGGTAGGAATGCGGTTCTAGGTTCGTAGGAAAGCCACGATTCTAAGCTTTCTAAGGAAAGTTACTGCAAGTCTCTAACCCAAACGGTTACAGAGTTATGACCGATTTAATAGAGGTCGTTTTTGGTTTTGCAAATTTTAAAAGCTCAAAATGACAAGTGACAAATTTTGCAGCTAGAATGACAGGTGACAGCTAGGAGGCAGTTCTACTTAGGTTAAATAGATTGAATTATATGATTTTAATTAAGAGAGGTGTTCTGAGTTTTGCTGAGTACTCACAAGAGATTTTGAACCGGAAAGCGACTTGGTCACGGACTTCAGTCTGGTCAGGTCTTCCCGGGTTCTGCTCAAAGCGCCTGGCCTCTGGAACTGCTCACAGCATCGGGGTCAGCACTCTGGATACAATGGCCTGGTCTCTGCTAGGCACCGGTTCTCTGGGTCGGGTCCTGCCTTCTCTTTGGATATTTCTGTCACCGGGTTCTTGCAAAAGTTCTTGGCAAAATTCAGACGGCTCGCCCGGCTGTCTGAAGAGTTCAGTTGCAAAAATATTTTGAGGCCTGCTGACAAATACTCTTGCTGGCAGTGGCCTTTTTGGTTAAGGTTCTGAAGTCTCTGTTTATCTTGGAGTCTAAGTGTTGGCTCTTTGAAGATTGATGGAGGTAAGTATGGATTTTTCCGGCAGAGCGTCCCGCTGCAGATGGAATTGAAGGTCCCTATCTGTCCTGTCTGTCTGCTTTTATGTGTTTAGAATGTGGGTGTGTTCTAGCATCACTGACCCTACCTCTCTCTCAGCTTCTAATTGGTCAAACTTCCATTTATCATTTGATTGGGGGAGCTAGGTTGGGTCAGAGTGATGTCATTTTACAGCCTGCAGAAAGTCCACTCCTCCTGTCAACTTACACACAAATCTAGATTTGAAACAAATACATATTTGCAGAGGTACATATTGTTTTAAAATCATATGCACCCATCATGCATTACAGGAGGTATCCCCTGTTCAAACTCTGCTCTTCCTGGGAGCTTGCATTCAGAAATGGCACATATTTCACTTTTTAATTGATTTTTCAATTTCTGACATTGACCCAACTTTACATACATGTGCGCAGCGAGTATGGACATTAACTGATGAAGTTTCAGATTTTTAACATGCATACATTTAGAATTATATCCACTTTTCCGCTGACACCCCCCTGAACATACCACCGGTTCTAAAAACCTCTTAGACTGTGTGCAGAAAAATCACAAGAATTATGGTATCATTTATAAAATTTTCACATGTCCGCTCTATGAATGATCCATCTTTTTAAAGTTATGTTCTGGCTCCAAAGGGGTGTGGTTTCCTCTCAGCACAAGGTAGAAATACTGGTTTATCCAGTTCTGCCAAGCCAGCTTGCTCTCACAGGCAGTGCTCCTCCCCTTTCCTCAGGAGGAAGCCACTTTTTACGACCATTTACGACTCCTGCCAATAAAACCTTTGCCTGAGCCAGGACAGGGCTTTGTTCACTTTCCTGCAGAGCACAGGTAATTCAATTATCAGATAGATGGCATATCCTTAGTGTGAGCTGCAAAAGGGCAGCTAGGCCTGGGAACACAGCTGTGACTCAAGTTTCACTCCTGATGGGGGTAGTTGCCAGGCAGAATTCAGTTCCTTAAGCCAGACTTTCAGCTAACTGTCATGTTTTTTTTTGTTGCTTTTTAAATTAACTTGCAATTTTACACATGCAGCTAGAATGCTGATTCTAAGTTTAAACTATAACATTTAAACAATTGCAAAGGCATGTGACACCAAACATAGGTCACTCATTTAATCTAAACATTTTCGATTTTAGTGTCTTTAAATCCAGTGCAACTTAAACTGCTGACTCCATAGCAGTTTTGTTATAAGCATTGCTTTGGGCTCTTCATTTCCCAGATTTTGTAAGCACACAAAACCTCATTCTGCCAAATGTCTGCTGGTGTTCAGTGAATATTTTGCACATGTTGCAATGTTTAAAATAGACACTTTGGCTTGCCTTCAGAGGAACACAGGGTGGTTTTAAAACGCCGGCTTTTGGATAGTGGTGAGTACTGGTACTGCACCCATTTTTGGGATTTAAGAATGAATTCCCCACAATTCTAGGTTGCATTTGGCAATCAGCATTGCCATTCCCAATGGTTTCAGACTACTGTGCGGGTAGTCCAATGGTGGTTTTAGGCAGTGTCCTTCTGTGCCCATAACATCGGCAAAAATGGGTGGCAGCCTATTCTTCCTGCATTTCCCTGTGCATTTTCTGGGAAGCTCTGGCCATCATGATGTTTTCATGTCAGTACTGCACAGTTTTGAGGTAGGGCTCGGATGCATGGGTAAATACATCCCACAAGCCCCCCTCTTGCGATGGCCATTCGGTTTCACTGATGGGACTCACAAGATCTGGGATGTTTCCTCATCTTCTTCCAATAGATGGCACAGTTCAGCATCTTTTCCTCCATCCGGTCGGATCGATCGGTTCTCCTCGCCGGTCCTGATGGGAATATTGGGCGGTACCCCGAGCCCGTTGCGTCTCAGCTCCCGGTCTCCGGATCGTCCTCCTTGGCCCGTCTCAAGGTTTTCTTTCTCCTAGGACGACAAAGGAAGAGCGGCAATACCTATTCATAGACGTTTTTCCACCACCGTTGAGATAGTGGGGCAGCATATGCATTTCATCATCACGAAACATTACATTCTTATTTTGAAAAAAAAAACAGTATAACTAAGAGACAGTTTCATGCAAATCACAATATTTTAGAGACTAGATGTGGTATGTTTTATGATTGGAACAGAATCAGTCTGAGACAGTACCCGCTAGGATTCCAGAGGATTCCTCCAGTTGTTGCAGAGTGTGCCTGGGATGGCAACATTTCAACTGGTTTATGTGGACCCACTTGTCTTCCCCCGCTGCCAAAGGACCTTTGGGGATGTGGATTTTGTAGGCCACAGGGGAGATCTTGTCGATGATCTCAAAGGGTCCCTTCCATGTAGGCAAAAATTTGCACTGCTTGGCCTGGTTCCTTTGGAAGTTGTATAGATAGACCCGGTCTCCCACCTGATATTCCTTCCTGGAAGTTTTCAGGTCATAGTGGGTCTTCATGCTATCAGCTGATCTTTCTAGATTCCGCTGAGCATAAGCAAAAGCATGTTGAAGGTGTTTCCTTAAATTCTCCACATACTCATGAGTAGTGGAGGCATTTATCAGTGTCTGCTCTTGGGTCCTGTAGAGCAAATGCTGCGGAAGCACCATCTTGCGCCCAGTCATCAACTCAAATGGTGACATTTTGGTTGCAGATGAAGGGGTAGATCTGATGGCCATTAGGACCAGAGGTAATCGGATATCCCAACTTGGCCCAGAATCTGCCACAAACTTCTTTAATATGCTCACAATTGTCCGGTTATATCTCTCTACTGCCCCAGAAGAAGCTGGTCTATAAGCAATATGAAGCTTTCTCTTGACCCCCAGTATCTCCCACATCTTTGTCATTACTTCACTGGTGAAGTGGCTACCTCTGTCTGACTCAATCCTTTGAGGTAGACCAAAACGGGAAAAGATGTGGTTAATCATCAAGGCAGCTGCAGTTTCTGCCTTGCAATTTGGGGCTGGGAGACATTCCACCCACTTGGTAAACAAGCATGTCACAGTCAACATGTACTTATTCCCCCTAGCCGAGCGAATCACAGGGCCTACAAAGTCAATTTGTAAATCTGACCATGGGAGTGTCATTCCCCTCTTTTGTAAAGGTGCCCGGTGCGTGAGGGATGATGGCTGAAATTGTGCACACACAAGACACCCCTTCAAGTATTGGTCGAGGTCCTGCCCCATGTGTGGCCAGTATGCAACCTCTCTTAAGATTTCCAATGTTGTGTGAAACCCCCTGTGACCGGCAGTGGCCGCATCATGGGCGTGACTTAACATCAGGCTTCGGAATGAGGTAGGAACCACCCACTGATCGTGGCCAGCTTTGGATTTCCTTACGAGCAAACCGTCTTGAATCCGGAACATTTTTGGACATTTCATCAACACTCTTAGGTCCTCTTTCCCAATGTAATCGGTATCCGTCAGGGGAAAGTTCTCAGGGTCCTCAAGGTGCTGGTAAAATTTACCAATAATTGGATCCCCCTTCTGAGCAGTAATCAAATCAGCATCAGGGGTCTCCTTACTCCATTGTGCAATTGAAAGGTCGTTGTGAGAATTTGTCTGGGACCTAGTGATGGCAGTGACCTGGATTTCCCCCAACAGGGACTCAATCTCAATTAGATCCCCTTGGATGGCTCCGGTTTTGGCCAGCTGATCGGCTAAGTCATTTCCAGTTTTGTCTGGTCCCTCTACTTTGGAATGACCCTTAATCTTTTTCCAGTAGATGGTCATCCCATTCGATGTGACCAGATCATCAATGTTTTGGATCAACTTCCCATGTTTCAAGGGTTTGTTGTTAGCACATAACATGCCTCTGGTTTTCCAATTAACCAGGTGCTCCACGAACCCGTTCCGTACATAATCCGAATCTGTGATTATGACCAGTTCGTGGAGTTGATGCTGGACAGCAGTGAGGATGGCCTGATGCACAGCCATCAATTCTGCCACCTGACTACTTCAGGGACCAATTTTGTATCCAGCGGAGGGTTCTGGGGACTCATTCACCCATGCATTCCCTACGCCGGCCACCAGTTCTTTCTCCCCGTCGTTGTCAACATGGTAAGAGCATCCATCCACATAGACAGTGGGCATTCCCTCACACTTGTCCTCTTCAAAGACTTTGTGGGGGGAATTAAGGTATGCCTCCATGTTGTCCTTTATTTTTAGACTTTCGTCCTCGAGACAGTTTTCTCTGGCACAATCATGCAAGTCAGCCAGACCTTGCGCGAGGGGACTCTTCTTGTTTTGGCCATATCGGACCTCCACAGGAAAGCCTTGCATTGACAGAATCCAGGAAGTAATTCGGGAATTACTCACATTTCCGGCCCGGATTCTGTCACTTTGGAGATATTGCAGAGGCTGGTGTGGAGTCTCCACTATGATGTGTTCCCCCTGGATAAACGGGCGGTAATTCTTCAATGCCCACACCGTTGCCAGGAGTGCCTTCTCACAATCGTTGAATTTTTCCTCCACAGAGGATAAAGTTTTGCTCGCATAGGAGATTACTTTATTGACCTTGTCATGCTTTTGATATAATACTGCCGTCAAGCACGTATTAGAGAACCCCGTCTCCAGGAAGAACTCCTTGTTTCTGACAGGGTAAGCTAGGCAAGGCGCTTGTGAGAGGCTTCTTTTGAGTTGTTTTACCGCCTCGGCTTGTTCTGGACCCCATTCCCACTTGACCCCCCCCCTTTAGGAGATGAATCAGGGGTCTGGTGATCTCTGCGTAGCCCTCAATGAACTTTCTGCTGTAATTAGTCAGTCCAAGGAGGCTCCTTAGTTCCCGCAGAGTTGTGGGGTCTTTCAGTTTCTGAAGTGCTTCCACTTTCTTTTCCTGGGGACAGAGGCCCTGAGGAGTAATCTCATGCCCCAAGAAATTAACACGGGTTCTACACCACTGTGCTTTCTGAAAGGAAAGTTTTGCTCCGGCAGCCCTCAACTTTGTCAGGACATAACGGATCTCCGCTATGTGTTCCTCCACAGATGAACTTTTGATGAGGACATCATCTACATAAGCCAGGTTACCCCTTGCACCCAAGTCAGGCATGGCCTTGTGTAGAAAAATGTTGAATTCATTGCCGGAGTTGAGGTATCCGAAGGGAGTCCGGGTCCAGGTGTACTGCTGGCCCCCAAAGGTAAAAGCCAGCTTGTATTGGTCCTCCCTACTGACAGGCACAGTCCAGTATCCATTGGTCAGGTCTATTGCAGTGAATACCTGTGACCCCTGGATCTGGGCCAGCCCTTGGTCAATGTAGGGCAGAGGCCATCGGGAAGTATGGACCCGTTTGTTGAGCTCCCTGAGGTCGGCACAGAGTCTCCACTGGCCGTTTGGCTTCAATATTCCCAGCACCGGATTATTGAAGGTGCTGTGGACTGGACGGATTATTCCCCGGGACTCAAGGTTCTTAATTATTTCAGTAAGGGACTCCATTGATGCGAGAGGCAAGCGATATTGCTTCACAAACACAGGAGTCATGCCAGGGTCCGTGGGGATTGTTGTTGTGTGGATGTCAGTGCGACCACAGTCATATGAGTCTACCGCAAAGAGATCTTGGAAATCCAAGAAAACTTGTTTCAACTTTTGCTTTTGTTCCAGAGTCACACAGGCATCAGCTAGGTTGACTCTCTCTTCCACCATCTGCCTGAAGCCTGGAAAGACTTCTGGTTTGGCTATTTCAGCGGCCTCTTCCAGCTGGGTGGAGAAGTCCCTGGTCAGAGTGCTGATTTGGACCGGAGGCTTCAGGTGGGAAAGGCAGCCTTCATGAACCTGGAAAATCACCTCATCCCTCCTGAAGTCACAAGTCACATCTTCCTTACCATAGGGGCAAGAAGTGTACACCAGGAAGTTCCCCCCATGCCGGGTAAAGATCCTGTCTGGTGTTGTATTGTCATCACTGTCACTGTCAAAGCAGTCCTTGGGGATTGGTCCTAACAGTTCATTTACTAAGTCGATGGAAAAATGTCGGTCATCAACCGCCATTCCAATAATGGTGCCTGCGGCTAGAGTAATACTCTTTAAGTCGCTGTTATCCACCTCTATTGGAATAGTGTCATGTTCTATGTTGACTAATGGTGTTGGGTTTACCCCTAACCCTTGCTGTTGGAGAGAAGCATTTAGATGTATGTAAGCATCAGGGTTTTTCAAATGTTGTCCTCTTTTAACTTTCACTTCCAGGGAGAATTGTCGGGTCCTTTCTGGGATGGTGACTTCCTCTTTAATCTGAATTTCAACTGCATAAGGTAGCAATTGAGCTGACCTAAATGCTTTTTCTGGATCATCAAAGCCCATGGGATTATCCGCTAATCGGGACCAAGCTTTGAAGTTTATTAGGTCCAAACTAATGGCAAAGCGATTGAGAATGTCACTGCCTAAGTAAAAGGCGGCAGGGACGTCTCGCACGACCCAACAATTGTGGACTATGCTCTTGTTGCCAATGGAGATTTTGAGCATACACCTGCTTGGCAGGAGATGTTTGGAATTAGGTGCTTCCAGGTCCATTTCCCATTTGTCTATCAGTTTGAAGGTGGGAATGGCTGGATCTTTTGGGAGTTGGCGAAACATGGCTTCGCTGATGAAGCTCTTACCGTTGTTCACACACACTCGAGCGAGAACAGAGTCCTTCCCATCATTTAACTGAACAGGGATGAACAACTGCTCTCCAATTTGCTGAATATCAGCCAGGCTCTGAGCTGATTTCACATCTTTCTGGACTATAGGAGTGGGAGTTTCAGGTTGTGGATTGGTATAGAATTTCAGAGTGTTTCCTTCCAGCGTGGAATACCACTTTAGACTGGAAGGAAGGTTGATTTTCAGAAACAGAGAGGACCCCCCATCACCAGTCTGTTGTCCTACTGCTATTACTGTCACATCTGGAATTTGGCTATTCTGGAAGTGAAATTCTACTTGGTCAGCTTTTTGTTCAACCATGTGGCATGTGCCGTTTAAACTAACATGGTTGACACTCTGTTTTAATTTTATTGGTCGGCTAGTCTGGGTCCAGAGGACCTTGTTTACACAATCTATTAGGGGTGACAACCTTCTCAGGAGGTCATTCCCTAGTAAACAAGGGGTGCCCTCTGGGGTCACAACTATGACCGGGTGTTTCAACTTATGTCGCCCAATTTTAATGTCCAAATCTGCCGTCCCCTCGACGGGAATTTCCTTCCCGTCAAAGTTCTGCAGTTGTCCAGGAAGAGAGGTGAGAGGAATTTGGTAATTCTCTCCCCTTCCTGCATTCAGTTCATCAAAGGCCCTTCTGGACAGAAGGGTAGCTTGAGATCCCGTGTCCACCAGTGCCGAGATTGTACCCTGCCCCTGTACTTGTACCGGGGCATAATATCTTCCCTCCTTCTCCTCAAGGGGGCACAGATAATGCACATTTTTGGACAACTGGTGGGCTAACTTTCTGGTTTTGGACATCGATAGCGAAGAGATTTGGGCAGAATTCTGTGGAGAGTCTTGGGAATCTGAAAGAAAAAGTTGGCAACTGGAGATCAGAGCCATTGTGGGTTCCCCTGGTTCCGGTTCTGGGCTGCCCCCCCCTTTTTGGAGGCAGTCCCCAGGATGGGTTTGAACCAGGGGATTTTCTTGCTGTTGGTTCTGGGATGAGATGGTGGGCGGCGGTAGCTCAGTCTCCACATCTCCCCAGTCTGGATTTGCATCCCTAGGGACCCATTTTTCTTTGGGGGGAGTTCCCCCCTCTCTGAAGGAGAAGATCCTTTTCCCAGGATCCTCTGAGGATCCCTCTCCCTCAAATTGGAAGATCTGTACCTCCTCCTCAAACTGAGTCTGTTTGGGTCTTTTGTTTCTCCTACCCCCCCTCTGCTCCTTAGGAGGCAGACTTTCAGGGGCAAGAGATTTCGTTTCCGGTTCCTGGGTTTCCAGGGGCTGTTTACAAGTGAGGAAGGAAGCTTCCTCCAAGGCTTTACACCCCCCTTCCCTTTGTGCCTCCTCCCTGGGAACCGGTGAGTTATCGGGGTGCTGCCCCCGTCATTGTTCTGGAGCACCAGGTCCAGAGTTGGGTGCGTTCTGCGCCGGCACGCCCATCTGAGGGTTCTGCTGAGCCCTCAGTATGTGACCCAGATCCCGCGCCATGTTTTGAACCTGGCGCTCTAACTGGGAAACCCGCTCAGGCTGATACGGGGCCCTGTTTTCTCCCCTGGGCTGATCCCGGGAAGGGTAGCTGTCCCTCCTCTGGTAATACCCCTGGTTGGGAAGATTTGGGTACCCCTCCACCCTTGGCCTCCCCTCTCCCGGATTCAGTGGTCTGGGCTCAGGGAATTGGGGAAAGAAGGATGGATGGTTTTGGGGCTGAAAGTCGGGTGGATATCTGGGGAAAAAGTTCTGCCCAGGGTTTGGTAAATTTCTGCCCTCCTGTGGGAAGTTTGGAGGGAAGTTCCCTGGGTTAGGTGCTTGGCTGGATCCCCCCCCTTGGGCTGGAGGAGTCCACACATAACCCAGGATGGGTCGATTTCCCTTGTAACGGGGACTTACATAATCAGGAGAGCGAGGGACCCCATTTGTGGGGCTGCCTCCCTGGCTCCCTGTCTGTGACTGGCCCGAGGACCTTCTGGGCCTAGCATTATTAGGTGCCGGTAGGTTTTTAGGCCCCCCATCTCCAAATCCAAAACGGGGGTGACCTTTACCTCTGCCACCTTGGCAGCAGCAGGGGTGCTGTTGGCTTTGGGGTTTTTCTGGGCATTACTTTTGCTATTTACCGGTTTCTGCACCTCATAGATCCGGGTAGCCTGTTCAATGACCCAGTCTAAAGATCTTTTCTCGTGAAAATCCCTCACGAGCTGGGTCATGATATATTTGGGCAAGGCATGGAAAAACGTATTAATAAATTCCCTGCTATCCGTGCGCACCCTTCTTGTGGTCTGTGCAAAAGCACGCTTTAACTCCTGCACAAATTCTTGTGGGGCCTGATCCTCCCCACATTGCAAATTGTAGGCTGCCTTGCGAGCCTCTTGAGGATTTCTGTGAACAGAAAAATGTTTCAAGATGGCCGCCTTATAGGTGGACCATCTTAAATGATTTTGGTCCTCCAGCCCCGCAAAGAAACTGGAGTATTCCGGGGAGAAGGTCCACTTTACATATTGAATACAGCTTTGGCTGTCCTTCAAATGGAAAGTCTCCATCATTTGTTCAAACAACTCTAAGTGCTCCCAAACAGAATACTTAGCGTTCTTATGGTAAGGCGTGATGACGCTCCTGATCGCCTTAATCTGCTTTAAGGGGTCCTTAAGCAAGGCCCTTTTTGCCTTATTGGCCTTTTTGGTTCGGGTAACCCTTGTCCATTCATCCTCGGACTCAGAGGCACTGCTCCCAGAGGTTCCCGTCTGTTCTTCCAGGTTTTCCCGGATTCTGCGAGCCTGGGAATGGCTGGCAGAATGTGGGGACCTGGTCTCCTGTGTCCTGCGCAGTTCAGAGGAGTCTTCAGATTCCTCCTTGCTGCCAGGATTTGATGGGTACCCCCTCCACTGACCTAACTGGGCAGAGGTTTTCAGGATGCCCTTAATGGGCCTACTCTCCTGGGGTTCCCCATCGAACTGTACTGTACTTGGGTGCCCATACCCGGATGCCCACCCCTCCATTCCTGAGTGGTACTGGCCTATGAGCCCCATACTCTTAGCTGGATAGTAATCTGCCATCCCTGCAGCCCTGTGCTCATGTGCGCCAGGGGACATGGGGGTGGTAGAGTCCAGGGACTGGGGGAGATGAAGGCCCCTGGTGTTAGGGCTCCTGCGGTTATGGTCAGGAGTCTCTCTTTCCCAGCGGACCTCATCTCTATTCGCCCCTGCTCCCTGTTGCAATGCAAGAGCCTGCATTTGTGCTTTCAGTTCCTCTGTTAAGGCCTTACTCGACTCTATCAGTTTCTCCTGCATCGCTACCTGTTGCTGGAGCCTCTCATTGTGCTGGCAGAGAGCCTCATTTTCCCTCTGTGCTTCCTGGTTGGTCCTGGAGAACTGGGCCAGTCTTTGCTGCAGGAGGGTTACCTCCTGAGCTGTGTCCCTATTGGCCTGCTCCTTTCTTGCTAGAGCATCCTCCACCCTCCTGGTGTGCTCTAACAAGTTCTGGTGTTCTTTTTGGAGGTCACCCAGTCCCTGGTGGGCCAGGTGATTTTCTTCCATTTTCCTTTTTAAATGGCAGACTTCCTGGCCTAAGGTGTCTCTTTCCTGACTAAGAGCCTGCATTTGTGCCGCCAGGTCGTCCCTCTGCCTTTGAAAGGCACCAGCTTTCTGGCGTTCTTCATCAAACTCTGCCTGTGTATCCAGGTCTTTCAAGATCAGCTTGTTGCTCTCTACCTTCACTCTATCTAGATGACTTTGCAGGGTGGCTACCTGCTCCGTGCATGCCCTGTTAAAGTCTAATTGTTGCTCCAGCTTTTTCTGGCTCTGCAGTAAGGAGTCCAAACTGTCTTGGTGCTCCTTCTGCAGGGCCAGAAATCTAGTATCCTGTTCTACCTTTTCCTGTTGCAGTATATCCATATCCTCCTTTATTTTAGTGATGTACCGTCTGCTGTCATTTTCTGACTCCTGGCTCCTCTGCAGCCTCTGCTCAGAAGAGACCAGGTCAGATTGGACCTTCTCTAACACCATCTGTTGCCTATTTGCCAGATTTTGGCTTTCAGCACATCTATCCTGCATGTCTCCCATATATAGGTACAGGTATGCTGCTATCCTGGCAATCTTATTGTGTTCCTCTTTGGCTTTAGGAGCCATATATAGTTCACTCAGGGCCACATGTAAGGGACCCTGATCTCTATATATATCTGACTCTGTTTCAGTGACCTGTTGTGTGATGGCCTGCAACCACGCATCCTGGCCCTGTTCGGTCCATTCACCTCTCACAAATAGCTTATGCAAGAGGTGCTCTCTGGCTATTTTCATATCTACCAAGGTCGTCATTCTAGAGATTGGTCTCTGTCCTGACTTACAGAAGTTAGTATTTTATTTTTGCAGAACAGAACTTTTCTTGGAGTGTCCCTTTTGAGGAATGCTTCACAGCGTAATGCAGCGTGGTGATCCGACTGGATGTATGTATCCCGTCAGTTAGCACACTGTATTAAGCTGCACAAGTGGTATTCTAACCCAACGTCTCGGCTCGAGCCCCCAATTTGTAAGGGGATTCAATTCAACACTACAGCTAAGTCAACGCCTAGTATATAATACTGAATGAAAACCCTTATTGATATATCTTTAGGTCCAGTTCATGCGTTCTGGATGACTACCCCTATATAACACCCCTCTCTTGGAATCCCCCTGACCCCACTGAGCCAAGAAGTAGTTCTGTTTTGCAAGTTTAAAAGGTTTATTTGATAAATTAAAATATATATATATATCACACTTTATAATAAATTAATAATTGAATAGCACACTTAATCTGATATGATAAATATTAACAACGGAGAATCTGGCACTAACACGCTTCTCTATAATCAATAAGGAGTTGACATGAAATGGATAAGGTAGCACACAGGTGAATAGGAACAAAAGAAGAAGGTGGTACAAAATGCTTTATAGAGTTCAAATGGATGCAAGGTTGAATGAATGAAATGCAGTATAGAAATACTCAATATGATTTCAACAAAACAATGTAATCACTTTTCTCTGGCAATCCCCTCCCCCCCTTGATGCAAGGCAAGGAAATGGAAGGAAAACACACAGTTCTCAGAAATGCAATCAATGTAAATCAGTTCACCCCAGCAAGCTTACACTACAGAAAACAGATAGGAGTTTTGAAAACACAGGCAAAATGCTTTGATATGTGCTAGCAATGGATGAGAAATATGCTGGAAATGCTTTTAATTCCCTTTCAGAGGTTCAGGGTGAGTGGTATCTAGTTAATATTAGTCCAGGCTCACACTAGCAATGATGCAGGGATAGTTAGCAGGTTAAACGAATTTCTGGCAAATGGAAGGCAAGCAGCAGCAGTTTTTACATGTGAAGAAATTTGCAAATCGTGGTAAAATTCGCGGATGCGTGTTCCGCGATTGCGATAAAACTATAGGGGGTAGGAATGCGGTTCTAGGTTCGTAGGAAAGCCACGATTCTAAGCTTTCTAAGGAAAGTTACTGCAAGTCTCTAACCCAAACGGTTACAGAGTTATGACCGATTTAATAGAGGTCGTTTTTGGTTTTGCAAATTTTAAAAGCTCAAAATGACAAGTGACAAATTTTGCAGCTAGAATGACAGGTGACAGCTAGGAGGCAGTTCTACTTAGGTTAAATAGATTGAATTATATGATTTTAATTAAGAGAGGTGTTCTGAGTTTTGCTGAGTACTCACAAGAGATTTTGAACCGGAAAGCGACACCCCCCTGAACATACCACCGGTTCTAAAAACCTCTTAAACTGTGGGCAGAAAAATCACAAGAATTATGGTATCATTTATACAATTTTCACATGTCCGCTCTATGAATGATCCATCTTTTTAAAGTTATGTTCTGGCTCCAAAGGGGTGTGGTTTCCTCTCAGCACAAGGTAGAAATACTGGTTTATCCAGTTCTGCCAAGCCAGCTTGCTCTCACAGGCAGTGCTCCTCCCCTTTCCTCAGGAGGAAGCCACTTTTTACGACCATTTACGACTCCTGCCAATAAAACCTTTGCCTGAGCCAGGACAGGGCTTTGTTCACTTTCCTGCAGAGCACAGGTAATTCAATTATCAGATAGATGGCATATCCTTAGTGTGAGCAGCAAAAGGGCAGCTAGGCCTGGGAACACAGCTGTGACTCAAGTTTCACTCCTGATGGGGGTAGTTGCCAGGCAGAATTCAGTTCCTTAAGCCAGACTTTCAGCTAACTGTCATGTTTTTTTTTGTTGCTTTTTAAATTAACTTGCAATTTTACACATGCAGCTAGAATGCTGATTCTAAGTTTAAACTATAACATTTAAACAATTGCAAAGGCATGTGACACCAAACATAGGTCACTCATTTAATCTAAACATTTTCGATTTTAGTGTCTTTAAATCCAGTGCAACTTAAACTGCTGACTCCATAGCAGTTTTGTTATAAGCATTGTTTTGGGCTCTTCATTTCCCAGATTTTGTAAGCACACAAAACCTCATTCTGCCAAATGTCTGCTGGTGTTCAGTGAATATTTTGCACATGTTGCAATGTTTAAAATAGACACTTTGGCTTGCCTTCAGAGGAACACAGGGTGGTTGACAGACAGAGGGACATCTATTTCCCAAGAGGTCATGATAGCACTGGGGAAAAAGATAGATCTCTGGGATTGGTTGGAGAACTTTTCTCATCTAGGGTGTCTAAAGTCTTGTGCTTTTGTAAAGTATCGACTCTACAACTTTATGAAACCTCAGGCATATCTATACCTATGCCCCTCAACAAGGCTAAGACGGTTTATTATTCTTTTCCGTATGGAGCAACTTCCGACCATGTGTAATGTGGGACCTAGGGGAAAGATCTCAATGGTTGGACGAATATGTCGTATATGTAATCTACCTGAAAGTCTGGAGACAGCCAAGCATCTACTAACTGAATGCACCATAATGAGACCCACAATTGTCAAGTATCTAGGAGAATTTGCCCATAATCTGGAATTCATACCGGAAAATCAATTCTGGCTATACTGTACTAATACAGCGAATATGCATCTTTTTATTGCATTATATAATGTATGGCTTCAGATTGAAAATGTGATGGATATTCGGATTTAAATGACTGAAATGATTTAAAATGTATTTTATTATGGAGTTCCCTTTCTATTTTGTATATAATTGATTTTTTTTATTTTTTTATTCTACTATTATATTTATATAATTGTATAAACTGTATTTTATTTTTTGTATTCTGTATATGATTATGTAAAAGTAATATGTGTAAAGTTTGAATTTTTTTCAATCTATATCACATTAAAGTATTTAAAACGCCGGCTTTTGGATAGTTGTGAGTTCTGGTACTGCACCCATTTTTGGGATTTAAGAATGAATTCCCCACAATTCTAGGTTGCATTTGGCAATCAGCATTGCCATTCCCAATGGTTTCAGACTACTGTGCGGGTAGTCCAATGGTGGTTTTAGGCAGTGTCCTTCTGTGCCCATAACATTGGCAAAAATGGGTGGCAGCCTATTCTTCCTGCATTTCCCTGTGCATTTTCTGGGAAGCTCTGGCCATCATGATGTTTTCATGTCAGTACTGCACAGTTTTGAGGTAGGGCTCGGATGCATGGGTAAATACATCCCACACAACGATGAATATGAGTTTACAAAAAAAAAAACTCAATATTGACTTGTATTAGTGTGATATGCAAATACAAATTGAAATGTTTTATTGATACAAACTGTTTTTTGATACATTTGATTATGGAAGCAAGGTGAGCACATTACAATTGATTACATTTGTTTGATATTACAGAGTTTAGGAATTTCTAATATGTCATTGCTTGTGAAGTCCTTGGGAGTGCCTGGGTTCACTTCACGTTGTGATGAGCATTTATTTTCCTAGTTGTGTAACCTCTAGCCTGGGATTTCACCGGAACTGGAATTGAAACAAATTAAACTAATTGGCTTGACACTTTGTAAAGTGGTACTGAATCCCTACCTTACCTCTATTGTTTGCAAGTGTCCATGAAGAAACAAAGCAGCATCCTATCACCATGGCAAGTGAAACAAGGTTTGCTCCTATGTACTTCTCCTCCAGAGTGCCCCAGGCATCTTCTTCCACTGTCAAGAAATGTCCAATATTTGAGTCAACTAATGTTGACTTTGCTGTCTTGTCTCTGTAATAAACTGAAAAAGAAGTTCTGCTATAACAAAGAGACTTGGGTATTATTATGTTTAGCTGTTTTCATTACTTCTAACTTTCATGTTATTGCTGCTTTATGGAATTTTCTTGCTGCACCCACATGTTTTATTTGTTGCTGCATCCACATGCTTTATTTGTCATTTTATTTTATAGTGCTCTGCAACCTTTGGGTCAGGAAAAGCTTCCACAATTCTAAAAATAAATAACTAAATAGAAAGTACAGCTGACTCTTTGCAAGGGAGAGTTTTCTCTCTGAGCCCACAGCTGCTTCGTGTTCGCTGTCTTTTCACACCGTAGACATGCCATTGCTGGGCTTCAAGCTCCTGATGAGGCTGCCAGAATAGGTTTGGCAGTGGTTCTGAAAGTGAAACGTAAAGGCGATTGGGAGAATGCATGTGGGGAAGGAGATGCTCAAAGTAGGGCTTGAGAGAACAGGCAGACCAGTGCACAATGCAGAAGTGTAGTCATCAAAGTGAAGCAAGCAACCGAGAGTCAGCCCTGGGAATCAGACATGACAGCTGTGATAGTGTAGAGCAAAACCTCCTCGGCCCTACTAAGCGGTGGGTACCACAAATGGCTATACCAGAAGTACTCACCACAGGCAGGGCAAGTCATAACAGTGGATAAACAAGTACAACTCTGAGAGAGGCGGGGACAGATACAGATACTCACAGTGGGCTACAGTTAGGAATAAAACCACAATGGATATATATATATATATATATATATATATATATATATATATATATATATATATATATATATATATATATATATATATATAAAACAGTTAAGAGTAGACATGGGCAGAAAATCAGTTGATAAAATCATTGTTGGAAAATATAATAGAGAATGTACCTATGTGCAAAACCTCCATGGGATAATAAGGCACTGGGATGATCTGAGGAGCACAATTGTAATAGAAAATATTACAGTGGTATATACATATTAGGGAAACACAGTGGACTCTTCCAAAGTACAAAATCCAAGTAAGCAATTGTGATAGTGTCTTGTAGCTAGGAGCAAAAACACTGGGGCAAAGGTATAGCTGTGGGATTTACCTAGGAGAACAATCACAAAGGAGTAATATGTATGTATTTATGTTTGCATTTATTTCAGCACACAAACCCTGAGGCATCTAGGTGCTAGTTACAGAAAGTGAAAGGTACATTGGTGGAGTGCAAAAATATGCATATTTTTACAGGCGTAAAATGGTGTGTACACGCAAGCTGGCAAACCCTCACCTCATGTTACAGGGGGCTACATTAGTCAGTATAAAAGTCAAGTAAGTATGATTACAAGGTCTGGCACAGTCACACCTCATGTTATAGGTGGCTACATCAGGCAGCACATGGGTCAAATAGGTGTGATTAGACAGACTGGTAAAGCCACACCTCAAGGAGTGAGGGGCATCGTCAATCAGGCTGCCACACAGTAAGTGCTTTGCAGGTAAGTGAATAATAAGCAGTGAGCATGGTGGGAAGGTCACACCCGCATGAAGGGCACTCAAGGGCACTGTAGAGAACAAAGAACGAAAATGGCTGTACAGGTGTGAACGCACCTATATTTTAACCAAGGCACTCTAAAGCACAAAAACGAGAATGGCTGCACAGGTGTGAAAGCACCTAGATTTCAATTTTTAAACAAGGCACTCTAAAGCACAAAAAGGAGAATGGCTGCACAGGTGTGAAAACACCTAGATTCGATGGTTTAAAAAAGGCACTTTAAAGCACAAAATAAAAATGGCTGCGCAGGTGCAAACGCACCTATATTTCAATTTTAAACAAGGCACTCTAAAGCACAAAACGAAAATGGCTGCGCAGGTGTGAAAGCACCTAGATTTGAATTTTTAAACAAGGCACTCTAAAGCACAAACAAGAAAACGTCTGCACAGGTGTAAAGGCACCTAGATGCAATTGTTTATCCAAAGCACTTAATGCATTCATAACATGATGGTGATGCTGTTGTTGGTGGACAGGACAACATGATAATGGAATGTTCTTAGGAGCACAATCTTAAAGGGGAGATATAACTGTCCAATGAACCTAGGAGGAAAATCACAGTGGGATTTGCATTGTGGTAAAGTCAATGTTTGAAATTTCAAGCAGCAAAATCACAGTAAGCACATATTACAATGGGATGTACCTAGGGAATGAAAACACAACGGGAAAATATGTCAGCAGAATGAACCCATGAAAGAAACCACCGTGAGATGTACATAGGAGCAAAAACGCAAAAGGCAGATATGATAGTGGGATGCATCTAGGAGATAATTCACAGTTCAGGTGCACCTAGGTGCCTGGTCATACTAGACAAAGATAGCAATGGATGTGCCTTGACGCAAAAACACAATGCGGAAATGTGACAGTGAGATGTATCTTCTGGCAGAATGGCGGGATGTACCAAGAAGCAACATCTTAATGGGTAAATATGAAAATTGGCTGTATCTATGTGAAAGCCACATGGGTGACTACAGCAGTGGGATATACAAAGGTGCAAAGTCACAGTGCGATGTACCTAGGCAAAAAATCACAATGGATGGCTTAGATAGACGGATGTACCCAGGAACAAAGTAGAAGTACATTCATAATGGGTGAATGCTACACTAGGCTGTGCCTACGATAAATATCAAAATGTGCACATCAGGTGCTAAATCAAAGTAGAACAATATGATAGGTGGATATGCCTAGAAGCAGAAGCACAGTGGACACATATCACAGTAGGATGTACCTAGACAAATATCTGAAGTGGGACGGTAATAAGAGCAAAATGATAGTGGGAAGCACCTAGGAGGAAAATCATAGCGGGGTGCTCACAATGGATGGATAAAACTGGGGTGTAATAGAAGTAAAATCACAATTAACATATGTGACATTGGGAGTTAAATAAGAACAACATCACGCCTGGTAGATATGACAGTTGAATGCACTGTGGCAAAGTCTGATGATTCACAAAAGGGGATGGAACATGGAGAACCATGGGGGCTAGGGACCACCACCCACTACATGCATTTAGCCTTGAAGTCCACCCTTAGCCTATTGTGCTTCAACAGCTTATCTGGTACTGCAACAGCCACCCCGTCCCCTTGCTAGTTCCTGTAAAGATGGATAGTAGTGATGACAAGACTGCTGAAGCACTCATAGAAAGAGAGGTTTGTGATGACAGAACACAACTCTCCAAAACACTTACAGAACCGGCTAATTACAGGCTGCAACCTAAGTGGATGGACATTGTGAGAGTAAAACCACATGGGATCAGTGGAAGGATTGAGCACTTGCATCTGCCCAAGTGGCCACTGTGACAGATCACTGTGATCAGCATATTATGAATCTCAAATCTACAAAATTGAGATGTTATTTGCTGTGCCTCCCCCACACACATACTTGCAAACTGACCTCGGCTGATTTTACACATGGAAACTGTAATTTTCAAAAATTGAGAACACAGAGTGCCAGCAATGGAGTACATGTTTTGCATGCACTGGGACTAAAAAGACATCCAAAATGGGGGCATCCTTGTTAACCTTTTTCTAGCAGATATGCTTTTGAGCATAACTAGAATGAGAAACCATTAGGTGTTATCAGGTCCCATGGCAAATCAGAAGGCTTGCCAAACTCATAACACCAGCTGACTGTAATCACACAATTACCTTATATGGGGTTGACCATACTGGGATTTTTTTTAAAGGTCAGCGTTTTTGGAGAAACGTGGCAGTGAGGAGTTGGATGTCTAGAGAGCAGGAGTATTTGGTGCAGCGAGAAAGCTATAGAGAGTGAAAGAGTGTGAGAGAGAGACAGAACGGGAGAGAGAGAAGATGTTTCCGAGACGTGAGCAAGTTGGCAGGGAATAACAGAAGTGGATGTGAGCGGGTGGAGTCCAAGGGAGGTGGATCCGAGGCGGTGGAGAGTGAGAGAGGAGCAAAGGAGGAATTGGAAAAATGCTGGAGCTGATAGGAGGCTAAGGATGGTGAGAGGAATGAGGAGGCCCAGACAATAACTAAGACCCGTAGGAAGGAGAAAAAGGGTAAAGGCAGAAAAGAGGTGGTGGCAAAAAACTTAAAGAGAAGCAAAACCAGTCATGATCCTAAGGAAACCCAGAAATAAGTTAAGAGGAGAGAGATAAATGTGTGCAGCCATTTCCTTATTCACATGAGGCTCTTTCGAAAACTGCCTGGATCAAGAACTCTTTTGTGGTCCATGGTTATTGAAACTGTTACCCCTTTTAAAACGTGTACATACGTGCATGGACCAAGGTAGAGAAAATGCGTACTTGTCCACTGGTTTCTGCCTTTGTTGAAAACTTGACTATTTAAGCAGTATTGTGTTCTGCATCTGATGCTCCTTTTTGTGATATACAGCTCCAGTGGCAATCATTCCTTTTTAGTATGATTTCTCAGTAAAACTGGAGCTTGACTTATGTCTTCCTTTAACCAAAGTAATTCCCTCTGTCATTGACCTCTCCATAACATTGGGGTTCTCTTCGATTTGATCTTCAGTATTGGACTAATCGTCTGAGGAAAGCAAAAAAACAAAAACAAACGTTCAATAATCATTCTGCTCAGAATCATAGAATCAAATTTGCCCCAACACCACATGCGCCCCCCTGTTAGGTAACTTGGAGTTCATGGCAGTGCCAAAGTATCCTGCATTGATGTATTTCATTTTGTGCAGAGCCCTTTGGAACATGTCTGTCATATCATAATACTCTCTCAACTGCAAGTTTTCATTTTAAGAATAAACTAGCCCCTCTTGCAATAGCCCCCAAATCACTACAAATTATTTGTAGTCATACAATGGGATTCACATCATGCCTACTCTCATAATTCCACTCCCTTCCTTGCCACAGTTTTGAGGTCTCCGATCACATCTCTTCTAATATCCCTTTCCCAAATGTGTAGTAAAATACACTCAGGACCTGCTACCACTCTTGTGGTGCAGGGGATACTCGTGTCTGCATGGTGATATAGATGAAGACTCTGGAGGTGGATGTTCTATTATATATAAATATCAAGTATCTATCACTTTTTACATTTTCCAGACTGTGCATTGATAAGTGCCAAAAATGTAAATCAAGATAACCTACTAATTGTATACAAGTGCCCAAGCAGCCCTTACAATGATACTACTAATTTTTTGGACTGCATACTTACCTTGATGCTTCTGAAAGGAAGTGTCTTATTGTGGGGGAAATTCAATGTAGCTTTCCATGGCAGAAATTATCTTCTAGCCATGGACCTTTGGTTTTGGCATGGCCTTATTGACTCTTGAAAATGCAATTGAATTTGCACCCCACTCATGATCAGTTACTAATTAGAAAATTATAATGATTACATTATTTTTATTATCATGCTGGGTGGGTAAAGGAATTGGGAGGGATATTGCCAGGTCATTGATGCCAGGAAGCACTCTTAAAAACATAACCCAATGGCACATTTCCCAGCCTATTTGGGAGGAACGAACCAACAAGAACTACATCTCCCATAATCCCTCTCTGTGACAGAGGAAAAGCTGGAGTGTATACAAGAATTTCAACTATAGATCCGAAGGAAGGAAGACTTTTAGAAAACCCTGTTCATTCCATAGTAGTATTTTCCCACAGAGAGAAGCACAACTCTCCCCTGTCAAACAAACATATGCCCAGAGAGGACTCCATGGGCCTCATTATGAGTTTGGCAGTAACCTGCCGGTGCTACCAGCAGGTTGTCGCCAAACATGTAACCCCATTCTGCTGCCTGATATCCCAGTGCCAATGGGACATTACAGGTCCCGGCAACCCAGGATGTCAGGCATTGGAAAGGGTAAGTCCCCATTCCTGTGGAATCCCATTGGACTGTTCGGGAATGGGGACATAGTAGCACTATCACAGTCCCTAATGGTGCCAGTGCTTCCATGCAGACCATGCCTGCAAGGGTGGTCCCCCAGAAGGACAGACCTGCTGGGAGCAGCTGCCACTGCAGGCATACTTGTAGCCTGGATGAGTATAGGAGACAGCCCAAGCATACACCAGAAAGGGTAAATCTGACAGCCGGAAATGAAGGTTCAGGACATCAGTCCCATCAGAGCACCCATCAGAGCAACTTACAGCCACAAATACAAAGGAAATCCAAAATATCCTCTTAACTATGTAAAGTCTACTGTCCCAATGTTTGGATTATAAAGCAACCCAGGCCAGAAAATGCTCTGTCAGAAGATCTTAACACTTCCAGTAACTCATGGAGAAGCTACTCAATTCAAGCATCATATAAATAAGCCATCAGGAGAGCAGTAAAAGGGAGTATTGGAGCACAGAGCTGCTTATTGTTAATACAGGGGGCCTAGAGTTTTCTTCTGTAAAATAAGTCAAAGACTGTATAATGGAAGAGGGGTCCATATAAGAATATAGCCTGAGGCAGCCATAAAATCAGTAGAAGTTCAAGTGATATAGACAGCCAAAAGGGGGCAAAAGCTTAAACCGTACAGGTTCTGTCCAAGCTACATGGTTATTAATCTGAGAAAATGGGCAAAAAATCAAACAGAGTGACTCTCACACACAACTAATTGGCTACTCTCCTTTCTTTCTAATAGATCTAGTAGAGTATGCGCTCTTGATGCCAAAGCTCCTGCTATTAAGAAATACTTTGGTGTACCTCAAGGAGCCAGTTTGTCTCCTTGCATATATAATATTTTCATGACTCCTTTCTTCGCCCACCTTGCCCAGGAGGGTATTCTATTCTCTAATTACGCAGATGACACACAATGTGTCATCCCCCTCACTGGTCAGCACAATCAGGATGAAAGAGAACTAATTTGCATATTCACAATCATCGAACACTGGATGATGATGACCAATCTCGCCTTAAACCGAGGAAAGACAGAACTCATGGTTGTGGGTTCTGACAGCATCTTGTCTAAATTAGACCCAGCGTATAAACATTTTCAGCTCGGAGATGCTCTCATTCCCTCTCTTCCCAAAGTTAAGATCCTAGGGGTGGTGCTGGACCAATCACTCACTATGAATTCCTATGTGGCTAGTACTGTGTCTTCGGCCACCTACTAGATTAAATTGCTATCCCACATGCAACCATTTATCTCTCAACCTGATGCAGAGTCCATTGCTCGTGCCATCAAAGGATCTAAATTGGACTATTGCTGCAGCCTCTTAGCAGGAGCTAGCAAAAAGACCATTAGTCGCCTTCAGGTGGTGCAGAACGGGGCGGTCAGAGTTATCTCTGGTCTGACCTACAGAGCACATGTGTCTGAGGCACGTCGCGTGTTGCACTGGTTGCCCGTGGATGCACATATTACCTTCAGACTCATGGTTATTACTTTTAAATGTCTCAAGGGCACTATGCCCACTTACCTTCAAAGATACATAAGAATAAAATCCAATCGCAGAAATTTTCGCTACAACAATCAGAACCTGCTCCACCAACCCAAAGTCAAAACCAAAAAAGCCCAATGGGGTGCCTTCGCCTTTGTGGCACCGGTTATCTGGAACACCTATCACTGTAGTTGAGATACTCAAAAACCTTCCTTTTTAAGTAGTAGTACACAATCCTTTATCTCTCTGTCTTCTTCCAAACCTACTAGTATGCCTGCCTTTCTGTCTTGTCTGCGCCCTCACACCTATGGGTTTATGGTTGTGCAATATAAATGTAATAAAGTAAAGTAAACAACCTCACTGTATTATGCAATTCAGGAGATACATATCACATGCTCTACGGCCTCTCAGGATCCTTAGGGTGCTCACAGAATTGAATTATATAGGAAAGAAGGGATGGGGAGTGTCTCTATCTGTTGAAAGAAAGTGAATACATCGATCTGCACTCCATGTAAATATGATTTTGAGTAATTTTATATGAAATATTATAAAGAATTTTTAATGTTGTTCTAGGTGCGGAGGAGATAATAAACAGCCCTGGCATATGGGTTGTGACATATGAGGCAAACAGTAAAGTTCCTGTATATGGGAACTCCCGTCCTCTGCACTCTATCAAAAGGCTCAATTGAGAGTCCTAGTTGTTAAAGAAATATATGGTCAATAGTTTTCACTTTCTTTTTTTCAAAGAAAGAGGATTTTTAAATGTCTTTTAATTGAGCAAAGTTAAACTTGAATATACGCATACACAAATAAATTGTAATGCACATCCAAATGACTTAAGATACACAAACTATTTTATAGAAAGCTTGATTCTTTTATTGTTGGCCTAACGTGTTTCATGAACAATCACTTCTTCAGGGGCAAATCACAATTGAATTCATGAAAATCTCTGCAAAAAGAATGTTTAAATAATACCCATTAGTATACATTGATGCCTTGCATACAATCTTTCAAAAAGCAAAATAAATTGTAAACAGATTATTAATGATCATATTTTCATTTTAACAATAGAGTTAGTGACCTTATAGTCCTATGATTTTTCAAAGAAATAAATAATCATAACACATAGTTCATTTTACGTGCACATACATACATTCATGTCATAAATAGATTTTGTGTCCTGTGTCCCTAGCACAAATAGATATCTCCTTAGTTTGTGCTGGTGAGCCTCCAATCTAATAGTGTATAGCAAAAGAATATCATGTACCAGCTTCAAATAGCCCCTGTCAATAAACAACAATCAAGCATCCCATTCAGAAATCAATGCTATGAAATAGCAATAAAAAGAGTAAGTGACCCAGTACAATATCTTTGACAAAAAATATCACTTTATTAGCCAATATGCTGGGTACATAAACCATTGATAAACACTAGTGAAATAGAATGCTAAGAAGACCCACCAAAGAGAAGAGCAATTAATTAAATACTCAACTATCTAGCCATCTCTACTTAAGTCACTTAAGTAGAGATGGCATGATTGTGCCTGCCGCATTCTACGTCATGGTCATGACAGAATAGTTGAGTACTTAATTAGGGGATGGTCTAGGTTGAATCTATCCAATCAATCGATAGCACTAATGGCTATATATGTTTTGTTTTTTTGCAGTGTCAGAATTTCACATGTTATCGTAAGAGGAGTTTGATGTTCAAACTCAATGCAGAGTGTTGTGTGTCATAAATTACATGTATTTTATAGTGATTGGTGACTAAGATTGTAGCTCCTAAGGAATGTTTAGCACTTTGTTGGCATAAGAACAGAAACATGGTGAGCATGGGGTCATGGAAGTTTTCCATGCGCCGTAAGTCTATCATTGACTGATTGATCTTTATATTGAAAAAAACACGTAATTCATTGGTGTATTTCAGTCACAATTATTTTAACGTTGTCCGGTTGAGGTCGAAAAACTATACAGAGATGAATAAAATACATTGATGTATTTTGCACAGCTGCTTTATAAATAGTTGGGAAAGATGTCCTGTGATTGTAATGTGGGATTTATTGTGTAAATGCAATTATGATAAATAAAAATGTTTTTTTTAAAAAAATGGGCCAATTTGATATGGTAAAATGCTGATCTGTTGAGAGGCGTGTGACAATTAGTTACTGTAGTTACCCATGCACATTTGACCTATAGTGTAATAAAAGTTGATCTGCCCCCTGCCATCTATACAGTTGATTACTCAATGTAACCGGAATAGTTGTGTGTGTCCTTTATCAATGGAATAAATATGAATGTATTCAGTTATTTATTTTTTATAAGCCACAATCGGTGAATGCAATCAACTCAGATGATGATTGTAATGGGCAGGTGTATATCCTCTATGTCTCGTGTCAAGTGCTGCATTTCCCAGTGCTCCTTCCTATCACTGTTAGTGTGTTTCACATTTAGGTTACGCCTTAAAGGAACCAATACGAGTGGACATTATATTAATTTCAAGACTATTCTGTTGACACTCTGACAGTCGTTTGCCTAGAATTGAGCCTGACTGTGAATTGTTCATATGTCAAAACGTATTGAAGTTGATGGAAGAACAAAAGGATCCCATTGACTATATAATAATCCTGAAAGAAATTAGTTCATTTCATTATCCTCTGTACAATCTGATACAAAATCTGACTAATCATACAATAATTTCTATATTACTAATTTTAATGTCAAAAACCTTAACCTTGCCTGTGACTCTATGATATCCATGAGTCCTAAATAGGTACTGCTGTGAGTGCCACTGACCACAAAGTGATGATTGTGAATTAATAAATGATGTAATTACTACGTGGGCTTTGATCACAACTCTTTTGTTATATGGTGCAAAGGGACATATGTATGTGCCACACTCTTCACTATGTGTACGTGGGACCTGATTAGAAAAAGTACAAGAAAAGTATTGAATGGGCTTTTGTACAATTTTTACAATAACTAGCCGTATGAAATCCACAGCAACACAATTGTTGTTAGGCTAAGAGAGGTTCTATTCCAAGAGGAATGCTTAGGGGAAGGGCCAATTTCTCACATGAATAATATTTGCCTGCTTCGAATGTAAAATTACACAGTGAAAAGATCAAATTATTAACACTCAGTATGGTTCTAATGAAGATGATTGACAGGTTCTTGTAATGTGACAGATGTACTCTGAAGAATGACAAGTACAGCAAGATGAAGACACTCAGCGACGATTTCTCAATATTTTAGAGGCTATGATTTAATTAGTTGGACTGTTAACTGTTTGAGTGAAGTCACTTCGTAGAGTACTGTAGGCACCACTTTAAAACACTTTGGTGACATTTCCACACCTGTTATGAGCCACAAAAGTCCTAAGGGAATGCTATGCTACCAACCCTAATACACACATGATGGTGCTGCCTGAAATACATTGTGATATGTCAAATATTCCCATTTGAGGGTTGATTACAGTGTTACAGGAAGGTACCTCTGTCCATTATCACTTGGGCATGGGCCATTTCGAAATGGAGGTCTGGTTAGCAGGCTATCCTTTCAGAAACTGAATTATCCACATCTTTTTCTGTTAAGAAAAATAAAAAGAATAAAGCTTGGCTATCCTACCCCCACCAGATGAAATAAGGATGCAATTCCAGGAACAACATAATCAGTCAGGGCATGACCAGATGCTGCCCGGTCGATCCACCTTCCACCAACATAAACCATATTTTTGTTTGTTGGACCAGCAGTCAAAGAAAACAGCATTTCTATGTGGTCAGTTGATGTTTTTATTATTGTAAATGTTTTATCACTTTTTATGGTACTGTCACCTCCTGGAACTTTACAGCATATAAAAATGGGAATCCTTTCCTTTGAGTGCTCAGAGAGGCTCAGCTTCACCTCAATGATGAGGTCCAACAAGGCTGAAACGCGTATATGGGGTTGCTGGTGGTACTCTTGTTCAGAGAGGAATTGCCATAGCATTTTGGTGCCGGACTGCCCATGTGGGCGGGACAAAGGCTGATATGCAAATGGATGTTTCCCATCTGTGAAAGGTACAGTGAGCAAAAAGCGTGTGCTGCAAACTCTCATCTCAGAACAGGTTATCATGCCATGTTCTTTCTGGAGAGGAGCGCCTGCTACCTTTTTAGAAATATTTGTAAGGAACTTGGGGTTGGTCACTCTAGGTTACCTGGGGGCAACCCGACATGGTCTCCCTGCTCACTGTGCTCAGAGAGGATAATCTTCACCTCACTGGTGAGGCCCAACAAGGCTGAAACACGTGTATGAGGTTGCTGGTGGTACTCTTGTTCATAGAGGAATTGTCATAGCATTTCGGTGCTGAACTGCACTTGTGGGCGGGGCAAAGGCTGATATGCAAATGGATATTTCTCATCTGTGAAAGGTACAGTGTGCAAAAAGCGTGTGCTGCAAACTCTCATCTCAGAACAGGTGATCATGCCATGTTCTTTCTGGAGAGGAGCCCCTGCTACCTATTTTGAAATATTTGTAAGGAACTTGGGGTTGGTCACCCTAGGTTACCTTGGGGCAACCAGATGTGGTCTCCCTGCTCACTGTGCTCAGAGAGGCTCAGCTTCACCTCACTGATGAGGCCCAACAAGGCTGAAACACGTGTATGGGGTTGCTGGTGGTACTCTTGTTCAGAGAGGAATTGCCATAGCAATTCTGTGCTGGACTGCCCTTGTGGGCGGGACAAAGGCTGATATGCAAATGGATATTTCGCATCTGTGAAAGGTACAGTGTGCAAAAAGCGTGTGCTGCAAACTCTCATCTCAGAACAGGTTATCATGCCATGTTCTTTCTTGAGAGGAGCCCCTGCTACCTTTTTTGAAATATTTGTAAGGAACTTGGGGTTGGTCACCCTAGGTTACCTGGAGACAACCAGATGTGGTGTCCCTGCTCACTGTGCTCAGAGAGGCTTAGCTTCACCTCACTGGTGAGGCCCAACAAGGCTGAAACACGTGTATGAGGTTGCTGGTGGTACTCTTGTTCAGAGAGGAATTGCCATAGCATTTCGGTGCTGGACTGCCCTTGTGGGCGGGACAAAGGCTGATATAAATGGATGTTTCGCATCTGTGAAAGGTACAGTGTGCAAAAAGCGTGTGCTGCAAACTCTCATCTCAGAAAAGGTTATCATGCATTGTTCTTTCTGGAGAGGATCGCCTGCTACCTTTTTTGAAATATTTGTAAGGAACTTGGGGACCTGGGGGCAGCCAGACGTGGCCCCCCTGCTCACTGCGCTCAGAGAGGCTCAGCTTCACCTCACTGATGAGGCCCAACAAGACTGAAACACGTGTATGGGGTTGCTAGTGGTACTCTTGCTCAGAAAGGAATTGCCACAGCATTTCGGTGCTGGACTGACCATGTGGGTGGGACAAAGGCTGATATGCAAATATATATTTCCCATCTGTGAAAGGTACAGTGAGCAAAAAGTGTGTGCTGCAAACTCTCATCTCAGAACAGGTTACCATGCCATGTTCTTTCTGGAGAGGAGCGCCTGCTTCCTTTTTTGAAATATTTGTAAGGAACTTGGGGTTGGTCACCCTAGGTTACCTGCGGCAACCAGACATAGTCTCCCTGCTTACTGTGCTCAGAGAGGCTCAGCTTCACCTCACTGATGAAGCCCAACAAGGCTGAAACACGTGTATGGGGTTGCTGGTGGTACTCTTGTTCAGAGAGGAATTGCCATAGAATTTCGGTGCTCGACTTCCCATGTGGGCGGGACAAAGGCTCATATGCAAATATATATTTCCCATCTGTGAAAGGTACAGTGAGCAAAAAGTGTGTGCTGCAAACTCTCATCTCAGAACAGGTTATCATGTCATGTTCTTTCTGGAGAGGAGCGCCTGCTACCTTTTTTGAAATGTTTGTAAGGAACTTGGGGTTGGTCACCCTAGGTTACCTGGGCGCAACCAGACCAGGTCTCCCTGCTCACTGTGCTCAGAGAAGCTAAGCTTCACCTCACTGATGAGGTCCAACAAGGCTGAAACACGTGTATGGGGTTGTTGGTGGTACTCTTGTTCGGAGAGGAATTGCCATAGAATTTCGGTGCTGGACTGCCCATGTGGGCGGGACAAAGGCTGATATGCAAATGCTTGTTTCCCATCTGTGAAAGGTACAGTCAGCAAAAAGTATGTGCTGCAAACTCTCATCTCAGAACATGTAATCATGCCATGTTCTTTCTGGAGAGGATCGCCTGCTACCTTTTTTGAAATATTTGTAAGGAACTTGGGGACCTGGGGGCAGCCAGACGTGGCCCCCCTGCTCACTGCGCTCAGAGAGGCTCAGCTTCACCTCAATGATGAGGCCCAACAAGGCTGAAACACGTGTATGGGGTTGTTGGTGGTATTCTTGTTCAGAGAGGAATTGCCATAGAATTTCGGTGCTTGACTGCCCATGTGGGCGGGACAAAGGCTGATATGCAAATATATATTTCCCATTTGTGAAAGGTACAGTGAGCAAAAAGCGTGTGCTGCAAACTCTCATCTCAGAACAGGTTATCATGCCATGTTCTTTCTGGAGAGGAGCGCCTGCTACCTTTTTTGAAATATTTGTAAGGAACTCGGGGTTCGTCACCCTAGGTTACCTGGGGGCAACCAGACGTGGTCAACCTGCTCACTGTGCCTCATAGAGGCTCAGCTTCACCTCACTGATGAGGCCCAACAAGACTGAAACACGTGTATGGGGTTGCTAGTGGTACTCTTGCTCAGAAAGGAATTGCCACAGCATTTCGGTGCTGGACTGACCATGTGGGTGGGACAAAGGCTGATATGCAAATATATATTTCCCATCTGTGAAAGGTACAGTGAGCAAAAAGTGTATGCTGCAAACTCTCATCTCAGAACAGGTTACCATGCCATGTTCTTTCTGGAGAGGAGCGCCTGCTTCCTTTTTTGAAATATTTGTAAGGAACTTGGAGTTGGTCACCCTAGGTTACCTGTGGCAACCAGACATAGGCCCTCATTACGACCCTGGCGGAGAGGGGTTTACGCCAGCGTAATGCATGGCGTACCTCTCCGCCAGATTACGACTTTCCGTAGCGCCATGGTGATGTTTACGCCCGGATTTTCCGGGCGGAAAAATCCATGGCGCTACGGGACCTCTTGTTAATTACGCCACCGTAATCTACGGTGGCGTAATTAACGCCTTCCCCACTCCCATTATACCCTATGGGGCAAAAATGGGAATGGGGAAGGGTAAATGGGGATTGGGGACTAACCGCCCCGCCAAGGTCGGAATGGGGCGGTGAGTCCGCCAACCCCCATGGCGGAGTTGGCAGCTCTGCGCCATGGACCATGGTGCAAATTGCACCATGGTCCTCCGCCAGGGTCGTAATGAGGCCCATAGTCTCCCTGCTTACTGTGCTCAGAGAGGCTCAGCTTCACCTCACTAATGAAGCCCAACAAGGCTGAAACACGTGTATGGGGTTGCTGGTGGTACTCTTGTTCAGAGAGGAATTGCCATAGAATTTCGGTGCTCGACTTCCCATGTGGGCGGGACAAAGGCTGATATGCAAATATATATTTCCCATCTGTGAAAGGTACAGTGAGCAAAAAGCGTGTGCTGCAAACTCTCATCTCAGAACAGGTTATCATGCCATGTTCTTTCTGGAGAGGAGCGCCTGCTACCTTTTTTGAAATAATGTTATAAATAGTAAAACTGCAATTACCAGCTTGCATATTAAAAACTAAGAAAATTGGACTAACCAAATGGTGCCCACTGATATGATCATCCCAGTCTGGGTTAAGCAGACCGTAGTCAATTGCATACATTTACTTACATTATTCCCTGGATGATAGTTTCAGAATCATGCTCCATAATCTAAACAACGTGAAATGCACCCTTACATTTTCAGAATTAAGGCACTATTTCCAAAATGAATCTGATTTTATTGGCTCAGAACAATGCACGAGACTGCCGAAAGCCCCAATTGTAGCGGGCACTAACCCCAAACACTCTTTAAACAAATGTTTAGCAGTTTCTTACAAACTATTACTTTTAGATACACAACATGTTTGCTCTTTGCGAGGTATATTCATCTTGCCTCAAGGTTTATTAATATAGGTAATTGATTAGTTCTTAATTTCAATAGAAACATTCTGAGGGCTGGACTTGGACACCATATAATGTACCTTTGCGCCTCTAAGTACATATGTGTAACATTTGCCACTTCAGCATGCGACCAGAGACTATATGGACGAACATAATTCTTACTCCAGTCCATAGACATAACTTATTTTGGTGAAATACAGATAGATGCAGTTACACGCTCTAAGGCTCCAAAAGAGGTGGATCAACCAGTAGTACAATGGAGTTATGATACACCATATCAAAATCTAATTAAGGCACAAAAGGAAGATCCAATTTTGGGAATCTATTATAATCATTTGATAGACCCTGAAAAAAACCCTTTAACAGAAAATTGTGTGGGAAAAGAAGAGTTGAGGGTGCTATTAAAGAATAAAAAACGAATTAGGTTACACGATGGACTCATGATTAGGGAGTTCATAAAAGGGAAAATACAGTGGGTGGTACCCCTTTCATTCAGAGGGCTAATGCTACACCATGCACATGATGCAATAACTGCAGGACACAGAGGTTCACAGAAGACATTAGAGATACTGAAAGATTATGCTTACTGCCCATATATGTCCCAAGATGTGGAATTATATACTAGGGGATGTCTAGTATGTGCCCAATTTAAACCTGCTTCACCAATGCATAGAGCCCCATTAATGAAAAGAGGCTTAACTCTTCCATGATCAAATTTGCAAATAGATTATGTAGGGCCTGTAAATAGGTCGAGCAGGGGAACCAGTATATTTTGAGAGTGGTTTGTTTAATGTCAAAATGGATAGAGTGTATTCCTGCACCAGGTCGTAGTGTGCAAACAACAGCTAAATTACTGGTAAATCATATATTTTCAAGATTTGGGTTACCACAAAGAATAGAATCAGACAGAGAAAGTCATTTCACAAGCGCTCTAATGAGTAAGGTGTGGCAAATACTGGGAGTGAAAAGAAAACTACATGTTGCATATAGACCCTCCTCTTCTGGTGGAATTGTATGCTGTAAGAGGTTTGTTGTGGATATATTAAATAAGTTTGTAGCAGAGGCAGGTTCCAGTTGGGATTTACGCTTACCTCTGGTTTTGATGGCAATCAGATCAACTCCTGCCAAAGCCACAGGCATCAGCCCTCATGAAGTAGTGACAGGTAGGAAGATGGTGTTGCCACAACACCTGCTATACAGGACACATGAGCAGACACTTGTAAGTGCATCTACAGTTCATGAATATATGGAAGAACTGAGGAAGCATTTACAACATGCATTTGCTTTTGTGCAGCAGAATTTAGAAAGGGCTGCTGACAGTGCAAAGTCATATTATGATAAAAAGACATCTGTGAAAGAGTATCGTGTGGGGATCAGGTGTATAAATTTAATTTTGGAAAAGGTAAACAGAAACATTCTAAATTTTGAGAAGCCTGGCAGGGGCCATTTCAAATTATAGATAAGGTATCTCCAGTGGTTTATCCAATTTTGAGAACTGAAGGCGAAACGGTAACAGAACAATTTGTTCATGTTAACCAAATTAAGCCCTGGCACCCCAAACATGAAGTAAGGAGGCTTGAGCGTGTAGAAACAGGTCAGGTCCCTTAAATACAAGAAAACACATGAGTCTATTTATAGGGCCAATAACAGAGAAATAAAAATAGAATTGACTGTTGTGATGGAATAGATGTGAATAAAAAGACTATATGTGATGATCATTAAAAGGGGACTGGAACAAATGAAATTATTTTTACAAAGTTGAAATATGTTAAATGATCGATGATGCTTTATGTATGTTTGTTTTCTTTCTAACATGTGCTTAATTTCAGAAAGCGAAAAAGAAAGGGCAAAATACATTTTATTTTTAGTAAAAGGGTGAAATTAGTATTATGCTATGTACTTTATCTGTTTCTTTTCTATTTGATTTAGAATCACTAACCTGTCTTTTGAGGTTGGAGGTCACAGGACCGGAGGACACGGGAGATGGTGGAGTCCTGGAGTCCACGGGATGAAGATCAAGTGATGCCTGCCTCCAGGTGGAGGTGAAGACAAAGTAACCGGGATGCCAAAAGAGATGACTCCTATAGAAAAACATCCAAGAGTGCCAGGATGAAAGAATTCACCGGATGAAGCAGATGATGTGATGTTGCTGGTCGGGACGTATCAGAGGTGGACCGAACTATAGAAACAATATTTGACTGAATCGTCAGCGTTGTGGGTGCATTAATTCGGATGCGATCCTGGAAGTATGGAGTTGCACATCTTTATTATTTTATTTAATTATTTTAATTTTTTATATTATTTTTTTGTTTTAATTATTTATTTTATTTCATTATGTTATGACTGACTTCAAGTATTGATAAAAAAACATTGCTCTATGGACACTTCAGTTAAAAACATATGCACAATATTTTATAAGAACTAATGGACTCATTTGAGATGAATCTTGATTTTATGGTGCTTAAACAGTAATTTATTGTGAAAAATGTGAACATTCATATCTTTGAGTTTCTGTGATGGAAAGAAAAAGAGGAGCGCAAGTTGGGTTTCCTCCAATGGTGGCTTGGACCACTGCCAAATTGTCAGAAAAGGAGGGATAATGTAGTATAATTTATAGTGCTTTGAAGTATAGCGCCTCACTGAATGTGATAGCATTCTATTGAAAGCAATAATGTGGCATACACATATAGCCAGTCCTATGTTGCTAGCATAACGTATGAGTATGTAGATGGAGACAGGCTGCAGGTTTAAAAGTGCACCAGAATTTTTTTTTTCTTTCTTTTCTCTTCCTTGAAATGCCTCATACACAGGGGACTACATTATTTATCTAACTAACTGACTTAATTAACAAGTACTCATCACTAGTGCTAACTCATTAACATTATAATGTAATCTCTATGTGAAAAATCAGGTGGAAGTAAATGTTCTGAAATTCGTTTTCAAACGTGCACTAGGATATTTCTTTTTTTTCTTTCTGTTCACTGTGTTTGCAACAAGCAGAATCTGCATGCCAGGACATGATTATAGTTACAGTTTCTTACTGTAAAAATGGGCTATTTTGTGGAAGGAAGGGTGATGCAGCTTTTTTAATTTGATTGGTGCAAAGTATCTGCAGTGGCCCCACGTAGGAAAAGGGGATGGTGCAGAGGTGTCCTGGGGAAAGAATGACAGAGGGAGTGGCAGTTTGCTTTTGCTGAGCTCGAGAGACGGATGATCTTGGTGTCTTAGCACTGGCTTGAGAACCCTATGTTTTCGCCACACACACTTCAGACACTGAGATTACGAAGGCACCCCATGTCGACTGGGCCGCTCTTCTGAGGAGGTCGCCTGGGGGAGGAAACCACAGATCTTTTGGGAAGCAGCCAATAAGCAGGTTATTTTTTATGCAATTGTTTGGCAAATTTGCTCTAAAAATACGAGGCAGTTAGGATAGCAAAGCAAAAGAAAATCTGTTGCATTTTTATTTGTCATGTGTTGAATCCTAGTTTTAAAAAAAAGAAGATTTCTTTGCATTGTATTTGTGGTTTTGTCTCCCTGCTCACTGTGCTCAGAGAGGCTCAGCTTCACCTCACTGATGAGGCCCAACAAGGCTGAAACACGTGTATGGGGTTGCTGGTGGTACTCTTGTTCAGAGAGGAATTGCCATAGCATTTCGGTGCTAGACTGCCGTTGTGGGCGGGACAAAGTCTGATATGATGCAAATGGGTATTTCCCATCTGTGAAAGGTAGAGTGAGCAAAAAGCGTGTGCTGCAAACTCTGATCTCAGAACAGGTTATCATGCCATGTTCTTTCTAGAGAGGAGCGCCTGCTACCTTTTTTGAAATATTTGTAAGGAACTTGGGGTTGGTCACCCTAGGTTACCTGGGGGCAACCAGACGTGGTCCCACCGCTCACTCTGCTCAGAGAGGCTCAGCTTCACCTCACTAATGAGGCCCAACAAGACTGAAACACGTGTATGGGTTTGCTGGTGGTACTCTTACTCAGAAAGGAATTGCCACAGCATTTCGGTGCTGGACTGCCCATGTGGGTGGGACAAAGGCTGATATGCAAATATATATTTCGCATCTGTGAAAGGTACAGTGAGCAAAAAGTGTGCTGCAAACTATCATTTCAGAACAGGTTTTCATGCCATGTTCTTTCTGGAGAGGAGCGCCTGCTACCTTTTTTGAAATGTTTGTAAGGAACTTGGGGTTGGTCACCCTAGGTTACCTGGGGGCAACCAGATGTGGTCTCCCTGCTCACTGTGCTCAGAGAAGCTCAGCTTTACCTCACTGACGAGGTCCAACAAGGCTGAAACACGTGTATGGGGTTGCTGGTGGTACTCTTGTTCAGAAAGGAATTGCCATAGCATTTCGGTGCTGGACTGCCCATGTGGGCGGGACAAAGGCTGATATGCAAATGGTTATTTCCCATCTGTGAAAGGTACAGTGAGCAAAAAGTATGTGCTGCAAACTCTCATCTCAGAACATGTTATCATGCCATGTTCTTTCTGGAGAGGAGCTCCTGGTACTTTTTTTGAAATATTTGTAAGGAACATGGGGTTGGTCACCCTAGGTTACCTGGGGGCAACCAGACATGGTCCCCCTGCTCACTGTGCTCAGAGAGGCTCAGCTTCACCTCACTGATAAGGCCCAACAAGACTAAAACACGTGTATTGGGTTGCTGGTGGTACTCTTGTTCAGAAAGGATTTGCCACAGCATTTCGGTGCTGGACTGCCCATGTGGGTGGGACAAAGGCTGATATGCAAATATATATTTCCCATCTGTGAAAGGTACAGTGAGCAAAAAGCGTGTGCTGCAAACTCTCATCTCAGAACAGGTTATCATGCCATGTTCTTTCTGGAGAGGAGCGCCTGCTACCTTTTTTGAAATAATGTTATAAATTGTAAAACTGCAATTAACAGGTTGCATATTAAAAACTAAGAAAATTGGACTAACCAAATGGTGCCCACTGATATGATCATCCCAGTCTGGGTTAAGCAGACCATCGTCAATTGCATACATTTACTAACATTATTCCCTGGATGATAGTTTCAGAATCATGCTCCATAATCTAAACAACGTGAAATGCACCCTTACATTTTCAGAATTAAGGCACTATTTCCAAAATGAATCTGATTTTATTGGCTCCGAAGAATGCACGAGACTGCCGAAAGCCCCAATTGTAGCGGGCACTAACCCCAAACACTCTTTAAACAAATGTTTAGCAGTTTCTTACAAACTATTACTTTTAGATACACAACATGTTCGCTCTTTGCGAGGTATATTCATCTTGCCCCAAGGTTTATTAATATCGGTAATCGATTAGTTCTTAATTTCAATAGAAACATTCTGAGGGCTGGACTTGGACACCATATAATGTACCTTTGCGCCTCCAAGTACATATGTGTAACCTTTGCCACTTCAGCATGGGACCAGAGACTATATGGACGAACATAATTCTTACTCCAGTCCATAGACATAACTTATTTTGGTGAAATACAGATAGATGCAGTTACACGCTCTAAGGCTCCAAAAGAGGTGGATAAACCAGTAGTACAATGGAGTTATGATACACCATATCAAAATCTAATTAAGGCACAAAAGGACGATCCAATTTTGGGAATCTATTATAATCATTTGATAGACCCTGAACAAAACCCTTTAACAGAAAATTGTGTGGGAAAAGAAGAGTTGAGGGTGCTATTAAAGAATAAAAAACGAATTAGACTACACGATGGACTCATGATTAGGGATTCCATAAAAGGGAAAATACAGTGGGTGGTACCCCTTTCATTCAGAGGGCTAATGCTACACCATGCACATGATGCAATAACTGCAGGACACAGAGGTTCACAGAAGACATTAGAGATACTGAAAGATTATGCTTACTGGCCATATATGTCCCAAGATGTGGAATTATATACTAGGGGATGTCTAGTATGTGCCCAATTTAAACCTGCTTCACCAATGCATAGAGCCCCATTAATGAAAAGAGGCTTAACTCTTCCAAGGTCAAATTTGCAAATAGATTATGTAGGGCCTGTAAAGAGGTCGAGCAGGGGAACCAGTATATTTTGAGAGTGGTTTGTTTAATGTCAAAATGGATAGAGTGTATTCCTGCACCAGATTGTAGTGTGCACACAACAGCTAAATTACTGGTAAATCATATATTTTCAAGATTTGGGTTACCACAAAGAATAGAATCAGACAGAGAAAGTCATTTCACACGCGCTCTAATGAGTAAGGTGTGGCAAATACTGGGAGTGAAAAGAAAACTACATGTTGCATATAGACCCTCCTCTTCTGGTGGAATTGTACGCTGTAAGAGGTTTGTTGTGGATATATTAAATAAGCTTGTAGCAGAGGCAGGTTCCAGTTGGGATTTACGCTTACCTCTGGTTTTGATGGCAATCAGATCAACTCCTGCCAAAGCCACAGGCATCAGCCCTCATGAAGTAGTGACAGGTAGGAAGATGGTTTTGCCACAACACCTGCTATACAGGACACATGAGCAGACACTTGTAAGTGCATCTACAGTTCATGAATATATGGAAGAACTGAGGAAGCATTTACAACATGCATTTGCTTTTATGCAGCAGAATTTAGAAAGGGCTGCTGACAGTGCAAAGTCATATTATGATAAAAAGACATCTGTGAAAGAGTATTGTGTGGGGATCAGGTGTATACATTTCGTTTTGGAAAAGGTAAACAGAAACATTCTAAATTTTGAGCAGCCTGGCAGGGGCCATTTCAAATTATAGATAAGGTATCTCCAGTGGTTTATCCAATTTTGAGAACTGAAGGCGAAACGGTAACAGAACAATTTGTTCATGTTAACCAAATTAAGCCCTGGCACCCCAAACATGAAGTAAGGAGGCGTGAGCGTGTAGAAACAGGTCAGGTCCCTTAAATACAAGAAAACACATGAGTCTATTTATAGGGCCAATAACAGAGAAATAAAAATAGAATTGACTGTTGTGATGGAATAGATGTGAATAAAAAGACTATATGTGATGATCATTAAAAGGGGGCTGGAACAAATGAAATTATTTTTACAAAGTTGAAATATGTAAAATGATCGATGATGCTTTATGTATGTTTGTTTTCTTTCTAACATGTGCTTAATTTCAGAAAGCGAAAGAGAAAGGGCAAAATACATTTTATTTTTAGTAAAAGGGTGAAATTAGTATTATGCTATATACTTTATCTGTTTCTTTTCTATTTGATTTAGAATCACTAACCTGTCTTTTGAGGTCGGAGGTCACAGGACCGGAGGACACCGGAGATGGTGGAGTCCTGGAGTCCACAGGATGAAGATCAAGTGATGCCTGCCTCCAGGTGGAGGTGAAGACAAAGTAACGGGGATGCCAAAAGAGATGACTCCTATAGAAAAACATCCAAGAGTGCCAGGATGAAAGAATTCACCGTCTGAAGCAGATGATGTGATGTTGCTGGTCAGGACGTATCAGAGGTGGACCGAACTATAGACACAATATTTGACTGAATCGTCAGCGTTGTGGGTGTATTAATTCAGATGCGATCCTGGAAGTATGGAGTTGACCATCTTTATTATTTTATTTAATTATTTTAATTTTTATATTATTTTTTTGTTTTAATTATTTATTTTATTTCATTATGTTATGACTGACTTCAAGTATTGATAAAAAAACATTGGTCTATGGACACTTCAGTTAAAAACATATGCACAATATTTTATAAGAACTAATGGACTCATTTGAGATGAATCTTGATTTTATGGTGCTTAAACAGTAATTTATTGTGAAAAATTTGAACATTCATATCTTTGAGTTTCTGTGATGGAAAGAAAAAGAGGAGCGCAAGTTGGGTTTCCTCCAATGGTGGCTTGGACCACTGCCAAATTGTCAGAAAAGGAGGGATAATGTAGTATAATTTATAGTGTTTTGAAGTATAGCGCCTCACTGAATGTGATAGCATTCTATTGAAAGCAATAATGTGGCATACACATATATCCAGTCCTATGTTGCTAGCATAATGTATGAGTATGTAGATGGAGACAGGCTTCAGGTTTAAAAGTGCACCAGAATGTTTTTTTCTTTCTTTTATCTTCCTTGAAATGCCTCATACACAGGGGACTACATTATTTATCTAACTAACTGACTTAATTAACACATACTAATCACTAGTGCTATCTCATTAACATTATAATGTAATCTCTATGTGAAAAATCAGGTGGAAGTACATGTTCTGAAATTCGTTTTCAAACGTGCACTAGGATATTTCTTTTTTTTCTTTCTGTTCACTGTGTTTGCAACAAGCAGAATCTGCATGCCAGAACATGATTATAGTTACAGTTTCTTACTGTAGAAATTGGCTATTTTGTGGAAGGAAGGGTGATGCAGCTTTTTTAATTTGATTGGTGCAAAGTATCTGCAGTGGCCCCACGTAGGAAAAGGGAATGGTGCAGAGGTTTCCTGGGGAAAGAATGACAGAGGGAGTGGCAGTTCGCTTTTGCTGAGCTCGAGAGACGGATGATCTTGGTGTCTTAGCACTGGCTTGAGAACCCTATGTTTTCGACACACAAACTTCAGACACTGAGATTACGAAGGCACCCCATGTCGACTGGGCCGCTCTTCTGAGGAGGTCGCCTGGGGGAGGAAACCACAGATCTTTTGGGAAGCAGCCAATAAGCAGGTTATTTTTTCGGCAATTGTTTGGCAAATTTGCTCTAAAAATACGAGGCAGTCAGGATAGCAAAGCAAAAGAAAATCTGTTGCATTTTTATTTGTCATGTGTTGAATCCTAGTTTTAAAAAAAAAGAAGATTTCTTTGCATTGTATTTGTGGTTTTGTTTTTCTCTTCTCATTTTGTTACAGGTCGAGATGAAATGCAAATGGTAAGAATTGTATCATGACTTTGTAATTGTTTGCAATATAAGATATATATATATATATATATATATATATATATATATATATATATATATTTATATGCAGATGGAATAATAGATAAAATTGGCAGTGATAAATAGATGTATGCGCGTGTCCCCCAGTGCATGGTGTCTGGGGGAATATAATATAATATATAGATTACTGGGGGTCCATGAACCAGTAATGAATCACTAATGAGGCCTATGGAAGCATAGTTCACTGATGTAGATAAATCAGTGATAACACCACGGGTTATTGGTGATGATCTATGTGAAATTGTGGTGTCTCTGAATGTAGGTCCAAGGCTCTCTATAGATCACAAGAATATTATAAGAATAAGGAAGGTTTTGTGTATGATGGGGCCATAAATAGAACAGTTAAGTTATGCTCACTACTAAGTAATTTACCACTAAGTAATCTACCACCAGAAATTACCACCAATAGTGTTTATAACTAGATTATCCAATATAATGTAACAAAACATGGTCTCTGGACAGAGGTAAGGCCAAATCCAATCTAGATGCAAGGACAAGTTATTACCAAATTACCACTTTTCTTTTGGTGGTAAGAAAATAGCGCCAGACCCCAAATCTATACAAAATATCCTACAGGGCCAATAAATAACCTTGTTTGAGCCTTCTTATGATATTAATGGGCTCTGTAAGTACTCCATTCTCACTCAAGCAGATTTGTGTGAAAGTACCCTTGAAAATGTTTTTGACTAAATATAAACTATCTTTAGGGCAGTTATAACTTTCCATCTTTAACCAGAGCTTCTGACGGTTCATAGAGTCAAAAGCAGCCTGAAAATATATAAAGAGAACATACAGACTATCCACTTCACCTGCCTTACATTTCAGATGAACCCACAATCTAATATTTTGGATTGTATTACATCCTGGGCGGAAAAGAGATTGAAAATGATCTAACAGCCAATGTCATTTACCCAAAATTGTAGCCTGTTTAGGAGAGAAGCCTCACATAATTTCCCTGTGGTATATAACAAGGAGTAAAGCCGATAGTTGACCGGATTCAAAAAAAGATTACCTTTCTTAAAGACTGGTATAGTAATAGCAGTCTTCCCATGGTTTGGGATCTGTCCCGATAACATCACTTTATTAAATTAAACATTTTGATAATGTTGGGCCAATTAAATGGTTAAATGGTTCTTGTTTGATGACAATATTTGAGAGTCCATTAGGGCTTGGGGCTCTAGAAGATTTTAATTTCTTAATGTGTTTCACAATCTTTGTTCCTCAATATTTATTAAGGGTACATAATCTCATTCCAAGGGTGTCCCTGCAGCAACTATAGATCCCTGTCCAGACAATTTACTAATATATTAATTCCATACTGTCTTACAGATAGGGTTCACATTTTCACTTTTCTTATTCGCTTTCACCAAGGCTAACACTTTCTAAATCGATCTGGAATTTCTAGAGCATAGGGCTGCCACCAGTTGCTGCCTTCTAGACAGTCTGTCTGCATATTTATTTTACTGCACCCAATTAGTATACAGACATTGAACTGCCTTAATTACCTTTTTTAGACCATTATTTACCTCTAGGCTTCCTTTAGCCCTGTGGGTCTCTCGTCTCATTTTCCTTTTATGATCTCTGATGTTCCTATCATAAGAGGGGACCTTTTTACCTATGAACAGTCAAGATTTATATGCTATGTGAATACTTTGATTTGTGAAGCTCTTGATCAAGTCTCCAAGTTCGTTAACATTTATGCCTGCTAGTTGGTGGAGTAAATGGGGAAACACCATTTGCAGTAATATACCTGCTCTTTCAATGTTTCTTTGCATCCACCTTATTCGGTTATTTGCACATTTATCCACCTATCTTACAGAATTTACGCTCACCAAACATATTGTTTGCAACTAGTTCACTACTGCATGATCACTATAAGCATTACATTTAATATCCAAGCTTTGGACTACGGGCAGGAATGTAGAATTAACAAATACATAATCTTGGGTAGATCTTTTTTTACCCAAATGCCAAGAATAATTTCCTGGCCAATCACTTCAAGTCCTACCATTTAGCATTATACATTCCCAACTCTGCAAAAAAATCATCCATTTTCTTCCCTCTCGATTTATGTCATTCTGTTTTATTATACATTTCTCATAGACATTATCATGGTCTGGGATACACAATGACAATTCAAATCACCCGCTATCACTATGAATTTACCGTCCTCCCCTTTCGCCCAACTTGTAAGGAGCTCTCCCAGCGCATCTCTCATATCCTCTAACCGGCTACCACCCAGAGTATTATAAGGGGGTAATTCATAGAATTCAGCGCACAAGTGGCGCACGCGGCTGGCGCACAGTGTGCGCGTGCGAATCCCTGCGCCAGCCGCGTGCGCTGAAATCCATTTCCGCGCACAGCGTATTCATGGATTCCAGCCACCAAAACCAGCCGTGGCGCACAGTGGCGCAGCGACACTGCAGCAGCGCCAGTTACGCCCCCAAGAACGCCTCCCGCGCAGGGAAAAGCCATCAACATACCCAATCCAGCACAAAGGGCTGCGCTAACCCTGTACCAGCACAGCAAGCGGGCTACGTGTATCACTGGGGTGCGCAGGAAGTACCTCACGCGATTGGCCCAGTGCGAGCAGGGTACGTGTATTTCAGGGGTGCGCGGGAAGTTCCACACGCGATTGGCCTGGGCGCGTGTATTTCAGGGGTGCGCGGGAAGTTCCACACGCGATTGGCCTGGGCGCGTGTATTTCAGGGGTGCGCGGGAAGTTCTACACGCGAATGGCCTGGGCGCGTGTATTTTAGGGGTGCGCGGAAAGTTTTACACGAGATTTCAGCAGGGTACGTGTATTTCAGGGGTGCGCGGGAAGTTCCACACGCGATTGGCCTGGGCGTGTGTATTTCAGGGGTGCGCGGGAAGTTCCACACGCGAATGGCCTGGGCGCGTGTATTTCAGGGGTGCGCGGAAAGTTTTACACGCGATTTCAGCAGGGTACGTGTATTTCAGGGGTGCGCGGGAAGTTCCACACGCGATTGGGCTGGGCGCGTGTATTTCAGGGGTGCGCGGGAAGTTCCACACGCGAATGGCCTGGGCGCGTGTATTTCAGGGGTGCGCGGAAAGTTTTACACGCAATTTCAGCAGGGTACGTGTATTTCAGGGGTGCCGGGGAGTCCTACATGTGATTTGACAGTGTGGGTCCTCCCAGGTGTTCCCTGTACACCCTCCACGGCCCCTGCAGGCAGCCCACACCACAGGGGACTACCCTGCATCCCTGGTCATGTCCCGCAGGCAGCCCACCCAACATGGCCATGCCCCCCAGCAAAGGCACATGTCTCCTTGAACTAATGAACACCAACTCATGTCCCCTTGCACCCCCACCCCCCAGCACTGTGGGGCACCTGCCAGCAGGCCCCCACCCATGTCCAACTCATGTCCCCCACCACCCCCACCCCCCAGCACTGTGGGGCACCTGCCAGCAGGCCCCCACCCATGTCCAACTCATGTCCCCCACCACCCCCACCCCCCAGCACTGTGGGGAACCTGCCAGCAGGCCCCCACCCATGTCCAACTCATGTCCCCCACCACCCCCACCCCCCAGCACTGTGGGGCACCTGCCAGCAGGCCCCCACCCATGTCCAACTCATGTCCCCCACCACCCCCACCCCCCAGTACTGTGGGGCACCTGCCAGCAGGCCCCCACCCATGTCCAACTCATGTCCCCCACCACCCCCACCCCCCAGCACTGTGGGGCACCTGCCAGCAGGCCCCCACCCATGTCCAACTCATGTCCCCCACCACCCCCACCCCCCAGCACTGTGGGGCACCTGCCAGCAGGCCCCCACCCATGTCCAACTTATGTCCCCCACCACCCCCACCCCCCAGCATTGCGGGGCACACTCCACCAGGCCCTCGCCCATGTCCCATCCATGCCCCCCTGCACCTGGGTCCCAACAATCCCCAATCATGTCCGTAATGGCCATCCTCCCCTGCCAAAAGTCCCAAACAACTATCACATCCACCCACATATCAAAGGCAATTACATGTTACACACCCAATGTAAATAATGCAAATGAACACATGTCTGTCACATACAATGGCTGCAAGTGAATGTTAAAACACCCAACATGACATGCATGAAAGTAATGAGATGATACGACAAATTGAAGGATGAAAATAAAAATGTATTGAAAATCAACTAGAATGGAAATGTAATGAGAAAAACCACAAAGCAAAACAACAAAAAGAAGATGAATGTCCATGAAGAAAATCCAAAAAATCAAAAAATCCATAGAAGAACCATTTACAAGACAATACCGGGTCCATGAGCCCAACCAAATGAAACCTAACTATGTCAACTAACTAAAAACTGAACTATATACAAAAAAGTGGCGCATTGTCCAATCGCAACCAAATAAAAAATAAGTAATTGAAAGGAAACCTACCACTAACTATATAACTATATACAAAGGCAGCGGGCTAGTCCGACGGCTCACTGGTTGTTGTCATGGGCCAGGGCATCATCGAACTCCCGTTCAATGGCTTGGAGGCGGGCATGTTCCCTGGCCCCGAGGTCCCGCAGGGATAATGCAGTGTCCAGCTCCAACTCCCTGCGAAGACCCTCGAGGCACTCAGCCCGCCTCAGCGCCCTCCACATGGAGTCCTCTGCCCTGACCATTGTGAGCCGTTCCTCCTCTGCCCGCTGCCGCTCCGCACCTATCTGCTGGCACAAACGCTCCCACACGGAAGCCACTCCCATTCCAGGGTTCTCCTGCCCTCCGGCCGATGCCTGCACCCCTGATGTTGATGGCCCCGAGCCATGATGCCTCCCACTTTGAGCCTGCTGCTGCCTCCGACGCAACTGCCTGTGCCAGCACGACGGCATCCAGGCTGATGGAAACCACCGACGCCGTCGTGCACGTGCCCTGCCCGATGATGCCGTCACATCCTCCATCTGGTGGGGTCCAGTTGCTGGTGTGTCCACCCCGGCTGGACCTCTGACTCCCGACTGTGGCAGGGATGGGATCCCCACCGAGCTGGCTGCATTGGTCAGGGCAGGTCCACAGGGGGCCCTGGTGGCATCTGGGCCGGAAGACGGCAAGGAGAACGACTGGCGTATAGTCTCCACAGAGGAGGAGAGGGCCGCCAGATTGGCCGACACATGCAGGAAACCCCCCAACATGGACGATCCCAATTGGGCCACGTCGGCACGGTGCTCTTCGTGATGACGTGCATGCTCCTCCTGGGAAGCACGCACGGCATCACGAATCACAGCCGTGCGCATCGCGACCCCAATCAGGAATTTCTCCATACGGCCAGGGGTCCCCTCGTCCGCAGGTGGAGGGGAGACAGATGACATGGACATCCCCTCTACCTGCGGACGGGCCTGGGATGGGGCATCCCTGCTGGTGCATGGTGGTGCACCCACAGGGTCAGGGACAGCGACATGCACAGGCCCCTCTACGGTGACCTGTGATGCCTCCTGCCCCTGCCCCTGGACTGCACCAATTGCACCAGCAGGGATGCCCCCACCAGGCCCCATGTGCGCCTCAGTGGCGGCCTCCTCCTCCTCTGTGGAAACCACCAACCTGGATGGCTCCTCACCGTCTTCCGCCGTAGCAGGCCCCTGTGGGGGCTCACCCACCCCTTCCGCTGCAGCCGTGGGGGCATCCCCGCCGCCTTGCTCCACAGCGCCGTCTCCGCCCTCTTCTTCACTAGCCGCTGCGTAGAGGGAGACATAGAACACAAGCATCAGGGTACTGTACAATGGTCCCCTAGACAGGAAGCAATAGCAGATGAGTGCCACTGTCAAAGTACACTTCCATCATGTCCCTCCACAACACATGTGTCAGTCCAGGCAAAACACACACAGTGACAGTCATGGTGCATGCCATGGACATTTCCATACATGTCCAATGGACTCTCGAAACATACAATGTAATGGTACTCACATGCATCATGGGTCATGCCTATCACATGCACACACTTCACCTCAGTCACATCCATCTGGCCCCGTACACCCCAATCACAGTGGATACAAGGATGACTAGGCTGCATCAGTGAATCTGTACATTGTCACAGACATGTGTCATGCATCCATGGCATTCACAAGTCACAGACACGCAGGTCAGGCACACAGACATGGATACCATATATGTACCTGGCATCAGCACCCATCCCTCACCCCCACCATGTCCAGGAACAGAGACTGCCATGCTCTCATGTGTACAATCTGCATAGGGCTCCCCATGTCGCATTTAAACACCTGCAACGACCGTGCGGTTCACACATTGCTGATCGCACATGCATTACCAGGATGTCCCTGCACACATACATGCGTACATGGCCTATGTCACACATAAAGGCAAGTATCAGACAACCAGCACACTGCAACATGCCCTGTCTCACACAGCAATGCTTGGCCACTTACCGCTCAACTCCAGACGGGTCTCCCTCTCAAGGACCTGGGCGTGGAGCGCTGGGTGTAGGCGTTCCAGGACCCTCATCTGGATGGAACTCATGCGGCCCCGGCCCCCCTCCACGAGGCGCCGGGCCTTCATGAGGGTCCTGGACCTCAAGTCTTCCCAGCGCTTCTTGACCTTCTGGATGGTGCGGGTTGCCACCCCCTCCGTGTTGATGGCAACCACACAGTCGGCCCAGATCCTCTCCCGTCCTTCCTTGTTGGCGCGGGACGATCCGAAGAGGGCATCATACTGCCCCAGGACTTGCTCCACCAGGACACCAACTTCGGTGGCAGTGAAGCTGGTGCCCCTCTGCCCCTCTGGCCGGGGGTTGCCACTGGTGCCAGATGTTGATGTGCCCGACATGGCAACCCCAGGGGCAGGAGTGGGTGGGCAACTGGGTCCTGGGGCTGGGCTGTGGAGCGATGTCATCCGAGTCGGGAGTCTTCTGTTCCAGCAGGGGTGGACACAGCAACTGGACACCTGCAGATGACTGATGGGCAGGCACCAAATGGCAGGGCACGGTGGCAGCAGGCAGGCAGGCAGGCAGGCAGGCAGCAGCAGATGGCACGTGGGAGGCTGCTCGGGGCACTGGGGGGCAGTAATTCGGCCTTCTGGGCAGGAGCATGGTCTTCCGTGTGTTTTCGCGTGGCCAGCTTGATACGGAGTGATTTGGCACGTGAAAAATCTGCATGTCAGCGTGTAATTCGAGGAAAGGCCCTTAGCGCGTAAGCGCGTCTGCACGCATACGCATTTTCATTGGACAGAAGGCCCCTCAAGCGCAAGCGCCCCTGTGACATGACGCGTACAGACGTGCATGCGCATTTCAGCGCGCGTGAAAAACTGCACGTCCGCGTGTAATACGAGGAAAGGGCCTATGCGCGTAAGTGACGTGACGCGCACAGGTGTTTCCCTCATTGCACGTGATGACAGAACACACGTGGATTTCCACCAATCGCGTGTGAAAGTTCCCGGCACCCCGGAACACACGTACCCAGGCTAATCGCGTGTGGAACTTCCCGGGCACCCCCGAAATACACGTACCCCGCTCAATCGAGTGTGTAACTTCCCGCGCACCCCCGAAATACACGTACCCCACTCAATCGCGTGTGTCACTTCCCGCGTGCCCCCGAAATACGCGTAGCCTGCTCCCCCAGGCCCGATCGCGTGAAGAAGTTCACGCGAACCCCTGAAATACAAGTAGCCCTCTCCCCCAGGCCCGATCGCGTGTAGGAGTTCACGCGAACCCCTGTAATACACGTAGCCCGCTCCCCCAGGCCCGATCGCGTGGAAATGTTCACGCGAACCCCTGAAATACACGTAGCCCGCTCCCCCAGGCCAGATCGCCTGTGTGACTTCCCGCGAACCCCCGGAATACACGTACCCCGCTCAATCGCGTGTGTAACTTCCCGCGCACCCCCAAAATACACGTACACCGCTCAATCGCGTGTGTCACTTCCCGCGCGCCCCCGAAATACGCGTAGCCCGCTCCCCCAGGCCCGATCGCGTGTAAATGTTCACGCGAGCCCCTGAAATACACGTAGCCCGCTCCCCCAGGCCCGATCGCGTGTAGAAGTTCACGCGAACCCCTGAAATACACGTAGCCCGCTCCCCCAGGCCAGATCGCGTGTGTGACTTCCCGCGAACCCCCGGAATACACGTACCCCGCTCAATCGCGTGTGTGACTTCCCGCGCAACCCCGGAATACACATGCCCCGCTCGCACAATTGCTGTATGTTGCCACTTTTGTAATGCGCAGGGACGCTACCGCCTGCCTTCGTGTGGCGGACGTGTATCGGCTTGTGCGTGTCTTTCGCTGTGCGTGGCTTTGCCCTATTCGATTCCATGAATACGTGTGGTTCGGGTGCGTGTGGGCGTTCCGTCTGCTTCCCTGCAGTACATCCCCAGTTACGCCCTTGTTTTCGCGAGTTGTTCCCCATTCCGCGCGTTACGCCCCGTGTACCGCCCACTTTCTAGTGTATGCACCGAGGTTGTGCGCTTTCACTGTGCGCGTCGCGCACGTCTTTTGGGATGTTGCAGTGACGTGTGCGCCATGCACGGGTTTGGCGCACATCCCGAGGTAAACACGCGCAGGGACTTCCATGAATCGCCTGTTTTTTTCCGCTTGCGCCTGCTTGCGCCTGCTTGCGCCTAGTTGCGCGAAGATTTTCGGCGCACGTTTGTTCCATGAATCGGCCCCTAAATGTTCACTATCGGGATGCTCCTAAAATTATCTCTCTCACTGTCTTCAATCTCTCCTGCCATCAACAATTCACAAGCCTCCTTGCATTGTACCCTTTTTTGATAAAAAGGAATTACTGACACCAATTATGAGCCTCGCATAAGGTCTTCCTTTCTCTCCTCTATTACCCATCTACTGGTGAATCTTAAACCCATCGGAAATAAAATGTACACTTAGCCATGTTTCCTGTGAAAGAAAGATATTACTCTCAGCCATGGCACACCATGATATTCTTGCTCCAAACGGATGACTAAACCCCTGGGTATTCCAGGAGGAGAACACCAGCAATCATTGGTTACCCGACGTACCTGCTCCTAGTGCTTTGGCCAACCATTTAACGACTTTCTGCATGTGTTCCGCCTTCCAAAGGAGGGTTCCCTGCCTCAATTGCATTGCAACTACCCTCTGAGTTGAGCCCATATCATTCCTAACTAACAACAGTAGATCTGGGTCATGGAAATGCAGGTCAACATCTAAAGTTATACCCATTGCCAGCAACAGTGAGTAAAACGTCCTGATCAACAGGACTGTGCCCATATTTTTACAGTGGATTGTCGAAACATTTGCATTTCTACACCTGTGTGGCTCGATAAAAACAAAATCCTCTGATATCAACATTCTAAGTTGCAGCATTTCCGTAAGAATTGACAGCCATGACGACTGATTAACCCAACAACTGTGACTTTTCTGGGGTAGTCGCTTAATACAAAACACTGTATTATCATTCGCAGTAATGCCAACTGAAATATTAACAGGGGTTCCTTGAGCTAGAACTTTCTTGGGTGTAATCATTTTATGGCTCAAGGAGACAACTGATAGGTCCAGATCAGATCCTGAATCATTTCCTTCCAAAGCCACATTGTCCTTCTCCAGGTCGTTCTCTTCTCTGGTAACCCAACTTATTAGCGTGCTAGCTTGCCGTGATGTCTGTTTCCTTGTACGGGCTGCTCTTTCCTTCACCCACTTATTAAATTTGCTCTTGTTTGACAGATCATCATTTTTCCCCTTTACCTTCTGTTCTTTCTACATCAATTTCTTGTACGCCACTTGTCATCTTTGCTTTCTCATAAGGAGGGAATCTGAACATACTGATGTTTCAATTACCTCAATATCCGGATTATTATTAGCAACTACATCCACCCCAACCACGCCAGTTAGCACTTACACATCTGGTTGGTTATTTGTTATTTCAGTTCTAAAAATAGGCTCTGTAATTCCAATGTTGGCTATTGCCTCATTGCCGCTTATTCACTTTAGTGGGAACTTCTTTATTAACAATTTGCTGTTACAATGAATAACATAAATCCAACCGAATTATTATCTATATCTGCAAACATTCTATGTCTACTCCTGGATGCTGTGTTACTTATCAATGTCTCACTAGCTGCATTGTGATCAGTCAACATTGGGATTGGTACCTTGCCACTTGCCACAGTTGGAAAAAATGCAGTAATTTTGACTTTGCCATCGTTGTGGACTTCAGCCAACACTTCTTTTATGTGACTGGTGCTTGGTGCATTAATAGTTGAATTAAGGACTTCCATGGATTTAGCATCCGGACGTCCATTTCTTAGGTTATATCACGCACACAGCTTTTCTTACCTTTCTGCACCATTCTGCTATTATTGTGGCTTAAGCGTATAACGTTCAATATCGTGCGCTTTAATATATACCAGTCAGTATCCAGCCGAGCAACGCGCAAATATCTTGTCTTTATAAAACTACTTCTCGGGTCCCGGTAATGCGCCACATCAGACTCCAAGGGGCCGATTCATGGAACAAACGTGCGCCAAAAATATTGGCGCAAGCAGGCGCAAGCAGGCACAAGCATGAAAAAACAGGCGCATGCGCACGCGTGCGATTCATGGAAGTCCCTGCGCGTGTTTTCCTTGTGATGTGCGCCAAACCCGAGCGTGGCGCACACGGGCGCACACGTCATTGCAACAGCTCAAACGCTGTGCGCGACACGCACAGGGAAAGCGCACAACATCCGTGCACACACCAAAAAGGGGGCGGGACACGGGGCGTAACACGCGGAATGGGGAACAACACATGAAAAAGAAGGCGTAACTGGGGAGTGCTGCAGGGAAGTACACAGAACGCCCACACACACGCGAACCACACGTATTCATGGAATTGAATAGGGCAAACCCACGCACGGGCAAAGACACGCACAGGCCTAAACACGTCCGCCACACGAAGGCAGGCGGTAGCGTCCCTGCCATTACAAAAGTGCGCGCAAATAAAAAGCACGTATATACAGCTATGATGAATGTCCAATACTGTGGCCGCCTAGGATAAAATACGTGCACGCAACACACAGGCACCCCATAAAAAGAAGAAAAAGAGACAAGCGCCCCCCAGTACCCCACGTGCGTGCAAAAATGACACACTTAGTACGGTGTGGCAGCCAGGAGTCCAAAAAAGACGTACGCGATCAACAGGCAGGACAGTATGGCCATAAGAAAAAGGGGTTCGCGACAAACCCGACACCCGCTGTGTAAAAAATAGCGTGTGCGTGTATTTCGGGGGTACGCAGGAAGTTTTACATGTGAAAGGGCGGTGTGCGAGTGGGGTGCGTGTATTCCTGGGGTTAGTGGGAAGTTTCACACGCGATTGCCCTGTGCGAGTGGGGTACGTGTATTACTGGGGTTCCCGGGTAGTTTCACACGCGATTGGCCCTGGGCGAGCGGGATACCACTCAGCTTCTGCCTTGTGTGTAGACGAACGCGTAGCCAACACCCAACCGCTGTGAAGTAATAGCGTGTGAACGCCAGCGGCTGGAAAACACACGCCTGCACCCCACGAAAAGCACGTACAAAGCAATGGAAAGCCACGTGGGATCTTCAACCCGTGCCAGGGCAACGCCCGTGCGCGATACGTCACAGACGCGCTTACGCGCTAAGGTCCTTTGGTCCAATAAAATCGCGTACGTGTGCTGACGTGCTTACGCGCTAAGGGCCTTTCCTCGGATTTCACACTGACGTGCACTTTTTTCACGTGCAAATTCACTCTGTATCAAGCTGGCCATGCGTACACACACGGAAGACCACGCTCCTGCCCTGAAGGCCATTTTCCTGCCCCCCAGAACCCCGAGCACGCTCCCACCTGCCATCTACTGCTGCCTGACTGCCTGCTGCCCACGTGCCCTGCTATTTGGTGCCTGCACGTCAGCCAGGGTTCCAGTTGCTGTGTCCACCCCTGCTGGAACAGAAGAGTCCCGACTGGGATACCATCGCTCCACAGCCCAGCCCCAGGACCCAGTTGCCCACCCACGCCTGCCTCGGGGGTCGCCGTGTAGGGGCAAACACCATCTGAGACCACTGGCGACCCCAAGCCAGAGAGGCAGAGGGCCACCAGCTTCAGTGTGAAGGAAGTTGGTGTCCTGGTGGACCATGTCCTGGGGCATTATGATGCCCTCTTCGGAACATCACGCGCCAACAAGGAAGGACGGGAGAGGACCTGGGACGACGTAGTGGTTGCCATCAACGCAGAGGGGGTGGCAACCCACGACATCAAGCACGTCAAGAACCGCTGGGAGGACTTCAGGTCCAGGACCCTCCACAAGGCCCGGCGCCTCGCGGAGGAGGGCCGGGTCAGCATGAGTGACATCCAGATGAGGGTCCAGGAACATGTATGCCCAGCGCTCCACGCCCAGATCCTTCAGAGGAAGACCCGTCTGGAGTTGAGCGCTAAGTGGCCAAGCATTGGTGTGCGAGACAGGGCATGTTGCAGTGTGCTGGTAGTCTGATACTTGCCTGTATGTGTAACATGGGCCATGTATGGATGTGTGTGTGCAGGGACATCATGGTCATGCATGTGAGACCAGTAATGTGCGAACCACATGGTTGGTGCATGAGTTCCAATGCTACATGGAGAGCTGTATGTCAAATGCACACATGAAAGCATGCCAGTGTCTGTTCTTGCACATGGAGGGGGTGTGATGGATGGGTGCTGCTGTCATGTACATGTATGGTGCACATGTGTGTGTGTCTGAGAAGTGTGTAGGTGACTTTGTTACTCCATGGATTCATAATACATGTCTGTGATGATGTGTAGATTCACTCATGCATGCGGTCACCATTGTATGCACTGTGCCGATCCACTGTGTCTGTGGTGTACAAGGCATGATGCATGACCCTCCGTTGATGTGTGTGCATGGGATCAGTGTGAGCCAGGATGCATGTGAGTTTGAAGGCAACATTTTGATTAATAGAGGCCCTTGTACATGGATGCTGATGTTGATTGCATGCGCCATGCCTGTTTATGCATGTGTGTTGTGTGCATTCACCCATGTGTTGTAGAGGGACAGAATGGAAGTGACGTTAGACACTGCCACTCATATGTTATTGCTTCCTGTCTAGGGGAATATTGTACTGTACCCTGATGCTTGTGTTCTATGTCTCCCTCTACGCAGCGTCAAGTGAAGAAGAGGGCGGAGACGGCGCTGTGGAGCCAAGCGGCGGGGATACCTCCACTGGGAGGCGACGTAAGGCCCAGCCACCCTCCCAGGACTTGCCATCATCCGGGAGCGAGGGGGCTGGTGCCCCGTCTGCCACTACAGCTGTGGCGGAAGGGCCGGGTGAACCCCCACAGGGGCTTGCAATGGTGGAAGACGGTACGGAGACATCCAGGTTGGTGGTCTCCACAGAGGAGGAGGAGCCCGCTACTGAGACATAGGGCCTTGTTGGGGTAGTACCACTGGTGCAAGTGGTGCAGTCCAGGGCCAGGGTCAGGAGGCAGCACAGGTCACCGCGGAGGGGCCTGTGCATGTCCCTGTCCTTGACCCTCTGACTGCACCACCATGCACCAGCAGGAAGGCCTCGTCCCAGGCCCGTCCGCAGGTAGGGGAGAGTGCCATGTCATCTGCCTCTCCACTACCTGCAGACGAGGGGTCACATGAACGTATGGGCTCCGTCCTGATTGGTGTCGCGTTGCGCACGTGTGACATTCGTGATGACGTGCGTTCTTCCTGGGCAGAGAACGCACGCCATCACGAAGAGCAGCATCGCAACGTGGCACTGTTGGGAGGGGCCCTGGTTGGTGGGTTCCTACATGTGACGCGCACTCTGGCGGACCTCTCCTTCCAGATTCCACCAGGGCCCCCTGTGGACCTAGCCTGACCAACACAGCCAGCTTGGTGGAGATCCCATCCCTGACACAGTCGGGAGTTGGCGGTCCAGCAGGGGTGGACACCACAACTGGAGATCAGCTGATGGAGGATGTGCAGGCATCATCGGACAGGGCACATTGACAGCAGCAGCAGCAGGAGCAGGCTCTGGGTGGGAGCAATGATGACTTGGGGCCATCGACATCAGGGGGGCAGGCATCGGCCAGAGGGCAGGAGGACCCTGGAATGGATGTGTCTTCCATGTGGCTGCGGTTGGGCCAGCGCATAGATGCGGAGTGGCGGCGGGCGGAAGATGCGTGGCTCACCATGGTCAGGGCGGAGTTCTCCATGCGTCGGGCGTTGAGGCGGGCAGAGTGTCTCGAGGCGACTCGCAGGGAGTTGGAACAGGCCATGAGTGCCTCCCTGCGAGACCTCGGGGCCAGGGCAGAGGCCTGCCTCCGGGACATCGACATGGAGTTCGATGATGCCCTGGCCCGGGACACCACAGAGTGAGCCGCAGGACTTGCCCGCCGCCATTGTATATAGTTAGATAGTGTTAGGTTTCCTTTCCTTTTCTTTTTTATTTTGGTTGCGCTTGGACAATGCACCACGTTTTTGTATATAGTTTGTTATTAGGTAGTATTTTTGGTAGGTTTCATTTCATCAGTTGGGCTCATGGACCCTGGATTGTTCATTTGTACATAGTTCACCATTGGATTATTCTATTTCTTTTATTTTCACCATGGAGCAATGGATTTCACTTTCTTTTTTCCCTTGGATTTGCTTTGTTGGACTGTGACTTTGGACACCATTTCTTTTGGATTCCTTTGGATTCTGATTTCTTGTTTTTTATTCTTTTACGGACATGCAGCATTTCTTTAATTATTCCCATTGTTGTGTGTTTTCTTTCAATTACATTCATGTTGTGTTTAATACATTTTTTTCTTCATACTTCGATGTGTGGTATTATCTCATTGGTTTCATGCATGTCATGATATGGGTTTTCACATTCACTTGCACCCATTGTGTGTGTGTGTGACGGACATGTGTTCATTTACATACTTGCCTTTGGGGTTGTATCATGTAATTGCCTTTTCTATGCGGGTGGATGCAATACTTGGTTGGGTCTTTGGGCTGGGGAGGCTGGCCATAAGGGCCATGATTGAGGATCATCATGACGTGGGGGCAGGGGGACATGAGTGGGAGCCTGCTGGCAGGTGCCGCGCACTTCTGGGGGGTGGGGGTGCAGGGGGACATGAGTGGGGGCCTGCTGGCAGGTGCCCTGCACTGCTGGGGGGTGGGGGTGCAGGGTGACATGAATGGGGGCCTGCTGGCAGGTGCCCTACACTGCTGGGGGTTGGGGGTGCAGGGGGACATGATTGGGGGCCTACTGGCAGGTGCCCCGCACTGCTGGGGGTCAGGGGGACATGAATGGGGGCCTGCTGGCAGGTGCCCTGCACTGCTGGAGGGTGGGGGTGCAGGGGGACATGAGTGGGACATGAGTGGGGGCCTTCTGGCAGGTGCCCCGCATCGCTGGGGGGTGGGGGTGCAGGGGGACATGAGTGGGGGCCTGCTGGCAGGTGCTCTGCACTGCTGGGGGGTGGGGGTGCAGGGGGACATGAGTGGGGGCCTGCTGGCAGGTGCCCTGCACTGCTGTGGGGGGGGTGGAGGGGGACATGAGTGGGGTCCTGCTGGCAGGTGCCCCGCACTGCTGGGGGGGGTGCTAGGGGACATGAGTTGGTGATCAGTAGTGCAAGCTGACTTGTGGCTTGGCTGGGGGGCATGCCCATGGTGGATGGGCTGCCTGCGGGACATGACAAGGGGTGCAGGGTAGTCCCCTGTGGTGTGGGCTGCCTGCAGGGGCCGTGGAGGGTGTAGAGGGAACACCTGGGAGGACCCACACTGCCAATTCATGTGTAGGACTCCCTGCGCAAACCCGAAATACACGTACCCTGCTCAAACCACATGTGAAACTTCACGCGAACCCCAGTTATACACGTACCCCACTCGCAAAGGCCCTTTCGCGTGTGAAACTTCCCGCGAACCCAAGTAATACACGTACCCCACTCGCACAGGCCCTTTTGCGTGTGAAACTTCCCACGAAGCCCAGTAATACAGGTACCCCACTCACACAGGCCCATTCGCATGTGAAACTTCCCGCGAACCCCAGTAATACACGTACCCCATTCGCACAGGCCCTTTCGCGTGTGAAACTTCCCGCGAACCCCAGTAATACATGTACCCCACTCACACAGGCCCTTTCGCGTGTGAAACTTCCCGCGAACCCCAGTAATACACGTACCCCACTTGCACAGTGCCAATCGCGTGTGAAACTTCCCGCGATCCCCGGTAATACACGTACACCACTCGCACAGGCCCTTTCGCGTGTGAAACTTCCCGCGAACCCCAGTAATACACGTACCCCACTCGCACAGGGCTAATCGCGTGTGAAACTTCCCACGAACCCTAGTAATACAGGTACCCCACTCACACAGGCCCATTCGCATGTGAAACTTCCCGCGAACCCCAGTAATACACGTACCCCATTCGCACAGGCCCTTTCGCGTGTGAAACTTCCCGCGAACCCCAGTAATACATGTACCCCACTCGCACAGGCCCTTTCGCGTGTGAAACTTCCCGCGAACCCCAGTAATACACGTACCCCACTTGCACAGTGCCAATCGCGTGTGAAACTTCCCGCGATCCCCAGTAATACACGTACCCCACTCGCACAGGCCCTTTCGCGTGTGAAACTTCCCGCGAACCCCAGTAATACACATACCCCACTCGCACAGGGCTAATCGCGTGTGAAACTTCCCGCAAACCCCAGTAATACACGTACCCCACTCGCACAGGCCCTTTCGCGTGTGAAACTTCCCGCGAACCCTAGTAAAACACGTACCCCACTCGCAGAGGCCCTTTCACGTGTGAAACTTCCCGCGAACCCCAGTAATACAGGTACCCCACTCACACAGGCCCATTCGCATGTGAAACTTCCCGCGAACCCCAGTAATACACGTACCCCACTCGCACAGGCCCTTTCGCTTGTGAAACTTCCCGCGAACCCCAGTAATGCATGTACCCCACTCGCACAGGCCCTTTCGCGTGTGAAACTTCCCGCGAACCCCAGTAATACACGTACCCCACTCGCACAGGGCCAATCGCGTGTGATACTTCCCGTGAACCCCAGTAATACACGTACCCCACTCGCACAGGCCCTTTCGCGTGTGAAACTTCCCGCGAACCCCAGTAATACACATACCCCACTCGCACACGGCTAATCGTGTGTGAAACTTCCCGTGAACCCCAGTAATACACGTACCCCACTCGCACAGGGCCAATCACGTGTGAAACTTCCCGCGAACCCCAGTAATACACGTACCCCACTCGCACAGGCCCTTTCGCTTGTGAAACTTCCCGCGAACCCCAGTAATACATGTACCCCACTCGCACAGGCCCTTTCGCTTGTGAAACTTCCCGCGAACCCCAGTAATACACGTACCCCACTCGCACAGGCCCTTTCGCGTGTGAAACTTCCCGCGAACCCCAGTAATACACATACCCCACTCGCACACGGCTAATCGTGTGTGAAACTTCCCGTGAACCCCAGTAATACACATACCCCACTCGCACAGGGCCAATCACGTGTGAAACTTCCCGCGAACCCCAGTAATACACGTACCCCACTCGCACAGGGCCAATCGCGTGTGAAACTTCCCGCGAACCCCAGTAATACACATACCCCACTCGCACACGTCTAATCGTGTGTGAAACTTCCCGTGAACCCCAGTAATACACGTACCCCACTCGCACAGGGCCAATCACGTGTGAAACTTCCCGCGAACCCCAGTAATACACGTACCCCACTCGCACAGGGCCAATCGCGTGTGAAACTTCCCGCGAACCCCAGTAATACACGTACCCCACTCGCACAGGGCCTATCGCGTGTGAAACTTCCCACGAACCCCAGTAATACACGTTCCCTGCTTGCCGTGCTGGTACAGGGTTAGCGCAGCCCTTTGCGCTGGATTGGGGATTTTGATGGCTTTTCCCTGCGCGAGGGGCGTTCTTTGGGGCGTAACTGGCGCTGCTGCAGGGTCGCTGCGCCACTGTGCGCCACGGCTGGTTTTGGTAGCTAAAATCCATGAATACGCTGTGCGCGGAAATGGATTTTAGCACACACGGCTCGCGCAGAGATTCGCACGCGCACACTGTGCGCCAGCTGCGTGCGCCACGTGTGCGCTAAATTCTTTGAATTACACCCCAAATGTTCAATGTCCTCTAGCCTCTAACGTAGATACAAATCCTGACTTACGTGCCGGTCCTACCTTCATTAAAAATGTGAGCACCGTCCGGTGTTCTGTTTCAAATACTGCCAAAGACAAGAAACAGAGGGTTCCTCTTTCACGCTCCCACACCACTCACCGCATGCACCAGCACACCACAGCAGACCACTTGATTTCCGCACAGCGCTCCTCACTGCAATTTAGGTTTTAACCTTGTCGTCGTGGTTCTCAGCAATTGACTCCTCCTTTCCTCTAGCAGCCACAGAGAACAGACTACAGTAGGGAAGATCACTGCAGACCACTTGACAACCACTTGTTGTCTGGGCCCTTTGTTGTCATGCCCCTTCCTGAAGCCATTGAAAAACACGCTGCAAAGTATCAACAGGTAAAAAATAAAAAATAAGAAAGGGTACGAAAAAACAACATTTTAAAACTGTGCGTAAACCGAATTGTAGAAAAAAGAACAACAGTAACACATCTTTGCTAAACTTGTGGAAAAAATGCTCAATGCTATTCAGACTTCACACCCACATATTAACACTTCACATTTCCCCAGAACAAGAGGCCGCATCAAACCAACAGGATCCAGTGGAAACAACCCCCTGCCACATTACAACTTACTTCATAAAGTTACTTGCATGTCAACATGTGCATATATATTTCAAATTAATAGCTGTTTCAGGCGAAAAAAAAGTGATATGTTCAAATTGTGCTCTGTTGCTCACCAGCCTTAACGCCACATAGACTCACACATTCGCACTTTTTGTCAGGAGGTGTTTCCGCATGGTCAGCAGGTGCGTTTCTAACATACACAATAGCACAACAAACGAAAGTTACAAAAGCGAGCTGCGTTTCAATGCTAAGTTCACTTGCCGCAAAGGCACAGTGACAACGCTTCACTGATAGTTTTTTTTATTACTGCTACAACCTTTGATGGGGAACTGAAACCTTTTCACCGTGAATTACCAAAAATGTTAACGAGTAGTTCTGAGCTTCTTTGATGGCCATGTTTAGCACATGAGAAACTGGGGCCACTGTTTCATAGACATACTAAGTTTCACTACCATACAACAGAAACCTTTAATGCTGCCTTCGCTTTCCCGCTGGCAAACCTTTTACCAGGACGTCGAATGTAACACAAGAGACTGCATTAAAAAAATAAAATAAAAAATAAAAAATGCCTGAAAAATGTACTAACACATCAATCAGAACACAGCAACACAATGCAGCAATTTTACTGCTTCGTGCTGCGTTATAATTATATTGGTAATAATCCTAAAAACGATGCGGTACTATTTCTTTGAGTGCAGATAGAACACAGCCTGGTTACTGATGCTTGCCATAATGCAACAGGGTCGCAGAGGAACATTGCCTTGCCTCCAGTGCAAGGTGTACTTGTCTCAGCCCAGCGTGTCGGGGTAATGTTGTCGACTGAGCCGTACTCTTTAATCTCACCCGTGCTATGTTTTATTGATCATCTTGTTCTGTCTGCTGGAAAAGATGGGATGGCTGAAATTAAAAAGAGACACTTCCTAGCTGCATGCTCGCACATTTATTATACATGGGCTATACCCGCACTGTCTGATGGCTACAGTAAAATTAAAGGCACACTCTTTCCAAATCTACAAATGATCTTCGTACTTTTGGCCCTATTTACTATATAATATGCAGTGGCAGAAAATATAATTTATCTTCTAACAATGCGGTTGTCATCAAAATAACGTGCTTTTTAATTCTGCCTGATATTAAACAATCTTGTTTTTAACATTTTACACAGGTGCAGGTGCTGATATTACCCACCTCAGCGTTATTGTGTACATGTTCATAAGACGAAAATATGAAATTTAACTGCGACTTGTACACTTACCAAAGTTCTTTTCAGTAGTCACGTTTAGCCTTGAAGGTGAATCGTGCAGCAAAGAACTGAGATACTAGGCCATGAACATAACATCTTAGAATAAAGCAACCCGTTCCTCGCTGATCATTTTAGTAACACATTTAACGTAGGCTCCCATTACCAGTTTGCATGTATAATACTTTGAATGTGAGATAAATGATAACTTTCTTAAACAACCGTGGTTTCTTTTAACAATCTGTGCTGGACAAGCTACTTCGTACTGTCTGATGGTAGAAGATTCCAAGTCCTAAAGCAATTCTAGGTCAGAAAGTCTAAAGTGGTTTTCAATATATGTGTAACTTTGGTAAGGACGATTTATGTACGCCCAACATCACATGCCCAACTAATTTTAGTAGTAGTAGTTGGTATTGAATGAACGCTCCCATACACTCAATTATCCAAAAATAATGGAGCGGACCAAAGTGCACAAAGAACCAGCTTTAGTTACTTTATTCACAAAATAGTTCGGATGGAAGACGGTACAAAAGGTTCTTAAAAATGTTCTGTTACATCATGGACTATGAACCAAACACAGTATATTGTCATAATTTTAAAAAGCACTACTGCAGCTTGTTGATTAGATGATATGATATGGCATTTATAACGCGCCAATACACAAGTGTTTCACGGCGACAAGGCAAGGGAGGGGAAACAGAGGGAGGACAAAAAACAGCGATCTTACTAGGTTTAGTTACATTTCGATTGTGCAAGTGCAGGGGTGCAGGGAGGGGAGAAGTGCCGGGGGAGGGGTGAGAGGATGGATAAGTGCAGGACAAGAAATAAAAACAAGTAGTGCAGCCAGCAGGTGGCAAGTGTGAAAGTTAAAAGCGCAGACAAGTGTTGCTATAAGTGCACGAAGGGGACTGTAGGGTTGTAGATACAGACCACAAGTGCAGGAGTGCCAGCAGGCTGTGCGGGTGTGCAGCTGGATGGGCAGGGACCTGGGCCGAATTAGAGGGTAGCCAGGTGACCAGCGCAGTATCAGACAGAAGATCAGCAGGGAGATATAGAGAGAAGGCAGCAGCAAAGAGGGAGGTCTTGAGATGCTTCCCGTAACTGGAGATGGTTCTGCTCAAGTTTCAGAGAGGCAGGGAGGATTTTCCAGAGGGATGCACCAGCTGAAGAAAGAGATCGGCCTCCAACTTGTTAAATGTGATTCATCAAAGGACCTATCATAATATTAGATACAGATTGGGCAGCTATCAGAGTGATCAGACATGAACTCTACTGTATTCAGGTAACTGCACTGTTCTGAATTTTACTATGTATCCTATGTGGTTAAAAATTGTAGAATGTTTAAAATACATTTTTATAGGAATGTTCCTTAGTTATATAGGGATTTTATGCATTTTAGCTTTATTATTACTATATTGTATATCTTTGTAATCAATGTAATATGTATTATGTAATGTTGCCATATGTGTTAAAAGGTTTATGTTTATTTAACCATAAAAAAACACAATTAAACATTTGTTTGTTCAATATCCTGGCGGTATAGACCATGGGAGATTTGTTTTAAAGGTTGTGAGTTCAGGGAGGTTGGAGTGCAAGAAAAATAAGTACACAATGTCATAAAGGAGTATTATTGTATAAATACTAAACATACAATAACAATTTTGACACATTTTTAAAACATCATTCACTTTATAAAAGAAATGAAAGAATGAAGTAGTACTGTTTTGATAATATCTTTCATAATCATTTTGATAAATAAGTGCATGTAATACTACATTTAGTTTAAATTAACATCACATTTTTTATTTATTTATTACAATGCATTATATTTTACCTGTTTTTTAAACTGTGTTAATATTGAATAACTTAAATGTTATTCTGTGTGAATACATTTTATGTTTCATTAACTATTAGCATAATGTTGATTTTCACTTTTTTGATCAATCTTGAACATTGGTGAAAGAACCCCACACATATGAGTTTGAGAAGAAGTAAAAAAGACCACACGAAGAACAGGGAAGAAGGAGCCCAAATATGATATCTTCTATATTTATAAAAGTGAAAATGTGTGGGTGGCTGGGTATGTGGCAAAGGGTTGTTCCCTATACAATTCCATATTGTTTCACCAAGGGCCCTCCAGATAATACTGGCTACATGACATGCTGATGTCGAGCGTACTTTGTAGCTGATTGTTTACTTTGTTGGGGCTGCATGAGTAGGGTACTCTTGTATTGAGGCTGGCCATTATAATAACAAAAAGTAAGAAGAACCTTTATTATCCTTTGTTATGAGCCCCAAATGTGTTTGTTCAGATTGTTAATTATAACACAAAAAGTCTCTTTTCAATTTTGTGTTCATGATTTTTAATTTTTAATTTCCTGTTCGGTTTGTGCATCTATTTGAATCAATTTCTGATTGAATGTTACTTCACATTTCTCATTCCGATTTATACAACAATTTGTTTCAATTTCTAATTCAATGTTACTCACTTTTCCCTCAATTTCTGATTCAACCTTACTTCACATTTCCCTCGACACGTGTTTCTCCATTATTTCTAATGGTTCAACAGGAGGGTTAACCATTTGTAAATCTAAATGTTTAGACCAAAAAAACTCAAATTAAATGTTACATTGCCCTTACGTTGGGTTAGAACATTCAATACAGGTTTTTGCAATTTTTCGAACAAAAGTGTTTTGTGTGCATTATATGGACAACACATTTTCAATTGCAGCCTTTCTCGTATTTTCAGGATGGCACCTGTTAAAACAACAATAGCGTTCTTGTAGTGTCTAATCTGTATATGTGCCAATACTTGAAGCGTGATTCTATCATCTATCTTAATTTGTGCTTTTTTCTAACTTTTTTGTCATGAAAACATTTTCCTAGCCCCTTTCGGTTTCGTAGGTGTTTTGCATCCGGCATGTTAACCGCTATGAAAATAAAGATGGACGCTTTTTAAAGTCAGCAGGGTGACGCGGAAGCGCATCCTATTACGCGTTTGCATCATTGTGCCGACCACCATCTTCGATTGGTTTACATTATTTATTTTTATATTATTAGAGTTGGGCTGTCACTGTTGCTATATTGCTTTCTAATTGTGATCAAGTGAGGCTGGCATGACTGTAGCCATGATTCATGATTATTCAAACGAGTAATAATATATCATCAAACTTATTGGATGGGCGAGGCTGAACTGAGCAACATTATTAAAGCTGATGTGCTATCTTCATACAAAACCTGAACATTCTGAGTTTGTCAGAGTGATCTAAATAATTATAAACAATGTTGTAGAGTGTTAAACATCTTCTATCATGCATTCATAAAAAATGGCTCATTTCCAGGCAAATCCAGGTTGCTTCACGTTGTCTTAGAATGTTCTCACATTTACCTCCTCTCTGTGGCATGCTGACTCTTTCCTGACCAAAGTATTTTATGTCATCAATCTTTTCTTGTGCATGTTCTTGATGGAAGTGATATGCCAATGGGTATCATATGTCTTTGGGCCTCACTACGTAAGGAGACCGGTGCCGATAATCCCCTACCGTCTATTCCGAGGTCACTTGGCGGGGACCGTAAGGAACGTGTGGTCAGACCACACGTCCCTTAGGGGTCCCGCTAAGGGACCAGGGTGCTAATAACGGGCTTGCATGTCGCGAGCCCATTATTAGCGCCCTCCGTATTCCCAATTGAGCCCTATGGGTGCTCAAATGGGAATAGGTAATGGCATGTTCCAGGGTCGGACTAGACCGGTAAGTCCCCATTGAACTACACCGGTGCCGGACCCGTTATTGGTGGCAGTCATGGCGCAAATAGCGCTATGACTACCACCAATCTCGGAATGAGGCCCTCTGTTTCTAATGGACCTTAAATGTTCTGCAATCCTGTTTTTTAAAGGGCAGATTGTACTGCCAATGTACAATTTCAGGCATAAGCATTTTATGCCATAAATCACAAACTTTTTGTTGAAATTAATACATTCTTTTATCTGATGTTCTTGTCTACTACAGTTTGTCTTGCTGCGCTAAGTGAGGGCAAGTGGGAGATGGGTGTGGCCTGTAGTTGGTTAGGTGGAATGATAGTGGGCTGTGTCAGGGAACGTGTGTTCTGTGGGTGGGAGTTATCTGATCCTTCCCTCTATCTTGCTGATCTTAATTGTGCAGAGCAGGTTCTACAAGTAGGGGAGAGAGTGAACGTTTGAAGCAGGATGGTAAGGTTGGTGTGGGGGAAAAAAGGGTAGTGAGGGATGACATTTGGATGTGCACTGTGGAAGGGTGGTGGGCTGTGTGGTAGTGGAGCTAGAGATTGACTGCGGTGGGTTTCGGTGGGGCTAGGGTTGCGGTAGGGAGCTGCACGGGTGTGGCCAGTGAATGACATGGTGCCATGATGACTGTTACGAAATGAGGACTAAATTTCACAAAGCGGGTTGAGTGCCAGGTAGAACAGGACTACCTTTGTGTACAAAACCACCTACCTAACAATGCAGTTTATGAGCAGGAATAAACATAGCTCCCCAACATTACAATTTGTGTAGAGGATTAAACACAGTTAGATTTGGGAGTCCTGTATAGTGGGAGAGAGGCCAACACCTAACAGTGCAAATTTGTGTACAGGACTAAAACAAAACTATCTAGCAAAACAATTTGTGTACAAGACTTGTGTACAGGCTAAGCACAGGTACCCACCAGTGCAATTTGTGTACACAACTATGCACAGATAACTAACAATGCAGTTTGTGTTTAAGACTGACCACAGCTAGACTCGAGGATCCAGCACAGTGGGAGAGAGGCCTATACCCAGCACTGCAATTTGTGTACAAGGTTAAGCACAGCGCCCAAACAATGCAAATTGAGTACAAAATTAAGCACAGCTACCCAACAATGCAATTTGTGTAGAAGACTAGGCACAGCTACCCAACAATGCAATTTGTGTACAAGACTAAATGCAGCAACCTAACAATGCAAATTGTATACAAGACTAAACACAGTTTGTGTACAGTTTGTGTATAGGCCTAAACACGGCTACATTTGAGAGTCCTGTATAGTGGAAGAGAGGCCTACACTCAGCAATGCAATTAATGTACAAGACTTGTGTACACGACTAAGCAGAGCGCCTCAACAATGCACATTTAGTACAAGACTAAGCACAATGACCTAACAATGCAGGTTGTGTACAGGAATAAACACAGCTACATTTGAGAATCCTGTACAGTGGGAGAGAGGCCTACTCCGAGCAATGTAATTTGTGTACAAGACTAAACACAGTGACCTAGCAATGCAAGTTGTGTACACAGCAACCTAACAATGCAAGTTGTGTACGGGACTACACACAGCTAGATTTAAGAATCCTCTATAGTGGGAGAGAGGTCTACTCCTAACAATGCAATTTGTGTACAAGACTAAACAGAGCGATCTAACAATGAAGGTTGTGTGCGGGACTAAACACAGTTAGATTTGAGAATCCTGTATAGTGGGAGAGAGGCCTACTCCTAACAATGCAGTTTGTGTACAAGACTAAACATAGCGACCTAACACTGAATGTTGTGTGCGGGTCTAAACACAGTTAGTTTTGAGAATCCTGTATAGTGGGAGTGAGGCCTACACCTAACAATGTCATTTGTGTACAAGACTAAACACAGCGACCTAATAATGCAGGTTGTGTACAGAACTAAACACTGCTAGATTTGAGAAGCATTTATAGAGGGAGTGAGGCCTACACCTAACAATGCAAATTGTGTACAAGACTAAACAGAGCGGCCTAAAAATGAAGGTTGTCTACGGGACCAAACACAGCTAGATTTAAGAATCCTCTATAGTGGGAGAGAGGCCTACTCCTAACTATGCAATTTGTGTACAAGACTAAACAGAGCGATCTAACAATGAAGGTTGTGTGCAGGACTAAACACAGTTAGATTTGAGAATCCTGTATAGTGGGAGAGAGGCCTACTCCTAACAATGCAATTTTTGTACAAGACTAAACACATTGACCTAACAATGAATGTTGTGTGCGGGTCTTAACAGTTAGTTTTGAGAATCCTGTATAGTGGGAGTGAGGCCTACACCTAACAATGTAATTGGTGTACAAGACTAAACACAGTGACCTAGCAATGCAAGTTGTGTACACAGCAACCTAACAATGCAAGTTGTGTACAGGACTACACACAGCTAGATTTAAGAATCCTCTATAGTGGGAGAGAGGTCTACTCCTAACAAGACTAAACCAGGCGATCTAACAATGAAGGTTGTGTACGGGACTAAACACAGCTAGATTTGAGAATCCTGCATAGTGGGAGAGAGGCCTACTCCTAATAATGCAAATTGAGTACAAGACTAAGCAAATTGTGTACTACTTCCCACCTAAACTGGTCCTATCATGCTAGTCACTGCTGGTTGAGGGCTCGCCACTGGCTCCCCCTGCTGACACCGGCAGACATGATGTGGAGTAGCCTCAGTTGGAGCTGCCCTTTGCCTCAGGGCGCTTAGCCGCAGGGGGCTGCCGGGAAGGGGCTGCTCTGGCCTGGTGTGTTATGGGTCCTGGCCTGCCCGATCTAGCTCCGGGGTCAGGAAGGGAGGAGGGAGGGAGAGGGAGAGAAAAAGGTGCCAGGGTCTGAGATCGGGGTGCAGGCCGAGTGGGGGATCAAACAGTGGCCAAATATAATCAAGCAGGCCCAGAAAGGGTCACTGGCCTAGTTCACTCACCTGCACATGCTCTGGATGGGGGAAATGAGCGTGCAGGAGACCGCTAGTGGAATACAGCAGGAAGCATACAAGACCCTGCCCAATCAGACTCCGGGGGTGGGGAGGGAGGTGGGAGGAGGGAGGGAGAGGGTGCGAAAAAGGGCCGGGGACTGCGAAGAGGGTGCGGGCAGAGTGGGGATCAAACAGTTGCAAAGTAATAATCAGACAGGCCCAGAAAGCGTCACTGGCCTAGTTCACTCACCTGCTCATGCTCTGGATGGGGGAAATGAGCGTGCAGGAGACCGCTGGTGGAATACACCAGGAAGTGTACAAGACACTGCCCAAACAGTATCCGAGGGCGGGGAGGGAGGCAAGAGGAGGGACAGAGAGAAAAAGGTGCCTGGGACTGCGATGATGGCGCGGGCCGAGTGGGGGATCAAACAGTGGCCAGAAAATAACCAAACAGGCCCAAAAAGGGTCACTAGCCTAGTTCACTCACCTGCACATGCTCTGGATGGGGGAAATGAGCCTGCAGGAGACCTTTGGTGGAATACACCAGAAAGCATACAAGACGCTGCCCAATCAGGCTCCGGAGGAGGGGAGAGAGGAGGGAGGTAGAAGGAGAGGGGTTTGTGGGTTTGTGGCTTTGCCAAGCATTGTTCCTTATACAATTCCATACTGTTGCACCAATGTGCACCACATTTTGCATAGTTAGCTGTTAAGACCCTCCGGACCATACTGGCTACATGACATGTGGACACCCCATCTCTTTCTCTGGATTTCAGCATCTTCACACATGATACGGTTGCTTGAAATAGGTGAAACATCAATGTGGTCATAGAAGGACTGGTCCCGACATGAGGAACACAACTTGAGGTCATTCGAAAACCATTTTTCAAGGGCCTAGGATGAACAGTTTTTGAGATATTTGCACTGCCTTGCACCGCAACAAACTGCACCATGCCAGGGTGAGGCAAAGGTGGGGACAGAGCAGAGAAGATCCCAATGTGCAGCAGCACACCAACTCTCGCCTCCCCCCAACATCTTCTCTGTGTCTGTCAGCCAGACACATGCACACATTCTCAGTGCAGTTTACTTTAGGGTGAACACCACATCAAGCTATAAGCGAATCGGATCATTGATTTTCAAGAACTGATGAGAGTGATGTTATGTCTGTCTACAGAACCCATTACAGAGAACGGGTACTTTTGCTAGTAACTAAGGCCCTGATTCATGGATTATTTGCGGCGAAAAAAATGGGATTTGTGTGCCATTCTGCCCGCAAATCTCTGTTTAACAAATGGGGATTTGCGGGCAGAATGGTGCACAAATCCTGTTTTTTTTGGTGCAAATAATCCATGAATCAGGGCCGTATATGGGATAAAGAGTGCAGAAAACCCAATAAAGCCTGAATATGTACCTTGCTACAGGTTTTCTATGAGGTACCAGTGCCTGAAAAGACCGATTCAGTTGCCTTTACTTTGCATTTACAGTGCCCATTTAGTATTTTGCCAAACCTGTATATGTCCAAAATAAAATACATTTGTTCTCACTACATTCCCAATTTGGTCTGTTCATTTATCTATGCCACCTTGTAGACATTCCCCTTTTACAAATGGAATAAAAACATACATACCATGGGAAATATTGGCTTCATTGTGAGTTTGGCGGTCAGGAAATATGCGTTCCTGTAGCAACGTACCAGTACCCTTTCCAGACTACCAAACTAAGAGTCTGCCTCTAGGGGCACCAAACTCCCGACATGCCTTACCAGCCGGGAGGTCAGGCCCCTACCGGCAGTGTTTTCACTGAAGGACCAGCACCATTAGCAACAGTGCCGGTGCTTCCGTGACCCCATTCCAATGGAGTCATATGGGACTCCATAGGAATAGGGATTCACCATTTACCCATTTACTTCCCGGTGCCACTGGGTTATCTTGTCAGGCGGCGGAACAGTGTTACAGGGGTGCTGGCAACCCAGCACCTACCGGCTAGTTTTACCAGCAATCCCATGATGAGACTGATTGACTTGAAGCTTACGTATGCTTGGAAAATAAATTTGTGACATGCCTTGGTGTCTGTGGGAAGACTGTTGTCTTCTGATTTTTGTGTTTACAGCATTTAAAGATCTATTGGTTTGAATCCTTTCATAGACAATGCTGCTTTTTAATTCTCGATACACAAATGATTCCAGAAGCTCTTCTAGCATTTGACTGACTCTTGCCCTGCCGGATTTCCCTTACTGCTTGGTATTTAATGACAATCAGGATGGGTGAATCTTGGAAGACCAATGGTATGTCAATAGGTATAGCATGATGTGGCTGTTGTTGGCTTGTTTTCACATCTGCAAATAGCAAAAAAAACAGTAGTAGGCAATATACGGTCAAATCGTATGTCCTTTTGGTGGAAGCTTAGTGGGCAAGAGGGGATATGCCACGGTGTATACATGTATGCCTGATAGATTAAAGGAGACTCACCCTGGATCAATGTGCACAGGTTCAGAACCACCCTTTACAGCACCCTACTGTCCCCAAGATCAGGCTCTGGTCGTTGATTCTTTTTCCTACTACGCAGTGTCATTGTGGGCAAGATGCGGAGGCCCTGCACTTTCTCCAACTCAATTGTGTTGTTCAGTGGAAATGGATCATCCTAGAGGACATCCGCCAATAGCAAAGGTGTTGGCACTAAAGAAAGAAAAAATGTAAAGCATGTTAATTTCATAGGTTTTTATAATGTGAAGTATCCAACAGTACATTGTCAAACCCTTCCTTTGCAAATAGAGAATAAAGGAGACACTTGTAATGGAGAGTTTTACAATGGAAAGAACACAATAGTAAATATCATACCCCCATATATTTTCGAGCCATGCAAATGACAATGACAACGGGGAGCTCGATATAGTGGTTTACAATTGCAGCAACTTAATTGTGTCAGTGGATGATCCTATTCATCATTTTTGTCAAACTCATGTGCTTAGTCTTTGGGGATCACACTATGCCTCAAGTTCTGAGATGTAGGCTGTGATATGGCAGGCTTCTGATTTCCTACCACTGAGGCTATCAAGGAGGGTTGCTGCTTGAGGGCCAGGTTAACTGCTTACTGAAGAAGCTGTTGATCATCCTTTATAGATGTGGGCTGTCAAATTCGATTTGGTGTTGGGAAATACTCCCTACAGAGATAAATAAAAGGTGATCTTGGCAATATTTCCATCTGTTTCCAGTACTGCCTGGCCATGGGCATGTCAGCAGAAGTTGTGTCATGCAAATGCCTTGCAATGAAGTGCTGCCGTTATACACCGGGAATTCATCCCGAGACCATCAATTCACATTCCCGACAACACAATGTTCTCTGGGTATCCCGGATGGGCCAAACACTGTAGGCATCTGCACACAGCATTCATTCAGGTGTGAACAGCTGGGGCAGGGGAAGAAAGTGAGTGAAGGGGACCATCGGTTGAACAGCATTTATCAACAATCTGCTGCAGTGGGAGGGGAAATGTGTTTTAGAAGTGGGAATGATTTGTGTGTACTCCATGGAATGCCTTACCAAATACCTAAGCAAGGGCAGGGTGCATTTGTTTTGAAGTACATGCAGTCATGCTTCATGAATTCTGGAATATGTACTCCACTAACAGTAAAAACTGAAATGCAGCTATTAGAGTATGTATCTCATGAAAATAATACATCATAAACACACTCATAAAATGATTTCCTGGAAAAAACTAAATATCACAGCAGTCAGCACTCAATCAGATTTCCGAGCATGGCGGTAAGGGATAGCGGCCACCGCTAACGAGAGCGGTGGCGGTAATCCCTTACCGCCATACTCCGAGTTCCCTTTGCGCCATGGTGGTTTTAACACCTGCTTTTAGCAGGTGTTAAAAACCATGGCGCTAAGGGACCTTGATGTAAATTACGCCACCGTAATTTACGGCGGCGTAATTGACGCCTTCCCCACTCCCATTATGCCCTATGGGGCAAGAATGGGAATGGGGAAGGGTAAATGGGGATTGGGGAATTACCGCCCCGCCAACCTTGGAATGGGGCGGTAATTCCGCCATCCACCAAGGCGCTGCCGGTCCGGGTACGGCGTCAACCAAGGCGTTAATAGCGCCATTGGTTAGCGCCGTACTCGGAATGAGGCCATGAGTTGGGGATGGGAGGTGAGAGAGTTAATGGCAGCTTCAGCTGAACAGTGCTGGTGCTGTGGTGAGGGGAGTTCATTGAGAAGTGTAAAATGTTTCTGTGCGTAGTATGCGATGCCTTCCCAAATGTATCTGCAAGCTCAGGATGCATTTGTTGTGTGTAGTATCTACAGAAGTGGCACAAGCATTCAGGGAAATGTAGTCCTCCAATGGTAAACTCGACAGAAAATAAACGCATTCATTCCAAAATGTACTGTAAAACATGTAAAAGTAAATACAGAACACATTCTTATGCATCCAAAAAATGGAGTACATAAAAGGCATGGCATGAACCAAAGCAACCAATACATAAATAGCTTGGTTGTAAAATGTACTAGAACATCTTAAACATAACTGTGGGTTGTTTCAGTACCTTGGATCCACTTGACCTAATGGCCACGCAGCTGATGAGGCATTTGCCCGCTTATAGATACTAGTATCGAACAATGGGCCCCCCATCCATCAGGGTCATGCCGGTGTGGATTGCAAGTCTTTCAAGAAAAGCTGTTATACAGATACAATTAGAATGAATGCCTATTTGATTGAAAAAACTAGCTATGTCACTCTGTGCATTGCAATGGTGGTTGATTTAAGAAATATTGAATGGCAATGAGTCTACTCGTAAAATGATAAACAGCATTTCAGAAGGCGGTGTTGAGTGTGAATCAGCGATACGTGTGGACCAAAATGATATTGCAATGTATTGCACAGATGGCTAATTAGATTAGAATAGAGTAATTCATGCAGCAAATGTCACTTTAAAATCCAGCATGGTAATCGCCATTTTTAATTGTTCCTAGAGAACACTGACTCTTGCATGCTTACGGTGTTTTAGTTTTGCCTATAAGGCAGCAATTAAATGCCATCTCTATACCAAAACTAGTGCATTAGAGTACAGTTAGGAGGAATATGACATCTAAGGAGGGACACACGTTTGATGTTGTTGGTTAACTATCCTGCCCATGGTCATAGTAATATCTCTAGCCATTCCTGTCCACTGCCTGCCCCTTCCTGACCAAAACACCTCCTGTCAGCTCTATACAACCGGTAACGGCAGAGTCGAGCGTAGAGTCAGTCTACGTCAGTCCCCTTTGAACTTTCCACCAGAGAGGACCTGCTGCGACGAACTCCAGTGAAAGAAACTACTGTCACTTTAAAGAAACTATGTTGTGTTCAGTGGGCGGACACAATATAAGCTAATTTCAGGCACGCGCGGAGTCGAGCGTAGAGTCAGTCTACATCAGTCCTCTTTGAACTTTTCACCAGAGAGGAGCTGCTGCGACGAACTCCAGTGAAAGAAACTACTGTCTCTTTAAAGAAACTACGTTGTGTTCAGTGGGCGGACACAATATAAGCTCATTTCAGGCGCGGAGCGCGTGCAGAGTCGAGCGTAGAGTCAGTCTATGTCAGTCCCCTTTGAACTTTTCAGCAGAGAGGAGCTACTGTGACGAACTCCAGTGAAAGAAACTACTGTCTCTTTAAAGAAACTACCTTGTGTTCGGTGGGCAGACACAATATAAGCTCATTTCAGGCGCGGAGCGTGCGCAGAGTCGAGCGTAGAGTCAGTCTACATCAGTCCACATCTGGTCATGCCTGGTTGCAGTTACAGTGGTGAGCTGTGTGGCGTAGTGTCACGGATGACATGACTGCGCAATCAGGCTTTGGGGGCCAGGCAGGGCACCAAACCAGACGAAAGACCATCCAACAACGTTGGATGCAGAATCCCTGGACTGCTTTAAAAGCAGACTCTGGTCTCAAGATATCAAAGGTAAGCTCCGTACCACGTAAACATGTGTCAAAGAAACTATTGGATTCTTGTTTACAATCAGACCCCATCGAACGCATAAATCTATCCTTAGATTGCACATCCTCTTTAAAAATGAGCAAAAACATGGAACATTTACCTACAGCGTTTGTACACTCATCCACAAATGAAGTTGAGGCCGAAGTCGGGGGCGAAGACGAAGACGTGATGACTAGTATCCCCGCTCCGTCTGACAACATTGACACCTTAAATAGCCTCCCAACACAAGTTTCTGCCGATCCAAACGCCACAGTGCACTCTTCCAACGCTTTTGTAGCCTTCGTTGTTACGCAAACCCATCCAAATAACTCTGGAGGCCTTAGTGTGTCCGCCTGCGCCCTCGAAAATGACGTTGAAGTTGAGGAGACAGCCGCACTTGATGCCTCGGATACTGAGGCGGTCCATGCTTTCATCCCACTGAAAAGACCTCTAGTAACCTTGCTCGATTTACCTTTATTCGACCGGAGCGCTTCCAGAATTGCTTCACCAAATAAAACGCACTCCGAAATAGTCGAAGACTTTTTCACCGCTCACGAATTAACAGAAGCTGAGTTAATGGAAGCCTCACAAGATGAGGATGTAAACAAAACATTGAATAATCTCACGGCAACAACGTCCACAGCACTACCAGTAATCATTACTCACTCTGTTGATAATGACGATACAATTTTGGCCGGCTGCTCGTCAGTAGTCAAAATGACTAAAAAGAGCACTTTTCACTCAAACACGAAAGAACAATTTGAAGTGCCCAAACGAGTGGTCAATGCAAAAACAACTGCACAAACACCACCACAAAGCATCTCTACCCATTCACGGTTCCGATTCGTGGAAGATGACGCAATGCAACAACCAAGTCTTTTATATTCAGGCCGAGCAAACCAAAGACTTCAAGTTGATTTACCTCGTTGCAACTACAACCTTAATGTTGAAACTTCGAATACAACTCGAGTAGAGCACGACAATGTCTTGACAAAGAAACGCCATATTACCAGTCTACTCTCACGAGACAATCGTTCTTCAAAAGATGGAGCTGACCGTGAAACAAGTTCATCTTTAACTAAACTTAGCACTCATTCTCACATGAAGACCTCATTGAGTTCACTGAGCAACAGTGGTTTGCGACTAAACCAACTGCACTCATTGCAAGTTCCTGTGACGAACGACATTGAAAACTCGTCAACAACAAGTGATCTCAATTTAGAGTCATCAAACAATTCACATACATGTTCAGCAGATAAAACTGGCGCTGACTCGAAACCAAGCCTTTCCTCAGCTGCAGCCATGCAAATATATAACAATGTATTAGCGGCTTCATCTGCAGCCCTTTTGCCATTTCTGAAGATATATGAGTCTCTCCATGAGGCCTACAAAGATCGGACCTCACTCATCATATCATTAAAGGAAAAGATGGACAGTTTTGATTCGACAACAAACTTTTTGTAAACCCAGCTGACCCAAGAAGCAGAACGTACACTGCGTTGGCAAGAGCGTTTAAGCGATCTTGCCGCACGCCACCATTGTCAGAATGACTCTGTATCTCATGGCTTGCTTGATGCAGTGAAGTGGATGCGTCACTCCTCCACAATGATGAATGCAAATATTGAGTCACATTTAAACGCACAAACCCCTGCAGGAAGATGTGAGGCAACTTCAATCACAATACCCAAAAATTCAACTGAAGATGTGAACAATTCACAAGATCAGTCCACAAACAGAACAGTTGAGAAAACAACATCTATGGAGATCCCTCAAACCATATCTCGCCCTGTTGCGGACATTCCAGCAAGCAACAAAAATCTTGATATACCCTGCAACGTTCCTGCTCCAGCTCAAATAATAAGTCAGCAAAGAAAGACCTAACCTTAAGCTCAACATCTGCAATGCCCTCGGCGTCCTTTGGAATATTCCAAGGTGCAGCCAAATCTTTAGTGGCTACGACAAAGAGGGTCGACTGTATGCCAACTCGACAAATGCCAAAGTCAGCGCAAGACAAAAGGGGGCCTATCATTAAGAAAGGTGTACAGTCTCAGAAACCACAAAACTTAATTCGAAATGTACCCGGAGATGCCAAGTCAGGTTTGTTCGGCCGTTTCGAGCCGTCCAAACCGAGTGCACTTAGCAATACACATGCGGAAGTGAACCCCAAAAAGGACCCTGGGTGACTTGTAGCCCCTTCCAGTAAGCGCCAAAGAGTCGACTCAGGACCGGAAAATATCGCAAGTCATTCCTCAGGATCTTCGATTGACATTTGTGATCTCTCCACATACTCTGATGACATTTCAAGCGATCAACCAATATCAAACCCTTGTATGGTCCCTGAAGCCCTCCATGCTCGACCATCGCAAACTCCAACTTCTGAGGTGCACATGGACAAGAATTTTGACCAGAGATCAATAATGACTGAGAAAAGTTTGAAAAAAATACCGTCACTCCTGAACCCCAAACATACCATATCTCAAAACACTAAGCAAGTTCATTATTCTTCTCGTGCTTCCACATCTCTAAGATCAGGTAAAAGATCTTCGAACTGTAAACTGAGATTGCAAAACCTACACAGAGAAGACAATGATTTAAACCTAAATCACAAAAATGTGATGAAATTATTTTCCTGCATCCCATCGCTTCGAACAATCACACAATCACGTCTGATGACATAAGAATTGTGGAGTACGCAACTGAACGGTGTTGCGACCAAGTACTTTTGCACATCTCCTCAGCTTCGGTTCGTAACACCATTCTGAATGCCTCAGATGAACTGCTAATTTTTGGATTCGACATTTCAGTTGAACCAACTAGTCCTGGCTCTGACACTCACAGGACTAGTTCAAAGAGTACCTCTCTCAGTAATTCGGTTCAAAGATGTGCTAACCTACGCCGAGCAATGCTAATTTCAGACTCTCAAAGACTGTGCAAAAAGCAGGCCTCACAGCACACAAAACGATAAAGGTGATCGGCATTAGCCACCAGCAATTGCAAATGAATGTATTAGAGAATTCTTATCCTGGAACACAAGAGGGTTTACTCATTTATTCAATCAATTTGATGTTGAGATGGATAAGGTTTTTGCTCTCTGCCTGCAAGAGACATGGTTAAGTGATCCACCAGTTAGAGATGGATTTGTGATCCTATTAAACCCCGCAATCAAAAACACAAAGGGGCGTCCTTTCTCTGGATTATTGATGATGATTAGGATAAACACTTGGTGGCGGCTCATTGACTCATTTAGACCTAATCCATTTGTGCAAGGAGCCTTAATTCAAACAAACAACAAAAACATAGCCACAAGGAAGCATCTGCTCATCTTAAATGGGTATTGGAACCCGAATAAAATCAGTACAAAATCGTTTCTTGATGCAATAATATTTTACATCGACAAAGCATTATTGAATTATAAGAATCTTTCAATAATCTGCGCCGGCGATTTCAACTGTACTTGGTTCAAATATGACACAATCAACCAGGTGTTTAATCTATCACCTGACAATGAAGTAACCAGTCGAAGGCACTGCTGGAGTCACGCATTAGGTAATCGCAACTGTAAAATGGTTAACGGTCACGTCCCAGGTGATCAACCGCCAAAGCAAATGTGGTCGGATCACAAGGCACAGTCAATTATTGACTACTTTTGGGTTTCCCAAAACTTATTTGAAAATGACTTGTCACTTACAATATCTCCAATGTCAAATAGTGATCACAACCTGTTGCGGTTGGCCTGCACAGTGGAATGGACAAATGAACTACGAACACACGATATTCCGGTTTCTGTGAATGCCGGTGGAAATCGCCTTAGGATCGATGGTTCCAAAATACAAAAAATCAATCAGAAACTGCTTCATGATAAGGCAATGTCGGTTGACTATGTTAACCTACTTTCAGACTTCGTTACTGAAAGAGCCTCTAATTCGATCATGGGACAAAAACACAAACACTTGTTATCGACATTATTGACGCAAGCCAAAAAGGCTATGCGACGCGACGTGAGGAAATTGAAACAATAGTATAATGCAGTTACTGATACAAGGTCCATCAGAACTGCAATCAAAAAGTGTCGTCAACAGTATCGAAATTGGTTAAAATCCCAAAAAATCATTATTGAGCAAGACAAAGCTGAGTTACTAATGAAACAGCTAGTCCAGACGAACTCACGAGAAATCTGGGCAATTCTGAACACCGGAAACTCAAAACATCACCCCACTCTGTCAAATGGGATAGACTCAGTGCAATGGGAACTTCACTTCGCAAAAATCTTCATTAACCCACATCACGAAGAAACAAGACCCGTCAAATATAACTTGCCATCATGGGACATGCAAATCTCAGCCGAAGACATAAAAGCTGTCATAAGGACTCTGAAAAATTCACATGCCGCCGGTCCAGATTTAATAACGAACATAATGTTGAAAAAAAATGAGGCGGAATGGGCAACTTTCATAGAATCATTATTTTCACGACTATCATTAACAATGACGATTCCGGTCTCTTGGCGTGAAGCAATTATCATCCCTGTTTATAAAAAGGGCAATCGGGCAGATCCAACCAACTATCGCCCGATTGCCCTGTTGGACACTATTGGATAAATCTTTGCTTCCTTTTTACGCCAAAAGTTGGTACAATGGTCAGTAGGGGAACGAACTCCCGACATACGGGAAACAGGTTTCACCAAAGTTGTCGGTGTTGAAGTGAACCTCCTACTAATGACCATATTAAAACTCGAAAGTATAAGAACAAAAACACGATTGTACGTAGCTTTCATTGACCTACGTGGCGCCTTTGATAGCATCAATCGATCCAAACTATGGCAAAAATTGGCAAATTGGAAATGTCCCAGTAACCTAATTGAACCTATAAGAGCACTACACTCAGACACCGTCATCAGTATAAGACTAAATAACCAAGGCACCTTATCTAACCAAATATCCACAAATACGGGTGTGAAACAAGGTTGCCCTTTGGCTGCCGAGTTATTTAAACTATTTATTGCTGACATCCCAGCCCATCGCAAAAACGTGAGATGTTTTCCGCCTATTCTAAACAACAAAGAAATCGGATGCATCATTTATGCCGATGACGTGGTCCTTTTAGATAGGACCCCAATAGGTTTACAACGGCAAATGACAAATTTACATGAATATCTTTACAAAAATGACTTGGCGTTAAACACTGAAAAAACCAAGATCATCATCATTGGCCGAACAAATACCAAAAATCAACGTCCATTTAGATGGAAAATTGACAAAAAACATCTAGATGTGGTAGACTCAATAGGATACCTGGGAATTTCCTTTAATAACTCACTCTGTGAACGTCATTGGAAGAGCAACATGATAAATCGAATGATTCAATTTAGTATTCAAGCACAGCTGTTGAATACCTTAACCCCCGTATTGACATTCTACACTCAAAAAGTAGTTCCGGCTATCACTTTTGGGTCTGAAGCGGGCTGGAGCATTGACATCACCTTCTGGCAGAAATTGGAAGGCATCTTTTGGCGACAGGTCTTGAAGCTGCCGACCTATATATCAATGAAGCAGATAATATACGAACTCTCATTGAACTCTCTTCATGCTTGTGTCATGTGGAAATCCTTGATGGCACTGCGGAAGATGATCTCGAATCCCATCCCACCAGCTTATCAAGTCTTTTCCACTAGACCAGGCACAGGAAAATCAAACCTTCTCGAAGAGTGGAAACAACGCTTGGAACAGACTCTAAGCCATGCTGATTTAACAGTGGAAGCTTTGCTAATGAGACCGCAATCTGTGAAAAAAAAATTCAAACTCTCATGTTTTATTCAGAATAATGACCAACGCTTAACAATGCCAACGACTTTAGATTCCGGATTGGGAGAACATAAGTTGGGCTTACCATGTTGCTACCTTACAAATTGTCCGTCCCGACATCACCGAGAACAGTTCCTGCGAATTTGTTTAAATGCAATGAAAACCAAGGCGACGATGTGGCTTCGTCACTCAAAAGAAGTAATTGACAATAAGTGTTGATTCTGCCAGAAATAAATTGAATCTTTAGAACATCTTATTACCAAATGTACCCAGACCACACAGAAAAGGATCCTGCATTCAGGAAAATACAGTCCAGTGAGTCCTGAGTTCCGAGATTGGTAGTCATATGCAATGGCTGGCAGTTCTGTGAAATTAAGCTGTGCCGTAGTGGACTTTATAGACTCTTAAGAGTTGGAGGCAAACATATGACCATTAATTGATAAATTGTCGTCTTTTTTTAGCTATGGTGAAGGAGCGTCAATGCTTACATCGAAATTGGTTGTTTTATTGAAGAAACCAACATAATCATCATGTTGTAACAAAAGCCTGATGCCACAGTGTTAGCACTGAGGCACTCAAGTCTGAAGTTTACAATAAAACAAAAAAAAAAACAACCGGTAACATCAAATGCTGCCCTGTTATTTCTAAATCGTCTGATGAGAGCAGCTGTAAATGGTGTAAAATACAAAAGTCTTAAACAACAGTGCTTTTCAGCCACTCTATTTCTATGTTGTTTGCAAGTAAAGACGTCATTTCACCAAAATGCCAGGGGTAGCGGAAGTGACATAACACAACCTTTGACCCCCTGGTGACATCACAGGAAGTGATGTCATTTGATCCCACCCCGAAGTGATATCGCGGGATGCGATGGAACGCGACCTTTCACCCGTTGACAAAACAGGAAGTGCTATCGCGTAGCATTGTACACTACAAAAAATATGGTTACGATATCACTATAATGTGATGTACACTTCATACAAGAATGGATCGCCATATGTATTGTTAAGATCAGTGTGTATAGGCCCATATAACCAAATTATTGTGAATGCAAGCACCATGACCAAATGATAATGATGTGTTGTTATATAGCACTTGCGCTTAAGCGCTTTATATAGAAAAAATATACACCCAATATCACCCAACCTGTGGTGGTACTCATTTATCGACCTCAGAAAAATGAAAGGCTGAGTTGAGGCGTTTAAGTACAGACTAAATCAGTGACTCGTCCCCTGAAGTGTGCCTGAAATAAACCTTTAATGAGTCTATCAATTATTGTATAGAATTCCAGAAAGACACATTTTATTTTGTATTCCTAATCTTTCTTATTTAGGGTCAGTGCTGAAAGTGTTAGACGTGTGTCACTCCTTTTCTTCTTTTTTTTAAGGGGCTTAAACAAGAAAGCCAGCCACTCCAAAACTAAAGAGCCACATGGTGCTGGCCACAGCCCATGAGCTTGCATTAAAAAAAAAAAAAAAATAATAATAATTAAAAAAACAAAAACTTTTTTTTTCTAGAGGTCGCAGGGGTGACCACAGAGGTCGCAAGGGAGAGCTCAGAGGTTGCAGTTGCGACCTCTGGCGACCCATAAATGACGTCCCTGAATGAAACCCTTTAAAAAAAACACTGACATAGCCAACAGTGTTTGCTTGAATATATGTAATAGAGAGGCATCTGCAAGTGCTATTATGTGCTTGCGTAATAACATAATTTTGCATCTGTTGTCCTCTTATGGTCAGGTAGTACGAAATAACTATCCCATGCCTACATAAAGTCTAAAACATTTGGCTTTGCCAATGCGTGTTTATCTTTCACGGAGGAAGGCTAATCAATCATGATTGCATGTCATGAAAAGCTTAAATGACAATGGAATATAAAAACAAGCATGAGCAATTGATACATTGCCTCCTCCAAGAAAACGTGTGGCTCCGTCTGGGAACAAATAAGCCCGAATTATCAAAAGCAGTCTGTAGTGATCTGTATACATATTTTTCCCTGTGTGTTTAAATGTCACAGTGTTCCTGTAGTGTGATGTCATCATTGTAGAATCAAATGTATGGCTGGAATGTGAACGACAGTTGGAGCCAGCCAACGTGGGGGCTGGTAGATGTCACTGTATGCTTATCCTTAATATTAACATGCATCTGTAACCTATGAGGAACGGAAATAAACACACTCAAATTATCAGAGACTCAGGAGTGTTTCTGAAGAACATACTTTGCTACATTGGCGACGAGGATCTAAGGTGCATTTAAAGGAAATATAGTGGAAAGTCGGTGCGCCAGTGGCGGCCCGAGAGAATGGTAAGCGCAGTGCTTTAAGTGGGGTAAGACATTGAGGGGGGGCCCTCGTTTGGGGTCGTGGCTTCCATTGTGGGAGTGGCCTAAAAGTGCACAAATCGTAGTAAGGTGCGCAAACAAATATATAAATGTATTTGAGCATTTATATATTTGTTTGCGTACTACTATGGTTTGTGACTTTTCAAGCCTTCTTTTATATACATAGCAATGTTACATATTTCTATGTTTATAAAAGGTGGCTTGTAAGTGCACAAAGCATAGTAAATTACGCACACTTGTGTGCTTACCTTACTATGGTCTGTGTACTTTTCAAGCTGTCTTTTATAAACATAGACATTTGTAACATATGTCTATGTTTATAAAAGACGGCTTGAAAAGTAGGCATCTTTTATAAAGCGTTGAGGACGGACAAAACCCAAGGTGGCTTTGTCCGTCGACAAAGCTTTATAAAAGATGCCTTGAATTGTGTACGATTCAAGCAGTCTGTTATAAACATAAAAATATTTCTACGTTTATAAAAGATGGCTTAAACGTACACAGTTGAAGGCATCTTTTATAAAGCCTTGCCAAAGGAGAAAGGCGCCTCGAGCTCAGTGATCTGTGCTCTGAGCAGAGATCACAGACCCTGAGGCGTCTTTCACCCTCTGCGAACCCGCGGGCTCCGTGATCTAATCTGCATATTTGATCATGGAGCCCGCGGGTTCGCTGAGGGTCAGTGACCTGGCGAGGGAAAACTAAAGGACTCTAGCTTCCTCTGATGGCCCCTCAGATGAGGGGTCATCAGAGAAAGTTACAGTGACTGACGGAAGTGCCAGCCAGGCACAGCAACGGTGTGCCTGGCTGGCACTTCTGTCAGCTTGCCTGACGTTAAAGTGGTGGGCACATCTCCCGTCGCGGCTGCGGCCGCGGCGGGATAATGTGTCCTGCCATGGCGTGATGAGGTCGGGGGGCCCCGGCAGGGCCCCGGCTCAGCCCCACTTTTTGGAGACTGCCGGGGCCCGGCCCCGGCAGGCCCCGGCCCACTTAAAGCACTGGGTAAGCGTGCTTACCATGGGCTGCTGATAGGTGTGCAGGGCGCACACATGGGACTGCAGCTGGCACACACATGGGACTCCAGCTCGCTGATGGAAGGCAACGTGTGTAGGGCGCACTCAAAAGGCTATTTCGACAGACAAAATAAGCATAGGAACTTTCAGGATATCTACCAGCTCCCCCACACCAGGGGCCCAGGTGAGAGCGTATGTCAGTCAAAGAATTGTCATGTTATGATAAGGAATGTTAACAGGAAAATGAGGTGGTCATGTGTGGCCTATGTGTTTTCGGCCTGTGGTTTGAGTGTTTGGATAAAGGCATGGTAGGCTGGAGCATTATTTGTCGTGGCCACTGTTAGTTAACGGTAAGTTGTACGTTGAGATTTCACTGTAGTTTTGCATTGTAGTTCAGAAATGTTGCTGTTTTTGTTTGCGTCCTGGAAAAAGCTTGTTCTAGTCCAAATAGGGGAATCATATTCACGGGCAATAAATGGATGCTATCCTGAATTGTTGAAATGCTCCAAATGTACCTCTGCAAGACCTGGTAAAAGATAAACATCATTGGGAATTCTGTGCTCACCAGGTAAGGAGTTAGCATGGGTATGCAACTGTTATGTCATGCTGATTTATACTGAGCACTGCTACCACCCATGGGCAGTCTGCAGGCACTTGTGTGGCTGTGCAACAGAGGGGGTGGGGAGGCTAGTGAGGATAGGGTCAGAGAATAGGTTTATAACCGTCTTTGAGTGTTGTTTTGCAAGTGGGAGTTTGTGCGGGAGGTCCCGTGTGTTGCACCCGTATGGGTAAGATTCAGGGCCTCAGATGTGTGGAAGTGTTTTGTGTTGGTGTGCTGTGTGGTATTGTGGTGGGTTTTGGTTGTGTGCACTGGTTACATAGTGTCCATAAGGAATCCAGAGTCATGGGTGTCCATAGCTGTTAGACGATCTGCTGTCTTGGTGTGTAGTTGTGTTGTTTATGGTTTTATGGACTATATGGGGTGGTTCGTTCAAGGTGTGCTTCAGCATCTCAGAGATGAGGGGTGTGAACATAGAATGTGTTCTTGGTTTGTTTATGTGTAGTGTGGCTAGACAACAGTGTGGTGTAGTGGTGTCAGTTATGTTGGAGGAGCAGGAAGGGGAAATGGGCTAGTAAGTCTGTCAGTTTGTTGTAGCCTTTGGTGCAGCTCTTTGGTTGCCTCTTAGGGGTATCTAGACAGGTTCTTGGTTGTAGTTCTTTGGCCCATCTCATCTCCTCTCTAGTTGTTTGTGTGTGATGTTATTGCTGCCAGTGTACCTTCGAGGTTGTCATTGTCTATTGAATAGCCAGGTTTTGAGTCGTTTCCTGAAGGTGAGGTGGTCTTCTGTGGTTCTAATTTCTTTGGGCATGGTGTTCCAGAGGTTATCAATTAGACGTCAGAACACTGTTCTTCCGAATTTCTTTTTTTTCATAACGTTTTGCCTCTATTTGTAGGTCGTTGCTGAATCTTAGGTCCTTTCTTGGGTGGTACTGGATAATCTTGTCTTGCAGGAATGCAGCTCCTTGTCTGTGCAATGCATTGTGGGTGATGTTTTTTTTTTTACTGGTACCCAGTGAAAGCTTTTCAGTGCTAGAGTGATGTGTTCTCTTCTGGGTAATCTTAATATTTGCAATCTTTGGAGTTTCTTGATGAGTCTTTGCAGCATTCCTGGATAGAGGCTGTTTGCGTAGCAAATTCTTGTGAGTATCAGGGATATGATTGTGAGGGTTCTGTGATTGAAGGCGAGGGAGGGGACATTGTTCTAAAAGAACTGAGCTTATGGTCTCGGAAGACGCTAATAATTGTGCAGGAGCTGGATGAACATATTTTGATTGAAATGTAAGCAGATCATTAGGCATGAGGTAATGCTGTGAGCAAAAATGGCAACAACATTGTCTTGGAATGGCAGTTAACAATTACTTTTGGGTGCCCTCTTTTGCACGCTCCCTGGAAGTTATATTAGAGGACTTTCTAAAAATGTGCTGAGAGGTTAACACCATAATGGCCACATGTCTCTAAATCTATGACTATTGGAGTAATTCCGTCAAAGCCTGGAACACGTTCATAAGATATCAAACTGCTTATGGTCTTTCACAGCTTGGCCTCATTCAGGAGGTCTCCACTGAATCAAATTTGCCTCAGAATATATTTTAATACCTCTTAGAAGAGCACTAAGCTACCAATGAATTGGGGATACAGCATGTAGCAGAAGCAGAGTCATCCATGACTTTGCCTCCTAGAAAATGAGGACCTGTGAAATGTTTTATCCAGCTTCTATTAACTTTTGATTATGCTGCACAGGCAATCATACCACTGTCACAAGTCATGTATTCCCTCTGTTTCATGTTCTGAAAGACCAGATCCCAATGATCGGTCAAGAAATCACAGATGAAGAGTATCTTGAGGTTTTGCTCTCTCTAGCGGCATACCTCATTGCTTAGATGCCAGAATTAACTTTATTTAGTGGCCTACAGTTTATCCTTTTCGAGAGTGAAAATACAAGTCATGGAAAGTAAATGGAAATGCAACACATGAGAGGGAGAGGGGTCATAAGCAACATTCTAGGGAATTAACTGCGGAAACGCTCTCTTATTTTTCCTCCACACAGAGCAATCCCCATATGTTTAATGCCACATGAGTGATCATCAGAAAGAGAAGGACAAGTCTTGTAAGCGAAAATGTCAAAAATGTCAAAATCCTAACCATGCACACCATGAATCAGTATTTCCTAACAATGATGTGGAGCAAGCACATTAGAGAGACTTTGAACATCTACCTGCTGCAGCTGACACAGATGGCAACAATGCAGATAATGGGACCATCATCCACCATGGATACCTCGGTTTGCACCTTGCCCTGGAGGGTCCTGAGTATGGTCCGAATGTTTAAAACCTATTCAACTGCGATATGTGAGAAATACAATTAGTAATTCCTTCCTCACAAATGGTAGTTGTAACATATTAGCACACTCACCTTTTAGGAAATGGTAACTTCATCAACTGAAATACTTAAAGAAGTTCCTCATCAGAATGACCAAGACCTAAATAAGAGTGGTACTCCCCAAATACTCTTTCAATATCTATCATAGGGTGGTGGTCGCTACCCTATAGTAAAGGTGAGTTGGAGACACATAGGAACCCATGAACAAAATTCTATTGTTAATAACTTTTGATTTGAGTAACAGATTTGGCTGACATTGCGATAGTGATTAAAAGTCATTGCCCCCCAGACCCTGGACTGCAAAGTTTCTTAATGATTTTTTTAAAAACAAAAATGTTATTAAGCGTCAAACTATATTCTTTATTTCAAAAGTGCTGCCGACTTCCCATTCATTTTACCATAGACAAAAATTGTCAATTTTTGCCAAAGCGCACAGTCTAAACTGCTGTACGGATAAGGTCCAAAACAACTTTGTGAAGCGTTGACTCGAGATCCATGCATGTTTTGGAGTTATACCGTGTCGTAATAATTTTAAAATTCAATGCAGAAGGGGGTGCTCCCTTCCCCAAAAATTATAGTTATATCTCCCATGGTGCATTGCAGGATCATAGTTTTCAGAAATGAAACAACTGCCATCTTGTTTTTCTGTCAATGCGAGAGATATTCGCAGCTATGGCCGAGATTATGGGAAAATTAAACGCAGTAAAAAGCTATTTGCAGGCCAACAATATACACATGCCATGAAGGGTAGATGTGGAGGAGTGGCTAGAAAGCACAGAGTGACATTTGGGAGTTGGAAGGGGTCCAGGGACTGAGAGTGCAACACAAAAGCTTTCTGTATAGTCACCAATAGCTGACATCTGAAAACAAACTGCGTCACAGATGCAGCGTGAGCTCTGGTGTGAAAGGGAGAGGGCAGGCGAGGTGTTTTGCCAGCATTCACGGCTATTTCCAAGGTTACAAAGGACTACAGATAGCACGGGTATGTAGTTCAGTACCCACAGTTACATTTTAGTAAAACATTTTTTTAAAGATATTGATAACTTTAGTGACGTTGGGGGTGAATTGCCATCCATTTCTCCCATTCATGCAGTAACCAGGACAGACTCTGCTTGGCTTCAAAGTGAAGAAGGGTCCAACCTCCTCAGGCCATATTGCCTGACAAATTAGTCAAACTTACAAGACCACTTAGAGGAATGGACCGGCTTGAAGCTAAGCAAGGTCAGCCCCGCTTTGAAACTATGCAGGGTCATGCCCGGTTACTGCATGAATGGGCGACTGAATGGGTATCTGAATTATTTACTTTTTTTTAAAACCGTGCTACTGTCAGTCCTTAAAAGTTTTGCATCGGAGACAATGTTTTGCCAATTGCTGAATTGCATTCTGGCATTTGTAGTCTCCCAGTCAAAAATAACAAATAAAAAAATAGCTATTTTTACAGCAACAGTTGCTTCCTATCCCTGCAGCAACTGGATCAAACCCTGCTTAGTTTCAAAGTGAGCAAGAGGTCAGCCCACTAAGGCCATGTTGTCTAATATATGGATTCCCATTAGAAAAACACTTAGAGAAACATGGCATAAGGGGGCTCGATCATTCCTCGTTTTGAAACTAAGCAGGGTCGGTCCCGCTTACTGCATGGATGGCAGACAGTCCACAGACTTGAATTCTGTGTGTTTTCTTCGTTTTAAATATCTCATAACACACAGCATCAACATTTTTCTAAAACAGAAAAAAATAAATAATAAAATGCACTTTTATGCTAAACAGTGCTATCAGAGAACCCCAGCCTTAAGGAGTTCAGGACGCAAGATTTAACCATTAAATGTTCACAAGTTTCATACCTAGCCTTTTATAATTGAAGATTTTAAATTATAGGCTAAGTATGAAATGTATGCCCCATGAAGCACTAAGCCATTGTCGTCTAGTGGTTAAATGCTGGGCCTTGAATTCTGGCAGACCAGGGTGCAAGGCTGTGTTATTATTTTTTTATTTAACTAATTTAATTTAATTAAAAGAAAAGCAACGCAAGTGGGAGGTGGCAAGGTTTGTTTCAGTGCAGGCCTGTGATCTTATTTATCATTGGGGCATTTAGATCTGGATGCAATGGCAGTCATGTTCAAACATCCCTCCTGGCAAAAAATGCACAGGAATGGCTTCCGTGCCGAAAAGGGCACACTGAAATGGGTGCTGCAGCGGAATGCCTGTGACAAATCGGCCTAGGCCAAAATGATGACGTTGAAAATGGGTATGCTGCTTGGAGAACGCTGCTTAACCAAAGTATGTGCTCCATGGCACTAACTTAAACACACTGTGCATTGCCTAAAAACCTTGTGAATTCTTAAAGTTTTAAATATCTCATAACACACCGCATCCACATAATATTTTTCAAAATGTGCTACTGTCAGTCTTTGAACATTTTTCACTTAGAGAAAATTATTTTGCCTTTTGCTGAATTGCTTTCTGGTATTTGTAGTCTCACAGTCAAGATGGGGGGAATAATGCCACACTTGTACACTTTTGCCTAACATAGTTCTATAAGGATTTATATATTTGAGTGACACTATGGTATGTGTACTTTTGAAGTTAGCTTTGTAAAGCAGAATATTGTTGAAAGACAGACATGGGGGTGAGTAGGGAAAATGATGAGAGGTCAAGTAAGTCATGAGTATTTGCCCACGATGTGGCAAGAGAGTTTACAATCCTGGACACTGGTGCAGCTATTTACCCCTGATTGTGGTTGCTTTTCAGGGCACCAGTAAAGGACACATGCGGGTGGACAGTGTAACTGGTCGGATGCAACCCCTTGTTTTTTTTTTAGGTTGGTAAGTTTGCTCAAGTATTTGGATACCTGGATTTTACTCAGATTGTCGTGTTCCCTGTACAGACGCTTACCCACAATATCACAAGAACCTGTTTCATATTGGGATTTTGTTTTCCAGGGAATATTTCACTACAGATTACTGGGATTAAAAGGTGAGCACTTCTCACAATATTCTGGTGTTCATAACTTTTTTTAAACATCCAATGCAATTTTGTCTTGCGTCCATTCTTCTAATGAGAAGGTCAATTGAACTACATTTGTATATTGCGCTTTAAAATATGTGGCCACTCACTGTGTATTCATGGGTGCCAGCTTTTGATTTTTGCTATGGGGGTAAAGGTATCGGGCCATATGTTATTCTTGCAGCCAATAATTTTTTTTACCCTTTTCTGTGCTGCTTAAATGCAGGTAGTTGGGGATGTGCGATGTATCACAACAGTCACAAAGAGACTGGCCATATAACAAGGAGCTTGGCGCACTGGACAGGACATTTTAGCATGGCCAGTTAAGTGCACGCCGTTATGGTGTGACCTTTTTCATTGCAGGATCTGTTTGGGCACAACCAGTTAGACACAGCCAGTTGGGGCACGGACCTCTTGGTACAAGGATGTTTTGGCATGAGAGGTTGCAATTGGCACAGCATGAACCTGCAGGCACTTTGCATTCTGTACCTCTCGTCGTAAGGATGTTATGGCGCCAGAGGTTGCAATTGTCATGAACCTGCAGGCACTTTGCATTTTGTAATACGGATTAAACATGAAAAAGATGCATTTACTGCAACATTATAAAACAGGATGGGACGTGTATTACTGTTACACTCACCTGGATTCCACAGGGGTACCAAACGAAACTGGACTGCAACGGTCTCCACCAGCATGACTCGTAGTGAAGTGACGAGCGACAGCAGCTGCCCTCTGAGTTTTGTCTGTCTAGCACAAAGGAGGATTTTCCTAGAATAGGACAATGGTAAGTTAGCTAACCAATAGGAGAAGATCTAACTACTACTTCTGCTTCTGTACCTGCCTTAGGTTCTCCTTACTGCATCTCACTTGATTGTTAAGAAGGGTGAGCTCTCCATCCTGCCTCTGCATGCAGGGGTGCGTTGAATCTTGGGTACTCAGTTAACTTCACTGATCCCGTGGCTGAGTTCCTAACAATAAGGACTCAGAGGTAAGTCTTATGTCTTGTTTTTAAATTCTAATTGTCTTATAGTTCACTTTTGCACTATTGTCTTCATAGTATGTTTTTTTCCCTTTTTGCAGAATTGCCACAGGCAGGTGTCTCTTTCTCTGAAAGAGCGATGTAAATGCCAAGTTAAGTTTCAGTATTACAAAGAAAGACTAATGTCTTAAAATGCGGTATTGTTCATTCGCTCTTTTCACCTGTTCTTCTCTTTCTTGTCTGCAGGTGCGGCACTTTCAGAAATAAAGCTCGTGTGAGGGTGATTAGCAAGACCGCAAATGAATATAGCTTTGGGTAAGTATCTTGCGGCGCCGGATTGAACGTCTTATAGCGAGAAGTAACTCACCGATTGTCTTTTCTTGTCTTTCACAAATGCGGTTGTTCCGGGCAGTGATTACTCTAGAGGGCCTCGCTGGATTGCCTGGACGAACAGAGCAACAGTGAGAAATTTGCTGCGCTATGCTAATTGTTCTTGAAATGTTTCCTTGAATAGCGCGGTCATTGGCGTTCCTTCCCTTGCAGGTACAAACTCCCAAATGCTTGCAGGGTGAATCCGGGTAAGGTTCTTGCTATAACCTGTTCTCTGTTCTTCCTTTGCAGATGCGATTCGAGTAGACAGATCGGGCGTGGCTGAAGACTGGACTGGAGATGCAGGCACAGTGAGCGTTACGCTGCAGGAGTGCAGAATAACGCAAAGCGTGATCTGTTCTCCAGGCGTGGTTTAAATAGCCTCCCAAAAGTAGTTCCCAGGTAAAGTAGTTCCAGCACCACACCAAGTGAAATAGACCCTTGAATAAACTAGTCCCTTCAAGCAGCCTCATGGTGGGCTGTACCTGGCTTTAATTTGACTTGCCTGAGTAATTTGACTTGCCTGAAAAAGGCCATATGAGCCTGGTGCCAATGGCGCCAGGACTGAGTCCAGGAGGCCCTTCGGCAATCTTTTGGGGCCTTATAGGTCCCCATGGGCTGACTGGTCTGCTTCAGATGTCTGGGGGCAGGCATCGTGACAGCACTCCCCCCCCCAAGGCCCCTCCCAAGGTGGTCCTTCTCGCTGGTCTAGGCTTGTCTGGGAAGTTAAGGTGGAACCATTTTATCAATCGTGGTGCATGAATATAGTTGCTCGGTTCCCATGACTGTTCTTGTGGCCCATAGCCTTTCCAATCAACCAAATAGAAAAGCCTTGATTTGACCAATTTCGTGTCTAAAATGTTTTTAACTTCAAATTCTGATTCACCATCTATTACGATGGGACTAGGTGGTTTTGTTAGCCTGGTTCCTGGTTGCACTGGTTTCAAAAGTGAAACGTGCAATACCGGATGTATTCGCATGTTCGGAGGTAGTTCTAATTTGACTGCCACTGGGTTGATGATGGCTTTAATGGCATAAGGTCCCAAATATCGGGGATTGAATGTGTGGGTTCCTTTTAGCGGTATGTGTCTTGAGGATAGCCAAACCTGATCTCCGATATGGTATTTTGGGGTGGCACTCAATGTTGATCGGCGGTTTTCTTGTACCTTTCTTTTGCTTGTTTTAAATGTTCTGTTGCCTTTTGGAAGGCCTGTGTTATGGTAGCGTGTAAATTGCTTACAGCGGGCATCTCCAAGTGTTGAGGCATGTCAAGTTCAGAGGTTCAAGGATGCCTTCCATATATGGTGTAGAATGGACTTTGGCCAGTGCTGGAGTGTAAGGAGTTGTTGTAGGCATACTCGGTTATCCATAAAACTTCTTTCCAGTTGCCTTCTGTTTGGTGTAACATACATCGTAGATATTGCTCTAATGTTTAGTTAGTCCTCTCGGTTTGACCATCCGTTTGGGGATGGTGGCTGGTCGAAAGCCTTACATCAATTTGGGCCAATTGACAAAATGTTCTCCAAAATTGTGAGATAAACTGATTGCCACGATCGGACACTAGAACTGAAGGGAACCCGTGTATTCGGACAATGTGTTCGAGGAATTCTTTGGCCAGAGTCGAGGCTGAGGGTAAACCTTTTAACGGAATAAAGTGGGCCATCTTGGAAAATAGGTCCACTATTACTAGAATAGTGTTGAATCCGTTACAGGGGGGAATATCTGTGATAAAATCAAGAGACAATGTATGCCAGGGTGTAGGTGGAATATCTAAGGGTTGTAATAAACCCGCTGGTTTCTTCTTCTGGGCCTTATTTTGAGCACAAATGCCACAACATAGCACAAACTGCTTAATGTCTTTTCGCAAAGTTGGCCACCAGAAATGTCTGTTGATTTTAACTTCGTTTTTTGCAATTCTGGGGTGGCCTTCCACCAAGGACTCATGATAGTTGGAAATAACCTGTTTCAGAAGTTCCTTACTAGGTAGATAAAGACATCCTTGGAAGTAAGGTAAATGATCAATAACTGAATGGTTTGTGCTTTTGTTTGACCAATCTTGTAAAGCTGTGGAGTTGAGGAGATGTTGAATCGTCACATGGATGTCATCTAGAGTTAGTGAGGTAGTTATTCCTAAGATTCTTCCTCCCGGAATTATGGGCACTGGTTCTGGCTTTGAATATGCTTCTTCCATTCCTATGCGGGATAGAGCGTATGCCTTGCCGTTTTGACAGCCTGGTCGGTAAGTAATTACAAAATTGTATTCCGCAAAAAATAATGCCCATCTAAGTTGACGAGATGATTGGGCCTTGGCCGACATTAGGTATTGTAAGTTTCTATGATCCGTAATCACCGTAAGGGTGTGTAGGGCCCCGAGGAGGTAGTGCCGCCAAGCCTTGAATGCTGATTTAATGGCTAGAAGTTTGTCAGTGATGGCATAATTTAGTTCAGGCGCTGAAAACTTTTGTGACCAAATTCTACTGGATGGAGTTGACCTGTTTCAGGATCTTTCTGCGAAAGGACTGCCCCCAAAGCCAGGCTCGATGCATCAGTTTCAACCACATACGGGAGCTCTGGGCGTGGATGCTTCGACACTGGAGCTGAAGTGAATTTCTATTTTAGTTCTTGGAAGGCTGTTTCTGCTTCTTCTGACCACTGAAATGTTTTATTTTTCCGTAACAGTGATGTGATAGCATGCACCAAATGTGAAAAGCCAGGAACGAACCTGCGGTAGAAGTTTGCAAATCCAAGCATGCTCTGTACCCCTTTTATTGACGTGGGTGAGGGCCACTTGAGGATGGCATCTACTTTCCGGGAATCCATTCGCACTCCATTTGGGGTCAGGACAAACCCCAGAAATTCAACCTCGATAGTGTGAAGGAAACATTTTTCCAATTTTGCGTACAATTTATGTTGACATAACTTTTAGAGTACAGCACGAACATGTTTCACTTGGTCTTGTTCAGAAGATGAGTATACCAAGATATTATCAATATACACGACGACACAGACATCAATTAGTTCACGAAGGACATCGTTCATAAAATACTGAAACGCTGCCGGGGTGTTACAAAGCCCAAAGGGCATCACCTGATATTCAAATAATCCGTACTTGGTACGAAAAGCAGTTTTCCATTCGTCCCCTTTTTTCATACGTACAAGGTGGTACGCCCCTCGAAGATCCAACTTAGTGTAAATGCGTGCATTTTTTACTTGGTCCAATAACTCAGGGATTAGGGGCAAAGGGTACCGGTTCTTTACCGTTACTTGGTTTAATGCACGATAGTCAATACAAGTTCTTAGGTCTCCTTCCTTCTTAGGGACGAAGAACAAAGGAGAGGCCGCGGGGGACTTGGATGGGCAAATGAAGCCGTTAGCCAAATAATGGTCTAAGTATTGCCTTAAATGAAGATTTTCGGGTTCTGTAAGGGCGTAGATCCTACTGCATGGAATGTGTGTGCCGGGTATGAGATCGATCTGGCAATCGTATGGTCTATGAGGCGGTAAGGTGTTGGCTTGGTCTTTCTGGAATACATCCTGAAAATCCTGGCAATCCTGGGGTAGCAGATTCGTTGGGCTCATGATCGTGGCAATCTCCTTGATCGGGCGTTCTTCCGGATAACAAGTATGTACACAATCCGAGAAGGTCACTCTCCTTTCACGCCAGTTTATGCAAGGATTATGTGTTTCCAACCATGGCATTCCCAGAATTATTTGGAATTGTGGAGCCTTGATTAAATCAAACACAATGTTTTCTCGATGCCCATCTTGACCCAACAGTGTAATTTCCGTCGTTGAATGAGTCACTGGGCCAGAAGCGATCTCAGTTCCGTCGACGGTGGTGACTAAATCAGTTGTGGTCTTTTTGCAAAGAGAAAGATTCATCCTTGCAGCCAATTTGTAATCCATATAGTTACTTGTGGCTCCACTATCAATGTATGCTCAGACCGCATGCATACGCGTTGGTTGCTGGTGACTAATGAGGATCATTGGTAATGCTAGGTGTGAGGTCTGAGAGTCCTTCTTCTTGCACGACAGACGGACCTCTACGCTTGTCGGGCGGGGGAGTTTTCCGGCTCTGGTTCTGTACTGACTTTGTCAGCGACTCCTACGGCCCTCTTAGGTGGTTTCATCGGACAATCTCTCAAGAAATGCCCTGCTGATCCGCAATATAGGCACAGTTGCTGTTGTTTTCTTTTGTCTCTTTCTGCTTTGGACAACAGCCCTCTAACCCCTCCGATCTGCATGGGTTCAGGTGCATCTGTACTTTTGGAGGCGTTATCTCTTGGTCTCACCATTACCCGATTCTCGAATCGAGCTCGATCTGCTTTCCAGTTCTGAAGTCTGTGGTTCAACTGAACCACCAGGTCTATATATTCTGCACAGTCTTGAGGTGGGTTTACCACCTTTAGTTCCCCCCTCAATCCACGATGGAATATTGTAGTTCTTTTGTCTTCAGGCCAACCAATTTCTACCACCAACCTATTGAAAGTTGTGATATAAGTTAACAGGTCCTGGTTCTCTTGACGTAGGGATAAAAGTTTGTTGTCTAATGCTTGACCGTGTGCGTGTCTGACGAACGATTTCTCCATGCTTTGTTGAAATCCCTGGAAATCTCGGAGAAGAGGGTCATCTTGGTTAACCAGTGGAATGGACCAATCTGCTGCACTGCCACTGAGGTATGATAGTACGAAGGCCACTTTTGATTGATCATTTGGAAAGGCTCCAGGCCTACATAGAAAGTGTAGACAGCACTGGTTCATAAAAACTGCAAACCTTTTAGGGTCTCCCGTAAAACATTTGTCGGGGCTAAAGGTATAGCCCCCGGTAGTACCACCTGTACTGGGCTGCTTGACTGAGTTGGGATTGACACTCCCCCTAGTCCAGATAATGATGTATGGGCAGCTTGGGATTGAAGTAGTTGTCTTGCAAGGTCATCTGTACGCTCTTTGGCCACAATCAGTTCTCTTCTTAGAGCATTGGTTTCTTGTCGGGCGGAATGTACTTCAGCTCTAAGCTCCCCCAGGAGCTGGGCTAATTGGTCAGTTTCTGTGGTTTCCATAACGCCCGGGTGGAAATTTGTGTAGAGTCTTTGCGTTCTGTTACGCTCACCTGGATTCCACAGGGGTGCCGAATGAAACTTGACTGCAACGGTCTCCACCAGCGTGACTCGTAGTGAAGTGACAAGCGACTGCACCGGTCCTCTGAGTTTTGTCTGTCTGGCACGAAGGAGAATTTTCCTAGAATAGGACAATGGTAAATTAGCTAACTAATAGGAGAAGATCTAACTACTGCTTCTGCTTCTATACCCTCCTTAGGTTCTCCTAACTGCATCTCACCTGATTGGTAAGAAGGGTGAGCTCTCCATCCTGCGTCTGCATGCAGGGGTGCGTTGAAACTTGGGTACTCAGTTAGCTTCACTGATCCCGTGGCTGAGTTCCTGACAACCTTCACCCATGTGCACTGAATATTTGAAAACGCTAACAAGCTACCAACCAGTGGATACAGCTATCAACAGTGTCCACTGTATATTACATACACTGAACAGGCACTAGCCATGGACTTTAGCACAATACTGGCCAGAGCCCAAAATCTTTGACTGTGCCCCCTATATATTCTAACATATAAATGGGCCACTAGCCATGTTCTTTGACCTTGATCAGGTTTTAAATCTTTTGGCCATGTCCACTGTACATTTTAAAATAATAAAATGCAATAAGCGATGGCCTTCAGCAGTGCCCACTCTGTATTACACAACACTAACCAGCCAACAGCTATGGCCTTTGGTCGTGCCCACTGTATATTAAATACACTAACTAGCCGCTAGCCATGGATTTCAACACAATACTAGCCAGCGGTCACAACCTTTGGCTGGGCTGACTATAAACTCTCACATATAAATGGGCACTAGCTATGGCCATTAGCCATGGCCACTGACAGCATTCAACGTTGCCCACTGTATATTTGGCGGGTTACTAGGCATGGCTTTTAATCATGCACATTGTTTTTTTTAACACTAATGGACCACTAGCTATGGCCTTTGGTACTGGCCAGTCACCCCAGCCTTTGTCATGGCCAATTCCACAGCCTCAATGGTTATTGTTATTTAGGTAATCAAAGTTGTCCTGAACTAACTTATAAATGATGTTATGTCTAATTCCATTATTGATATAATCAGTTATGTACAATGGAATTAGTGTTGCACCAGTGATGGTGTCAGCATTGTGATTTGTAATGTCATCAGTGTTCCCATACAGCATGTAATTAGTGATGTCAACAATGATGTGATCTGTGATGTCATCATTGTGGTCATAGTCTGTGCAACAGGGGGTACGAAGTTAAGGTGGCTTTAGCTGAATTTCCAGGGTTTTGTTGCATTAAGTTAATGTCCCTGAAAATAAAGTTTTTTACTTGAATATTACACGGCCCACGTTAGTGGCCGTGTAGTTATGGTTAAGTAGCTAATCCCATAGGAAGAGCAATTTTTCGGTGGCTTATAACTTTGCTCGCCCTGGACAAATCCTTACCAATCTTTGCAAAAGAAGTATATGGCCAACTCTGAATTTTATTGTAAAGTTTAGTGAGGTTTGGTCCAGGGGGGGGCAAAGTTATAAGGGGGTCCCAAAATGTTTTTTTTCCCATAGAGTGAATGGGGAAAAAAACTTTGCTCACTCCTACAGCTCAAACCGCCGGACGGATTTGCACCATATTTGCGGCAGGACAAGCAGCTTGGTCCCAAAAGCGTGCTTTTGAAAATTTGGTGTAAATCTGCCCAGTATTTTTTTTTAAGTAGGTCTAAAAAAATTAGTGATATCTATGTCCACTCCGCAGACACATTTCCCTGGTTGATCCGCAGACAGGACACCGATTGGCTAATCGGCTGATTGGCTGGGTTGAAGTGTGGGGTGCATCGTATTGTTTTGATGTGTCTGCCATCTTGGATCCATGGACAGCGCTGCGATGGACGGGGGAAAAATACAACTTTTGGGAGTGTGTTGGTGTGTAAGAGTGCTTAGGGAGCGTGGGGGACTAAGAGACGGGTCAAATGCTGCATTTATTTAGGTGGCAGGTGCCCGTGATGTGTTTCTCATGTCCACGGTCACCAGGGCTGTCCGCGGACATAAAAAATGCACTTCTGGCTATTTTACTTTAGTATGATATTGGTTTTGGGTTGGTAATATAGTGTTGATTGTAATTAATATCCTGTATAAGTAGCCCATATAGCACAGTTAAAATGTTTGATATTATGGGTGTGTTATGCTGCGGTGGTTGTGGCCAGGGCCTAGAGTCTTGGGTTCAAGGCCGAAGGCCATAGGCAGTAGGCCATGCACCCAAGACTCTAGGCCCTGGCCACAACCACCGCAGCATAACACACCCATAGAATCAATCATCCATCAAATATCCACAAATCTAAAGTTTGTGTATTGTTTGATTTGTATAGTTTGTATGTGAAGTTTTGGCAAAGTAATGCAATTAAGATTGTAGAATTTGGTAACAATCACTGCAGTATAACATTTCCATGGAAGTAAACATTTTGGATTTTTGTGTATGGTTAGATGTTTGCTTGAATGGTTGTGTTATGGAAGAGTATTTGTGAGTTGAATTATTATATACTTACTGTTTGATTTTTTTGCGATTGGATATGTTTTCTTCATGACTTGGGTAACTGGAGCAGATATTATTTTTCAATTTCTGTGATAAAATAAAAGATCATGTTAGTGCAGGTAGTTCATAATGAGTTATTGCATTGCATAATAGACATTTCTAATTATTTCGACCCTCATATTTAGTAGTTTACAAACCAGTGTACTGTGCAATTTGCTCAGTTTCTGTGTTTGTTTATTAAATCATTTTTTGTTATGGTACAATATATTTATTTCTTTGTTTCCAGTGTTTATTTGTTGTTTCTGGCTAATGTTCAATATGTTGGCTTTTTGTAGATTTTTGGGGCTGTTTGTTACTTGATGGTGTATTCTAATTGTTTACTTATAATTATATGCTAATATTCTATCTTTTGGCTTGTTGTAGATTGTTTGGGCCAGTTAGATACCAGTTGGCATATTCCAACAGTTTTTCTTCTTATATTTTAGTAGTATTGATGTATCTGTTTGATTGTTGCAGAATCTTGGGGCAGTTAGATACCTGTTGGTGTATTCTTACTGTTTATAGTTTTCTAATTGAAGTTTTGTTAATGTTTATGCACAGATTAGTTATTAAATTTTGGTTTTAAGAATATTAAATAAGCATTTATAAGATTTGCTGTTAATCTCTGCTTTAGAGTAATGGTACTATCATTACATTCGAACCATCCACAATTATTTTTTATATATGCAGTGTAGTGACCTGCATTGGGTGTGGCTCTTGCGTGGTAGATTATACCTATTGTTGTGAAGGTTTTCTTACCAAGTGATACTTGACCATGTGTGAATCCAGTTAGCTTGCAGTTGTTTTTGGTACCATCTGCATTGTAACGTAAAAGCATTAGTGTTACGTATTTACTATGTGTTTGTATTTGTAAGGTGGAGCAATTATCTGAATTGCAGGTAGTACACAATCTGCAATGGTTTGCATTGTGTACAAGTTGCTGAAATGGAATGGATTCACAGTTAGGTATTGATACATACAAGAAGCGTTCATTAGGGATTTGTTCCTGTGCCATATGGTTGCAGAGAGTGCATGTCTGTTTCCACATGTATGAAATCTGAAAGATTCCATTTATAGGTATGTTTTAGTTTTCCAGTATTTGTAGTAAGTACATTAGAAATTCTTGTGGATCTTCTTGTGAGTTTATAGTGAATTTGACCATTCCAGCACAGTCGTCCAATTCTTGTCTTATTCCATGGACACTGTAGGTGTTGTCAGGATTGTTGGTTGCATTTCTATGAAGGACCAACATTTACAAACACAATTGGTCTGTATTGTGTAAGTAAATGTTGTCAATAATTGGTGGCAATTGGAATAGAATATTTATTGCTACATTTGCGTAGCAATTTACACCAGTTATATTTGAAAATTTGAATGGACCTGATAGTTCTGTGACCAAGTAATTTCTTCGGAGTGTGTGTTGCATCTTTGAAGAAGTACCTGAGTTACTTTGAGTGGTAGATTCTTCTTTGGTTGTAGTAATTGATGAAGTATTAGCTTATTTTACTCTTGTTGGAGGATTTGTAGTGAGATCCTGTTTTGTTTCTGTTTGAAGTAGTTTTCTTTTACAACGTAATGCTTTTTGTGGAAGAGGATAGGTTTTTAGATGGGGGGTGTACAGTAAACGAAGTCTATTGTATACTAGAATGGAAGGAATATCAGCATTTACTTTACTTGCATCAATGTTGATTAGACTGTAAAGTGTACGAAAGCGTGATAGTGCTACATAGCACATGCCTTCTTTAAAGACAGTGTTCCCAATATATATGAATGCTTTATCTGGAGTAAGACCTTGTAATTTGTGAATGGTGACTGTGTATGCTAGAGTTAGAGAACATATTTCTCTGCTTACATACATGTCTTTGAAACGAAGGAATCGTGCTGTTGAGTGTCCTCTCCTTTTAACTTCTGATAGTTTGTCAAAGAGAATATTGACAAAATGAATGTTGTTGTCACGTGGGTATGTCTGAAAGCCAACAACTGTACCAAGTGCTCCATTAACTAGTCCTTGCTCCACGTCAAGGTTACGCTTAAGCAATACTCTACAGTTTAAAGATAATTTTAATATTATCTCCAAACCAGCTGTGTTGGAGATAGAGTTTTCTAAGATATTTAGTCTTGTTGTAGCTTGTTGACACATGGGTAGTGTCATACCATGTACGTCCAGTTTGTCTGTGGAGCAAATTTCAATTATTGGTTGCATTTCTTTTTTCAACATTGTTTCATTGAATTTTGAACAGCTTGCAAGAGTTGGCATCAAGGACATACAAGTGACATTTGTGTGTGCTAATTTTTCCATGACATCAGTAGCACATGAGTTATGGCCATAGAGTGCATGGATGTGCTGGGTTTTTAATATTGATTGTGCTTCTTGAGATAGTACACCAACTCTAATACTTTTTAAAATGCTGGCATATGTGAGGTCTGCAGACTGGCGCATGTTTCTGTTAATTCTCTGTATTTTAAATGTTGCCAAAGGTTGACATGTCCTATGTTGCCAACAGTTTTACGGCAGAGTTTGTGCCCTAAGGTTTTAAAAATAGGTTCACCTTTCACTGGTGTCAATTGAAGAAGATCTCCAAAAACAATAATGCTTTTTCCTCCAAAGAGCTCTTCGTAGTCTGTCTTGAGTACTTCTTGTAATCTGAGGTGAATCAAACCAACATTAGGTTGGAGACCATGCTCACTTCATCTATTAATAGCATTTACATTTGTTTCAAAACTCTGCGTAGTTCCATTGCAGCTTCTGTAGAAAGTTTGTAATATTCTAATTTGTTTTGGTGTTCTTCTGGAAGGAGAAGTAATCGGTGTAAAGTGACACTGCCTATGTTGTAGGCAGCTAAACTTGTGGGAGCAGTTACAACAGCTGGCAGTTTGTTGTTTGCCAATTGTTGAAGGAACTCGCTGATGATTCTGATTGAGAATGTTTTTTCTGAACCAGCTTGACCACTGACGTATAGCAGTATAGGTGTGTAGTTTTGTAAGATACACTTTTTATTTTCATGTTGTACACCATGTTCAATTTCTTTTGATACTTCTTGGAAAATGCTATGCTGCTCATTGTTCAGTTTTGATTTCAGTACAGTTATGTCTTCTGTATCTTCTTCATAGTGGGACATGGGGCCTCATTACGAGTGCAGCTGTAACCGCGGCGGTAAAACTGCCTGGTTACCGCCGGACTCGTATTACCATTCCGCCTCCATGACTCCCGGAATTACCAGGGCATTACAGCACCGGTGTCCCGGGAGTCACGGAGGCGGAATGGTGTTAATCCCCATTCCCATTCAGTCCCATAGGACTCAATGGGAATGGGGAAGTGGAAACACCGGCACCATCTCGTGATGGTGCTGATGGTTCCACATCCGTCTACAGGCGGGAGGTGTTCAACGACCTTGCGGGAAGATCACCTCCCTCCTCCAGGACTCGGGATCGGGCGGTCCGGAATTAACAGTGGCGGCGGGGGTTACCGCCACTGTTAATTCCGGACCGCCCGACCCTAATGAGGCCCATGGTGTTTTCTACTTCTATCATAGCTAATTTTGCCTCATTTGCTATTATTGGCTGTCCCAGTGGTTATTGGCTTGCTGTTACAGAAGGTTGACTACTGTCGGGAGTGTCCTTATCTAGTTGGGCTTTGAGTTCTTCTTCATGTTGCTGTTCATTGTGCAACATTGTTTTGTACTGTGTAAAGTTTACATCTGTTATAGTGCTTGGATTTGCTTTCAAAGTGTCTTCATAGGAGTCATAGATATCTAGTAACTCTTCTTCTTTTCTCCATGGTTTAAAAAACCAGTATCTTTATAGGCGACTTCCAGTACACCGAAGAAAAAATACGCTCATTTCCGCCAAAAGTGGGATTTTCAAAAGTACCCAGGCTATGGTACGCGGGTGACCTGATCCTGATGGACCAGACAAAAATAGGTCTACAGCAACAATTATCATATCTCTCTTCCTATATGAAAGAAAATAACTTAGAAATCAACACTCAGAAAACAAAAATTTTGCTCTTTACCAAATCGATAGTCGACCGAAAAACCCCATCGGCCTGGTTCCTGGAAAACAACAAGTTGGAAATGGTCAATGAATATAAATATCTTGGGGTGTGGATAGACAATTCCCTGAGAGAAAACACCACTACGGAGGCTTTGTGGGATAAAACAAGAAATCTGACTGCCCAACTAAAAGCTGTTGATAGAAAATTTGGAAAGTTCTCATGGACACCAGCGTTGAATTTTTATAAGTCAAAAATAGTCCCTGCTCTAGCTTATGGAATGTGCACGAATTTAAACCCTCCGGAAGAACTATGGCAAAAATTGGAAGGCTTTGTGTGGAAGACGGTATTGGGCCTCCCTAAGTCACCCCCCATGGCGGCGATCCGACGGGACCTTGGACTCACGTCCCTTGCCTCAACAGTGGAGCAAGGGGCACTTCAACTCTTCCAAAAAATTGTCTCGCCAAATGCCCTCCCTATCTTTCAGGTGGTAGCAGAAGAAATCTAAAGAGGAGGATGTAAACCTCTAATTGTTTGGGTCAGGAAACGGAAAGACAAATTGGAAGAGATAGCCTGCACAGAACAGCTTCTAATCTCAAATCTCAAATCCTGGCAGAGTGAAGGAAAAAATAGTACAGCAAGACTGGATCTTGACAAACGAAAAAATGTTGTCATATAAACTATTGAAAGATCTTCCTCTGGACACAATAAACCAAAAACCCCACTGAAATATTGCGAATAATTCCCTGAAAAAGCTCTGAGAAAAATATTCATGTGAGCACAGTTAAATACCCTACACACAAGGGAAATTTTGTCTATTAGATCAAAATCTACAATAGCCTCATGTCGATTATGTGAGAACCCTGCCCAACTTGAAACTGTGAGACATCTTCTGACGTCCTGTTCTGCGCTGTCTTCGGAAAGAGAGGCGTACTTGGCACCACTACTATCTCATCCATCTGTAGTAATTGAAGAGATAGGCTGGTGTCGGCTTATTTCTGGCGACTCTGCTAGATGGTTGAGAGGTGCAGCTAAACTTTTGGACATTGCTTTAAAAAAAGCAAACTTGGGAAATCTCAAATGTCAAATGGTCATAGATCAGTCTGATGACGATAGCAGAGAAACTGACTTTTGACTTTTGGAGAAAAAAAACTGAGTGCGGTGTCCCAAGTAGCCTCATCAGAACGTTTCAGCAAGAACTTTTTCAGTAAGAACGCTAAAAATCTTTTGTAAAAATCTTTTATTGATTAAATGCAAATAAAAAAAAAATTAAAAAAGTTGTAGCGATGGACATGTAATATAGTTCTTTATGTTGAGAAGTTTTTAATGACAATTTGATATGATTAATTAAGCTTTGTTTGGTAAGTTTCACTAAGCTGCCTTCACAATTTGTTACCTGTATCTACGTTTGTTTTCATCTGGTTTTAAATTATTTTTGTATATGAAGTTTTGGGCTATGTGGTATAGACACATGGTTTCCAAAATGGTGTTTGGGTAGTATGTGTCTAGTAAGTAGTTTTTTTAAAATGTCTTGGCTGTTGGGATCCTTTTTGGCTATTGTTTCTATGTCCTCGTATGATTTGAGAACTCTTTTTCTAGATTTAGCAGGACCACGACTTAGCCATACTATATTTTCAGCTTTTCCATACAAAGAAGTACCGGTTAAACGGTCTGCAGCTTTATAGCAGCCACATTCTCTATGATAGAACATTTTCATTCCTAAGCTGTACAATTTCTGAGACAGTGTTTTATCCGATGATAGGTCAACCCAGAGGTCTTGAAGCTCTGTTTTTTCTGCTTTGGTTAAGTAGGATGTAACATATCGTGCAACTGCAGTGTAATTGTCTGCAATGTACTACACATCTATGTTTGGATTCCATAATAGAGCACAATGATTGCATTGTAATCATTGATATATTTTGCTTCTTCTGTTCTTTTTATGTAATATGTGTTCTTAGGTGATTTACCTTTAACACTATGTCTAACTGAAGACATGAAGTTGTTTACTTGACCTGTTGCTGTAACTCGTCTAAGGAAACCAAAGCAGCATTTGGTGTAGTATTTCCCTTTGTTTTTGTATTTGCGACAACAATATTTCCCACATGTGTGTCTTTGAAATTGTAAAATTTGTGCATGAAGATCACTATTTGTTGTTTGTGAAGGAATTTCATAAGTGACATATCTTTCGATAAACTGTAAAACAGTGGCATCACTGTCTTGATCATATTTAGGAGCATCTTTAATCCATAAAAGCATGTGGCTATGTGGTGCTACTCTGACTTGGTATTCTTTTCTCCAAAAGAAGTGTTGCACTTCTCCAAGGGGAGGAACAGTTTCATTACAAATAAAGTGTAGCATAGCAATGAAGCGATGATGGAAATATCTTGAAACATTAACAGGATCTAGAGAGCAGAGTTCTCCAGGTTTTAGTATATCTATGTTTGTTTTGTTTTTGTTTGATATGCGTAGGAAATCATGTAACTCTTCACATGCATATTTTACACAACTTAATGTAATAAACCAAGTGGGTAGGTCAAGGTTTCTTATCATACAACGTACATCTCCGTGACATTGTAACCAGTATTCTTTTGTACCACGCATGTTTGCTAACAGATTTGTAATGCTTGATTGTAGAACCTCATCTTTTTCATGTACTTTTTGTAGTAATTGCGTAGCTGACATATTTTGAAAATGGGTACCTGATTTCAATGTGTGTGCAACTCCGTAGCATAGAGTTGCTTGTTCACTTTCAAAGAGTAGATGGAATATGTATTCCATATTTTGTCTACATCTGGGATCTTCAGAATTCATTCGTAACGAGCGGTATTCTGATGCTGTTATCTGAGTGGGTCTATCATCGTACCTTCCTCCTTTCCCAGTAGGAAAGAGTAGAGGAAAGGCACTTGCTTCTATACTTTTTTTCCCATATGCTGATTGGTGATCCTTTGGTTTGTCACATTTGGTACGTTTCTATTGGATCCTCTATGGTGTCTTTAGAGTGTAATGGATGAATTGTATAAGGGTCTAAAATATTGGATACTGTAGCAGGATCTAGAAGTTCAAATTGACCAGTTTCTGGTGACTCTTGAATTATTTCAGTGGTTTCCCTCAGGTTTCCTACAATATTCATTTCTTTGTAGTATTCATTATTGTCTTTTAGATATGGCAAGGCTTGTCTAACTTTATGTAAGTCTACGAGTTGTTGCCAATTTTTTTTGTCTTTTGTAGGTACACCATTTACTAAGACAAATGAAGATTGATCTATTGGATGTTGCACTCCCAGAGTGTGTCCACTTTCTTTCAGATCTAATGGTAACTAAACTACTTTGCCACAAATGCCTATGACTAATTCAGAGGGAGGTATTGCTGATGTTTTTGGTTGAAGGCATATTATTGTTTGAAATGGGTGCACTGTTTGACTTATGATGCTCTCATATAAATTGAGTTGTTGCAGGGGTTTTGGTAGTGGGAAAATAAGTTATTTGTGATAGCACGTGAAGGAGTTTGGTTGTTATCAAGTTTTGCAGTGCAGTAACTGCAAAGTATTAAGGGATCATTTATTTCATATTTGTGTTCTGCTATAAGGTAGAGAGCTAATGCAAACCATTTGTAATCTTCATTGTCTTCTATTTTGTATGTTATGTCTACAGTTTTTGTGTTACTTTTATAAAAAGTTCTGCGGCAACACACACACACTTGGTTTGGTACTTCAGCAGGTGTATTTTTACATTTTAGTATTTCTTTTTTGTATGTGTGTAGTATGAGGTTCCCATTTGTACAATTGTTCCTAGTCTGTTGTAAAGCTATTGCATTTTGTAAGTCGCTTTCACTTCCAATATATTTTCTCTGGATATGCTCTATTTCTTCGAGTAGGTATTTGGCTGTACCATGTAGAAGATTATCATTGAAATTGCCTAATGCTAAAGCTGGACTTTTTGCATAGCGACAGTTTATGGACTAGATTTCTTATAGTTGAATGATGTGTTGATAACATTTTGATATGATGGAAGGTGCTTTTGCAAATAGGTCCTGAAATGCAGGCTAATTAATGTCCTTGTAGACCTTCGTATTTGCGCACTGGACATGCATCCATATTTTGTAGTAGTTTCATTTTGAATTTGTCTTTGCCTTTCACATACTGATTGAGGAACTGGCGTAAAGATTTGGAAGACTTTTTGTCAATGTTACACATTGACGTGCACCGCCATTTGTGCACTGGACATTTTGGCTCAGTCAGATGGAAAGGTGATACTGAGTTTTCTGGGGATATTTTAGTAAGCAGCATTTCTTGTTCCATTATGGTATTATTATGTTTTTCATACCCTCGTCCACTGTTGTGTATGGCAATTGTGTTTGTTTGCTTTTGTTTGTATGCTTTGTCATTGAAATATGGTTCTGTGCTCGTGGTGTGACTCCATTCACCTCCACAGATATTTAAGAAGTTATTTTTGTTGACATTCCATTTATTGAGAAGTCTTTTTTGTAGTTTAGTAGTTCGTTTTGTTGGGTGTTTCATTCTATTTAACACTAACATAAATAACTTCCTTTTGAGAAGGATTGCACTGTCTATGAGAGCTTCTAAGATTAAATTTCTACGGTAGGTTTTAAGGGTTGTGCATGATTTCTCTCCTGTTTTTATAAGATTCTTACGGACTCTGTGACGGAACATTTATTCTAAAATACTTTTTTTGGTATGGGCACTTGCCACTACATCAAGATTTATAGGAGCAGTGTTAGCACTAGTGGTAGCTGAATTCTTGTTAATCACTTTCTGTTTCGTTTTACATTTTGAAAGAGGAGGCAAAGGTTTTGTACTGCAAGCTTGTTTTGTTTCGCTTAATGACTCTATTAGATCTTTTGTTTGAACTTTTTGTACAAATTTTGCTAGAGATGGATGCTTTGTTTGGACACTTTTATTTTGATTTGCTCTACTTCTGCATTGCTTTCTACAGACATGCCGTTTGGTAGGCATTCTTTGGGGTCTGTTGGAAAAAAAGAAGGTATGGTATGGGCTGTTCTGCAATGTATGTGTGCTGTGTGTATGAGTGTCTGAGTATGATGGTAAGGATGTATGTGGAGGTGTGTGATTGTGCAATGGGCAGCTACAACTAGTTTGGAAGGATATTCTTGTATTGTGTGTTACTATACTGGGGTTCAGATGACAATACGAAGTGAGCTAGTGGTGAGAAGAAACACTAATGCTAAATCTAATGGTATAAAATTAAAACAGTTCTTTTTTCTGCAATACTAACATTCTAGGGGCTGATTCATGGAATTTGTGTGCCGAAACACAGGGATTTGTGTGCCATTCTGCTTGCAAATATCTTTTTAACAAATGTGGATTTGTGGGCAGAATGACACACAAATCCCCATTTTTCGGTGCACAAATTCCATGAACCAACCCCACGGTGCGTTTGAGTAACAGTTAGAATATTATGGTAGTATTGTACTTAATTTTTTTGTTTGGAATGAGCAGGTTTCTTCTGAGTTGTGTTTTGTACTTCAGATGCTGCTGCTTTTCAGGAGAGTGGTCTTCACTGCAATTGTAAAAGAAAGAAGTTAATAATTTTGTGTGTTTATAGAACTGTTGTTAATTTAGACGTTGATTTTTATGTTTTTGTAGTAGTGTTGTTTTTTGATAACTGAACATGGTGTGTGCATGCAGTTTCTTTTGACTATGTGCAGCCTTTATATTTTACTTACACTCTGTTAGTTCAACATGCTTTGCAAATGAGTATAATACTAAGCATATATAACTCACTTGGTTTCTTAAGGCTTTGTTATTGGATATTAGGAGATAGAAGAAATAATCACATACTTAGTTTGCTATTTTTATAGGGTAAATGGCAGAAACTGAATAGAAAAGCATGGAATGTATGCATTTGTGAAGGTGTGGGTGATAAAACAGAACAATGTGATGTAGAGGCAGTGGTGTTATTTCAGCTGGGAGCTTTTTAATGATAGTGTCTATATGTGTGAGTGTATAAAGATGCATGAACATATCCTGGCTGTGTGTAATTTTATAATACACTACTAAGTGTTTTTCTACAATTATACTGTTATTTCTCCCATCTTTTAATATTAAATGACACTTTTTTAAATAGCAGTGTGTGTAAAAAAAAGAATTTAGATAGCAGACAGTTTTGGACGTGACAGTTGATTATAGCAGATGGGAAAAATGACAGCAAGTTCATTTTGTAGGTTATACAGGTTAAGTGGCAGTTACTCTGGTATATGCATTTATAAGAGTTGTACATGAACTGTGCAGAAAATATGCATACGTGTAGTTTGTATTCATGCATGTGGATATGCATGCAGCTGCAAGTAGAAATCTTGGAGACTTGTACAGTAGTTTTTGTAGTAGGTGCTTTCCAATGATATGAGACTTGTACTCAGAGTGATCAACAGTACATTTGAAGTGCTGAACTATGATGATGGATTTAGATGTAGAGGTATTGAATATGATTGGTGGATGGTTGTGTGACTGCTTAGCTGTATCCAATGAAGGAATGGCACAGAGAGTGAAATGGAAAGGTTGGAAGGGTTGTCTAAGAGTTACGCGTTCTGTGGACACCGCGGCTGTCCGCGGCTAGGGCGTACCACAACCAGAGTTTTCCAGCAAATCCAGCATGGAAAGGGAACTGTAGGGATTAGCCAATCAGGTGTTGAGGTTGTGGATTTGTGTTGAAAGAGGCTGTGTGTTGTGAAGATGGCAGAGGTGCAGAAAGTCAGGGTGTTGGTGGTTGGAGATATGTTTGTGCATGGTTTACAGCAGTATGCTAAATGCAGGAATGTGGCAAACAATTTTGATGTTAAAGGAGTGTAGGTGGTGTGGAGTACTGTGGGTAGGATGAACAGTCCCCATGTGGTAGTTTTGCACTGTGGTGCTTAGCATTTGGGCTATGTCAGTGCCCCTACTTTGTTGGCAGATTTTGAACACTTGGTTCAAGCAGTAATAAACGTCCATCCAAATGTCAAAGTTATTTTTTCTAGTTTAGTTCCTAGGGCAATATGGGACAATAGTTCTGTTTTTTGTCCTCAGCAAAACATTGCTAGATGTGCAATCAACTGAGGCATGTGTGCTTTCATGCTTAGAGCTGGTATGTTCTTCTGTAATAATGATAATTTTGATTCCAGTAATGCTGTTTATTTTAAAGAAGATGGCATTTCTTTATCTTTTATGGGAAATGCCGTGCTGTTTTGGAACATAAGGGTTGCTTTGGAGAAGCTTATGTGAAGATTTTAGGAGTCAAGAAAAAGAAAAATACAAAATAACAGGTGTCTGTCAAGCATCTGCAAATAGAACAACAAAAAAAATTCTCTTTTCAGAGCCAACCTCAAAGGGGAAATGTGGTACATTATTTAAATTTAAATTCATCACGCTCAGATTTTTGATATGTCTGCGGAAATGGCGGTTGTCCATGGACACCGTGTATTACATTTGGTGAATTTGGGGTGGAGAGACATGCAAATGAGAATGAGTAGAGCAAGGGATTGGTCAATAAAGTTTATTGGGTGTGTTGTGTAAGGATAGTTTGCCAGTAGGTATTTTTCCTGAGAGAACAACAGATAGCTATGGCTGCGTGTTCCAGAAAACAGATTATCTGGATTTTGGGAGACTCATGGATACGTTGGTTGGAGGTGCATGCAGAACGCTGTGGAGTAGCTGCACATCTTGGATTCCCTCATGTGGAAGTGCACTGTCATGGAGTGCTTGGAATGATGCATGGATTTGGTAACTCTCTGTGCTACTTTGGAGACATAGCGTCATCCAGACATAATTATAATTCATTGTGGAGGGAACAGTTTTGGACATGTGTCTGGAATTTCCTTGTAATTTGCAATGAAAGAAGGACTTGGGAAGGCCATAGACATGTTTCCAAATTCCCAAGTAATTTTTTCTCGTATTGCGCAAAGACAAATGTGGCTGCATTCTTCTTCTTTTGGTCCACAAATGGAGAAAGCGAGGTACAATGTCAATAAGGCTGTTTGTGCCTTTTTAAGAGATGTTGATATGTCCTATTTTTATGTTTCGTAGCACATACATTTTTCGCAGAGATGGAGTACATCTTACTTATTCTGCCAATCAGACTTTTCTGCGAAATATACCAAATGCATTGCAACCTTTTTTGTAATTACATTAATACATTTTGCAGTAGGTGTACACCCATCTCCTCTACATCCTCATGCCTGTTCCCCTCTGGTGGCCCTTGGGGAGGTGGTGGTGGTGGAGGGGGTGGGGGTGCTGATGCAGCAGAAGCAGCCATGGTCAGCATCTGGAAGACAGCAGGCGGAAGTCACCAGCAATGCAGGCAGTCAATGCAGGTCTGAAGCAATGCTCTGTCAGGTAGCCAGAAGCACAATGAAGTGCAATTCTAGGGTGTGGCCTTTTATAGGGGTGCTGGTGCACGCTCTGTGAACACCTGCGATGTCCGTGGACACTTCGAACACCAAACAAAGGCTCAAAAAGTTCCAGAAAGTATGTAGATCGCCAGGGACATTGTCTGGGACATGTGCAATGGTGAATTTTTACTGTAAAATACTTTGGATTGTCCATAAAAGTACTTTTAAAATGTTCAGGGACCCGGACAGTGTCCACAAATTAGGACACATTTTAAGCGTGGGTGCGGTCACATGATGTCGCCGCAGACACGTTCGCGAATGGGACTGCTGTTTGCAGGACACCAAATGTGCAGGTACGGTTGTGCGCATGCGCGCGGGTGTTCTACGGACAGTGTTAAGGTCCTCAAACTAATTAAAAGTGCGACACACGTGTGATGGACAGTTACAGACAGGCGCAATGTTCGGAGGACCTATGGGTGTGGTGCGCAAGTGCGTATATGTTCTACGGACAGTGTGGACAGTCCCATTTTAATTACAAACAGTACAAAGAGGTATAGTGTTCTTAGGGCACCTCCATTTTGGTTAATTGCCGACATTCCGGACATCGAGTGTGTTCTAAGAACAGTTCTATTTTGATTGCGGACATTACAGACAGGTATAGTGTTCTTAGGACACCTCCATTTTGGTTAATTGCGGACATTTTGGACATCGAGTGTGTTCTAAGAACAGTTCCTTTTTGATTGCGGACATTATGGACAGGTATAGTGTTCTTAGGACACCTCCATTTTGGTTAATTGCGGACATTCCAGATACCCGCGCTGTCTGCGGACACCCTAACTGCCTTTAAAAAAAAAGACACAGAGGACTGAATTAAAACACACATGATATGTTTGGGGGATGAAGGGATGGAAGTCTCATCATAACGTTTTTCTTGGCGGTGAGGGTTTGGGGATAGTTGACTGGGACATGGAGAGGGGGAACAGGTACATGTGGGGCAATGATATTTAATATTTTTTCTTTTATGTGGTCCTCCACAAAATGTTTTAAAAGATTGAAATTTCCCATTAGCATACCCATTTTTTGTTCCACACACTGCAGAGCATTTTCTAATGTCTCTTTTGCTATATTATTTTCACTGTTTGTATGGTCTGTTAAAAAAATGACTATTAATTGGCTCATATAGAGAAGTGTCTACCATTAGTATCACTGCCTTCACTCATTTCATCACGTGGGAAATGTTCTTCAAGCCATTCCAAAGTACTGGACATTTCTTTATAAAAAAATATATTACTTTTAGTGTACCTAATACAGAAAGTTTAGAAATATATAAGAAAAATTAAGTTTACTTACTAGTTTCTGGTAAGTTTTGTTGTTACTGTTGTGTTGGTCTGCTGTTGCTTCTTGCTGTGTAGTTTCTGTGAAGTAATTATGTTGGAGGCATATCTTTTTTGTTTTGGTATATTCAATTTTAGTACATATGCTATTTAAATGGACGGTTGATGTGTTACATATTTAGGTTCCAATTCTTATTTGTTATTACATATAATGTGCTGCTTTTTTAACTTGTTCAGGGTTTATATGGCATGATAGAACAATCTAAGATAACCCCTGAGTTTTTGGGTAGTGTTGATGTTGTCTGTGTCCATCCACGGACATACGCACAGTCATCGGACAGCGGACATCAAAATCACTAGCACCGGGTTCGGTATATTCTATGTTCCATTTATATAACGTAAGGGAATCCTAGTAAACATCTATCAAATTCACACTATGTATATGTATATTCAGTAAAAAAAAAATGTGATAAAGAGAGGTTATGGTTAAGTTGCACTATTAAAAACCTATGAAATTCAGTAAAAAACGTTGTTAAAGGGACGTTATGGTTCCAAGTAAAACCGAAAAACCCCTGAAATTTGCCAGTTATGGTAAGCTAAGCAACCATAACTCGTGCCACCACCGTGCATTGCTAAGACTAACTCCCAGGAAATCAAAGATGACATTGGACATTGGGGCATACGGGATGGGCGGCTTTTGGCCGCGGAAGCAGTTTGAGGTCCCGGGAGGCCTGCATAACTCAACTACGTCTTCAAAGAAGCAACACACACCCCAAACAAATGACTTCCACACAGAACTATCAGGTCCATTCAAATTTTCTAATATAACGGCTGTAAATTGCTACGCAAATGTTTGTTTGTTTGTTTGTTTGTTTATTTATTTATAAAGTGCACCAGACCCAAGGGTATTAGGGCGCAGAAGAAGGAAAAGAGGATTGTTCAGCTTAGGTTACATTGCAGTACAAAATATTAATAAACAGTTCTGGCCTAGATCATACAAATGAGCAAAAAGCTAGCATAGAGCATCAGGCAACAGTTATATACAATATATACAATTATACTGAAACAGATGTATATACAAATATACGTAGTAGTGGACAGTGTTGTGGCAGTGTGGTACAATGTCAATAAGGCTGTTTGTGCCTTTTTAAGAGATGTTGATATGTCCTATTTTTATGTTTCGTAGCACATACATTCAAATGAGCAAAAAGCTAGCATAGAGCATCAGGCAACAGTTATATACAATATATACAATTAGACTGAAACAGATGTATATACAAATATACGTAGTAGTGGACAGTGTTGTGGCAGTGTGGTAGCGGGTCAAATGTCATGCTCCTTAATCCATTGGATGAGGTTAGATCTGAAGCGTGGGTAGGGCATGTCTTCTCTTAAAGAGGCTGGGAGTGAGTTCCAGTTTTGGGTAGCTTTGACCGGGAAGCTACTACCACCAGTCTTCATAAGTTTGAATCTAGGCACTTGAAGTAGGTTAGCATTGGCTGTTCTGGAAGGGCGGTTAGTGGATTTTCTCCGGAATCTGGAGGTAAGGTACTGGGGGGCAGCCATATGTAAGCTCTGAGGCACACCACAAGTGATAGGAATAGGGTATGTGGCTGCTGAAGGTGTGAAAACCTGCATGGTTCTATTATCTAAGAAGGATTGAATCCAGCCTATGGCTTCTTGTGAGAAGTGGGTGGCCGAGTCTAAGTGGTGGCAGAGAGTCTTCTGCTCATCCAAGTCAAATGCCGCTGAGAGGTCGAGCAAATGTAGCAATAAATATTCTATTCCAATTGCCATCAATTATTGAGAAAATGTACTTACACAGTACAGACCAATTGTGTTTGCAAATGTTAGTCCTTCACAGAAATGCAACCAACGATCCTGACAACACTTACAGTGTTCATGGAATAAGACAAGAATTGGACTACTCTGCTGGAATTGTCAAATTCATTATAAACTCACAAGAAGATCCACAAGAAGTTGTACTTACTACAAGTACTGGAAAAGAAAAACATACCTAAATGAAATTTTTCAGATTTCATACATGTGGAAACATACATGCACTCTCTGCAACCATGTGGTAAACAGTTAGAATACACCAACAGGTTTCTAACTTCCCCAAGATTCTGCAACAATCAAACAGATAAATCAATACTACTAAAATATAAGAAGAAATAAACAGTTAAACAATTAGAAAACACCAACAAGTATCAAACAGCCCCAAAAATCTGCAACAAGCCAACTGATAGAACATTAGCCAGAAAAAACAAATAAACACTGAAAACAATGAAAGAAATAAATTGGACCATAACAAAACAAGTTATTTTTTTATCCAGCATGAATCTTTTTTCCCACAGACCCAATGATTTAATAAACAAACACAGAAACTGAGCAAATTACACAGTACACTGGTTTGCAAACTACTAAATATGAGCGTCAAAATAATGTAGAAATGTCTATTATGCAATGCAATAACTCATTATGAACTACCTACACTAACAAGATCTTTTCTTTCATCACAGAAATTGAAAAAGAATATCTGCTCCAGTTACCCAAGTCATGAAGAAAATATATCCAATCACAAAAAAATCAAACAGTAAGTATATAATAATTCAACTCACAAATACTGCTCCATAACACAACCATTGAAGCAAACATCTAACCATACACCACAATCCAAAATGTTTACTTCCATGAATATGTTATACTGCAGTGCTTGCTACCAAACTCTACAATCTAAATTGCATGACTTAGCCAAAACTTCACATACTAACTATTCAAATCAAACAGTACACAAACTTTAGATTTGTGGATATTTGATATTTGATGGATCTTTGATTCTATGGGTGTGTTATGCTGCGGTGGATGTGGCTGTGGCCAGGGCCTAGACTCTAGGCCCTTGCAAACATTTTAAGTGTGCTATATAGGCTACTTATACAGGATATTAATTCCAATCAACACTTTACTAACAACCCAAAACCAATATCATACTAAAGTAAAATAGCCAGAAGAGCGTTGTTTATGTCTGCGGACAGCCGCAGTAACCACGGACATGACAAACACATCAGGGGCACCTGCCACCTAAACAAATACATCATTTGACCCATCTCTTACTCCCCACACTTTCCAAGCACTCTTACACACCACCGCACCCTGCAAAGTTGTATTTTTCCCCATCCGTCGCTGCGCTGATCCAAGATGGCGGACACATCAAAACAATACGACGCATCTCACGCTTCAACCCAGCCAATCAGCAAACACGTCATATGTCCGCGGACATTAAGCAAGCCGATAAGCCAATCGGTGTACTGTCCACGGAGCAAACAGGGAAATGTGTCAGCGGAGCGGACACAGATATCACTAATTTTTCAAGACCTACTTTTTGGTCATTTTAAACAAAACTACTGGACAGATTTACACCAAATTTTCAAAAGCACGCTTTCGGGACCAAGCCGCTTCTCCTGCCACAAATTTGGTGCAAATCCGTCCAGCGGTTTGAGCTGTAGGCATGAGTAAAGCTTTTTCCCCATTCACTCTATTGGAAAAAAATACATTTTGGGACCCCCCCTTATAACCTTGCCCACCCTGCACCAAACTTCATAAAATTTTTCAAATAAATTCAGAGTGGGCCATATACTTTTAAAAAAAAAACTTTGGTAAGGATTCGTCCAGGGAGAGTGAAGTTATAATCCACCCAAAAAGTGGTTTTCCTATGGGATTAGCAATTTACCCATAACTACACGGCCACTACCGTGGGCCGTGTAATATATATATATATTTGAGAAAAGAATGTGGGAAAACAGCCGGACCTCCAGCACCCCAATAATGGGGACCTGCACTCCAATTGATCTGCACGGTCCTCTGTGCTGTGCAAAATCTCGAAAAACCAGCCTGACTCAGTCAATTTCCTCATAATGTTCAAAGTTTATTAAATTATTAAACCATTTTCAAAATATAAAAATGAAGAATGCTTGTATGGCGCATTTCACAGCGTGATTGCTGCTTGTTCACATACACATGTTTGAAGCACCAAGGGTGATACATATACTCATACACACTCTAAGTCTCTATGGTTTCCACTCCACAGTTGTCCCTTTTCTCTTTTCTCTTTTCTCCACATTCAATGCATTGTGTGTGAGGTTTTAGACACAGATACTATGGCAGCCATTTTAAGCTGATTTCTAAACCACTAGTGGTATACTTATAAAACTTATATAAGCTTGATTATGATATGCTTTCTCGCTAATAAGTGCAATTGGCCATTTAAAAAAAATATATAATATATACCATGCATCGAGGCTATTTTCCTGAGGAGAAAATACAAATTTTAAAAGACATTTTTTTAGCTAAATGCATCGAAGCCATAACAACAACAATCGTTATTTTCACAATAAAGTGCATAGTTCTTGGAAAGTGCTTGGTTTGTCAAAAAAGGCATAGCAGCCATTTTTTGTCATTATAATCATAACATGCTTAATGCATGAGGATAAAAACATAGCTGCCCGTATTTTCATAGTGATTATAAAGTGCTCAATGCCTTCTTGCAAATTTTGCATCCTAAAATGCATCATGCATGATCATTATAGCCGCCATAGCGATTGTTGCCTAAATGGGATGCTCTATGCCAATCCTGTAATGCACTCTAAGCTTGAAAAATAAGCAATAGTTTCTAATTTCAGTTTGGTGGGAAGCATATCATGCTTATGTCAATGCCTTTCTATCCTATATGTCATATGCCCCATTTTTGGGGCAAACTGAAAATAGACTGGGCGTGTATAAGATATTCCAACAATAGTCTAGATTTGTACTCAGGATCCCAGCTATCACCAGCATTACACATCTCAACCACATGGATATATGTCATGACTCTAATTTAACAACTGTAGACAAATCAAATAAGAAACCAACACGAGACTGTGCAACCCCACCTAATCACCAAATAAAAAAACAGAGAATAGCATACAGCCATCTCTGGAAATTCTGCAGTGAAACTACAACAATCATATGAGGAAAATTCTAACAATTTCATTAACATCAGTTTACTATTTGATGATAGGGCACCATTTTTTCCTTGTTTCTTAAACATACTATTTGTAGAGGCAAATAAAGACCTGTTTTGAGAAAAGATATTAAGAACATCCACACTTGCTTCAGATTTATATGTTTGTTCAAGTTCCTAAAAGTGTGTACAATTCTTCATCCAAATTGTGTCCCTTTGGCTTTTTCGTTTCAAAATCTAAAACGAATCTTGTTTCCATTTATTGGAGTTCTAATTCTTGATTGCCCCCTCTAGGATTTTCTTTCACGTGATGTACACCAAAAAATCTGAAACTTTCAATTTTGCACTTCTTTAAACATCAAAATTCTTGATTGCTCTCATGTGCTGTAGAACTCTCAGTTTTAACTTCGCAATGTACCATAACTTGCACGAGCACGTGAGGGCATATACTACAAATTCTGTGTTGCATGTAATTCTTTCTTTTAATTCCATTGTATGACCCAATACTGGATGTATATAAGTGGTGCTGTTCATGGCATGTTGACAGGCTTTACACTTTGAACACTTGAAGCCATTTCCATTTCCAGTTAGCCACGTACCGGTATTTAATGTTTTAGTTACAGGGGGCATGTAGCTACTGACAAGTAGTTATTTAATGGAACAAGACTTTCTGTACGTAATGTTGATCCTTTCTCCTAGGTGTGATGACAAAACTTCATCTGATCGTAGCACGTTCCAATGTCGATGGAGTATCTTTTGTATGGCACCCGAATGTGTGCCATATGTTAGAATGAGCCGAATAGCATTTGCTTTGTCTGTTTCTTCTAAAGTTCGATTTGTTAGAAGTAGCTCTGTTCAGTTCAAATTCCGAGCTTTTAGGCACGCTCTTTCCAATATGGCTTTTGAGTATCTTTGTTTTTTGAAATTTATTGCAATTAACCTACATTCTTTATCGAAACAGTCCAAGTTTGAGCAGTTCCGTCGGATTCTAACAAACTCACCATATGGGATGCTCCATTTCAAAGCAGTAGGATGGTTACTGCTTGCTAGTAGCGGCATATTGGAGCTAGTCAGTTTCCTATAGAGTTCAGTAATTATTTCATGTTTGTCTGATTTTACTACAACATCAAGAAAAATGATTGACTCTCGACTATGTGTTTCTGTGAAATGTAGTTTCATATCGTTAATATTTAGAATTTTAGCAAAATCAAACCAATCTTTGTCATCTCCATTCCATATATATATATTCAATGAAAAAAACGTATTTAAGGTGAAGTTAAGTTACACAGATTTAACGCAACAAAACCCTTGAAATTCAGCAGATGTGGGAAGTATGTTATGCCTTCAGTCAAACAAACTTTCATTCAGTTTTGACCTTCAAGTTACAAAAATCACGATAACAACATTTAAAAAAGTGCACAAAATTGCAAATTAAAATAATGCCAGAATTAAAACCAAAACATGAGCAATAGTAAAAATGACATACGCAGTTAAAAAAATTGTGAGCGTTCAAAATGTGAATATATAAGAGCCAAGGAGAGATCCTTCTCACAACCTTGGACAAGTCATCCTTTGGTTACCATACTAATGGGTCCAGACATGGCCTTATTTCTCTGTGATCATGCCCTGTAGATAAAAGGAGCTGTCTCATAAACCACATGAGGATGCAAACATATGAAAACATATGAAATCCCTGTCCGGGTCCCATATATCCCCGCTATTGCGCTCCCTCCACTGGCTTCCAGTGGCACAGCGCATTCAGTTGAAGGCACTCTGTATTGTGCACCGTGGCTTGCATGATCAAGGTGCAGAGTTCCTGCGTGCCAAATTTTAACATTATGTTCCTAACCGCCCACTGATTTCAGCCTCTGCAGGCCTGCTGTGCGCACCCTCCTTCCACCGTTCTAGGCTGCGGGGGCGTGCCTAATCACAGCAGCACAATTGTGGAATAATCTTCCCCCCCGGCTATGAAACTACTATCTAACCACCTTTAATTTCGGAAGGTTTTGAAGACCTTCCTCTTCTGAGCTGCCTGTCTAACTTAATTGTGCTGTGTCTTCTTGTTTTAGTGGCTCTTTATCTCTCAGAGCCAAGATGCCTTCGGGCGACCGTGCGCTATATAAATGGCCATAACATAAAATAGCATGTTCTTAAGAATCTCATAGCAGGAGTTACACAACGCATGTCTTCGTTATTCAAAATGTGTCTCAAGTACATACATCTCAGTCTATGGGTTTCGCAACACCTTAAAAGAAAATGCTGCATAGTTTCTACATAGAGTCCATACATTGGCCAAAGGTCTGACTGAATATCCTGCACTCTCATGGTTCTGCAAGCAACTGTTAAAGAACCAAGCCTGAACATACATACAAAGATATCTCAAAAGGTAAAGGAAAATCATCCAAATAACACTTAAACCCTAGATACATCATACTTTCCAGATATTCAGCACCCCATTTTAACTCTCAAACGTAATCATCTTCATCTTTAGTTTTGAAGGTACTCACATCCCCCGCCATAGTGTTTTGGGGATTGTTCCACAAATCAGACATGTCCAATTTGAGAAGACCTGACTTGACGTATGTAATTCAATTTAAGCTTCTCCCCGATTTAAACTCATAATATTGGACAGGACATCCATGTATTTCTCCAAGCCCTCACCAGTCAAGACTCTCGCCCATAGCAATATCGGTTTAAACGCAATCTGGCCGATACTCAGATTTTCTCAAGTTCCAACTGGACTAGGGCAGTCGGCACTGACACAGGCAGCAGCAGCAATTTCTTCAAAAAATTGTTTTCACAAATGAACAATTTAACAGTACTGATGTGACCCCACAGTTCTGAACCATATGTGGACGCAGGTATAGCTTGTTTGTGGTACAATTCCGTGGCAGGCAAGATTGCACCCCTGCCATGTTTAACAAAAAATGACATAATTCCTCCACAATACCTGTTAAGGATAAGGATTATTTGGCCACCTGTGGCCCCCAGCAACCCGAATCCTCAAAACAAAACTCTGAGATAATCGAAATAAGGTACTTGCTCGATAACAGAGCCATGGACATTCAATTTTAATAATCTCCCCTTTGTACACAGGGGTTTAAAGATGATCACTTTGCAGTTGGCAATATTTATTGAAAGTGTTGTGCAACCGTAAAGTCACCAATTCTAGCCCAATCGTTCACTGAGATTAAAGTTTAATCAATCAGGGAGCTCCCATTGGCCCCTGAAAAGGTTTTTCTTTGGTCGGCTGGTCCCTAACAAAACGACCATTACACACCTGTAATTTCATTTTAAAGAAAATACACACTGGCTCCAGAGCAAGGCTATGCAATCGACAAGGGGGAATGACATTGGGGTTCTGGGGTTTCAGTTAAAGATTGAAATCACCCACCACAATTGTAAAGGAGGGGCACCACAGAGAGGGGGGACATTATGTAGGTGCAACAATGTCAACAGACCGTGTGAGGGTCTGTTATATAAATTGAAAAAACACATCACATCATCCTTAGCCAACCATATCTTCAACAGTTGCAGATCAGGGGAACCAGAATCCACAACCTCCACCTTCTAGCCAAGAGTAATATCAACCCATACCAGGCATGCCTCTTATACTCTTGATGGACAGGAGTCCTCCACAGTCGATTCACTCCAGCCACATTCCATGAAGGAAGCTCAAAGACCCTTTTTTTCCTGTTTATTTCACTAACCCCCACACCTCAGTCAATCTAGCTCATCCAGATTCTCACTTAACCAATCAAATCTGGAGGAACTGGCCACCTGATAACACCAGATTTGGGAGTGACAGTAATTGACCTGCTATTTTCATGATATGGTAGATATGGGATAGCTAACAGGAAATTAAGAAATTCTTCAGATCTTAAACCAATTGAGATCCCCTCTGATGGATAGGCTCTGAAATCAAAAGACCATCTACCAATTCCTGGACCACCAGTGTTACTCTGATATAGTCAAGGCCTGAATTAGGAATACTGCCCCTGGAACAGTGGACAATGTAATTTCTAATGATCAAAAGACAGCCCCTCATTTGCCAAATCCAGAAATACATTTATTCTTCAAGGTTTCTTGGTTCTCAAACACACTGGGAACTAATTTGGGCACATAAGCAATTGCAAAGCAACCCTCCTCTTTTCCACTCATACCCTCATTTGGTATAATATAACTAGACAGCTAGGGGTGCCAAACTGGTCTACCTGTTTTAATCAGGTTTGGGACCGGGAGCAGGTGTCTATGTTATATTCGATGCACAGCAATTGCCTTAACTCTCTCCCCCATTAGGTATCTGTATTTTCAAAGGAGGATAGTTAAAGACCATGAGGAGTACCCGCATAAATCTGTAGGATCAAATCAAGGTGCTGAAGGGTTAGGCAACTGCATAGTAGCAACATTGACCTGGTTAGACAACTGGCAGAAATCAGGAGGGCATGTGCAGTGTTGGCTGACAAGAAGAGGAAATAGCTGAAGAAACCCATGAAGGTGGTGATGTTCGGGGAAGGTGCGAGACCCAATAGGGCCCTGGCATGTGCAATTCACAAAGAAAGGGAGCCAGTCAATATAATTGAGGTTACCACAGGGGATGGAAGGGTGGTGCGTGATGATGAGGCTATAAACGAGGTGTTCTGGGAATTCTATGATGCATTGTACACATCCTGATGTGAGGGTGGCCTGGTGCAGGTGAAGGAGTTTCTAGATCAAGTAGCTCTGGGGTGGCTGGATCCAGAAGTTGGAATATTACATAATTCCCTTCCCACACCTGTGTAAATCAGGAAGGTGATTAAATCACTCCCCAATAACAAGACTCCAGGGACAGATGGCCTATCAGCCAAATTGTTCAAGGAGTTTGCAGATAGCCTTATCCCACATATAATGTGGATGTACGCCTCAGCGTTTGAAACCGGCACACTACCAGAGTCCACAAGGTCTGCCTTGAACACGGTACTGTTAAACCCACACAAAGACCTTTAAGGAAGGCATGGTGTCAATAGTAAAACAGACACAAGTGACCACAGTTCAAGGGTGTTTATTGAACTCTCACAAATATACAGATGGGAGCAAGCTATGACCATCAAATAATAAAGAATGCAGTCCTAGTGGAGTCTTGTCAACATAAAAGGGCATATACTAAAAGATCTATTGCCTATCCTTACTACTAATTTAAAATAGTGTGGGGTGAAGTTCATGTAAAATAAAGAAGTGTTCACAAGATGATAAGTCAGGACGACTGGGCCGTTAGCCTCCCTTCCCCACGTTTTCAGCATGGGGAAAGGTTGTTCACTCGAGAAAATCACACACTCTAGCTTCTGCAGCACAAGGATACAGTTCTAGTTTCACAATTCAAAACCTCCTATGTCCAAGTCTCTTTGCTTCTTGCAAGTCTCTTGTCTCAGAGGGCCTGGTGTACACAAAATAACACACAAATGTTATTTTCCTTTTATCAATAATCAATTTGGTTATTCGCCCTGGATACCCCTCAGCCAGGCTCAGATCTGTTTCAAAAACAAAGTTCAAATTTGTATCCCACTCTTCCAGGCTCAGATCCCTTTCATCGCAATATTCAGAGAATTATTTCTCAGGTGACTCACAGTTCACCCCGGATCCCCCTCATCCGGGCTCAGATCCCTTTCTTTCTCTCGGTTAGTCTCCCTAGGTCACCTCGGACCAATAGTGAAGACTATCGAAGATTATCAAATGTGCTCGGTTTAGCTTGACCCGATGCATGAACACTTCAATCTCAATATTCCTTTTCTCACACTCAGCATCAGGCGGATACCTAAAAGAGACTTTCAAATGAGCAGCCACATGGCGGCGGATCACTCTGTCTATGGTATCTTTTCTTAGCCTCCCAAAGTTCAGTCACTACGACAGTACTGTCTTTACTGCTGCTGCTTTGTTCAGGAAGGTTCACAAAGAAGGCCTTCCTCAGCTGGGCTCAAGCCTTCTCTCATGTAGTACAGTTCAGATCGAAGACTTCCCTCAGTCGGGTTCAGGCCTCCCTTCACGATTCACAGCTCAATAAGAAGGCTTCGCTCAGCCGAGTTTGAGCCTCCTTTCAGAGTTTGCAATTCACACAAAAAAAAAAAATTGGGACTCCTAGTCCCAGAATGTACCGTGCTATTTTCTCTCCCACTTCAAAGCTCCCCAAAATGGCATTTTAAGGCATTGGGAGCTGTTGGAGCTAAAAGGGGATGTTGTTCTAAGGTCAGGGTCTGTTCACCTGGCCCTCAGAGAGCTGAGTTCTCCTGCCTGGACCAGGGGAGGAGTCTTGCTGTGGGTACCACCAGGCAACCCCAGGTGCCCCTGCTCTTGCCTCCTGGAGGTGCAGCACCCTTGCCACAGTGAAGTGTCTTCTGAACTCACAGGGTCAGTGGCAGGGTGGTTTTCTCCTGTTCCAGGTCTCACAGTGTCTCCTCAGCTCCTTTGGTCTTCCTCTGGCTTCTTGCACCTTCCAGCATCCCCAACTCGCTCAAAGCGTGCTTTTCCGCTCCTCCTTTTATGCTGCCTGGGAGAGTCAAGTGAAGAGTGCTGTGACGGTAGAGGGGTTGTGCGTGTGTGGGTAACTGCAAGAAGGGGATACCGTGTCTGGCCATCAGGTGTCTCTGCCCCACTCCCAGAGGACCTCACACTCAAGTGATCCTCGTGCACTTGCCCACCCCCAGGGTCTGGATCGAAAGGTGATGGCCATGCCCTGGCCACCTGAGCAAAGGATCTCTGGGGTTTGGACAGTGAAACAACTTCTGCTTTTACACAGACCTTGCACACTGTGCCTCCTATAGGCCCCTCTCATTAGTTAGCACTGAAAAGAGACTTGCTTGTCTCGTGGTGGACTGGCTACAGCTGCACATGACCGCCCTTGTATTCCCAGACCAAGCAGGATTTATTCCCAGAAGATCTACCCAAAAAAACCTGTATAGGAGGTGCCGCTGTGGCGACTTTCCTCGACACAGCAAAAGCCTTCGACTCGGTCGAATGGTCATTTATGTTTGAGGTTCTCCGACGGATAGGGCTGGGTACATTCTACTTGTGCTGGATACGATTGTTAAATATGGCTCCCAGGGCCCTGGTCCTAACAAACAAATTGGCACATGACTGAGTCTCCCCTCCCACGAGACAAGACAATGGTGCCCCCTATCATCGTCATAATTTGCACTTTCGATTGAACACCTAACTTGCTACATACAGGAAAACAATGCTGAGGGATAAAGATGTATTAAGTACTCAGTATCATCTCACTTTATATGGATGATAAGTTGCTGCACATTAAAAAACCGGGAACAAATTTGACACCCATCGCATAGGATGTGTAGAGATTTGAGGAACTGTCAGCACTCAAAATAAATTGGCACAAGTCAAAGATCCTACCATTGACTCAGGCTGCAACAGGATTGGAATTTGGTGTTCAAATGGTGTCCCAAGGGGGGTGTGTGGGACACCACAGGCAGCTCATTGCTATACGCAGAGAAATATGAAAAGACACTTGTACAGCTGTTGCAAAAGGTGAGCATGTGGATACAGTTGCCTCTGTCCCAGGCAGCGAGGCTCGTGCTAGCAAAAACGTTGTTACTCCCCCTACATTCAATAATGTACCTGTGGTCCCTCAGGCTAAATTCTGGGCCAGGACTAAGAGCTTACTGAGCACACTGGCCTGGGCAGGCAAGCAGCCCAGAATAGTGTTTATTACATAATCACCAAACCCTATGAAAGGGGAGGGTTGGACTCCCTGGACATACATCTATACATGATATTGTAGCGCAAGTACAATATGCAACATGGTGGTGAGCACTGGTGTGTGAGCTACCGCACGTGGGGTTGGAAAGATCAATGGACCATCCCGATGCACTGAGGGAGAACTTTGGGGTAAGCAACCAGGAATGAGGAGGGAAATACAGCCTGTGGACACCACATGCTGGGCGTGGGAGAGAATGGTGCAAGTGGTGGGGGAGGAGCGTCTACACATGCAAGATTCTACTCTATACCGAGCGAGAGGGATCCTGGTGACTCAAGAGAAATTATACCTGCAACACTTTGAAGCACTGGGTATTTATACATTGAGTGATTTGTTTGTGGATGGGAGATATATAGCCTTAGAACAGTTGAGGGATACAGGGTGCTGATTTTCAATCACAATTCTATTATTTATGGGCTCCCTCATGAGTTAGGGCACAATGGCCATGTGTTTCCGGACAACTGGTCACATCCCCCAAAGCGCAATATGTTTTATCGCCAACCTTGTTATAATAGACTTGTGTCTTCTCTGTATAAGATGATCAAAGCACTAAAGGTAGAACCAGAGAATGAGGCGTGGGGGTGGTGGGAATCAGAACTGGGCGCAGCCATAACGGATCAACAATGTAGCTTAGCATGTCTCCAAACTATGAAGATATACCTGAATTGCTGCTTTTAGCTCAACCAACTTTAAATATCCTCAACAGATGTCCTATAAGCCTAGCCAGTTAAAGAAACACTATCCTGACAGGTCAGCCGAATGTAGCAGATGCCATTCCAGGGATGCTTATTTCCTTCACTTGGCATGGCAATGTGATAGTGGGCATTTCTTCTTGGTCAAGTTTGCCATGGCCATGCAAGAAATGCTGGGGGAGGAGACATCACAAGAACCGATGGTGAGGCTCTGGGCAATATTTGTGGGGGAAGGCGTTTTGAAACGAAGACTCCTAGGGGTGGCATCAGTAGTAACACAAGCATTAGTAGCAAGGACATGGATTGAAGGTTGGGCCCCTACATTGAGCCAATGGATCAACAGTATGGGGAGCTGCGAACCAAAACAGACCAGATATGCTGCATCCTATGAGTAGGCCCAACGACATATGGGATCCACTCTGCACATACTTGGTAAAGAGAGAGAGAGACCTGAGACGGCTGAAGTGATTGGTGGAAATGGTTACTGGGTATCCCAATATCCGAGAGAGAGGGTGTTATTGTATGTTTAAATTAATTTAGTGTTTATGTAGCGCTGCTGACCCTCGTGTGTCTTGAGCGGTGCTTTATGTTGACCACAGTGTGTGGTGCTTCTTTATCGACCGCGGGGGGATGCAGGGCCAATTTTGGCTCTGCAGGGATTCAAAAATGCGTCTGCCGGCTCTGTACGAGTGTCAAGGCGAGGGCACTGCTTGTGGTGCCACTTGGCCAACCTGTGGGGAAGGGTGAAGTAAATGTGGATCTGTCTGCAATAAAAATGAAACGGCTGATTTTTTGACACCGCCGGGACTCAAAACTGTGTTGGCAGGCTCTGTAGAGAGAGCAATCTACACGCTGTGCTATCTGAGCGACTGTTAATTATAACCCCCCGTCCCTTAGTCCAACAAACAATTTAAAACCGGGCTGTTTCTATGTCCTTCCCGCGCAACTCGTTTCTCCTGCATGGCTTAAGCTTTTCCTGCCGGAACGTGACTTACTTGAAGATGCTGCCGCCGACTCGAATTTGGGCGAAGACGCTCTCTTGTTTCTTGAATAAGTCACGGCTTCTCAGCCTGGGCGTTGCTGCAGCCCTGCGCTGTTAGGTCTGTTGTCCTGCCGTCTTCGGTCAGATGAAAGGGGTTTAAGCTGCTGCCGTCTGTGTTCTGCTGGCGCGGGTGTACCAGGACAATGATACCCCACCGGCTGGGATGCTTTGGGCTCTTCAGTAAACAACGAAATTGATTCGGGAAGAGTGAGTTTTGGAAGGCACTGAGGTCACAGTGCACTTCTCTTTGTGTTTTGGGTCCCCGTGCAGGGTCCACAAAACTGCTGGTGTCTTGTCCACCAGCGCTGTCCTTATATGCACGTAGGTGCTTTCTTGGGAGCTGTAAACCAGCCCCCAGGCCGGCACGGCGCCGACTGTCTGAGTCCCCCACCCCCTTAGGGGATGGGGGCCCGGTTTGCTCTGGAAGAGCTTCCTGCCGTTTGTCTTGGGTGGCTTCTCCTTCCCCTTTGGGTTGCGGACGAGCAAGGTGTGAAATCACACCTTGCCCGTCCGTTCTTACTGTCCCTGAGACAGCGTGTCTCTGGGAAAGTTTTGCACCACGTGGGGGGGCGTTGGACGGAGCGGGCCTGCACCCCCCACCCTGGGCCTGCTATCATGGTACAGCCGTTACCCCGTCTTGCCTGGGTGCCCTGCGGCATTCCCCAAAATGCAAGGGGCAATTGGGGTCATGTGGGGGGAGGGGACGAAATGTCAATTGTCACATTGTTAGGTTTTTTTGGGGGACTTTGAAACGTGTGATTGTGTTATATGAAGAAATGTCAATAACGTTTTTAGAAAAAAAAATATACGTGCCAGTTGTTTTTTGTATCATGTATTGTAAGTGACACTAGTTAACGTTGCTTTCAGATAATTAGAACAGTAGTCACCCTTCTATGGTAAAACTGATGTTTTCAGTTTGTTTTCTCTGAAATAACAATGATTTTCTATTCTGCAGTAATTCAATTTGACGACCATCACAACAGTTGCATCCCCTATGCTTTGGCACACACTTTACACACAACGCCATAGCCCTTTTATTAAGGTTTATTGTTTATTCATTTATTCAACCATATGTATTAAATATAAAACCAATCCAGTGTTAAGACACATTTTATGAGAAGACATAATGCAGTAATGCCCACGGAAACCATTAGCACAATGTCTGTGGTTAAACATCCTTTGCAACAAGCTGTTAGCAAACTATCAGCACAGTTTCAGTGGCTGGATATTGTAGGTCAATTTCACAAGTCTTCGCCTTCCCATGGGACTGAAGAGTGAAATAGGACGCTTACTGGCAGTTTTACAAGAGGCCAAAATGAATGGAAGGAGTAATATGGCCGCAGAAGTAATTAGCGAAGAGGTCATGTCAATAAATTCCAGTGGTAGGTCACAACTTGGCAATACACTGCTTTCAGGGAGGGAGGGTTTCACAAATCTCCAAGCGCAAGCCAGCCAGAGTAACAAAGCTAGGACAATTTACAGTTTATAGGACAATGTAATGAGGACACGGGCCTGTACAGCCTATCACGTCTTTCCCACGAGAGACTTTACTACGATCTGTGGAAAGAACACAGAATCGTTGAAATAATATATAATAGCAGTAAGGTAAAAGCTAGGGGAAGGAAGCAGAGGATTAAAGCACATTGGACAGTTTTAAATGTGCATCCATTAAAGACAATCATTAGAATTTAAAAGGCAATTTAATAAACTGGGACAGACTTTAATCATGGGCTTAGCATAGCACAAACAATTATGCCTCAGTTAAGCAACACCAAAAACAATACTACGCGCATGTTGGGAAATTAAAAGCATAATTCTGAGAACATGTACACATAGAATCAAACAAAGAAAGTAATGATTGTTTTTCATTTCCAAAAATGTATAGGGATCTGTAAACACATAAACATCTCAACTGTCCCAAAATAGCTTGCTACAAAGTCCACATTCACCCATAAAATGTTTCTATTATTCCAACTGAAACACTCCACTATAATTCTACGCTGTGCACAAGGAGGTATTAAACTGTACCTGTGGTGGGAGGCTGATGTATTTATGATTTTGTAGCTACATTATAAACTGACATTTACTTGTCAGGAAAAGGTATCTGTACCTGCAGGAAATTCTAGTTAATATTTGTATTTGTATTTGTATTTATTTATTTATAGTGCGCACCTAACCCGAGGGTAGCAATATGCACGTAGGGGCACACAAACGAGCATCACAGTAGCAGAAAGGGCAATGATCCAACTTAGTAAGATTGTAAAAGGCCCCCCAGCAACTCCTAGGCGAGCGGGATTATCCCAGCATAGTTTCCAACTGTGAAAATGATTCTACTAATAGGTGACACGTTTTGCCAACGTTTTGTATGTGTTCAGGGCAGTGCTTCTTTAAAGACGTTTTAGGTGCACCCTGCACTGGGCATGCATCAGGTGTCCACAGGTCAAGAACTGGCTGGGGCTGTAAGCACCTGGCAAAAGTCATGGATGGTCGAGCCTACTGCAGCGCATTCTCCATCAGTGGCGGTGAAGTCGGAAGCCCTCAACAAAAGTAAACGTTCACCAAGGGCACCGAGTCAAAGTTTGCAGTGAAAAGACGGAAGCAGCTGACTGCATTGTGATTTCAGACCCAAAAGACCTGTCTAAGCTTGGAGAGATGCTGGTTGTTGGGGAGAATTCACCCGAATGGCTAATTTCCCTTACCTACTGAGTCCCTCAGCAGCTTTGCTGGATTTCTATGATTTATTTTTTTCACCTGGTAAGAGTGTGAACCTTTTTTCCCACCCTTACATGTGTTTTGCTTTGTGTACTTAACATTTTCTTGTGTTCATGGACTGTGGAGCCTAACCTACTCCATAGGCATCATATGTTTACGTTCAGTGCAGTGACACAGGGTTGTCTTTTAGACTTCCCAACACCGACCGATTTTTCTGAGACTGACTACTGCCATTGACTTTATTAGTCTTTTAAATCCACAGACCTAGTACAAACTATCTTACATAGAAGCCCTCCTTAGGTGCCTGTATGTCTGGGGGGGGGGGCAGGATGTGAGGGAGGGGTTAAGGACTCCCTGCACAGGGTCTCCTTGGAGACCCATGTCACACTCTGATCTGATTGGCTGGGGTGACTGTTCCGGCGGGACAGCCACCCTGCTGTATGATTGACAGGCTGTGTGAATGGGGGAAAACTGCATAAAAAACAGGTCTCTGGGTCTGGAAAGGCAGAGTCGCCACTGGAACGAAAGAACCGATGAGGAGCTGACAGAAGAGGATCCCTACAGTGACTGAACCCCCGGGTGAAGCCCTGCTACAGGTCTGAATCTTCAGACTCCAATGACAGAGAACATCTACCAGGAATCTTCTTCCCATGAGCTGGTGGGACCACCCAGTTCGTCCAAACTGCAAGCCAGGACTCCCTCCTCTGGTTGAATTTGCTGTACAGAGCTACAGTGAACCGGCAGGCCAGGAAGGTCGGACCCTGCTTGGGTTATTATAAGCATACCTTTAATTTGTTGCTTTGCTCTGCTGCTGGTTTCTTCCCTTGGCAGTGCAGGGCCCTCCGGTCTTCCTACTTCATGTCAGTCCGACAGTCGCTTCAGGAACCGAGAGCCTGCAGCACCTGCCAGGAACGTCCGCCTGAGCTACAGCTTCTTCTCCATTTAAAGGTACTGTGCAAATCCGGCTGTACATTTCGTCCAGCCGCGGTGAAGGTGTGTGAAACCTTTTGCCAATCCGAGGGCTTGTCCTTCTCTACTCTTTAAACTAATTTTTCTGCTGACCAACTTCGTCCAGAACTCTTGGCAAAGACCTAACCGCAAACTACCCTGAATTTTGTGATCTTGAGCAAAAGACTTTTGTCCTATTCACTTTGACCATAAGCCTTTTTGATTTGATTTCATCACTGTAGTTCCTCTTCCTAGATTGCCCTGCCTACTTATCTGTTGGTGCTGCTCTATCTTTGTCTAACTTTGTATTTCGCTCCCTTTTAAATTGCTGGAGTGCCATTTTGCTCATACTTCATTTTGAGCCTAACTTGCCCAGAATCTATTGGGTGTGGTGTAGTGTATTAAGAGTGTGATTTTTCAACTGCTTTACTTTAGTGAAATGTTTTATAACTGATGTGTAAATACATGTATATTCTTTTACTCAGAAACCTTGAGTCAGTGTGCGTTTGAATCATAGTAATTGCTGTCCTTTGTGTAACTATTGATACTGCTCACTTGCTCTTGAGATAAGTCTGGCTGCTCAGCCATCGCTACCACTTTACTGTGTAGTACAGGCTTGTACCAAAGATGAATTTGTACTGTCACTTGTAGTCTTAATTGTGTGTGGTGTTCCCAAATGCTACTGCACATAATTCTGCCTAACACTGGTGTACAGCGGTGAGGATGAAGTATAGTAATTACACTTCGAGTGCTGCTATTACCTTGGATCAACTAACCACAAGGCTAAACATCACTAAAAAGCAATATTAATCATGTCTGATATGGAAAGCTACAGTCAGGAGACCCTCCTTAGTTACATAGTGGAATATCTGAAACATCTGTGTAGAGAAAGGAATCTCTCTGCCAAAGGCAAAAAGTCTTAATTGATTGAAAAGTTGTTAGAGAAACAAAGTCTGGAGGGTAGGTCTGAAATACCTGACCCCTCAGCAAATGTAGAAAACAATGAGGATGATAATGTGTCTATTATTGATGAGTTAGAGGAAGTAGATGTACCTCCTAATGTAAGCCTCACTTCTCCCTTACCTGCTCAACAAACTCAAACTTTGTCCACTGGAACCTCACCAGGTCCTACACTCAGTCCGGAATTCAGTGCACTAGAAAAGATGAGGCGTGAATTGGAATTCAAATGTTTAAATGCTCAAACTGAACAAAAGCACCAAGAACATACGCTCAGAGAAATGGAGTTGAATCATGAACTAGAAATGAAAAGATTAGCTCTTGAAAATGCTTCTCTCCCATAGTCTTCTAGGTCCTCCAGTCCTACGAGACCCTGTATGCCTAAAGAAATTGTGGGTATGTATGAGGTTAAGCCTGATATTTTGGATTGGTTGACAATGTTTGAATATAACCATAGGATTTAAGGTCTTACAGGGAATCAGTTGCTTCCCTGGTTCTTCTCTAGGCTATCCACTGTTAAATCTGATGTTGTGATGGAGTTGGGGGAGGTGCATAGGATGGTTTATGAGTGTGTGAAGCTAGCTTTAATTGCTAGATCTGGGAAGACGCCTTCCCAGTACCTTAAGAGGTTTAGGACCCTCAAAAAGCATTATGGTACCCCTTGGGCTAACGGGTATGTGAATGTTTGAAAAACCTAGATGGTTGGGTTAAGGGTTACAGAGTGAACACTTATGAAGGTATGACAAATCTTGTTATGTTGGAGTCAATTTATGATGCCTGCTCTCCTGAGCTCAGACAGCCCTTGGCTGATTCAACGGAGATAGATCCCAAGAAGTTAGGCAACTCAGAAGAAGGAAGAGGGAAAGCAGCCAAAGAAAGATAACAAGGAGAATTCAAATACCTCCAATCCAAAACACAAAAGGCAACATAAGGGTAAACCACGAGGGAAACCGAATCAGGCTAGTGCACCATATGGACCCAAACCAGATGGAGGTCAGAACAAACCCCCATTCATACAGATATTTGGGAAATGTTATGTTTGTGGTTCAACTGACCATGTGAAAGAGGATCCCAGATGTGAGAGTAAACATTCAGGGGTCCCCACTATCTCCTTAGCCTTCTCCCCAGTAGAGGAAGTACCTATGGCAAGTGGAAACTTTCACCTACTGGCTGATGAACCCATGAGAGTCTCGGCTAGTGTTTCTTTAGTGTCCTTGGGCTTGTGGGAACAACAGAATTTAGATGTTATGTTATTTAGCATTTATATAGCGCCTTATGTACCATTGGTATGGTCTCAAGGTGCTGGTAGGTTGAACGCCCTCGGGAACCGAAGTTCAAGTCAGTAGAGAGAGGTAGAGGAAGTCAAAGGGCACGTGTGAGCACCAGTTATGTGTGCAGCTTGTGTGGTATTCGTGTGATAGCTGCTTCTTAGCGGTAGGTGTGGTGGTTGAGAGATCAATAGTATGTGTTCGTCTGGCATGTTGTTATCCAGACGGATACTGGCTGCATTAGGCCTGGGTAGAACGCCTAGGTTGGGAGGTTTATAACCAGCAGTGTTTAGATAGGGTATTGTGCGGTAAGAGTCAGAGTGATGGTATGAGAACAGCTATACCGAATGGTGTCATAGTATCGCTCTATTCTAGATGAGTGGTGGTGTAAGAAAGAGAGTAGGCGTGGAGAAGTGATATGGTGGTTTATCCTAGGTGCTTGTGTTCGCGGGCACTCCAAAGATTCCATGCACGCCATCCGTTCCATGTACTCAAACTGTTCTACGCCTTTCTGACCGTTTCAGGTGCTCAAGGCCATTTGTATTGGCCATCTGGATTACAAACTCGTCCACTCTATGCACACAGCCGCTGTACGCACACAGCTGCTCTGCGTGCTCATCCGCATTCGGCACTCCCCCCTCTAGGCCCTCACCACCTCTAGGCCCTCACCACCTTTAGGTCCTCACCACCCCTAGGGCCTCACCCCCTCTACCCACTCACCCCCTCTACCCACTCACCCTCTCTACCCACTCATCCCCTCTACCCACACTTCCCCTCTACCCACACATCCCCACTACCCACTCATCCCCTCTACCCACACATCTCCTCTACCCACACATCCCCACTACCCACTCATCACCTCTACCCACTCATCCCCTCTACCCACTCACCCCTACTATCCACTCACCCCCTCCATGCACTCATACCCTCCATGCACTCATCCCCTCCACGCACTCATCCCCTCCGTGCACTCATCCCCTCCGCACACTCATCCCCTCCGCACACTCATCCCCTCTGCACACTCATCCCCTCTGCGCACTCATCCCCTCCGCGCACTCATCCCCTCAGCGCACTCATCCCCTCCGCGCACTCATCCCCCCAGCGCACTCATCCCCTCCACACACTCATCCCATATACCTGTTAGTGTGCAGAGTAAAGCGCCTGGGAGAGTCCTGTTGGGTAATGACCTGAAAACTCTTGGAGTGGTGTCAAGTACCCCCAGGCCTCCCAGTAAGAGGAGACAGGAACTCACTAGGCCTGCAAGGGAGAGGACCTTGAGGGGCTCTCCAGAGGAGTTGATAGAGGAAACTATCACTCCCACTCCACGGGAGTTGCTCACTGCTATTTCTGGAAAGAATGAGGCAAAGGGGAAACCCAAGACCTCAAGGAAAAAGTCAGATAGCACCCCTGTGCTACCAACAAGGATATCCCCAAGGTTGTCCAAAGTCACACCTATGACTCCTCCACCTGCTGAGGCAGAGTGTGAGGTGCAACCATGTGTGGTTGAGCCAGTTTCTGAAGAGTCAGATCTGGAAGAAGACACTGTTTTTGTTGGATATCTTGACCCTGTTGACCATCCTGAGCTGCAGTCTTTACTGGCAGAAGGTGGACCCAACAGGGCAGCAGAGGACAACGAGAGTGTCCTACTCTCGAGGGTTTTAAACAACAGGCTGCTCACCAACTTGATGGGCATGAAGTTGGTTAAGCTGGGAAGATGGCCTCTTCTACAGTGAACCGACTGAGTCTATCCCTGGGGACTGCAAAAGAATTGTAGTGTCCCTTGCCAACAGACTTCAGTTCCTACAGTTGGCCCAGGAAATACCTTTGGCTGGTCATTTTAGTTTCAAAAAGACCACAGAAAGGCTCTCCTTATACTTCTACTGGCCTAAAATGGGTTCAGAAGTTGACAGATTCTGTAGGAGCTGTCACACTTGCCAAACCTCTGGCAAGAGTGGAGCCAAGAATGTGGCACCCCTGGTGCCTCTCAAAGTGGTGGGAATTCCTTTTGAGAGGGTGGGCATCGACATTGTTGGTCCTTTTGACCCACCCACATCTTCAGGAAACAGGTTTATCCTGGTTGTAGTGGACCATGCTACAAGATACCCAGAAGCCATATCTTTGAGAAATGTTACAGCTCAGGCTGTGGCTAATGCTCTACTTGGTATTTTTACCAGAGTAGGGTTTCCTAAGGAAGTGACATCTGACAGGGGATCCAATTTTATGTCCCACTACATCCAAGCCATGTGGAAAAACTGTGGTGTCACTTACAAGTTCTCTACAACCTACCATCCACAAACCAATGGACTGGTAGAGAGGTTTAATCATACTATGAAGAGCATGAAAGGTGCTTTAGAGGAACCCCTTAAAAGAAAGTGGGACCTTCTACTGCCATGCCTTCTCTTTGCTTATAGAGAAGTCCCTCATGAGGGAATTGGATACAGTCCCTTTGAACTTCTCTATTGCCATCAAATCAAAGGTCCATTGGCCCTGATTAAGGAGGGGTTGGAGAGTGCTCCTTCCCCTAAGCCAGTTAGAGTGACTGACTATGTGATGGGTCTCAGGAGGAGAATGTCACACATGATGGCAGAAGCTAGTGATAACTTAAAAGCAGGTCAGGCTCTGGTCAAACATTGGCATGACCAGAAGGCCAGCATGGTTGAGTTTACTCAAGACCAGCTTGAATTAGTTATGGTGCCAAAAAGGTAGAGGGCCTTGCAGGACAAATGGATAGGACCTTTCAAGGTTGTGGGCAAACTTGGAGAGGTGAACTATTTGGTGGACTTAGGCAGACCTAAGGAGGCTCCCAGAGTCTTTCACACCTACCGTCTGAAGGCATATGTCTCGAGACCAGAAGTGGGAGCTTTGCTTCTAGCTTCATCTCAAAAGGCAGAGGAGAGTGAACCTCTACCTGACCTCCTCAGAGGCCAACCTTTGGATGAGAAAATAGAAGGAGTTAATCTCTCTACTCAACTGACTTCTAAACAACAGGAGGAGTGCAAGGTTCTGTTAAATCAGTTTGCCTCCCTGTTTTCACTGTCACCAGGCTTGACCCCTTTGGGGCCAGCATGATATTCTCACTGGTGACTGTCTACCTGTGAAAAGCAGAGGTTACAGAATGTCAGAACATGTGAGATCCCACATCAAAAGAGAGGTCAACAAGATGCTTGATCTTGGGGTGATAGAGCCCTCTAAAAGTGTTACGCTCACCTGGTGTCCACGGGGGCACCACACAATACTGGATGGAGGTCTAAGGGCTATCCCAGGCCCCGCTCTGCTTGGTTATGTGCCAGACATTGGGTAGCACCTATAACAGGAGAATGGAGGGTTAAGATACTGGTTCTGTGATGGGTGGACTCCCTCCTCCCTCTGGTCCAAATCCCCTCCCTTGGGGTTATTGCTCACCTTAGGTTTTTGTGCGTTGAACTCTCCATCCTGCATCTCTGTGCACAGGCACGTGGTTGGTGCGGTCGTTCCCTGGACCTAGTTGCTTCACTGTTCCATGTGCCCTTATGTCGGGTCCAGACCGGCTGTGACTCTGACTCTGCTTGCTGTCTTCCAGGTGAGTTATAATGTTTTTTCTATCTTTATTCTGTCTCTTTCTCTCCCTCCGTTTTCTCTGTCTTCTCAGCGTCTTGCTCCACTACGCTGTTCCCTAACAATGTCTCTTTTTTGTTTTCACAGGGATGGTTGCGATCTCGGAGTTGCCGCGCAGATGGTGAAGACCACAGTGAGTTATTGATGCGCAGAGCGCTGCACTGTTTATTGGTGTTATTTACTAACCTGTGTTCTCTTCCCTTCTTAATACAGGTTGCAGTGATGTTCCGGAGTGATGAGCGATCGAAGCACTGCTTGCCCAGGTTAAGTGCTTTGTTAATGCTGTCCTTGTTCCTTCTCCCTTGCAAGTTTCGGTGAAACCCGGAGATGGGCGAGGTAAGAGAAGCACAGGGTGCCGCCAAGACTCGCTTCTTGCCCAGGTAAGAATTGTTATTAATGCTGTCCTTTGTACTTTACCTTTGGAGGTTGCAGTAAACTCCGGAGATGGGCGAGGTAAGCGAAGCGCAGGATGGATTCAAGACTAGTTACTTCACAGGTAGGTGTTCTTGCTCGCTAATGCTGTTCTTGATCTTCCAGGTTATTAATGGAATCCAGATCTAGGGCTTCAAAATCAGGCCGCCAGAGAAGCAGATGAGCAGGAGCTGGACACGGTGAGCGTTACGCTGCAGGAGTGCAGAATAACATGAAGCGTGTTCTGCTGTTTGGGTGTGGTTTAACTAGCCCAAGTAAAGTAGTTCTAGGCCAAGTAGTTCCAGGCCCAGCCACACCCAAAGCACTAGACCGCATGGCTTGGTTCTAAAAAACTGAACCGTGTAATAGGCCTACATGTTGGACTAAGGTCCAAAACTGGTATTCCTCTATTCCTGATAATGAGCCTGGCGCCAAAGGCGCCAGGACTGACTCCATGTATGTTTCTGATGGAGTTTTAAGGCCCTTGGGGCCAGTGTGAAGGGCTTTAGCCCCACTGCTGCCAGGGGGCTGTTATACCTGAGGGGGTCAAGGTCATGGATTGTGACAGCACTCCCCCCCTAAGGCCCCTCTCAAGGTAATTCCTCAATCTGTCCCTGGTTTGGTTTGATGGTTCTGATGAAATCGTCTTACCAGGCGTGGCACATGGATGTGCTTGCTAGGCTCCCATGTCCTGTCCTGAGGGCTGTATCCCTTCCAGTCCACTAAGCAGTTTAACTTGGACCTGGTGAGTTTAGAATCTAGGATGTCCTTTACTTCAAATTCAGGTTCTCCGTTAACCAGTACCGGATTTGGTGGTTTTTTGACCCAAGTTCCAGGCTGAACAGGTTTTAAGAGTGACATGTGGAATACGGGAAGGATCTGCATATTTGGTGGTAAAGCTTGGTTTACTGCCACGGGATTTATAATCGCCTTGATGGTATAGGGCCCTAGATATAAACATCGCATCACCTTCAAAACAATGTGCATAACACACAGGGCAATCCGCGGACAAGGAGCAGAATTCCTACAAAAGAAAATAACAATCTACAAACCAACGAGACCCCTGCGATCGAGCATTGAAATCCGCCTGGAACTCAAACCATACCCCAAGAAAAAACTTGGAGGCACCTCCTTCTACCACTTAGCCGCAAAAACCTGGACCCTGATCCCAAAGGAAATAAGAAACACTGAAGACCACCTAAAATTCAGGAAATCACTAAAAACCTGGCTCTACAACACCACAGACTAAACCTGGAAAACCAAACTGGTAAAAAGGATAACTAAACTCGAAAGACACGGACATCCCTGACCGGGGAGAGTAAAGCCCACGGCAGCTGGACGGGCGACATTGGATAGACAGGAACACAGGCGGCACGCACGGAGACCTAGTCGACTAACCCCGACAATCCCACCAACACTTTCACCCGCCCCTTAATTTAAATTACCGCCAGGTACCACTTTGGTGTGGAATTATCGAGACACTGGCAACCTCCCCCACTACCCGAGAGGTTGTCATTGGCAGGCCCACTAGAGTCTAAATGGAGGATAAGGGGAGCTATCAGAGAGCATATTAGAGGCAGGGGCTAGAGGAGTATGGAACCTGCATGCCAGTCAGACCCTGATCAGGACAGAGCCGCAACAGGGGAGACTACACAAGCCGAGCACTTCAATTCAGGATATAGATGCAAACTAACCAACCCTACTAACAATTTCCCTTTCTGCATACACTTCTCAAACTCCAAACCAAACACAACCAAAACCTACAACACAACAAACCGCACAAACTTCACTACATGGCAACAACAAAACAAAAACACACATAGCCTTGCAAAACAGTACACAATGACTACTGGCCGCAAACACCCCAGGCCCAGCCAACGCAACTACCGGGCTGAGGCCGCCAACAGCACATCACTGCTCTCTTGCACTTTTCCTGCTTTCTCCCACTAACTCATCCTCCCCTCCTCTTTCAGAGCTGCCAGAGCGCCAAGGGACCACTACGGTGGTGATAATGCGCGGTACAAATGTCCTTTAACATTTAACATTAACATATCTGGGACAAAATGTTCGAGTTCCTCTTATGGGCACATGCCGAGACGCCAACCAGACTTCATCTTCGATTTGGTAGTCTGGGGCTTTTCTTCGGTGTTGATCAGAGAATATTTTCTGTCTTTCTTTGGCTTGGATCAAGTGTTCTGCTGCCTTTTGGAAGGCTTGAGTGATGGTTGTATGTAAAGTCTTCACCGGGAGAATTTCCAAGGCCATGGGGGTATCTAATTTGGAAGTATGTCGGTGCCTTCCATATACGGTATAGAATGGACTCTATCCGGTACTGGTGTGTAGCGAGTTGTTGTAGGCATATTCGGCTATCTACAACACATCCTTCCAGCTTTCTTCCACTTGATGTAACATGCACCGTAGGTATTGCTCTAGTGTCTGGTTCGTCTGCTCCGTTTGGCCATCAGTTTGGGGATGGTGACTAGTGGACAGACGAATATCGATTTGGGCAATTACACAACTCTTCCTTCAGAAGTTAGACACAAACTGACTACCTCGGTCAGAAATCAGGACGGAGGGGAAACCATGTAATCATACGATTTGCTCTAAGAACACCTTTGCCAGACTGGATGCATTTGGTAGACCCTCAAACGGAATGAAATGGGCCATTTTAGAGAATAGGTCAACAACCACTAGAATAGTGTTGAACCCTTGACAGGGAGGCAGATGTTTGATGAAATCGAGGGAGAGTGTGTGCCAAGGTGCAGGTGGAATTTCCAGGGGTTGAAGAAGGCCCACAGGTCTTTGTTTCTGGGATTTATTCTGTGCAAAAATGCCACATGACAGAATAAACTGCGTAATGTCCTTTCGCCAGGTCGGCCACCAATAATTTCTTTTCACCGTGGCTAGGGTCTTGGCAATTCCTGGATGTCCTTCTATCAGGGGGTCGTGATAATCAGAAATGACTTGTTCTTGTAGTGCCTTATTCGGTAAATATAAACACCCTCTGAAATACGGGAGTAGGTTCTTTGTTGTATAATGTTCACCTTGAGTGGTCCAGTCTTGTACAGGCTCGGTGTTCAGTAGGAGCCAAATTTCCTTTTGGAGTTCTTCCAGAGATAACGTTGTTGTAAGTCCTAGTAGTTTGTCACCTGGAATAATGGCCACTGGGTCTGGGGTTGAATATGCGTTCTCATCAATACCAATGCGGGATAAGGCATTGGCTTTTCCATTCTGGACTCCAGGTTGGTACGTGATTATGTAATCATATTCTGCGAATAATAAAGCCCATTGGAGCTGACGGGATGAATGAACCTTTGCCATCTTGAGGTATTGTAGGTTGCGATGGTCGGTGATTACTGTGATGGTATGTCTGGTGCCTAGCAGGTAATAGCAGCAATCCTTAAAGGCTGCCTTGATTGCTAGGAGTTCCTTGTCTGTTATTGCATAATTAAGTTCAGGTGTAGGATATTTTCGTGACCAAAAGGACACAGGATGTAACTGGCCTGTTTCAGGATCCCTTTGGGAAAGAACAGCCCCCATTGCCATGCTGGAGGCATGTGTTTCCACTACATATGGGAGATCTGGGCGGGGGTGTCGTAGCACCGGGGCTGAGGTAAATCTTTTCTTGAGTTCCTGGAAGGCCTTTTCGGCCTCTTCTGTCCATTGGAAGAGTTTGTTATTTTTTCGTGATAAAGAAGTGATCAGGTGCACAATCTGGGAGAAACCCGGGATGAATCGGCTATAAAAGTTTGCAAAGCCGAGCATACTTTGGACACTTTTGACTGAAGACGGTGATGGCCAGCTAAGGATGGCATCTACTTTGTGCATATCCATCCGGACGCCTCTGGGAGTGAGGACAAAACCCAGGAACTCGACTTCGGTGACATGGAAGGAGCATTTTTCATGTTTGGCGTATAGCGGGTGCTTTCAGAGATTTGCAAGGACGGAACGAACATGCCTGACATGGTCCTGTTTAGAAGAGTACTCCAAGATGTTGTCGATGTAAAATAGGGCACATATGTCGATCAATTTCCGTAGTACATCGTTAATGAAGTACTGGAACACAGCGGGAGCGTTACAAAGCCCAAAGGGCATCACCAAATATTCGTACAGCCCATACTTAGTACGAACGGCGGTCTTCCATTCGTCTCCTTTCTATACACGCATGAGATGGTATGCCTCCCTGAGGTCCAATTTGGTGTAAATTTAGGCATCCTTGACTTGGTCCAGCAGTTCTGGGATAAGGGTAGAGGATAACGGTTTTCAACTGTTACCTGGTTTAGTGCACGCTAGTCGATGCACGTTCTTAAGTCCCCCTCCTTCTCGGGTATGAAGAATAGGGGCGAGGCTGCTGGGCATTTGGATGGGGGGATAAAACCGTTTGCCAGGTATTGGTCCAGATATGATTTCAAGTGGAGATTTTCAGATTTGATGAGTGCATACATTTGACTACACAGGATTTGTACACCAGGTACGAGGTCGATCTGACAGACATATGGCCTGTGAGGGGGTAAGGTATTAGCCTGTTCTTTTTGGAAAACGTCTTGTAAATCATGGTATTTGCTTGGGAGTGTACTTGTTACACCTAGTACCAACGCCTCTTTATCTTGGACAGGTGTATCTCGGTCAGACGATGGCATTTCCACTTGGTAGCACGCATGAGCACACTCATTGGAGAAGGCACATTTTTTGGCTTGCCAGTCGATGTTAAAATTGAGAGCCACCAACCACAGCATCCCTAGAATCACCCAGAACTGAGGGGCCTTGATATGGTTGAATGCAATGGCCTCTCGATGTTCGTCTTGGCACAGAAGGGTCAATTCTGCTGTGCGTTGAGTTACAGGACCAGAAGCTATCTCTGTGCCGTTAACAGTGGTGACCTTATCAGTTTTTGTTTTCTGACAGAGGGGAAGCCCCATCCTTGTTGCCAGGCCTTGGTCTATGTAGTTACCAACGGCTCCGCTGTCTATGTATGCCTCCACATCATGCATCCGAGATGGTTGTTGGTGACTGATCAAAATCACCGGCAGGGCAAGGTGTGAGGTCTGTGGCTCTTTCCTTCGCTCAACAAACGGACCTCTACGCTTGCCGGGCCTGGAGGTTTTCCTACTCTTGTTCTCCTTCTTCTTTCTCTGTAGCTCCAACTGATTTCCTATGGGGTTTTACGGGACATTCTCTGAGGAACTGACATGATTTCCCACAGTACAGGCACAATTGCTGTTGTCCCCTTTTGTCTCTTTCGGCCTTGGTTAATGGGCTCCGTACCCCCCAATTTGCATGGGTTCTGAAGTGTTTTCTGATGAACGCGGAATGTTCTCCTTTGAGCATACATACACAGTCCGATTCTCCGTTCTGGCTAGATCTGTCCTTCAATCTTGCAGCCTGTGGCCTAGCTGCACCACTAGGTTGATGAACTCTGCACAGTCTTTTGGCGGGTTTACCACCTGAGCTAGGACGTCTTTCAATTCCCCCTGTAATCCTTGATGTAATAACGTTGTTCGTTTCTCCTCAGGCCCCCCAGTTTCAACAACAAGTCTGTTAAAAGTGGTGAAGTATGTTAGCAAATCTTGGCTGCCTTGGCAGAGGGACAAAATTTCATTATCCAGAGCTTGGCCCTGGGTATGTCAGGCGAACAGCTTCTCCAACTCCTATTGAAACCCCATGAAATCCCGCAGGAGTGGGTCATCCTGGCTCACTAACAGTATGGACCAATCTGCGGCACTGCCGCTCAGATATGACAGAACAAAGGCATCCCACAACTGATCGTGAGGAAAGGCTCCGGGTCTACAAAAAAATATGGAGGCGGCACTGGTTCATGAACACTGCATATTTTCTTGGGTCCCCTGTTCTCTGAGGAAGTGACATGATTTCCCGCAGTACAGGCATAATTGCTGTTGTCTCCTTTTGTCTCTTTCGGCCTTGGTTAATGGGCTCCGTACCCCCCCAATTTGCATTGGTTCTGAAGTGTTTTCTGATGAACGCGGAATGTTCTCCTTTGAGCATACATACACAGTCCGATTCTCCGTTCTGGCTAGATCTGTCCTTCAATCTTGCAGCCTGTGGCCTAGCTGCACCACTAGCTTGATGAACTCTGCACAGTCTTTTGGCGGGTTTACCACCTGAGCTAGGATGTCCTTCAATTCCCCCTGTAATCCTTGATGGAATAACGTTCGTTTCTCCTCAGGCCCCCCAGTTTCAATGACAAGTCTGTTAAAAGTGGCGAAGTATGTTAACAAATCTTGGCTGCCTTGGCAGAGGGACAAAATTTTGTTATCCAGAGCTTGGCCCTGGGTATGTCGGGCGAACAGCTTCTCCATCTCCTGTTGAAACCCCATGAAATCCCGCAGGAGTGAGTCATCCTGGCTCACTAACAGTATGGAAAATCCGCAGCACTGCCACTCAGATATGAGAGAACAAAGGCATCCCACAACTGATCGTGAGGAAAGGCTCCGGGTCTACAAAAAAATATGGAGGTGGCACTGGTTCATGAACACTGCATATTTTCTTGGGTCCCCTGTAAAACGTTCCGGTGAGGCCAAAGAAACTGTCCAGATAGGACCACCTGCACTGGATTGATGGATGTGGCTGGAACAGACGGAATACTTCCTGTCAACGGAGCCTGCCCAGCCTGTGTTTAGAGCAATTGTCTAGCTAATTCATTGGTGCGGTCCTTGGTGACAATCAATTCCCTCCTAAGGGCGATGGTTTGTTGCCAGGCGGAGTGCATCTCAGCCCGTAATTCTCCCAGTAACTGGGCTAGTTGGTCAGTCTCTGATGTTTCAATGACACTCATTTGGATGTTTTAATTGAGGCTTCGTGTTCTGTTACGCTAACCTGGTATCAACGGGGGGGGGGGCACCACAGGATACTGGATGGAGGTCTAAGCGCTATCCCGAGCCACACTCTGCTTGGTTATGTGCCAGACGTTGGGTAGCGCCTATAACAGGAGAATGGAGGGTTAAGATATAAGATACTGGTTCTGTGATGGGTGGACTCCCACCTTCCTCTTGTCCAAATCCCCTCTCTTGGGGTTATTGCTCACCTTAGATTCTAATGCTGTTCTTGTTCTTCCAGGTTATTAATGGAATCCAGATCTAGGTTCTTCAAGATCGGGCCATTTGTAAGAGGATTCAATTCAGCACTACAGCCAAGTCAACGCCTAGTCTAGAATACTGAATGAAAACCCTTATTGATATATCTTTATGTCCAGTTCATGCGTTCTGGATGACTACCCCTATATAACACCCCTCCCTTGGAATCCCCCTGACCCCACTGAGCCAAGAAGTAGTTCTGTTTTGCAAGTTTAAAGGTTTATTTGATAACTTAAACAATATATATTATATCACGCTTTATAATAAATTAATAATTGGATATCACACTTAATCTGGTATGATAAAGATTAACAACGGAGAATCTGGCACTAGCACACTTCTTGATAATCACTAAGGAGTTGACATGAAATGGATAAGATAGCAACAATACTTCTATGGTTTCTTTATAATCAATGATGAGTGGTTATAGGATGGATAAGATAGCAACAATACTTTTATGGTTTCAAATGGATGCAATGTGGAATGAAAATGCAATACAGAAAATAACTTGATAGGATTTCAGCAAAAGACAATGTAATCACTTTCTTGTACAATTCACCCCCCCTTTTATGCAATGCAAGGAAATGGAAGGAAGGCACACAATTCTCAGAAATGCAATTCAAATGTAATTCAGTTCACCCAGCAACTTAGACTACAGAAGTTGAAAACACAGGCCCAAATGCTTTTAAATGTGCTGGAAATGAAGAAAAAATATGCTAAAATGCTTTTAATTCCCTCTAGAGGTTCAGGGTGAGTGGTATCTAGTTAATATTAGTCCAGGCTCACACTAGCAATGATGCAGGGATGGTTTTTATGAGGCAAACGAATTTATTTCAGAGGAAAGCAAAAGCAGCTATCTTTTTGCAAGTGGAGAAATTTGCAAATCGCGGTAAAATTCGCGAATGCGTCTGGTGCGATTACAGAGGAACTACAAGGGCTAGCAATATCCTTTTGGGGTCCTAGGAAAGCCTAGGATCTCAGCTTCCAGATGAAAGTTACTGCAAGTCTCTAGCATAAACGGTCACGGAGATATGAGCGATTAAATAAAGGTCGTTTTTCAGATTTGAAATTTTAAAGTTCAAAAAGACAAGTGCAGCTTGCAACTAGAAAATGACAGGTGACAGCTTTGCAAATGACAGGTGACAGTTAGGAGAAGGTTCTACTTAGATTAAAATAGATTGAATTATATTATTTTAACTAGGAGATTGGTTCTGCACAGTTTTCTAGGTACTCACACTATATTCTTGAGTGAAATGGGCCTCGCCATGGATCTGGTCAGGTTTTAGACGGGACTCTGGTCTCTGCACTTCACAGTGATCTGGGTCTGCTCTCTCTCTGGATTCTGAAGATTGAGGGATTTAAAGTCTGGATCTTTCTGCACAGCTTTCTCTGGAGATTGATGGAGGTAAAGTATGGATTTTCCCGGCAGAGCTTCCAGCTGCAAATGGATTTGAAAGTCCCTATCTGTCCTGTCTCTCTGCTTTTATGTGTTTTGAAATGGGTTTGTGTGAGCAGCATCACTAGCCAGCCCCTCTCCACTTGCCATTGGCCAAGCTTTCATTTCTCCCCTGATTGGGGGAGCTAAGTTGTGTCAGAGTGATGTCATTTTACAGCCTGCAGAAAGTCCACTCCTCCTGTCAACTTACACACTAATCTAGATTTGAACCAAATACATATTTGCAGAGGTACATATTGTTTTAAAATCATATGCACCCATCATGCATTACAGGAGGTATAACCTGTCCAAATCTGCTCTTCCTGGGGGCTTGCATTCAAAAATGGCACATATTTCACTTTTTAACTGGTTTCGCAATTTCGGACATTAACCCAAATTTACACACATGTGCGCAAGGAGTATGGACATTAGTTGATGAAGTGTCAGATTTTTCACATGCACACATTTTGAGTAATATCCTCTTTTCCGCTAAAACCCCCCTGAACATGCCACCGGTTCTAAAAACCTCTTAAAATGTGGGCAGAAAAATCACAAGAATTATGGTGTCATTTATACAATTTTCACATGTCCGCTCTATGAGTTATTCATCTTTTTAGAGTTATGTTCTGGCCCCAAAGGGGTGTGGTTTTCCTCCAGCACAAGGTTGAATTTCTGGTTTTTCCAGTTCTGCCAAGCCAGCTTGCTCTCACAGGCAGTGCCCCTCCCCTGTGCTTCCAGGAGAAATCTCCATTTACGACTCCCGCCATAAAACATTTGCCTGAGTCAAGACAGGGCTTTGTTCAATTTCCTGCAGAGCCCAGGTAATTCAATCAGGGAAGTGTCATATCCCTTTTGGTGTGAGCAGCAAAAGGGCAGCTAGGCCTGGGAACACAGCTGTGACTCAAGTTTCACTCCTGATGGGGGTAGTTGCCAGGCAAATTGGAATCTCTTTAAGCCAGTTTTTAGCTACATGTCATTTCTGTTCCCCAGTTTCTGCATTCAAATAAAACTAAACATTTTCACATATGCAGCTAGAAGGCTGATTCTAAGTTTAAAACTATGACATTTAAACAATTGCAACCTATGTGACACTCAAAAGTAGGTCACTCAGTCAATTTAAACATTTAGATTTTTTTAGTGTCTTTCAGTCCAAATTTACTTAAACTGCTGAAATCCACAGCTCAGCCAGTCTTGTTATAAACCTTCAAGTCACTTCAGAATATAACTTTACATTGTATCCACCTCTCAGTAAGTCTTTCTTTGGCCTGTTTTGGGTTCATTTATTCAGTTTTCTACAAAAAAGTAAAATCTGGTGGTTTTAAAACGCCGGCTTTCTGATAGTGGTGAGTACTGGTACTGCACCCCTTTTTGGGATTTAAGAAAATGAATTCCCAACAGTTATGGGTTTGCTTTTGGCAATCAGCATTGCCACTCCCAATGGTTTCAGACTACTGTGTGGGTAGTCCAATGGTGGTTTTAGGCAGTTTCCTTCTGTGCCCATAACATCGGCAAAAATGAGTGGCAGCCTATTCTTCATGCATTTCCCTGTGCATTTTCTGGGAAGCTCTGGCCATCATGATGTTTTCATGTCAGTACTGCACAGTTTTGAGGTAGGGCTCGGATGCATGGGTAAATACATCCCACACACCGAAGAAGCAGATGAGCAGGAGCTGGACACAGTGAGCGTTACGCTGCAGGAGTGAAGCGTGTTCTGCTGTTTGGGTGTGGTTTAAATAGCCCAGGTAAAGTAGTTCCAGGCCAAGTAGTTCCAGGCCCAGCTACACCCAAAGCACTAGACGGCATGGCTTGGTTCTAAAGAACTGAGCTGTATAATAGGTATCCATGTTGGATTAAGGTCCAAAACTGGTATTGCTCTATTCCTGATAATGAGCCTGGACTGACTCCATGTATGATTCTGATTGAGTTTTAGGGTCCTTGGGGCCAGTGTGAAGGGCTTTAGCCCCACTGCTGCAAGGGGGCTGTTATACCTGAGGGGGTCAGGGGCATGGATCATGACAACAAGTTCATGGTCTAGTCCAGTTGCTCTAGTACCAAAGGCAGGATCCAAGGAGTTGGGATTATGTGTGGACTATAGAGCTCTAAATGCAGTCACTAAGACTGATGCCCATCCTTTGCCAAGGACAGATGAACTGGTGGATAGACTTGGTTCAGCCAAGTCCCTCAGTAAATTTGATATGACATCAGGCTATTGGCAAATAGCCCTGGCCGACCATGCCAATGAGGAAACTGCATTCTCAACCCCAGCAGGCCTCTACTACTTTAAGGTTATGCCTTTTGGATTAAAGAATTCACCTGCTACATTCCAAAGGATGGTCAATCAAGTTCTGAATGGGATGAAGGACTTCTGCATGGCATACTTGGATGACATTGCAGTGTTCAGCCCTACATGGAAAGAGCATATTCATCACTTAGGATATGTTGTGCAGGCTCTTGAGCAGGCCCATCGGACCTTAAAGGCAAGCAAATGTCAAATTGGTCAGAGCAAAGTGGTCTACCTTGGTCATGAGGTAGAAGGAGGTGAAATAAGGCCATTGCCTAGCAAAGTACAAGCTGTACATAACTGGGCCACCCCTCCTACTCAAACCCAAGTGAGAGCTTCCCTAGGTCTCACTGGGTACTACAGGAATGTCATAGACAACTATGGGACCATACCTTCTCCCTTGAATGTGATCTCCTCTCCAAAATTCCCTAAAAAGGTTAGATGGAATGAGGAGTGCACTCAATCCTTTGAAAACCTGAAGAAAGCCTTTTGTCAAGCTCCAGTCCTAAGAGCTCCTGATTATCACCAACCCTTCATTGTGCAGACATATGCCTCCAATACAGGTATAGGTGCAGTCCTTAGTTAACTGGATGAGAAAGGGTGGGAGCTCCCCATGTGCTCCATCAGTAGGAAACTGAAGGAACCAGAAACAAGGTGGGCAACCATAGAGCGCTAATGTTTTGCCATTGTGTGGTCTCTGAAGAAGTTTAGACCATACTTGTATGGATCTACTTTTGTGATTCAGACAGACCACCAACCCTTAAGATGGTTAATGCAAATAAAAGGGCAGAACCCAAAACTTCTGAGATGGTCAATCTTCCTGCAAGGGTTTCATTTCATCATTGAGCACAGAGCAGGATGTCACCACCAAAATGCTGATGGTCTCTCTAGAATGTGTTTAACCAACTAGAGGTAGAGATTCATCCAGGAGTGGATTAAATCCTCCTGTCCCTTAGTCTGGGGGGGGGGGGCGAGTGTTAGGGAGAATTCTCCAGAATGGCTAATCTCCCTTACCTATTGAGTCCCTCAGCAGCTTTGCTGGATTTCTAGGATTTATTTTTTTCACTTGGTAAGAGCGTGAGCCTTTTTTTCCTACTCTTACATATGTTTTGCTATGTGTTTTTAACATTTTCTTGTGTTCGTGGACTGTGGAGCCTCACCTACTCTATAGGCATCATCTGTTTACTGTGTGTTACACAGCACCTTCAGTGCAGTGACACAGGGTTGTCTTTTAGACTTCCCAACTAAGACTCCATTTTTCTGAGACTGACTACTGTAAAGTTGCCATTGACTTTATTAGTCCTTTAAATCCACAGACCCAGTACAAGCTATCTTACATAGAGTTCTGGAAAATAACTTATTGTCTGTTTCTCTTGGAGCATTGTTTTTCTCCCTTTTCATTAAGACTTGGCTGGTGGCAGTGGTAACTACCCTATTTTTCCTACTGTGGTTATCTTAAATAACCTTGGTATTTTTTTAGGCTATCGCGGTAGCCTCAAACTTAAACGCGCTAGAGCATATACGTTTTTATACGGTTCCGGCTGGGTTTATTCGCCATTTATTTTTGTAAAAGTCTTTCTCGTGTTTTTCTCTGCGTGCCAAACCAGGTTTGGTTCCTTTGTTCACTGTCTTTTTGCGAGCTTCTACAAAGAAGCCCTCCTTAGGCGCCTGTATGTCTGCGGGGGACAGGATGTGAGGGAGGGATTTAGGACTCCCTGCACAGGGTCTCTTTGGAGACCCATGTTGCACTCTGATCTGATTGTCTGGGGTGACTGTCCCAGCGGGACAGCCACCCTGCTGTGTGATTGACAGCCAGGCTGTGTGAATGGGAGAAAACTGCATAAAAAAGCAGGTCTCTGGGTCTGGAAAGGCAGAGTCACCACTGGAATGAAAGAACTGACGAGGAGCTGACAGAAGAGGACCTCTACAACGACTGAACCACCCGGTGAAGCTCTGCTGCAGGTTTGAATCATCAGACTCCAGCGACAGAGAAGGTCTACCAGGAATCTTCTTCCCCATAGCTGGTGGGACCAACCAGTTCACCTAAACTGCAAGCCAGGACTCCCTGCTCTGGTCCAATTTGCTGTACAGAGCTACAGTGAAACAGATAGCCAGGAAGGTCGGTCCCTGCTTGGGTTTTAAGAAGTGCACCTTTTATTTGTTGCTTTCCTCTGCTGCTGGTTTCTTCCCTGGGCACTGCAGGACCCTCCAGTCTTCCTACTTCATGTCAGTCCGACAGTCGCTTCTGGAACCGTGAGCCTGCAGGACCTGCCAGGAACGTCGCCTCAGCTACTGCTTCTACTCCATTTAAAGGTACTGTGCAAATCCGGTTGTTTGTTTTGTCCAGTCGCGGTGAAGGTGTGTGAAACCTTTCGCCAATCCGAGGGCTTGTCCTTCTCTACTCTTTAAACTAACTTTTCTGCCAACCAACTTCGTCCGGAACTCTTGGCAAAGACTTAACCGTGAACTACCCTGAACTGTGTGATCTTGTGCAAAAGACTTTTGTCCTATTGACTTTGGCCCTAAGCCTTTTTGATTTGATTCCATCACTGTAGTTCCTCTTCCTAGATTGCACTGCTTACTCACCTGTTGCTGCTGCTCTATTTTTGCCTAACTTTGTCCTCCCCCACCCCTTTTAAATTGCTGGAGTGCCATTTTGTTCATACTTCATTTTGAGCCTAAATTGTCCAGAATTTATTGGGTGTGGTGTAGTGTATTTTTCAACTGCTTTACTTTAGCGAAATGTTTTATAACTGATGTGTAAATAAATGTATATGCTTTTACTTAGAATCCTTGAGTCAGTGTTTGTATGAATCATAGTAATTGCTGTCCTTTGTGTAACTATTGGTACTGCTCACTTTACTCTTGAGATAAGTCCGGCTGCTCAGCCATCACTACCACTTTATTGTGTAGTCTAGGCTTGTACCAAAGGTGAATTTGTACTGTCACTTGTAGTCTTAATTGTTTGTGGTGTTCCCAAAGGGTACTGCATATAATTCTGCCTAACACTGGTGTACGGAGGCTGTGACCATGTGGAATTCCATAATGGTCTTGAAGAATGTCTCACTCTCAAGGGTCCACACAGTGCGACCTCACATCATACCAAAAGAAACCCTTTAGAGCCTAAGACAATTTTAAACCAGAGGGTGATGGAAACCTTTTATGATAGTCTCTTCTTGTTGAGGGTCATGCATGTGGTGCCTGCAAAAGATTTCTTCATAGCGAGAACAACTTTGGAAAGGTTCTCACATCTACTGGCCCTACATGGAAATCCAGGAAGATCGTGTCAAACGTTTGATTTGTCTGGACAGACAACATGGTACTTAGTGTCACTGCCAGGGGTGCTCCTGTAATAGGCCACACATTTACATTTTTTACGTGCTCATATTGGTTGTCATGAACCATGCAACCTACCTGTCGGCCTCATACATGCATTACTAAATTCTCCTTAATAAACACTTGAACCATCTACTGGACTTTTGGGATTCTAAAGGCCATCTGTGGCATTCGCTTCACCACTCTATTTTAGTTAGTGGTTTTAATCTTTTTAACAGGTGTTTTGCAGTGTGGTTGTCACTGGTAGAGATGTGATCGATATTTCTGTTTACTGCTGCATTAATTGCCTGCAGAATAGTTGATGTATTATTTCTGAAGTGGTTGGCTATATTTTCATATAGTCTATATGTTAGGGTCCACACTGCATTGTGGATATGGGTTTTCTCGTCACATTAATGCTTGTGTAGGTTCGTTCTGTGGGTGTTGGGCATATCTTTAAGTAAAACAAAAGATGTGTTGCAAGTTGTGTTATCCTGGGACACATAGAAGAAATAAACCAACACAAATGTTTTGCTTGGCATGTCAAACTTATAACATACTTCTGTTTTAGAAAACACAAAATTGTAAGCACGTTTGAAAAAAGAAGTTGAGCTATGACCTCATTTAAAGCATGTAAAAAAGTAAAAAGTTTGACATTGTGGGTTACAATTATGCACTGCAGATATGATGTAAGCATTCCCAAAAATTAGGTTAATCAACATGCTATGCTTTCTTGTTCACTGCTCCAAGACTCCCGAGATTCAATTAACATATAATCAGACACCATCAATGGATGTCTATTAAGCACATTGAAGGCAAGCCCATAAACCCTCACACCTGAGAGAATACAACCTGCTACGCAAGAAAGGCCCAAGTCGATCTGGGAAGGATAAAACATTTTAATCTCACATGCAAATGAGAGCAAGGGCAAAGAACTCTGCTGCTAAGAACCTTCTGCCGAAAAAGTAGTACAAGCAGAATCTTTTAAAGGAAAACATTGTCATAGATGATGCAATGCATATGGTAACCCCTTGTGTGGCTGGTTGGTGTGCACCTCTACATAATATGCCTGCTCCATAAGAGATGACAGGCCATTGGTTCTAGCCCAGTCTGCCCATCTTCCATCACGTGGGTGCTGTGGTGATCGTCTTCTTCTCACATCGAAGGTCAAAGAACACATTGCGCTTTATCAATAACGGCACGACAATGATTGTGTGCCGCTATTGATAAAGCAGTACAGGAAATTGTATTTTGGTTGTTATTAACCCACCATTATTTACTTTGGCTTCTTTTTGTATTTCTATATATGTTGTACTGTTTAGGCCTTTTGCCCAACTTTTAATTGTTAAACCCTCAATTAAATTTTGTTTTATGACACAGCCTTCCTTCCTGTGATCCTTGGATTAGCCTATATGCTAGCTATCCTCACTGTAGTACAGGTGCACCTCGTGTGCGTCTATGAGAGGGGTAGCCGTTGACTGTATTCTGTATTCTGGTTTTATACAAATGTACACAAATTGTAATGTGCAGCACGTTGTGCAATCTGGCCATGTCTTACAAAATCGTACTGCTTTGCTGCATGGCCACACATCTTGACCCTTTGCAGCATAGACCTGTTCTGTTGTGAAGATTAGAGGTATGGCCTGTCCCTTCCAAAGGCACTGTGCACCTAGCTACATTACTGCAAGACAGGGAGATGACCCTAAAAGTAATGCCAAGACAGAGGGGAAAACAACACTGAAGAAGAAAAACCTATGTAGTTGTAGAGCATCAATTTTGGAATGGATGAACTCTGAATAACTAGCGGTCAGGAACCATCAGATGGATTTGGACTAGGAATTAGATAATCCTGGATGCTGGAAATACAACACATACGCATTACAATGGAAAGCTACTAGAGCAGAACAGCAGGAAGACCAGGAAAGGGAATTCAAAGAAAGGGAACTACATCAACGCAAGCACAGGGAACATGAATGATAATGTCCAGCCACAGGTAGGTCCAGTGAGTACCTCATGCATTGTAATACAGTGTTACTTCTCTCTCCTGAGTGCTTAGGCATATGTAGTTAGTGCATTGCCTTGCAACCAGAAGACAGAGTAGGTTATAGGAAGGAAAAAACAATTTTGATAGAGAACATCTTTCATGTCGGTTCTGCAGCATATTTAGGAAAGACACAAATCCTAGTGTGGATATATCTGTGTTGCCATGTATGCCACAGCAAACACTTCCATGCTAAGGGTTGATGGTTCCTGACAGCAAGTCCCCTCTAAAGCCCTGGGGTACTGGGCTTCCAGGGACACTGTTGAAGAAAGCCCATAACAATAGGAAGGTTAGTATGTTGGAGACTTACTCCCAAGCAGGGCCACAGCTGTAGCAGCCCTTCCAATTCATCTAGTATTGCATTAGGCCACAATGCACAATGCCACTATCCTCTGGGCAGGAGCCCTTGCAGCACCCTCCACTGACCAGCTTCGGGATCCGGCGTTGCACCAGGCTGCAGGAGCAGCCTAGGTCTCAGCACAGAGGCCCACCCGACACCCCCGCCAGATCCCGCCCGACTTCGTGCTGGAAGAACCTACCACACCAGTGCCTGCACCTGCTTAGAAGGACATTGTGGCACCTTGCCCATAAATCTGGGCCCCATCGCCAGTGAGCAGAATTGAGGCAATGAGAATCCGACGTGACTCGCTGCCGTAAGATGGCCGCCACATCAAACGTACTCTCAGCGTTTACATTGGTTGCATAGCAACCACATTAACATGTTCTTCCATGACGAGAACCGGAGGCGGAAGCCGGACCAAGTCGCCTAAGGCCTGTGAGCCAAAGGCCCCTCCTGTCTGCCCCTGTCCGCACCTGCGCTACGGCGCGGGACACTGCTCTGCTGTTCACTCCTCTACACATGGAACCGCAGGAGCTGCCCGCATGATAGTCTGCGAAGGCCATATCAACGGCGCAATCCTGGTAAGTCAGCGCTAATGATGCTGATCTCTATGCTGCCCTGAACGTCGCTTTCAACAGTTACCCTCATCTTCACCGACCACTGTCACCGCCCGTGAACTCACTGAGGCAACTAACATTGTCCAATGTCACATGCAAATACCAGTCTCAGTAACCGTAGCTTTTCCGCTGCTACATAACAGCCCCTGGCCGCATGTTGATCACCTACCCACTCGACTGCACGTGCACATGAACGTACTACATCTGAATACACTCTGTTGATCAATCATACGGGAAGTCCGGTACATTAACAACCGTTTCTATCCTTCGTGCTTGGTATGCCTCACTGCCTTATTGTTCTCTCTACTGAGCCCGGCATTAAGTTCTAACAATGCCGCACGCATACTTAGCTACACTGAACTTTGCCCTTGATGACCTTTGATTGCGATTATGCACATGTACCGTCCTGCGGGACACATTTTTACACCAATTTGCATTAATAGCATCCTTAGCCTGTGTTCTTGCCTGCATTTACAGTGATTTTAGCTTATACTGATTACCTCAAATTTAGGTGGCCTATTTTCTGTGTTCATGATTGCATTTACAGCATCCTTAGCCTGTGTTCTTGCCTGCATTTACAGTGATTTTAGCTTATACTGATTACCTCAAATTTAGTTGGCCTATTAGCTGTGTTCATGATCGCATTTATAGCATCCTTGGCCTGTGTTCTTGCCTGCATTTACAGTGATTTTAGCTTATATTGACTATCTCGAATTCAGGTTGACTATTAGCCTGTGCTCATGGTCACTCCTTTTACTGTACTACGTCCTGCCCTTTCAGGCTGCCAGTGCCACTCAGATACTCGCTCCTCCCCCACAGTCGATTATCAATCAGCCATTTGACACCCCGATCCTCCTAAGCCCCACCTTCCACCTAACTCTGTCTAGTGTGATCCCTACAATGGGCCCCGTGACCACCACCATAGGCCCACACTACATCAACAACTACACCAACCTATATCTCAATGACCCGGCCATCTGGTTGGAACACTTTGCTAGGAAACCTACTCCGTTGCCATGTATCTCTCAGAAACAAGAGATTAGGCACCAGATTCCGCATACGACCTACCCGTAGTAACATCCCTAAGCAAACACTACACACACCACCTTGCTCACCCTCTCCAACCACTAACAGCAAACCCCCTACTACAGAGGCTAAACCACCTCTCATCAAGGGCGCTCTTATCAACGCCAGATCTCTCTCAGCGCACGCACTAGATATTGCTGACCTCATCACATCCTCAGATCTTGACTTTATTGGCATATCTGAAACTTGGCTACATGCCGCATCCGGCCCCTCACTGTCCCTTGCCTTACCACCCGACTACGGGATCACGCGATGTGACCGCACCACGGCACAAGCCAGAGGTGGTGGCGTGGCCATTATCCATAAAAACACTCTCGATCTAAGAGTGTTGATCTACCCCAAACTTGAGTCAGCTAAATTACTATCAGTTAAACTCTCACTAACGCCTAATTAAACAGCCACCCTTCACCTAATCTACAGGCCCCCATGCCCTGCACCATCTTTTGTCGGCGAAATATCCACCCTCCTGCTCGACAATACTAAAACCAACTCTCAAATTATCCTCCTAGGCGACTTTAATCTGGGTCTTGGTGTCCTAAAAGATCCCATTGCACTGGACCTAGAGAAAGCTCTAACCAACTTTGGTTTCACCCTGCACATTCAAGAGCCTACGCATACTAAGGGCAGGACCCTTGATTGGTTAGCCGGCTCCAACTGCAATATCAATGTACTTGCCAATACCCCCTGCTTATGGTACAACCACCACATCATCACCTTTAATATTGAAGCCACCTCCCGTGTCCCGATTCTGATAGCCCCAGCCCTCCCCACTAGAAATAAAAGGGACATAACCAAGGAGAAACTCCTCCCTCTACTACTCCCATCTCTTAATGCTGCCACTGACTCCTGTAATGATCCCAACCACCCTAGCAGACATCTACAACCGTAGCATGCTCACGGCTATAGACTCTATCGTCCCCATCAAACTCAGGAAGGCTAAGCCACGTGCACACCTTAACTCCTGGTTCACACCACAGTTAAGAGTGCTCCGCAAAGCTAAACGCTGTGCCGAAAACCATTGGGAAAGTCACCCTTATGATGTGCATAAAGACAGCTTCTTCCTGGCATCGCTCACCTACAAAGAAGCCATTATCGCTGCAAAAAAAGACTCCCTTAATAACCGTATCCTGCAAGCTGACTCGAACACTAAGGAACTCTTTAAGATCCTAAAAGAGCTTGAAACCCAGCCACCCCCCTGACACTTGCATTAAAGATAGTAAATGGTGTGCCAACATTCAGTTAGCCTTACTGAATAAAATCTCTATGCTACAATCCAAAATTAAAAACAAACAAGATAGTCTGGAACTGGACAATAGCCCGCCCACCCATACTCGGGCCCCCTCTCTTGACTCACCTAAATCTAAACCTTTTGCCTTCTCACCACTCACCATCGCCGAGGTGGAAAACATCATCTCAAGGATCAAACCTTCCAATTGCCAAGGTGATCCATGCCCCGCTCCCATCGTTAAGGAATATGCCCACAATTTGGCCCCATTCATCACGGCCTGTATCAACTCATCCTTTAAAACAGGTATTGTCCCTGACAACCTTAAGGACGCATGGGTGATCCCATTGCTTAAAAATCCCTCCTTAGCCCCAAGCATACCCACTAACTTCAGGCCCATAACCACTGTCCCGTTCCTGCTCAAAATCTTGGACCGTGCAGCATACCTGCAGATCCAAGATTACCTGGAATCCAATAATCTTCTAGGTCTTAGACAATCCGGATTCCTTCCCAGACACGGGACTGAGACGGCTCTAATAGATCTTAAAACACAAATAGAAGTCTTGAAGGACCAGGGCAAACTAGCCATGTTACTTCTCCTCGACCTCTCTGCGGCATTCGATCTGGTCAATCACCAAATCTTATGCAGGCACCTCCACTCTGCTGCCCACTTCTCTCCTTCAGCCACGGCCTGGATCAAATACTTTCTAAGCAATAGATCTATGTGGGTCTTTTCTCATTCCGCAGCTGCAGATCCCTCCCCTATTCACTGTGGCGTCCCTTACGGTTCTTGCGTGTCACCCACACTCTATACTATCTTTACTAAACCTCTCTTTGATGTACTTGAGTATCTGGGTGTCTCCTACACAAACTACGGTTGACGACACCCAGATACTCATTCCCATCACTGGAGACTACCTAGTTGACACCAAGGCCTTGAATGACGTCTACCTGGTCATCCAAGCCTGGATGGCCCAACACCAGTTATGCCTCAATGACGACAAGACGGAGCTTCTCATCCTGGGCACTACGCAACGCCTTAGCAAACTTGAGTCGTCCTACCAGTCGTTTATCATTGATGGCAATACTATCCAAGTTTCAAAAGACACAAAAACCTTAGGCTTTTACCTTGACGCCACCCTATCCCTATCTCGACAAACACATGCAGTCAGATCTGCATCTGCCTACACCGGCAAACTCATCGCAGCCTGCAGGCCATTCCTGACTACTCCAAATAGTGTCACACTAGCCAGAACCCTCATTATGTCTAAAATTGACTATGGTAGTGCCCTCTACTTAGGAACTAACCAAGAGAACCTGAATAAACTACAAGTCACCCAGAACAACGCTATCAGAGCTGCCTTAAACATCCCTCGAAACCACCACATCTCGGAATCCAGAACCAATCTACAGTGGCTACCCATCAAACAGAGAATCTCACTGAAAGCACTTGCCCTCATGCACAAATGCTTGGCCAACAAGGCCCGCGCATATCTCTGCCTCCATAACCGGCTATCCCACCATGCGCCTACCCGACCTCAAAGAACCGCCCAGACCTACTGTCCTGTCCTTGCCTCCAAGCTATGGAATGCCCTCCCCATCACCATCAGATCTGAAGACTCCTTTAATGCATTCAAGTCCAAAACGAAATCATGGCTCTTCAATCAGCATTGAAATTAGCTCTGCACACCACAGCCCTTTTAGCTTCGGGCCACTTATCTAACCTGCTGTACATTTTGTCTCTATGTCTCATGTAAAACACTTGCACTGTAAATTATGTATACTGATATACTTGCTGATTATTACGTATGTACATATGCCCTTGCTTAATATTATGTATTAATATTATGTATGTTTATATGCTCTGTATGTAACTCTGCACAAGTTGCGCCCGCAAGCCCACGGGCCTGATGGTGCGCGTTATAAATAAAACAAATTACAAAATGGTAATGGGAATCGCATATTTGAGAGACTTTTTTTATCTTGGGCTACCCCATTCCTCAACACTGTGAAAATCAGTGGCTTTATGTGACTGGGAAAGGAGCTTGAGGAATAATTCTCGAACAATGATACACTGAACACAGGATGCAGACATTTTAAGATTTAGTTCAGCCAAAGCTTTATAGTAACAGGATTGATTTACTAAGATACAGTGATTCGGACAGTTCAGATACCATGTGCTTAGGTCCTTAGAAGACTAATGGGCTTGGTTATTAGCTGCAAAATGGGATGACAAAGGCCTTGCCTACTGCCTTCTAAGTTAAGCATTTAAGAAACATGTTGTCAGTTCCAAAACATGTTTGCGCTAGCCAACAATATATATATATATATATATATATATATATATATATATATATATATATATATATATATATATATATATATAATTTTAATGACTACAGTTCAAACATTAATTTTATGATTCCAATGTTCCAAATTGCATCGAGTTCACATCTTAATTTCCATAAATGCCTTTTCAAGTCATTTTGTATATTTTGCAAATGTGTACATTACATTAGTTCACATCTAAAGTTGCAGAAATGCCTATTCAAGCGTTGATAAAAGCCTATTCAAGCCAACACGTGTTTCGACCTAAATCGTTATCAAGACCAGATTATGGCACTTTCATATCTAAATACTCTCATGAGTAAAGCAGCAAAGTATGATATTGGTGAGTCCTAGTTGAGGACAATTATTTGACTTTAGATCCACAAGAGTCTTGAGTTTTCCAAGGTAAACAAAAGTAAGAGATATCTTCAAATTATCATTGAGAATCCTTATTAAGCAATTCTCATTCCGCATTCAGAAAGACACAAGTGTTTAGTCAGATTCATGTTCTGTATGACATTAAATTGCCCAATTTAGTCTTGTGTATTCCATGTTTTTATTAGGATCAGGTTCCTTTTTTGCGCTTTACTCGTGCATTTTGCCATCTTGGTTTTGGAGCACATTTATCACCATCTATGAGACAGTGGGCACATGCATGTTAAGGGACAATGATTAATCATAACGGCATCATATGCATTCATGCAACAGAAGCTTCACCATTTCATGAGAGCATGCCTTGTGTGCTCAATCTATGGGAAGATGCCAGTTTGTTTCCACAAGTTTCAATTAAGTCTGCTCTAACCCTTGTTAGTGCCCATCAAAATGGCATTAACACTCCTAAAAAGCAAGTGGCATGTTCCATTCATGCATAATCTCAAAGTAGTCCCAGAGGTGTTGAAACAAATTCTGTATGTCAGTTCCTATCTTGACTCTGCAATGATGCATGCACTTCCACATAGGTTGTAAATGAGCCTCCATGTTAAGAAATGTGCCAACAGCCAAATAATTGTCTACATTGGATGGTAGACAATCTTATACTAATATTGAAATTCACATTTGCATATACGCAAGAGTTACATTCCATATTGCAGAAGTGGCTGCCCAACCTGATGAAATCACTTCTGTTACACCTTCATAAACCAACAGTAATATAGTACAGGCAGTGTCAGTTGCTAACACGACTGAAGGCGAATTTAACAAATGCTTTGGTATGCCGTGGCTACAACATGGTCAAGATGGTTATGATTGCTCACACCTGCTTCTCAAAAAGCTTGATGTATGTGACTCATAAAGGTTCTATAAACATATATACTTTAATCAAACACACCATGTACAATAATATCCAATAATAAAACACTATACAAAGCTGACCCTGGAGAAAGAACACAAAACATGCAAAGATTGAAAAGATGCAACACTCTGGGTACTGGGACAGGAGGGACAAAGGCAATTAAAACACCACAATGTTTCAAAAGGATATTTCTTGAGGTTTCACCAGGATTAAAATGACCTAGCTAATCTCTAGGGTCCAAATATGGAAAGGGGGGAAAGTACTAGTCAATAATACCTTTGGAAATCTCTTTGTGGTTCGACCGTGTTGAACCAGGCTTCTCAGCATCGTTTGCTGGTTCTTTTGGTTGAAGGATGCATCATTCACGATCGTCCAGTGGCAAACTGGTTTCATGTTGGGGATAAACTGAAGGAAGCTGCAGTCTCGAAGCATATACTCGAGCTGTGAGGATTGGGCAGTCACAAGGTTTGTTTGATGGTCGAGGTTCAATGGTGAACGAGCGGGTACCAGGATGAGCAGACAAGTTCGTTCGATGTGGAGGGTCGGAGGGCGCTGTTCAGGAGGCACCAGAGTATAGTCGATAGTCTTACAAGAGTGGCAATGAAAATGCAGGTGGTTTGAACAGTGGCTCGAGAAATGCAAGGCAGCAGTACTTTGTTGGTGCGAGCCGAGGCAATGACACACTTCAGCTAGTGCAGTGCAGGGACAAATGGAGTGAAACAGCAAATTGCAATTAACATAATGATGTACTCTAAAGGCTGCTTCTAAGGATTCTGGAGGTTTGCTCGTCATCAAACATGCTTGAGTCAAGGCTCTGCATGGGTTCACATGGACAACACAGAGATCTTGGCTGTTCAGACTTTCAGGACCTGTGAGTCTCAACCTCCGCACTCCAGAGTTTTGAGGGTCAAGATTAGTCCTTTTCCCAGACTCTCAAACATGGGGGAGGCTGGTACATACCTGCAAGACGGTGAGGTCCTAGGCACCAGAGTGGCTGGCAGAGATGTAGGTATTTTGGTTCAGCAGCAAAGTTCAACCCCTATAGTCCATGGGGATGGTTAGGGGACAGAGCAGTGCATAAAACCTACCTTCACCTCACAACTGGAGTACTGGAATACAATCAGAAATGACCAATCTGTCAGCAGGGTCCAGCAAAATCTGCTTCTAGGGTTGGATTCCACAGATGATTCCAAGAAGTAGTGGGGGACCCACTCTTTTAAAGCAAAAAGCCCACAGGTGAATGGACTAAACCTAGTCCTAAACTTAACTTAAACCTGAAACTAAACCAAAACGTAGTCTTCCAATCCATGTTCTTGAAATGAGTGGACTGCTAATCTGACATTGCACCCAAAGTGCTTTGCTCAAAAGGAAGTCGAGGGGTCAGGAAGGAAAGAGAGAGGCAAAGATAATAAAACAGATGGTGGAAGTCTTCCTCCACTGTACAGATGACTTGCTGGCTACACTAACCCAACCCCTTTCCTTCTCAGTAGAATCAAAAGCCTTTAGAAATTCAGCACCCTGGTGTAAAGCCTAGCCCTTTGTGAATGGGTGCAACCTTTGATTCCTGTTCCCAGGCCACTTTCCTGCACAGTGTCTGTCCTTGGTAAAATGGTGTTACCTGCCCTTTCAAAGGAAAAAAGAGAGGCAATCTGTGAGGAATGTCAATCTGGTGAGGGTGCAAAGCCCTGGCTTTTTTGATTTGTTTACATAAAATGATGCAGGTAATTCCTCCTCTAAAGGGGTAATCTGTTAACCAGACCCCCTTTGTTGCAACTCCAACTTCAAAAGCATGGTGCCCTTGTGTCCTGCTGCATCTGTAGCAAAATCCGCAGCACCCACGCTGCTTGTGGCACAGAGCATATTCAAAGGTCCCACGGCAGTGACAGCAGAATCACTGTTGCATTGGTGTGATCATGAGTACCCCATGCGGGTAGCAGGCTAATCTCGAAGAATAAGCTATGCCTGGATTTAGGCATAGTTGATGGCAATACTTATGGTCATGGCCACCACACCACAATTGACATTGACATGTGTCAGCTCCTGTGAGTCAGTCCTACTTTGGCTCAGACGGCCGAAACTGCTGCACGGCAGGAAAGAAACCCTGAGGACCCAGCCTCTCTTTGATTCCCTTATGAGGGCTGCTAATCCCCTCCCCTCGGGACAGCTGCACAGCAGGCAGCTATCCCGGGCCCATAATCTAAAGGGCACACCCATTTAGGAGGAGTAGGCTTGTACCAGGGTGCTGCACAATCAAGGGTCTTTGTTGTTCAGTTGGAGGTAAGCGGGCGGGAGTAGGATAGGCAGGAGTGATCTGGCCAGTTTAAAAAGCCTTCCACCATTTTGTCTCTCAATGTATCTCTTCCCCTTTCCTGTCTCCCCACATCCTTTGGAACAAATCTCTATGGGTGCAAGATCAAGAGGGAAAGTTCACTCCAGCCAGGATTAGGGATTGTTCGCCTAAAGTAGGCTTGTTTTAGACAAAACACCTGGAGACTTGGGCCCTTAAAAGAGGGGGGTCTCGCACCGCTTCAACAGAACATCTTCAGTTCATTGAGGATCCTCTTAGACCAAAGAGATGTTCTGAAGACTCTCACCTGGCCATCTTTTGGGGCCATTACACTGGCTAATGTCCTCTGCCGGAGGTGAATATAGACCCATCCAAGAGATAAGAAATCTCTGTCCCTGAACTACTCCCAGGGACCATAGGGAGTGACCAGTGCCATGGACAAGGACCAACATTCTGCAACAGATCTTTTGTACCAGAAGACCATTTTCTAAACTGAAGTATCCTGTCCTTGAGTTCTTTGCAAAGACCTCAAAGCAACCTGGAGGGCCAGGTATTTCGAGGCGAGGAAACATTATGAAATAGGAAGGGGGAGGAAAAAAGCAATCAAGGCCAGGAAGGCATGGAGGCCAGAGAAACAGGGAGACAAGGAAGCCAGGAGAAAGGGACCAACGAAACAGGAATAACATCAAGGGCAGCACTGAGCTATCGCAATAATATCTTTGCATATAGAAGCAATGTCCTGATCTTGCAGCAGCTGATATTGCCTACTTCTGCGGAGTCAGGGGAACTGACAGCACAGCGTCCGGCTCCCACGGCATGTAGCCTTGTTGGATGAGAAATGCAGTCCTGAGAAAAGCCAAATGGCAGAGCCATCATGCAATGGAGTATTGCAGAAATGCAGCGATAGGGCAGCTTGCACCTAGAGTGTCCAATGTCTAGATTGGGTTTTCATGACACAGATTTTTGTATAGTAATCTCTTTTGTTCCACTTGCAGATGGTGTGTTTTATTAAAGTGTTCATATTTTATACAACCTTTTTGGACAATCTCTTTATTTTGTAACTGCGATACTGTGCTGTTTGGGTCAATACTGGTTCACCTTCACATCCATCGTAAGAGTACAGCCTGCCCTCATCCTGCAGTACCACATAAAGGCAAAGTAGTTATATCTCTTGATTGCCCCTGTTTTACTTTTTGACTATGTTGGGTTTTGATTTGTATAAGTGTGAGAGCTGAGGGGGCTGTTTTAGTCCAGCTCACCCTTATACTCCTGACAGGCTAAATCCAATTTGTCACACAATCCTTAAAGGCTACAGTTCTGGCAATGGGCAGGGGAAGCCATGTCTGGAACAAATACACACACATCTCCTACATCTGAACTGGGACTAAAGGGCCCACACGTGCCCTATTCATTTAATGTGGCTGGGATAACAGTGAGAGCTGCTGGACAACATACCCTAACTAATCTTAAATGCAGCCCCTGTCCTGCTGACATAGCTGTCACTACAGTTGTCACGAGGGCACCAGTGACCTGAACCTGCTCTGTGCCACTGTAGAGCAGATGCTGCCATCAGATTACTAATGCAGCAGTGCACAGGTTTATAGTTTGTTTTTGGCATGACGTTTTATGAAAGTGAAATCTGATCGGCAGATTTCCCTTCCTGAAGTGGAATTATTCACAATCTTTGCATTTATTAATACAAATTCAAAATTCCAGGGCTCCTGCACCTTTGCCAGACAGCAATTCCGCACACTTACCAAAATATCCTGCCCGTATCTTGGCCCCAATCTATCTCTAATACACGGCCAGAACATAAGTGTTAGATTACATGTAACTTTTGACCCCTAGGTGTCTCCACTTGTTAAGGTTTTCGCACGTCCAAGTTTCTAAAAGGAACAATGTAATGACTAAACCACGGCAATTTCTGCTTTATTAAATTATTGTCTTGGAAATTGGTATCATAACTATGACCTATAATAGCTTGTGAACTATAGCACATTGATTAGCTGTATTAAAACTATTTACCTCTACAGTATTTTTCCTATTGTAGCTACTTTGATTACTATTTTTTTTATTTTATTTTTTATTTTGATACTGCTGAACTGCTGAACAAGTCAACTTTTCAAAATTATCACACAAGTGTACATTTCCAAATTCATTCAACATTACTATTACTTTTAATACTACTACTACTACCACTCCTACTACTAATAATAGTTATAATAATGTTAATAATAGTAGTAATATTAAATCAGTAATAAAAATAATAAATAATAATAATAATAACAATAATAATAATAATAATAATAATAATAATAATAATATTATAGGGGGCACAATAAACCTAACTGGTCATTATATGGATATTGCAAGTCATTGGAGAGTTGCATGAGAATATAGTCATCATACTGAATGGGCCATGTCAGTCCGAGGTCACAAGAAATATTAATTTAGCATACAAACAGGCTATTATATTTTACAGTTTTTATAATTTTGGTTTCTTCACATTTTATAACTTTCTACAGTGGGTGCCCTTTTGTGCCCTATTGTGTTATATTGTTGCCACCTTTTCAGCATCTGTTCATTTCCTTTTTGCGTTCCTTCTTGATTTATCTTTTAATGCAACAATATTTCTTAATTCCTTTCCTCCCCTGTTTTCCTCCTTGATTTCTTGACTCTCCCTCTTTTACTACTCTCTACCTCTCCCCTACTTGAAAAATATCATCTTCCCATGGAAGTGACAGACGTTGCAGTCACACATATTTCTCTTACAACCAATCCGTGAGTGGTGAGTGGTGCTGACTACTGAACTATGTCTTCAACACGCTCAGAAAGAACCTATTAAAGCAAAAGACTTGAAGTGTGTATCTGTTTTATCATAATACAAATGCGAAAACAATAAATATTATTTTTATTAGCCATACCAATAACAACAATAGAAGAAGAAGAAGAAGAAGAAGAAGAAGAAGAAGAAGAAAGAAGAAGAAGAGTATGTAAATTATATTGCGGCCTGCAATACCCATATGATGGTTGTCACATCAATACTGACTTGTAATAAGAAAATGACATAATTACTGTACCACATTATAATCAATTAGTACCCGACGAGAGTCAAGCAGAATGCAACACGCATTCTGATTGTCTCTCGCCGGGTCCTTACCCGGCTGAGAATCCTTCGATTCTTGGCCGGGATTCCAGCCGCCTTGTCCTCGGCAGGGGGTGTGGCAGTCCCTCAGCCAATGAGGAGGCTCCGAGCCTCCCCACGGCTGAGAGGCTGCCTTCGTCCCGCGATGGGGACTCAGGTAAGCTTTTTTTTTTTCCTTCCCTTCCCTTCCCTTCCCTTTCCTTCCCTTCCCTTCCCTTCCCTCCCGACCCCACTTACCTGCTTGCTCCTGCGTCCCCAGTGGGGGATGATAGCAGCCTCCAGCAGTGTGGAGACTCGGAGCAGGGCCATCCACGCTCCGCGCTTCCACATGGCTGGAAGCTTCCATCGTCCCCGCTGGGGACGCAGGTACGTTGTTTTTTTTTCTTCCCCTCCCTCCCAACCCCACTTACCCTCTGCTTCTTTTTCTTTTTCGGGAGCGGACGAGCTGGGAACACATGTGTTCACAGCGCGTCCACTCCCGATGGCCGCCATGGAAAGGGAAAACAGACTCTGTTTTCCCTTTGCATGGCGGCCATTTTCTTGGTTGTTTCTTTTATTTATTTATTTTCTGTCCCGAAACGCTGCAGCGTTTCAGGACAGAAAAAAAGGCTTTTAGTGCCCCGGTCACACACATAAAGCGGGCCGGGGTACTAATAGCAATATGACCCACGCTGCGTGGGGCATTACCGACTCAGGTAATGTCCTGGGGCCTTCGTTAAGGCCCTTGCTTCGCTCAGGCCTATAACTATGGGCCCCAGGGCATTACCTGAGTTGGTAATGCCCCCGCCGCTCGGCTCATATTTTTTAAATGTCCCCCCCTGAATTTTTTTTGACAAGTTTGTTGAGGTTTCATCAAGGGGGCAAAGTTGTAGGGGGGACCCACATTTTCTTTGTCGATAGACGCAATGTGATGTCATTTTGATGTCCTGGTTGTTAGTCTTAGCAGTGCACAGTGGTGGCGCAAGGAATGGTTGCTTAGCTTACCATAACTGGCGAATTTCTGAGGTATTTCGGTTTTAATCTTAACCATAACGTCCCTTTAAAAAAGTTTTAACAGTGAATCGTATATATAATTGCCATTATCATTATTGTTCAGGTCTCTAGCGTGTCTTTCTACTCTGTTGGCCTGACTAAACTAAGTAAAATAACTTCTCAGAAGGTCTCTCGATTCCCCATGTCGTTATTTCATCATGCACTTGTGTCTCTGGTGTCCTTGATGAAAAATGAAATGTCTGTGGCGGAGTTGCTCGCAAGAAACTAAAGCAGAGTAAAGAACTTTATTGAGCTGAATGTTCCTACGTTCACCAAATTGGCGATAGGGAAAACACGCTCACAGGGATTCACAGGAATTTAAAGGCAAGACATGTAAACGGAAAAGCATAGAACATGTATGTTGTTAAAATCTTTCTGTTGTGAATGTTTCAGCTGTGAAACTATTTAGTTTTGACCAGAAAAACATCAGTAAGATACCGATATTATTTTACGTGTCACAACGGTGTGTGAATATTGCACCACCTCCAAAGATGCCACACTTGGTCCAGCCGTTACATTGCTGTGGAATATCATGAGGAGAAAAGTCTTATATCTCTACCCTCTCGAGTGACCAATCACTATTTTGACCTGCAGCAAAGACAATTTCTATGTATATGTTATTTTTTTTCTTGTCTGTTTAACATTTTTAAGCCAACTACAAACACAGGTGATGTTGTGCTGGCTCAGTTCCTAAAAGTCATTCTCGCCAGAGGCCTAACATCTGCTCTGTACTATATAAAACCCGATGCCACGTATGTGATATGTTTAATAGCGATTGGATGCGCATTTGCATTTTTGTACATGATTGCATTTATAATTGTTTAATGTTTATGTTTTTCCATGTACTTATACTTCACGATGGCACATAATATTCATGTGCATGCAATTATTTTATCCATTGTATTGTATTACGATTGTACTTTAAAGGCAGTCCAAAATAAAGTGTTTTAAATATAAAATCTTATGACTGTTAAAGACATGTGATCTGGAGTGTTCTATCAAAAGCAATTTGACCAATTGCCATCTTACCTTTCCCACATGTGAATGAAATATAGACGTGTCTGTTAGAGCAGGCTAGTTATGTCTTAGGCTATTCAAACGTGAGGGTTGGTGTCTGGAATTATTTGAATGAATCTGAACCACTGGAAATTGCTGTGGGCAACCATCCCACCATGCCATTACAGAAGGGGAAACAGCATATTTAAATCAGACTTGTTCCTCTTCTTCAGTGGCATCGCAGGCTGAAAAATTATGGCAATGAAAGTTGTATAAAGCAATGCCAGTGATACTGATTTATTTAAAACCTCACATACATCAATATGCAGTTTTGGCAAGACGTGTTTTTGAGTCTGCTACCCAGACTCTAGCTCACTTATAATGCCCATGGAGGCTGAACATGTCTGGGGTTGCTTATCGTCTCAGGTTGAAGGTATGCAACCTAGATATGTTGCTGCTAGAAGCAGGTGAGTTGTTCCATCTGTGTAGCCTCCTTGCCCACCCCCTCTCCTCTTATTGGTCTGATCACTGGCCATTACTGACCTTCCCAGGCCAGGCCTCTGCCTGGCAGCCCGTGCGGCTAAGGGCCCCTAGGCAAAGGGCGGCTCCCAAAGAGGCGGCTCCTGGCTGTGTCTGCAGGTGTCCGCAGGGGAAGCCAGCCAGCTACCATGTTCCCTGTCCACCCCCTGACCACATTGCAGAACCTCCAACTTAGCTGTGTTGGTCCTACTGTCTTAAACATTTAAAAATGTGTATTGTTAGTCTCTAAATTTGCATTGGGAGAGTATTTAAAAATTGCTTTGAGAAAGTATTTAAAAATTGCACTGTGAAATCCAGGTCCTTTTCCCCTTATTCAGGACTCTTAAACTTATGTGTGTTTACTAGGGCTGTTCAAATTGGATTGTGAAAGTATTTAAAAATTGCACTGTGAAACCTAGGCCCTTTTCCCCTTACTCAGGAATCTCAGACTTAGGTGTGTTTTCCCCATGTCTAAACGACATTGTGAAAGTAGTACCATTCTATGGTTGCCTCTTAGCAAAGCATTCATCTAGCTTACTTTCTACCAGCATCTGTGCAGTTGTCGTATTGTCCACCTGTCCCTTCTCCCCTCTGTGTCGTCTGCTTGTGCCCCCTCCCTGCGTCCTTCCCTTGTGTTCCCCACTCCTATTCCCCCCATTCCTCTTCTCTCCTATCTCCACCAATTCTATGGTGTTCTCTATCTCTACTATCTTTTCTAACTGCTTCTCTATCGACTATATGCTCTACTCACTAAATCTGATAGGAAGAAGTTTAAAAAGGATATCCTGGTCTCCAACCCAGGCCTCCCTATCGCTGGCACCTATACCAATGTCTCCTCTAGGCAAACCCTCACCAACATCCTCTTTGTCATTCCCTCTCCAGACCTATGGACTCTTCATATGGTCTCTGTGCTTTCTCCTCTCTCTTCTACACCCATTAATGGTAGCACCCGGTGGGAGGCCCTCCTGGCTTCCTTCCACTCCTCCAAGGTCATAATTAAGGTTTACTTGAATGGTACCATCTTGGTCCAAGGCCCTCAGGCCACTCTTCTCCTCTTTGATAGACGCTTCCCACACCTCATCAATTTCATGCTCTTTTCTCCTTCCCCTTCTGCCCCCCTTGGGCCTCTTCCACACCTCTGCAGGGCATACCTCTGATTCGTACCCCGCCCTGGAAGTCTTTCAAGGGTGGCAGCCTTCTCCGGATTGCCACTCTTAACTCTTGCTCTGCTGTCAAACACTCCTCTGACATCTGCTGCCTCCTGGAGGAACTTGACCTTGATGTCCTTGGTCTCACCGAGACATGGTTCATGGCCAGCTCTGTCACAAGCTTTGACACTCTGCTCCCTGACGGCTACAAGATCCTCTCAGTGCTCAGATCCCACCATTCCAGAAGGGGTTTAACCCTAATCTTCCCGGGGTGGTTTCCTGCCTCTGTCATCCCTACGCAGGCCTACTCCTCTTTTGAATGCCTCACCTGCAGGCTCTCCCTCTCTCTCCTAGCCATTCACTTACTGTGGCCACTATCTATCGGCCACGTGGTCAGATCTCCTCCTTCCATGGGTGGACCTCTCCTCTTCCCTCCTGGTCTTGACCACTCAACTCCTCCTTCCTGGAGAATTTAACATCCACCTGGATACTCCTTGTCCTTCCTCCAGGCTCTTTCACGACTTCTGCGACTCTTTCTCACTCTCTATTCTGCCCTCCGGCCCAACTCACTCTGCAGGGCACACTCTGGATGTTCTGATCTCTTCACACCTTCCCCTTTCTATCCCTCTCACCACTCCTCTCTCCTGGAGTGATCATTTTCTCCTCTCCTCCCAGCTCACCCTCTCTACCCCTCAGACCAGGCCAACTCCAGCACTGCCACCCATCTTCTCGGTCATCTGACCCATGAAGCGCATGTCAGTTGAGTCTTTCGCCACCACTTTCTCACCACCTATCCCCCTCTGGCTGACTCACACCCTGACACAGCCCTTTGCATGCTCCACTCTGCTATATCTGATCATCTCAACGTACTTGGCCCTGTCATGAGGATCCACTTGAAGTCCAAAGCCAAGTGCAACTCCTGGTACGACTCAGACCTTGTCACCCTCAAACACAAGTGCAGGGTGGCTGAGAGGAAGTGGCATGCTTCTGGTACATCCTCTGACAAACTGGCCTGCGGGATGCTCTAAAGGCAATACTGGCTCTCTGTCCACGCCAAGAAGAGAGCTCACATCCAAGCCCACCTCTCTGCGACATCTAACAACTCGGAGGAACTCTTTAAAATCTGCAAGGAACTGGCCAATCCTGCTTCAGTCTCGCCATCTCCCGTCCCTTCCCAGGCCCTCTGCACGGCTTTGGCTTCTCATTTCATTTCTAAAACTTAGGACATCCTGTCCTCTCTCTCTTCCTCTTCCCCTCCACCCTCTACTCCCTGCTCTTCCTCTGGCCCTTCTGCGGCCACCTCTCCTCTCTCCTTCTCTGCCTTTCCCCTTTTAGACTAGTCTGACCTATGAAAGTCTCATCAAAACAGGTTCATCCCTGTTCCACCAAAGTTATCAAGGGCAGCTGGGGAGCAGGTGCAAGTGGATCTAGGTCACATGGCCTAAGCCCCGCCCATCTGGTGCCTTCCTGGTTGCCGCTCTTTTCCCTACTTAAGGAGATTTCCAGCCTCTTTTCCTTTGCAGCTGGGGAGCAGGTGCAAGTGGATCTAGGTCACATGGCCTAAGCCCCACCCACCTGGTGCCTTCCTGGTTGCTGCTCTTTTTCACCACTTACCAAGCCCCGCCCATGTGGTGCCTTCCTGCTTGCTGCTCTTTTTCACCACTTACCAAGCCCCGCCCACCTGGTGCCTTCCTGCTTGCCGCTCTTTTCCCTACTCAAGGAGATCTCCAGTCTCTTTTCCTTTGCAGCTGGGGAGCAGGTGCAAGTGGATCTAGGTCACATGGCCTAAGCCCCACCCACCTGGTGCCTTCCTGGTTGCTGCTCTTTTTCACCACTTACCAAGCACCGCCCACGTGGTGCCTTCCTGCTTGCCGCTCTTTTTCACCACTTAGAAAGCCCCACCCACCTGGTGCCTTCCTGCTTGCCGCTCTTTTCCCTACTTAAGGAGCCCTCTAGCCTCTTTTCCTTTGCAGCTGTGGAGCAGATGCAAGTGGATCTAGGTCACCTGGCCTAAGCCCCATCTACCTGGTGCCTTCCTAGTTGCTGCACTTTTTCATCACTTAGCAAGCCCCGCCCACCTGGTGCCTTCCTGCTTGTCGCTCTTTTTCACCACTTAGCAAACCCCTCCCATCTGGTGCCTTCTTGCTTGCTGCTCTTTTTCACCACTTAGCAAGCCCCGCCCACCTGGTGCCTTCCTGCTTGCCACTCTTTTTCTCCACTTAACAAGCCCCGCCCACCTGGTGCCTTTCTGGTTGCTGCTCTTTTTCACCACTTAGCAAGTCCCGCCCACCTAGTGCCTTTCTGGTTTCCGCTCTTTTCCCTACTTAAGGAGTTCTCTAGCCTCTTTTCCTTTGCAGCTGGGGAGCAGGTGCAAGTGGATCTAGGTCACCGTCTGAAGTGAAGGGCAGACAAAGAAAAGGGCAATTCCTGTTTGGACCTGTTAGGACCTGGCGGACCCAGTGCCCGACCCCCTGCTCAGACAGCAAGTAAGCATGCACCAACATGTGTTTACCGCCTCTGTCGCCATAGGCCCTCTCTGCCCCCTCTGGTCCCCCTGTGGTGTTCCCTTGTGCCCCCCACCCTTCTCGCACACATGTGTTGCCTGTTTTGCTTGATTTGTCTACCCTGCTCCCCCTCCCCACCCCTCCAGCCTACTTCTGCATGAGTCTGTCCTGATACATTCTGGTTTCACCATCACAGTCTTGTGGCCAATGTTGGATTTGACTTTTATGAACTTCATTGATTCACGGTGTGTCACCCTTTCTCAACTCTCATGCTGGACTTCCTTTGCATCTTGTACTCATGGTGGCCCTGAATCATGCTGTTCTCATCTTCATGTTGTATCCTGGCTTGCAACTTTATGTGTTACTACTGACTTCTGCAATTGTTTTTGCTCTCCCCTTTTGCTTTTCCACTCTTTTTGGCGGCTTACTCTCTGATCTCTCCTCCTCTCACTTTGTCCCTTTTCCTATCTCCTCCCCTTACTTTCTTCTATGCACTTACTCTATCAGAATTGTCCCTGGACCTAGTATGATAGCAACCTTGTCTGTCTCCTCCCCCTTCCCCTTAGCTTCCCCCACAGCACTACCTCAAATGTCATCAGGCCTAGTATGATAGTCGCTTGTTTTGTTCCTCCCCTCACTTTCTGCACCCCTCTCCCTCACCTTTTGTTTTTCTCCGCTCTACCAGAAATGTTGTCAGGCCTAGTACGGTAGTCGCCTGTCTGTTTCCATTTCCTTCTACTCTCCTCCTCCCTTCCTTTCTATGGCTTAGCTCTTGCACTATCTGAAATGTCATCAGGCCGAGTACGATAGATAATTTCACATCCTTAATGTTCATGGCCTGTAAGAATCTCATTGTATTTTCCCTTGTTCCCTCCCTTGCCTTGAAGCGCTTTGAAACACATTGTGTACAGGCGCTATATAAATAAACTATCATATCATATCAAGGACCACATTGACTCCCTGGCTCCTGCTGTGGCCGACTTCTGCAACACTCCTTTGCCACTGGAGTCTTCCCATCCCCCCTGAAGCACTTACTTGTGCACCCGCTTCTTAAGAAACCCTCTGCCGACCCATCATGCCCGACTAAATATTGCCCAATCTCCATCACTCGTTTCCTGGGCAAATTCCTGGAAAAGCTGTCCATCTCCACACTGAATCTCTTGGCTCTCTGTGTGATCATCAGTCTGGCTTCAGAGCAGCCAGTAACATGGAAACTGCTCTCCTGAACATCCCTGAAGACCTGCTCTCCAACCTTGATTCCAACACCCCCGTCTCCTCATTTTGCTTGATCTCTATTCTGCCTTTGACACAGTCAACCATGCCATCCTGCTCAACCATCTCCGTGATAACCTGAGTATCACCGGTCAGGCCCTGGCGTGGCTGGCTTCTTTCCTCTCTGATCGACACTCCCAGGTCCAATTTGGGTCCTTCCTCTCCTCTATCTCTATATCTACCTGTGGTGTTCCCCAGGGATCTAATCTCTCTCCCTGGCTGTTCCACCAATACCTGGCACTTCTTGCCCACCGCATTGCCACTCTCTGCCCCAACTTCCAGTGCTATGCAGATGACAATCAGCTCGTTTTCAGGCTACCTTCAACCACCTCTTCGTCTTCACTCATCTCTGACTGTCTGCTATTCAGGAGTTTTGTGCCGCCAATGATCACTGCCTTAATGCCAGTAAGACTGAGATTTTCCTCATCAGCACACCCGCTCCCTCCTGTCCTGCCACTCTCTGGCCGGCCTCTCTTGGCCCTCTTCCTGCTCCCACCTGCAAGGCTAAAAACCTTGGGGTCATCTTCGACTCCACACACTCCTTCTCTCCTCACATCTCTGACATCTCTAAGAAGTCACACTACCATCTGCACCTCCTCAGATGTATTCTTCCTTTCCTCTCCTTCCCACTGAAGCTCACTGTCTCCAGAGCATTGGTTCTCTATAGGTTGGACTATTGCAACAGCCTCTTTCTAAATCTGCCTGCTTCTACTCTCCGCCCTCTGCAACTCATCCAGAAAAGGACTGTGAGACTTGTCTTTGGCCTCAAGCCCAGGGATCGTATCTCTCCGCATTGGCTCCCAGTGGCTGCAAGGATTAAGTTCAAAACCCTCTGCATTATCCACAAGGCCTTCTGGGGGCTGAATACCTTCAACTCTCTCTTCCTTCTCGAGCTCTTCGCTCATCTGCCTCCAACTCCCTCAACATCAGTCGCTTCTCCAAGCAACGAATGGTTGGTAGATCTCTTTCCTTGGCTAGGGCCTCCCTTTGGAACATCCCCCCTGCCTCTCTGAAACTTGAGGAGAACAATCTCATGTTCAGGAAGCACCTTAAAACCTCCCTCTTTGCTTCGGCTTTCTCTCCCCCTCTCTGCTGCTGAATTCCTGGTTGTAACTGCACTTACCATGCACTTGCCACCAGCCGGCCATATTTTTTATTTTTCTTATTTATTATATTATCCAATGTACTGCAGTTTCTCCTCCCCTTTCTCTCACGCACTTTTGCCTTTCCTCTTCCCATGCACTTGCACGATCTGAATGACACCTGGCCCAGTAAGATCGTTGTCTGTCTTCTCTCTGTTCCCCCTCCCTTGCCTCGTCGCGCATTAAAACACTTGTGTAAAGGCACGTTATAAATGCCATATCATATCATCAAAAATTCAAGCTGGACTGCCCGTTTGGGATGAAGTCAAGCCTGACTGGCACATCGTTCTTCCACTTCTTTAATGGCATGGAAGGCTGAAAAAGAATGGCGCGATGGTTGCCCAGAGAAAGACAGGGAATATGTTTAAGTAAAAACCTGCCAACCATCAACCTCCAGTTTTTGACACTATAATCTATGCCTTAGAATTATGCTGCCACTTGTCTAACATACACGATGATCAATCAGGTTCAGGGAACTGAAAGCACCTTCTCAGCAGGGCAATCAGAAATCACGCATAACCTATCCTAGCACTAATTCTTTTTTATGACTAACTGAGAGGCCAGATGTTGAGGTCCTGCAAAGTGATTACTTGAAGTAGCAATCGTCTGGGCAATGTAGAATGTAGTTCACTCTGATCGTTGTGCATTTTTATCACTTAACATATTCACAGAGATGCCTGGGTAGTGTCCTGCTTGCTCCTAATCCAGCAGCTCATTTCCTCTTAAAAGTTGATTGCAAGAACCAGAGCTCTTATGCCATTGAGAACTAAGGCTCATTATTGATTGCATATTGCAAGGGTCTTTACATTCTTCAAATGCCACCTGCAAGAGAAGATTCCACTTCACTTGGCAGTTGCTGTTGAGAAAATATTTAAAGTGGTCATTTATTGCCATCAGAAATCATTTGTGCTAGAGAAGTCACTTTGGTCACTGTATTTCAGAGTTTCAGATGCCTCCCTGATCTCCATCTTGACCAACTAGATGTGTCCATAAAGGGGGTAGAAAGCATCATTTTTCCCAAAGGTACCATTTCAGCAGAACATATATTCTGTGGGTGCCCGTGTGTCTGTGTTGGCAAAAGAGCAATGTGATTCTGTCCCATTGGCTGCCTTGTTAGTGGGATAATCACCCCATGTATTGATGTCATCTGTCATAACTATGTGGCAACACTGAACCAGCATAGGATTTATCACCACAGATAATTGAGGAATGAAGCTTTACCTGCATCTAGGTAGTAGAAACAAGGTAAGTATCAAACTGTATTCTCCATTGGCACTGGGCAGGGAGGGGTGGCCTCGCAGCTAATCAGGTGAGTCAGAACAGGCCCCTGCTTTGAGCCTCTCCTAAACGAGAGGCTGCCATCTTCCCAACCGGGATTCAAATAAGGGTTCCCCCGACCCTACGCCCCACTTCCCCTCCTACCCACCACCCATGACTCAAATTTCAAATACATTGCACTCCTTTGTTCCTCGCCGGTGCCTGGAACCCTCAGAGTTCCCTGCGCATCTCTGTTGCGGCAATGGCCGCCATGGAAAGGGAGAAGCGACTATGTGTAGTTCTATTCTCCCCAATCCATGGTGGCCATCTTTATTCGTAGTTGAAGTTTATATGTAGTTGTTTTAAAGTTTAAACAGCTATTAGCATGTGGTAAACCTGCCAGTATTGTAATAGCAACAATACACCCCCCGTTGGGGGGTTTTCCAGGCCAGGTAATGCCCAGGCTAATGTTAAAGCCCAAGCCAATTGTTGAGGGCCCAGTAAAGACCCTGACTGTCAGGGTTTATTGCTTAATTATGGCACAGCACACTGACATGCTGAAATGACATTGGGCCTCATTCCGAGTAGGGCGCAAAGGGATACCGGGCACCGTTAAGGACATTGGTAATCCCTTTGCACCCTATTCCGAGGTCCCTTTGCGGGTTTTACCAGGCGGCCTTAGCGGGAGCCGCAAAGGGTCCAGGGAGCAAATAACGGTACCACAAATTGCGGCACCGTTATTTGCACCTTCCTCATTCCCATTGAGCCCTATGGGGGCTCAAATGGGAATGGGGAATGGTATTTTCAATGGAGACTTACTGGTCCCGCAAAGGTCCGACTAGACTGGTAAGTCCCATTGAATGAGGGCGGACTTGGTAACGTTATTGGAGGCAGACATGGCGCTATTAGTGACACTATCTCTGCTCAACATTTAGGATCAGTGCATCCCTTTAAAAGGGATTACAGGCTAACTGGTTGAATTGGGGTCAAACTACTTTCCAAAAATCTATGGTATATTAGCAGCTGGTGGGGGTTCTGCAGGCCTCCAAGCTAATCAGAAGGCTTGGAACAGGGTCTTTACCTGATGGCAAAGCCCCGCTCTGAGCCTCCTCTGAAGCGTGAGGCCACCATTTTCGCCATCGGGAATTAAGGTAAGGGGCACCTATGCTGCCTGCCCCCAACCCCAGTTTCTCATCTCCCACCCATTCCCCAATTGCCGGGAGCTCCTTTGTCCCTCATCGGCACCAGAAACACTCCGTGTTCCCGGTGCATTTCGGTCACGGAAATGGCAGCCATTGAGAATGGACTACTAATCCATGGTGGACAGCTTGTCTTGTAGTATTTCTAACCTGAACAGGGCAACCGTGCTGTTTCTCAACTTAAAAAAAAAAAAAAAATACTACTATTTGCAATCCCGGAAACATGATGGGATTCTTATAGAAACAAACCCCTCCAAGCTGGGGGCATTAGATGGGCAGTTAATGTCCGGGATAATGTTAAAGCCCTCTCTTTGCTTGGGCTTCTAATTGGCCTCAGCATAACCTCGACAGGTAAAGCCCCTGCACATCAGGGTTTATTCATTTTGAAAGGATTTGGCTTACGGGCATTCCTGGCATGGGAATTACAGTTCTAATGTGAAATTCCTCTCCCAAATTATCACTCTTGAAATTTCGTTTACTATTTGTATTTTTATAAAAAATGAAATGGCCATATAACGGAGTAGGTAACTCCACATATAAGAATATTGTCTGACAAAGGGACCAGTGTGTGCGAAATATGTACAATTACTAAAAAAAAGAAACACAAAGGAGAGCAATTCATTTCAAATTGAGCAATGATGAAAAATGAGATTGGTTTTCTGTTTTCTTTGCTTATCATTTAGCAATTGTGGAAACTCTCAAATAATAAAAATTAACTACACCCCTTACTACTTTTAAAGTGCTATTTGCATAACATGAAAAAGTACAATTCAGAATAGATATGCAAATTAATGCAGAGGTTCAACTTTCACTTGCGTTTTTTTAAGAAATATTATTTTAGCATTTGGAATTTTTAAGGAATTTCGAGGACTTTCGAGTTTAATAATGTTTCTTTAATTGCATTTTTTCTCTTTCAGCAATACAGAAAACTTCTAATATCTCTGTTATCCTTCCCTATTTAATAACATTGACGAAGTGACCTAAGAACGTGCCTTGGTGGTGGTGATCAAACAATTTCTATTGAATATGGCCTATTGATGCGTGAGCTCTCTTCTCACACCAATGGATCATTTCCTCACACACAAGCCACTAAACCTATTTGCCCGATAACAGTGACCAGTTTGCTCATTCAGTGCATGAAGTAAGTACACGTAAAAAATATATTTTTTAAATGTTTTTATTTATATTGTTTAAAGCACAGATCTAGCTTCAGAGCATTGGAGCGCTGTATAGCGTGTGGGTAGCCAACATTTTGGCGGCCATCTTTTAACAGTAGTGCAGTACTGTGAGGTCTGTGTGCCACTATGTGCATTCATTGGAATCAGTCCTTGGTCAGGTGTTGTTGAAAGAGTCATGTTTTGAGAGATTTGCAGAATTGAAGAATTGTGGGGGCATCCCAAGCCGACACCGGGAATCGAGTTCCATAGGGTGGGTGCATAACAATAGAAGGATTGTTTGCGGGTCCTCTCTTTGTAGACAAGTATGCAGTCCACGTGTAAAATGTACTATATATTTAACGCACAGTCTTCAACTAATATACTGTTTGGGGAGCAAGAGTCGAGTGCACCATAAAATAATATTGTCTGAACATGTTTGGCAATGGCTTTACATTGACAGCATTAGTAAATTGGCCTGACCAACAAAAAAAAGTGCACATTCGGTAGTGCCTATAGTATCCTTCTTTCTCTAAAGCAACTTTTCGGGAGTGGTCTACACCTCTCTCTACTTTTGGGAGCCCTTCTGCCGTGCTGTTTTATGTGAAGTCTCTAGAATTTACTCTTGACTTCAATCTGAATTTCAAATGCTGTATTTCTCAATCATCCCAAACCTGTTTTTCAAGTTCACTCTCCTTAGGGAGATCGGTGCATTTGGATTCCTTTAGATTTGTGTACATCTATCTAGGACCCTTGCTCTATCCCGCCTGGATGGTGGCAATGGCATTTTCATGGAGTTGTCGGCTTCACTTTTGGTTACCCTGACGTTTGTGCTACATGCTGCTGCCCGCCTAATCTCTGGCCCTCTGCACTCCAAAATGTGAACACAGGTATTTCTCTTCAATGGCTCCCTGTTCACTGTCCTCCACTTTTAGTATCTGGTTTTGGGCATAAATGGCTGCGTATCTGTGTATTTCTAGTGAGTTTTGGTCTGCACGTAGTCTGTACATCATGGGTTTAACTATCTCTCATTTCAAACATAGTCGCTTTTCTGCTGAAGGCCGAAACAACAAACAATAGGCTTTTCACACAAACGTATATGTTTCCTCAGGTCTCGTTGATTGAAGCCGCTGTCTTGTTGGGAAGGAAACGGTGGCTACTCCGTGAATACCGAGCTGTAGATGCAAGCGTTTATTGTTATTGCAATGATGCTACATTAAACTAAACACTGCTTTCTGCTTGGTGGGTTTCAATTATGATCTCACTTTGTAATCGAAACGCGCTTCAGGAACCAAACTGATAGCATTTTTTTTAATTTATTTTTTAAATGACAATACATTTGCACTCGGCTGGCAGATGATCGGAAAATGCAAAACTGGTTATTTCAAAATAGAATGAACTGTTGTTTTTAAACTTTAAAAAAAGTGTGCAATCTGTAGTGGTACAGTGTGCCTAGGCGTCAGGCGTCTGCACTGCACATTCGGATTCTACCACTGTTGCTGTTTAGTTTTAGGCGGTGTCTTTGAAAGATAGACAACTGTGGGATTGTATTCTTTTAACTAAGAAACAGATTGCTCCTTCTGAGACAAGTGAAGTGCCTTTGATAGGGTAAAGACGGCCTGTGTTTGGTGATTTTATTAGATGTCATGACAATTGAAATGAATTATATTAAACTATAAATATTAACATAAACAATGCGTGTAGAAGAACATTGAGTTTGGCAGATTAAGATAATCCTATAATTTGAGCTACCATTTTAAGAACGAAGCAGACCATATAGTGGCAGAGAAAAAAAGAGCATATGCCAGCATGATTTTTGACATGGGAGGTAGTGACTCTGCAATTGGTATTGGACCTTTCCAATGATTGACATAGTATATCATGAGCAGAGAAAGCAATTCAGGTAGGGTGAAACCTTGAGTTCAACAGAACAAGGCACAAGTTCTGCTCAGCCCAAGGCTTAACCCTACTTGAATTATGCAGGAATATGCAAGAACCCATTACCAACTGTTATGATGAAGAGTTTCTTTAACAGTGCTTCTCTTAGTCCTAAATATTTGATTGGAAGCACAAGTGAACAACAGCAGCACACCACAAAGCAAACAGCATCTGTGGAACCCATAAATAAGTGATTTTCTCTTGCCCAAAAAAAAGAAATGTAACAGCAGTTTGTACTAATACACCCCTAAGCACTACATGTTATTTGATGTTCACAGAATCTGACAGCATCATCATCCAATTAGAGGTCTCTGTCACTGATTTTTCCACAGTGAAAAAAATCCATATCGCAGGCCTTTGTTTTTTTCCACCATTGTTAAGAACAATAATCACATTGCAATCTGCAAACTCTGCAAACACGCTGTACATTTCAGGAATCCAGACATCCAATATGGCAACAGCCACTGCGTGGCCACATTTGCAAAACAGTCCGCGATGCAAGAAGATACTCTTTACGAATAGAAAAAAAGAGGGGGGAGGGAACATTGATTATGGTCAGGGAAGATGTTGATGATGGCGTAAGATTTGTCAGAACACATCCAGATTTAGTGAGCAGTGCATGACACTCGAGGCGTTGTACACCGACCTCCTCTTGCTGCAATGCTGTCACGCCTGCTTTGGCCACTACTTAGTAAGCGAGGGACCTGCTCTTAAATGTCAGCCAGGGGAAACCTTCTAATCCACTTACTTTAAGATATTAGCACTGGCTGATGTATCACTCACTTCCCCAAATCTCGTCTGCTTTCTGTGAGGAATTGTCACCTGGCAAAGGGTGTAGAAGCACTGGTATAAAAAAAAGTTAATGATTAATAAAATGATTCAGGTACATCTCTGGAAGCGAAATCTGCTAATCAGATTCCCCTTTCATAAACTCCATGCCAAAAGCATTGTTTGTGCATGTGCCCTGCTGCATCAGTACACTGATCTGCAGCGTTTGCTCTATCAATGGCACAGAGCAGGTTCAGAGGACACACGTGTCCATTTAACAACTGCAATAACAGCCAAGTCTTTGCAGAGCAGGGGCTGCATTTAAGACTTGCACCCATGTACCAAAACCACATCATTATGAGTTTACTATCCTGGTGGCAGATACTCCTTTAAATGTAAGCATTTTGGTCAACAGAGGTGACTTCAGAATTCGGAACCAAAGTATTCTGTCTCCCACTCTCAAACCTAGTAAGTGTGTCTCCCAAATGTCACCCTTCCTTTTTTCCTGACTCTCATGAATGGGCTTAAAAGGTTGTTAGGATATGCATGACATAGGTTACCTTGAAATCCAGCCTCACACTGAGGACCAGATCAGGAGTGTGGAAACGGGCAGGTTGTCCAATAAGCTGAGTTGTTTTACCAGAGATATCTGACTTCTCCCGACTAATACTTGATAACCTAACTAGGCCATTGTAGCTAAGGCATTGCATCAAAAGGAATGTTACATGCAGGTAATCCCCAGTAGAGGCCAAAAACTGCCTTAAAAATGCCCTGTCTCCACAATGCCCCAACATTCTCAATAGGTTGGCCAATAGGGCTCAAAACGCTTGGGCTTCAGCCTCAAAGCTTTTTTCCCAGCTGGAAAAGTGGATACTGGAGGTTACCTTGTACATACATGTCTCCATAATTACCCATTTGTCCTTGCTATAAAACAGGCCATTCATGGCCAAACAGCCTTCGAGTGTTAGACCATTTGGTGCTCTGGTGTTTACATTGTTGACTTGCATCCAAAAAGGGTCCCCACCTGGTGTCCTGTCCTTAGCTCCTTTAGGAGGCCTTACTGTGGCCAAAAGGGTAAATAACTGGCCGATGATAGTAAGCAATTTAAATGCGCAAGCTTCATTATCCTTACCTTAGAGCTATGAAAAGTTACACAACCTAAGGTACTTGGAAAAAGTCTTAGGATTTCCCCCAATTGAGATAACTAGTACTTAGTCTCTACATCCTTACATCCATATTTTCCCTCCTTCTAATTAGTTTTCTTATTTTACTTTATTATTTTGGATTTGGCCCAATAGAAAGTGGACCAGGCCATAGCATTGCTTGTACTTGGGTACCAGGCTTCACTATATACAAAGGACACACACCCACACCCATCTATTCTTCGCTCATTGTTTCTATTCACATTCACCTATAGACAGTCTATTATTGACTTGGTCACTCTTAGCCTGCTTGTTTGTCAGTCCTTGATTTACTATTACGGAATGTGCTTGAGTTCAGTAATTAAGAGACTGTTTCACAGAGTGTTTGCCTATGGGATTGTGCCATTAGAAAACACTCTGTGAATCAGGCCATTCATGAATTCTCTGATAACAAAAAGCCTTGAAGATTCAAAGGTTCACTAAAGCACATCTCAAGCGATAACACAGCCACACACTACACTTATTTTATTCTTGATATGATAAGATATGGAATTCATAATGCGCCTATACCCGAGTGTTTCAAGGCGCGACGAGGCTAGGGAGGGGAAACAGAGGGAAGACAAAGACAATGATCTTACTAGGCCAGGTGTCATTCAAATCACGCAAGTGCAGGGGAAAGGGGAAGTGCAAAGGTGTAGGGGGCTAAGGGGGACTGGACAGTGCAGAATATGGGATAAATAGAAAAAATAACAGCAATAAGTAAAAGGTACAGCCAGCTGGAGCAAGTGCAAGGGTAAGTGCAGAGATCAGGTGTCAAGCACTGGTTGAGGACTGTAGAGATACAGAAACTGTCCCCAAATGTGGGGGGTTACCAGGGAGGAAGTGCAGGTGTGCAACGGGTGGGGGAGGGGATGGGGAGGGCGTATTTGTCTTTCTTATAACCACCTTCAAGTAAATACATTGTGCTTCTGCACCCCTACATTTTCTGCACTAGAGATCCACAACCCATGTGGGTTGGTTCAACATGCACCATACTATCAAAAACATCCCTCTCACTTTTAACCTGCCTTAGTTCTACTCGAATCCCTACTTGTTTCATCTTTAATTTATTTCCTCTCCCCCTACACCAAATCCATTTTCCTTTTTTTCTGCTCACTTCTTTTATGGATACCTCTGGCAGGGAGAGGTACACCACTGCTCCCTGAGTCTACTATGATGGCAATTTGGCATAGTATGAACTCTTTGTACAATGATCAACCATGTGTCATTTTACTCTTCATATAATTGCCCCTAATGTGTATTTCAAAAACAAGTATTTATATATTTTTTCCCTAAACAATCAGCAGATTGGCCACATTGGCAATACAAATACCAACACTTAATACTTAGAAACACACTTTACTCCCGGCCTTACTTTATATGGACTAAGTTCATACATTTAAACATGTCTTAGAATATGGTGTCTCTGCTGGACTGCATCTGCTCAAGGCTGCCGCTCGATCAATTCCCAAATGAAGGCATATTCTGCCAAAGCAATAATGCAAGCAACCTCTGGGTCACTCTTTCTGGCTGCTATGTCTGGAAATGTCTATTTTTGAGTAAGAGCTGATCTTTCCTGCAAATATTGGTTGTAGAAAACATGGATAGTAGGAATGGGTGAACAATCTTGAATCAGATTCAAACTAATTTAATAATGAGGGGTTCATATCAGCTGTAACAATCTGAACTGTTTGGATCTGAAGATAAAAATGATTTGGAATTGTTTAGCCATAATTCAAGTTTCTTTATATGTGATGATTTGCCTCATGTTGAATTAATAATAATAGATTCATAATAGATAATAATAGAAATTAGGCAATAGGGCCTTACTGTCATGCCTGAAGCCATCCGTTTGCAGAAAGAGCAGAGTGATAGAACTACAATCCTCATGTTTTTGATTCCAAAGCCATCCTTACTTAAAATCACCATCTAGTTGAAAGACATTACTTTATTTTTGTAGTTGAATCCTTTTAAGTAAAATATTGTTTTCTTTTGGTTTTCTTTATTTTAATATGCAAGAAAATAAATCAGACCTGGTTCATTGCACCATTGCTCACTCACCAAGGTGGTTGATCAGCTAGTGCCTTTTTTCTTATGTAGTATATTATTAATTGTGCAGCTGGTTTTTGCTCATTTATTGTTCATCTAATGTAACATTAAGTAGCATTTTGGTTATTGTTCCCCGTTCAGCTGTGAGCTGTTTGTCTGTTTTCTGCATATACATGTTCTTTTTCTATAAATGTTCTTCTGATTAGTTCTTTTTATAATTTTACCTTTTTTTTTAATAAACAAGATAAGCTTTGGTGTAAACAATTGATCTGTGATTGAATACTTTCCAGTAGTCAAAAAACGAGTAGAGAGTTTATTACATTTCTTTTTTATTTCATGTTCTTCAGGAAAGAGGCTTTGGTTGTGGTTTTCTATCATAACAGTTCATCATGTTTCGATTTTTCAGTGATTGAAGGACTTTCAGTGGTCTTTAACCGAGTATGGATTTACATTTTAATTTCAGTGTTTCATTACATTATTGTTTCTTCTGGAAATTGAAATATTTTACAGTTTACTATACGAACAGTTAGTCCTTTTTAGTTTAAATTGTAATTCATTTCTTTATCCATGTATTTTGTAACCTCCAGTCCCTCGAAATTTGAAAGAATACAATGGAAAGGTATAGCCATTGCAATGTTTCAAAGAGCAGCGTGTATGCGAGGTAGAGCCATTAAGATGCTTGAGGAAGCAGTTTTTCTGTAAAGGGTCGTCATTTCGTTTTTCAGAGAGTTGCTTTTCTGTGGGGAAGATCCAGTTTTTTTTAGACAGCAACCTCTTCTGTGAGTAACAACTATACTACACAAGAGCAATTCCAATTATGCACGCCCATAAAATGTCAGGGCATGCAGAGAAATAATTATCCTTATGTTTCTCACTCAGTCAGTCAATTGAATATTACGAGCAACCTGAATATCTGTACTTTGCTTTTCTTAGAATTCCTACTAGTCAGCACTTTCTCTAAACACACAGGTGTCAGAAGCACGTTGGTTTAATGATATGATAAGTATTTAAAACGCTCTCAATACCGAGATGTTTCTAAGCGCGGACCAGGGATCGGACCTGTGGTGCTCTCTGTCGTCTTGCTTCCATGGCGAGCATGTTTCCCCTGAGCTATCCTCCCGAGACAATCTGTGGCTTGGCATTCAGTAGATGAATCTGACTATTGTATTGTATTCTTCAATGAGCTTCCTCCTCCTGGCGCTTCTGCGTAGAAAATCCTGGATGTGAGTCAAATCGCTGATCACAGATGTATGCTCTGAAGGTGATCCAATGATGAAGTCATCTGGGAAAAGGTCGCCAGGGGACTATATTTCACCACATTTGCACTCCTATGAAAATCAAGCACTTTCCACAAATATTCTCGGACTGGTGTTAGAATAGTAATTAATATCTGTCCTAGAATATGTGTGAGAAGGCTTTTTGCAGTGCAGGGAAAAAATGTGCCTACCTGGTGACTTATTCCCAGGGCACATTTTCACATAGAAACCTCTAAAGATGGGGGGTGGGACCAGTTTTTAAAAATATATCAACCATTTTTGGATGTGAATGTGGATGGTTCAATATTATGAAAATATTATGAAAATATTTTGGGACTCATTAGAAGTTGGGCGGTGTGGGTAAAATGTACCGGTAATGCTGTTGCCACTGCATTACCACAGCACCTAACTACAAGTATGTGGTAATGTGGAGTCAAAACCTACAGCAAAATGCTGGAGGTAATTTTGCTGCCTTAATGGCATAATGCGGCCATTTTGGCAGTATAATTGTTGGTGGTACTTTCACTGGACATAATACTGTCAAAATCCCCACAGAGTCCTATGGACACCATAACTGGAGACTAACATTGCCATACCGCCACTTGTAAGCTGGCGGTAATGCCGGCAGACCAAGTGAGGGTAATGGTAATATAGTTTGGTGGTATCCGGGCGGACGTACTGCCTGGATGCCACCAATTTTGTAATGAGTCCCTTTTTTGGACTAATTTAGTCTTGCATGCATTCCCATAACTGGCATAACTATATTTCTTGATTTATTAGCTGACATTGAATTTTGCTGGAATGAAATTTGATCCTGTGCTCTTGTTGCAGGCCTATTTGGCAGTGTTCATGTCTCATAGTATGTGATTATCAATTAGCACAAAGCGAAGGTACACAGTGGTAAAACAAAACCGATCAATTGTCCTGGAAACCTATAATTCCAAGGATGCTCACTTTTAGGAGCAGCTTTAACTACCAGGACATATCTAACAGCAGTTTCACTGCTAGACAACAACCAAAGTGAACAAACTCCCAGGTTTCCTGCAACTTCAAACTAAACATATGCGCGTGCAGATTGCTACCTTTGCTACAATATTAACAACCACAATCTCCAAACTGTTGGAAAGCCCCACTTACTTACAAAGATTTCATCACATGTTCTCGGGGGTCACCGTGGCCTTTGCATTGACCGCCCAGAAGCACTACACTAGGTGAATTAGCTCAGAGTTCCACCAGTTACAATGGTGCTTTGATGAAAACATCATCATTTGGGGCAAGGGTCTCAAAGGGCAGATATTAGAGTTGTGAATGACATCCTCAAACACCTAACAAACACTGATAGGCACAACCAGGCAGACCATATGATGGGCTTCTCATTGGAGCACATCCCTTCTTTGTCCCTCTTTGGAACAGGCCCATCTTCTGGGCCCAATGGTCTCCCCTGTGTTGGTGCTCTCTGGCTTCTTCAGCAAACGTCTCTCTTCAGATCCCAGCTCAAAAGACACTGGGCCTCATCACGAGTTGGGCGCTAACCAAGGTGGTATTACCGCTGGGGCTATTAGCCCTACTTCCAAACCCCCAGCACTATTGGCACCGGATCACAGGTTTGGGGGAAAGGTAAGTCCCCATTCCCCATTGGGCCTATTCTGGAATTTCCCATGAGGGAATTTCCCATTCCCCATAGGGCCCGATGGAGAATGTTCGCCGCTATTACCACCAGTGGTATAACTGCCGGAAGTAATAGCACTGAAATTGGCAGACCTGAAAATATAATTAGTACCCGGTGAGAGACAATCAGAATACAACAGCTTCTTTGTCCTCGGCGGGGGGCGTGGCAGCCCCTCAGCCAATGAGGAGGCTCGAACCGGGTCCATCCCCGCTCCGAGCCTCCACATGGCTGGAGGCTTCCTCCCCCGCCGTGGACTCAGGTAAGATTTTTTTTTCCCAGCCTTTCCTCCATCCTCCCTCCCCACCCCACTTAACTTCAATCCCGCGGTCTCCGGCAGGGGACGATGGAAACCTCCAGCCGTGTGGAGACTCCCTCCAAGCCTCCACATGGCTGGAGGCTTCTATCATCCCCCGCCGGAGACAGCGGTTCGTTTTTATTATTTTTTTTTTTCCCCCTCCCCATCCCCTCCAGACCCCACTTACCTTCTTTTTTCTTCTGGTCTTGGAAGCGAACGCGCTGGGAACACTTCTGTTCCCAGCGCGTCTGCTCCCGATGGCCGACATGGAAAGGGAAAATGGCCATTTTTTTGCCGTTTTTTTTTCTTTTTTTTTCTGTTTCCCGAAACGTGTTTTGGAACAGAAAAAAAAGTAATTAGTACCCCGGTCTAACGGCCCGGGGTACTAATGGCAATAAGCCACTCGGTGGCGGGCCAATACCGCCCGAGGTAATGCCCCGGGGCATTACCTGGTTGCGGTATTGGCCCGCCACCTCGTGGCTTATTGCCACAATATAAATATTTGAGTTTGCTAATACAAACATAAAATTGGGCACTGCAGGACTTTGAATGCTAATAGAGGCTGCAGCCTTTCTTTTCCTTTCTTTCCTTTAGGTTTTCTTGGTTATGACCCAACTATGATGCATTTATTGCTTGTCATTTGTCTTATCTCTTAATGTTGTCAGATTTTTTATTTTTCTTCAAGATTTGAACACTTCACTATTTTTTCTGAGATGTACGGTTTATTTATTATCTATTATTTTTTGCATTTGATTCCACACCTGTTTGTCATTTTGCTCTTGTTTCCTCTTTTCAACTAAAAATGTTTTACAAAATTTGTTTTGCAATTAAAAATGTTCTATTAAATTTAACAACAAGGACTGTTTTCAGCATCTATAGAGGCTTAAAATAATTGTGACATCTGTTTTTGGATACACCCCAGCTGGAATTATTTAAACTCATTATAAATGTGTTCTAGCATAGTGGATACTATTGGTTTTATATATTTTTCTTGAATGTCCAAATCCACGTTTTGCTTTAGGGGCTCTCCCTACCATATTTTTTGTATGATAGCACCAAAAATCTGCAAAATCACGGTGGATTTGCCCCAAGGTCAGAGCTGGGGGTAAATCCACCAAGCCCTTGATTTGGCGGACCCTTAAATGCAGCGGTAATAGCGTTACTGCCTCATTTAAGGGTTACCGCCAAACTCGTGATGAGGCTGACTGACTGTGTTCATTATCCTCTGTTATAAAGACGGTACTCCAATCGGCATTTGGATTGATTGGATGATTACGTTCCTATTCCAAACCAGGGGAAGGTAGTCTTTAAAAGGCTTTCCACCATCTTGGATTTTTTTCAGTCACTTCCAAGTGCTGGAGCTTGTTTGTGTTAACTGCTCTTCTCTGGCAATGCCTCCTGGCTGTCCCCCTGCACAGAAGTTCATCATTTGGGATTTGGATATAAAAAAGGGTCATCCTAGTGAACAGGAAAAACTCTAATAAATTCCCACTTGTGCAATTTAAAATAAAAAAAAGAAATTTGTGGAGGGTGAAGGAGTAATATCTCTCTTTAAATGCTGAAAACTGCTGGAGACATTCAGCTTCACAAGCACTGCTGCCGGGGGGTTCCATACATTAGATTTTTCCTTTTGAGGGCCACACCTGTTGACTAAGGGGTTACTCTGGATGTGACTCTCTAAACCTGATGAATCTTGGGAAGGTAGTCACAAATGTGCTGTGTCTTTGGGGCATGGTAGTTTCTAATAAATTGCTATTTCATGTGCTTGGGGAATAGCTCAGGGTTTTTCTTTTCAGTCCTACACTCAGGCAGATCATGGACAGGATGCAATGTTTGGACTGTGGCCTTGTCACAGCAGATAAAAAGGTATCTAGGCCTAATATGATTCATCTAAGGCCATCACTCATCTTAACACACATCTAGTTCAAAAGGGGGACTGTATATGTCCAGTTAAACCTTTTTCATTTAGAAAAAAGTAAACAGAAATTGGGACTTGTTCATTATGGCTTATTATGATTTTTGTGGAATTGCTGGTAGAAATACTTGTAGAACTTGTTTAGCATTACTGATACTTGGGATTGGCCCTGAAGGAAAAATCATCAGGAATGCAACAGTAATTCATTTCTGCTTCATTCCTGCCACATTCATGCATGGCCGAACTACAAGATTGGCGATAGTGGGTAAGATTTACCTCCAGCAAAAAGTTGGAGGTAAATCTTTCCCCCTACCACTAATTTTGGTGATATTACAAGAGCAGCTCTGTCAACACTGGTAGCTCTACCAAAAACCCCATGGAGTCCCATGGACTGCCAACATGGGGATAAACACCATGGTGACACTGCTTATAGTGCAGTGGTAACCCCACAGGACCAAGTAGTGGTAATTGAAAATACTGCTGGACTACTGCCAAACCGGTAATGAGTGTCTTGGTCTGGCAGAATTACCACCAGAATAAAAGTGTGGTAATGGTGGTGTTAGTCCCCATTTTCAGCGTTGATAGGAGTAATTGGGCTTTTGGAGTTAATAACATGAACGCATTTCTGCTTTCCCTTCCCTGTATGCCTGCATGTGCGAGTGTAGCTATGTCATAATGGAATGTTCTGCAGGTCCTGAGAATGTTATGGTTTGCCGGTGAGAGCTCCACCCAGAGCAGTTTGAATAAATGTAGCCTGGGTATTGGGAGCCATTGGGCTCTCCTGGAGATACTTAAGAACGTGTACCTAATCTTTAACGCCTGGCAGGTTCAATGTAACCTGATAACTATGCATCTTACCAAAGAGCCTGAGGACTGAAATGAAGATCCTCAACTATTTGACATGAGAGTGGAGGATACATCTCCAGCCACTTGACAACTTGTATCTCCTTGACTTTAACTCAAAACCTGGAATGTAGTTGTGCAATACTTATAGTCATAATTCCGTTAACACTAATGAAAATTATAGTAACAAGAATTATTGCAAAATAATTGAGGTGATGGCTCAAATGTTTAGAATTAATGTTAGCTCTGGGCAACCCTTCACACCATCATTGATCAGCATGCAAAGCCATTAGAGAAAGGGGAAAAAACCATAAGAAAAATAGGCTTGTTCCCACCCCAAAAGGAACATTCCAGCCAAACTGCTCGGTCAGATCCATTTTGCACAAGACCGCAAACAACTCCAGACATGTTTTGGCCCCATTGGGAACCACTAGTGAGGTGTAGCTTGGGTCTCTAGGGCCAACAGGCTCCCAACCCATACCTGGGCATACCCGACCTACGCAGGGTGTCTATAGCAAAACAAAGGAACTGATGACTGGAAAGTACATTTATAATCTTAACTTGTGGGATGACTTGTGGGATGACTCTGAGCAACCCTCCAGACAATTTTCCTCAGCCTCCCGAGCCATTACAGAAAGGAGAAAGACCCAATTGAAATCAAGCTTAGCACCACCACAAAAGCCCAAAGTGCTTGGGCAGATTAATTCTGCATGAAGCCAAAAGCAAGCCCAGGCAAGTTTCAGCTTCACTGGGCATCACAACAAGGTGTAACTTTGGTCTCTAGGCCCAGCAGCCCTGTAACCTATGTCTGGGCATTCCTGGGCCACTCGGCGACGTTTGTAAAACAAACGAGGTGGCTGCACGAAATATTTAGGTTTAGAATTAGTCTTAAACTCTAGCATTGCCTTAGGTAACCCTACAGATCATCGTTCTTCAGCCTGAAAAGCCATTACTCACTCCTCAAAAGTCACCCTCACTGACCCCCCAGCTAGCTGGTCTACCTTTCCTCTGTTCACTGAGGTAGAGGTTCTAGCAGCGATCCTCAAAATTAAATCCTCCTCCCCAGAGGATGCTATTCCGGCAAGTATTATGAAGACAATTGCCCCAGACATTCTGTCCGACATCACAGCAGCTATAAATAACTCTTGCCAGTCTGGATCGGTTCCGCCGGTGCTCAAATTTGCTAGGGTCATTCCCCTGCTTCAGAAGCTGTTACTTGATCCTATTATCCCTTCTAATTTTCACCCCATATCCCTGCTCCCATTCCTGTGTAAACTCTTGGAATCTCTGGTCACACCACTTCTGTCCTCCTTTCTGGAATCCTCTAAGATCTTTAATCCTGCCCAGGCAGGCTTTAGGCCAAGAAGAGGGACGGAGAGTGTGCTTGTCTCAGTGCAAGACGATATGTCCAGACTTGCTGACGCAGGTGGAGTTGGAGCTCTGATTCTGCTGGATCTGTCCGCCGCATTTGATACGGTGGACCATCCTATCCTCCTCTCACGTTTAGCACAAATCGGGATCTCTGGCTCAGTCCTGGCTTGGTTCACCTCTTTTCTTACAGACCGCACTCAAACCCTTACTATGCCCCCTTTCCTCTCTTCCCCTTGTGTCCTCACTTGTGGTGTCCCCCAGGGATCGTCTCTTTCCCCTATCCTATTCAATATTTATATCTGGGCGCTTGTCTGCCTTACCCGCTCGTATGGACTCAATTGTTATTCCTCAAATCCTGATCCGTTTGGATCAGGATCATACAGAGGTCTCAGCTTGTCTTCATGACTGTCTAAAAGCAGTCGGTGTCTGGATGGACCAAAATTGGCTCAAGCTCAATGGCGATAAAACGGAGGTGATGTTGGTGGGTTGTCCTCCCAGCCCATCACTATGGACCCCCGCTTTTTGGCCTACTTCATTGGGCCCCCTGCCCTGTCCAGTGGACAAAGTAAAGAACTTAGGGGTCATTCTTTCCACCTCTCTGTCCATGTGAAATCAGGATTCAGCGGTCTGCCAATCCGCCCACCACCAGATTAGGGTACTTAAGAGGGTCCTTCCTATGATCCCAGAAGCTATGCACCCTCCTGTGGTAGCTGCATTAGTCCTCTCACGGCTGGACTATTGCAACTCCCTGTACCTCTCTCAGCCGGTGGGCCTTCTCCAGCATCTTCAACGCATGCAGAACCTGGCAGCTAGACTGGCCACAGGCTCTCCCTATGGAGCACATATCTCGCCAGTGCTTCACCAACTTCACTGGCTTCCAGTGACTCAGCGAGTTAAATTAAAGTCACTGTGTATTGTCCACCGGGCAATCCAGGGCCTAGGAGCTGAGTTTCTTCAAACCAAATTTGTCCGATATATCCCGGAACGCAATCTTCGCTCCTCGACCACCAACCTCTTGGTGATCCCTAGGTACAACCGGGAAAGACTCGGCAGTAGAGCTTTTTCCATTGCTGCGGCTAGGCTGTGGAACACCCTCCCACTGCTACTCAAGCCTACCTCTAACCATTTGGCTTTCAGGAAAGCCCTGAAAACAACTCTATTTTAGCTCTCTGGCTACCACTGTTCTTCCTGCTTGGTAGCTTCCTCACCAGCGCCATGATGCCCTTGGGCGACCGTGCGCTTTACAAGTCCAGGTAACATAACATAACATAACATTACTGAAAGGGGAAATACATTTTGAAAATCAGGCTTGGTGCCATCCCAAAAGGGGCAGTTCGGCCCACATTGCTTTGTGACATCTTTTCTGCACAGGCCCACAAACAACCCAGACATGTTTTGCTCTTATTGGGCATCATCAGTGAGATGTAGCTTGGGTCTCTAGACTGAGCAGGCTCAGCAAACACGTCTGTGAATCCCCACTCCACTCTTGGGTGACCATAGCAAAACAAAAGAGGTAATGGCTGCAAGGTTTCGAATTAATCCTACCTTCGGGCATTGTTCTGGGCAACCACCCAGACCATCCTTCTTGAGACCGCCAAGCCAGTTGCAAATGCAAATCGGGCTTGGTCTCACACCCAACATGGAAATCCTACCCCAAATTACTTGTCACAGCCCTTCAGTGCAAGACCACAAGCTACCCCAGACTTGTTCTGGCCTCATTGGGCATTATAAATGAGGCGTAGCTTAGGTTTCTAGGTCCAGCAGGATCAGTACCCAAATTTGAGGATAACCACCCCACTCGGGTGACTATGGCAAAACAGAATAGTTGATGGTTGGAAGGTTTAGAATATATCTTAATCTCATGCCTCACTCTGGGCAACCTCCAAGACAATCGTTCTGTTGAACGATGTTGCCTGCCAAGCCATTACAGAAGAGGTAAAGATTATATGGTAATCAGGCTTCTTCCCACCTCAAAAGGGATGGTCCAGCCAGATCTCTTTGGTCACAGCCTTTCTGCACAAGACCACTAGCAACCCCAGATATGTACAGCTTCATTAGGCATCAGCAGTGACGTGTAATTTGGGCCTCTGGGACCAGCAGACTCAGGACAGACCTCTGGGCATATCTGCCTCCTTTGAAGTGACTGATGATGTGATGGCTGAAAGGCTTAGAATTAACCTTAACCTTTTGGAATCACTTTTTTGCAGAACCATCCAAACCATCGATCTTCAGCCTAAAAACCCACTACAGAAAGAGAAAAGACCAAATGCAGATCAGCCGTTGTCCTACATCAAATAGAATTACCACCCTTTTATCTTCATGAGCAAACCCATAATGAGCACCAATATCCCAGTGCTAAAAGAGCAAGATGCCCTTTTTCTGTCATATTTCTTCATTTCAGAACATTTTTCATAAAAGCCATTTTTCAGCACTCAGTTCCTCTTACTAGCACTCAACACAAATCACATCAATAGTTTCCCATGGTCTGAAAAAGACCACATTCAGTCACATCAATACATGTCAATTTAGTCCAATTCCAAGCATTTGTACTTATTGACTCTGATTGGATTGACACGATTTGAGCCATATATATCATGAATTAGGCATTTAATGACTCACCTCTATTACACTCGTGAGCCATCTTTATGAAGTAGCGTATGGCTTGAGACAAGAATAACAATTTTTTTGTTGGAACCAGCAATTGAGATGAGCGCTTTAAGGATTGCCCATTCCTGATGTATTGAACACGGTATTACATAGAGAAATGAAGACAGGCTCTATAAGAGGTTAAATTGACCTAATAACTTTAAACTTGTTGTGAAGTGTGCGAGAGTGGATCCAAGTTTTCACTTTAGCTAATGAAGAAAAGGCATTTTATTAGAGTGGGTGGAAGGCAACTCTTAGTTTTGAGATAAGATTCTACAGCTCCAAAGGAAGGGTTCTAGAAAAAAAGAAACCAATTATAGCAACTGGGAATGGGGATGTGTGGGAGGAAATTCATTCTTTTTTACTGGTTATCTTTGGCTGCCGTTCCCCCCGAATTAGGTTCATGTTCAAACACAAATGTCTTTAAATGTTGTTTCTTGTTTTGTCATGCTATGATGTATAACTTCAGACTCTGTCAATCTTGCCATATGTCTTCTCCTGATTTTAGTTAGTTTTTACAAGAAAAAAATGGTTATGTTTTTCAACACGGTGTGTTTTACTAGTGTAATTGAATGCTTTTCCACTTGTCTCTAAATAGATTTTGACACCCGCTCAGCGCTCGAAAGGCGAGGTAGCTCCTGACTCACCTCCTTTCTCTTACTGTTCATACCCTCAAGAGTCAAGCCCCCATCACCAAAAAAGAGGCCACTTTAGCCTTTGTTTCTTTGAACACTTAAACATAATCCATGAATTATCATAATATGCATATGTACTCAAATCATGCACACAGACGTTCACCCCTTCCACAAACATACACACAAACAAATTTGGGATATGCACTCCAACCATTAACATGCACATGCACACAGAGGCAACACAATGATACACTCACACCCGCACATACAGTAAAGTGACATAATATGCCCACATACTGCTATGAAATTCATATATCTGTGATTTGTCACTCTCAGAACATTTAAGGTATTCCCATCCAATGTCCAGGTCTTTGCACTAATATTGCCATCATATGTCCCGGTGCGCTCCTTAGCTGCAAGACATCACCAAACATGATCAAGTAAAACCACCACTCCTTGCATATCACGAGAACTGTAATGCCATGGCAACTTAATCACAGCCTCAGTAGTGAAGATGATGGTCATACGTTGGGAAACGGTCATTAGCCAAAGTGATAATGACACCTCCCAAGTGATAATGTCCCCTCCCAAGGCCAATAAGGCCATTGGCAAATAGTGGTAATAGCAATATAAGTTTTTGAGTTGGTGTGGCTAAGTAAAAAAAGTTAGTTTAATAGTGGTAAAAATAGTGGGTAAAATGATTTGGCAAATTGTTTTAATAAATTAAATGTGGTTTTATTTTGTAAGTGTCTTTATATGGTAAGCATTTTAATTACGTGCCGTGTTGTACAGGGATGTTTTTTGTGTGTACATGCATTGGATTTCATGAAAAAGTGCCCCATTTCACTAAGTTATGTTATAAAGCATGTATAGTGCTCACATACACCCAAGGGCATCTTGGCGCGAGGATATACAAAATGTGGAAAGTGGACTGAGTTTTTACAAAAGCAGTGTTTTAAGGGAACGTCTGAATAATAAATGATCATCATTGCTTCGAAGAGCAGCGGGAAGATCGTTCCGCATTTCCTCTGTGGAAACAGAAAACATGCGTCTACCTATCCTGGACAACCGGAATTTTGGCGGTGATCAACAAACATGTGTTACCAGAACAAAAGTTCTGCTCAGGGGTGCAATGCAGGAATTTATCTTGCAGATAGTCTGCTCCCGATGGTAATACACCAGATGGACCAGGCATAGAGATTTAAACTTGATCCTTTTGCCCACTGGGAGCCAGTGAAGAGCTTGCAGCACAGGACTGATATAGGTGCAGTACTGAGTAGATTTGGCAACCCAGGCGGGCAAAGTTTGCAAAAGCTGGAGCCGATGTATCAGTCCGAGAAGTTGGACCAGATAAAGGGCGTTGCAATAGTCAATGTGACTCGTGATAATAGAAGCAACCACTGGAGGGTGGAGATGAACTGGGAGAAAAGGGAAGAGGTAAGAAGCAGATACCGAAAGTCGTACCAAAAAACCTTCCATTTTTAAATCATGTAGAACTGGATTTTGTGTGAAAGTCACGGTGGGATTTTAAAATAGTAGCTATCCCACCACTGGCGTGAATTGCTATCCGATCAAGATGGGGTATTTTATAACCATCCATAAGTACAAGATGACAGGTGCCGAGTTGTCAGTTAACCAAGTTTCAGTGAGACATAGCGCGCCAGGAGAATGTTCCTCCAGAAAATCAAATATCAAAGCCACGTAAGCATCCAAAGAGCGTGTGTTAGGCAAGACAATATTAAACGATGATGAACTGGCGGTAGCACAGTTGACACCAGGTGGGGCGGACAAGGCAAAGTTTTCTGGTACCACCGTAATTAAATATGCTAGCTCCAACAACGATTCACGGTTGTACTTGAAACCAGAACATGAAGACATGCCATTGAGGCTGTCTGAGACCCAGAGGGGTTTAACTTAAGCGCAACTCCGGTGCAGCAGGCTCTCTCATGCTGCACACCGTCTCTGCGATATATGTAAGTAAAATCATTTCCCATGTTTGGCTTTAACCTTAGTGTTCGAAATTGGATCTCATTGAAGGTACAGTGCAAAAAGATGGCTCCAGAGAGGGACTATGCTGTTGAAAGAAAGTTTGCTACAATATTTCATTGCTGTTTCTTGAATGGCTTCTGCAGTCAGAATGTTAGCAGTGGAGCTTTTGATTGGCTAAGAGGTCATTAATAACTTTCATGTGCGAATAGTATTTGTACACCGATTTACTTTGGATGTCATTATGCATACATTTGAGAGGGGAGAAGTGCATTGTATAAGGGATTTATAAGTCTTCAAGTTCAAGTTGCAGAAGTTATGAAGTTGCTAACGGCATCAGACTGTAATCATGCATCTGCATGCTGATATGAGTCTAAGAAAGGGAAACGATTTAGAAATAGGACATGCAGCTCTGACACGTGTAAGAACTGCTAATAAGAACATCTTCAAAGAGCTTCTCTTCAAAGTTCCAACGTGTCCCTGCTATGAAACACATTTTTTTCAGCTTATGAGATTGTATTTTTTCTGCTTGGAGAGGTTCTTTAGTTTGAAAATAATCCACTGTGTTAAACATTGATTCCATAACTATTTCCATATCCACTATAAAAAGTCAAAGTAAGATTTTCTTTATATCTTGAATTTACATCTAGTGGGAGAATCTAAAAAATACTATTTTCTGAAAATGTATAAGGTTATCCTAAGAAAGCTACACAGAAATGAGTGGGTTAATTTATCTTTTTCTTTTGAAAGCCTTGCACTACATTTTCAATGTTTTGGCAGTTTATAAAAAAATCAAATGCACTGTGGTTACATATAAACTAGGCAGGAACATTTGTGAGAATCATTCTGCTTAAAGATGAATGCATGCACTTGTTGAAAATGATCACATCAAAATGTGTGAAAAACGCATTAGCATTTCTGAGTATGAAATTAATATTGCTATTACAATTATTATTATTATTATCATTATTATTATCATTATTACTAGAGTATGTATTGAGCACAGACCTTGGTTTAAAAAGTAATGGGCAGCTTTACAATCATAGGGGGAACAACATGCTGAGGGGAGCAGAGAAACAAGGGAGTGGGGAGCTAGCAACAGGGGTGGTGGGAGATGAGTAATTTGCCAGCAAGGGATCTACAAGCAACAAGGGGAGTAAGTAGTGAGGATCAGATAACCCAGTCTCAGGTAGGGTGGAGAGTGGAAGGTGTTTAGGGAGGAGCCACTACTTGAAGAGTAGGCTCTTAAGCTCGTAACTAAACTGTGGAATCAAGGGGGGCAATCCAATGTTGATGGGGAGGAGGTTCCAGAGTCTTGGGACACAGAAAGACAAGGTATGTCTTCTGGTTCTTTCCTTCATGCACCAGCGGAGTTCAAATCTGCAGATATCCTTATTTCTAGTGGATCATAGGCCTCCACAGACGCTACGTTTCTCAGTGAGGTAGCTTGGGAACTTCGGGCTGAACACCTTGTAGATTATGCACCAGGATTTGAAGATGATACAGTCTTGCAGCAATAGCGTGCAATTTGCTTAGGGTGGGAATTACTTGGTTGGATTTGCAGAGTCCTTTGATGAGTCATGCTGCAGCATTCAGAACACATCTTAAGGGTGCCATGGTAGTCACCAGAAGGCCTTCAAAAAGATCATTACCACCATCCAGGTGGGAGAGGACCAAATCTTGGACAGATCTGACATTGCTTCCTGGGATGAAGGGCTTGATGTTCCACTGGAGGGAATGTTGGTAACAATATATTTTTATTTTTCTTGCTATGTGCAGTTTGAATGATAGACGTCTGTTGATGGTGATCCCAAGGGACCTGGCACAATTGGCCATCTGCGGTGTGAAGGCCTTGAGGTACATAGCATATAGCCAGGACTGGATGTCAGGGTGTTTGGTGCTGTTGGTCAGGAGTAGGAATTCAGTCTTTGAATGGTTGTGCTTGAGGTAAGCACTGGACATTCACAACTGGATCAATGAGAGGCAGGCCTTTAGCAATATGTATTCAATGGAGAATAGCTTGAGGGAGAGCTGCATGTCATCTGTGTATTGGTCATAGTGGAATGGTCCACAGCAGTTCAGTTCAGCTTTTTCAACCTGCTTTGAAAACTTTGCATTTCCCAACCCAAGTATTTACATCAAGCAATATCTCCCTGGGCTAGGCACCCAGATACCACCCTTCATAGCATCCCAAAAGAAATCACAACGGGGGCATCAACTCCATTAACATATTCAGTCCTACTTATTCCACCACATATGTTATAGTCTGTGAAAAACAAACTGAACATAACTTTCCAACTCAACACCCTCTGTTCTATAAGTGAACCCATGTTTACTCATTTAATTCCACCTCCTGTAGTTAACAAAATACCATAAAAAAACAAACGTTTCCTATCCACCACCCAACATTACATCCATCTTTCACTTTGTCCTCCGGAAGTAGCCAATCAATTGAATCTTTCTGTCAAATGCACATATATCCATTTTAGATGTTTAATGTACACATGGATAAAATGCAGCCAATTCACAAATGGCAATAGAGGAACACATTGCTCAGATTTGACTGATGTACACTCTAAGCAGGGGAGGGTTGTTTTGGTAGCCCCAGTCACTGAGCCCTGTTCACACAGTGACTTCCCTATCACAGATGATGGTGTGCATGGGTCTTCTCAGAGGGTGGTTATTATGTATTATTATGATGGAATTTATTTAGAATGGAACTAGCTTTGAGAAGCAACAGAGTGCTTTGCAGATGTATACAATACAGATACATAACAGAGAGCTTTATAGAGGTATACAACAGTACCAATGCATAACAGAGCACTTTTCAGAGATAACAAGAGAACCGATGTACAGGGGTAGTGTACAGAGGGGCACAGAGAAGGGGTACAGCTATACTGGGTGGCAGGGAAGAGAGGGCAGGTGGCATCTAGCATGTCAGGTGGTGCGAGGGGAGACTTTATGGTCTAGGTGTTGAGGAGAAGAGACTGCTTGTAGAGGTGGGTCTTGAATTATTTTCAGAATTTTCGGAGCATGGGGGTAAGTCTGATGCTGATGGGGAGGAAGTTCCATAGTCTTGGGGCATAGTCAGAGAAAGCCTGTTGTGTGGTCCGTTCCTTGTTGTAGCAGTGGATTACAAGTCTGCACATGTCCTGACTGCTGGTGGTGCGCTGTCCACCGGAGATGCTGAGTTTCTCAGCAAATTAGCTGGGTGACTTGAGTGTGACTGCCTTGTAGATGATGCAACAAAACATGAGGGCCAGGGTGATATAGTCATATCTGCGTAGACCCTTGATGAGGCATGTGGCTATGTGTAGGGCACGTCTCAGTGGCACAAGGGAGGACGAAGAGAGTTAGTGTGAAATGGCTTCTTTCCTACTTAGATTTCTGCATGACTCCCAGTTTAGGAAGTGCATTCACTGGAAAGTCTACACATGCACATGTGTGATGAGTCAATTTGTCTTATTCAGCTAACCAGGAGCTCTGTCACAAAAAAGTTAGAAGTATAAGTTAGTTATTAGATAAACGCTTCAGAGGGTAGCAGCCTCCTGGCAGTGTCAATCGGAAACAGTCAGAAGGGAATTTCTCATAGAAGGAATATGTTGAAGTGGAACAGGCTGAGACTTATAATGGGAGAATTCAGAGCCCCCCACTTCTTGCTGCTCTTGCTGTCCTGGAAAATTGCTCTAGGGTTCCACTAAATGATCTGGGGTGCATGACTAAATGTACCAAACCGAAAGGAAAAAAAAAACACTTGGGTTCCTAGGGAGGGGTGCTGTGATATTCCTGCACAAACATTCCCCCCTAAGGATGTTGATTCTGGTATTGTTATCAAATGACACTTGAACCAAGAGGTGTTACGAGTACTGCCCAAAAGAGATAGGCAAACCAGTTCCTAACTTGCTTTGAATCACTTCACTTGTGTATAAGCACTTTACAAATAAACAATTACAATTGCAATTACAATGGAGGCAGGGTTAGTGCCTCATGCACTACTCAATTATCTTCTGCTATGATTTTGGTGAATATGTATGTCCCACAAGATATGGCAGATGGGTCAAGACCTAAGTAGTACAACATAATATGAAAGAATGGTGTACTCTTTTGCATGAAGCTGATTGCCTTTGCATGCATTCGTCTAACAAGACAGATAAGGTCTCACAGTGGTGGGGCAGGGAGTAAAATTGGAATGTCCAAGACTGGTTTTATCTGATATGTTTTTTGCTACTGATGTTATGGATGCAAAAAAAGTCATGCTTTAGCTAAATATGGCAAATAAATGTACAATTATAAAAAGCCCTATAATTGGAGTTAATGAGCTTGGGTTTGCCTGTCAAGCAAAACTATTGAAAAAATGTGGGCCATTGAGCAGGATATTGGATTTGGTGAAGATAGCTAAACTAGATGGTTACTTGAAATGTCCAGTAATCCTGAATGAAGTCCAGTAATCCAAAATCAAGCAACAACTGTGTCAGGAGGACATGTCTGTCAATTGACAGTGTAAAGAGTGAATTTAGTACTGAAAACAGCCTTACAGCTGCATTGGTGATAGGAATACGATCTGTAGCATAAATTAATATGGGCATCTTAAGTAGGCCCCCAGTAGACATGCAGAGCACGCTATTGCCAATGGCCTAGCACAAACGTTTCATTATTCAAAATAAGCTCACGCAAAAACTATAGGAATCAATACAGAGTGCCTCAGAGTTGAAACATAAAACCTGTTGTGGGCCTACAGGGCAAGTCCTGTGCTAACAGAAATTTTGTTAGGCGGATGCACTCCTACTTTTTATGACTTAAACAACTAAACACAATAATGTTTCCGAATGATTAATGGTTTTTACAGGAGCAAAAAAAGGTTAACACACCATGGCTAAGTGTGTAATTCATAATAGCAACACAGGCTATCTTACTCTTAGGACAAACAATCTATGCTCACTCACATAATATATATTTTTAGTGAAGCGTTAGTATAAAAAGAATTCTAATGCAAATATTTTAGGTAGTAATAACATGATTTTTTCAGCAAAAAGGGTTCAATTTAATCGAATTAATTGAGAGTCTATTGTATAATATCCAGAAAACAGATTCTTGCAACATGACAACTGTTGGCCATCTTCAAAATTTTAAGACAAATGGTAGACTAATGTTTAACGCGTTTTGGTTCTAAGACCTTCATCAGAAGCATGCATGACTAGGATGTTTTAAAATATAAATAGCCAGTCAGTCAGTATTGACTGTATTCGGACATCGGGAAATCATAGCACATAGCTCATCTACAATACGCAAAAACTCAAATTGTCATGGAAATATCCAGGCAGTGACAAATCCATAGCTACAGTGGTAGCAGCTCCCGGGTCTATCGTGGTATCAGAGGCCCACACCTCTGTTAGGATCTGATCATTTATCCATATGGACATCCATCCCACTTCCATTTGTAATTCTCTACAGACCTTTTCCCCAATGAGACTGTATTAGCACCAGAGAGCAGTGGGTGCTGGTGCCTGGTTCCATTGGGCGAGACATTGTTGAAATGGGGAAAGGCGATGATTTCAATCATACTATGTAGCGATAAGCACCATCTCGTAGCCATTCCCATTATTCCATTGGCCACTCTTTGTTCCCTGAGTTCAATGTAAATGGAGCCAGAGGAGCAACCCCAGCTGTCGTAAATTCTTGTGAAGCTTATCGTCTCGGATCAGGCAACGGCATCCACATACCATTCAGAGCCAATGAGTATACTTGTTCATTAACAAGTCCCTGAATTTAGGCTGGTCACAAGCAACTTTGGAGACGCTATGTAAACATATTTAATCCCCTGCAAGACCCGCACATGCTTCATGATCCGTAGCTTTCCCTCTTTGGGATCTTAGATTTGATTTGATTTATACCGCGCACCACTGACCCCAGGGCATAAGGGTGCAGAATTACAAACAAATACAAAGATCAATGGCCAAATACAAAGCACAAATCTAGAAACATAGGCAAATTAAACAATATAAAAGAAAAACGTAATAAGAACAGGACTATTATAAAAGACATACAAGCAAATAAAATAGATCAATTCAAGACAATTCTTAACTTGGTGGACGAGGGCAAGTCCTGCAATTTTGTAATCCTATTCAAAAGCATAGGTAAGCTGCTGAGACCACAACCTATAATAATACGGTCAGTGTTGTCGGTGGAACACCAGTTGCTAATCTGAGTTCTACGGAGGACTTTCAAGTCATGAGTTCTAATATAGTTGGGCCCCACCTTTTGGTTAAGCCAAGCAAAAATGTTGTTCTTCAGTGCATCCATTGATTCTGGGTGACTCGGCTTGGCAACATTAGTAATGATAATGTTTCTGAAGTCCAGAACAAAACTCTGTAGGTTAGGGTCCACAATCTTGGCTATTGTTCATTTTTTTAGACCTTGTTGCTAGTATTTTTAGGGGCCAACATGGGTTCTGCGTAGCCTGCCCCTCCACTTTGTTTGCCACTCCAGATTGTGCTTCTGGGCCCCCGGACAGCCTGCCCAGACACAGCCCGCGATAGTGTTTGAACAGTTTTATGATGCTGGTTTGAGATTGTGACACGACTGCTAGAGTCAACTTGTATCAGGGGCCCCTTCTCAGGATGGGCAATGCTATTAACAATAATGTCAGTCAGATTTGGATCAGTTGCCCGGTTGCTGAGTGGTTTCTCAGCTGCTAGCTGAGGGGGTCCCTTACAGTGTCCTCTGTGCATGGTTGTCGCTCCCCGTGGTTCCACTTCCACTATGTTCTTCCAAAATCGGCAGTATCAACTTCTTTATAGCTGCCAGTTCACGTGAGGGTGCATTTGCATCTGTTGGGAGTCCCTCATTGACTTGGTCCTGGATGAAGGTGGTAAACATTCCATTGGTGACTTGTGACTAAAGAGAATTAGCACACGGCTGATTTCCTTTTTCGGCACACATGGCCTGAGCCTTATCGTTATGGTCTTTTGGATATCTTGATAATGTTGTTAGGAGGTTGGTCCCCACCCCCTGCAAACTTTTTTGTGGAGGTCTTGATACTACGTTCATGGTTGAGATGTCATTGCCACCATATGGGCTCGAAATGCCAGGATCACCTCCATCAGGACTAGATATGGGAGGAGTTGGGGCTATGACAGTGTCAGGGTGGTCGATAGAGTTTACTGGAGTCCTGTTTTCAATGGGATTCTTCAGAGTTGTGGCTGTAGTGGTGGGTACAGTTGGCTCATGACCCCCTAGGTTGCCCTTAAATGATTCATGCCCCCATCGGATGGGTAATTCCTCACGTGTAGCACTATTGGTGACAGAACTGGATACCGGGCAATCCAACCCACAACTCCCTGTGCTGTATGTGGTCACTCCACTGTCATTTCTAGTGCTGCCATTGGTGGATAAGCTGCCAGCTGAATACAATTCAGAGCCTTGCTCCCCATAACATTCAGAGTGCTTCCAAGAAAGTGGTAGAACTCCTTTGTAAACTGGTAAGCATTGCCCGTGAGCTTGATAGGGCTATGGGGCTGCCCCTTGGACCTACCAGGGTTGGTGTCTGGTAGAGCTGGCAGCACCAGCATTTTGCAGTTAGTATTTTCCTCTTGGGTTGATTGAACATAGGAAAACTTTGTAAGGGTTGGTAGCAGGGCTGGCTCTGTGTGCTGTAGCAGTCATGGCTGGTATACTGGAGTGGATGAGTAGAGACAAGGATGAAGTGGATTGGCTAATAGTTTGAGCAGCTCAAATGTGCCTCCCCCTCCTATCACAGCTCCTCACCTCATCTGCTGCAGTCCTGCGCTCTTCTTTATTGGGCAGTGCTGTGTTGTGCGCTCCCCCCTGCGGGAGCACTACACACACACCCTTTTCCCATGAGGCAGATGGGCCTGAGCTGGAGGAGAAGACAGTGCTGAGGGTGTGGCCTCAGATGCTCTAGGTATGGTGGCCCTCCTGTGGCCAGAAAGAATTTGAATGACTGGGAGAACAGGTCCGGAGGGTTTCCCCCTGATGAGACAGGGCTGGAGTAGATGACAGTGTTGGGGGCATGGCCTCAGACACTCTGGGTATTGAGGCCATCCTGGGCCCGAAAGCAGTTGCAGGAGCGCAGGTCCCACAGGCTTAAAATAACAGATTTGAATACATTTGAAAGTAGGGCTCAATTTGACTGTTTTAAAAACAAATATACCTGTGTATGTAACAGTTTATCATTACAAATACCCCTGTGTATTTAACAGTCTGATATTAAGGCCATTCATCACAAGACTCATCAAAGCCTCCTTTTCCTCAGGTACCGTCCCCAGCAACCTCAAAGAGGCCTGGTTCCTCCCCCTTCTCAAAAAGCCTTCTCTGGACCCCTCCATTCCCACCAACTACAGACCCATTATCACCGTCCCCTTCCTGCTCAAGATATTAGACAAGACAGCCTACCAACAAATCCAAAAAATACCATGAACTAAACCACCTCCTTGGTATCCGACAATCAGGCTTCAGACCCCAACACGGGACAGAAACAGTCCTCATCGACCCGAAGGCTCAAATTGACACTCTCAGAGACAACGGGAAAACTGCTTTACTGCTTCTCCACGACCTGTCCGTGGCATTTAATCTAGTTGATCACAAAATCTTATGCAATCACCTGGACTCAGCTGCCCACTTTTCCCAAGAAGCCATCGGCTGGATCGAGTCATTCCTTAGCAACAGATCCATGCGTGTCTTCTCCACCACAGCTGCCGCCGACCCCATCCCCATCACATGTGGAGTCCCCCAGGGCTCATGCGTCTCCCCTACACTGTACAACCTGTTCACAAAGCCCCTGTTTGATGATCTAGATGGTCTGGGTATCACCTACACTAATTATGCTGATGATGCCCAGATCCTCACCCCGTTGACAGGAGATTACAACCATGATTTGGCCTTGGTGAACAGGGTGTACCTCATCATCCAGGCATGGATGGCATCTCACAGTCTATGCCTGAATGATGACAAGACTGAACTCATTATGCTTGGTTCCACCGCAAACCTAACCAAATTGGACCACAACTACACCAGCTTCATTATAGAAGGGAATCTGATCAAAGTAGCTAAGGAAGTAAAAACCTTAGGAATATACATTGACTCCTCCCTCTCCTTCCATAAAGAGGTTAGCTCTATGGCATCCTCCACAGCCTCAACAAGCCTTATCCACCCAGAGCTGCATTACCTTAGCCAGAGCCCTTGTATTATCAAAACTGGACTATTGCAATGCCCTCTACGTAGGAGCCAGCAAACAGGTTACTAACAAAATACAGATGCTACAAAACAACGCTCTCAGAGCAGCACTCAGCATCCCCAAGAGAGAACACATCTCCAACATTAGGAGAGCCCATAACTGGCTCAACACAACAGATACAATCCTGCTCAAAGTAGCCTCATTAACTCACAAATGCCTCAATAACTCTGTCCCCCGCTACTTAGTGGACAGAATAAGTACACACACCTCCAACAGACCTACTAGAACCTCCAACGCTAAAATTCTCACAGTTCCCAGATTCAAACGCACCAAAATGGGTGGCAACAGCTTCCAGATGAAAGCAGCCCAACACTGGAACTCTCTACCACCTTCTCTAAGAACACCCCAAACCTACACACACTTTAGACACAACTACATACACTGGATAAAGAACAATGACCGCTAATTCCATTCATCCCACCTCACCGCTACCTACCTGTAAATATGTATATTTGTAAATCCGTAAACTTTTGCCTTTTTCATGACTGCTTCAATCATCTATTATCTATTGTATCTACTGCACTGTATCCATAAAACCAATGTAATTACTGTACTGCATTTTAACATGTAACCAAGATGCAAATAACCTTGTTGCTCCTGCGCCCTCATACCATCGGGTCTGGTGCGCAATACACATGAATAAACTAAACTAAACTAAATTAAATATAATTCGAAATAAAAGTAAGTTGTAGCTACATGAAAAATATGTATACTTAAATACTTTGGGCCTCATTATGACCCTGGCGGTAAGGGGTTTACGCCAGCGTTAGCTGCGCCGACCCCTTACCGCCAATTACGAGGTCCCCTAGCGCCATGGTGCTTTTAACACCTGCTTTTAGCAGGTGTTAAAATCCATGGCGCTAAGGGACCATGGAGTTAATTACGCCACCGTAATTTACGGTGGCGTAATTAACGCCTTCCCCACTCCCATTATGCCCTATGGGGCAAAAATGGGAATGGGGAAGGGTAAATGGGGATTGGGGATTTACCGCCCCGCCAAGGTCGGAATGGGGCGGTAAGTCCGCCAACCACCATGGCGTAAACGTAGTTTACGCCATGGTGGTAAAGTCACGGCCCAGGCGGTAATTTACCGCCTGGGTCGTAATGAGGCCCTTTGTATTTAATATTTACAATGACACACTCACACAATTTGACCTTGTAACATTGTAAAAAGAGTTAACATTCACACTTACCTACAATTCTATGTAATTCAAAGAAAAGGTAGATTTATTCAAATGTATTCATAAATAAAAACTGAGCATTTTCTCCAACCTGAATACCACTAAAGAATTAGATTCATCCACGTTTGCGCAGTGTATAGAGCGTACATCCAAAAGTACTTTCTGCCCTAACATTCCAAACAGGACAATTGATAGATGTGAATCATTAGTCCTAAAGAACCCTTCATCTTTACATGTTAAGAGATCTAAATGAGACAATTTCTTTTGTAATGAATTACAAATAGTCAAAAATATATTTAAGAATCAGGACATCACCATCAAGCCCACCGACAAAGGGGGGTCCTTAGTTGCTATGGATAGAAACAAATATGTTGAAGCAATAGCTTCTCAACTAAATGATGACACAATTTATTTGATATTGTATAACAATCCAACTATGGTAATTAAAGAGTTCAACATAACACCTGCAAGAATGATCTTAAAATGGAATGTATCCCTCTAAAACACATGCATTTCTAACTAATTTCCATCGATTAATCACAATATCATACGGACTAAAATCCACAAGGACCTGAATAATCTGCCATTTTGCCCCGTTGTGGCGGGAACATGAGGATTATTAGTATATCAATATAATTCTACAACCTTTAACTCAAAACTCAAGTATTTTCCCAAAATAAACTGGATATTTCATGGAGGTATTGGAATCCACAGGCAAACTACCAGAAAACGGTCTACTTTTTAACATAGATTTAGTCAGTCTATACACCTTTATCCATCATGAGGGAGGTATAAATGCAATGCAATGCAATGGTGCATTTTAAAACATGACTCTGTAGGGGTTGAGAAAACATTTGTACTGGAATTACCTAAAACCATTCTAAACAACATTGGTTTTAGATTTAACGAAAAGTACTTACTACAGATCTCACAACCTCAATGGGGCCCACGGTTGTGCCAACATATTCAAATGTGTTCATGCATTTGATTGATAACTTTCATGTATTAAGAAATGAAAAATGTAATCCTCATGTAGAGAAATGGTATTGTTAGATAGAAGATATCGAGCATGGTTCTGAGAATCGGATTGAAGAGTGCCTTCAATATTTTAATAATATAGGGCCTCATCACGAGTTGGGCGGTAACGTCGGTAGTATTAGCCCTACCGCCAAACCCCCAGCGCTATTAGCGCCGGATCACGGGTTTGGTGGTAATGGAATTCCCCATTCCCCACTGAGCCGATTCGGGAATGCCCCATTGCCCATTGGGCTCAATGGGGAATTTTCGCGCTCTTACCGCCGGCAGATTTCCCGCCGGTGGTAATAGCGCGAATTTTCGGCAGATTTCCCCCCAGCTCAGAGCTGGGGAGAAATCCACTGAAGCCCTGATTTGGCGCACCCTTTAACCCGCGGTTATAGCGCGACCGCTGGATTTAAGGGTTACCACTAAACTTGTGATGAGGCCTATAGACTTGAGGCTACAATTTACCATGAAAGTTGCTTCCCCACACATACACTGGATATTGACAAAACTTATTCACACTGTCTAGAATGGTTCATCACAAACATGTGCTACAAACCAGCCGATAGAAATCGCGTACTAAGAACAGTCATTTTTCACCCAGCAAGAATTAAACATCTTGTACAATATAGCCAAGTTCTGAAACTTAGATGCATTATCTCGGAGGAAGATGAATTTATCAAACAGACATTATGGCTAGCAGTTTTTTGTACCAACGATATTGGGGATGTGGCCTCAGAAGCTCTGGGTATGGTGGCCATCTGGGGCAAGAAAGCAGTTGAAGGAGTGGGAGCACAGGTTCTGCAGATTTCACCATGGTGGGCCCAGGCTGGAGGAGATGACAGTGTTGGGAGTATGTCCTAAGACGCTCTGGGTATGGTGGTCCTCCTGGGCCAGAAAACAGTTGAAGGAGCATGAGCACAGGTGCTGCAGATTTCACCATGATGGGCCCAGGCTGGAGGAGATGACAGTGTTGGGAGTATGTCCTAAGACGCTCTGGGTATGGTGGTCATCCTGGGCCAGAAAACAGTTGCAGGAGTGCATGTCCTGCGGGCTTACGATAGCAGATTTGAAAACATTTGAAAGTAGGGCTAAATTTGATGTAATCAAAAGCGCACCCTCCACCACAATGTAAGTGTTCTAAAAACAATTATATCTGCTTATGTAACAGTTAATTATTACAAATATACCTGTGTATTTAACAGTCTCTTATATATAAGGGGATGAATATAATTTCGAATAAAGGTAACTGGTAACTACATGTCAAATACTTGTACTTAAATACTTTGAGGCCGATTCATGGAATAATTAGCGCGAAGCAAGTGGGCAAAAACGTGCGAATCGCAGTGGAATAGCGAAAATCGCAGTGCAAGTGCGAAAATCGCACGAAAAGCAGCGCACATCGATTCATGGAAGTCCGTGCGCGAGAAAACCAGCGGATGTGCGATAAAAAAGTGTGCGGCGCACGTTGGCGCACAGGCCATCTAACAGCGTGCGCCAGGTCACAGCGAAAATTGCACAGGCCAGAGCGAAAATCGCACATAGCGCGGCGCACGCAACTAAAGTAGGCGGAACACGGGCGTAACACTCGGAATGGGGAACAACTTGCCAAAACGTGGGCGTCACGGGGGAAGTACAGGGCACAAGTGCGCGGAACGCCCACACGCTAGCCTACAACACGTATTCATGGAATAGAATAGGGCAAAAAAGCGCACGCTCAAACCAGCGCACAGGCACAAACACGACCGCCACAAGAAAGCAGGCGGTAGCGTCTCTGCGGCTGTAAGAAATGTGCGCCAAAAGGTGCGCCAACAAATAGCACCTATATACTGCCATGATGAATCTCCTATACTGTGGCCCTCCAGGACAAATGACGTGCAAAGGGGTACCCACAAACACGGACCCGCTGACAAAAAATACGTGTGCGTGTATACCGGGGTGCGCGGGAAGTGTCAAACGCGATTTGGCCGGGTACGTGGATTTCAGGGGTGCGCGGGAAGTTCCACACGCGAATGGGCCAGTGCGAGCAGGGTACGTGTATTTCAGGGGTGCCCGGGAAGTTCCACACGCCAATTCTGCAGGGTACGTGCATTTCAGGGGTGCGCGGGAAGTTCCACACGCGAATGGGCCAGTGCGAGCAGGGTACGTGTATTACATGGGTGCGCGGGAAGTTCCACACGCGATTCCATCAGGGTACGTGTATTGTAGGGGTGCGCGGGAAGTTACTCACGCGATAGTCCCAGTGCGAGCAGGGTACGTGTATTTCAGGGGTGCGCGGGAAGTTCCACACGCGATTGGCCCAGTGCGAGCAGGGTACGTGTATTTCAGGGGTGCGCGGGAAGTTCCACACGCGAATTCTGCAGGGTACGTGCATTTCAGGGGTGCGCGGGAAGTGCCACACGCGATAGTCCCAGTGCGAGCAGGGTACATGTATTTCAGGGGTGCGCGGGAAGTTCCACACGCGATTGTCCCAGTGCGAGCAGGGTACGTGTATTTCAGGGGTGCGCGGGAAGTTCCACACGCGAATTCTGCAGGGTACGTGCATATCAGGGGTGCGCGGGAAGTTCCACACGCGAATGGGCCAGTGCGAGCAGGGTACGTGTATTACATGGGTGCGCGGGAAGTTCCACATGCGATTCCATCAGGGTACGTGTATTTCAGGGGTGCGCGGGAAGTTACACACGCGATATTCCCAGTGCGAGCAGGGTACGTGTATTTCAGGGGTGCGCGGGAAGTTCCACACGCGATTGTGCCAGTGCGAGCAGGGTACGTGTATTTCAGGGGTGCGCGGGAAGTTCCACACGCGAATTCTGCAGGGTACGTGCATTTCAGGGGTGCGCGGGAAGTTCCACACGCGAATGGGCCAGTGCGAGCAGGGTACGTGTATTACATGGGTGCGCGGGAAGTTGCACACGCTATTCCATCAGGGTACGTGTATTTCAGGGGTTCTGGGGAGTACTACACGTGAATTGGCCTTGTGGGTCCTCCCAGGTGTACGCTCCACAACCTCCACGGCCCCTGCAGGCAGCCCACACCACGGGGGACTACCCTGCACCCCTGCACATGTCCCACAGGCATCCCATCCACCATGGGCATGCCCCCAGCCAACCCACATGTCACCTTGCACTACTGATCAACAATGCATGTGTCCCACCACCCCCACCCCCCAGCCACCAGGGGCAGCCTCCACCAGGCCCCCACCCATGTCTCCCACCACCCCCACCCCCCAGCAGTGCAGGGGCAGTCTCCACCAGGCCCCCACCCATGTCTCCCACCACCCCCACCCCCCAGCCACCAGGGGCAGCCTCCACCAGGCCCCCACCCATGTCTCCCACCACCCCCACCCCCCAGCAGTGCAGGGGCAGCCTCCACCAGGCCCCCACCCATGTCTCCCACCACCCCCACCCGCCAGCCACCAGGGGCACCCTCCACCAGGCCCCCACCCATGTCTCCCACCACCCCCACCCCCCAGCAGTGCAGAGGCAGCCTCCACCAGGCCCCCACCCATGTCTCCCACCACCCCCACCCCCCAGCACTGTGGGGCACCTGCCAGCAGGCCCCCACCCATGTCCAACCCATGTCTCCCACCACCCCCCAGCAGCGCAAGGGCAGCCTCCACCAGGCCCCCACCCATGTCTCCCACCACCCCCACCCCCCAGCCACCAGGGGCAGCCTCCACCAGGCCCCCACCCATGTCTCCCACCACCCCCACCCCCCAGCAGTGAAGGGGCAGCCTCCACCAGGCCCTCACCCATGTCTCCCACCACCCCCACCCCCCAGCCACCAGGGGCAGCCTCCACCAGGCCCCCACCCATGTCTCCCACCACCCCCACCCCCCAGCAGTGCAGGGGCAGCCCCCACCAGGCCCCCACCCATGTCTCCCACCACCCCCACCCCCCAGCCACCGCGGGCACCCTCCACCAGGCCCCCACCCATGTCTCCCACCACCCCACCCCCCAGCACTGTGGGGCACCTGCCAGCAGGCCCCCACCCATGTCCAACCCATGTCTCCCACCACCCCCACCCCCAGCAGTGCAGGGGCAGCCTCCACCAGGCCCCCACCCATGTCTCCCACCACCCCCACCCCCCAGCAGTGCAGGGGCAGCCTCCACCAGGCCCCCACCCATGTCTCCCACCACCCCCACCCCCCAGCCACCAGGGGCACCCTCCACCAGGCCCCCACCCATGTCACCCACCACCCCCACCCCCCAGCAGTGCAGGGGCAGCCTCCACCAGGCCCCCACCCATGTCACCCACCACCCCCACCCTCCAGCAGTGCAGGGGCAGCCTCCACCAGGCCCCCACCCATGTCTCCCACCACCCCCACCCCCCAGCAGTGCAGGGGCAGCCTCCACCAGGCCCCCACCCATGTCTCCCACCACCCCCACCCCCCAGCAGTGCAGGGGCAGCCTCCACCAGGCCCCCACCCATGTCTCCCACCACCCCCACCTCCCAGCACTGTGGGGCACCTGCCAGCAGGCCCCCACCCATGTCCAACCCATGTCTCCCACCACCCCCACCCCCCAGCAGTGCAGGGGCAGCCTCCACCAGGCCCCCACCAATGTCTCCCACCACCCCCACCCCCCAGCCACCAGGGGCACCCTCCACCAGTCCCCCACCCATGTCACCCACCACCCGCACCCCCCAGCAGTGCAGGGGCAGCCTCCACCAGGCCCCCACCCATGTCACCCACCACCCCCACCCCCCAGCAGTGCAGGGGCAGCCTCCACCAGGCCCCCACCCATGTCTCCCACCACCCCCACCCCCCAGCAGTGCAGGGGCAGCCTCCACCAGGCCCCCACCCATGTCTCCCACCACCCCCACCCCCCAGCACTGTGGGGCACCTGCCAGCAGGCCCCCACCCATGTCCAACCCATATCTCCCACCACCCCCACCCCGCAGCAGTGCAGGGGCAGCCTCCACCAGGCCCCCACCTATGTCTCCCACCACCCCCACCCCCCAGCAGTGCAGGGGCAGCCTCCACCAGGCCCCCACCCATGTCTCCCACCACCCCCACCCCCCAGCACTGTGGGACACCTGCCAGCAGGCCCCCACCCATGTCCAACCCATGTCTCCCACCACCCCCACCCCCCAGCAGTGCAGGGGCAGCCTCCACCAGGCCCCCACCCATGTCTCCCACCACCCCCACCCCCCAGCAGTGCAGGGGCAGCCTCCACCAGGCCCCCACCCGTGTCTCCCACCACCCCCACCCCCCAGCAGTGCAGGGGCAGCCTCCACTAGGCCCCCACCCATGATGTCTCCCACCACCCCCACCCCCCAGCCACCAGGGGCACCCTCCACCAGGCCCCCATCCATGTCACCCACCACCCCCACCCCCCAGCAGTGCAGGGGCAGCCTCCACCAGGCCCCCACCCATGTCTCCCACCACCCCCACCCTCCAGCAGTACAGGGGCAGCCTCCACCAGGCCCCCACCCATGTCTCCCACCACCCCCACCCGCCAGCCACCAGGGGCAGCCTCCACCAGGCCCCCACCCATGTCTCCCACCACCCCCACACCCCAGCCACCAGGGGCACCCTCCACCAGGCCCCCACCCATGTCACCCACCACCCCCACCCCCCAGCAGTGCAAGGGCAGCCTCCACCAGGCCCCCACCCATGTCACCCACCACCCCCACCCCCCAGCAGTGCAGGGGCAGCCTCCACCAGGCCCCCACCCATGTCTCCCACCACCCCCACCCCCCAGCAGTGCAGGGGCAGCCTCCACCAGGCCCCCACCCATGTCTCCCACCACCCCCACCCCCCAGCAGTGCAGGGGCAGCCTCCACCAGGCCCCCACCCATGTCTCCCACCACCCCCACCCCCCAGCACTGTGGGGCACCTGCCAGCAGGCCCCCGCCCATGTCCAACCCATGTCTCCCACCACCCCCACCCCCCAGCAGTGCAGGGGCAGCCTCCACCAGGCCCCCACCCATGTCACCCACCACCCCACCCCCCAGCAGTGCAGGGGCAGCCTCCACCAGGCCCCCACCCATGTCTCCCACCACCCCCACCCCCCAGCAGTGCAGGGGCAGCCTCCACCAGGCCCCCACCCATGTCTCCCACCACCCCCACCCCCCAGCCACCAGGGGCAGCCTCCACCAGGCCCCCACCCATGTCTCCCACCACCCCCACCCCCAGCCACCAGGGGCACCCTCCACCAGGCCCCCACCCATGTCCAACCCATGTCTCCCACCACCCCCACCCCCCAGCAGTGCAGGGGCAGCCTCCAACAGGCCCCCACCCATGTCCAACCCATGTCTCCCACCACCCCCACCCCCCAGCAGTGCAGGGGCAGCCTCCACCAGGCCCCCACCCATGTCTCCCACCACCCCCACCCCCCAGCCACCAGGGGCAGCCTCCACCAGGCCCCCACCCATGTCTCCCACCACCCCCACTCCCCAGCACTGTGGGGCACCTGCCAGCAGGCCCCCACCCATGTCCAACCCATGTCTCCCACCACCCCCACCCCCCAGCAGTGCAGGGGCTGCCTCCACCAGGCCCCCACCCATGTCTCTCACCACCCCCACCCCCCAGCAGTGCAGGGGCAGCCTCCACCAGGCCCCCACACATGTCCCCCTGCCCCCAGGTCCTGACGATACTCAATCATGGCAGTAATGGGCAGCATACCCAGCACAAACACCCAGGCAAGGATTGCATCCACCCACATAGTGAATGCAATTACATGATACAACCCCAATGGCAAGTATGTAAATGAACACATGTCCGTCACACACACATACACAATGGGTGCAAGTGAATGTCAAAACCCATATCATGACATGTATGAAACCAATGAGAAAATACCACAAGTGAAAGTAAAAAAAACATGTATTCAAGATGAAAAAGAAGTAAACAAATCAAACATACAACAATGGGGATAACAAAATAAATGGTCCATGTCCGAGAACAAATGTAAAAATCAAAAAAACAAAGGAATCCAAAAACAAATGTTGTCCAAAGCAATATCATGTCGAAGGAAAATAATGAAAAACCATTGCCTCATGGTGAACACAAATATTAATCAAAAAAATGTTTCTTCAAAAAGCAAACTATACACAAGAATATTCCAGGGTCCATGAGCCCAACACCATAAATGAAACCTACTACTACCTAATGAAAAAAATATATACAGAAAAGTGGCCATTGTCCGAGCGGTCCAAAAAAATCTCAATAAATAAAGGAAACCTAACACTAACTAACTAAATAACTATATACAATGGCAGCGGGCAAGTCCTGCGGCTCACTCTGTGATGTTGCCGGCCAGGGCATCATCGAACTCCATGTCGATGTCCTGGAGGCGGGACTCTGTCCTGGCCCCGAGGTCTCGCAGGGATAACCCCATGTCCAGCTCAAACTCCCTGCGAGCCTCCTCGAGGCACTCAGCCCGCCTCAATGCCCGACGCATGGAGAACTCCGCCCTGACCATGGTGAGCCGCTCCTCTTCCGCCCGCTGCCGCTCCGCACCTATCCGCTGGACCAACTGCTCCCACACGGAAGACACTACTGTCCCAGGGTTCCCCTGCCCTCCAGCCGATGCCTGCCCCTCTGATCTTGATGGCCCCGAGTCATGATGCCTCCCACGTCGAGCCCGCTGCTGCCTCCGACGCCACTGCCTCTGCCAGCACGACGGCATCCAGGCTGATGGAAACCACCAACGCCGTCGTGCACGTGCCCTGCCCGATGATGCCGTCACATCTTCCATCTGCTGGGGTCCAGTTGCTGTGTTGTCCACCCCTGCTGGACCTCCAACTCCCGACTGTGGCAGGGATGGGATCCCCACCGAGCTGGCTGCATTGGTCAGGGCAGGTCCACAGGGGGCCCTGGTGGCATCTGGGCCGGAAGACGGCAAGGAGAACGACTGGTGTATAGCCTGCACAGAGGAGGAGAGGGCCGCCAGATTGGCCAACACATGCAGGAAACCCCCGAACATGGCCGATCCCAATTGGGCCACGTCGGCACGGTGCACTTCGTGATGACGTGCGTGCTCCTCCCGGGAAGCACGCACGGCATCACGAATCACAGCCGTGCTCATCGCGACCCCAATCAGGACCTTCTCCACACGGCCAGGGGTCCCCTCGTCCGCAGGTGGAGGGGAGTCAGGTGACATGGACATCCCCTCCACCTGCGGACGGGCCTGGGACGGGGCATCCCTGCTGGTGCATGGTGGTGCACTCACAGGGTCAGGGACAGTGACATGCACAGGCCCCTCCACGGTGACCTGTGCTGCCTCCTGCCCCTGGACTGCACCACTTGCACCAGCAGGGATGCCCCCACCAGGCCCCATGTGTGCCCCAGTGGCGGCCTCCTCCTCCTCTGTGCAAACCACCAACCTGGATGGCTCCTCACCGTCTCCCACCATAGCAGGCCCCTGTGGGGGCTCACCTACCCCTTCCGCTGCAGCCGTTGGGGCATCCCCGCCGCCTTGCTCCACAGCGCCGTCTCCGCCCTCTTCTTCACTAGCCGCTGCGTAGAGGGAGACAAAGAACACAAGCATCAGGGTACTGTACAATGGTCCCCTAGACAGGAAGCAATAGCAGATGAGCACCACTGTCAAAGTACACTTCCATCATGTCCCTCCACAACACATGGGTCAGTCCAGGCAAAACACACACAGTAACAGGCATGGTGCATGCCATGGACATTTCCATGCATGTCCAATGGACTCTTGAAACATTCAATGATATGTAACTCACATGCATCATGGGTCATGCCTATCACATGCACACACTTCACCTCAGTCACATCCATCTGGCCCCATACACCCCAAACACAGCGGATACAAGGGTAATTTGGCTGCTTCACTGAATCTGTGCATTGTCACACACATGTGTCATGCATCCATGGCATGCACAAGTCACAGACACGCAGGTCAGGCACACAGACATGGCTACCATATATGTACCTGGCATCAGCACCCATCCCTCACCCCCACCCATGTCCAGGAACAGAGACTGGCATGCTCTCATGTTTAAAATCTGCATAGGGCTCCCCATGTGGCATTTAAACACATGCAACAACCATGTGGTTCACACATCACTGGTCGCACATGCATTACCATGATGTCCCTGCACACATAAATGCATACATGGCCTATGGCACACATACAGGCAAGTATCATAGAACCAGCACACCGCAACATGCCCTGTCTCACACAGTAATGCTTGAACACTTACCGCTCAACTCCAGACGGGTCTCCCTCTCAAGGATCTTGGCGTGGAGCGCTGGGCGTACGCGTTCCAGGACCCTCATCTGGATGGAACTCATGCGGCCCCGGCCTCCCTCCACGAGGCGCCGGGCCTTCACAAGGGTCCTGGACCTCAAGTCCTCCCAGCGCTTCTTGATCTTCTGCACGTGGGAGGCTGCTCGGGGCACTGGGGGGCAGTCACTCGGCCTTCTGGGCAGGAGCGTGGTCTTCCGTGTGTTATCGCGTGGCCAGCTTGATACGGAGTGATTTGGCACGTGAAAATCCTGCACGTCAGCGTGAAATTCGAGGAAAGGCCCTTAGCGCGTAAGCGCGTCAGCACGCATACGCGATTCTATTGGACCAAAGTCCCTCAGCGCGTAAGCGCGTCTGTGACGTGACCCGCACGGGTGTTCCCCACACAGCACGTGATGACGGAGCACACGTGGAAATACTGCACATCAGAGTGTCATCGCGTGTAATTGGACAAAAGTGCGCGTACACGCGATTGGCCTATGTACGTGTATTTCAGGGGTGCGCGGGCACTTACACACACAAGTACGTCAGCGCACCTGTATCCCGTGGTGCGTGGGAATTTCCACACGCCATTGGACTGGGAACTGGATTCCAGGGGTGCGCGGGTCACACGCTCGCCTACAACACGACACGCGCAAAGCATAAATTAGCGCACTTACAAAATAACAAGCTCAAACGCCAGGATGAACATACCGTTCCTAGCAGCAGTGGCCATGGCCTACCAAAGGAGGAGGAGGAGGATAGTCAGGGCCAGAATTTTCACACCCAGAACCAGCCTTTTCGGGATGCCTGACGACCAGGTGTATGGGAGGTACAGGTTTCCACCACACAAAATACTGGACCTGGTGAGTGAGTGGGAGGATGACCTCACATCACCCACCCTGTGCTCCCAAGCACTCAGCCCCCTGGAGAAGGTCCTCAATGTACTGCACTTCTTAGCCACTGGATCATTTCAGCGGACAAGTGCCATAGTGGGTGGGGTGTCACAGGCCACCCAGTCACGCTGCCTACACCAGGTCTTGAACATCATCACTGCACGCCCATCAGTCCGCAGGCACATATACCTGCCCAGAACACCTGCAGAAAGGCATGCTGCCACCCTGGATTTTTACGGTGTGGCACGATTCCCCAAAGTGCTAGGTGCCATCGACTGCACCCATGTGGCTCTACGTCCCCCCAGGGCATCTGAGCACATCTATAGGAACCGCAAGCACTGGCATTCCATCAACGTGCAGGTAGTATGTAATGCCAAGGGAATCATCACCTCAGTATATGCCAACTATCCCGGGTCCACCCACGACAGCTTCATTTACCGAATGTCCACCCTAAGCCGGGACCTAGAAGCCGGGCGGCATGGCGATACATGGCTGCTTGGTGAGTATGAATGCCACTGCACATGCATGCATGTTGGATACTGAGCAAGGTCACAACCCCACCAATGATACCAATCACCACCTCCACAGGGGACAGTGCCTACCCTCTCAGCCCCCACATGATGACGCCAATTCGGAACCCCACCACGCCACCCCAGGTAAGATATAACGCAGCCCAAATTACAACCCGGGGCATAGTGGAGCGCACATTTGGAGTGCTGAAGTCACGCTTTCGCTCCCTTGACCGTTCTGGCGGGCAGCTGTTGTACGCTCCCCCAGTAGTGTGCAGGATCATAGTGGCAGCATGTGTCCTGCACAACGTTGCAACACGCCGGGGCCTGGCCATGGACATGGTGGTGACCCCCCATCCCCAACCACATGCACAGCCGCTGCGCATGGGAGGGGAAAGGGCACGGTGGAGGCAGCCCGTACACAGCTAGTGGCTAATTACTTCACATAGAAATCACACCCCTGTGGAGTGCACACTGTCCTGGCACATTCCATCTGACATCAATGATGACTCAACCTGACACTGATCCTGAATGTCTGGAGAAAGAACCGTGAAAACCATATCAGCCTGAGATTGTTCACCTGGAAGTGTCACAATGTGTGCATCCCTACCCACACTGACACCACCAATGCAGTTTTGTGAAGTTACAAATTCAAGCAGCTGAAATGAATACCCACTTGCAAAATGCAACAAGAGGACAGTGCCATGTCAGCCAACCCAACCCCAGCACCGCCACACGACACACCGTGCCATGTCATGCTATTTGCACGTAAACAAAGTAATCCCCACAACATGACACTAGTGTCACAATGTACAGTGTCCCTATTAGAAACTTGCAACACCTGAAATGCTCACAGTAATGCCGGACCAACAACAAACTTGAGCACGTACTACCATTAACATGACATAACTAATGTATAATATTAGTAGTCTCACCACCTGGAAATGCCTGCACTCCCACCACTACCAACTGTGCAGTGTTGGCGCCTGTAGAGTTGTAGGTGCACTGCTGCCAACATGGACCACATCTCCAGACTAGAGGTCCTTGTGTAGACATAAGGAAGGGACCTGCAAATTGGGAGGTAGACACAGAAGATGAGTTACACATCAATGCAACATGCAGTGTACAACACAACAGCATTATGCACTAGGAATGTATACACAGTATTGACTACAGACTGCCCACACAGCTCATGGGAGTCCAACGTCACTGTGTAATTCACTGTCACTTGGGCACACCCTTTGCAAGCCCATGGAAACAGGAAGCAGGAGGGGTGTGTGTGACTCAAACCCAAGCATCTGAACCAAATACATTACAAGCCTGCATGTGCCCAGCCACAATGCAGCGTATGCCCACAGGAACCATGGAAGCCAACAAATTGTCCCAAAAAAATTGGGAATAAAAGAAATAAAAAGAAAAAAGAAAAAAAAAAAAAGAAAAATCAAAAATGGCCATTGAAGGGCCCGGATGGGTTGGGGAGGCCACCCAGGAGGTCCGAGGACAGGATGCACACCAGAACCCAACTGCGTGGATCCTGGGAAAAAAAACACCTCCATGGGCTCATGGCCCACACTGCTACCCTATTGTGGGAGTATCACTGCTGTCGCTATTATCACCCTGTGCAGCTGCATCCGGAGGTGGTTGCACTATGGGAGGCAGCCCACGCAAGGCCCTAGTCTGCTCCTCCATGGCTGCAAGCATGCGGGTGTGGTAGGTCTGGTTCTGGAGGATGAGTGTGCGGAGGTCCCCATGCAACAACTCACGGGATGCCCGGACCTCCGCCCTCGTTGCCTGCATCTCAGCTGAGAGCGTACGGGTGAGACGCTCCAGCTGCTGTTCTGTCCTTTGGTGTGTAGAAGCCTCAAGCTCAACAAGAGTCGTCCTGAGGTGAAGGAGCTCCTGCCTCAGGGCTTCCCTGTGGCCCTGGGTCTCAATGGAGATGGCCTCCTGCAGAGTCGCCAGTGCCGCCCGCCTGTCCCTGTTGGACCCCAACATGTCCTCCCTGTGTGACTGGCAGATGGTGTCGGTTGCCTGCTCTAGTCGCTCCATCAGCCTTTCAGGGGGGACAATGGAAGTGGCCACCCTATCCATGGCCTGAGCCATCATCTCGGATGATGCTGCCTGTTGGGTTGCCATACCGTAAATGGATTGCTCCCATGCAGTATTGCCAGGTGCCGTACGGCCACCACGTTGGCGGGCACCACACCTGTCTGGGGCAAGGCGAACTGCGCCTTGCTGTGCCAACACTGCCTGAGGCTGCAGGACTGCATTCCCCCTCTGATCTGCTGGCCCAGGAACAGGATCAGATGTCACGGAGTGTGACCCTGCATCCGTAACCACCGAAGGCGTAGCTGCCAACACTGACATCCCCATTGAGGGTTCTGACCCTGGTGCAGGTGGGTGAGACAGAACAGAATCCCTCCCTGGAACACTCACCTGCGACGGCACGTAGGTCTCATCCGAATCAACACCTGAGTACAGCTCGGGGGAGGTGCAGCCAGAGACACCCCTTGAGAGCAGGACCTGCAGCACTTGTGGGTTCTCACCCACCACCACACCACGTCCCTCACTGGTGGTTGGTCGGCCCTCGGGCCCCTCCTGGGTCAGCACCATCTCCACAACCCCAGCAGTATCAGGTGCGTCTTCCCCTGCAAAGACATAAAAACAAAGAAATGGAAACAGGCATTAGCACCATGGCACACAATGAGGGCTGAGAAGCAAGAGAAACAGTACTTGTTTGACACATGTCCCACATGACTAAAACCCTCCCATGCATGCAGCCTCACTGCGTATGAAGGGCAGGCAAATGGCACACACTGATGACACCAAGATTGAAGACGAACACATTTTCTGCATGCTGCCTGGCAGTGGCATTACACATTGGCCTGTGATTGGCAGGTGAAACACACATGCCATCACACAGATGGCATGTACCATTGCTATTGAGTGAAGATGGAGAGGAGGGCAGCACCTATGCATACTGTCCAGTTCCCGCATGTAATAGCTTTTCTAATTCTAACAGGTCAGATTCTTCACCTGGAGCTGCCAGTCCGAAATGGTGCAATTGCACAGGGACATGTTTGAACAAATGATATCCAGGTAACAAAGTCACTCAACTTTACCATAGCCATGTCAGACATGTGACTAGAGGACTGCGACATGCCTAGTAAAAGTGGTGGAATGGCAAATATCTGACTAAATGAACAGTGCTAAATTTTGTAACAATGTTGTGGCAAGGTGACACTTCAAGGGCAACTGGCGTGCAGTTGGACTACATGTCTACTGTTGGCAGAAGGGATACAGCTATGGCCAAATGCAGCTGCGCAGGATGTATTGCATGAAGCACATGGATGACCCATACGACTCAGGCGCACACACTCTCACCTGGCACACAAACAGAAGCCCTCACACACACCATGCACATGGATGACACACACATGCACGTGCACTCACCGGACAATGCCTCGTAATCAGGGAGATCTCCCACGCCTTGGATCTGTTCCTCCGTGACGTAGGTCCCAGCGACTGACTCATGTGGAGTGAGTTCCATGTCTACTACTGGAGACCCACCTCCAGTCACTAGAGTTGCGGCATGACTTGAGGCCAGCTTACTCTTTGCCCTGCGCTTTAGGTCATTCCAGCGCTTATAGCAATCATTGGCTGTGCACCTCACGATTCCAAGGGCACTTACGATGTCTGCAACGGTCTGCCAGTGTGCCTGGCGTTGTGCAGGTGTGGTCTTGGATCCTGCAACAATGACCATCTCGTTGTCATGTGCGGACACATACTCAACAAGTGCATTCAGTTCGTCATCCATGAAGCTGGGCTTCCTGGACGGGCCAGACTGTGTAGCCGTGTCTGGGGCATCAGCCTGTGCCGGACGAGCACTCTTCCTCTTCCGCTTGGAAGGTGGTGGTGATCCTGAGTGTCCTGCGCCGCTCTGGACACTAGGGGCAGGAGCCCTGGTGGACTCTGTATCAGGAGTGTGGGATTGCACACTCAGCATGGGAGTTGGCGCAGGCATTGGCTCTAGTGTGATGGTGTCAGGGGGAATATCAGCAGCATGGACTAGGACCGACACTGTCCGGGCTGGGTGTGTGAGGGCTGGGGTGGATGGAGCCGCAGCTGCCCCTGCAGCCTCTCCGCCCTGCCTACTTGGTGCAGCAGATGACCTTGCTGCCCCAGATGCACGTGGCATGGTGACATCAATGTGCACCAGCGCACGTGTCATAGGCCTGCTGACCTGGAAGTCAGCCATGGAGTCAGCCAGGTCTGGTGCCACAATGGGCTGGTCCAACAAGGGCTGAGCATGGATGGTGTCAGCCACATCAGCCTCAACGGGAGGGGGGGGGATTATGTGTGCCCTTGACTGGTCCTCCACACATGGGGGGACAGGCTCACCCTGCAAGTAACGACCACGTCCCCTACCGGATCCACCACGGCCACCACTTGTGGCTCTTCCACCTTTGCCACCCTTACAGAATCCTCGCCTCCCAACCGTGGCACTGATGTTGATGTGCGTATGGGAGTGGCTGTCAAATATTGTCCTGGGCATTTGGGGGTCAAAGGGGTTGGGTACCAGATGGTAATTGTACCCTAGTGCTCTTGCAAGGCTGATTGTAACCCCTGGGGAAAGATGACGGGTCACGCTACGCACAGGAGCCCCAAAAAAGGGAGATGACGTGCACGCAACCCCTCCTAGACCACGTGTGCAGAAAGAAAAACCTGCACTACGCTGTGGCACCCAGTAACACAAGAATGAACGTATGCGTGTCACACGCAGCCTAGAATGACCTCTGAAGGGGTAGGCTACACACGGGGCAAGCACAGATGTTAGATACGTGCGTGACTCACAGTCTGCCAGGTAAAAGAGCGTGAAAAAGGAGCGCGTTTCGTTGGCAACACCCCCGCCAAAAGAAGATTTGTACGCTGTCTGAGGAGACAGGATAACAGTAGAAGGGAACACTGTTTGAGGGAACAGGCCCAGGTAAACCAGTAAAAGAGAAAAAAGACAAAAATCTGTCAGAGGTAACAGGGAATACGAACTTGAAACGCCGTGAAGTAAATCGCGTGTGAACCGACAAGAAGTACAGAATTCACCCACTCGCTCTCCACGAAAAGCACGTACAAGGAAATGGTGTTCTACGCGTACCTTTTATACAGGCCCACACGTCCAACGTCACTTACGCGGCGTGTACGCGCTAGGGCCATTTCCACCAATTACACGCTTTGTGAATTATGCGTGTACGGCCATTTCCACCAATTACACGCTTTGTCACTTCTGCGTGTACGGCCATTTCCACCAATCACACGCGATGAGACTCTGACGTGCAGTCTTTCCACGTGTGCTCTGTCATCACGTGCTGTGTGGGAAACACCCGTGCGGGTCACGTCACAGACGCGCTTACGCGCTGAGGGCCTTTGGTCCAATAGAATCGCGTATGCGTGCTGACACGCTTACGCGCTAAGGGCCTTTCCTCGGTTTTCACGCTGACGTGCAGGATTTTCACGTGCCAAATCACTCCGTACCAAGCTGGCCATGCGTAAGCACACGGAAGACCACGCTCCTGCCCAGAAGGCCGAACTACTGCCCCCCAGAGCCCCGAGCACGCTCCCACCTGCCATCTGCTGCTGCCTGACTGCCTGCTGCCCACGTGCACTGCCATTTGCTGCCTGCACATCAGCCAGGGGTGCTGTTGCTGTGACCACCCCTGCTGGAACCGAAGACTCCCGACTGGAATTCCATCGCTCCACAGCCCAGCCCCAGGACCCAGTTGCCCACCCACTCCTGCCTCTGGGGTTGTCATGTTGGGGCAAACACCATCTGTGACCACTGACAACCCCCAGCCAGAGAGGCAGAGGGGCACCAGCTTCAGTGCCACTGAAGTTGGTGTCCTGGTGGAGCAAGTCCTGGGGCAGTATGATGCCCTCTTTGGAAGTTCCCGCGCCGACAAGGAAGGACGGACTCGGATCTGGACTGGCATCGTGACTGCCATCAACACGGAGGGGGTGGCAGTCCGGGACTTACAACATGTCAGGAAGCGCTGGGAGGACTTCAGGTCCAGGACCCTGAACAAGGCCCGGCGCCTCTTGAAGGCAGCGGATGCCAAGGGGCGCCGGGGCCACTTGTCGGAAGAACAGATGGGGGTCCTGGAACGCATATCCCCAGCGCTCCACGTCCAGGTCCTAGAGAAGCAGACCCGTCTGGAGTCGAGCGGTGAGTGTACATGCACCTGGTTGTGAGCAGGGCGTGTGGTGATCATTCGCCATTGTGCCGGTTGCACATCTGTTTGTATGGGGTGGAGTATGGGTGGGGGTGTACAGGGCCGTGGGGCTGACACATGCGAGGGCTGTAATGTGTGAGACGTGGATGGTGCTTGTGTGTGTGGGCTTGCATGGCAAATGCAGTTGTGCGTGCACACATGTTTGGATGAATGTGTATGTAAGTAGGCATGTCCGTGATGTCAGGCATGTATGTTGTTTTCGACTGCATGTATGAGCACTGTGTACATGTGCATGTGTGTGTATTTGACAAGGGTGCAACAGTGATGCAACATGGATGCATGTGACAGCGGTATGTGGAAGCCTGATTGGCAGATGTGACATGGATGCCCGTCTGAACAGTGCGACACTTGGCAGAGGTGTAGACATGCATGCAAGTGTGGTGGTGTGTGTACATGTGTGGTGCACCTCCTGTGTTGCATGTGATGTCTGGCTCCCCTTTGGCTGCTCATGCTGTTGTATGTGTAGGGATGGTGCTGGCAGTTGCGATATGGCTGTGGTATGGCTCATGTGTGCCAGTTGCAATGCCATGTGTGTTGGGGATTGTGATGACATGTCTGAGGTTTGCCAATGCCACTCATGTGCAACTGTCATGCGTGTATGTGTCCATTGTACAGTGCCCTGATGCCTGTGTTTTGTTTCTCCCTGTCTGCAGCGTCAACTGATGAAGAGGGCAGAGAAGGTGCTGTGGAGCACAGCGGCGGGGATCCGACCGCCAGCCGGAGACGCAAGGCCCGGCTCCCCTCCCGTGTTGTCATCTCGTCGGGGAGTGAGGAGTCCGGTGCCGCGTCCCAGGCCGCAGCTGCCGGGGGGAGGTCCAAGAGGCGGAGGTTGCAGTTGGACTCCTCGGCAGCAGAAGGGGCAGCTGGGACCCCACAGGGCCCAACAGCGGAAGATGGCACGGAGTCATCCAGGTTGGTGGGGGGTTTGGTGGAGGAGGGGGCCGCGCAAGCACCAGAGACAGGGTCTGGAGGTGGGGATCCCACTGGTGCTAGTGGTGCAGTGCAGGACCAGGGACAGGAGGCAGCACAGGCGGCCGCGGAGGTGCCTGTGTGCAATCCTGTCCCCGATCCTGTCCCTGCATCATCTTGCACCAGCAGGGATGCCTACATCCAGACCCGTTTTCAGGCAGGGGATGAGCTGACGTCAACTGGCCTTCCTCTGCCTGCGGACGTGGCCATCCCGGTCCGGGTTGAGTCTGTCCTGGCTGGTGTGGCGTTGCGTCAACAGGCCATGCGAGGTGACCTGCAGTCTTTTCATGGAGAGACTGCAAGTCATCTCGAATGGCTCGTTGACCACGTCAGCCTGCTGGGACAGGTCACCCAGGCCGGATTCCGCTGTCTGATGGGGCTTGCTCCGACCCCCTCCTCAACTGGACCCCCTACGCGCCAGTCATCCTCTGTGCCATCTTCCCACCCATCAGTCACCTGGGTGCCCTGTGGAGCTGCCTCTGACGGTGCGGCCAGGCTGGTGGAGGAGGCATCCCTGCCACAGTCGGGAGTCGGAGGTCCAGCAGGGGTGGCCACATCAACAAGTGCACCCCAGCCGGCGGAGGATGTGCAGGCAGCAGGAGGCAGTGCCCGGGCAGAGGCAGAGCAGCAGCAACATGGTGGGAGACATGAAGGCTCGGGGCTTTCGACATCGGAGGGGCAGGCATCGGCCAGAGGGCAGGGGGACCCAGGACAGAGAGTGTCTTCCGTGTGGCAGCGGTTGGGCCACGCCATAGGTGCGGAGCGGCGGTGGGCGGAAGAGGCGCGGCTCTCAATGGTCAGGGCGGAGAACTCCATGCGGAGGGCCCTGAGGCGGGCCGAGTGACTCGAGGCAATCCGGAGGGGGTTGGAGGAGGACACAGCGTCGTCCCTGCGGACCCTCGGGGCCATGGAACTGGACCGCCTCCGGGACATCGAACAGGAGTTCGATGATGCCCTGGCCCGGGACACCACAGAGTGAGCCGCTGGACTTGCCCGCCGCCTTTGTATATAGTTCTTTAGTTTTAGGTTTCCTTTCGTTCTTGTAATGATTTGGAGTCGACGGACACTGCTCCACTTTTTGTATATAGTTGATATTTAGGTAGGTTTTTTAGGAGGTTTCCTTAGTTCAGTTGGGATCATGGACCCTTGTTATTTTTGTACATAGTTCTTTGTTGCATGGAGAGTTTTTTACATTTCACTTTGGACACAATTTTTTCGGATTTGGATTTCCAGTTTTGTGTTTTTATGCGGACATGCAGCTTATTTTTTCACATTTACATTGTAGTTAGTTTTCTTTCTTTAGCATTCTTTATTTTTTTCTATACATTTTTGTTTCCATAGTTCACTGTGTGGTTTCATCTCATTGGTTTCATGCATGTCATGTTGTGTGTTTTACCATTCAATTGCAAAAAATGTGTGTGACGGACATGGGTTCATTAGCTTCATGAACATTGGGGGTGTAACATGTGATTTCCATTTCCATGTGGGTGAATGGGTTACTTGGTAGGGCTTTTTGGCTGTGGAGGCTGACCATTACGCACATGATTGGGGATTTTGAGGACCTGGTGGGGGCTGGCCATGGTGGCAGGGGGTGGGGGTGGTGGGAGACATGAGTGGGGGCCTGTTGGAGGGTGACCCTGGATGCTGGGGGGGGTGCAGGGGGACATGAGTGGGGGCCTGGTGGAGGGTGACCCTGCACTGCGGGGGGGTGGGGGTGGTGGGAGACATGAGTGGGGGCCTGGTGGAGGGTGACCCTGGATGCTGGGGGGTGGGGGTGCAGGGGGACATGAGTGGGGGCCTGGTGGAGGGTGACCCTGCACTGCCGGGGGGTGGGGGTGGTGGGAGACATGAGTGGGGGCCTGGTGGGGGCTGGCCATGGTGGCAGGGGGGTGGGGGTGGTGGGAGACATGAGTGGGGGCCTGGTGGAGGGTGACCCTGGATGCTGGGGGGTGGGGGTGCAGGGGGACATGAGTGGGGGCCTGGTGGGGGCTGGCCATGGTGGCAGGGGGGTGGGGGTGGTGGGAGACATGAGTGGGGGCCTGGAGGAGGGTGACCCTGGATGCTGGGGGGTGGGGGTGCAGGGGGACATGAGTGGGGGCCTGGTGGAGGGTGACCCTGGATGCTGGGGGGTGGGGGTGGTGGGAGACATGAGTGGGGGCCTGGTGGAGGGTGACCCTGGATGCTGGGGGGTGGGGGTGCAGGGGGACATGAGTGGGGGCCTGGTGGAGGGTGACCCTGCACTGCCGGGGGGTGGGGATGGTGGGAGACATGAGTGGGGGCCTGGTGGGGGCTGGCCATGGTGGCAGGGGGGTGGGGGTGGTGGGAGACATGAGTGGGGGCCTGGTGGAGGGTGACCCTGGATGCTGGGGGGTGGGGGTGCAGGGGGACATGAGTGGGGGCCTGGTGGAGGGTGACCCTGCACTGCCGGGGGGTGGGGGTGGTGGGAGACATGAGTGGGGGCCTGGTGGAGGGTGACCCTGCACTGCCGGGGGGTGGGGGTGGTGGGAGACATGAGTGCGGGCCTGGTGGGGGCTGGCCATGGTGGCAGGGGGTTGGGGGTGGTGGGAGACATGAGTGAGGGCCTGGTGGAGGGTGACCCTGGATGCTGGGGGGTGGGGGTGCAGGGGGACATGAGTGGGGGCCTGGTGGAGGGTGACCCTGCACTGCCGGGGGGTGGGGGTGGTGGGAGACATGAGTGGGGGCCTTGTGGAGGGTGACCCTGGATGCTGGGGGGTGGGGGTGGTGGGAGACATGAGTGGGGGCCTGGTGGAGGGTGACCCTGGATGCTGGGGGGTGGGGGTGCAGGGGGACATGAGTGGGGGCCTGGTGGAGGGTGACCCTGCACTGCCGGGGGGTGGGGGTGGTGGGAGACATGAGTGGGGGCCTGGTGGAGGGTGACCCTGGATGCTGGGGGGTGGGGGTGGTGGGAGACATGAGTGGGGGCCTGGTGGAGGGTGACCCTGCACTGCCGGGGGGTGGGGGTGGTGGGAGACATGAGTGGGGGCCTGGTGGGGGCTGCCCATGGTGGCAGGGGGGTGGGGGTGGTGGGAGACATGAGTGGGGGCCTGGTGGAGGGTGACCCTGCACTGCCGGGGGTGGGGGTGGTGGGAGACATGAGTGGGGGCCTGGTGGGGGCTGGCCATGGTGGCAGGGGGGTGGGGGTGGTGGGAGACATAAGTCGGGGCCTGGTGGAGGGTGACCCTGGATGCTGGGGGGTGGGGGTGCAGGGGGACATGAGTGGGGGCCTGGTGGAGGGTGACCCTGCACTGCCGGGGGTGGGGGTGGTGGGAGACATGAGTGGGGGCCTGGTGGAGTGTGACCCTGGATGCTGGGGGATGGGGGTGGTGGGAGACATGAGTGGGGGCCTGCTGGAGGGTGACCCTGCACTGCCGGGGGGTGGGGGTGGTGGGAGACATGAGTGGGGGCCTGGTGGGTGCTGCCCATGGTGGCAGGGGGGTGGGGGTGGTGGGAGACATGAGTGGGGGCCTGGTGGAGGGTGACCCTGCACTGCCGGGGGGTGGGGGTGGTGGGAGACATGAGTGGGGGCCTGGTGGGGGCTGCCCATGGTGGCAGGGGGGTGGGGGTGGTGGGAGACATGAGTGGGGGCCTGGTTGGGGCTGCCCATGGTGGCAGGGGGGTAGGGGTGGTGGGAGACATGAGTGGGGGCCTGGTGGGGGCTGCCCATGGTGGCAGGGGGGTGGGGGTGGTGGGAGACATGAGTGGGGGCCTGGTGGGTGCTGCCCATGGTGGCAGGGGGGTGGGGGTGGTGGGAGACATGAGTGGGGGCCTGGTGGAGGGTGACCCTGCACTGCCGGGGGGTGGGGGTGGTGGGAGACATGAGTGGGGGCCTGGTGGAGGGTGACCCTGCACTGCCGGGGGGTGGGGGTGGTGGGAGACATGAGTCGGGGCCTGGTGGAGGGTGACCCTGGATGCTGGGGGGTGGGGGTGCAGGGGGACATGAGTGGGGGCCTGGTGGAGGCTGCCCCTGCACTGCTGGGGGTGGGGGTGGTGGGAGACATGCATTGTTGATCAGTAGTGCAAGGTGACATGTGGGTTGGCTGGGGGGCATGCCCATGGTGAATGGGCTGCCTGCGGGACATGTGCAGGGGTGCAGGGTAGTCCCCCGTGGTGTGGGCTGCCTGCAGGGGCCGTGGAGGTTGTGGAGCGTGCACCTGGGAGGACCCACACGGCCAATTCACGTGTAGTACTCCCCAGAACCCCTGAAATACACATTCCCTGCTGGTATCGCGTGTGGAACTTCCCGCGCACCCCTGAAATACACGTACCCTGCTCGCACTGGGACTATCGCGTGTGGAACTTCCCGCGCACCCCTGAAATACACGTACCCTGCTCGCACTGGGACTATCGCGTGTGGAACTTCCCGCGCACCCCTGAAATACACGTACCCTGCTCGCACTGGGACTATCGCGTGTGGAACTTCCCGCGCACCCCTGTAATCCACGTACCCTGCTCGCACTGGGACAATCGCGTGTGCAACTTCACGCGAACCCCTGTAATACACGTAGCACGCTCCCCCAGGCCCGATCGCATGAGAAAGTTCACGCTAACCCCTGAAATACACGTAGCCCGCTCCCCCAGGCCAGATCGTGTGAGTAAGTTCACGCGAAGCCCTGAAATACACGTAGCCCGCTCCCCCAGGCCCGATCGCGTGAGAAAGTTCACGCGAACCCCTGACATACATGTAGCCCGCTCCCCCAGGCCTGATCGCGTGAGGAAGTTCACGCGAACCCCTGTAATACACATAGCCCGCTCCCCCAGGCCCGATCGCGTGAAAAAATTCACGCGAACCCCTGAAATACACGTAGCCTGCTCCCCCAGGCCCGATCGCGTGAGTAAGTTCACGCGAACCCCTGTAATACACGTAGCACGCTCCCCCAGGCCCGATCGCGTGAGAAACTTCACGCGAAGCCCTGAAATACACGTACCCTGCTGTAATCGCGTGTGGAACTTCCCGCGCACCCCTCAAATTCACATACCTTGCTCGCACTGGGCCAATCGCGTGTGGGACTTCCCGCGCACCCCTGAAATACACGTTCCCCGCTTGGCTTTTGCTGTTTGCCAGCCCGGTGAACTGGTCCAGGGTTAGCGCAGCCCTTTGCGATGATTTAGCGATTTTGATGGCTTTTCCTTGCGCGAGGGCGTTCTTCGGGGCGTTACAGGCGCTGCTGCAGGGTCGCTGCGATTCTCTGCGCCACGGCTGGTTTGGGAGCCTAAAATCCATGAATACGCTGTGCGCGGAAATCGGTTTTAGCGCACGTGCCTGGCGCAGACAATCGCACGCGGACACTCTGCGCCAGCCTCTTGCTACACTTTTCTGCGAAATTCTATGAATTACCCTCTTTGTATTTAATATTTCTAAATACACACTCACACAATTGACCATGTAACATTGCAAAAAGGGTTATCATTCACCCATACGTACAATTCTATGTATTTCAAAGAAAAGGTAGATTTATTCAAATGTATTCATAAATTAAAACGGAGCATTTTCTATGACAATAATTTCACTGAAGTATTAGATTAATCCACTTTTTCACAGTATATAGAGCGTAAATCCAAAAGTACTTTCTGCCCTAACATTCCTAACAAGATAATTGATATATGTGAATCAATTGTCCTAAAGAACCCTACATCTTTACATTTTAAGAGATCTAAATGAGACAATTTCTCTTGTAATGAAGGACATACAGTCAGAAATCTATTTAAGATTCAGGCCATCACCATCAAGCCCGTCGACAAAGGGGTGTCCTTAGTTGCTATAGATATAAACAAACATGTTGAAGCAATATCTTCTCAACTAAATGATGACACACCTTATTTGAGATTTTATAAATATCCAACTAGGGTAATTTAAGAATGAATACATAACAACTATAAGAATGACCATGAAATGGAATTAATCCCTTGAAAACACAAGCATTTCTAACTAATTTCCATCAAATCATCACAGTATTTTATGGACTAAAATCCACAAGGACCTGAATAATCTACCGTTCTACCCATTGTTGGGACAACATGAGGATTATTGGTATATCAGTATAATTCTCCAATATTTAAATCAAAACTCAGGTATTTTCCTGAAAAAAACTGGACATTTCTTAGAGGTACTGGAATCCACAGTCAAACTATCAGAAAATTGTCTACTTTTTGCCATCGATTTATTCAGTCGATACACCTTTATCCCCCAGGAGGGAGGTATAAATGCTAAGGAATGGTTCCTTTTAAAACATGACTCCGTTTGAGCTGAGAAAACATTTTTATGGAATTACCTAAAAACATTCTAAACAACATTGGTTTTAGATTTAACGAAAATTACTTACTACAGATCTCCCGACCACAATGGGGTCCACTGCTGTGCCAACATATTCAAGTGTGCTCATGCATTTATTTGAAAACATTCATGTAGTAAGAAATGAGAAATGGAACCCCCACATAGAGATATGATATTGTTACATTGAAGACGTCTGACATGGGTATGAGAATCGACTTAAAGTGTTCCTTCAATATCTTAATAACATAGACTTGAGGCTACAATCAATTTACCATGAATGTAGCTTCCCCACACATACACTGGATATTGACATAATGTATTCACACTGTCTAGAATGGTTCATCACAAATATCTACTACAAAACAGACCATTATAAATTGCATACTGAGAACAGACAGCTTTCACCCAGCAATAATTACACATCATTTACAATATAGCCAATTTATGAAACTCAGATGCTTCATTCTGAGGAAGATGAACTATACAAACAGAAATTATGGCTCACAGGTTTTTTTTTTTTTACCATGGATATGACAAAACAAGTATTGACCTGACAAAAGATAAAGTGATTTTGAAAGATAAGTGATCTCTACTTGAATCTAAAGTTATAAAACAACCACCGAATTTAATGTATGTATTGACTTTCCCCAGTCAAAGTAGTCAAATACAAGCAACTATTATACAACACAAGAAAATGGCCACTGGAGGAGACGAGCAGCCTTTTTTCAAGAATGGGAATTAGCTAAATGGTAGAGAGACGCAGGATATTCTGTGTGAATACACCTGGAAAATGGGAAACGCTAGATCCAGGATGGATGACTTGTTTGTTAGTCTTGATTTGTTGCCTTCGATTCAGTCCCTTGTATGTTCTTTCAGTAAGTATTGTGATCATGCGCTAGTGAAACTATTGTTAAAATGGGCAATGGCTGGGATCTTCATTGTGAATATGAAGTTGGTGAAGTGGGAATAGGGAAACAGGGATACAGCATAAATTGTTCCGAAAAGAACTTGAGGGCAATGAGTAAATATATTCAGAGGAAAAAATCAGACTGGAGAAACTGGATGGACCTGGTAGAGGCAAATCTTATTCTGAAGCAAATTACACTTTTGACATCACAATGTGTGCCTATTTGCAGTAATTGCGTAGTTAGGTGAACATAGGACACAAGATTCTGGTAATCTGTGCTACAAGAAGGGATCTAAGGCAGCAGATCTGATGAACAAGCAAGAACATTTCTGATAAAACTGAGTGTGTCGTATAGGTGAAAAATAGAAAAAATCTTTATCGCAATTTGGTCAATTGGCATTGTTGTTCTGTCAAAAATGCCTCTTGCCAGAAAACGCTCACTACACCTCATGATTCAAACACAAAGACATTTTGGAAATGATTTAATAGAGTGAGAGGTAATGATGAGCGCCACGTTATAAACCCTATTAAAGAACAGACATGGAAGCTGTTTTTGAGAGATAGTAATGACCCCAATGATATGGCGAATACAGGTGACTTCATTTATAGCAGCTCTCACATTAATATAACATAGGAAGATATATTGAAATTCATTAACAAACTAAAGTTGCCCTGGGCTCCTGGTCCGGATGGGTTGTCGAATATGGTAATTAAAAGAAACCCTTGGTTCTGTATGAATGTACTGTTTGAAATCTTCTAGGTGGTCATTAAAAGTGGAAAACTGTCAGAATCCTGGAAAAAAGTCCATCATTATTGCTGTTTATAAAAAGGGTGATTAGATTATTGTCCCTTCTGGACGTCTGATCTGGACGTCTCATCTAAGTGTGTTCTTAAAGTGTTCCTTCAATATCTTAATACAATAGACTTGATGCTACAATTTACGATGGATGTAGCTTCCCCACACTTACACTGGATATTGAAATAAAGTATTCACACTTTGTAGAATGGTCCATCACAAACATCTACTGCAAACCAACCAATAGAAATTGCGTACTGAGAACAGACAGCTTTCACACAGCAAGAATTAAACATCATTTACAATATAGCCAATTTCTGAAACTCAGGTGCATTGGTTACCTTGTAAGACATCCACCTCCTGCAGATTGGTGAATTATAATGCTTTGGGCATGGTGTAAACTCCTGGCAGCGACAGGAACCTGGTAAGGTATTCCAGGCCCACAAAGTGTATGCTGGCTTTGTGAAAACAATACTTGCGCAAAGAGGAACAGGCATATAAGAACGCAATGTCAGGCGTCGATGCCACTATATGATACATTTCTATCTGGCTTTGCGTTTAGTTGTGCACGTAGCCAGGAAGACTCTTTTTTTGGGAAGTTTCAAGTCAGATTGATGGGAAGGAAAACATTAAAAAGTGGCTAGTGACTTCCTAAATGAATTCTGGGCCCAGGCACCAAGAGCTTATAACTCTTAGTGTGGAAGTCTTGCGTTCGCTTGTGTCTATTTATGCACATGTAACCTATTACCTCATTTGTGGAGCAGGTGGAAAACATTCTAGGTAAACTGGCTCTCATTCATTCCTACCAGAATGTTGATGTATGTAGGATGGCAATTTCTGGCATGCATGACAAACTTGATGGAATTTCAGGGGGACAACATTCTTTGGTTTGTCGTTTACTGAAAGTGGTACATTTTAAGCATCCTGTAGACTATATTCAGTATATTGGGATGTTGTTTTGCTCCTGTCCCTTTTTTTAGCAAGACAATATTCCTTTGCATGTCTCATCAATTAAACTGATTATGCTCTTGATTTGGTTTAATATGTTCTCAAATGTTAGAGTGTTTGAGCTGAGCGTACATTTCTTTTTTCCTGGTGGAGTTCGGTCTGCTGTCTAGCAGGGAATTACAACTGGTTGTAAGGAAGTAATTGGCCTAGCCTTTCTAGATGGTTAATGGCAAACAATGGACTTAAAATGTCTGCATACTGGGCACATTCAGCTGGAGAGGCAGTGATTGGCCTACAGCATTTGTTTCCTAAACATGTTGTTGCAAGCCTATTGAGAAAGTTTCTTATATGGTCTTATCTACGCCATAAGCATCCAATATGCCATTTTGAAGGTGAATGAGACATTTACCACTGGAGAGAGGAAGTACACACTATAATGGCTGGGAATCAATGGGGAATGTTTTGTTTAATAATGTATTTCTGTAAAACATATTTCAGCTCTCAGGAAAATAAAATAGTTTGCTGCTTAACACCCAGTTATGTGCCCTTAATAAAATAAATCTCAATTTTCCATCTTAAATTAGTAAAATGACCATTGTGTGCGTTTTCACATTACATTTATTGTTATATTATTTTGTTTCTTGGTACATTGATGTTTCTTTTTTTGTTATTTACATTGTTCTATTTGCCTTTCAGTGATTGTGTGTTTAAAGGCTGTAATAGCAAGTCACCCAATGTAAAATGATCAGTGGTCGCATAATGCAGAGTGTGCTGTTCATTGGCCCATTACATTTGAGCTAAAATAATGTTTTCACAGTTGCCATCTTGGAATGGTAGGACACACTTGAATTTTATTTTATTATGAGTTTGTGTGTGTCAGCTTCGTGATAATGTTTCCCAATAGGTGTGTCTTTTAAAATGCAAACAATAATTCTTAACCTGTAAGGTTTTACAAAAAAGACTTACCCTCTAGATTGACAAAGCTATGTCTACTGGATGTTCCAATGCTTCATTGTAATGTTTCAACGGAAAGATGATGTTTGCCAGAAACTTAAAACATTAAAACCAATCAAGTGAAAAGAAAGAAAACATTGAAGAAATGCACACTGCATTAGTTATTGAAAAAATACTTCATTTGTAAAAAACATGTACTGCAGACATGTATACAAACTGTCATATACATTTACCATTTAATTTCCGCAGGCTTTAATAGCCTATTTCTCTAACTAGCATTTACATACTTCGTTGAACATTCATTCATTCTGTTCTTAAAGAAAGAAGACATGCTCGCTAGTATTCCAATCTCTAAAAGCATGTAAGAGGTCAGTATTTGTTAATTTATATATCCACAATTCTGCTCATTGACAGTCTATTTATTATATCTGCCTTTCTTGGTCAATCTTGTTAATCCAACATGTTTCTGAACCATGATGTGGGTTTATTCAAAAGGCGTGGTACATTATATTTCTAAGAATTTCAGTATGGAAAGATGTCATATATGATCTTCTTTGAGGAGTTTCTACCTTTATGACCTCGGAGCGAGATAGGGGCAATAACACAAACATTTTTTAGTTCTGCATTGCAAGGTTCTTTCTTCCCTAATAGGCTTATCAATAACATATGAACATTAGAGAGAAAATACAGACAAGAGGATTTTTATACATATATCTGTTCATGTTTGAAGAATGAGTTTTGTAGATGGAGTCTAATCTGTATCTTCCAATCCTAATGCCCCTCCAACTCCTCCTGTACTTCCAACTCCATCTGTACCTCTAAATCTTGCCTGTGTCTTACCTCTAAATCTTGCCTTTATCAACTCCTCCTTTAAAAGAGGTATTGCTCCTGACAGTCTCAAGGATGCTTGGGTGATCCCACTGTTAAAAAAACCTTCCTTAGACCCGAGTATACCAACCAATTACAGGCCCATCACAACTGTCCCGTTCATGGTCAAAATACTTGGCCTACCTGCAGATTGAAGACTATCTGGAACTCAACAACCTCCTTGGACTAAGACAATCCGGCTTGTGTCCCAGGCATGGGACCGAAACGGCTCTGATAGATCTGAAAACTCAAATCGAAGTCCTGAAAGACAATGGGAAATTAGCCTTGCTACTACTCCTAGACCTGTCCGCGGCCTTTGATCTGGTCAATCACAAAATCCAGTGTCAGCACCTCTGCTCTGCCATCTACTTTTCTGATTCAGCCACTGCGTGGATCAGCTCCTTTCTCAGCAACAGCAACAGACACATCAGGGTATTCTCCCCTTCAGCAGCCGCTGACCCCGCCCCTATCCAATGGGGAATCCCTCAAGGTTTGTGTGTGTGACCGACACTTTACAATGTGTTCACCAAACCACTCTTTGATGTTCTTGATTATCTGGGTGTCTCTTACACTAATTATTCTGATGACACCCAGATACTCATTCCCATCACAGGTGACCACATTGCGGACACCAAGGCACTGAATGAAGTATATCTGGTAATCCAGGCTTGGATGGCCCAACATGAACTTTGCCTCAATGATGATAAGACAGAGCTCCTCATCTTGGGCTCCTCTCAGCGGCTTAATAAATTAGATCACTCTTATCAGTCCTTCATCATTGATGGCAATGTCATTAAAGTGTCCAAGGATACTAAAACCGTGGGCATCTATCTCGACTCGACCCTGTCCCTGTCAAGACAAACCAATGGCGTCAGATCAGCGTCGGCATATACCTGCAAACTCATTGTGGCCTCCAGACCTTTTCTGACCACCCCCAATAGCATCACACTAGCTAGAACGCTTATCATGTCTAAGATAGACTACTGCAGTGCCCTTTATCTGGGGACTAGCCAGGCTAACCTTAACAAACTGCAAATCACCCAGAATAACACCATTAGAGCGGCCTTAAATATTCCAAGAAATCAACATATTTCTGGACTAACCAGCTCTGGCTCCCTGTCAAACAGAGAATTGCATTGAAATCACTTGCCCTTACTCACAAATGCTTGACTAACAAGGTCCCCCTCTACCTATCCAACCACCTTTCCCTCCACACTTCCTCCCGACCCCAAAGAACTGCTCAGACACACAGCCTATCTCTGCTGAGATTTAAACTCCAAAAAGCTGGGGGTGTGAGCTTCCCTGTTCTGGCTTCCAAGCTCTGGAACACTCTTCCGTCCACTATCAGATCTGAGCCTTCATTCAACTCCTTCAAACTGAAAACAAAATCATGGCTCCTCGCGCAAATTTGATTCAGCCTCTGCTTGTAGTAACCACCTAGAGCCATCTACCCCCACTAAATTTTGTCTCTCTTAAATTATGTTCTTATGATAAACTGCCTAATGTGATTGTCTATGTAACACGACTATCTAATCTACTTATTACTGTATGTATCTGACACTACGCTCAGTTTGACCTAGCCTACGTTCTGCCGTATATTTCTTTGCTTCTTGTAAGTTCACGGTTGCTGATTATTCTACTTACCTCTGTAATTATGTCTATTATAATATACCTTACATATACAATTTGTGTACTCCACTGTACATTTATGCTCTGTTGTATATCTTGTACATATTGTTCAGTTCTGTAACTATACCTATTAAGTTTTCGTGCCCGGATGCCTATGGGCCTGGCGCGCGCTACAAATAAATGAAATACAAATACAAATTGCTCCACTTCCAACTACATCTGCACCCCAACCTCCTCCTTCACCTACTCCAAACACCCTCACTCATGCTTGGGAAGCATAATTGGTTGTCTTCACGGTTTGGCATGTAAAGAAGCAAGTAACCAATTTAGGTGTATGAAATAGATTTTCACGCCGTTGCTGGGTACTGTGGCCTGAGCATGTATCAGCCTAGTTTCCAGTCTTGGATTTCATATTCTTGTTCATGTGCAAAACACATCAGAAACTTAGCAACAAACCAGAAAGTCTCTGCTCCTCTCCACATTCGTTTACCTGCCTTCGGTGTATGTGCTCAATGGGGTCAGCATCGTTGAACCCATTATTCCTGTGGAATGGAGTTTAAAGAATTTGCATGGTGACAGTAATACATTTGCAGAGGGACTACAGAACTTGTGTGCAGATTATATGTGCAAAAGCACAGGGTTACCATAAATATGACACAAAAATGTCTTTAAATTAATTAATTAATAAATTAAAATATAGTGGCTAAAATTCATTTATAAATGGTAAGCGTGCAACTAGTGCCAGGTTTATCCATAAAATGCACCACCTTGTTCATTCCTGTTCGGACAATTGGATAATCATGGCTCTGCACTATCCACTTTTTAACATTTTCACCTTCACCAGCCAGGCTTGGGTTAAATAGGTAGCCACACAGAATACCACTTTAATTTCATGAAATTTCTTGAAAAAGTGGAGTGCTGCATTTACATTGTCAATGCAATTTCTGTTCAATAGTGGGATTAAGAGCCTGTGCCTGGTAGCCTGATAAAAATTGCAGAAAAAGAGGTAGTGTGGCAGCGACTCCTCCGCTAACAGGCACACTGGACAAAGACTGTACCCATTTGGGACTCACTTCTTTGTAATACCTTCCAGGTTCAAGTTAGACACTCTTTGGGCCTCATTACGACCCAGGCGGTCTGGAAATAACGGTGGCGGTAAACCCGCCGCCACCGTTGTTTCCGGACCTGCTGAGTCCGACCCCTGCAGGCGGGAGGTGATGTTCCCGCCAGGTCTGACCTGGCGGGTTTAACACCTCCCGCATGCAGGCGGACTAGGAAACACCGGCAGCATTAAGAGATGCTGCCGGTGTTTCCATGATCCCCATTTTCATCGAGTCCTTAGGACTCAATGGGAATGGGGATTTACACCATTCCGCCTCCGTGATTCCCGGAAAACCGGGGTTGTAATGCCCCAGTAATTCCGGGAATCACGGAGGCGGAATGGTAATACGAGTATGGCGTTAACCAGGCGGTTTTACCGCCTCGGTTAACGCCGGACTCGTAATGAGGCCCTATATCTTATGTAAAAATTATGGGAATATTGAGGCCTAACCATGTCTAGGTAGGGTCCAAACCCCAGACATGTCTTGCTAGCCAAGTAGAGAGGACTCCCGGAGAGATGCCTGCACTTGTTCACTAATTCGGCCACCAAACACTATTCTTCGCCTTTATATGGGCTACCTGGGTTGTTCCCTGTGGGTTCTGCCATAGATATAACAACCCCAGTTCCTCCAGTCATTTTTTGATGTCCTGGAACCATGGCAGAGATGTACCTCCTTCAGCCTCCAGAATATTGAGAACGGCTTCTTGATATATTTCCAACTGCTGGTGGGACAAAGCCTAAGCCAAAATAAAATGCTGATCTGACATTGGCCACTCTCTGTATAGGTCTCAGTCCCAGTTCCATATATTGTGTGGGGCCAGGTGAGGATTTTGTGAGCCCCAAAAGTTTCTTTAGAATAGCTCTCTCCAGCAGGCCCAGTTTTGTTACAGTCCACACTACCATAGATTTCAGCCCTGATTTGGTCTCTGTTGCGAACATTCTGATTGCAGGTGAAATCTGGCTTTGCCCCTGCAGAGAGTAGAATCCCACAAAGCCCCCCGACATTTTTCTATCTGAAACAAGATTTATGTACTTGAAGGGGCCAATTCCCCATGTCATTAAACCTAAGGCCTAAGTAGTCATATTCCTTGACTTACTCGTCGGGGGAATTCTTAATGTGCAACACGGTTTTAGTAAATTTACTGAATTTCGGGTGAAAGACCAGCAACTTGCCATATTGAGTTCCAAACACAGATTTCCAGAGTGGTCCTGAGGCCTTTTGGTAATGTAGCTAATATAACTGCATCATCAGCAAAAAGCAGCAGCGTATATGTCTCCAAACCCAATTTAGGGTGGTCCAAGCATTCCCCTCTAACAAGTCTCACCACATCATCAATGATCAAGAGAAAAATCAGAGGGACTAGCATGCAACCCTGCTTTACCCCTCTCTCTAATTTGAAGCGGTCAGTTTGTTCCCCACCCATTCCCTTTGGGACAGAGGCAGTGTTACCAGAGTTTAACTGTATGGTTATCTGTAAGAGGGCAGGCGGGATTCCCCTCTTTACCAAGATTTTCCATAGGGCTGGTCTTGACACAGAATTGAACGCGGTCCTTGGGTCAACAAATGCTGAATATATCTTCATCTACTTCAAACCGTATACTTCTGTGTTATGACATGCAAGCGGAATGCCTGGTCTATAGTATTGATTCCAGGTTGGAAACCAGCTTGTAGATGGTCAACGATCTCATTTTGCAAATCCCTTTCCTGAAGATATACACATATTGTTTTTGCAAAAATGTTCCCAATACCATCTAATAGGGACATGGGCCTAAAGTATGGTGGGTGCTCCCTCCCTTCCTTCTTATAAATTGGGATTATAATGGCAATATGCCAGGAGGGCAGGACCCTGTTTTGTCTGAGGCATGCACTAAAAAGGAGCCATAACATGGCCCCACAGACCGTTATCTTGTCTTTAAATAAATCTGTTGGGAAAAGGTCTTGGCCCGGTGCCTTACCCCACTTTTGTGTTTGGATTGCATTACAGATTTACATCAATTCCAATTGGATAGGTCTGCTGATATTCACCCCTTCCCGGCAGACTTGGGGCTGTGCTGGAACTCCTAAGCATTCATTCCTGCCATACAGCTCCCGATAATGTTTTGTCCAGGAATTTGGATCTATTTCAGAGAACACCCCCTGTCACGTCCTTCATCCAAGCCACTCACCAACCTCCAGAAAGTCTGTGTATCGACCACCAAACCCGCCTCTTGTAAATGTTCCCATTTTTGCCGGACGACAGCCTCTTTCTTGGTGTTCTTGAGGGTTTTAAAAATTGCCCTAAGTGATCTGAGCTTTAGTTTGTCTATGGGTTGTTTACTTTTTAGGCAGTTTAAAATGGTGCTCTTAGCGGATGTACAGACCTTTTCATATCAGGGGCAGATACTCATACCATACTTTTTTATATTCTTGTTGGGTTTAGTGACAAAGGGTTGATACATATATCTCTTCTATGGAGTCTCTTTCTCACCCATGTCTGCCCGGAAACACTGTTTTATTAATGTCAAAGTGGCATCATAAATTTGGGGCCTCACTTCAATTTCAATCCATATCTGCCCATTTTAATCATTGTTTTTTGAGACTTGTATACACATGGATCCATTATTATTAGGGGGTCTGTTTGAGTGGTCTCCTGCGGCACCACCCCAACTTCTATACTCAAGACTTCAGAATCTTGTATCGCGCCCCATAACTCCATCAATACAAAGATCTAATCTATATGTAAGGAAGCCAATTCCCTACAAAAGTCAGCTTTGGTGGTTGATCCTTGGGGAAGTGACCATTACAGTCCCTGAGCCGCTGTCCCAATAAGGTTGTTTAACAACTAAGCGCTGATGGATGGGCTCTCCTCCTAGGTGGCAGGGACCAAGGCTGGAATTTCCTATGCCTCATCTAACTCATCCCATACCCCACCATATCTAAAAGGGACTCTATTTGAATATTCAAATCACCCACACAAATAATGCAGTGGTTTGAATTGACTAGGCCAAGCCTAGTGAGTACTATGTATCAGGTCAGGTCAATGGCTCTGACTAAAGCCTTAGAATGTACTCTATTGTACAGATTGCATATGGAAACTGTAGGGCATGGTTGCCATTCAACACCAAGTACTGGACATCCGGTGAGCCGGTTTCTATGGATTCTACATGGAAGTCTAGGGCTGTGCTGATCCATACTGCTCGCTCTCCATATGACCTTCCCCTAGGTCCCTTCCTAGCCAGTCCCTGAAAAGCCTCATATGCCTGGACGCCAGTCAGTTGCAAATCCCACATCTCCTGCATGCAGATCATGTCATAGCCCCTTAATAATCTGCACCACTCGTTATCCAACAAATGTTTCTTAAGCCCAACTTTTTTCCAGGAGATCAAGCTGGTGGCTTTTTCCCTTGTCACAGCCCCTGTAAATGTGGCAACATTGTATCAATCCATGTCTTCAAGATCCGCATTTATCACCCTAGGGAGGATGGCTGTCCTCCTCAGATCCATTTGGCAAAAGGGGCATTGATAAAGGATGTATAAATTAGATCGCTCATCATTCTGCTGTTTTGTTAATGTAAAAATACCCTGATTACCCACCCTTGTGTTGTGGGTGAAACCAGGAACACCTAACCATACCATCATAGGGCAACACATCACAAATCAGGTGGCAAGTAGCGGTCCCTGAGTCTACCTCATATTGAAAACTAGGGTGAGGCAGTAGATAATGTCAAAGCCTCTAAGATGGCAGTCCTTTGCACCAGCTATCCCTCATGCATGCAATATTAGCCCTACCTGAAGCACTATAGAGTCCAGTGTGCCAATAGTGGAATGGCCACCCACGTGAACAGGCTATGTGCCAGTGAGGCTAGGAAATGCCCTCTGCCACACAATAACATTGAATGTATTTTTTGTTTATTTTATTAAATTTCTCTCTTGCCCACAACATCCAGAAGTTGAGGCCACACACCTGGGATATCAGAGTTGCCAGGAAGAGGAGCATCCAAAGTCCATGGCATCATCAAGTATCTGCCTGAAGACCAACAAAACACTTTCTCATGAAGCGGAGTGGGATCAAAAACAGGCTGACACATTGAGTTATGTTTTACTAAAGTTATTCACAAGCTTGGACAACACAAATGTTAAAGCCAGAGCTACAGGCAAGGACAGGGAGTGGTCTGATCCCAACACTACAGTATCAGCGGCTGAAAGCAGCTTGCAGAAAACTCTGGCTATCATTCCTGGTGGAGCCTTCCATATATCAGTTCCTCTCAGAAGCTCTTACGCCAGAAGGATTCAACAGTGGTGTTTCTGAATTATACAAAAAAATCCAACCAAATACCTCCTCAAACAACACAATGAAAACCAAGTGGGAGAAAGTATTGGATACTCAGATCTGTGAGCGCCAATGGACTCATTACTGCAGTTATACTAAGGCTATTTCTATTAACGCTAACTTCCGTCTGATACAGTACCAGATCCTGAACCAACTACACATCACCCCAAAAAGAAGGGCCAAATTCGACCTCACCAAACAACCAGAGTGGCCCAAATGTAGAACAACAGAAGCAGATGCATTGCACATGTATTGTAGCTGCCCCCCATCCATCAGTTCTGGGTTGAGGTAGCAGAGAAAATGAGCGACATACTGCAGATACATATACCGGCAACCCCACAAAAATACTTATTTGGAGATATTGGTAAGTTGACAACCAAGATACGCATGACTATTTGCAGTGGCAGGAGCAGTTGCTAAGAGACAAATACTCCTAAAATGGAAATCCACCTCCCCTCCACTCTTAAAGCATGGCTCGGACAGCTGGCCATCACACATGAACACAAGGAGATGTATGTGCAAGCTATACAGTCCCACTGCAGACCTAAGGACATATGGGCCCCATTCAGAGCATATCTACAAGCCCAAGAAGCAAGCTCCAGTGAGGAGGACAACTAAAAAAAAAAAAAACTTTACTGACTAATAGTTATAGAACCGTTTCCCCAGCAATACCACTCATGTTACTATAGTTTCATTAAATGTATAATGATATTTCGCCTGTTTAATGCTCAGATGCCTTGTCAGAATTAAATAAAGGTTTAAAAAAAAATGGCAACATGAAACACTGTTCAACTGCAGCCACATGATAGCTTCTCCCACTTTTTAATCTATAAGAGCTCACAATAACCTCCAGATTCCTCCTCTTTGGCTCAACATAAAAGAGGCCAGTAACTTCCACAGGAAATGTAATAGAGTCCAACAAATTCTGAAGGATAATTTCACTTTGCTCTTAGCCTAATAGAGTTCAACACACACTAGATAATCCCTCCACAAATGTCGCAGTTTCTCATATCTCAATATTGGTACCTTCGCTGAATAGATAGTAATTTTAAAATCACTCAGTCAACTGCTTGTCATTTTGGTTGCAGTGGAAGACTCTTCCCATGCTCCTCCATTCCACTTTGCACCTGCACTCCCACAGACTGAACCTGGGTTATGGACCAGCTGGGCAATTGCTAGTGGTGCCAGCATGGAATTGATAACTAGCCTTCTTTTAACATGCTTGTTTTGACAACTCTTTGCGACAAGTACTGGCTCTGTTCCACAAAACCCCCAAACAAATTCTATCATCTTGATGACCCCGGACAGTTCTTGTTCCTACAGGCACCACTATTCTCCCTCTGCCTCTCCCTTCCCAATATTTTCTTAACTTCTCCGGTGCCTTCCTGATCCCATCTCCCAGCCTGAGTCCCACTGCTATCATGAATCACCTCTTGCTGGACCTCAAGCCGTAGATCAGATCACTAAATACCAATCTTGTTTTCCTCCTTGATGACTTGCAACAGACTAATTCCTCAGGGAACCTCTCTGTCCTATTCTTCAATCTTCTGCCCCTCGTCCAGTACCTCTGGTTTCCATCTCCAGTTTCTCTGATTTTCTTCTTTTACTCATGTTCTTTATCTTCCTCTTGAATTTACTCCACCTTCCTCCTAAATTTTGACCTTGCATTTTCCTTAGCTCTCTGTCCTCCTCACTCCTCTTAGCTCCCTCCATGCCCCATAATCAATTTATCTTCCAATGCCCTTTCAACCACCTACTCTCTAACTCTTGGTAACCTCCTCTTCAGCATTACTACCCATCCAATCCTCATTAACTTGATCAATCCCTGTGTCACTTTTTCTCCTCGCCTCTTTTGAACAGCTTCTGCCAATCTCTTTCTTAACACCTTGACAAACCTCCTCCACACTCACACAACCACCACCTGGATGTTCCCTGCAACCTTCCTCTGCATACACTACCCTCCCTCTCACCCCTTCCACCAAATAGATACCTGCAAATAGCCTCCTCCTACTTAGTGTTTCCTTTCTGCCACCAAAATCTCTCTGCCATGACCTTTGTGCCCTCTCAACAACTCCTACTGCCCACACTCTGACTAAGCAACTTCTAGATTGTATGATGTATTTGCTTCTTCTCACCAGATGCACCTGTGAAAGGTTATTGATTGTTTGTTTACTAGTCTAGCATGGTTGTTTACAGCTGTGACAACTGCATGGATGACATGTCATTTGAATATCACTTACCCAGCCTTGATGACGCTTGACTGTCATCTTGCCATTTGACATTTTGGCGTGGGAGGAGTTGCTGGGCAACTGGCCCTCATGCAGCATTCTGGCTTCAAACTGCTGTGGCTTCAATGTTCCTCTGCATGCTCCCAAACTGAAGTCCATCAATCCCACATCCATGGTAAGTTTAGATGCTTCCCTCTTTCTAGTGGGATGATCAAAACACAGGGTTGTAACTTGGAGGGTCTCTGAACAGCACTGTACAACATGCCCTGGGATGGTATGATATGGTATTGTTTATTTGTAAAGTGCCTATACACAAGGCAAGTGTTTCAAAGTGCTTAAGGAGGGTTGGAACAAGGGGAAAAACAACAAGCCCTTGAATTTCTGAACGATACAAGTCGTAACGGGCAGAAGTGGGTGCATGGAACAAGTGCATATAATACAAAATATAATAATATGCATTAAATAGAATTTCTCAATACCAACACCAGACAATCACTGTAACTCACGAAGGGATGGTGAGCTACATAGAATATGATAAAAAAACACTCTTCATGGGATTGATTCATAAGCAAAAACGTAATATACCATTACAAATTTGAAATAATCAACTACATCATTAATAACCCTATCAATAAGCGAGTACAAAACAAAAACACCCAAAATTAATGATGATGTTTACAAAAAAGTTAAAATAGTAACAAGCCATTGTAAACCCAATAATACTGTAGTCATATTTCAATAACATAGATCAGTGAGAGCAATCACTAAAATGCTAGTGCAGCATACATAACATATAAGACAATCACATACTACATAGAAAGAGTCTCAAAACAATTACAGCTGAATAACGCATCTGAAAACCAACAATAACTCTTGCATTCATATCAGGTGACAATAGAGGTAGTGCATTATCTAGTGTCAGAACATAATCAATTATTTACCCGAATGCATCAAGTTTCTTTTAGAACTTTACATCACATGATTTCTACCTTTATATGCAGGCAGTTTTTACAAAAAAGAAGTGACTGACAATACTTGCAGAAAGAAAGGTTTTGCTAAATAGTTGTTGGGAAAAGTGCAATCCAGCATATTTCTTGACAAATAGTAGTTGAGTAAAGTTCTAGCAGCCTAGTGAACAGTCTTTTCAATAAACAGTAAATAGCTGGATATGTAAAGGCCTCATGTTCTTCAGGGCTGTAAATGAACCACTATTCTAAAAAACCTGAAAACAAGTTTACCGAATTATTTTGATAACGATAAACAATCAGATGTGTATTCAGGCGGGCAATGCATCAACTTCATTAATTGTGCACAGCAGTATCTAATACAAATTATATAATAAAGTAATGAAATATAATCTTACCCTGCAACCAAATGAAAGAAATACATAAGAGTGTGCCCATCACTTCAAAGACACCAATAAATACCGGAACCGCATCCGAAAAAATACAACTTGAAGACAATGAACTTCATTTGCATGATCTATGACTTATTCTTGTTGGTTTAATTCATCTATATTTATAAAAGTGAACATTTGTAGTTTTATGTCTGGATTTGTGGCTTGGCAAAGTGGTTTTCCTTATACAATTCCTCACCGTTTCACCAATCTACACCAAATGTTGCATATATACCTGTTAGGACCCACCGGACAATACTGGCTACATAACATTTGGACACCCCTCCCTGGATTTCAGCAAAAGTCAAAATGTGTTTGTGGGTTTGTAGCTCAGCGAAGCTTAGTTCCTTTTACAATTCCACACTATTTCACAAATCTGCACCACATTTTGCATAGTTACCTGTTAGGACCGGAATGTCGAAATTTGTTTGAGGCAGAAATGACCGAGGGAGAAAAAGATGAAAGTTATTCTTTCGAAAATAACTTTCATTTTTTTCTCCCACAGGCATTTCGGACCACCGCCCCTCCCTTTATTTAACTTGTGGCGGCGCACATCAAAATGTGCTGCCGCCTCTGCAATCACCATGTGATGCCGGTTCCCTTCACGCACATGGATGTAATCGGCGCTGCAAGGTCCTTTCCTTTTTTTTTTTTATTTTGCATGTCCCCCACTTGCTTTCATTTTTATGGAAGCGGGGGACACTGCTGCAACCCCCAAGGCTCATAATGTTGTTCAAGGGGAGCGGGTGACGCCCCTTCTGCCCCTGATCAACATTTTCAAAGTTGTTTTTTTTTTCTACACCATTTTCACTGTTTTCTACCTCCCACATTTTATTGGTACATTTGTATGGACTACATTAGGACCCTCAGGACATTACTGGCTACATGGCATGTGGACCCCCCACTTCTTTCCCCCGGATTTCAGCACCTTCACTCATTAGATGCTTGCCTGAAATCAGAAAAACATCAATTTGGTCGTAGAAGGACCAGCCTCGACAGGAGGAACAACTCGAGGTCCCATTAACCACAGTTCCAGGCCCTAAGTTGCTTAGTTTCTAAGATATTTGCACTACAATGCACCAGAACAAACCTCATCACGCCAGGGTGAGGCGACAAGTGGGGAGAGAGCACATAAAGATCCAGTTTGCAGCAGCACCCCAACTCTCGCCTCCACCCAACATCTGCTCCGGGGTATGTCAGTCAGCCACAAATCCCCATTCTCAGTGTATTTTACTTCAGAGGGAAAAGCACATAAAGCAATAAGCGAATCGGAACAGAGACCTATAGGATCATTGATTTTCAAAAAATGATGAGAGTGTTGTCATGTCTGTCCACAGAACCCGTTCAGAGAATTGGTACTTTTTTCTAGTTTATAATAAACATCACCACATATATCCTGAATCCTCATTCAGTTCAAACTGACTAGGATTGTTAGGAAAATGGATAGATTGTTCAATAAAACACGGATCAAGAACCCCTCCAGGGATATGGGCCTTTAAATTCCCACAAACTTGGTTTAGTTTGGTCGATGTTCTCTAATTGACTGGTTGTACTCACCTCTCGAGTCTCAGGAATTGCAATTGGACTGCAGGCCCAATCCCTGCCTTGTGACACACAGCAGGGTCCACCATTGGGAAATACCACTGGCAGATCAAACCTACCCAGAAAACCAGCCAGTAAAGTAGCTCAGCAGGTTGAGCGCTTGCTATTGCGATCTGTGTGTGATCTGCAGGTCGCAGGTTTGAATCCCGACAAGGCCAACTCAGCCTTTCATCCTTCCAAGGTCAACAAATGAATACCAACTTCGGTTAGGTGATAGTCATCCCATCTGGTGGTCCGGAAATAAGGGTGCTGGGAGCAACGTACCAGCACCCTTTCCAGAAAGCCAGACTATAAATATGCCTGCAGGGGCTGTTGTTCCCGGCAGGTCTAATGTGCTGGGGCACCGGCCACTGCAGGCATGCTTTTCACGGAAGCACCGGCACTATTAGCAAGAGTGTCGGTGCTTCTGTATCCCCATTCCTGTGCAGTCCTATAGGGACTTACACTTTCTGCTGCCTGACATTCCGGCCCACCAGGACTTGTAATGTCACAGTGGCACCAGCATCTTAGGTGGCCGAACGGTACAGTGTTACAGCTGAACTCATAATGAGGCCCATCGTGTGTATATGTTCTTTGTAAAGCGCTTTGGCATAAACACTATATAAATAAGGGCATAGTTTGGCCTGGATAGCTTGCACTTAAAAAATACTATTCACATTCTGGTTTCCAGTAGGTTACATGTATTTTATTTGTGTGAGTTACATGCTCATCCGACACGTGTTTTGACCTTTCAGGGTCTTTATCAAGGCTAGTTTGTGGGTTCATAATGGCCTGTAGCTGTATCTGGGTTTGCTGTCAGCCTTCGTTGGATGCTGCATTCTGTTCTGTCCTGTTTGCTTCCAGAGAACCAGCAAGACGAACCAACAGGTTCCAATCACTAGGCCACAGGCCAAATATGTTGGCCACCTGTTCTAAAGACAAGAGTAAACAGCATCCAATAATTTTTATTAAAAAAATATATCGATGCAATAGGCAGATATAAAGCTTGGTGGGCTTACAAATTAATGCTGCTGTTAACTCTTTTTAAGCTCATGGTTGCTGATCGTATTAATGATCTGGGTATGGAAATAATGTTCTAACTATTCTAACTATTAATGAGTAGTGGATTAAGTCTCTGTCAGAATCAGAAAATGTAAAGGTAATTGAAACAGTTAAATAAAATCACAGTGATTCCAAAATCCATGTCATATTTTATCTGATAATGCCTTTTGCTAGCTTAGCAACTATATCCGATGAAGAGTCTCAAGTAACAATATTGGGATTGATGAACATTTTACAAAATAAAATGGTATAGGAAGCATTCTTAGAAAGGATTATACATGGTTTACAAGATGTTACAATCTTCAACATTAGACAATGACATTTCCACCTGTGTCTCATACGTGAGTCGAACTTTCAATATTCCTAACAATCCTAAATTCTTACAGAGTTAATGACAAAAAATTGCAAAATGAAGCGCTCAAGAGCACCAGAAGGAATATTTAATACACTGATGCAAATGTCATCAATTAATTGGACATGGATCTTGTATTATTTATTTATTAAAATTTAAATGGCATAGACATGTTCAATTTCTCTTTTTGCATGGTTTGACTTATTTCTATCGGCTTAAAAGCATGCTGACTTTCTTCTGTTTATGTGTGTTGTTTATGCTCCCTCTCTAACATTCCCCTTTTACTCCTACTCCCTTAAAAGAAATGTAAACACAGTTATCTTGTACTTTCCATGTTCTCCTTACCCACAAAGCACTGAACCACCGAGCCCCCCCCCCTTATTTCACTGACAAATTCCCTCTGAGATCCACCAACACATCTTGCCTAGTGGTACCTAGATACAACCTCAAAAAGCAGGTGGCTCCAGCTTCCCGGTCCTAGCCTCCCAACTATGGAATTCTCTCCCATTGGAAATCAAATCCATCCAAGCATTTGAACAATTCAGAAGTAGTGTCATAACCTGGCTACTCAATAAGAACTAACCACTTCTCCTCCCTCAATCATGCACCCGGACTGGCCATATGTTCCCACTTCTCACTCTTTACTGTACTTATGCTTAGACTATTGTATTAACCAGGGCTTTAAGTGGGGTAAGAAATCGAGGGGGGGGCCCTCATTTGGGGGTGTGGCTTGTGGGGGGCGTGGCCTAAAACATACGCAAACCGTAAGGTATGTACACAAATATAAATAAATGTTATATATCTGTGTGCATACCTTACTATGGTGTGTGTACTATGCAAGCCATCTTTTATAAACATAGAAATATATAACATATTGGATAAACACCCAACAGCCAAGAAACAAAGACAGGGAAAAAGACAGCATATAAGAACATTTAGTGTGCTCTTAGAAACGGAGAAGGAGACCTAAACGAGTAAGGAAAAACTCTATACATGAGGAGAAGAAGTGTACTAATCCCCTAAGGAAGTTACAGGAGTTGTGAGAGTACAACAAGAGACTATTTATGGATTGAAAATCATCCAGAACTCTAACATAAGAGAACGCCAGTGCAAACACATAACCACCAGAAGAAGGGAGTCATTCTCCTGACTTTAGTTGAATATAATAGTTGTAGGGTCAGTTAGGTTAGTTTTGTACAGCAGACTGATTCTTTTGGACATTGATTCTGGACTGATGAGCAACATAGTAATGTAGGTTTTCTTTTATTTATTCATTAATAAACACATGGTCAGAATTTCCTCACATTATCTGTGTCCTTCTTCTGATCTGCGACACACCGTAGCCACATGTGGAAAAATATGAAGATTTGTTTTTTCACATTTGTACCTTTTTAGGAAGTTAGCCAGCATGTAGAGACCGAGCCTGAGGAGGAGGAGCACCTGCAGGGTGACATAAACCAAGCAATGGTAAAGACAGTGGATGAGCAGGGGAACATTGTGGTCCGGTTGAGGAGGAGGAGACAGGGGTTGATGAAGTCCAGATAGTGTTTGAGGAGGAGGAATGGAGCATTTGGAGAATGTGTCTACCAATATGGGTGGGGGGGTATGTTGGAGCAGAGTAACCTGACGAGTACCAACAGTAGTTAATTGTGTACCTGTATGTGTACCTTGAACTTGGAATCATGTGGGTACGTACTGCATGAGCAGCAGCGTGAGGAACCCAAATACCTACAGTGGGAGAATGGGCAGTGAGGAGAGGAGGGAGTGGTGCTGCAGGAGACGGAAGAGCACAGGGTAAAGAAGCCAGAGATGGTTCTGCAGCAAAGGGCCCAAGAGGACAAGACTGGGGCAACTGTAGCATTGCCTGCCCATGTATAGAGGACAAAGAATGCTCAGGATTTCACCAAGAGGGTGAATTTATATCAGAATTCATTCACACCCATGGCAACACTACCCATCTGTTCATTGTTATGGAGCTACTTCATATTGCAGTGGACTGTAAATGCCATGGGCGACATTGTGATGTGCAACCACTGCCAGGAGAGAGTTCATCAGAGTACACCAAGTAAAAGTGTCATGCGGACCTCCTTGAAGCAAATCTACTTTAGTCCATGACACAAAGCTATGTGCAAGGATTGCACCTCACGTACCACAGACATAGCTAGTGGAGTAAGCTCCTGCAGCAGTCATAGTTGCCTCGGATGGCACTCCATATCATCACTGGTCATGCTTTGGTAAGATACCTCCATCCCCATTGCTCTGGGCCAGGCCACCTGTATCACCACACCCTCATGTCATGTCTGGCTAATAATATTCTGACCCAGAGACAGCATCAATTAGCCTGGCCACTTTATCATAAGAATCAGTGCAGCATCTTGTTAGTGGTGGTAGAATTTAGTGTGTAGTGCCATTTGGGAAAAACGGATGAGATAGCGCAATGAGGAATTCAGACACATACTGCATTATTGTGTGACCTCTGTCAGGTGGTATTAGCACTCATAGAGTGTTATTGAAAGAACAATTAAAGAAAGGAAGACCCACCACTGAATACAATGTTGTATTGGTCGAAATGGGTAAGCGAAGAATGTAACACTATTCAGAGGATGTTGTGTGGCTCTGCTGGAGGATAGAGTCCAATTGATTGAGGCAGTTTGAGATTCTTACCAGCACATGGTCTAGTGCCATCCCCACTGCTTTCACAATGTGGTCAGAGAGGTGCGGTACTGAAACTCAAATGAAGTAGTCCAAACTTGGAATTTCCCAGTGCGAACAATGAGGCCAAGGGCATGTCTGGATCCACGTTTTGTCTACATTGGAAAACTGCAGTATATCTGTTGGCAACATTACACCAAGGATATCAATATGTTTACATATCTTCAGCAACAATGGGCTGGTATATTGGGGGAGATAACATCTGTACTGTGAGGTGTGGAATCTGCAGGTAAAAATTGGGTTCAGACAGGACTTGTGAAACTCTGCTAATCAGCAATATTCTCTGATGTAGTGCTGTGGACTTGTGATTCAAATATGCCCATTGCCTGCAGTTGAGGGGTGGTGGGAGCCTGTCATGTCCCCTTTTCCTTTTCTCAAGAATGCAGATGATACCATCTCATTTGGCACATAGGGATGAGATGCATGCATGTGAATCTGTCTTCCCTCACAGGACATATTTGTTGTATATATGGCAGAAGTCAAGGTGAAATATGTTTTCCGGAGTAAAATAACTCCACAACTCCATGTGCCTGGTATTTTGGGAGGGCTAACACATGCCCTTACCTCTCCTCCTGTTTAGTGTTTGCCAGTGGATGCTCTGTGAATGCAGTGTGGGTGACGTTGACTAGCCAGTTCTGATGATGTGAAAGCCTACAGAGATGTCCCATGGCTACCATATGCTTTGGTGTGCTTATAGAAAATAACATTCCCATGGAGTGTCTGAAGCTTGATTACTTTGTACAGTGCTTGCACTTTTCAATCTCATGGTTTCATGCGTGCCTGTTGTCTCCCTAGGGGTCTTTCATATCTTCGGAATAGAGGTCTTGTTACGCTCACCTGGTTCCCAAGGGGGCGTCGATCGAACCCGGACAGCAGCGGCCTCCACCAATGTGAAGCGCAGGGCAAAGATGGCTGTCTGTACGGACCCGCCTAGTCTCGTGTGCTTGACTCATAGAAATATTCTCCTGTAGATGAAGAAAGGGATTTAGTCCCGTGGATTTGAGTTCAGACACCTCCCCACTGCTCCCAGTCTCCCCGCTGGCCACCTCTGATATTCCCACTTAGTGTCCTCGCCTTATGTTTTTAATGGATGAGCTCTCCATCCTGCGTGGCTTGCAGGGACGCGTAGGTACCAGTTACTTCACTGGTTTGGGGTATTGGAGTTCTGGAAGATTATTGACTTCGGAGTTTACCAAGTTTAAAGAGTTCAATATGTCCAATGCTCACTCTTGTACCCCTTGGTGATTTTGCGGCAGCAAATACTGTCTGGAGGTTGCTGGTGGCGTTCAGGTAAGAGTCTGTATTACCCAACACTATCCGGTAACATTGCGTGAGTTTAACTTGTTGTTTTGACCTTCTTTCATAGATGCAGTGTAAGAAGATGCAGCGTATCGAAGGATAATGCCTCCGAAGGTAAATCAGGTAAGCCTTGTGGTAAAATGATTGTCTTTGTAGTCTCTCTAGGCTCACCTCGTTATTCCTTTCTCTTTTTCCCCCAGGTGTTGAGGATCGCCGAAGAAAATGATGGAGGCAGCGCCGAGTCGAAGATGCTGTGGACTGGTGAGAATGGAGCGGCGCTGCAGCTGCGAAGCGAAGCGTGTCGAAGTATGTCCCTTCAGGCTCGGAATGGTGCAAGATCCTGAATCAGGTAAAGAATCAGATTAATGTCCGTAACCTAACCTCTTCTCCTATTTTCCCCTTTCTTCTAGGAGCTCCAGATGCGAGGCGGGCGTGGCAGAAGACTGGATGCAGGTTTGCAGGCACAGTGAGCGTTAAGCTGCAGAATGCAGAATAATGTTAAGCGTGTGTTGTAGATCGGGCGTGGTTTAAATAGCCTCAAAAGTAGTCCAGGTAAGAAGTCCCTAAAACCACGCCCGAGTAAAAAAATAGTCCTTGCAGAAAAATAGTCCCTTCCAGGTCTCACGTTGGCCTGGATGCATGTGCAGCATGGTCTGCCTGAGGTAAGTGATGACTATGAGCCTGGCGCCTAAGGTGCCAGGACTGAACCCAGATAGCCCCTAGCCGGGGCTTCTGAGGTTTTACTAAATGTCTGGTTGCCTGCTTCCGGGGTGGATGGGCTTGGTCCAGATGCCTGTGGGTAGGCATCATGACAGGTCTCTGCACCTCTATCTGCAATCATGGGTGGGAATAATCTTTGCAATGGGGCTTTTTGTCATCTCCTACCAAGAAAATCAGAGGTGGTGAATGTTCAGGAACCACCTCTTTTTCTAATCCTCAAATTGCTCTCTGGAATTGCTCTCTTTGTTGCTCAGTTGATGTAATATCATCTCTCTCATGCACCTCACATGGGGTCAGGTCAACATTCTCCTCCTCTTTCTGAACTCCATCCCTGGCACCTGACACATCTCCAAAGTCGTACCAATGTACCATAATCTTTTGAGGCAAACACCCCTGTGATTTGCAGAGGAAGACATATGTGGATACTGACTGGCCAACATGAATGACACATGGATCTACTTACTATATTGATTTCTCCAAAAGAAGCACCTAAAGATTTAGAAGGTCAAAAATGACAACCAGATACATTTGTTCCCTGACCTTTAACCTGTCTCCAATCACGTTTGGTTTTCATATCCCCTCAATAAATGCATATGGGCTTCTCTGTGATTTGGCCTTTGCCTCTGCACAAGTGTTTCTCAGTGTGTTGGCCTTCTCCACCACCTACTAAATGCGTCTGGTATTCTCAGAGCTTTGGCCACCTCCTATGATTACAATATTCACCTTGGTTGTATTGCACTTTCGCACAAAAGTCACACTCCCACCAACGCATACATCTTGTCCCACCCTGGCAAAAACGTGAATTATCTCTAAATAGGTTCAAGCATCTATTTATCTGTACTCTAACCTAACTATCCTACCAAACCCTTCCCTACCATGCCTCAGACACCTGATGTTGTTCTTCTATAGTGTGGGAGTCCCTCTACTGAGAACGAACAAGGGTCAAAAACCCTGTTCTCTGGCATTTTTTCCACTCAGGAGGGTCTGGAACCAGGTTTTGACTCCTTTGTAACTGTAAAACTTGGGGTCTCAACCTAAGTAACCCAGGGCAATCCAGACGTGGAGCTCTTGCCACTGTGTCTTAGAGAAGCACAGCTTCACCTCACTGATGAGGCCCGATATGGCTGAAACACATGTCTGGAGTTGCTGATGGTACTCTTGCTCAGAGGAGATTTGCCTAGCATTTCAGTGCTGGATTGCCCTTGTGGGTGGGGAAAACACTGATATGCAAATGTATATTTCTCTTCTGTGACGGGCTAAGTGAGATAAGATGAGTGGAAGATATTCCATAGAAGCGGTAATTTGATCTATGTTTGTTCTCAGTAGAGGGGCTCCCATACTCGTTTTTATCAAGTTATTAATTTGTGTGAATCAAATTATAAGTTTGCCATTTAATGTCAAATCTGTTTTCGTCAGTATTAATTGAAAAATTGCGCATGCATTTTCTGTAACTTGCTCATTTGATCAGCTTCTCATCTCTTCAATCAACCATATATAGAGTTCCCATCAATGACACAGTCATCTTTACGTTCATGCTTTAATGTGATGTGTGTGTGTGGAAGGGTGTTATATTTTTATCAGTAAGCTACTTTCCTTTCTCTGCACTTGAACATACCTCTACTGTTTTATTTTTGTTTTTTTTTAAATTTGTTTATGGTTTATAAAACCTTTACAAAATTCGAAGTAAAAATAAAATGTACACATTTCATCAAATTGCATATCTCATTATTAAAACAATGTGGCGATTATGATATTCAAAACATTAAGATAAACCCAGAACTGAAAATAATCAATGGTACAGGAAAGCAAAGAGGTATTTAAACAATTATTTTTTTTTATCACACAATGTTTTCATCATATTATCAGTAAAATGTCCTAAATTGATATGCCACAAACTGTCCAAATTAGGAGTACTCTCCTCACCTGAGTATTCACTGGAGAGCTCCTCTGATATGGTGTACCTCAATATGAAGCCACTATGCCTGCTAGAATGTAATTCAGGCAAGATAATTCTACCCAAGATAACCCGATGTCGAATGGAAAAAGCCTTGCTTGGCTGAAAAAACCCTTCAAGGTAGTCCAAAGCAGGTCAAAGTCTGTAGCCTTTCTGGAAAGTATGATGTGTGTGGCACAAGGGAAGGTGACACCTGGGAAGGAGATATGCTGGATAACAACGTGAAGCTCCAGAGGAGTGTCTGATAAGACGAGAGGTAGAAATTAAGGAGCTTGCCAAAACTGCATAAAGCAGCAAGGCAATGCAGCAAGGCAACAGAAGTTAAATGAAAAGGCAAGAAGGGGATGAAAGTGTAAGCAAAGGCAAGATCAAGAGGGAGAGGGAGCAAAAATGAACACAGACAGGTAGCGGCAAGCAAAGGCCTGCCCGGGAAGAAAGACAAAAGGAGAATAGGATAGCACACATAGTGTGAACTAGCGTCTTACCTGTAAAGCAGAAATAATTTGTTTGCAATGCTGCATTCGAAGGAAAGCCATCTTGGAAAAGACTAGACCTGTCCATGCAGCGCGATGGAAAATGTGACAGCACGTTAATCGTGCTCCAAGCACCAACCTTTCCAAACTCTCCACGAAAACAGAACATTGACAGTATGCCCCCGTTTATACTGTGTACCTGCAGGTTTCTTCTATGGGACTGATACAATAAATGTGGGACATTGATGTACATTCTAGCTTCCCAGGAATCCTCTGAATCAGGATATCCTTTCCAATTAACAAGATACTGTAACCTTACTTTATAGTAGCGTGAATCCCATATTTGAGAAACTTTGTACTCGGTGGGTTCAGGATCATGTGTTGGTATGAAATCCTTCCTCTTGCATCCATAGAGATCAGGGATGGAAGGGCACAATAAGGAAACGTGAAACACAGGGTGTAGTCTTTTCAAGGATTAAGGTAGTTTCAATCAAAATGCCACATGATTGATTTTAGTCAATATTTCAAAAGGCCCTATGTATCGAGGTGACCACTTGGAGGGATGGACCCATCGAGGCAAGTATCTGGTAGCTAACCAAACTTTGGATCCTACTTCCCAACCTGGATTTGGGCTTCTATGCAAGTCTGATCTGTTCTTGTTTTCCTGTTTTCTTTTTGTCAGGAGAGTGGTGGCATCTTGATGAGCTTTGAATAGAACCCTTAGGAGTGTATCCATAGTTGTAATATTCATTGTTGGGAATACTGGAAGAGGCAGAAATCGCAGATGGTACCCATAGGTGCAAAAGAACGGGCTCATGCCAATAGCGGTATGGATTGCGTTATTGTAGGCAATATCTGCTGTTGGCAGGACGTCCACCCAATTGTCTTGCTTATCGTTGGAGAATCAACAAAAGTATTGCTCCATCATGGCATTTAGTCATTCAGTCATCCCATTGTTCTGTGGATGATAACTCGATAAGAAGGCTCTTTCAATACTGAGTAGAGTGCACAACGACTTCCAGAACTTGCAGCTGAATTGGGTTCCTCGGTCAGATATAGTAGTCTCTGGTATTCCATACAGATGAAATACTTCATGCAGGAACCTATTGGCTGTTTCAGAGGCAGATGCAATGCCTGGTAGAGGAATAAAATGAGCCAATTTTGAATAGGAATCCACTACCACAATTGCTATTTGACCTTTCGAAGGAGGATGTTCAACCATGAAATCCATGGAAATTTGGCTCCATGGTGTGGTAGGAAGTGATCTTTCTTTGAACAGGCCAATGGGTTTGCCCATCCGGTATTTACTTTGACAACACATTGGGCAGGATTTGACATATTCTTTGATATACTGGCACATTGAAGACCACCAGTAAGAACTTTGAATAAAATCCAATGTTGCATTGTAACCCTTGTGAACTGCAGCAGGACCTTCGTGACACCAAGGCATGGCTCTTTGTTGGAGTTTTTTCTCAGGAAGGACTAGTCTCTCCTGATGAAAAAGAAGTCCTTCTTTCTTTTCCAAAGAAGAAAAATAGGATTGATGCTCCAACAGATGAGCGGCATCCTTAACTTCCTGCAGAAAGGAAGAAATAACGCACAAGAATGTATTCCTTGTAAAAAGAAACTGTCTTTATTGTCAATGGCGATGCTCCTTACCATGTTCGATAGAGACCGTCAGCCAGTATATTCTCAGTTCCAGGAATGTAAGTGATCTTGAAGTCAAATTGAGCAAATTCCAGTGGGCTAGTCAGGCATTCATACATTCCAACTGCTATTATACTCGCAAGTTCCGATAGTCTGTGAAAATCTTGAATGGTTGGACAGCTCCTTGTAAAAGATGACGCCACTCCATGCATGCTTTTTTCATTGCCATACGTTCTTTCTCTATGACCGAATAGTTTAATTTGTTAGGATCAAAGGTTGAGGTGTCTGTCTCAACAATTAATTGAAGCTTTTGATCATGCTGCCTGAAAACAGGGGCTGAGCAAAATAAACCTTTTAACTGATAAAATGTTTTCTATGCTTCTGGTCTCCATTGGAACTGAATGTTCTTTTTGAGTAAGCCCAAAATGGGTAGTACTATCATGGAGAAATTCGGGATTGACCGCCGATAGAAATTTGCCAGTCCTAAGAAACGTTGTCCCTTCTTTACTGAGGTAGGAGCTGGTCAATCCGAAACCACTGAAGCTTTGCGTAGATCCATAGATATATCCTGGTGTGATAGGATAAATCCCATATTAGGTATTGAATTGACATCAAATAGGCACTTTTCCGGCCTAACCAGTAACTGGTTATTTGCAAGTCTGTCCAGAACTTCTTTGACGTGTAGATGGTGGAGGTGTCTTGTCCAAGAATAAAGTAGGGTATCATCCAAATAAACGATAAATGATTGAAACAAAAGATCTGAAAATAAACAGTCCATGAATCTCTGAAAAACTGAAGGAGCGTTAACCGAGCCAAAGGGAATGACGTGATACTCAAAATGGCCATAAGGTGTCCTAAAAGCAGTCTTCCACTTGTCTGCATGTCGAATCCCTAGAAGGTGATACGCTCCTCAGAGGTCAAGTTTAGTAGAGATGACTGATCCATGGACTGCTTCTAGAATCTCCTTTATGATTGGCATAGGGTATATGCCCTATATGGTTATAAAATGGAGGCCTCGGTAGTCGATACAGCGTCTTCACTGGAGACCTTCTCTGATAGATGGTCCGACGGGGGTGAGGATCCTTTCTTGCTGGATGACTTGCGGTCCTCATAGAGGTAAGGTGTATCTCGAGATGAAACCACTATGCCTGCTAGAATGTAATTCAAGCAAGATACTTCTACCCGAGATAACCTGATGACGAAGCGAAAAACCCTTGTTTGGCTGAAAAAAACCTGTAAGGTAGTCCAATGCAGGTCAATGGCCCTCATTCCGACCCTGGCGGTAAGTAATCTACATTACCGCCATGGCGTAATCATCGTTTACGCCATGGACCGATGGCGTAAAGAGCGCCATATTCCGACCCATCGCGCACGATCATTACGCCATGGCGGTAATGTAAACTACGCCATGGCGTAAATAGCCCTTACCGGCATCGAATGCCGCGCTGGGTGACCTACCGCCACCCATCATTGCGCCGACCGTAATCAGCGGGCCCCATTATCAGCGGGCACCGTAATTAGCGGGCACCGTAATTAGCGGGCACCGCAAATAAGCGGAACCGGAAGTAGCGTCATCGCGGCGGAACGGGAAAGAGCACAGCGGCCATCTTTAAAAACACAATCCATTGCCATCCTACCCAACCACACTACATTCGACCCTGAAACCCTGTGAATCCCATTACCCACCCATTTCCTCACCTAACCATGCAAAAAGTTGTTAAAAAAGCCTGCGACAGCCAGCGGCAGGACCGCTTCAGTCGCGAAGAATTAACCATGCTTGCAGAAACGCTGCAGGAGAAGGCAGACGTCGTCTTCTCATCAGAGATGATGAGACCAGCCATAGCCCGGAAAAAAGCAGCATGGGAACTCGTGGCACAACGCGTCAGTGCCGTAGGTACCACCCCACGCACCGCCAGATAGTGCTGCAAAAGGTGGGATGACCTCCGGCTCCGAGTAAGGGGCATACTGTCAACAAACCGCAACCTGGGACTGGCAACTGGCGGTGGAGCAGACTCCCCACTGAAGATGCAGCCATGGGAGGAGACATGTGCCACATTGATCGGCATAGAGTGCATTGAGGGTGTCGGCGGAATGGAGAGAGGAGCCCCGACATCAGGAGACACAGGTAGGTGCCTCCAATGCAGCCTTGCAAAACACCCTGAATCACACTTACATGGGAATCACAATGTCGCCCCATATGGCAAATGCAACACATCAGCAGAAGACCCACACCGTGCACACATGCAGCATGTACACTCTACAGAAGGCACACACATTCCTGCATGCTCAACCCACCCAAAAGGGAGACAACCTGTATGTCACGGCCTACAAAGTCCACCATCTATCCATCTAAACCATGGCACTCATCACGATGCCTGCTCAATGTCCGCTGAACCATCAATAACACTTTCCCTCCTCTGCTCCACCACAGGCTCACACTCGGACACCGGCAGGGACGAGAGTGGCAACCCCCCCGCCAAGAAGACCAGGACAGAGGGAAGAGGCCACCAACCATCCACCTCTGCTGGAACCATGGCCAACCCACAGCAGGCCACAATTCCTGTTGCCGAACAGCCCAGGGCAGCAATTCCCCCCGAGGAAAGGGACATGATGGCACCCACGGCAGACCCACAACCACTGCCGCCCACTGAGGGGATCGTGTCTGCGGGGAGCAGTACAGTCGGGGAGACTGCAGCCATCGCAGCCTGTTCTGACAGCGATGTGGTGAATGGGGATGATGACATGGAAGGTCCCCCCAACACCCAAGTTACCTCCCCACACCTGTCCCCATGTAGCCTGCATGGACAGGACACACAGGGGCAATCCCAAGGAGGTTCATGGCCAGCCACTCCAAGCCCAGTGGGAGTAGGGGAAGAGGGGAGTAGTCCTATTGGGCCTGCAATTGCAACCTCCATTGTGCCTGATTTCAGCCAGGTGCTGGACCAAATATCAGCGAGGCAAGAACAACTGGCGTCAATCCTAACGCAGCATGTTGCAGATTGTGGAGGTGCCAGTTCAGGCATGGAGAGGTGTGCTGACAGCATCAAGGCAGCCATCCAATCAGCAAGCACGAACATATGCACAGAACTAGCCGCAGTGCGGAATATGATTGGTGAACTGATACGGACAATCATGGACACAAGGCGTACCGAGCAGGCCGGTACCTCCTCAGCTGCAAGTTCGGCCCCATCCAGCCCCGTCCGCAGGTCATCCAGGACCCGGAGGAGTACAGGCAGGGGGGCCCCAGGTTCTGGGACAGGGGGCTGCCAATAGTGCCCGCCCAGTGGACCACTAAAACATTACCCACTTCACCACAGGCACTGGCACTCCTTTGCAGGGATTTCTGGGGGGAGTGGGAGGGGGGATTGGCTGTGTTGGGGTGTTCAGGGGGGAGGAGGGATTGGGTGTGTTGGGGTGTTCAGGGGGGAGGGGGATTGAGTGTGTTGGGGTGTTCAGGGGGGAGGGGGGATTGGGTGTGTTGGGGTGTTCAGGGGGGAGGGGGGATTGGGTGTGTTGGGGTGTTCAGGGGGGAGGGGGATTGGGTGTGTCATAACTTTTCAGAAGCACAATACACTTTTTTGTTTATCACAAACCAAATGTGTGGACATTGCTCATTGTGTATGTGTGCTTTATTGTTGTACAGTCTACAGTGTGCATGTACCAGACACACACAGTGCCCCAAGTGCCGTCCACATGTTACACGCACACGCTGTTTGTGCTAGAAGTATTAGTCAATGAGATTCTGACGCATTTCATGCCCCTCCTGTGCATCGCTGCCTCCTTGAGGTGCTTGCCCATCCCCACCCTCATCATCCTCATCATCAGGTGGTTGCAGTTCTGCGTCAGGGAGCATAGGCACGTTACGTCTGACGCACATATTGTGTAGCATGACACATGCCATGACGATCTTCGCAACCTTCTCATGGCGGTACAGGAGTGCCCCGCCAGACCTGCTGAGGCAGCGGAAACGTGCCTTCAGTAGGCCAAAGGCCTGCTCTATCACCACACGGGTACGTGCATGGGCACGGTTGAAGTCCTCCTCATGCTGGTTCTGTGGGTTCCGGACTGGTGTAAGGATCCACCTCTTCAGGGGATAGCCTGCATCACCTGTAAATGGGCAACAATGTATGTGTCAGGAATGAGATCGCTTTCTGAACATGACGCGCCACCATGCCTTGCATTCAACTGTTACTTTGCACCAAATTTAGTTGTGCTAATGGATTCACCCTATGCAACCGGTATATGTTCATGGCTCTCATGTACTGTTTTGCATGCCAAGACACAATGCAGGGGGGACAATTGCCTTGTGAGTGCCCATCCACTGTGTCCGTTCAAGCCGTTACTTTATGTGACCTGGCACGTGTCCTGTGATGTCAAAGCTCACATGATTGCAACATTGCTGTCTGGCTCATTATGACCCCAGGGAACAATACTGGTGTCAATGGGGGGAGTTTGTGGGTCTTGCTGTCTGTGTAGTGGTGCATTGATATTCCTGTCCGACATGTGCCTCCTTTGCGCGCAGTTATGGGGGACAGGCCTTTCAGTTGATGGTGTTTGGTGACGTGCATGTAGGTGCGTTCCTTTGGAGTCAATGTGGTCACATTTCATACAATGCACTTGCAGATGGTTGTGTCATGGTTGGGGTACACTTTCATTCACATGTTAGGGCTGATTAGATCAGGCATCATGTATACAGTTGTCAGATGACGTGAGTGCTGCCTCAGGGTATGATCTGGCTACTGCTAATCGCAGCCATGTGACGTATGCATCATTCCCCCCCCTTTCTGCCAGGTGAAATATGCATTGGTACGTCGATCACCTACACACTTCGCATTTCCATGCTCATGACATTAGACTCACCGAGTAGGCAGGATCTTGGGCCTGCATGTCGTTCCATGTAGCGTGGTATTGTGGAGTTCCGAAGGACCATTGAATCATGGGTTGATCCGGGGAATCGGGCACAACAATGTGTGAAGATCCTGTTGGAGTCGCAGACCATTTGCACGTTGATTGAGTGAAATAGTTTACGGTTGTGGTATGGTACCTCCATGGCATGTGGGACCACCAATTCAACATGGGTGCAGTCGATGGCACCAATGCAACCAGGTATGCCAGCTAGTGCATGGAAACCCACTTTGGTGTTGGCAATCTCCTGGGCAGACCGTGGCAATGAGATGTGGTCGTCTGTGTGCTAGAGGAGGGCATCGAGCACTTGGATCAGTGTACGTGAGAATAATGGTTGGGATATGCCATGCAAGTGGCCCACTGTGTGCTGGTAGGTGCCTGTGGCCAGGAAGTGGAGCACGGACACGACCTTCAGTAGGGGCGGGATGGCGGTGGGTGTTTCTATCATGCTGACGATGTCGTTGTGTATCATGTGCACAATGTTGGTGATGGTGTCCCGGTCCAGTCGGTACAGGGTGTGGATCTGCTCTGCAGTGAGGGTGAATGGACTGGCTCTGATGCGTGGGATTGGGGGCTGCCTGCGTGGTGCCACTGGCTGTGCTGGTGGGGCTTGCTGGCCCTGCCTTGCCCTCCTTCTCCTCCTGCGTCTCCTCTGTGCAGCTTGTTGTTGTTGTTGTTGTTGTTGTTGTTGTTGTTGTTGTTGTTGCAGTTGTAGCACTCGCATTGCTATCAGGTCCTCCAGCCCCAACATTGCTAGTCCTATTGGTATCATTGTGGAGTGTGACTGGGGCTGGTATGGGTGGGGTGTGCTCTTTTTGCACTGGGAGAGTCTGTATTGCCTCCACCTGTGCTGATTCTGTGCACCTGTGGCAGCTGGGAACACTGCACATGGCCATTTACGGTTGGTTCGCGATGGCGGAATTAGCGCCATGGCGGTAAGGTACTTTACGGCCTTGGCTATGGCGTTAGGGGCATGTCCGCTTGGTTTGTGATCTGCATAGCTTTGCGCCATGCCGGTATTTACGGCATGGTGGGTCGCGGACGCGCGACCTTGGTGCTGTTAGCATCACCGTAAACTACGCTGTCGCTAATTGCACTTTCGCGGGTCATAATCGGACCTAGCGGAAAACGATGCCGGTATTCATTTACTGGCATCGTTTTCCGCTTACCGCCTGGGTCGTAATGAGGGCCAATGTCTGTTACCTTTCCAGAAAGAATGATGTGTGTGGCACAAGGAAAGTTGACTCCTATGCTGGATAACAACGTGAAGATCCAGAGGAGTGGCTGATAAGGCATGAGGTGTGTATGAAGGAGCTCATCAAAACTGCAATAAGCAGGAAGGAAACATAGCGAGGAAACAGAAATGAAATGAAAAGGCAAGAAGGGAATGAAAGCATAAGCAAAGGGAAGGACAAGAGGGAGCAAAAGTGAACAGAGGCAGGTAGCAGCAAATGAAGGCCTGCCTGAGAAGAAAGAGAAAAGGAGAATAGGATAGCACACGTAGTGTGAACTAGCATCCTACCCGGAAAGCAGTAAAATTACTGAGTTGCAACGCCACGAACAAAGGAAAGCCAGCATTGATAAGGATGGTGGTGGACATCTTGGAAAAGACTAGACCTGTCCATGCAGCGCGATGGAAAACATGACGGCACGTCAATGGTGGACCAATCGCCAACGTTTCCAAACGCTCCATGGAAATGGAATATTGACAAAAACAGACAAGAGATTGAAAATGATTAACAGTTTGTTGATATCAGTTCAAATGATTTAAAAAAGGCTGCATGAACATTTTCTCCATACAAACATCTCTCCCAAAGATATTGCTCTGTACATCAATAATTCGAGAGAAACCAATTGCCTAAATAGCACTCCCTCATTTCATTGAGTGTTGGAAAGTTTAAAATAATCAAGTCTCTGGTGATTTCCACTATATCTGTATTCTTGCAGAACCTACAGCTAGATTCAGCAGCTGTGATAAAACCTCTCCTCAGAGAGATTTCATTGGTGGGTAAAATGTTCCAACAAAATCTAAGGAAAATTCCTCCAGACACTATGCTAGGAAATCTTATCAAGTATAACAACAATGTGCCTATTTTCCTATGTTCATTACAGAGGTGACTCATTGAGGGGTAACTATGAAATGTCTCTACTATATCTATTCAGTCTTTGTCAAATAGACAATGTTTTACCTTTGCCGGGTTTACAACCAGCCACATGCCACAGCCACATGCATCTGAGCAATAAAATTAGTAGCTTTTCCCCTGGATTTAAGATCCATACATGTATTCAAATCACTGTCTAGTAATGTATGAACTGGTACAAGCAGTTTTCTAAATACAGACAAAATGTTCCACTCTACTCGTACTCTAATAGACACAAGGCCTAATTCAAATCGCATAGCTGTGAGAGAACAGCATTGGGTACCCCTAGTGTCCTCCACCAAATCTTTGCTTCTGCTAAATCCAATCATTTTGGAACAACATGAAAGTAAAGTTCAAGCCTATTAATGGGTTTTGGAATTAATGTCCCCTCATAAAATGTTACTGCTGGAATAATTGTATAGGATCCAAATTTGCGATTTAGTTTTATCATTTGGTTGAGCAGGAAAGTTAATTTTTGGAGGAGAATTTGTCTTACATTGCAGTAACCTGGAGTTACAGAAATAGGGAAACCCAATAATATCATATTGCGTACGGATTTGACTATTGTATTCTCCCAAGACCACATTTGAACCTTTCTTTTCAACATCTTGTAAGCCTGTTGTCGACTGCAAAAGATGAAAACACTGACAGCAGCTCAAACAACAGTAAATCATCTGCATACGCTAACTGCTGTATCTTCACATTGTCCACCTTGGGCGACACAAGAGTAGCTGGGGTCAACTAATCTTTTACATGAGAGATTTATAGGTTAAATAGACAGGCCGCAAATATATAAAACCTTGCCTAAAGCTGGAGGGGTGGGAATACGACTCGACATAACCCCCTCTCTATTTAATCTGATCTGACTGGAGTCTCATGGAGTCTGATAATGAGTTTTAAAAGTCCCGGAGGAATACCTCATTCTGCAAACTTTCCCAATAACCTAGCTTGAACAACTCCATCAAAAGCAGAGGACAAGTTGACAGATGCAACATACGTACAACTGGCAGGTGAAGAACAGGCTAGTTCTTATAAGGCTCATAACATTAGGCCATTAAGATTTGTAGAGTGTGGCTTTCAAAACCCTGACAGAAATTTAGATAACATGTTGGATGAAGTAGCCCATATTTCAAGGTGTTGACGTAGCATAGACGCACAAATCTTACTGTCCACATCTAACAGCGAGATCGGTCTGTCATTTTTCGGATCAGATCTTAATCCCTTTTTATAAATAGGTACAACATGGGAAAGGTTTTAGAGTCAATATTACACTTAAAAATGATGGGTTGGTACATTAGCCCAATTAGCAGGGTCCTGTTTTAGAGTGCCTTTGGTAAGGCCATTAACCCCAGTGGCTCTCGATGATTTATATAAAATTATCAGTTTGTGTACTTTATTCACTGCTATTGTAATGTTAGTTTGAAAAGGCATAGCAACATCAGAGTGGGGGTCAGTAACTAATGGCCTGACTTTGCCAGGGGCGTATAGGTCTGAGAAAAACCTCACCCAGGCTGATTCTTCTACAGTATTTATGTGTGCGATAATGAATTGCTCTTCCTGTCTGTCCATTGATTATGTACCAAAATGCACCCAAGTCTTTTTTAGTTAGTATCTTAAGCATCATCTTTGCATCCCATTATAATAACGCTGAACGGGTGAATCGACAAAAGTTTCTATGGGCCTCATTAGGACCCTGGCGGAGAGGGTATTACGCCAGCGTAGTGCATGGCGTACCTCTCCGCCATACTACGAGTTCCCGTAGCGCCATGGAGGTTTTCTCCGCCTGGTTTTACCAGCCGGAGAAAACCATGGCGCTACGGGACCTCGTTGTTAATTACGCCACCGTATTTTACGGTGGCGTAATTAACTCCTTCCCCACTCCCATTATACCCTATGGGGCAAAAATGGGAATGGGGAAGGGCAGAATGGGGATTGGGGATTTACCGCTCCGCCGAGGTCGGAATGGGGCGGTAAATCCGCCAACCCCCATGGCGCTATCGGCGGCTTTCCGCCATGCTTCGCGGTGCATTTAGCACCGCGAAGTCCGCCTGGGTCGTAATGAGGCCCTATATCTTTGTTTTTCAGCTTTACATTTGGAAAACTAAGCTGAGAAGGACATATTACAACTCATTATTACCCCTAATGTCTCTTGACAAACGTCCATTTCCTTTTCTCCATTTTCACACTCTTTCCTTTTTCCCAGTCTTTGCAATGCCGTCTCTGATTTTATTAAGTCGAGCTTCCCTGCTTCATTGGTAATTCAAGTTATTTACTGATAAATGGTTGTTCTGACCTTTTTAGCAATGTATCTTCTGGCATTCTTTAATTTTACCTATTTGTCTTAGTCCAGCCCTTTCGGTGCTTCATGAAAGCAGTGGTATCACCAGCTCTTTCTTCCCAGATTAAACATTATTTACATCATCAAATACATTCAAAGCTTGACTGTGGGCCAAACCATGTTCACTAGCAATCTCCCATTGAAGTTTTAAGAATTAACCATGATTTCATGGGGTTAATTACGTTGTGATGGTCATTCCATATAAACTGTCTTAGCAGCCCTTCTTCTACATAATTATTGTCCTGATTATAAGTAATTAATGCAGTTTCATTGTTTGGAACATTAGGCGGTTTGACTTGCTCTAATATTTGAATCAGAAGGAAAGCATGATTTACAGGTTTAACAGTGAAGTATTTTCACAACTTAACGAGAGATGGAATGACATATAGAAGTAATTTCAGGGATGGTGCTAGAGTTGATTCATCATAAATACTGGTGCATGTTACTACACTCAGCAATCTCATGGTAAGTATGATGGTATGAGGCCATGATCACCTAATACATGTCAGCACTGGCATTACCTGAATTCTGCTCATTATTCGTATGTCCATGCAAGTGACATGATGTAGAGGCTATTTACATGTTAACTGCTTGCAGCAGTTTGGAGAGAAGGCAATTGGTCACCGGCCCAAGAGCTTTGTTGTTCACAGGCTCTGTTTCTGGTAACATCATTAGCTTAAAATAACAGTATGTGTAACGTAATCCATAGAGGGATCACTATTCATAAATGAACTAGAAGAATGATCCTTCAATGTTATGTTATTAGCAGCAGTTCATCCTTCAGGTTGATCAATACTATCATATGACGGTTCTATATTATATTTCTGCATTTTGAAAGCCAAACACAAAAAGACAGATTTGTTTCACTGATGTTGTGTAGCCTCGAAAATGCCTCAATATCAAACTCTGCACCCCCACCCCTCTGCAAAGTGAACCCTCCAACACCCCCACTCCCATCCTGCCCCACACCAGCTGGATTTCAATGAATTTGGGGAGTTTCACCACCTTAGCCCCATTTCATCCCCCCTTTCATCCTCACCGCCCCCTTGCCAGCCCAAAAGTACTTGAAATTTGCTGTTGCAAAAGGAGAGGACCAGAAAGCACGCCTTTTCTGCCTACGCCCCAAGACTATGTAACCTCCTCCCCATCAGCATCAGACTTGCACCCACACTCCTACAATTCGGAAAAAAAAAACCAAGACCCACCTTTTCAAGGATTCTCTCCTCCTCTAAACCTATTCAAGATGTTGAACCCCCACCTGATTTGCTGGACTCTGTATGCTCCTCTCCTCCCTGCCACACTGTACAGCTGTACCCCTCCTCTGTGTCCCTCTGTAGCCTAACCCCGCTGTACATCTGTTTGGTGGTTACCTTTAAAAAGTGCTGTGTTATGCATTTCTACTGTTGTATACCTCTGTCAGGCACTCTGTTGCTTCTCTAAGCTAGGTCTGTGCTGAAATATAATAATAATAATAATGATAATAATAATAATAATAATAAAAACATTAACCCTCACTTTCCACCACTCACACAAGCAAACACACTTTTACTCACTCCAACCCCCTTCCCCTCCACAAACATTCCACCTCCTCTACCACACCAAAAGACACTCACACACACACACACAAAAACATGTACCTCATTCCTGTGACTTCACTCGCCTTGTCGCACCTTTCAGCCCCTGCAACAGGGGCATGACAGTTTGATTTCAAAAGGCCACTCAGAGTGCGTTTTCTGAATCCATTTTTTTAGTTAACTAAAAACTATTGTTTCACACCATACACATATGAGATGTGTCATTGCACCAACCTGTCCTGTATGTTATTCATAGAGGGGGATCAATGCTTAGTAGCACCTTTTCTGCTCTTCATAAGGGAGGCATGCCCATTTGTTTTTTCTATCACAAACCAGAGGCATGCATTTGTAGATTAACAATCACAGTTTTTTCACTACTCACTGCAACAAAGGAATCCGGCACAGAAGAACAGAGCTAATATGTATTATGTGAATTACTAGTACATGCATTTTTTGCTATTATTATATTTGTACTCTACCCAACCCCAAACCCAAACACATATTATTAACACTACCCTAACTATGACCTTACATTGATTTGCATCTTTTCATAGGGGACATTTACATTTTAAGAGTTGGAAATGCTCGACATTCAACATTTTGACCTGTCTATTTTTGCCAGTCTAACAACGGGTGTTCTGTTTTTGTAATGCTAACTTTTTGACCTAATATCTCTTTAATGCACAAACCTCTAATAATACCTAGTGGGATAAAGACATTGCACACTCTCATAATATTCATGATATTCCTATGGCAAATTTAAGGGTGTGAAAGGAGGAGACTGACACACATGTGGTATGATTGTTGGCAGAGACTTTTATTAAACATAGGACGGTTGGGGAAATACCTTCCTATCCCTAATACTGAGAGGGCTTTCCATGCCTTGAAATAATATTCTAAGGAGTCTGTCAGGAAACCCCAAAGAAATAAGTCCACCATTGCATCAAAACCTACTTCCAGCCTTCACAATAAGAACTCAAACTGATGTGAAAATGGGATCTTCTTTAGCCTCAAAGTTCTTTTACAACTCGCAAACCAAAGTTCTAAAATGGTGCAACAAATAAAATTCAAAAGGTAGGAAAACCTTACTCCTAGGATGTCGTACCCACGGATTGTGAGGGTCTTTCTTCTTTTAGCGTCCCAAAAATGTTCTTTGTATTGTATTTTCAAATTACTGTCGACCATGCTTCCCCTCCCCTAGTTTCTTCCCAGTGTATTTCGCAGTCAACCTGGCTCTCGTTTCTCCCAGGTACTGTGACAGTGAATATTGTGTTCTGTTGAAGATTATGTTCTGTACCATGTTTCCTTGGGTAGCAACCTGTTTCCTCTTTCCTTCTCCTTGGTTTCACAGCCAATCTGGTACACTATCGAGCAGATGATGTTACTATGAAGAGTGCTTAAACTCTAACATCATATGTGAGCGAGTCACAGGCTTTGCCTTTTCTGTACTTTGTGATTTTTCTTGTTTGACTACTACTATTTTGTTGGTCACAGTCCACTTACTATCCTGCCAGGTGCTGTGACTATGAAGATTGCTTTGGATCACTCTGTGCTTAGAGAGGCATCAGCTTCACCTCACTGATGATCCCCAACAAGGGTGAAACACGTGTATGGGGTTGCTGGTGGTACTCTCGTTCAGGTTGGAATTGCCATTGCATTTCGGTGCTGGACTGTCCCTGGGCAGGACAAAGACTGATATGCAAATGGATATTTCCCATCTGTGAAAGGCACAGTGAGAAAATGCAGTGGCTGCAAACTCTCAAGTGGTTAATAACCACTGAACAGGTTATCAAGCCTTGTTCTATCGAGAGAGGGGCGCCCGCTACCTTTGCAAACTGAATCCCAGATTGGCCTTTTCTTTTTCCGTGCTCTTCTCACTTTGCTACCACTAGTTCATTGGTTACAGCCAAGCTGCTATACTGTTCTGCCAGGTACTGTGAATATGAAGATTGCTTTGGCTCTCTCTTCATATGGGTTTTAATTGTGATCTTCCTGCATTGCTATTACTGTTTTGGTCACAGCCAACCTGGTATACTATTCTGCCTGGAACTGTGACTATGAATACCTCGTTGTTGGCCCTGGTTTGTGGGTATGGGTCCCAGACTTTCCTTCTTAATCCTCCCTTCTCTTAGCTGTCCCATCAAACGTCCCGGTCTCCCCGACCTCTCTAGAGAGCTTACCTGTGGTCATCATTATTTGCGGGTGCTTCGGACCTTTTCGCTACCCTCTGCTGCTTCCAGGGATTGCAGCGGCTCCGCACTGACTCCCGTCCTCTGAGCTGTGCATCTCGGCTTCTCCACATGCTCAAGATTTCCCATCTGGCTGGGAGCTTAGGCTTCTGCTTCTCTCTGGTGTTCAACTGCGACAGAGCTTTTGGGAATGTCTCTACATATCTAATAAGTGTGCTGCTCTTGGTGCTATTGGAATCCCGTCTCCTCTACTGCTGTCAGGTTTTAAAAATCCCACTTCCTCCTGGGATGGTCTCTCTCTCTCTCTCTTTCTCTTCCCAGTCCTTCTTCCCTTTTTATGACATGAACAGTAGTGGCCATTCTAAGGCATCTAGTTCACTCATTTTGGTTCTGCAGAACCTTCAACATTGATCTGTGCCTCTTCCTCATCTTAGTAGTTAGGTCTTTAGTCCTCATTAGGTTGTTGCTGCTCTTCCTCATCCCATTAATGTGTTCTTCACTCCTAACTACGTTGCTTTTGCTCTTCCTCATCCCAGTGTTATAGTCATCCCTGTACTCAATGTTCTTTCTCATCTCAGTGTTTCTTGGGGAAGTACATGTCTATTCTGCAGACATACATGGATGTGTGTAGGGTTTTTATGTTTTGTGCAGGATAGCAGGGTGTGGGAGGTTGGGGTGTAGGGGATTTATACTGTCTCCTATGGTGTCTTTCCTCATCACATAGTGGTTTCCCTACCCAGAAGGTCTACCCACTGAGTACCACCCCCAAGGGGACTATTGGGTTGCGGCCTCACCTTCTTGGCCTCATGGGGAGGGGATTCCCCCATGGAAACAGTGATGACATCCTGAGATTTACCACACAAAATATAATTTGATGTGATGGTAGCAGGGGGAGTAAGCCCTTTCTTGATATTTGAATTCCTGTTCATTTTGATATGTAATTCAAGAAATGAAAAGAAGCATTTCCAGTAGAAATAAGACATTTTCAATTGAATCATAAATTTAAATATAATAGATATTTCAGTATTTCAAAATCTCCTGCATATGGAGGTTATTCCTAGAATACAAAATGTACATGTGTCCATCATGATGTCCATTGCTAATACAAACACTGAAATACAGTCTAAGAGTGGTATAAAAGCAAATGCTTGAAGAAATATTTTTGAGTCCATTGAAACATCCCTTCAATACACAATCTTGAGGAAATTGTAAAATTGATAAATATGTCCATTACCTTTTCAAAATTGACGCATTCAACTGCGTGATCATACCAGACAATGGCCCTCATTACGAGTTTGGCGGTAACCATGCCGCTATTGGCAGCATGGCTGCCGCCGAAATCGCGTCGGGGTCCGGGTCTTCGGAATGAGGACTTACCGGGCCATTCCGAAGTCGGAAGGCCCAGTAATTCCTCCCTCCAAGGACCCGGACACGGTCCTTCCCCATTCCCATTTCAGCTCCCCCAGAGGGAGCAAACAACGGGACATTACGAGATGGCCCATTGTTTGCTCCCTCTTCCCCTCGCGGGACCCGGTAAGCACGCCTGATTTTCCCAGGTGTGCTTACTGTGTCCCACGAGGGGAACTCTTAATGCGGCGCAACGGAGTGAACGGCGCCGGCACCTTTTACGGCCCGTTCACTCCGTACCGCAATAGTCGTAATGAGGCCCAATGAGTTTTATTAAAGAAGAGTATTCATGAATTGTTGGGTTGAAAAATAAGTTGTGCAATTGTAACTCAATTACTTCTGCTCTGCCAGAGTTTCTAGATGAGTAATTGGGAAAAAGCTTACTCAGCCCCCATACATCTATAAACCATCAGTGATGCCATTCAAAGGTAAAAACAGGCACATCATTTGTCTTTTGTGTAAATGTGGTTTGAGGGAAGACCATATTAGCAGAAGGTGTGTGAATAAGAGCAAGGAGCAACACAAACAACAATAGTACACTGTTCCAAAATAATAAAATATATACTTTAATCACACAAATCAATTATACACTTAACTATCAAACACACTATCAAAAGTCCACCCATGTAAAGGAGGACAGAGAAATTCAAAATGAAATGATACAGCATTCTGGATTCTTAACGCAGAGGAAAAACAAGCAAGGAATGCATAAAATGTTGTCATGGAAACATTTCATAAAGGGAATTAAGCAGTCTTATGGGCCACACAAAATGCACCTGGGAAACAGTCACTTTAATGTAACTGCATCCAATCTTAGGGAGTCCAGTGGTGCTAAGCCAGACTTCAAGCTGTTGTGCTTGAGGGTCAAACTGGGTTCCAAGGCGGCGAGACATATTTATCCAAGGTGGCAATAAGGTGGGCCTCATTATGACATTGGCAGTAGTGGCTGCCTCCGGCATCAGGAATATTACGGTGCCCAGGAATGGGCAATTACCGGGGCATTACTCGGTAATTGCCCATTCCCGGGTGCCGGAAAATATTAGTCACCATTCCCATTTGATTCCCATTGCACTCAATGGGAATGGGGAGGCCGGATGCACCGGCACCATTCATGAATGGTGCCGGTGCATCCGTCGAGGTCTGCTTACGGGTGCTGGTACGTCCACCAGGTCAGTACCAGCAAGCTTACAGGTACCGCTGTTACCGGACCGGAAACCTTATAATAAGGCCCAATTGAGTGGGGTTTGAGCAGGTGTTCCATGCGGTTCCAGGTGGCATTGAATTATGCATTTGAATGGGTCGCCAGGAGTGGTACGATGACTAAGCATGGTTTGGGACAATGAGTACCACTGGTTCGGGTCGACAAGTCATGTGATGGAGCAGCAGTTTGAGCTAAGCTACGATGTTAAATCCTGGTAGTTCGATGGGTATTTTGATGCTAAATTTGAAAGTTGTAAACACGGACCACTGGTGAGCAAGCGGGAGAGGTTATTGGGCTATGGAGGACCATTGCAGTGTCGGGACAGTTCTATGATGTGAAGGTTATCAAACGTGGTTCAAAGAAGGCCTTGAAGTAGTTAAATGGCAAAATTATGGTATACTGGCTATTATTGATGTCAGGATGCTGAGAGTCCCGATCCAGGGTCTCACAAGACCATATGGTCCTTGTTGTCATTCGGCAAAGTTGGGGGAGGTTCTCAAACACCTGCTGGGGTCCTTCACCTCCAATGAGGTCCTGCTACAAGTGTAGCTGGCAGAGATGCAGATCTTGCTCCAGCAGGTCACTCCCAATGTGCCATGGGAGCAGGTATGGAACACAGCTTGCCTCTGTCTTGGAGCACTCAAACTTCACCTCACTGGCAGAGGGCTCTGGAAATACATATTATCAAAAAAAGAGGGCAAAATGTATTTTTAATTGAAAACTGGATGTTCCAGAAGTGAAGCAATGAAGGGGTGGGAGACCCCTTCTTTTATAGGAAACTGTCCACAGGGGACTCGTCAAAAGAAGGCCTGCTTTAAGGGTTCCAATCTCGGTCCTTGTGACAGGTGGTTTCTGATTTCTTGCATCATACCTAACATGCATTATGTTAAGGGAACAGAGGGGACAGGAAAGAAAGAGGGGTACAGAGAGAAATAAGATGGTGTGTTCTTCTCCAATTGTGGTAATCTCCCTCGGGTTACACTAACCCCACATCTTCTCAGACCCATAGCATAAAAGGCTCTTTGGTATTCAAAACCCTGGCATGAGGCTGACCCTTTTTTTAAGGGGTGTCCCTTTATTTCTGTTTCCCAGGATAGCTCCTTCTGAGGAGCTGTCCTGCTGAACAGAGGTGTTGGTCTTTCAGTCTCTTGTCCTTCTGGCTGAGTTGAGACAGATTGTCTGACTGGAAACCCCACAACGCTTCTACACATGACCGGGGTTGAATGTGATTTCATATGCATGATTCAAATCAGATGTGGCTTTTAATAATTATGGGAATAACCCACCACCATAACGCAACTCAGGTGTAGCTTATGTTTAAAGATTCCTCCTAATAATGTAGTTTTGGAACTGAGTTGCATATTTAAATGCAACTTCTGTGCTTCAGTGAAGTGGCTATCAGAGCAGCAGTCAAAAGGGCATCTGAACCTTCTCTTTGTCAACGGAGAGTAGGGTCTGCCAATCTGACTGATAAGGCACATGTGCGACTATGGTTTTGGCATGGAACTTAATGAAAGGGTGATCTGGTTAGCAGACCACCGTTTTTGGGATGGAGTTACGTGCATCATCTCTTTCTATCTCTCCTACTCATTTTTCCACTACTCTAATCTGCTACTATTGGACCAGGATTTTGTTAATTTACAGATAAATGGACGTTCGGGTCTTTTTCTTTAACATGTTGTTCTTGACAACACACAGTATAATTATGTTTTAGTCTCCTCTCATTCTTCCCTTTTTCTCCCCATGATCTTTCCATGTACAAATCAACATGTGAACTAAACTTGTGTGCACTCACACCCACGTGGAAATCTGATCATGTTTCTTTGATTTTCAACTGATATTGTCCTGTTCAATATTCTATCACTTACCTGTGAATTAAACTACATGCCTCTTCACTCTTTTTCCCCCTCCTTTCCACTGTCTGTCCTTTGAACCCTGTAATCTCATTTTTGCACTTTAAACTATTTTGATCTCCCTCAAACGTGACAACACTTTCTGTCATTATTGTTTTATGCACTTGTATAATTCACATTTTTTTTCCTGGCTCTGCCTGTTGTACTTACCAATGTGAATGTTTTCAAAACCTGTGAAAGATCCGATTTCTGCCTCCTATATTTGCTTTGGAGGTGCTAAGAAATAGCTTTGCCCATGGCTTGCAAATTATATAATCAATACAAACAATGTACAAATACATTATGAATTGTTATTTATCCTTAAACTAGGTAACCAGAAGTAACTGTCTATCAATGTGACAAGCCTAGCCTGTAAGTAATTTGATGAAAAATGAAAGCAAATAAAAAACAAACAAAAAACAATATACAATTTCACTCAAAATGAAAAGGGGGAATTCGTCACTTGTAAAAGGAACAACTCAGGCTTTTAATTTTTTTTTAAAGTGTGGTAAGCAATGTTGGAGAATGCTTGCAGTAGGATAGGTTGTGAGAGAGGAGATGCAGGTGATTTTAATGCAAGAAGAGGCTCAGGTGAATAATATAATGTTTTTTCAATGGCTTTGGCTGCAAATTCTACTGCTAATAATGTTGACTCAATGGGCATATGCAACTGCATTTCGCCAGTCAGGTGCAGCCTCCCCCCCCACGTTAGGAGATACAATAAAATAGCTGTTTTGGACTACCTCCCATTCATTTTCCCATTGTCAAAACAGGTGCTTCCATTGAACACCCATACCGTGGATACCGCTAAACAGATCTGCACCAATAAAGAGACAAGTTAGGCATGAAGCATCACAGACACTCCTTTTTCTGGTATGGTGTAATTCTGTCCACTAGGTTGTAAATAATTTTACATTGTAAGGGTGCCAGAAAACATTTATTTAACTACCATGGTGCATTGCAATACTGAGGTTTTTCTACAGAGTTCGAATAAAGAGCTAGATGATCTACATTCCACCGGAAACTGGACCAGCTCTGGGTGCCCTGTTGTATAAAAACACATCACCTTCTATTGCACCCGATGGCTCCGTATCCAGTTGCATTGCTTCAATGTCTGCCAACAGAATGACAACTGACTGGCTCACTTTTTGCTCTCACGAAATATGGATTGTTAGCCCTCAAGTGGTTTATTGGAACTCTGTTGGCTTTTCAGAAATTAAAACCTGCCCTTTTCTTTTTTTTTGGGTTTGTTGCGGGCGATTCATGAGGTAATCTAGCGGGAAGCCAAAAGAAATGTCTCAAAACTAGATGTGGTAGGGATGGGTTCACTTCTGGGTAGAAGTAGGGAGGGAGAAAGAAGACCACATGTGTAGTTCAAAAGTTTGGGGTGGGCTGGACAGCCCATTTGGTGGCAGATTATTTTCAGTTTACAAAGGAATCTCATGGGATTCCTGTGGGATTCCTGCGGAAACATCACAACAGGTGTTGAGAAAGAATGTGTCAAATGAACAACTTGGTTAAAGGGGATAATAGGAGAGGGTCAGGGTAGAACTACCCAGATAAGGAAAAGCAGGGGCCCTAGAAAGGAGGATGGGTACACATGGATATTGGCAGAGGGGATGGAGAATACTTTTATATTGTCAAACATTTTCCATTACAGCAGTAAGCATCAAACAATGAATTACTGTAAGAATGATTGCCGGTAATGATTACCATAGTAGCATAAGATGATACTGAGGTGAACATGGTCTGTTTCTGTAGTGGAGCTGGTGAATGCTACCTCTTTAGTTTCCGCCCTCTCACAATCAACCTATTGAAAGAGCAGATGAAGGGCTATATCTTGGACCCCTTGGTTAATCCCACTACCGCATCGAGTGTATGAGAGATGTTATGGACTCAGACAGCCACATATAATGTACTGAAGGATACTGCATGGAAAGATGTCAGCACGCACCTATGGACATCATGGAGCATTAAGTGAAATCTTACGAGGACACACTGATGTCATAAAGAAGATAAATTAACCTATATTGAAATGATATGAAAATACTTAAGAGTGACGATATAACCGAAACACCAAGAGAAATATGTACCTAAAGTTAAAGTAATCATGGACAAAAGAAGAATTAAGTAACTTACTGGTTGATAAGTGTGAATATGCAATGCAAGATAAATGAGACATATAGAAGCTTGCTATAGAGGAATATATAATGCGGCAGGGACCGCTATGATAGGAAAATGGACGCTGGCTGATGTCGAATTCAACCAAGCTACCTCAGAGACAGAAAAAGGCTGCAGAATCAGGAAACGCTGGAAATATAGCTTGTTTGCAAAATAGCGATAAGTTAAGGTTGGTCTATGATCGAAAAGACTATTTTAATGAATAATTGCAAGCCACAAGGTGAGTTACACGGATAAGCTCTGAATGTGTGACATTTCTGTTAGATTAAGGAAGAAGAAAACATCTGCAAAAGCCAAAGCATTGGCCAATTAAAAGTGTATGATGTCTATGCAAGATCGAGTGAGCAAGTCTTTGGAGGCCACGAGGAGCAACAGCTCCTTGAATAATTGACTCTAATAGCATTAATAAGAGGCTGAAATGGACGGATTTGTGGTCTCTTCACATGTGACTCAGAAGTAAAAAAATAAGGACTATTCACCAGAAACTGGGTTAGAGCCTCAGATAAGGATAGTGGTATGTTCACACCCCCCACATTTTCTAGGACAGTGGGCAGGCTACAAGGTCAACCACAGAGGGAAGACTTATGGCTGACCGATGAGGGATGATTATTTGGGAGAACAGGGAGTAATCCTACGCAATTCAAAGCACCTAGGTTTCATTGCATATACGTGCTTCTGAAGAGCCGGAAGACCAAGGTTGCGATAGTATGACTACCAATCAGTGGCTCTAGGTGCAACCTATTATACCATGGTGCATCAACAAATCTGCTGCTATTTTGTCTGCTATAATCAGTACTATACATATTTGGAATTAGTTCAAGGGGTACCCACCAGATAAGGGGCATCCAGTAATATTGTTTGTACTTACATAGTATATATGTATATATATATTCCCCTCACCAATCCCGCTTCAATACTTTTAATGGTTTCAACGTAGGATGACATCATAGATGTCACATATTGATGTAAAAGACCTCTGCGTAGTCAAGTTAATGTGTGAGCTTGCATGCATCAGTCCGATGCCTGTCCAATCTCCCTGCTTTATTAAATGAGAATAAAGTAGTATTTTGCCATATTCCTTGAGCCTGTCTGGTTATTTGGTATGAGATCTTCATTTGTAATTCCATCTAGCACAAGAGATGCTTCAAGGTGCTTGAGCACATTTTGGTAGCAGTGCAGATAGTTGTGCTCTAAATGACCTAGGCCAAATCCATACCACCGGAAGCTTGGCTGTTCCCGTCACTAGCCAGAAAACTGCAGAGCTTCCTGTGGGGATTGGTGCAGAGAGGCACGTGCAAAAAGATACGGTTGGCAGGTCCCCCTTTGAAGAAATTCCTGCAGTTGCCTGATGTTTGGAAGGTGGTATAGTCAGTTGAGGGAGAGTCGATGACGAGGGACTTACAGCCTCGGATGAAGAGTCGATTTAGACTCGAAACAGGTGTCAGGCTACTTTGCAAATAAATCCATCGGACTTATAACCATATCTCTCTTCAATTACTTGCAACACATGCCTATATTGCACTCTTGGGCACAGTGAGACTGAGAATTGCCCATGCTCTAATTGTTTCCACAACAGTGGGTTGTACTTGGCAGTACTCGCACACCTCTCAGACACCTGCAGCCTATGTGCACTCTTTATATTTATTCATACAAGCGCTGTGGTCTTGTGACTTTTTCTGCCAAACCTGTGTTTTTCTTAATTGTACAAATGGCAACTAGCAAATATCCTGTTTTGGTCCTTTATGAAGGTTGTGTTACCAATGAGACATGATTTTTGAAGTCCTGATAGAAAACTGAAACACGTGTCGACAATTATATCTGTGAAATTGACTATATACAGAAATAACCATCTGGCAACAGCCAGAGAGGAATTTACAGTGTTAAAACTATAGATTGTAGACTATGATTACAAGGTCATGAATATAGGTGTGAAATGTATCATTTTTAAGAGAAAGTGAGATTGAATGAATGGTAGGAATGATTGTGGTGAGTCAAATTTTGAGAATTGTTTTAATATTTTTAAGAAATAAGAGTATATAATTGTGTATGATAATAAAAAACAAAATTGAATCTAGACTGTGGCATTTATTGATATATATAAAAAGATAAATGCATAAAATGATTCATCCCTTGTCCCATTGGTCAATATTTGCTTGTGTTTAGAGGTGAAGGGAGCGGTATTGACAATTGAGGGTGTGGTGATACAGGAAGTGATACCAGCACAGGAAAACAATGTAGCATACCCCATGGATCAGGGTGGGTACAATTTATGGCCACGAGGGAGAGGGAATGAGCCTAGATGAGTAGGATGAGGTGGATTTCAGAACCCTGAAGGAAGAGGATGATTTACTGGTGGACTGCCGCAGCAATGTTGGAATTGCAGAAAAACAGGATACATAGCCAGAACATCTAGAAGCAGAGGAGGCATGCAACAGAATTGACAAGATCCAAGAGGGGGGATGGGTTATGGTCCACAATATAATACAGAACCACAGGAATGTTATGCCCAAGATCACATACAGGCTCAGATATATGTGCCGCAACCCCAACAAATGCAGCAAGTGCTGCTTCAAATGAAATTGCCGCAAGGGCAACCACAGCAAGCACCAGGGTCAGGGTAACAACGGGAGGCAATACATTTTCATTTCTTGTAGGCACTGGAGCCATTTATTCCTATGCCCCTGAGGGAAGATACCCAATGTCAGGTACTGCCATGAATACTCAGAGATACTCTAGGGTGATGAGTTTAATTCCTTTTACAGATGAATTGCCAATCTCAATAGGTGAACATGATATGAGAATGCCATGACTATATTCTAGGCAGAAACCAGTTAACATATTAGGATGTGACTTGATGATGAAGGTTAGCATTATGATATCCTTTATTGATGAAGGAATAGTGTGTTCTACTACAGGGATACACTATAAGCATGTGGGAGAGTTTATATTTTACAGGACAAAAGGCATTACAAGGAGTTCTTTTAGATCCATAAGTATGTTTGTATGGAGTGACTGTTTTAATATAATGGTTACCCAGATTGGTAGATACACTATTGAGAATACCTGATGAATTTGTGTTTAGATCAGAGATTCCCATGGACGATGAAGAAGGTCATATTATCCACTTAGAATTAGAAGTAACAGTGGTCAGAGAAGAGAGGGTGATGCCTCATGGGACAGATGATGAAGGAAGAGGATGGAGAACAGTGATAATCCTCATTGAAGAATACAGGTTAATAGATTTGACAGATGAAGAACTGTTTAGAGATGACTACTCAGATGATGAACTAGTGCTTTTTATGAATCTCACTTTTTGGATTAAAGTAAACAGTATAGAAATACTGCAGAGAATGCTGCTGGTAAAAAGAAGTCTGTCAAAGAATTTATGGACCACGAGCCCATATGATGTGGGTTTATTAAATGGGAAAGGAGCAGTTAAAATCAAACTAATACCAGGAGCCCTTTTGACATGAGCAAAGCAATATCCCATGTCCAGAGAAGCGGAAGGGGAAGCTATATTTGGGACAATTTCTATTTTAATGAAGCGAGGCATATTTGTGACATCAGATTCATCATGTAACACGGCCATGTACCCCATGAAGAAATCAAAGTGGTGGGACGTGGAGATTTATACAGGATCATCACCCCTAAACAATGTAGTTGAAACTGAGTTTCCTTTAGTTCTAAATCCTGCGACAATACTGTGTAACATCCCATCTAAGGCCAAATATTTCACAGTTATAGATATTAAAAATGCATTATTTTCGATTAACCTTCATGAAGACTCAAAGGATTTGACTTCCTTTTCGTATAGAAATACCCCCCTGAAACATACTGATTTGCCCCAAAGGTAAAGTGAGTCCCCTTCAATCTTTAACAGAGTCCTCCATATGGACTTGAGTAATGTCCAACTCGAAAGTGCAATAATCCAGTACATGGATTACATTTTGGTGTGCAGTGAGACAGAAGATGATGCAGGGAAGACACAGTTAAACTCATGACTACACTCAGAGAGAAAGGATACAAGATAGACAAAGAAAAGTTACAATACTGTCAGGGGGAGTTATTGTACATAGGACAGTTGATCTCTCAAAAAGCGGGAAAAGTGACACCTGAGTGAGCAGAAGCAATCATGAAACACGTAGCACCTAAAACAGGGAGGGAAATGCAAGCATTTCTAGGCCTATGTAATTACTGCAGGGCCTGGGTTTTCAATTACAGTGCATATATTTGATGACTTTTTTAAAAGGATTTAAAGAAGCACAGGTGGTCATGAACACAATAACATGGACAGATGAGATGACAGAAAGATTTGAGTAATTAAAAAAATCAATCAGGACAGCCGCTGTGTTGGGGATCCCAGATTATAAAAAAGATGTTTATTTATTTTCCCATTTAAATGGAGAAGTTAAGACAGCAGTTCCCACACTGAAGATGAAATTAGGACATAGACGTAAGCCGATGGCTTATTACAGTGGGATTTTAGATCCAGTTATAAAGGGACACTATCCCTGTGAGCAATCTTTAGCAGCTGCTGCATTCCCAATTGAAAAGGCTTCAGGCATAAAAATGGGGTGTACAATTATGTTATTTGTAGAACATGCATTATTTGCAATTTTAGAGAACCCCAAAAGTACATTGACTACACAAAGATCATCAGGGTATGAGGTTAGTATTTCCAACAATGCAATCAAAATTGTTAGATGTAAAACAGTAAATCCTACAATGTTTATAGCAAAACAAGTAGGAGAGGATGATTATGTACATAATTTGACAAATCAACTTCTGGGGCACCAGTGGTCCAGAGATGAATATCGGTTTCTAAACCATCAATCAGCCCCACACCTCTAGTACACCAGTAGGAATCCGAACAGATTGAAACACAAGTAAATTATAAACCTCCTTGTCCAATTTCTGGTTACATGGACGAACCGGCAGGCTTATCTCCGCAAGGTTGTGAATCATTGGTTAGTTTCAAAACAGCGAAAATACATTTATTTCTCAATGATAAAAGGAACTGTCCAGTCAAGGTTGCATAAAAATATCTACTTTATTATTATTATTATAACAGACAGTTCTAGCCCACTACAAAATTCAACCCACCCTGTAAAGGAACACAGAGGACAGGCAGTTTGACGAATGAAAGGGATGCACTCTGGATATTGACAGGAGGGTAATTGGTAAAGCAATCAGTCTTAACTGTTCAAGGTTATTTGGTTTCAGCACCAAGGTAGAAAGGGGTAGTAAATGTCACTGGGGGCCTTTGAAGAAGACCAGAGGGAGAGAACCACAATGTACTTGGTGTTTGAGATGATAGTGATGCTCATCACCATTGAGTCAGTCCCAGGATGCATTGCAGCTTCTGTGACAGAGTTCAAGCTAAGAGACAGCTGCGGGTACCAGGAGGCAGGCAGTTCAACAAGCAAGGCAGGACAGATGGCTGCAGGCTGGCCTACATGGTGGCTCAGGGTCAAGAATCGTCTCTGTGCTGGTTGGCGGATCTCGAATGCTGGTCTAAGCATCTCGGACGGCTTTAGTGACTGCAATATGACAACAGTCAGGGGTGCAGCCGGTCGTGGTACAAAGGCTTGACTGCCTTGAAAATGTCCTTAAACGATGGGCACTGGTTTATGCCTGTGTGGCACTTCTCCTAGCTTCTTTGCAGGGCTTGTTGTAAGATCAATCAAGGAATATCGAGGCTTAGTACCACCAAAAATTGGATCCGCCAGTCACAAAGTCAAAAAGTTATGAATTTAACTTTATTCTGTACAGATTCAAATATCAAAGCAGATAGCTATCTGGCTCCTACCACCTCGCAGTGTGTACCAGAAAACACTGTGAGGGGGGTGAGTTCTGGTCATCAAAAAAAATGCAGTATTTATACACAGTCCTGGGCATAGCCCAGCCCATGTCCAAACTAATAGGTTACACATTTGGGTTTGTGCCCAGTTCACATAACAAATATACAATATTGGTTTGTACTTTTGACATGTTGTCCCATCCTTGAATATTCAATGGTGTTGTTGGCTCTCCAGCTTAGGTTGATCCTAGTTTCAAGAAACAAATTCAATAGTTTATTGCTAAGGCATATAGTTCTAGTTTGTCTACCATTCAGTTCTTATGTTTGAATATGGCTGAGGCTATTGATGCAGACAACACTTTAAATTGAAGTTCACTTTTGCTCCAAGGTTCCTTAAACATACTGACAAACTTTGTTGTAGTCAGCTGTGTGGATCTTTAGTTTTTAGAGTAAGTCCTGTTTAAAGAAATGTACAAAAGATTCCTTCAAAAGCACACAGAATTAGTTTACATGCATTGTATATCACTGTTTGAGGGAGGATGAGTTTTGTAGACATAGATAACATTTTGAATGAGAGTTCATTCTGACTACAAGGTCTGTTTGCACATGACAAATAGTCTGCTCTGCCAGCCCCAGTGTTGACATAGGCTCAAAGGTCATGTCTGCTCTGCCAGCAGAAAACATGGGTAATCATTACTGAACAGAGAGCATAAGTTAAAATCAAGATGGAGGATATTTTCCAAAATGGTGTTTGAAGTCAATTCTAATTAACTGCAGGTTTTAATACAAATGTGAAATGGCTTAGGACAATATTCATAATCAGACGATATTTATACGAATATGGTTTAACATTATGATGTCCTTTCAAGGTGGATGACCCACACCTGAGGGGAGTGCTTGCAGGCAATGGCCTTGTCCTTTGTTCAGAGACTCTCTGACACTTCGCACCTAGAAAGCTTGCTGGCAGTACCTAGCAGGGCATGCTGTGTGCTGACAAGGTATGGGTTTTGGAGCTGCTGGATGGGTTCTCTGATTCTGGTATCTCTCTCTGTTTCCTGTGAGATGTTTAGGGGATGGACCTTGCTTCCCTCTTGGAAATACTGCCCTTCCTTCTCTTGTGGAAGCTGTAAGGTAGAATGTACCTTCAACCAGGGTCCAATGCTGAGTTCTTCTTTCCTGCTTTTGGTGAAGCCTTCAGATGGTATGCTAAGTGAGGGGCTTAGCCCTATTAAGTACCAGGCTATTATCCATGTCTATGTAAAAAGGACATGCATACTCGTCTTGGCACTTAAGGGGTTAAAGCAAATTGGCCACAGTGATTGGTGCAGGCTAAGCCTGCCTTAAGGAAACAATTTGTGGTCCGCACCAACAATCTTCTGTTATGCTTGAGGTCAGGACCAGAGTGCTTTCCAACAGGAAAGGTAAGAGGTGACAACATGTACTCCTAAGTCCCATCCATCTTCCTGCCTGTTGTAGATCAAAGTGTCTCTCTGATTAACTGAGCCGTCTGTGGCATAAATCACAAATCACATACTTCTAACTTCAAAGGGGTCTTCTCTGCAGCAGTTGCCTTCAGTAAATAGTGGACCCAGACATGCCATTCACTGTCCTTTATACAGAGCAGTGAGAACTAGCTTCAAGTTGACATAGTTTTCCTGCCCATTGTTAAGTTCTGTGACCAGGCCTATTTCCAAGACTGCTGCGATTAACTCTTATCAGTATGCACCGCCACCACACAGAACTTAGACAATGGAACAGGGCGGATCCATGCAGCCTTTCATATTTAATTAGGCTGGCCATGGGAGGAGGAAGGTGTTGCCCTTCTCCTCTGTATGTATTTCTGCACCCCTCTCTGTCACCTGTCAAATAAATAAGACAGGGAGGAGTGTGCCTGTAGACTGTTGGCCCCCAGAATACATTGGGCTATTTCTTTGTTATGCGGCGAGCATTAGAAAATGTGTGCAGATTAGCATCTCACATTTTCAGAGGTTGATCTCCCATCATTCCATTTCCTAAAAAATCATCAAAAAAAGCCCTGGCAAGCATACACTCCCCATGCGGGTGGTCAAATCCCTCACAACATGATTGCAAAACGTACACTGAATGTTATAATGATATTCCCCAGGCTAGAGAAAATGGCATCGGTAGGGGAGACGTATACGCAGGTTTGTCATGTTGGAAAAGGAGGGGCCTCCTCCACATAGATGGCACTCCAGTGCAACATGCATCCCTATTGGATAGGCTTATAGAAGCATTAAGTCTCCCATTGACCGCAGCAGTCGTAAAATGCACAGCGCATTCCAAAAGAACAGATTTTATCTCCTGTGGAAACACATCCACAGATTTAGAGGCCAATAAAAAAGTAGCCTATTATCCACCCATATCTATTTTTGAAGTAAAAGAAGTTAAACAGATGACAGGAAGATGCATGTCAGAAAAGGAGGATTTTAACATGCTGTCTATTGTCCAGTTAACTGAGATACAAGGTCAAGCCCTGCAAGAAGAACAGGATTTATGGAGAAAGTGGGGGTTGTTCTTTTTGCCCCACTGGGGCAATTTTGGAGAGAATATAGCACTGTAAAGCCAGTTATGCCTCTTGCATTAATGAGAGTAGCACTGGAGCAGCTTCACTACCCACAAACCCCTCCTGGAGCTGCCCACAGTGAAGCAAGGGAAGTAGTTTTGTGCATGCTGACTCGTTCAATGACTAAGAAACAAGAACAAGAAGAATGATGAGCACATAAAAGTACCTTAAACAAGGGATCGATCTTTTCAAATTTGACACAAAATAAATAGACTTGTAGTTATACTGGGAACTTTTCTTCTTTTCTAGATAGGGTCAAGGAACAATGGGACAGAGGAACTGGAGCCAGAAGAAAGGAAGCACATTTAATCTTTCATGATACGTATTGCAGACACTATACACACACTCTTGTATTTTCTCTTTCCTACATGTTCCAGAATTGTTCAGCTCTAATAAGTGGATACACACATATATTCAATATTCAAATAATAATCATATGATTTTAAGAATAATAGTGGCAATTATCTTACAGTTTTTGATAGACGTATGATCCGAAAGGAGATAACAGATTTGCATATTAAAGTAAAAACAAAATTCACAGGTTCAAATTTCAGAAGTTCACTACCATCAGGAAAGTCATTTTGCATTATGATTTGTGTTTTACATCTTATTATGATGATGTTTAGAGACATCAAAAAGGGCATAACAGATATGAAGGATCTTAATGAAACAACTACTATTTTTTCCACTAGAGGCACAGACAGCATTTTCTATAACTTAAGAAAACTTCTACAGTCTCGATTTAAACGGGATGTTGAGGAGATCCATGAATATATAAATAGGTATCTTGACAATTTTGCTCATTTAAAAAATAATCTATGGTATCAGCACATGAAAAAGGTGGGAAGAAGACGTCAGATGAAAGCGGTTATCCTGGAATAAATGGAGCAGTAGTCAAGATAGAATAAAATAAGATGCTCTAATGTGAAGACAAGACTGCAGAGGAAAGATGAGAAAGCTGGCAAAGAGGCCAGCTACAAATTAAAGGAGAAGTGCTTGATCCTGAAGGATGGGTTGATGATTTGGTGGTGTGTAAAACACTAGCATTAATAGGACAATGGAAGAAGTTGTGATGAACACAGAGAAAGAATGGAAAGAACAATGGCCTGAGACTGCAAGATTGTTAACATGTGTCATTGATGAGAGGGGGCCATTATACGGTGCAGTTATTCTGATGCAATCATTGTCCATACACAAATTATGAGAGGCATTTTCTCCTGGCACTTGCATTTCTCCATTAAAGTGGCACATGAACTCCAATCGACACGTTTTTTGACATTTCTCATTTCTTTTATTTCATTTGCAAAAAGGGCATAATGTCTGATTTCTTTGATAGCCACATCTGTGATTAGCGATACTTGTTTTTTCTAATACACATGAATTTTTTTACACTGGCATTAAACACTATCAGTATTGTCTCTGAGCAGTGTTGGCAAATGAACAGCCACAACTAAACCTATTGTTTATCGTGAGCATACAAACCTTTTTTTGGGCATACACATTTTCCTCTCTGCTCAGCAGTACTTTTGGATGGTAGTATGGCATATCTTGAAATCTTGGACTGGTTGATGAGCTTTACCTACAATCACATATACAATATTTGTTTTGTTTAGCTGATATGTTTTGGAAAAAAAATTTAAAATGCTCCTTTTACACTGATTTGTAAAGAATTGCAGTGATTGGGAAGGCGAAATTGCCTTCCAAACTCTTCGGAGATGGTACCTCACTAACTACGCATGCTCACAAAGTGGCTTACATCGCTATTCAGTATCGCACATGGAGAATAATGTGCGCACGAAGGCTAATCATTTTCGCACTTACGGAAAAATAATTAGAGGGAACATTGTCTTCCACATTCAGGAACAAAGTTCTACTACCCCAACGATAATACATCTGGAGATTGCCGCCACATGCCCTGGAATGTGGATGAACTTATAAAGAATGCAGGTCACCTAAAGGGAGGGGTGACACAGATATGCATCCCAAAGAAACGACAATTCAAAGATTAGATGAAGGCGAATGAAGAGAATGTCTCGAAGATTCGACCAGAGGGGGAATGTAGAGAATCAGGTCAATGTTTTCTCACTGGGTCCCGCCCCATGCACCTATGGACATCACGGAGCATTAAGTGATATCTGACAAGGACAGAATGATGTCATAAAGAAGATATATGAATCTAAACTGAAACAATATGAAAATACTTCAGAGTGACAATGTAACTGAAGCACCAAGAGAAATATCTACCTAAAGCTAAAATGATCATGGATATAAAGAAGAATGAGTAACTTACTGGTTGTTAATTGTAAATACGCAGTAATGCAAGATAGATGAGACATATCAAAGCTTGCTATAGAGGAATATATAATTCAGCAAGGATGGCCATGATAGGAAAATGGACGCTGGCTCATGTTGAATTCAACCAACCTACCTAGGAGGCAGACCAAGGCTGCAGAATCAGGAGAAACTGGAAATAAAGTGTGTGTGCAAAACAGCGATGAGTCAACGTTGGCCTAGGATCATGGATACTATTTAAGGAATAATTGCAATTCACAAGGGGAGTTACATGGATAAGCTCTGAATGTGAGACATTGCTCTTAGATTAAGGAAGAAGAAAACATCTACAACAGCCAAAGTATTGGCCAATGAAAAGTGTATGAAGTCTTTGCAAGATAAAGTGAACACGTCTCTAGAGGCCAAGAGGAGCAACAATACCTTTCATATTTGAATCAAATAGCAGTAAGAAAGATGCTGACATTGACACATTTGTGGTATCTTCACATGTGACTCAGAGGTCAAAAGCAAGCGCTATTCATTAGAACCTCAGACAAAGATAGTGGTCTGCTTACACTGCCTAAAATATTCTAGGACAGTGAGCGGGCTACAAGATCAACTACAGATTGAAGATTTTGGCTTATGGCAGACCGATGAGGGATGATGGATTAATTGGGAGAACAGGGTGTAATCATATGCCATTGAAAGCACCTAGGTTATGTTTCACCTACATGCTGCTAAAGAACCGAAAGTCCAAGGTTCAGCTATTATGCCAACAGGTAGTATAAGGGACAACCTGCTACACAATGTTGCATAGACCAACCCGCTGCTATTTTGTCCACTATAATCAGTACTACACATATTTACAGGTAGTCCAAGACGTGCCCACAAGATAAGGGGCATCCAGTAATATTGTTAATGCTTACATTGTAAATATGTTGCCCTAACCAATCCCACCCTTTGATAGTTTTTATGATTTCCCACATATGATGTCATCATAGATGATGGATATTGGGGTATAAAACCTCTGTGTTGTTAAGTTAATGTGTGAGTGTGCATGCATCAGTCGGCTGGCTGTCAGTACTAAAGTGTGCTTTATTAAATTAGAAAAAAGCAGTATTTTGACATATTGCTTGAGTCTGTACAGTTATTTGGTCATAGATCTTTATCTGTAATTCCATCTAGCACAAGAGATGCTTCAAGGTTCTAGAGCACATTTCTGTGGGGATTTCCTGGGCAAAGCTATCATTTTAATGAAGGGAAAGGGAAACAAGGGGGAATGAACCATGTCAGAGGCGCATGACCTTTTAGTTTTGTTGGTACGACAGAGACACTGATATCGGCCGTGGCTGTTGGAATCAGATTATTTACTAATAAACCACAGTCTTTCAGGCTCATTTTTGCAACATAAACAGTGACTATGGAGAATATATTGTAGCATAAAACCCTTGAAATTCATTGACAAACTTCAGTAAAGATAGTTTTAGATTATCTGATTCATCACAACAGAACCCGAGAAATGTTGCAGGTGTAGGACGTGATGACAACTATTACTCGTAACATCTTAACTCTGTCAATGGATGGGTGTTCGAATGTATGTGCTGGTGCATGTGGATTAAATTTGCAAATGGGAGGAGGACAATGTTGTGTGGCAAAGCATTTTCCAGCGGTTTGTTTAAATTATTGTATGTTGTTTTTCATTAAGTGGGATACCCAAGTAAGAAGCAAAATGTTATAAGGCTGTCCTTAGGCTGGGAAATATACTTCTGCCACTCCTGGTATACACAGATGACACCTTTTTATTGCTGCATACCACTCGAGCATTGCAGAAACTCATTTACCACTACACCTTATTTATGGACTCTTTGGCCTGCTATAGGGGGACGTTCCCACGGAAATTCCAAATCATGTTCAGTAAGGGTGCATTGATCCCAAGAGTCCACAGTTTTGACAACCTCTGAGCTAGGTTTTTTTCTAACTTTAGTTCTGATTCACATATAGCCAAACTAACTACAATATTTTGTTTGTTTTTGAAAATCAACTTTTATTATCATTCTGTAACATAACATTGGACAGTGTATTGGCATAAAACATGAATAAAAAGTTTGAAAATGGCTCATGAACACCCCTAAATGTTCCCTATATCCGATTACGCCTGCCACCCTCTACTCCCCCCTCGTCCCCCACTCAGCCCCATCTAGCACACAACACATAAAACAACATGTAACCATATGAGGTTCAAGGCAGTTTTCAAACATTACTATTTGCACCTTGGGTCTTTTCTTAACTTCGATTAGTTACCATATTTCACAAAAGAGGGAAAAAACATTTCTCCAATCTTAAACCTTGATTCATTAAGAACATGTGTCATGTATTCCATTTCGTATATTCCCTGACTTTTCTGAGCCATTCCTCTTCTGTGGGGGTTTTGTCATGCTTCCAAAATTGTACCACACAGCACTTGGCTGCCACCATCATGGTGCGGGTCATGTGATTTCCCTGGTCTGACCTTCATTTGTATCCCATACCCCAAACAGCAGGCCCCATGATGATAGTCCTCTTGAGATCCCATCAATCCCCTTGATCCAACAGAGGACCTCCCCTCAGTAGATCTGCATATGGGTACATCCCCACCACATATGGTAATAGTCAGCTCCCGGCTGCCGGCATCTCCAGCACCACAAGTCTGTGCCCAAATTCATCTTAGCCAATAGGGGCCGAGTGTGGTGCCAGCGGTGCATGATCTTAATTGCCATCATCCAATACTGGATGGAGGCTAAGGATTGTGTGACCCTTCTACAAATGGTTAGCCATAGATCGTCTCTTATTTCCCTTTGCAGGTCTTTCACCCATCGTTCCCTAGCCACTGGATCCTGGCAGGGGTTTGCCTTCAGTAATACTGTATGCAAGCATACTATGCAGCCCTTTGTATCTCTTTTTTGAATGAGTGCTAATTCAAGAGGGATGAGGTCTGTATGCAAGTTGTTTCCCCATCGTGTATCATTGAGAGCTCCCTTCACCTGCAAGTAGCAGAGTCGGCCAACCAGCAGGAGGTCCTCCAATTTCCCCATAAATAAGAACTCCCCCTGGTCCCACATTTCCCTCGCTTTAATCAGGCCTGCCTCATACAATTTCTGAAATTGCAGGGGTTCCGCTATCAGGTTTCTCATTGGGGGACCAGATGCAACTCAGTGGGGAGGGCCATGTCGTGATCCACCTCATGTTAGTCCCTTCCTTCCAGATCAAGCATAACACCTCTAGGATGGGGTGTTGCAAGATTCTACCTGGGATATCTCTCTGGGGTACCCATAACCACTCCTCTAGGGAGACCGGGGTGGACGATCGAGTTGTCCATGGCTGCCCATTGCTTTTCTGACTGCAGTTCTAGGTGGTCTATAAGTATGCATAACTGTGACGCTTTATAGTAGAGCTCTCGGTCCAGAGCCCGCCCGCCCCACCCCTTTTCCTTTGCCATTGTGTGCACTCTAAAGGCTATTCTGGGTCTTTTCCCCACCACCACAGAAATTTCAGAAGCCTTTGTTTAACATATCTAAAAAGTGTGCAGGGATTATTACTGGGAGCATCTGTAACAGAAATAAGAATTTGGGGAGCACTGTCATCTTCAACAAGTTGTGCCTAGCCATCCATGAGAGGTTAAACCTGGTCAAGCACGCTAGGTCTGTCTTGACTTTTTCCCATAATTTTTGTCAAACTGATTGCTGAGGTCCCTCGAGATCTAAACTCCTAAGTAGAGGAATCCTTCTCCACCTACAATGAAACCGAGACCCCTCATGTAGGCACCGTTCTGGTCCCTCCCCCACCCAATCGGTTGTGCCACTGATTTGCTATGGTTTACCTTCAACCCAGATAACTGTCCATTTACTTCCAGCCTTTCTAGCAGTATCAGGAGGGAGTCTTGGGTTTGGGTAATGTATAAGAGTGTGTCAACTTCAAAAAAGCTGCGTTTGTATTCCACCTTTCCCACCCTGACCCCTTGAATGTCGTTGTGTGCCCTCACATCTATTGCCCAAGATTTCATCACCAATTCATATAGTAGCTGAGATAGGGGGTATCCCTGCCTCATTCCCCTTCGTAGTCTAAAAAGCTGTGACTCCTCCCCATGCACTGCCACCCTTGCTCAGGGATTCGAGTACAAGGCTGATACCCAACTTGCCCATCTCTTTCCCATTCCCACCTCCACCAGGGCCCCCAGCAGAAATGACCAGCTCACCCCATCAAAATCCTTTTCAGAGTGGAGAGTTAACCTTAGCGCTCCCTTTTCTCTGGCCTCTGGTGAATGGAGTATATGTAGAGTTTTAAGAACATTATCTGCCCCCTGCCCATTTCTGATGAAGCCCATCTGGCTGGGATGGATCAACCTCAGTAGATACCTTTCCAACCTTGTGAGGAGCTTAGCATCAATTTTAAGGAGTGATATGAGTCTGTACACTTGGCAGTAGGTAGGGTCCTTGTCAGGTTTTGGAAGTACTACTATATTTGCCTCCATAAAGAAAGAGGGATCCTTGCCACTATCGCTAATAACATTGAACACCTTCGCAAGTGGCCAGCCAACAGCTCCAGGAACTATTTGTAAAAATCTGCAGTGTAGCCATCTTCTCCTGGGGCTTTCCTGCTCTTTAGTTTCCCTATGGCTGTCACTATCTCTTTTGTCATTACTTTGGCTTCCAAAACTTCTAATGCATTAGTGGAGAGCTTTGGGATGGACAGGCCTTCCAAATATGTTTTAACTGTGTTTTCCCCTGGTCCCAGTGCCTCTCTATACAGTTCTTCATAGTACTCTTCAAAACACCTGGGGATCCATTCGATCAGGTCCACCAGCTTCCCTTCCTGATCACTAATCTTCACCACCTGCCGGTCCCCTCTAGGTCCCCAAATCCTATTTTCCAGCATCATCTTCCCCCGGTCTCCCTTCTCATAGTATTTTTGTTGGTTTATCTCACTTTTTTGATCACCAACCCTATTAGTGTAGTATGTAGGGATTGCCTCTTATCCCTGATCTCCTGCAGTAGGACCTTTCTGCCTCCTGTCCAGTCGTTCAACCATGCCTTTTGTCCCTCTATATATGCGTGTAATTTGCCCTCAATGAGCCCCAATTCCTCTTTCTTCCTTGTCCCTTCCGCTATTAGTAGACCCTCATTGTGACTTTAGAAGTTTCCCACACTAGGATGGGGTGTACTTCCCCTGTGTCATTGGTATCGAACAATGCACATATTTCTTTTCCCATAACTCTCTAAAGGTCGTCTCTCTCTAAGTAGGGTGTCATTGCAACGCCACCCTGGGTGACTCTTCTTTTTGCCTCAAATTTGCAGAATGCTGTGGCTATCTCATGGTCCGACCATTTGACTGTCTCCACCTTGGGGGCCACCATGTCTGCCTTCTGTTCCCTAGGGATCAGCAAGAGGTCGATCCTAGTGTAGGTTGTGGGGGGGAGTGAGAAGAAGTTGTAGCCCTTGGCTTGGGGGTGAGAGGCCCTTCAGAAATCTACCCAGAAGTGGTCTTGCAGGAGGGTGGAAAAATCCCTGTTCTCTTTCCCCCTTTGTTTGCCTGCTCCCCCTCTCGCTGACCACCGATCTAACATTGGCTGAAGTCCCCCCAACAGCATGTGTTGCTCTCCCCAATCCTCTAGTACCATAAGGATCTTTCTCAAGAAGGGGAGTTGGCCTGAGTTGGGTGTGTATATAATAGCCAGCATGAAAATTACCCCATCCATTTGTCCCTTGAGTGCCAGAAATCTTCCCCCAATCCTCCCTTGGCCTGGAGTTCGTTCATCTGAAAAGATTTCCCGAGCACAATTCTCACCCCTTCCTTTTTATGTTCTTTGTTGGAGGACAAGAACATCTGTCCCGCCACACCCTTCCTCAGTGGCCTTTCCATACCCTGCTTAAAATGTGTTTCCTGTAGAAACAGGGTGGACAACCAGAGATTCCAGAATGTATGATATGTCAATGACTTTGGTGAGTTGAGACCTTTGAGGTTAAGGGTTGCCACCTTGAGCTCAACCATACCCTATTTTGGGGTGTTTCCTTGTGGCTGGGACTCCCGCCCGATCCTGGACTCCCGCCTCCCCACCCCTGTGTGTGCTAGTTCCCTTCTTTCCCTCCCCCCTTTTCCCCATGTCCCCCTCTCTGTTTGCCCTCCCTAAACTGCCACGGTAAACCCCATACAAAATCATAAACACTCAGGGAATATAGCCCAATCAAGTAGAGACACCTGGATATCTTCAAGTCATCAGGATATGCGGAGGCTAGCGACAGGCCTAACCACCTCTACCCCAACAGGGTACTTAAAGATGTAGGGGAGCTTATCCTTGTGCAAGGCCTCACTTTCCCCCCAGCGGTGTCCTGACCTTGTTTCTGTTTCTGTTCATCTTGAAGGCAGTGCGTACCGGACCCTCGGCTTTGTGGTCCACCTTGCGCTCTCTTCTCTCCTGTATTTCTTGGGTTGGGCAAATGCACTCTTTAAACGTTCCCTTAATTGACATTGGCTCTCCCTTTCAGGCAATGTTTCTTTGTTCTGTAGTTCCTTAAGGAGGTATATCTCTCTACATTGCAAAACATAATCTTCACCCTTCAGCTCGAATTCCAGGGCAAAGGAAAAACACCAATGGTATCTCACCCCCTTTTCTTGGAGCCATTTTGTGGAGGGCATGCATTTCCTGCATTGATCTAAGGTGTACCTTGATAAGTCTGGATAGATTGTCACTTGGGCTCCTTCCCAATATATTGTGCCCTTCTCCCTTGCCTTTTGGAGGATTTCCTCTTTGTCCCAATAACAGTGGAATTTAGCCACCACTGAGTGTGGTCCCACTCCAGAGCCAGTGCCTCTGTGGCCCCCAACTTCTCTCTCTTCCATGGCCCTCTCCCCTGGCCCCTAATAGCTTGCACAGCATTCGGTGGAGGGACTTTTCATGGTCTTGTGGTGTTTTAGTGTCTTTGCCTGGGAATCCCCAGATGCATAGGTTATTCCTCCATTCCCTGTTTTCCATATCATCAACCTTATGTCTAATCTCCACATCGCTGCGCTCCAGCTCCTTGAAACTCATGTCCACCTCAACGTCCAGTATGCCTGCCAACCGTTGCGCATCCTCTTGTGCTTCAACCCTGTCTTCCACCTTTGGGACTCTTTCTGTGATGACCCCCATTGAGCCCTGGACCTCTGTGTGAATGTTTTGATATAGGCCTCCCAGGGCCCCTAATTCTTGTGTGGCCCCCGCCTCTCCCTCCATTGTACTTTCTGGGGTGGGACACCTCTGTGTGACTCTGCTTCCCTCCGTTAGCCTGGCAGGCTTGTGGGTCCCCTCTATCCCCTAGGCTATGGGTTTGCTACCTGCAATATTACTGGTTTGTGCACCTCAGGGGGTGCTTTTTCCAGGACCAGCGGCCCTCCTTGCTGTCTGTCCAGAGATGGGGGTCTCCACCGCTCCTAACTCCCAGGCCTCCTCCGGTCTCTGCTGCATTGTGCGGGGTGGGGGACTTTCCCCCACTCAAAATTCCTGTTTGCTCTATAACAGTGCCAGCGCTCCCAGCCCCCTTCACCTTTATGTGGGGGTATGCCTCTCTAGCTCTTGCCTTCGTCTCTGTATCGCAGGGGGGGGCGGGCCCACAGCTGGTGGTTTATTCTCCTTCTTACTGTGTCAAGTGCAGCATGTCCCTCCTCGGGCCCCCTCCCTCCACAGCCTCTTTGTCAGCGTAAATCAGCTCTCCATCTTGTCAGATATCTTTTTGGTGTGTTCTGGTGTACTGTGCTGGGGCAGGAGGGGCTGGATTCCTTCCCAGCCACGCCCTGCTCCAGTTGTGCACATTCAATGCAAGTTAACCATGCTGGTGCCCTTCGCTTGTGTTTGGTTGCCTGATGTGGAGGGGGGGGTGCGCTCTTCTCCTGTTGTGCTTCCCACATCTCTGGTTCCCCGCTCACCCATGGCTCTCTTCTCCTCGATGGGGGTTGTGTCCACTGCCTGCCGCATTAGGTGCGGCAAGTCTGCAGCCGCCTTCCCTTCTCCGCAAGGGACGCGCCTCATCCCACAGTGATTACACCTTCCTCACCACTTCGGGTCTTGCAGTGCTGCTCTCCTCAACTTCCAACACCCCTCATGGCATCCCCTTTTCACCAACCGGGTTCCAAATTATACTGCTTTTAATTGGCCATACGCGTAGCTCTCCACTCTATCTTCCTCCAAGCACCCTGGTGGTCTCCCCAAATTACAAGATTCAAAAAGACCATGTTCCGGGTGACCAGAGCCATGGCTATGTTTAAGGCCAAACCAGTTGATCTAGTGCTAAAAATGTCTAATGGAAAAATAGCCTCGGTTTCAAGGTTTGGCATGGAGCTGTGGGGTTATAGTAATGTCAATTACATCCAGGCGGTGGAGAATGATTTCTTCAAGAGAGTACTAGGTCTTCCTCACTCGACTCCCAATTTTGGAGTACATTTAAATCTGGTCTTCAAATGTGTCAATGACATAATCTCAGCCCAGCCCCTCTGTCATTTTCTCAGACTCTGGGGTAATCCCAAAGCTGTACTTACCCATGAGCTAATTAGACATTTGGTCCTATCCCAATGGGAGAATTCCGTGACTGAGGTATGTCAAGGTAAAGCTGGCAGAAACTGCAACCCATTTGTTTCTCCCATCAGATATCCTGCCTGTTAGTGAACTGAGAGCTGTTACAACAAGGGTGTATCTGTATATCTCTGAGAACAGGAAGTCCCAGGAGATTATTTAACCCTTGAATCGGAAGCATGCAGTTATCGCAGTCCCTGGTCTTCAAAGCCAGCTGCAATTGGCTGAGAACCCACTTCAACGCATTCCTATAACTAGGGCATGCTTTAATTTTGTTTTTTAAGAGCAGTTGTGGAAGCTTGGACTAATGAAATTGACAATGAATCGTGCCCTTTGTGTAAAGAACCCAGGAAGGACTTGGACCATTTTTTATTGTTATGTCCTGCTTATTCTAGATTAAGAGCACATACATTAAAACAACTCTTGCAGGAGCTGGGGTTCTCCCAGTATAGATCCACTCTGTTTTACTTGTTATGGGCTGACTCAACTCATGTGGGGTGTGAACTTCTGTCATTTTTTAAGAATGCATCATTTACTATAAAATATTTAATGAAATCCATAGGAATTGTATTAAATTAGTTTTAATTGTATTTTAATGGTTTTAATCTTGCTGGAATACGGTATACATGTTTTTGCAATTGTCTCTGCTATTTTAAGATGTGTTTTTTATAGAAATATGTTTTCATTTCTGAATAAAAAGTATATGATGATAAATAGGCATGGACATCATTTAGGGGTGTCCAGGGGTCACACCTGTGAACCATGAGGTCTCCCTTTCCACCCCAGTGGTCTCCCTTGCTACCCCTAAAAAATGGAAGCTCTTGGGCTGTAGACAGCGCCATGTGACTCTTTGTTTCTGGCATGGCTGTCTATCTCGATCAGGCCTCTTAAAAAACCAGGGGGTTCCACAAGTGTAACACTTTGAGCAGTGACCCTAAATAAGAAAGAATAGGAATAACAAATACTATGGACCTCATTACATGTGTGCCGGTCCAGAAACAACAGTGACAGTAAGCCTACTGGCACCGTTGTTTCCAGACCAGCACACTACGGGTTTGCCTGCCGGAGCCGCTGTGCCTGACAGTCCCAAAATAGGAGGCTACTGCAAAGAAATTAAGACACACCAGTCACGAGGAACAAATATATAAACAACATTTTATTCACACTCGGGTGGACTCGACTCTTCAAATGCATGTCATACAGGCATCGGAAAAGTGAGCAAAAATGTGCGGGCATGGATGTGTTTTATGCACCTTCAGAATACTGTGACGGATTTGGAATAGCTCATAACATGATAATGACTTGTGACCTATAGACCTATGGAGGTGGGCAGTTTACCATGCCAACATGTGCTCGAACACTCTATGTCACCCTGCAGCCTATCTACTGTCTGGGAAGCAAAGCGGAGAGGGGTGTAGGAGGATATTGTGTTCTCCAGCTCAAGGTAACATTCCTTGTGCTACTTTATCTATGTTATTGCTAGGCTAAAAGGTCAGTCTGTATTTCTACTCAGTAGCTTGATCATTTCAGAAACAGAATATGCTGTGAATTGTGCCTCACTTGAATTGTCTGAATTGCACATTTACAATGAGCTGCAGAAAACAAGAGTGTTAAAGAAGACAGGATGGCACCTAATTTACAGATTAGCTACGCTTGTGCTAGTGCTTCAAGGCTCTCTGTTACACAGTTCTGCATGCTCAGCGGTTTCAGCATTCTCTGTTATGATCACCACAAGACATTCCATCTCGGTGTCCTCGGTCACTTTACAAAATCATTGTTGCTAAATGCTCATGTGCATTGTAGAAATGTTCGACAGTTGCACAGAAAGTGTCCCTTGATTTCATTGTGCCGCAATTAATGTTTTATTGTAATGTGTCTATCTTTCCTATCTCCATGGCTTGCTGTTCAGGATGTTTGTATGTATGAGGGAACGAGTGCCCAGAGTATGGGATGCTGTGTGAGTGCACTGATTCCATGTGCTACTCTCAATTCTTTAATGCACAGTTATGAACCGTCCCAATGGTATGTATTTTGCCAACCTCTGAAGAATGAAAATTAGATCCACGTAGGCTTGACATGTGGACAACTTTGCACCAGACCTGCAGATGAACTGGCCTGATGTTACATCTCATTTACCATTTTAATGGTATCCACTACAGAGTGTACTTTGCTTTCTGGCTCTGAAGGCATTTGGACATGTAATTTTTCATTTTACTAAGGCTGGTAAGATAGGTATATCCTGTAAGATTGCTCAGTGGGTTGAGCGATTGCTGCTGCGCTGTGTGTGTGATCTGTAGGTTGCAGGTTCGAATCCCTGTAAGGCCAACTCAGCCTTTCATTCTCCTGATGTTGATAAATAAGTACCAAGACAGGTTCGGTGTTATTGTGTGTATATTTGTTCTATAGAAAGCAATTAATCGTAAGTGCTAGATAATAACACATCATTATAATTTGGCCTTCGATGTCTGCTTGCATTCTCAGTAATTTGCTAATATGGGCCTATACACACTAATATTTATGATGCTTATTGTGATCCATTCTAGTATGAAATGTATATCACATTACAGTTATATTGTAACCATATTTTTCGTAGTGTACTTAGGAACAATGCTATGTGATGCCACTTCCTGTTTTGTCAAAGGGTGAAAAGTTGTTTGCATTGCTTCCCGTGATGTTGCTTCGGTGTGTGGTCAAATGGCATCACTTCCTGTGATGTAATCAGAGGTCAACGGTCGTGTGATGTCACTTTAGCTACCCATGGCATTTTGGTCAAATGATGTCCCTGTAAATATGGTGCATTTGACCTCGAGGGAGCTGAAGGCACACTTGCATCAGAGTGGGGTAGAACATCACAAGGACTTCTGTCATTCCGAGACTGACAAATGTGTTTAGGGTTTTAACTGAACCGTTTTGTAACTGAACTGTGATGCATGCTTTGGCATGTGACTAAATGATTGAGGTTAGAACATGGTTGGTGATTTATATGTTTGAACCATTTGCCACAATGGCAATGACTCCATTTGAGAAGGTTGGCAGTTGAACATCTAAGACACACTTTTGCCCTGCATAGTTGGCTAGAGCCAGGTGGGTGGATATGGATGCTATCACAATGCACAGTAGAAGTCAATGAGCAAAACAAAAGAGGTGATGTTTGGAAGGTTTAGAATGAATCTTAACCTCTGGTGTTGCTCTTGGCATCCCTCCAGACCATCATTCTTCGCCTGCCAAGACTTTACAAAATCACACCACTAGAAATCAATGAAACACATGGTCCCCAAATATAGACTTCCACAGGGTTTATTTTTAACAACACAAATAGATGTATTGCAGTACACAATGACAAGATGGATTCTTAGGGTTCCGCTAGAAACAAAAAATAAAGGTAGATTTTAGGTCTATAAGTCTCAATGTCTGAACGAGACCCAAGTAGTTATTTGGGGATTTTACATTTAGTCGCATTCTGTGTTGTGTAGTTATTACCATTACTTCTTTTCAGCTCATGGGTGAGCCACATATGAAGTGCTAGGAATGTTGAGTGCTACACGGCCTGGAAGACAGCAATGCTTTCTATGTATGAGGATGATTAGTAAGGTTATCAACACTTTTTATAGTTCTGCTGTTTTTTTATTACTGTACATTCCCAGGATATCCTCATACTTGTATATACATTGTATTCACACTACTTTACTTAGGGTCTAGTCACATTATGTGATAGTTATACATAGGGGAGTAGTAGTTTTGAAGCAGAGCAATCATTTCTGTACATGAAGATAATCAGTTAGGTTTTGAATATTGTCTGGAAATATTGCTGTTTTTTTTGTTTACTTAATTCTCCTGTATATGCTCATATTTTTATGATTTGTTGTCTGTTTGTGTTTTGTTTGCAATAATGCAATTATGTCGTAAGTGGGTTTTATTATGTACTTATTAAATATTTCACAGTACTCTAAACTATAATAAGAAAGCTTTTATCATCTCACTATTGCACATGGCAAGATTATTAATATAACACCTCCATCATTTATGCTGCACACAATGCCTACGGTTCTACATGAGTAGCTTAGTATAGTGGAAAGAACTTCATAATAGAATGCTATTTATATCAATGCATTGCTTAATGCACTACGTACCTCATGACATTTATTCTAATGATCCTTGACACTCTTTTATCAACATTACAATAAGAAAACCTTGAACAGACTTTTCATGAAAAGTAAATGCACATGTGATGTCATCAGTGATGTCATCTATGACATTTGTGATATCATCTTTGATCTCCTGGGTGTTAGTCTTAGCAGTGCACGGTCGTAGTGCGAGTTATGGTTGCTTAGCTTACCATAACCGGCGAATTTCAAGGGTTATTTGGTTTTACTTGGAACCATATCGTCCCTTTAACAACGTTTTTTTCACTGAATTTCATAGGTTTTTAGTAGCGCAACTTAACCATAACGTCCCTTTAACAATTTTTTTTTCACTGAATATAGATATAGATAATGGAAATGCGATACATGTTTACTATGACTCCCTTACCTTACATTTATATAACATAGAAAATACTAAAACCCCTGTCCTGCTAGTGATTTGATGTCCGTGGACCGTGCGTGTATCCACGGGCGGACACGATCACCATCAGCACTATCTAAAAACTCTGAGGGTATCTTTCATTATTGTATCATACAATAAAAAACACCAAACATGTTCAAAAAGCACCACATAAATACATTACATTTAATAATAAATAAGAAGTGGAAACTGTATATGTAGACACCAACTTTCCACTGAAGTAGCATTTGCAATATAATGGAATATACCAAAACAAAATAAATATGCCTCCAACAGAATTACCTCACAGAAACTGCACAGCAAGAAGCAAGAGCACACAGCAGTAACAGCAACAGTTTGTAAAAAAACTAGTAATTACACTACATGTATTTCATATACTTATACTTTTTCTGTATTAGGTACACTAAAACTAATATATATATTTTTTTTTACACAGAAATGTCCAGTAATTTATAATGGCTGGAAGAAAGTTTCCCACAAGAGGAAATGAGTGAAGACAGTTATAATAATGGTAGACACAACATTTCTCTATGTAAGCCAATTAATAACCATTACTTTATGTGTACTTAACACATTTTTTGAACAGTTCAGACAACCAATAAAAATAATGTACCAAAAGAGATATTAGAAGATTCTTTGAAACAAATGGAAATAAACATGGATTTGATTAATGCAACACTTCAATGAACTAAAAGAGTGTTTTGTTGACCACATTAAAGAAAACATGAAATACCACTGTCCCACATGTAACTGTTCCCCCTCTCCATGTCCCAGCCAACTATCCACAAACCCTCCCCACCAAGAAAAACAGTACAGTGAGACTTCCATCCCTTCCTCCCCTCCCATACATCATGTCCAAACCCGTAATTCCCCTGTATTTGTTTCAGTTTCTGCTTCCCCCTCACTTTCCTAATTTTGTACTGTTAAACAATAATACAATCTTAAGTGTGTTCTTAGTATATGCCTGCATCTTCTTTTTTTTAAAATGAAAGGCAGTCAGGGTGTCCGCGTACAGCGCGGCTGTCCGGGGTGTCCTCAGTTAACCAACATGGAGGTGTCCTAAGGACACTATACCTGTTCGTACTGTCCGTAATTAAAATGGAGGTGTCCTTAAAACACACAAGATGTCCGCCTGTCCGTAATTAACTAAAATGGGGGTGTCCTAAGGACAATATATCTGTTCGTACTGTCCGTAATTTAAATAGAGGAGTCCTTAGAACACACAAGATGTCCGCCTCTCACAATCGCCCAAAATAGGGGTGTCCTAATAACACCCCCGCTGTTCGTAATGTCCGCAACCAGAATGAATATATCCATAGAACACATATCCCGTCCGCCTGTCCGCAAAGTTTTGACGCACATTTATTTTATTCGGGGACTTCAACATTGTTCATGGAACACCCACGCACATGCGTATCACACACTTGGGTCCTACGAACATCGCGCCTCTCTGCAACTGTCCACCGCACATGTGTCGCACTTTTAATTAGTTCGGTGAACCAAACACTGTCTGTAGAACACCCCCGAGCATGCGCACAACCGTTACTGCGCATTTGGTACAGAAACAGAACCTCAACACCTGATTGGCTAATCCTCAAAATACACTCTCACTTCATTCTCGGAAACCCCAGATGTGGCATGTCCTGTCTGCGAACAACCGCGATGTCCGCAGAGCACGTAAGTAACACTGGAGCAGCCCTTCTACCCTTTCTACTACACTCTCTGCACCACTTCCTCATAGGCTACTGTTAAGCAATCACACAATCATCCACCAATCAAATCCAAGAACTCTACATATAACTCTGTCATCACAGATCATCACTTTAGATGTACTATTGATCACTCTCATTACAATTCGGCTGTGACTGCAAAGAACCTACAGCAACAACTACCATAAAACTCCCCAAGATTTCTACTTGCAGATTCATGCTCAGCCACATGCATGAACACAGACTACAGGTCTGAATATTTCCTACACAGTACATGTATACCTCTTCTAGTAATACAATACATCTCGAGAGCATTGCTCAGAAGCAACGTGCGTGCCTTGAAAGCAAAATGACACAAAGCAATGCAGATTCGATACACAGGTCCAGGCATAGAAACCTATTAAAGCACGTTATAAATACACAACTAAGTCAAAATAATTACACAACTAAAAAACAAGCAATTCCTGTATCAACGCCTCAATGCCCGTGGGCTGCGTAAGCACTTTACAAATGTTAAATAAAATTAATAAAAATATGAACAGACTAACTGCCACTTACCCTGTATAAAGTGTAAAATGAACTTACTGTCATTTCTCCCATCTACTATGATGAAGTGTCAATTGCAAACCTTTCAGCTCTCGAAATGTATGTTTACACACACCTATCTAAAAAAATATTGTTTCATAGTATAAGATGGGAAAAATAACAGTATCATTATGAAAAAGACTGTCCAGTGTATTATACAATTACACACAGCCAGGATGAGTACAGACATCTTCATTCAAGCACACACGCAGACAATATCATTACAAAGACTCTCAAACAACACCACTGCCTCTATATGAAATCCTTCTTCTTTATTTCCCACACCCTCAAAAAGCCGTACAAGGAATGCTTTTATGTACAATCTCTGCCATTTATCCTGTAAAAATAGCAAAAAATGCATTTGATTATTTCTTCTATTTCTTAACATCCAATAACATAACATTAAAAAAAACAAGTGTCCTCTATACTTTTGCTATTATACTCATTTGAAAAACATATTCAACTAACAGATTCTAAATAAAATATACAGGATGCACATAGTAAAAGGAAAGTGCAAAACAATGTGTACATTAACAAAAGTGCTATGAACACACATATTCACCAACTTCTTTCTTTTCCAATTTCAGTGAAGACCACTCTCCTGAAAAGCAGCAGCGTCTGAAGTATGAACAAGTACTTAAAAGAAACCCCCCTTTCCATACAGAAAAGTATGTACAAAACTAACATAATGTTCTAACTGTTACTCAAACACACTAGCATTTTAGTATTGTAGAAGAAACAAATATTTGAACCCTTTACCATTAGATGTAGTATTAGTGCTTGCCTTTACCAGTTGCATACTTTATATTGTCAAATGAAGCCCAGTATAGTAACACACTAATACAAGGATAACCTTCCCAACTTGATGTAGCTGCCCATTGTGCAATCACACCTCCACAATCATACTTACCATCATACTCAGACACTCATGCACAAAGCATGCATACACTGCACAACATTCCAAGCCACACTTTCTTTTTTTCTCCAACAGACCCCAAAGAATGCCTAACAAAAAGCAACTCCGTAGAAAGCAACACAGAAATAGAGTAAATCTAAATAAAAGTGTTCAAAATAGGCATCCATCTCTAGCAGATTTTGTACAAAAGGTTCAAACAAAACAGCTAATACAGTCATCAGTTTCCAGTACATTAACTTTCCCTCCTCTATCAAAATGTAAAACCAAGCAGAAAGTGATTAACAAGACTTCAGCTACCACTACTGCTAACACTGCACCTATAAATCTTGATGAAGTGGCAAGTAAGCATACCAAAATAAATGTTCTTCCACAGAGTCCTTCAGAACCTTTTAAAAACAGGCGAGAAATCATGCACAACCCTTAAAACCTACCGCAGAAAATGAATCCTAGAAGCTCTCGGAGACAGTGCAATCCTTCTCAAAAGGAAGTTATTTATTTTAGTTTTAAACAAGTTGAAACCAATAACAAAACTAACTACTAAACTACAAAAAAGATGTCCCAATTTACGGAATATCAACAAAAATAGCTTCTTAAACATCTGTCGAGGTGAATGGAGTCACACCACGACCACAGAACCATATTTTAATGAAGAAGAATATAAAAATGAATGGAAACAAACCCAATTGACATACATAGCAGTGGATGAGGGTATGAAAAACTTAATAAAACCATTATGGAACAAGAAACTATGCTCACAAAAATATCCCCAGAAAACTCAGAATCACCTCCCCATTCTACTCAACCAAAACGTCCAGTCTACAACTGGCTGTGCACATGAATGTGTAAAATTGCCAAAAAATCTTTCAAACCTTTACGCCGGTTCCTCAATCCGTATGTAAAAAGCAAAGACAACATGACAATGAAAATACTACAAAATATGGATGCCTGTCCAGTGCGCAAATACACAGGACTACAAGGACATTCATTAGCCTGCATTTCAGGACCTATTTGCAAAAGCACCTTACATCATATCAAAATGATATCAACACATCATTCAACTATAAGAAATGTAGTCCAAAAACTGTACTATGCTAAAAGTCCTGCTTTAGCACTATCCAATTTAAATAACAATCTTCTACATGGTACAGCCAAGCAACTACTCAAAGAAATCAAACAAATCCAGAGAAAATATTTTGGAATTGAAAGCCACTTACAAAATGAAATAAATGTACAACAAACTAGCAACTACTGTACAACTAGCAACCTTCTATTAAAAATACATACAAAAAAGAAATACTAAAGTTTAAAAGGACCTCCGCTGAAGTACCAAACCATGTGTGTATGTGTTGCCGCAGGACTTCTTATAAAAGTACCACAACAACTACAGACATAACATACAAAATAGAAAACAAAGAAGATTCGAAATGGTTCCAATTAGCTCTCTACCTTGTAGCAGGAAACAAATACGACATTACTGACCCCTTAATACTTTGCAATTACTGCACTGCAAAACTTGACAACAACCAAACACCTTCACGTTCTATCACAAATAACTTGGAATATTCCCACTACCAAAACCCATGCAGCAACTAAATTTATATAAGAGCATCATAATTCAAACAGTGCACCCATTTCAAGCAATAATACACCTCCAAACAAAAACAGCACAATTACCTCCCTCTGAATTAGTCAAAGGCATTTGTGGCAAAGTAGTTTATTTACAATTAGATCTCAAAGAAAATGTACACACTCTAGGAGTGCAACGGCCAATAGATGAATCTTTAATTGTCTCAGTAAATGGCGTACCTACAAAAGGCAAAATAATTTGGCAACAACTCGTGGACTTACATAAAGTTAGGCAAGCTCTGCAATATTTTTAAACAACAATGAATTCTACAAAGAAGTTAGTATTGTAGAAAACCTGAGAGAAAGCATTGAAATAATTCAAGAGTCATCCGAAACTTATCAATTTCAACTTCTAAATCCTGCTACGGAATCCAATAATTTAGACCATTATACAATTCATCCTTTACACTCTAAAGACACTATAGATGATGCACTGGAAACGTACCAAATGCAACAAGCCAAAGGATCTCCAATCAGCATATGGGAAAAAGTATCGAAGCACAGGCCTTTCCTCTACTCTTTCCTACTGGAAAAGGAGGAAGGTACGATGATAGACCCACACAGATAACAGCATCAGAATATCGCTCTCTACAAATGTATTCTGACGACCCCAGATTCAGACAAAATGCGTTGTCTGTGAAAGTGAACTAGCAACTCTATGCTACGGAGTTGCAAACACATTAAAATCAGGTACCCATTTTCAAAATATGTCAGCTATGCAATTATTACAAAAAGTGCAAGAAAAAGATGAGGTTTTACAGTCAAGTATTACAAATCTTTTAGCAAACATGCGTGGTACAAAAGTATACTGGTTCTGATGTCACAGAGATGTATGCTGTATGATAAGAAACCTTGGCCCACCCACTTGGTTTGTTAGATTAAGTTGTGCAGAATATGCATGGGAAGATTTACACGATTTCCTACACATAGCAAACAAAAATAAAACAAACATAGATATAAGAACACCAGGAGAAATCTGCTCTTTAGATCCTGTAAATGTATCAAGATATTTCCATCATCGCTTCATTGCTATGCTACACTTTATTTGTAATAAGACTGTTCCTCCCCTCAGAGAAGTTCAACACTTCTTTTGGAGAAAAGAATACCAAGCCAGAGGAGCACCACACATCCACATGCTATTATGGATTAAAGATGCTCCTAAATTTGGTCAGGACAGTGATGCCACTATTTTGCAGTTCATCCAAAAATATGTCACTTGTGAAATCCCTTCACAAACAACACATAGTGACCTTCATGCACACATTTTTACAATTTCAAAGACAAAAATGTGGGAAATATTGCTGTCGCAAATATTAAAAAAAAGGGAAATACTACACCAAATGCCACTTTGGTTTCCCTAGACCATTTTCAGCAACAGGTCAATTAAACAACTGCATGTCTTCAGTCAGACATAGGGCCTTATTACACAGATGGCAGAGAACCATGGCGCTATTAGCGCCATGGTTCATACCCATAAAATACTGGCACCGCCTTGGCGGAAAGGGGAATTACCGCCCCATTCCAAGGTTGGCGGGGCGGTAATTCCCTCTTCCACCATTGCCTTTCCCCATTCCCATTTTTGGCCCATAGGGCTCAATGGGAATGGGGAAGGCGCTAATTACGGTACCGCAAATTGCGGTACTGTAATTAGCTCCCTGGGTCCCTTTGCGGGTTGGTTTTTAACGCCTGCAAAAAGCAGGCGTTAAATCCCCCAACCCGCAAAGGGACCTCGTAGTAAGGCGGTAAGGATTTACCGGTACCAGTATTTTACCGGTACCGGTAAATCCTTACCACCATCCGTGTAATGAGGCCCATAGTGTCAAAGGTAAATCACCTAAGAACACATATTACATAAAAAGAACAGAAGAATCAAAATACATCAATGATTACAATGCAATCATTGCCCTCCTATGTAATGCAAACATATATGTGCAGTACATTGCAGACAATTCCACTGCAGTTGCACAAATGTCACAGCCTACTTAACCAAAGCAGAGAACACAGAGCTTCAGGACCTCTGGGATGATATATCATCTGACAAAACACTATCACAGAAATTATACAGCTTGGGAATAAAAATGTTCTCTCATAGATAATGTGGCTGCTATGAAGCTGCAGACTGTTTAACAGGCACTGCCTTGTATGGCAAATCTGACAATATAGTATGGCTAAGTGTTGGTCCTGCTAAATCCAGAAAAAGAGTTCTCAAATCATATGAGGACATAAAAACAATAGCCAAAAATGATCCAAACAGCCAAGACATTTTGATAAACAATTTACTTGACACATACTACCCAAACAGGAGTACCACTTTTGGAAATCATGTGTCTCTACCACGTAGCCCAAAACTTCACATACAAAAATAATATTAAACCAGATGAAAAGAAAGGTAGCTACAGAGTGGTAAATTGCGAAGGCAGCTTAGTGAAACTTACCAAACGCAGCTTAATTAATCATATCAAATTTCATTAAAAACTCTGCAATATAAAGAACTGTATCACATGTCCCTGCTACAACTTTTTAAACCATGGAGAAAAGAAGAAGAGTTACTGGATTCATATGACTCCTATAAAGATGCTTTCAAAGCAAATGAAAGCACTATAACAGACATAAATTTTACACACTACCAAACAATGTTGCACAATGAACAGCAACATGAAGAAGAACTCCAGGCCCAACTACAAGTGGACACGCCTGGCAGTAGTCAACCTTCTGTAACAGGAAGCCAAGAACCACTTGGACAGCCACTAATAGCAAATGAGGCAGAATTAGCCATGATAGAAGTAGAAAACACCATTTATCAGTTAGAAACAAGCTACAGAAGGCTTTTTTGTATTAAAATGACAACTGAACAATGAGCAGCGTAGCATTTTCCGGGAAATAACAAAACAAATTGAACATGGTTTGGAACATGAAAATAAAAACTGTACCTGCCAAGACTACCAACCTATACTGCTATACGTGAGTGGTGAAGTTGGTTCAGGCAAAACATTCTTAATCAAAATCATCAGCAAGTTCCTTCAACAATTGACAAACAGCAAACTGTCAGCTTTTGTAACTGCCCCCACAGGTTTAGCTGCCTACAACATAGGTGGTGTCACTTTACACCGATTGTTACTCCTTCCAGTAGAAAACCAAAACAAATTAGACTATTACACACAAAACAGATTATGAACAGTTCTTTTGAGGAAAACACATTATTGTTTTCAGAGAATTTCTTCAATTGACACCAGTGAAAGCTGAACCTATTTTTAAAACCTTAGTGCACAGACTGTGCCGTAAAGCTCTTGGCAGCATAGGAAGTGTCAACCTTTGGCAACATTTCCAATACAGAGAATTAACAGAAAACATGCGCTAGTCTGCAGACCTCACATACACCAACATTTTAAAAAGTATTAGAGTTGGTGTACTATCTCAGGAAACACAAGCAATATTAAAAACCATGCACATCCATGCACTCTATGGCCATAATCCATGTGCTACTGATTTCATGGAACAATTAGCACACACAAATGTCAATTGTATGTCCTTGATGCTTGCAAGCTGTTCAAAATTCAATGAAACAATGTTGAAAAAAGAAATGCAACCAATAATTTGCTCCACAGATAAACTGGACGTACATGGTATGACACTACCCATGTGTTAACAAGCCACAAGACTAAATACCCTAGAAAACTCTATCTCCAACACAGCTGGTTTAGAGAAAATATTAAAATTATCTTTAAACTGTAGAGTAATGCTTAAACGTAACCTTGACATGGAGCAAGGACTAGTTAATGGAGGACTTGGTACAGTTGTTGGCTTCCAAACATAACCATGTGACAACAACATTCAATTTGTCAATGTTCTCTTTGACAAACTATCAGAAGTTAAAATGATAGGACACTCAACAGCCCACTTCCTTCTTTTCAAAGATATGTATGTACGAAGAAAACAATTTTCACTAACTCTTGCATACGCAGTTACCATTCACAAATCACAAGGTCTTACTCTAGATAAAGCATTAATAGATATTGCTAGCACAGTCTTTAAAGAAGGCATGTGCTATGTAGCACTATCATGCTTATGTACACTTGATAGGTTATTTCTAATCAACTTTGATGCAAGTAAAGTAAGTGCAGATATTCCTTGCATTCTAGAATACAATAGGCTACATTCACTCCACACCCCCATCTAAAAACCTATCCTGTTCCACAAAAACCAAAACATTGTAAAAGAAAACTACTTCAAACTGAAATGATACCGGTTATCACTACAATTCCTCCAAAGAAAAAAAAAGAAACTAATACTTCATCAAGTACCACAACGAAAGAAGAATCTACTGCTCAAAGTAACTCAACTACTTCTTCAAAGAGGCAACACACACTCCGAACAAATGACTTTGACACAGAACTGTCAGGTCCATTCAATTTTTCAAATGTAACTGCTGTAAATTGCTACGCAAATGTAGCAATAAATGTTCTATTCCAATTGCCACCAATTATTGAGAATATTTACTTACACAGTACAGACCAATTGTGTTTGCAAATGTTAGTCCTTCATAGAAATGCAACCAACAATCCTGACAACACTTACAGTGTTCATGGAATAAGACAAGTATTGGACTACTGTTATGGAATTGTCAAAGTCACTATAAACTCACAAGAAGATCCACAATAATTTCTAATGTACTTACTACAAGTACTGGAAAACAAAAACATACTTATACATGAAATTTCAGATTTCATACATGTGGAAACATACATGCACTCTCTGCAACCATGTGGCACAGGAAGACGTCCCTAATGAACGCTTTGTGTATGTATCCATACCTAACTGAATCCATTCCATTTCAGCAACTTGTGCAAAATGCAAACCATGGCAGATTATGTACTACCTGCAAATTAGATAATCACTCCACCTTACGAATACAGACACATAGTAAATATGTAATAGTAATGCTTTTATGTTACAGTGCAGATGGTACCAAAAACAACTGTAAGCTGACTGGATTCACACATGGTCAAGTATCACTGGGTAAGAAAACCTTCACAACAATAGGTATAATCTACCACGCAGGAACCACAACAAATGCAGGTCACTACACTGCATATATAACAAAGAATTGTGGATGGTTCGAATTTAATGATAGTACCTTTACTCTAAACGAGAGATTGCCAGCAAATCTTGTAAACGCTTACATAATATTCTTAAAACCAAAATTGTATACGTAATCTGTGCATGAACATAAGCAAAACTTCAACTTCAAAACTGTGCACAGAGTACGCCAACAGGTATCTAACTGCCCCAAGATTCTGCAACAAGCAAACCCATACATAAATACCAATAAAATCAAACAAGGAATATACAGTTAGAATAAGCCAACAGGTATCTAACTGCCCGAAAAAAACTGCAAAAACCCAACAGATAGATTAATAGCATAAAAGTAGAAATAAACAATTAGAATATGACAACACGTATCTAATTGCCCCAAAAATCTGCAACAAGCCAAAGATACAAGATTAGCAAGAAACAATAAATACACAGTAAAACAATGAAAGAAATACATAGTACCACAACAAAGAAGTTTTTTTTTTTAATCCAGCATGATTTTTTTCCCCACAGACACAATGATAGACACAATGATTTAGAAAACAAACACAGAAATTGAGCAAATGGTGCAGTACACTGGTTTGAACTATAGTACTTGTAAAGTACTAAATATGAGGGTAAACAAATACAGAAATGTATATTATGCAATGCAATAACTCATTATGAACTACCTGCTCTAACATATGATCTTTTCTTTTAACACAGAGATCGAAAAAGTATGTCTGGTCCAGTTACCTATGTCACGAGAAAACTGCATACAACCACAAAAACTCAACCAGTAAGTATACAAAACATAAACTCAAAAACACCGCACTCCTTGTTACAAACTCCACAATCTTAACTGCATAGCCTGCCAAAACTTGACATACAAACTCTACAAATTAAACAGTACACACACCCTTGAGTTCTGGATATTTGATGGGTGTTTGATTCTATGGGGGTGTGGTGCTGGGGTGGTTATGGACAGGGCCTAGACTCTTGAGTGCATGGCCCATGGCCTCCAGCCTTCACCATGCACCCAAGACTCTAGGCCCTGGCTAGAACCACCGCAGCATAACACACCTATAATACCAAACATTTTGACTGTGGTATGTGAGCTGCTTATAGGGGATATTAATTACAATTAATCCTCTACTAACAACCAAAAACCAACATCATAATAAAGTAAAATAGGCAGTAGCGCAGTTATTATGTCTGTGGACAACAGCAACGACTGCAGACATGGGGAAAACATCAAGGGCACCTGCCACCTAAACAAATATAGTATTTGACCCATCTCTTACTCCCCAACACTTCTGCATACCAACACACTCCCCAAAATTGCATTTTGCCTCTGTTCGTGGATCCAAGATGGCGGGTGCATCCAAACAATGTGACGCACCTCACGCCTCATTCCAGCCAATAAGAGAACACGTTGCGTGTCTGCGGACATGACGTAAGCCGGGTTGGCCAATTGGTGTCCTGTCCGCGGAGCGAACAGCAAAGTGTGACCGCGGAGCGGACAAAGATGTCACTCATTTTTTTGCCTTACTTTTTGGCAATTTAAAAAAAGAAATACTGGACAGATTTACACCAAATTACCAAAAGCACACTTTTGGGACTAAGCCGCCACTCCTGCCTCAAATTTTGTGGAACTCCGTCCAGCGGTTTGAGCTGTAGGAGTGCGCAAAGTTTTTTCCCATTATGTCTATGGGAAAAAAAGAAATTTTGGGACCCCCCTGTAACTTTGCCTCCCCCCCCGGTCCAAACCTACCCAAAATCCACAAAAGCCATACTAAAGCCAGACCAACAACAGTTACACCAGATATTGACCGAAGTAGTAGCCCCACTCCTATCAGCGGCCCACTGATCAATTCCAGATCCCTGGTGGAACATGCAGTAGAAATCACTGACCTAATTATTAATAGAAAAGTAGGCTTCTAGCAATAACGGAGACCTGGCTACATGCAGCTCCAGGCCCCTCCGTCCTTATTGCCAGCCGGACAACTACACAGTCCTAAGATCCTACAGAGAATCCGCCAGAGGCAGTGGAATTGCCTTTATCGCCAAATCCACCCTTGTCTGAGAATAGTCCTACAGTCTCCGACCAAGTCATGTGATTTGATGTCATTCAAACTTCCCCTCACAAATTAATGCACCATAACAATGCACCTAATCTACAGACCCCCGGGACCTATCAGTTCCTTCGAGGAAGATATCATCACTCTCCATACCAAACCCTCCTTTCAAACTTTAATACTAGATGACTTTAACTTGGGACTCAATGACCCCAATGACCAACCGGTCATAACGGTGGCAAATTCCTTGGTTGACCTAGGCCTCACACAAAGAGCTCTCTACCCCACACATGAAAAGAAAGAATCCTAGACTGGGTAGCAGACCGTAACTGTGAAACCACCATATCCTCCATCGAACCATACCCTTGGACTGACCACTCCCTACTATTCAAGACTGTAAACCTTCAAATAAACAAAAAACCTTATTGCTCCACCAATTTCAACTAGAAACAAAAGGAATATCACAGTGGATAATCTCAAGCCTTTTCTCCAACCTCTACTCAATCCTTTACCTGCCTCCTCTGATCAGGCAGAATTAATGAAGCTCTACAACAAGACCATCACCTTAGCACTAGAGAAAATCACACCTCTTAAACTGCACCAAGGTAAACCTAAAGCACATTTGAACACTTGGTTCACACCCAAACTCAAAGTCCTATGAAATGAAAAAAGGAAATCTGAAACGACCTGGAAAAATAATCCCTCTCCACCTAACAAAGACAACTTAATCAAAATCACAACTAAATACAAAAGTTAAATCCTATCAGCCAAACGTGACACCTACAATGATAGGATTGACAAAGCTAGCTTGAGTACAAGAGAACTCTTTACGATATTAAGAGAATTTGAATCTCCCACCCCTCTATCAGATAACTGCATCAAGGACAAAACCTGGTGCACCAAGATCCAGGTGAACAAGATTGCTCTATTCAAAAACAAATGAGCCGCCAAAAAAAACAACCTCCCAAGTCAAGTAAACATCTAAAATTCTAGTCCTGACCATCCTAAACCTTCTCAATGCTTTACATTCACCCAAGTATCTACCCTATATGTGGAAAACATTATAGCTTCACTCAAAACTTCCCATCGCCAAGGAAATTCTTGCCCCAAATAAATTATTAAGGAAGCTGCCAGTGAACTAGCTGCCTTTATCACCAGGCTTATCAACTCATCCCTCTCTAGACCCGAGTATCCTACCAACTTCAGACCCATCACAACAGTCCCCTTCCTTTTAAAGATCATCGATAAAGCAGTCTATATCCAGATTCAATCATACTTAGAAACCAACAACTTATTAGGCCTTCGCCAATCCAGCTTCAGACTCCAACATGGCACAGAAACAGCCATGATTGACCTGAAGACCCAGATTGAAGACTTGAAAGACAAAGGAAAATCTGCCCTCCTGCTTCTGTTGGATCTGTCAATTATACAAACAAGGAGCTGACCTCATCCCGGTAAAAATATTCTTCTTATTATAACACACACTATTTCTTCCCGTGTGGTACTCTGCGATCAGAAGGCTTAAGACTAATTCACCTATATACCAATGAATGTTAAATACTCTGGATATCTGATTAATTTGATATCTCTTGGATCTGTCAGCTGCCTTTGACTTGGTTGATCATAAGGTGCTTTGCAAACACCTCTCATCAATGGCCGACTTATCAACAGATGCTACGGCATAGATCCAATCTTTCTTACACAACAGATCTACGAGAGTTTTTTCATTATCAGCAGCCAACCATATCCCCATAACTTGCAGAGTCTCGCAAGGACCTTGTGCATCGCCTACCATGTATAACGTGTTCACCAAACTATTGTTTGATGACTTGGACTATCTGGGTGTCACCTACACCAACTATGCAGATGACATCCAGATCCTCATACCTCTGACAGTCAACTATGACACTGATCTAGCACTGGTGAACAAAATGTATCTCATCGTTCAGGCCTGGATGGCCACACATGGTCTGTGCCTGAATGATGAGACGACTGCGTTTCTACTCTTAGCCACCCCATCCAATCAAAGGAAACTGAGTAATCAATATCTCTCTTTCAACATTGATGGCAATGACATCAAGGTAGCTAAAGAGATACAAATGTGGGTGTCTATTTATACTCCTCCTTGAACTTGTGCAAACAAGTTAGTGCTACAGCCTTGGCAACAGCTTATGCCTGTAAACTGATCCATGCCTGCAAACCCTTTCTTTCCACAGAAAGCTGCATGACACTGGCTAGAGCTCTTATTCTGTCAAAAATCATTTACTGCAATGCATTGTACCTAGGTACCAGTAAATACATTACCAATAAACTCCAGGTTTTCCAGAACAATGCACTCAGAACAGCCCTAGGCATCTCCAGAAGACAGCAAATCTCTATGATTAGATGTGACAACTGGTTGTTAATCAATCAGGACAGAAAACTACTCAAAACAGCCTCCCAGACCTACAAATGTCTCAACAATGCAGACCCACAATACCTCACCAATAAAATCACCAGGAATAATACCTCATGACCCACAAGGTCTACCAATACCTGCTGTCTGAGAGTACCCAGGTTCAAGCTGAAAAGAGCAGGGGGCAGTAGCTTTCCTGTCCTGGTGGCCCAACTTTGGAACTCCCTACCCACCACCTTAAGAGCTGACGAATCCTTCCACATTTTCAGGAAACATACCAAACTCTGGCTTACCTCCAAAGACCTCCTACCCTGCTAGATGTCCTCCTCTATGATCTCTTTAACAAAGATAGCTCCGTTTTTGTAACCCTGTATTTTACCCTGTACACTCAGTGGATCTCTCATTCGTGGCATAACTGTATCGACACTCATTTTGAATATGTATTATATTGTGCTGTAATATAACATATATTTTTGTATATTGTAACTAGAAAATAACTGTGCATTATAATGTACTGTATAAACTGTAATATACCATGTATGTTCTGCATTGTACCTAAGAAACTGCATATTCTTGTAATGTGCCCAGAAACCTGTGGGTGAGGAGTGCTTTATAAATAAATAAAAAACAAAGAAACTATATAGAAAAGTATCCAAAAGTATTGAATTCTGGTGGTGCGCTGTCCACCAGAGAGGCTGAATTTATCCACAAGGTAGCTGGGTGACTTGAGGATGAATGCCTTTAAGATGAAGCAGCAATACTTGGAGGTACAGTGGGAGCCATTGAAGGTCGACAATGGCCGGGTCGATGTGGCTGTATATGCATAATCCCTTGATGAGGCATGCATTTGCATGTAAGACACTCCTCAGGGGCACACTGGAGGATGATAGGAGGACTTTGAGGAGTAGATTGCCCCCATCCTTGTGAGATAGGACCAGTACTTGAACAGTGGATGTCCGGAGGGAGGAAGTGCTTGTCTTTGCACAGGAGGGAGAGCTGACACCAGACTGTCTGAGTTTTCTTAGCTATATGTGTTTTGAAGGAGAGGTGTTTATCGATGTGGAATCCGAGGGACTTGGTGCAGGAGGTGAGCTTAGGTGTGAAGTCCTCAGAGTTCATAGTTGATAGCCAGGTCTGTATGTCTGGGTGTTCGGTGTTGTTGGAGAGGATTAGGAATTCGGTCTTGGAGGGGTTGAGCTTCAAGTATATACTGGACATCCAAGTCTGGATCAGAGAGAGGCAGGTTTTGAGCCTATGGATGTCCTTGATGGAGTCAATCTAGAGGTACAGCTATATGTTGTCGGCGTATTGGTGGATGTGGATGTTTTTTGTGGCTAGGAGGGCTCCCAGAGGCTCCATATATAGATTGAATATCACTGGGGAGAGAATGGAACCCTGCGTAAGTCCACAGGTGATGGGTAGCATTTGCAATCTAGATGAGTCCATCTGAACAAACTGCAGGAGGTTGGGAAGGTAGGACATGAACGAGCGTAGGGCAAGGTTACTGATACCCATGAGACAATGTAGGGTGTCCGTAAGTGCCTGGTGGTGTACTGTGTCGGAAACGTCTGAGAGGTTGGGTAAAACCAGGAGGCATAATTGGCCATCATTAAGGATGTTGAGGGCATCATTGACCAACTGTAAGATTGCTGTCTCAGTGCTGCATATTGATCTGAACCCGGATTGTTCGTTTTGGATGAGATTGTTGGTGTCAATGGGCCTCATTACACGGTAGGCGGTGAGCCATGGCGCTATTAGCGCCATGGCTCATGCCGGTAAAATACCGGCACCGCCTTGGCGGAAAGGGGATTTACCGCCCCATTCCAAGGTTGGAGGGGCGGTAAATCCCCCTTCCGCCATTGCCCTTCCCCATTCCCATTTCTGCCCCATAGGGCTCTATGGGAATGGGGAAGGCGCTAATTACGGCACCGCAATTTTGCGGTGCCGTAATTAGCTCCGAGGTCCCTTAGCGGGTTGGTTTTTAACACCTGCAAAAAGCAGGCGTTAAAGCACCAACCCGCTAAGGGACCTCGTAGTAAGGCGGTAGGGATTTACCGGTACCGGTATTTTACCGGTACCGGTAAAACCCTACTGCCATCCGTGTAATGAGGCCCAATGTGTTGCTGCAATTGTGCGACTAACACTTTCTCAATGATCTTACCTATGGCGGTGAGATGGGTGATTGGGCGATAGTTACTTAGTTTTCCGTCATCCACAGTGTATTTCTTTTGTAGAAGGAGTATTTGTCTTGTTTTTAGGGTCGATGGGAAGGTGCCTTGTTTTAGGGAGCTGTTGATGATCTCCAGGTAGGGAAAGAGAGCTTCTGCAGGGAGGGAGTTGAGGATGGATGCTGGGAGAATGTCGTCTGTATACAATGTGGCTTTGAGGGGAGCCAGGGTTTCTATTACGTCCTCTGTTAAGAGTGTCTTGAATGTTGTATAGAATGTGGAGATTTTGTGAGGAGGGACGTGAAGAGGGTCTGTGCATGTAGAGCTGGTGTCTATAAATGCTGGTGAATCTTGTTGATTGATGAAGAAGATGTTGATGGCGGTGGATTTATTGATCGAGTGTGGTATGTCAGGGTCGAGTAGTGGATTGAAGCAGTGCTTGAGCACTTTGAAGAGGGCTCTTCTTTTGTTCTCGGCTTCTGCTATGGTGTTTTGATAGTAGGAGGCCTTGGCTGTGCTGATTAGTTGTCAGCCGGTTGCTTGGAGTTCCTTGAGGAGGGCCATGTCAGATGTGGTACTGGAACGGTTCCAGGTTTTCTCCTTTTTCCCTGATTACTCTTTTACTGAGATTGAGTTATTGCATGTACCATGGTGCTGATGGTTTCAGTTTACAGGTGTGTTGTTTCAGAGGAGCGTGTCAGTTGATGGAGGCTGAGAGGGTGGTGTTGAGTGCTTCCAGTAAAGAGGCACAGTTCTGTTGGGGTTGTTCAGTCCATGTAAGGAGGAGGTTGGGGAAATCTTCCATGAGGGCTTCCACTGGGAAGTTCTTGAAGGATCTAAAGATTTGTCTTATGGGCTTTTGCTGCGAGTGCTTGACTGGAGTGGTGTGCAGGATGTTGTTAGGCACGGCTGGTTGGTCAGACCAGTCTAGTGGAAGAGTACAGCTGTAGTGGAAGGAAGACTGTGTGGTGATGATTAGTTTGAGGTTGTCACCTTTCTCTTGTGTTGGGTCTTTCATGTGCTGTGTGAGGCTGACGCTATCAAGAAGGCTAATGAGAGCTTCCTTCAGAGGTTTTGTGATCTTGTTGCCGGGGAGGTTGAAGTTGCCTAGGAAAATGTTGTTGGTGTGCATGAGGGACATGGTGGTGACCAGGTCTGTGAAACCTCCAATGAAGATGGTGTTGGGTTTGGGTGTGCTGCAGATGAGATAGAAGGTGAATGTGTCCATCAGGGAGAGTGGGAAGTGGCAGGAGAGGACTTTGAAAGAGGCAATGTGGTCAATGTCCATTCTGGTCCAGGGCCATGAGGTCTTGTGGATGACTGTGAGTACTCTGCCTGTCTTGTTCGGCCAGTGTCTGTGTTGGATGTTGTATTCATCGGGGACAAGGACCTTGTAGGATGTGGGTGGAGGTGGGTGTCAGCCAGATCTCAGTGAAAAATATGGCGTCAATGTCATGTCTAGTGATGAGGTAGGGAATGTCTGCCACATGGGTGATAGCTGAGCGGATGTTGGCAAGCATCAACTCTGTGTTGTGGACAGTGAGGGGGTACTGATGTGCTTGGTGCTGATGAGGGTGAGGTTGCTTCTTTGCGGAGTCCATGCCTTATAAGAGGGGCTATGTCGTTGAAGTTAGCATTGCCTGGTGATGGCAGGGATGGCCTGCGGAGATGGAGGGAAAAAACACATGTTGGTGCATGCTTGCCTGTTGTATGATCAGGGGTACGGGGCATGGGCCATCCAGTCTGAACTGGTCCAAACAGAAATTGCTTTTTTTTCATCTACCCTTCACTTCAGATGCCTTGGTGAGAGACACCCTTGATCTAAACGTTAAGAGCAGAAAGGAAGAGGCAGGGCTAAGAAGGTGGGTGGGGCTCGAGAATTGCCACCAGAACCCAAGGAGGAGATTAGTTCCTCAAGAGCAAAGGTGTAGAGTATAAAGAGGAGTTGACCAACAGTTAGAAGAGAAACTTGAGATGTGTTGTTGCTCCAGGAAACAAAGAATTGTCAAGGTGCAAGATAGGATTCATTCCAGGCATGGGCTTGATCATGAATTGCAAGAATTAAGGGAGTATTAAGGAGATCAGAGTGATCAACAATGTCAAAGGCAGCAGGTAGGTCAAGGAGAATGAGGATAGAGGATAGGTTGGATTGCTTAGCAGAAGCTATGAAGTTGGAAACATTCATGAGAGCAGTTTCTGTGGTCTGACAGCAGAGGAAATCTGCTTGTAGGAGGTCACGAAGGCTGTGGATGCCTAAGAAATTGGAAGGATGGTTGAATACTACCCTTTCAAGCACTTTAGAGTAGTAGGGAAGGAGAGACATAGGGTGAAAGTTAGCCCGTAGTTTCGGGGCTTCCCCTTGTTTTTTAGGAGAGGAATGATAGTGGATGAATTGAAAACCAAGGTAAAGCAAGCAGAGTCGAAAGACAGTTTGAACAGTTCAGCTTGGTGAGAGGTGTAAGGATATTTGGCATGTTACTGCACAAGTAGCATTACAGCACTACTGCACAAGTAGCATTACAGCACTACTGCACAAGTAGCATTTTTTTTTTTGCAGCACCACCACAAGGGTGCGGTGCATTGCTATATGGGTTAGCAGATTAACAAGGAAAGACAGGCTATTCAGTCAAAAAACGATTTTAACATATAAGATGCAAAGCTATTTTTACAGTTAAAAGCACACGTGTTCATTTAAAAATGCACACTATTTTTCACCTGAAATGCCTATATTGCTAGAGACACATTTGAAAATTAACAGCTAACATATTAACCATTAACCTGACTAATAAAACCTTATTTTAATATAACTCACTAATAAAATGTGTTCTCTACTGCAGAATTAGGCATATTTTGAAAACCAGTTAAATGAGTGTGCAGATTTTTCCTCTCTTCTCTGCCTGATTATCCGTGTTGTTGTGCACAGTAACTGCAGGAGGAAGGAAGGCAGATTTGCAACAATTGCAAATGTATAAGCGAAGCTATTGTTTAAAAGTAGGAGGATGAGAGATGATGGATTTCATTGGAACACGTCATAAAGAGGGCTGAGAGGAAAGTTTTAGTGGGCAGTAGCAGGGAAAAAGACAGGCAGACATCTTTCTGCACTACTGGGGAGAAGACCTGGCTGTGGGGGTGTCCTGCTGCAGTCGAGACTGGGGAAAGCTGAAAGAATTACCTTTCCACTGGCAGAGGCAGTCCTATCTGAAAAAGCTGAGAATTCCAGGCAATGACCCCGGCTTGAGAAGGCAAGCGTTCCTTTTTGTTGGAGTTAAGCCAAGAGAGCCACATTCACAGAGAGAATCCTCTGAACAGATAAGGTAATTACCTAACTGGGGGAGCTGTGTGTGTGCACGAAAGTATGCAGTCAGTGTAGAAAAATGAAAGTCCCGTGCGTGTCTTAATCAAGTGCTAATGTTGCAATTTAAGTTCTGTTCTCCGCCACTATAATTGCAGTGTGTCATTGAAAATGCTTTGATTGTTCCCTTTTATTGCTGTAAAGAATGAGATCATGTCTAAATGCAAATTTTATAATACAGAAAATATTTGAAAACAGACGGGTGGTTTATTTTCTATTTACCATTACAATGCCAATGATGTGGGGAGATTTTTAAACAGTGCAATGGTCATTTTAAGACAGATGTGTGTATGTCAGAATCAGTATGAATAATTGTGAGTGACTGTAGTATAACTTGTTGGAGGTACATGAGCCAACGGGAAGAGAGACTCTCTGAACATAGCTCCCTACCGTATATAAGGTAGTGGAAATTACCACAAGACTACCACATATAGCTCTCTGTCGTAAATAAGTCAGTGAGTTTGCCCATGGTGGCGCACCAACACTATCCCTGGAAATTGTGGTTTCCCTAGAATGCAGGTCTGAGGTCTCTCTAGTGATCACACGAAAAATCTAAGCGAAGATAAGGGATTCTGGACATTGGGGCCACAAATAAAACAAGGGAATTATGCTCACCAAAATACCACCAACCACGTATACCAAATATGCAGGTCTGGGTGCTGAAATAATGCATGTCCATTGTATTATTGTTGCACATGGCCAAATCTGAATACAAAGAGTGATTATTGCTAAGTTATTTCTCGGCGGTAATAAAATACCGTCAGGCCCCAAATCTCCACAAAATACCCTACATATTTATGGTGCGTTGGCCGGGAAAGTGATCATAGAGTACCTACTGGGCGTGGCAAGCGTGTCTCACACTGCCATTTGCACATTAAAGGGAACCCATTTTATAATAGCAGTGTGCCACTAAAAACGAATTTCAGAATGTCACAAAGGGAAACCACATTCTCAGATCTAGTGCAATATTTAGAGGCAAAGTTATTTGCACATGGGAATTGGTCTTCGAACAGTACCTTAGAATGGAGTAACCGCATTCAGGGTGAGGTGCAGAAAGAAAAACTAGACAATATTTTTGCAGAAGGCAGCATAATTCAGGTCTGCCTTACAAGATTATTGAATGCAGCCGATAAAAGTGCAGAGAAAGACTGTTTAATACGGCTATGCGGCAAAATATGGTTTATTTTAAACAAGTCACTGCGAATGCAAGAGAATGATACTCAACTAATTAACAGGTTAAAGACTGAATTAGATGGGGCAAGTAAAAATCAGGAAATGTTGAGAGCAGAATTGGATGTATGCCAAAAAGACATGCAATTAAAATGCAGAGACTTTGATACTCAGTTATCCAAAAGCAAGAAACAATTTGAAGATAGTGAGCAAGAATTGACACACTTAAAAGCCTTAGTGGATCACATTAGGCAGGATAAAGATGAGGTTGTTTCAGAAATGCAGATTTTACAAAAAGAACATTGCGAAAAAGAAGGTGATCTCCAGAGTGTAGAACAAGAAATGATTAAAATGATCCAAGAAAGAGACAAGAGAAGTAAAGAGTTCAATGAATGCCAAATGCAAATGTGCGATATGCAGGAGGCAATTAATAAAATGAGTGATGAAAATAATTATTTGCATGATGAAGCCAACAGACTCCTTAAAAAGTGTAAGGACTTAGAACAGCAAATGTGCATTCCCAGGTCCCAGGAGAGGCGGCAGGGTACCACATTCAATGGAGTGGAGGTGAATTCTAGCTCTGCCCAAAGAGCTAGTGCCCCAGTGACTGGGCCGGTGACTGAACTTGGTTGCAGTGCCCTTGGGGGATTTGATACTCCCATTGGGGGCAGCCACCAATCTCATACACCTGAAAACAGGATTGAATCACAAAATAGTGCAATTCCATGCATTGCAACAAGTAGCCCCATAAAAATAATGAAATCCATTAAAGCCCTGATCAAACCATTTAAAAAGGGAGGTGAATGCTGCATTGAGGATCACTTAGAAGCGGTGCATGACATTTTTAAAGCGCTCCAGATACCTAAGGAACAGTACAGACAATATTTTCATTTAACTTTAGATGCCCCGACGGCCAGCATCATAAGGGGATTAAATGAACAGCAGAATATGACATGGCTGGAGTTTGAAAAAGAAATTAGGCGCCATTTTTCTCCTTTTCAGTCATTGCAGGAGGCAAAGAAAGTTGCGTACACTATTACTGCTGGACCTAATACATCACCTCGCCAATTTTTACAAGACTTAAAAAGAGCATTCTCTCGCTTTGATGTATCTTTTGACTCAAATTCCAATGAGTTTAAAACCGCATACTTCTATGGGCTACAGAAAGACATTATATCCCAATTGGTCCGTGAATTTGACCGTGACAAGTCCCTTGAATGGATTGTACATCAAAGCACCAAGCTATATGAGGTACTCTATTGTCAGGGTAGAGAAAGTGATAAAATGAAAGATACTAGGCCTAAATCTAAAGAACCCTCAGCCACAGTAATGGAAATCAGGTCAGCCAAAATGTCCCTTGAGTCTGCTCAAAGCCAAGGTAAAAATAATGTGACACCTGAACAAAGGGGTAATCAACAAAGATCGCCATTTACTGTACCAATATTCCAATCACATGATCCTAGTAATAGAGAGAGCTACATCAGCCCTAGATATTTAGGAGATAGACCCCGGGTAAGATACCGGTCTGATATGGCAGGTATGAACAATAACCAGAGACAAAATCAAGATCAAAGAAATGATGGTCCCTACCAGTCATTGGGGACACAGAGCAGATTTGATCCCAGCACCATGATATATGGTAATCAGGATAGGCCCCGATATGTGGATCGATTTACTGATAATGGAAATCAACATAGGGGCCAGTACCCACAATCTGAGAGACAGGACATGAAGCAAAACGTGAACTACAGTCCACGCCAGTACAATGATTCCCCACCAGGGGACTATAATCAAAGGATGGGTGCAACCCGCTCCCCTCCACAAATGAATCAAGAGTTCAGAAACCATCCTCTGCCACCATAAGGAGGGTATATGTAAGGATATTTGGCATGTTACTGCACAAGTAGCATTACAGCACTACTGCACAAGTAGCATTACAGCACTACTGCACAAGTAGCATTTTTTTTTTTGCAGCACCACCACAAGGGTGCGGTGCATTGCTATATGGGTTAGCAGATTAACAAGGAAAGACAGGCTATTCAGTCAAAAAACGATTTTAACATATAAGATGCAAAGCTATTTTTACAGTTAAAAGCACACGTGTTCATTTAAAAATGCACACTATTTTTCACCTGAAATGCCTATATTGCTAGAGACACATTTGAAAATTAACAGCTAACATATTAACCATTAACCTGACTAATAAAACCTTATTTTAATATAACTCACTAATAAAATGTGTTCTCTACTGCAGAATTAGGCATATTTTGAAAACCAGTTAAATGAGTGTGCAGATTTTTCCTCTCTTCTCTGCCTGATTATCCGTGTTGTTGTGCACAGTAACTGCAGGAGGAAGGAAGGCAGATTTGCAACAATTGCAAATGTATAAGCGAAGCTATTGTTTAAAAGTAGGAGGATGAGAGATGATGGATTTCATTGGAACACGTCATAAAGAGGGCTGAGAGGAAAGTTTTAGTGGGCAGTAGCAGGGAAAAAGACAGGCAGACATCTTTCTGCACTACTGGGGAGAAGACCTGGCTGTGGGGGTGTCCTGCTGCAGTCGAGACTGGGGAAAGCTGAAAGAATTACCTTTCCACTGGCAGAGGCAGTCCTATCTGAAAAAGCTGAGAATTCCAGGCAATGACCCCGGCTTGAGAAGGCAAGCGTTCCTTTTTGTTGGAGTTAAGCCAAGAGAGCCACATTCACAGAGAGAATCCTCTGAACAGATAAGGTAATTACCTAACTGGGGGAGCTGTGTGTGTGCACGAAAGTATGCAGTCAGTGTAGAAAAATGAAAGTCCCGTGCGTGTCTTAATCAAGTGCTAATGTTGCAATTTAAGTTCTGTTCTCCGCCACTATAATTGCAGTGTGTCATTGAAAATGCTTTGATTGTTCCCTTTTATTGCTGTAAAGAATGAGATCATGTCTAAATGCAAATTTTATAATACAGAAAATATTTGAAAACAGACGGGTGGTTTATTTTCTATTTACCATTACAATGCCAATGATGTGGGGAGATTTTTAAACAGTGCAATGGTCATTTTAAGACAGATGTGTGTATGTCAGAATCAGTATGAATAATTGTGAGTGACTGTAGTATAACTTGTTGGAGGTACATGAGCCAACGGGAAGAGAGACTCTCTGAACATAGCTCCCTACCGTATATAAGGTAGTGGAAATTACCACAAGACTACCACATATAGCTCTCTGTCGTAAATAAGTCAGTGAGTTTGCCCATGGTGGCGCACCAACACTATCCCTGGAAATTGTGGTTTCCCTAGAATGCAGGTCTGAGGTCTCTCTAGTGATCACACGAAAAATCTAAGCGAAGATAAGGGATTCTGGACATTGGGGCCACAAATAAAACAAGGGAATTATGCTCACCAAAATACCACCAACCACGTATACCAAATATGCAGGTCTGGGTGCTGAAATAATGCATGTCCATTGTATTATTGTTGCACATGGCCAAATCTGAATACAAAGAGTGATTATTGCTAAGTTATTTCTCGGCGGTAATAAAATACCGTCAGGCCCCAAATCTCCACAAAATACCCTACATATTTATGGTGCGTTGCAGGCCGGGAAAGTGATCATAGAGTACCTACTGGGCGTGGCAAGCGTGTCTCACACTGCCATTTGCACATTAAAGGGAACCCATTTTATAATAGCAGTGTGCCACTAAAAACGAATTTCAGAATGTCACAAAGGGAAACCACATTCTCAGATCTAGTGCAATATTTAGAGGCAAAGTTATTTGCACATGGGAATTGGTCTTCGAACAGTACCTTAGAATGGAGTAACCGCATTCAGGGTGAGGTGCAGAAAGAAAAACTAGACAATATTTTTGCAGAAGGCAGCATAATTCAGGTCTGCCTTACAAGATTATTGAATGCAGCCGATAAAAGTGCAGAGAAAGACTGTTTAATACGGCTATGCGGCAAAATATGGTTTATTTTAAACAAGTCACTGCGAATGCAAGAGAATGATACTCAACTAATTAACAGGTTAAAGACTGAATTAGATGGGGCAAGTAAAAATCAGGAAATGTTGAGAGCAGAATTGGATGTATGCCAAAAAGACATGCAATTAAAATGCAGAGACTTTGATACTCAGTTATCCAAAAGCAAGAAACAATTTGAAGATAGTGAGCAAGAATTGACACACTTAAAAGCCTTAGTGGATCACATTAGGCAGGATAAAGATGAGGTTGTTTCAGAAATGCAGATTTTACAAAAAGAACATTGCGAAAAAGAAGGTGATCTCCAGAGTGTAGAACAAGAAATGATTAAAATGATCCAAGAAAGAGACAAGAGAAGTAAAGAGTTCAATGAATGCCAAATGCAAATGTGCGATATGCAGGAGGCAATTAATAAAATGAGTGATGAAAATAATTATTTGCATGATGAAGCCAACAGACTCCTTAAAAAGTGTAAGGACTTAGAACAGCAAATGTGCATTCCCAGGTCCCAGGAGAGGCGGCAGGGTACCACATTCAATGGAGTGGAGGTGAATTCTAGCTCTGCCCAAAGAGCTAGTGCCCCAGTGACTGGGCCGGTGACTGAACTTGGTTGCAGTGCCCTTGGGGGATTTGATACTCCCATTGGGGGCAGCCACCAATCTCATACACCTGAAAACAGGATTGAATCACAAAATAGTGCAATTCCATGCATTGCAACAAGTAGCCCCATAAAAATAATGAAATCCATTAAAGCCCTGATCAAACCATTTAAAAAGGGAGGTGAATGCTGCATTGAGGATCACTTAGAAGCGGTGCATGACATTTTTAAAGCGCTCCAGATACCTAAGGAACAGTACAGACAATATTTTCATTTAACTTTAGATGCCCCGACGGCCAGCATCATAAGGGGATTAAATGAACAGCAGAATATGACATGGCTGGAGTTTGAAAAAGAAATTAGGCGCCATTTTTCTCCTTTTCAGTCATTGCAGGAGGCAAAGAAAGTTGCGTACACTATTACTGCTGGACCTAATACATCACCTCGCCAATTTTTACAAGACTTAAAAAGAGCATTCTCTCGCTTTGATGTATCTTTTGACTCAAATTCCAATGAGTTTAAAACCGCATACTTCTATGGGCTACAGAAAGACATTATATCCCAATTGGTCCGTGAATTTGACCGTGACAAGTCCCTTGAATGGATTGTACATCAAAGCACCAAGCTATATGAGGTACTCTATTGTCAGGGTAGAGAAAGTGATAAAATGAAAGATACTAGGCCTAAATCTAAAGAACCCTCAGCCACAGTAATGGAAATCAGGTCAGCCAAAATGTCCCTTGAGTCTGCTCAAAGCCAAGGTAAAAATAATGTGACACCTGAACAAAGGGGTAATCAACAAAGATCGCCATTTACTGTACCAATATTCCAATCACATGATCCTAGTAATAGAGAGAGCTACATCAGCCCTAGATATTTAGGAGATAGACCCCGGGTAAGATACCGGTCTGATATGGCAGGTATGAACAATAACCAGAGACAAAATCAAGATCAAAGAAATGATGGTCCCTACCAGTCATTGGGGACACAGAGCAGATTTGATCCCAGCACCATGATATATGGTAATCAGGATAGGCCCCGATATGTGGATCGATTTACTGATAATGGAAATCAACATAGGGGCCAGTACCCACAATCTGAGAGACAGGACATGAAGCAAAACGTGAACTACAGTCCACGCCAGTACAATGATTCCCCACCAGGGGACTATAATCAAAGGATGGGTGCAACCCGCTCCCCTCCACAAATGAATCAAGAGTTCAGAAACCATCCCAACCGGCATCAATCACCTGAGAGGTATCAGAATAGATCCAATCAGGGGGAAAACAACCAATATCGACCTAGGCCACAGAAAGAGGATCCTAGAGAGGTGGAAAGGTTCCAATGCCTTGAGGCCCAAGTGAAAATGTTAGCTGAGCAAATAGGAAAGCTCTATACAGCGCAAAAACAACCTTCCAAAGAGGGGGCTGATGGCCATAGCAATGACCGGGGGGCTTCCGAAAAGTGACTAAGTACTCATGATAACTGCAGTGCCAAAATGACAGATAGCTCTGATATAATTTTGCATAACGACTCTGAGATGTCTAATGGATTAAAAATGAAAGTACCAGTAAATGAAATTGTGACAGAAAGTGCAAATACTTCTAAAAAAGAGGTACGGTTTAACTTAGAGCTAAATAAAACAGTAAAGATTTGCACAAATGAAAAAGAAACATTAGGAATTCCAAAAGAACAAAGGGACAGATTTAAGAAAAATGACTCATGCATGGGGAATACCAGTGAACAGGGAGTAAGTGGGGATGCCATAGCTCCTTTCCTGGGCAAGCAAAACAATTACCAAACACAGACAGAAAAAGGAAATACTCACAAGGAGGGTACAAGTCAATCACCTGAAAAATTCTTTGAGCCACATATTTTTGAAGAGGCTGAAAGGGCTGGTATTACACTAAATGATCACAAATGCACAGAATTAAAAAATGACAAATTGCTGAATGATGTTGTGACACATGTTCAGTTGGAAGGTTGTAATGTGGTCTCTGATGTTACCCAGATGGATGGGCGAACGGTGGCCACACTCCAAAAAACCTCTGAACATGGAGAAATGAATAAAATATCTCGCACAGAAATGGGTAAAAAGGAGGGAAAAATGTCTTTTCATTTACCAATGTGCTTAGCCAAAAGTGAAAAAGACCTGAGAAAGGTGAGCCCTGAAATCAGTAAGAATTCACATTTCTTATGTGTATTAGAGGAAGTTGAGGACAGATATTATGCACCCATCACTGTAGAAGAAAAATGCCACACCTTTGCTATGATTGACACTGGCGCACAGGCCACAATTATGTCCAAGGAGCTGGTAAAGAGTATCAATGAAGGGAGGCCTCCACAGAGTCAGATCACACTAGCTCTGCCCAAAGAGCTAGTGCCCCAGTGACTGGGCCGGTGACTGAACTTGGTTGCAGTGCCCTTGGGGGATTTGATACTCCCATTGGGGGCAGCCACCAATCTCATACACCTGAAAACAGGATTGAATCACAAAATAGTGCAATTCCATGCATTGCAACAAGTAGCCCCATAAAAATAATGAAATCCATTAAAGCCCTGATCAAACCATTTAAAAAGGGAGGTGAATGCTGCATTGAGGATCACTTAGAAGCGGTGCATGACATTTTTAAAGCGCTCCAGATACCTAAGGAACAGTACAGACAATATTTTCATTTAACTTTAGATGCCCCGACGGCCAGCATCATAAGGGGATTAAATGAACAGCAGAATATGACATGGCTGGAGTTTGAAAAAGAAATTAGGCGCCATTTTTCTCCTTTTCAGTCATTGCAGGAGGCAAAGAAAGTTGCGTACACTATTACTGCTGGACCTAATACATCACCTCGCCAATTTTTACAAGACTTAAAAAGAGCATTCTCTCGCTTTGATGTATCTTTTGACTCAAATTCCAATGAGTTTAAAACCGCATACTTCTATGGGCTACAGAAAGACATTATATCCCAATTGGTCCGTGAATTTGACCGTGACAAGTCCCTTGAATGGATTGTACATCAAAGCACCAAGCTATATGAGGTACTCTATTGTCAGGGTAGAGAAAGTGATAAAATGAAAGATACTAGGCCTAAATCTAAAGAACCCTCAGCCACAGTAATGGAAATCAGGTCAGCCAAAATGTCCCTTGAGTCTGCTCAAAGCCAAGGTAAAAATAATGTGACACCTGAACAAAGGGGTAATCAACAAAGATCGCCATTTACTGTACCAATATTCCAATCACATGATCCTAGTAATAGAGAGAGCTACATCAGCCCTAGATATTTAGGAGATAGACCCCGGGTAAGATACCGGTCTGATATGGCAGGTATGAACAATAACCAGAGACAAAATCAAGATCAAAGAAATGATGGTCCCTACCAGTCATTGGGGACACAGAGCAGATTTGATCCGAGCACCATGATATATGGTAATCAGGATAGGCCCCGATATGTGGATCGATTTACTGATAATGGAAATCAACATAGGGGCCAGTACCCACAATCTGAGAGACAGGACATGAAGCAAAACGTGAACTACAGTCCACGCCAGTACAATGATTCCCCACCAGGGGACTATAATCAAAGGATGGGTGCAACCCGCTCCCCTCCACAAATGAATCAAGAGTTCAGAAACCATCCCAACCGGCATCAATCACCTGAGAGGTATCAGAATAGATCCAATCAGGGGGAAAACAACCAATATCGACCTAGGCCACAGAAAGAGAATCCTAGAGAGGTGGAAAGGTTCCAATGCCTTGAGGCCCAAGTGAAAATGTTAGCTGAGCAAATAGGAAAGCTCTATACAGCGCAAAAACAACCTTCCAAAGAGGGGGCTGATGGCCATAGCAATGACCGGGGGGCTTCCGAAAAGTGACTAAGTACTCATGATAACTGCAGTGCCAAAATGACAGATAGCTCTGATATAATTTTGCATAACGACTCTGAGATGTCTAATGGATTAAAAATGAAAGTACCAGTAAATGAAATTGTGACAGAAAGTGCAAATACTTCTAAAAAAGAGGTACGGTTTAACTTAGAGCTAAATAAAACAGTAAAGATTTGCACAAATGAAAAAGAAACATTAGGAATTCCAAAAGAACAAAGGGACAGATTTAAGAAAAATGACTCATGCATGGGGAATACCAGTGAACAGGGAGTAAGTGGGGATGCCATAGCTCCTTTCCTGGGCAAGCAAAACAATTACCAAACACAGACAGAAAAAGGAAATACTCACAAGGAGGGTACAAGTCAATCACCTGAAAAATTCTTTGAGCCACATATTTTTGAAGAGGCTGAAAGGGCTGGTATTACACTAAATGATCACAAATGCACAGAATTAAAAAATGACAAATTGCTGAATGATGTTGTGACACATGTTCAGTTGGAAGGTTGTAATGTGGTCTCTGATGTTACCCAGATGGATGGGCGAACGGTGGCCACACTCCAAAAAACCTCTGAACATGGAGAAATGAATAAAATATCTCGCACAGAAATGGGTAAAAAGGAGGGAAAAATGTCTTTTCATTTACCAATGTGCTTAGCCAAAAGTGAAAAAGACCTGAGAAAGGTGAGCCCTGAAATCAGTAAGAATTCACATTTCTTATGTGTATTAGAGGAAGTTGAGGACAGATATTATGCACCCATCACTGTAGAAGAAAAATGCCACACCTTTGCTATGATTGACACTGGCGCACAGGCCACAATTATGTCCAAGGAGCTGGTAAAGAGTATCAATGAAGGGAGGCCTCCACAGAGTCAGATCACAGTGAAGGCAAATCAAGGCCCAGTGCATAACTTTAATGGGGAGGAGGTGCCCATCATAGGTGTAACTGAGGTTGACATAAAAATAGGAAAGCACAGAATGAAACAAGAGGTATTGATCACATCTATTTGTGAAATTCCATTTCTGATGGGGACAGATTGCCTGAAAAGATTGTCTCCTCTCATAGATGGGGTGAATGGAGTGCTGTGGTCCTTAACCAAAAAACCATTGAGGCCTAAGAAACTAAAATCACAAAACAGCAATATAAAAGAATGTCACACCGTTGCCAAAACAAATGATGCTGTGGAGGTATATCTCCAGAATAGCTGCATACCTAGTGTCACTGTTATATTAAGGTGTCAAGACAAAGATCAGAGCGACAATGAAAAACTACCTGTACAAATATACTTGGACCCAAGGAAAGATTGGCAGACTGCCATAGACGAACACACATTACGTTTCTATTTAAAAGAGAATACATGCAAACAGAATATTGTTCCTAAAACAGATTCAGAAAAACACATTACCACTCTGGCAGAGATACACATGGAAGATGAGCAACCATGGGTTCACGCTGGTATAAATGATTATCTTAAAACAATAAAAGCCACTTTAGCGCTTGAACATGAAAGGAGTTTCATTAATGAGAAATTGTTGCAAAAAATTATGGAGAGGGAAGAAATCCCGAAATTTAGGATTAAAAACCAATATGTTTCTGGGTTGGACAGTCCAGACTTTGAAAACCGAATTACAGGCAGATGCATGCTTAAAATTAGCATTGGGCAGAAAGCAATTTACCATAATGTATGGATAGTGAGTGGAGCACAAAATGAATTTTACATGGGCAATGACATCATGCACAGAATGTGTATGGTGTTAGATTTCCTTAATCAAAAAATATGGTCACGCCTAGGTGGGCCGGCGCCTGAATTTGGAGACAAAAGAAGGGCTTATCATTGTGCACAACTAGTTCCTTATGCAGTCGAATTACAGATGAGGAAAAATACTATTGTTCCTGCATTTACAAAACAGTTTGCAATAACACTGAAATGCAAAAATGGACAGCAGATGAAAGGCTCTGATGCATTTGTATGCCTGAATGAATCCATAAAACAGCAAGGCCTGGATTATGAATACATTCCATTGGTAGACATTGGTGAGGGATCTGTAAAAATCATGGTAAATAATAAAGGTTGTCAGGACGTTCATTTAGAGGAAAACTCCCCATTAGGAATGGCCATACAAAAATCACATTATACGGCAGATTTAAATAACATGGTGATTGGGAATATTCCTGAAAAATATGTAGATGCCAAGGGCGAGTTGCCAGAACACCTGGACTCTCAGCCCAAAGGAATATTTAAAATTCATTCTGTGTATCCTTATGATTCAAATGAGACAGTGTGCTGCCATCAAGAGGATTGCATAATATTTAATTTAAATGAAAATGAAACAGGAAATCAGCCCATTAAAGTGGAAGCTGATATGCCAAAATATTTGAAAGTGGCAGCCCTACAAAAAGACACAGCCACACAGTTAGAGGAAAGCGCTGAGATTCCTTTACCAGAAGAGTTTCCAGAATTTTCCAGAATGGTAGAAGAGCAGATCTCCTTAGCGGATGCATGTAACAGCGATGAGGATCGACGCAATCTGAGGGAAATATTTATGGAGTTTAAGGATGTATTTGCAAAAGATGCTTATGATTGTGGTTTAACTGATTTACATGTGGCCACACTACCAGAAGGTTGTAGCAGAAATCCAGTGTTTGTACGCCAGTATAGACTACCGCTGGCATGTTTAGAATCATTGGCAGAGATTATTAAAAATTTGGAATCACGGGGAATAATTAGGCCCATTCATAGCACATCCAATACGCCTATTTTAGGTGTGTTAAAGCCAAATGGTCAATGGCGGCTATGTGCAGACTTAAGAGAGTTAAATAAAAGAGTACCAGTATCTAGATGGCCACTACCATTCATTGATCAGGGCCTAGCTCAGATACATGGTTCAAATGTATTTACCACGTTAGATCTCACATCTGGATATTGGTGTGTGCCATTGGCAGAGGAGATACAACACCTATTTTCCTTTACATTTGACAGGACTCAATATGCCTGGCTTAGAGCTCCGTTCGGGTACATCAATAGTGGGAGTGAATTTGGCATATTTTTGAGAAAGGCCATGCCAGATGCAGCGGAAAGAGGGACAATAGTTTATGTGGATGATGTCTTGATAAAAAATGAAAACCTTAAAAGCCATTTTGATGAAATAAGACATGTGCTTGGCCAATTGCAGAAAGCAGGCGCCAAAGTATCTTTGCAAAAAGCACAATGGTGCAAGAAAAAAGTGAACTTTCTAGGGCATGAAGTGACTGAACATGGGCTAAATCCACAAAGGAAGAAAATAGAGGCCATACAAAGATTAAAAGATCCTAAAAATGTGAAAGGAGTAAAAAGTTTATTAGGGATGACAGGCTATAACAGAAAGTTCATTGAGAATTATGCAGAAATCACTCAACCATTGACTAAACTGCTTAAACTAAATACTCCATGGAGATGGGAAAGAGAGCAATCTGATGCAGTGGCTAGATTGAAGGAATGTCTTGTAAAGGCACCATGTTTAGCATACCCCATAAAGGACAGGGATTTCTTTATAGAAATAGGCTTTTCTGAACATTGTATGTCAGCAGTGTTATCACAAAAACACGATTTGAATCACAAAACCATTGCATATGCAAGTAAGGCATTTTCCCAAGTTGAAATGAAATTTAATGAATGTGAGAAGGCCCTATTAACCACTGTGTGGGCGCTACAACATTTCCGCCCCATTGTTCAGGGAGAAAAGGTGATTATTGAAACAAATCATCAACCTTTGCAATTTTTAGAGAGTAAAAGAATTAGATCAGGCAATCTAGCGCAATCCAGAATCACTTCATGGACGCTGGCATTACAAGGTTTTCCCGTAGAAGTAAGATATGGACAAAATAAAAAGAGCCCAATTGCTCAAGGGTTAGCTGACTTACATGACTGTGCAGCTGAACAAATACCAAATGAAATGGAAGTGGAAGCTAGTTTGCAGGAATTTGAACAATCACCACACAAAGCTTTTGATGAAAAAACATGCAAGGATTTGCCAACTGTATATGTGGATGGTTGTGCTTTTCACATTGAAAATGACAGTAATAAACAATTAGTGGCAGGAATAGGAAATGTCTGGTTGAAATGTGAAGGCGTTCCTAGTATAGGGATGAGGATTGGAGATAGGAGCAGTCAGGTGGCGGAATTGGCAGCCATCTATAAAGCAATTGCTACTGCAGTTGATAAAAAGTTCAGTGAAATTGTCCTGGTGACTGATTCTGACTATGCACGGAATAGCTTTGTGGAGTATTTGCCTGGTTGGAAAGCAAGAGGCATGGTTACATACAACAAAAAGCCACTTAAACATGGAAAAATGATACAAGCCATAGACAAATTGGTGTCAGAAAATAATTTAACAATATACTGGAGAAAAATTCGTGGGCATTTAAAAACACCAGGAGAGGATAAGGAGGGAAATGATAAGGCAGACCATCTGGCTAAGATTGGGGCTGTGATGGGAGAATTGCTACCTATTGATTATTTAATGGGTGAAATACAAATTGATGCAGTCACACGTTCTAAAGCACCAAAGGAGGTAGATCAACCGGTGGTGCAGTGGAGTCATGACACGCCAGACCAAGATTTGATTGAGGCACAAAAGAATGATCAAATTTTGGGAATCTATTATAATCATTTGATGGATCCTGAACAAAATCCTTTAACAGAAAATGATTGTATGGGAAAAGAAGAGTTGAGGGTGTTATTAAAGAACAAAACACGAATTAGATTACAGGATGGACTCATGATTAGAGAGTCCATAACAGGGCAAATACAGTGGGTAGTACCCCTTTCATTCAGAGGACTAATGCTACACCATGCACACGATGCCATAACTGCAGGCCATAGAGGTTCACAAAAGACATTAGAAATACTAAAAGATTATGCTTACTGGCCACATATGTCCCAAGATGTGGAATTATATACTAGAGGATGTCTAGTATGCGCCCAATTTAAACCTGCTTCACCAATGCATAGAGCACCATTGATGAAAAGAGGCCTAACTCTCCCATGGTCAGATTTGCAAATAGACTATGTAGGTCCTTTAAAAAGGTCGAGCAGGGGACACCGCTATATTTTGAGTGTGGTATGTTTGATGTCAAAATGGATTGAGTGCATTCCCGCACCAGATTGTAGTGCGCAAACAGCAGCCACATTGCTGGTGAACCATGTGTTCTCAAGGTTTGGGTTGCCACAAAGAATTGAGTCAGACAGAGGAAGTCATTTCACAAGTAATCTAATGAGTAAGGTATGGCAAATACTAGGTGTGAAAAGGAAACTACATATCGCATATCGGGCGGCGTCTTCAGGTACAGTTGAAAGAAGCAATAGGTCTGTTGTGGACATTTTAAAGAAATTTGTGGCAGAAGCAGGTTCCAGCTGGGATTTGCGTTTACCATTGGTTTTGATGGCAATCAGGTCGACTCCTGCCAAAGCAACAGGTGTTAGCCCCCATGAGGTCTTAACAGGTAGGAAAATGGTGTTACCACAACACCTACTATACAGAACACATGAGCAAACTCTAGTGAGTGCATCCACAGTTCATGAATATATTGATGAACTGAGGAGGCATTTGCAACATGCATTTGCTTTTGTGCAGAGAAATCTGGAAAGAGCTGCTGACAGTGCTAAGTCATATTATGACAAAAAGACATCAGTAAAGGAATACAATGTAGGGGATCAGGTGTACAAGTTTCATTTTGGAAAAAGTAAACAGAAAAATTCTAAATTTCTGGCAGCCTGGCAGGGGCCATTTCGAATTATAGATAAAGTCTCTCCTGTAGTGTATAAAATTTTGAAAAATGAAGGTGAAACAGCAATAGAGCAGTTTGTCCATGTAAATCAAATCAAACCATGCCATCCCAGACATGAGATCAGGCAGCTTGAGCATGTGGAAACGGATAGAGTCCCTTGAGAAAATAAATGGGTGTGATCAGGAGGCAGTGACAAAGAAAAAAAAAAAAAAAAAGTTGATTGTTATGATGGCACATAAACACTGTAATATATGTGAAAATATATAATATAAATAAATAAATAAATAAATAAATAAATAAATGCACATATAACGGAAGCTCGTGGTTGGTGTGCAGAGAGAAAGTGTATTAAATATTGAATGCTGTTTTATATGTGTTTGTTTTCTTTTAACTTTGTTTAATTTCAGAAAAAAAAAAAAAAAAAAAAAAAAAAAAAAAAAAAAAACGAAGTATTTTTACCGAGCATGTTTTATTTTTGGCAAAAGGATGAAGTTAGTATTGTGCTATGTACTTAATCTGTTTATTTTCTATTTTGATTTAGACAATTAACATTATTTGGTCGGAGGTTCTGGGACCAGAGGCCACGGGAGACGATGGAGTCCTGGAGACCGCGAGGACGGATTCCGGGAAAGCCCCAAAGAGGGGTGAAGACCAAGGCTACAAAGCGATCAGCATTGAAGATGATACCGATGACATGTTTAACGATAGTGATATTTGGAGGGATCTTCAAGAATTCAGAAGCACAGGTTGTCATTGAACCTGGACCAGCATCTGGTATCGCGGTAGAAGAAGCACCAGGATTCATCATGAGTGATAGAAGGATGATTTTCCAAAATATCTACATACCATTGAATCCTGAGATTTTGATTGAAAAACATTTGAACAATACCGGAATTAAGATTGAACAGACTAAAGAGTGGCTGGAAATAAGAAAAGAGGACGCTAAGCAGTCAATAAGAGATATATTAATGCAATTGGAAAAAACATTCGTGAATTCAGCAGACATTAAGAAGAAGAGAGGAAAGAGAGGTGCGGTGATGCTCGCGATATCAATGGTAATGTCTATAATTGGGGCAATAATAGGTACTACAATATCAACAGCCAATTCTATTTCGGTAGGAACACTGAGTACTAAAGCACAACAACTGAGTATTGACCTAGAAATAATACAAAAGACATTAGATGGAATTAGAGGGGGACTGGATGAACAAGTAAGATTCATAAATGAAACTGCAATCATTCTAAATGAACAAGCGGATGTGATGCAACGGGCGACTAAAATAATACTTAAGCATGACAGAACTTTAAATGAAATATTGAACATAATGAGTCCTGTTGATAGACTATTAACGAATTATATGAGAGAAGTTCAAACTGCAGTTTCACAATTGATTCAAGGACATATTCCCTTGTATTTTGTTTCGCAGGATATCATTCGGCAAATGATAGAAAGATTGACCAGGAGGGAAATTGACCTTATACAGATAAGAATTGCATTCGAAATGGGGAATGCAATGCCGTTATATGTGGACTTGGAAAGACTAGAGATCGGATTTTTGCTATGCATCCCATTTGTAGCCCCTGAACTTATTTATCAAACGAAGTGGGTACACAACGTGGGATTTTGGCAAGAGGACAAATTCATTAAGATTAAGACTCCAGAAGTGGTGGCATTTCAGTCATGGGAACCTGAAGTTTATTTAATACCAAACCTGGAAACATGTGTAACATTTAAAGAACAAAATTATATGTGTCCAGGTAAACCGTTTGTTCCTGATGCCACAGATGCTATTTGTGGATTGAAATCTGACCCAAGTATATCAGAGGGATGTGAAGTGATTATTAGTAATATGGGGAGTGAAGAAATGGCACAGGCTAAGATGGTCAGAGGTAAATGGTTGGTCAGTACCTGTTTAAAGAACATGACGGTAGTACATTTAAACCATGGAACATACGTGGTTAAACAGGTAAAATATAATGTTTTTTATTTACAGGTTCCAAAGGATGCAATTGTGTCAATTGGGGGATTAACATTGTTCCATGTAACAAATGATGTTTGGGAAAGCCAAGTGGAAAATATCGATTTTTTTCAAAGGGATACTTTTCCAATAGATCCAGATGTGGAATATTTATTGAATCACAAAGAAAGACATGTTATGAAAATGAATTTGCGAAAAAACAATATTACAATTAGTAATCTGGGCATAATAGAAGTGGAAAGATTTAATTGGGGAACCTGGGGGGAACGCTCAATAGTGGGTTTGGCTATCCTGGTGCTAATCATGGGTGGATGGTTGATTGTGATATCAGTAAAAATGAAAATGTTACTGATTTTACTGACTACGTCAGGAAGAGAAAGATATCCCAATACACATGCATTTTAAGAGAAAAAGAAAGAACAAGTTGTTTTTAGAGATTGGCTTGGATTATAGCCAAGTTCTAAAAACAAAAGGAGGGTATATGTAAGGATATTTGGCATGTTACTGCACAAGTAGCATTACAGCACTACTGCACAAGTAGCATTACAGCACTACTGCACAAGTAGCATTTTTTTTTTTGCAGCACCACCACAAGGGTGCGGTGCATTGCTATATGGGTTAGCAGATTAACAAGGAAAGACAGGCTATTCAGTCAAAAAACGATTTTAACATATAAGATGCAAAGCTATTTTTACAGTTAAAAGCACACGTGTTCATTTAAAAATGCACACTATTTTTCACCTGAAATGCCTATATTGCTAGAGACACATTTGAAAATTAACAGCTAACATATTAACCATTAACCTGACTAATAAAACCTTATTTTAATATAACTCACTAATAAAATGTGTTCTCTACTGCAGAATTAGGCATATTTTGAAAACCAGTTAAATGAGTGTGCAGATTTTTCCTCTCTTCTCTGCCTGATTATCCGTGTTGTTGTGCACAGTAACTGCAGGAGGAAGGAAGGCAGATTTGCAACAATTGCAAATGTATAAGCGAAGCTATTGTTTAAAAGTAGGAGGATGAGAGATGATGGATTTCATTGGAACACGTCATAAAGAGGGCTGAGAGGAAAGTTTTAGTGGGCAGTAGCAGGGAAAAAGACAGGCAGACATCTTTCTGCACTACTGGGGAGAAGACCTGGCTGTGGGGGTGTCCTGCTGCAGTCGAGACTGGGGAAAGCTGAAAGAATTACCTTTCCACTGGCAGAGGCAGTCCTATCTGAAAAAGCTGAGAATTCCAGGCAATGACCCCGGCTTGAGAAGGCAAGCGTTCCTTTTTGTTGGAGTTAAGCCAAGAGAGCCACATTCACAGAGAGAATCCTCTGAACAGATAAGGTAATTACCTAACTGGGGGAGCTGTGTGTGTGCACGAAAGTATGCAGTCAGTGTAGAAAAATGAAAGTCCCGTGCGTGTCTTAATCAAGTGCTAATGTTGCAATTTAAGTTCTGTTCTCCGCCACTATAATTGCAGTGTGTCATTGAAAATGCTTTGATTGTTCCCTTTTATTGCTGTAAAGAATGAGATCATGTCTAAATGCAAATTTTATAATACAGAAAATATTTGAAAACAGACGGGTGGTTTATTTTCTATTTACCATTACAATGCCAATGATGTGGGGAGATTTTTAAACAGTGCAATGGTCATTTTAAGACAGATGTGTGTATGTCAGAATCAGTATGAATAATTGTGAGTGACTGTAGTATAACTTGTTGGAGGTACATGAGCCAACGGGAAGAGAGACTCTCTGAACATAGCTCCCTACCGTATATAAGGTAGTGGAAATTACCACAAGACTACCACATATAGCTCTCTGTCGTAAATAAGTCAGTGAGTTTGCCCATGGTGGCGCACCAACACTATCCCTGGAAATTGTGGTTTCCCTAGAATGCAGGTCTGAGGTCTCTCTAGTGATCACACGAAAAATCTAAGCGAAGATAAGGGATTCTGGACATTGGGGCCACAAATAAAACAAGGGAATTATGCTCACCAAAATACCACCAACCACGTATACCAAATATGCAGGTCTGGGTGCTGAAATAATGCATGTCCATTGTATTATTGTTGCACATGGCCAAATCTGAATACAAAGAGTGATTATTGCTAAGTTATTTCTCGGCGGTAATAAAATACCGTCAGGCCCCAAATCTCCACAAAATACCCTACAGAGGCCACTTAAGGGGCAATAAGCTTGACTACATTAGGAGCAGGAGGGTCCTTTGTCATTTCTACTTTGTCATTATTAGTGTGACTAAAGTAGAATACAGATGCAGAGGATGATGGTAGCATAGGCAAAGTGTAAAATGTAGTAGGAGGGAGTGTGAGGAAGTTCTTGAGAGAGTCTCTAATTTTGGAAATGTTTGCAGCAAAGTATTCAGCAAGGTCATTAGCTGTGAGAATGTAGTTGATAGTCATAGACATAGGAGGGATGAGGAGTGAGTTTAGGGTGGCCTGTAACCAGCAAGGACGTTTGGGAATGAGTGTCAATGAGGGTTACATAGAATTCAATGTTCCCTATATCAAGAGTGGTTTTAAGAGAGTTCAACACAGAGAGATATAGTTGCAGGTCCTCATGCATACACCTCCATTTGCGCAGCAGCCAACGCATATCTGTGCATTGAGAGCGTATGAATGGGGTGACTCATGGCTGAGGATGTGTAGATCTCGGTTTGAAAGTAAGCAGTGGGAAGTGAGAGGAGAATGAGTCATATAGTAGGAATTGGAAGCTGGAGAAACCCGTGTTGGTGGTAGAAGCATTGGGAGTGAAGCAGGAGAGTGAGATCTGTAGGTTAGAGAGAAAGGGGGGAAAGCCAGAACGTTTAAATTTCCTTGTAGTAATAGGTGAAATAAGTGGTGGGGAAAGGTCAGAGGCTGGAAAGAAGATAGTGGTGGAAAAAATGAGTGATCATATATAGATGGTATGACAGTAGTACTAGTGGCTGAGAGAGAGGTGAATATGAATATGAGATCCAAAGAGTTACCCGATGTGTCGGTAAGTAGGTAGGTTATGGATAGAGAGCAGAGTGTGGTCACTAAGAAAATACTGAAGTTCAGATTGCTGAGAGGTGGTTGGATAGGGACAGTTAAAGTCACCTAAAAGAATGAGGTGATGTTTACTGGAAAGAGAATTAAGGGCATCAAAGGGAACAGGTGGGCGATATATGGAGAGGATATCAATTAAGTAAGACAGAGCAATGGTAGAGATAGTGAATTCAAACGAGGTAGGAGAGGATGTGGCATTGGAGATTTTTAGGGCATTGAGGCCGGAAGAGAGTTGGTGTCTGATGCCTTCACCTCTTCCAGTCAGTCAAGGACAGTGAATGAAGGATAGTTTGGAGTCATGAAGGGGCACCAAAGTGGCAGTATCAGATGGAGAAATCCAGGCTTCGATGATAGCAAGAAGCTCTAGGGGAGGAATACTGAAGTGAAAATAGTCAGTGATAAACAACATTTTCTTGCATGCAGACTGAACATTCCAGAGTGAATTGTTCAGTTGATGAGGTAAGGAAGAGTATAGAAGTCGAGTCTCAGAGGAAGAGAGGCTATGTGTATTGGTGTTAGAGAAGGTATGGCTGCTTGTCGGCTTTGTTTTTTGTAAGGAAATGCTGGTGTATGCTAATAGTTGTTTAGTGGAGTTGTGGCTTAAATTTGAATGTTGTTTGTGTGCTGTGCCAGGCCTTTCTGTGGCAACCTATGACAAACAGGGACTAACAGGGAAAACAGAATGAAATAGAGAAGGATAAAGTAGTGACCCTTGGCGCTGCCTTCTTTTAGGAGGGGCTAACAGGGACCACAGAGTGAAATGGAGATGGATATAGAAGCAACCCTTGAATAATAACATACTACCAACATACTGAACAGACAATAAAATGAAGGTGCAGAAAATGGTCCTACCAAAACACACTAAAGATCAAGACATAAGAGAAGACATCAACACCAAACAGCTGTAATTCCTCAAAGCCCTGCTCCATAACTCCCAAAATCCTCCAGATATCCTCCAAGTGTGAACCTGCCCTCTCTTCCCCTTCACTCATGCCCCAGTTTATTTTAACGGTTCATCCAGGCTTATTCCTAGACTGAGGTATAGTACATAATTAAGCTCAGAGTTCTCTAATCTCACTTCTCCCTCCTCTTTCGCCACTTGTAGAATCACTCTCAGGATGCCTTTATTTGATTTAAAACTTTTTTGGCAGAAATACACATAATCACACATATCAAAGCAAAAATCACATATAAACAATTTGTATACAATATGAACACAGGATAAACATGTGAAGAGATATCAATCATCAGTCAAATCTTATCTAAAAACGTCCTCATACTACATACAAGAACAACTGCTCCTCTAAAATAGAAGTCCATTATATGTCCTTACTATAACATTATTTTGCGTGTAAAAAAAAGATTAATAAATACAAAGGCACCCGCCAATTACGCACAAGTGTCCGAACAAGCCTTTCTTTTTAACCCTGCTCTATGGATATATTTTGCAACCATGTAAACGTGTGCTATATCTTCTGTATTTTTGCAAAATAAAAGGGCATCAACTGTGCTGTGTCTGTTGCTCTTATACCTATTGACTGTGTTCAATGTATAGGGTCCAGATAAAAAGAAATGGTTAACTGTTTAACAGAATCACAGAAAGGGCACCTATCTGATGACAGTCCAGATAGCGTTCAAAGCTCCAATCATTTTTAGATTGCAGAATACTGTAAGAGATTCGGAGTCAGCAATAGTAGTGAGCATTTGATCCTCCTCCTTAATCATGAAAGCACATTTTACCAAAATATGTGTCTTCTTCTCAATTGACAATGAATGTATCCAAAGTTTAGGGTGCTCTATATAAGATGGGACATTTTTGGTGCATTTGTACAATCAAGAATCAAGTCCTAAAAATGTAAGTGGGGGGACACCTCAACAAACGCAGTTGGATGTGACGTGGCTAGAAATTAGCATATCAAGGTGAAATATACACATTTCATTAAATTGGCTTTGCATAACCACCCAAATTGCACAGGACGAATTTAGTTTGCCTTTCATAAAATCAACACACACACAAAACCCAGGGAAGATATTTTCCTCTAATAGTGTTTTTGAAAACATTAAAAGGTGTGCATGTTTTAAACTCCAAGAACCAATACAAATATTTTCCTTCGGACTTGCAGCACTGAAATGCGGCATTTCGCCTTTAGTTGGTTGTTATTTTTCATCAGGTTATATAGTGCAGTGGTAAAGTCTCCAGTCTACAAACCTGACGAGATCTTTAATTCATAAATTCAAAGAGGTCATTCAATGTTTCTCATTTTAGGTGGGGGGACAGAGTCCACCCTCTGCATAAAGTGGGTGAACTCCGTCCCCCTGCGTGTACCCTCGACTTGAGCCCTGTGTACAATGGGTTTGACAATCCCCTGCATTGACGCAGAATATCCTGCAGGGCTACTGTATACTTAGCAAGAGAGCGGGTGCCCCACACTCGCAATCACTATAATAATGGTTTAAGAAACATTAAGTGGTCAATACCTTAAAGATCCAATTCCATTTGTAATATTTATTTGGGGTGCTCTTAGGTAAATTTAGCACCAATTTTTAAAATCTGTTTTCGGTTGATGAAAACGACCTAGACTTTTGCCAAACCCACAGTTCTGCTCTATGAAGAACATCCAGTCTAGATTGTCGGTTATATACTCTTAGAACAGGGGGCTGATATCCCCTTTGCCCTGGGTGTTTAAAAGAGAGTTGGTAGAGGCAGCGAACCTGATCAGCATGAGATTTGTTTTCTCCAAATGTGCACTCAAATTCCAAGTTACAATTACTCTAAGGCCCAAATAATAGCAGCTGGTTACCTGTTCAATTGGTATTCCCTCCAGGGCTATATTAAGTGTATACAATCATCTTCCTATTGGGATAATGACCTTTGATTTTGTTTTGCTTTTGTTAATTTGAAGGCCCCTGTGCTGGTAGAACTCATTAAGCGCATTGACCTGTTTTACTGTGGGCATCTTCTGCATACATGAGCAGAGGGCATTAGTAAGATCCAAGTGTTGGGGCATCTGATGGAGAGCCTAACAATCTATCTATCACTCCATTTATATAAATACAAAGGGACAAGGGACAAGGACACACCCCTGCCAGACGCCTTTGTGCACCTCAAAAGGGGGAGGGGGGGTTACCTCATCACCATGGCCCCATTTGTCCTGTACGGTACGGTCCATGTGCCAGGATCACATTTACTCCCCTGCACCTGAAGTGTATTTAATGTCTTGATTTGAGTCATCTCTTTCAATCTTAAAGGGTTTATTTACCAAGTGTGCTGTGTTTTCGTACGATTTTCCCATGTGTCATTTGCCACATTGTTATGATATAGTTACTGAATTATCATGAGTAGGGCATCAGCAGTCAGAGCCCCTGAGTGTTTCCCACACTTGCAGAATCAGATCACAGTCCCAAAAGGATAGTAGTTTGGAATGAGGTGGTGCTTTGGGTTTTGGGTAAGGGCCGAGAGGTATGTGTGTTGCTGATACTATAAAACACTTTGAGTAAGTAGCATTAGGTAGTAATTGCAGCAACACTTTTTCTGGAAAATCTTACATTTTTCAAGCCTCACTACCGTATCTCTTAACATGAATGCGGATATTTCAGTTGAGCCCTCGCATCCAAATCTTGACTTGTCCCGGAGAATCTTGAAATCTTGATGTAGCTTATTATTTAGCTTGGTCATCTTTGCAGTGTCATCATTCACAATTTGCACATGCTTCTCAATTTCACAGGTATGCACTACATCAACGCTGAGTGTAATCTCATCCCTCAGCAGCAATCGTAATACATGGCTAGTTTTTAATTCAGCCATTATTTCGATCACTGCAATGGAAGAATCAACACTGACCATCTCATCTTGCACAGACATCATATTGGTATGAACCTCTTGTTCATTTTGTAAGGCAAAGTGTTTCCACTCAATGTGATTTTTGGTGTCTGTTTGCTTCTGACTCATGTATTGATTCATAAATGTTCACAATCATAGCCAAACAGGTGGAACGAGAGCTCTTCCAAATGACTTCAATTATGCTACAGCAATATGGCATCAGAGGAACATTACGGTGGCCGACCAGTTGTAAGGTAACGCCTGGAAGAAATATGTGTCAGCAATTGCACCAGCCAACCACTTACTATATGCAATTCTTTAATGAGATCAGTGGTCACCATCCCTCTAGTTAGTTGGCAACATCACCTTTGACTAATATCTAAACGTATGGGCCAGGATTAAGGCTATGGTCTGATATGAGAGTATTATGCATATATCAGAACTGCAGGACCTAGCCCAGAGAACAACGTGGCAGCTGCTGCCCCCACAACAGAGTCAGGTGTGAGATGCATATTTACACTGTCTGCTGCCTAAATGGTCCATACGGCAGTGGCCTAATGTATAACATTCATATTCCTCTAGTAACCAGAGAAGTCAGACTGAAACGAAGTTCTTTTTTGTTGCATGCATAGAGGATATCCACAGCCCTTTTTGAATACACAGCAAACTCCGATTTATTCAGCACACCAGTTTTAGCTTCAGAAATGTTTGAATGATACCCACCCTGTTCTAGATTCTGTGGTAGTCAGCAAGCTTCAGGTTACCCTGTGAGAGATACTGTGTCTTCTGTGAGAGAACATCACTTCACCATCACATAAATTACATCCACCACCTGTCCAGTCTCTCTGTCTAGGGTCAATCCCAAAATATGACATTAGGAGGGGCCACAACTTTTAAACTCTATATCAAGGTAGATCCCAGGAAACCCAAGCGCTCTCACAGAATGAAATCACCAGGTGAATTAGAATTAGGTTATGGTCTCTCCCTCTCTCTCTCATTAATGTATAGTACTGGGTGATTTATTGGTTTTTACGATAGATTTGAGCTGGTACAATGAAAAATCACAAATTTGAATGCAATTCTGATGATCTCTGACTTGCGTCAGACACAACAGAATCCTCCGAGTTTAAGCTGCCTGATTGTATTATTTTATGAACTTTGCATGGCAGACAGGGAGATATGCCCCAAATGTACTCCTCAATATGCCCTTAATGTCACCCCCTTGGGCAGACTCTTCACCATAAAAAAAGGATGTGCCTTTGCTACAATTATAGCACAGGACTCAATGACATACTTTCACCACTCGCATTGCCAATCCTTTGACAGTAGTTAACTGGAGGGGTTGGGGGCGAACCAGACTTTCATGTACAAATATAGCGATACAGCTCTTATCAGCCAAAGTTCACACATCAGTATTTGTTACAAACATTGATCCATTCCCCACCAAATTGAATTTGCTACTGATAACAATGAGATATATTTTAAAAAGATGAGTTTGAGCCCTCCATTCCTGGCCCAACTAGGTATTTCTTCTCATGTGTATCCTTTTAATGATGAAGCGGTAGGTGAGTCAGGGCTACAATCAATGTGATGCTCCAAGGAGTGAGAATGTGTACTGGTGGGTGGGGGAGAAAATCAGGAAAACATTTCCAGCTCCTGACCTGGCATGATTATTTTTTATTTTTTGTTTCCCTAGTAGGTAAGAGAAGACTTGGCTCAAGTTTTTGTGTGCCATTGGATTGAAATTTGAGTCTGTCTAGACTATTGGCTTGAGCCGGCCCAAACCCCATCTGGCTTGCCCACCTCTACTAGTCATTTAAACCCAAAGGTTGATAATGGAGCTAATTAGAGGGCATTTCGATTCACAATATAGTAATAAAACCAGAGGAGAGTCAAAAACAGTCTATGACAAAATAAGTTGGCCATACAATGTCAGGGAAAGATGTACTCAATAGGATACCAGGATATTTTCAACCATAGAGGAAATTCCTGGTAGATATGTGCTCGATTTAGAGAGTTTATTGTAGTAGAAACTGTAATTCCTTCCAATTTTTTTTATAAGGACAATCTCTGCTGCAACCAGCGTAAATTGTGTGCCTTTCCCAAACTTCTCTTATAAGTTAAGTCTTCATGGCAAATGTTTTATTCTTAATGTATGTACCCCATTGCAAACCACTTCCCATGCCGAAACCAAGACCTCTAGCACAGCGACCATCCCCTCTCAAATTTAATTTGGCTGGTATAAACTATACATGTATAGAATACAACACAAGTGAATAGAACAACATTAAAACATTAAAAATACTTCAGGGTTAGCGCACAGATAGTGTATTGATGATCCAGTGCTTAGCTTGTAATTCCATTGTGCAAAATGTTAATGGTCACATACTGATCATTCCGTGTTCCTTATGTGAAACCAGAGACAATAATGACCATTATTAGTTTGGTGGTATCCTGCTGGAAAATCCGATGGGATGCCACCAAACGGTAATAGTGTTACTGCCACTTAGTCTGCTGGAATTTCTGGCAGACTAGTGGCGGCAAGGGTAGGTTGATCCCCATTCCAATGAATTCCATTGGGATTGCTGGAATTACCAGCACCGGTAAACCACCATCTGCTAGTTTGTTTCTGTCTCTGGTATGATTATTGTTCTCCAGCCACTCGGACAGTGCCAAGATACCCTCGGGCGTACATGTGCTCTACTAAGTTTCTATAACATAACGGTTCCATGTGATGTTTTCGCAGCAAAAATATCACGATGCAAGAATGTCGCCAAATTTTTGCGGCGAAAATAACACATGGATCCTGATGGGGGACACCCCCGCAACCCGCGCATCATTTTTTTATGTGCGGGGGACACCCCCGCAACCCCAGCACCTAATATTTTCGCCACCAAAAATATTGCCTATGGCTGTTCCCGACAACAACACATAACCGGTAGTACCATTGCTGGTAATATCAGATGTTTTTTTGCCGGTGGGGTGGCGTAATTACCTCCAGTCATTGGCTGGAGCTAATTCTGGCCACCCCACTGGCAAACTTGTAGGTTGTCCGTCCGGAAAAGTGTTGGTAAACATTATTACCGGCACGTTTATTATGTACTGGCAAGCCTGTAACAACCATGTATTTTGTATGCTAATGTACACTGTTTACACCTGTTATAATTTTAAAAATGTAACACACTGCGATTTCCTATTCTTTCAAATTGCAATTAACACATGCGAGAATGAGAATTTTGAGAAATGCAAATTGTTTAAATCAATATTAACAATTTCAAAATATATACATTTTATGTCAGACCTATTATCACACGCCAGAGCGTGCATAAAATGGGGTTGGATAATTGGCCAGTACACTTAAGCACTTGGCAATTATGAAAAGAACAAAGCATTGGTATTTATCAGAACTATTGAGCAAAGGCTTAAGTAAAGCACACAATAATACGGAAAAGAGCAATTAAGGATACAACTATCTGCAGTGGAAAGTGTTCAAGTGTTGAGGAAAGGGAGGGACGTGTTCCTATTGAATTATTTTAATTTCAATAATTTGTAAAAAGGTAGATACTACAATGCTTACATAAGACCGAACACGTTGCTTTTTATTGCTGATAAACTACTGAGTGGTGTCTAGCGGCTCATGCTGGGGAAATGGAACAATAAACTGTGAAAAAGAACTGAGTCATACACTGACACTCGTTGGGTAATGTGTGAGAAATGCATTGACGAGTTCAGAATGCCTGGCACAGAGAGAATAGTGAAAAAAAAAGAAAAGACGTGATTTGTTTTTTTTTATTATACTTTCTACCATTTGACAACTGTGTGACTTAGAAAGGTTTGAAATTCGTCAAAACAGAATAAAGGCACAGTGAAGTTAGTTAAGGAGCTTGCAACTCTGGTTGCAGTCTCCACCGAAGGGAGTTGTGCTGGGAAAATAGGGAAATCAGTTGGCCAACTGTATAAGATAGTGTTTATTGTTCAGTGTGTTGGCTAGATGGGTAATATGCAGTGATCAAAGGCATGTGTGATGGATATCGGCTTTCTGGCTGTTTATTTATTCTTTTACTGAAGTAGAAATGCAGTAGATTCGGTTGTTGTTACCTTTATACATTAATTTCCAAGGCCTCTAACACTGCATACAATGAATTAGATAACAAGAAATCGGCTTGCTCATTGCACATTTTTACTTAGGCTTTTTAGAATTCTTCCCATTGCCTTGGGCTATTTAATTGCAGACATTGCATCAGTATACGTTGGACAGATTGTTCTGACCTGTTATTACATGTATTTAATGTATTTCATTTTTATAGCACCTTTATCCAAAGCGCTGTATATAGTAATTACAACAGTATAATAACGTGGTTCACAATAAAAATATAAAATAACAATAAAAAAAACATGGAAAAGATTAAACAGCAAGCATACATAAAGTAAAATGTGTTTTAATAAAGGCTAGAGCCAAAACGTTTTTTAGGGTGCTACAAAAATGTATGTTTAAGGGTAGATCATTACACATTTTTGGGACCAACAATTGAAAAGAATGAAACCGCAATGAAGCACAAGCGGGCAATGTATTGTTAACAGAATTTTGGTGGAAATAACTTGTTGACAGGCAGGTTGTCATAATCCAAAAAAAGTGTTTGAAGTTTGAGGGGGCCATTCAATGCACACATTAGAACATAATACATAGATCGTGAAACTGATATCTTTGATAAATAGGCAGCCACTGCGGTTGTGCTCAATAAGGAGTACTATGATCTAAATACCTTAACTTAAAGAGAATCTTAATTGTAGTGTGCAGAATTTATTGTAGGGGGTGAATACAATGTTTGTGAGGACAACAAAAAGAGAACATCAGAAATTAATTCAAAACAACAGAAAGGATTGGAGTATAAACTTTGCAGATGAAAAAATCAGCAAATGTTAAATCTTACGGATGTTAGAAAGTTGGCATCTATGAGTGACAGATAGGATTTGGTCTTGAAAAGTGGTTCTATGTAATATGTTTGCTTTTTACAGGTCGCCTAACAAAAAGACAGATTTTTATAGGCCGACTTTAGGCAGCCAGCAAAAAGCAAAAACATCACATGGCTTTCCGGCCCACCACCACCCTTTTGGGTGGGATGCACTTGAAATAAGGGGATTTCAGCCCCTGAAGTCCCCCTCCTCAGTCTCTGCCACCTAAGTCCTCACCAAGAATTCCCCTCACCCAAAATCACACAAACATGCAACATGCACACAAACACACACAAACACATACGGTTACCTATTCTCCCCCAACGGCGCTTCCAGATCCTGGGGTGCCTTTCAGCCCCTGTGCACACTCGTGTGCAGAAGGGGCATGACAATTTGATTTAGAAATACCACTCTCTGGGTGTCTAGTCAAATGGTCGACAGACAAATGGCCGACAGACAAATTGTCAACCTAATTTGGCCGAATTACCATTTGGTCGAATGGTCAAAGGGTCATAATTCATTCCTTTTGGTCGAAATTGAGACAAGAATTAATTTTTTTTAAAATTAACTTTACTTTATTTAGGTATTGTATTGGCGTTTTTTTTCTGATGAGTTTTTTTTTAAATTTGTTATCAACATTTCAAATTGTAGGCTACTGTTTCTAGGAATTGTAATGGTTCTGTATTTTCAAAATTGTCAACAATGCTTGCAATTCTTTCTTCATAGTCTCTGTATTTTTTTTTTTGGTTATTGGTCGGTTCTCCAGTGATAGTGTTTGGGATAGTTTTATTTCTTGTTTATTTTGTTCACTTTTGAGACTTTTGATAAAGTGCCATAGTGTTGGGTTGTTAGAGTTGAATTCTTTATTTATTTTGCTGTGCCAGCCTTCTTGCACATTGTTTGTTCTCGGCCAGTTCTTCTTCACCGATGTATAGCAATTCCATATTTCAACCTCATATTTCCCCTTTCGTCTGGTCCCATGTCTAGTAAGTTGCCCAATCCACGTGTTTTCCATATAGTCCATTAAATTACATAATTGTTCTTCATGATTGGTGTAGTAATCAGATGCAATCAAAGTGTCATAATATTTAATAACCATGTCCTCTTTCACAAATGCTAAAGCGTATAATCTCTTTATCTGGTGTTGAAATTCGGTGTCCTCTATGTACATTGTCCATAATCCTAATTTTTGAATTTGTTTCCATATTGATTGACTAAAATGAAAAAAACATCCCTGAATATGAGTTTCTATATACATTTTTGAAAATGCTTTTATTTGTCCCTGTTCAAAGTCCATGATTATTGTTTCTGGTAATTTTCCGGCAATGATTCGTGTATTAATTTGTATATACAGCTGTACATTTCTTCCGACTTTCCTGGCATTAAAACGAAAACTAGAGGTATCACTGTTCCATTTATTGTTCCATGTATGCTATAGAACTGTAGAAAAGGTGTTGGACAGGTTTTAAATGTTGCGTCTCCATGCCAAGTTTTTGAATTTTCCAAGTGTTTTATATTTTGAAAAGTTGTAAAAATTAACATTTTCTCGCTCTTTATTTGTAATGATTTCCGCAGAAATTGCTCTCCCTTTTCTGTTTTTTGTAATACGTCCGGTAAAATCATGTTTAAATAATTTTGTGGTGCCATGGGTAAGTTTTCTTTTTGTTGTTTTTGCCTATTTATATTCCGTTTTACTGTTTTTGTGTTCGGCATTTGCGCTGTTATATGCATTGGTAAACTCTCATATGTTTTGGCTACTAGCGAAGTTGATGCTTCATTTTTATTCATTTCCACATTTTCTTTCAATTCCTTAAGTGCTTTCTTTATCAAAACTGTCATAGTGTCCGGCATATGGTTATGATCGCAAGTTAAACGTATGTTTTCTCCTTCCGTTATTGGTCTGCCGTTGCAGGCATTTTTTTTTGTACTCCTTACACTTCCAATAGCTCTTTTCTTGTCGTGTGCATTCCTTGTTGTATATATATCCTTCATACGTTAATTGCGCTGCACCTCTTTGGGATTTAATGAATTCCATTTTTTTTAATCGATCCGTATCTGAAATAGCAAATTTTTAAAAATTAAACCACCCATTCTGTTATTATTTTTGGTAAATGAGTGTGCAGTTAAAGTTTTTTTTCCCTGAAATTATAATATGGAATTTCTAAATGGTAAAAAACGATCGAATCGTAATTTTGTCTCTGAGATAATTCGCATTTCTATAAAAAGATTTAAAAAAAAAGATTAGAGGTTTGGGGGGGGAACCCCCCCATTTCTAATATAAATCTGTGTGAACCACTCTTTGATTCGCTTATTTAGTGTGTTTTACTCACCGTTTTCTTCAGTCACGTATACTCTATTCACTCGCGTGTTTTGATCAGCTGCTCTCTCTGTCACTTTCGTGACGTACTGACAGTTCGTTTCTAACCATCAGCTGTGATCATTGGTCTATTACAAGGTGCTTTACTCTTTATTTAATGTCATCTCCTGTGACCCTTTTTTATTTTCATGGTCATTTCAATGCGATTCCATTTTCTGTCGATCAAATGACCTGTATATATTATTTATGTGTTTGTCGATCAATTGTCTTTCGATCTTTGTGTTTCGATCAAATCACCTGTTTACGTTTTCTTTATGGGTTGTCGACCATTTGTCTTTCGACCATTTAGTTTCGATCAATTTGTCTGTCGATCATTTGTTTTAGACCATTTGACCTATAACCCACTCTCTGTGGTCACAGAGCAGTCTTTCTAAATCGATTTTTTGTATCAGTCAAATTAATACTATATTTTTACTTAGCCTGAAAAAATGGGATGTTATCACAAATAACAATCAGATTTCTTGTTGAGGTGCTGGGAACTAAAAGAAGAGGTGGACATTGCATAAAATGAGGGGCATCAACCAAAGATGATGCTGGAGAAAAAAAAAACAGCATCTCATTTTTCTTGGGATTTAATTACAGGGAGTAAGATGTCTTTCATGATTTCATGGTTATTAAGTGTGTTGTAAGTTGTTGGTGTAAGGTATCCAATGAATCAGAAAAGGACTGAAATAACTTTAAGATCAAAGAAGATAGTAAAGAAGCAAGAGCAATAGTTTAAAGTGAGAATAGAATAGTACCCAGTACAGCACGCCAGCAACACTAAATGGTATAGAATAATCTTGTGACATGAAGCCCTGTCAAGATACTGAAAAATAATGATTTTGAAGGTAAGATGTAAGTCATGATAAAACTGTACCAGGGATACCAAGTTAAGACAGGAAGAAATAAGTGTACGATGATTAATGGAATGTAGCAGGTAAATTGAGTAACACAAGAATGCAACATGTTTTGTAATCATACTTTTAAAGTTTATTTTACAGACAAAATCATAAAACTCTACAAATACCTTTACAACATAAAATCATTCATTCATCATAAATATGTATTGCAGCAGTTTAATATATCATTAAAAATATAAATTACAATAACAAAGATACCAGTAACAGAATTAGAATACAAATTGCACCTTTTGGTTTTCAAATGATATACTACACAATTCCTTGTGAATAATTAAGAGAGGACCACCCTCACAAATGTAAACAGTAAGCATTAATGTATAAAGTAACATATAAACCTATTTGTTGAATGAAGTTAATAGTGGTAGGTTAAAAAGACATATTGAGATCATCAAACATAAAAAAAGCCTAACTATTCCCTGTCAAGAACGTCCGGTAAAATCATGTTTAAATAATTTTGTGGTGCCATGGGTAAGTTTTCTTTTTGTTGTTTTTGCCTATTTATATTCCGTTTTACTGTTTTTGTGTTCGGCATTTGCGCTGTTATATGCATTGGTAAACTCTCATATGTTTTGGCTACTAGCGAAGTTGATGCTTCATTTTTATTCATTTCCACATTTTCTTTCAATTCCTTAAGTGCTTTCTTTATCAAAACTGTCATAGTGTCCGGCATATGGTTATGATCGCAAGTTAAACGTATGTTTTCTCCTTCCGTTATTGGTCTGCCGTTGCAGGCATTTTTTTTTGTACTCCTTACACTTCCAATAGCTCTTTTCTTGTCGTGTGCATTCCTTGTTGTATATATATCCTTCATACGTTAATTGCGCTGCACCTCTTTGGGATTTAATGAATTCCATTTTTTTTAATCGATCCGTATCTGAAATAGCAAATTTTTAAAAATTAAACCACCCATTCTGTTATTATTTTTGGTAAATGAGTGTGCAGTTAAAGTTTTTTTTCCCTGAAATTATAATATGGAATTTCTAAATGGTAAAAAACGATCGAATCGTAATTTTGTCTCTGAGATAATTCGCATTTCTATAAAAAGATTTAAAAAAAAAGATTAGAGGTTTGGGGGGGGAACCCCCCCATTTCTAATATAAATCTGTGTGAACCACTCTTTGATTCGCTTATTTAGTGTGTTTTACTCACCGTTTTCTTCAGTCACGTATACTCTATTCACTCGCGTGTTTTGATCAGCTGCTCTCTCTGTCACTTTCGTGACGTACTGACAGTTCGTTTCTAACCATCAGCTGTGATCATTGGTCTATTACAAGGTGCTTTACTCTTTATTTAATGTCATCTCCTGTGACCCTTTTTTATTTTCATGGTCATTTCAATGCGATTCCATTTTCTGTCGATCAAATGACCTGTATATATTATTTATGTGTTTGTCGATCAATTGTCTTTCGATCTTTGTGTTTCGATCAAATCACCTGTTTACGTTTTCTTTATGGGTTGTCGACCATTTGTCTTTCGACCATTTAGTTTCGATCAATTTGTCTGTCGATCATTTGTTTTAGACCATTTGACCTATAACCCACTCTCTGTGGTCACAGAGCAGTCTTTCTAAATCGATTTTTTGTATCAGTCAAATTAATACTATATTTTTACTTAGCCTGAAAAAATGGGATGTTATCACAAATAACAATCAGATTTCTTGTTGAGGTGCTGGGAACTAAAAGAAGAGGTGGACATTGCATAAAATGAGGGGCATCAACCAAAGATGATGCTGGAGAAAAAAAAAACAGCATCTCATTTTTCTTGGGATTTAATTACAGGGAGTAAGATGTCTTTCATGATTTCATGGTTATTAAGTGTGTTGTAAGTTGTTGGTGTAAGGTATCCAATGAATCAGAAAAGGACTGAAATAACTTTAAGATCAAAGAAGATAGTAAAGAAGCAAGAGCAATAGTTTAAAGTGAGAATAGAATAGTACCCAGTACAGCACGCCAGCAACACTAAATGGTATAGAATAATCTTGTGACATGAAGCCCTGTCAAGATACTGAAAAATAATGATTTTGAAGGTAAGATGTAAGTCATGATAAAACTGTACCAGGGATACCAAGTTAAGACAGGAAGAAATAAGTGTACGATGATTAATGGAATGTAGCAGGTAAATTGAGTAACACAAGAATGCAACATGTTTTGTAATCATACTTTTAAAGTTTATTTTACAGACAAAATCATAAAACTCTACAAATACCTTTACAACATAAAATCATTCATTCATCATAAATATGTATTGCAGCAGTTTAATATATCATTAAAAATATAAATTACAATAACAAAGATACCAGTAACAGAATTAGAATACAAATTGCACCTTTTGGTTTTCAAATGATATACTACACAATTCCTTGTGAATAATTAAGAGAGGACCACCCTCACAAATGTAAACAGTAAGCATTAATGTATAAAGTAACATATAAACCTATTTGTTGAATGAAGTTAATAGTGGTAGGTTAAAAAGACATATTGAGATCATCAAACATAAAAAAAGCCTAACTATTCCCTGTCAAGAACTCAATTCCCATATATCGACTGAAAACATGATTGCTGTCTCTAAGCTCCATTCATATAATTAATCAGGATATTCTCTTTTGATTGATTGTTAAGCTTTTTACAAAAGTGTAAAGCAGTTTGAGCATACCTTATACCTTCTCCAATGAAAAGATGTTTTAAACAGTGGACATCGATGGTGTATATAAAGGGCATAAAAGAAGAAAGTGTTGTATGGTTTCAACAAGGGATTTTCAATAGTGGCATTTTGTTGATTGATTGCATCGCTATTTAGCTGTGAATAGTGTCAGAGGGGTGATCCCCAACCCCAATTTTAGTATCAATAGAATTTCTTATTGTACCGTCTATACATATATGATTTGAAAAGACTAGTTTCTTTGATAAGCTAATAGTCTGTAGCCAAACAGCTCTTTGCCATCAAGGTACAAATCTCCAAATTCACCCATACATCAAATGCTTTAATGAGGCAAGTTTCAGATTGGTTTGCCAGATTTTGCGGGTGAAACCAAAACTTGTCAGCATATATTTCACATAGTAGAACCCTTGTAAACTAGATGACGCAGGAGAATCAAACTTAGTTCAAATTAACCTTTATTCATTGAGTGAATTACTCATATAAATTGTCATCCAATGTCATAGAGGTTTTAGTTTTACTTTAGATAAAATACACCACAGAATTATTCTCCCTTTCTTAGAGAAATTTTACATCACTCTGCCCCCAGAGAGATAGTTGTTGATGTGGGCAGCATTATTTTAACATAACGTCTGTGTAATTTTAGATTGCGCTTAGTAATTGCGTGCATTGTTTTAAATCAGGGGTTCAGTTTTGTTTCAACTATTTTAGTGTTGTTTTAACATTTCTGTTTCCTGATATTGTGATTAGAACATTACTCAAGCTCTAGCTACATTATGGCGCTCTCCGTGTGAATAGAATCTGAGTTTCTGTCCTCGCAACACACGCGTGCTGGTAAAAGAACTACATCTCCCTTGAGATTTGTAGTTCTTTCACGACTCATAATCCGGCCCCAGGCGTGAACGTGACAGTGCTAATGCAACAAGACAGTCTGTGGCAGTCCGTGCCTGGAATGTGTGAGTGCGACCAGTCATGCTGCTCCCGACACTAATAATATGGGTATTGGAGAAGTACTCAAGGCAATTGAGGAAGCCTGAGGTAAGTCTCTCGCAAACTCGCTGAAATGGGAGGCAGCCAGTAAACGGCACTCTCAATCTGATCAAGTTAATAAAATGTCCTCTAACAAGTTTTCAGCCACGCAGCATTTGGGCATAAATGCTTTGCAAAAGGTCACGCCGGATAGCAGCAAGCTCTCTTTAAATCTTAGTACTGAGAGGAGGAGCCACAACGCACCTGTGATGGCAAATGACAGTCGGTCGAAATCCATGGTTCATTGTTTCCTGAGGAAAGAGCGACCGACATGCAAAATGACCTTTCAAATATCGTCCAGGACAACGTTTGTATGTTCCCGGCCGAATGTAATGCTGCTTCTCCCCGCTCCCAAACCCAATCACAGTTTAGGTCATGCAAACCCACTTATATTTTAAAACAGGAGGCTCAACAAGCAAAGAGCCTACTAATCACAGGGTCACTTGCTTCCCATTTGAACATAGCACTACTTAATACAAGATGCAATTCAACTCAGAAAACTATGTACGGGAGGTTAAAAAAGCACACCAAGAATACAAACATTTATCAACAGATAGAAGGATGACATGTCTACAACATGACAGAGAAGTGATGCTGCGGTTGGTAAATTAAAATTACTCAAGAAACTTTTGGTCGGTTGGTGGCCAATTAGAAACCAACCGGGGCTCCACCCTCTGCAATTTAGCCTCAGAATGGAAATGGGTGGACTATCAATCCAAAAACTTTCAGAATCCCCAACCAGATGCAAATGGAATCCTCTTGGATATCCCTTGGCACCTCTCCTTTGAGGTCTTACCTATCAGGTTCTTAAAAATGAGCCGGACATGTGGGCAAAAATTCTAAACCAACTATTCATGGACATTCTTAGACAACATAGGTTCTGTTTATCATGGATGACAGTGGGGCGATCGGTTGAACCCTGCGAATTACCACCCGATCGCCCTCCTTGACATAGACAGTGAAATCTTCATGAAAGTCTTGCTGAGAGAACTTAAAATTTGGGTAGACAATGCACAGATCCGATCCCATAATCAAAAGGCTTTAGATGGGGCCTTTCCACTACCCTGAATGGACTAGAGCTAAACCTGGTCAGTGAAAACACAACAGGGAAGAATGAAACTCCTCTTTATGGGGCCTGGGTTGATCTATCAAAGGCCTTTGATTAGGTTGACAGAGCACATCTCTGGCGCAAGTTAAGGAAATGAGGGATTCGGAGGATCTACTTGCAATGCTAATTGAGCTCCATAAAGACACCACACTTAAAGTTTGTCTTGACGGGCAGGGCAATCTCACAAACCCAATCATAGTAGAGAGAGGAGTTAGGCAAGTGTGTGCCCCTGTTCTTCAACCTATATCAATGGAAGAAAGATTCATTGGCTGGTCTATGCAGATGACATTGTTCTGCTCGACAGAACAGCATTAGGCCTGCAGCCTTTACTAACAAAGTTGGGTGAATATGCCCGGGAAAACGGCTTGTCAATTAACCCTTCAAAATCTAGGATCTTGGTTTTCAAGCATAGCCAGAAAAAGATACAGTACTCAAACTGGGTCCTAGATTCTCACATAATCCCCCAAGTGGAAAATCTGACTTACTTAGGGTACAGAATATAAGCCTCGCCAGCAATATAAGGTCGAGACGGATGTGCAGTCGAGAGTCCTGCAACTCATCCCTCTGATGAAAAAGCTTTATAACAAATATTGCAAGTTTTGATACCCCTCTGATCAAATTTTATAGAGCAAAGGTGATACCAGTAATCCTCTATGGCTTAGAGGCTAAGCCTCTACTCTGGAATACAAACTGGGATAAAATAGAAGGCAGTTCTTGGTCTTCCAACAAGCACACCATCATGGAACTTGAGGATAGAATTTGGCCTGAACTCATTGAACTCCCTTGCAAACTGGAAGTTGATTTTGTTGTACCACCAGATCATCACTGCAAAACACAAAACACTGTACGATGATGTCAGGGTTCATTTAGAACTCTGGAGATCAAAACAGTTGGTCAAGTTGGAACTCAAAATCAAGGAACTCTTGGGACAGATAGACTTTACCTATGAGTCTCTGGTCTACATGCCCCAGAATGTAAAAAAAAACAGGGGCATTGGTTGACTGGATTAACACAATGACAAAGGTGAGAAACACGACCCCCCCCCAACTCCTTCCAAGCCATGGAGAAAAAACTGGGATTCCTTCCTAGGTACCTGCTAAAATTGGTAAAACTGGTAAGAAATAATTTTCTTCGAATAAGACTTCATTTTTTGCCTACAGGAAAGATCTTGGCCAAATGTAAACAACAGGGTAAAGCCCTTAAACTGTGTAAAATACGCACAATCCCCCCAAATCAAATGCTGATAATGGAATGTGAAGGAACTTGGAATATGAGGTTGACCCTACTTAGAACATATGTAAGGAACGAATAGGGACTAATCTCTGATTTATTTTGGAACAGAATCATATCTGGCCAGGAAACATCACTGACATATTCTGTAGTATAACTTCTTAAAGAATGTGGGGTTGTTTATTAAAGCCTGTCCTCTGTTACTCTGATCCCACCTACCATACTATCCTCCTCTGTCTCCATTTATTAATCCATGTCCAAAATGCTAAGAGAAAAAGAACATAGGGGCTCAAAAGCAGCAAATGGTTATGATCTGGAAGTGTGATTGTCAAAATTGAAATTGTATATGTTGTAATGTGTTTATGTTTTAATGATTCTAATATTGTAAAGGTTTTTTTTTCAAAACCATATACAATAAAAACAAATAAAATATTAAAAAAGAATACAAGATCTCTTGTAAAGCACACAGTGGATGTACATGATTTCATCCAAAAGAATAAGGTGGACATTATGTGTTTAACGGAATCCTGGCTCTCGGATGCGCATGGTCCCACAATTGATCAAGTGACCCCACCCGGATATATTTTCATCGGGAAATGCTGTTAGAGCGGTTTGGGGGGTGGAATTGCCATTATATGCAAGGAAGAACTAGGTATTTATTAAGTTAAAATTGATTGTGAGGGCTGTGAAATGTTAGACGTGAAACTGATATCCAATTTTCTTTTTAGTATAAACGTGGTACTGGTCTATAAGCCCCTGGGAGATTCTGGACATTTCAATGAGAACCTTATTAACATGTTACCCCCCTTAAAATTGACTAACTCTGCAATTGTATTGTTAGGAGATTTAAATATTTGGAAGGGGCACCCCAAAGATAAGAAAGCAGTAGAGCTGGAGAAATACCTAAAAAACAATAACATTATTTTTTACAATACTGAACCAACCCATACAAAGGGGAACATTCTCAATTGGGTTGGGAGCAGTGATGTTGTACTGACAGAAGTTGTAACTGCACCATGTATATGGACGGATCATTCATCCATCTCTTGTCACCTACAACTCCAGATGCCACTTAAAGTACAACATGAACCTTTGCGTAAGGTCCAAAATAGCAATGATCAGATCATCACAACAGCTGATTTGGCTGACTGCATAAATTAAGTGATGGAGATAACAGATGATCTAGACAACCCAGATACCCTTGTAAAAAACTACAAAAATTACGTTAGGATCATGTTCAATAAACTTGCCCCGCTGAAAATACGAAATGTTCGAGATACCAAATGCGGTTCTCCCTAGCCTTAGCATATGTAAAAGCTAGAAAAAGGCAAGTTTAACATGCCTGGATTAAAGATGGAACCTCCGAAAATTAAGAATTATGGAAACTCAGGGAAAAGGAATATAAAGAAAAAATGATTGAAGCTAAAAGTAGGTATTTTAATGATTGTATTGATGGAGCAGGAAATCAAATAAAATAACTTTTTACATTTTTTAGATCCTGGGAGAAGCCCAACGCCCCCAGCCAAACCATTAAACCTACGAAAGAGGATTGTACACATGTCCAAAATGCTTTTGCAGACAAACTTTTGTGTGCCCACACAAGGATTAAGGAAGTGCTGGACAGGCAGAAAACCATTGACGCCGACAGAAATAGGCAACTAGAAAATCATACTTACGATAACTTGGAAAAAAACGAATGACATCAGAGTTCAAGACCATCTAATTAGGGTTTGGGTTTTCTAGGTTGACCATTGCTGAAACCCTAAATATACTAAAAGCAATGCATCCAACAAGCTGCCCAAGAGACCTCCTTCCGTCCAAGTTGATTTTAGAGCATAGAGACATTTTTGCCCCGTTTTTATGTAGGTTTGTCAATGCCACCTTTAAAACCGGCAATATTCCACAAGTTCTCAAAGAAGTGGCAGTGCCCCCCTTTTAAAAAGAGGGTTTAGACCCTAAGGAGGCAGCCAATTTTCACCCAATTACCAATACGCTATTCTTGTTTAAATGTATTGATAAAGTCGCAACCACACAGCTCCAAACCCATCTAACAGCGGCTGGTATCCTACACAAGAAACAATCAGGCTTTTGACGCTGTCAAGGTACCGATAGTGCTTTATTAGATCTCCACACACAAATGTTTTCCATGTTGGAAAAGAGCAGATCGGGCCTGCTGGTTTTATTGTATTTATCGGCACCGTTCGATCTGCTGGCCATGGAATTTTGCTGGAAAGATTGGTCACCGTTGGTGACCTTTCTCAGAGCGCAGTTAAATGGCTAAAATCCTTTTTAGAAGCCTGTAACTCGAAGGGTTTACTGGGATGACTCATCAACTGAATCAGAAACAATCTTTTGTGGAATTCCTCAGGGGGCCTGTTTATCCCCCCTGATTCTTTATGTATATGATGTCCCATTATGTAGGAAATTGGAAGAACTTGGTTTCTTCTTCACAATGTATGCTGATGATTTCCAGTTGCTGCTAGAGCTGAGTGGAAATGATGTAGCACATCAGGAAAAGTTAAATCAGGCCTATCAGACTATACAAAGCTGGATGTCTCATAATTGGTTATGGCTTAATGCTACAAAAACAGAGCTGATGTTTTATGGATCAAGCCATGCCAGAGACAGTCTAGACCAAATGTACAAATATTTTGAGATTTAAGGTAGTCAGATAAAAGTGGTACCCAAAGTAAAAACACTTGGCACATGTATAGAAGCAATTTTGGATGCAGGGGCCCATGTTGAAGCCATTGTAAAGAGTACTAACTATTAATTAAAAGAATTAAGACAGGTGGCCCCTTTAGTCTCTAAAGAAAACCGGACCAAATTGGTCAGGGCTCTAATACTTCCACATCTGGACTATTGCTATGCCTTATTGAGTGGGGCCAATAAAGAAAATATAAAAACATTACAGACAGTCCAAAATGCTGCAGTCTGAGTAGTTTGTCAAATGGGTTGGAATGAACCTAGATCTGCATCTCTGAGGGAGCAGCACCGGCTCCCAATAGCTGCAAGGATTTCTTTTAAAATGTTGAAAGTATGTCACAAATGCATTTTTGGACTGGCACCTCAATGCCTTAAAGAAAAGGCATGTATTCATCTTCCAAATTTAAATATTCGCACTGCACAGGCCTGCTACCTTACGGTTGATCGCATAAAAAGGGCTTGGGGCAATGGTCGTGCCTTCCTGTTTCAAGTCCCAAGGACTTGGAACAAACTACCGGAGAGTCTCTACAAGGAGGAGGATCACCTAATTTTTAGAAAATAGTTGAAAACCAGATTGTTTTAGTGACAGCACATACCATTTGCATCCTGTGTTAATGTTTTCTCTGTAATAGCGCCTGGATGCCTTTGGGTTTTGGTGCTTTAGAAATGAAATAGTATAACATAACAGATCCGCTCCACAGGTGGTAGCTGCCACTGCCTGCTGTTTAAAAACTTCTAGTGCACTAGATATTATTTGACGTCCATACTGCCTCAAAACATTGAGCATTGCTTACCCATTATGGCACAATGTTATAATGATTTGAAGGAAGAATGGAATTAGATACTGCCAGAAGAGCAGTTTCTGTTGAATGACCGAAGTGAAAGCCTGATTTAAAAGGAACGCTACATAGATTAAGATATGAACTCAACTGAGAATGAAAAACCCTTTGTAATAATTTTGAGAGAAAATACTAAAAATATGTCAGCTGCTAGTTCAAGGTATTATTTTGTCAAAATGTGATTTCTTTAGTAAAGGTAAGACAGTAGCGTATTTAAAGCATGATGGAAATGTTCCAGAGGAGAGTGAGACATTGAATAAGGTGATCAGATAAAGTAGCAGCAAAGAGAACATAGGCTTAATCAAGGGAGCAGGAGCAGATAACAGATCTGAGGGAGCTGAGGTAGGATTAGTTTGGGCTTGAACTCTTACAATATCAAGTCCTGAAATGGGTGAAATTAAGTAAAGACGGTTATTGAGGTTCTGAAGATACATTAGTAGGTGCTTGGGTGACTAAGAGCTAACCAAAGAACAAACATGTTTAACTTTATCCACAAAATGTGAGGACCACTGATTTACAGAGTGTGCAATGGACAGAGATGGATGTTGGGGTTAAGAAACTAACAATTTGTTTAAGGTTGGTAAATTTGACAAGATGAACAGGCATATGTTGAGCTAAGGGTTTGAGTTTTTTTTTCACTGTGATGATTACACGAAGAACAATGTTATCATCATCGTTAATAACATTTATTGATTAATTTGAAAGCAATACATGCATCAATTTAACAATACATTCATCACATCCCTATAGTTATGGCTGATCTCAGTGGTCTGGTTGGCGAATACAGTAATTACTGTATTCTGGAAAGCCCTACCGCCCCTCCCACCGACGTAACATATCACACAAAGCACTGCTAGCTAGTAAGTAATATTCCTATAACTGTTGCACTCCAACCATTAAGTACCACTTCAATCATTTGTAGATCCACACCTTAGGTACACTTCTCAAATCTAGGTGTTTCTGCATGTACTGTTGTGCCCCTAATTTAGGTGTTTCTCACTCTATGCAGGTATCCCAAATCTAGGTGTTGCTGCATTTGCTGTCATGCCCCATTTTAGACATGTTTCCCTCTACCCAGGTATCCACAATCTAGGTGTTACAGCATTTTCTGTCATGCCCCCATTTCAGATGTTTCACCCTCCACCATGCTATCGCCAATCTTGGTTACTCTACCTCCATGAATGACGGCAGCGTTTGCAGTGGCACACTTTGATAAATCCCCCTCTCATCTATTTCTATTTCTATTTCTATGTACTTGTAACACACTGAAAGCCCGCAGGCATCAGGGCACAGAGAAAACCTAAGAGAAAAGATGTGCATGGAATGGGAGGATCGATGGAGGAATGAATTCTAGGCTAGCCATAGCTATACCTTGAAAATGCCCTGTTACCCTGGTACTTACTGGAATAAGAATGTTATCAGTGATTTCCTAAAGGAGATGTAATTAACTTCCTGTCTCAGGCTCACTGGGAGCCGATTCCAAAACTTGGCTGCCCTGACCGGGTAAGCTCTACCTCTACCCGCTGCCCGACTAACCTCTGGGATCACCAGGTGGCCTACATTGGCTGATCTAAGGTTTCTCTTGGGTGTGTAAAGTGAGAACTTCTCTTTAAAATAGCACGGCACCACACCATATACGCACCTGTGTACGCTCATCATGGCCTTAAAATGGACTCTCTCTTCTATTCTAAGCCAATGAAGATCTTTCTTTCCTGCCGATATGTGTTCTCCGTATTTAATCCTCTTAACAATACGAACGGCATCATTCTGCATAACCTGGCATCTCTGTAACTCCCTCTTGGTAGCTCCCATTAACAGCGCATTGCCGTAATCCAGGCGAGACAATATAATCGCCCTTGCGATATTGGCAGTATTTGCTTCGCTAATATAGGGTCTAATGGTTCTTAACAAGCACATGTAATATGCATTGTTTTTAGCTAAGTAATTTACTTGGGCTTCAGCACCCACTGATGCTTCCACCATCATCCCTAGTGTTTTAACTTGTGGTAACACTGGGATGGTGTCTTCTTTTATCACAAACTCCTTGTTTTGGGCTCCTAACTTGGATCGTACATGGAGGGATCCTAAGATCATAAGTTCTGTCTTATTATTATTAAGACACATCCAATGTCTTTGCATCCAGATGTCGATGACCTTATAGACCTCCTCTATTTTAGCACTATCTGTAACATAATCTCCCGTTAATTCAAACATCAGCTGTGTATCATCGGCGTAATTTGTGAAAAATACGCCATTGCTTTCCAGTAGGTCACAGAGGCTTTGCATGTATAAGTTAAATAACAAAGGAGACAGACTGGCTCCTTGAGGAACTTCAAACAGGATAAGGGCCGCTTCTGAAAATGTATCTCCCCATTGAATTCTTGCCTTGCTGTCACTCAAGAAGAACGCTATCCAAGCCAATGCTGGAGGAGAGCAGCCTGCAATTTTATCTAGTGCAGCTTGGAGCAACTGGTGTCCCCTAGATCTAATGCTGCGCTGAGGTCCAGCAGCATGAGCATCCTCGGTTTACCCTTGCCAATCAGCTCTAGCATGTGTGATTGTAGGTCAAGCATAGCTGACTCGGTGCTATGAGCTGTTCTAAAACCTGATTGAGGTGACTGTAGCTCACTTCCCTTGTCCCTGCAGGCCCCTCTCCCACTGCTCAGACTCTCAATCTAAAGAGAGCACAATGTCAATATCAGCCAATCATGTTGGACCCAGGAACAGACATCAAAGACAAACTCACAGGCACAGCCACCCATCCATACACTATAGAATGCAACTGCTGCTATGCAATTCTAGTCTAGCAGTTTGGTAGCTGTCCTAACTGAAATCCCTGACATACCTCAACACCTCTGCAATTAGTATGCAGCAACAACCCACGAAAATCCTGTGGTCTAGCTGGGCACACATTGTGTCTTCAGCATTAGCACTCTATCCTAAACTACAAACAGCACCCGCCACATGCCTGACATCCTGGATGCTTATTGGAACCTAGCCAGCCCACGCAAGTCCTAACATGGCAGAATGCACACAGGCATCTTAAAAATGTACACTTAGAATCTTCCACACATGGACTTCGGTACTCAAGGATGTTCCAACCACAAAGAGCATTGAGGCCACACAAATGAGGAAAGGGTGCTATACAAGTGATGAATACAACACAAGACAATATCCATAAAAAAAAACTTTTATTGAAAAAACTTCACCAATGAAGTAGCCAAGTGATTATGTCATAGAACAGCACAGTCTACTTGAACATCATTGTATTGAAATAGGACCAGCATAACACAAAGAATTATGTTTATTTGGTTCTATTGTGTAACATTGCTTGTCTTTTTTACGATGATTTTAAATATATATATATTCAGTGAAAGAATTTTGTTAAAGGGATGTTATGGTTAAGTTGCGCTGCTAAAAACCAATGAAATTCAGTGAAAAAATGTTGTTAAAGGGACGTTATGGTTCCAAGTAAAACCAAAAAAACCCTTGAAATTCGCCAGTTATGGTAAGCTAAGCAACCATAACTCGCGCCACCACCGTGCACTGCTAAACCTAACACCCAGGACATCAAAGATGACATCACAAATGTTGGTTGCTTAGCTTACCATAACTGGCGAATTTCAAGGGTTTTTCGGTTTTACTTGGAACCATAACGTCCCTTTAACAAAGTTTTTTCACTGAATTTGAAAGGTTTTTAGCAGCGCAACTTAACCATAACATCCCTTTAACAAAGTTTTTTCACCGAATTTTATTGGTTTTTAGCAGCGCAACTTAACCATAACGTCCCTTTAACAAAAGTTTTTCACTGAATTTCATAGGTTTTTAGTAGTGCAACTTAACAATAATGACAATGACTTTATATACATGTCATATGGAACTGACTGAATCTCTTCTACTGTACTTGATGTCCGCAATCTCATTTAATGTTCGCGGACATGTACGAAGAACAGTACCACTACCTAAAAACTCTGGGGGGGGTATGTTTGATTGTTATATCATAACATAGGAACATTTAACAAATTCAAAAAGGAGCACACAAACACATTATACATACTAATACATAAGAAATGTAACCCACATATGCAACACACTAACCATTCATTTAAAAGCACTATGTTCTAAAATGGAATATACCACAAGAAGATAAATTGGCTTCCAACATAATTACCTCACAAACACAACAGAACTGAGAACAAGTGCAGACCCACTGAGTACATAGGACATATCTTACCTGAAATAGTAAGTGTACTTAATTTTATTCATATATTTATAAACTTTCTCTATTAGATAAAACAATATATTATCTTTTTTATTTTTCTCACAGAAATGTCTAGTACTCTGGAATGGCGAGAGGAGCATTTCCCACATGAAGAAATGTCACAAGATAGTGAAACTAATGGTAAACACTTTATAATATAAACCATTTAATTATTTATTATTATTATTATTATTATTATTATTATTATTATTATTATTATTATTATTATTATTATTATTATTTTGTATACATTTAACATATATATATGTTTATTTGTACAGAGCATACCAAAATAGAAAATACTTCAGAAAAACCTGTTATGGATAACACTTTTCACAGTATAGAAGAAAAAATGGATTTATTGTTGACTAATTTTAATAAATTGAAAACTTTTTATGGAAGATCATTTTAAACCAAAAACCTCGTACCATTGCCCTACATGTACTTGTCCCTCCACACCATATCCCAGTCAATTATCCCCAAACCCTCTCCATAACCCAAAACGTTTAGATGAGACTTCCATCCCTTCTTCACCTGATAACAATCATGTTGAAACCCCTAATTCTCCTGTTTTTGTTTCTGTTTCTGCCTCACCTTCTCTGTCATAAATTATTAATATATGTTAAATAAAGTTTCATTTTCATATTGTGTTGTAACTAGTTTCGTTTTTTTTTTAAAACAATGTAGGTGTCGGGGACAGTCCTCGTGTTCTGAAATGTTCGTAAATAAACGAAAATGGAGGTGTCCTGAAGAACACTACACCTGTTCGTGGTGTTCGCTAGCAAGTTGAAACGATTCTAAGAACACACGCGGTGTCCTGAATTATTCATAATTAAACGAAAATGGAGGTGTCTTAAAGAACACTATACCTGTCCTTACTGTTCGCTAGCAAGTTGAAACTGTTCTAAGAACAGAATTGGTGTCCTGAAATGTTCGTACATAAATGAAATTGGACGTGTCCTGAAGAAAACTATATCTGTCCTTACTGTTCGCTAGCAAGTTTAAACTGTTCTAAGAACACACGCAGTGTCCTGAAATATTCGTTTTATGAGTGACGCATTTTTAATTACTTCAGGACCCGAACAGTGTCCGTAGAAAATCAACGCGCATGCGCTAACCAAATTCCGTGCATTTGGTGTCCTGCGGACATGCGCTTCCTTCGCTGACTTGTTCGCGAACGGATCATATGACCGCACCCACGCTGATCGCATGTTCTGAATGCGGACACTGTTCGTGTCCCCGAACAATTTAAAAGTACATTTTCAATGAATCCATAATATTTTTCAATAAAATATCACCATGGCACAACTCCCACATAGTAATCCTGAGTTTCTACATACCTTTTGAAACTTTTAAACTTTTTTTTGTGTTCAATCTGTCCGCGGACAGCGCGCATGTCCGTGGACCGCGCACAAGCACCCCAATAAAACACCACGCCCTAGAGCTTATTCTCATTGTGTTTCTGGCTATTCTTCAGAACACAGCGATTTTTGCTGCCACCTGCAGATTACACCATCATCGAGATGGCATCCATGGCTGAACTACTGCCACCTGGTGCTGCACCTGCTTCAGCACCACCCCCAACACCTCCACCACCACCACCTCCCCAAGGGCCTGAAGAGGGGAACAGGAGTGAGGATGCAGAGGAGGAAGAAGAGGATGATGAGAATGAGGTAGAGGAAATTCCTACTACCCGCACTAGACGTGAGTCTTGGGTGTGGCGGTTATTTACCATTCATGGTAATGTTCCTAAGGCACGTGCGAACCGTGTTACATGCAATGAGTGCCAAATGATACTCAGTCGTGGAAAGCATGGTAAGTACAGCTTTGGGACCACTACTATGAAGCGACACCTGAGGTCATTTCACTCTGGGGCTATTCGCAGGGTTGTACATTGCGAAGAACGTAGCAGGTTGATTTCCTCTACTTCATTCTCTGTTTCTGATCCTGTCACCACAAGGACCACCTCTGTGGGACAGCGTCTTCCTCAAGCTGCCTCACAGGCCATACAGAATGCTGATGACCCTTACCTTTCGAGGGTCACAGTTGTATGTATGTACTGTGACACAGTACTCTGCAGGGGGGAGCAACTTTGTAGTGCTTTTGAGACTATCGTCTCAGAGGACGAGACGATCTGCTCACTACCCAAATAAAACCCACTCTACATCTTCCTCTCTCAGCTCGCCCTTTCTTATCCCTGTTGTTGGTGTCCCCCCCTTTACCTTCCTTTCCCCTCCTAGTGTGTCGTGTATAAAAAAAAATACAAAATAACAAAAATCAAAAAAAAATAAGGCTCTTTTCAGAGCCACCTTTCACAGCTAAAAAATAGAAGTGAAAATAAATGGAGCAGGGCCCTTTGTATTTTTTAGAAGTCCGCGGACAGTTCGCGAACATTTTAAAAATTGGGTTACTACCCTATCACAAACATTGCAATTTTCTCTGGGAGGAAGTGGTGGCTCTGAAAAGAGCCTCTGGGAGGTGTTTATAAGTCAAAAATTATAAATGCTTAACACCTACTTCAAAATGGATGTTGTAATTCTAAAAAAGGTCGCAATGCATTTTGTACATTTCTCAGAAAAATCTGATTGCCACCATAAGTAAAATGGACTCCATCTATGCGAAAAATGTTTGTACTACGAAACCAAATATTTTCATTGTGAAAAGAAGACATGCCAAAATCTTTTAGAAAGGCACAAACAGCTTTATTAACATTGCGCCTTGCTTTTTCCATTTGTGGACCAAATCAAGAAGAACGAAGCCACATTTGTCTCTGTGCAATCCGTGAAAATATCACTTGAGAATTAAGAAACATGTCCATAACCTTCCCAAGTCCTTCTTTCATAGCAAATTGCAAAATAATTCCAGTCACAGGTCCTAAACTGTTCCCTCCACAATGAATTACAATTATGTCTGGATGTTGCTCTGTCTCCAAAGTAGCACAGAGAGGTAGCAAGTCCAACCACTTCATTCCACATACTCCATGCCAGTGTAATTCCACATGTGGGAATCCAAGATCTACAGCAACTCCACAGATTTCTGCATGCACCTTCAACCAATATATCCATGAATCTACCAAAATCCATACAATCTTTTTCCTAAAACACACACACATAGCTATGTGTTGTTCTCTCAGCAAAAACAGTACATGAGAAACTCTCTTCTGGCACAACACACCCACTAAACTTTCCTGACCAATCCCTTTCGATACTCCTTCTCATTTGCATGACTTCTGAACCCAAAAATCCCCGGATGTAATTCCCGATGTCCGCGAACTACCGCCATGTCCGCGGACATATAGTAACATGAACAGCCCTTCTACCATTTCCACTTCACTCTCTCTGCCATTCCCTCATTGGATGTAGCTAAGAAGTCACATGACCATGCACCAATCACATTCAAGACCTCTACATCTAACTGCATCATCATAGATCAGCACTGCAAATGTACTGTGAATCTCTCTGAGTACAAGTGTCATATCATTGGCAAGCACCATCTACCAGAAATAATGTACAAGTCTCCAAGATTTCTACTTGCAGCTCCTTGAATATCCATATGCATGGACACAAACTTCAGGTATGCATATTTTCTGTACAGTAGATGAACACATTTTCAAACAGACTTTTAGCTTGTGTAATCTGTAAAATGAATGTACTGTATTTTTTCAATTTCCTAAAATCAACTATCACTTATAAACCTTTATACTATTTACTTTCTTTATACACACACACTCAAATCATGTTAAACTAACATTTTTTAAATGAAATATATAGACTACATATATTCAAACAAAATTGCATGCAAGCACGATCTATGTTTAAATCTTTTAAAAAAATACTTATGCAATTTCATATTTTTTTTGTTTTTATTTATTTATTTACTTAATTACTTTAATTTAGACATGACATTGAGGCGCTATTACCTAGAACAGCTTAGTTACAGAAATAGTGGTATTCACTGGTATATTATAAATTTCACAAGACATAGTAAATATATTTATATATATTTTTTGCTACAGTTAGTCATTCAATACAATTTGTTCATTAAGAACATATCATATGTACTGAACTATTGCAATGTATCTTATGTAAATACATTAGTTTAATGGTTTTGAAGAAGGCGCTGAGGATTTCAATTAAAAAAATCAATATCTAAATTAAAAACAGCACTATATACAAAAAAAATTACTAATTTGAATCTTTTACAATTGCAGTGAAGACCAGTCTCCTGAAAAGAAGCAGCCGAATTAGAAGAACTAAGAAGTTACCTGTTAATTTAAGAAAAAAAGTAAGTAGAATATCACCATAATATTATTACTCAACCATACTGTAAAGTTAATACAAGCAATTTCTGCGCCTAATAATAGAGATTGTGTACCATTTTGTCCAAAAATCTCCATGTCTTAAACAGCGATTTACAGCCAGAATGGCCCACAAATTCCTATTTTTGGACACACAAATTACCCAACTGAACCGCTACAATTTATTATAGAACAAACAACTGTTTTAATTGTATACATTAGATTTACTATGTGTAGGTTTCCACACCACTAGCTTACTTTTTTTTGTCATCTGAACCCCAGTTTAGTAACACATAAATTCAAGAATACCTATCCCTACTAGTTGGTTGTGGTTCCCAAGTTGTAGTTGTAGTTCGCAATGCACAATGCACAATGACACACCATTACATACATCTTTATCATCTTACTCAAACACTCATGCACACAGCACACATAAATTGCAGAACACCCCAACCCATACCTTCTTTATTTTTTTCAACAGACCCTAAGGAATGCCTACCAAAAGTCAAGTCCATAGAAAGCAATGTAGAAGTAGAGCAAATGAAAATAAAAGTGTCCAACATAAGCATCCATCTCTAGCAGAATTTGTAAAAAGTTGAAACAAAACAGCTAATACAGTCATTTAGAGAAACACGAGAAGTTTCAAGTACAAAAACTTTGCCTCCTCTATCAAAATGTAAAACAAACCAAAAAACAATTAACAGAAAATCAGCTATAAACTACAGATAAAACTACTTCTTTACATTTTAATATAGTGCAAAGTAAGCATACCAAGAAAAGTATTTAGCCGTCACAAAGTCCTTCAAAATCTTATAAAAACAGGAGAGAAATCAGGTTCAATGCTTAAAACCTATCGTAGGAAATTAATCTTAGAAGCGTTGATGGACAGTGCAATTCTTCTCAAAATAAATTATTTATTTTACTGTTAAACAAAATGAAACCACTAACAAAACTAATAACTAAATTACAAAAAAGACTTCTCAATAAGCGAAATGACATCAGAAAGAACTTCTTAAGTATCTGCGGAGGTGAATGGAATCACACTACGAGCACAGAACCATATTTTAATGAATAAGCGTACAAACAAAAGCAAACAAATACAATTGCCATACATAGCAGTGGTCGAGGTTATGAAAAAGTGAATAATACCATAATGGAACAAGAAGTACTCCTTACAAAAATATGTCCTGAAAACTTAGAATTACCCCTCCATTCAACTGAATCAGAACGTCTAGTGTACAAATGGCCAGGCACGTCAATGTGTAACATTCCCAAACAATGTTTCAAATCTTTACGCCAATTCCTCAATAAATATGTAAAAAGCAAAGACAAAATCAAAATTAAATTACTGCAAAATATGGATACCTGTCCAGTGCGCAAGTACACAGGGCTACAAGGACATTCATTGGCCTGCATTACAGGACCTACTTGTAAAACCACTTTCCATGATATCAAAAGGCTATCAACACATCATTCAACTATAAGAAATCTAGTCTATTAACTGTACTATGCTAAAAGTCCTGCTTTAGCATTAGCACATTTAAATAACATCCTTCTACATGGTACAGCAAAAGACCTACTTGAAGAAATTGACTATATCCAGAAAAAATATTTTGGAAGTGAAAGCCATTTACAGAATGAAATAGCTTTAAACCAATTAAGCAACGATTCTACACCTGGCAACCTTTTGCCAAACACATACAAAAAAGAAATACTAAAATTTAAAAGTACATCAGCTGAAGTACCAAACCATGTATGTGTATGCTTCCGTAGAACTTTTTAGAAAAGTAACACAAAAACTGTAGACCTATCATACAAAATAGAAGACAATGAAGATTCTAAATGGTTTGAATTAGCTCTCGACCTTGTAGCAGAAAAAAAATACGAAATAACTGACCCCTTAATACTTTGCAGTTACTGCACTACAAAACTTGACAACAACCAAACTCCTTCATGTGCTATCACAAATAATTTGGAATTATACCCAGTACCAAAACCCCTACAACAACTTAATTTATATGAGAGCAACATAATTCAAACAGTACACCCATTTCAAGCAATAATACGCCTTCAACCAAAAACAGCAAAATCACCTCCCTCTGAATTGGTAAAAGGCATTTGTGGAAAAGTAGTTTCTTTACCATTAGATCTAAAAGAAAAGGTGCATACTCTAGGGGTGCAACGTCCAATGCAGCAATCTTTACCATTAGTAAATGGAGTACCTACAAAAGACAAAAAAATATGGCAAAAGCTGGTAGATTTACATAAAGTTAGATAAGCCTTCCAATATCATAAAGAGAATAATGAATATTACAAAGAAATTAATATTGAAGAAAACTTGAAAGATACAACTGAAATAATTCAAGAAACACAAGAAGCTGGTCAATTTGAGCTACTAGATCCTGCTACAATATCAAATACTTTAGACCATTATACAATTCATCCTTTGCACTCTAATGACACCATAGAAGATGTACTGGAAATGTACCAAATGCGTCAAACAAAAGGATTGCCAATCAGCATATGGGAAAAAAGTATAGAAGCACATGCTTTTCCTCTACTCTTTCCTACTGGCAAAGGAGGAAGGTATGATGATAGACCTATTCAAATATCAGCTTCAGAATACCGCTCATTACGGATGTATTCTGAAGATCCCCGATTTAGACAAAATGTGGAATACATATTCCACCTACTCTTTGAAAGTGAACTAGCAACTTTATGTGACGGAGTTGCACACATATTAAAATCAGGATCACACTTTTCATAATATGACAGCTACACAATTATTAGAAAAAGTGCAACAAAGGATGAGGTTTTACAATCAAATATAACAAATCTATCAGCAAATACGCGTGGTACTAAAGAGTACTGGTTTCAACGTCATGGAGATGTACGTTGTATGATCAGAAACCTTGGCCCACCCACTTGGTTTGTTATATTAAGTTTTGAAGAATATGCATGGGAAGATTTACATGATTTCCTACGCATATCCAATAAAAACAAAACAAACATAGATATACTAACACCTGGAGAACTTTGTTCTTTGGATCCTGTTAATGTTTCAAGATATTTTCACCATCGCTTCATTGCTATGGTACATTTTATTTGTAATAAAACTGTTCCTCCCCTTGGAGAAGTGCAACACTTCTTTTGGAGAAAAGAATACCAAGCCTGAGGAGAACCACATATCCACATGCTTTAATGGATTAAAGATGCTCCTAAATTTGGTCAAGACAGTGATGCCACTGTTTTACAGTTTATTGAAAAATATGTCACTTGTGAAATTCCATCAGAAGCCTCAAATAGTGATCTTCATGCACACATTTTACAATTGCAAAGACACAAATGTGGAAAATATTGTCGTTGCAAATACAAAAACAAAGGGAAATACTACACCAAATGCCGATTTGGTTTCCCTAGACCAGTTACAAATACAGGTCAAGTGAACAACCTCATATCTTCAGTTAGACATAGTGTTAAAGGTAAGACACCTAAAAATACATATTTCATAAAAAGAAAAGAAGAAGAAGAATATATAAATGATTATAATGCAATCATTGCCCACTTATGGAAATCAAACATAGATGTGCAGTACATTGCAGACAATTCTACTGCAGTTGCACGATATGTCACAGCATACTTAACTAAAGCAGAAAAGACAGAGCTCCAAGACCTCTGGAATGACCTGTCATTAGATAAAAAAGTGTCTCAGAAATTATACAGCTTGTGCATAAAAATGCTCACCCATAGAGAATGTGGATCATAGGAAGCAGCTGATCGTTTAACTGGTACTGCATTGTATGGTAAATCTGAAAATATAGTATGGCTAAGTCTTGGTCCAGCTTCATCTAGAAAATGAGTTCTAAAATCATATGAAGATATGGAAAAAATAGCCAAACGTGATCCCAACAGCCAAGACATTTTAAAAAACAATTTATTGGACACATACTACCCAAACAGAAGTAATACTTTGGAAAACATGTTTCTATACCACATAGCCCAAAACTACACATACAAAAATAATATGAAACCTGATGAAAAAAAAGGTAAATATAGAGTGACAAACTGTGACAAACTGTGAAGGCAGCTTAGTTAAACTCACTAAACCAAATTTAATTAAACATATCAAATTGTCATTAAAGACTCCTCAACATAAAGAAGTATATTACATGTCCCTGCTACAACTCTTCAAACCATGGAGAAAAGAAGAACAAATACTAGATAACTATGACTCATATGAGGATGCTTTCAAAGCAAATGAACGCACTATAACTGATGTAAACTTTACACAGTACAAAACAATGTTGCACAATGAACAGCAACACGAAGAAGAACTCCAAGCCCAACTAGATAAGGACACTCCTGACAGTAGTCAACCTTCTGTAACAGGAAGCCAAGAACCACTGGGAGAACCACTAATAATAAATGAGGCAGAATGAGCTATGATAGAAGTAGAAAACACCATGTGTCAGTATGAAGATAAAGAAGACTTAACTATACTACTATCAAAACTAAACAATGAGCAACAACGTAGCATTTTTCAAGAAGTAACAAAACAAATTGCACATGGTGTAAAACATGAAAATAAAGAATGTTCCTGCCATAATTATAAACCTATACTACTGTACGTCAGTGGTGAAGCTGGTTCTGGCAAAACATTCCTAATCAAAATCATTAGTAAGTTCCTTCAACAATTGACAAACAACAAACTATCAGCTGTTGTCACTGCCCCCACAGGTTTAGCTGCCTACAACATAGGTGGTGTTACATTACACCGATTACTACTATTACCAGTAGAACACCAGAACAAATTAGACTATTACAAACTTTCTGCAGAAGCTGCAATGGAACTATGCAGAGTATTGAAACAAATGAAAATGCTACTAATATATGAAGTGAGCATGGTCTCCAACCTGATGTTAGCTTTAATTCGCCTTAGGACACAAACTCTGCCGTAAAACTGCAGCATTGGAAAGGTCAACCTTTGGCAACATTTCCAATACAGAGAATTAACAGAAAACATGCGGCAATCTGCAGATCTCACTTATGCAAACATTTTAAAAAGTATCAGAGTTGGTATACTTTCTAAAGAAGCAGAAGCAATATGTCAATTGTATGGCCTTAATGCCAACTCTTGCAAGCTGTTTCAAATTCAATGAAATCATGCTACACTAACCATGTGTGACCAAGCCACAACAAGACTAAATAGTTTAGAAAAATCAATCTCAAACACAGCAGGCTTAGAAAAGATATTAAAATGATCCTTAAATTGCAGAGTAATGCTTAAACGTAACCTTGACGAGGACTAGTTAATGGAGCACTGGGTACAGTTGTTGGCTTTCAAACATACCCACACAACAACAAAATTCAGTTTGTCAATATACTCTTTGACAAACTTTCAGAAGTAAAAAGGATAGGACGCTCAACAGCTAGATTCCTTCTCTTCAAAGATATGTATGTACGCAGAGAACCATTTTCTCTAACTCTTGCATACGCAGTCACGATTCATAAATCACAAGGTCTTACCCTAGACAAAGCAATGACAGATATTGGTAACACAGTCTTTAAAGAAGACATGAGCTACGTAGCACTATCACGCTTACGTACACTTGACGGTCTATTACTAATCAACTTTGATGCAAGTAAAATAAACACTGATATTCCTTGCATTTTAGAATACAATAGACTTTGCTCACTATACACCCCCCACCTAAACACATATTCTGTTCCACAAAAAGTAAAACGTTATAAAAGAAAAATAAATCAAACAGAAATGCAACAGGATATCACTGCAAATCCTCCAAAGAGAGCATAAGAAACTAATACTTCATCAAGTACCACAAGCAAAAAAGAATCAATTAGGGAAAGTAAACCAGGTATTTCTTTAAAGAAGGAAGACAAAATCCAAAAAAAAACAGTTAGATACAGAACTACCTGGACCATTTAAATTCTCAAATATAGTTGGTGTAAGTTGCTATGCAAATGTAGCAATGAATATTCTATTTCAATTACCACCAATTGTTGACAACATGTACTTACACAGTACAGACCCATTGTGTTTGCAAATGTTAGTACTTCACAGAAATGCAGCAAACAATCCTGAGAACACGTATCGTGTTTATGGACTAAGAAAACAATTGGACTACTGTGCTGGAATGGTGAAATTCACTATGAACTCACAGGAAGATCCACAAGAATTTCTAATGTACTTACTACAAGTACTGGAAAACAAAAACATACCTATAAATGAAATCTTCCAGATTTCATACATGTGGAAACATACATGCACTCTCTGCAACAATGTGACACAAGAAGAAATCCCCAATGAACGCTTCATATATATATATCAATACCAAATTGTGAATCCATTCCATTTCAGCGACTTGTACAAAATGCAAACCATGGTAGATTATGCTCTACCTGCAATTCAGATAATCGCTCCACGTTAGTAATACAAACACATAGTAAATACATAATACTAATGCTTCTACGTTACAATGCAGATGGTACCAAAAACAACTGCAAGCTGACTGGATTCACACATGGCCAAATATCACTTGGTAAGAAAACCTTCACAACAATAGGTATAATCTACCACGCAGGAGCCACAACCAATTCAGGGCACTACACTGCCATATATAAAAAAGAAATGTGGATGGTTTGAATGTATGATACTACCATTACTCTAAAGCAGAGATTACTAGCAAATCTTACAAACGCTTATTTGATGTTCTTAAAACTAAAATTTGATAACTAAACTGTATTAAAACCCTAAGTAAACTTGTGTTAAAAAAATATAAACTGTTAGAATATTCCAAAAGCTATCTAACAGCTCAAATATTCTACAACTAATCAGATAAATGAATACCACTAAATTACACCAAACAATACACAGTTAGAATCCGCCAATTGGTATCTAACTGTCCCAAAATTTAACAGTATCCAAATAGATAAATCAATACCACTAAAATATATAAAAGAAAATAGACAGTTAGAATACGCCAATTGGTATCTAACTGCTCCAACATTTTATAATATCCAAACAAATAAATAATATGTTACTGCTCCAATAAAATGCAACAAGCCAAAGTATAAAGCATTAGCCAGAAACAACAAGTGAACACTGAAAACAAACAAACAAAGCATAACAGAAAAAGGTTTTTTTTAATCCAACATGGATTTTTTTTTTCTCCCACAGACCCAATGATTTTAGCAACAAACACAGAAGCTGAACAAATTGAACAGTACTCTGATTTGTAATCTACTACATATGAGGGTCCAAAAAAAAAAAAAGTTTGTTGATTATACAATGTAATAAGTCTTTACAAAATACTAATACTAACATGCTATTTTCTTTTATCACAGAAATTAACAAGAAATACATGTACTCCGGTTACTAGACCAAACAGTAAGTATACAATAATAAGGAGAACCATCGCAGCATATCACATCCATAGTATCTAATACCTTTGTTCCTTATACATTTGTTATCACCCAAAGTTATAAGCAAATATGAATGCAAATGGCCATGCACCCAAGACTCTATGCCCTGGCCACAACCACCGCAGCATATCAAATCCATAGAGTCAAACATTTCAACTATGGTCTATGGAAACTTTTAATGTCCGCGGACATTATGAGTGTTCTTAGAACACTTTCAACTTGCCAGCGAACAATACGGACATCGTTTTCAGGACACCCCCTACGAACATTTCAGAACAACGCAATAGTTCTTAGAACACTTTCAACTTGACAACGAACAATAAGGACAGTGTCCTCAGAACATCACCATTTCGTTAATTTGCGAACATTTCAGGACACCGCGAGTGTTCTAAAAACACATTCAACTTGCCATCGAACAATACGAACAGCATATTCAGGACACCCCCTACGGACATTACAGAACAATGCAAGAGTTCTTAGAACACATTCAACTTGACAGAGAACAATACGGACAGCGTCCTCAGGACACCCGCATTTTGTTTATTTGCAAACATTGCAGGACACCGCGAGTGTTCTTAGAACACATTCAACTTGCCAGCGAACAATACGGACTATGCCTTCAGGACACCCCCTACGAACATTCCAGGACACCGTGAGTGTTCTTAGAAACGTCTTCAGAACACCCCCATTTTGTTTATTTGCGAACATTTCAGGACATCGCGAGTGTTCTTAGTACACATTCAACTTGACAGAGAACAATACGGACAGCGTCCTCAGGACACTCCCATTTTATTTATTTGCGAACATTTCAGGGCACCGCAAGTGTTCTTAGAAGCGTCTTCAGAACACCACCATCTTGTTTATTTGCGAACATTTCAGGACACCGCGAGTGTTCTTAGAACACATTCAACTTGACAGAGAACAATACAGACAGCGTCCTCAGGACACACCCATTTTTTTTATTTGAGAACATTTCAGGACACCGCAAGTGTTCTTAGAACACATTCAACTTGCCAGCCACAACCCTCCATTCATATTTGCGAACATTTCAGGACACAGCGAGTGTTCGACAACGTCTTCAGAACAGCCCCCTTTTGTGTATTTGCGAACATTTCAGGACACCGCAAGTGTTCTTAGAACACATTCAACTTGACAACGAACAATACGGACAGCGTCCTCAGGAGACCCCCATTTTGTTTATTTGTGAACATTTCAGGACACCGTGAGTGTTCTTAGAACAGTTTCAGCTTGCTTGCGAACAAAACGGACACATATTGAGTCCTCAGAACACCCCCCATTCAGTTTATTTAGAACATTTCAGAACACCCGTGATGTCCGCAGACAAATCGAACACAAAAAGAACGTCTAACACATAAAAAAAACACAACTTTCATCCTATCTCATACACTCCCACCCTCCCCAAACACTCCTACACACCAACACACTCTACTAAATACAAATTTTGAACAAAGTTTCACTGCGCTGTCCGCGGACGTCTGCGAATCCAAGATGGCGGGCGCTACAGAAAAATCTGATGCGCTTCACGCTCCACGCCGTCCAATCAGCGAACACGTCGCATGTCCGCGGACATCACGCAAGTCAATGGACCAATCAGGACACTGTCCGCGGACCGAACAGGGAAGTGTGTCCGCGAAGCGGACACAGATATCACTAATTGTTTTTTACCTACTTTTTGGTCATTTTTTAAAAAACTACTGGACGGATTTTCACCAAATTTGCAAAAGCACGCTTTCGGGACCAAGCCGCTGCTCCTGGTCCAAATTTGTTGAAAATCCGTCCAGCAGTTTGGGCTGTAGACGCGAGCACATTTTTTTCCCATTCAGTCTATGGGAAAAAAAAAAGTTTTGGGACCCCCCCTATAACTTTGCCCCCTCTGGACGAATCCTCACCAAACATTGCAAATTCAGAGTGACCCAAATACTATCAGGGAGAGCAAAGTTATAAGCCACCCAAAAAGTGCTCTTTCTATGGAAACACCAACTTAACCATAACTACATGGCCACTACCGTGGCCATATCTATATACAAAAAAACTCATTCAATGTTGCCTTTTTTTATTTTGGGGGTTCCCCAACAAACCCCCAAATCCCCTATTTACCTATTCCCAACCTCACTACCCCTCATATGCCCTTACCCAAACCCCCCTATATTTCCTGGATTCGCTTTTTCATTAAAAAAAAGTTCAAACGAATCCCCTTGAAAATAGTGACTGGTGAAGTAACAACTTTATACAGTTCATTGATGATTAGTACCCGGTGAGAGACAATCAGATTGTAACAATCAATCTGATTGGCCCTCACCAGAATTTTACCAGCCTGACAAAGCCTTACCTGTGTTGCTCCATGTCCCTCGATTTTCGTTGTTTCCTTTCCCTGACTGGCCACCATGGAAAAGGAGAAGGGATTAGGTGTGGTCACTTCTCCACGTTACCTATAGCCAATTTGTTTTGTTTACTTTTCTTTATCCATTTTTAATGTCTGCCATGGAACAGGAGATGGTGCTACATGTAGTTGCCTACACCATTCCATGGCGGCCATCTTCTTTGTTTTCTTTTTTCTTCATTTTTGAATGGCCACCATGGAAAGGGGGAGGAACTATGGATAGATACTTTTCCCTGTTCCATGGTGGCCACCTTTTTTTTCCAGTGCTAAACATTTCGGAACTTAAAAAAGACATTATTGGTACCCTTTCTTACAGGGCAGGGTACCAATAGCAATAAGCCCCTCGCTGAGGGGCATTGATGCTTTAGGTAATGCCCCAGGGCCTGCGTTAAGGTCCCTCACTTGGGCCACAGGGTTAACATTTAAACATTGATGGTATGTAAAGATAATGTTACATGACAAAATGCATTAATACAATACCTCACACCTCTGTTTTTAAAGACCACAAAACAAAATACATACAAATTTTACATTAATCAGAAGAGAACTCGCATTTGTCACTGAAGGATAGAAATATGTTGAATGTTAAAATTCATTGGACAATCCTGCTGCTGTTCACACTTGACCCATGACTGCACAACAGCCAGATAAACTTCTTGTTGGATCTGAATATAACAGTCTACCTTTCCAGATTTGTGCATGTATTCTCATGTTCACAAGATCACCAACATCTGTGTTCATTATGGTAACTGCTTTCCTTTCAGTGTCTCATTTTTATTGTGTTTTTCCCCCTGAAAAATTATTCAGAGGTTTTAGTTTTAGCAAATTACCCTACTCAGCCAGATGGTACAATGTTTGGTGTTGGGCTTTCCCCAAATAAAACCTCAAACGGAATAAAGACAATCAAGCTACACAGTGAAAACCTCATAGATGTTACTGAGCTGTTCATTCATTTTAATTAACTCCCAAATATCTTTTGCCCAATACACAGCTTCCAAAGGTCCTCTATTTACCATCTCCACTACACAATTTCCCCTGGCATGATAAGATTAGCTTGAGACATATGTCACTTTTATAATGGTAACTCATCATCTCTGTGCTCATGATTTGTACCGTTATCTGTTAAGGTACTAGATACATATCCTTCTCAAAGGAAAATGTTTTCCAGAAATTAGTTGAGCACTGTGAGAAACCTGAAGTTGTCTCCCTAGCTAGTCCCCAGGGATCTGTCGTCCAGGTGGCCAGGACACACCCATCTCTATTGGATCCAGTTCCTGGGGGTGGACCAGTAAGGGAGGATCACCTAGATGGGGGGTTCTCCAGGAGTGGGACAACAACGGTTGTCACATGGTATCCCATTCTTTCAAGACTTTTCCCCATCCTACCACGTAGGACATTCAAAACTCTTGTCGCCCCCTTTTCCGACACAAACACTTTCACGTGACAAACCAGAGAACGGACTAACACCAGAGCCGTTCAATGCAAGGGTCCGGAAAAGTCAGGCATTTGATCAGAATCACACACACCTGACAGCCCTTTCCCTTCCCCACAGGATGAAAATGTGGAGCAAGAGAGCACAGTACAAGCAAGGCTGAAGAGGAGAGACACGACTTAGCCCTTTTCGACAAAACCATGCGAAACCTCTGCAGAGGGAATCGTTAGACCGACAACACTAGCCCAATTGTGTTGCAGTAGATGTCAACCGTACAGGCAGCGTATCAACGCTACCAAGCCAGAGTGAGAGAGACTCATGCTACCGTCATAACGGCCTTGACTCCAGCTACAAAGAAAGCCAAGCGGTTCATCACAGCTGGTGAGTCAAAGTGAGAACCAATAAGAACGGTGCTGTGGTGAATGGGTTTATGGTCTTTGCATTGATTAATTTCCATCGTGGGTCCATTCCATCGAAAACTTTGCATCAAATGCATTTTTTTTATTTTTATTTTTTAATGGGGGGGTCTAACACAACCCACTTTTTTACCCTTTAAAACCCCACAAAAAATAACCCTTTACCCTTTAAAAACATGCATTCAATGCATATTTTTTGATGCAAATCGCTCAATGGAAAGTAATTCGATAGAAAGTCCATCAATGGATTCACCAGATATCAAATTCGCAAAGTGGCAAATTGAGAGACGATCAAAGAACAGTAAAATTGCAAAGGGGAGACCAGCTGCAGAAGGGGACCGGCACCAAGTGGGTGCTGCTCCGAGAATCTCTGGTTTTTTCATATCTAAGTAAAACTACAGATAACAGAAGGACGTAGGAGAGACGCCAAGATAGGTCAAAGTGGTCATACAGGATGTCAAGCAAAATTCCTGTACAGTCAAAATGCTTTGACCTAAGAATTATAAAGAAAGCAAGGGAAATGAATCAAGAAAGGGAATTGAATCCTGTATACATTGAAAGTAAATGTGAAGGTGTAGTTGGCAAGAGTGAATATGGAAGAGGGATGCTGACAAGAAGGGGGCAGAGTCTAAGGTCCAAAGAACCAGTGTGTTGACAAAGGTGAACCCAGTCAAGGGATAACCACTGGAAGTGTTTAAAAAGACATTAAGCTTTTGAGTGAAAGAAGGAGCCAAAGTGAACCCTCAGGAGGGAGGCTGAAAGTAAAGAGTGGTCAATGCCCGGAAGAGGGGGACCAAGGGCTGAGGAATCCTCACCTTAAGTAAAACCAGGAAATTAACTTTCATTTGGTTGAAGGAACTTTTGTTTTGTTTTGTTATTTTTGTTGAATACATCAAGGCAAAAGACTTTCAAGAGAAACAAGACTTGGCCATCGAAGGTCCTGATAGCTGCAAGTGGTACTGTCGACTCGCGCTGGGAAAGCTTGAGTGAGTGTTGTTCTCCAAGATCCCATCTCATCCCATGCTCAAAACGCGGGGAAGGGAGATCCAAGATACTGCATCCTGACAACTTCTTTCTTTTCGTGAATGCCATCCCACACCATTTTTGAATTAGTTGCAATGTTTGGCAATAAGTTTCTTATTGTTGGCCCTTTTTTATTTGACACAACGCCACTAGAACTGCCTTATTTTCATTTGATGGTCTTCGCTTGCTCCCATTTTAGATTTAGGTTTAGATTAGGCATTTTTCCAACCTGCATACAGTTTAATCAACACCCTTGAACTGTGTTCACGTGTGTCTGTCTTTACTGTTGCCACCATGAGTTCCTTACACCACGTGCTAGATATATCATGCTCCACCTTTATTTAAATTCAATTAGAAAACTATATTGTGAAACAAAGTGAATGTGGTTATTTTTGCCAGCTCACAACAGGTAATTTCATGGGTGACAGTGGCTGTGTCTTCATGATTGCACTTTCATTAGAATGAACTCACAACCGACACTCACACAACTTTCTTTGCACTGGTCTTTCAAACCCAATCCACCAATACCACTATGATCTTCTTGTGTTAAATTAACCAGTTTATTCTTTACTTAACCAGGGGTATTGGCCTCCCATCTATGATGTTGATGACCCTTCACCATACCTTGACAGTCCCACTATCAGACACACCCTCATAAATTCCAGATTTATCTGCCCATGTTGCTTATACATTTTAGACTACTTTGTGTAGGTGTCCATTTTCATAAATGTTTGGTCCTTCTTGACCTTCATTACAAAAACCTTCAATAGCCATCAAACCTGCTTTGTCCATCTATCACTCCTGTTAGTTTCCCATTCTGCAATCTAAACATTTTGCAGATCTGTTTATGTTTCCTGGAATATATTTAATGGACATATCATGACACTGTATTCTTAAAACTCAGCTGGCTATGAGCCTTGATACATGTGATAAAATGTCCTGCCTTGCGGTATGGGTTGGGCATGGATGACCAGCTGCTATGTCATACAGAACCCAAATTCAGTGTGCGAGGAAGATTCTCTGGTCCTCCCACCCTCGTCTATAAGCCTGACAGTAACTTGACGCAGCGGCTCAATTGCCAGCATGATCAGTTTAAGGGAACACATTATGAGTGGTGGTCCCGCAGAGCTGGCAGCACCTGCACAGTCGGCTCCCCTCTTGTGAGTGCAGAGAACATATCTAAAGCCACTGGTAGAAGGAGCAAAACTATGTCCAGAAGACACAGACAGGTAACCAGCCACATCACAAGATTCCCAAACACTGAAGACCTGTCAGTCTAAGGGAGTCTGGCCCCTAAGATATGGCAAGTGTGTGACAAACAGACAGAGGACTGACCATAGGGAAATATTAATCAACCCTGTGCCCCAGTCCAATGCAACAAGCATCCCCAGCCATTCTCCATATCAGCTACATAGCTAGACACACCTGAGTTCCCTTAGGACAGAGGGAGGTTGTAAGGCACAGTTAAGGCTCTATAAAAGAAAGAACCTGTGATAGAAGAAAGTGAATCCAAGCAGAAGGCTGGGGAGGAGAAGGAGATAATTATTCTGGAGATGGCCAGACGAGACGATAGGATGTATTTGGGGGATAGGAGGAGGTGGTGACTTGGAGGGATCACAAAGATTGATTAGGAAGAAGGAAGTGGGTGGTGAAGAACACATTGAATTTAAGAAGTAACAGACATGTGGGGTTGTGTGAGGATTGGCTGGGTGGAGAGAGGCGTAGGAAGCTCTAGAGGCAGAGAGACATAGGATGGCGGGAGCAGAGAAGTCAAGGAGCATGTGGAGAGATTAAAAGACAGAGTGCTGAAGTATAAGGAGGATTTAGAAGACAAACGGGAGAAAGTGTGAACGAGTCAGGGTGAAAGAAAGGAGGAATATCTCAGGAGCAGGAGAACATAGCGAGAGGAGGTGACGACAGATAGAGGTTTCTTGTGAAGCAGGAACTGGAGGGGGAAGTAAGATGAGTGGGTGAGAAGGAAAATCTGGGGTTGCAGATACAGATTAAATGTGACCCAAATACCCCAACATCTGGCAGATCAGTGGGATAATGTACAAGCATGTGTCAAAATGATGTGGAGTTGAAAGGGAAAACCAACTAAGGAGAAAGTGAGTAGTAACCTCCACCTCAGGAGGATAGCTCAGCAGCAACATGCTTGTCTTGGAAGCAAGACAACACGGAGCAACATGGGTTTGAGCCCCGGGTACGTGCTTAGAAGCCTCGGGGTATTAGGCACATTATAAATAACCTATCATATCATATCATAGTAAGCACAAAGAGAGAGGGGGATAGGACTCCCGAGGAACAAGAGTATTATGAAGGTGTGAGGAGGAAAGTGAGGGTTGGTTATGGAACCCCAGAGTCAACAACAGCTATACTTTCAAAGACCACACAAAGGTCGTCAGGACTGCAGTTGTGACCCTTGGCCTACAACTAGTGTTCACAAAAAGCAACATCTGACCTCTGAACCAAGGCCCAACAGAAGAAGTGAACAGAAAGAGAACAGCACTGAGTGGCTTTGGGGAAAGAAATATTTAGGTACTCAAAACACCTCATACTGTGTTTTACTTCCATCCCCATGAATTGCCTGAACGATTTTAAGACAATTAAATCTCCTACTGAATTATTCATTTATGTATTGAACTTAAGAAAAAGACATCCTGCTATTTTGGTAGATACTTGTTTGTTTCATGTTTCAGCCTGATTAGGAGCCATCCTGTTATTTGTTATTTGTTTGTCACTTGGTTCAACCTAAGGAAATGTCACCCTCTTATTTCTTTGAGTTGAAAATGTTTGCTTTTGCTTTTTTCCCATGTAAAATCCCTACACATAGCAATGTTTGGCTTGTGTCTTACTGGTTCCCACTCAGTTTTGCAACACATACCATCCAAATATTTGCCTTAAAGATAGCTGACAATGTTTTTTTTATTATTTAATTTGATACATTGGCTTCTCCATGCACATGTTTTAAACTTCCCAACCTAACAACTCCTTCTCCATTGCAGAATAAATGCCTTTCTCCACCATGCAAAAACCTTGAGGCATGGACAAAGGCAATCTCTTGACCATTTTACACAAATTAAAGTACAGCACCAACACCTATCCTTCTGGCATCTTTGGTAATCGTTTTCTGATACATTGTGTTGAATTGTGCCATTGGTTTGGCCAAATCAATCTCCTAATTAGTTTTTTGTAATACATGTGTACATCCATCACCCCATTCAAATACCTCTCTTTTCTCCATCATTCATTTCTTTTTGTCTAATTCATAAGCATGCTTGGATACAAATATGTGGTCAAATTAAATCAAATATGAAGTAATTCAGTATCTATTCCCCTGTCTCTTCCCTGACTTAATGGATTTTACAAGGTGCCCTTTCTCCTGAAAGGTGTTCTAAGTGATCTTCATTTTACTCTCAAATTGTACTTTTATTTTTATATTGAAACAACTTTATTCTGAAACTCTTGGAACTCATCACTCAAATTGCCATTGTGTCCTCTTAATGTAGAAACTGTGACCAAGAAATAATCCTGGAGATACAGGAGTTTCTGTCAAAGATGATTGAATTATCTTTTGAAACAGTGCTGGAGCTGAAATGAGAGAAAAGGACTTTCTTTTTTTTACTGAAACACACCTTTGTGAGTGACAGAGGATTTTATGTGACAGAGTGACAGAGGATTTTATTTTAGATTCCTGGTGTAATGTTTCTTGATAATAAGCAGACTCTAAGCTTAAATGTGCAAAGTATTTAGAATCTACATTTAAACAAATGTTCTCTTTTATGGTGGAACATGGATGCCTTTCCATTACCACACATGTGTTAAGTTTCCCAGAATCCACACACAAACTAATCTTGCCATTTGAGCATGGTGCCAGAGCTATAAGAGATACCCACTTTATTCCCTTCGCTATACTTATCTCGCCTTCATTGCATAGTCTTTCCTTATATTTTTTAACCTTTACTCTTGTTGAACATACCTAGTACTACACCTTCTTTCATGATTACGTCATGGACATATTCCCATAAGCATCCAATTAAGACATAAAGTCAGATTGAAACATGGTTAACTCAGTGGTTCATCAGTATGGTTTTTCACTATCTTCACTGGTTTGTCACTATCTTCACTTGATCTTTGGCATTGGGGTGCACACATATTTTAAGCTGTGTCTGCTCGTTCTATCCTAACACGCAACCCACGCAATGTGTGGTGTATGCCTTAGTCTGTGCTTTCAAGTTTTACAATTCTCAACTTGCCTGAAAATAACTTAAATATTTACATTGATCCTTTTTATATCCCCCAAGAGTGTGGAATTAATTCAGAGATTGTATATTGAAATAAATTGTTTTCAGAAATGTATTTATATGAAATTTATTGTAGTCTCTGAATCTACCATCATGTCATTGTAAACTCCATTGATGACAGTGTTGCCTTGTGTTAGGCCGAATCCTGAGCAGTTCCCTTGGGGACCACTGCATGAAGATTAGGACTACAGGAGTAAGCAGTAAACCCAATCGGTAGCAGTCTGCACCACCCAGATTTACCTGGTAGCTGTGGCTGAGCAGTCAGACTTCTCTCAAGAAGAGTAGGGCAGTATACAGAGGATACACAATAGGGCTAAAAACACAGTAGAGCAAGCAAACACTGACCAGAGCTTGGTATCAAAAGTATATAATTATTTATTTAACAAACACTTAAGGAAATACACTAGCACTATAAATCAAAGCATGTTCAAACGCAATCAGAAAAGTATACACACCTCTCTTAAGAATTATTAGACAAGTCTAAGTCAAAACACTACTATTTGTGAAAACAGATGTGAGTGTGTAACTTAGATGGCACTCCAATAATTAAGTAAAAGGGAGAGAAAAAGGCAGGTCATGAAAATAAAACAGTTCCCAACACTTTTCTAAGACCAAAACAAGTTAGTGAAGGCAGAGTCTACTGTAGAGCCAAAGTTCATAGGCCAGGCCCACTTTAAATGGAGCAAGGTGAATTGTGCCCAAGATCTCACAGTTTAGAAATGCATTCAAGTCTTTGTAAAAAATGTTCAAAAGAGGTTGGGTTGATTCAGAAGGTAAAGTTAGAAGGTCTGGGGGCCAACCCAGTTGGAAAGCCAAGGATTTAAGGGTCACCTTTAGCAAACCGTAGAAAGGGAGGCCAGGTTGAACACAGTACCTCTAAAGTTGGGGAAGCTCCAGCGGTGGTAGTTGTTCCTGGCAGCAGGTGCAGTTCATGGTTTCGACCAGGGAAAGACAAGATCTTGTCGAGGAGGAAACTTGGAGTTGTTGCACTGCCCAGGGAAGAGACCAGCTGGGGAGTTTGTTCGGTAAAAAGGAGCGTTCCTTTTATTCGTGGTCACAGTGGTGAAGCTTGGCTATCCGGCTGCCGGGGTGCTTGGCACTGGTGATTCGACCAGGAGACATCCTGGAAGGTGAATGACAAACTGGTTGATCCCACCAGCTCAGAGGAAGAAGACTCTTTCAGCAGAAGATCTTCTCTTGTCGTCGGGAAAGTGGTGAGGTCGTTGCATCAGGGCTCCATCGGTGGTGTTGTCATTTCAGATGGCTCAGCTTCTCCCCTCTTCGGATTTCTTAGGTCCTGTGGCGACTTCTGAAGTTCCAGTCCCAAAAGCCCTGCTTTTATGCAGAAAAACCCCCATTCAACAGCTGAGCAGCTCACCACTGGGCCAATCAGAACAGAGTGCGACTTGGGTTGCTAAGGCAACGCAGTCCAGGGTCCCAATTCCCCCACCCACACAACCTGTGAAACACAGACAGAGTGGCACCAGTTGGAGGGCTTCTGTGGAGAAGCCCGCCAAAAAGTGGAACAAAGAGCCGACCTTGGTTGGAGTTACAGAGACGGACATAAACGCCATTTTAGAAAAGAGTTCTGGTGAAAAGACCCAACCAGTGATTTTAGATTAAATAAATAAACTGGCGGTATCTTTAAGATTGCACCAAAAAGTGGTGTGCTTAAAATCAATGTGAAAATCCCATAGGAAATATTCTGGTGGAATATTTTGCATGGTAACCACTGCCACCAGCCAGAAACTCGACAAGGGGGGACTGGACAGTGCCCCCTTGGAAACAGACCCAGGGACAATCTAATTAACCCCTTCCAGTACTTCCACAATATGATGGTTTGTACTGGTTCTGTTCACAATTTTGGACTAGTAAAGCCAATGGTGACTTGACATGCCCTGGGAGACAGTAGTCAGTCCCAGGGTATGGAGTCTATGTTTGGGGGGCACTATGACACCCCTGTGTTACTGCACTGAGGGTGCTGTGTAACACATACACTAAAACAGATGATACCCTATGGAGTAAAAGACCCCATAGCCCATAAGAACACAATAAGTCAAAGACATACCTCAAATCATACCTAAGAGTGGGAGAAAAAGAGTCTCACTCTTAGCAAGAGAAAAAAACAAACCCCAAAAATCCAGCAAAGCTGTTGGGGGACTCACTAGGTTTGGGAAATTAGCCTTATAAGAGAATGCTCCCTAACACCCCCCCCAGACTAAGGGACAGGAGGATTGAATCCACTCCTGGATGAATCTCGTACCTCTAGTTGGTTACAAACATCCTAGAGAGACCATCAGCATTGTGGTGGTGACACCTTCACCTGTGTTCAATGGAAAAATCAAAGCTTTTCCTTTGTAAGCTATATGACCTACAAACCCTTTGAGGAACATCTTCCTTTTTAAATCTATAGGGGATCTGGTTGACCAGTTCCTCAGAAGTTGGTACAACTCCTGGACCTGTGTTAGGCTTTTTCAAGGGGTCCTTATAAAGGATTCCCTTAGATCTATACGGGCCTCCAGGGTTCCTCACCACCTCTCTGTTGGGAGCAGGTTGGGTCTCAGGCCTCTTGGTTGGAGGGGTTGGGGTTAGGCAATGTACCTGCTTCCACTTCCTCTTAGATCTAACCTTACCTACTTTAGGAGTTTCCCTCCCAATACTAGGATTTGAGTTGGAGTCTTCATTAGAAGGTCCAACAGTCTGAAGGTTTTTGGCCTTAGACTTCTCTTTTCTGGTTTTCCACCAGCACTGAGAATTACCAGTTCTCTTAGGCCTAGAGAGGGGTCCAGTTGGTCTATCCACCTCTTCCTCAGAAGCAGGGGGAGTCAGAGGCTCTAAAACTGGGGGACCAATGATGGATCTTGGTTTGGGCTCCCATTTCCCTAACATACTAGCCTGAAATGTGCCTGTGTTAGAGGTCAACTCACCTACACCAGGGCTTGGGTTGGGGTTCTCAGTAGAGGTTCCCACAGGCTTAGAGTGGTCCCTTAAGGTGGCCTCTCTAGCCAATTTGGTTAGGCCCTGCTTCTCCATACTGGGAGGCCTGGGGGTACTGGACCCTACTCCTAAAGTTCTTAGGTCATTCCTCAACAGGACTCTCACAGGCACCTCAGTCTGAACACTGACAGGAATCTTCACTGTCATGTTATTACAATGAATGAGGGCTGGTAGAATAGGAACCATCTGGACAGGGCCTCCAGAATTTCTAGTGGGACCTTTGGGTGCCTTAGCAACATCCTCAGGTTTGAAAAAGCTTTCATCCACTACTGTTCTGCTGGCCCCAGTGTCTCTCCTGGCAGGAGCATCCTGGCCATTGACAAGAACACTGTCCATGTAATATACTTTAGTGTTTTCTGGTAGGGAGTCATACACACCCCTATTCTGTTTGCTAACCAGACCTATGGACTCTAAGGATACACTTTCTTGAAGACTCAAGGGTTCTTCAGCAACGACTTCAAAGTGAGCACTAGCCACTTGTACTTCCTCCTCAGGAGTGAAGGCTAAGGAGACTGTGCTGACCCCTGCAGGTATCCCCTTACATCTGGGATCTCCTTTGACATGGTCAATTGCCTTACAGACATAGCATGTACCAAATGCTCTCTGGAATGGTGGCTTGTTCTGACCTCCTTCTGGTTTGGGAACAGAAGGTACACTAGCCGGATTTGGTTTCCCTGGTGGCTTACCCTGGTTATTTTGTTCTTTGGGGCCCTCTTTGGTATGGGAGGTATTAGAATTCTCTGGATTCTCTTTTGGTGCTGCCTTCCCTCATCCTTTTTCTGAGTGACCCCTGAATCCTTGTGAGTAGCCCTGTTGTCAATCCACAAGTCAGCAGCCTTAGCTAGCTTCCTGGGATCTATTTCCTTTGAATCAGCTAAGTGCTGTCTGAGCTCAGGAGAGCAGGCATCATAAATTGACTCCAGCATAACAAGATTTCTCATTCCCTCATAAGTGTTCACTCTGTAACCCTTAATCCATCCCTCTAAGTTCTTCAAACTTTCATTCACCCAGGTAGCCCAAGGGATACCATCATGCTTTTTGAGGGTCCTAAACCTCTTAAGGTACTGGGAAGGGTTCTTCCCAAATCTAGCTATTAAAGCTAGCTTCACACATTCATAGTCCATCCTATCCACCTCCCCCACTTCCATTACCACATCAGATGCAACAGGGGGGAGCCTAGAGAACAACCAAGGAAGCAACTGATTCCCTGTGATGTCCTGGAACCCATTATTATACTCAAACATAGCCAACCAATCCAACACATCCAACTTAGGTTCATACATACCCACAATCTCTTTAGGCATCCGGGGTCTTTTGGGACTGGAACTCCTAGAAGATCCGGGGAGAGAAGCATTTTCCACAGACAATTTCTTCATCTCTAGCTCATGTTTGAGCTCCATTTCTCTGAGCCTTAGTTCTTGGTGCTTTTGTTCTGATTGGGCACTAATTCTTTTGAACTCTAATTCAAGCCTCATTTTTCCTAGTTCAATGAATGCAGGACTTAATGTGGGACCTGACAAAGGTCCGGTATACACAGCTTGAGGTACTAGAGCAGGCAGAGGGCCAGTGGGGACAGTTACATTAGTCTCACCTTCATCTTCTGAATCTACAACAATATAATCAACACTTTGATCCATATTAACTTCATTACTGTTGTCTACACTTGCTGGGGAGGTAGGTTCATCTGAACCACTGCCCAGACTTTGGTTTTCTAACAATCTTTCAATCAATTCTATTTTCTTGCCTTTTACAGGGAGATTCTTATGTCTACAAAGGGCTCTTAAAAAATCAGCTGTATTTGCAGTAAGAGACTCCTGGCTGTAACTTTCCATAGTTGACTTGTTAGAAAATAAGTTTTTTAGTGCTAAGCTTTGTGGTTAGTTTCACTAAAGTATCAGAAGCACTCTACAATGTACCCTCAATACAAATTCCACCGCTGTACACCAGTGTTAGGCAGAATCCTGTGCAGTTCCCTTGGGAACCACTGCAAGAAGATTAAGACTACAGGAGTAAGCAGTAAACCCAATCGGTAGCAGTCTGCACCACCCAGATTTACCTGGTAGCTGTGGCTGAGCAGTCAGACTTCTCTCAAGAAGAGTAGGGCAGTATACAGAGGATACACAAAAGGGCTATAAACACAGTAGAGCAAGCAAACACTGACCAGAGCTTGGTATCAAAAGTATATAATTATTTATTTAACACAAGTCTAAGTCAAAACACTACTATTTGTGAAAACACTTGTGAGCTTGCAACTTAGATGGCACTCCAATAATTAAGGAAAAATGAGAGAAAAAGGCAGGTCATGAAAATAAAACAGTTCCCAACACTTTTGTAAGACCAAAACAAGTTAGTGAAGGCAGAGTCTACTGTAGAGCCAAAGTTCATAGGCCAGACCCACTTTAAATAGAGCAAGGTGAAATGTGCCCATGATCACACAGTTTAGAAATGCATTCAAGTCTTTGTAAAAAATATTCAAAAGAGGTTGGGTTGATTCAGAAGGTAAAGTTAGAAGGTCTGGGGGCCAACCCAGTTGGAAAGCCAAGGATTTAAGGGTCACCTTTAGCAAACCGTAGAAAGGGAGGCCAGGTGGAAAACAGTACCTTCAAAGTTGAGGAAGCTCCAGCGGTGGCAGTTGTTCCTGGCAGCGGGTGCAGTTCATGGTTTCGACCAGGAGAAGAGAAGATCTCATCGAAGAGGAAACTTGGCGTCGTTGCACTGCCCAGGGAAGAGACCAGCCGCGGACTTCATTCAGTAAAAAGGTGTGTTGCTTTTATTCGCAGTCACAGTGGTGAAGCTTGGCTATCCGGCCGCCGGGGTGCTCTGCACTGGTGATTCGACCAAGAGATGTCCTGGAAGGCGAATGGCAAACGGGTTGATCCCACCAGGCCAGAGGAAGAAGACTCTTTTAGCAGAAGATCTTCTCTTGTCATCGGGAAAATGGTGAGGTCGTTGCAGCAGGGCTCCACCGGTGGCGTCATTGTTGCAGATGGCTCAGCTTCTCCCCTCTTCGGATTTCTTAGGTCCTGTGGCGACTTCTGAAGTTCCAGTCCCAAAAGCCCTGCTTTTATGCAGAACAACCCCCATTCAACAGCCTAGCTGTCACTCATACATGCTAAGTGGTGAGCCGGGCGGATCGCCACCAGGCCAATCAGAACAGAGTGCGACTTAGGTTGTAAAGGCAACGCAGTCCAGGGTGCCAATTCCCCCACCCACACATCCTGTGGAACCCAGGCAGAGTGGCACCATTTGGAGGGCTTCTGCGGAGAAGCCCGCCAAAAAGTGGAAGAAAGGGCCCGACCTTGATTGGAGTTACAGAGACGGACACAAACGCCATTTTAGAAAAGAGTTCTGACCCAACCGGTGATTTTATATTCAATAAAAAAGTGGTGCGTTTAAAATCAAAGGGAAAATCCCATAGGAAACATTCTGGTGGAATGTTTTGCGAGGTAACCGCTGCCACCAGCAAGAAACTCGAAAAGGGGGGGACTGGACAGTGCCCCCTTGGAAACAGACCCAGGGCAATCTAATTAACCCCTTCCAGTACTTCCACAATATGATGGTTTGTACTGGTTCTGTTCACAATTTTGGACTAGTAAAGCCAATGGTGACTTTACATGCCCTGGGAGACAGTAGTCAGTCCCAGGGTATGGAGTCTATGTTTGGGGGTCACTATGACACCCCTATGTTACTGCACTGAGGGTGCTGTGTAACACATACACTAAAACAGATGATACCCTAAGGAGTAAAAGACCCCATAGCCCATAAGCACACAATAATGTCAAAGACATACATCAAGTCATGCCTAAGAATGGGAGAAAAAGAGTTTCACTCTTAGCAGGAGAAAAAAACAAACCCCAAAAATCCAGCAAAGCTGCTGGGGGACTCACTAGATTTGGGAAATTAGCCTTATAAGAGAATTATCCCTAACACCTTAGAACTAACTACTTTTTCACTGTATATCATTAAACTAATCTTCATCCTATTCTTTCTGTCTTGCTCTTTCTACCTCTTTGTTTTTATTATTATTAACATTCTACACAAGTTGTTTCTGACCAAATGCCCCACACGTAGCAGTCCAGATTTTCGACCAGAATCTTATGCAATCGAGAAGCTACAGATATTTAGGGACTGCCCCATTAATTACTCTGAAGTAAAAACTTTAAATTGTGAAGACAGACCTCATTAAATCTCATGGGAAACCAACCTCACAAAACTGAAATCTTTAAAGACAAGAATCCAAATAAATTTGAATAAAAATCCACAGTTTACCTCCTGATGAACCACTGCATTGATAAGTGGTGAAAAACGTGTAGAGGATAACATTTGCAAAAATATATTAAAATTCTTAATTTGGAGCGCCAGCCAACCAGTGTCTTGGAATTCTTCTTTGTTACAAATGCCCCACAATACCAGGTTTAACTACAATTAGTATTACATTTTTTACACACATTTTTCCTTGCCTGAGATATATTTGCCCAAAAGATGTTTTCCCCCATGTCTGTCACAAGCTCTTTCTTTATGAAACAAAACTTTTCTAGATGTGTCACCTTCTTTATATATCACTGTTTTAGTTTTAATTTTCTTATTTGACTTTAGTAATACTACTTCCATAACATGTTTAGCCATTTTTCTTCAATTGTTTTTTCTAGCTTTCTGGAGTAAAACATTCTGTCTTTCACTGCTTATTTTTTTTTTAAGATAATGTTCCATTTTGGGTTGATAGACATTTCTAACATTTTAACACTTGTCATATTTTAAAATATATCAGGATGTCACAATCTCTTTCGGTATCCGATACTCTAGATACACGTGTTGACTGTCCTGGCCTAAACAGTGCTCTAACAATGCCTTGTTCCACATCGAAGTTTCTTTGAAAACACACATTTCCACGGGCCGCAATAGCCATAAATAGATTGGTCTTGGCATGCTTTGCATTTTCAAATATATAAATTGATAGATGTGGGCGGCCCAAAAAAACGGACTAGTGCAACAAATTAAAATATCAAATTAATATCAAATTAACATAGCAGGTTAAAATAATGATTGGCGCACCATGCTGCTGGAAATAATAATCCAGGGTAGCCCCCTGAGTCATTCAAAAAAGTGACCAAACATAACTAGCCAGGGCATTCTGGGAGGCCGCCAGCAGCACAGCAGTTAGGTATGCCATCCTGGCTTGAAAGATGTTCAACTAGTCCCCTCCTTGCACACCAATGTGGAAGACCCGGCGCTCATAAACACTGGCAGAAACAAGAAAACATCAACACACATTGCTAGTAAGACTGTCTAGCAGAGGGGTCTCCAACCTTTACGTTAGCTAGAGCTACTTGTAGTGGAGGCCAACAGTGGAGAGCTACTAGCGTGCAATATCGGGGTGGGGATATTTATAAACCTCTGAATTTTTACCAATATTTTTTTGGCCCAATTATTTCCTCTCTATAAACAGATGGAATAACATATGCCTTCACAATTATATTAAGAACTTCAAAAACATCTTTATTGCATTATTATTTATTAGTAGCTGTCTCAAAAAGACAGATATTTGTTGGACTACCACACAAATATCCTGTAATTTTTGTGCCCTTCCTTTGCGTTTTATGCAGGCTTTTTACATGCTAGGCATACTATTGTTTTCCAAATGTGCATTTCACACTCCCATAAAAAAACAAAAGTAATTTCCAAATTGTAAAAATGCTGCTTGCGTTCACTAGTTTTCCTTTAATTGTTTTTTTTGTCAGACACCACACATACTCTGTTATTTGTGTGTGCCTCTGTGTTTTAGCACAGGTTATATTTATAAAGATGTTATATGCTTGTCAAACTGGTTAATCACAAATAAATGCTTCTGTTATGCTGGCAGCAGTTTTTAGGAAATGAAACTGTGGGTTCATGGGTGCCAGCTTTTGATTTTCACTACAGGGGCAGAAATATCCCCACCTCCATCCTGAATATAAGCAAGCAACCAGCCCAACCCATACCCTGGCCAAACACATTTTATAGCACTTTTTCTATGATTCCAGTGTTATGCAGACGACACTCAGCTCATTTTCAGGCTACCCTCAGCCACCTCTTCTCCCTCCCTCATCTCTGACTGCCACCCAGGAGTGGTGTGCCGCCAATGATCTCTGCCTTAATGCCAGCAAGACCAAGATTCTCCTCATTGGAACACCTGCTCCCTAATTTCCTTTCACTCTCTGGCCGGTCTCCCTTGGCCCTCCTCCTGCTCCCACCTGTGAGGTTAAAAACCTCAGGGTCATCTTCGATTCCACACTCTCCTTCTCTCCTCACATCTCTGACATCTCTAAGAAGTCACACTACAAGCTGCACCTTCTCAGAGACATTCTTCCTTTCCTCTCCTTCTCCCAGAAGCTCACTGTCTCCAGAGCTCTGCTTCTCTCTAGGCTGGACTATTGCAACAGCCTCTTTCTAAATCTGCCTGCTTCTACTCTCCGCCCTCTGCAACTCCTCCAGAACAGGACTGCAAGACTTGTCCTTGGCCTCAAGCCCAGGGATCGTATCTCTCCAGGACTGAAATATCTGCACTGGCTCCCAGTGGTTGCGAGGATTAAGTTCACAACCCTCTGTATGGTCCACAAGGCCTTCTGGGGCCTGGGGCCTGGGCCCTCAATACCTTCAGCTCTCTCTTCCAAAATATCTTCCTTCTCGAGCTCTTCTCTCATCCGCCTCCAACTCCCTCAGGGTCAGTCGCTTCTCCAAGCAACAAGTTGGTGGTAGATCTCTTTGCTCGGCTGGGGCCTCCCTCTGAAACAGCCTCCCTGTCTCCCCGAAACTTGAGAAGAATCATCTCCGGTTCCGGAAGCACCTCAAAACCTTTCTCTTTGCTTCTGCCTTTTCTCCTCCTCTCCCATGCTGACTTCCTGGCCGATACTGAAACTGCACTGGTCACCTGCACTGGTCACCTGGCAACCCCCCCTGCTCTCAAGCCCAGCCCCTCCTCCCCTCAGTCACACACCTGCACTGCCTTCCTGGCAACCCCCCGCACTTAGGGACTATTCTGTACCCCAACAGTTCCACCACTAGCACTTGACACCTGATGTCTGCACTACCCTTGCACTTGCCACCAGCTGGCCGGACACTATTGATTGTTATTTATTATCCCATGTACTGCACTGTCCCCTTCCCCTCGCCCGCACTTTCCTCCTTCCCCCTTCCCATGCACTTGCGCGATCTGAATAACACCCGGCCTAGTAGGATCATTTTCTGTCTTCTCTCTATTCCCCCCTCCCTTGCCTCGTCGCACATTGAAACACTTATGATATGATATGGTACCGCATTTAGTTTTGCATATATAACATCTCAGCATCTGTCTGTCAACCTGCTGAGCTACCCTGGTAAGCTTCTACTGTACAGCATTTCTATGGTTCGCTTAATGTACTAAAAGTGGCTGTACCTGTGTCATGGAAGTGATTTAAAGTGGAAATGTACAGTGTGGAGTTTGGAAAGAAGCCACATGAAAGAAATTGCACCATTTTTAAAATATTATTTTGAACATTTCCAGAAGAGCAGCAGTGCTACTGTGATATTTTCATTGCATGGTCACAATGATTCTGATCCTGTCCCAACCCCTCTGACATCTCTGGCAAACAAGAGCAGCTTGCTTAAGCAAGACCGTGTCGGGAGCCCACAAGGCCAACTCTGGTACAGCAGGCGGCCTGCAGAAGCAGAATGTGATACTGACATCTGTCAGGGAATTTACAAGCAGCTCCATGTGGCACAGCAGTCAAGCTCCCCGCCTGCAATTTGGACGTCCAGGGTTCGGATCCTAGTTAAGGAAAATAACTGCAAAAACGCAGCATTGAAATATCTAACTTAAAAAAGTGTTTCTTTTTCAGTATTTCCAGCTCGGGCGACTGAAAAGGCTCAGGCGAGCTACTAGTCGCCCGCGATCGACCGTTTGGCGACCCCTGGTCTAGCAGTATATGGAGCGATGTTCACTCGCAAACACGTAATGCTCTTAATCAGAAAGCAGTGTGCACGTGCCTTGATAAACATACGGATAACTGATAATAGATTATTTTATATAGTGCTGCTTATGCTGCTTCACAGCTGCGGTGTTAAATGGTGCATATTTTCTCAATCCCAGAAAGAAAAAACTGATTTAGTTCTTGGAATTAAACATGTTCTCTGCAGTGTAAGCACAGACCCCACAAAAAAACGTAACATTGGGAGTCATTACGAGGTTGGAGGTAAGGGATTACCGGCACCGGTAAGGGTGCCGATGCCAGTAATCCCTTACCTCCGTATTCCGAGTTCCCTTTGCTGGTCCTTCCTTACCTCCTGCTTTTAGCAGGAGTTAAGTACGGGACCGGCAAAGGTACCTCAGAGGTAATTACGGTACCGTAATTTACGGTGCCGTAATTACCTCCTTCCCCATTCCCATTGAGCCCTATGGGGCAGAAATGGGAATGGGGAAGGGCAAAAGGTGAATGGGGAATTACCGGTCCCTCCAACCCCGGAATAGACCAGTATTTACTCCATTCACCATGCCGGATTTGGGACGGTTTCGGAGGCAACCATGGAGCTAATTACTCCATGGTTAGCTCCAAACGCGGAATGAGGCCCCGGTCATTCCGAGTTTGGAGGTAAGTTCCGTCCATTACCAGCATGGCGTGTCCGAGCTGGCAATAGACCGCAAAAAGCGCACTATTACAAGTTCACGGGCACAAGCTTTGCGCCATGCCGGTAATGACTGTAGGGCCATGGCGCAAAAATGCCTGAAAAACCCCCTACCGCCATGAACCGCACCGTAGAGAACACTACCGCCATGGAGCAACACGGCATTAGCAGTGTCTGTAAATAGCGATCACCGTTATTTACGGTCACCGTTAAAATGCGGAACCGGAAATAGCGTCATTGCACAGGAACTGGAAGGAGCACGGCGGCCATCTTTAAAAACATAATCCATTGCCATCCTCACCAGACAGGAACCCTGGCACATTGTTGACATACCGGAGAGTTACCACCACTACTGAGGAATGCCCAAAGCGCCGAAAAAAGGAGCTGCCCGGCTCTGAAAGGAGCGGTTCAGCCCTGACGAACTGCAAATGCTAGTGGACACCCTCCACGAGCAGGCTGACACTGTCTTCAGCACCGACATGCGGAGGGTGGCGGTGCTAAAAAAACATCTGGGCACTAGTGGCACAGAAGGTGAGCGCTTTGGGCAACAACCCCGCACCACAAAGGACTGCCGCAAAAGGTGGGACGACCTGCGGCCGAGGGTGCGGAGCATCATCTCTGTGAATAGAAGCCAGGCCTTGGAGACTGGAGGAGGCCCAGGTTTGCCCATGAAACTAATGCCGTGAGAGAAGACATGTGCAGCCATGATAGGCCCCGAATCCATTGAAGGGGTCGGGGAAATGGAGTGTGGTGCAACGTCATCCGCTGATGGAGGTGAGTGTCCAAAGTCAATACTGCCAACGCCAATGCTATGAAAGTCACTGCTAAGGTCTGGTCAAGGAGTCATGGCATGGTTGGCCACAACCCCCTTGTAAATCATGCCGAAGCAAGTGACACCCAGGCTAGTGCCAGGTGCGAGGCCGTAACCCATATGACACATACCACACGAAGTGGCCCATTCCATGAGGCACACAGGGCAGTTGATGCAAACAATGTGCATGTTAGACAGCACAGTACCCGGCCAACATGAGTAACACAGACATATGCATGCATTTACCACCCAAGTATTGAATTATGTGCCGTTCCCACCCAAATGACGATAACCCACAAATATCTGAATGTGCTATTGTAGCCATGTATAAATGATGGCTCTGAAATCATCACTCATGCCGTCCCTCTCTTTCACCCCCACAGGCAGTGAGCATGACAGCGAGGAGCAGAAGAGCAACCGCCCCAGCACTTCCAGGGGCCAAGGCAAGGGCCGCCGTCTCCCAGCGAGGAAGACAACCCATGTACACACACCACCAGCTCCAGCAAGGCCCGTGGAGGGTGCACCACCCCCACTCCCACCCCTCTCTGCACTGGCTGCAGACACAGGTCTGAGGAGTCGAGTGTGGCTGGGGAGGTGGCAGCTACGGCCCCCCTCGATGTTGCCGACAGCCCCAATTCCATCTGTGGAGCAACTGAAGAAGGACACATTTGAAGTCGTCCACACCCCTGATGCCCACTCTAACCCCCAGGTCTCCTTTAGTGACTCGGCTGACACTGACACACCTGAGCTAACTGGCCAAGGACCAACACAGGGACATGCCAGTCCTGTGGCCAGTTCCCTTGAGGAAGCGCCGCCAGGACATCTCAGCCTGATCCCCAGCAGGGCCACAACATCAGCCACAGATGCACAGCAGGCTGAGCAGCTCACAGCCCTGATCATTGATTTTATGCAGGACAATCGGCAGGCCAGGGAGGAGTGGCGGGATGAATTTAGGGCACTGGGCCAGGTGATAACGGACAGCACCAACCGGCTCTGTGAGGTCCTCGGCCGCATAGCCAATGCTCTGGAGGCTGCACATCCTGCACAACAGCCCCAGCATGAGGACACCCGCTCAACTAGCAACTTGACCCAGACCAGCCCGCTCTGTCGGTCACTCTGTACGCTGCGCCACCAGGACATGCCTCCCCCTGGCTCTGGGAGCGCACAGTGACATTACTGTCATCCACATGTGGGCTATGTGGACCGTATGGGACAAGTGTGGGGTTGTTGTGGTGGGAGGGGGAGGGGCATGAGGGTGTGTTTGGGAGTTGTGGTAGGAGGGGGTGGGGGGTGAGGGTGTGTTTGGGAGTTGCGGTGGGGGGGGTTGGGGGAGGATGGTCAAGGGTTTGTTTCTTCACGTTGAAATTTTCACTTTAAATACATCGGTTGTTCATCTAAAAAAAACAGACTGGACATTCATCATTGCGCATGTGTCATTTAATATTGCACAGTGCATAGTGTACATGTATCCCCACACCCAGTGCCCAATGTCCTGACATCCTCACATCCTCTGCTGACTTGTGTGTCAGAAATATTGTCCAATCAATGCTTGCCGCACGGCACGTCGCTCCTGCGCATCGGCACCGTGATGCTGTATTGCCCCTTCTTCCTCCTCCTCCCCTTCATCATCATCAGGTGGTAGCAGTTCCATGTCAGGGGGCAGGGGCACGTTCCAACGGATGCACATATTGTGCAGCATTACACATGCCATGGTGATCTTGGACACCTTGTCATGGCTGTAGATGAGTGCCCCACCCGACCTGCTGAGGCACGAAATCGTGCCTTCAACAGGTCAAAGGTCTGCTCAATCACCACACATGTATGTGTATGGGAATGATTGTAGTCCTCCTCGTGCCTCTTCTGTGGGTTTCGACAGGGGTCATGAGCCACGGCTTCAAGGGATAGCCACCATCATCTGCATGAGAGGGGAATGAAGGTAAGTGTTCGTACATTCATGGCGGACAACTGAACTAGTCTTACCTGGCAGCAGGTGATTTCTGCCCATATATACATGTCCCTGGATGCATTGACCCCATTTCTGGCCCGCTATGTGTCCTGTGCAATAGAATGATGGAGGGGGTAGCATCTTCAAGATGGTTTATGGTGTGCACTCAAATCTTGTTGCACGTGCATCGTATATGCATGCAGCAGTGTTGGAGTAAAATCATTGATGTGTTGTGTTCTGTGAGATTTGGTAGTAGGGAGTGTTGGCTGTAGTCAGTAGCATATTCATCATTCTGGACTGATCAGTACCATGGTGACTTGCAGCACTCCTATAAGTGTGCGGAACCAGTGACACGCTGTGGTATCCCTGTTAGGCTCACTTCAATGCACTCCCAAGGATGACTGTCCTGTGTGGTGATATGCTGGAGGCAGCGACATAGTGCATATGCAGTGCATAGTGCAGGATGGCCTTACGGTGTGTGAGGGCTGCCGATGAGTGGTGCATGTGTTGTGGGATGTGGCCTGGTTACCTGTTAGTCATGTAGTGTTAGGTGTCGGCCTTACTTCATCACGGTGGGATTTGGTAGTCATGTGACGTTTAACTTGCTTTGGGGCACAGTATTCGGTGAGGTGCACATTGTGCACTGGCGTCAACATTTCCACTCAGGTGGAGTATGCATCCCCCCTTCCCACCCAGGTGATGTATGCATCTCCCCCCTTCCCACCCAGGTGGAGTATGCATCCCCCCTTCCCACCCAGGTGGAGTATGCATCTCCCCCCCTTTCCACCCAGGTGGATTATGTATCTTCCCCCCTTCCCACCCTGGATGTCGCTCCATATAGCTTGGTAGCGTGGAGTTCCGCAGGACCAAAGAGTCATGAGTTGATACTGGATATCGGAGACAGCAATGTGTGATGATCTTGCTGGCGTTGCATACCATCTGCATGTTGATGCAGTGGTATTGCTTGTGGTTGCGATACGCCACCTCCATGGCATGCGGGACCACCAACTCCACGTGGGTGCAGTCGAGGGCACCTATACAATTTGGCATGCCTGCCAGTGCATGGAAGGCAACTTTTGTATCGAATATCTCCTGGGGAGTCTGGGGTAGGGATATGTAGTCCCTTGTGTGCTTGAGGAGGGCATCCAAAACTTGGTTCAGTATCTGGGAAAATAAGGGCTGTGATATGCCATGCATGTGCCCCACTGTGTGCTGGTAGGTGCCTGTGCCAAGGAAGTGGAGCACAGACACTACCTTCAGTAGAGGGGGGATGGCGGTGCGTATTTCTATGAGGCTCACTATGTCATCATGTATCAGGTCCACTATGGTGGTGATGGTGTCACGGTCAAGACGGTACAGGTTGTGGATCTGTTCTGGTGTTAGGTTGAAGGGGGTGGCTCTGATGCGAGGGATTGGGGGCTGCCGGTGTGGTAACAGTGGCTGCACTGGTGGGGCATGCTGGGCCTGTCTCACCCTCCTTCTCCTCCTGTGTATCCTCTGTGGTGGGGGCTGTGGTTGTTGTTGTTGTTGTTGTTGCAGCCTTGCAAGCAGGGCCTCCAGCTCCAGTAATGCTACTATGATTGGTATCATCTTGGAGGGGGTGTGGTGTGTGGGTGTGCTCCTTTTGTGCTGTGCCAGACTCCATTGCCTCCACCTGTACTGATTGTGTGTACCTGTGGCTCTTGGAAACACTGCTCAGGGTTCTTAACACCTTCTCAGAGATGCTGGTATTTACTCCATGCCGGTAAGGTACTTTCCGGGCTTCAGTAGGCTGTTATTTGCATGTCCGCATGGCTTGTGATCAGCTCCGGTTTACGGCATGCCGGTAATGCCGCCATGTTGTATCGCACGCGCGTGCCTGGACCGCTATTTACGGCACCGTAAAGTACGATGCTGTAAATAGCAGTCTGGTTGGTCAGAATAGCCCGTAGCGGTAAGCGATGCCGGTAATCCTTTACCGGCATCGTTGTTACCTTACCTCAAACCTCGGAATGACCCCCAAAGATACATTATATGAAAAAAGGGTACAATGAAAATTGTATGGATGAAGGGATACCGTAAACACACCACCATTTAGCCATCAAATATCATAGGTGGCAGATGAATCAACCACTTCAGAACCGCCCAACTTTATACTTCTTTGGGCTCAGGCTCCAGACAGGACAGTTGCAAAGCCAAAGTGACGTTAGGTTCACATGCTTATTAATACTGCATGGAACCATAACTGATTTGACTTGAAGATCCACTAACAGGGGCTTCAAGAATAGACATATCACAAACTTTAAGAGGGACAGAATTGCTTTCTTAATCTTTCTACAGTTCATCTGGGGACAGTGACATATCTGTTTGTCGTTTCAAGCTTTATGACGTGACCCAGTCCAGGCTTGGATTCTGAGGTGAATTAAAGCCAACATGAGGTTGGAAACCATGCTTAACTCATCTATTAGGAGCACTTTCAATTGTTTAAGAATTATTTTTACTTCAGGAGCAGCCTCTGTTGATAATTTATGGTATTCTGATTTATTTTGGTGTTCTACTGGAAGGAGAAGTTGGTGTAAAGTTACACCTCCCAGGCTGTAGGCAGCTTAACCTGTGTTTTTTTTACAACAGCCGAAAGGTTGTTGTTTGTTAAGGTTTATGGAAAGGGGGAGCATGGAAGCCCCAGCACCGTGTGCAACAATGCCGGTCCTTCCATGTAACCCTGCGAGCGGGTGCTGTCCCGCCCGCCAGGTCAGACCTGGCAGGCAGGACGGCAGCCGCTTGCAAACTCTGAGTGTGCCACACCAGTAACAAAGGTGACGGTAGGCTTATCTGCACAGTTGTTACCGGACTGGCACACTCGTAATGCGTCCCAGTGTGTTCAGATTTGCCATATAAGGCTGAAACTGTTAAACGGTCTGCAGCCTCGTAGCACCCGCTATCTCTATGGGAGAGCATTTTTATACTGAAGCAGTACAATTTTTGTGATCATGTTTTGTCAGATGATATGTCATCCCAGAGGTCTTTTAGGTTGTCTCAGCTTTGGTGAGATAGGCTGTGATATGTCTTGCAACTGCAGTGGAATTGTCTGCAATGTATTGTATGTCTATGTTTGCAATCCACAAGAGGGCAATGATTGCATTGTAATCATTGATGTATTTGGATGCTTTGTCCCTTTTAATGTTGCATGTGTTTTTGGGGGATTTAGAAAAAACCTTACCAGCCTTAAATAAAGAAATATTCCCTTGACAACCGCTATTTTTAGTGCATAACAAAAATAGCCAAATGCACAATTCACAATAATTGTGCTAGGTTGTCAGCATGAGTTTTTCTCCAAAACTGTGTGGCTGTTACACAGATGCAACAAAGAAAGAGAAGGTTTAGAGAAGTTGCTCAAATGTGCCAACCTTTCAAAAATTATTCAAGGTGAGTCAGTCATTTCTTATTTTTTTTCACAATTTATTAAAAGATATACAAACGAAAAGTACTTCAAATTCGATGTTTTCTTCACACCTTATAATGTTTATATAACTAGCTCTCAGATCATCGTGTCACGTGACGTCATTGTGTCACGTTAGATTGCGTGGACCTGACACGATGACGTCACCACAGCATTTTTTTTTGTATAAATAGCGAAAGAAGTCACAGGATGGATCATTGTAAATTCGGTGTTTTCTTCACACCTTATAATGTTTATGTAACTCACTCTCAGATCCTTAATACAAATAAATGTTGGATTTCCACGAAAATTGCTTAATCTTTTGTACAGCTTAGTGTGGGGTGTTTCCTCCACACCCGTTGTTTGATAACTCTTCAAAGGAATACTTAATGTTAATCCTTAAATGTGGCAGATACCTGACTGTATCTCTTTCTTGGTAATTCTTAAAATTAAATTTTTGATTTTTATTAATCCTTAGTTTTGCAGATATTTTACTGCATCTCTCTCATTACAACTCTCTCAACACGTGTTTCCCCATTGTTGCCAACAGTGGTTCTTCAGGAGAGAAAATGTTTTCTAAAGGAAAGAAAGAACCAAAAACTGCGTTTAGAATAATGCTAAATAGCACATATTGAAATTAACTGTCTTTTCAAACCTAAACTGTAGTTTTGAATGTTAACCATGACTCACCCAATCTGAGTTGTTTGTATTCATCCAACTAGTTTTAAGGTCCAAGTGGTTCAACAGTTTAGCTTGATAATTCTAGTTTTATGAAGATTGCCTTTTTTTCCCCAGCTTATTCCAATCTTGCAGCTAGAGGGAAAAGGTGAACATAAAAGAGAGAAAAGGATATTTCCTTTTAAAGTGCTTGAAGAAAGGATACCAATTAAAAAATACTTTCCTATCACTACTTGTGGATAAGTGCATGTTATTACCTTACCTTAGTTCTCCTTGGTACAACGATCCTCTGCCATGATAAGCATCCGATTGATTGAATGACATTCTGTGACTTCTTTCGCTATTTATACTAAAAAAAATGCTGTGGTGACGTCATCGTGTCAGGTCCACGCAATCTAACGTGATGCGATGACGTCACGTGACACGATGATCAGAGAGCTAGTTAGATAAACACTATAAGGTGTGAAGAAAACACCAAATTTGAAGTACTTTTCGTTTGTATATCTTTTAATAAATTGTGAAAAATAATAAGAAATGACTGACTCACCTTGAATAATTTTTGAAAGGTTGGCGCATTTGAGCAACTTCTCTAAACCTTCTCTTTCTTTTAAGGGGATTTGCCTTTTTTTTACACTGTTTATAACAGAAGAGAAGACATGAAGCTATTTTTTTCTGTGTATTTCTTTTTGGATTTGTAGAGCACACTGCAGCCCACAGACATTGAGGTACTATGAGATAAACTTAAGAAGGCTTGATTCAGGGTTACAGTGAAGCCGCCCATGATAACTAGTCTTAGTGCAGGGTACACGGTTACACATAAAGAAATAGGTGCCCGTCATGTTACTTGGTTACAGATTCAGAATTAGAGTCAAGAAATACATGCTAATTCATACAAACAATCTGGTTGTGATGGCCTTGCGAAAGGCGTATGAGAATCAATTAACCTGATGTGGGGAGGGAGGGCTTTCCAGTAGGTGGCGGCCATAGTTGGGAAGCTGGTACCACCGGCACAGGCTTTGCATGTCCTGGGGACAGTTATAATGTTGGAGTAGGGTGTTCTGGATGGCCTGGAATTTTACTTAATATTTACTTGTCTTTTTTTGCAAATGGGTCTAGGGAAGCCAAAGCAATATTTGCTATCGTATTTACCTTTGTTTTTATATCTTTGTCAGCAGTATTTGCCACACTTATGTTTTTGGAAGCGTAACATTTGTGTACGTAGGTCACTATCTGTGGTTTCTGAATGGATCTTGCAGGTTATGTATTTTTCAATAAACTGCAAAACAGTGGCAACACTGTCATGGCCAAATTTGGAGCATCTTCTATCCACAAAATCTGGATTGGTATTCTTTTCTCCAAAAGAAGTGTTGCACTTCTCCAAGCGGAGGGGTAGTTTAATTGCAGAAGAAGTGCAGCTCTGATGGAAGTACCTTGATATTGACAGGATTAAGAAAACAAAGTTCTCCTGGTGTTTTTATATCTATTCCATCATTATTGTGGTCTGCAGGGCATAAGAAGTCATACAAGTCATACCATGCGTATTCTGCACAGCTTAAACTAACAAACCATATGGGTGGGCCTAGGTTCCTTACCGTACAACGTACATCAGGTACATCAGCCTGACATCGGAACCAGATTTCTTTTGTACGTCGCGTGTTTGCCAACAGATTTTTGATACTTGAATGCAAAACTTCATCTTTGTCTTTTATTTTTTGAAGCAGTTATGTGGTGGACATGTTTTAAAAATTAGAGACTGTTTTAATATGTCAGACACTCCATAACATAGAGATGCTAGTTCACTTTCAAACAGGAGGTGGAAAATGTGTTCTGCATTTTGTCTGAATCTGGGGTCTTCAGAATACATTTGTAAAGACCGATATTCTGATGCACTGATTTGTGTGGACCTTTCGTCATATCTTCCTTCTTTTCCGGTAGGAAAGAGTAGAGGAAAAGAACATGCTTCTACACTTTTTTCCCTTTTGCTCATTGGGGATACTTTGGCTTGATGAATTTTAATATGTTTCTAATGCATATTCAATGGTGTCTTTGGAGTGTAGTGGGTTAATTGTATACTGGTCTAAAATGTTGGCTGCAGAAACAGGATCTACATGTTCAAATTGGCCATTGCTCATGAATCTTGAATTAGTTGGGTTGTTTCTTTTAAGATTTCCTCTATGTTTATATCTTTGTAGTATTCATTGTTTTCTTTCAGCTATTGTAGGGTTATCTAACTTTCTTCAAGTAAACTAGTTGTTGCCAATTTTGTTTGTCTTTTGATGGTACATCATTAACTAGTACAATGAAGGATTGATCCATTGGTCGCTGTACTGCTAGAGTTTCTACATTTTCTTTAAGATTGAGGGGCCGATTCATGGAACAAACGTGCGCCGAAAATCCCAGCGCAAGCAGGCGCAAGGTGGCACAAGCGTGAGAAAGCAAGTCATCAAACAGCGTGCACTACACGCACAGCAAAAGCGCATATAGCGCAGCGCACACAACAAAAGTAGGCGGAACAGAGTGCGTAACACGCAGAATGGGGAATAACGTGAAAAAGAAGGCGTAACTGGGGAAGTACTCCGGAGAACAACACAGAACGCCCATACGCACGCGAACAACCCATATTCATGGATACAAATACGGGAAACCCGCGCACGGCAAAAGACACACACAGGCATGAATGCGTCCGCCACACGAAGGCAGGCGGAAGCATCCCCGCGCACAGTATAAAAGTGCGCACAAACAACAAACACGTACATACAGCTACGATGAATGCCCCATTTGTCGCAGCACTGATCGTGGGACACCGCAGGAGGAGGAGAATAGCCAGGGCACGCATTTTTCACCACGGACAAGCCTTTTTGGGATGCCTGACGACCAGGTCTATGGCAAGTATAGGTTTCCACCCCGTATCATCTTAGACCTGGTCAGGGAGGGGGAAGATGACCTTACATCCCCCACCCTTTGCTCCCAAGCATTGAGCCCCTTGGAGAAGGTGCTCAATGTCCTGCATTTTTTGGCCACTGGGTCATTTCAGCGGACTACTGCCATAGTGGGGGGGGTCTCACAGGCCACGCAGTCACGCTGCCTACACCAGGTGTTGGCAATCATGACTGCAGGCCCCTCAGTCCGCAGGCACATATACATGTCCAGAACACCCGCAGAAAGGCATGCCGTTGTCAAGGACTTTTACAGGGTGGCACACTTCCCCAAAGTGCTCGGTGTCATAGATTGCACCCATGTGGCCCTACGTCCACCTAGGGCCACTGAGCACATCTACCGAAACCGCAAGCACTGGCATTCCATCAATGTACAGGTGGTATGCGATGCAAAGGGAATCATCACCTCTGTCTATGCAAACTACCCTGGCTCCACCCATGACAGTTTCATATACAGAATGTCTGCCCTGAGCCGGGCCCTCGAAGCTGGGCAGCATGGCGACACATGGCTCCTAGGTGAGTACAAATGCCCTTGCACATGCATGCATGTCACACACAGACACATAAATACACAAACCCCAATAATAACAACCATTATCACCTCTCCAGGTGAAAGTGCCTACCCTCTGAGCAACCACATGATGACGCCAATCCGGAACGCCACCACACCACCCCAGGTAAGATACAACGCGGCCCATATTGCAACCAGGGCCATAGTGGAGCGCACATTCGGAGTGCTCAAGTCACGCTTCACTCCCTTGCCCTCTGTGGTGGGCAGCTACTCTATGCACCCCCAGTAGTGTGCAGGATCATTGTGGCAGCATGTGTCCTGCACAATGTTGCAACACGGCAGGGCGTACCGGTGGACATGGTGGTGCCCCCACATCCCCAACCACAGGCACAGGCACTGCCCATGGGTGGGGATAGGGCACGTGGCGAGGATGCCCGGACGCAGCTTGTGGACACATTTTTCACCTAAACTCCCACCCCTGCAGAGTGCACACAGGCCTGGCACATACCAGGTGACAATCGATGATGACAAAGAGACAGTCAACTGTCACAACCTTACCACCCTGAGATTGTTGCCATGGAAGTGCCACATTGTGTGCTTCCCTAGCTACTTAAACACAGCAATCCTGTGTGATCAAAAGGCACACATGCAAGGTGTGAATAACACACACCTTCAAAACAGGCCATGACTATCACTGGTATGTCACTCAAACCCTCCCAAAGCACAACATGACATGGCAAGCAATAGCCTTACACCAACACAGTACCAATAAGGTACACATTGGCATGTGAAAAATGTAAATTGGCATCAGACAATGATGCCTGACATGGAATCAGATGAAATGACTGACCAACAACCTCCCACCCAAAAGAAGTCATACCCAAATGCATTCCAAAAGTCGAAGTTGTAACATAACAATGAATGCCTGTCTACATGCACATTGTGCATTGAAAAATCAACACTGCAGCTTCTGTGTGCCGTGTCCACCTCCTGCGTGCCCATAACACACAAACACACCACCAAATCTGCCCCAAAGTAACAAACTACTCTACAAACAGACAATCTGGTGTGGATGCTTCGTACCCATACGTAACATTAACCCTGTGATGGTTCATACACAGTCGTGGGTGCGTGGCAAATGGAACACCAACGTGTCACGAATCACACAACATGCAATGTTCCCTGGGTAAGCAGACAGACGCATATAGCAAGGTATGACTTCCAAACAAGTCGTGTTCCACCACGACCCAAATAAAGTAGGCAGTGCATGTTTCAAATTCTACATGGAAATGAAATGCACTGCACCCGAATCTGTCCCTTGCCGTCTGTCCCTGTCAGCTGCTTCTTTACATGTCTCGGAACGCTACTTGGGTGATACAAGTGCCTCAATGGACCATGGTGGACCGGAGGGAATGTGCCACTGCCCCTGCAGGTGCCCCAGACAACCTTACAATCAACTAGCCATGAGTCCACCAACACATCTGAGCTGTATTGTGCTTTTCAACACCAATATTCGTCCAAGCTCACCCTCAGTGCTGCTACTAAGCATGCATGTGCAACTGGCCTGGTGGAAGGTTTGCTGTGTTGTGGCCCCCCTGTGCTGCTCACCTTGCCTGGAGTCCCTTGAAACACATCAGCAGTTTTCGGATGTATGATTGCAATCCCTGTGCCTCTGCTTGCGCACACATGTGCATGTGGGCACCACCAAACGTGTCCAGATTCCAGACGTCCAATGGCCCATGTCTGCTGGCAAAGGTGGTCTGGAGGCTCATCCCCCTGCAGAAAGGCCATGAAACACATGATTAATGTATTAGATTAATCTGTGTGTGTCTCTTCAGGCATCACATCACTGGACCATGTCAGAGATGTACATCAGAAATCACACCACAGTCCGTCTTTCACAGCCAAAGTGTGGAACACACTATCCACGGCATGAATTGCAACAAGCACATGCACACTAAAGATAAGAAACATACTACACAATGCATGGCAATGAATGTACACATGAATCATGAAACACCCCATCTAGCAAAAGCAGAACAGTGGTCAATAACACCCCAATCATCCCCAGTAGGGGTGTTAACACAAGTTCCACAGCATCAGACATGCCACAGATATGACAGTCCAAAACCCTTATGTAATAGGCTGTTACACCGAACCATCCTTGCAAGCACATGGATAAGGGAAGCAGGAGTGGCATATGTGAGTCAAGGACCCCAAGCAGCAAACACATACACAAGACAAGCCTGAAGGGCCCAGCTGGAACAGACAGTGGATGCTTTCAAAAGCCACAAAGCACCACACTGTCACATGAAAGCACAATAGACAAGCAATTTTAAACTATATTAACTAATTACACTAACTACGAAAAACCTACTTTACCTAATCAAACTAACTATCAAACAGAAACTTAACTAACTAAACTAAAATAAAAATCAAAGATGGCCACATACGACCCGGGGGGACACCCAGGAGGGGGGAGGTACAGGGTGCTGCTCAACCCCCACATGCAATGATGATGAGCCAAAAAAAAAACCCTCCATGGGCTCAACGCCTGCACAGCCCGACCTATGTGGGAGATAGATGGTCGTCCGAGTCTGGCTCATCCTGGAATGGAGGACCTGGCACAGTAGCCTGGCCACGCCTAGCCACAGCTTGCCCCTCGTCGGCAGCAAGTCTGCCGGATGGGTGAGCCTGGATCTGTGTGGCGATGACACGTAGGTCTGCATGCAGAACCTCCCGTGATACACGTGCTTCCTTTTGCAATGTAGCACGTGTAACACGGAGTTCCTCCTGCAAGGCCTGGCTTGACAACCGCTGCTCCTCCCGGCAAGCCTGTAGCTCAGCTGAGATGGTACGCTCAAGCTGTGCAAACCTCTCCTCTGACCGCTCCATCTGGGACATCAGAAGGACACCCACAGTGGATCTGAGGAAAGCATTCTCCCCGCTCAGGATCTCCATGTGTGCCTCTGCGTCAGCAGCAATTGCTTGACGCAGAGACGACATTTCAGCCTGGTGTGCCCTGTCTGAGGCCGCCATGCCCAGCCTGAGCAAGCGGGCCGTGGATCGTGCCGCCTGCTGCTGGAGAAGCACCTGCCTATCAGGGGGGAGCACGGATCGGGCCACACGCTCCATGCTCTCAGCGATGTTCTCCATTGCTGACCCCTGCCGTTCTGAATTGGCAGTCATGTCTTGCTCCCACTCAGTATACAGCGGTTGCGCGCGGTGACCGCGTTGCTGAGCTTGACCCCTGCGGGCTCAAGGACCGGTTGTCCTCATCGTGTTGGCACCGCCCACGGCTGCATGACTACATGCCCCCATCAACGTTATGTCACAGGCACATCAGTGACTGGTGTGGAGGGTGACCCTGCGTCCCGATCCACCACGGCGGAGGTTCCAAGACAGTCTGACCCCTCAGTGCAGGTGTCGCGGACAGAGGAGTGTCCACATCAGAATCACTCACCCCTGACACATGGACCTGATGCTCATCCAACTCGACATGGACGTCAGAGTCGTCATCAGGGCTGGACTCATAGGCAGCCAGAGACAAGATGGCCTGTAGCACTTGGGGGTTTTCGTGGCCTGCCACCCCACGACCCCCACTTGTGCCGGGTTGATGTAGTGATACCAACACTGTGCTTGGCATGACAACACCATCCTCCGGCTCCATTGCGTCATCATCTGAAAAATAGAGAAAAAAATTGTCACTACACATGTCAGAAGCACACAACACACACACCGACAACATCAGGCAGACATGTGACACACAAAATAGAACCTGGCATGCATGCTGGGTCAACTTGGAATTGCTTCTGTGATCAGACCTGTTGAAAGGTGGCAGTCTGCATTGAAGTGGGTCTATGCAGTGCAGCAAATATGTATGTTACTCACTACCTACATGTACAAGGACTCCATGGTGTGTGTCAGAAAATGTGAAGGCAGTGCAAGGTCAACTTCAGGCATCACGTGCAATGTGCATTCAATGGGTAGCATATCTACAAGCAAAGCACCCCTCCACCCAAGTGCAAAAGCAGGGATGCCTAGCATGGTATCAAAAGGCTGACCATAGACCTGTGTATTGACAGACAGTGTTGACTAGCATCAACAGCTTCATGTGAGTCAAGTGACAACACTGCAAATGATGATGGGACAGTAAGCAGGACACATGATGAAACGTCTGGAGGCCACCCACGTGTGAAGAGGACACTACACCAGTTGGACAGAGTCATTGGCCATTAAACAGGCTGAGGCCTGTGACCCACCCAGATTGTCACACCCTAAACATGTGTGCAGCGCAGTACTGAGCCGCAGTAGACATGGGAAGGATGATGAAATGCCATGCAATGTATGTCACCCAGGACTTGTATTACAGTGATCATCCAGTCAAGGACACATAGGGGCATGCGTGCAATGCACATGGAGCATGAATGGACACTCATGTCCTTGCGGGGCATCTGACCTCTGCACAGTACAAGTGAGATACCCTGCATCAAGAACTAAGGCTGTACCACACAGCATATGTCTGGCAGATTGGTTGCGGGAAGTTAGCATGTACACAGGAAGCATTAACAGGGAAGTACCCAATGGCAATATTGAAGCAGACCAGTGCAAAGGTGGAATTGGGGTGCAGAGCGGGGTGGAGGGGCAAGGGAGCATGCCTACATGGAGTACCCGCATGCAGGCAGAGGACACATGCACATCAGTCATGCTATGACATCGTGCCTGGGCTGAGAGGAAGGTTACCCCACGCTACATGCAGAAGGGCCAGTGATCTGGGACATGGACCAGAGGGGCATCCTGGTAACCAGCATGTGAGTAGGATGCAATAGTGTTGATGCCGACAGTCCCCGTCTGCTCGACATGTCCCCCATCCAGCAGAACAGACATGCATCACGGAAGCATTGCATTACTTGCACATCCGAACCATGTACACCTCACATGTAGTGGCAATCATGCACAACACATCCCACAAGTAAAAGACACACGTCCTCAACAAACACGCATCAACACTCACTGGACTGGGCATCAAAGTCCGGCATCTCTCCCACTCCTTTGACCGATTCAGATGGTATGAACTCAGCAACAAGTGACTCATGCGGAGTGAGGACTTCCTCCTCTGGTGCAGGCCCACCGCCAGTCACCAGAGTCAAGTTGTAATTAGAGGCACGCTTAGCCTTAGCGCTGCATTTGATGTCATTCCAATGCTTTTTGCACTCTTGCACCGTGCGCACCTCATGGCCGAATGCACTGACATTTTCCGCAACATGCTTCCAGTGGGTACCACGTTGGGCAGCCGTAGTCTGACTATTGGCACTCACTAGCATGTCACGGCTGTGGCCCCACACGTAGCCCACGAGGAAGTCCAGTTCCTGGTTGCAGAAACGCTTCTTCCTCGAAGTGCAGGAGGTCATGGCTGTGTGTGAGGTCCCAGCATGTGCTGCAGGTGCAACCATCCTCCTCTTGGAATGTGGCTCAGACCCTGGCAGGCTAATGCCGCCCTGACCAGTATGGCCAGTGGGTTCGGTGGATTGAGCCAAGGGAGTGGCAGGTGGAGGGACGACCAAAGGCCTGACTTCTGTCAGTGGCAGCTGGGTGCCCTCTAATGGACCCTCTGCAGCAACATCCGCTGTGGCAGGGTCATTGACCGCAACTGTCCTGGTTGGCAGACTCACAACCGGGGTGTTGTTGGGTGCATCTGCCCCTGCACTTGCCAACACCCGGCTGTTTGGGGCAGCAGATGACATAACTGCCCCAGGGACACGTGTCTTGGTCAGGGCAGCCCTGCGTGCTCCTACGTTTCCCTCCTGGCCTGTTGGAAATCTTCGAAGGGCTCCTCCAGTGCCAACGCAGGCTGCGCTGGCAGACCCTGAGCCTGGGTGGCGGTGTCCACAGCTGCACCTGCAGCTACCACTACCCTTGGGCCCGTGGCAGTCGATGGAATGGACTGCCGGGTCACACGGGCACCAGTGTCAGATGCAGAAGCTGCATCTCCCGGAACCACAGGGGGTGGTGGCATGGCTGCACCGACACATGGCACGACATCGTGCTCAAGTGGCACACCCCTGCCTCTTCCCCCTCTGAGGCTGCCCTAGACACCCTGGAGTCCCCCTACTCCATGGTCACCCCAGCCACGTACCTGACCATGCCTGCCACGAGGAGTACGCCCAGCTGAGGTGCCCCTCACCTTTGATGGCCTCCCAACCATGGCACAGATGTAGAATGCCGGCACAGATGGGGTTGTGCTAATGGGAGGTGTACACCACAATTGACCTGGGCAATTGGGGTGAAGGGGGTGGGAATCAAGATGTTAACAGCGCCCCTGCACCTGCAAGGCTGTATGTGACCCAATGATGTAGTGACGGGTCACGCAATGCTCAGGCACCCCAAAACTGCTGGAAAATCATACACGCAACCCTGTATCCTACGTGCATGATTAGCGAGGATTTACACGTTTTTTCTTTATTTTGGACCGCTTGGACAATGCACCACATTTTTGTATATAGTTTTTTTATTAGGTAGTACTTTTTAGTAGGTTTCATTTCTTAAAATTGGGCTCATGGACTCTGGATTCTTCAATTGTACATAGTTCTACATTGGATTCATCTTTTTTAATATTTTTTTTGTGTTCACCATGGAGCAATGGTTTTTACTTTTTATTTTCCCTTGGATTTGATTTTTTGAACTGTGACTTTGGACAACATTTCTTTTTGGATTTCTTTTGCTTATGTTTTCTTGATTTTCATTATTTATCGGACATGGACCATTTATTTTGTTATTCCCATTGTTGTGTGTTTAATTTGATTTACGTTCATGTTATCTTTAATATATATTTTTTTATACTTCCATTTGTGGTATCATCTCATTGGTTTCATGCATGTCATGATATGGGTTTTGACATTCACTTGCACCCATTGTGTGTGTGTGACGGACATGTGTTCATTTACATACTTGCCATTGGGGTTGTATCATGTAATTGCCATTTCTATGTGGGTGGATGCAATACTTGGGTGGGTCTTTGGCATGTGGAGGCTGTCCATAAGGGCCAGAGATCTAGATTGTGATGACGTGTTGGCTGGGGGACCTGAGTGGGGGCCTGCTGGCAGGTGCCCCGCACTGCTGGGGGGTGGGGGTGCAAGGGGATATGAGTGGGGGCATGCAGGCAGGTGCCCTGCACTGCTGGGGGGTGGGGGTGCAAAGGGACATGAGTGGGACATGAGTGGGGGCCTGCTGGCAGGTGCCCTGCACTGCTGGGGGGTGGGGGTGCAAGGTGACATGAGTGGGACATGAGTGGAGGCCTGCTGGCAGGTGCCCTGCACTGCTGGGGTGGGGTGCTGGGGACATGAGTGGGACATGAGTGGGGGCCTGCAGGCAGGTGCCCTGCACTGCTGGGGGGTGGGGGTGCAAGGGGAATGAGTGGGACATTAGTGGGGGCCTGCTGGCAGGTGCCCTGCACTGCTGGGCTGTGGGTGTGCAAGGAGACATGAGTCGGGGCCTGCTGGCAGGTGCACCGCACTGCTGGGGGTGGGGGTGCAAGGCGACATGAGTGGGACATGAGTTGGGGCTTGCTGGCAGGTGCCCTGCACTGCTGGGGGGTGGGTGTGCAAGGGGACATGAGTGGGGGCCTGCTGGCAAGTGCCATGCACTGCTGGGGGGTGGGGGTGCAAGGGGACAAGAGTGGGACATGAGTGGGGGGCTGCTGGCAGGTGCCCTGCACTGCTTGGGGGTGGGGGTGCTGGGGGACATGAGTGGGACATGAGTGGGGGCTTGCTGGCAGGTGCCCTGCACTGCTGGGGGGTGGGTGTGCAAGGGGACATGAGTGGGGGCCTGCTGGCAGGTGCCCTGCACTGCTGGGGGGTGGGGGTGCAAGGGGACATGAGTGTGGGCCTGCTGGTAGGTGCCCTGCACTGCTGGGCTGTGGGTGTGCAAGGGGACATGAGTGGGGTCCTGCTGGCAGGTGCCCCGCACTGCTGGGGTGTGGGGGTGCAAGGGGATATGAGTGGGGGCCTGCTGGCAGGTGCCCTGCACTGCTGGGGGGTGGGGGTGCAAGGGGACATGAGTGGGCCATGAGTGGGGGCCTGCTGGCAGGTGCCCTGCACTGCTGGGGGGTGGGGTGCAAGGGGACATGAGTGGGACATGAGTAGGGGCCTGCTGGCAGGTGCCCTGCACTGCTGGGGGGTGGGGGTGCTGGAGGACATGAGTGGGACATGAGTGGGGGCCTGCTGGCAGGTGCCCTCCACTGCTGGGGGGTGGGGGTGCAATGGGACATGAGTGGGACATGAGTGGGGGCTTGCTGGCAGGTGCCCTGCACTGCTGGGGGGTGGGTGTGCAAGGGGACATGAGTGGGGGCCTGCTGGCAGGTGCTCTGCACTGCTGAGGGGTGGGGGTGCAAGGGGACATGAGTGGGACATGAGTGGGGGCCTGCTGGCAGGTGCCCTGCACTGCTGGGGGTGGGGGTGCTGGGGGACATGTGTGGGACATGAGTGGGGGCCTGCTGGCAGGTGCCCTGCACTGCTGGGGGGTGGGGGTGCTGGGGGACATGAGTGGGACAGGAGTGGGGGCCTGCTGGCAGGTGCCCTGCACTGCTGGGGGGTGGGGGTGCAAGGGGACATGAGTGGGGGCCTGCTGGCAGGTACCCCGCACTGCTGGGGGTGAGGGTGCAGGGAGACATGAGTGGTGGCCTGCTGGCAGGTGCTCTGCACTGCTGGGGGGTGGGGTGCTTGGGGACATGAGTGGGTTCATGAGTGGGGGCCTGCTGGCAGGTGCCCTGCACTGCTGGGGGGTGGGGGTGCTGGGGGACATGAGTAGGACATGAGTGGGGGCCTGCTGGCAGGTGCCCTGCACTGCTGGGGGGTGGGGGTGCAAGGGGACATGAGTTGGGGCCTGCTGGCAGGTGCCTGTTAGGAAAAATTCTCTGTTTAGGCTGCATTTCCTAACCTAGTGAGTCCCCCAGCAGCTTTGCTGGATTTCTGGAGTTTGTTTTTTCCATCCTGTCAAGAGTGAGACTCTTTTTCTCCCACTCTTGGACATGAATGTGTGTAATTCCTTTGAATGTCAATGTGTTCTATGGGCTATGGGGTCTTTTACTCCATAGGGTCTCATATGTTTTGCTATGTGTGTTACAACGTACCCTCCATGCCGTAGAACTGGGGCGTCCTAGCGGACCACCATCATAGACTCCATACCCAGTGACTGACTACTGTCTCCCCGGGCATGTAAAGTCACCATTGGCTTTACTAGACCTAAATTTACTAACAGAACTAGTACAAACCATCCTATTGTGGACGTACTATTAGGGGTAAATCGATTACTCCTAGGTCTGTTATTCGAGGGGGCACTGTCCCGTTCCCCCTCATCGAGTTTTGGCTGGTGGCAGTGGAAACTACTTGTTATATTCGACCCCGAATATAACTCTATGGGATTCTTCCCATTGTTGGAGATTGATACTTTTTCCTCGTTAATCTCTAACATACCACCGGTTTATTTATCTTAAATAAATCTATCGGTTGATATTTTCTGCCAGAACTCAGTTTTTAAAATGGCGTCTGTGTTCGTCTCTGTGACTCCTAAACCAAAGGTTGAGCCCTTTGTTCCACTTTTGGCGGGCCTCTACACCGAGGCCCTCCAAAGTGGTGCCATTCTGTCTGGGTACCACAGGGGGTGTGGGAGGGGGTTTAGGCACCCTGGACTGAGTTGCCTTGCCAACTCCAGTCGCACTCTGGTTGTGATTGGCCCAAGTGGTGAGCCACCCCGCTCACCACTTAGCGTGTTTTGATTGACAGCTAGGCTGAATGAATGGGGGTTTTCTGAATAAAAGCAGGGCTTTTGGGACTGGATCTTCAGAAGTCGCCACAGGACCTAATAATCCGACGAGGGTAAAGCTGAGCCGACCTGCAACAACGACACCTCTGGTGGAGCCCTGCTGAACCGGCTCACCACTTCCCGACGACAGAGGAGATCTCCCTGCCGGAGAGTCTCTTCCCCTGAATGGTGGGAACAACCAGTCCCCTTTGCTTTTTCTTTGCTCCAGGATGTAGTGGTCGAATAACCTGTGCAGAGCACCTCGGCAACCGGATAGCCACTATCCCTGTACCGCAACCAAAAGGTGGTGCCTTGTGACGGAGCACTCCGCGGCTGGTCTCTTCCCTGGTGGTGCACCGGACTTCACTTTTCTTCGACGACGAGATCATCTCTACTCTTGGCAAAGACCCGACGTGCATCCACCACCAGGAACAACTGCCCCCGCCGGAGCTGTCTCTCCACAAACAAGGTACTGTGTCCACCTGGCTTCCCTTTCTGCTGGATAGAGTGAGGTGTCTTAATCCTCGCCTTTCCATTGGGTCGCCTCCAAGCTTTCTTAACTTTCTGTTCTGAACTGGTCCAATCTTTCGATAACAATTTGTGACAAAGACTCGAAGCGCATTTCCACGGAGATACTTTCTGTTTTGGGACACATCGCCTTGCCTCTCTCCGAGTGGGCCTGGCCTCTGAACTTTGTGATCTGCAGTAGACCCTGCCTTACTTGCCTTGCATTTGTCCGTAAAGTATTGGTACCGAGTTGATTTCATAACCTGCCTTATTTTTCTCTCCCGACCTAACGAATACTAGAGTGCCATCTAGGTTAAACCATACACATCTGTCTGCAAATAAGTGATGCCGTTGAACCTAGACTTGTCGAACTATTGTTAGGGGGATTGATCTTTTTTCTTATAGTAATTGTGATTGAAGTGGTTGCCGTTTTAGTGCCAGAGTGTTTTCTATAGATGTGTTGTTATAAATAAATACCTTTATATCTTTACACCGAAGCCTTGTTCCGTGTTTGCTTGTTCTACTGTGTAGATTGCCCTATTTTGTATACTCCACATACTGCCTAACTCTTCTTGAGGGAAGTCTGACTGCTCAGCCACAGCTACCAAGTGAATCTGTGTGGTACAGAATGCTACCAAGTGGGTTTACTGCCAAACACCTGTAGTCCTAAATCTTTTGCAGTGGTCCCAGAGGGAACTGCACAGGTTTCCGCCTAACACTGGTGTACAGCGGTGGGATTTGTATCGAGTATACAGTTTAGAGTGCTTTTCGACACTTTAGGATAACTAACCACAAAGCTTAGCACTAAAAAAAGCAACTTTCAAAAACACGTCTACTATGGAAGCTTACAGTCAAGAATCCTTGTCAGGTGAAAATACTGAGAGTTTACGAGCTCTCTGTAGCCAAGAGAAACTTTCTGTAAGAGGCAAGAAGTTAGAACTGATAGCGAGATTGCTGGAAAACCAAAGTCTGGGTACTGGTTCAGAGGAACCAACTTCTCCAGCAGATGTAGATAACAGTGATGGTGTTGATCTAAATCGTAATTCTGACGATAGTGATGAAGTGGCTGAAGAGGAAGGAGAGGCTAACGAAACGGTCCCCCCTGCTCCTCTACCTGCCTTACCAGCTGTACCTACGGGGCCCATACCAGGTCCCACATGTAACCCTGCTTATTTTGAACTTGAAAAAATGAAGCTCGAATTAGAATACAAACGGTTCTTGGCTCAATCTGAAAGAAACCAAGAGCTCGAGTTCAGAGGGATGAATGCCCAGGCTGAGCAGAAGCAAGCTGAGTTAAGGCTCAGGGAAATGGAACTTAATCACGAATTAGAGATGAAAAAGTTGTCTGTGGAAAATGCTTCTCTCTCCTCTGGTTCCTCTAGGAGCTCCAGTCCCAAAAGACCCCGGATGCCGAAGGAATTAGTGGGTATGTATGAACCGAGATTGGATGTGTTGGATTGGTTAAAACTGTTTGAGTACAATCATGGGCTCCAGGACATCACCGGGAATGATTTACTTCCCTGGTTGTTCTCTAGGCTCCCCCTGTTGCGACTGATGTGGTAATGGAGTTGGGGGAGGCGGATAAGACGGATTACGAAAGTGTGAAACTAGCTTTGATAGCTAGATTCGGGAAGACCCCTTCACAGTATCTTAAGAGGTTTAGAACCCTCAAAAAGCATGATGGTACCCCTTGGGCTACCTGGGTAAGTGAAGGGTTGAAACACTTAGAGGGATGGATTAAGGGTTACAAAGTGAACACTTATGAGGGTATAAAGAATCTTTTTATGTTGGAGTCTATTTATGATGTCTGTTCTCCTGAGGTCAGACATCACTTGGCTGACTCGAAGGAATTGGATTACCGGAAGCTGGCTAAGGCTGCTAACTTATGGGTTGCCAACAGGGCTACTCATAAGGATTCTGGGGCAACTCAGAAGAAGGATGAGGGAAAACAGCCTAAAAAAGACTCAAAAGAGAATTTGAATAACTCGAATTCCAAAGAGGGCCCCAAACAAAACCAGAAGGGTAAGCCAGAAGGAAAACCGCAGCAGAATAGTGTGTCTTCTGGTGCCAAACTGGAAGGAGGCCAGAACAAGCCACCATTCCAAAAAGCATTCGGTAAATGCTTTGTTTGTGGCTTGACTGACCACGTGAAAGGAGATCCCAGATGTAAGGGTAAACCTTCAGGGGTCCAGCGTGTCTCCTTAGCCTTCGCTCCAGAGGAGGAAGTCCAAATGGCAAGTGGAAACTTTCTACTGCTAGCTGATGAACCCTTTGGAGTCTCAGCCAGCGTTTCTTTAGTATCTCTGGGGTTGTGGGAACAACAGAATTTAGACGTCTATAATTCTATCCCCGATAATACTAAAGAGCATTATAAGGACAGTGTCCAGGTGAATGGTCAGGAGACTCCTGCCATTAGGGACACTGGGGCCAGCATAAATGTGGTGGATAAATCGTTTTTTCAGGCTGAGGATGTTGCTAAGGCACCCAAACGCCTCACCAAGTTAGCTGGAGAGCCTGTGCAGATGCTTCCCCAATTACCAGTTCTCATCCAGTGTAACGACATGACTGTGAAGATCCCTGTCAGCATACAGAGTGAGGTACCAGGACGCATGCTGTTGGGTAACGATTTGAAAACTCTCAGAGTTGTATCGCATACTCCCAGACCTCCTAGTAAACGGTTACAGGAGCTAACCAGACCTGCAAGAGAGAGGACCATGCGCGGTACTCTCCAGGAGATGTTGAAGAAAGAAATCACTCCTACTCCACTGGAATTGTCGGCCGCTGTCTCGAAGAAACCAGAAGCGAAAGGGAAACCTAAGACTTCTACCCTGAAACCAGCAGCCAGCATTTCAGTACAGCCAACAAGGACCTGCCCGTGGTTGTCCAAAGTTACACCCGTAACTCCACCTCCAGCTGAGGCTGAGAGGGAGGTACAACCCTGTGTGGTAGAATTAGACTCTGAAGAGGAGCTAATGGAAGGCCAGGAACTCATTGGAGATCTGGATCCTGTTGATCATCCTGAGCTGCAGTCTTTACTGGCAGAAGGTGGACCCAGCAGGGCAGACTTCAGTAAGGGTCAGAGAGAATGTCCAACTCTGGAAGGTCTTCGCCAACAGGCAGAAGCTCAGGCTGAAGGGCAAGAGCCTGGGAAATACTGGTTGCACTGGGAAGATGGCCTCTTCTACAGTGAACCGACCGAGTCTGCACCTGGAGACTACAAACGACTTGTAGTACCCCAAGAGAACAGAGCACAGTTCTTGCAGTTAGCCCATGAGATTCCTTTGGCTGGTCACTTGAGTTTCAAGAAGACTAAGGAAAGGCTCTCTCTCTACTTTTATTGGCCAAAAATGGGGGCCGAAATAGAAAAACACTGCAGGAGCTGCAACACCTGCCATACCTCTGGTAAGGTTGGCTCCAAGAATGTGGCACCTTTAGTGCCTCTCCCAGTTGTGGGAGTCCCATTTGAGAGAGTAGGTATTGACATTGTTTGTCCCCTTGATCCTCCAACCTCCTCAGGCAACAGGTTTATACTTGTTGTGGTAGACCATGCTACTAGGTATCCTGAGGCAATTCCTATGAGGACTGTTACAGCTCCGGCCGTGGCTAAGGCCCTCCTTGGTATTTTTACTAGGGTCGGGTTTCCTAAGGAAGTAATCTCTGACAGGGGGTCAAACTTTATGTCCCACTACATGAAAGCCATGTGGAAAAACTGTGGAGTTACTTACAAGTTCTCAACAGCTTAT